>NW_026607521.1:45000-2600000 GCF_021117445.2 Syzygium oleosum | reverse complement strand
TAATAGAAAATAGAAATAAATATAGCGGTGAAAAAGATAAACTCCCAAATCTTGCCGGGTCGCCCTTTATTATTATTATAATGATGATAACGAAGAATGCAAAGAAATGATGGGCTTCTTCAAGATCCCATGTTTTGATTCTCTCTCCCACATTCTTGTTGTCCCCTTAGTTAAATCCCTCTTGCAAGTCTCTCAGCTTTTAAGGATTTGTGAAGGTGTTGTGGTTGTGGATATTAAAGAGATTGCATGGGGTATGTATCTGTGTATACCCAAAGAGCATATTTCAAACCTATGTTCTCCTGCATTCATGTTTTTGCAGGGAATTTGAGGCCACTTGGGTAGGGAATACACAAAAAAAAGAAACCAAGCTAGAAACAAAAGAGACTCACAAGATGATGTTAATGTCACTGGCTTTATCTTCCCCATCTGCCAAGGTAGAGATCTGCATCAGTGCTTCCCTCAAGTGAAAAAAGCGAAAATGGCTTGTCCATGTTTCTCCGTTCTTCTTCTTCAATCTTTTTTGTAATTGCCCACAGATCAACTCCTGCTACGAGCCTAAACTGTACATAACCAAGTCATTAAGCATCATGATATCATAACTCAACCCCCAAGCAAAACCCTTATCTTCAGCTGGTGTAAGCACCATGATTATTGACATTCTTAAAACCTGAGATCAAGTGTTCTTAAGATGGATTGGGTGCAAACCAAAATATCAAATGGCCAACTTCTAACAGTATCATAGAATCCAGGTCCTTATCAAGAACTGAATCCACATGGACAAAATCAATCCCTCCTCTCCGCGGATCGATCAATTCTGATCAGCATCTTCCTTCTTATCATGCATGAAGAAAGTCCACGAAACAAGCACTTGCATCATAGTTTGGGGTCTATTTTTGTGCCTTGCTAGAGATCAAAAGTGGGTTCTGGTCACCAGAAAGAGCTCAAAAGTGACGCATGAATTTATTGGTCGCCAAAAAAGTCCCAAGAGCATGTGAAGGTTGTCCCAACTCCCAAGGCTCCTCCCCCTTTTCTTTATTTTTTTTTATCTCTGGCACACAGTTAATATATTCTCATATGTCAGTATCATTCTCAGAAGAGAATTGAATTACATCACATTTATACATAGGTGGAGAGAATGAGATGGCGCATGTATGTTGCCCCTGAAAAGACCAGCTGGGTCTTGCACAACTATGCTTTTTATTGCACATTAACTGCTCAACGGAGGATTTCAATGATTAAAACCATAATTCAAATGGATTTTGGAAAAAAGAAAAAAGGGAAAATTTCAAAAGAGGCCCGAAGTGGAGTCATTTTTTCAAATAAGGGCATAAAGTGGATTTTATCTCAAATAAGAACATGAAGTGTCCTCATTTTCTCAAATAAGGGCTTGAAGTGAATCATGTCTCAAATAAGGGCCTGAAGTGGCCATATCAGTGTCAAATAAACACTTGATCTCACCGGCCAAAAGGTATTTTCGTCTTTTACTTTTTTATAATTTTTTTCTTTTCCTTTTCCTTTTCTTTATTTTTTTCCTCTCTTCCTTCTGCCCACCGGGGACGGCGGAGGCCGCCCTCGTCGGTGACGGGCGAGGGCATGGCCAGCCCAGGCGAGGCGACCCTCGCCGAACGCCGGTGAGAGCCGCCCTCGCCTGACACCGGCGAGGGCAACCCTCCCCCTGGCTTGGGCTGGCGAGGCTAGGCCAGGGCGAGAGTTACCCTTGCCGGATTTGGCGAGGTTCGCCCTTGCTTGCCCGGCCCAGGAGAGGCAACCCTCGCCCGACGCCGGCGAGGGTGACCCTCGCTAGCCCAGGCTAGGTCGGCCCTCGCCTAAGGCCGGCGGAGGTCGCCAGCTAGGCATAGTGAAGGCTGGGAGGGAAGAAGAAAAAAGGAAAAAGAAAAAGGAAAAGAAAAAGAAAGTAAAAATAAAATAAAAATATACTTATAATGTTTTTGACTAAAATACCCCTCTTCTAGCAACGGAATAGTCACCGGTTGGCCAAAGGTCATTTTTTTAGACGATTTGGCCACTTCAAGCCCTTATTTGAGACGATTTGACCATTTCGGACCTTTATTTAAGACGATGTTCACTTCAGGCCTTTATTTGAGCAAATAACTCCACTTCGGGCCTCTTTTTGGAATTTTCTCAAGAAAAAATAATTCAATTAATATTTGTAGAAGAATAATCCTCATTCTTTTTTCTAATTAAGTTAATGAAAAACTTATGAAGAAATGATAAACCTTGTGAAGAAGGGATGTGAGATAATGCTAAAAGAAAAATGAAACGCGGTCGGATTCGAGTATGTTTTCAAGAATCATTGGGACTATATATGATAACAAGGTCCTCGACTCTCTTGGTTCTCATTTAGAAAAAAAAAAGCAAGTTCCTTAATTATTGAACGAGGAAAAATAATCGAAGCGAGCAAAAAATATATGCTATCTTTCTGATTGGCCTTTGTTTTTAGTTCTTAGGCTCCGTTCGTTTGGCGGAAAATATTCTCCTTTTGGAAAATATTTTCCTAAGTCATTTTCCTAGAAAATGTTTTTCCGGAACATAATTTTCCGGTGTTCGGCGGCCAATATGAAAAAGTTTCGGAAAATATTTTTCGCCGGCGACCGGCGGCGCAGCGGGGCCAGCGGCGCACGGCGAACGTCCGAAGCGTCGCGTCGGCGCGGCGCGCCCGCGATCAAACGTCCGGCGTCCGGGGCGGCGCGCAGCGGTGATCGGCGGCGGCGCGCCGCGCGACACGCAACGTCCGCGTCCGGCGGCGGCGGGCAGCACAGCGTCGGGCGGCGGCGCGGCGATCGGAGAGCGCGGCCGGCGACCTTAGTGAAGAAGAAGAAGAAGAAACTCCGGAAAATGATTTCCGCTTTTGAAGAAGCGGAAGTCATTTTCCGTAGACTTTATTTTGTGATGGGGAAGGAAAATATTTTCCGCGGAAAACGTTTTCCGCCCCGAACACCGGAAACCAGGAAAATATTTTCCGGGAGAATATTTTCCGCCAAATGAACGGAGCCTTAAATAACGAACCTCTCGTACGTATGATCTTATATAACAACAGTGTGAGATACAATAAGATTAATTTGAAAAATGAATCCACAAAGTTATGTGACGAATTATGAATAGATATGTAAAAAGTGAGCCACAAACTTTGAAAAGGGTTATGGTCCACAAATAAAGGATAATTTTTTTGAAAAATAAATTACTTTTTTGACAAAGTAACAGAAAGAAAGTTGAAAAGGGCAAAAGAATAACTTTTTTTGGTAAGAGGAAAAGAATAACTTAAGAACCAGAAAAAAGCATGTAACCTTACTTAGATCGATAGGAATCGAACCCAACAAACTTTGAAAAGGGTTATGGTCCACATATATACGTACGTACATACATACATTAAAACTAACGATCGAAAAATGACACGATTTAACTAGCTAGTAATTAGCTAAACAAAATAAAGAATATACATATAACAGCATTTGACAACAATACGAAATCACTCTTTTGTTGACCAAGCCCAATTTGTTATCAATTGCAGATTGAACATAATTATATTATGTTTTGGGGAAGATGAATCATTAATCGACACATGGCAGGTTGTGGTGGACGCCGAGGGCACCGTCTCTTGGTATAGTGTTTTTTTTTCTTTTTTGAACATGATAATTATATATATTCTTCTTTCTATCAAACATCTGCACATTTAATCACACCGTCGAGGACAACCTCGCCAGTGGCCGGGAGAGGCACGACCTCACATGATCTGGTGTGATCAGGCCTCGCCCATGGCCGAGGAGGGTCGACCCTCGCCAGCCCAGCGAAAGGCCACCCTAGCAGCCACTGGCGAGGCTCGCAAGAGGCCTCTGGCCGGTCGTAGGACCTCGGCGACTGGCTGGAGGAAGAAGGAAGGGAAGAAAAAGAAAGAGAAAGAAAGCAAAAAAGGCAAAAATAAAAGAAATAAAAAGAATTAAAAGAAAAGTATTAAAAATTATTATTAAAAGTTGTCCACGTCAGCGCCAGTTGTACCGTGTAGGCCGGTCGGCATCCGCATCAGCAATATCCGGCCAAAATTAGTCAGAAAGACTAAATTGGCTTTAGATCAAAAGGTTAGGGACTAAATTGGCATCATTAAAATGTTTAAAACTCAATTGGCGCAAATATAATAGGTTTATGACTTTCCTGACACTTTTCCCTACATATGTATAGGTTATGTAACATATGGTACAAGTTTGAGGCTATGAAAGCCCTCGATATATTCCAAAAACGAAAGTAGCAACAACATAAGGAGGTTGTAGCGGCACTAGCAGCTCCCGGTTCTTTCTATATATTTTCACAGCTTCATCAATGAGGCCCAAAATGAAATGGATCCAAAAAATGTCCATCATGACCAAGCCTAATGTTTTACCTCATCCAAGTTTGACATTGACTTTAATATTTATAGCGCGTTTGTTTGAGTAAATTTTTTTTTTCACAAATTAGTTTTCTGTATTTTCACGCATTTGGTTTGCCGAAAATGGTCGTTCAACTGAAAATCATTTACGGTCAAAGAAAACATACACGCTTAAAGTTAAGAAAATAAATTCCTTAACTTTAAAAAAGGAAAGCATTTTCTCGTAATATGATTTCCCGAAAAGCATTTTCTTGTGTCATGGAGTTTTTCCCAAAACAAACACATCCTAAGGGACTCTTCAATTTTTCTGACCAAAAAAAAAAGGGACTCTTCTATTTCCAATTTTCAGTCACTAGAGTCACATAAGCAATAGCTCTTTGAAAGTTATACATTTAAATGATTGCTCGAAAAGTTTTGGCACCAAAGTGAACATCATACGGTAGTTATAGTGTCGATAACATCATTTTCCCTAGTAATATCTCTCTCACATTGTCGTACTACACCCGTATATACATGTGCATAATAGGAAGTAGAAGAAATGAGAAGGAACTATCAAAGAACTCAACCAAGCTTCCACTCAATGGCCACATAAACATGTCCATCTGATTTCAATGTACATACAATCCACAAGAGAAAAACTTGTGATTCCATTTCTCCTCTCCTTGAGAACCCGGAAATTTCATTCGGCCTGTGAAAATAGCACCCGGAAAAAAGTTACTACCAAATCGGCGAACATTTCGTTATGCAATACGGGTTCTGGGCGACTCACCGGACTATCTCGACCCGACGTACAAGCGGGTCTTCGAGGGGGGAGCTGCTGGTGCGGCGTTCTCTGCGCAGTATTATCTCTCTTCATGTCGGTTTCGGAATTTCTTTTAACAACGGCAGCGATCATAATAGTAATAGAAATTTCGAAAAACAAGGCTTAGTTTCGGCTCAGAAAAGGGACCTGTAATTTCGGACGCAATGTCTCCATGGGCACTGTGGATTCTTGATTCATGGCAGCTCCTTGCTGCACCAAATCATTAGTAATTGAATTAGGATTTTGATTAGTATAATGACATTTATTTGAACTTGGAGTAAATAAACACGATTCTAATTTTCGTGAACATTTTACCTTGCACAATGCCCAGTCTGCTGAATCAAAGAAGGCTCTTGCATGGTCCTGCACCCCCATGCAATTGTGTCATAGTTAATAAAAAATTAGGTGAAGATTGATCAAGAATTATCGAGTTAATGATGCCTTGCCTTTGTAATCAAAGGCTTCTTCTTGGGCATGAGTCCCCCATACTTCTTCTCCGACGAGGCATCCTATCACCGGTAAATTAAAGTCGAATTCAAACACGAAGGAAGATTGCGGATCTCTTCTGTCGACTCGACGACGGCGAGAAATTATATCCCCATTTTAATCGAGAAATTAATCACGAGCGGAGGTCATTAATCGGGCGCTTTAAGAGATCCCGATATAGAATTAGTAGCCACAAAAAGCTGAATTAGAGCAAAAAGCAAGTAGAAGATAAAACGGCACAAAAAGTAGTCGTTTTGTTTCTTAAAGTACATTGATTTCGTAGTGTTTTTTTGGGGGTTAAATTAATATATCTTATGTGTAAATAATTCCACGTATGATATTATGTGTATATAACATGATGATTAGGCTCGAATTATAAAACTTTTAATAAGTTGTGCCAAAAGTAAATATTAAAAATTACAACGTCAACCGTCTTTTATTTTATTTTTCACCTTTTTTCCGTGTGTTGGGCTTCTTCTTCTTTTTTTTTCCCTTTTTTTTTTGGTCGAATTATTATTAGTTTATTTAATTTTTCCTTTTAATTGCGTGAGAATGTGGAATGGGCACAATTTGGCACCCGCCGACATCATTATGTGGATATACATACGCATCGGACGTCCGTGTCGTAGCCGTAAGATGCGGGAACCACCTCGAATTAACCGTGCGATTAACATCGTAAGTTTCCGATGGATTTAAGGTAATTATTGGGTAAATAACGCCACACAAAGAAGAATCCGAGGAAGGCCCAATGGGGTCAAAATCCCGAATTTGACCTTCCTAAATATCCTTGGGGCCTTTTGCTATATTTATTATTATTTTCCTTTTTTGCTAGATAAATTTTTCAGTCCAAATGAGAGGAGTACATTCATCTTCTGGTCCATTTTTAAGACATTTAAATGGGGAAATTTGCGAAATATAAAAAGAACCCGAAAAACAATTCTTTAATGGGTCGCTAATGACACCGATAAATTTAAACGATTAGGCGTGTCGTTTCGGCGAAATCTGGTGATATTAACAGCTAACTATTTATGTTTCAAGACGTTGATAATGCACAAATGCAAGTAATATAAAGAAAAGGCACGGATCATCAACGTGTGTATAAAGGAACTGGGCAGCGCACTTGTAAACGAAAATCCTTCTTATATGTTTTGTGCGTCGCCGTTGCCGATTAGACATCGTTTTCGAATTAGTTGCTCCAGCTCGTGACGTATCCTCCGAGCCCACCTAATCAACATTGCTAAATTTATGGTGGACACTTATCATGCCAATTCTCTCTTTCTCTCTCTCTTCAAGCAATGAAAGATTATGGTAATGAGCAAGGCCCGAAGCTTGCCAATCTACCTACTTTATGGAAGGAAATGAGGAAACGGGGGCGTACCTCATGTTCTTGGGAAGAACCGTAGCTCTCTCCTCTGCCGCAATCTGCCATATCTCGCTGCTGCAGACATTAATGGCTATACTCAGTCTCAACCGGAAAGACATGGCAACAAAGAATTGCAGAGGAAACAGAAATGAAAGTACAAAAACCTCAATGCCCTCTTAGCCCCTTAAGACAGAGAGAGAGAGAGAGAGAGAGAGAGAGAGAGAGAGAGAGAGAGAGAGAGAGAGAGAGAGTTTTGCAAGCACTGACAATACAATGGAGCCAAGGAACAGAGAGAGTGAGGAATGGGCAGGGCATTAGCCCAATTTATACAAGGCAAAAACCCCAGCAAATGTGCAGAGAGAGAGAGAGAGAGAGAGAGAGAGAGAGAGGGGCAGTACCTTGCAGAAGAGAAAAGGGAGAGATGCAAGAAAAAGCAACACAGAAGTTTCCAACAGAAACAGATAAAAAGGGAGGAAAGAGATGGAGAGAGAGAGAAAGGAACAAAAAAGAGGGGAGGATGGAGTGCGGAGGTGAGACAAGAATATGGGCGCACACACACATATATGGAAGATGAGATAGAAGTTAGACGGAAAGATTAAAACTTGGAAGCAAAAATCTAACTGACTTAGCATATTAATTGATACTTAATTAACAAAAGATAATCAAACCCCCTCCTCCTCCCTTCAATAAGAGGGAGGGTGGGGGGTTTGGTCATAGGGTGGTTGGGTTGAATTGAAGTGGAGGAGGAACCCTTCAAAGATAGAACCCCCTTGAATTTCAATTTGCCTAGAGCTAATTTCTTTTGTTAATTTTTTCTCTCTGTTTTTTTGGGGGGGAAGAAGATTAGAGTGTGCTCTTTTATATAATTTGGGGTTTAGGCTGTTAAGACATCGCTATCAAGTCGGTCGACGGGCAAGCCACACCGTACGAGCAATCATGTGCTCATCATCATCCCCCTACCGACACCCCCACTCTCGTCCCCCCCACACTTTCCTACCTCTAAATCTCTCTCTCTCTCTATACATCTTGGGATCCTCCTCTATGAGAAATCAAGGGTGTGTTTTGTAGGAGGGAAAACATCAAGAACCGCATGAGCTTTTGTCCCTTACGGGGGAAGATATGGTGAGATCTCGATGATTTTCTCAAGCAACGATGGGAGTTGACCCAAATTGAGCAAGTGGAGCCATTTGGAGTTGAGTTTTTGTAAATTGCAATGATGATGTCTTTCCCTTGACCATTCTCAAACGTTTCACCTATGACAAAAACAAAGTTAGATGAAGAGGGTGTTTCAGTGAGAGAGAGAGAGATTGAAGAGGGTGAACAAGTGACCTTAAGGGGTGCTGGTCAACGTTTTATAATTACGACAGACCCCATCTGATTCGAACGGTGGAGATCGCGAGTTCCTTCAAGAACACTCAACCTTCTTCTACTTTGTGAGTGTACATACGGTGACGGATCAAGCTTGAAACTTGATGCAGACTCCAGTATAGTCAACCGGACGGATTCAGACACCAACCCGTTTGGCCTTTGCTTCTCTCTCTCTCTCTCTCTCTCTCTCTCTCTCTCTCATGCTCAGTTTCCCTCCACGAGCTTAAGAAAGTCTACACGGAATCGTCAATGTTACGACGAATTGAACTATCTTCTCAAGCCTACCCACATCGAATAGATAATCTTTTTACACGCACAGGCACCCGATTGGTAACTGCCAAGACTAATAATACCCATTCTCTCTTCTAGAACGATGTTCATTCACCTGCTCATCATTTTCTGGCTAAGGCTTATCCCATTGACTAGATAAGAAAAAAGGCAAGGAGAAACCCATTGTCCAGCGAACGAGACATTGACTCGCGCGCTGGTGCACCTTCCTTGGAACGTGGGGGACTCCGGTCTGTCCGTGTGAAAAATGAATCAGGAAGCTGCTGTTTGGAATCGATGGCAAGAACGGGGGCGTCGGTTCAGCCCAGCAAAGTAGTTTGCAGAGTTGGCTGGCAACCTGAAATTAGCTTGACAAGCATCCAGATCCAACAGATGATCAGGAAGGTGAATAGCTTTCTCAAGAAAAGCAGGAAGGTGTCCCACAAAAGGGTTTTTATTAAAAGACAACATGCAAAGTCCAGGTTTCACGGTACCAAGTACAAACGACGAGAAAGAGACAAGACCAGCTCGACCGGGGTGCACTCATAATTTACTACGCTTGACAGGTCCCATTTCCTTTGCCTTGGCCCTCAGCAAATGTTTCTGTATCTTTCCCGTAGCCGTTTTTGGCAACGGCCCGAAGACAACAGACTTCGGAACCCAATAAGCCGGCATTTTCTCCCGGCAAAACTTCATTATATCCTCTGCCAGTCGCCGCTCATCGGATTTATCCACTCCCGGCTTGAGTGTCACAAAAGCACAAGGAGACTCTCCCCATCGGTCGTCAGGCCTCGCAACCACAGAGACCTCTAAAATCGCCGGATGCGTGTACAGAGTATTCTCGATCTCTACGCTACTTATGTTTTCGCCTCCAGAGATGATGATGTCCTTTGACCTGTCCTTGATTTCAATATATCCGTCAGGATGTTTCACACCAAGATCTCCAGAATGGAACCATCCCCCTGCAAAAGACTCCTTGTTGGCTTTTGGGTTCTTTAAGTAGCCTTTCATGACGACATTGCCCCGCATCACTATCTCTCCTATGGTTTTACCGTCAGCAGGAACGGGTTTCATGTCTTGAGTGCTCACAACATCAAGACCTTCTAGAGCTGTGTAACGAACGCCTTGGCGTGCATTGAGGCGGGCTTGCTGTTCTGGAGGCAGCGAATCCCACTCGGGCTTCCATGCACAGATTGTAGAAGGCCCATAAGTTTCAGACAGCCCATATGTGTGCGCAACACGGAAGCCTTTCTGGGACATTGCAAAGAGAACAGAAGGTGGTGGGGCGGCACCAGCTGTCATTACATGAACGGTGTGAGGGAGAGGGAGTATGGTTTCTTCAGGTGCAGCATTGACTATGGTGTTCAAAACCACAGGCGCAGCGCAGAAGTGAGTCACGCCATATTTAGCGATTGCTGAATACACTGCCTTAGCTGTTACCTGAGGACAAGAAAAGACACGACAGAAGGTTTCTCTGTTAAGCAACATAGTAGTTTTGATATCAAACGAAGCCCATTTACTCACACATTAGCCCATTCAGTAACTTGGTTAAAGCGGCATTGACCCATACAAGATCAAATATTCACACTTTTTGAGCTGATCTTTCGAGTTTCAGAAAGCAACTATTCCATCCATAACTAAGATTTCAAAATCGTGACAGGGAATAAGCTTGTGGATAAAGGACAGACAAACAAACATGTTGACAAGAGGGGGTGATTACCCCCATTGGTTTTGTGAAACATATTAGTGTGTTTCCATTCGTCATAGATAGTTTCACATAATTCCCCCACAAAACTTCTAGAAAATACTTGGTTTAGCTACTGTCCAACAACTTGTTGCATCGCGTCTTTGAGAGAACTTGACAGACAGTTACATATTTACAACAAAATGGATGCCATGAACAAACAAAACCCACTTCAATATTATACTTGTCTGTCAACTTATTAAGCAAGAATTTTTGTATAAATAATCTGAACAAATGAGTTAGACTTAATTATATAGTTCATCATGAAATTTGCCTCATTAAGAAAACTAGGCTCTAGATCAGTCCTTATAAATTTACCAGGTTTACCTTCTATCTGCTCAATTTAGTAAATGGAGTATGGCCGTAGCATAAATAAACTGTAATAAGAACCACAACCAAGCAGGGTTTTACAAAACCAGAGTACTTAGAACAAATGGTCCTTGTACTAAACATAAATGAAACAATTGCTTCTGTTATGCTTTAAACAATGTTATTAGGCAGCAAATTGTCTACCAAATTTGTGGAAAAACAGCATTTTCTGAACCTTAAAGATCTACTCGATCAATATTGTGCAGTTCTTACCTTACAAAAAAAAAAAAAAAAGATTACCTGTCTAAGGCATATGCTGGTTCCACAAAGAGCTGCCAGTGTCCATGTGAAACACCAACCATTACAATGAAACATAGGCAAAGTCCACAAGTAAATGGCCCCTTCATTCATCCCCCAGACAAGAGGGTTACTTACAGACATGAGATATGCTCCTCGATGGCTTAATACGACTCCCTTGGGACTGGCAGTTGTACCAGAAGTATAACCGAGAGTGATACTCTGCCACTCATCTTCCGGTGGTTTCCAAGCAAACTCTGGATCTCCGCTTTCCAAAAACTTCTCATATTCAATTGCCCCTTTTCCTAAAGCGTGCCTAAGTGTTCTTGGGTCACAGCTTTCGTCAGCTATAACAATCAGAAGCGGAGGCTTATAATTTTTCTTACTCTCCTCCGCTAATATTTTCAGAGCTTCTTCAGCCAACGGGAAGAACTCTTGGTCCACCATTACAACTTCAGAAGATGAATGGCCAAGAAGAAAAGCAACTGTCGGAGCATTTAGACGTATATTGACACAATTGACTACAGCTCCGGACATGGGAACTCCAAAATGAGCTTCATATAGGGCAGGCACATTCGGCGCAATCACTGCAACCTGCACAGCGAAACCCAGACAGCCAAATAATGACCAGCAGCATAGAAGAGGACACAAAGAACCACGATACAAGCCTGGAACTATAATGGAAAGCATCACAAGCAAAGCGAATTTTGAACAACATAAAAACTATCAATTGATGAAAACAAAACTTGATCGCATCCAAACAACGTCCCACTTCATCACAAAGAAACGATAAGTTAACATTCACAGCAAAATCGATGTTGTAAAAACTTCACACATGCACGTTGGCAATCCGAACAATCTATTTCATTTCAAGTGAGAACCATTACTTCAGTTCTATCTATCTAGCTTGATACAGTTCCGATTTCACGGTTCAACAATCTCCGCTCGCAAATATAAAATTATCAGCTTCCGTTTCCCAGTGCTCAACTTCCATCTCAGCTCACACCGTGACGTCTTTCAAGAAAAAAGCCAAACAGTCCCTCCCCACGGATCATACCACCATCATCAAAGTCAACCAATCATCACTAAAGAAATGAGCATCCGATTCTCCATCAAGCACCCGCATCAAACCAAGAGAGCTTCACACCAGCACTCGAATCAGGGGAATCAAAAGACTCGGATCACACGAACTACGCCGACACAGGAATTATCAGACGATTCCTCGTCGAATTAAAAACGGAATAAACAAAGCAAAAGCGTCCTTGCACCTTAACCCAAAAAGGAAAGGACACGTATGTAGATTTCCGACATCATAGTTGCTCACAACATTTCGCATATCTAGAATACTACCCATCACCATCGCCAGAGCACACGTGGAAATGGAAAAAACAGAGCACGAGTACCGCGGAGAAAGAGATTCCGTACCGTGCAACCGGCGCCGATGGAGCGGCTGGAGAGAGCGGAGGCCAGCCGGCGGCACCGCTGGTACGTCTGGAGCCAGGTGAAGGCGACGGAGCCGTGGACCACCGACCGCCGGCCCGGGTGGACCAGGGCGGCCCGCTCGAGGAACCACAGCGGCGTCAGGGCGGTGTGGTTGGCCTCGTTCTTCGGCAGATCGTCTATGTCTCTCGCCATCGCTCCTCCCTCTCCTCCCTCCTCCCTCCTCTCTCTCTCTCTCTCTCTCTCTCTCTCTCTTCTTCTTCTTCTTCTTCTTCTGGCGTGCGTGAGTGCGTGTGTGAAGCAGAGGCTGTGCTGGAACGCGAAGCAGTCGATGCGTCTTTCGCTGCGTATTTATATGCAAAAATCCTCCGAGATAGGGACAGAACGAAGGGCCGCGACCGGAACTTGGGACACGATCTCCTCGTTTCTCCTTTCGTTTTTTTTTAATGCGAGAGATTACAAAACTCAGCACGGGTTTCGCACTAAATAATACAAATAAATGATAAATGTACCGAAAGCCGGGAAACTCGTAACGTTGGTGATGTTAGGATATTTTACCTATTTTGTATATTTCTCGAGATTATTATGCATACATCTTCCGCATTATTATTTTCAGCCACGTTAATTCCGTCCGACTTGGCTACCGGGCCCCTCACCCTCCTCTTTTGCCTTCATCTTCTTAAATAATATTCAGAATAAAAATCGGATTTAAATCAAAACGACGTCGTTTCGGTCTTATGATTTATGTTTTAGCCATGTCGGCGCCAAGTGGGATAGAGAAAATTGAAAAAGAAAAAAGGCCACATCAGCATTAACAATTAGCCAAGTTGGACGGAGTTGACAAAGGACTTAATTGCACCAATTTGACAAATTATAAGACTCAATTGTACGTTCGTGATAAATTTTAAGACTTTTCAATGCATTTACCCCTAAAATAAAAAATCAGCTCATGAAATAACCTTTAGAACTTCAGGAATTCGAGGTCATCTATTCATGACCGCCGGTTACTACAAATAGTTCCGTGGCAATGCTATCCGTACGTGCCAAAAGGTTTGAATTTACCTGACTCGCCGAGCTTGGAGGGAGCTTTATTATTTTTGAGGTATCTAAGGCCCCATTTATTTCGGACGGATTCAGACACCAACCCGTTTGGCCTTTGCTCTTCTCTCTCTCTCTCTCATGCTCAATTTCCCTCCACGACACTACAAAAAAACATGAATTTTGCGACGGGGAATTTTTCGTCGCTAATTTGAGACGAACTTTGCTACGGAATTAGCGACCGAATTATTTTCTGTCACAAATTAGCGACGAAAATTTTCCGTCGCTAATTTGCGACGGAATTATTTTCCGTCGCAAATTAGCAACGGAAAATAAATCCGTCGCTAATTCAGTCGCAAATTAGCGATCAATTTATTTTCCGTCGCTAATTTCGTCGCAAATTTGCAACGGAAAATTGGTCGTCGCTAATTCCATCGCAAATTTGCGACGACCAACTTTCAGTCGCAAATTTGCGACGAAATTAGCGACGGATTTATTTTCCGTCGCTAATTTATGCAACGAAATTTACCATTTTGCGACGAAAGTAGCGACGGATTTTTTTACCGTCGCTAATTTGCGACGGATAAAAAATTCGTCGCTAATTTGCGACGGATTTTGCGACGAAAACGGATTCGTCGCTAATTTGTAATTTATGACGGAAAATAACTTTCGTCATATCCACCCCATCTGTCAATTTCTCTCTCTGTACTGATTCCTCACGTCCCCCCGCTTTTCTCTTGCCTTCTCCCTCTTTCGTTTCTCTCAATAATTCGTGCACGCAGAAATCAATCTCGGTAAAGCTTTTCTACCGGCAAGTACGTAGCTAATTTTGTGACTAATTGGCGACGAATACTGTTTGTCGCAAAACTATTCATCGCTGGATTGAAATTTTTTTTTTCATTGACTATTTTTTTGTTTTTTTTTGTAACTTCTTGGCCGGTCGCCGATCCGGCGACCGGCCATCGGCGAGACCTCGCCGGCCATGGGGGGAGGCTGAGCGGCCTCCCCCCATGGCGGTCGACCTCGCCCCATGGCCGGCGAGGTCGACCGGCGGCCTCGCCTAGGTGTGGCGGTCGATCTTGCCGTCGCCCAGATCGACCTCCCCCCATGGCCGTCGACCTCTGGGCGACGGCGAGGTCGACCGACGGCCACGGCGAGGCCGCCTGGCCTCCCCCAGATCGGGGTGAGGCCGAGTGGCCTCGCCATGGCCGGCAAGGTTGAACTCGCCGGCGTGAGCCGGTCGCCGGACCGGCGGCCACGGTGAGGCCACTCGGCCTCCCCTAGATCAGGGTGAGGCCGAGCGACCTCGCCATGGCCGGCAACGTTGAACTCGCCGGCGTCAGCCGGTCGCCGGTCGCCGGACCGGCGGCCACGGCGAGGCCACTCGGCCTCCCCCAGATCAGGGTGAGGCCGAGCGGCCTCGCCATGGCCGACAACGTTGAACTCGCCGGCGTCAGTCGGTCGCCGGACCGGTGACCGGAGAAAAATATAAGGGGAAAAAAATTAAAAAAAATTCGGAAAAAATAAAAAATTATTAAAAAATGAATGTTAAGTGATTTTTTTTTATTTAGGTACGTGTCCAATTGAAGGTATCGCAATCCAAGTGAACATTGCAATTCTCGTCAAATTGACCACTTTCTACTACCAAGATTTCAGTCAAATATTTGGGTAAGTCTTCTTCACATGGTAATTTTTTCAATTTGTTCAATTTCAAAGTAATTGTTGCGTGAAAAATAAAATTTTAATTTTCATAATTTTATGGTTTTAATTAAGAACAGTAGATATGATATTTTAAATATTTTACGAGATTTTTTTATTTTAATACAGACACAATGTAACGACCTGGGTCCCACTCGCAGGATATTGTCCACTTTGGACACTAAGTCGTCACGGTTTTGTTCCTCCGAGGGCAGCCCATACTACCCTCAGAAAAGGCCTCTTGCAAGTTAAGATTTCCCAAGCCTTTATAAGCAAGCCCAAGGCTCCCTCCCTAGGCGATGTGGGACAGGAGACATGCCCCCCCTTGCCATCCTAGAAGCCTGCCGGAAGCCGCTCCTTGTCCAGGCCCTTTTGGCCTCGGCGACCACTCCCCGCCCTCGTCGGACCGGGTCGTTACACACAATGCAAAGAGACAGGGCTTGGATGTATAATAAGAACTTACCTAGACGTTGAGGATTGACCGATGAGTTTCGTACTGGGTTGGAACTATTTTTAGACTTTGCTAGTAGTAAATATGAGTTCATGGATGGAAATAAGTTAAGGTGTCCGTGTAAAAAGTGCAGTAATGGTAAATTTAATGTGTGTGATAAAGTTAGAGAACATCTTTGTAGATTTGGGTTTACTCTGAATTATTATAATTTGACTTGCCATGGTGAACCATTTATATCTGATGAAGGATATCGAAGAAGTGACCAATTTTTAGTTAGGGAAGAATGTAGCTATTATGACCAATTGAATCCATACGAGAGGATGGTGATTGATGCAGCTGGTCAGAATTTTGTTTCAGAATCGAACCATGCAAGTACTAGTTTTACTCTTACACTTGAACAAGTAGATACTAGTCATGCATCACAATTGGAAGAGATAGGAGTAACGGGTTTTAATGAGAATGTGTGTAATGGAACTTTTTCATCTAATCAGTTTTGAGAAGTATTGAAAGCAGCAGATGAACCTTTATGGGCAGGTTGTGACAACCACACTAAGTTATCAGTGACAGCAAGACTGTTAAATATCAAGGCAGAGCATAATGTGTCTGCGGATTGCTTCAACTCTTTTGTTGAAGTAATGCGGGAAACAATGCCTCGTGATAACATCATGCCAAGTGATTTTTACGATATGAAAAAGCTAGTGGATAACTTAGGTCTTTCGGTTGTAAGGATTGATGTATGTAGTAGGGGTTGTATGTTATATTAGAGAGATGATGAAAATGCAGAATCTTGCAAATTTTGTAGCCAACCTAAGTACAAGATTAACAGGAGGCAGGATCGTAATCAGAAGTGTAGACCATGCAAGCAAATGTTTTATCTGCCCTTAATCCCTAAATTGCAAAGGCTTTATGCGTCTCAAGCCACTGCTGAACACATGTCTTGGCATGCAAATTATGAAACAGAAGATGGTCTAATGTGTCATCCTTCAGATGCAGAGACATGGAAACATTTTGATAGAACATACCCTGAGTTTGCGATAGAGCCTCGAAACATCAGGTTAGGTCTCTGTGCTGATGGATTTGCCCCATTTGGGAAATCAGGAAAAAGTTATTCATGTTGGCCAGTTATCTTAACGCCGTACAATCTTCCACTTGGTATGTGCATGAAGACACCTTATATGTTTTTGTCATTGATTGTGACTGGCCCGCAAAATCCAAAAAAGTTAATAGATGTTTATATGCAACCATTGATTGAAAAGTTATAACGGCTATGGGAGGAAGGTGTCCTTACATATGATGTTTCTACTGATCAAACATTTGTAACGAAGGCTGCTCTTCTTTGGACGATAAATGACTTTCCAGCTTACAGAATGTTATCTGGATGGAGTACAGCTGAGATCTTAGGATGTCCGATATGTTTGGAGAGATCAAAGTCATTCAGATTAAAACATGGAAAGAAACCCAGCTATTTTGACCGTCACAGATAATTTTTACCGATAAATCATACATTCATAAGGAATAAAAAAGAGTTCATCAAGAATAGGACTGAAAGAACACTTCCACCATTGAGGTTGACCGGCGATCAAATTTGGGAACGGGTGCAGGACTTTCCAACTGTTGTTCAGAACCCTCACGGCACGACTTGTGCGTACGGAAGTACACATAAGTGGACAAAACGCAATATATTTTGGGATCTACCATATTGGAAAGCTCATCTTATTCATCATAATCTTGACGTCATGCACATAGAAAAGAATGTTTTCGACAATATCATAAATACTGTGATGGATGTCACCGGAAAAACAAAAGACAACTTGAACGCAAGAAAAGATATGAGAGATATTTGTGATCGGCCAACACTAGATGTGGATGCAAATAGCAGAGGACCAAAATCAAAAGCAGTTTATACATTGGATAAGGAGCAGAGGCGAGTTGTTTGTCAATGGTTGAAATCTGTGCGGTTTCCTAATGGATATACTTCGAACCTCGGGAGATGTGTTGATTTGAATGAATGCAAGTTGACAGATTTGAAGAGTCATGATTGTCGCATATTGATGGAAAGACTAATTCCAATAGCTTTCAAGGAAGTTCTACCGAACTTTGTATGGGGCACCATTACAGAGTGAAGCAATTTCCTGCATGATATTTGCTCGACAGTGTTAAAAGCATCACACATGGAGAAACTAGAGAAAGATATTCCAATTATTCTTTGCAACTTAGAAAGGATATTTCCTCCATCATTTTTTGATTCGATGGAGGATCTCTTAGTTTACTTGCCTTATGAAGCCAAAGTTGCAGGTTCCGTCCAATTTCGATGGATGTATCCATTTGAGAGGTAATTTTTTTTAAAATAAAGTTCAAATTACTTTATTATATATTATGTTACGATAAGCTTTTTTTTATCGCAACTAGATTCTTATATCATTTGAAGAAAAAAGTGAAGAATAAGGCATATGTTGAAGCTTCAATTTGTAATGCATATATTGTGGAAGAAGTGACAACATTTGCATCATACTATTTTGAGCCGCACGTGTAGTCCAAGAGGCGGAGAACAGGCAGAAATGATGAGGGCCCCATTGATCCCAATTGCAAAGCATTCTCTATTTTCAATTATCTAGGTCGACCAAGCGGCGCATGTCAGTTTCATTACTTAACAGGCGAAGAATTGCATGCAGCCCATAAATATATTTTACTGAACTGCCCAGAAGTCGAGCCATACTTTGAGTAAGTGTAAATTTGCAAATTTATGTATTGTGTGTCAAATATTTGCTAATATATAAATGGTATTTATTACTAGGATTTTCCAAACTTCAATGTATGGACTACCACCAAATGAGTTTGACCGTTTGTGCGATAAACGATTTGCAGCATGGTTCAAAACATATATAAATTGCCTATGGACCAAAATCAAGTTATTAAACTTTTATATATCATTTATTAAAATATATATTATTGACTTTGCGTGTGTAACCTTAGGTTCACAATAATCATGATGAACTTGGAGAGCAAGGATTGCTATATCATCTGTCATGGGGTCCACAGTTAAGAGTACGAAGTTGGCCAAAGATATTTCATAAATGGATATAATTTTCACACTCAAGAATATGGAATGGGAAAAGCCACAATGAATAGTGGTGTGTCTGTTCGGTCATCCGATGGTGGCAGTTCAAAAGATGATTTTTATGGCTTGTTGGATGAAATCATAGAGATAGAGTACCTTGGACCATTAATGATGCAGGTTGTGTTATTTAAGTGCAAGTGGTTCGACCCCGTCAAAGGAATGAAGGTGCATACGAAGTTTAATTTGGTTGAAATAAATCACAAGAAAATGTATATGAAATATGAACCATTTGTCTTGGCACAACAAGCAATTCAAGTATGTTATGCATCATATCCTAGTTTGAAACGTGACAAAGCTGATTGATGGGCTGTATGTAAAATCAAAGCACGGAGAAAAATCGAGGAACATTGGAAGGATAGAGCCTATCAACAAGAGAAAATTTGTAACACGGTTGAAACTGAGGAATATAGCATTCCAACTTTACGAGATCCATGTGGAGCAATGATAGATGTGGATCCAACTGAAATTTGCGAATTAAATGTACAAGATGGTTCATAATCTGATTTTGAGACAGATGATGAAGATGATGCTCATGAAGAAGATGAAGATCAAGATCAAGACGAGGACGAAGACGAAGACGAAGACGAACATGAAGATTAAAATTTTTGTGACAAAACACTAATGATGTGTAATTATTATTGCGACAAGTGTTATTTTGGTTGTCATAATTATTATTATTGTTCTTGTTATTATTGTTATTGTTATTATCATTAATGTTGTTTTTATTATTGTTGTTGTTGATTATTCTTATTAACGTAATTGATCGTCGGAAAATTTGTCGCTAAATGACGACAAGTCAAATATTATTCGTGCGATGACATTTGCGATATTCTATTTTCCATTGGATTTGGATCATTGCTAATTTCGTCGCTCATTTTACGACAACAACTTATTCGTGACTACTGTTCATCGAAGAATTAGTGACGGAAGTGAAAATCACGGCAATTTTTCCAATCCGTCGCAAATTTGCGACGGATTCGAAAATGTCATTTATTTTTGGAATCCGAAATAAATCCTTCGGAAATTTACAACGGAAAAATATTGTCCGTCGCAAATTTGCAACAAAATTATTATCCGTCACAAATTTGGGACGGAAAAAAAATTCCGTCCCAAATTTGAGACGGAATTATTGTCCGTCGCAAATTTGCAACGGAAAAATATTGTCCGTCGCAAATTTGGGACGGAAAAAAAATTCCCTCCCAAATTTGCGATGGAAAAAAAATCCGTCGCAAATTTGCGACGAAAAAATATTGTCCATCGCAAATTTGGGACGGAAAAAAAATTCCCTCCCAAATTTGCAACGGAAAAAAAAATCCGTCGCATCGCAAATTTGCAACGGATTTTTTGCCCGACGAAAATTTGCGACGGAATTTTTATCCGTCGCAAATTTGGGACGGAAAAAAAATTCCATCCCAAATTTGCGACGGAAAAGAAAATACGTGGCAAATTTGCGACGGAAAAAAAATCCGTCGCAAATTTGCGACGGAAAAAAAATTCCGTCCCAAATTTGCGATGGAAAAATATTGTCCGTCGCAAATTTTCGACGGAATGAAAAATCCGTCGCAAATTTGCGACGGATTCGAAAATGCCCTTTATTTTTTAAATCCGTCGCAAATTTGCGACGAATTTATTTTTCCGTGGCAAATTTGCAACGAATTTTTTTTCCGTCGCAACCACATTCGCGCACGTTTCAAATTTTTGCGCCCGTCTCTCTCTCTCTCTCTCTCTCTCTCTCTCTCTCTCCCCTCTTGCCCGCGCACGTGCCTTCCGGTCACGTCCAGTCTTCTTTTTCAGACCTTTCCCTTCTTCTTTTTCTTTTTCTTTTCCTCTTCTTCTTCTTCCCGTTGTCGTCGCCGAGTACCCTGTTTCTGACCGCCAGCCCGCCGTTGCCGTCGTCGCTGCGCGCCCGGCGCCTCGCAACCGCTGCCGTCGCCGCCGCCCGCCGACGCCGCTGTTGCCGTCCGCTCACTGCGCGTGTGCTCGCGCTCGCCCGGCCGAGCACGCCGCCCAGCCTCGCCCGCGCGCCTCGCCCGAGCTTGTAGCCGCCGCCGCCCGGCCGCCGCCTAACGCCGCTCGCCGCCTCAAGAATGATCGACGCTGTCGCCGCCCGGCCTCGCCCGAGCTCGCCGCCGTCTAGCGCCCGCCCAACGCCGCCGCTGCCCGCCCGGCCTCGCCCGAGCTCGTAGCCGTCGCTGCCGCCGCCCGGCCTCGCCGCCGCCGACGCTGCCGCCGCCCCGACGCCGTCGCCGCCTAGCTCCACCGTCGTTCGCCTGGCCGTGGCCGAGCGCTGTGCCGAGCGCCTGGCCAACTAGCCACCACTTTAGCCCGCGCCCGCGTCGAGCCCGCCACTGGCCGACCGGCAAAAATATTATTATTGTTTGGTTTTTCTTGGCTTTGAACCAAGTAAGCGACTCCCTAAACCCTACCTAGTATAATGAGTATTAATCGGACTTGTTTAGGGATTGTTTAGTGTTGGATTGGTTGGCTAAGTTAGGGGCCGATTACAGGATTGCATGTGGCTTTGATCGATGTTCGCCTGGTTAATTTGTCAATTACGTCAACGATTAAGCGTTCAATGACGATCGTGTGGTTGATTAAGCATTTTTTTCAGAAAATGCATTAAAATTGAAAAATTCTAGAAAAATTCATAAAAATTTCCAGAAAATTAAAAAAAGTCAGATTTTGGGAAAATATGAAATTTGGTGAATTTTTTTTTTAAATAAAAAATAACAAAATTTCAAAATATCACAAAATGGCTTAAAATAACTGTGGCCACCCATTTTGAGTAAAATTTAAACTTTTTTAGGTGCCAAAAAAAAGGAATAATAATTAAAAAAAATCAAAATTTTCAAAACTTTACTAAACGGCTTAAAATACCTGTGGCCACTCACTTTGAGTGAAATTTAAATTTTTTCAGGTACACAAAAAATTAAAAAATAATAATAAAATAAAAAATTTCAAAACTTTACAGAATGGTTTAGAATACCTGTGGCCACCCACTTTGAGTGAAATTTAAATTATTTTAGGTGCCCAAAAAAAATTAAAAGAATCAAAAATTTCAAAACTTCACAGAATGGCTTATAATACCTGTGGTCACCCACTTTTAGTGAAATTTAAATTTTTTTAGGTGCCCAAAAAAATTAAAAAATTAAAAAATTTCATAACTTTACAGAATGGCTTAGAATACCTATGGCCACCCACTTTGAGTGAAATTTAAATTTTTGTAGGTGCCCAAAAAAGTTAAAAAATAAAAAAATAAAAAATTTCAAAACTTCACAAAATGGCTTACAATACATGTGGCCACCCACTTTGAGTGAAATTTAACTTTTTTTAGGTGCCCAAAAAAAAATAAAAAAATTCAAAATATTCAAAACTTCACAGAATGGCTTAGAATACTTGTGGCCACCCATTTTTAGGTAGAAAATTTATTTTAGGTGCCCAAAAAGAAATTAAAAAAATCCAAAATTTCAAAACTTTACAGAATGGCTTCTAATACCTGTGGCCACCCAGTTTGAGTAAAATTTAAATTTTTTTAAGTGCAAAAAAATTCAACAAATCAAAACAGAGTTCTGTTCTAGAAATCAATTTCGGGAGTAGAATTAGTCATGTTTTACCAAACAGATTTCTCCTTCAGAAGTCAATTTCTGGCAAGAATGCGAAAAATCAATTTCTGGCAACAATTTGATTTCTGGAGCAGAATGGTTACCATTCGCACCCTTAGTTGTTTAATGCCAATCGTATGGTTAATTAGGTTAATCGTGTGGTTGATTTGCTTAATTGTGGCTGATTGGTTAACTATGGCCTGATCGTGTGGGTTGATTGATGATCATGTGACCGAGAACGAAGATCATGTGGCTGAAATTGATGTTTCATGGTTGATCTTGTACTTGATGAATTATCGTGTGGTTTGAAAGTGGATCGTGTGGTTAATTATGGCTATTGTCGGCTTAGCATGGCATATCGTGCTCATATATTGATGTTTGATATCAAAATGAGTGTGATTCATAGTATATTTGTTTGTAGGAAATTGCACGTCATAAACACTCGGCATTAGCTAATTAAGAGGAAACATTTTCTGCTTCTGAAACAAAATGGTAAGCTTCGTCATGTACGTCATTATGTGTCCGTAATACGTGTTCATATTTTTTTACATATTTGTCTAACCTTCCTACTTGTCAGTATAAACGTGGAGGTCACATGCATAGAAGACCAGCCCCTTCCTCGTCCTCGTCCTCGTCCCCATCCCTTTCCTCTTCCCTTGTCTTTTCATCTAACCCTCAACCACTATATGCTGATGGACAATATGGACACGTTGGCCCTTCCTCCAACACTCAAGAACATGTTAGGGGACTTGGCTACATGCGAAATGAATCTCCTCCAGTTCCATCTCCTTTAGCTCCATCTCCTTCCGTTTCACCTTATTATTCAACGCAACAATCGAATAATGAGGGAAACACAGGTGAAGAAGATAACCGATTCATGATATGCCCATTTGGAGATTCGTAAGTACTTCATTTTTTTTAAGTATATGTAATATTTATGGTTTTAGATATGGATGTCAATTGAATTGTCGATGTTGCACAATATCCGTATGTTTGCAGATTCACGGATGCTACGTTTGTTGTAAGGGAACTGAATAAAATAGTCAAAAACTATTGGATGGGGCAGTATATTAATTATAGAAGTGCTCTATAAGAAGTGAAAAATTTGTGGTGGAATGAGTTCAGGGTAAGTTTTAGATATTCTATTTTCTCACCAACTAAGTTTGGTGTAGTATATTGATGGTCAATAATGATGTAAAGGGACCAGAACAACTCTTTAGTTTTAGGTACTAAAGGGATCAGATATTTTCCCCGAGATGAACTTTACAAAATCTATCGCCGAATTGTCTGGTGCATGGTAATGGATATGTGACCCTCATAATAACTTTCAGTTTTTTTTGTATTGATTGCAGCGGAAGTTCAGGTAGGATGAAGAGGAAGAGAATGAAGTGAGAAGAATTTTTCAGAAGAAAGTCGGTGATCACATATGAAATGTGATGAATAGAGCGAAGATCAAGCAAGTGAAGCCGGCTTTCATTACAGCTGACAATTGGACGGAAATTAACAGAATTTGGGAAACTAAAAAGAGTCAGAAAATCAGTGAGCAAAATAAAAAGAATCGATCTTCTAGTTCTAGTGAAGGGTCTGCCACATATGCCGGGGGCTCTATCAACATTGGGGAGCATCGAAAACGAATGGTAAGTCTGTTAAATAAGTCATAAGTTAATGATGAACTTTTAATGATCAATGCTAGTGGTGGTGATGGTGTTGCTGCGTCTGAGCCATCAGTTGACAGTACGGCATTATAGGTGCAGGCAACGGGTGGGAGCAACGGGTGGGATGAAAAAAGGAAAAATATTTGGGATGGGATCCTTGTCAAGGGTATACATGACGAATCATGCTGCAACTTCATCAACCAATGCGGCTGTTCGAAGGAGGACACGACATGACGAGCAATTAACTTTAGAATTGAACTAACTGAAAAATATACTTGTAGAGAAGGACGAGGAAATAAATGACTTGAAACAACAAATGCAAATCGTTATGCGACACCTCAACATCAATCGCAATGAGGTTCCTCCTGTACCTCCCGCCAATCCAATAGGTGATGGGCACAATGATGAGCGACACAATGATGCTGAAATTGCAGATGATGATGATGATTTTCTCGGTCCTTTCTAGTTAAAATTCTCAAAATCGGGAGTAAGCTTGCTTCACAATCTTTTGTGCCATAAGTGCAGTTTGCCCAATATGTTCCTGCCCTACAATTACTTTCTGTGCACAACTCTCTTACAACTAGGTTCTTTGCTTGCGAAAAACTGAAAATTTAGAGATCCCAAGATGACATGCTTGTTACAAAAAATCATGATATTTGAACATTGTAGAAATACATGCCTTAATTGACTTTTTTTTTTTTGGTAAGGTACATGCCTTAATTGACTTTGAGTCCTCTTTTCCTGGGAATTGGTGTTGGTAATTCACCTCTCTAAGTCATTAAACTGTTGAATGCTGTTTGGAGAAGGATCTAATTTTTCGTAGGTGACAGAAATACGGTTTACAAGGGTGAAAAAACTACAGTGGATGTCAAAGTTGACTCATATTCATATATATGTAAGAACAATGATGTTCGTCCTGAAACGTTTTTTTGTTAACCCTCTTACTTGTTTTTTTATACCTAGTTCCACAGCCATGCATAAACGCTTCTTTTATATTCTGGACTGATTGAATATCTTTATTTATGTATCCACATTTCATCAGGTGTCGACAAAAGTGACTGCTTCTGGTGTCCTGTCGAGTACCAAAGCTACCCAATTTTGTGTCTGGTTTGTCGATTTTTCGTTTTTTAAGCAGAATCTATGGTTGTCCCGCCTCCTATGAATGTTTTGAATATATTATAAGATTGGATATCAAATAGCATCATGTCAGACTTTGCAACTTTGCATATATCATTATTTTTTGCGGACTAGCATCTTTCCTTCAGTTATATATTTCAATTATAAGGTATTGTGTCTGGTTTGTTCGTTTTCTGTTTCTGAAGCGGAATCTATGGTTGTTTCGTGTCCTTTGATTGTTTTGAATATATTACATGATGTTCATTAATGCGTAGCTATTGCTATGGACAAGATTTGATGGCCCAAATGGTGTAAAATTTGCGACGAATATTTAGAGACGAATTTTGCGACCATTACAGTTAAATGGCTAATTTGCGACGAATAAGTAGCGACGAATCAAGTTCGTGGCTAATTTGCGACGAATAAAGTTCATGACTAATTTTGCGATGAATTTTGTGATAAATTTTACGACGAATAAAGTTCGTGGCTAATTTGCGACGAATTATTTGCTATGAATTTTACGACGAATTATTTGCGACAAATTTTGCGAAGAATAAAGTTCGTGGCTAATTTGCGACGAATTTTGCAACGAAATTTCCGACGAATAAAGTTCGTGGCTAATTTGCGACGAATTTTGCGACGGATAGTGTTTGTGGCTATTTTGCGACGAATTTTTTTCAGTCGCAAAATTTTGCGACTCCCTATTAGCGACGGAATTTTTTCCGTCGCTAATTTCGTCACAAATTCGATTTGCGACTGATTTTGCCAAATTTTTCGTCGCAAAATTCAACGCTAATCCCTTATTTTTTTGTAGTGCGAGCTTAAGAAAGTCTACACGGAATCGTCAATGTTACGAACGAATTGAACTATCTTCTCAAGCCTACCCACATCGAATAGATAATCTTTTTACACGCACAGGCACCCGATCGGTTAACTGCCAAGACTAATAATAACCATTCTCTCTTCTAGAACGATGTTCATTCACCTGCTCGTCATTTTCTGGCTAAGGCTTATCCCATTGACTAGATAAGAAGAAAAAAGGTAAGGAGAAATCCATTGTCCAGCGAATGAGACATTGACTCGCGCGCTGGTGCACCTTCCTTGGAACGTGGGGTACTCCGGTCTGTCCGTGTGAGAAATGAATCACGAAGCTGCTGTTCGGAATCGATGGCTTCAAGAATGGGGGCGTCGGTTCAGCCCAGCAAAGTAGTTTGCAGAGTTGGCTGGCGAACTGAAATTAGCTTGACAAGCATCCAGATCCAACAGATGATCAGGAAAATGAATAGCTTTCTCAAGAAAAGTAGGAAGGTGTCACACAAAAGGGCTTTTATTAAAAAACAACATGCAAAGTCCAGGCTTCACGGTACCAAGTACAAACGAAGAGAAAGAGACAAGACCAGCTCGACCGGGGTGCACTCATAATTTACTACGCTTGACAGGTCCCATTTCCTTTGCCTTGGCCCTCAGCAAATGTTTCTGTATCTTTCCCGTAGCCGTTTTTGGCAACGGCCCGAACACGACAGACTTTGGAACCCAATAAGCCGGCATTTTCTCCCGGCAAAACTTCATTATATCCTCTGCCAGTCGCTGCTCATTGGATTTATCCACTCCCAGCTTCAGTGTCACAAAAGCACAAGGAGACTCTCCCCATCGGTCGTCAGGCCTTGCAACCACAGAGACCTCTAAAATCGCCGGATGCGTGTACAGAGTATTCTCGATCTCTACGCTACTTATGTTTTCGCCTCCAGAGATGATGATGTCCTTTGACCTGTCCTTGATTTCAATATATCCGTCAGGATGTTTCACACCAAGATCTCCAGAATGGAACCATCCCCCTGCAAAAGACTCCTTGTTGGCTTTTGGGTTCTTTAAGTAGCCTTTCATGATGGCGTTGCCCCGCATCACTATCTCTCCTATGGTTTTACCGTCGGCAGGAACAGGTTTCATGTCTTGAGTGCTCACAACATCAAGACCTTCTAGAGCTGTGTAGCGAACGCCTTGGCGTGCATTGAGGCGGGCTTGCTGTTCTGGAGGCAGCGAATCCCACTCGGGCTTCCATGCACAGATTGTAGAAGGACCATAAGTTCCAGACAGCCCATATGTGTGCGCAACACGGAAGCCTTTCTGGGACATTGCAAAGAGAACAGAAGGTGGTGGGGCGGCACCAGCTGTCATTACATGAACGGTGTGAGGGAGAGGGAGTATGGTTTCTTCAGGTGCAGCATTGACTATGGTGTTCAAAACCACAGGCGCAGCGCAGAAGTGAGTCACGCCATATTTAGCGATTGCTGAATACACTGCCTTAGCTGTTACCTGAGGACAAGAAAAGACACGACAGAAGGTTTCTCTGTTAAGCAACATAGTAGTTTTGATATCAAACGAAGCCCATTTACTCGCACATTAGCCCATTCAGTAACTTGGTTAAAGCAGCATTGACCCATACAAGATCAAATATTCACACTTTTTGAGCTGATCTATCGAGTTTCAGAAAGCAACTATTCCATCCATAACTAAGATTTCAAAATCGTGACAGGGAATAAGCTTGTGGATAAAGGACAGACAAACAAACATGTTGACGAGAGGGGGTGATTACCCCCATTGGTTTTGTGAAACATATTAGTGTGTTTCCATTCGTCATAGATAGTTTCACATAATTCCCCCACAAAACTTCTAGAAAATACTTGGTTTAGCTACTGTCCAACAACTTGTTGCATCGCGTCTTTGAGAGAACTTGACAGACAGTTACATATTTACAACAAAATGGATGCCATGAACAAACAAAACCCACTTCAATATTATACTTGTCTGTCAACTTATTAAGCAAGAATTTTTGTATAAATAATCTGAACAAATGAGTTAGACTTAATTATATAGTTCATCATGAAATTTGCCTCATTAAGAAAACTAGGCTCTAGATCAGTCCTTATAAATTTACCAGGTTTACCTTCTATCTGCTCAATTTAGTAAATGGAGTATGGCCGTAGCATAAAGAAACTGTAATAAGAACCACAACCAAGCAGGGTTTTACAAAACCAGAGTACTTAGAACAAATGGTCCTTGTACTAAACATAAATGAAACAATTGCTTCTGTTACGCTTTAAACAATGTTATTAGGCAGCAAATTGTCTACCAAATTTGTGGAAAAACAGCATTTTCTGAACCTTAAAGATTACCTGTCTACTCGATCAATATTGTGCAGTTCTTACCTTACCAAAAAAAAAAAAAAAAAGATTACCTGTCTAAGGCATATGCTGGTTCCACAAAGAGCTGCCAGTGTCCATGTGAAACACCAACCATTACAATGAAACATAGGCAAAGTCCACAAGTAAATGGCCCCTTCATTCATCCCCCAGACAAGAGGGTTACTTACAGACATGAGATATGCTCCTCGATGGCTTAATACGACTCCCTTGGGACTGGCAGTTGTACCAGAAGTATAACCGAGAGTGATACTCTGCCACTCATCTTCCGGTGGTTTCCAAGCAAACTCTGGATCTCCGCTTTCCAAAAACTTCTCATATTCAATTGCTCCTTTTCCTAAAGTGTGCCTAAGTGTTCTTGGGTCACAGCTTTCGTCAGCTATAACAATCAGAAGCGGAGGCTTATAATTTTTCTTACTCTCCTCCGCTAATATTTTCAGAGCTTCTTCAGCCAACGGGAAGAACTCTTGGTCCACCATTACAACTTCAGAAGATGAATGGCCAAGAAGAAAAGCAACTGTCGGAGCATTTAGACGTATATTGACACAATTGACTACAGCTCCGGACATGGGAACTCCAAAATGAGCTTCATATAGGGCAGGCACATTCGGCGCAATCACTGCAACCTGCACAGCGAAACCCAGACAGCCAAATAATGACCAGCAGCATAGAAGAGGACACAAAGAACCACGATACAAGCCTGGAACTATAATGGAAAGCATCACAAGCAAAGCGAATTTTGAACAACATAAAAACTATCAATTGATGAAAACAAAACTTGATCGCATCCAAACAATGTCCCACTTCATCACAAAGAAACGATAAGTTAACATTCATAGCAAAATCGATGTTGTAAAAACTTCACACATGCACGTTGGCAATCCGAACAATCTATTTCTTTTCAAGTGAGAACCATTACTTCAGTTCTATCTATCTAGCTTTATACAGTTCCGATTTCACGGTTCAACAATCTCCGCTCGCAAATATAAAATTATGAGCTTCCGTTTCCCAGTGCTCAACTTCCATCTCAGCTCACACCGTGACGTCTTTCAAGAAAAAAGCCAAACAGTCCCTCCCCACGGATCATACCACCATCACCAAAGTCAACCAATCATCACTAAAGAAATGAGCATCCGATTCTCCATCAAGCACCCGCATCAAACCAAGAGAGCTTCACACCAGCACTCGAATCAGGGGAATCAAAAGACTCGGATCACACGAACTACGCCGACACAGGAATTATCAGACGATTCCTCATCGAATTAAAAACGGAATAAACAAAGCAAAAGCGTCCTTGTACCTTAACCCAAAAAGGAAAGGACACGTATCTAGATTTCCAACATCATAGTTGCTCACAACATTCCACATATCCAGAATACTACCCATCACCATCGCCAGAGCACACGTGGAAATGGAAAAAACAGAGCACGAGTACCGCGGAGAAAGAGATTCCGTACCGTGCAACCGGCGCCGATGGAGCGGCTGGAGAGAGCGGAGGCCAGCCGGCGGCACCGCTGGTACGTCTGGAGCCAGGTGAAGGCGACGGAGCCGTGGACCACCGACCGCCGGCCCGGGTGGACCAGGGCGGCCCGCTCGAGGAACCACAGCGGCGTCAGGGCGGTGTGGTTGGCCTCGTTCTTAGGCAGATCGTCTATGTCTCTCGCCATCGCTCCTCCCTCTCCTCCCTCTCTCTCTCTCTCTCTCTCTCTCTCTTCTTCTTCTTCTTCTTCTTCTGGCGTGCGTGAGTGTATGTGTGAAGCAGAGGCTGTGCTGGAACGCGAAGCAGTCGATGCGTCTTTCGCTGCGTATTTATATGCAAAAATCCTCCGAGATAGGGACAGAACGAAGGGCCGCGACCGGAACTTGGGACACGATCTCCTCGTTTCTCCTTTTGTTTTTTTTTAACGCGAGAGATTACAAAACTCTGCTCGGGTTTCGCACTATATAATACAAATAAATGATAAATGTACCGAAAGCCGGGAAACTCGTAACGTTGGTGATGTTAGGATATTTTACCTATTTTGTATATTTCTCGAGATTATTATGCATACATCTTCCGCATTATTATTTTCAGCCACGTTAATTCCGTCCGACTTGTCTACCGGACCCCTCACCCTCCTCTTTTGCCTTCATCTTCTTAAATAATATTCAGAATAAAAATCGGATTTAAATCAAAACGACGTCGTTTCGGTCTTATGATTTATGTTTTAGCCATGTCGGCGCCAAGTGGGATAGAGAAAATTGAAAAAGAAAAAAGGCCACATCAGCATTAACAATTAGCCAAGTTGGACGGAGTTGACAAAGGACTTAATTGCACCAATTTGACAAATTATAAGACTCAATTGTACGTTCGTGATAAATTTTAAGACTTTTCAATGCATTTACCCCTAAAATAAAAAATCAGCTCATGAAATAACCTTTAGAACTTCAGGAATTCGAGGTCATCTATTCATGACCGCCGGTTACTACAAATAGTTCCGTGGCAATGCTATCCGTACGTGCCAAAAGGTTTGAATTTACCTGACTCGCCGAGCTTGGAGGGAGCTTTATTATTTTTGAGGTATCTAAGGCCCCATTTATTTCGGACGGATTCAGACACCAACCCGTTTGGCCTTTGCTCTTCTCTCTCTCTCTCTCTCATGCTCAATTTCCCTCCACGACACTACAAAAAAACATGAATTTTGCGACGGGGAATTTTTCGTCGCTAATTTGAGACGAACTTTGCTACGGAATTAGCGACCGAATTATTTTCTGTCACAAATTAGCGACGAAAATTTTCCGTCGCTAATTTGCGACGGAATTATTTTCCGTCGCAAATTAGCAACGGAAAATAAATCCGTCGCTAATTCAGTCGCAAATTAGCGATCAATTTATTTTCCATCGCTAATTTCGTCGCAAATTTGCGACGGAAAATTGGTCGTCGCTAATTCCGTGTCGCGGAATTAGCGACGACCAATTTTCCGTCGCAAATTTGCAATGAAATTTACCATTTTGCGACGAAAGTAGCGACGGATTTTGCGACGAAAACGGATTCGTCGCTAATTTGTAATTTATGACGGAAAATAACTTTCGTCATATCCACCCCACCCGTCAATTTCTCTCTCTCTGTACTGATTCCTCACGTCCCCCCTCTTTTCTCCCGCCTTCTCCCTCTTTCGTTTCTCTCAATAATCCGTGCGCGCAGAAATCAATCTCGGTAAAGCTTTTCTACCGGTAAGTACGTAGCTAATTTCGTGACTAATTGGCGACGAATACGGTTCGTCGCAAAATTATTCATCGCTGGATTGGAATTTTTTTTTATTGACTATTTTTTTGTAACTTCTTGGCCGGTCGCCGGTCCGGCAACCGGCCATTGGCGAGACCTCGCCAGCCATGGGGGGAGGTCGAGCGGTCTCGCTGGCCATGGGCCGAGGCCGCTCGGCCTCCCCCATGGCCGGCGAGGCCGCTCGGCCTCCCCCCATGGCGGTCGACCTCGCCTCATGGCCGGCGAGGTCGATCGGCGGCCTCGCCTAGGTGTGGCGGTCGATCTTGCCGTCGCCCAGATCGGCCTCGCCCCATGGCCGGCGAGGCCGCTCGACCTCCCCCCATGGCCGTCGACCTCTGGGCGACGGCGAGGTCGACCGACGGCCATGGCGAGGCTGCTCGGCCTCCCCCAGATCGGGGTGAGGCCGAGTGGCCTCGCCATGGCCGGCAAGGTTGAACTCATCGGCGTCAGCCGGTCGCCGGACCGGCGGCCTCGCCATGGCCAGCAACGTTGAACTCGCCGGCGTCAGCAGGTCGCCGGACCGGTGAACGGAGAAAAATATAAGGGGAAAAAAAATTAAAAAACATTCGGAAAAAATAAAAAAATTAATAAAAAAATGAATGTTAAGTGATTTTTCTTTTATTTAGGTACATGTCCAATTGAAGGTCTCACAATCCAAGTGAACATTGCAATTCTCGTCAAATCGACCACTTTCTACTACCAAGATTTCAGTCAAATATTTGGGTAAGTCTTCTTTACATGGTAATTTTTTCAATTTGTTCAATTTCAAAGTAATTGTTGCGTGAAAAAAAAAATTTTAATTTTCATAATTTTATGGTTTTAATTAAGAACAGTAGATATGATATTTTAAATATTTTACGAGATTTTTTTATTTTAATACAGACACAATGCAAAGAGACAGGGCTTGGATGTATAATAAGAACTTACCTGGACGTCGAGGATTGACCGATGAGTTTCGTACTGGGTTGGAACTATTTTTAGACTTTGCTAGTAGTAAATATGAGTTCATGGATGGAAATAAGTTAAGGTGTCCGTGTAAAAAGTGCAGTAATGGTAAATTTAATGTGTGTGATAAAGTTAGAGAACATCTTTGTAGATTTGGGTTTACTCCGAATTATTATAATTTGACTTGCCATGGTGAACCATTTATATCTGATGAAGGATATCGAAGAAGTGACCAATTTTTAATTAGGGAAGAATGTAGCTATTATGACCAATTGAATCCATACGAGAGGATGGTGATTGATGCAGCTGGTCAGAATTTTGTTTCAGAATCGAACCATGCAAGTACTAGTTTTACTCTTACACTTTAACAAGTAGGTACTAGTCATGCATCACAATTGGAAGAGATAGGAGTAACGGGTTTTGATGAGAATGTGTGTAATAGAACTTTTTCATCTAATCAGTTTTGAGAAGTATTGAAAGCAGCAGATGAACCTTTATGGGCAGGTTGTGACAACCACACTAAGTTATCAGTGACAGCAAGACTGTTAAATATCAAGGTAGAGCATAATGTGTCTGCGGATTGCTTCAACTCTTTTGTTGAAGTAATGCGGGAAACAATGCCTCGTGATAACATCATGCCAAGTGATTTTTACGATATGAAAAAGCTAGTGGATAACTTAGGTCTTTCGGTTGTAAGGATTGATGTATGTAGTAGGGGTTGTATGTTATATTGGAGAGATGATGAAAATGCAGAATCTTGCAAATTCTGTAGCCAACCTAGGTACAAGATTAACAGGAGGCAGGGTCGTAATCAGAAGTGTAGACCATGCAAGCAAATGTTTTATCTGCCCTTAATCCCCAAATTGCAAAGGCTTTATGTGTCTCAAGCCACTGCTAAACACATGTCTTGGCATGCAAATTATGAAACAGAAGATGGTCTAATGTGTCATCCTTCAAATGCAGAGGCATGGAAACATTTTGATAGAACATACCCTGAGTTTGCGATAGAGCCTCGAAACATCAGGTTAGGTCTCTGTGCTGATGGATTTGCCTCATTTGGGAAATCAGGAAAAAGTTATTCATGTTGGCCAGTTATCTTAACGCCGTACAATCTTCCACTTGGTATGTGCATGAAAACACCTTATACGTTTTTGACATTGATCGTGACTGGCCCGCAAAATCCGAAAAAGTTAATAGATGTTTATATGCAACCATTGATTGAAGAGTTATAATGGCTATGGAGGGAAGGTGTCCTTACATATGATGTTTCTACCGATCAAACATTTGTAATGAAGGCTGCTCTTCTTTGGACGATAAATGACTTTCCAGCTTACAGAATGTTATCTGGATGGAGTACAGCTGGGATCTTAGGATGTCCGATATGTTTGGAGAGATCAAAGTCATTTAGATTAAAACATGGAAAGAAGCCCAGCTATTTTGACTGTCACAGACAATTTTTACCGATAAATCATACATTCAGAAGGAATAAAAAAGAGTTCATCAAGAATAGGACTGAAAGAACACCTCCACCATTGAGGTTGACCGGCGATCAAATTTGGGAACGGGTGCAGGACTTTCCAACTGTTGTTCAGAACCCTCACGACATGACTTGTGCGTACGGAAGTACACATAAGTGGACAAAACGCAGTATATTTTGGGATCTACCATATTGGAAAGCCCATCTTATTCATCATAATCTTGACGTCATGCACATAGAAAAGAATGTTTTCGACAATATCATAAATACTGTGATAGATGTCATCGGAAAAACAAAAGACAACTTGAACGTAAGAAAAGATATGAGAGATATTTGTGATCGGCCAACACTAGATGTGGATGCAAATAGCAGGGGACCAAAATCAAAAGCAGTTTATACATTGGATAAGGAGCAGAGGCGAGTTGTTTGTCAATGGTTGAAATCTGTGCGGTTTCCTGATGGATATACTTCGAACCTCGGGAGATGTGTTGATTTGAATGAATGCAAGTTGACAGGTTTGAAGAGTCATGATTGTCGCATATTGATGGAAAGACTAATTCCAATAGCTTTCAAGGAAGTTCTACCGAACTTTGTATGGGGCGCCATTACAGAGTTAAGCAATTTCCTGCATGATATTTGCTCGACAGTGTTAAAAGCATCACACATGGAGAAACTAGAGAGAGATATTCCAATTATTCTTTGCAACTTAGAAAGGATATTTCCTCCATCATTTTTTGATTCGATGGAGGATCTCTTAGTTCACTTGCCTTATGAAGCCAAAGTTGCAGGTTCCGTCCAATTTCAATGGATGTATCCATTTGAGAGGTAATTTTTTTTAAAATAAAGTTCAAATTACTTTATTATATATTATGTTACGATAAGCTTTTTTTTTTTATTGCAACTAGATTCTTATATCATTTGAAGAAAAAAGTGAAAAATAAGGCATGTGTTGAAGCTTCAATTTGTAATGCATATATTGTGGAAGAAGTGACAACATTTGCATCATACTATTTTGAGCCGCACGTGCAATGCAAGAGGCGGAGAGCAGGCAGAAATGATGAGGGCCCCATTGATCCCAATTGCAAAGCATTCTCTATTTTCAATTATCTGGGTCGACCAAGCGGCGCATGTCAGTTTCGTTACTTAACAGGCGAAGAATTGCATGCAGCCCATACATATATTTTACTGAACTGCCCAGAAGTCGAGCCATACTTCGAGTAAGTGTAAATTTGCAAATATATGTATTGTGTGTCAAATATTTGCTAATATATAAATGGTATTTATTACTAGGATTTTCCAAACTTCAATGTATGGACTACCACCAAATGAGTTTGACCGTTTGTGCGATGAACAATTTGTAGCATGGTTCAAAACATATATAAGTTGCCTATGGACCAAAACCAAGTTATTAAACTTTTATATATCATTTATTAAAATATATATTATTGACTTTGCGTGTGTAACCTTAGGTTCACAATAATCATGATGAACTTGGAGAGCAAGGATTGCTATATCATCTGTCATGGGGTCTACAGTTAAGAGTACGGAGTTGGCCAGCATATTTCATAAATGGATATAATTTTCACACTCAAGAATATGGAATGGGAAAAGCCACAATGAATAGTGGTGTGTCTGTTCGGTCATCCAATGGTGGCAGTTCAAAAGATGATTTTTATGGCTTGTTGGATGAAATCATAGAGATAGAGTACCTTGGATCATTAATGATGCGGGTTGTGTTATTTAAGTGCAAGTGGTTCGACCCCGTCAAAGGAATGAAGGTGCATACGAAGTTTAATTTGGTTGAAATAAATCACAAGAAAAGGTATATGAAATATGAACCATTTGTCTTGGCACAACAAGCAATTCAAGTATGTTATGCATCATATCCTAGTTTGAAACGTGACAAAGCTGATTGATGGGCTGTATGTAAAATCAAAGCACGGAGAAAAATCGAGGAACACTGGAAGGATAGAGCCTATCAACAAGAGAAAGTTTGTAACACGGTTGAAACTGAGGAATATAACATTCCAACTTTACGAGATCCATGTGGAGCAATGATAGATGTGGATCCAACTGAAATTTGCGAATTAAATGTACAAGATGGTTCATAATCTGATTTTGAGACAGATGATGAAGATGATGCTCATGAAGAAGATGAAGATCAAGATCAAGACGAGAACGAAGACGAAGACGAACATGAAGATTAAAATTTTTGTGACAAAACACTAATGATGTGTAATTATTATTGCGACAAGTGTTATTTTGGTTGTCATAATAATTATTATTGTTCTTGTTATTATTGTTATTGTTTTTATCATTAATGTTGTTGTTATTATTGTTGTTGTTGATTATTCTTATTAACGTAATTGATCATCGGAAAATTTGTCGCTAAATGACGACAAGTCAAATATTATTCATGCGATGACATTTGCGATATTCTATTTTCCATTGGATGTGGATCATTGCTAATTTCGTCGCTCATTTTACGACAACAACTTATTCGTGACTACTGTTCATCGAAGAATTAGTGACGGAAGTGAAAATCACGGCAATTTTTCCAATACGTCGCAAATTTGCGACGGATTCGAAAATGTCCTTTATTTTTGGAATCCGAAATAAATCCGTCGGAAATTTGCGACGGAAAAATATTGTCCGTCGCAAATTTGCAACGGAATTATTATCCGCCACAAATTTGGGACGGAAAAAAAATTCCGTCCCAAATTTGAGGCGGAATTATTGTCCGTCGCAAATTTGCAACGGAAAAATATTGTCCGTCGCAAATTTGAGACGGAAAAAAAATTTCCTCCCAAATTTACAACGGAAAAAAAATCCGTCGCAAATTTGCGACGAAAAAATATTGTCCGTCGCAAATTTGGGACGGAAAAAAAAATCCGTCGCATCGCAAATTTGCAACGGATTTTTTGCCCGACGCAAATTTGCGACGGAATTTTTATCCGTCGCAAATTTGGGATGGAATTTCTTTTCCGTCCCAAATTTGCGACGGATTCGAAAATGCCCTTTATTTTTGGAATCCGTCGCAAATTTGCGACGGATTTATTTTTCCGTCGCAAATTTGTGACGGATTTATTTTTCCGTCGCAAAATCCGTCGCAACCACATTCGCGCACGTTTCAAATTTTTGCGCCCGTCTCTCTCTCTCTCTCTCTCCCCCCCCTTGCCCGCGCACGTGCCCCCCGATCACTTCCAGTCTTCTTTTTCAGACCTTTCCCTTCTTCTTTTTATTTTTCTTTTCCTCTTCTTCTTCTTCTTCTTCTTCCCGTTGTCGTCGCCGAGTACCCTGTTTTTGACCGCCAGCCCGCTGTTGCCGTCGTCGCCTGCGTGCCCGACAGCTCGCAACCGCCGTTGTCGTAGCCGCCGCCTCTGCCGCCGTCGTCGCCTGCCTGCGCGTGTGCTCACCGCTCGCCTGGCCGAGCACGCCGCCCGCCTGCTCGCCCGCGCCGCGCCGAGCTCATAGCCGTTGCCGTCGCCGCCCAACGCCGTCGCCGCCCATCGCCCGCCCGAGCTCGTAGCCGTCGCCGCTCGCAGCCACCCGACGCCGTCGCCGCTCACGCCAAGCTCGCCTGGCACTGGGATCGACGCCGTCTGCCGCCCGGCCTCGCCCGAGCTCGCCGCCGCCAAAGCAGCCGCCCAACGCCGCCGCCGGTCAGCCGCCGCCCAGCAGTCGCCGCCTAGTTCCACCGTCGTTCGCCCGACCGTGGCCGAGCGCCGTGCCGAGCGCCTGGCCGACTAGCCACCACTTTAGCCCACGCCCACGCTGAGCCCGCCACTGGCCGACCGGCAAAAATATTATTATTGTTTGGTTTTTCTTGGCTTTGAACCAAGTAAGCGGCTCCCTAAATCCTACCTTGTATAATGAGTATTAATCAGACTTGTTTATGAATTGTTTAGTGTCGGATTGGTTGGCTAAGTTAGGGGCCGATTGCAGGATTGCATGTGGCTTTGATCGATGTTTGCCTAGTTAATTTGTCAATTACATCGCCGATTAAGCGTTTAATGATGATCGTGTGGTTGATTAAGCATTTTTTCAGAAAATGCATTAAAATTGAAAAATTCTAGAAAAATTCATAAAAATTTCCAGAAAATTAAAAAAAGTCAGATTTTGGGAAAATATGAAATTTGGTGAATTTTTTTTTAAATAAAAAATAACAAAATTTCAAAATATCACAAAATGGCTTAAAATAACTGTTGCCACCCACTTTGAGTAAAATTTAAACTTTTTTAGGTGCCCAAAAAAAGGAATAATAATAAAAAAAATCAAAAAATTCAAAACTTTACTAAACGGCTTAAAATACCTGTGGCCACCCACTTTGAGTGAAATTTAAATTTTTTCAGGTACACAAAAAATAATAAAATAATAATAAAAAAAAACTTTCAAAACTTTACAGAATGGCTTAGAATACCTGTGGCCACCCACTTTGAGTGAAATTTAAATTATTTTAGGTGCCAAAAAAATTAAAAGAATCAAAAATTTCAAAACTTCACAGAATGGCTTATAATACCTGTGGTCACCCACTTTTAGTGAAATTTAAATTTTTTTAGGTGCCCCAAAAAATTAAAAAATTAAAAAGTTTCATAACTTTACAGAATGGCTTAGAATACCTGTGGCCACCCACTTTGAGTGAAATTTAAATTTTTGTAGGTGCCCAAAAAAGTTAAAAAATAAAAAAAATAAAAAATTTCAAAACTTCACAAAATGGCTTACAATACCTGTGGCCACCCACTTTGAATGAAATTTAACTTTTTTTAGGTGTCCAAAAAAAATAAAAAAATTCAAAAATTTCAAAACTTCACAGAATGGCTTAGAATACTTGTGGCCACCCATTTTTAGGTAGAAAATTTTTTTTAGGTGCCCAAAAAAAAAATTTAAAAAATCCAAAATTTCAAAACTTTACAGAATGGCTTCTAATACCTGTGGCCACCCAGTTTGAGTAAAATTTAAATTTTTTTAAGTGCAAAAAAATTCAACAAATCAAAACAGAGTTCTGTTCTAGAAATCAATTTCGGGAGTAGAATTAGTCATGTTTTACCAAACAGATTTCTCCTTCAGAAGTCAATTTCTGGCAAGAATGCGAAAAATCAATTTCTGGCAACAATTTGATTTCTGGAGCAGAATGGTTACCATTCGCACCCTTAGTTGTTTAATGCCAATCGTATGGTTAATTAGGTTAATCGTGTGGTTGATTTGCTTAATTGTGGCTGATTGGTTAACTATGGCCTGATTGTGTGGGTTGATTGATGATCGTGTGACCGAGAACGAAGATCATGTGGCTGAAATTGATGTTTCATGGTTGATCTTGTACTTGATGAATTATCATGTGGTTTGAAAGTGGATCGTGTGGTTAATTATGGTTATTGTCGGTTTAGCATGGCATATCGTGCTCATATATTGATGTTTGATATCAAAATGAGCGCGATTCATAATATATTTGTTTGTAGAAAATTGCACGTCATAAACACTCGGCATTGGCTAATTAAGAGGAAACATTTTATGCTTTTGAAACAAAATAGTAAGCTTCGTCATGTACGTCATTATGTGTCCGTAATACATGTTCATATTTTTTTTACATATTTGTCTAACCTTCCTACTTGTCAGTATAAACGTGGAGGTCACATGCATAGAAGACCAGCCCCTTCCTCGTCCTCGTCCCCATCCCTTTCCTCTTCCCCTGTCGTTTCATCTAACCCTCAACCACTATATGCTGATGGACAATATGGACACGTTGGCCCTTCCTCCAACATTCAAGAACATGTTAGGGGACTTGGCCACATGCGAAGTGAATCTCCTCCAGTTCCATCTCCTTTAGCTCCATCTCCTTCCGTTTCACCTTATTATTCAACGCAACAATCGAATAATGAGGGAAACACAGGTGAAGAAGATAACCGATTCATGATATGCCCATTTGGAGATTCGTAAGTACTTCATTTTTTTAAAGTATATGTAATATTTATGGTTTTAGATATGGATGTCAATTGAAGTGTCGATGTTGCACAATATCCGTATGTTTGCAGATTCACGGATGCTACGTTTGTTGTAAGGGAACTGAATAAAATAGTCAAAAACTATTGGATGGGGCAGTATATTAATTATAGAAGTGCTCTATAAGAAGTGAAAAATTTGTGGTGGAATGAGTTCAAGGTAAGTTTTAGATATTCTATTTTCTCACTAACTAAGTTTGGTGTAGTATATTAATGGTCAATAATGATGTAAAGGGACCGGAACAACTCTTTAGTTTTAGGTACTAAAGGGACCAGATATTTTTCCCGAGATGAACTTTACAAAATCTATCGCCGAATTGTCTGGTGCATGGTAATGGATATGTGACCTCATAATAACTTTCAGTTTTTTTTGTATTGATTGCAGCGGAAGTTCAGGTAGGATGAAGAGGAAGAGAATGAAGTGAGAAGAATTTTTCAGAAGAAAGTCGGTGATCACATACGAAATGTGATGAATAGAGCGAATATCAAGCAAGTGAAGCCGGCTTTCATTACAGCGGACAATTGGACGGAAATTAACAGAATTTGGGAAACTAAAAAGAGTCAGAAAATCAGTGAGCAGAATAAAAAGAATCGATCTTCTAGTTCTAGTGAAGGGTCTGCCACATATGTTGGAGGCTCTATCAACATTGGGGAGCATTGAAAACGAATGGTAAGTCTGTTAAATAAGTCATAAGTTAATTTAATTCAATTACTCATGTTTACATTTTGTAGGCACATGAATTGAGGACGGAACTGATATTTGCAGCTACATTTGAACGCACATTTCAAAAAAAAGATAAGATATGGACTGGCGATCGAGCAAAAGCTATTAAGGTATGTAAGGTTATACTTTGGACTTTATGGAAACTAGAATGAAAACCGTGAATGCTTTTAATATTTATGGTAGTTATATATATGAAGTTATTTTATTTTCATCTATATTGTTAATATAGGAAAAATATGATGAACTTTTAATGAGCAATGCTAGTGGTGGTGATGGTGTTGCTGCGTCTGAGCCATCAGTTGACAGTACGGCATTATGAGTGAGGTAACGGGTGGGATGAAAAAAGGAAAAATATTTGGGATGGGATCCTTGTCAAGGGTATACATGACGAATCATGCTGCAACTTCATCAACCAATGCGGCTGTTTGAAGGAGGACACGACATGACGAGCAATTGACCCAAGAATTGAATCAACTGAAAAATATACTTGTAGAGAAGGACGAGGAAATAAATGACTTGAAACAACAAATGCAAATCGTTATGCGATACCTCAACATCAATCGCAATGAGGTTCCTCCTGTACCTCCCGCCAATCCAATAAGTGATGGGCACAATGATGAGCGACACAATGATGCTGAGATTGCTGATGATGATGATGATTTTCTCGGTCCTTTCTAGTTAAAATTCTCAAAATCGGGAGTAAGCTTGCTTCATAATCTTTTGTGCCATAAGTGCAGTTTGCCCAATATGTTCCTGCCCTGCAATTACTTTCTGTGCACAACTCTCTTACAACTAGGTTCTTTGCTTGCGAAAAACTGAAAATTTAGAGATTCCAAGATGACATGCTTGTTACAAAAAATCATGATATTTGAACATTGTAGAAATACATGCCTTAATTGACTTTGAGTCCTCTTTTCCTGGGAATTGGTGTTGGTAATTCACCTCTCTAAGTCATTAAACTGTTGAATGCTGTTTGGAGAAGGATATAATTTGTCGTAGGTGACAGAAATACGGTTTACAAGGGTGAAAAAACTACAGTGGATGTCAAAGTTGACTCATATTCATATATATGTAAGAACAATGATGTTCGTCCTGAAACGTTTTTTTGTTAACCCTCTTACTTGTTTTTTTATACCTAGTTCCACAGCCATGCATAAACGCTTCTTTTATATTCTGGACTGATTGAATATCTTTATTTATGTATCCACATTTCATCAGGTGTCGACAAAAGTGACTGCTTCTGGTGTCCTGTCGAGTACCAAAGCTACCCAATCTTGTGTCTGGTTTGTCGATTTTTCGTTTTTTAAGCAGAATCTATAGTTGTCCCGCCTCCTTTGAATGTTTTGAATGTATTATAAGATTGGATATCAAATAGCATCATGTCAGACTTTGCAACTTTGCATATATCATTATTTTTTGCGGACTATCATCTTTCCTTCAGTTATATTGTATTGTGTCTAGTTTGTTCGTTTTCTGTTTCTGAAGCGGAATCTATTATTGTCTCGTGTCCTTTGATTGTTTTGAATGTATTACATGATGTTCATTAATGCATAGCTATTGCTATGGACAAGATTTGATGGCCCAAATGGTGTAAAATTTGCGACGAATATTTAGAGACGAATTTTGCGACCATTACAGTTCGTGGCTAATTTGCGACGAATAAGTAGCGACGAATCAAGTTCGTGGCTAATTTGCGACGAATAAAGTTCATGACTAATTTTGCGACGAATTTTGTGACAAATTTTACGATGAATAAAGTTCGTGGCTAATTTGCGACGAATTATTTGCGATGAATTTTACGACGAATTAGCGTCGAATTTTGCGACGAAAAATTTGGCAAAATCCGTTGCAAATCGAATTTGCGACGAAATTAGCGACGGAAAAAATTCCGTCGCTAATAGGGCGTCGCAAAATTTTGCGACAGAAAATTTCAATTTCCGTCGCAAAATTGCAACTGAAAAAAATTCGTCGCAAAATAGCCACAAACACTATCCGTCGCAAAATTCATCGCAAATTAGCCACGAACACTATCCGTCGCAAATTAGCCACGAACTTTATTCGTCGGAAATTTTGTTGCAAAATTCGTCGCAAATTAGCCACGAACTTTATCCGTCGCAAAATTTATCTCTTGTTTTTTTGTAGTGCGAGCTTAAGAAAGTCTACACGGAATCGTCAATGTTACGAACGAATTGAACTATCTTCTCAAGCCTACCCACATCGAATAGATAATCTTTTTAAAACGCACAGGCACCCGATCGGTAACTGCCAAGACTAATAATAACCATTCTCTCTTCTAGAACGATGTTCATTCACCTGCTCATCATTTTCTGGCTAAGGCTTATCCCATTGACTAGATAAGAAAAAAGGCAAGGAGAAACCCATTGTCCAGCGAAGGAGACATTGACTCGCGCGCTGGTGCACCTTCCTTGGAACGTGGAGGACTCCGGTCTGTCCGTGTGAAAAATGAATCAGGAAGCTGCTGTTTGGAATCGATGGCTTCAAGAATGGGGGCGTCGGTTCAGCCCAGCAAAGTAGTTTGCAGAGTTGGCTGGCGAACTGAAATTAGCTTGACAAGCATCCAGATCCAACAGATGATCAGGAAGATGAATAGCTTTCTCAAGAAAAGTGGGAAGGTGTCACACAAAAGGGCTTTTATTAAAAAACAACATGCAAAGTCCAGGCTTCACGGTACCAAGTACAAACGAAGAGAAAGAGACAAGACCAGCTCGACCGGGGTGCACTCATAATTTACTACGCTTGACAGGTCCCATTTCCTTTGCCTTGGCCCTCAGCAAATGTTTCTGTATCTTTCCCGTAGCCGTTTTTGGCAACGGCCCGAACATGACAGACTTTGGAACCCAATAAGCCGGCATTTTCTCCCGGCAAAACTTCATTATATCCTCTGCCAGTCGCTGCTCATCAGATTTATCCACTCCCAGCTTCAGTGTCACAAAAGCACAAGGAGACTCTCCCCATCGGTCGTCAGGCCTTGCAACCACAGAGACCTCTAAAATCGCCGGATGCGTGTACAGAGTATTCTCGATCTCTACGCTACTTATGTTTTCGCCTCCAGAGATGATGATGTCCTTTGACCTGTCCTTGATTTCAATATATCCGTCAGGATGTTTCACACCAAGATCTCCAGAATGGAACCATCCCCCTGCAAAAGACTCCTTGTTGGCTTTTGGGTTCTTTAAGTAGCCTTTCATGACGGCGTTGCCCCGCATCACTATCTCTCCTATGGTTTTACCGTCAGCAGGAACGGGTTTCATGTCTTGAGTGCTCACAACATCAAGACCTTCTAGAGCTGTGTAACGAACGCCTTGGCGTGCATTGAGGCGGGCTTGCTGTTCTGGAGGCAGCGAATCCCACTCGGGCTTCCATGCACAGATTGTAGAAGGACCATAAGTTTCGGAGAGCCCATATGTGTGCGCAACACGGAAGCCTTTCTGGGACATTGCAAAGAGAACAGAAGGTGGTGGGGCGGCACCAGCTGTCATTACATGAACGGTGTGAGGGAGAGGGAGTATGGTTTCTTCAGGTGCAGCATTGACTATGGTGTTCAAAACCACAGGCGCAGCGCAGAAGTGAGTCACGCCATATTTAGCGATTGCTGAATACACTGCCTTAGCTGTTACCTGAGGACAAGAAAAGACACGACAGAAGGTTTCTCTGTTAAGCAACATAGTAGTTTTGATATCAAACGAAGCCCATTTACTCACACATTAGCCCATTCAGTAACTTGGTTAAAGCGGCATTGACCCATACAAGATCAAATATTCACACTTTTTGAGCTGATCTTTCGAGTTTCAGAAAGCAACTATTCCATCCATAACTAAGATTTCAAAATCGTGACAGGGAATAAGCTTGTGGATAAAGGACAGACAAACAAACATGTTGACGAGAGGGGGTGATTACCCCCATTGGTTTTGTGAAACATATTAGTGTGTTTCCATTCGTCATAGATAGTTTCACATAATTCCCCCACGAAACTTCTAGAAAATACTTGGTTTAGCTATTGTCCAACAACTTGTTGCATCGCGTCTTTGAGAGAACTTGACAGACAGTTACATATTTACAACAAAATGGATGCCATGAACAAACAAAACCCACTTCAATATTATACTTGTCTGTCAACTTATTAAGCAAGAATTTTTGTATAAATAATCTGAACAAATGAGTTAGACTTAATTATATAGTTCATCATGAAATTTGCCTCATTAAGAAAACTAGGCTCTAGATCAGTCCTTATAAATTTACCAGGTTTACCTTCTATCTGCTCAATTTAGTAAATGGAGTATGGCCGTAGCATAAATAAACTGGAATAAGAACCACAACCAAACAGGGTTTTACAAAACCAGAGTACTTAGAACAAATGGTCCTTGTACTAAACATAAATGAAACAATTGCTTCTGTTATGCTTTAAACAATGTTATTAGGCAGCAAATTGTCTACCAAATTTGTGGAAAAACAGCATTTTCTGAACCTTAAAGATTACCTGTCTACTCGATCAATATTGTGCAGTTCTTACCTTACCAAAAAAAAAAAAAAAAAAAAGATTACCTGTCTAAGGCATATGCTGGTTCCACAAAGAGCTGCCAGTGTCCATGTGAAACACCAACCATTACAATGAAACATAGGCAAAGTCCACAAGTAAATGGCCCCTTCATTCATCCCCCAGACAAGAGGGTTACTTACAGACATGAGATATGCTCCTCGATGGCTTAATACGACTCCCTTGGGACTGGCAGTTGTACCAGAAGTATAACCGAGAGTGATACTCTGCCACTCATCTTCCGGTGGTTTCCAAGCAAACTCTGGATCTCCGCTTTCCAAAAACTTCTCATATTCAATTGCCCCTTTTCCTAAAGCGTGCCTAAGTGTTCTTGGGTCACAGCTTTCGTCAGCTATAACAATCAGAAGCGGAGGCTTATAATTTTTCTTACTCTTCTCCGCTAATATTTTCAGAGCTTCCTCAGCCAACGGGAAGAACTCTTGGTCCACCATTACAACTTCAGAAGATGAATGGCCAAGAAGAAAAGCAACTGTCGGAGCATTTAGACGTATATTGACACAATTGACTACAGCTCCGGACATGGGAACTCCAAAATGAGCTTCATATAGGGCAGGCACATTCGGCGCAATCACTGCAACCTGCACAGCGAAACCCAGACAGCCACATAATGACCAGCAGCATAGAAGAGGACACAAAGAACCACGATGCAAGCCCGGAACTACAATGGACAGCATCACAAGCAAAGCGAATTTTGAACAACATGAAAACTATCAATTGATGAAAACAAAACTTGATCGCACCCAAACAATGTCCCACTTCATCACAAAGAAACGATAAGTTAACATTCACAGCAAAATCGATGTCGTAAAAACTTCACACATGCACGTTGGCAGTCCGAACAATCTATTTCTTTTCAAGTGAGAACCGTTACTTCAGTTCTATCTATCTAGCTTGATACAGTTCCGATTTCACGGTTCAACAATCTCCGCTCGCAAATATAAAATTATCAGCTTCCGTTTCCCAGTGCTCAACTTCCATCTCAGCTCACACCGTGACGTCTATCAAGAAAAAAGCCAAACAGTCCCTCCCCACGGATCATACCACCATCACCAAAGTCAACCAATCATCACTAAAGAAATGAGCATCCGATTCTCCATCAAGCACCCGTATCAAACCAAGAGAGCTTCACACCAGCACTCGAATCAGGGGAATCAAAAGACTCGGATCACACGAACAACGCCAACACAGGAATTATCAGACGATTCCTCATCGAATTAAAAACGGAATAAACAAAGCAAAAGCGTCCTTGTACCTTAACCCAAAAAGGAAAGGACACGTATCTAGATTTCCAACATCATAGTTGCTCACAACATTCCGCATATCTAGAATACTACCCATCACCATCGCCAGAGCACACGTGGAAATGGAAAAAACAGAGCACGAGTACCGCGGAGAAAGAGATTCCGTACCGTGCAACCGGCGCCGATGGAGCGGCTGGAGAGAGCGGAGGCCAGCCGGCGGCACCGCTGGTACGTCTGGAGCCAGGTGAAGGCGACGGAGCCGTGGACCACCGACCGCCGGCCCGGGTGGACCAGGGCGGCCCGCTCGAGGAACCACAGCGGCGTCAGGGCGGTGTGGTTGGCCTCGTTCTTCGGCAGATCGTCTATGTCTCTCGCCATCGCTCCTCCCTCTCCTCCCTCCTCCCTCCTCTCTCTCTTCTTCTTCTTCTTCTTCTGGCGTGCGTGAGTGTGTGTGAAGCAGAGGCTGTGCTGGAACGCGAAGCAGTCGATGCGTCTTCCGCTGCATATTTATATGCAAAAATCCTCCGAGATAGGGACAGAACGAAGGGCCGCGACCGCAACTTGGGACACGATCTCCTTGTTTCTCGTTTTGTTTTTTTTAATGCGAGAGAGGGAAAATTTCATTTTGGTATCTAAAGTGGGGCCTTTTCTCAATTTGATACTCAAAGTGGACATACTCTCAAATTAGTACCTAAAGTGCCCATTCAATCTCAATTTGGTACTTGAGATCGCCAGCCAGTCAAATGCTCACCGGCTGGCAAGAAATTTACTGTTCTGGCTACCGGAACAGTATTTTTTTTACTTTTTTATTTTTTTTTCCTTTTTCTGTTTTTTTTCTTTTCCTTTTCCTTTTCTTTTTTTTTTCCTTCTTCCCTCCGCTGGCTATAGCCGTGGCCGGCGGAGGTCGCCGGCGTCGGGCGAGGGCCGACCCTCACCAAATTCGGCGAGGGCGAGGGTTGCCCTCGCCGGCGTCGGGCGAGGGCGGCCCTCGCCTGGGCGAGCGAGGGCCGACCCTGGCGAGGGTCGAGGATGCAGCCGAAGAAGCGAGAGCAGTAGGCAAGAGAAGAGAGGGAGTAGGAGAGGCAAACAAAGTGGGAAGCCACGAACTGGTCTTGCTCGAGCCCCATGACGATGATCTGGGCGTGCAGCTGGTGGATGTGGGCGGAGTTCTTGCAGGACTTGAGGAGGATGACGATGGACGGCAGTTTGGCGGAGGTCGCCGGCATCGGTCCTCGCCGGCGTCAGGCGAGGGCTGCCCTGGCCTGGGTGGGCGAGGGCCGCCCTCGCCCGACGCCGGCGAGGGCCGACACCGGCGATATCTGCCGGCCACGGCTATGGGCGGCGGAGGGAAGAAGGAAAAAAAAAAGGAAAAGGAAAAGAAAAAAAAACAGAAAAAGGAAAAAAGAATAAAAATAAAAAAGTAAAACAAATACTGTTCCGGTAGCCGGAACAGTAAATTTCTTGCCGGCCGGTGAGCATTTGACCGGCCGGCGAACTCAGGTACCAAATTGAGACTGAATGGACACTTTGGGTACCAAATTGAGAAAAGGCCCCCACTTTGGGTACCAAAATGAAATTTTCCCTGCGAGAGATTACAAAACTCCACACGGGTTTCGCACTAATAATGCAAATAAATGATAAATGTACCGAAAGTCGTGAAACTCGTAATGTTGGTGATGTTAAGATATTTTACCTGATTTTGCATATTTCTCGAAATTATTATATATACATCTTTTGCATTATTATTTTTAGCCCCGTTAATTCCGTCCGACTTGGCGAACGGGCCCCTCGCCCTCTTTTGCCTTCATCTTTTAAAATAATATTCAGATTAAAAATCGGATTTAGATCAAAACGACGTCGTTTCGGCCTTATGATTCATGTTTTAGCCATGTCGGCGCCACGTGGGATAGAGAAAATTGAAAAAGAAAAATGGCCACATCAGCATTAACCATTAGCCAAGTTGGACGGAGTTAACGAAGGACTTGATTGCACCAATTTGACAAATTATAAGACTTTATTATACGTTCGTGACAAATTTTAAGACTTTTCAATGCATTTACCCCTAAAATAAAAATACAGCTCATGTAATAACCTTTAGAACTTCAGGAATCCGAGGTCATCTATTCATGACCGCCGGTTACTACAAATAGTTCCGTGGCAATGCTATCCGTATGTGCCAAAGGTTTGAATTTACCTGAGTCGCCGAGCTTGGAGGGAGCTTTATTATTTTTCAGGTATCTAAGGCCCCATTTATTTCGCGAGTAATGAATGATTTGAAAAATATTTTTCTTAAAAAAAATCATTTGTATTGCTTGAAATAATTAATCAATGAAAAATGTTTCATTATCGATAACAATTTATATATAAAAATTTTTGCGGAGATAAAAGTTTTTTCATTCGCTCATTTTTATAAATGATACGAGCGATTATTTTAGAAAAATATTTTTTAAATTATTTATTTTTAGCGAAACGAACGAACCTAAATATCAAATATCATGCTCTTGAATTGAAAAATAGGAAAAAGGGAAAACGAGATTAATATAATGACGTGGCACAAATTCGGGTGATTCATTTTTAAAAGGGAGAAAAAGAAAAGAAGAGAGAGTACAAATAAGAGTTGGACAGCCGCAAGTAAGAGACGTGTTGAATGAACATACAATTTAGGGGCATGAAGTAGTGTATAGGGGTAATTTAGGAATTTTGTTCCTCGTCCAAAAATAACCTTAAAAAACGTAGACACAATACAATATGTCTTGTCATGCAAGTAGACAATTAATCTTTTGAATTGACATGCAAATTGCTGATCCATTACGTCCAAAAACATTTGGACTGGTGCATCCAATGGAAAAGAGTCCAAATGGTGTTAGGAAAAGCTAAAATTCACCATGAAAGCACCTGGGAATCATAAGGGACAAATGTATATCAATCGGGCACCGACGAGAAACGGACGCATTGTGAATTAGGAGCACTCAAAAGGAATCTTATCATTGACCCTGTCGAGTGCAAATAATTTCTTATCTAGATCACTCGCTCGAATTATAGCTCGCGTCTTATTTGAGTCGCTCGAAATGGAAATACGAAATTATTTTTGTTGTACAGCGATGCTATTGCTTCGTAAAATCTTCTTAAAAGATTATGATATCTATAAGCAAGATCCAATGCTTTATTACCACGCCTTATGTATCATAGGATGGACAATAGCTTATGTAATTTTGTGGGTTTTTTATGGGATCACCGTCAATTGTTCAATAAGTTAAAACCAATAGATGAAGACGTGATTTGACATTTAAATGCCTTGAAACAATAAAGAAAATCACCGTAAATTTTTCGATAAGTTCAAGCTAATAGATCAACACGCTATTTAACACTTAAATGTCTTGGAACAATAATAAAAAAAAAAGTGCTTTACAATAACAATTTAGTTTTCTCGGTAGGTCTTATATACACCGTGTCGATCCTTTGATGCGATCGCTGTAAAAAGATTCTTGAAATGTCAGTGGATCTAATAAATTTTTTTTATCATGTATATTATTTTTTTCAGGTCACGTTGACAAGTGTGAGAGCTTAAGATCCGTTTGTTTCGCGAAAAATGAAAGATTTTTCCTAAAAATGATCTCCTCCTGTGTCTCAATAATTAGTCATTTGAAAATGTTTCAATAATTGACAACAACTTATGTCTAATTATTTTCGTGAACGATCAAAATATTTTTCGTCCAGTCATTTTTGTAAGTGATACAGACGATCATTTTTTAGAAAATGTTTTCTAAATCATTCATTTTCCGTGAAACAAACGGATGAGCATTAGTTTTGTAATGAATTTTTTAGGTACATGTGAGAGCTTAGGATTATGTTTGTTTTGCGAAAAATGAATGATTTCTCCTAAAAATAATCTCCTCAATGTTTTCTGTTATTGATAACAATTTATGTATAAATATTTTCATGGACAACCAAAATATTTTTCATCAGGTCATTTTTGTAAGTGACACGGAAATCATTTTCAGGAAAATATTTTTTAAATTATTTATTTTTTACGAAACCAATAGAGGAGCATCGATTTTGTAATGAACTTTTTGAGGTACGTGTGTCTTTTGCCCGTGATGCTTTGTGTTTAATCATTTGTTACAAATCTGTGGGCTCGCTCCTTCCTTGAAGACAAATTAAACTAAATATTTTAAATTTCAAGTAGAGTAGGATTACAAATTTCTTTTCTCATCCCAGTGTCTTGTGGGGTCTCATCCTAAGGGGAAAAAGTTACAAAAATTGGGAATCCAAAATCAATTAGTCTTTCACAAAGTTTTTCCTTTGCCTCTGCTTTTTCATGTGCTGTGAACAGTGCCATGAGGTTCAAAAACCAGGTTCTTGAGCGATCCCGTGTTTTAGAAAAACGCAGTGTTCAATGGGTTCGAATGCATCTGGCGTCCCCGGTAATGGGTCGAACCGGACAGATCCCAACCTTGTTTCGGTATGTACATTTTGTCGAGCCAAAATTCGTTTAAAATTCATAAACCTAATGTAATGATGCTGATTCAGTTCTGAATCTTATTCTTTTCTAAATTTTTTGACGATTTACTAATGTAGTCTTTCGAGGTCAATTTTGGCCGGCAATCGCTAATGTGGATACTGAGCAAATTGTCAAAATATTTAAAACTAAATTGATCAAATTGAAAGGTTTAGGATTGAATGTCGTACAATAGGTTTAAAACTTTTCGGACAATTTTCCCGAGAGAGGAAGAAGCACTGCCGAAGGCCACGACCACTTCAAATGTAGAGTCTTGAAAATTAGAGATTACCCAATTCTTCTGGCCGTAACTTATACGCTTTCCATCCATATTGCAACTATGGTATCTTCAAATAGAGATGAAATTCTGTTTGTTTCACTAAAAATGTGACGATTCTGGAAAATATTTTCCAAAAAACCATCCAGGAAAATAGCACAATTTTACGGTATTTGGCTGAAATCTTAAAATGTCCCAGAAAATATTTTTCGCTATTTGGTTAGATTTTCCTCTATGCACTACTTTTAATAATTTTTTATTTTTTAAAATAGATTTTTCATTATTTTTTAATTTTCTTTTTTCTTTGCTTTTTTCTTTTTCTTCCCTTTTTCTCCTGTCGAAAAATGTGTTTGGTGATAGAAAGTGAAAAGCTGAAAACATTTTCTCCATTTTTGAAGGTATTTTTACATTGTCGAAAAATAATTTTATTAATTAATTTATTTTTCGTGAATTGAATGTCGAAAAATTTCAAAAATATTCTTTTAAAAATTAACTTGCGTAAAACGAAAGGAGTTGAAAATAAAGATGAAGCATCTAGCACTTCAAATCCGTCATTGACATGATAGGCTTGTCGGAATTGCCAGCTGGAGAACTCAAACGGCTTGCGGCTGAATTGACTCCTGTGATAATGACCATGAACTATTCCATCGCCAGAACGGGAAAAAAAAAGAAACAATTATGTCGATTTTTTTTGCATATACCATTATAATCTTCTCTATCTATCTATTCATATAAAAGGAAAAAAGCCATCAAAAATTCTAAATTATGTTTACTATGATATATTTATCCCATAATTTTTTTGTGATACCAAAAATTTCAAACATGTACTCATGTGACACATTTACTCTCAACTTTTTTTAGATACAAAAAATACCAAACTTATACCCGTTTTACACATTTAGCCCAAATTATTTTTTTATGACATCAAAAACTCTAAATTTGTACTAAGTAATTTTGGGGTAAATGTGTCATACGGATACAAATTTAGGGCTTTTGGTATAAATGTGTCACATAGGTACAAATTTGGGGTGTTTTGTGTCACCAAAAAAAGTTTGAGGTAAATATATCGGAGTGAGCATAATTTAGGATTTTTGGTGGCCTTTTTGCTGTATAAAATTTTAAGTTCACTGAATTTTCTAGCAATGGCAGCTGTCGTGACCAAGGAAGAGACTTATAGCATCCTCTGTTGGTAAGAGTGAGTATTTCAATTATCAGATCTTACTTTTGTAAATTGAAGAAAAATGAAAGTAAATGTATGAACTGTTATTATTCCATCTATCGATCTATATCCATACTATGCATAAAGTCAACTTTCGAATTCAGTGTCCCCTTTTCATAGAACCAAAGCACTATTATCTCTTCTCAATGTAGAAAAAGTGAAGAGAATATTATGTATAGTTCATTAGTAATCGAAATTCGACATATCCCGGCTACCATCGAGGAGAAGTCCCTATTGTGTTTTAAGAATGACAAAATATTCGAAGTACACAGACATGTGTATTTGGATGTCCAGGAGGTACTGTCTCTACATAGACAGATTCATATACAAAGTGTTAGCAACTCGACGTCTATGAGCGCGGAAGGTTCTTGTGCTCTACAGAACGTGAACAAGATACGGGGCGTGAGATATGTTGATGACTAAAGAGACCTTGCAAATGTTGAACATGCACGTGAGGTGTGTTCATATCCAACAGGACATTGTGGATGGTGAATAAATTAGAGGATGTGTGATTGTCAAATAATTTGGATGGACCAATAGAAGGTGAAGAGACTGGAGGCATGAAGACATCAATCATTGGAAGGAATTTGCAAATGGTGAACAAACTAGACAACGGGTGATTGTCGACGAGTTTGGACGGACCAAGGAAGCGCTAAAGAGTCTACATAACATAAGGACGTCAATATGCTTGGAGGTACTAAATGTAGAAGGAGAACAAGTTTGGGTACGTAGAAACTCAGATGGACCTGACTAAAGAAGGCGTTTACGCAACTAGAAAGAGTGGTGGTTCTACCACGAGCCTCTACCATCTTGGAAAAAGATCCAGACTCTTTGACCTGAATTCAAATTCGGCGTTTTACAGCTTGTTTTGGACGAGGAAATCCACAGATAGCGGGCTGGAGAAGACTAGAACAGTTTAAAATATGGGGGCACGCAATAGAGGATAACAAACCGCGGCACAAACAAATTGATTATTTTGGGAAACTGTCTTTATAGAGCTGCAAAGATGACATTTTGCGACTCCCGATGGTAGATTTAACAGCTACTAGTGGGATTTGAATTTCAAATGATCATTTGAGATATCGTAGCTATAAAACCAATGCATGAGAAGTAGTGGAGTTGTGGGAAAGAATAAAAAAACTAGAGTATTCTCCCCGTGTTCATTCTCTCGTTGTTTTTTTGTATGGAAGTTTTGTAAAACTGATTGTATTTCCCTATAGAAGTCTGAGTATTTGTATTCAGAGAAGGGAGTGTTAAGTCTAACGCGATAGTTAGGACGCGTTTGGTAACGTTTCTGTTTCTGGAATCAATTTCTTTTCAGAAATAATTTTTTTCTATTTCTATTTCCTGGATGAGTTTTTGAGCAAAAGAATGCGTTTGATAACTGCACAAAATTTCTACTCCTTAAATAGAAAAAGAGCAGAAATGCATTTGGTATAACCAAAAAAATTTCTATTCCCAATTTTTTGCATTCAAATCTATATCATTTATTTAACTATAAGTACAAGTTATAAGTGAAAAAAAATCAATAAGCACGGTTTATTGGTTTGTCTAATCCTTTTTAGGGGTTTAAAACCCCTTTTAATCCCTAAACTAAGGAATCTTCAAAAATACCACTTGGGCACCTCAAAAAATTTAAATTTCACTTAAAGTGGGTGGCCACATGTATTTTAAGCTATTTTGTGAATTTTTTTATTTTTTTGGGGTAAAATTTATTAAAATTTTTTACTTTCCCTAAATCTGTTTCTTTTTATTTTCCAGAAACTTTTTATGAATTTTTTTAAATTTTTTTTCAATTTCGGAATTTTGCAAATTTTTATGGGTTTTCTGAGTTTTTCTGATTTTTATGGATTTTCTGAGAATTTTTCTGATTTTTATGAATTTTTTGTAATTTTTTAATTTTCTAATTTTTTAGGGATTTTTCTGAAATTTTTCTAAATTTTTATGAATTTTCAGAATTTTTTTAATTTATTCTAAGCCATTTTGTGAATTTTTTATTTTTTATTTTTTTGGGGAAAAGTTTATTAAAATTTTTTACGTTCCCAAAATGTGTCTCTTTTTATTTTCCAGCAAATTTTTTATGAATTTTTTAAATTTTTTAAATTTCAGAATTTTGCAAATTTTTTTGGGTTTTCTGAGTTTTCCTGATTTTTATGGATTTTCTGAGAATTTTTCTGATTTTTATGAATTTTTGGAATTTCGGGAATTTTTTAATTTTTTATGAATTTTTTATTATTATTCCTGTCGGGAATGGACCGGACCGGTGCTTTGAGACAGTCTACAGATGACGGAAGATGGAGGAGGAGCTGAGGCCGCGGCTTGAGGACCGGACCTTTCTATTTCTTTTTTTGTTTCTGAGAACAAAGAAGTAGAAAAAATCTACTTCTTATTTCTGTTCCAAATCTATTTCTTGGCCATTTTTTTATTCTAGGAAATAGAAAAATAAAATGCATCACCAAATAGATTTATGTTCTTTTTTTGTTCCAGAGAACAGAAGAACAGAAAAATAAAGAAGTAGAAACGTTACCAAACACGCCCTTAGTATATGTAGAAGCAAAGTAATAAGTAGAAGATGCTATAACATCTTAAAAATTACATAATAAATTTTGGCCTCAAATTTGAACTGTTCGAGTTAGGAGAGTGCATAAGCGGAGTGAAAAGATCAAACCACTATAAATTACGTGCTTCGCATTCCTTGCACTTCTTTATAATCTATTGATACAACAAAACTATTTCTGCATATGCAAGACCTTTCTATGGCACAAGTGCACATTTTATGCGCTATTCGACACTTACTCATGAAAAAGTTTCGAGATTCCTTAAACAACCGATTCATCCCTCTCTTAGTTATTTGTGCCTAATTCGTTTATCAACTACCAAACAAATCTCATAGTTCGATATGTATATATCCTCACTTTTGAAATTCACATCAATATTTTCTGCTGAAAATCATCCAAATCCATCTCAAGTCAAGCACGCGCACGGTTGGTACGAAGGAACTACTTATTATGAAGCCAACTTTCAAATTTGGTATCCACCTTCCAAAACCCATAATGTACTCAATGGTCCATTATCCTTTGAAGGCAAGAAAAGGTATTATGAAATTTGAGTACTATACTTTTAATAACAAAGAATGGTAAGATACGAGTCTCTATTGCTTTGGAGGGAATATGGTTAAGCAATTTCTTGTCACAAACTTAAAGTCTCCAATTAAGATTGCTCTTTGATGCCCGTACCCATTTGGTCAAATTTTATATCATTTTAAACTTATAATCTTGAGCAATCGCAAGTAACTTTTTATATAGATTTTATTCACGAAGAGCACAAAATAGATAGCGGAATGGTTGAGGTCTAGTTCTGTTTAAAGCACAGTTACAGTAGACCCCGGGCTCCTCCGCAGCCCGTCATTGCTACGTGGTTGTCTTACTCAACTGCGCATGTTACCCATTACTTCAACCTTTGATTTGCTCTTTGTTCTCGTTTTGAATTCGAGAGATCAGACCCGTCTCAACCATGGCGCCAATCATGACTTGACATAGTTGACAGGTTCCATTTCCTTTGCCTTAGCAAGTGCTTCTGTATCTTCCCGGTTGCCGTCTTCGGCAGCGGCCTGAAGACGACGGACTTCGGGATGCAATAACCCGGCATCTTCTCCCGGCAAAACTTCATTATGTCATCCGCTAACCGCCGCTCATCAGACGTGTCCACTCCCTGCTTAAGCGTCACCCAAGGACAAGGGACTCTCCCCATCGGCTGTCGGGCCTCGCCACCACAGACGCCTCCAAAATCGTGGGATGAGTGTATAACGTGTTCTCAATCTCTATGCTACTTATGTTTTCACCTCCGGAGATGATGATGTCCTTTAACCTGTCCTTGATTTCGACGTATCCGTCCGGATGTTTCACGTCGAGATCCCCGGTGTGGAACCACCCACCTGCAAAAGTCTCCTCGTTGGCTCTCGGGTTCTTTAAGTAGCCTTTCATGATTGTGTTGCCCCGCATCACGATCTCTCCGATGGTTTTGCCGTCGGCAGGGACGGGCTTCATGTCTTGAGTGCTCACGACGTCGAGGCCATCGAGCGCCATGCAACGAACGCCCTGGCGCGCATGGAGGCGGGCTCGATGTTCTGGTGGCAGCGAATCCCACTTGGGCTTCCATGCGCAGATCGTGGAAGGACCGGACACTTCGGAGAGGCCGTATACGTGCATGACGCGGAAGCCCTTTTGGGACATTCCTAAAAGAACAGAAGGTGGCGGGGCGGAGCCGGCGGTCATTACGTGGACGGTGTGAGGGAGAGGGAGAATAGTTTCTTCAGGGGTGGCGTTGACGATGGTGTTCAAAACCACAGGCGCGGCGCAGAAGTGAGTCACTCCATGTTCGGCGATAGCCGAGTAAACTGCCTTCGCTGTTACCTGAGGAAGATAAGAAGACATGAAAAAGAGGTTTGTCTCTGTCAAGCAAGCGAGAAACAAGAAGTTTGGTTTATATTATACACAATGGAGAATTACCAAAAAAAAGTCTTAAACCTTTATTTTTTTTGGCCAATTGAGACTTACACCTTATGCATTTGTGTTAATTCAGTCCATCCGATCAATTTTGGTCGGAAATCGCAAATATGAACACCGGTGGTCCTATGTGACGCGGGCGACGCTGACGTGGACATTTTTAAATAATATTTTAATAATTTTTCGATTTTCTTTTTCTTTTTTTTTTCTTCACTTCTTCCTCTAGCCAGTCGGGGTACCTTGGCGACTGGCTAGAGGTGAGTGTTGGCGAGCTTGATCTCGCCGGCTCGGCGATTGCAAGGTTGAGCCTCCTCCCCCAGCCATGGCAAGGCTCGCCCCCGCTGGCCCTTGCCTCTGGCTAGTCGCCGCGGAAAAAGGTAAGGAAAAAAAAGAAAAAGAAAGAAAAAAATGAAAAGGAAAAAGAAAATAATAAATAAATAAATAAATAATATTAAGATATTATTTAAAAATTGGCCGGATAGACTGAATTGAGAAAAATGCATATGTTTATAACTCAATTGGCAAAAAAAAGATTTATGACTAAATTGACACAATTATAATAAGTTTAGAATATTTTTATTAATTTTCCCAATACATAATCCCTCCTAAACAATATCATATCTTTAGAATCGCTCCTTTTCCCTTCTTATCCCTCCTTGTCCCTCCTACCAAACTATGTGTAACGTCCACTTGCCCCCACCCACCGAGGGAACTTAACAGACAGTAACGTAATTATATGCAAATAGGGTTGCTATGGTTATCGGGCAAGAAACATTATTTTTTTTTGTAAGGTAAGAATATGTATAACTTTTCACAACACCAAGTACAACCTAAGCCCAAACCAGCTCATGACCATATTAGGACATAGTAATGTCCATACAAGGTCAAGAGGGTCCAGCAGGAACTATACAACAAGCCGGAGGACGGCTAAGAACATGGAAAATAGAAATAAAAAAAACAAAGACAACCAATCCAGCCGCAGGATGGAAGGGCGACGTCAAAACTCCGGAGACCCGTTGGAGAGGGCACCGGAACAGCTGGGAGCAGCACTACCCAAAGATAGAAGGAGGTAGGTCCCACTTCCTCTGTAGAATGTGGTTCCTATATGTGTCCTCAACTCTCCCCATAGAGATGGCCTTGTCCTTGACGACTTTGAAAAGATGCTTACGCATGCCAGGGATAAAGACGCTCTTATTCCTGAAGATCGCATTGTTCCTTTCGGTCCAAATAATGTGACATAAAGCCCCAAAGGAAAATCTAGAGATGCGGTGAGCAAACGAGGATCCTCCGCATACTTGCATCGCCCACATAATATGATCTTGCCAGGGACGGTTGCGCCAGGGTAGATTACATTTTGTCGCCCAAAGAGAAGCCAATCTACTGGTGGAGGCGCATTCAAAGAAAATGTGGTTGATTGAGTCTGGTGTAGAACCACAAAAAGCGCACAAGGCATCGTCAATCCTGTGATTATGTAACAGGAATACCTGGGTAGGTAGCCGGTTAAGAGATATTAGCCATAGAAGAAAGGCATGACGGGGAGCTATGTGTCGGTCCCAGATGAAGGAATGCCAAGGGGTTGGATGCCATTTCCTTCGGATATGATTCCAAGCACGATTGACAGAGAAGGATTTAGATGGATGAGGAGTCCGGACGAAGTTATCCATCGTACTGTCCATAAAGATCGGAGTGGCATCCCTCCAACTCATAATAGTGGCCAGGGTATTAGATGGTTGCCAGGAGCCTTCATAGAAGGACCGTACTGTAGTCTCCCGAGGAATGCGCGACTGGTAGATCTCGACATCGCTAAAGAGAGGGTAGAGCGGCCCCCTATTGTGCCAGCAGTCAAACCAGAAAGAGACAGATCGCCCATTTCCAATATTCCACCGGAACATAGTTTGGGCAGAAGCGCGCATATCAAGGATTTTCTTCCATGTCCAGGAACAGAAGGTAGGTTTGGACACAATCCAGAAATTAGCCTTCTTTAAAAAATTAGAGTGTACCCATTTACACCACAACGATTCTTTGTCAGTGAAAAGAAGCCAAATGTGCTTTAAAGTCATAGCATTATTGTATTCCTCAAGTCTCCGGATGCCTAGTCCACCTTCCTCTTTGGGTAAGCATACAGCCTTCCACGCTACTTTAGCACCACCAACTCCAAGGTCAGGGCCTTTCCATAGGAACTGCCGCAGAACAGCCTCAATACTATGCAATACTGATTTGGGTAGAGAAAAGATGGTGGCCCAGTATACTTGAATGGAATGCAAGACCGACTTTATAAGCTGTAGGCGACCAGCAAAGGAAAGAAAGCGTTGGGACCAGGAACGGGCACGAGCCGTGATAGAATCAATCAAGGCTTTACAGTCCATCTTACGCAGTCTAGTTGAGATAATAGGCACATCAAGATAACGAAATGGCAATGTACCCTGCTGAAACCCGAGGCATTGAATTAGCTGGTCATGCAACGCCTGAGTCCCTCCCGAGATGAAGATATTGCTTTTCGCCTTATTCGGTTTTAAACCAGACCAATCAGAGAACAAGAGGAGAGATTCATTTATCAGTTGAACTGACCTCAAGTGACCTTCTGAGAACAGCAGCACATCATCCGCAAAGAAGAGGTGCGATAACCGGGTCTTTTTGCATCGCCAAAACCAGTGGAAATCCGGCATATCAGTTTTAGCCTTTAGAATGCCCGAGAAGATCTCCATAACCAGAATAAAAAGGTAAGGTGATAGAGGGTCTCCTTGGCGAATGCCCCTAGAGCTCCCAAAGTAGCCATGCAATTTCCCATTAATGGAAACTGAAAATTTAGCTGTCGTAACACAAGCCATCACCAGCTTGGTAAAGGAGACAGGAAAGTTGAAGGCCAATAAAGCCTTTTCTAAGAAGCTCCAGTCAACAGTGTCATATGCTTTTTGGAAATCCACTTTAATAGCACACTTGGAAAGATAAGGCCAGTGGTGGAAATCCGCAAATAGCTCTTGGGCTATCAAGATATTGTCACTGATCCTTCGTCCTTTAACAAACGCCGATTGGGCAGGGCCAATTAGCGATGGAAGGACACGCGCTATCCTCCTAGCCAAGATCTTGGATATACACTTATATAAAGTATTGCAACAAGCAATAGGACGGAAATCCGACATAGCTGAAGCGTTTGGGGATTTCGGAACAAGAGTGAGAATGGTGTTATTGATCTCTTTAAGCATGTATCCTGATTCAAAGAAATCTCTTACTGCTATAAGAGTGGAGGGTCCAATGATCTCCCAGCTAGATTTAAAAAAATCAATATTATAACCGTCCGGTCCAGGGGCTTTTCCCTTAGCAAGCGAGAAAAGTGTGGACCGGATTTCCTCATCTGTGACCGGAAGCGCCAACAAGTTCCTTTGATTCTCATCAAGGACCCGGCCAAGGAACATACCTATCTCGCTAACAGAGGGCCCAGTGGAAGCAGGAGCACCGTTAAGTAGATCCTGGAAGTGATTCACAATATGAGCCCTGACCGCCTGAGGTTCAGTAACTAAAGACCCTTCATCGGTTGAAGTCGAGAGTATTCGATTTGTTACACGCCTTTTGTTAACAAAGTGGTGAAAATAATGCGTGTTTAAATCTCCTTCTTTGAGCCATCGAATACGGGATTTCTGCCTGTAGAAGGATTCCTCCTGCATTCTCATCGTAGAAAAGGATCGTGTGAGCTCCGCTTCTCTATCTTGGAGCCTCCGGTCAAAAGGGTGTTGCTCAAGGGCCGCCTGAACGGCGTAGAGATCAGATCTAAGTTGATCGCTTCTTATAGAGATGTCAGAAAAGAAACTCCTGTTTAGTTGTTTCAACTTCTGTTTAAGCACTCGCAGTTTACAACAAATAATATACATAGGTGTACCGACTACCTGTGTATCCCAAGCTTGCTTCACAAGTTCCAAGAAATTGGGATTAGAAGTCCAGAAGTTGTAAAACTTAAATGGTTTCTTGGAATTAAGTGGCGAAAGAATTTTTACCACCATGGGAGAGTGGTCTGAAATCCCAGGAGAAAGAAAACTGACTTCCGAGAAGGAGAACTGTTGCATCCATGTGTCATTTGCGAGTACTCGATCAATCTTGCGGAGTTTTCGGCTATCACCAGAAGAATGGGTCCAAGTGTATCTAAACCCCACATATCGAATATCGTCCAACCCCGCCTGGTTTATACACTCCCCAAATTCATCGAAAGCCGGGATCCAGGGAGTAGTGCTACCCACTCTATCAGTAGGATCTCTGATTGCATTAAAATCCCCGGCAACAACCCACGGTAAGTCGCAAGAGGAGATAGAAACAAGGTCAGTCCATAACGGACGCCGTTTAACAAAAGAATGCTCGCCATAAACAATTGTAAAGAGGCAAAGTTTATTCATATTCAGGAGCCTAAGCTAAACATGAATCAGTTGGTCGGAAGAGTATAGAAAACTAGTTTCCAGCTCATCAGGGTTCCAGCCAAACCAAATCCTACCAAGGGGAGAAGAATCGTAGTTAGCTTTCCAGCACCAGTTACCACATAAACCTCGCGAAATCCCATCAAAAAGAGAGTCTTTAACTTTAGTTTCGATGATACCGATACAAGAGAGGCGGTTGACCCTGATAAAGGTACGAATTTCCGCTTGTCTTAGGGGACCTACTAGTCCCCTTATGTTCCAAATACCAAAAAACATTACAGGGATAAGAGATATTATCTCCGAGATCTCCTAGACCTCCTCTTCTTATCTTTCTTCTTTGAGGAGGACGGGCCGGGGATCATACCGAGGCAGCTTATGCTAGGGATCGGCCCCATGGGGGCCTTGGATGGATCCTCCGCAGTTAGGGAAGCCAAGGTTCGAGAACGTGTAGTTGGGGGGGAAATAACAGTCGGTTCTCCCTCCAATTGTTCTTCCGAGTCACTATTTTCTCCCCCGGCGTGTGAGCTAGAAGAATCTGCAGAGGACGTATGAGAATTAATATCAAAGTCCTTAAGTTGCTGTTGAAGACGTCCTTGAGGACCAGAGGCAGCCAAGGGGAGTGTCACTGCGTTAGGTCCTTCCAAGAAGTTCAGAACAGGCCTAAGCGAGTCCTGGTCATGAGCAGGATGCAAACCATGCGCCAGGGGAACCACCCCCCCTGAGTTCATGTCCAGGGGAAGGCCAGGTGCAGTTTTGGGCACACCGGGGCCTGCTGGGCACGGAACAGGGGAGGAATCCAGAATCTGCTGAACCAGAGTGCTTGCTGGACACCGAGAAGAAGAAGGGCCAGGACCTGTCTCAAGGTTCTTGGAGTTGATCAGGTCGATTCTGACTGGGTCTGGTTCAGCAACCGAGTCCACAGCAGATGGCAGAGGGACAATCGACCTGGCAGTAGGAGGCAGAGGAACCTCTACGTCCATGTTGCGATATGGGGTGTGTTGCCGCTGTTCTGAGGGTAGAGCAGAAGATGAATTACCTTTTTTCCTCCTGACCAAAGTCCAGTCGTCTGCTGCTTGGGACCGAGAGGCAGGCTCAGGTCGGGATTCAGTCTGATGAGGGGCACAATCAAAGCCCTTAGTTCCCGGTTTGTGGCCAAAAATTCCGCATGATGGGCATACAAGCGGTTTCCATTCATATTCAACACTTATCGAGTTTACTTCACCATCCCACCTGAACTTGACGGACTCCAGTCGAGGACTAGTGGCTGAAATCTCTATGCATACTCGGGCATAGGATATTCTGGACAGCTGTTCAGTTTGTGCATCCACATAAAGTGGTTTGCCGATTGCACTAGCAATGCGCCCAATGCCCGCCGGAGACCAGAGGGAGAAGGGGATGTCCCTTAGCTTGACCCACACCGGGATTGAATCCAGCTTGCCCTTCTTAAGTGTCATTTTTGGATGCCACTGCTGAAGAAGTAAGGTGCAACTAAAAATTGATACCGGCCCCATATCTAGGATCTTCTTGCGAAATTCAGCATTAGGAACACGGAGAAAGTAAAAACCATTCTCATGCAATTTAACATCGACTACTTGGTCGCCCTAGGACTTTTTTATAGCCTCTTCAGTCAACTTAAAAGGGACTTTCTTCCCTATGTAGTGACCGACTAGGCATTCCAGCCACCTCGGACTCTCTGCAGCAGCAACCTCAGGTGTTATGTCGACAATGATCTCACCATTTTCAACCAAGGGAGGGACATATGCCAGGTTGTACCCTTTTGTCAAGGCCTTAGCCACATTAGCCCAAGATCTGGACGCCTGAGCAGGAGCAGGTTGAGTGCTTGAGCTCGGCCTCTCCTTATTGGCGTGGCCTGCAGCAAGTGTTCTAAGATCGGTACCAGCAGGAGGGCTAGCAATGTGGGCATGTCTAGGGGTATGCCGACTTTTGGAACGACCTCTGCTGCGACTACGCCTAGCATTCCCTTTATGGTCAGGTCTGGAACCAGGAGGGGGGCTTTTTCTAGTGAAAGCAACCGCTTTCCCCCTAGGCTCAGCTGTCTTAAAGGAAGCAGCATTTTCATTTCCAGGCATTCTGCTCACTTCAGAACCTACAACCGTCTGATGGCCTTCCTCAACAAGGGGTTCAGTTGCTATAACAGGGGCTGGTTCAGACATTGTATCCTCCTCCAGAGGGATCACACCACTACCACCAACCAGTTACTACCACCAACCAGTCAACCCAACATCAGGAAACCAGAACAGGCAATAATTCCAGCAGGTATCCTACGCACCAGCATAAATGCAACTACCACACGCACAACTTCCACTCCAACCAGAGAATTACCTTCAGGAAGGGATGGCAGAGAGAGTGCTCAGCTTGGTCTGATTCAGCGAAGAAGACGAGCAATACAGATATGAAAATCCAGCCTCAGAATCGGGAGAACAGAACCAGCGAAAGAACACCACCAGAGGAATTTCAGGTCTGGTAATCCGCCCACTAAACTGAAACAGAAGTAGATTTCTTTGGAGGGGGAAGGAAGAAGGGAGCCCAAGGGACCTTGCCTTCAACAACCAGCTCCAATCACGACCGGAAACAGCCGGAATCCATCTCACTTCGTCGGATGAACAGTAACCGCGAAGGAGATTCAAACCAGAAGAACAGATTCAGATCTGGAAATGCGTCCTCAACACTGAAAAGGAAGAGGATTCCTTTGGAAGGGAGGACGAGGGGAGCCCAATGGACCTTGTCACCAAGACTCAGCTCCAATCGCCACCTGAATCAGCCGGAATCCACCTCACTCCGGCGGGTGAACAGTACCAGCGAGAACCACAGAAGGGAGCATTTCTGCCCGAGTGAACAGTACCCGCGAAATTTGGTGTTGTGTTTTCTTTGGCAAGAAACATTATGTCAGTGATTGAAATCAATAAACTCGACTTGATCATAGTTCATGATATTGGCAGCCATTATGGAAAATTTCGAGATTGTGTCCCTATGACTTGGGCTCAAATACGCATGTGAGGACAGAACGTTCTCATTTGATCCAAACAACCTACAAGATTTAAACCTTCTGTGTCTAATCAACGAAGTACACGGATGATGACTCGGGCATATATAAGCTAGAGTCGACATCAATTGATCCACAGGACATTCGAGATATTCGATACTCTATTAGGGTTTCTTTCTGTAAAAACCATAGTACTTAAAAGCAGATAATCCTGGATTAACCCGAACGAAACATTTCACTTATGCGTATGCTTCGAATGATGTTGTGCATCTCAGGCAGCAAATTGTCAACCAAAATTGTGAAAAAGAAGCAATTTCTGAACCTTGAAGCTTGACCTGTCTGAGGCATATGCTGGTTCCACAAAGAGCAGCCAGTGACCAGGCGAAACACCAGCCATCACAATGAAACATAGGCAAAGTCCACAAGTAGATGGCTCCTTCATTCATCCCCCAAACAAGAGGGCTATGTATGCACATTAGGTATGCGCCTCGACGGCTTAATACCACTCCCTTAGGACTGGCGGTTGTGCCGGAAGTATAGCCGAGACTAATGCTCTGCCACTCATCTTCCGGCGGTTTCCAGGCGAATTCCGGATCGCCGGTTTCCAAAAATTTCTCGTACTCGATTGCCCCTTTTCCTAAAGCGCGTTCGAGTTTTCCGGGGTCGCAGCTTCCTTCGGCTATGACTATCAGAAGTGGAGGCTTATAGTCTTTCTCGCTCTTCTCTGCTAATATCTGCAGAGCTTCCTCAGCCACCGGAAAGAATTCTTGGTCCACCATTACCACGGCAGAAGATGAATAGTCGAGAAGAAATGCAATCGTCGGCGCATTAAGACGTGTATTAACACAATTTAGTACAGCTCCGGCCATGGGAACTCCAAAATGAGCTTCATATATGGCAGGCACATTCGGCGCAATCAGTGCAACCTGCACAGCGCTACCCACACAGGCAAAAAGTGAGCAGCAAGCATAGAAGAAAGGAGAGAGAATCACGGTGGACGCCCGAAACAATAATGGACACACAGTATAACAAGCAAAGCAAATTTTGGACACAAGGACTTCCGCATGATTCAAACGTTCCAAGTGAGTGGCTGCGGATTTATATCACCAAAATCAACCAATCATCACCAACCAAATGAGAATCCGATCCTCCATTGGTGCTCGTATCGATCGAAGAGTCTTAAAAACCAGTAAAGAAATCGCAATTCATGAGAATCGAAGACGCAATTACATAAAAGAGGCTATTCCATGATTTCGATTCCTCATCAAATTAAAGCCGAAAGAAACAGGAGCTCCTGGCATTAGAACCATCTCTCACCATCATTGCCAGAAACATGGGAAACGAAGATAGACGAGTAATTTCAGGGAATGAGATAGCGCACCGTGCTACCGATGCCGATGGAGCGCCTGGAGAGAGCGGAGGCCAACCGGCAACATCGCTGGTAAGTCTGGAGCCAAGTGAAGGTGACCGGGCCGTGGACCAGCGATCGCCGGTTCGGGTGAACTGTCGCAGCCCGCTCCAGGAACCACAGCGGCGTGAGAGCCAAGAAGTTCGCTTCGTTCTTCGGCAGATCGTCTGTGTCCCTCACCATCGCCTCAGTCCCTCCCTCTCCCCCGGGATGTCTGTATCGATGTCACCCTCACTCTGCTTTTGGAGCACGACGCGACGCACTTGCTTAAATGGGAAAAGAGGCCTGTGCATGAAGAACCTCTACGTCCATATCGCATATTCCCCATGATACCCTCCCCTAAACATATAGTCTCATTTAATAGCACAGGGACAAATTTGACTTTTCCAAACATCTTATATAGCTCGTAGATTGGGAACAACTTAGTTTCTAAACATAGCTTCTGTAATTAAACATGTGTTTTCTATGCACAACCACCTCTGCCATATGCATGCATAGCCCGTTACTTGAGCCATATTTTCTTTTATAGAAAAAATTCTACTTATTATCTCCGCACTTTTATGATGATTTTTTTCCCGTTGATTCACATGTTAAGAGTATAGTAGAGCAATTTCTTCAAACTTCAACCCGTCAAATATTTTATAATTGAAGAGAACTTGAGTTACAAAAGTTGTTCTTTCCTTAGTTATAATTTTGTATCGTTAGGTCTAAAATTATGATTCTCTCCTCCTATTAGAAAAGCTTAATGCACCCACAATTAATAATTAATTAATGTTTCAGGCGTACATTAAGTAAACGATAGATTTATATATGTGATATTCAAGTGTCATCGGTTTTCGACATCTTTTTTGGTAAATGAGAGCCATTCCATTTGATAGAATGATGGGAAAATTATCAAAACAGTCTTAACATATTGTAATTGTGTCAATTCAGTCCTAAACCTTTTGCATTTGTGCCGATTCAGTCCATTCGCAAATTTTGGCCGTCTGGCCAACACTGACGTGGCAATTTTTTAAATTTTTTTTGAGTTTATTTATTTATTTATTTATTTCTTTTCTTTTTTCCTTTTTTTTTCTTTTCTTTCCCTTTCTTTTTTTTTTCCTCCCCACATCTTCAACCTCTAACCAATCATTGGAATCGGCGATCGGCCAAAGGCGGGGGCCCGCAAGGCTCAACCTCATGAGCGACTACAACAATGAGCCTCGCTCAGCCATGGCAAGGCTTGAACTCGCCGACCACTAACGAGGTTGGCCCTCCCCCAGCGACGGCTAGGATGAGCCTTGGCGACCTCGCCAGTGGCTAGGTGAGGTCAAGCCTTGCCAAGGGCGAATGAGCCTCGCCCTTGCCAGTAACCGGCTAGAAGTTGAAGAAGATGAGGAAAAAAAAGGAAAAAAGAAAAGAATTTTTTTTAAAAAAATTACCACATCATAGTTGGCCGGCGCCGGCCGACGTCCACGCTAGTGCTGGCCGGTCAAAATTGGCCAAATGGACTAAATTGATACAAATGCAAAATATTTATGACTGAATGGCACAATTGCAATAGGTTTAGGACTGTTTCGGTAATTTTCCCGATTTACAAGCTTAAACATATTGGTGGAGAAACCACCCGCCTGGGTGGCGCTGCTGGAGCGCGCACTCTTCCTCTCGCAAAAGGTTGAGTGTTCGAATCCCGGGCGCCGCAGGGTGACTTAACCGGTGGCACGCGTGTGGTGGCTAGCACGTGTCGCCCCCAGGGTTTACTCCCCGGCTGTCGGCCGTGCGGGGGTTCCCTAGGTTACCAAAAAAAAAAAAAACATATTGGTGGAGAAAGATTATACATATAAACCTCGAGTGTGGAGAATGACAAGTGGGATTTGATGAATAGGAGACCGTACACGCAAAATAAATTGGAGCAGAACCCGACTCAGATACGATGTTAAAATGTCAAACTCAAATGCTTAAATTTATAAATGGAAGGAGACCCGCATCTATATAAATAACATATAAGCTCTGTATACAAGTGATACGTGATACCTTAACGACATTTTTTGGACTTTACTTATTACAAGTGGAAGAAAAATCAACAAAATTGTCTATATCATTCTCTGTTTCTTGAGTGCATTTTACATTCATTTCGAGTGTATACCTCATTGTGACTCGTCCTGATATAACCAGTTCATGACCGCATCATTGAACCACTCATTATATTGTTGTTCTTAGCTATGTCAACGGCATCTTATTTCATGGTCTTCACTTTTCTGCTCAATCTACTTTGGAGTTAATGGCTTACTTTGATGCTGACTGGGTTGGAGACTCTCTTGATAGTCGCTCTACCACCAGCTACTACTTCTTTTTAGGCAACTCATTTATCTCATGGCGTAGCAAGAAACAGACTGTTATCGCTCGATCTAGTACGAAGCTAAATATCGTGCTCTTGCTGATACGACAGTAGAATTATTATGGTTGCAATGGCTATTAGAGGACATGGGCATCCATCATAACGGTGGAACGGTACTCTAATGCGACAATCGGAGTGCTATCTAATAAGCACAAAACGATGTTTTCCATGAGTGCACCAAGCATATTGAGATATAATGCCATTTTATACATTCTTATGTGCTTCAAGGCACCATTCGTCTTATCTCCACTTCATCAGTTAATCAAATTGCTGATGTATTCACTAAGACACATCCACCATGGCGTTTTCAAGATCTTTTCTCCAAACTCCAGTTGCTTTCTTCTATGTCACCTTGAGATTGAGGGGATGTTAGAAATATATTGTCTGATTCTGAGTATTTCTCATATCATAATCTCGTTATTCTAATTGTGAGTATTTCTCACAAGCACAATCTTGTTATTCAAATTGATTGTAATTTTTATTGTAATATTATGTTACTATAGATAGCCATTCTATAAAGCCCATAAATAAGCTTATGTATAGTTCAATGAAATAAACAAAAAATTCTATAACTTTATTTTTCGCTTTACAATTATCATGGTATCAGAGCAGGAGGTTCCGATTTGAAATCTTTCCAGGCCACATTTGCCTCTCCAATTAAATATGTCAACGCTTAGTACTAGGCAAAAAGATCAGACTAAGCGTGAGGGGAGTGTTAGAATATTTAAATAATAAATTACGGCTTTATCTAATAGCTTAAGCTGTTAAAATAGTTGACAGTGGTCCTATAAAAATCTCACATCAAGAAAAATTGAGTCGTCGCTCTCCGGACAAAAGTCATATATCTGTTTATGCTTGATTTTTTATTTCGTCGGGTTAGGTAGATAATGTAAGATCAACAACCACGTCCATATCATAAAGCTAACCTACATATGCTGCGAGAAGGGCTGCATGGCATAATTACACGTAGCTGCATGAAGTGCTTAGGGCTAAACTTGAGTAGGTTCATGGCATCCTTAGATGCTGTTTGGATTGATTTATTTTTTGCTTTCATTTATAAACAATAATATCATTGAGTTATTTTTAAATTCATTTGGATATAATATAAAGTTTAGCTACACCAAATAGTTAGAACTCGTTGAAGTGGCATTTGATAGTGTTCGAAAAAACTTAACACTCTTTCTTAACTCGGAGCAGCGCCATCGCCCTTTACTAGACGCCGATATAGCTCTTACCTCACGATACAAGAGGAATCATTGCGGAGGGCAACTGTGATTGAATTAGTGATATTATTGCTCACAAGAATTGCAAACACGCTCACGGCTCTCATTGAAACGGTGACTGAGGCTGACACAGTTGGTTGGAGTGATGAGAGATTTACGATTCGAAAACTGGAGGTCACCCGTTCGAATCCAATCATTTGCATGAAAATGCTCTAATTTACGACCACTTGCGCGACCAAGGTTTGGACTTAATTAGTTCGCATATAAAATGGCAAAGAAGGAAAATGTAGGTTCTTAATTAGAAAAACCTTTTGGCACAAATTTTCCCTCCCTTGATGTACAATAAAAGATATCCAAAGCAAAAAGTTCTTGCTTTGCTTTGGTTTTTTTTATTAACCTAGTTTTATGGAGTCATTTAAACAATATGTTCATGTGAAAAACTAAGTAGAAATTACCCAATCAATCATAAACATATTGTACGGATATCAATTCAATCATAAACTTTCTAATTTTGCCAATTCAGTCCTCAACATTTGCGAAAAATTTCCAATGTAACCCTTCCGGCCAATTCTCGCCGGAAATCACTAACGTGGTGGTGTGTCATGTGGGAAGGCCGACAACGACTGGACCGCCATGTCATCGATTTTCAGTGAAAATTTGCTGGAATACTACATTGGAATTATGCGCAAAGGTTCAGGAATTGAAAAATCTTGAACATTTAGGACTCCGTACAATAAGTTTATGACTAATTGGATAATTTCTCCCGAAAAACTGTTTTTACGCTTCAAATGAATAACAAAAAACTGTTCAAATTGTATCTTATTCATTTCCGCCCTTTCTTATGGGGGGCAGGGAAGCTGGCTTTTTTTTGTTTAAGACAATAACGAAATAACCTAACCTAATTAAAGCGTAAGGAACAAACCGTGCCGTCCTTGGATGGTCCAAAATGCTGTTATCAAGCACAAATGCATGCAATCTTTAGTGCCAAATCTTGGTTGCACGTCATTAAATCCTTTTTTTTCCCTTCTATTTTTGCGTTGCCACTATCTTTCTATGGGCCCAAAGATTCACCAACTTTGACATTCACCAAACGCTATCTTTCCACTTTAGGGGTTGGACGTCCCCGTCTCGAACTAACATTAATGTCCGACAAGAGGAAGAAGATTCACGAGCAGAGCTATCGAATTCGACCGCGCATGCCCCAATCCGGCGATCCCCACTTGTGCAGGTCGATTCGAGTGAAAAAAGCAGCAAAGTGGAATTAAGTGTGTACTGTCGTAATTGAATTCTTGCTACTTATAGCTAGATTACACAGAAGTGTCGGGTCACGTCTATGCAAATCCTTTGAGAGTAGAGTGTAAGACAAGTCCCTCATCAATTGATCGCCCCGAAGGCTATGTCCAATGTAGATTTGCTACTTAGGGTGCGTTTGGCAACACTTTGCCAAAGCCCTTCGGGGCTCTAAAGTCTTTTGGACAAATGCAAATGACATTCGGCAAAATTTTTGAATAACTGCATTTTCCAAAGGCCTCTAAAGACCTTTAGCCCAAGGTAGGTCCGGAGATGCTTTGAGTTTTGAAAAGTTTAGGATTGAATTAACCATCGTATAATAGGTTTGGACTTTTTGGATAATTTTTTGCGAAATACGAGATATATGTGTATTTAATAAAAACAATTTTTCTTCTTACTCGTTTATACCCTTATTTTTTTTCAATTTCTAAACACACAAAAGGATATGCATGTTATAGTGTATTCTTTTTTTTTCCTTTTCCGTTGCTAACATCCAAGCAACATTATAGCTCAATCCTTTCAAATCTTCTCTTTTTACTTCCCCGTGATTGCTTAAATCCTTTCTTTTCCTTTCTCGTTACCCCTGTCAAATATAATATAAGGGTTGCATAAAAACGTAACACCTAAAACCCTCGATAGATATAGATGCCTTAACTTAGACACTACTCAAGCAATTAATGAAGCTTTCCATGTGAAATTTTCAGAATCAATTACGTAACTCCTACTATTTCTTTATTATCTAGTTATAATGAGTTACAATATAAGTGAATTTTCTAAACGAGATTTAATGTGTGGTTTAGGAAAGTAATTGTAGTCAATATACTATACTATTGAGTGTGATTTTCTTGTTGACATTGTTTTAAGTTCCGTTTTAATTGTAGTCAGTATATATACCAATTGCATTCTAAAGTCTGTATCAACTTTGTTCCAAGTATTCCTTGCACAGTTATATTCAATACATCTAAAATATCTAGCTTTACTTGATAAATTTTATAGAGTACTATAATATTGTATTTTCAAATATTGTTGAAATTGTCTTATTTTTATATTCTTTTTGCCCAATGCACAAGTTGCCATTTAGGCTCATAACATTAATTTAAAAAAGTCACATTAAGAGAAAAATCGAAAAAGCTATTGTGCAATTGTTTCACAAAAAATGATGAAATATCCTTTAAATGTAAATGGATCGATATGAATCCACAAAGGTTGTGAAGGGTTTTTTGTTAATTTGAACAGAAAGTAAATGAAAAGAGAATTAAAGGTACGAAAGTAGGAGATAATTATGTCCTGTCATGTAAATTGCAAGGATGTTTAGATAAAGATTTGCAAAAGAACATTGAGTTATGTGATTGATTAGGGGTCGTTTACAATTAATACACTTGGGGTATTTATAACCCTCTACCGACTATTACATAGAACGGTTACTGAATTTGAATAAAGAAATAACAAAAAAAAAATCACACAATCTCCTATTATTTAGCAATACTTATCCACAATAAGTTATAAAAAAATCCTAAATTAGTGGCAATAATAAACATAACCATCCAGCGAAAATGTTTTTTGTCAATTGCTTACTATCGATAACTATCAATCACCTTCTCAAATTTTGATGAAGGCTTTCGTTGATAACTTTATTACTTCCTTAGCAAGTTGTCGATTCCCTTCAAATTGTCAATTGTTCCGTTCATTATTGACCACACTCTACTCCATCGACTAAGTCTAAATATTTGTCGATAACAACCAAAAGTTGATCGAACAAATCGAGCCTCAACATTTCAACATTTTTTTTTCTCACAAGTAGGTTGGTAAAAGCATTAAACATGCGAATCCAGAACATTTAATAACGTGAATGAAAGAATGTAAAGACGTATTAAGGACACCAGTCGAAAAACAGATGCGTGAATGAAATCCGAGACCTACTTCTCAAGTTTATTGCTTTTGACACCAAAAATTGAGCAAAATTCATAGACGCAAAGCAAACTGCTTACTATCAAAAGCTAAATGAACTTCTACGGTTGCTTAACACTAGTTTATATGCATCTATATAGACGCGAGCGCATAAACCCGACGCCAGTTCAGCCACTTACAGCAACAAAACACACCCCAGGAAGAGAAATGCTCATTTGATGTACTGAGAGAGCCACCTGAAGCCCTCGCCGTAGCCCATCTTGCGCACGATGCTGCACATGAAGACCTCGAGAGGGCGGATGTTGGTGCCGGTGAGGTCGACATTGCCCTTCCCGGTGGTGAAGTTGGTGAGGCCAATGTAGTACCGCAGTTCGTCCTCTGACGCGGCGCAAGGGATGTCGATCTTGTTTCCCAGGACGAGGAACGGGACCTTCGCCAGTGACTCGTCTGTGAGGAGAGCGTCCAGCTCTTCCTTCGACTCGGCGAATCTATCCTTGTCACAAGCGTCGACTGGGTACACCACTGCATCGACCTGTATATAAGTTCCAAAGCATCCGTCATCTTCCACAAAGTGGTTGTTTCACATGCTCCCATACATGTGCAGCCACAATATGAACAATAATCATATGACGTGATCGTTTGAAGTTCAAAAATGCCAAATGTGAACGATTGCTGGCCAGTCGATAAAGGCCACATCCCCTAGATGCTAAACTTGGGTTCCCCTATCGCGGAACCACATCGTCGCAGCATATCCCAGAAAATGGAAATTTTTGCAGCAAGGAAAAACCAGTACCGAATACACTGGCCTACACTTCTAGTTGATTAGATCAGATAGTAACATCTGACTTATAAACACTGCAAGTCAACCACACTGACTATATACAGTATCTTGAAAATGGAGTAGCAATGGATACAATGTTATCCGAAGAGAACTAGAAGAGGGAGAAAACCAAAATCAACAGTGTGCAAGAAAACCATCTTACGGACCACCAGATAACATGAAAACATGTCACTCGCCAACCCAGACTACTGAAAATCAGTCCCTGCAATACATGTTTATTTTTGGCCTATATAAAGCCCCTATTAGAAGCAATGTAGAATATGAAAGACAGAAGTACAAATGGACTACAGCTAAGTTGTGGCGATCGCATAAGCATTCCATCACCTCAATCCAACAAGTCAAACCTGATCTCAAAGTAAACTAAAGGTTCAATTACAGGGTGTTCTACTGAAAACAGAATGCGCTAAATAAAAACAGTGAACCGAAAGTTATGAATCGGGCTTCAACATTACTCTAAATGCGCCCGACTAATTCTATGTCGACTCAAAATTCAAGAGTTCGCATGATTCATATCCAATGTCCAATGTGCTTTACCTTATAACTGTTGTAAATTTGAATGGCTTCGAATCAAAGAGCAATCAAGTCGGACTTTGAGGCGTGATATCACTTTCCTTAAGGATTTATTTGCCCCACAATTGTTGCTAATGGTCACCGGCAAAAATCCTCCAGGATACAACAAAGTCTCAAAAATAAGAATACTAGATAGCAATTCTAGTATTTCTCCAGGGTCTCTCTAGGAAACAAAAGAAATGATGACTGTAGTTTTTCGAAAGAAGACTTGAAGAAATTGATCTTTTTTTCTTTCTTGCCAAAAACTGACATATATAGAAATCGGTCTTAAAGAACATTGGCAACTCTTCACGAAAGGTTGCAAAGCTAACAAAGATATTCCTTCGGAAGAAGTTGCAAAATGAATAGATGCAACCTTTCGGAAAAGATTGAAAACTGAATAAGTATAATCTCCAAAAGTTGTCTTGGAAAGACACATGTAAAATTCGGAATAAAATAAATAAATAAATATATATATAATTCCGAATTTTCATAATTTCGAAAATTACTTAATAAACAAAAAACAACCTTTCAAATAATAAAAATTAATAAGATAACCTTACGAAATAAAATAAAAATATAAAGGAATTAGTGCTAATTAAACCGCGGCCGCGCAAGTAGGTATTATGTGGACTAGCACACACCTCATTGTCTTCACTCTAAAGAGCAAGAAGATATTCACAGTTATAAAGTAACCCACTTTCTCAAAACTTTCCTATGTGGGACAAAGGAAAATGCACTATTTTGTTTGTTTTACAAAACAAACAACCAACAATAACTGTACAAGAAACACACTCACAGACAAGAATGAAGCGTTCGAAGTGTTAAGTTTAACATGATTAATCAAAAGCATCAGGCTACTCTCAGTAGGATGATCCATCCCGCATGCATCAATATGCAGAAAAGTCAAAAACTATGACAGAATCCATGAATGAATCATCCAAACGGCACGCAATTAAACGTATATCCCAAATCAGGAGCTTTCATAGGACAGAAAAAGAGCAAAACTTCACCTTAGCGTAGTAGTCCCGCCAGACTCTACGAGCGATCTTGTGACCACCCAAGTCGAAAGCTTTGAACTTTATCCTCCCTATACTCAGTTCCTCTGAAGTCGGGAACTGGGTGGGTTGGTGCTGAGCCAAACTCTGCCAATCACAGAGCCAGACCAGAAATGTTATGCTCTTACATATACCAACTGTAGACTAAGAAATACACGATAAACTCATGCCACACAAGCGCAAGAATCATGCAATCAACTCACCAAAGAGAGGCCTCGAAAGACAAAAGGCGACGAAAAATAGAAACAGATAAAAATAGAGATCACGATAAGACAAAAGCAACTTCAGAACTGTGAATTTCCGCCAAAGGGTGTCGCCCTGAAGCCAGATGAAAGTACCTCGTCCTTCAACATGTGAAGCAGGGTGGTCTTCCCTGAGTTATCCAGCCCCAAGAACAAGACCTTCGCTTCCTTCTGATACAAACCCAGAGACGCCAGAGCTCCATAGAACCAGTCCACCAGAAACATGGCTCCTCACTTTTCCCTTCTTTGGACGAAACCCAAGTGAAAAATCTCCCGAAATCTCAACCGACAAGAAGAAAGAATTGAGGAATGTGAGAGCTTGAAGAGAAAGGTGAGAGCGTGAAGCTTGGAGCAACTTCAGCAGGAACCCTTTTGGAATTTATACTCTCTGGCTGGATACTATCCGTGCCAACAGAGTTTACCGGCTACGCCGGTGAGACGGGTACGCATCGCATCCACGGTTGATTGCACACGTGGCGCGTTGGGAGGGGGCGGATGACCGGCTATCCGCGGTGGATGTCGAGCCTTGTCTACGTGGACGGTGCTGATTGGGTGGGTTGCGTCCCCCCGGGGGAAGATGACAGCGTGGCAGACGCGGGGAACAACGCGCGACAGTTGTCCGAGGTTACGTGGGATGCTTACGTGGAGGAACTGGAGGGCCGCGGGCGTTTGACGGGTTGTACGGTCGGGATGCGTTTGACGCTTCTGTGATCGGCGAATCGGATGGATCAAGATGAGGGGATGAGGTGTGCCTCCTTGATTGGCACGAAAAACGACAAGGTCATGAAGAAGCTTTTTCATTTTTTTTTTTTACTTCCGGGCACTTTATACTTGAAAAAAATAGAAGAAGAGATTTTCAATTTAATATACCGATTATCAACACATATATAAATGAGTATTTTGAAAATCGGGAAGAACTGCGCAAATCTCCTCCTGACTTTAGGGTAGTAATGCATGTGAGACAGCTGTACGGTGAGAATGCGTTTGACGTTTTGTGATTGGTGAATCGGATGGATCAAGATGAGCACACATCTAAACTCGCAAAAAAAAGGCCAAAAAAGAAACAAGAGATTTTCAATTCAATATGCTGATTAGTAACAAATATATAGATTAGTGTTTTGAAAACCAGGGAGAATTAAGCAAATCTCCTCCTGACTTTAGGGCAATACACATGTGCGACGACTGTACATTATCTTATTGATTTTCATTTTATTATACCAGTTAACTCTCGGGTACATTCTCGGTCTACTAATGCAATGCGCATGGCTTGCAAGGGATGATGTGTATTTTCGTGTCTTTCTTTCTTTTTTTCAAAATAAATCTCTCCTTTGCCATCGACTTTAGGGAAAAAAAAAGGGTTAATACCATGAAAAACTCCAAACCGGTATACTTGTGACAAATTTACACCAAGCTTTTTTTTTTCGACCACAAGAAAACCCTCAAACTAGTATACATGTGACAAATTTACCTTCCATTAGTTTCCGTTCAATTTTACAGTTAAATTGTTGAGTTGAATGACACGTGGCAGTTGACGAGTGTACCGATTTGGGGTTTTACCTGCGTTTGTCACGGGTGTATCCGTTTGTGATTTTTCATGGTATTAATCCAATTTCATGGAATTTAGTGGATAGTAAATTTGTCACAAATGTACCAGTTTGGGGATTTTCATGGTCAAAAAATCAGTTTTTGGGTAAATTTATTACAAATGTACCGGTTTGGATTTTTTTGTGGTTAAAAAATCAGTTTGAAGTAAATTTGTCATGGATGTACCGGTTTAGAATTTTTCATGATATTAACCCAAAAAATAAAGAAGAGGGAGTATAATAAATTGACTAATATATCGGAAGAAGTGACTATCAATGATAGCATAATAAGCAAAGATTGTTAGGAATTCGCGGAAGTATTTGTATAGCTAATGAGATTTTTTAGAGAGAGAAAGCATAATTGAGTAGAAAAGGAAAAAGGCTTCGCTAACAAAAAGTAAAAGTCGGGCAACCAAAAAATATATATATAGATTTTGAATATATTGAACGATTAACCAATGCGAGAAGATGATTGGCAATAATTGATATTTAAAAAATCGTTATTGATTCGGTTCCTCATTTTCTTGTTGAGTTGATGCTGTCGTTTCCTTTCAATTTTTATTTTTATTTTTTGGAAAAAATATTATCATTTATTTCTTGCATCGATTAACCCTTTACATATACATAACGATTAACTATTAATTTTTTTATTTGACCTTTCCGGTATTGAGACTTTTTCATTTTTATTTAATTGGTGTTTTATTTTATTTTTTTCTTCCATTTTTTTTACGTCAAAAGAAGCGTAAAAACGATATTTCCTTCGAGAAAACGAGATGAAAATGTATTTCTACCCTTTGAAAGTCACGCACACCGCACCGTGTCGACAGTTAAGAAAAAGAGGTTAACGGCTACAACAAAATGAAAGTGGAGGGGGGTATTGTGTCATGAGCAAGAGTTCGAGCGCACAGGTTTGCCATAGCGAAGCTCATAGGGTTTTGTGTAAAATCTCCTAAACATTAAAATTCTTTTCATTTAATAGAGTTTTAGTCAAAGAGGTCCTTTGACAAATGAAGTGGTTTAGATGGCCGGAAAAAAAAAATCAAGAAAAGGAAAGAAAAGCCCATGCATGACCCAAGAACAGGTCGGGTAACTAATGAGATGTTTCGGAGAGAAAACGCATGATTAGGTAGAAAAGGAAAAAGGCTTCGGCTATGGCAAAAAAGAAGTACAACATCCATACGACACGTTTACTAACCCCCCACAGATCGGCTCTCTACTTGATGTACTGCGACATCCACTTGAACCCTTCGCCGTAGCCCATCTTGCGCACGATGCTGCACATGAACACTTCGAGGGGTCTAACAGTCTGATCTGCGAGATTCACTTTCCATTGGCCGGTCGTGAGGTTGGTGAGCCCGAGATGATACCGCAGCTCGTCCTCAGAAGCCGCATACGGGATATCTATCTTGTTCCCGAGCACGAGGAAAGGCGCCTTGGCAAGAGCTTCCTCTGAAAGGAGGGCATCGAGCTCCCTCTTTGATTCCGCAAACCTCTCCTTGTCGTGGGCGTCCACCAGGGATACTACTGCATCAACCTAGAGAAGAAAGTCGGGAAGATCAATCGCTTGATGCTAATCTCATTTGAAAACGTGGGCAACAAGAGCTGTCCCGAGTTAAATTTGTAAACTAGAAGACGAAAGGAGTGGAAAGTCATTGAGTCGCACAAGCCTGGGAAGGCGAACTCCGTGGCCGACGCTCTTAGTCGAAAGGCGGAGTTGGCGTCAACCCTAACTCGTCCCGAGAATCCATGGAACGAACGGATCAAGGAAGGGCTCAAACATGATCCAACCGCCAAGGCACTCCTCGACCATGCTCAGGAAGGCAAGACCCGGCAATTTTGGTGTGAAGGCGACTTGCTTTACACTAAGGGACAACGGTTGTACGTTCCCCTCCATGGGAAGCTAAGGAAGGAAATCCTACGAGAGTGGCACGATTCCAAATGGGCGGGTCATCCGGGGATCCACCGCACTATGGCGCTTGTGGAGGATCGATACTTTTGGCCTCACTTGCGCAACGACATTGAGGCATATGTACGGACATGTCTTGTATGCCAACAAGACAAGCTTGAACAACGGTCGTCGGCGGGGCTTTTGGAGCCACTTCCCATCCCGGAGCGTCCATGGGAGAGTGTCTCCATGGACTTCATTGTCAACTTGCCAAAGTCCGAAGGGTGTCGGACTCTTATGGTCGTGGTGGATCAATTTTCCAAGTACGCGACGTTCGTGCCCGCATCGAAAGATTGTCCGGCCGAGGAGGCGGCCAAGTTATTCTTGAAGCACGTCATCAAATATTGGGGAGTGCCACAAACGATCGTGAGCGATCGCGACCCTCGATTCACGGATAGGTTCTGGACTAAACTCTTTAAATTATTAGGGTCGGATCTCAACTTCTTCACGAGCGTGCATCCCCAAACTGACGGACAAACAGAGCGAGTCAATGCACTCTTTGTACCTCCGACACAATGTAAGTACGACACAAGTGAATTGGGCGAAGTTGATCGATGTAGCCCAATTCCCCTACAATCTTCAAAAGAGCGAGTCCACGAACCAAAGTCCGTTCGAGATCGCAATGGGACAACAACCACTCACTCCAAGTACGGTTGCAACGGGCTATAAGGGGAGTAGCCCATCCGCTTTCAAGTTCGCCAAGGAGTGGCATGAGCAGGCAGACTTGGCGCAAACGTGTCTACACAAGGCCTCGAAGCGCATGAAGAAGTGGGCCGACAAGAAGCGACGGCACGTGGAATTCCAAGTCGGGGACTTGGTGTTGGCCAAGCTACACCTTGTGCTCCGATACAAGGATGTGCATAAAGGGCTTATACGTCACTATGAGAGGCCATTCCGAGTGTTGCATCGAGTCAGGAAGGTCGCATACAAACTGGAACTCCCACCAAAGCTTAAGGTACATTCGGTATTCCATGTGAGTATGCTTAAACCTTTCCGTGTAGACGAAGAGGACCCGGATTGAGGGGAGTCGCAACGGGCACCGCTTGGAGCAAAGACCTCCTATGATCAAGACGTCGACTTCATCATGGCGGATCGAGTCATACGGAAGAGATATCGTGCGCCGAAGCGAGAATACTTGATCCGATGGAAGGGTCTTCCGGAGAGTGAAGCAAGTTGGCAGCCCGAGGAAGCTCTTTGGCAATTCAAGAAACATATCGATGCTTTCCATGCCGAAGACGCAACGAGGGCGTCGCCCAAATAGGTAGGGGAGAATGTCACGGCCCGAAGAATTGGATCGTTCCTGAGGTTTTCTGGACGATGGACCGTGACCGACCCTTGGACGAGAAGGCAGGCCCCGAGTATTCTAATACTAGGGTTTTCTTGATGTCTTCTAGAATACTCCTGGGGGCGGGCGATACGGTAATTGTACCCTTCCGTAATAAATGCTGTAGGTGGGGTAGTTGGGGGAGTACGATCTCGACCGTTGAGATCGGGGAGAGATCTACGGATACGGTCAGCCCGATACTTGTATATAATGGGGTCTCTTCCCCTCATTTGATCATCTCTCATTTCCAAGAAGCAATACAAAGTTCAGAGCTTCTCTCTTTAGAGTTTCTCTCTCTAAAGTTCTTGCAAGTGTGAGTGTGGAAAGGCTTACTTGGGGAGAAATTCCTAAGGCCGCACGGATGTGGGAACGCTAGATCGATCGACCCGTGACACATGATTAATGTAGTCGACAGATAAATCCTTTTTCACGTGCACATAGTTACATTTAAGTTTAGTTTCATGATGGTAACATGCTTGACCCTATCGACGCTAGCTTAAGATCACTAAAAGTTCTAGCATTCTATCTGCTGCATCCATCGGTCATGGTCGCAGAGGACCGCCTTTTAACCCAGCAAAGAACTCTCTTCGCCGATATCACTTTCATTGGCTGAAGGAAAAGTTTTTCCCGTTTTCCAAACTCATGGGGCAAAAAAGCATCCGACTCCTCTCGGCAGGACGATCCACCCCGCATGCATCATTTTGCGCATAAGATTTAGAAACTATCACAGAATCCGCAAATGAATCAAACAGAAGGCACGCAATTAAAGGGGCATCCCACATCCGGAGCTTTCAATGAGGAGAGAAAAAGAGGAAAACTTCACCTTAGCATAGTAGTCCCGCCAGACCCTACGAGCGATCTGGCAACCACCCAAGTCGAAAGCTTTGAACTTCATCTTCCCTACACTCACTTCCTCTGAAGTCGGGAACTGGGTGGGTTGGTGCTTCATCTTCGCTACACTCACTTCCTCTGAAGTCGGGAACTGGGTGGGTTGGTGCTTCATCTTCGCTACACTCACTTCCTCTGAAGTCGGGAACTGGGTGGGTTGGTGCTGAACCAATCTCTGCCAATCGCAGAACCATATCAGAATTGCTCAGCTTACGTTCAATAAGTGCGCGTCCTCCTATGAACGTGCTACATAAACGCACTGCAGCAAGAAATACACGATAAACCGATAGCACACAAGCGCAAGAGTCATGCAATCAGCACACAGAGGACGAAATGAAGAGAGGCCTCAAGAAACAAAAGGAATCAATGACGAAAATAAGAATGGATTGGAAAGAGAAATTCTCAGATCATGATAAGAGAAAAGCAACTTCAGAACTGTGTATTTCCATCGAAGGGAGTCTCTATGAAGTCAAACGAAACGAAAGTACCTCATCCTTCAACATGCGAAGCAGAGTGGTCTTCCCTGCATTATCCAGTCCCAAGGCGCCAGAAACCCAGAGAGCCAATCCACCAGAGACATCACTCCTCTGTTTTTCTTCTTCTTTACAGCCGAAAACAAGAAAGATTTATGAAAGGTGAGTGCTTGAAGGTTTGAAGGCCACTTTCTTTAGCTGCAGCAGCAGCCTGGAACCATTTTTTTTCAAATTTATGCTCTATGTTCTATCGTTTTGGCACGAACGGTCGACGTCGTGATCTTACGCTTTAGTTGAGGAATTGGAATTTGGCAGGTACTAGACAGATGTACGGTGAGGATTGTCTTGTCGAATCGGAGGATGTGCTTGTCGAATCGGACGGATCAAGATTAATGGCAAGACGAAGGCCGTGTTTGGACTTCGGGATACCTTTAGGCTCGCAAAACAACAAGAGACTTTCGATTTAATATGCTGATTAATATATACAGATAGATAGACAGATTAGTGTTTTGGAAATCGGGGAGAATTACGCAAATCTCCTCCTGACTTTAGGGTAATACGCAAGTGCGACTACTATGCATTATCTTTGTTGAATTTTCCATTTTATTATACCCATTAACTCTCTCGGTTACGATTCTCGGTCTAGAAATGCAATGTGCATGGCTTGCGAGGGGTAGTGTGTACTTTCATGTCTTTCTTCTTCTTCTTTTTTCAAAATAAATCTCTCCTATGCCTTCTACTTTGGGGAAAAAAATAAAAATTAATATCACGAAAAACCCCAAATTGATACACTTGTGACAAATTTTGCCCCAAGTTGATCTTTTTACCACAGAAAACTCCAAACAGATACACCTGTGACAAATTTATCCTCCGTTAGTTTCAGTTAAATTTTACCGTTAAATTGACGAGTTGGATGACACGTGGTATACCGGTTTGGGGTTTTACCTTAGTTTGTGATTTTTCGTGGTATTAATCCAATTTCATGGAAATTAGTAGAGGGTAAATTTATCACAAATGTAGGGTTTTTAGTAGTCAAAAAATTAATTTGGGGTAAATTTATCGTGGATGTATCAATTTGGGATTTTTCATGATATTAACCTAAAAAATAAAGAAAAGGGAGTACAATGAATTAACTAATATATCGGAAGAAGTGACTATCAATAATAACATAATAAGTAAGATTGTTAGGAATTCGCGGAAGTATTTGTAGAGCTAATGAGATATTTCAGAGAGAAGAAACATAACTGAGTAGAAAAGGAAAAAGGCTTCGCTAACAAAGAGTAGAAGGTCGGGTAACCAAATATATATATAGATTTTGAATATATTGAACGATTAACCAATGCAAGAAGATGATTGGCAATAATTGATATTTAAAATATCGTTATTGATTCGGTTCCTCATTTTCTTGTTGAGTTGATGCTGTCGTTTCCTTTCAATTTTTATTTTTATTTTTTGGAAAAAATATTATCATTTATTTCTTGCATCGATAAACCCTTTACATATACATAACGATTAACTATTAATTTTTTTATTTGACCTTTCCGGTATTGAGACTTTTTCATTTTTATTTAATTGGTGTTTTATTTTATTTTTTCTTCAATTTTTTTTTTACGTCAAGGAAGCGTAAAAACAATATTTCCTTCGAGAAAACGAGATGAAAATGTATTTTTATCCTTTGAAAGTCACGCGCACTGCACCGTGCCGACAGTTAAGAAAGAGAAGTTAACGGCTACAACAAAATGAAAGTGGAGGGGGGTATTGTGTAATGAGCAAGAGTTCGAGCGCACAGATTTGCCATAGCCGAAGCTCATAGGGTTTTGTGTAAAATCTCCTAAACATTAAAATTCTTTTCATTTAATAGAGTTTTAGTTAAAGAGGTCCTTTGACAAATGAAGTGGTTTAGATGGCCGGAAAAAAAAAATCAAGAAAAGGAAAGAAAAGCCCATGCATGACCCAAGAACAGGTCGGGTAACTAATGAGATGTTTCGGAGAGAAAACGCATGATTAGGTAGAAAAGGAAAAAGGCTTCGGCTATGGCAAAAAAGAAGTACAACATCCATACGACACGTTTACTAACCCCCCACAGATCGGCTCTCTACTTGATGTACTGCGACATCCACTTGAACCCTTCGCCGTAGCCCATCTTGCGCACGATGCTGCACATGAACACTTTGAGGGGTCTAACAGTCTGATCTGCGAGATTCACTTTCCATTGGCCGGTCGTGAGGTTGGTGAGCCCGAGATGATACCGCAGCTCGTCCTCAGAAGCCGCATACGGGATATCTATCTTGTTCCCGAGCACGAGGAAAGGCGCCTTGGCAAGAGCTTCCTCTGAAAGGAGGGCATCGAGCTCCCTCTTTGATTCCGCAAACCTCTCCTTGTCGTGGGCGTCCACCAGGTATACTGCTGCATCAACCTAGAGAAGAAAGTCGGGAAGATCAATCGCTTGATACTAATCTCATTTGAAAACGTGGGCAACAAGAGCTGTCCCGAGTTAAATTTGTAAACTAGAAGACGAAAGGAGTGGAAAGTCATTGAGTCGCACATCGCCTCCGGCCTAAACGAAATGACGGGACAGGAGGACGCTCGGCGACATAGATGCAGGAGCAAATGCGATCGATATGAGCAAGAGCCCTTCGCCTCTACATTTACCTTTTCGAGTTAGAACTGCTGTCGAAGATCCCTCTTTTTACTAAATGGAAGAGAGCCTTCTCCTCTCGTCCTCAGCAGATAATGTAAACCGTCATCTCCACCCTTATGTCATGTAGTCGACAGATAAATCCTTTTTCAGCTATTTCACGTGCACATAGTTACATTTAAGTTTAGATTCATGATGGCAACATGCTTGACCCTATCGACGCTAGCTTAAGATCCCTAAAAGTTCCAGCATTCTATCTGCTGCATTCATCGGTCATGGTCGCAGAGGACCAACTTTTAACCCAGCAAAGAACTCTCTTCACCGATATCAGTTTTATTGGGTGAAGGAAAAGTTTTTCCGGTTTTCCAAACTCATGGGGCAAAAAAGCAGCCTACTCCTCTCGGCAGGACGATCCACCCCGCGTGCATCATTCTCGCATGAAGATTTAGAAACTATCACAGAATCCGGGAATGAATGAACCAGAAGGCACGCAATTAAAGGGGCATCCCACATCCGGAGCTTTCGATGAGGAGAGAAAAAGAGGAAAACTTCACCTTAGCGTGGCAGTCCCGCCAGACCCTACGAGCGATCTGGCGACCACCCAAGTCGAAAGCTTTGAACTTCATCTTCCCTATGCTCACTTCCTCTGAGGTCGGGAACTGGGTGGGTTGGTGCTGAACCAATCTCTGCCAATCGCAGAACCATATCAGAATTGCTCAGCTTACGTTCAATAAGCATGCGTCCTCCTATGAACGCCCTACATAAACGCACTGCAGCAAGAAATACACGATGAACTGATACCACACAAGTGCAAGAGTCATGCAGTCAGCACGCAGGGGACGAAATGAAGAGAGGCCTCGAGAAACAAAGAATCAATGACGAAAATGAGAACGGATTGGAAAGAGAAATTCTCGATCATGATACGAGAAAAGCAGCTTCAGAACTGTGTATTTCCATCGAAGGGAGTCTCTGTGAAGTCAAACGAAACGAAAGTACCTCATCCTTCAACATGCGAAGCAGAGTGGTCTTCCCTGCATTATCCAGCCCCAAGAACAAGATCTTGGCTTCCTTCTGCCGCAAACCGAGAGACGCCAGAAACCCAGAGAACCAATCCACCAGAGACATCACTCCTCTGTTTTTCTTCTTCTTTACAGCCGAAAACAAGAAAGATTTATGAAAGGTGAGTGCTTGAAGGTTTTGAAGGCCACTTTCTTTAGCCGCAGTAGCAGCTTGGTACCATTTCAAATATATGCGCTTTGTTCTATAGCTTTGGCACGAAGGCTGGACATCGTGATCTACGCTTTAGTTGGGCCGTTGGAATTTGGCGGGTGCTAGACAGATGTACGGTGAGGACGTGCTTGCCGAATGGGGCGGATCAAAATTAATGGCAAGGTGAAGGCTATGCTTGTGACTTCGGGGGCAAACCTTTTGCTCGCAAAAAAACAAGAGACTTTCAATTTAATATGCTGATTAATATATACAGATAGATAGATAGATTCGTGTTTTGGAAATCGGGGAGAATTACCCTAATCTCCTCCAGACTTTAGGGTAATACGCAAGTGCGACTACTATGCATTATCTTTGTTGAATTTTCCATTTTATTATACCCGTTAACTATTTCGGTTTACAAATGCAATGCCCATGGCTTGCGAGAGGTAGTGTGTACTTTCATGTCTTTCTTCTTCTTCATTTTTTCAAAATAAGTCTCTCCTTTGCCTTCGACTTTAGGGAGAAAAAATAAAAATTAATACCACAAAAAACTCCAAACTGGTACACTTGTGACAAATTTTGCCCTAAGCTAATTTTGTTATCACAGAAAACCCCAAACCGATACATCTGTGATAAATTTACCCTCCGTTAGTTTCCGTTAAATTTTACCGTTAAATTGACAAGTTGGATGACATGTGGTGTACCAGTCTGGGATTTTACCTCAGTTTGTGATTTTTTGGGGTATTAATCTAATTTTACGAAAATTAGTGGAGGGTAAATTTATTACAAATATAGGGTTTTAGGTGGTCAAAAAATTAATTTTGGGTAAATTTATTGCGGGTATATCAGTTTGAGATTTTTCATGGTATTAACCCAAAAAATGAAGAAAGGGGAGTACAATGAATTAACTAATATATCAGAAGAAGTGGCTATGAATGATAGCACAATAAGCAAAGATTGTTCGGAATCCGCGGAAGTATTTGTATAAGCTAATGAGATTTTTTAGAGAGAGAAAACATAATTGAGTAGAAAAGGAAAAAGGCTTCGCTAACAAAAAGTAAAAGGTCGGGTAATCAAAAAATATATATATGGATTTTGAATATATTGAACGATTAACCAATGCAAGAAGATGATTGGCAATAATTGATATTTAAAATATCGTTATTGATTCGGTTCCTCATTTTCTTCTTGAGTTGATGCTGTCGTTTCCTTTCAATTTTAGATTTTATTTTTTGAAAAAAATATTATCATTTATTTCCTGCATCGATTAACCCTTTACATATACATAATGATTAACTATTAATTTTTTTATTTGACCTTTTGCGTATTGAGACTTTTTCATTTTTATTTAATTGGTGTTTTTTTTTCCTTCCGATTTTTTTTTTACGTCAAGGAAGCGTAAAAACGATATTTCCTTCGAGAAAACGAGATGAAAATGTATTTCTGCCCTTTGAAAGTCATGCGCACTGCACCGTGCCAACGGTTAAGAAAGAGAGGTTAACGGCTATAACAAAATGAAAGTGGAGGGGGCTATCGTGTAATGATCAAGAGTTCGGGGGCACAGGTTTGCCATAGCCGAAGCTCATAGGGTTTTGTGTAAAATCTCCTGAAGATTGAAATTGTTTTCATTTAATAGAGTCTGAGTGAGAGAGCTCCTTTGACAAATGAAGTGGTTTAGATGGCCGGAAAAAAAACAACAAATCAAGAAAAGGAAAGAAAAGCCCATGACACAAGAACAGGCTTATTCGCTCTCCAACTTTAGAGGCATCATCAACTTGCCATACTACGAGAACATAGTTGATGAATTGTGGTGCAATTGATGCATTACGGCTGCTGAATCATTAGGCAATAACGTGAATGTGCGCGTCATCACTGACAAGCTTCGCCCTTCGTACCTTGTCCGGCCTCGCAACCCTTCGCCGACACGAAAGGATGGCCATCGAGAGGCGGACCAGAACTCTCTCGTTGATTCCGGACCGAGCGCAAAACTTTTATCTGATCACTAGACCTAAACCTTATGCACGACGACCTCCATTGTACTCTTCTTTCTTAACTATCTCTCCTGGCATCTCAGTGCAGAGTCCAGAGGGAGGTGGAAGATCCCGAAGACATACTCTGCGCAGCAGCGGAGGTGTTCTTGGAGGATAGATTCAACGGAACCCCGGGAGAGCATAGCATAGGGAGGAAAGGGGGAGCACGCACATTCCAAAAACCCATACTTTCCCCTCCAAAAAATCTCCCAGGCTATCCAATCGAACTCAGGACCCGGTTGAAATCGCCGTCGGAGGAACAGAAGCTAGCCGGGTGTCGCTTCCACAGAAGGCCGAGTACTTCGTTTAGGATTTCGGGAGGTCTCGATACCGTGCCGGGTTTTGGCGGGCGGAATAAGCCACCGAAGAAAGTACCGATTCCACCTCCATCACTACTCATTTTCAGGAACTCGCGTACCTCTCGATTCCACCTCCCATCACGGCCATTATCGATGATTTGCCAACAAGCACAGCCAGTTGCAACGTACAGTCAGGCCAGTTCACTTACTGGACAAACTCCCGCCCTGCAGTTCTCTTCCGACCCCAGAAGCCACTGGACGTCCCCAGCGAAGAACCATATATTCTAGCCCCGATCGAGTATTAAGCTCGAAAATCCTCGAGAACTACGTTCCCTTCCGCGCACATCGAACGCCAAAGAATCTCATAACTTCATCGGAAAACATCGCAAAGCGAACAGAGCCTCAAGTCACTCGACTTTTTCCTTCCAGAGGCGGCTACTTTGTCACGAGACTTTCGTCGCAGATTCTCTTTGAATCTTACTGATGAATCAGAAGTGCGAAATGGAGATACTGATGTCCAATTACCAGTCATGTGGTGATCAATCGGTGTCGAGTAGCGCACAAGAGGCCGATATCTCTTTTTGCCCGAAACATCCGAACTATATTTGCAGAGTGCTAAGTTCATTTTCAGAACATCAGTGCGACAACAAAAGAAGCTCATAAGAAGTACCCGTATGCTCGGTCGAGACATATCCACCCTAAAACAAGAAATCAACAGAGAGATTTACATAGTTCATGCTCAATGACCAATATTTAGGTCGAGCTTTCGACCCTCAGAAAGACCAGAAATACCAGCTGTGTTATTATAAACTTATATAATCCAGGCAGAGTACTTCGTTTGGGGAGCAATGACCGAGTTTCAATACAGGTGGAACAAAAGCGAACAATAATGTATTGTCCTTGTACAACGAAAATATGTCTATCCAGAAACAGGACCTGTGATCAACATAAATCAGGAAATGTCATGGATCATGAACCCTCTATGTGCTTATGTTTCCAATATAAATTAAAAGCAATCAGATGATTTGGTTTCTTTCTCATTAAAAATTGAACCTGCAATATTGCCAAGAGAAAAAAGAACTACTACATGAATACACAACACATTTACTAACCCCATCAAATCTGCTCTCTATTTGATGTACTGCGACATCCACTTGAACCCTTCTCCGTAACCCATCTTGCGGACGATGCTGCACATGAACACTTCGAGGGGTCTAACAGTCTGATCTGCAAGATTCACTTTCCCTTTGCCGGTCGTGAAGTTGGTGAGCCCTAGATGATACCGTAGCTCGTCCTCCGAAGCCGCATATGGGATATCTATCTTGTTCCCGAGCACGAGGAAAGGCACAGTCGCAAGAGCTTCATCTGAAAGGAGGGCATCAAGCTCCCTCTTTGATTCTGCAAACCTCTCCTTGTCGTAGGCGTCCACCAGGTATACCACTGCATCAACCTAGAGAAGAAAGTTCGGAAGATCAATCATTTGATATCAAACTCATTTGAAAATGTGCGCAAAAGAGTTGTCAGAGTTAAATTTGTAAACTAGAAGACAAAAGGAGTTGAAAGTCATTGGCTGGCACATCGTCTCTGGCCTAAATGAAATGATGGCACAGGAGGAAGCTCGGCAACATAGATGCAGGTGCAAATGCCATCAAATGAACAAAAGCTCTTTGCCTATATATGTACCTTTTCGAGTTAAAACTGCTATCGATGATCCATCTTTACTAAATTGAGAGCCATAGGGTTAAACACTTCCACTTTGTAGCGCAATAACCTCCTCCTCTCATCCTCAGCAGATAATGTAAACTATCATCTTCACCCGTATGATCTATAAACTAATATAGTTGACAAATAAATCCTTTTCACTAAAAGTTCAAGCACTCTATCCGCTGCATCCATCGGTCATGGTCGCAGATGACCACCTTTTAACCCAGCAAAGAACTCTCTTCACCGATATTAGTTTTTTGGTTGAAGAAATAGTTTCCCGTTTTCCAAACTCATGGGGCAAAGAAGAAGCATGTCCATGGATATAACCTACTTGATTCAAATGCAACAAGTCCGGTTTCAAGAAACCAGCTGTCACAAGCATTTCACTAATGGCACAACCGACACTCAGCAATTGTTGGTTCACTAAAATAGGGATAAAGTGCCAATCCAATACCTTAGTCGCATTCAAAGTAACAGACAGAAAAATAAAGATTGTTTTTCTAGATATTGGACAGAATGACAGAATGTAGTCTACTAGACAGCTGACAGTGGAAGAACGCTAGCAAGTCCAAGGGTAGCCGTTGGTGGAGCCTCAGTTGCTCTCATTGCCTACCGTGAAAGAGAAGTCCAAAGATGGAATGGTAATAGTTTTAAGTTCAATCAAGACAATGAGATTCAGACATGACACGAGCTAACAGATCTATACACGGGATCACTTTCGTCTTTTTGGTTTTAAAAGGCTGAAAATCGAAGCGGGATATTATGAGCACAAAACCATCAGGGTCCACAGAGAAACACTTTTGTAACCCCATGAATAGGAAAACATGCCAAAACTTGTGCATCTAGCCGAATCCAAAGCAACCCATGGTGATTTCCCAGTGCAAGACAATCCACAAACACCAGCTGAAAATTCATACATAGATGCATAGATATGTTTCATAATTCGCAAAAAGCAAAAAGGCAAATTCGTGAAAACATCGTGTCATCAGCAGACACTTTGGTCCGGATCAGCAACATAACCGATGCACTAACAAATCTGGTTCTACCGTGGGAAAAAGATTTGATCAAAAAAGAAAGATAAAGATCACACCTTTGCGTAGTAATCTTTCCAAACTCTGCGAGCGATCTGATGACCCCCCAGATCAAAAGCCTTGAACTTGATCTTCCCAATACTGAGTTCCTCAGATGTCGGATGCTGCGTCGGCTGATGCTGCACCAATCTCTGCAAATTCGTCCAAAGAAAACGTCTTTCTTAAAAAAAAAAGAAGAAACCCACATTCCGAAATCACCATCGACAATCCCAACAACAACAACAACAAAAATCACATCAAATCGTAAGCAACGACAGCGAGACAACGAGACGGCGAACGACCTCGTCCTTCAACATGTGGAGCAACGTCGTCTTGCCGGCATTGTCGAGCCCCAAGAAGAGGATCTTGGCCTCCTTCTGCCAGAGGCCGAGGGAGGCGAGAACCCCATAAAACCAGTCCAGAAGAAACATGGTTTTTCTTCTCGATTCGTCGATGGGGGATCGAAGAAGTAGGGGGGGCTGCTGGTTTCAAGAAAGAGCAGTATAATGCTAGATGCGGGAGGGAAGACAAACGGGTCATGTGGGAATTGAATGCGGTTGTATTTATTTGTTTATTATCTTCGTTTTTATTTTTCCCCATTTCTTTATTTTATTTTATTTTTTTTCTTGTTCTTGGTGGGTGTTGCAAGAATTGGCCAGGCCAGACCAGGCCAGCTCTAAGCTTTGAGCTTACAACTGGGCAATGGCAGGAGATGGGTTGTTGTTGACTTGTTGAGCTGTTGTTGCCCCCTTTCTTTTCCATTTCCTTCTGATGTATATTGGACCGCCATCGCAATTAAGTACAAAAATGTAGTAACAAGATTGTTTTGCCGCGTTGTGGTGTGTTGTTATAATCGAGTACAGAAATATCGTACAAAGTGTAATTTCACGGCACGCTACCGTACCTTAGAAATTTCCGGCTTTGGTCACTTGAATAACTTGTCTTTCATTTCACTATCGAAGCAAAGATGCATTTCGAAAGGGCTTTATATCATATCAAAGTAAACGAGTTCCTCTTCCTTTGTGCATAAATTATGCTACAGCATTACGATGTGTTATTATGATCATCGCGGTGTTCGCCTTCACATCGTTCTATCGGGCGATTGTCCAAATGACCATAGGAGAGGATGTTAATTCTAAAAAGAAATGGATATTAAGTTTAATAATGCGTTTGTTTTACGGAAAACTCGAGAAAAAATAATTGCTTATATTTCTTACAAAAATAACCGTCAATTTCAATTGCATATTGATAGTGTTCGAGTCTATATTCATACTTGTGCAGATGATTATTAACCTTAATGATGCATTTGTTTCACTGAAAACTTCATGATATAGGAAAATGTTTTCCATGAAAATCATTGTCAAAGAAAATAGTTTATTTTCATTTGTTTAATAGTTTAGAAAAAGTTATTTTCTTCTGACAAAGAGAAATTGTTTTCCTTTAATCTAAACTCATTTTCAATCCATGAAAAATATTTTCCGTAAATCGATTAATTTTCCGTCATTTAAATATGAAAAAATCAAAAAATAATTTTCTGAAAAACAGTTTGACTCTAAAATGGACTCTAAAGTTGATTTTAGTGGTATATGGCGCATGAGTTTCTTGACCATTAGGTTTGCTTCTGCTTACCATCGGTCTTTTTCATTTTAATTTTGGGGGACCAAAATTTTTGTGGTCAAATTAAATGTCATTGTCCAGTTTGATTTCTACATTGTACAACTCTTTGACTCCGGACATGTGTCATGTGCAAGTCAGACTTTCAAATCTGTCCACCTAGCCTGCCAAATTCTAGTTGTTAAGTGGGTCGGTGGGTGGGAATGGGGTGCAAGGAGTGGGTGGTGGAGGTTTCATCTCACATGGATTTCATGGTCTGTAAGGTGGAGGCAGTCGCCAAAATGGCCATTTCGCCGTGAAACACCCCGCCCCCCCCCCCCCCCGCAAGCTTGGGCTCGTCCGTAGTTCCCCAGCGACAGATCCGCATCGAAGACGCGTTCGCGTCGGGTTACAACCGACAACAAGAACGCATCCATACCACATTTGAAGTGTGTCTACCACATGGGGTGGGGTTCGATAGTACCACATCAGCCATCGCAATTAAAACACCGAAAATACCGCAGACCTAGCAATGACATGAGGCGGACCACTGCATTGATGTTCAGATCCAAGTTTCTCTTCCATCATGCTGAATGCAGAGGCCTCTTATTCAGTAAATATTGTCCATATTTCTAATGAAGCTTGGGGAAAAAGTGTCTCAATGATGCTTTAATAAATATAAGCATCTCAGAAATGCAATAGATAACACAATCGAGAAACATATTACTGCTTTCAAGCCTGGCCCGCCTCGAAACATCCTGGAAACCTCTGGAGATCTTCCCTGGTTTGGCATGTTGGTCTGTCGTCCCGTCCGGATTCGAACAATTTGTTGAATCTCCCTAATTCAAGCACATCTTTCAAAAATTTTATATTTTCGGGCGTGTTTGTCAATCTTAGACTGCAACTGGTTCACTTACAGAGCTTGTAACTGGATGATTCACCTGTTAACACACAAAACCAAGGTTATAGTCTTCTCCACAGACTTTCGCGGTGGGACATCATGACCCATATTCACTTGTAGGTGAGGAATGTCACCTTTGCTGATTTAAAGAGTTCGTCCAGAACTTCAGACAAGGTAGGATGTGCATGGACAGCAAACTTTATGTCCTGCGTGATATCAATTAATATTAAGTGTCAGAAGAGCATAGGCAAGTTTTTGAGAATCATGACTTGTGCCGTGTCTAGACAAGATAGGATGGACCGGGAACAATATCAAAAGGACCAGGATTAAGAGCAGTAGTTTGGACACCAAGCTGTAGCAGCTTTGATATAACCAACTTACGTTAATACTTGTGCCTAATGCTATTGCATTCGACGCTTCGTGAATGAGATCAGCCGCATGAAGACCAAAGATGTGAACCCCAAGAATTTCTCCATTGTCTGGTCTATATATCATCTGTGGGTACATCATGAGAGAGGTAAGCAATTGCTATCTGGAGACAGAAATAATATTCTTAAGACACTTCTGGAAACAAAGAAATGAAAGTTCAAATTCAATCTCTGACACTAAAAACCGAGAATAGTAATGGAGCAAATCTGTGTATGCATCTATTTCCAGAGCCAATGAAATTTGTTAGGATGAACAAAGCTGGGAAGGAAGAGCAGCATGAGAAGGACAATTTGCAATATTCTTAAGACAGAAATAACAAGCTTATAGACTAAAAATGACAGCTCTAAGTTCAGAGATGACCTTTGCAAGCCCTTCCCCTTCGTTTTCGGCCAAGGCTTTAGTATTAGCCTTAAAACTTGTCTTAGCAACACTAACTTCAAATCCCTCCTTTTGAGCCTTTTCTCTGGCTTGAGGCTGCAAACAGAACAATCTGGTTAGATGGCTTCATCACAATTCACAAAAAAAGGAAGAAAAATATCTTCATTATAATGAGAAGAAACACTAATCCCCAATGAATATATTATATGTATACATGGTTCAATCAAATGTGGACTTAGGGTCTATTTGTCTTCTTAGGAACAAAGCACATTTTGCTACTTTTCTTTCTTTCCCTCCAAGATTTTGAAATCCAAAAACATTAATGAGAAAAACTATAAATGGCTCTACATGTCTATATTTGTATGTTTTGAAAGGTTTCATGCATTCATCATGGAGTTAGTCGTATTTTGTATGCTATAAAAAAAATAGAACCTCATCATTTATCTTACACAAACAATGCAAAGTGAAGGATTGAGTTGATTTTCTATTAACTTGACATGTTGTGCCATTGTTATGAGGCTGAGAAGTCACTAAAAACAGAACCTCAACTGAAAGTCCCCAAATCATAATAGATAACAAAGAGATTAGAAAATATTTTCCAAATTACTAAAGAAATTAAAATATAAAAGACACAGGTTTGTCGGCCTAATACCTTAAAAAACCTCAAACTTTAGCTTTTGTCCCAATTTTACCTTTTGTCTCATAAAAAACCTCCAACTTTAGGTCTAGTCCCAATTCTACCATAAACTTTTTTTTGTCCCATAAAAAACCCTCAACTTTAGATCATATCCCAATTCTACCCTAAACTTTTTTTTGTCCCATGAAACACCCCCAACTTTATGTCTTGTCGCAATTTTACCCTAAAATTTTTACAGTCGCATAAAAAACCACAAACTTTTATTTGAATCACAAATCTGTCCCCCTTAACCATCCGATCAAAATTTCTCTTTGACAACTGAGAGATGGAAAACTCTCAAGCACAAGCTCTTAAGGTGTCCCAAGCGTGAGCTCTCCGACCACAAGAGATCGAAGACCGAGCGTAAAATCACTAAGGGTGATTTTGACGAAGGGTTAATGGAAAGCGGATTTGTGACTCAAGTTAAAGTTGACAATCTTTTATTAAACAAAAAAATTAGAGTGAAATTGAAACTGGACCTAAAGCTAAGATTTTTTTTTTTTAGACAAAAAATTTAGTGTAGATTTGGTACTGGATTTAAAGTTGAGGGTCTTTTATAAGACAAAAAATAATTAGGGTAGAATTTAGACTGGACGTAAAGTTGGAGGTTTTTTATCGAACAAAAAAAAGTTTAGGATAGAATTGGGATATGACCTAAAGTTGAAGGTTTTCAATGAGACAAAAGGTAAAATTTGGACATAAGCTAAAGTTGGAGATTTTTAAGGGTATTAGGCCCAGGTTTGTCTTCAAGATTACTAATGATTTTTACCTTTCACTATTAAAAAAACATAGTGAAAAGATAATGATAAATTTCGAATTTCAAAAATTTACCGTAAATCATAAAATATAATTAGAATTAATTCCAGCTCAAAGAAAAGAGTTTTTTCACATCATTTAGCAATCAATGCAAAATTTCAAGTGCTCCATGTGGTGAAATTTTGTTAATTACAGCTTCACAAAATTCCACGAGCAATCCCATACCATAAATTTCAGGAATTCCAAAACTATAAAAAAAATGTAGAAAACTTGATATCATTTTTTTACGTGCTTCATTGGATACTCACAGTCAACATCACCTATTCACACTGTTTCAATCTTCTCAGCCTCAAGCACAAAAGGATCTTCCCAAATATCTTCGACTACTTAATAGCATTGAAGTTCAAAGTGTGATCATCTCTATCTTATCTTTCTTTTGAAAATCTATATCATACAACAGTATCAGGCCATTAGAGAAGACTTTTTCTGTCTATGAAGATGACCCTCGGAACTAATCCATCTTCAATCTGCACACCAATGTGCGACAATTCGAATAAGAATTTAAGACAAGCACAAACAGTTTCTAAAAGCTTACTTGAAAGAGCAGACAAAAGCAGAACCTTCAATAGAGTTCAATCTAATACGACAAAAACTCAACCGCAGGAATGGTATATGTTCTTCAAGTTTCAAATGGAAAAAGCACATTTGGAGGACCAAAATAGAGAAATACTTCTTTCAGTAATATCTTCATTTTGCAATTTGAAAAATTGCTTAAAATGATAGATAAATGAAAAGGATTAACCCTTGAGTGCTGGGTAACTTCTCAGCAGCATTAAAAGGGAAAATAAAATGCAAAAGTCAAGAGTACTTAATATTCATTCCCAAATTGAAAAGGTCCGATTAGACACTTCATTTGTTACTCTCTTAATCAATCTCAATACAAATGTTATGGAAAGAGACACGACTATTAAACTGTGATTGGAAAAAATAATACTTACCTCTGTCAGTCCAACCATACTGATTTCAGGGTGGGTAAAACAGGCAGCTGGAATACTTAGATGATTAAGCACATGATCCTTTCCGGTGACTTGTTCAACCACTGATTTACATACATGTCAAAGCAATATAAGCGTAAATGAAACTGGAAGAGCTTTAACTATGACGTTTAGCTTAGTTAAGGAAACGGACTGAAAAAGTATGTTTTAGTAACTGACCTGAAATTCCTTGTGCACTAGCAGCATGAGCGAGCATCATTTTACCATTTGCATCACCAATGCAATACAAGTGGGGAACCTGAGGAAGTCGGTGCCCATCAGAACTGGCACAAAAGTCGTTTCTATCAATTTAGTAATATAAGAGCGTACCAATTTGCCATTTGCATCAATCACTCGCATACGTTCATCAACAGGAACAAATCCACGCTGTGTCTCTACATTGATCTGTGGAGCGTGATACATAGAACTTTATGAGCATAAAGAGCCAAGAGTAACCGAGCTATATGAACTAAATTAATTGTAATTATGTACATACATTTTCTAAGCCAAGACCTTTTGTGAACGGAGCTCTCCCAGTTGCAATAAGTGCTGCATCTACCTATAGCAAGTACCAAAAGCAGTTTCAATGATTGCCATGGTAGAAGTAAGTACAATGCAGGAAGAAGAAGAAGAACAACAAGAACAAGAACAAGAAGAAAACCATAAATTTGCAAAATCAAGTTAATGATCCTCTGAGCTATGTGGATGATGTCATAGCAAGTTGGTCCTGGACATTAATTATCCAAGTTGTAGAGTTACGGAAGCAGGATATATGTGTTTTATATATGCGTGTGTGTGCGCGCGCGTACGTATGTATACAAAAATTTTGTTGACTTCCAAGAACTATAAATGGTGACTTGAGCTCCTATCATCCTACTGGTCGATTAATTTATCTTTAAGGCTTATAAAACAACACATAATTGGTGTGACTGAACAGATAAATGAATATGACAACTACAAGGTAACTTTTTCTATTTCACGAAGATTATATAGAGGGTGGCTTTGCTACTTGGATAAAACTTGTAGGAATGATCCAATCAACTCTGAATGATTGGCTATGAGATCATGGAATTGTAGTTATTACTAAATAATGAAGAGAGAACACAAAAGTTCATTCATTTTTACTATGAAATGTTTATAGAAGAAGAGTAAGGGTTGATGAACTTGAATATTCTGTTTTATAGTCTAGGGAACGCATTGATTTTTTTTATGTAAACATAAGGGTCATAGCATAAAAAAGTTTAAGAACACATCCAGCTATCTGATATAAGCTGTATCCCTGATCACTATCACAGTCTTGCAGAGTGACACATCGTGGATGCCATTCCATCCATGAGCATAATTTACTTCATTTACTTCTATTTAAGGAGAAACAGAGATCAGTTCTGCTATGCATTTTGAAGCCATATAAGTTAGTTTACCTCCAATGTATCTTTCGGTTCCTTTGTCTTAGCATCGATAAGCTCGATCATGACTGGTTTACCATCCTTTGCTGGAGTTATCTGCATAGAATATCACGGGAAATAAATTTGCAGATTGAACTCCAGAATCTACACAGGTGTCCATGACCAATAAAATCACCTTGCTGGCAAAAACACCAGTATGATAGTCGATTTTCCTCGGATTTATTAGAACTCTTTGGGCCAATTTACCTATTTCCGGATCAAATCCAGGCATAAGCTGATCTAGAGCTTCAATAAAAGTAACCTGCATAGAATTTCAGCCATCAACTTATCTGCTTAAGGAAGATTCAAAATGCCCATGTATATCAAAGAGTAGAAAAAACGAAGAGATTTCAAATAATTGGTAATGGTCAGACAACTAGAGGGAAATTCAGGTTGTGCCATTAAAGGTCACAGGTTCACCCAGTCAACTCTCATTGGATAAGCTGGAACAGTGTGAAAGCATACAACCATTTTTTTTCACTCCTTAGGTCCTAATAGGGTCCAGGCCTGCGGTGCAAGAGTCATATCAAGCCCCTTGTAAAACACGAGTAAAATTTTCTGCACCGGCAAGTTGGCCCTATATGACAAAACAAACATTATTTATTTCAAAAACTGGAAATAGTAATCGTTATCGCAGTTATATATGTGAAGGGAATCCTTATGAATGTCAAATCAAAGATAATTAGTTCTTTTTAGGAAGTCTAACCTAAAGGTGGAAGGACACCATAAACCCTCTCACGTGCCAACCGGACTAAAAACGGCACGTGGAATTGATGAACAGGAGCCTCAAATGCAAAATATGTTTGCAGTGGAAGATACCATGTTAGAAAGTCTAATGGAAAGACTTAAGCCATTAAATGGAGGGAGACCGTATGTATATAATTAGAACATAAACCTTGTAGACAAGTGATGTAGGATACTTTAACAATTATAAAGAGTCATGGGCTATTGAAGTAATCAGAATAGAGAGTACTAATTGATCAACAAGCACTAAACTAAAACATGGAGGATGGTCACATGATCTCATGTATGTAAATGCAGCTTATACACAGAAAACAATGGACAAAAGGGATACTAGAGAAGCTATTCGTCTTGAATAAATCACAAAACAGTATCTTCCAAGTCAAAGATAATATGAAGAGCAGGGACTACCTCACTCCCAAGCGCAGTATACACATCACTGAATTCAAGACCAATATAACCACTGCCAACAATAGCAATCCAGTCAGGAACAGACTCCAGCTTGAGTGCATGGTCGCTGGTGATTACAGTCTTTCCTGCAAATTGTTTTACATATAGAAGTATGATTACACCAAAGATCAAGGGACACTTGCTTATAAAAAAAAAAAAGATGAAGAGAAACTCGCTGAAACTTAAGCCCAGGTACTTATTAGGCAATCAACATCTAGTAGTGCAACAGATTTTAATCCTGGACATGAGAAAATGAATGTGCAAAGACTAGTGTGCTTCTCATTATATTTTTTCCTACCCATAAATAAAAGGATCCATGTATAGGCATCAGCAAGACTAGAAAAAGCCAAACGGTAAGCAAAGAATTGGACAAAAAAATTGCAAAAGTACTATCAATAAAATCTTTCAATGTTCCAAACATCCTTTCATTGTTGATTTTAATGTAAAAGAACGATAGTAAGTAATAACTTTTAGGGAATTAGCTTTTTCAAATAAACCATAAGGTTGTTGGGCAATGTGCCACAATACCTCACGTGTAAGAAACAACTGAAAAACATATGGACTAAATCATTCTCCATTGGCAAACTATGTGGACTTAATCCATGTGATCCATAAATTATGCCCTTCCTCATTGCATGAAGCACAGTATAACATGAGTTTTTCTCGACTAACGAGAACCATAACTGACTTCTATATTTAGACGATACGGCATGTAAGTAGGTCTGCATTGGAATTAGGATGACAAACCATAATCTTAAAGAAGCCATTCATCCCACAATATGCTTCCAAGAAAATGTTCTTTTTCATCATACTCAAACAAAAAGTCGACTATGTATTCGAAGAGCATTACCATCAACTTCAATCCCCTTGGGAACGAAGGGTACGGAACCAGTCGCAATGATGATGTTTTTTGCTGTTATTACATTGTCAGTGAAGCCAACTTTTCCATATTTGACCTTTTGAGGACCCTGAATGAGTACATAGAGGATAGGAAGATGACATTAGTTCATATTAAGTGCACCAAATACATTGAGGTGGAAATCCAATATGTTTATCCTCTCCTCAGCAGAGAGCTAGAGAGCCGGAGACAAACTCACCACAATTGTGCCTATGCCAGTCAATATGTCCACCCCCAGTGCCTTCATTGAATTAGTCAAATTGCTACGAATTTTTGAAGCCAGATTATTTGCATGATCAGCAACTCCCTGTCTATCATAACCAGCGGCTGCGACCTATAAAGATCAAATCAAAAGAATAAGTTATCTCTTACATTAGCATATCATTTATGTTTTCAGGAGCTGTGTTAATTAAGTAATAGTTCCAACAGACACTGTCATTCAATGGATCAACAAGTACCTGCAATCCCAAAGCCTTCAAGTGATGATCGCTCTGAAGTTCGCGCATCCTACCACTCACAGCCAAGAGAGCTTTAGAAGGCACACAACCTCTGTTTACACAGGTTCCCCCCACAACATCTCCTTCAATGATGGCAGTTTTTAGACCCTAAATATGTAGCTTTATGCAACACAATTAGCAAACAGGAATTGAAGTTTATAACAACACTAATAATAAAGATTTGGAAAATGCGATTGTGGAATAAAAGCTCACAATCAGCAGAATAACATCAAGGATTGGACCATAGGCACACATTAAGGCCAAGTGTAGAGTAGTGAAAAGAACTCCGCAAAGTTACAAGGACAAGAAGCAAAAAGTCCAAAGGTCGTGGCGCATAGCCAAATTTACTTTGACCTCAAGAAGGCACTTCGATCGAAACTTATGACTTTCACACTTTTGCAGAAAAAAAAAACTCTACATTATAATTTTGCGATGAAATAAATTATCTTTCATTGTCGTATTCTGGGGTGTTAATTTTTACAACAAGAGGCATATTCTTCTCCCTTGAACCATCTTCTCGCAAGTCATTTCCAATAGATGATGTGGATTTTGCTCGTGGAAGGTTGGCAAAAATTGCAACCAAGATAAAACCTACTCATGAGCTTTTAATGGCAGTTGAAGATAACAATATATACCTGCCATTTTAAGAAGAGGAGTTTACAGACTAAACAACGTAGATTTCTCTCTTCTGCGTGTAAGTGGCGAAGATATGGATTAACGGCACAACGCTCTAGACACCAATTTACCAAAACACTCGAAAAGGAATTGCATCGATGGGCATCTGTTTGTTGATCCATTTTCCAAGCAACAATGCAGGACGTCCTCAAGCGGGTAGGTTTAAAGTGACAGAATCGCAAGAAACTCTAGTCAACGACGACATTAGCAACCTGATTATACAAAGGAAGGGCGAGTTTTTGGAAAAGCATGAAAATGCCGCCGCAAGTAGGCCCCAAGAATGAGACGCGGGTAAATGTTTCCTTTTACTAAAACATCATTCGAAGCTTCATTTCATAGCAAAATCAACTTTCGCATCGTTCAGTATAATCAAACTATGAACTTCCCGGATATCCAAACAACAAGCAACGATGATGAAACATAGACCCACTTGAAGGCACAAGCGATCTGTCCAAAGTTAAATATGCACATTTCACAGCATCTAGCGGACTAATCGACGACGCCAACACCTCGTCCCAGCTAGAACAAGCCTTGTACTCACTCAAAACGGAAGCCAAACCGCAAGAAAAAAAACCGGGATCACCAACGATACCTTCTCGACGGCGTGGAGCGCGGCGCCGTGTCCGCCGACGCCAGCTCCAATGATGACCAGATCGTAGTCGAACGACCTCGGCGCGCTCCCGTTGTCGGACAGGGAGGCCGAGGTGACCTTCCCCCTGCCGCGGACTTGGACGCGGGGGGCGGGGGCGCGGCGCGAGGCCGGCTGCCTGAGAGGGGTGAACCCGAGGGCCTCGCGCCGCAGGCCGCAGAACCGGAGGCTTATCGGGGCGGAGAGCGACGGCTCGGCGGCGGCGGCGGCGGCGGGGGGGAGGCGCGATCTGGGGGACGGGGCCGCGAAGGAGAGGGAGAGGGAGGACTGCATTTTTTTTGGCGCGGAGGGAGGGAAGGAGAGGGAGAGGGAGAGGGAGAGATCTGAGGGCAGTTGCAGAGAGAGAGAGAGAAGGAGGGTAAACGTAAGGGGGAGAGGGGGGGAGCTTCGAGAGGTCCGTTGGAGGGAGGAGGAGTTATTTGAGCGGAGCGAGGATGTGGGGGGGGCGGAGGCGGAGATAACAAAGCGCGGCGGATAAACCACCATCGCCCCCCTCTTCTTCCGTGCTGTCCTGTCCTGTCCCCCACTCCGAAACGCTTGCTTTTGCTGATTGGAACCCGCACACGTGGCGCGCGGTCGGCGAGTCTCCCTCAAAATTTATTTTGGGTGCCTACACGTAAAATCACACAAATGGTATATTGAGCAAAAACTTTTAATTTGTTCGATATTACCACGGCTGTAGCTTAAAGGAAACAATGTCGTCTCTGAACTTCTGAATTGTTTTAATATGATCCCTGGAGTATTAGTTCAAATTCAATTTAATCCCTATATTATATGAAAATGTTTAATGTCGTCCATGAAAGTCCATGGATTAAATTGAACGTGCACCAAAAGTACAGGAACCGCATCGAACAACTTAAAAATTCAGATATCGTATTACATATTCGGATAAAGTTCAAGGATCAAAGACCACTTTGCACATTAGGCCGAAATTTAAGAATCATTTGTGCCGTTATCCCGGCAAAAATTTGACTCAAAAGAAGAAAAAACTATAGAGGCGATCATCGAAGTGAGACCCTGCTATTCAATCGGAGAAATTCTTATATAGGCTTGGACATCGACTCTTAGGCTCAGTTTGTTTCGAGAAAAATAAATGATCTGAAAAATAATTTTCCTAAAAATGATCGCTTGTATCACTTACAAAAATGAAAAAACAAAAAATATCATCCGCGAAAATTATTTAAAGTCTATAATGATAACATTTTCAACTAACTAATTATTTCGAGTAATATAGGCAATCATTTTTAGAAAAATATTTTTTAAATTATTCATTTTCCGCAAAACAAATGGAGTCTAAACAACAACAGCCATTCATGCTAAATCCATGTGATTAACGGTTAGGATAGACTAAGTCCATATTGATTTAATCTCAATAAAAAAAAGGAAAATATATATATTTGTTTATTCATTTATTGTGAAGGCATCGATTCATCGGTTTAGCAAGTGATTTGATGAGAAAAGCAAAATTAAAATCATGTACGGAACTTCAATGGTCTTATATGGAGGTAGTACTAACTACAGTGACGTTAGAAAGTCTCAGTTTCAGTTTAATGGTCAGATTTTCACTTGAATTGCAATTTACTTTGCAATATTGTTCAGGCACCTTTACTTTAGCCACGTCGTCCTATAGAAACTTTTAATAAGAATAAAGATAATAACATAAATAGTTTTTAAATTTTGGCCAAATATGTAATCTGATCATTAAAATTTTAATTTGTTCGATATAGTCCTTGAATTTTATTTCAATATTCAATATCATCCATGACAACATTGAACATATTCATACAGTTTATAGACTAAATTGAACATGTACCAAAAGTTTATGAACCACATTAAACAAATTAAAAGTTCAATGACCACATTGCATATTGGGCCAAAATTCAAGAACCACATTGAACAAATTAAAAGTTCAAGGACCACATTACACATTGGGTCAAAGTTCATGGATCATTTATGTCATCATCCCATAAGAATATGGGTTAATACCATGAAAAACCCTAAACTGGTATAATTGTGATAATTTTACCCAAAACTATTTTTTTGACCACAAAAAACCCCAAACTGGTACACTTGTGACAAATTTACCCCGAACTATTTTTTTGACCATCAAAAATCCCGAACTGGTATACTTGTGACAATTTTACCCCAACTAAATTTTTAATTTTTTTTTTATTTTTTTCGAATTTTTTTATTAATTTTTTTCTTTTCTTTTTTTTTCCTTAATATTCTTCATCTTCAACCTTTTGGTCGGTCTCTGGACCGGCGACCAGCCAAAGGTGGAAGCCGGCGAGGTCGGCCCCGCCGGCCGCTGGCAAGGCTCGACCTCGCCGGCCGGTGGCGAGGGCTCGTTGGCGGGCCGAGCCCTCGCCCGGCCCGGCGCTAGCGAGGTCGACCCTCGCCGGCCGGATCGAGGCCGACCTCGCCCGATTTGGCGAGGGCTCGGCCCGCCGCGAGCCCCCGCCACCGCAGGGCGAGGTTTCGGCCACCCAGACGAGCCCTTGCCATCACCCGGCGAGGTCGAGCCTCCCGGATCCGGGCGAGGGCTTGGCCCGCCGCCGCCGGCTAGCGAGGCTCGACCTCGCCGCGCCGGGCGAGGCCGACCTCGCTAGCGGCGGCGAGGGCTCGCGGCGGGGCCGAGCCCTCGCCGGATCCGGCGAGGTCGGCCTTGTCCGCCGCCGACCGCTAGCGAGGTCGGCCTCGCCCGTGCCGGTGAGGTCGAGGCCTCGCCCGCAATGGCGAGGTCGGCCTCGCCCGGCCGGCGGGGCCAAGCCCTCGCCACCGGCCGGCGAGGTCGAGCCCTCGCCCGGGCCGGTGGGGCCGACCTCGCCGGCTTCCGCCTCTGACCGGTCGCCGGTAGTTGAAGATGAAGAATATTAAGAAAAAAAATTAATAAAAAAATTCGAAAAAAATATAAAAATAATATTAAAAAATTAGTTGGGGTAAAATTATCACAAGTATACCAGTTCGGGGTTTTTGATTGTCAAAAAAATAGTTCGGGATAAATTTGTCACAAGTGTACCAGTTTGAGGATTTTTGTGGTCAAAAAAATAGTTTGGGGTAAAATTATCACAACTGTACCAGTTTAGGGTTTTTCGTGGTATTAACTCTAAGAATATATAAAACTCAAAATTCCTATCTAACCTTCCATTTAGTTAATGGTGGTTTGTATTTATTTGATTTAATTTATCTTTAATCTATTACTCATTTCAATTTTTAGAAATAAGTTAGTTTAATTAATTTAAGAATTACCAAGTTTTGTAAAAGGAATTATAATTTCATGATAATCTTCTACAATTATTCACGATATCTTTTTCAGAAACCCTTTTTGATAGATAAAGATTACCCTAAAAAGGAAAGTTTTTCTCTCTATAGAATTATGGAAAAACGAAAATGTTTTTCCTCAAAGTTTAATAAAGGGCAAAGAGATCTTTTGCAATCAAAATGGTATAATGATATGTTTACCTGACTATTTCTTAATAAACTTATTTTTTGAACGGTGCGACAATGATTACACTGGAGATCAAATTAATGTTACTTTGAAAGTCACTCAAGCATGGCAAATTGATAATGAATTTTTAGTTCAAGTGCATCTCCTCTACAAAGAAAATAAAGTTTCATCATTAATAATAAAAGCAACAAAAGCTGCTTCGATTAGGTAAACAAAAATTACTAACATCGAAATTTGTCTCAGAAAAAAAGAAAAATTGTAAAAAAGTCATAATATATTGCATTTGTGCAAATTCAAACCTAAACCTTTTAATTTAGCCAATTTAGTCCTAAACATTTCAACAATTTGCCAATGTAGTCCAGCCGACCAATTTTAATTGAAAATCACTCAACGTGGAGCTAACATTGACAATTTTTTATTTTTTTCTTTCTTTTCTTTTTTTTTTCACCGTGGCTAGCAATGTTTGCCAGAGCTCGCTGGCCATTGGGTGAGGATTGAGAAGTCCTTGTTGACTACTGGCCAGCTGGTCGAGGCCATGTAGTTGCAGGTGAGGCTACCTTGCCCAAATCTAATTGAGGTGCGCGACCATTACTAGCACCCGACCAACACGGGCTTCAAAGCCCTCGCTCGTGGCCAGTGAGGGCTTCGCAACCCTTGCCTAGTGGCTAGCAAGCTTCGGTGCCCCTTGCCGGTCACAGTGAAAAGAAAAAAGAAAAGAAGTAAAAGAGAAGAAAAAAGGGAAAGGAAAAGTGAAAAGAAAACAAACAATTATAAAAAAAATCATAAAAAATTGTCAAAATTAACGATTTTCAGTCAAAATTGGTTAGATGGATTACATTGGCAAATTATCAAAAGGTTCGTATCTAAATTGAACAAATTAAAAGTTTTGGACTGAATTGACCGAGTATAATAGATTTGAGACTTTTTTGGTATTTATCCCCAGAAAAATATGATCTTTCATTTTTAGTGGAAGAAAATTTTAATTATCTATCCAATCTATTTCAAATTATTTAGAAGGTTGGGCCTTTCCAAATTTAATTTTAATCGAACAGCTATTCATGAAACTCGAATCTACTATGAATTTATCTTAGTGAGATACCGATAGTGTAGAAGTCACTCATATTGAATATAAAAATGATTCTCGTAAGATTGCCTTTTAAAAAATGCCGAATAAAAAAAAAGTTCTTGCTTTGAATCAAGCGCTGTATATTTCAAAGGCATTATCGCAATATTTAAAAAACGAATTAAAAGATCTATGCATCTTAAAAAATTGTTTGCCTCGCTCATTCCGGTAACTTTTATTATTAACTCTCTGACTTTCTATAGATAAAGGGGCTCGTGTATTTTGACTTTATTTAACTCGAATCATCTTTTACATGTATAATTATATAAAAAATTTTTAACTTAAGGGTGCGTTTGTTTTGCGGAAAATGAGTAATTTGGAAAACATTTTCCGGAAAATGATCGCTTGTATCGTTTTAAAAAAATTAGTCAATAGAAAATATTTTATCATCGATAACAATCTATGCCTAACTATTTTCGTGGACAGTGAAAATCTTTTCCATTCATTTATGTTTTGATCATTTTTTGGAAAATGTTTTCCAAATCACTCATTTTTCGCAAAACGAGCGTACCCTTAAGATAAACATTACATTTTAAAAGATTGAAAGGAAAGTCAGAGTTGGAAGTGAAAATAAGAGATAATTCCACTTTTGGTATCGTAGTTCATGCCAAATTGCCAATTGTACATTCGAGTCCGCTAATTTTTAATTTGTGCAATTGAGGCTTGCAGCTTATCTGATTTGTGTAATTTATCGTCACTGCACGTAATTAGGATAAGGAAAACTTCCAAATAAAGGCATGAAGTTCCCTAATTTTCTCAAGTAAGGGCATGAAGTGGATTTTATGTTAAATAAGGGCTTTGAGCGGCATATCAATCTTAAATAAGGACTTGAAATGATCATGATAGTTTTAAATAAGGGCTTGACCTTGCCAGCGTCGGCCAGCAAAATATTCCGATCAGCGAAAGGCATTTTCGTCCAAAAATAATTTTAATTTTAATTTACTTTTTTTCCTTTCTTTTCTCTTTTGCTTTTTTCTGGTTTTTTCTTTGTCTTTGCTGGTGGCTAGTTCTGGTGCTCGGCGACCGACCACTGGTGAAGCCTGAGAAGGCCTGGGCGAGGGTCACCCTTGCCTGATCCCCTCGTCGGTAACAAGCGAAGCCATCTTTCGCTTGGGCTAAGCGACCCTTGAAAGCCACAGGTGAGGGTCGACCTCGCCTGGGCGACGTCATTTATGGCCAACAAGGGTGGCCCTTGCCCAGACCTTCCCGGGCTTTGCTAGCCATCGGCAAAGACAAAGAGAAAACTAGAAAAAGAAAAAAAGAAAGAAAAAAGAAAAGAGAGGAAAAAGAATAAAAAGAAAAAAATTCAAAAAAGTTAAAAGACGAGAATGCCCTTATCATTTGGAAAGTTAAACCCATTTTTAAAACACATACAGCCACCCCTTAATTGAAATAAAATCCACTTCATACCCTTATTTGAGAAAATGAGGGCATTTCAGACCTTTATTTGACATAAAGTCCACTTCATGCCTTCATTTTCTTAAATGAAGGCAATTTAGGCCCTTATTTGTAATTTTCTCATTAGGATAATATTACAGCTTTCAATAGTAAAAAAAAATAAGAAAATAAACGGAAGGCTTAAGAAATTAAAACACAATTTCAAACTAATGTAGAAATAAATAAGAAAAAAGATTGTGCCCAATGCTCGAGTCGTGTGGCCTCAACAAACGCCAATGGAGAACGCAACTCGGCTGGTGGTGCCGGACCCCCACCTTCGCAATACAATTGTGGGGACTGTTGTCCCCGCTCAATTCTCCAAATTTTTTTTGCAATAATTTGAAAGATTTTACAATCCACGACGTTGACCCAAAAAATAAGCCTTGCCCCCATTCATTTTTCAATGTATATATAACCAAGTCAACGTTCAACGTTTTCCCTTTTATTTGCCCCACAAATTGAAAAAACTCAATAAAGAATGCTCAAATTCTGAAGGGCACGTAAGCTAATCATTGAAATGGTCACACTCGATTTCTCTGCAATTGTTGATCAAATTTTCCCTCCATTTAAAAGAAAAATTTCTAGATCCATCCCAATCCGGCACCATTACCCAGCTTAGCCTCGGCTAAGCTTTCACCAAGGTCACACAACCGGTGGTGTCATCAAGTCACCTTCGCTCGCTTCGATATAAGAAGTAACTATATCTATCAATAAATTGAATCATCATTTGCTGGCTCACTAAACTATTTATTAAGGAATCGTGCGTGCATTTTTTACTCGAGGCATTGCGCGCTCGACTCTACCGACGTGCTATTCGTGAGTGGAGATAGTTCGAGCCTTACGGTTCTCGTGCGAGGTGGCGTCATCGAGTCACCTTCACTTCGATATATGGAAGTAATTACCTTAATTAGGAACGAAATCGAATCATCATCGTTTGCCGGCTAACTAAATTGTCGACTGAGGAATCGACCATGTAATCTTTTATGCCGTCGAGGCATCGCACGCTCGACCCTGCTGGTGCACTAACCGTGAGCCTCATGGCTCTCGAGCGAGAACCTTCGCTCCGAACAACGATATCTAGATCGGTACGGTATTTATTGCTTTTGAGTCGCTTCCGTTGCACCCAGTCGGATCCACGTTCCATCCTCATTATCAGTTGTCAGGAAAATGATCAAGAGTGAAATCTCCCGAGCCCACTTTGCCTTTGTCTCGGAGCGCGAGTCGCTTTCCTTGGGATCGCCTCCTCGAGCTTGACGTACCGCCATGTGGTTTCGGTTTCGTGCACGCGGCGTTCCCTCAAAAAAGGAAAATGTCTCTTCGCGGCGAGGAGCAGAGCACCCCGCGTCGGGACTTCGGGTCTCGGGCCCCTCCGTCGGCGGGCCTCCCCCCCGGACCGGAGGCAATCCCGTGACCCGGCCGGCGGCCGAGTTGCTCCCCTCCCCCGCGGCTCGCTCGCGCGCGCGCGCGCGCCCCAGAGCCAGTGGCGTTTCCGCAATTAAGACCAAAAACCGAGGGCGGAACCGAACTTTCCCCTCATTTTCTTTTCAATTACAATTATAATTCCTAGAGAGAGAGAGAGAGAGAGAGAGGGGGTGCCTTTTTTTTTTTTCCTTTTTCTTACTCCTCTAATTGGAGCTCTTCCGACTGAGGGTCGGGGGGGGAAGGACACTTTTGCACGAAACAGGAAAAGAGGGACACAGAAAGAAGAGAGAAGAGAGGAGAGAGAGAGGGGAATCGAAGCTTACCGCTGCTGCTGCGTCAATGGCGGCCTGAGTGTTTTTCTCCCTCCTCGCCCGTCTGATTCTCCCGGTGGGAAGCTCAACCTCTCGGCCAATTCCCGTCGGGGGCGCCCCCTTGTCCCCCCTCTCCTCCCTCCCCCCGCTCCCTCCCTCCCTCCCTCCCGCTCCTCCAGCAAACCCTAATTCGCCCCCGCGCGCCCCCCGAATTCGTCCCCCGCCGCGGAATCCGGCCGCCGCCGCCGCCTCCCGGGGGGGTGGTTCTGGTGTTGCATGGTTTTGTCGTTCTTCGAGGAGCTGCGATGGGCGGGCAAGAGAAATCCTCCTCGAACTCGAATTCGATGCAGGTGGGTAGGGTCGTCGTCGTCGCTTCTCATTTCTTCCTCTTCTGTCTTTCGTTTTCGTTTCACTGTTGTATAGAACTCCCTCTTTTCCCCTACGGCGACGAATCGCTTGAGAATTCCGCGTGGCTGGATATGGGTTTGGCTTCGTCGAGGGTCGTTCGGCGCTTCGGTTCTTGATTGACGGGGGATAGTTTGTTTTGCCGCGGGAGGGGGGGTGATGCGAGGTAGTGTGAGTGAGTGGGGTTTTGCCAATTGTTCGATTCGATTAGGTTTCTCGGATGGTCGTCGATTCGTGGTTCCTGGGTTCTTTCTAGCTCCAGGTTTAGTGGGGAGCTAGGGCTTCTATTTTTGGTGCACTGACGTTTGAACTCCACGGTCTTGTGAGGGGATGGCTTCTTGTACTCTCAATTCAAATGGATAGTGTGAATGGAAGGACAGGCTAGGTAGCTCCCTTCTGTTATGGAGGATTCCGGGCACTTTCTAGCGTGACTATAGGAATGGAATGCCGTTTTTGGGAAGATACTTTCTGAGAGTGCAGTTTATGTAGCAAGTGTGATGCTGGATGAGTTAAAGGTTAAGTTTGATTGACCATTGGTGCTTCGATTTCAGCGTGTTAAAGTATATCAACTGAATGATGAAGGGAAATGGGATGACCATGGTACTGGGCACGTCACCGTCGACTACTTAGAGGTTTGTTCCCCACTATCTTCGAGATTCTGCCGCTCCTAGATTCCAGAAAAAAATGATTTCTTTTGTTCACCTAAAGCTGAGTGTGTATTTGAATTTAAATACTGATACAGAGGTCAGAAGATCTGGGTATATTTGTGTATGATGAAGACAATGAAACATTGCTTCTGCATCGTATCAGCTCGGAGGACATTTATAGGAAGCAAGAAGGTCCTACTTCCTTTTGTTTCTCATGATACATGGGAACTTTATTTTCAATTACAATGATATGATTCAACCGCAGATTGAGTTTACTCTTCCCTATGATGATACTTTCAGATTCCATCATCTCATGGAGAGACCCTGAATACGCTACTGAATTGGCCCTTAGCTTTCAGGAGACATCTGGTTGCTCCTACATATGGTAACTATCGGTGGTTTTATTACCTTGATAGACGTACTCTGTTCGGTTCTGCTCTCTCAATATGACTATCTACATCTCGTACTTATACGCTGTCGACTTCTTGCAGGGATCATATCTGTAATGTACAGAGGAATATGCATTTTAGCAGTCTTAACAGTAAGTACCCGCGCATTCAGCCTAGTTCTAGATATTGTTCAGTTCATTGTTTTCATCTTAAACACTAGATATTTTAAAGCTAGTTTTTTTTGGCAAATGGAGTGTTTGTTGCTTTTGGATGAACCCAGGGTATATGTTATCTCGGCAGCTTTCTGAAATTTCAAGATCTTTGTCTGTCTACTTTTCGGTGACATGAATTAAATCTATTCGTGCAAACTGCAGTATCTTTTTAGAGAGCTTTTGATTCGACTCTGACTTCTTCATCTTGTCACTTATGGGTTTTGTTGCTGTTGGTGCATGTTACAATGGAAGATCTTTACTTGCAATCATGGAGCACCTTGCTTTTTGTTGAATGTATAGAAATGTCTTAGAGTTTCTAAGTATCAAGGGATGTTGACATGCTCTCTGGAAGGCTTAAGCATGAATACAATGATTTGGGGAAAACACACGGAAGGTTCTTTTCATTTGGAAAATCATAAACTCTGGTAGGATTTGCCAACCTCTACTAATGAACTTCTTTATCTTCCTCAGCTTTTATTGTAGATCCCTATTGTCCTGTCAATGCCTTTGTATTACTTCTCTGGCAAAACCTTAACCTTTATTCCATTAACCTAATTTTGATATTACTTAAGCCTTGCCTTCCGTCCATCTATCAAACAGTCTCCCATTTCACCTGCTTTCTATGTTTGTCACTGCAAGGCATGACCTTCACTAAAAACCGTCTCTATTTGTTGAAAGTCAAGTGCTGCCTTTTCTCCTTTCCTCCTTCTACTTGAAGAGCCTTCCTATCTCTTGCATTATGCCCTTCCTCTTATGCTGTTGCCACTTGTCCTAAACCTTTTTTTTGAAAAGGTTATAAATTATGGATCAGTTGTGAGGGTTTTAGCAAGTTTTTAGATTGTGTTCGTTGATAGAGAAGAGAATGCACAAAAGATCATAGAGAGAATGGCTTTTGACCTAACTTTGGAATGAGAGTTCTGTCACTAATTTTCAAGTTTGCCAGGGGAATATATAGTTCTGCTGGAAATTTCTTATCGATGAGTTTCAACAGATATAGACGGGCTAGAGATATGTGAGGGGTTTGATGTAGGGTGGTGGTGGTTTTTCGAGAAGCTCCTTGAGCTAAGCAGTATGGCAATTGCTAAGTCTATAAGTTGGTTGATTTTCGCAAATTACTGCGGAGGAGCTGGACTTGGCTTGTCTTGTAAAGGTTTTTGATTTTTTTGGCAATTGCACTAACTGTGGATATTGTTTCAAGGGTTCTCGAATTTTCACAGCCTTGAAGGTGATTGTCAACAAGGTGCTGTGGTTGGAGTTCATCTTTGTTTTTTTTTTTTTTTGGGTAGAAACCTGGTATAGATGAAGCTCTGACACTTTGGTTCCCCACTTATTTGATGAACAGAGGGATTTTTGACTAACCTGAAGTTTTAGGTTAGTCTTCTGGTTTTGAAAAAGAGGATGGTAATGATGATCTCCATGAGAAGTGGAATTGGAGTTTAGGATTTGGAACCTGTCTTTGGAAAGACTCTGATCTTTTAAGGTTTTCTGGGAAAGTTTAATGTTTGTTTTGTTTGACGAGGAAATTTGTCATCCATGGTGAATTGATTTTGTTATGGTCCGGTATAATAAGTTCGTTTTAGTGTTCAGGATTATGGTTATGCTTTTCCCAATCGGTTTGGTTGTTTCTTTAGGGTTGAATTTCTTGTAATTGCAGTGCATGGGTTTTTACCCCATGATTGCTTCATCACGAGTTCTTTAAATATCAAATATAAAGAGAAGGAATCTTGACCTACAGTCACTTTTTGCTTGCTATTGGTTCTTGATATCTTCACTTGATTGCCAATTGCGGGCATGTTTTGCTCTTATTGAAAAAAAAAAGAAAGTCAAATCATATGCTTTGAAATATGATGGAAGTAGGAGCTGGACATCTTTTAGGTTTTTTTATTGATATTTTTATTTTAGATAATTGCAATCACTTTGGTGTTGCAAAGTGTTGTAAGATATATGGATGTATCTCTTGTATTCCTATCGAATTGAGGACATTGGAAAGCTGCACATAGGTAGATAAGCTGCAAGGGTAGACCTTCAAATCAGATCTTTAAGAAAATGTCTAAAAGTGGTTTAGCAAACTGTAGTTTAAAGTACCATTTGAATTAAACACTCAAACATAGATTAAATTTTATTTTCTGATATTGCTAGACTTGCAACTCAAATGTCAGGACGAGTTGTACCTATGGTAGCGAAGAGTACATCTTAAGATAAGTGTGACTGAAAAAATATCATGCATAGCTGCACCCTCTTTTGTAAGCAGCATGATATTCGTGAATGTTTTTTAAAAGTCATATCTGTTTGGCTTCTGGTCATTCTCTATAAGGTTCACCATTCTAAGAATTAGCATCGTAACAGAAACCTGTGGAAAACTGATATAGGTTAATCCTGAGATTATTTCCTTTTCTCGTCCCAAATAGATTAACCCATGACTTGAAGCAATACTCTTTTCTCCTGAACATAACTGAAAGATCTTTATGCATAATAGTGTAACAGCCTCCTGAGTAATCATCTGCCTCTAGTAGGGTTTGAAGGAAGCTGTTTGGTGCATATGTAGGATTTACTTACTGATAACCTGTTTGAATTGTGGTTTGTAGTCGAAATGCGAGAAAGTATTATGTAAATATCTGAAGTGGGGTTTGATGAGAGTTTTCTGGTGCATGACTGGTATTTGCTCGCTGATAATCTGTTTGGCTAGAAGTTTGTGATCACAGAGTTGTGAGAATCAATTAATGTAGCTGCTGATATCTTTCCCAATTGTTCGTTACATAGCTACTTACCCAACAGCAGTGATCTGGTTGTAAAAACATATAACAAATCTTAGGTCACATACCTTAGTGAAAAAGATATTTGACTTGTTAAATTTGGTCTCTTGGTATCCAAGTGAAGTAGGTGAATTTATGTGATGCAAGGTGAGTGTGGCTTTAGTTCTGAAATGGGACCATGGATTCAAGTAGAAGGTTTCAGTTACAATAAAATTTGGGACCCACACAAGGATATAATATGAAAATGCAAAAAGCATTTGTAATGTAGAGATGTCAGATTTTATTTGCCTCACTATGCATTTGTGGTAGGATACTCCGTGAATTGTTTTCTTCTCTTCAGACAGAGGGAATCTAATATTTCTGATTTTTGTCCTGAACATTTCGAAATTCACATAACATATTTCGAGGTCTCAGTGAGTGTAGTTCCTAACCCTGTTAGTTTTACCACTTTTGCATTTTTCCTTGCTCTTGTTATCTTAGAACCATGTTAATAGCTGCAATTTTATGTTTCTAAGTTTTTCCAGTTTTTCTTCCACAGACAATACGTTTCATAGTGTCAATAGCGAGTTGAGGGAGTTGCCGCCTGTTGAGCTATCCACTCTTCCTCTAATACACAAGGTACTGCTCTCTCTCCCTCTCTCTCTCATACTTTTAGCTGCACTGGTCCATCTTCCTATGGCTACTGGTGTTTGAGGTGGAAACATAAGGAGTGGGCTTTAAGAGGATTAGCTTGTCCATTTGCGATTACTTCTTTTGACATCAGATTGAGTTGCAGGCTCCTCTCCATTTCTGTCATCTTGCAAAACAACCCTAGGGGGTGAATTTAAAGTGCAAGATGGTGATGCTTTATTTTAGCTACTTAACACATGTTTGACATTATAAGTAAAGAAGGTTATCAACTCTCACTCTCTCTCTCACACGCACGCACGCATGCTTGCTCGCATGCGTGCTTGCAGGGAGAGCTCCCCTAAAGGCGCAAATGAGCAATTCTTCTTGGTTGGGATCACTGATGGTACTTATTAAGTTGCAATTAGTATCTCAGATGTTTTTCTGTATTTAGTTAAGAGTTCAGAGCTAGCAATCGTTCTTTTATCCTTCGAGGCTTTTGTGGAAGTTCCACTCTTCAGTATTACTTGTGGGATGCCGTTTATTTATATTAAGGCTAGAAAAGTTCTACCTTTTCTATTTCCAGTTAGTAAAAAGCTATTAGTTTCAAGACTCTCCTCTTGTGTCTCAAATTTCCATTTACTTATAATCTTATCGACTACTTCAATTATCTCTGTTGATTTCTGTCTTGCAGACCGTGTATGAAGGCCGGGTTACTGATAAGATGCAGCTGATAGATCTTATTCTGAATGATGTAAGCTTCTGTTAACTTTCCCGTCCAATGGACATCAATGTAGGTGTGGTCATGGTAGGCCTTTTTATTTTGAGTTATCCGATATTTAGTTTACATTAATGAACTATTAAATAATGAAGTTTGTGCAGTTTATGTTATGAGTTTTGTTCTTCCAGTATCATTGTGGGTCAAGTTTATTATCAATTTCGTTGCCGTTGTACATAGACATATGAATACTACAGTAGTCTTGTGAGTTGTAGTGGGCTTTGGACAGTGCTTTTAGTACAATCCTCATTGTTCTCCGTCCATCCTTTAATGTTTACGTAAACTTTGATGTTGGAAACCATTGTTTTTAATGGAAGTTACTATCTCAATGCAGCTAGAGTTTCTCCGGAAGCTAATGCATTTATTCAGACTTTGTGAAGACTTGGAAAACCTCAGTGATCTTCAGATGATTTGTAGAATAGTCAAAGGGATAAGTAAGAACCTTTAGCTAGACATTTCTCACAGTCCTTAATTTGTTGGCTTCTTCACAATTTTCTCCTCAGCCTGACTGATTTCCATCTGTTTGTGCAGTTTTACTCAACAGCCCTCAGATCTTTGAGAAAATTTTTGGAGATGAGCTGATTATGGACATTATTGGCTCCCTTGAGTGTAAGTTCCTTCTCAGGAGAAAATCTGTCAAACGCTTTTAGATAATTATTAAATGTCTGTCATAATGGGATGACACTTGTATGGACATATGATGTTATTGGAGTTAGCTATACCATGGCTCCATTAGCATCCCTGGACCTAAGGCACTTTGAAGTGCCATTCGCACTACGATTCTTGAAACTTCAAAATTATTTTAAATAGTAATCATTAGTAAGTGGAGAAAAGAAAGTAAGGAGAATATTCTGATCATATTGGAGAAGGTACTCGATGTTACGACCTTTACCAGCCAAAATTAAAACACTGTTTGATCCCGTTGCTTCCTTAGTTGTTGTTGTTGAATCATCTTCTTGCTGTTTTAAAAAACCGTCTTATTAAACGTAAATGTTGAATGTGCTGTCATTTTATCATAGACCATTTTTTTTTCTATTTTTAGTTAATATCATGCGACGACTATGATGTTCTGTATTTGTTTGCAGATGATCCTGAGGTTCCTCATGTCCAACAGCATCGCAATTTTTTGAAAGAACATGTGGTATTCAAGGAGGTGAGACGTTTTATCTGGTAGCGGCGTGATATGTTCAAGTGTACCGATCTATACGGAAAGTTCTGCTTAACAGGCTATTTTCCTTTTTTAGGCAATTCCAATTAGAGATCCACTTGTCCTATCGAAGATACACCAGACATATAGAGTTGGTTATTTGAAGGTGATTTCCATATGAACTACGTTTTGACTGAATTCCTTTTGTAGATCCTTTTCTGACATTAAATTGTCTTCCTTAGGATGTTGTTTTGGCTAGAATGTTGGATGACACAATTATTGCAAACCTCAATTCCATCATCCATGCAAATAATGCCATTGTAAGTATAAGATAGATGTCTTTTAAGTTTGTTGGGAATGTCTGTACTGAATTTATATTCTCTCTTGTAGGTTGTTTCTTTGTTAAAGGATGACAGTACCTTTATTCAGGAACTGTTTGCAAGGTTAAAATCTCCGATAACCCCTTCAGAGTCGAAGAAAAATTTGGTAATTATATTGTTAACATTATTTATTGGTCTTCGATTTCCTTTTTTGGATCAACATCTGGGATTTGAATGACGCATTTTTTGGGTAGGATTCTTAATGTAAACCTGAACTTTTCATGGTACTTTGCTTGAGAGATTCTTGGTTTCTCGTGTCTTTGTTGTTATTCTGTTCTTATTGATTGCACTTGCACAGCTTTTAAATGATTAAGTTATAGCAATTTGTTGTTGAATTGCATGGCTTTAACTCTGATCGTAATTTATTGGATGCCTTTGACGTGATCAGATAAAATGTACCGTAGAATGCAAGTTTATCCTGAAGTTGGAGTTGGACGCGCCAGTCTGTGGAATGATTAAAGGAATACGAATATGCCTTTATGTGGAATGTATATGTTAGGATAGTGTTAAGAAATCACTATTTTTTAAAAGAAAATAACAGGAAGGATTCGGGAATCTCCCTGGGGATATTAGTGTGCATTTCTGCTGTTGCCCTTCCCTTTTTCCTATTGTTTGTCTCCTTTTCTTTTCCTTGGTCATTTTATTTAGGTATGGAAAAAGTTCTTGCTGATCATTTTTCGGCTGCCATTACTTAAGAGTGACAAAGTTTTTGCTTGCATGAAATAGTAAGATATGTCTATCCTATTAGCACATACTTTTTATGATTTCATGTAGAATAACTTTATTGCCTGATCATGAACTCATGCTTTTCTATAGCACGATGATAATCAATACCATTAGCTCTCTTAAATGATCAGTATCCTGTTCTGAAGTTGGTTGCTGCAAGACAGTGGAATTTCTTCGATTTCCATATGGAAGCTTATAAATAAGTAATGTTATGTTATCCCGAAACACACTCCTTCCAAATGGTTTGATTAAATGTTGTCATTTCAATTGATAATGTGGAAAAATTGTGTATGTGAATTTGCTCAAAGTAGTTTAGTCTTTAGAGGGAGCTCACCTTGAATTGATAAGTTTATGATAGTTTGACCCCTTTGTCTCTTATCTATACAAAATTTGGGTATGGTAGGCTGACAGGAAATTAGATTATTCCGTTCTTTGCGCCACAGCAGGACGCGAGCTTTACTAGTATGACTTGGAACATGCAGGATGCACATAGGACCATCAGTCCATGTTGCATGTGAAGTGAGAGATTATATGTATCTGGGTGTATAGTACTTGTTGACTGATGAAAACACATATACATCTATTCATCTGGAAACTTTGAGGTTATTTTATTAGACGGGGCTTGAAATGTTGATTTTAATGTTGGTAATTAGAGCATCTGATCTTGCTTTAGTGCTGTTTGGGCGTGGTTTTTTGTTATCGTGGATCAGTTTGTTTGTGAGAATGATTTATATCAGTTGACTTTTTTTGTCTGTAGTTCTCAAACATTTAGACCTCTCTATTTGTTTGTGCAACACAGAACTTTTTCCTGCATATGCTAGATTTCTACAATAATGGGAGTTTGCCCGGATATGACGACCAAACAAAATATCTACTTTAAGTTTTATCCATTCTCTTCTAGATCCGGTTCCCCGATGTTCACACTGTTATTAATCTCTTGATGTAGGTGTATTTCTTGCACGACTTTTGTAGTTTAAGCAAGAGCTTACAAATGGTCCAGCAGCTCCGGCTTTTCAGGTATGAGTTTATGCAGGATTTTTTTTTCTGAAGATACTTTTTATTTAGTTTTCATTCTTGATTTTTGAGATTACAGTGGTTCATGCATTATTTTTTGTGACAGCCAGTTTTATCCAGTAGAGTCTTGATTTATCCTCGCTGTTGCACTACGTGTATCTTATTTGATGAGACTCGTATTTTGCAGGGATCTTGTGAGTGAGGGCATTTTTGACATCATTGCTGATGCTTTGCAGAGTGAGGACAATAGGCTTATACTAACTGGGTAAATACTCCTAGATGTAACTCCATCCATCACTCACATAGATAAATATGCACTCACGACAAAAGAAAGAGATGGTGAACAGAAGACAAATGCACTATTGAAGATGTCATCCTAATTATGTGCCATTTCGGTGGATGCAGGACAGATATTATTATTCTTTTTATGAATCAAGACCCAAATCTTTTGCGTTCGTATGTTGTACGCCCAGAAGGAGCTTTGCTTTTGGGACTTCTGGTATGGCTTTCGTGAGGATATGTCAATGCACTGCATGAGATGGTATTTTTGAAAACTGAACTTTTTGAACCTAAAATACCAAAGTAGGTTGAAGGACGATCTTAATAGTTGTAAAACAGAGTACCTTTTGTATTGTTCTAGTGCAATTCTTTTTGTACGATCAGTAATACTAGAACCAATGAGCTATGAGTGCTGCAAGCATTTCGTAAATGAATTTGAGCGGTTTTTCTTTTTTAGGTAACGGGTATTTTTTTAATTAAAAAGTGATTGATAGTTTTCTGTTTTTGACGCTTTTACAATTTTAACCTTTGAATTTTTTTTTTATGAGAACAATAAATAAAGTCAGAAAATGGAGATATTTCCTTTAAAAGAAAGTAGATAATGCAAGGGTAAATTTGGAAAGCGAAAGCGAGACAAACTTCACTTTTGGCTATATATATGTTAAGGTTTGATTTTTGCCTGTTTCAATGCAGTCGGTTCCGTGTTAAGAGTAAACAATGATGGTGTTCCTGCTAAAATATAGCTTGTGACTTGTAGGTTAAAGGAATGGTGACAGATTTTGGTGATGACATGCATTGCCAGTTTCTTGAAATTCTTCGAAGTTTGCTGGACTCATATACTTTATCAGGAGGACAGGTTCTGCCTAATCATACACTTCCTCATCTGATTTTTGCTTTCCTCATGGTGGTTGGATATTTTAGGATTTCTAGGTTTCTATTTTGCCTTTTGGTTGTTCTCTCTAAGTCCCTTGCTAATTGTCCTCTCAATTTAATAAGTACATCCGTCTGTGATTTTATCTCATCATCTATGTGTATATCGTCATTTTGATCTCGATATCATCAGTAAGGAATTATTTGCTAACTTTTGATTCGATTTTTTTTGAATCACTGTACTTTACTTCTTTTGCCATATGATCAATTGATTATGAGTTCTCAGCAATGCTAGAATAGGTTCTCAAATAAATTTAGCTGGAAATTTCAAAAAGTAGAACATCTTCTTTTGGTGGCCCAGTTGAGTGAAAATGCACAACGTGTCTTCTAATGTAATCTAATCAACGAACACATGGTTAGTTGAATTGACCAACTCAAACCCCAAACTCCCATCAGAGGCAACAATGTCAAAGTTGCTCCTGTCAAAATTTTGAATCTATAAACTTAACCGAAGAACCACAAATACGACTATAGAATTGAACCCCAACAGCTCTTATGCTTTTTAGTAAGGATTTGCATTCTTGGACTTATTGTACGTGATTCTAGAGATACTAATTTCCCATTAAAATATTAAGCTAAACAGGGTAGATAAACCATGTTCAAACTTCATCCTGTGAGCCAATGGATATGAAAATGAAGTTGCAAGATTATTTTGTGCCAGAAAAGTCTTCTTAAACCATTTGAGGCATCAACCACATCATTTGGATGGAGTTTTGTATTTCCGATCTTCTTCTAGCTAGTCAAGACTTTGCCACTAAGGCTAGCCCCATGAATTGAACCATTGGGTCTTGTGTTTTCTGTATCACTCGGTTGGACTACTCAAGGGGGATAAATATGTATGTTGCGCTACCCTATTCGTCTGTCATTCTATTTGATGTATGTGTGTTTCTGCTTTGTGCCAAGTATAAGCTGTTCAATTTTCACATGGTGATAGCTCTTTGAAAAAAATTGTTTCTCTGAACTTGGACTGATCTTGTTTATTCTTTGTTCAGAGGGACAGTGTGATCGAGATTTTCTATGAGAAGCATCTGGGGCAGTTAATTGATGTCATTGTAGCGTCTTGCCCCTCTGTCACGTCTCATTCATCGAGAAAAGAAATGGGTTCTGGAAGAGTCAAAACTCAGCAGAGAACGAAGCCTGAAGTACTGTCAAACATATGTGAATTGCTTTGCTTTTGCGTTCTGCACCATCCATATAGGATAAAGTACTTTTTCATACACCCTTACCATTTTGATATTTTATTAATATAGTATGTTAGTCACATATAATTTTAACACTCCAGTGAATTAGACTTGAGAACTAATTATGTCTTCTCTTCTCTGGTTGCAGATGTAACTTTCTTCTTAATAATGTGGCAGATAAGGTTTTGTTGCTGATGCAAAGAAGAGAAAAGTACCTTGTAGTTGCTGCTGTCCGTTTTTTTCGTACTATCCTCTCCCGTCACGTAGGTGGTTCTTTGTTGTTGCCCATGTTGATGTTAATTTATGTGGTAGGATGCAGCGAGAGATAAGTAGTGTCATGATTTCTCCTTTGATCCATAATTTTGAGCATGAGGCAAGCCTTGCATTGTATCAATGAGAGCACGTATATAGTGGATGGAAGCTTTAATGTTGAATCTGAAAGACACATAATCAATGAACCACTAATGAGTCTTATGACGTTTCTTATGTGTTTTCATGTGGCAACTTGGTGATGTGTTTCTGATCTGCAGGATGAGCATATCATAAGCCATATAGTTAGGAACAACCTTCTCAAACCAATTGTGGATGCTTTTGTGAGAAATGGTGATCGTTACAACCTGCTAAATTCTGCAGTCTTAGAACTTCTTGAGCACATCCGCAAGGTTTGTATGCCTGTACCATGTTTTCACTCATTCAGTTTCTTCTCCGCACAAACGAATGCTGTGAATAAGTGTACGGCATCACTTGCATGGAGTGATCAAGTTGATGACCCTTTTCATGCAGGAAAATCTGAAACCGTTGCTTAAACACATAGTTGATTCGTTTTGGAACGAATTGGTTAAGTTTGAGCACCTGCCTTGTATCCAGTCTTTCAAAGTCAAGTATGAGCAGGTATGATGTATTGTGCCTATCCCTGTTCTCTGCTTTCAAAGGAAACTAGTCAGTCTAAATCTCTAACTGGTTTTCTTCCAGTGCTTGGAGAATGGTGGAACGAGAGGCCCTGTTAACGTGTCAGATCCCCGGAAAAGAATAGATGAGCGCGCTTTGGAGAAAGAGGAGGAGGACTATTTTAACGAAGACAGGTCTACCTACACTATCCGTATGATATTTTGTCCTTTTGTTTGCTTAGTTTTCTCGTTCATGACTGTCTACTTTTACTCAGTGATGAAGAAGATACAGCATCAGCGTCTGCGTCTCAATCTCGGAAGGTACAAGCACAGCCTGCTCTATCCAATGGAGTTTCAGCAAGCCATCAATCATTAAGGTGCTTGGATGCCTAAACTTCAGAATTTTCTGTCTAGCATACCCTACATTTATGGTCTAACGCATACATTAACCTTGGTTTTATAGTCCAAAAACTGCTGGGCTGGTTGATTACGAAGACGATGAAGATGACGAAGACTATAGACCACCGCCTAAGAGACAGAAAGATAACCCAGATGATGAGGAAGCGACCATGGATTCCTTCAGGTTGAAGAGAAAACTGGCTCCTAAGGATAAGGAGCCCGATATATCCAAGAGGCCACGGCTGAACAAAAACCCCAAATCAAAAGACTCTGTGTTTGCAGCTTTGTGTTCAACACTAAGTCAAGCAGTGCTACCGAGTAAGAAGACTGCAAGCATCATGCATAGTTCTTCACAGGCTGGGGATGGAGACAAGGATGCCCATGAACAAAATCACAAGGAGTTCTCTCCTACAAGAGGCTCTTCAGATAGTAGCAGTTCAGATGATGAGACCCACAAGGAGAAGGAATCTGCCAGTCCTCGGAGCTGTTCGGAGTGCGTACAAAGCACCTCGGATAATAGGCAGTTGGGGACCGAGGACACCTCATTGGTACAGCCAAAATCATCACCGGAGATGGCTGTGAATGGATCCTAGCTCACATTTAGTCTTTGAAGTGAGAATATCTTATCATTCATTCGACTATGGAGCTGCAACAAGGCAAAATCGGCCCCAGAGTTGTCAAGCAGCATCGGCCAAGAATACCAAAAGAGAGGGTATATACAGAACACGGTTTTGATCTCTCCGGTTGATGTTGGAACAGATGCTGTTTTCGTTACGCGGTGCAAGAGGGGGAGGGGACGACCTACGTGGTTATGTGGTGAATCACCTGTCTTACCTACGTGTTGCGTTGGCTATGTACTTGTTGCTTCTATAAAATACTCGGGCAATTGTTTCCCTTCCTCCGAACGTTTTTTTTCGCGATTTCCCTCTGTATTTTGCCCTGTGGTGCGAACATGCAATGTGGTTGGGGCATTGATATAAGCTCTGATTTTGTAGCATTTCTTTTATTTTCCCCCCTTTTTTTCCAGTTTCAGTGGTGGGGTATGATAATCTAGGGTTGGCTTAGAGGAATTGGGTTGAGAGGTTGGAGCTTTTTCCGCGCCTTTCTGTTGTTTCCCTCCCATGGCAAGAGCTCAAAAGTTTTCTCATTATAGTCTTTACATTCTTATTCATGAACTTGATGTAAATTGTAATTTGGAATTGGTCCTCTCTTAAGAAAATTTTGATAGCACTTTTCCATCTAATGTCAGACGCTTGTGTGCATAATTACTGCACATGTACAGAGTTGGGCATCATTGTGTATTCAGTTCATCTTCTCATCTTGTGTCAGTAGAGCATGACAGACTTGAACGTCCAAAGGCGTGATGATTCTGACATAGATCAGTTTATTTCTTCAAGGGGACTAGGTTGTGGCATTTGTCCCTGCGATTCCTCCCAATCGTTTCATGTCACGAACAGAGCCGACATGGACGCTCTTGTCACGGAGCTCGCTAAAAGACCCGAACGAGTTTTACCGGGTTAAGTCTGGATGGAGTTGAGATAATCGGAAAGGATTGTTGCTGCCCTTGTTCTCCGTTATGATATTTAAAACACAATTAAATCGTAGTAAGGAGTGAGGAGAAAAATGAAATGATAAAAACGGTTTTTAGAGGGCTAGAGTGTTAGAAAGTGGCATGGGAATGTGGATTGAAGAATGGTGAAAATGAGAGGAGGAGGGGGCCAATTAGAGAGGGTATTCTTTTTCCCTCAACGGTGAGTGGACCAGCGACCTGTTTAACTATTGGGCCCACACTTTGGAAAATGGGCCTGGGGCGGCCCACCAGGGATATGGGCTGACCAGACGCAAGCCCAGTCGGGCTCGGCGCCCAACGAGCCGTGCCCTATTTTCGGGCGTGGCCACCCCCCTCGCGGAGCCGATGCGGCGCAAAGCTCGGGATGCAAAGTTTGGGCTCGACTCAACTCCTGCTCGGTGGTCGGTTCGAGTTCGGTCGAGAATTAAAGTACATATGTCGGAACTCGATCCGAATAGAGCACAGCGATGCGATACCCGAGCCTGACTCGGCTCGTGTTATAATCAATTTTGAAAATGTATTTCCACCGAAGATCAATAAGTCATAACATTTTCCATTATATCATGTAATTTTGTAGGTTTTATGTCTTTTCTCAATATCCTTTACTTTTTTTTTAAAAAAATAAAAATAAATTGGAAGCACGATTATGTTGGCCGGTACTCATTCAATAGAGCTCGAGCTATTCCACGAGTAGCTTCACGCAACTTCGCCGCTAAAAGAATAGCACGTCTCGCCGCTTTTTTATTTTTCTCATTTTTTTTTAATCCCTTTTATCATTTTCCGGAAAAAAAAAAGAATTTGCTCTATTTTATTTAATTTAAATTTGCCTCCTTTTCTCTTTTTTGCTGCTGCGACACGTGGCCCCCGAAACCGACTCCCGGTAGTCGCCACAACGCTCGGGTTCCCGTTTACCGGAAAAACCGACACGTGCGCGCGGGAGCGACACGTGTCCACCCCCTCATGCTCCTCCTTCCCTCTCTTTCTCTCTCTCTCTCTCTCTCTCTCTCTGAACATCGCTCCGTCGCAGCGAACTTTGAAGGAGATTCTCTCCGATCGACGGCGACGACGAAGGAGAAGGAGAAGGAGAAGGAGCAGAAGAAGAAGATCGAGGAAGATGGAGGCTCGGACGCACTCGCTGCTCAACGAGCTCAACTTCGACAAGGGCGGCTTCTTCGACCTCGGCCACCCGCTGCTCAACCGCATCGCCGAGAGCTTCATCAAAGCCGCCGGGGTAAAGCATCTCGCCGATCCGATTTCCTCGGTCGCCTCTCCTTTCCTTTCCTTTCCTTTCGTCACTAGCAGGGACGAGCGGGGCTCGGCCGCGGTACGGAACGACTGGACGTTCTCGATTCGCGTTAAAATCGCGGCCACCGTGCGTTGATCGCGATCGCGTCCATGTTTACAGCGTGTTCAGATTGTGTGCGCGTGTTTGTTTTTTCCCCGGGAAAATGTCGCGTGTAATCGAGCATCTGCATCGACTTTTCGTGATGTTCGAACTTTACTCGCAGATTGGAGCGGTTCAGGCCGTGTCGCGGGAAGCCTACTTCACGGCGGTTGAAGGTATGATGAGTTCCTTGGGGGAAGAGCGTTTGAACTTGGCGTCGTGTGTTGAATTTTGAGAGGAGGATGGACGGTATCGGTTTACATTGTTGTGATAGCGTCTGTTTCTGTTGAGATGACGAGAGAGTGGCGGGTGTTAATTTAAAAAGTCTCAGGACTGGATTCGGGCAATGGCGCGCCGGAAATTCCGGGTGCGAAGAAGCATCGGTTCCCCGAGCTGAGAGGTACGCGCCCGAGTGCTGAATTCCTGTCCATTTGCTTATCTATTATCTGTAGAATCGGGATTGAAGGCCAATTGCTACGCGAATGATGACTTTCTGTCGTGTTTATGCATGTTCAATGTATCAATCCTAGATTACGGGTGTGTTTTGCCTTTCTCATCGTCGTTCTTGTGTGCTGTGTAGGAGCAACCAACAGGAATTCCCTGGAGGCCATGGTGAGTCTTACAAGCATAAACTAATGTGATTCGCTGCGTCATCCTAAGTTATTGTGCTCTTGATTAATGTATTCTCGTTTGGCTCATCCAGGTGAAGAGCACTGGCAAAGAATCCCTGCAGTGGGGTAAGCATGTTACAATTGCTCGATTCTGTGTCTCCGCAATTTTGTAAGTAGAGGATCTAGGGATTGTTAGGAATAAGAGATTTTCAGCTTGAGAATTGTTCGTCGAGATTCGTTAACATGGGCTTGGCTTGAAACTCCCGATTGAGTGATGAAATATGAACTGAGCACTGTTAGTGACGAGATGGTTGTTTGGTCTGCTGTGCAGGACTGGCTGCAGGGGTGTACTCGGGTTTAACATATGGGTTGAAGGAGACCCGTGGAGCTCATGATTGGGTAATGAGTCCAACTTTTCGTTGATTGAATAATTACTTAGTGTGTGGCACATGACGTCTTGTTAGCGCAAGCGAGCTTTTATATTTTCTTTCTGTGGTGGTTTGCATCTGTGCTGCATGTGTCAGATTAAAGTCTCGCATCTGTTGTCGAGCTTGGGATGGCATAATGGCTTTACTTGGAACCTCCAAAGTTCAATTGGGAACAAATGGGTTTTCACGACTCTGGGTCTTGATGGCGAATCGTTATAGAACTGTGTTTCTCTGTGTTTACACCAGCTTATCGAATGCTATGTTGCAGAAAAACAGCGCAGTCGCAGGAGCTATCACGGGCGTGGCGCTCGCGCTCACGTCGGATGACACGTCCCACGAGCAGATTGTGCAGTGTGCCATCACCGGAGCCGCGATCTCCACTGCGGCAAACCTCCTCTCGGGGATATTTTGACGTGCCCAGAGGTGGGCCTCTTTTGTTTGGAGAAGAATCGTTAGTTTCCCCTTCGACTTCTTAGAATAAGCATGGACCATAGGATCTTTGTAAAGTTGTTCTGTCCGGACTGGAAGATACTTCTAAAGCGTCTGATTGCGAAGTGTTTAATACTGGGCAACGTTTTGCTTGTTCCCGGGCGAGAGAGAGTTTAGGATGGCAAGAGATGGCTAGAGCTAGTTTGATGATGGTTCAGGTTCTTGTTGAGATTAAAAGCATCATGTTTCATTTCTTCCCTTGCTCAGTTTCGGCTTCTTGGTTCGGCTCAAAGTGATCAAATTCTTGTTGGCATGAATCTTGATCTTTATGTCGTCAGTCACGATCAAATTCTTAAACTTCCCTGCATTTGTTGTGTTTGTCCGTCGGTCCCCGGACCCCTGGACGGAGTCCATCCGATCGACTTCATGAGGAGGTTGTAGAAGTATGCAGTTATCTGCTATTGAAGCTATATTCCATGATTTGGCAAGACAGTATCTGTATATGCCCGCGGTGTCGATTTTGGTTCATTTACAGCATGCTGTGCAATCAAATATTACCAATGCGGACCACGCTTAACATTGTCTAAACTTATATAGTTTAGATATTAGAGGTAGCCAACAGCCAACATTTCGTAACTCGAAAAAGAATATAGCTGCTTTTGGATTAGTGGGTAGAAAACACTATTTCTGCACTTTTTAGACTATCTACGTGAACTTGTGGGGGGAAAAAGTAAGTGAAAGTGGTACAGAAACAGAAAGAACAACCTGAAGATGGGAGTAGGTGAAGACGAGAATGGCATCGGAATTATGGCATAATCATTGTAGTGGATTGGCTTGTAAAACTATTCATCTAAGTCTACTGACATACCTAGCCGAGTCGCTATGCTTAGTGGTTTTGGCCGGGGGAGGTGGATTACGTCCAACCCATGAAATTCGACCCGACACAAGAAATTGCTTTATCAGGTTCAGTTTATTTCGCGAAAAATAAATGATTTGAAAAAAGAAAAATTATGTGAAAATAATCGCTCGTATTGCTTATGAGAACAAATATACGAAAAATATTTTCCTCGTCCACGAAAATATTTAGAAATAAATTTTTTTGACAACGAAAAAATCTTTCATCGATTAATTATTTTAATTCAAGTCATTCATTTTTCGCGAGAAACGTAGCCCTATCGATTCTGGGCGCGGCCCAGCCCAGTGATATGGACACGAGCCCAGCCCACGGTCTCAGGTTTCCATTTATCTGAATAATAATCCTCTTTCCTTCACGGCTTTCTTCCATCCCATTCCATTTCGTCAGACCTCGAGAAAATCTCATCACCTCCTCTCCAAATCTTGCGATTCCGCTTCGCTCGCTAGGGTTTCAGATCTGCTTCTCGAGCTTCGTCCTCTGCCTCTGGTACGTCCCCCCCTCGACTTTCCCCTCCAAAGTCCGCTTCTTTCTACATGTTTGAATCCGATGCTCAACTGGGTTGCCGGTTTTAGGGTTTTTCCCGTCGCGTTTCGTTTCGAATCGATGGTTTTCGCTCCATTTTTTGATTAGATAACAAGTTCGTATGCATGTATCTATGCGATCGATGGTTCTTGGCTGTTTTTCAAGTGCTTCGTGGGTGTCTTTTCTTGATTTCATAGCCGTTGATTGTGGGTTCTTGTTTCGGGGACAGCTTTCGAAGCACGATCCACTTTACTTTGCATTTTTACTTGTTTGTTCATTGTTTGGATTGATTGATCTCGGCGAATGGTTTTTCGTGGGTTAATTGGCTGTGAGCTTGTTTCGTTCGTGCTTTAAGAATTTGGGGCGATCTTTTTTTTCTTCACTGCAGGCTGGAAAGAAATTGATTGGTGTCGGGTTTGGGTGATTTGGAGGATTCTGAACTGAGGAATTGTGCTCTGGGGGGATGTCGAGTAAGGAAGAACAGAAGGCTCAAGATGCTGCCGAGCGGATCAAGGCCGCTGCTCTGAGCGCCGCGAAGGGTCTTAGCCGCGCTCAGGCCGAGCGAGCTGCCACGGCCGCCGCACGTAATGTCAATGCTTATGGGCAAAAAGAGGAAGGGCCCAGTAGATGGCAGGAGAAAAGGGAAGCGAAGAGACAGATGTATTTGATGAGTACTGAGAAGGCCGTTAAACTGGGCGAACGGAAAGACTTGAAGGCTTCGGTCTCTACTATTGGTGGCTCGGCGCAATGCCAGAAGTGCTATCAGCCGGGACATTGGACTTACCAGTGCACCAATGAGCGCGTCTACATTTCACGACCGTCGAGGACCCAGCTGCTTAAGAATCCCAAATTGAACGCGGAAGCTCGGTTATCTTATGAGCAGGAAAATCCAGATATTAAGGAGGAGAAGACTGAGAAGCGCTCTAAGAAAAGTAAAAGGAAATACAAATCTGATTCGGATTCTGCTAGTGACAGTGAGGCTTCTGTTTTCGAGAGCGAGAGCGAGTCAGCATCTGGATCGGATCGCTCTTCCAGGGAGAGTAGTTCGGCTGACAGTTCATCATCTGATTCGGAGGAAGAGAGGAGGCGGCGGAGGAAGAAGAAGAAACAGAAGAGCAGGAGGCGTAGGCGGTACAGTTCATCGTCTGAGTCATCTGATTCTTACTCCGCTTCGGAATCGGATTCTGATGACAATAGCAGCCGAAGGAAGAGCAGACGGCACAGGAAAAGGCGCTGAAGGTGCAGTATGGATTAAGGGAGTTGTGCATGGCATAACTGTGGCATGCGATGTGATTATTTTCGAGTAAGCACAAGCTCCATTGGTCTCTTGACCATGGTTAATCTCATATCTCCTCTGGGGAGGCTCTGAAACGAGGTTTAGTAGATCCTGTGGACTGGGATGCTCTTAGATGCATAGGTATTTCCTTATATTTTGCTTATAGATCCGGTAGTTGATGGAAATGTTATTCTGGGATTGATTGTAGTGAATTCCCGATACATCTTTTCCTGGTGTTTTCTTCTTGTTGTAAAATGTGAAGCAGGTATTTGCTTTATCTCAGAAGTACGATCTTTTTCTGGATTTTGGCAGTTCTACAACCTTTACCTGGTTTTGATGATTGTTTCAGTTTCTGGTGATATTGTTGACATTGTGGTTGCTGGTGCAGCATAGTCTCTGTTAGTTCTACTTATGACATATGCGAGACAACTACCGTTTATTATATCAGACCATCTTCTATCTTTTGTCGTGAACTTTTCTAGATTACTTGACCAGCAGGAGTTTGTATGATTGATTGTGCAATCTTTCCATTAACACCAATCAGTTTCTTCTCTGATCAACGTTTTCGGATCTCCTCATCAAACATCGAGCCCTTCCCAATTTTCGCTCTTCATTCGGTTGTCTCCTCTTGAATTGCTTCATTGATTTCCCATGAAGTTACCGAGTTTGTTTGGACACGTATAAATACAGGGCATTGATAGTTGAGCATGAGATGATACTGGAATTCACATTGCCCTAGGCATTAAAAGAATCGTTTCAGTGGTTTATCAGGAGCAAAAGCATACAACAAGACGAGGAGGATGGCGAATAGATCTACTCTTTTTTTTGTTTTTTGGTCGAAAGATGTACTCTGATACCGTGATATTCTTCGGCTCCTGATATGGTAATTTGGCTTTTCTCGCTCTAGCCAAGAGAAAGCTCTAGGCATTGCTGGAGTATGCCGTTCACAGTGTGACTTTTCCTTTGATGAACATTATTCTTTTATTACTAGTCTTGCACAACGGACACAAAATCAGTGGTTGATCTGAGTGTTCAGAGACTCATTATTTTAGTTGAAGGTCGTAAGTTTGATTCCCCGGACTATTTTTGAAATCTTGGTTAGTACATGAAGGGCGGACTTTGTCGCTTTGGTTTAGGTGTATCGATCATGGCTTCCTACTCGCATTGTGGTGGGATAGAGATGATGGGCTTGTCTAATGGATAGTGATGTAAAACTTGAAGTGGATTCTGTCTTTATCCACGAACACATGAGCTCAGGAAAAGATTTAGTTGTTGAAGGATGTGGATGATTCAAATTTAGATTTAGGTTTAGAATAGTGTGGAGATTTTAATCTTTCAATTTAAGATGAGAGAGATTCATGGATTACAAAAATTAACTGACTCATTAAAATATCCTTTTCACCATCATATCTAAAATTGGAATTTCAGGACCTCTTCAGTAGATCATGCAGACATATCCTCCGTATTTTCGGACTGCTCCCAAAAATTCGCTCTCCAAAGGAGACCTAAATGCCCTTCAACGAGCGCTTAAAACAAGAGAGAGCGCAGTGACCTATCTCGATTTTGTTCATGAGTGTTCACCGAGGTAATATAGCCTTATAAAAAGTAATTACTTAAAATGTAGACAACAAAAAGTTCCACTGTATTTTGGCTTTTAAAATTGCCATTATACTCAATAGCAAGAACACATAATTTAGTAGTATAGAAATATAAACAAATGACCATCGTCATAAGGAAGTGTCAAGAGGACCCCTGCGCACAACATAACGGACTTGCAAGAGCCTCCCACAACAACTAGCAAGAAGAGCCGTGAACCGATTACTGAATAGTAAGTCTGAGTCTACATCATAACGTTTCCATCCGACGTCGAATTAACTCGATTTTTGCACCTACGAAGAGCCCGTGAACCGATTGTTGCAAAAATGCAATTCGATTTTAAAAACAAAGTGTCGGGATAGCGAATTTTCTATAATTGGACCTAAAGAACGGTCATGAGATTTTCTTTGTTAAAAATCTGATCCCATGATCAACCTAATTATATACATGATTAGAAAGCTCTAAACTTTACGATGTCAAGCATTTCAAATCATTTTACATGAAAATTTGTTTTCTGTCTCGAACTAATAATTGTCTAAGGTGGCACACCACAGGTCCAAGTACTCCAGCCATTTAAGGAGAATGATAGTGAGAGAAAAAGAAACAGAGAGCAATTCAGAGAGAAAGGTGAGAAGAGACACAATTGTGCGGCATGCCGATATAAATCATGCCGTAGTTGACAATCTTGTTGGTCCTCTTGATGCTGTGCGTGACCGCTTCAACCCAAGCTTGGAAGACTACTATACCTGCTTACTTGATAGTAGCGGTAGCGAGCCGAAGCAGACGTAATGTTTACCTTTACCATCCATCCCTTAAGTTCTTTCTCGTTGTTTTTTTTTCTTCCTGGGAGGGAAGGAATATGTGGACAGGAGATCTCTCACCATATGGGGTTGTTGTCTCTGCTTGAACCTTCTAAGAACCTGCTCAGCGCTAACTCTCGTATTAGTTAAAGCCGAAAAATAAAATAAATAAACAAATAAATAAATCAACAATGATGCTTGGTTAATGGGAGAATTCACTATCTAAGATCACGGATATGACTCGGCCTTCATAAATTTATTGTACGACAGTCAGTTCAGTCCTAAATTTTTCAATTTGGCCAAATTTAATTCTAAATATTTTGACAATATCTCAATATAGTCATTCCTATCAATTTTTACTCGTGTGTTGGTCACTTTAGTATAATGTTTGCATTATCCCCTAGCAACTTTGCGTTGGACTCAAATTATACATGTGATGAGTGATTGGACTCATTCTGACGTGCGCACCACCCTTAACCACAAAAAAAACCCTCTTCTTTAAGATAATGGAAAATGCTTCAACTTTTTTTGTTGGTCTTCAAGTCATTTTCTTCCAAGCAAAACAGGCCAGAAAAAGAGAAAAAGGCCCGACAAGGTACAGACTTGGTGAAAAAGCCGGAAAAGCAGGGATATATGCTTCCCTCCTCCCCTTGGTTTTTACTACATTATAATTGTTCCTGCTCTAAAAAGTGATTTTTGCCACGAATGAGGAACCGTTCAAAATTCACTGATTATTGAGTGAAATATAAAATTTTCAAATGGCATTGTGCGATGTACAATGACTAAAGTCCAGAACATAATTACATCGGATACATGGGTTTCCACAAGCATGATATCTAATGGCGCTTACAATGTCCGCAATAACTTAGCAACTTGTAGGTGCATAGAGATAGGGCAATGGCAATGGGAGAAGTGAACAAAGCATAGTGGTTAGTTGTCAGTTTTAATCTGCCGCTTTGTACTAACAACTAAACTCTAAAGGAAGAAATTTCGACAAAAAAAGAACCACTCAATAAGAAAGAAACAATAAAAAAAAAGAAAACTAACTAACTAATTGGATAATAGGAGTGCTCTTGGAAAAGTTTTTGAAAAAAAATAATATTTTACTCAAATTTGGCCAAATTTTGACCGGATATAAAGTTTTGTCCAACATCTTATTGACTCGATTTTTGTATTTACGGAAAGTTCATAGCTCAATTGTTACAATATTACATTTTGATTTTCAAAAGATGATATTCGGATCAAAAATTTTCAAGAATCAGACCATAGGACCGGCATGATATTTTTTCTATTAAAATTTGGATTGCCATGATTGACCTTAGAATAGAATAATAGTTTTCATTAGAATACATTTTAAAGATGGCTAATAATTTGTTGTGAGCATCAAACCCAAAACTCTTAAATAGGGATCCGTGTTTGTTTAAATTTTCTAGCTCGGGTGCTATTTAAGCCAATCGTAATAAGCAATGTTAAGAAGATCTTGCCCATAGAGTCCATTGCCGGGATGGTGGTCATTGTGGACCTGACTTCGCCGTTCAAAAAGATATCGTAGTCATTGTGACATTCCAAAATTTCTACATTTTTATTCAATTTTCTACATTACTCGATAGGATGTAAATAATAATTAATTCACTTGGATTGTTGTATGACATTTTTGAAAATTTAATTGGGTCACTAAATTTGTGACATGTAGAAAATTAAAAAGATACTTTTCACACAATCATAGCAGTTTGATGTTAATTCATACGCCTTTCTGAATTTAAATTGAAATAGAAAAACTTATACATATTAAGATTTAGATATAATTATGGTAAGATGTAATTTATAAAAAAACACTTAAAACATATTAAGAATTTACTTCTCAAAAGATTGGGTCTAATCAAGAGATGAATTTAGATTTTAGTGGAATAAGAAAGTTTTAACTTACGAGAGATAACAAAGGTTTAAATTTAAATTTTGGAAAGTGTTAGAGATCTAAAAAATCATGTTTTTTAAAGTGTTAGTGATCATTTTACTTTTGAATTACAATACAAATATAATTCACCATTTTCATGGAATTTATTATAAATGTGTTTTATTGAGATCAAGTTTGTCGAAAAGATAGTTTCAACATCAAACTATGAGTTTAAGATTCAATTGAAAAAAATGGGATGAGATCATAATTGAAAAATAAATTGAATATCTATCACTTCACATCATGATCCTTAAATCTCTACCATTATTCAAACTTAAAATATTTTAATCTTGTCTTGTGAGTTAAATCAAGAAAGATTGAATTCATCTCTCAAATTAGACCAATCTTTAATAAAATACTTTTCCAAATGTTCAAGTTATCATTGTTACCGTGAAATGCGTGTTCCCTTTTGCTAATTATTTTTGAAGAAGGAAAACCGTGATTCATGTGTGATTTGAGGAAAAAAATTTAAATTGTTTCTAGGTTAGCAATACCCATTTTTCTTACATTTAGGCTCCATTTGTTTCGCGGATAATGTGACATTTCTGGAATATATTTTCCAGAAAGCCATTTTTCAGTAAAATGATAATATTTTCCGGTGTTTGATCGAAACATGAAAATGAACTAGAAAATATTTTTTGCCATTTGATATGAAAAATTTGATTTGATTTTCCTGGGAAAAATTACCAAAAAAATTGAATTTTTAATTATTTTTTCTTTTTCTTCTTCTTTTTTATTTTATTTTTTATTCTTTTTCCTTTGCCGATAGCCTGTCACGCAACGGTCTATGACTGGCCACAGGCGAGGGATGAGCTCGCCCAATTTTGATGAGGCGAGCCTCGCCAAATCACCGAGCTCAAGGCCTTGCGAGTCTTGGCAAGGTCAAGCTCACCGCGGCTCATGACGAATCCGGCAAGGTGGAGCCTCGCCCAAGGCCGGCTTGGCGTGGCTCGTTGGACTCTGGTGAGTGCGAGTCTCGCCGGCCTTGGGCGAGCTCATCCCTCGCTTGTGGCTGGTCGCCAGCTGTCGATCGAGGAAGAAGGAAAAAGAAAAAGAAAGAAAGGAAAAAATAAACAAAGAAAAACAAAAAGAAATTTTGTTTTTTTTTAAAAATATTTTTATAAGAAAGAATGTTTAATTAATGAAGGACTTGAGCCCGAGCGCCTAGGACCTGTGTTTGGCCTTTATGAACCCAGGCTTGAGTGTCAGAAACCAGAGCTTGAGCATCGGGGACACAAGCACAACATTTATGGACTCGGGCTCGGGTGTTGGGGCATTTGGCATTGGCACTAAGGCTTCGTGCTAGCCTTGAAGGACCTTGGCATCGAGGCCTAGGCTCAGCTTCGATGGACCCAGGCCCGGGCACCAGAGACTTGATCCTGAACGCTGGGGACCCGAGAACCAACTTGGGATTTCCGTGCCCAAGCGTAGAGTTTTGGGTCGAAAGGCCGATACCTAGTCATATTTTGGAAAAATGCTTTCTGGTTTTTCAAAGAGGAAATAATTTTCCTAAATTTAAACATAGGTTTTTCGTTAACTCATTTTTCTAAGCGAATCAATGCCAGAAAATGTTTCTTTGGAAAATGTTTTTCGCGAAGCAAACGGATGCTTAGAATTTAGAATCCACGAGAGATTTATGAGATAAATGGAAGTTATACAGACACTTTTTAAAATTATTATTTTGTCTACTAAATAACACTGCATTTGATATTTACTCATGATCTATAATTTGAATTTCGTGTATAAATTTTAAGATTCGTGAACATTTGATTGAACTCTCGTCCTCTTCTCAGACGCTCACTGCTCAACCTAAAACCTCACCATCAGGATTGAAGGTCAATCAGAATATTCAATGGAGGTACGTTTTATAAATACTTGAATTTTAGCAAAAATTTATGTTTTTGTATACAGCCCAGTCTTTGTTTACTGTGTGTTCATATGATTCTGTTTGTGTTGGTCCTGGTCATTCAATTTCATGTTTGCATATCTGAAGTTTTTCGACATTGTCGTGTCGTGTTTCACCTAGATCATCGATGACCCGACTGCGTAAAAAACTCAGGATCGGATATCAAAACATGATTTTGTTGTGAACTGGGCAATCCCGGCATCGACAAGAGGAAGAGAAAAGTCGGAGGAGGAAGAGATGACTGAGGCGCGCAAAGAGAAGACCGACGGGTGTGACGAGGTGTGTAAAAGGAAGCAGCAATCCGAATCCGGTACCGACTCTCCTAGCATTGGTGAGTCAGGATCAGGCGAACCTTCTTCCACGGAGAGTAGCTCGAGGTGCAGGAGGGAATGCTCGTCCTGCGAGCCATCCGATTCCAAATCAGCTTCAGAGGAGAGTAGCTCGAGCAACGGTTCCTCGTCGGACTTAGGGAACGAGACGCGGTGACAGAGTCTCGTTCAGCACAGCTCGATGTCCTTGGAGTCGCCCGATCCTCACGTGGCCTTGGAATCGATTCTTGGGGAGAGTGGCTCGAGCGAAACATCCCCCTCTAATTCAGAGGAGGAGACACCATCCTCTGTCTCGACGATCCAATCGGTTTCCAGGAAGAGTAGTAGTTCAGGTTCGAGCTCGAGCGGCAGCTCCTCATCTGATTCAGCCAGAGAGATGCGGCGACGGACACTCGGCCGGCGCAGTGCCTCCTATTCTTCCGATCCCGAATTCGATTTGGGATTGGAATAGCATGTTTTGGTGGTGTTTTCGTCAATCTTTCTTTCTCTAATCCTAGTCTTTCTTTTCCAATGTTCGCTGATTTTAGCATAATTTAGATTCTCTTATTTTCTTACCTTCTTCCGGAACCAACGCATCAACCAATCTTCCAAATGTCCTAGTAATTGAAATTTAAAATTCGCCTCTTTTTAAGGATTGATACTACGAAAAATCCCGCTAAGTTAAATCTAAGTCACTTTTTCTTGTAACTAATATTCGTACCGCAAAGAATCCCAAATTAGTCCGTCCAATATCCTTGGTGGAATCACATGTCTAGCAGACAACTTGGATGATCGGCGTGTAATGTGGTTCATATCATGGAAAAATTAGGGATTTTAACAGATTTTTAAAAGGAAAAATTAGTAGATTTGAGTAAGTTGTTTTAGATCGGCTTTCCAAAACAATTGTGATATGCCATCATCTGAATTTTATTTTACAGGATATTGGATGGAAGCTAAGGGTTCTCACGGCTGTATAAATTTGTGATATTTTTGTGATTTCGGGTACCAATTTGGAATTTTAAATGATGTTAACCAATCTCTCTTTTGTGCTTAGCATTTAAAAGAAAAGGGGGGAAGATTCGGATATCTTGTTTCAGATGCCTTTTCAATCTTGAATTTAACATCAACATCCAATGCCCGACTAACAAAAAAGAAGTAAAACATCGCCGTCGCCACCGTTCCATCTTTCACCGAAGCCGCCTCCCCGGCTCGCAATAATGACAATGGAGCCAAGCGAATTCATACTCAAACACATGCACGTGCTTTGACTTTTCATCAAAGCTATTCACACCCCAACTTTCCTCCCTACTCTTTCCATGGATAGGCCAGACGACGATCCATGGTGACGTGCTATGCCATTGCAAAGACTTTGTAGCCGTGTCGTTTTCGGGTCCGTCGGATCATCTTCTTTTGTAAACGGGCGAGGTCACGTCGGGAATGGGGGAACCTCCTAGGCGGCTCTAGGAGTTTGGCATATCTCCACTGTCCTGGAAAAGAGGCATGGTTCATTGAAGCCCTTTATCTGGCAGAGAAGAGGGCGATTGTTTAACGACGTTTACTCGCTCGAGACGTAGTTTCTGCATAATCGAATTCGATGACACTAAGTCTGAATCTAGATAACTCGAGAGCGACGTTCGTGAGTCGATGGTTTGGAAAGCTTAAAAAAGAGGGAGGATAGAAGATAAGCATGGCTTGAATCAGTCAAAACTGTGGACTTTTTCAACTCCTTGCTAAGAACAAACACCTCAGACAGACAATTAGGCCACTACAGTGATTTGGCTCCTTATAAATAAAGAGTTGCTATAGTTCTAGTTCAGACCATAATCTATCATCCTAAAGTTTCTTCCTTGCCTTTTTTCTCTATCGCTTCATATGGCTAAAATTATCTCCATGACGGGCGGTCGCTTATCGGCTCCTACCGTTTGTCTTCTGGGACTTCTGATAGCCAACCTTTGCATGTCAGGTACAGTAACGAATGCTATCATATTCGATGTCGGTTTGGATTATTCGTTGTCGGATTAGATGAATACCGTATGGTGTACGCGCAATATCTGTTGTCCATATTTCCTCTTGCAAAAGCATCCTATGATTTCATCGTTTTGAAGTAGCGCATATATATGTGTTTCTGGTGATCTTGCTGAATGCATCCATTTTACCACATGCTCTCCACGCGCGAGTTCTCAATTTGACCCGATTCCATCGACACATCTGGTTCTAATGCTTGAAAAGCTGGTTTCGATTTGCCGAGCTGAACTCTAGAGCATCCCGATGTTTTTCAGTCAGCATCGGAGCAATTCGATTTCGTTAAATGAAGTGCTTAAATTCTGAACACCGAGACAATGACACAATGGACTGATTCTCCTACTAAAACCAAACTTAGCCATCACTTGCTAAAGGCATTTACGATGAGGCATAAATTGAGGACGGCAATACCCGATTGCGCGTCGTAAACTTTCTGATCTTTCTCTTTGGCAGCTAAGCTTCTGCATTTTGCATGCAGGTGTGCAATCTATAGGAGTTTGCTATGGGATGCTCGGGAACAACCTACCGCCCGCATCAGAAGTCGTCGTCCTCTACAAGTCTCACGGCATCAAGCAGATGAGACTCTACGACCCTAATCAAGCAGCTCTGCAAGCCCTGAGAGGCTCGGGCATCGAGCTCATCCTAGGCGTCCCGAACTCAGACCTCCAGGCCCTAGCTTCTAACCCTGCCAACGCGAACTCGTGGGTACAGAGGAACGTGAAGAATTTCTCGCCAGGCGTCAACTTCCGCTACATCGCCGTCGGCAACGAGGTGAGCCCCGTCAACGGAGGCACCGCGCAATACGCCAAATTCGTCCTCCCTGCAATGCGGAACATACAGGCCGCACTCAGATCGTCTGCCCTGCAAAACCAAATCAAAGTCTCCACTGCGATCGACATGACTCTAATAGGGAATTCCTACCCTCCATCCCAAGGTGCATTTAGAGGGGACGTGAGGTCCTACTTGGACCCAATCATCAGTTTCCTGGTGAGCGTCAACTCTCCATTGCTAGCCAACGTCTACACTTACTTCAGCTACGTCGGTAACCCCAAGGACATTAGCTTGCCCTACGCTCTATTCACTTCGCCGTCGGTTGTTGTCCGAGACGGATCCCGCGAGTACCAGAACCTGTTCGACGCGATGCTGGACGCGCTCTACTCCGCGCTGGAGAGGGCTGGTGGGGCCGCCCTGCAGGTGGTGGTCTCAGAGAGCGGGTGGCCATCCGCGGGCGGGTTTGCGGCGACGGTCGACAACGCGAGGACGTACAACGGGAATCTGATCAGGCACGTGAAAGGCGGCACGCCGAAGAGGCCGAACAGGGCGATAGAGACCTACATATTCGCCCTGTTCGATGAGAACCAGAAGCAGCCGGAGCTAGAGAAGCACTTTGGGCTGTTCTTCCCTAACAAGCAGCCGAAGTACCCACTTAACTTTGCACAGGGAAGGATCTGGGATGCGTATCACAATGTCCCAACTTCTTTGAAAAGTGACATGTAAGTAGATGGGAGCTCCTTGTATCTCCCTAGAACATCTGGAAATAAAGAGAATCTCTGGTTTGTGTTGTAACTTCAAGAGCTGTGAAAATTGTTCCTCATGCTCATGCTTGGTGGAATTAAACTGCTCCAAGTAATAAAAGTATGGAAAATTATCAAAACAGTCATAAACTCATTATAATTGTCCTAATTCAGTCATAAATTTTTTTCACCAATTAAGTCCTAAACATTTTGCACTTGTGCCAATTTAGTCTATTCAGCCAATTTAGGCAGGAAATCGTTAACATAAACGGCTGAGCCTAATTTCCTAAAAAATTCTCAATTTTAGGTTGAGTCCCAAATTTGCCATGAACTTTTTTTTATCTAAAAAAAAACTCCAAACTTTAGGTCTAGTCTCAATTCTGCCAAGAACTTTTTTTTTGTCTCAGAAAAAGCCCTAAACTTTAATTCCAGTCCCAAATCTGCCCCAAATTTTGTATTGTGTAAAAAAATCACCAAAATTTAATTTATTTTCAAAAATATACCCCGTGATCCCAACTTGACGTGACACTTCCACGTCGATAATAAATTCACATCAACAGAGTAACGGGGCTTCTTTTTAGACAAAGCAAAGTTCGGGGCAAATTTGGATTGAACCTAAAAATTGGGTTTTTTTTTAAATTAAAAAAAGTTTTTTGGGGTGGATTTGTTATCGTCCCTAACTTTCATATCCTAGAACAGTTTTATTTTGGAGAATTTCAATAATTTTTATTGGGTTAGATTTGTTATCAAAGTGGAAATGCGACGTCGGTGTGTATCTATTACCCCATTACTTTGCTGATGTGGATTTGTTATCGACGTGGAAGTGTGGCGTTAAGTTGGGACTGGATCACGAGGTATATTTTTGAAAATAAATTGAAATTTGCTGACTTTTTTTTTACAAAAAACAAAATTCAGGGTAGATTTGGGATTGAACTTAAAGTTTGAGGTTTTTTCTGAGACAAAAGAAAGTTCAGGGCAGATTTGGGACTGGACCTAAAGTTTGATGTTTTTTCTGAGACAAAAAAAAATTCGAGATAGATTTGAGACTTGACCTAAAGTTGGGTTTTTTTTAGGGAATTCACTAATGTAGATAATTTTTAATAGGTTTGGACTTATTTTAATAATTTTCTCAATGATTCAAAAAAAAAAAAAAACTGAGAAATTGTGGCTGCTGGGATTCGAGCCCAGGTCTCCACGGCCACAACGTGGAATTCTTACCACTAAACTACAGCCACTTGAATACAAAGATTTGCAGAAAATTTTATATATAGGAAAAAACTTGTAATAACAGAGCCTGTTCTACCCTATAAAGCTTTGTGCTTTTAACTTTATAGATAGAGAAAGTGAAGGTAAGCTGATGCATTGAACGCACAGGACACTAAGACAAAACTCCACCACACCGAACGTGACCACACAGTCCAGAAATATGTACAAGATCGATCAACATTGTGATCTTAGCCACCCCATGGCCATGCCCTCCTTTGAAAGCTCAGGAAGCTACACACATGGTGAGTTCATCCGCGACTCATGTTCCAAAACTCCACCTCGTGCTCGAGCACGCGGAAAAACACGGCTTGGGCTTTCTTGAGTTCCTCATTGGTAGCCCTCAGCAGCCGGCGGTCCGCGATCTTTTGGAGTGACCGGCAGTACTGGCCAAAACCTTCGTTCCCCCATCTTCGGCACGTCTCGGCAAGTTCCGGTGGAGTCCTAGAGCCCTCTTCGAGGCAGTAGGCAAAGCTCTGTTGGTAGACGAGCTCGATAGCCCAAAGCGCGGTTACTGCTACCGTGTACTCGACGTCCGGTCCCATCAAACTCTCCAAAAACCTGTTGCAGCAACGTCAGTGTCTTAATATCACAGATCTTAAAATCGTGCTATAGATCTCGAGAGCTCTTAATTTCGAAGCTCAAGAGTGTTTTGCGCGATGACCCACCTGCAGTAGTCTTCGTTCACCTTCTGAGGGGCAATGGAAGACAGTACAACGCCCCATTTGGAGGCTTCTTTCTTGAACCATGCAATCTCGTCGTTTAGAGCAGCCAAGCCGCTTAGTAAGACTTCCATGTCGGAGTTATCGTCGGACTCACGGCAAGCCTTCAGTAACACGCTTGATACAAAAGGAACAAAAGCTCTAACAAACAAGTAATCCTGTCCCTGCATTTTTATCCAATCCAACTCAACAACTTAAAAGTTTTTCAACAAGTAAAATTGTGAAGGAAACACAGCAACTGTGCTTCAGTTCTGCAACTTCATTGACACAATAAAGAAACAAGTCGGCCGTTCTTCTCTAAAGTCTCGCATTAGAACAAGCGCATATTCTGGTGCATTAGAATTTTCCTCAAGATTCTCAAGTCATACATTGCAAATTCTCACGGACAGTTCCATTATCGTCTGGCTTTAAGCAACGAAAAACTACTATATTACAGCTAAGTACCAACAGATTAGGATGAAATGTAAGATCTTTCCATGTCCTTCCACGGAAATCAAGCACTTCTCTGAATTTGATTATGCAACTGTTTGTTCCAAAAGCAAAGCTTAAACAGGCTCGGTCATGGAGTTGTGATGTCAACAATCAACACCGAATTGACAATCGGTCAGGCCGCCTAGCTCTGGTCATGACTCGTGTCGAAACAAGTTTCGGCCGTTTCCTCATAGCTTGTCAAAACAAGGAAGAAACACATATCATTCTCCTAACCACAAGAAATCGGAGCCATCTCGCAATTCCTCTGCTATTTAATAGAGTACATAGAATCCTAACCCGAAGTCTAACAAAAAAGAACCATCGGCACATCTAATCCGAATCATCCAGTATCCATGTAAGAGCGATTTTCGTCTAATCTACGAAAATCCCACTAACTTGTCCAAACTATTACACCTCTCCGCGCATACCTTTCCTGTCCCAAGTACGCCAAAAGTTCATATCTTTCGCCTCAACTAGCATTCATCAACAAATTATCAAGAAAATCTGACCCAAAAGCTCAAAGTCAGAACATCACCAATGCATGAATGAATGGATGAATCGTTAAAAGTGGGTATTCGAGATAAGACAGCGGTCAAAGTCGCTAACTTGTCCGAACTATTACACCTCTCTGCACACTCTGCACACACCTTTCCTGTCCCAAGGACGCCCAAAGTTCACACCTTTCGCCTCAACAAGCATTCATCAACAAATTATCAAGAAAATCTGACCCAAAAGCTCAAAGTCAGAACATCACCAATGCATGAATGAATGGATGAATGGTTAAAAGTGGGTATTCGAGATAAGACAGCGGTCAAAGTCACCAACTTGTCCGAACTATTACACCTCTCCGCACACACCTTTCCTGTCCCAAGGACGCCAAAAGTTCACACCTTTCGCCTCAAGAAGCATTCGTCAACGAATTATCAAGAAAATTCGACCCAAAAGCTCAAAGCCAGAACATCACCAACGCATGAATGAATGGTCAAAAGTTGGGTATTCGAGATAAGACAGCGGACAAAGCGCGATTTCTACAGAGACGAAGCGAATGAAGAAGCACGGATGCAGCAGCCCGTACCAGCCACCGTCTGAAGGAGCTGAGGTCGATGGACCCATCTCGGATGCTGAGGATCATCGGGTGCCTGGTGGCCGCGGTGTACATCAGGGGGTCCTTCTTCAGCCACGTCGCCGTCGTCCCCTCCACCTCCGCCACCTGCTCCAGCCCCGCCTCCATGGCTCCCTTTCTCCCCACCTCGGTCTCTGTCGGTCTCTCGGCTTCTTCGACTTACCGTACCGTTCCATAAAAATTGGATCGTTGTAGGCTTCTTGGACCGCTTGGGGCTCGGACACTACGGATTTTGCTGGCACATACGTGGCAATCTACGCCGTTTTCCTTAGCAATACTTGTATGATCCGTACACGTGAGTTCGGTTGCTTCCCAGCCGTTCGATCATGCAAATTTCACGTGAGAATCATATAATCAATGTGTACGCATGAGCTCGGTTGCTTGCCACCCATTCGATCGTGCAAATCTCACGTGTGAACCACATGGTCGGCAAATTAGATCGGTCGGGTGCATATGATTCGGTCGTGGCCGTTAAACGATGCGAGCCCTATAAGAAGTTTGACCGAAAGGATTTAACGATTGAGACTAAGGAGACGATTAAAGTTGTAAATGTAAAGTGAGCATTTTAATAAGGATAATGACATAAATGATTTTTCAACTTTGACTTAACGCAGAATGTTGTCTCTAAATTTTAAATTTGTTTAATGTAGTTCTCGAATTTTTAATTTGTTCAATGTAATTTCCGGACTTTAGGTACATGTTTAATTGAATATTTTTGAATATATACCAAAAGTCTAGGGATCACGTTGAACAAATTAAAAGTTTAGAAACTATATTACACATTGGGTTAAAATTTAGGGACTAAATTAAACAAATTGAACGTTCAAATATCACATTATACAATTGAGTTGTTAAAGTTGACAAACTATTTGTTTCATTTTCTCTATTTTAATTTAAAGCAAGATTCTACACTTTTCTCGGATTTACAAATGCCTACGTGGTCGGCAAGAGCTCCAAAATAAAGATGATAACGAAGCACAAACGGTTCAGAGGGGAGGTAATTTCTAGGCCTTAGATTTGGCTCCCGTTGAATCCTTTCTCTCTGTTTTGGAATTTTAGAAATATCAAGAATCAAGTATGTATGACATACCAAAAAAGTAATAACTATGTCTCAAATCGAATGTTTAGAATGCGAGTGCGAAACTCTTATGGTAATGCATAGGAGGAGTTGCTGACATTGATCAAATAACACAGTTGATGTAATGACTCGGTGGTGGAATTTTACACAAACCGGTTTCCGATCATAAGGTGTAGGATTGGTGAAGTCACGGAAGAGATTTTCTGGTTTAGTGACGGTAAAGCTAGTGCAGAAAATGGTTACTTGCAACTGAAGGAAGCCGGTCGAGCTTAGGAACTGGTAGCAGTTCAGCATTGAGAAGGGAAAAACAGCAATACCCAGTGGACAATGAGCTGCTAAAGGTTACTGTTTGTGATGGCCCTGAACAGATTCGATGAAACTAGGTGTTTGTGATATGAATTGAGCAGAGAAATGAAGGGTGAACTGTACCGGATTCTGTTGACATTCTTTCCTCGTATGCATTGCACAGATCAGCAAGAAAAGCGTTCTTGTATGACCACAGTTGCATTTTATTTGATGATGGTGGTGGAAATGTTCTATGTTAGTCTGTCTCGGACAACTTACGGGGCTGAATGGTGAAAATGTTGTTCGCTGAATGGCCATTGCAGTTACTGGATGACGGTGGAGAAGATATTGCAAAATTATGTATAGGGAGCAAAAGACTAGTCTACTCCGGTTGTTGAATCTCGGGATCTTCGTGGATTCGAATTACTTTCGGTGTTTCACCCGACTGATGAGGGTGTGAACTTGGTCGTTATGGCTAATAAACATGGGAGGCCTATCCAGGTGACTTGAAATGGAATTCTAGGTGGAAGATGTTCTCATGTCTTGAGGCAATGTCCTGAAAAAAGGCAAAATATTCGAAGAAGTTAAGAGTAGATGAGCAAAATCATCCTGATATCTTCCTTGAGATCCCACAGCCACACTGTATTTTCTAACTCGAAAATGATGTCTAGACGCTCAGTTTAATCTGTCGAAGAGATGTCCTTGAAGAGATCATCTGGGTTCATTAAGTTTTAGAATCTCATATGCTTCTTACGGAATAGACTAAATTTTTACTTCATTAAGCGAGAATTTTGGCTGTATTCTTCGTAGTAGTTGTGCTTGGATGGAAATTGGTGACAACCACTTATGATCTCCATTTCAGATCAAAGTAGGACTTATTCCAGTCTCAATATGCTAGCAAGAACTGTCTACCAATTGTGTGAATTGCCAAAATTTAGAAGCTTTGAGACGTTTTGCTTCATTTATGATGCACTTCGTGTGGCCTGCAAAACTTTGAACTCAAATTCTCTCGGCTGCCGTAGTACCTCGAGGTGTTTCTGGTCTTTAAAGAAGTGAATTGCTTCATGGTCAGCATGCTGACTGACTTTTGCGAAGCCCAATCTTCTGTGATATCTCAAACCATTCAGAAATTGACCCACACTAAAAGCATGATCAATGCAACATATGAAAAGGCAAATACACAGCTACATCCGCAGCACAGGTAGCAATAACGGGAAACTCAAACCACAAAGATCCTCGTAGATTATCATGCTCCCAGCACATAAGTCTTACTACAGTAGATAAGACAGCATAATCATATATTATCAGTAAAAAATCTTTAATTTTCCGGTAGCACCCAAGAACAAGAAAGAAAGACGATATCATACTTCTCTCGGGATTGTTTGGGAAGCGACATGCCATGGAGCTTGCAATCTTGTCACGGTACTGCAGACCTCGAAGAACGAATCCCAAAACCAAAGGTACGTGAAAAAAAGAAATTCTCTTATCACATTCCAACAGAGTGAAACAGCCTACAAACATTCTGATCGCTCAACGAGATACGTTCACTATCCGGCACTTAGATGAATATGAGCAAAGGTTATTAACAAGAATTTGCCGCCATACTAAGCTACGGCAGACAAGTGCTGAGCAAGTATGCGAAACGCACTCCTGCAAACACTTGTTATTCGAATCGCCAAGCAGAAAGAGAATGAATAGGCGTGCCCTTCCACCCGATAATCAGGCATTTTCTGTTCATGTCAAGCGTGCAAGAACTTCCACAAGAAAATTTCTTTACCATCAAATCTGCTTGATATAGCGATGCCATGCCCAAATCTACCTCGACCATTCCAAATCGACTGAAGAACGCCCTCCAGACATCGACTTTTACAGGCCGAATATTCCTTTCCTCTCCTTCAGCAGCAAGTATGATCCTAATTCCTTGGGCTATGTGCAGAGATTCGATGACGGTTCTGTTCTCATCATCTCGTTCCATACACTCTTCGAAACAATCGAAATATGCACTATGGTAGAAAAGCGCTTCAGTGAACCGGTTTACGAAAGCTGGTGAGTTGTGGTTTGACTCAATTTCGTAAACCACCATCACACATGGGTTCAGCTTTTTAATCACTTTCATGACAGACTCAAGCCTCTCAGGCCGAGAAATCATCGTGTGAAGGAGGAACCGGGCATAGACGACAATGGATTCTTCCTCATCCAGATCGAAAAGATCTTCCTTGAGTTCTAGCATGTCCCGCAACATGATTATTTTGAAAGAAAAGGGAACATTGAACATTCGAGCGAAAGTCTCCAGCCTTTTACCTGTGTCCTCGATCACTTGCTGCGAACAAGTACCTATCGCCGTTATCTTCAACAGCTCAAGGGAGCACTCACGTCGAGCCACGAGGGCTTGCATTAGGACCGTCCAGTGGACGCCGCTCTGTATCCTGAAGTCAACCACATGAACTTTCTTAGCCTCTGCCACATTCTCCATGATGGTCTGTATTGCGGAAAATTGCTGGATCTGAGAGAACGGGACTAGTTGGTGAGTCGCGATGAACGGAGGGCTCAGCCTCATGATGTCTTTGTCTTTGTCTACATCAAGGGCCATCCTCTTTCCCAGGCCCTTTATGCTGACTCTCCCCGTTTCCCGATCGATCTTCTCCCTAAGGGCTTCGGAAAAATAGTACACGACTCGTTCCACCGGATTTCCTGTGCCGCAGCACAGCTCATCACTCTGGTCCAGCAATTCGCTCGCCGCATCAAACTGCTGACATCCCACTTTCTCAGCAGCAGCTAGGAGGATCTCGGCAAGTTGCACGTTCCTTATCTCGTCTTTCGATAAGCATGAGAAGTAATAATAGTAAGGATGGCCTGGCAGCGCAAGATCATCGGCTGCCCCAGAAGACGACTGGATAAATTTGGCGCTAGCAATCCTCATCATTTCAGAAGTTGACAGCTCCGTCTTTCTGCGCTCAGTGTGTGGCTCGAGTACCCCATCCCCGCTCAGTCGTTTAATCCCGCTACCATAGCTTCTCAGAAGCTCGAGCGATGTTGAAGAAAACTGGAAGGGCTTGTCCTTCCTGGCCTCAATGATATCTTGTAGCTCGGTAGAGATTCTGCTGAACTTTGCGATTTCGTCTAGACAAGTCTGGATCGGCGGAGAGAGAATGTCGTATCGCAGATTATCGAGAAGCCCATATTCCGAAAACGATTGTTGTAGCTGCTCTTGCTGCTGATACTCGGAAAAAGGAGCTTCCTCCTTCGTCATGTCATTGTGATGGAGTCCGGAATATGCAAAAGAGCTGATGTCCCCGGATTCTCCCCAATCTTCCCCTTCAGAAAACGGAATTTGCATTCTTTCTCCTTTGATGCTTCCGTAGCTTTGGTTCGATGAACTCAACTTGTCCTCGACTCCGCAAAAGCTGTGTTCTGCAGAATCAAACGCTGAACTTGCCATCTAAAAACTGCAAACTTTGCTCGCAGTTTGTTATCCAGACTGTACCTATGATATGATAGTGAATAAATACACAATACAAGTGGCGTGTATTCGTATATAACAAGAAGCAACAAGGGTACTAATGTAACATTAGTAATGTTCTACTCAAGATTCCCTCTAGGATGCCCTTTATTTTAGAAAAAATACCTCGGAAGATTCTCAGTTTGAAGGAGTGACTTCAATAGCGTGTATTTTGACATTATCGAGACAACATGCGTAGTAGGCAATAGATATCAACGGTATGGTTCTTGCACGGTTGATTTTCTTGGGACCACAGCCAATTTTCCTAAGCTGATCGGTTGAGGGACAATATATGAACGTAAAGCTTATTAAATTAGATGTTCTAACACCCCTCTCACGTGCAAATAGAACTAACAACAAAATGTGGAATTGATGAATGGGAAGCCCTGTACGTGAGGCAAATTTGAGTCAAACCATGTTAGAAGGCCAAACGTCAAAGCTTAAGCCTATAGGTGAATGGGCACTAAATGAATATGAGGCCCATTGAAACTCCATAGACAAGCGATGTACAACTCTCAACATGTGTGATGGCAATTATATATTTTGCAAGTCTTGAAAATTATGGTTTTTGCTCCTAAAACACATTTTTATCAAGACAATACGCACGAGAAATAGTTTGATGAGCAGTTTTCATATGACAAACGAGATTAACCAAATAGGTCATGGAGCAGGACCTTCTTCCGAGAATTTTAATCAGCTTAGAAAACAACCCAGACGGGCTTTGCCTGGCTTTATCTGATATGGTTATGTATAAACAAACCCCCTTTTAATTTTACATCAGAAAGACAAGACAAGAAGATAAAACCAGCAAAAGATAAGACATAATCGTAGCTAGTCTAACGTGTTAGACTACTGATGCAATATATAGTTCAGATCGCAACGCGTTTGAGGGCCAAACTCAAGGTCATGAACGAAAGATATCGATAATAAACTTACATGCCGTGATGATGCGACGTATGGGAAGCAAGCAAACAAATGCTGTACAGGGTACACATAAATAAAAGAACACAATTCTCGCGACATCGGAGAACAGATAAACGCAACGCTTACTTGCATGCTCACAAAAACTGAATTAAAAAAAAAAGTTTCAATGGAAGTTTGAATTAATACTTTGTCCAGTTTAGGGCCGGAAATGCGAGAATAAATTATTCATGCAGATATTCTGCCGGACGACCATTTCTGTCTTGCGAACATTAAACTACTCCCTGTGTATCAGCCGAACGTCATGAATCGTAAAAACAGGAAGAGACAAAACATCTCGAAGGACTGAAAATGCTGATCCGAATTGCAATACCTTAAATATTTGTCCCGCAAGCTTTTACTGCCGGAAATCGGATTAATGCTCCTCAAACTATTCCGTAAGGAATCTGCCAGAGAACAAGCCTTGCCGAACTCAAGCCACAACAATGATCTTCACGCCTCAAATCTATTTTTTTCTCACCACCTCTCGAGTCACAACTATTATAGATTTATTAAAGTGCTGTCGAGGAATTCCATCTAAGATAGATAGGTACCGAGCTTGGCTCAGAAGCGAGTCAAAATCCAGGCAGCTAGTAGCCCAAATATGAGACCACTTTCACTTAGAGGTCAAAAGAATCGAGTCAATCGATGTCCACACATTCACAACCATCCTTAGCTGCTAAGGTTGCGCATGACAATCATTTTGTGTCCGGAAATAGATTCTGATCAGAAATGATTCTTTTTGATTCTGTGCCTGGGAACACTTTCTAAGCATTTGAAGGGGTTTGGTAACTGCTCAAAATTTCTATTCTTAGAATAGAAAAAGAACAGAAATGCGTTTGGTAACTACACCAAATTTCTTTTTATTAATAATATTTTGAATTTTTTTAAATATTTCTTTTTTTTTTTCCTTTTTTTCCTTGGCCATGGCCGGCTGTCTGGGCCGGGCGACCGCAACAGCCGCTGGCGAGGGCGTTGCGGCCCTCGCCGGCCGCGATGGCGAGGTCGAGCCTTGCCTCGGCCAAGGAGAGGCCCGACCTCGCCGCCGCCACCTCCGCGACGGCGAGGTCGGCTCGCCATGGCCGGCGAGGTCGAGCCTCGCCCGGATCTCGGCGAGGCCGACCTCGCCGCCGCCGGGCGGCGAGGGCCACCCTCGCGGCCATGGCTTGGTGGGCCGGCGTGGGCCGACAAAGAGGGTGGGAAGAAGATGAAGAACAAATAAAAAAGAAAGAAGAAAACCAAGAAGAATCAGTTTCAGAAAAATTGTTCCAGAATCAAGAAGCTACTTTTTTTTGTTTCTTGATTATGTTCCAAAACTGATTCTAAGACCAATTTTTTGCAAAATTGTGCCTTGACACAAAAATTTTAACAAACGGATTTCTGTTCCCAAACTGATTCTGAGAACAAAAGAACAGAAATTTTCACTATTTGGCACGTTGCCAAACGGGCCCTAAGCCAATCCGAATTAATTCTCTAACTTGTGAAAACATTTCCAACATGGAGGGTCTGAAAGAATAAAGGGATCTGAGAACAAAGCAACTGCAAAAGGACAGACTTCCCAGAGCGCTTAATATTGTCCGAAGCGTACGAGAGAGTGAGCCGAAAGAATCACAGCTGACTTTCGTCGATTTCTCTTTATCGCTTCCTCGGACATTGCCGCGACAGGACGGCCAAACCCTACGCAGATTCGATGTTGGTAAAGATAAATGTGACTTGGGTTTTGCCCGAGATTGAATATGTGGATCAATAGTTGGATTGTCTCAAATGGGCAGGGTCGACTTTCTCTTCGTCGCTTCCTTAGACATTGCCCCGACAGGACAGCCGACACCAACATAGATTTGATGTCTCGGTAAAGACAAACACGACTTCGGTTTAGCCGAGATTGAATGTGTGTATCAATAGCTGGATCGTCTCAAATGAGCAGGGTCACTTTCCTTGGCTATCTCTCTCAAGGTAAGGGAAGACCAGACAAAATGCTTGTTTTCGTTTTGAGATGCTAATCATAATATAGAAACTTAATGAGAAAAACTCTGTACAAGCTCTTCCCCCCTGTTCTGGCTGGTATTTGTACCTTAAAAGAAGTCTTTGGACATCATCTTTGTTTATTTTCGTGCAAGTGCTGTGTATATCTATAAGCCATTAATCACAGGCTTGGCAAAACACATCCCTCATCATATACTGAAGAGAGAGATCGCGACCAGAAAATCGACCAAGAGGTTTGATATGAGAGATTGAGTGGTGGTAGATATCCGAGTCACAAGATAATAAATTTCAAAGAAAAGCAGATGAGCAAGTATGCAATGACCATGTTATATGTATTAGACCGTATGAGTTTACATTTATCCCATTAGATTTGACAGTTCAAACGCGATTGATTATCTCTCTAACAAAAGAAGAAGCCCAAAAACTTGGTTAAGAAGGCCCATTCTTTTCAAAAAATTTCACAAGAAAAGAAGATTTTATTTTTTTTCTGGTCTTAAAAGAAATTGTTAATTTTTTCTGGTCTTAAAAGAGAATGTATTTAAAAGCTAAATTCTTAATTGCTTTTCTTGCAACACCGGCATAAATTTGGAGGTTTTGGTGATAAAAAAATTTGAAATATTCATGTCATGATAAACATAATTTTAGGATTTTGAGTGATATGATAAAAAATTTAGGGTATTTAACCCTTTACTTTTTGCCAGCAAACGACGATTTCCAAGTTCACTCACGAAATCACGTAAAAAGAGAGAGTATTACCCTGTTGTCCAATCATGTTGCGCCACTTCATCCAACTTGCCACCACTTGACACGTAAGTCAAGAGGACAGGGTCATATATCTCTCGTCCCAAGTCAAACCTCACCAACACAAAATGAAAAAATCATTATTTTCCTCACGATTTAATTAACGACCCGGTTCGACGAGGGCAAGGATTGATCGCTAGAGCTATAAGGCTCGGATAATGAGTGACTCATGGCAAGCTTCTAAGATAGCAAATGGGGTAGGGTTGAACCAAATTGCACACCAAAAAGAGAAAAACATTTTTGGATATATGAAAACTGGAATTAACTTACGAATGCGCCTTTTGACGTAACAACAAGCTCAGCATTGGTACTCCAATGTTAAGCGTGATTAGATGGGAGTACTACTATAATGGATGACCTCTTGAAAAAATATCCACCCATACACCAAATGATAAAGTCGGTATAAGATGGGAAAAATGGATAATACCTCATGTAAGTTAATTTCAAGGATGTTATAATATGGCATCAAAGTGAAATCCATCCAGCAAGTGTGTGGTCTGAGGACAGTGGTTTCAGAAGTGGACAGCTCTGCCTTTTTGTTCTCAGTGTTCTGATTGAGTACCCCATCCCCGCTCATTCGTTTAAACCCACTTCCACAGCTCCTCAGAAGCTCGAGTGATGTTAAAGAAAACTGCAACGGCTTGTCCTTCCTTGCCTCTATGATATCTTGCAGCTCGGTAGAGATTCTGCTGAACTTTGTGATCTCGTCTAGACTAGTCTGGATAGGGGGAGAGGCAATATCGTATCGCAGATTATCGAGGAGCCCATAATCTGAAAACAATTGTTGTTGCTGCTCTCGCTGCTGATACTCGGAAAAAGTTGATTGCTGCTTCATCATGACACTGCGATGAAATCCGTAATCTGAAAAACAGCTGATGTCCCCGGACTCTCCCCAATCTTCTGCTTCTGAGCACAGGATTTGCATTCTTTCTCCTTCAATGCTTCCGTAGCTTCGGTTCGAAGAACTCAACTTGTCCTCGACTCCGTAAAAACTGTGTTCTGCAGAATCAAACGCTGAACTTGCCATCTAAAACTGCAAACATTGCTCACAATTAGTTATCCAGATTGTAACCGTGCTATGATGCTGAATAAATACACGATACAAGTGGTGTGTAGTCCTACATAACAAGAAGCACAAGAGTACTGAGGTTCAATTCAAGGTTCCCATTGAGATGTCCTTTATTTTAGGAAAAATACCTGGGAACATTCTCAGTTAGGAGGACTTGTAGTTGTGACTTTTTTTTTTGGGTCTGAGTAGTTGCGACTATAATAGCGTGTATTTTGACATTACGAGACAAAATGCATTGTCGGCGATAGATATTAACGATATGGTTTTTACACCATGAAATTTTGTAAGACCACGGCAAATTATTTTAGGAGTTTTAGGTGATAGGTGGAGCAACAAGGAGCATATGACTCATTAAGCCCATGGACAAGCGAGATGAGATACTTAACATACACATATGACAATTATATATTTTGCAAGTCTCGAGATTATGGTTTTTGCTCCTAAAACCCACTTTTGTCTGGAAATTGTGTGTGAGTGATATTTTGAAGAGTTGTTTTCATATGATAAAATAAATGACATTAACTGAGCAAAAGTCGTAGAGCCGGAATCTACGTTCTTCGTAAAATCCTAATCTGCTCTGAAACCAACCCAGACAGGCTTCACCAGGCTCTGTCTGAACTTCATTGTACGGTTATGTATATACAAACCCACTTTGAATTTTAAATCAGAAAGACAAAACTTGAAGTAGATTTTGTGTGGTCATGCACTATGCAGTTCAGATCGTGACACATTTGAGGGCCAAACTCAAGGTCATGAACGATCATCCTCAAGTTCATGAACGAAAGAGATCAATAGTCGACTTGCATGCCGTGATGATGCGACATAAAGGAAGCAAGCAAAGCTGTACACGGTACACATAAATGACAGAACACCATTCTCGTGACATTGGTGACCATAAAACAGATAAACGGAACGATCTCATTTTTTTTTTTGTGGTAAGGTCGGAACGATCTCATTTTCATACTTGCAAAAACTAAAAAAAAGAAATGAAGGGTTTCAATCGAAAGTTCGAGTTCATTCCTAGTCCAGTTTAGGATATTTGCAAGCCGGAAATGCGAGAATAAACTATTCACGCAGATATTCTGTCGGACGACCATTTGTGTCTTGCGAACATAAAACTAATCCTCGTGTATCAGCCGAGCGTCATGAATCCCAATATCAGGAAGAGACAAAACATCTCGAAGGACTGAACTGCCGACCCGAATTGCAATACCTTAACTGATCCCTGTCCTGCAAGCTTTTACTGTCGGAAATTGGATTAATGTTCCTTAAACTATTCCATAAGGAATTTTCCTGAGAACAAGCCTTGCCGAACTGAAGCCACAACAATGACCTTCACGCCTCAAATCTAGCTTTTTCTCAGCACCTCTCGAGTCACAACTAGTCAATATTAATTAAAGTCTCGACGAGGAATAAGTACCGAGCTTAACTCAGAAGCGAGTCTAAATCCAGGCAACTAGTGGTCCAAATGGATCGAGTCAATTAACGTCCCACACATATATTTGATCCTTAGCTGCTAAGCCAACCTGAATTAATTCTCTAAGTTGAGAAAACATTCCCAAGTAGGATAAAACCATACAAAACAAGACAAACATGGTAAAACTGTTACACTTTTTTTTTCCGGTTCTAAAAGAATAAAGGGACTCGAGAAGAAAGCAAGAGGAAAAGGACAGACAGCTCGCGGGGCGCTTACTATTGTCTGGAGTGTTGGAGAGAGCGAGCCGAAAGAATTGCTTACGGAGCTTTCATCTTCTTCTCTTCCTCGCTTCCTCGGACATTGCCCCGACAAGACACCCAAAACCAACGTAGATTCGAGGTTGGTAAAGACAAATGTTACTTCGGTTTAGCCCAAGACTGAAAGTGGGGATCGATGCTTGGATTGTCTCCAATGGGCAGGGTCACTTTCCTTGGCCGTCTTTCTCTCAAGGCAAGGCAAGACCAGACAAAATGCTTCATTTTGTTCTGGTGATGCTACTTAGAATCTTAGATCATATGACAGAAACTTACTAAGAAAAACTCTTATGTAAATGGTCTTCTCCCCTCTGTTGTGGCTGGGAATTGTACCTTAAAAGAAGTCTTCGTACATCATCTTTGTTTATTTTCATGCGAGCGATGCATGTTCATATTTATCAGACATTCATTCAGAGGCTTCATCTCACATCAGGAATAGAGCAATGCACATTCCTCATTATACTGAAGAAAGACATCGCTAGTTGAAAATCGATCAACAGGTTTGACACGAGATATTGGCTGGTGTTAGATTTGAAATTTGGGCCGGGGACATAAGGCCAAGAGTTCACCGTAGCGTAATCTGAAACTTAGCGAAGAACATAAGTAAGTTATATATATAACGAGATTATCTGCAGGCTCCAAGTCACAAGACAAAAAATCCAACGCAGTGCAGATGATGAGCAACTATGCAGGGAGTGTGTTACATGTATGAAACTGCATCTAGATCGCTACGTCCGGCGAATCTTATGTGGGTCAACATGGATCCTATTGGATTCAACTGTTGAAACAAGGTCTAGTCCATCTCCCTATCTCTCTATCAGCCAAATAACCTACTAAGAAATAGGGGTGATCGGCTCATCTCAAAAAGACGCCGACCAATTACTCCTTTAATCTCTAGATTCGTCGATGAGGATCTTGCTCATCTTCTCCATCTCCATAGCCACAGAGGAAGAAAACCGGTGCCAACGTCAACAAGACTGTCCTGGAGGAGGTTGACTTCTAGATCCGTCTGTTTCTTAACCCCTTCAGCTATTTCGGGCTCATCTTCTCAACCTCCAAAGCCATGGCCGTCATCTCTCTCCCTCTCTCCTGTCTCCTCTCTTTCTCTCTCTCCTTTTCTCTCTCTATACACTCGCGATACGAGCAAAATGATGTTTCGATCTGGTCCAGTTCAGCACAAGGAATCGGGAACCAGATCAATTGTTGCCGGTTCCAATAATTTAGAATCTACAACCGAATCGGTTCCCCCCGAGAATCACCCAGAACCGACTAGTTCGGTCCGGTTCAACACGGCCCTAATAATGAACAAGCCTAAGCCGGGCTTTCTTGCTAATGTAGCTCCCTCTTGGACAACAAAAGAAGCAGCCCAAAAAGCTTGGTTAGGAAGGCCCCAATTCAAGCATAGCCAAGCCCCATCATCTGTAAAAGTCTTTGAAAACGTTAGAATAACATGTTCAAAGTGGATTGGATTAATATCACGAAAAATCTTAAACTAATATATTCTCATGATAATTTTACTCGCATCAATTTTTTTGACTACCAAATATCCCAAACTAAGACATCTATAACAATTTTACCTTGCGTTAATTTCCGTTAAATTTTACTATTAAATTGCTTTTGTCAAATGACACATTTAGTTGACGATATACCAGCTTTTGGATTTTACCCTCCATTTATCACAGGTGTACCAGTTTGTGATTTTTCTTTTCGCATTAATCTAATTTAATTGAAATTAATGAAGGGTAAATTTGTCATAAATGTACCAGTTTGAGGTTTTTGATTGTCAAAAAATTAATTTTGGGTAAATTTATCACGAATGTATCAATTTGGAGCTTTTGATGATTAAAAAATTAATTTTAAGTAAATATATCACAAATATATTAATTTGAGATTTTTTGTGATATTACGATTTGCAATTTACCATTTTTTTGCCGGCAACCGACCCTTTCCAATATCAGTCAACCGTGCCCACTAACATGGCCCCGCGGGGGGTAGAGCAACGCCCGTTCGTCCAATCACGTCGCGCCACGTCACCCCGCGCGCCACCCCCGTGACGTGTCGAGTCAAGACGACGGGGTCGTCTCTCTCCCCTCCTGCAGCTCCTCCCATCCCAGCTCACACCCCAACCAACCAAACGTGAAACGCGAAAAGATCACCATCGTCGTCATCATTCATTCATTCCTCCCCGAATTCAAATCACCACCTCACCCGCAGCAACATCGACACCGGAGTCGGTAGGCGGAGGGATCCGATCGGGATCGTCGGCGGCGGCGGCGGAGCCACCATGGCGGAGGACAAGTACAACCTGAAGAACCCGGCGGTGAAGCGGATCCTCCAGGAGATCAAGGAGATGCAGTCCAACCCCTCCGACGACTTCACGAGCCTCCCCCTCGAGGTTTCTACCCCCCCGATTCCGCCTCTCTTTCTTGCATATGCCTGTATTTCACCGCGCTGCGTTCGCGCATCGTCGATGCGGAGGGTCAATTAGGGTTAGGGAGGAAGATCGGGCCGAAAACGTGTTGTTCCGGCGCCGATTCGAATTGCTTTTTGGGTTTTTATACGGCGAGCGAGATATATCGATACGGTGTTTTTGTTTCGATTTCATTTATGCTTCGGAAGATTTCTGTTTTGAATTGTCATTCGATGAACGGCCTCCGTAATTTGTTGAATTTGCTCGCCGCCTGATTGATTTGTCATGCGAGAGTTCAGGAATTCTCGCTGAATTGCTGTTTAGGTGTTGCGACTCGATGTCGATTTTGAAGTAGCGTTGATTTTCCTTACTCCTTACCCCCGAGCTTCTCAATTCTTCGTTTTTAGTGATAATCGGCGCGTGGTTGGCTTGCCTTTGGTTTTTCTCCTATGCAATTGCTCGGTGGCTGGTTACTTAATCTTCTGGATGTCTTCTGCTTGCAGGAGAACATCTTCGAGTGGCAATTTGCTATCAGGGGACCACGCGATAGTGAATTCGAAGGCGGTATCTACCATGGCCGCATCCAGCTACCTGCGGAGTATCCATTCAAGCCGCCTTCGTTCATGTTGTTGACGGTAATGTTTTCTTCCCATATCTTGTCTCATTTTATGTTACCCCTCTGGAAACTTCATGTTTCGTTCCTTTATTTGGCATTACTGTGGCGTACGCTCAAATGTGTTTTTGTTATGCTACAGCCCAATGGTCGCTTTGAGACACAGACGAAGATATGCCTGAGCATATCCAATCATCACCCTGAGCACTGGCAGCCATCATGGAGCGGTAAGTTTTATTGTCATGGGTTATAAGGCTAGTATAAAATTGTGAATCTCAAACCAGGAGGCATTGCTTGGGTATCATTTCTTTTGTCGGATATTTGGTTACTTGTTAAACTATTAAAGATTCATTAAATAATACTCTACAGTTGCATGGAGTAGAAATTGTCATCTTTTCATTATGTTTTTATGGGGTAAGGAAGGTGCTTGGTATATGGCGTTGTTTGGCTTTCTCTTAAGGAATGTTTGCAACATCCCCTATTGACTTCACCAGCTCACGTAAATTGTTTTTCTGGCTTCCTGTCATTTTTAACATAACCTGAGCGGTGCTAAGATTAGATAATCGTAGAATACGTCAGACAATTCTACCTGACATAAGGTCTACTTCGGCAGTTTTTAGATTCTTAGTTCGCTCATCACTGGAAGCTTCAGAGTCCAATCCATACTTAATTTCTTCTTTGTTTTGGCAGTACGCACTGCTTTAGTGGCACTCATTGCGTTCATGCCAACCAACCCTAATGGTGCATTGGGCTCCCTAGACTATAAGAAGGAAGAAAGACGTACCTTGGCTATTAAATCTCGTGAGGCAGCACCCCGATTCGGTAACGCTGAGCGTCAACAAGTGATTGACGAGGTATAATTCCTCCTTGCGCATGTGCTTTTTGATAATTTGGAGCTAAATGCTTATTGAGTTTACTCTCTCAACAGATTCATGAGTATATGCTGAGCAAAGCACCACCTGTTCCGCAAGTTCAACCTTCCGATGACCATTCTGCTGAAGCTCAGAGCGACCAGGGAAATTCTTCCGCCGAAGAGCCTCCACGCGATGCAGGTGATAGGGTCATTGAAGAAGCACAAGAATCCCCTGCTAATCCAAATCCTGTCTTGGAGAGGGCAGAGCCGTCTAGGCATAGCCCCGCAAGAAGTGAACAGCTTCAAACGAGGGTTCAAAAACCAGCTGATGATCGCTTGTTCACATGGGCTGCGGTTGGACTTAGCATAGCGATTATGGTTCTCTTGTTCAAAAAAATCATGAAGTCTATTGGACATGGTGCCGTTTTCATGGATGAATCCTAGACACAGGAGTGTTGATGCTGGAATTGCATCAATGCATAAACCTTGGTTCAAAGAAAGAGCTTGTCAATCCCCATGATCGAACTATTTGTAATATATTATATATTTCACTTCTTGCACTCGAGGGGGTTTAATTAATAAATGGATGCATAAAATGCCTAGATTTTTGCAACGTGATCTTGTAGTTTCCTGGCTTGTAAGTATTCATTCAATTGTGCAAGTTTCTTTTTCGCCGCTATTTCTTCCTGTCAATCTTGTTCGATTTGATATGACAAGCAATTGTGCGAGTTCGGTTTCTCTCAGTTAAGCCTTTTGTTTAGGCCAATTTCTTAATCCGAGTTTTTGGATTGAAGTTTCTAACACAGAGGGGAGAGGATGCCAAAGATGCTGCCTGGCTGATTCGAGTGGCTACTTGAGCGTCGGCAGAGCCAATTTTGCTGCAGTTCGTGTTACGACAGGGAAAGAACGGTGTATTTGTTAACGGGTTCGGTCCAGTTAGTTTTCTTCTCAAATTAGATTGTCAGTTTCAACAGAAAGTGTTCTTGTAAGATGACCTTTAACAGATTCTATTTGGACGAAATGTCGATAGTGGTCATTATATGGATTGCCAACCTAGAGCGGTATTAACTTGTTTTCTGCGGATGATGATTTTGAAAGATCAAGAATAAGCATAGGCATTGGCTCAAGACTGCATGCAAATACCAGAACTCTACGAAATTTGTAATGCTCCATTTTAGTTTAGTCGAAAAGTTCATCGTATAAAAACATCAACATGTACTTTTACCTAAAGCACTCTATCTAAAAAGTGTCCCTGGGATACTTGCTAAGCGACCAAATGAAGAAATATTACAACTTTGATTGCGATGATTGATTTTGTAATATGCACTATCAATGCTTTTTTGGAACATGTCTTCATTAAGTATGTTTAACAAGTGCTTCGATGGTACTTGTTGACAAAACCCGTCTAGCTCTCACAGGCATAAACAGGTCTTCTCACATAGCTGAGGCAAAATCTAACAAAATTTTGGGGATGTGATCACCGCCAATGACCTCGCCGAAACCAAATTCTACGGACATATTGCTGAACTCTTCCGTGATCATTTCTTTTTCCCGTCACAATAGACAATAGTACACAAGCCATTTCAAAGCCGGAAACAAATGCCAACCTTGACCTTCAAACATAGTTTGTCTTACAAAACAGACCATGCAAAGAACACCGACTTCTTATCACCCATAAATTACAGAGTAACTCAAAGAGAATGTCACATTTTACCTCTGGATAGGAGGGGTAGATACTAGGGATAAAAACTGCACACAAAAGGGGTCTCTGGAATAATGCATTGATTATCTTTAAATCTGAGAATTTGTAGAGTCAAGTAATGATTGACAAGTTCCTCGTAGGTGGGGGTGAAGCCTGCATCCTACAGGCAGAAAGTCACGCATTTGTTCATACAACATTTGAACGGGAATGAAGGAGGACATTCCTAAGTCTTGACAACTTCATTCTCAAACTAAATTTTCAGTTTCTTCAGTAGATGAATCCGAAGCAAAGTGACCCTTGAAACACTAATTTGAGCTTTATAGATGGTGTTTTTTTGGTGCTATAGCAAAAGCATCGACTTGACTTTGGCTGATCAATGTCTATATGCAGTCCTTCCCTTGCTTCAGAAGAGAACTTTTTGAGGAAAAAATTGACTAGATAGCTGAGACTGACAACTTGGTCTGCGTGCAAGCGTTCGATTCGCCAGAATTGAATTTCCATTTTTTGTAGTTGTTTGTTTACAGGAGATTCATTGTAACTACTAATTCTGGTTATTTTGTACTTCTTGTGCTTGGACCACACGAAGTTATCTTTCAGTCTTCAGATCCAAGACTGTTCTTGCAACTGATAATATTTCATAATTGGTTGGTCATGCCACTTCAGGTTTCCTTTTCCATCTTATTATTTTTGTATCGCACGCAAACAACGCTAGAGCGCGAAACAATTAAAAGGGACGAATCCAATTCCATCGAAACAAGGGTCAATTGAATGGGCATGAATTCAATGCCAAATCAATATACCTCATTTATACGAACAGCGTGTGAGTGCGAAACAACTAGCTGGGACGAATCCACGTAACTGTTTCTACATTTCTGGTGAATTTCTTGTTAAAAATTTCACCTACTGCCGTAACAGATAACTCATATTAAGCAGCTTGGAATAAAAACTCATTAAGCAAATAATGTACATGGATCAACGAATGCATTTGATCCATGTACATTGTTTTCCACAAGGAAAATCTTTTCCTGCGACACAACATGGGCATACTCTATCAGCACTTAAAGAGTGTGCTTCCTTCGACCAAAAAAAAAAAAGAGTGAGCTTCCAGGCCAGTGGATGTACACAAATTACCCAGCCACAAAAAGTTTATATAATGCTTTCTTCAGAAGAGTGTTTATACTAGAACCAGCTTACGAGTTTAACATATCCAATAACTCTTGGACTTCTTCAGTTTCAGCAAAATAAGACTCCAAATCCTGATACACCGAATCATGAGTAAATTGCTCTCCAGTTGCTGTGGGTGGCAGTGGAGTTGCAGAGAAATCACATTGTGATGAGTTGCATTCTGGTGAGAGAATTGGCGTCGGTGGTTGCTGTAAATTTTCTTTTAAAGATTCCTATTGTCGAAACAAAAACAAGAAGAAACATTAGTTTGCTAAACATCCTATAATGATCTTTAACAGGCACCATTTTGATGCTTCTTCTGACCTTCGGAATCTCTTCGGATACGATGCTTTTGGCAGTTGCTAATGCATTGGAGCAACTTGTGTTGTTGACTTCATCGGGGGTGTTACAGCTACTTCTGCTGCCTTCTTGAGGCATAATAGAGATACTTGTGTTGTTGACTTCATCAAGCGTGTTAGGGCTACTTCTGCTGCCTTCTTGAGGCATAATAGAGATACCTGTGTTGGTCTTCTGAGTCTTTGAATTTTTCTTACCCGTCTTATCAGGGTTTTTCTTCAAGCGGTAAAGAACGAAGTCACTCTAATATAGAAAGACAAAAGACAAGGCAACAATTTATTCAAGTCTAATCACTGATCTCTGAAAGTACTTCGTGATTTAATCCGAAAAGAAAAGTAAGACCGACCTCAAAGAATCAACTATCATTCAAAATAACAACTTTGGTAACACTCCACATGCAACTCATAAGACTCCTTTTAAAAAAAAAGACTCCTTGCTCAGCTTCAAAATAGAGTGAATGGGGCTACTGATAGCTATAGCGGAGGGAAAAAAGAGTCCAGAGATTTTACTTGGTAAAATTGTCTTAGTTGAAAACAAATCAATAGAAGTTTAATAAGAGCTATTTCATTTCAGGGGAACAAGGCAAAAGTCAGAGCAACTAAGAGCTGCTCAGTCTCAACTCCAGAAAACTAAGTCGAAGAAGAAAATGAAATCAGAAGACCTCTTAAATGAAAGCTCCTGGAATGGACAACATTCATGTACCGACCTGAATCATACATATGTATCCTTAAATGGTTCAATATGGTTTGCGCTGAAGTTCACTGCAAGAGGAAGGAAAAGCAAGAAGATTGCGTACCTGGTCATTGAGGACGTTGTCTGTAACATCAGCATTTAAGTAGTATTCATGCAGTACCCATTTGGTATGGGCATTTTTGGGACTTTGACGTATTTTGAAAACCAAAATTTTCTTCAAGCCTAATATAATCTTTTTGTCTTGTGTCCTGATTTTGTGAGTTTTGCCAGTTGGCTTCCAAGAGCCATAATCATTTGTCCTTCTCGCCCGTTTACTTTGAGGGTACTTATTTTGCAGACGGCAGAAGAAGAACCATTCATCACCATCTGACTTTATCCTTGATAATTCTGCATATCTCCGCAGCAAAAAATCTTCAAACTACAGATGCAAACCGACAGACACAGAATCCCAAAAGGGAATAGCATGGACCAACCACAAACTCATCACATTTTTTAAGGATGAACAGGACAGTTTTGATTGTGTCTTACCATTTATCTTGCCAGGTAAATCCCAAGGTGGCAATTGATGGACATCAACCTCGGGTATTATCTGTTCAACCGTTTTGTTGCCAAGTTTCTTCAACTTCAAGTATTGATTGACGAGTTCCTCATCTGTTGGTCTGAATCGGAATCCCACCGGCATATTGACTAATGAAATTTCTACACTTTCCATCTCAAAGAAAAAAAAGAACAAAAATACTAACTACAAGGGAAAGAGAAGGAAATTTGAAGAGAGCAATACTGACTTGCTTTGGCTTGCTTTGGATTGCTTCATACCGGAGTTCTATCCATTCTTATTTATAATAGAGATGCTGTGAGCTTGGCTAGGAAGTTGTTTGACTGTTTGGTGGATCCCACATCTTAACCTCTGTCCTGTGACTGTGCATATCAATGGATAGCTGCTTTTTCCTCTTGAGTCATACCAATGGGTATGTCTATAGTGCCGTGCAAAATGATACAAAACAGTAATCCATGATAATAACCTTCTCAATATCATGGCAATTTCCTCATTTTGTGCAATAACTAGCGTTAGTAACTTCGATTATCGAGGTACTAACTTCCCAAGCAAAATCAGTCATGGTTGGAGGACTATAGAAAGACCCCATACAAATACATAGGAGTATCCCATTAATAAATGGTGAATTCTGAATAATCTACAAAAGACACTTCTATTTTTCAATTTTCCAAACCATGTAGTCAATCATCCAAAGCAATCTCGATGTGAGATTCTTCATGATTGTTTATGTCCCCTCAAAATCAACAAGGACTGAGGTGGTAAAGGGAAGGAGGGAAAAGAAACATCTTAATTTTTTCCCACTTGTTTTGACTCATATTAACAAATAAAATGTCCATGGCTCAGGAAAAAAACAAACAAATGAAAAGTCCATCAGAAAAGCATTTGCATACAAACAAAAAGTTATAGTAAAGACATAAAGAATTGCCACTAAAATGGTAAAGAAAGGAGAAAAAAACTGTTCTCACCGAAAATTTCAGACTTGTTCTCCAAGTTTCAAAACTTCTTTGAAAAGTTTACTTCTTCTTCCGACCCTACCATCACACTAACTAGTCAAAAGTCATTCCCTCAAGGTCCATAGCTAAAAGCAAGGTCTTCAGCTCCCTCTTGCATTACTTCCTGTTAAACTTCCATTGGCGATGGTATTTATCTATTAGGAGTTCTAGTAAAATTTTTAGGAGGACTGAAGTAATCAAAAGTGCTAGTTATTTATGCTCAGTTCTTATTCTTTCGAATATTTAACTGCATAATAGGAGCACTACGTCAAGGTCATATATATCTTAATCCCGAAACTAAGTGTGCTCCCGACCAAACAAAAAAGGAGCACACTTAGTTTCATGATGAAGATATATATGACCTTGATGGAGCGCTCCTACAAATCAACACATAAGCACCATTTAAACCAATCAGCTTCAGTTCAAACTTCCAACGGTTTGGGTGTTTAGAAAAGTGTTGCTATGTGATGAAATATATTCATTACCAACATTATTGTCATGCTAACCATTTCCCAGTAAGCCATCTTCCGAGGTAAATTACAAAGGCTGGCCAGTTGCAGCACTTGGGGAAGTGATTCCCTCATTAGTCCAAACGAATTCTGCACTCAGGGCAAAAAAACATCAAATGCGAGCTAAAACTATAAAGTCTCACGCCTGTCACGATTCTTCCTACTCTTGAAGTTGCATCTTTTCCAATTATATGATTTTCAACTGCATCAAAATGCAGACAAATGCCTGAATGGCCTTCATGGTAAATCAATACATCGCGCATCCAATCTTTTTCCCCTTTCGTTTCAATGTTTACTTTATGCAACACAGACAAGGCAATGCACCTGCAGATTCATGATAGGAGCAAGCATGAATCTCTGATGGTAAAGAATTCAGAGCTTGTCAATTTTCCAGGAAAGATATTAAGCAACAAGAATTGTGTCAACCGCCTCCCAAATATGTAAGAGGGGGAGGGAAGGCGGACTGGGCAGAGTAAGAGACAATCACAACCTACACCGGGATCGTGCTCCATATCGAAACCATTTGGAAAAGGAAAAAATTTCAGTCATCAAGAGCTACCCAGCAACGGTTGCATCGAACGGATTTGCTGTATAAGAACCGCAGATCATTTGTGGCTATCCCCCACCTCAAGTTTCATCTTCTTCCAGGTAAAATTTGCAGTCTGGTTTAGATTTTCGGAATTCATAGCAATGTGTAAGACAGACCCAGTTCAGCCTCGGGGGTACCGCTCCAAGAACACGACACAGAAACCCTCCAAGAACAGCAGGGATCCGAAGAACTCACTCCACGCAAATGGGAAGCTGCCCAAATCCAAGAACGAGAAAGATGGAACTCGAATTCGTTACCTGCAATCCGAGGCCGAGGCAAAGAAAGAATGGATTTGAATCTTGAAGAACACCGACCCATGAAAGGACTCGTCAATCGTTACTTGGGTATCTCGATTCAGATCCAACCCAACCGGCGCCGGATCTTGAAAACGAAATGCCGAGCACGATTGACGAGTGATTCAGGGGTTCGTATTGGATCGTTAGTGAATCTTGAACGGGCAACGTTGTCTTCTCTAACTCTTTGGTAGGAAAGATGCAAGAAAATAAAGATTGAAATTTTTGTATCTGATCGCGCGCATCGAATCAAGTGCAATACTATTTCTAAATTTTTAATTTGTTCAATTTGGTTCATAATATTTAGTTCAATATGTAATCTCTGACCAATTAATCTATTCAATTATTTTCTGAACTATTTGAAAATATTTGATATTGTCTCTGATAACTCGATGATCATGTTAGTACGATATTAATTTTAATCTCATACATCTACCAACCGTATTGTATTCATGAATAACTACATAATAAATGAAAAATGGATAAGGATTTTCAAACTTCGGAATTTAGAGTTGCTTTCGTGTAAGTATCTTATCAATGTAAATTGTCAATATCATAATTTATGGTGATCGATATCGACTTCTTTTAAAGCTATAATATTAAGCTAATTCTCATTACCAATTGGTAATTTTTTTTATTGCAAACCAAAGACAAATTCTTACAGTGAATTTTCGTTTTGTTATGAATTTTCTTTACTTTTATGTTAATGCGCGGTGGAACCAACGCACAACCTTGAATTGTCCTCTAAGTTAGTGGTTTAATTGGACTAATCTATGGATTCCATGTTTATTGCTAAATGAAAATCATATGAAAAAAGCTACGAATTTCGTGCACATTATTAATCAAGATGACATTTTTTTCGTCGATTCAAAAAGATTTAATGTTCTCCTCCCTTCACTATAATTCCTGTGATTGTGTTCATCATAATTATTGCCATTCATCACAATATTAATAAAAATGTGCTGCATATTTAAGTAAATTTATGTGGTGAGTCCTGCACAAATAACTCAGATTCTTGTTTTCCTTTCTTTCAAAACTCTCTATCCAAGAAAATACTTATACAAATTGTTACATTGTTGTCGTAGAGAAGTGAACTCATAACAGTTTTTAGTAATTATCAGTTACAGTAAATTAAAAAAAAAAAAGTTCCTTCAAAACGGACCAAAATGTGATCTTTTGGGTAGCAATGGCCACTGGTGCAAACTGAGACACCCAGAAAGAATGAAACTGCATATGTTTCACTTCACTCCAGAAGCCACACTCAACAATACTAACTACATCACAAGTAGAAAAACACATACACACACTCCTTGCAAAATATGATCAACTGTTGTCGCACGCTGTAGTAGGGAAGTGCTCAGACATTGCCCAGTCGAAACTGGAATAGTTTGCGAAATTGCTGCACGGAGATGGCATGTAGCCATAGTCAAGCTCATCGCCGTAGTTGTTATATGAGAAATCAAAGAAGGACGATGATCCATCCTCTGCTTCTGCGTGTGGCTGATAGGTTAGAGTGTCGTTGTAGTCTAATAAAGTGTCATCCAGAGGCTGCAATGGAGGGAGCGATTCCATTAACTCTTCCACTAACATCTGCATTCAAAACAATGTAGATCATATAAAACAACCCATCTTAAGTACCTTTACAGAAACAATCCTAAAGTATGAAATGAAAATAGTCCCAAAGATGTTGCTATTGTGATTATGCAGTCATTAGTATTTTGGAATAGAAAACCAATGAGTCTCTGTGACTTTGATATGGTCTATTGGTCTTGGGACTCAACCCCATGCTATGTAAGTTCTACAAAATAAAATGCTTGTCTCTCACCTCGGCTTGAGCATCAACTGCTTCTTGGTTATCAGCAACTTCGTTGTTGGGGGTGTCACAGAAGCTGGAATGGTACCCTTCTTGATACACAGGGGTCCCTGATACATTGCTAGTGTATGCGTGAGAGCTGCTTGAACAGCCTTCGGGGCTGACTGTCGGAGCGTGAGCCGTTATCAGCTTCTTCTCTTTTTTGTTCTTGATCCGACATGCCACGTAAGGTGGCATCTGCATATATATATATCATGAACAACATTAGTAACAGAGAAACAGCCCGTAACTACAGAGCATGTCCCAAATGTTATTTATAACCAATTGCGCTGTTTTCACCCATTATTGGCTCCTTACGTCCCCTTATCACATCGATTTGACTACATTACCAAGGCTTTCTCATTGAATCATTGGTATTCGGTTAAGAGGTAACCTCACCAAAGAAATAGAGCCAAAGATATGACAAAGGCTTTCGCGGCCTGTCCATTTGCATTGCAGTGACGCGCGGGCTTCGTGGGTATGTTCTTTATTTTAACGCGCTAGTGCCCGCACACCATGCCCACAATTTCTCCCAAATCTTTTTCTTCCCTGGGAGATGAGAATACCTTCTCTTTACTTTATATCGTGGCGATCCCGAGGTCCGAACGAAACCCGAGATAAAGTAATTTAAGGACTTACTTAGGTCCAACGCAAGATTTTTTAATAAAGAAAAAAATTAAAAGAAAAACTAAAAAAATAAAGGCTCGCACTATCTTCACCCATTATTGGATCCCGATACCCCTATCAAATGGATTTGACTACATTACTAGTTAATTTTCTAACGCGAGAAGATATTTTGAGTAGTGTGTGGACTCATTTTCTTGCTCGAGATTATGTTGTCTTTATAAAAAAAGGTAGAAACGAATGTGTTATTCTGGGTTGCGAATATTGTGATCAACATAATATTTATTTTGCGCGTTGGAGAAAAAAGACCGGATCTTTTTTGTTCAGAAGCTCCTCATCAGTGGCATGGAATCTGAATCCTGGAGGGAGTGATCTCATTACTTCAGAGATTGTGTTTTCCATTTGGATGGCAAACTTGTGCAAGCAGAGAAAGGAAGAACAAGACAAAAGGACTGAGATTTTGTGGGTGGGTTTGAAGTGAGGTAGGACTAACATTGGTCAAGTGTGAGGAATTTATAGTGCGAACCCGTGCATGGACTCAGTGAATGACATACTTCCCCTCCCTTCCCAACTGAGTTGTCTCGCTTCGCTTGCTTGAGAAGTGCAAAACCACACTGTTCTGTGGTCACTGGACCCCTCATCCTATGCCCGAATACATTTTAGCTTCCTCTAAGAAGTTGACTGCTGAACCCCATGGATGATCCAGAACATTCAGATGACATGCCAAAAGTCTAATGAGTCCCCCTCTATGCATGCATGAATCTATTTTTCAAAACGAATAAACCAAAAGCTAGGGATTTATATATTGCATCAAGTCTTCACCACTAACGCAGTATTTTCTACTAGATAAGCATCATCGATCTCAAGATACCGGTAGAAAAATTTTTGTTATGGTGATCGAATATGCCCGAGTTTCTCATGTGATTAGTGGTTCTTATGCATAAAAACTCTCAAATCTGGACGATTTTCCTAATAAACCCAAAAACCCCAACTTTACTCAAATTTTCTTTTCGGGCAAAAAGAAACCGATCCCGTTTTCCCTTTTCATGTAAATAGTATGTTTATATGAGGGAGGGCGAAAATTTTAATGTGAGATTTGGTGATTTGTCTCTCATGATTTAGAGAGAATCGAAATCGGTATCAATATTCACTGCTACATAATCACAAATTTTATGAACCTTTTTAGAGTTGGGGATTAATCCAATAAGTTCCAACATCCTAACATGCATGCATATATATACTTGATTTAAAGTATAATAAATAGAAGTTTCTGGAATTTCATGTGCATCAAACAAAGAATTTCAGCCTATTGTCTGAGCTTCAGCACGACCAACTATCTTCTTTTTTTTTTATAGTTTTGTTGGGGGAAAAACAATGTTGCACACTTTTATGATTGAGAATAGACCTCCATTAGTGTCCTCATGTGAAATAGAAAAAAAAAAGAAATATCTTTTGGGCCTTCTTGTTGAAGTTCAACCCTTGTTCCCAAAGGGTTGCACTTTTTCACCTGGACCTACATGGCGATGGCACTTTCAGTTTTTCTTTCCCCCACATGTTTCATCGGCTAACCATTTGTCTATGAGTTTCTAATATAAAAATAAGCAATAAAAAAATTGGGTAGAACTTTTCATGGTTAAGCCACGTCATAGGAAAATTTGTCCAAAAATTCATAAACTTATTACACTTTTTACCAATTCAATCTTAAACTTTTAATTTTGCTAATTGAATCCTAATCCTTTTCAAGTTTTGCCAATTGAGCCACTCCTCGCAGATTAGCTCGCGGTCGCGATCCTACTCAAGCGTGACTTCCCGACCGGATAGGCGACATCGAGCCGTATGATCCCGAAGTTCTTGCCTGCGGACTGCAAGGCCCCCGGAGATGCCGGGCCTCCGGGTCCCGCCTGCCAACGAGCACTTCCAGAGGCCCGCCGACAAGCCGACCCTGTTCTTCCTGCCTTCCGCAAACCGTTGGCACGTGGGGAACGTGCTCGAGGCCAATTGGTGCGCGACCAGGTCGAACCGGATGATAATTTTCTCAAACTCACTGGATATTGAGAACCAGGATCAGAAGCTCGCAGAACAGTATGGATTTTGGAATCAGCAAGTGTACAATGGCATACTCCACGAGTATGCAAAGAAATTCTACATCCCCACCGATTTTCATCGCTCTCATCTCTGCATCTTTGGCAACCTCTCTTTCAGCTTCTTCGACATCGACCCTAAGGTTGATTTAGCGAGCCTCTTGCCAGGTATCTTTGAGTTTCTTGACTCGATAATCGTACATGTTTCGTGTCAGCTTCGAATCAATCGGTGCGTCATTTCATTGGTGTTTGTTAGTTTGTCAATGATTAACATTTGAATCCGTTAACAACATGCTGAAGGACTTTATAGAACTTGCTCTTGATAAACAACTAACTGCAATTACTCGTGATTGTCGAGTGAAACCCGCTTGAAAGGTGTAGGATTATTCGACCAAGGATTTGCAGAGTTTGAACATGCTGATTCTGAAACTGTCACACCTAGGACCATGACCCGGAATTTAAATGACTTCATTCACCTTGTTTGGGAGATTCATATTTTGAAGAGACGATCAAAGATCACCATGTCGATTAGCGGATCATTTAGTGTGAACGAGGGTATTTTCATGTGTTTTCACAGTAGTTTCATCAAAGTAAAGCTGTTTACCTTTTCTTTTTAATAGGTTAACGAGATTATTATGATTTCTGTGGTCTTACTCTGAAATTGCTGATGGACTTTGACCTCCCTCTTGTAGATGATTTTAAGCAAAGGAGAAAGGAGAGGCAGCAGAAATCCGACAACACGGAGCGCGATCATGACCACGAATATGCAGGAAAGTAAACAACGTCGATCTTAATGCGTTTCATGTGAACAGAATCCCTGCACATCAAGGTTTCGTAATTTCTTTTACCCCGACATCTTCGCACGTTTCTGTCCATGCATGCATAAACAGTAACTTAAATAGATTAATTCAATTCAGCGTTCGCCTAATTCCAATACACATTGTCGGAAAAATGATACGCTGTGCCTTTGTCGCACTAATTCGTATGTCTTGACGATGTGTGTATATGTATGAACGGTGTAGGATTGAGATTTCATGCGATTTTAACCGTTCAGTCACTTCAATGGGAGGTTCAGTCAATCGAGCCGGACCATTCATTGTATATGTATGAACTGTGTAGGATTGAGATTTCCTGCGAGTTCAGTCACTTCAATGGGAGGTTCAGTCAATCGAGCCGGACCATTCATTGTATATGTGTGAACTGTGTAGGATTGAGATTTCCTGCCATTTTAACCGTTCAGTCACTTCAATGGGAGGTTCAGTCAATCGAGCCAGACCATTCATTGTTCGGAGGAAAAACATTGTCCTGTGAAATATGAATGTGCACGAGATGGAACTTATACATTATATTTGGGCTCGGATAGAGATGATGCGAGCTTGCTGAGATAAAACTACTCATTCCAATAGACTGCAATTCCAAACCGCTTCTAATTTCATGGACACAATTTGCAGCGTCTTGAGTTCTTTCGGGAGCAGTTCGACGACTTCGATCCATTGCACGGATACCATTTTCCTCGGCGACACCGCTGCAAGTGGCAGCCGCCTCCCGCCGGTTGGTTGAAGCTGAACTTCAGCGGCAAAGCCCGCGACGGAGTCTCGCCTGCAGGCTACGGCGGGATCCTCCGCGATGAGTACGGGAACATGATCGTGACGTACAGCTGTAGCCTCGGCGAGCTAGCGGACACCACGGTGGCGAATGCAGAGGCGCTGAGAGTGGGCATGAGGCTGCTGGAGGATGTTCCCGGAGGAGTGAAACAATTGGTCATGGAAGGGACGGATCTCAGCGTTGTGAGATGGGCCAACTCCTGGCCGGAGCCGCCAGAGAAGATCAAGGAAGCGGTGGACGACATCCTCACAGTTGTGGCACGGATCAAGACGGTGATTTACCCCGTGTACGAGGAGGCCAACGAGGCCGCGATCGCGTCGGCTAAGGAAGGTGCAACATCGCAAGATCGACGTGTTTGGATTTCCTCCGAGATAAGAGGTAAATGGGCTAAAAATCTCGCAAAGCTAACCTTCATGGGATTCGGTTGAGATAATTGGTGGATTTAAGCTAATCACTGACGTTTTCAGTATTATAAACTCAACTTTGATGTTCACAACATGTTCTTTTGACGCATGACTTTCTTGAATTTCTGCTACATTCTTGGCATTTCTCTACCGTGGATCAATCCAAACACGAAAGTTGCGGAGTTGAGGGCCAACTCAACCCGCTTTCATTTTCCCTGAGCAGCTGACGCAAATGGAATAACCAAGCGACAGAAAAGAGAGAGAAGAAGAAGAGGGCAAAAGCAAGAAAGGGGCAGAGGGAAAAACAGTGAAGAGTCAGCTGCAGGAAAATCGAGAGAGAGAGAGAGAGAGAGAGAGAGAGAGAGAGAGAGAGAGAGAGAGAGAGAGAGAGAGAGAGAGAGAGAGAGAGAGAGAGAGGCAGGGGAAGTGGGTTAATCCAATAAGTTGGGGATTAGTCCAATAAGTTCAGACATCCTAGCATGCATGCATCATGCATGAACATACACTCGATTTAAGGTATGATATATAGGAGTTTCTGGAATTTGGTGTGCATCAAACAAAGAATTTTAGCCTGTGGTTTGAGCTTCAGCAAGACCAACTGTCTTATTTCATTAGTTTTGGAGGCAAAGAACAATGTTGCACAACTTCAACGATTGAGATTAGACGTCCATTAGTGTCCTCATGTGAAATAGAAAAAAAAAACATCTTTTGGGCCTTCTTGTTGAAGTTCAACCCTTGTTCCCAAAGGGTTGCACTTTCAGTTTTTCTTTCCCCACATGTTTCATTATCCACTCCTTTTGGGTTACTATTTCTCTATGAGTTTCTAATATATAGATAAACAATAAAAAAAAATTGGGTAGAACTTTTCATGGTTAAGCCTCATCATCATAAAGCTCCATTGCCTCCCACTCCTTTTAAAATTAATTAGACATGTTTCTTTACATTAATTAGAAAAAAAAATTGATATCATGTAATCTAATATAATTTTTCTAGAACAATATATTAACATCGATGGATTATGGATGAATCGTTTTCTCAACCCGTAAATCAAAACTAGGGATTTATAATATGCATCAAGTCTTCACCACTAGTAGGGAGCATTTTTTGTTAGATAAGCATCATGGGTCTCATGTAGGGCCGGCAAAATGGGTTTAACTCAAATTTAAAGCCCAAAAAAAAGGTCAAGAATAGGTCACTAGAGTCCATTTATTTCACAGAAAATGAGTAATTTGAAAAATATTTTTCAAAAAATGATTGCTTGTACCGCTTAATCAATAAAAAATGTTTCATTATCGATAGCAATATGTCTCAACATTTTCATTAAAAAAAAAAAGTTCGGTTCATTGTTTTTGTAATAAATATAAGTGATTATTTTTTGAAAAATATTTTTCAAATCACTCTTTTTTTCGTAAGACAAACGTTACGGCCTAAATGTGATTTTTTTGGGTAGCAATGGCCACTGTAAAAAGTACGAAACTGCCTATGTTTTACTTCACTCCAGAAGCCACACTCAACAATACTAAATACATCTCAAGTAAAAACACACACTCCTAGCTAATTATGATTAGCCGTTGTCGCACGTTGTAGTAGAGAAGTGATCAGACATTGCCCCAGTCGAAACTGGAATAGTTTGCGAAATTGCTGTATGGAGATGGCATGTAGCCATAGTCAAGCTCATCGCCGTAGTTGTTATATGAGAAATCAAATAAGGACGATGATCCATCCTCTGCTTCTGCGTGTGGCTGATAGGTTAGAGTGTCGTTGTAGTCTAATAAAGTGTCATCCAGAGGCTGCAATGGAGGGAGCGATTCCATTAACTCTTCCACTGACATCTGCATTCAAAACAATGTAGATCATATAAAACAACCCATCTTAAGTACCTTTACAGAAACAATCCTGAAGTTTGAAATGAAAATAGTCCCAAAGATGTTGCTATTGTGATTATGCAGTCATTAGTATTTTGGAATAGAAAACCAATGAGTCTCTGTGACTTTGATATGGTCTCTTGATCTTGGGACCAAACCCCATGCTATATAAGTTCTACAAAATAAAATGCGCATCTCTCACCTCGGGTTGAGCATCAACTGATTCTTGGTTATCAGCAACTTCGTTGTCGGGGGTGTTACAGAAGCTGGAATGGTCCCCTTCTTGATTCACAGGGGTCCCTGATACATTGCTAGTGTATGCGTGAGGGCTGCTTGAACAGCCTTCGGGGCTGACTGTCGGAGCGTAAGCCATTATCAGCTTCTTCTCTTTTTTGTTCTTGATCCGACATGCCACGTAAGGCAGCAGCTGCATGTATATCATGAACAACATTAGTAACAGAGAAACAGCCCGTAACTACAGAGCGTGTCTCAAATGTTATTTATAACCAATTGCGTTCTGCAAATGAATGAGAACCAAAACGTTACCTCATCTGCGTTGTGATTATGGCCCAAACACTCAGGATTTAGGTGGTACTCGTGAGACACCCAGTTGGTCCGTTTGCCTTTAGGCACACGGCCCTCGTAGAACACCAGTGTCTTCTTGATTCCTATCGGCGCATTGGTGTCCTCACTCATGATGGCGCGTTCCTTGCCGGTTACTTTCCAGTAACCGGCTTTGGTTGTGCGGTCGGAGCGCTTGCTGTTAAAGTACTTGCGCTTCAAATGACAAAAGAAAAACAGCTCCTTACTGTTGAACATGTGACGGAACATGGCGGGCAATTGCCAAGGTTCGAATTCGCATACATCGATCTCCGGTATTACATCATAGTAGTGTTCGCCTTGTTGTCCCAGTATTTTGGGCTTCAAGTATTGAATCAGTAGCTCCTCATCAGTGGCATGGAATCTGAATCCTGGAGGGAGTGATCTCATTACTTCAGAGATTGTGTTTTCCATTTGGATGACAAACTTGTGCAAGCAGAGAGAGGAAGAACAAGACAAAAGGACTGAGATTTTGTGGGTGGGTTTGAAGTGAGGCAGGACTAACATTGGCCAAGTGTGAGGAATTTATAGTGCGGACCCGTGCATGGACTCAGTGAATGACATACTTCCCCTCCCTTCCCAACTGAGTTGTCTCGCTTCGCTTGCTTGAGAAGTGCAAAACCACACTCTTCAGTGTTCACTGGACCCCTCATCCTATGCCGGAATACATTTTAGCTTCCTCTAAGAAGTTGACTGCTGAACCCCATGGATGATCCAGAACATTCAGATGACATGCCAAAAGTCTAATGAGTCCCCCTCTATGCATGCATGAATCTATTTTTCAAAACGAATAAACCAAAAGCTAGGGATTTATATATATTGCATCAAGTCTTCACCACTAGCGCAGTATTTTCTACTAGATAAGCATCATCGATCTCAAGATACCGGTAGAAAAAGTTTTGTTATGGTGATCGAATATGCCCGAGTTTCTCATGTGATCAATGGTTCTTATGCATAAAAACTCTCAAATCTGGACGATTTTCCTAATAAACCCAAAAACTCCAACTTTACTCAAATTTTCTTTTCAGGCAAAAAGAAACCTATCCCATTTTCCCTTTTCATGTAAATAGTATGTTTATATGAGGGAGGGCGAAAATTTTAATGTGAGATTTGGTGATTTGTTTCTCATGATTTAGAGAGAATCGAAATCGGTATCAATATTCACTGCTACAAAATCACAAATTTTATGAACCTTTTTAGAGTTGGGGATTAATCCAATAAGTTCAGACATCCTAACATGCATGCATACATATACTTGATTTAAAGTATAATAAATAGAAGTTTCTGGAATTTCATGTGCATCAAACAAAGAATTTCAGCCTATTGTCTGAGCTTCAGCACGACCAACTATCTTCTTTTTTTTTTATAGTTTTGTTGGGGGAAAAACAATGTTGCACACTTTTATGATTGAGAATAGACCTCCATTAGTGTCCTCATGTGAAATAGAAAAAAAAAAGAAATATCTTTTGGGCCTTCTTGTTGAAGTTCAACCCTTGTTCCCAAAGGGTTGCACTTTTTCACCTGGACCTACATGGCGATGGCACTTTCAGTTTTTCTTTCCCCCACATGTTTCATCGGCTAACCATTTGTCTATGAGTTTCTAATATAAAAATAAGCAATAAAAAAATTGGGTAGAACTTTTCATGGTTAAGCCACGTCATAGGAAAATTTGTCCAAAAATTCATAAACTTATTACACTTTTTACCAATTCAATCTTAAACTTTTAATTTTGCCAATTGAATCCTAATCCTTTTCAAGTTTTGCCAATTGAGCCACTCCTCGCAGTACTAGCTCGCGGTCGCGATCCTACTCAAGCGTGACTTCCCCGACCGGATAGGCGACATCGAGCTGTATGATCCTGAGTTCTTGCCTGCGGACTGCAAGGCCCTGGAGATGCTGGGCCTCCGGGTCCTGCCTGCCAACGAGCACTTCCAGAGGCCCGCCGACAAGCCGACCCTGTTCTTCCTGCCTTCCGCAAACCGTTGGCACGTGGGGAACGTGCTCGAGGCCAATTGGTGCGCGACCAGGTCGAACCGGATGATAATTTTCTCAAACTCACTGGATATTGAGAACCAGGATCAGAAGCTCGCAGAACAGTATGGATTTTGGAATCAGCAAGTGTACAATGGCATACTCCACGAGTATGCAAAGAAATTCTACATCCCCACCGATTTTCATCGCTCTCATCTCTGCATCTTTGGCAACCTCTCTTTCAGCTTCTTCGACATCGACCCTAAGGTTGATTTAGCGAGCCTCTTGCCAGGTATCTTTGAGTTTCTTGACTCGATAATCGTACATGTTTCGTGTCAGCTTCGAATCAATCGGTGCGTCATTTCATTGGTGTTTGTTAGTTTGTCAATGATTAACATTTGAATGCGTTAAGAACATGCTGAAGGACTTTATAGAACTCGTTCTTGATAAACAACCAACTGCAATTACTCGTGATTATCGAGCAAAACCCGCTCGAAAGGCATAGGAATATAGGATTATTCGACCAAGGATATGCAGAGTTTGAACATGCCGATTCTGAAACTGTCACACCTAGAACAATGACCCGGAATTTAAATGACTTCATTCACCTTGTTTGGGAGATTCATATTTTGAAGAGACGATCAAAGATCACCATGTGGATTAGCGGATCATTAAGTATGAAAGAGGGTATTTTCATGTGCTTTCACAGTAGTTTCATCAAAGTAAAGCTGTTTACCTTTTCTTTTTAATAGGTTAACGAGATTATTATGATTTCTGTGGTCTTACTCTGAAATTGCTGATGGACTTTGACCTCCTTCTTGTAGATGATTTTAAGCAAAGGAGAAAGGAGAGGCAGCAGAAATCCGACAACACGGAGCGCGATCATAACCACGAATATGCAGGAAAGTAAGCAACGTCGATCTTAATGTGTTTCATGTGAACAGAATCCCTGCACATCAAGGTCTCCTAATTTCTTTTACCCCGACATCTTCGCACGTTTCTGTCCATGCAAGCATAAACAGTAACTTAAATATATTAATTCAATTCAGCCTTCGCCTAATTCCAATACACATTGTTGGAAAAATGATACGTTGTGCCTTTGTCGCACTAATTCGTATGTCTTGACGATGTGTGCATATGCATGAACTGTGTAGGATTGAGATTTCATGCGATTTTAACCGTTCAGTCACATCAATGGGAGGTTCAGTCAATCGAGCTGGACCATTCATTGTTCGGAGGAAAAACATTGTCTCGTGAAATATGAATGTGCACGAGATGGAACTTATACATTATATTTGGGCTCGGATAGAGATGATGCGAGCTTGCTGAGATAAAACTACTCATTCCAATAGACTGCAATTCCTAACCGCTTCTAATTTCATGGACACAATTTGCAGCGTCTTGAGTTCTTTCGGGAGCAGTTCAACGACTTCGATCCATTGCACGGATACCGTTTTCCTCGGCGACACCGCTGCAAGTGGCAGCCGCCTCCCACCGGTTGGTTGAAGCTGAACTTCAGCGGCAAAGCCCGTGATGGAGTCTCGCCTGCGGGCTACAGCAGGATCCTCCGCGATGAGTACTGGAACATGATCGCGACGTACAGCTGTAGCCTCGGCGAGCTAGTGGACGCCACGGTAGCGAATGCAGAGGCGCTGAGAGTGGGCATGAGGCTGCTGGAGGATGTTACCGGAGGAGTGAAACAATTGGTCATGGAAGGGACGGATCTCAGCGTTGTGAGATGGGCCAACTCCTGGCCGGAGCCGCCAGAGAAGATCAAGGAAGCGGTGGACGACATCCTCAAAGTTGTGGCACGGATCAAGACGGTGATTTACCCCGTGTACGAGAAGGCCAACGAGGCCGCGATCGCGTCGGCTAAGGAAGGTGCAACGTCGCAAGATCGACGTGTTTGGATTTCCTCCGAGATAAGAGGTAAATGGGCTAAAAATCTCGCAAAGCTAACCATCAAGGGATTCGGTTGAGATAATTAGTGGATTTAAGCTAATCACTGACGTTTTCAGTATTATAAACTCAACTTTGATGTTCACAACATGTTCTTTTGACGCATGACTTTCTTGAATTTCTGCTACATTCTTGGCATTTCTCTACCCCGGATCAATCCAAACACGAAAGTTGCGGAGTTGAGAGCCAACTCAACCCGCTTTCATTTTCCCTGAGCAGCTGACGCAAATGGAATAACCAAGCGACAGAAAAGAGAGAGAAGAAGAAGAGGGCAAAAGCAAGAAAGGGGCAGAGGGAAAAACAGTGAAGAGTCAGCTGCAGGAAAATCGAGAGAGAGAGAGAGAGAGAGGCAGGGGAAGTGGGTTAATCCAATAAGTTGGGGATTAGTCCAATAAGTTCAGACATCCTAACATGCATGCATCATGCATGAACATACACTCGATTTAAGGTATGATATATAGGAGTTTCTGGAATTTGGTGTGCATCAAACAAAGAATTTTAGCCTGTGGTTTGAGCTTCAGCAAGACCAACTGTCTTATTTCATTAGTTTTGGAGGCAAAGAACAATGTTGCACAACTTCAACGATTGAGATTAGACCTCCATTAGTGTCCTCATGTGAAATAGAAAAAAAAAAACATCTTTTGGGCCTTCTTGTTGAAGTTCAAACCTTGTTCCCAAAGGGTTGCACTTTCAGTTTTTCTTTCCCCACATGTTTCATTATCCACTCCTTTTGGGTTACTATTTGTCTATGAGTTTCCAATATACAGATAAACAATAAAAAAAAAAATTTGGGTAGAACTTTTCATGGTTAAGCCTCATCGTCATAAAGCTCCATTGCCTCCTACTCCTTTTAAAATTAATTAGACATGTTTCTTTACATTAATTAAAAAAAATTGATATCATGTAATCTAATATAATTTTTCTAGAACAATATATTAACATCGGTGGATTATGGATGAATCTTTTTCTCAACCCGTAAATCAAAACTAGGGATTTATAATATGCATCAAGTCTTCACCACTAGTAGGGAGCATTTTTTTGTTAGATAAGCATCATGGGTCTCATGTAGGGCCGGCAAAATGGGTTTAACTCATATTTAAAGCCCAAAAAAAAGGTCAAGAATAGTTCACTAGAGTCCATTTATTTCACGAAAAATGAGTGATTTGAAAAATATTTTTCAAAAACTGATTGCTTGTACCGCTTAAAATAATTAATTAATAAAAAATGTTTCATTATCGACAGCAATATATCTAAACATTTTCGTAAAAAATAAAAAAAAGTTCCGTTCATTGTTTTTGTAATAAATATAAGTGATTATTTTTTGAAAAATATTTTTTAATTCACTCTTTTTTCGTAAGACAAACGGATTCTAAACGTTACGGCCTAAATGTGATTTTTTTGGGTAGCAATGGCCACCGTAAAAAGTACGAAACTGCCTATGTTTTACTTCACTCCAGAAGCCACACTCAACAATACTAAATACATCTCAAGTAAAAACACACACTCCTAGCTAATTATGATTAACCGTTGTCGCACGTTGTAGTAGAGAAGTGATCAGACATTGCCCCAGTCGAAACTGGAATAGTTTGCGAAATTGCTGCATGGAGATGGCATGTAGCCATAGTCAAGCTCATCGCCGTAGCTGTCATATGAGAAATCAAATAAGGTCGATGATCCATCCTCTGCTTCTGCGTGTGGCTGATAGGTGAGAGTGTTGTTGTAGTCTAATGAAGTGTCATCCAGAGGCTGCAATGGCGGGAGCGATTCCATTAACTCTTCCACTGACATCTGCATTCAAAACAATGTAGATCATATAAAACAACCCATCTTAAGTACCTTTACAGAAACAATCCTGAAGTATGAAATGAAAATAGTCCCAAAGATGTTGCTATTGTGATTATGCAGTCATTAGTATTTTGGAATAGAAAACCAATGAGTCTCTGTGACTTTGATATGGTCTATTGGTCTTGGGACTAAACCCCATGCTATATAAGTTCTACAAAATAAAATGCTCGTCTCTCACCTCGGCTTGAGCATCAACTGCTTCTTGGTTATCAGCAACTTCGTTGTTGGGGGTGTCACAGAAGCTGGAATGGTACCCTTCTTGATACACAGGGGTCCCTGATACATTGCTAGTGTATGCGTGAGGGCTGCTTGAACAGCCTTCGGGGCTGACTGTCGGAGCGTGAGCCGTTATCAGCTTCTTCTCTTTTTTGTTCTTGATCCGACATGCCACGTAAGGTGGCATCTGCATATATATCATGAACAACATTAGTAACAGAGAAACAGCCCGTACTACAGAGCGTGTCTCAAATATTATTTATAACCAATTGCGTTCTGCAAATGAATGAGAACCAAAACGTTACCTCATCTGCGTTGTGATTATGGCCCAAACACTCAGGATTTAGGTGGTACTCGTGAGACACCCAGTTGGTCCTTTTGCCTTTAGGCACGCGGCCCTCGTAGAACACCAGTGTCTTCTTGATTCCTATCGGCGCATTGGTGTCCTCGCTCATGATGGCGCGTTCCTTGCCCGTTACTTTCCAGTAACCGGCTTTGGTTGTGCGGTCGGAGCGCTTGCTGTTAAAGTACTTGCGCTTCAAATGACAAAAGAAAAACAGCTCCTTACTGTTGAACATGTGACGGAACATGGCGGGCAATTGCCAAGGTTCGAATTCACATACATCGATCTCCGGTATTACATCGTAGTAGTGTTCGCCGGGTTGTCCCAGTATTTTGGGCTTCAAGTATTGAATCAGAAGCTCCTCATCAGTGGCATGGAATCTGAATCCTGGAGGGAGTGATCTCATTACTTCAGAGATTGTGTTTTCCATTTGGATGGCAAACTTGTGCAAGCAGAGAGAGGAAGAACAAGACAAAAAAGGACTGAGATTTTGTGGGTGGGTTTGAAGTGAGGTAGGACTAACATTGGCCAAGTGTGAGGAATTTATAGTGCGGACCCGTGCATGGACTCAGTGAATGACATACTTCCCCTCCCTTCCCAACTGAGTTGTCTCGCTTCGCTTGCTTGAGAAGTGCAAAACCACACTCTTCAGTGTTCACTGGACCCCTCATCCTATGCCGGAATACATTTTAGCTTCCTCTAAGAAGTTGACTGCTGAACCCCATGCATGATCCAGAACATTCAGATGTCATGCCAAAAGTCTAATGAGTCCCCCTCTATGCATGCATGAATCTATTTTTCAAAACGAATAAACCAAAAGCTAGGGATTTATATATTGCATCAAGTCTTCACCACTAGCGCAGCATTTTCTACTAGATAAGCATCATCGATCTCAAGATACCGGTAGAAAAAGTTTTGTTATGGTGATCGAATATGCCCGAGTTTCTCATGTGATCAGTGGTTTTTATGGATAAAAACTCTCAAATATGGACGATTTTCCTAATAAACCCCAAAACACTAACTTTACTCAAATTTTCTTTTTAGGCAAAAAGAAACCAATCCGTTTACCCTTTTCATGTAAATAGTATGTTTATACGAGGGAGGGCAAAAATTTTAATGTGGGATTTGGTGATTTGTCTCTCATGATTTAGAGAGAATCGAAATCGGTATCAATATTCAATAATCACAAATTTTATGAACCTTTTTAGAGTTGGGGATTAATCCAATAAGTTCAGACATCCTAACATGCATGCATACATATACTTGATTTAAAGTATAATATACAGAAGTTTCTGGAATTTCGTGTGCATCAAACAAAGAATTTCAGCCTATTGTCCGAGCTTCAGCACGACCAACTATCTTTTTCTTATAGTTTTGTTGGGGAAAAACAATGTTGCACACTTTTATGATTGAGAATAGACCTCCATTAGTGTCCTCATGTGAAATAGAAAAAAGAAAAATCTTTTGGGCCTTCTTGTTGAAGTTCAACCCTTGTTCCCAAAGGGTTGCACTTTTTCACCTGGACCTACACGGCGATGGCACTTTCAGTTTTTCTTTCCCCCACATGTTTCATCATTCACTCCTTTTGGCTAACAATTTGTCTATGAGTTTCTAATATAAAAATAAGGGCCTAATTCCCTAAAAAACCCTCAACTTTAACCTTTGTCCCAATTATATCCCAAACTTTTTCTTGTCTCATAAAAAACCTCAAACTTTCACTTTTGTCCCAAATCTACTCAATTAACTTTTCGTCCAATTTTTTAATATTATTTTTTCGAATTTTTTTATTTTTTCTTTTCTTTTCTTTTTTTTTTTGTTTCACCTTCAACCTCTGGCCGGTCGCCGGTCCGGCGACCGGCCAGAGGCGGGGGCCAGCGAGGTCTGCCCCGCCGGCCGCTGGCGAGGCTCGACCTCCCCGGCATTGGGCGAGGCCGACCTCGCCAATAGCCGGCGGGGCCGAGCCTCGCCAGCCATGGCGAGGCTCGGCCTCGCCGAATCCTAGCGAGGCCGAACCTCGCCGTTGTTGGGCAAGGCCGACCTCGCCGGTTCCGGCGGGGCCGAGCCTCGCCGTGGCTGGTGAGTTTCTTCCAGCGGTTCGCCTGAATTCGGCGAGGTGCGATCGAGATTCGCCATGGCTAGCTCCGGCGATGGAGAGAACGGCGAGAACCGCGGGACCGCAACGAGCCCGGCAATCCGTCATCGATAGACGCGTCCTCGGTGGAGTGCGGGTCGAGCTCGAGGGTCTCAAGGGGGACAGTCCGAGGAGATTGGGATGGCGGAGAGGCTGACAGACGTCTTCGTCGGGGGAGGCGACGAAGATCTGTTGATGCAGCGGAGTGATCGGGAGGATTGGGTTCTCAGGCGCTCGATATGCACGTGGTTGGGGCCTGCCGCTCGATATGCCGCTTGCCGGCGGGCCGATCTCGCCAATAGCCGGCGGGCCGAGCCTCGCCCCGGGCGAGGCTCGGCTCGCCTGCTGGCCATTGCGAGGTCGGCTCGCCCAACGCCGGCGAGCCCGAGCCTCGCCGGATCCGGCGAGGGCTCGGCCACGCCAAGCAACTCGGCGAGGTCGGCCTCGCCCGAATCTGGCGAGGTTCAGCCTCAGCCGTTCGGCGGGGCCGAGCCTCGCCGTGGTCGGTGAGGCTCGGCCCGCCGGCTTATTGGCGAGGCTCGGCCTCGCCCAACGCCGGGAGGCCGAGCCTCGCCCGGCCGGCGGGACCGACCTAGGCCGGCCCCGCCTCGGCCGGCCACCGGGACGAGACCGGGCCAGAGGTTGAAGGTGAAACAAAAAAAAGAGAAAAGGAAAGGAAAAAGAAAAGAAAAGAAAAAATAAAAAAATTCGAAAAAGTAAAAAATAATATTAAAAAATTGGACGAAAAGTTAATAGGGTAGATTTGGGACAAAAGTGAAAGTTTGGGGTGTTTTATGAGACAAAAAAAAGTTTGGGATATAATTGGGACAAAGTCTAAAGTTGAGGGTTTTTTAGGGAATTGGGCCTAAAAATAAGCAATAAAAAATTGGGTAAAACTTTTCGTGGTTAAGCCACATCATTGGGAAAATTATCCAAAAATTCATAAACTTATTTCACTTTTTGCCAATTCAATCCTAAACTTTTAATTTTGCCAATTAAATTCTAAACCTTTTCAAGTTTTGCCAATCGAGTCAATCTTAGCCAATTTTGATCGGAAATCGCTAACGTGGAAGTGGTACGGCCAGTGCTGTCGTGGACAATTTTTAATAATAGTTAATACATTTCAAATTTTTATTAATTTTTTATACTTTTCTTTTTGTTTCTTTTTTGGTTCAAAGGGTCAACGACCCCCACTGGCCCCTGGGTGAGGGCCACGAAGCCCTTGCCTGCTAGGGGCGAGGGTTCCAACCGTCACTGTGGTCTCCGAGGGCTTGAGTGAGGGCTTGCATGTCCTCACTGGCCACAGGAAGGGCTCGTGAGCCCTCGCCAGATCTGGCGAGGCGAGGGCATGGCGGTCCTCGCCAGCCATAACGCGGATGGGCGAGGGCTGCGACGCCCTTGTTGTGGCCAGTGAGGGGTCACAGCCCCTCGCCGGCTTCAGTGAGGGGCCGCGCTCCTTGCCTCGCCAGATCCGGGGAGGGCTCACGGGCCTTCCATGTGGCTTCAAGCCCAAAAACACAGGCCATAAATAGTTCACTAAAGCGGCCCACAATTTAACCTAATTTTCCAAAGCCCACACGGCCACACCCACTGCCCGCGCGAAGCCTTTGCATATAAGGGTCTCTTCCCTTCGCTTCGTCGACGAAGTTGTGGTTTCCTTCTTCTCCGCCGTCTTCATGGCATCCTCTCTCTGTTCCTGCTAGTTCCTCTATCTCCCGTTGTTTGCTCTGAATAATTATCGTCGTTGTCATTTGTTGGGTGATTTTTAGCAGTGATGATAAATGTTAATCCCAGCTCTACGAGACCTGTCACAGGTCGGGGAGTTGAATTCTTGTTTCCAACGTTTATCTGAGCCGTGAAAGTCCACCCATTTTTCTTCACAAACCGATTGCGACGATGGATGGTTTCCTTTGTTAATACGGAAAGTTTTCTGGGTTTGGTTCTGATTTTGATTTCGTTGTTTCATGTCTGTGTTGATGAATACGTCAGGAGACGGCATGGTTATATTCCCAATGCTGATTACGATTGAACCGTGCTAATGTGCCTGATCTTATATGAGTGTAAAGTTGTTTCCACTTGCTCTGAGGGAAGTGAATTGAATCGAATGATTTCTGTCTGTTTGAATGGCTCTTCTTAATGCTGAAATTCACCCTTTGAGGCTCAGTGAAGAAGGCCTATTTAAAAGAGTTGTTCTGTGCTTGTGGCCAGAAGAAAAGCAGATTCTGCTTTCAGATTTCTTGATTTCTGCTTGCATGGGACTTGCCCTGTTTCCATTTAGAATAGAAAACCAATGATTCTCTGTCACTTTGATATGGTCTGTTGGTCTTGGGACTAAACCCGATACTAAATAAGTTCTACACAATAAAATGCGTCTCTCACCTTGGGTTGAGCATCAACTGCTTCTTGGTTATCGGCAACGTTGTTGTTGGGGATGTTACAGAAGCTGCAATGTTCCCCCTTCTTGGTTACCACCCACTACCCACCCGAAGCCATAGCATATTAGGGTCTCTTCTCTTCGCTACGTTTCGCTTCGACGAAGTCGTGGTTTCCTTCTCCGTCTTCCTGGCATCCTCTCTCTTTTCCTGCCAGTGCCTCTATCTCGCGTTGTTTGCTTTGAATAATTATCGTCGTTGTCGCTTGTTGGGTGATTTTGGCAGTGATGACAAATGTTCTTATCCCAGCTCTACGAGACCTGTCACAGGTCGGGGAGTTGAATCCTTGTTTCCAACGTTTATCTGAGCCGTAAAAGTCACCCATTTTTGTTCGCAAACCGATTGCCATGATAGATTGTTTCCTTTGTTAGTACGAAAAGTTTTCTGGGTTTTCGTCTGATTTCGATTTCGTTGTTTCATGTCTGTGTTTATGAACACGTCAGGAGACTGCGTGGTTATATACCCAGTGTACCTGATCTTATGCGAGTGAAGAAGTTGGTTTCCACTTGCTCTGAGGGAAGAGCATTTCTGTCTGTTCGAATGGCTCTTCTTGATACTGAAATTCATGCTTTGAGGCTCAGTGAAGAAGGGTTATTTCAAAGAGTTGTCCTGCGTTTGTGGCCAGAAGACAGAGAAAAAAATTCTGCTCTCTGTTTGGACCGAAGGGAGCTCCTACGCGCTCTTCTCTCTGCGAGTGTAGTAGGTGTGGCCAAGTTGAGAAGCCTAATGCCGTCTCTGTTGTCATTGTTGGAAGTTTCTTTTTATGAAAATCGATTTAGTTGTTGCATATGACAGTAGCCAGAGGCAATGGCCGGTGGTGGAGCTGATTTTGATGGGTTGATCTGTCTTCTCTGACCATGATTTTATCATCAATTCATGGATTGCTTTCCAGGCCATCTGAAATAGACAGGTCAACCTATTGAGTTATCGTGAGGCTGGTGAGCAATCAAAATTTCACTCCTTGTGCATACAGGTTTAAGTCTACAGTTTATTTCTAATTTCGTTCCATGGACAACGAGCTCGGCACATGTTAGAAGAGTTTTCTGCGCCGACCATAGGCGAGGCTCACCTCTAACCAGTGAAGGTCGCTGGCCCTCGCTTGTGGCTGGCGATATCCTCAATTGCCCAGTCTATTTCGCTGGCCCTCGCTTGTTGCACATCAATAATTATTGGAGCACACGGTTCATACTGGTGAAGAGCATGCGTAATTGCAGCGTTTCGAACCTAAATTTTGAACCAATAAGACGGACACGTTCATCACTTGAGCAGCCCATTTGGGTCGGACTCCTAATCTTTAATCACTCAGAGTGTGGAGAAAAATTAATGGCCTGGGAGTGATTCTCGTTTGCTAATCTCAATGAATCACCCAATTACTCCATAAATACAATTTTCCTGTACAACAGTACAAAAAACTTCTACAATTTCTCATACATGAAAGAACCCATTAGCAATTTAGTTAATTACATAAAAGCCACTTTCACAAGACTACAATACTCATCATATACATTGTAATCGTATAGAAACATACAATTCCTGTACGGTATGTATTTGCTTCTTATTCCTAAGACTCATTATCCTATTGAAAAGAATAAGAAAGTGTTTCCTTAACTATAGTGGCATTTTGGATCTTATATTACAGGACATCTCAATGGACACCCAAGAACTAACTCATTTGATCAAGGAAGCAATGGCCAGGCAATTATCAGCCATATGGCTAAGCTTACTATCGTGGCCGGCCATCGGCGAGCTCCCCCCCGAGAACTCATCCTCGCATGTCCCGTAGTCCGTCACCGCCGCGCTCAGCATGCTGTTTATGGTCCCTATGTCCCGGTTTGGGATTGCATCCATTGCGGCTTGGAAGTTGTCCAGTGCGTCGCTGTAGTTGTCGTGGCAGTCCTTGAGGCTCATCAAGGTCTTGGCGTCCACGTACGACATCTCAATGAGCCTGCCTAGCACCATCATCGCGAGCTTGGTCTCCGCGGTCGCTGCCTTAATGGCTGTCTGGAGCAGCGCGATGGGCTCCGCCAACAGTGCGCTCCCAACCAGGAACGGGGAGAGGGTGGAGACGCAAAGGCCGGGGTAATCAGTCATGTCGCACAACTTTTTTATCGCGAGGTCGGCCCCTCCGGCCTGTATTAGGCTGCCCCTGGGCACAGTAGTGGCCTCTACATTGGTTGGTGGAGGATCGGTATCTGCAGCCTGTGAGCTTTGTGGAGGAGCAACCATGGAGGGTCGAGGAGGAATCGATTCTGGCGATGGAGACGGTTCGTGGGATGGGGAGGCATTGGAGTTTGGAGGAAAGTCAGGCAACGGAGATGGCCCGACGGGAGTGGAGTTGCGAGGGACGCAGATCGCCTCAGCAGGGTTGAGCCAAATGAAAGAGAAGAATGACATCGTGAGAAGGATTCTAATGTTCCTGTTCTCCATTAGTTGCCACTTTTAGTTTTGCGCCCTTCAATTGATTCGGAAGGAGGATAAAACGGGGGAAAATGGAGGATAAGAGACTGTAGAGATTAAGATAAAAGAGTTGCGATTGTAGAGATTTAAGATAAAAGAGTTGCGAGTAAAGGGATTAGATTTATCTTTTGCTCCTCCTAAATAAGTAGCCGAGCATGAATACAGGACGAGGAGGAATGTATGTGTCTCTGGTTTTTGAGATATTTCAGCCTCATTTCTCGGATGCTAACAATGGTGTTCAGGTTCTCAGGTTGTGACATTGTTCCAAGAATATACCTACTAAAATTAACCGAAGTACATCTGATGAAACTCATACCAAGATTGTCCATTTTAAGACCGATACGTGTCGGTTTTCCCTAGCCTGATCGTTGATCGGCTACTCATTCTTTATATCTAGGTGTAGTCAAATGGGTGGATCGGGACACAGATCGGGCCACGTGTCCGAGGGTGACTTGTTGCCCAAGCCGGCTTCTAGCTAATAAATTGACATACATTTTCGGGGTCACCTGAGCTAGCAAATTGCTGCCGGGCACACGATCAAGTCTAAGTGCATTGGCCCAAATCTGTGCACATGGCATCCTTCGATACCAAAAGCAAGACATCCGGTAAGCAATTTCGCCACAGCAGCTAAACTCTGAAGCCTCCATGATCCGCTAGCAACATGTGCAAACACGATACAGAGCATACAGAGCATGGTGCCGGTACAGCAGTCACCTACTATCTCTAACTGCGAGTTAGTGCTGTGCAGAATCACGTATTCATGTCGTTTCATTTGATTAAATGAACGGCTCAAGTCCTTTCAATTTTCATAAAGAGAAGAACTTGTACAACTTTCCCTCCTCAAAAGTAACTTCCTTAATCCATTTAGAAAATCCCTCTCATCACCAACATATATGCACACACATAATTCAGAGATGAGAGGCTTGAGGTACTCAACAAATCACACCCCTGCTTAAGATGGAAGAACTAATAATGAGATGAGAAGCCATGAAAAGCAACCCCGAGATTATAACCAAGAGCTACGCCTCTGCAAATTAAATGCCACTATCCAACACCCAAAGTTGTCCATGATCAAATTTTTTTTCGGTCCGACAAAGTTTACTTTGCAGAAACTGAAGAAAGGCATATACACCAACTATGAAATTCTTACAACTTTGCCGAAGCATCGCGACAGCAAAACTTACTTTCCATGGTTTCCATCCTGGATATCCTCAAGGACTAGGAATCCAATCAGCTAGAGAATGCAGGTGAATTTATTTCTTGATCAATCATAGGAAGAGTATGCGAACCGATTAGTTATCGTGTTCTGTGCTCTTCACGACGGTCACAGGGCAAGATCCATTGTTCACGACATAGTTACTCACACTCCCCAGTATGGCCCTGCACCAATATGACAGACAAACTGCATCAGTTTTTTCAGCAAAACATTCAAAGAGAGGAAGAGAAGCATCTCAATTGCACAATCAACTTGAGGCCACTTAGTCTAGCATAGAAAATCGGACGCTACATCTTCCCAGCTAAATGATCCTCCTTAGGGGCAAATCAAGAATAAATAGCACTTCTAGGGAAAATTTTCTCTTGTTCTACGAGAATGATGTTAGACAGTAAATGTTACCTTTTTAATATGATAGAAGTGTGTTAGCAAACAGAGTAAGCCGGTAAATAATGATTAATGACACCTGCACTAGATTCCACAAGAAACACTAGTTTCTATTCCTTGCCCGCATCATGCTTCGTCTTGTCAAGACATGTCATCAGTAGAATGGATCTTAGCAGCGTCTTTATCGAGTTCAAGCCAATCAATTGAGCCACAAGGCAAAAGTAACCATTTTTATCCTAGCACATATCGGTGCACATGCCAATGCATATTCAACAGCACCAAGGAGTCAGAGTTGGATGCAATCAATTGTACCTCTTCAGCTTGCCAAGGCCCCTGTTTCCAATTATGAGGCAGCTCAGGGGGATTTTGTCGATCGCTTCACAGATCTTCTCACGTGCATCTCCCCAGTAGATCTTCATAACCACCGCAACCTGCACAAATAGACATTGAATCAATCGTCCTCTTTCTATAAGACAGATATACAGCTTATGCAAAAATGCAAGGTCAGATTATAAATCCAGATTCAGAATTTACCTCCTTCTGCCTAGCAATAGTACTGACGATGTCGATCGTCTCTGGATCAGGCTTCACCCCATATTTCTTCATGATAATGGGATCAGAGAACTCATTCAGAGGGATAAGAGCTGCCCAAAAAACAAAATGAATGAACCCCAAATGACACACACACACACACACAGAGATCAATAAACTAAAGCAATCCAAAAGATGATAGAATCAAGAAACAGATCATTTCTCAAGATAAAGATTCCTCTTTTACGGTCCATTCCAGGTCAACTGAATTCATTTGCCATGAAATCCAGATGTCGTAACCAAGAACACATAAACAATCACGAACTTATCTGGGAAAGGAACTTCAGAACAAAGAGCCAGGATCCATTCCTTGGAACAAAAGAGAACAAAAACAAACAAAAAACCACTAAAAATGAAAAACCCACGATGAAAAAATGAGCAGAGTGTATTCTTATACATGATCTCCATCTAATCTATCTTCCGTCTCAGTTCTTTGAAAAACAGCTCTTCTAGCTGAAGAAGAAGGAAAAAAAATTGCAAAAGTGGAACATATTACAAGGATCGACGTCATATCAACCGTGATCTCTAGACACTGATCCCCACACACACGCACGCACAAAGAGAGAGAGAGAGAGAGAGAGAGAGAGAGAGAGAGATGAATTGTATTACGAGAGCCGGTGGCTGCCCAGAGCTGCATCTCGCCTTCCTCGTAGTTACCCTCGGGGCGGACGGTGATGAGGATCAGGTGATCGCCGTCGCGGACGACGTTGTCCACCGCCCACTTCACCGCCTTCTTGCTGCATGCCGAGAAATCCACCGCCACCCCAACTCTCCTGTCCCCTTCCATCTCTCTCTCTCTCTCTCTCTCTCTCTCGTCTCTCTCCCTCAAACCCAACCAAGACCCAGTTCTTGGATTATCTCTTCCTTTCGGTCTCGTGGGGTCGGATAACAAAGGCGGATCGAGAGGCCGAGCGAGGAGGAGCTGACGATGATGCACGAGAAAGACAGACTCGCCCCCCAAAGGAAGGTGCTTTTACGAGGGACGATGATGGCGCTGCGCAAATGCGGCAAATGCGTGGTCTGTCTTGACAGCGCGATGCGCGGTGCGTCGTCGTCCTCCATCATCACATCAGCTCCTCCTGGGTCGTCGTCGTCGTCTTTCGTCTTCGCTCCCGCAATCCCACCGTTCGCGTCGACCTCGCGCGATGGATGGAGGATCCGACGGCGGAGAGAGGAGGGGGTGTACGTGCGCCGGAGACGTAGGGGATAATTTCCCCGATGTTTTGAATTCTGAGCGTAGGACACGACCGAGTAATGTGGTGTGTGTGTTTTGTCGGAACGTGATCCGTACTTTGCACGGGCGCCGGTCCGAATGCGTGTGAGGTGGGGCCCATGTGGGGGTTCTTCCCACTTGGCTAGAGTTTTTCTTTTCCTTTTTAGCCCTGATGCCCCTCTATTTGTGTAATTTATTTCCTGGTCCTTCTTCTAGAAGGGAAGTTGATATCTCACCCTATTTCTTCGCCCTTTAACATTTTCCTCTTCTTCTTTTTTTCCAAAAAACAGTTGTCGGACAATAAGAAAATAATACTTGACTATGCTCTTACTACAAGTCCCGATAAAATATTTTTGCGAAGATCTTTCAAAACTAATTAAGTTTCTTCTGCTAAAAAATATGCCGACCAATAAAGCCCATTTTTGCACAATTTTTTTTTTTTCGCCATGGCTTTAATCATGAAAAAGACTTTGCGGTTCCTTTTCAGATGTTTAGCAAATGCCTCATGGATTCTTCAAATTTGTAGCAACAACTTACAGCAGCTTTTAAAAAATTATGTCACCCAACTTTAAGTTGATGTAATAATTTCGATGCATGCATTACCAAACGGGCTTAACTTAATTGTTCATGCTAGTTAGAAAAAGTTACTTATTCCCTGGTCCATGTATCTTCCATTTTACCTTTTTTCCAAATGCGGGATATGCATTCATTCCAAAAGTCACATTGACAACTGCCATATACTTTCCTTATTTTTGCTTTTCCCCCCTTTTTTTTGAAATTTCAAGGAGGTGCCTGACATTTGGTGATATTATGATTGGGTCCAATAATTGCGGCCGGATATGAGATTCTTGATAAAATCCAAGTCATACATCATGTTCAATTCAAAAATTTTAATGACCGAATTGACCCTATACCCGAACCCCCATCTTATCTGCAAGTTGCAGATCTTTTAGGGTCCACATGGGACTAAACTGAATTTAAAAAGAAAGAATTTAAAATTCTGGGCCCACGCTCGTGATGTTGACTTTGACTACAGCTTCTACCCCCTCGAATTATTCACGAGGAAATTGCAAAAACGTAATCTCGAAGACAATTTGAAGGTTACTTGACCCTATTTTCAATGTATATGATAAGACTAAGAAAAGTTGAATAACATTCAAGTCTATTGAAGGATGCTGAATTTAAGGATGGTGCCAAACTTGTTAATTTTCAGGTAATGATTGCTGAGGTGGACAGCTAGGTTGGCCCAAGCTGATCATTAATAATATTCACAAGAAAAAAAAATTAAAACTGATCAGTAGTTTGTAATAACACGATTAAGCAAAATTGGATCAGCCCACCATCTCCAATGTCTTCTCTATTATTTATTCAATTTTGTGCCTTTTTTATTTTATTTTTTTGGCCCATCAATTTTGCGGAAGTGAATTTTGTGTTGGAGGAGGTTTGATCCCATAGGGGTGCTCGGAACTCAAAATAAGTTCTCAATTTTTGAAAGCCTACTGGTTCTAGGGTAGACTCGGGAACCATGCCTAACTTTACGCAACATAAGAACTATTATAGAAAAATATATCATGTCAATAATTTGCGGTACAATAATTAAGGCATTGATGGATTTCCTAAATTTCCCAAGTTCAAAATCCATCTCTAACGTACGTATCCATTTTTTTTTATAAACAAAGTAAAGATAAAAAAGACTACTAGATCAAAATCGGTTCTTCCTAAGAACCAAGGCCGGTTCCCCAAATTTTCATCTTGGAACCAACCCGATCTCCGTGTGAACCAATCTGGACCCAGTTAAATAAGGTAGGACATTTGTTAGTAATCTTGAAATTTTATAATAAGGAATGAAACATTTATTTTTCACAAGTACAAAAAGGCCAGATTTGTGTTTGCATCTACACTATTCCTTTTTGGTCATTTTGCTTTAAGGCTTTGTTCCGTAGCCCAAAACATCTTGGTCACGATGACATTACAGTGAGAGCATTCTTGAAAGCATGGAGATGAAACAAGGCCGCTTGCTTCTTTTTCAGCCAGAAACGATTGCTTCAGTGGAAATTTCTGCAGAACGAGTAGACAATGAACTCGCGACGACGTTGTTCGCTGTTTATATCGATCCATCTTTCTGATCGTGAAACTTTCAAGACACGGATGTGCAACATTCGCTCCGACACTTTACTTGTGCGCAAAGCAACAGAAACTCAAACCCATGAAAGAAAAAGAGGAGCTAACATAATGCGACGACAAAGCGGCTCATTCGCGTCCATGGGTGTGCTAGTTATGGTGGAGGAAGAATGACAATGCAGAGAACAGCGTCCCGATGAATATCATGATTAGGACGATGATGGCCAGGACGATGAGTGTGCTCTGCTTACTTGCTTGTTGATCAGTCTTCTGGTTGCACTTCGATGTCCTGCGCTTTTTCCTGTCGATGTACTCTTTCATCTGTACGCAGAGTTCTTCGTAGTGATAATCCTGTAAGATCAGACCCTTGCACAGATCGCCAAACAGTTGGAAAACCTTCGCGTCGCCGTCCAAGTGGTTTGATACTATGCGTTGTTCGCAGAACAGCTTCTCGTCCTTCTCCGAGGACATTAGTTTGTGAATGAGATTAGCATAAGAAGTCACGCATGGCGTGTCAACGCACCGACTTTGCTCGAGGGCGATTAGGTTCCTCAAAAGGATCACCGTGCTCGGATTGATTCTCAGAGCCGGGACATAGAGGACACCTTTGCTAAATTCGACGTCTAACACGCTTCTAGTCGCCAATCTTTTGAACTTGATTCCGGCAACTTGAAGTTCGACTGCATGCTTATCCAGACCATTTCGTGTCGGTGCATCTTTCTTCGTGTAATTCGCTGGTATCAAACAGTTGTGGATTAAGTCGAGCAAATGATGAGCTTCTTCGTTGAGCTTTTCTCGGAGATATTCCTGTTCTCCGGGGATCATACTCTTGAAGAACCGAAAGGCAAGATCGTACAGGGAATGTGTGCACTGTTTCGGAATCGGCACGATCTGAAACAATCGCTGAAGAACGAACAGAGGAATCTGATTTTCCAGCAGCACCAGATCGCACCTCAAGTCATACAGCTTCCCCGGAGTGCAAAAGAGAGAATCATTCCTACGTCGGAGGCTCCGGCTCGAGCACTTGATGAAGAGTTCAAGGATAAAACAACCGTCGACAAGCATCATTTCAATGAAGTCGTTGCTGGAGAGGTTTATATCTCCGTCATAGGACCGACGCGCTCGGTGCTCCAACTCTCGGAGCGATTTCACACACTTGTCCAAGGTCAATCCTATGTCGGGGTTTCGGTTTAGGAGTGTAAATAAGTAGCGCCACTTGTGATCATCCATGGAAGTCAGTTTGCCTCGGTGATAAGGTCCGATAGAGACCAATTGCGGGAGGTAGTGCCTGCTATATTCCCCGCGCAGTCGCTCGGGCACTCTGCGGATATTGATTGAGGATGAAATGACCTCCATCTTTCCCTGAATGGAAGACACGATGTCATCTTCAGTATGAGAAATTTCGACCGAAACATGGTCTCGGGCCGCTGACTGTGCCTGCATTTTGATTAAGCTATTTGGATCATTCGCTGGAGGAGCTATTTCCACATGATCTTTATTTGAGCTCTATGTTCTTCTCAGCAAGTGACGTCTGAAGGACCCAATATACTCATCTGTTAGGATCGAACAAGGCATGTCAAATAAATCGATACATGCTGCCATTAAGTGGGAGAAATGAAAGCAGCTGGTTGCACTACATCCAAGTTCATGCGTCAGTTTAAGTACTTATGCCTTAAGCAGAGGTATAAAAGTTAATTAGCGAGGTTAGGTACTCTGGATTATGGTATACAGAAGAACTGGTTCAAATAGTTCCTTCAGATCATATCGGTTATCGAAACGGCTGCATAATCAAAAAATCTACTGAAGCCCCAACTACAATGCATGATGCAGCAAAATACCAAGACTACCGCGGTAGTTACAGTGAAGCCAAAAAAAACTGACATTCACCATTATGAAACTAATAGCAATAAAATCAATGAGACTAATTTCACGAGATGACGTCGAGTAGTTCATCAACATCATGGATAACATACAATGGCATGAGAGAGAACAGAAAATGCTTCACATGTTGGAGCTTGAAACTAGAAACCAAACCTCCGAACTGAAACTCAAAGACACGATGCAATCACCTCAAATCAACTAAAGAAACAGTTGAAGGCGCTTTGCTAAATAACCCACCAAACAACAATCTGATCTGATATGGTGGACATGTCATGTTATGCCCTAAATGAAATTCGAGGAATTGTTGTCCCTAAATAGCTTCAGGATAGCGGTAAAACCAAGGAGATTAATATGCAAGATAACCGTGAAAACTGTTCAAAGATGGGTAGGAATCAAAGGTAACTTGAGTAGATAGATTTAGACAAACAAGAAGGAACCTCTAATCCCTTCAGAATAGTTTCCAAGCAGCTACAATGTGACTTATTCAATTTAAAAGTACCCGATTACTTAGAGGAGAATTCAAGAACAAATGTGTTAATTTGTTAAAGCAAAGCATGTAGAAATGGGAATGGGATCTCACTTGAGTGAGTGCAGTCATGAGAAATGAACAAATCCGGTGTGACAAGTCTCAAGGCTGCAATGATACCATTACTGTACCACAGCTTGCTGTCAAAGCCAAGAACATTTCACGGTGATCAGACGGAAAGAAGTCACAGTTATTTGCCTCTTTTCGGTAAGTGGGATGCTTTAAAAAGAAATGAGCCGGCTCAAATCGAACACACTTTGCCCCTTAAAATGATGAAACCAGCTTGCTACGTGAAACTGCTAGTTCTTGCAAGGGAAAATTACACAAACAATTCCTGAACTTTGATCCAATGTGCAATTTGGTTCATGAACTTTTAATTTGTTCAATGTAGTCCCTAAACTTTAGCATAATGTTCAATTTGGTCCATGAACTTTTAATTTATTCAATGTGATCCTTGAACTTTTAGTATATGTTTAATTTAGTCCCTGAACTATTTGAAAATGTTTAATGTAGTCCTTCTATTAATTCAAGTTCAAGGATTACATTGAACATTTTCATATAGTTCAGAGACTAAATTGAACATGTGCTAAAAGTCCAGAGACCACATTGAACAGATTAAAAATTCAAGGATCAAATTGAGCATTAAGTTAAAGTTCAAGAACTACATTGAACAAATTAAAAGTTTATTGACCAAATTGCACATTGGACCAAAGTTCGGGAACTGTTTGTGTCATTATCCCTTTTTGCAACTAAAACCCTTTCAATCAAATTTTTTTTTAAATTTATCTGGCAAGATTATTATTAGACCTTAAAAATCTGATTATTCTCTTCGAAAAGAGCGTTATTAGCATCCATTGTACTTTGCATCTTCACTAGCATGCTGGGGTGGACCAATGGCAGCGGCAACAGTGATGTTCGGTGGTGGCTCCATGGTGGTGAGAGAGGTGACTTTAAGAGCTTGTAGGCTTTGGACTGTTTTCTTGTGGTTCATGAGTATCTAGACTTCGTGGGGAAATATACGTTTGTGACCCATTAACTAGAAAGCAGTTTGGAGCAAAGAAGAGCTCGCATATATAAGTTTGGGCCGACCTTGGATGATAGAGTCTCTGAGTTGAACCAAAACTTATTAAGTTATAAGCAACTGAGCTAATCCATGTTCTTGATAATTCTTAACCAGAGTCAAGTTCCATCCGCTTTCGAGTTACTCCCTTCGCTCCATTGAAGAGCTTAAAGATATTAAAAGAAAAATACCTCCTTAGAAACTAAAATTGGAAAGCAGGTTCCGATAAATATTTTCCCCAGCAAGGAGGTAACATAAGAATTCCGTGGTTTCACACTCATATCAACAAAGAACAAACAAACTTCATAGAATATAATGATAAAAATACAAGCAAAAAGATGCAGCAGCACAATTGTTCGTGTAATGCTGAACCTAACTCTGCATTCCCGCTCCCTCCAGAAATCAAAGCTCCCTGTACTTTTTACTGAAAAGAGAAACTAATCCCTACCACAAATTATCCCCACCCCGGAAAGAAACAAAAAGAGAAAGGAAAAGCGCTACAAATCCAAAAGATCCTGAAAACAACAATGCAAGTAATACACCTGTCGGAGAAGATAAAACAAGTCCCGAGGAATGTGGTCTGCCTCAGAAAACTTGTATCCTGGTTAGCAAAATCTCAGAGGAGCACATGTTAACAACACACGTCACCAGTTTGGCTAAAGCTTCATACTTCACGTTTGAGAATTACATCAAATATCAATATATTAGACTTGGGCCGATATAGTTCATCTGTGTCCACTTCTTCAATTTCCTGATAGAAAACAAACATAATGGGCCAATTGCGCAGTTGTATCTCCAATTGGAATAAAAAACAAGCAACTCTTGAACAGAGAAGTGAAATTACCTGCACCACATCTTCTCCCTTGATTACCCGTCCAAAGACAATAATCTTGTCATTCAAATCCGGTATGGGAGCAGTTGTGATGAAAAGCTCAAATTTCTTGCTGTCTTGCTTACTCTTTGAAGTACCAAGCATAAAAGCCTCATGCTTAGGACTGCACATTAAGAAGAGAAAAAAGTAAGTGATCATGTAAAATACAAAACAAAAGTTAAATAGACCTTACAGTGATGATTCACATCAATTCAAGGTACCTCGTCACAAGCTTGCCCCGAAGCTTTCCTCGGGAAGTCCAATCTTCTGCCGCTCCAAGACCTTGGAAATCCCCTCCTTGAATAACATAATGTTTAATCACGTGATGGAAAGGCATGCCTCTGAAGTGCCCTTTTTGACTGCAAAAATCCAAGCTCAGGCTGTTGGTGCGCATAATATGAGAGTGTACATTGAAAACATTGGCTAGAGTCAAACAATATTGCCTTTGTCATTCACTTCAGGAAGTAATTCTAATAATTTGAAAGTGAACTACATTTACCAAAGGATTCAAAACGAAGTTTCACCAAGTAATTATGTATTCAGCAATGGCACTGCACAAGGACTAAATAGTCATCCAATCACGGAGTGCAAAACCTATAGTATAAGAATGGTACGGATTCAGCAGCAAAAGCATAATATTTAGCCGCTGCTACTGAATCCACAGTTAGATGACTAATTCCACAAGAAACATTACTGGTTGAATTGACACGTATCACACTCTGAACAAACTCAAGAGGTAGGAGAAAATAGAGAGATATTAAAGCACATAAACAAAAAATCAATCAAGATTAAACAGCCATCAAATCAGCTGATGAGCAATAATGCATTCATGGGGCTCTTCTTAAATCTAAGTTAAGCTGCAAAGACTTGAGTCTGTGATCTTGACCACTGAGCATGACTAAATATTCAGATACACACTCACCACAAGTCAAGGAATTTATCCACAATCTCAGGGGCACCATCCTTGAAAAGCTCCACAACGATATCACCTTTTGATGTATTCAAAATCTGCACAAAAAATAGGAAAAATTAATCAGAAAAAGAAAAGGATAATAAATCTTGCAATTTGCAGGAGGGACCACATAAGTTCAGCAATCTTGCAGAGTCGGGAACATTGCTTAAAGAGAGATACACATGTTTCAATGCCACTATTCTCAATATCAAATCCTTAGAACCGCTAATTACAGTGAAGTAGAGTAACGCTCCACTCAGGGAAGGGGCCGCAACTAATCTTACCCTTTACACCAGGACAGGTTGACATCATGCAGGGCATATTGCAAACTCGACAAAACAAGACAGCCCCATGCTCAGGGAAACGCACGGACAGGTTCGAGAAGTCATTGCCCATCATATGTTGTTAAAGATCTCCACTTATTAGCTTAATGAACATAACCTTATAAAAGTATCTGGCATTTAGGCAATCTGAGTGTGAGACTCTCTCTCTCTCTCTGAGGCTTGAGATGGATACAATCTTACATATCTTCTTCTTCTTTTGAGATCTGTTCATATCTAGGAGTAGCTTATTGCATTGCTTGAACAACATATAATGTGTTTTCAATTATTTATAAACTTGACTAATAAACAACTGTTTGCCTCCACTCCATATTCCACAAATTACATATAATCGCAGAGTTCCTCATCATCTCACATAGAGTAATGTTTCTCTTCCGCATTAACATAACAAGGTTCAAGATTCATGAGTTTTGTACAGTATACACTGTTAAATTATCATAGTTACAGGGTAAGCAGGGCAGGACTTGTGCGTGATTTATTCCTGCGAAGTGATCATAGGGCTTTAACAGAAGCTCCACGCATGCCCTACCAAGCATGGGGCAATTAGTGAGCCAGCTTCTTGAGGTGCAGGGCAGGAATGGACACAGTGATCCCCATCTCAACTCGCCCCATAGAGAAGTCATCCAGGTTGAGAAGCAGTAAGCCTCATCATGACAAGATGTGGAAAGCTTATCTCGTGTGATAATTCTTCCTCTCTATATGCCATAAGTCCTACGAGCATGTTCGTGCAAAGAATTACAAAAAAACTTACAGCATAACCAGGAAGATCGTACTTCTTCGAATCTACAGCAGCATCTGTGTCCTAAAATATAAAACCATAATAAATCAAACACATTTCATCGTATCAATACGAAAGCGGCAAACTGAAAAGATAAATTCAAGATTTTTACTCATTAGAAAGTTGAAAAAAATGATATTACCTCAAAATTTGCTAAGCCAGTGCCTGTCTGTTCCACAGACCTGAAAAACGATCACCAGTTTAACCTCAGTATTGGGCAATAAGTAACCTATAGACAATATCATTTTCAGAAACTGAGTCATCAAAGGGAGGGGTGTGGGGGAGTGTAGAATCCTGCCTTCTTGACCAGTGCCTATACGTAACCAACAAGGAGAAAACGGCCAACCCGACGAATAAGCAGTACAGAATCATCACAGGAACACTGACGCGAGAAGGGCCCTTCTTCTTTTTACTCTGAAGAAGTAGGGTTTGGGGTTTTATCCTCGCCATTTGATGCAAATTCCCACCGAACTCTTCACCCCAGCGCCAGTCGACAAAGACTGCAAGACAACAAATTCCCGCTAACTATATTGTAGGGAAACCAGCATAAACAAGTCCACAACACAGTACGCGATGGTGCCAAACTTTAGTTCATAGTTGTCCGGATTTCCACGAACCCAAGTACTAAATTTTGTAAGTTCAACATGAGAATTCAAAAACTCCACCTTCACTCAATATATATGCCATCGCAACAATTTATATCCATAGTGCCTATGCAAAGGCAACTATAACCATCCCACGTATCCCCAGAGTTTACGTCCTAATTATCCGTACACGACTCGACAAACAGAATCCGAGAGTTCGCCAAACCCATAAACCCAGATAACATCAATTCTGCGAAATTGTTCGCCTCTGATCGAGAAATCACTAAATCGAGAGAAACTTAAGAAAACAGTCCAACAAGCTAGTGCAGCCCCCTAACCTCCTCAGACTCACCAACTCCCCAGATCCAAACCAACTAAAAGCCGGCGCTACTAACAAACGGGAGCGGGCTAACGAGCAGCACGGGAGGCATCGATCCGCGACCCGGTCAACTAACGAAATTAGCCAGTTACAGAGCTCCAGCACGACTTCGATTCAGATCGGCGGGGAAAACTCGGGAACCGAGGACTTTCCCCCCGCCTCTACAAAGCAAATCGACTTCCGCGCAGTCAGGAGGCGACGCTGAATCACACAGAGCAAGGGAAGCGATCGCCGGAGGGGCGTACCTGAAGTCGTCGGAGTCGGAGGAGGAGGAGGAGGAGGAGGGAGGTGGCGGGCGCCGCCGCCGCCGCCGCCGCCGCCGCCGCCGCCGCCGCCGCCGGACCTTCGCTTTCAACGGAGGCCGGAGATGGAGATGGATCGGGCGGTGGATTCGATGGGAGCGAGGAGGGAATCGGAGATTAGGTGGTGGGGGGTGAGCGAGTGGTTTCTCGAAGAACAAGAGTCGCACTCCCCTTCTCCTTCCATTTCCCATTTCCGTTTTTCCTTTTTTGGGGGCTGAGTTTTTTGGACAAAAAAAAAAAAAATCCGGTGGACCCCCCCACTTTCCGATACTTTCGTCGCGCCGTCGCCGTCAGCTGGGCTGCGCAACGGACAACGGACGGCTGCGATGGACTTTGATATTTCTCACTCACCTTTTTTTTTTTTTAACGAGACACGTGCTCTAAAAGTCTTCAAACTTATCATAAAAGTATCATTAAATTCTTAAATTTTTAAAATGCGCAATCAAATCTTAAAATGCTGATTAATTATTTTAAGCGATACAAGCGATCACTCATTTACTTTCCGCGAAACAAACGGAGCCAATGTAACAAATACAATAGATTTCCAACCGAAGAATGCAACTGAATTCCAAGAAAACTATAGGAGTTGCGTGACCAACTGTAACTGTCTTAATGTCTCATTGTATCTGCGGTCTCTGCTCTTTAGTTGCAGCATTCAGATGCTCCAAGCCCCTTTTCCTTGCCGTCTACTTCATGCAGTGTCTCGAATGCTGGGAAGTTTCCTCGTAGCTTCTTTTGAGAAATGTAAGGAACAGAGCTATTGCTCGTCACCGAACGAAAGCTGATGAGAGTCCGACATTGACCGCAGCCTGTTTCCGCAATCTCGAAGGGGAATGCTCATCGTCGGATCGGAACGGATAGAGCCCGACATTATTTGTAGACTGTCTCCATAATCTCAAAATCTAAAGGATTTACAACACGAATGCACATGAGTATCACACTGAAATTCACATCAGTAGAACTCTTAGTACCACAGAAGACTATGGAAGTTTTTAGGCATATATCCCCAAATGTGAAAATGGTAAACGAAGATTGAGACGAAGAATTCGACTTCACCTGAATCTCCAAGACCGGTCCTGTGTAATGTGCATAAATAAGATGTACGCCCCTCCTAGTACTCAGCAACGATATCTGAAATGAAGCCTGTAAAATAAGGTGTTCAACTTCCACCCCAGCGCCTCTTGCGAGCTGGTCTTTCGTGCTTCGTTTCCGTCTCTTCCTGCATCAAATTAATTTGGTGATCGGTTTTCACTTTGACTTCCTTTCTGTAAGTAAGGGGTTCCTTGAACCGCTCTTTTCTTCTTTCCATCTTTGCTAATGTCTCAAGAATCCGTGTTTCATCAATTCCACTGATATCCATCTCGGGACTTTTTTTAGGTCCTTGTTTTTCATTCTTCATGTTGCAAGTCACAGCTATGTCACCAGGAACATGATTCTTCTCCCAAGCAATATCAGTAATTGGCTCTTCCATCCCAATCTGACCCTCCTCAATTTCCAAATCTTCAATTTTTGCGCTAACCGGCAACTTGTCAACCCATTTCTTAGCAGCCTGATGGCTCACAGAATTTGGCAAGCCGGATTCAGCTGCCTCTCTCCTCTGTGATGCATTTCTGTACCTCAAAGTCGGATCTGCCCCAGCTACTCTGAGATCCATGTTTTCGCTACTAACATGGTGCCTCAGATTTCTCTGTGTGTTGTATCTTCTGGAGGACTGCACCCCATATCACCATGAAGAAACACCATATGTTAAAAAAACGTCAGTAGATATAGCAAGCCATGTTAAAATAACAAGTGAATTATTTGAAAAGACAAATAAAAATTGAGTGTGGGACTCTTTCATAAGCTTGCATCAGAATGATTCTGCACAAAGTACTGAATAAAATGATACAGACAGAATGGCCAGGCAAAATAACAAGCTAATTTCCAAAATATACAACCGGTATATATCAACTCTTCGCAAGAAAAACCTACAGGGATGCCAAAAATTTATAGCTGAATATCCTCCATAAATCATCTTCCAAATATTTTCCTGAGGTAGACATGTACTTTTGGATTACCTCAGCATATTGCAGGTCATGCATATGATGTGGAAACTGCTCGTGTACATAGATAAACAGGAGTTCATCATACCTCAGCAAGTCCATGCATTCCTAAGAACCAATTTTGCTTCTATATTCGATTGGCTAAGCTATTAAACTCAACCAGAAACTTGATTGCAAACTCACCTGCAGTCTTCCAGACTTCAAGTGAATTAGAAAATTACTACAGAGCCCTTTTTTCAAGATACCACCAATCTAATCACCAACTCTATTTTTTCTTCTAAATTATTCGTAAGCTGATGCAGCTGTTTTTGACTGAGGATATGTTAGTGGGATTTCCTTCAGATTTTTCAATTAAGCACCTGTACAAGAAAATTTATTGGAACAAACCAAGGTGCTTATGCACGGTAGAATTTGAGAAGAGAAGACAAAGAACTTTGTATACGTGGTACAAGAAGGAGATGTCGAAAGCCGAAAGCCAAAATCTGAGACTAGTCAGCTCAACCAAGTAATGGTCTTCGATTCATAAAACATACCGCTACTGAAGATGAAAAATTATCAGCTATACTATCTAGTTGCATAGAAGAAAAGACCGACAGAAATGACTGCCAGCAACAAAATAAACTGGAAGTCTTGTCATGTAATTGCAAACAGGCCATTTGAGGAAGCATCTTGGATGATTCTCAAAGAGATTGTCCCATATAAGGATCATGCAGATCAGTCTACCGTCCTCACTTAAACTTAATAGGAGTCATTACACACAACAACTGCAAAAGGCTACATCCAGTGGCCAAGATATGTGATAGGATATGACATAGCTTATCCCATCTCGTGTTTGGTGATGTGCTCTGAACCGGATAAAAAACCATATAAGTCTGAGTTTAACCTTTATTGCCAGCCCGGCCTTGGAGATGCGAATATAGACCATATAGGATTCCCCCATTACAAAAATAAAAAATCTACTTAAAGAGACTGTGAGTACCGGCGGGGAGAGAGAGGGAGAGGTACTGCCACTATTGATGGTGAACATGACAAACGTGTCCCCATCATTGTTTGCCACGTAGATGGCTCTCTCTCTCTCTCTCTCGGGCGCGCTGGCAAAGTTGCTGCCCCTCAACTTTGACATCAATTGATTAAAAAAAAAAACTTTGACATTGATGCACATGCATTCTATCACTGTCAATATTGTCAAAGTTGATGGGCCTTGATTTTCTTACCATCAATGGAGGTCCAAATCATCCCACAGCCACCCAGTCAATTAGATGGGAGATACCTATATCCATTCTTACATCTTGTCATTCACCATCCTAATTAAAGATAGCCTAAGGGAAATAGTTGAGCCCATTACACATACTATATTAAGTTTCCTGACATTATGAATAAGCAAAGCACAATAAACTCATATATTGAGAAAATTAAACATGAAAAAGCTATCTTTCTGTGTTTACAACTCCAAATCAGTTAACAACTGCCCTAAGGGAACTTTGTCAATTGTATATCTACATAAATATTAGGCTGTTAACATTCAGTACTGCAAGATACAAATACTGCTGTCGTTGTGGACACCAGCTAATCGAACAAGCATTAGAAATTGCTCGTAGGTTTCTATCTTTCCTATGAACAACCCCATAAGCAGACACTCGTCTACACGAAAGACAATTCAACATTAAAAGTTTCCACTACAGTAACAAAACTCGCAGAATAGTAGTTTGATGATAACGACTATACCAATTTATAAAACCAAGAATTAAAAATCTTCTCCAGTTCAACTATATCCGAGCAAAATACTAAAGTAAAAAATCAATACCTCTCATGCTGGCAATGAATAACAATAGTGAAAGGAGCTAAGAGCTAATTGAGGAACAAATGGAATGAGCCACACTCATGTCGCAAGAATCATAATCCTCATTCATTAGCTCAACCTATCTAATTCAGTATTTCGGACACAAAAGAGCAGGAAGAACAAATGATCACAAAATAAGAATGAATTATAAAAGGTGTCCCCGAAATTTGAAAGGAAATTTTCCAGCCTTGCTTTGTTACTCTAATCGAACTCATCTAGCTCATTTAGCAGACCAGCTTTTCCTCTCAAACCATCCAAGGGACAGGTTTCAAGTCCCGTTGTGTGACTAGGGATGGGCAATGGGGGGCACGGGGCGAGGCAGCTTGTGTGGGGCAGCGGTGTCCTGCCCCACCGTGGTTAAAATTCCAACATATATTTTTTCCGTTAATCTTCTCTATTTATCCCTCTTTTGCCATTATTTTAAGTATCAATTTAACAAAAACTACAAATTAACATAGCAATTTCAGAGATTTATCACAACAACCCCCAATATAAAAGAGACAAATATTTTGAAATTGTAATTTGTTAATGATATAAGTATCTGAATCTATTATATCTATCAAAGTAAACAATAATAATATCATTATTGATAGTTTATAATTCAACGTATTATTTGTAATTACCATCTACATTAAATTAAACATACAAAATATAATTCTTATAGGCAGGGTGGGAAGAGGGAGACCTATTACCTACCCCGCCCCGTGATCACTAATATCCTAGCCACCCTTTCTTGCAGGGAAAATCCGCTCCATTAGGGTCGGTGCCCTGGGGGGAGGTGTGGCCCCACACCCATTCCTCTTTGTGACTGCTTTGAGTGTGGCATGAGGCTGTAACTTCCTATGGGCTTTCCTACCTAATGATAGCCAAAAAAACTTCCCTAGTAGAAGCAACCAAGTTATATTTAAACAAAGAAATGCCTGCACCAAAAACTCGGCTTTCGGATAGCCGACAAGGAAGTTTACAGGGAAACCCCGAAGCGCCCTTGAAAAAGGGAATGAAGTGAGAAAGACAAGGACTGCACTCGAAAAGGCTTATAAAAAAAATAGAAAATTTCAAACCATGAATACACATATTAGGGAAGTGTTATAAAGAACTACAAAGCCACCTCAACCGTTTTAAACACTTAGAGGTTAATATGTAGGGAAATCAAAAGAGAGAAGCAAGAAGCATGCAGTAAATATTTAAAACAAAGAAGAAGCCATTTTTTTCAAGTTGAGATTATATACAAGGATAACAATACATACTTCTAACCTCAGTTTCCCTGACTTTACCTTTCCTTCCCTGACATACCAGTCAACTGGATTCCCAGACATTGACATGGTCTCATCATGCTTAGTCTTATGGCTAACAGGAAATCCTTTATTCAGAAAGAGAGCACTATTTCCTCTGCTTGACCTTGTGTACCAATTCCTCTCTTCTTTGATACCATTATCAACCATCCCACAATCTGCATCTTTATATTTAGGATTGACCCCTCCATTTATTGATCTTCCACAAAAGAATGACGCCTCTTCAGCATGTAATTGATCGTCTTGATGCTTCAGAAGGAATTTATCGTCATTCCTCCAAGGCAGTGATTTCTGGGATCCATGTTTTCTTCTCCCCATACATGCATGATCTCCAGAAAAAGTAATACCATCATCAGCGCCATCAATCTTATTATAAACATGAGACCGATGACTTTCTCCTCCTTCATCAGAATGGGATTGCCTCCAGAACCTCCTGTACAGTCCAAATAATCTGGAGTGATCCAGTTCATCCCTTGGTGACATGGTATCGTCCCATCTTCTTTTCTTGGATGCATAAGATTCTCCATACAGCTGGGAGGAGAGGTGCTCGTGATCTCTGTATTCCTGGCATTCATCTTCCAATTCCATGTGTGGATCATTATCATATAAGGGACTGCCTCTATGTCCACCTCTTCTCTCAAAGTTCTTCACTTCTCTCCAGTGAAGTAATTGTCTTCCAGAGTTATTCTCCAAACAACCCCCTTCCCATTCCGTGGAAGAGAGAGAGGTTCTACAGTTTTCAAGCATGAGCTCTTCCTTGGGCCTAGCAAGAAACCTACCATTATGATTGGTTCTCTTATTGCTCTGAAGATCTTCACTCTTCAGCCCCGATCGAGTGTCCTTTCCCTCAGCAGTGTCGATGGAATACCTTGAAACTAATTGGCTTAACTCTCTATGCAAGAAAGAATTCCTCTCCTCCATGCGTTTACATTTCACCTTATGATTACCATCCCTTTCGAGATCTTTACCATTTTCACTAAACCTGCCCCTGAAAAAGTTTTCCCCTTCACCTTGACTCCTTCTGAAATGTTGATCGAGCTCGTTTCTTGACATCTGCCGACCTCTACCCAACAACTTGTAAAAAGAATAGATGGGATTGTCATCAAACCTTTCACCACCATATACCCTTTCTCTAGAATATGGAACATGTTTTTCGTAAGAATGATCAACCATCAAGTCATCCCAATCATTGATGGCCCTAGAGTCTGACAAGTTGGAAGCAACATCATCACTATCAGTGAAAGCATCCGGTTCACCAACATTTCGCACTTGAAAGTGAAATCTGCATCTCGGATTATTTGTACCATTGGTTGGCTTGGTCTTGACAGAAGCTTTGTCACAGGTACTTGAGTCCTGAAAGTCATTGCATGAGCCAAAGGACAGGCTTCTATGATAAACATCATCTTTTTTTCCAAGATCAACGGAAATGCTATCTTCAGAAGCTTCAGATTCACTTTCAAAGCATAGTGAAGACAAACTAAGCTGAATCCGGTCCCCTAGAGATGGTTCAGTTTGAAATATGCATGGATCTGCCATAAATGAGGTGCCACAGACTCCTTGAGTAGCTTTTTTCATAGTTTCTTCAGCTACAGCTTTTCCTTCTGCATCTTGGATATGCACCCTTTGACTGTCACAGCCATCACCATCAGAGATCTTCCCGTCTCCAGAAGTCGATACATCAACAAGACTAGATGCATTTGTCAGCTCAAAGCACCTAATGAGATCAAAGAGATTTTCCAGGGTTCCATAACTTGGACATTGTTTAGATTAATGGAAAAATTACTGACTAGCTCAACTAATTGAAAATATCTGAGGAAGTTAAACCTTACTGTACATTAGTACACATAGAAGCATATATGCAGTGCTCATGATTTGTTAACAGTGCTGATCCAAAATTAATGCTCTGCGTTTTTTTTTTTTTTTACACTCAGAGAATGTGATAGACTGTATTATGTTCCTCGCATCCACCAGCAGAAGTAAGTTCCAAATTGCTCTACCCAGCTTTACATTTCTTATATGATTTGAAAGGGACATATTCACTGACAGCTGTACAAAACAACACCGAGAGGCGCGTTCATTTATTCTTTGATCAGTGATACACAAGGCACAAAAGTCCAGGGTTATCAGTGAGATCAAGCTCACAGGCATAGGGGATTCAAAAGCGTGTTCCATTATGCTCTCTAAAAGCAGCTTCTTGAAAAATCGGATGTAGTCTCTCATACCTTGTTCCTTTAACTGACTGGTCGAACCTTCCAGCATTTTCTTCCAGACAATCTACAGATAGATCTTCATCCAAAGTATGAGACATCAATGCATCATTGTTGTAAGCTCTCTGAGACTGGAAAGTATTTCTACTATCATCTGCATGCGGTTCTTCACTTTCCAATGAGAACGTATTTTGCATGAAATTGAGCCCATTTTTGCTTGATGTAGAATAATCCTCGGGGGAATCCGGTAAAGCAATCTGCCTCAGAAATAAATTAATAAGGATTTGTCAAAGTTGCCACCAAGACTAAATGAAACTCTAGACACACCTCTATTACTACATCAGAATCATATGATCGTGGGCACCTTGGCACCATAGATGGCCGTCTTTCACCAAGGCTTTCCGCAACCTCAATTGCTTTGCCTTTTTGCTGGAGAAATGCAGACATGACACAACATAGTCATTTACACTGAAACTTAGATGAAATCTACTTGATGGTAATTAAATGGAGATCAGGTCAAATAAACTATACACACCATTGTCAACAGGCTTTCTCTATCAAGAGATTCTGCAGTCGAGGGTGCATGTGTCCTTCCTGATGCAACTTGACGAACTCCATCAGCTATACCTTTTTGAACTAACTCCTCCTGTTCATAAACCTATAGCCATAACAATTGATAAGAATATTTTCATAAGGTTTAATTACACTTTGTAGCTTTTTCATGTCTGTTTCATTTTTCCCAATTTATTATCACAATGCACCTCAAATATTACCATAAACATTTTTACATAGAGAAATTGTGCCCCCCCCCAATAACTAGAAAAAAAAAACACTCATTTAGAGGCTAAATGGTCATTTTGGAATTGCAGTCACTCTTAATTGATATTTGGTCTTTGCTTTGATTTTGGCAATTTTTCTTTGAATAAAAAGCAAGTAAGTTTGAAGGCTACAGAAGTAGCAAGTCAATATGAGGATACATGAGAACAAATCAATAACATGAGTTCCTATGACAAATTTTGGTAATTTTGCTGTTAGTTTCAGAAAAATTTGAAATGATTTTGTTAGATGTAACTTTGGGGAAAATGAAAAAGTAGGGGCCACGAGGCAAACCATTTTTATACAGTAACACTAGTCCTAAAAGAGTTGAATATTCCATCAGTGAGATTTGTAGGAAGGCATCATAGAAACCAATCAGATTTAGTACCTGATTGAGGCTTGAAGACTCGTAAGTGGGGATCCTAGACTGCAAAGAGCTCTGCTGCCTTACTTGCTCCTGCAGTAAGTTTCAGATTAATTACTCTATCTGAATGAATCATACTTAAACAGGAGAGTTAAAAGTACTGCTTTAAGAAGGTCTGACATCAGCACAATGCACTGAACCGCAGGCCATATAATTACCAGAGAGCTACAGTATTGTTTCCAGCTTTCCTCATCAAGACCGAAGTTGAAATAATCAGTTATATCCACTCCAGGATACCTCCACGGCTTCTCCTTGAGTGCATCAATATTTACATCAAGTATGTTCCTGGAAATATGAAAGCAGCTGCATAATAGAAGCACACTTGACCATACTCTGACTAGTCCTCTAATTCCTCAAGTATGATCGTCAGGAAAAGAATTCAGACATATAGTAGAAGCATCTTTAGTTAAGATAATGCTGTTCTGCCGACTCCTCCAGGGACAAAACACATACAGAATGAAGCCAACTGACAGTATGCATCCACTTGTAATCAACATTGCCCAATCAAAACACATTTAAGGGGGGGAAAAGCACAGCGATTGGGAATAAACTGTAACAGCATCTACTGACCTATACCAGGGAAGAGAAAAACTACGTCCTTTTTGAGGTACTGCTAAATTAGATGGAGCACAAGCATGGACAATGCAACCAACTTCCTTATGATCCCGGTCCTCATTTTTCTCGAAATCACCTCTTGTTGACATGGATAATGCCATTATGCCCCCAGATGTGTTAGCTCTTAAACAGTTTGCACGTGCATATCCAGTCCCGCAAGGTCCTCTAAACTGCAACACGGCAACCCAACAAGAGAGTAGACTTTGTTGAACATGCTAGCCATAAAATTTACCAGATCAAGAACTATTCTACCAAAGGAGTACTAAAGTAAACATTATAATTTATTCATCCAAGAGTAAAGATTACATCATGAGCCCATATAATAAATTTCATTAGTGCCAAAGAGAGCAGAAGAAAAGTTCATCTAACCAATGGTAGCTGTAAAAGAGCAGGGGCAGAATGACAGAGATGCTCATTCGGAAGGCTAAAATCCATGTGGCAGCAGTTAATGTTCTGGCATCGGCTAGAAACATGATTAGAGACTAAAAACAAGCAGATATGACCGCGATCTTGAACAGGTTATCATGGACAGAGAAAAAACAAAATCGAAGAGAGAAAAAATGGAAGATGGCAAAAGACTCTCACTACTTCTCCCTTTCGCCTTTTGTCTCCTCTTATCATGAATCCTTATGAACAAACTATGAATTCCTAAACAACTGCGACTTTTCGTACTTTAATTTAGTAAAAAGCATCTTCAACTCCATTCATTGGAACCAGTAAAAAGTGGAAAGCACTGTCTACTATGATAGATCCCAAAACAAAACAAGATTCACAAACTATCCATAATTTCATAGCTGAAGAACCAACAAAACTTGGTGAATTAAGGCAGAATTTACAGACACCACCCAAAAGCAACAACTACCAACTAACAACCTACAAAATATGTGAAACACTACTTCATGAATTATAACCAATGGGCAATGACTACCTTCAATTGCTTAAATCCAATTCCTCTTTCACTGGGTGGACCGTTGCAATCCCGCCCTCCATTCATTAACCGATCACTCCACCTTTTGCTCATCCCTAAACCATTCTCGGCGGCGACACCATTGACATCACCGCCCGCATCATCACCGAACCCGCCTCTGCTCCTCGCGCTCCGCATGCTCAAACCCGCGAGTGCCCGGCAATCCTCATCGTTTACAACAATATTCAGATCATCCTCGCTGTCACTCCCGCTACCCCGCTCCTCCTCCTCCTCGCGCCTGCCGCCATCTTCTCTAACATCACTCGCCTCAAACCGTCTCGACTCGTAACCACTTTCCAACTCCGACCCAATACCTCCACGAGCGTTCCGAGCTTCGCCGCCATCTTCACTCGATTGCTCTCCGCCTACGGGTCGAACCCGCGGAACAGAGCGGTCGAGCAGGCCGCCGACGGTCTCGCTCGCTCCGAACTCAACGTCGTCGACATACAAAGCTCCGAAACCATCGTCGACGTCCTCCATTGCCGCTGCAGACGCGCCGACGTAGCGCGCTATACAGAGCAGCACGAGCTCGCGCGCTGCGATCAACGCGAAACCGGCGCGGGGTCGAGGAGAAGGTAACTGAGAGCTCGAAGCATAGCGAGCGTCAGAGCTCGTCGTGAACAGCTCCAAAACCCTGCAAAACGACGACGCAGGCTAGTCCTTAAGGCTTAAACCCTATCACGGACCATTTCCTACCTTTATTTAAAAAAAATTCATTTTAATTATTAAAGATAGTGCAGTTAATATTTTCAAAAAATGACCCAAATGTGATCTCTTTACACTTTAGCTAAATATATTGTGGTCCATGAACTTCCGGTACATATTCAATTTAGTCTCCGAACTACATGAAAATATTCAATATTGTTCATCGACCTGAACTAATGGGAGGATGACGTTGGATTTTTCCATACAGTCGAAAGACTGGATTGAACATTTACGAAAAGTTTAGGAACCACATTTAACGTATTAAAAGTTCAGGGATCACGTTGCATGTGGTAATAAAGTTCGGGGACCACGTTAAATAAATTAAAAGTTCATGGACCACATCGACATTTGATCAAAATTCATGGATTATTTGTGTAATTATCATTTAATATATAAATGAAAGAATCCATAAATTAAATAAAATTGTCTACTTTCTTCATTGATATTCTCAATTTGTCATAAATTCATACTAAATATATATATTTTAAATTCTCTTAGTTAATTTACTGCTAAATCAATAATATTTCTTTGAAGAATATGGAAAAATCAATGAATTGAAGTAAGAGCATCCATAATTATGCACATCGTATTAAAAAAAAGTGGGGAAATAAAATTAGGACAAAATTGATATATATGTCCATGCAAAAAATACTATCAATTTGCCTAAACCTCCATGAAGAATATGAGAAATAATCCTACAGAAATAAGCTTGAATAATTAAAAAAAAATGAAAAAAAATAATGGAGTTCATCTTCCACTAGGATTCACTAGCTGCGAGAACACTGCATTCGGATTTGAATCATGTTGGATCTCTCCTCCGCTCACGGCGGTCCCTTCATCTGTACCAAACATGGATCTCGGCACGTCATGGCCCTCGCGCTCCGCCGCGAGGTCGGCCGCGTCGTCGGGATTCTCCTGCAGCTGCAGCGCGAACTCGAGGTTCCACAGCACGTCGCCCATGGACGGCCGGTCGAGCCCCCGGTCGGCCAGGCACTTCTCGGCCGTCTCGGCGAACTTCCGGTAGCACTCCGAGCTGACCTGACCCTTAATGTGCGGGTCGATGATGTGCTCCAGGTTCCCCTTCCTGTGGCAGTGCCGAGCCCAGTCGGCGAGGCTGACTTGCTCCTTGGGCAAGCTCGGGTTGAGTGCGGGCCGGCCGCACAGGGCCTCGAAGAGGACTACCCCGAAGGAGTAGACGTCGGATTTCTCGGTGAGCTGCTGTCGCCTGAAGTACTCGGGGTCCAGGTACCCGAAGCTGCCCTTCACGACGGTGCTGACGTGCGTCTGGTTGAGGTTCGGCCCCGTCTTGGATAGCCCGAAGTCGGAGACTTTCGCCACCCACCTCTCGTCGAGCAAGATGTTGGTCGTCTTCACGTCGCGGTGGATGATCGTGTACTTCGCTCCGGTGTGCAGGTAGTGCAGCCCGCGGGCGGCGCCGATGCAGATCTCCAACCTCTGCTTCCATGATAATGGAGGATTGTTGCCCTTGTACATGTGTTCCCTGAGAGTGCCGTTGGCCATGTAATCGTATACCAGGATCATCTCGCCGTCTTCTTCGCAGAACCCGATCAGAGACACCAGATGCTTGTGCCTCAGCTTGGAGAGCATCTCGATCTCGGTCTGGAACTCGTGAACTCCTTGTTCCGAAGAAGGGTTCGATCGCTTGATGGCGACCGCGGTCGACCCTCCGTCGATCATGCCCTTGTACACCTTCCCGAATCCTCCCACCCCGATGACCTGCGACTCGTCGAAGTTTTTGGTAGCGTGTTTGATCTCGAACAGCGAAAAGTGTCGGCACAGGCCTCCCGCGAGCGACGAGAGGTGGCTGCTGGTGCCGCTGCTCTTGCCGGAAATTGTCGATTTGCTCGTTGTCGTCGTCGTCGACGCACGTGAACTTCCATAGAGCGGTAACCATTTACCGACCCTAGATTCCGTTCCGTTGGCCTCGTTCCTCCGGTGCCGCACGAAAAGGCATACCGAAACAACTATAGCGAATCCTAAAACCCCTCCGGCGATCCCGCCAATCACTTGGCCGGTGCTCGAAGGACCCGAAGGAGCGAATTTCTTGGCCGCCTCGGCCTCGGCATGGACAAGCATTTGCGACGGAACTGGGTTAGGACCGGCCAAATTCCCGTTGCTATCATTCATCTTGAAGATTTCAAGTCCATTGAGGATCGCATCATAGTACTCGGGTTTCATCGAAACGCTGGGATGCAAAGCCACCCACAGCTGCTCGTCGCCGGCGCCGTTGCTAACGTAAGTCGCGAAATCTTTATAAACCGGTGCTCCCTCCGAACCGGACCACGCGATAACATCAGCAGACGCCTGCGCCGTCTGGTTGTTCACAAAGATATCAAACACCCGCTGGTTAACTTTACCGAGGAGGAAATCCAAGAAATGAAACCTGACGATATAGGTGAAATTCACATCGATCTGGAAAACCCAGGTGAGGTTATAGTTCTGATTAACCTTAGGATCCGGACCCATCGTCCTCGCCGTGCTATACACGTCTAACGGCGCAATATATTCCGGAACATCCGGAGAATATTGAACTCTCACATTCTTGTCCGCCGCGGACGTGACGCCAGCTGCGGCGCCGAATAAGTAGGGGGTGTCGTCGTACCATGTCCTGGTGAGGCCGGAATCATTGGTTGGCGGAATGTATTGTCCACCCACATTAAGCCTATACAACGTCTGCAAAGAAGATCCATCCACGGGGACGGCCTGATCGCTGAATCCGACCATCGTCGCCTGCTCGAACATGTCGGGCATCCGAATGATCTCGATGCCATTGACGAATGCGTAGGCCCCGTCGTGTGCTGTGGAAGGCGTGAAAGTGATGTTGAGGTCGCCAGATCCAACCGGCGTGAGCGAGAACTCTCTGATGATATATGCCTGCGTGAGCGCCTGGGCGGTGATCGAGGCGCTGAAATTGTTCATGAGTGCGAACTCATTCGCGGTGACTGCGAAATAGGCGTTGGATGGATCGAGGTCGCTATAAGCAGAAGGGTAAAAATGGAGCCGGAGCCATAGCCGAGTTCTCGACGGAACCGAGAATTTGTAGGAGGATTGAGCGGTGAACACTCTGGCAGACATGTATGGGACCGTGGAAGGCAGAGAAGGGTCCTGGAATTGGGCGGCGGCGGGCACCGAATTGGCCGGCGAGGCGAGGAACTTGGAATCCGGCCACCAAACTCGGCCATCCGAATCGGTTCCTCGGCTCGAGGATCCGCACGCAATCACATACGACTCGGAATCGATGCCGGAACTTTTCCCTAGAATTCGAATGATGCTCGATGCGAGGCAAATGCATACCAGATGGAACCAGAGATGGGAACGGAGCTCGTCTTTCATGTCTACGAGACATTACCAACAGAAATCGGAGGAAAAAGGCTAAGGAACAGAGGATGAAGAGGTCATCAATCCTCCACGAAAAAGAACAAATCTGGGATTCGTCGAATGTTACTTTTTTTCTGAGGTGGGGATTGTGGTTTGATTGGAACAGAATGAAAGAGAAAAATTTAATTACGCATTAATTTTGTGTTTAAGGACATGTTAATCCGGTTGGGAGCGTTTCTTTTGGGTTTCTAATCCCTCCTACATACGCCACGTCACACTATGCATAAATAAGTCAACGCGGATTAACTCATTAATTACAATTATTAGGGAATAGAGAAGCATTACCACATGCAGCAATAGAATTCGTCCGCTGCACATAACTTCTTTTGACATTTATGAATCTGTCCCTCAATGTCGCTACGATCTTGGACAAATTTTAGACTGCATATACGGATTCACGCACTAAATTAGTCACGGGACCGGTGGCTCCCAGGCCGGGAACCTCAAGGGTCTAGACCCGACTGCCCGAAGCTTCAGGCTCGAGGGTCTCTAGACTCTAGACCCGACACTGCCCGAAGCCTCGGGCTCGCGCATCCACGCAAGATCCGAGTCTCTGGTGCTTAGATAGCCAAGCTCGAGAACCCGAGGATCCTCGCCACCTGACCCAGGACCCAAGACCCCACCTCATATCAGCGCCCCCTGCAGTCAACCGATCCCGAGTTTGGGCATTCGGTAATCAGACAGAGATAACAGCCACCTTCTCCTTTCAGTAAACAGACCATTTGGTTATCAGACAGAGATAACAGCCACAGCACTCCACGGCAAAGACTAATACAAAAGCTCATACTAGAGCACCCAAGGTGTTGGATGACTGAGATGAGCGATCCTGGCGTGGTCACAGGTTCTAAAACCCAGGTCGCACGACCAGTGCATCTTCGATACTCGAGCCTCGCCACGAAATAAGAATCTAAACTGGATAAGCAGTACATTATAATCAAGAGGGAATCCGAAATGGACGAATTGCAGGGAAAAATTTAACCCCATGTCCCAAAAACATCTCATTAGGGCAAACAAAACTTTCAAGGGAATCCAGCAGCAAACAAGAAAGAAAAACAAGAACTTCTAACTATGGACTACAGAGACCGCATGCTTGCGCCTATATCCACGACACACACGTTTGTAAGCAAAAATTGCCATCTGCATTCTTAATCAAAGAGACTGAAGCCCATATCCTGCAGCAAAGCAAATGTCCAAGTTTAGGTTAAATCAAATGGCAACCGAAAGACCAAATCATCTGCACAAAACAAACTCCGAAAGAACCAGAGAGATGAACAATAGTGCTTACATCGTCAGACTCTTCCTTCTCCTCGACTTTCTCCTCCTTCTTTGCCTCGGCAGCTGGGGCAGCACCGCCAGCAGCGCCGCCTGATGGAGCTGCAGCAACGGCCACGCCGCCACCGCCACCTCCAGAGGGCACGGAGGCCAACTTTTCCCTTCCGGCGGCAATCAGCTCAGTGATGTCCTTTCCCTTGACTTCGGACAAGAGCAACTCTATCCTATCGTCATCAGCCTCAGCTCCAACTGTCAAAAATTCACAAGGCAATCCTTCAGTACAACAGCAAATGTTGCTCCCCCAAAAGGGCCACAAATCTGGAAAGATCTTAGAAACAACATTGTACACCGAAGATTCCCGCATCCCATAAAACTAAATTAGGCTTCGTTTGTTTTGCGGAAAATGAATGATTTAGAAAACATCTTCCAAAAAAATGATCGCTTGTATCGCTTGAAACAATTAGCCAATGAAAAGCATTTCCATTATCGACAATAATATACGTCTAAACAATTTCATAAACGATGAAGATATTTTTCGTTCAATCATTTTTGTAAATGATTCAGATGATCATTTTTTGGAAAATGTATTCCAAATCATCCGTTTTCCGCGAAACAAACGCACCCTTTACAGTCTGAAATTTCTATTTTGTTCCTGATACACCAAAGTCTACTAAATCTACAGGGCGATGACCGGCAACCGATTCTATGAGCAGGTCCAACAAACACCGAGCAACACTGCAAATCAAGCATTGAACATCTTTTGCCTACGCAAAACTACTGCAGACTAATCTACCAACTCCCCGGCATTACTGTGATCCACATGAACGCGACAATCAGATAGCGGAGGATCTTATCACCACGGCCAAAAATGAACAAGCTGGTCACCGGAGCCTCTTGAAGAGCATTAAAAACCCACTACGACAGCAAATCCCGAGCACCCAGTGCTAAAATCCGTCACCAGATACGCATCAAGCAATCGCAACCTCCTCTTCATTAACTTCCACAATGAATAGGTAAAGATACAAATATACATGCAGAAAGATTCAAACTTTAACATGCGTTCGCTAACTTCGGTTCCTAAATTAATCGATGCAAGAAAACTTAAGACTACTAAACCTTGACTCCAGCTAGCGTCGTCGTCAAATGAGCGAAACATGGACTAAATCGAGAGACAGAGAGAAAGAGAGGACCCGATCCTAGGATGTCCTTCAAATCATCGGCGGAGGGGCACGTGTTGCCTCCCAGAACAGCCAGCAGGTACGCGGCGACAACCTTCATCTTCGCTCCGACAGAGCTTTGCTGGGGCACGAACGGATGAGCGAGATGCGACGGCAGGCGTAGCTTCGAGAGCTCTGGTTATGGCCGAACACGAAAGCGAGAAGGACAGCTCCGGGACCGAGTTTATATCTCTAGGGTTTTCGAGCGTGAGGGGAGCCTGATTCGATCGTGGCCGTTCATCCGGTCGAATGAAAATCCGTTGACGCTCCGCTTCGGGCCGAGCTTACGGGGCCCTATGGGCCCAGGCCCAAGCCCATCGGGCCCATGGCGCGGGGATGAAAAGCGCGGGAAGAGAACGTCTCGACGCAACTGCGAGCTCGCCCGCCTCATGAACTCGACGGTGTGCGCAGCCACCGCCGGATCGCCGCCGCCGCCGCCTCACCCCTCTGCCCTCTTCCCGCAGATCGCGAGATGCAGGTCCATGGCCGACCTCAAGCAGGTCCACGCCCACATGATCAAGACCGGCGACGTCCGGGACCCCCTGGCCGCCGCCGAGATCCTCCGCTTCTGCGCGCTCTCGGCCCGCCGCCGCGACCTCCGGTACGCGCGCGCGGTCTTCGACCAGATGCGCCGGCCCAATTGCTTTTCTTGGAACTCCATCATCAGGGCTCTTGCCGAGAGCGACGACGACGCCACGCAGTTGGAAGCTCTAGCCCTGTTCCGCGAGATGGTCCGGGGTGGCCACGTGGAGCCCAACGGGTTCACGTTCCCTCCGGTGTTGAAGGCTTGTGCGAGGTTGGGGAGGGTGAAGGAAGGGAGGCAGGTTCATGGGATGGTTGCTAAGTGTGGTTTGGATGGTGACGAGTTTGTTCTTAGTAACCTTGTCAGAATGTACGTGCTCTGCGGTGTCATGGAGGATGCTTACGTTTTGTTTGATGAGAGAATTGTTCGGAGTGATGGGGTGGGGAAGGAGATGAATCTCAGGAGGCAAGAGGGGGACGTGGTTTTGTGGAATGTGATGGTTGATGGGTATGTTAGAATGGGGGATCTTAGAGCTGCTCGGGAGCTGTTCGATAAAATGCCTCAGAGAAGTGTTGTGTCGTGGAATGTGATGATATCCGGGTATGCACAACATGGGCTTTTTATGGAGGCCGTTGAGACGTTCCGTGAGATACAGATGGGGAATGTTTCTGCAAATTATGTGACATTAGTTAGTGTTCTTCCGGCAATTTCGCGCTTGGGGGCGCTTGAGTTGGGGAAATGGGTCCATTTATATGCAGAGAAGAATGGGATTGAGATTGATGATATTCTTGGTTCTGCTTTGCTCGATATGTACTCAAAGTGTGGGAGTATTGAGAAGGCACTTCAAGTTTTCGAGGCGCTACCAAAAGAGAGTGCAAAAACTTGGAATGCCATTATTGGAGGGCTTGCTATGCATGGCAGAGCAAAGGATGCTCTTGATTACTTTTCAAGAATGGAGCGATCCGGAGTAACACCAAGCGATGTTGCCTACATTGCTGTATTAACAGCTTGTAGCCATGCAGGTTTACTTGAGGAGGGTAGATCATTCTTCAACGATATGATTAATGTAGTCGGACTGGAGCCCAGGATCGAGCACTATGGTTGCATGGTTGATATGTTCGGACGTGCCGCACTGTTGGATGAGGCTGAGGAGCTTCTACAGAACATGCCCATGGAACCGGATGATGTGATACTAAAAGCCCTGCTAGGTGCTTGTAAGATGCACGGAAACATTGAGATGGGTGAACGAATAGCACAACGGCTAATGAAGTTATCTCCTAATGACAGTGGATCTTACGTGGCTCTCTCCAACATGTTTGCGTCTCAAGGAAACTGGGAGGGAGTTTCGGACATTAGATTGAAGATGAAGGAGATGGATATTAGGAAGGACCCCGGGTGCAGTTGGATCGAGCTTGACGGAACAATTTACGAATTCCTAGTGGAAGACGAGGCTCACCCGAGAGCCGAAGAGATTCATTCGATGTTGGAGGAAATCGCCAGCAAGTTGAGATCATTAGGCTATAGCCCCAACACCACTCAAGTCCTGCTCAATGTCGATGAAGAAGAAAAGGAGAGTGCATTGCACTATCACAGCGAGAAGATCGCCGTAGCTTTCGGGCTCATCAGCACCCACCCGAAGACCCCGCTTCGGATTGCCAAGAACCTACGGATATGCGAGGATTGCCACGCCGCAATGAAGCTGATTTCGAAGGTATACGAGCGCCCGATTACCGTGCGAGATAGGAAGCGGTTTCATCATTTTCAGGATGGTTTCTGCTCATGTGGGGACTTCTGGTGAATTCAATTCTTTAGCTACGGCCTTCTTGGCATATTTCTGGTCCTCCGGATGATTGGACTGGACTTGTATTTTACCAAAATTGACGTTGGAGAATGTGGAGTTGGGCTCAGTTTCGTACGACCCAACATGAGAGTTACAACAAAAGATGGAAGTTGGAAAATAGTCGAACAGGAAATTGACATAAATCTAGTTCTAAACTAATTTTGTAAGCGATACAAGCACTAAGCAATCTAGAAAATATGTGATGCCAAAACTATGGGTGAATAACAAATATCAAAAACTATGGGTGAATAACAAACATCAAAATTAAGAATCCAAATCAATTTAAGGCTCCGTTTATTTCGTCAAAAATGAATAATTTGAAAAATATTTAAAAAAAATGATCTTTTGTATTACTTGAAGTAATTATCTAATAAAAAATGGTTTCATTATCGACAAGAATTTATGTCTAGACAATTTCGTGAATGATGAAAGTAATTTTCATTCATTTATTTTTATAAGTGATGCAAACGATTATTTTTTGAAAAAAATTCTCAAATCATTCGTTTTCGTGAATGTCTAAATAATTTCGTGAACGATGAAAGTAATTTTCATTCATTTATTTTTATAAGTGATGCAAATGATTAATTTTTGAAAAAAATTTCTCAAATCATTCGATTTCGTGAAACAACTGCCTTCACAAAAAAAAACGAATGATTTGAAAAATATTTTTCAAAAAACAATTGGTTATATCTGTTAAAAAAATTAGTTAATAGAAAATATTTTCACTGTTGACAACAATTCTCGCCTAAATGGTTTCATGGATGATAAAAATATTTTTTGTTCATTCATTTATATAAGCGATACAAATAGACATAGCCACGGGCCGGTTTTGGCCAGGAACCGACTCGGGTCAAACCCGGGACTGGCCCGTTGACCAAGCCCGCGGTTCAGAACCGGAACCGGCCCGTGGCCTACTGGCCCGGTTCCGATTCCAAAAATATATATATATTATTTTTATCGCCGGTTCCATCTCTTTCTCTCTTTTTTTCCCCAAATTTGATTACAATGTACATTTTGATTACATTTTATATTGAATAATTCAATATTTCATAATTTGATAATTCAATATTTTTTTATTTCATAATTTATTTTTTTAATTTTTACTGGCAGGTTCCGAACTGGGCCGGAATCGGAACCAGCCCAGAACCGCCGGTTCATACATGGCCACGAATCGGAACCACCTGTTCCAAACCGTGGCCATGTCTAGATACAAACGATCATTTTTTTAAATTAAATGTTCTTCAAATTATGAGTTTTCCATGTAACAAACGCACCATGAATCTAATCAAATCAATATATTTTTATTTTAAGTGGCTTTTTTTAATCTGAATGTCACGGTTGCAATTGCTAAGGTTAGGAAACACGAGTTCTTCCTGTGCCTCGGAATTCGCAACGTGAAGTAAGTAATTAATATTCCGACCAAAAAAAAAAAGTAGGTAATTAATACATTTAATCTATGCGACGAGGGATCCAAATGTGGATTAATGCCCACAGTAATTTCCATTCCATAACCCCAACGTAAAACTAACACGTTTAATTTATGCGATGGCCTCGCCGTCGGCGACTTCGAATCCAAATGTTGATCAATGCTCGTAGTAATTTCCATTGCATAACTCCAACCCTTAGTGGTTGGAGCGTGACCTCACTCACTAAAATCACGTCATTTACTGTCACTATTAAACGATAGTAACCCTCCATTCAATTTCCAAAACATTCCTAAAACATGCCCACGTGGCTAACACTCAAAACTCGTGTAAATTGCCTCTAGAGTGCATGCTTTAGGCCCCCACCTCGCACCATGATCTTCAACATTTTATACATGAAAAGGGACATGTCGATATGAAATAAGACAATATATCAACACGTCACTTTTCGCAAAAATCCACCACAAGAGGAGCTAATTTAGAAGCATTCCATCTTTTCGCATTTTCTTAGAGCCATCTCGAAAGGGTACATTATAATGCTCCCGTGAATATCTAGTGTACACCGAATAAGAAGTCTAGTTTGGTTAGATCGCTCGTTAGTTGGACACTAGTGTAAATAATACAGCAGATTCATAATTTGAATTGGAGAATAGTCCCTCAAAGTTCGATCGCAATGAGCCCAAAATCCACCTTTCAGAGCAGATAATTTGGAAATAACCAACCCCATTTTTATTTTTATCGATTTTCTTAAGGCCATCTCGAAAGCATGAATTTGAATGCTCTTATGATCATTTCGTGTACGCGGAGCAAGAGTTTGTCACGCGTCTGGTTGAATTGCTCGCCGATTGGACATTCGAAACTTTGGAATTTATAAAAGGAGGAGGAAAAGGAAAAGAATTCACTATTGGAAAGTGATTTAAAACTTTTTGTCAAATCAATTATGCGAAGGGATAAAATGGGGATGGGAAGGCAAAGAAAAAGGTGGAAAAAGGAGACCAATCTTCTCATCTCATCTCAATCTCAAACAATTCCCCTCTCTCTCTCTCTTGTCTCTCTCTTGTCTCTCTTGCTTTGCATTGCCCTCAAGTCCGCAAGTTCAATTCCAGCTCCGACCGAGATCCATATCTTATCCGAGGTTCGTTTCCTAGTCATTATTAGAAGGAAAAAAAAATGAAAGAATGTCGGATGCAAAGTTGAAGATTCAACAACCCAACATAGGTTGGGACACGAACATCATTGTCTTCTGGATCTTATCATCTAGATCAAGATCTACCCCAATCATGCTTTCGGCTACCAGCTGCTGATCGGCCATGCGCACCACACCAAAAGTAGTAGATGCACCCAACATTGGATTTTGGCCAAATGAGATATAGTCCTTGAGCGAGGGAAATTGTCCGATCGGTTTTAAATCTATTTCATGGATGCCGATTAGATCATGAATTTTTCAATTTTAACAATTCAGTCCTAAATCGGCCGTCCTTCGTGGCACACCGCCATGTCAGTGATTTCACGCAAAGGTTTAGGTCTTAATCGGCAAAATCAAAAAATTAAAAATTAAATTGATATCCGTACAATAAATTTAAGATTAATTAGGCAATTTTCCTGCATAAAAGGCATGAATTGTTCAAGCTGAACACACAGATGGGTCAACTCTTTTGCTAATTCTAGCCCCAAAGCTGGGTCTTGATTAATGATTTCATGGCAATTGAGCTGAAAAATTCATGAGGTAAATGGGAATAACCAAAGCACACTTGAAGCTGAACTATGATGAGTCTTGCCATATGAACTAAAGCTCAGCTCCCAAGCATGACATTCAAAAGCTTGGGAGTTCAGCCAGCTGCTACGACGGTTCACTATCCGATTCTTCCCAATTTATCTCGTAAATTTTTTTCTGTGGCAATCTTATTATTGCTAGACGTTCCGGCCACGATCGTGCAAGTTTAACCACAACCGTAGAGAAGCAAACGGGGCCGTCGATCAGCCGTCGAGCTGAGGAAGTAGGCGGCAGCCAGAACTCCGACGGGCTCGACAATCACGTCCTGGAATTCCTAGCATTCCGCGAACGGATACGGATGAAAACCGTGCGCGCTCCGGAATCCGTAGCAGCACGAGCCGTGCAGTCAACACATATCAACGACCCGCAACGCACGAAATCTCCACCACACGAGGTCCCAAATGGTGATTCCAGAGAGGAGGCACTGGTGACCTAGAGAAATAAAGGAACGTAATCCCCAATCCCTTTGGTGGTTGGAGTTGGAGTGTGACCTCACGCACGCACGCACACCAAGTCCACTACACACTGAATCAATGTCACTATTAAAGGGTGGGAAACTGGAAACCCTTTCATTCAATTTTTCCCAAAAGATTCCCCACGAAACAAGCCCCACATGGCAACGCTCAGCTCAGGTACAAATGCCAAGGGGATGCATGCTCTTAGCCCCACCACCCTCGTACTCCAATCTTCAATCTCGACACATAAAAGAGGGGCACTGTGCATTTAAATGGGACAAACACGTCCGTTGGAGAGAATAGCCCCTCAAAAGTAGCCAAGCCCCAAAAAACCCACCATGAAAGGAGCTGACTTCAGCAATCACCTATCGTTTCGAATTTACTCGGTGTCGTCTTGAAAAGCATGCGAGCAGCTGTTACCTTCGGTTCGATCGTCATACGGGTCGGACCCTCATCTACCATATACTCGTCTCTAATAAAGGGCAGATCCGAGTTAGGGATATTAATTTGGGATTTTTTTTTTTGCCCGGGCAAAAGCTAGTTATGGATGAATACGCCACGTGCATCAATTTGAGATTTTTTTCTTTTTTCGCGAGAGGGCAATTAATGGGAGAATAAATGAGGGATGTGAAGGGAAAATAAACGAGGAAAAAAAGGCGTGGAGAAAAAGGAGGGACCAATAACATTTTTGCTCTCATCTCATCTGATCTTAAATAATTCCACTCTCTCTCTCTCTCTCTCTATCTCCAGTTTCTCTCTCTTACTTTGCAATTTGCCCACGTGGCCGCCCACAAGCTTCGCCTCCAGCTCGGACAAAGGGGGAAGCGAAGTCGCACGTGAACAATAGAAAAAGGACACGACATACCAAAAGAAGGAGAACCCCGAAAAAAAACAAAAATCGAAAATAAATGAAATAAAAAAGAGAGAGAGAGAGAGAGAATAAAAGCACAAAGGCACGAATATCGCTTCATTTCCACCTGCGGTAGCCAATCCGAGATTTTCCAACTCGAGAAACTCTCCCCGTCTCTCTCTCTCTCTAGAAGCTAGAGAGAGAAAGCAGAAGCGCGCGCTGCAGCGCCGGCAGCATCGCCGTCGCCGTCTCTGCGGATTCGTCGGCCGCGGGAATGCGAGGTTCCTCAGCCGTTCGGGGCCGCCTACGCCGTGAGGCGGAGGCGGAGGCGGAGGAGGAAGGAGGCGACGGAGGGAGGCGGAGTGGGAGTTGGGCGGGGGCGGGGGCGGGGGCGGGGGGGATGGCGTCGACGAGCAAAGCTGCGAATTCGCAGCAGCAGCAGCAGCAGCAGGCGCAGTCCTCGAGTGCGGCGGCGGCGGCGGCGGCGGGGCGGGGGGCGGGGCACCAGACGTACTCGGTGAGCAAGGCCATTGCGCAGTACACGCAGGACGCGCGCCTCCACGCGGTGTTCGAGCAGTCGGGGGAGTCCGGCAAGTCCTTCGACTACTCGCAGTCGGTCAGGACCACCACGCAGTCCGTCCCCGAGCAGCAGATCACCGTCTACCTGTCGAAGATCCAGCGGGGCGGCCACATACAGCCCTTCGGCTGCACGATTGCGGCGGACGAGGCGACTTTCGGGATCCTCGCCTACAGCGAGAACGCGAGGGAGATGCTGGGGCTCACGCCGCAGTCCGTGCCGAGCCTCGAGAAGCTGGAGGTCCTCGCGATCGGGACGGACGTCCGTACCCTCTTCACCCCGTCGAGCGCGGTCCTGCTCGAGAAGGCGTTCGGGGCGAGGGAGATTATGCTGCTGAATCCCCTCTGGATTCACTCGAAGAACTCGGGGAAGGCGTTCTACGCCATCTTGCACAGGATCGATGTGGGCATTGTGATTGATTTGGAACCCACGAGGACAGAGGATCCTGCCCTGTCCATTGCTGGGGCTGTGCAGTCGCAGAAGTTGGCGGTGAGAGCGATTTCTCACCTGCAATCGCTCCCTGGCGGGGACGTCAAGCTGTTGTGTGACACCGTGGTCGAAAGCGTGAGGGAACTTACTGGGTACGATAGGGTCATGGTCTACAAATTTCATGAAGATGAGCATGGGGAGGTTGTGGCTGAGAGCAAGAGGCCGGACTTGGAGCCATATATTGGCTTGCACTATCCTGCCACCGATATTCCGCAGGCATCAAGGTTCTTGTTTAAGCAGAACCGGGTTAGGATGATTGCGGACTGCGATGCTGCGCCAGTTCTTGTCGTACAGGACGACAGTCTTATGCAACCTCTGTGCTTGGTTGGGTCGACACTTCGCGCTCCTCATGGTTGTCATGCGCAGTACATGGCTAACATGGGCTCCATCGCGTCATTAGCTATGGCTGTCATTATAAATGGCAATGATGAAGAAGCTGTCGGCGGTCGTAACGCGATGAGGCTATGGGGTCTGGTGGTTTGTCATCACACGTCAGCCAGGTGCATTCCCTTTCCACTCCGATATGCATGTGAGTTCTTAATGCAGGCCTTTGGACTTCAATTAAACATGGAATTGCAGTTGGCATCTCAAATGTCTGAAAAGCATGTTCTAAGGACCCAAACTTTGTTGTGTGACATGCTTCTCCGGGATTCCCCTGCTGGAATTGTCACTCAGAGCCCCAGTATCATGGACCTGGTGAAATGCGATGGTGCGGCACTTTTTTATCAAGGAAAGTACTACCCACTTGGTGTGACGCCAATGGAATCCCAGATAAAGGACATTGTGGAGTGGTTATTAGCATTTCATGGAGACTCAACTGGTTTGAGCACGGACAGTTTGGCTGATGCTGGATACCCTGGGGCAGCCTCACTTGGGGATGCAGTATGTGGGATGGCTGTTGCTTATATCACTAAGAGGGATTTTCTGTTCTGGTTTCGGTCCCATACGGCAAAAGAGATAAAATGGGGTGGTGCTAAACATCATCCCGAGGACAAAGATGATGGGCAGAGGATGCACCCTCGTTCTTCTTTTAAGGCATTTTTGGAAGTGGTCAAGAGCCGGAGTTTGCCATGGGAGAATGCAGAGATGGACGCAATCCACTCTTTGCAGCTCATTTTGCGTGACTCGTTTAGAGATGCTGAGCCTAGTAACTCCAAGGCAGTTGTCAATGCTCAACAAGGGGATCTTGAGTTGCAAGGTGTGGATGAATTAAGCTCGGTCGCAAGGGAGATGGTTCGTTTGATAGAAACTGCAACTGCTCCTATATTTGCTGTTGATGTTGATGGCCGCATAAATGGGTGGAATGGAAAGATGGCGGAATTAACGGGGCTCTCGGTTGAAGACTCGATGGGGAAGTCCTTGCTGCACGATCTCGTTTTTAAGGAATCAGAAGAGATTGTTGACAAACTCTTGCATCATGCCCTACAAGGTAAGCCTTTTTACATTTTGATATCTTTTACCTCACCAGTTCTAGAGTTTGTACGAGATGTTCTGACGTGACATGATAGAGCTTCTAGGTGAAGTTCATTACATGTTAGATAAAGGATGATAACTGTCCACCCACATAGTAGATTCATCTCTTCATTAGAAAGACATCGTTCTTATATCTTGATTAGGAGTAGACTAGGTCTTGACCTGGATTCAGCTTGGCTACTCCTGTAAATTGACCAGTGGTAGCTGATCCATATTTTTTTTTTTAATGAGCACCTAATGAGAGCTTCAATTTGAATCAAGACATCATGTCTTGCGTAACAATGTACTTGACAATCACATCAAGTTGTTTGCTTCAAGCTTGTAGTGGAACTTACTCATTAAACATCTTTTTGGCCGTCACTTACTCCTTAAACTTAGCAAGCATGGACCTGTACGTGTCATCTTTATATTTATTCATGCAATCTTCTCTTGAAACTATGTAGAGGAAAGTATAAAAATATCTCTAAAGTCTAAACCACCAAAATTTGCTAGAGATCTCACCAAAAATCTCACTAGCAGGAACTTCTAGCCTTTAGCATGTCAAACGGATTCCACCTCCGTAGATGCTGTCGTCATGATTACTTATGTATCACCCGTGGATGGTGTTCCCACCATTGATTGCGGTTCAAATAAAACCCAAGATGAGTCAAACATTTGCCTTATAAGTGTGCAGATTCTTTTCAACCCCAATTGCTATTTAATATGTCATATATTGCTTGAATAAGTCATCTTGCATTTGTCTTGGTCATGAATAGCACATAGTGTACTGAAATCCCCCTAGATGATGCGTGTCATTTTTGTCACCGTTCAGAATATGAACATGAGGTCTTAGGATGATATATCATAAAAAAAGCCGAATTCACATAGTTAGCAATGATTCCAATGCTTGTAGTTTATGATTCTTCTCGACACAGGCACAACACTGCCCCTTAAGTATGCTTAGAACCCATTACTTTTCATCTCCAAGAAAAAAGGGTATCACAAAATCTAAGCCTTAAAATCTTGTTACGGCTAGGAACTGTGTGACTGCAACTCTCCCATCAGCAACATGCTGTTAAAGACTGTAGTTTGACCTGAAATAGAATCTCATGCCACTCTTAGGATTCTAAAAAGATATAGTTTGGGGCCTCACCAGCTAATCACCACAGAATACTGTTGGGTATACCTCCAACAGCAACCATTTGGTAGATTTCACTCACTTCTCCATTTTTAAGTTAACTTTTACTGGCAAGAGAATGGGTAATTTTCTTGGGCAAATCAGGCTGTAATGTCAAGTATTTCATCGAATTGTGGGGGCATTACTTGTGCAGGTGAAGAGGATAAAAATGTAGAGATAAAGTTGAGAACGTTTGGGCCAGAACACCACAAGAAGGCTATTTTTGTAGTGGTTAATGCTTGCTCTAGCAAGGATTATCTGAACAATATAGTTGGAGTTTGCTTTGTTGGTCAAGATATTACTGGTCAGAAAATAGTCATGGACAAATTTATACACATCCAAGGTGATTACAAGGCTATTGTTCATAGTCCCAATCCTTTGATCCCTCCAATATTTGCTTGTGATGATAATACTTGCTGCTCTGAATGGAACACTGCCATGGAAAAGCTCACTGGTTGGACACGAGGTGAGACTATGGGAAAGATGATTGTTGGGGAGGTCTTTGGCAGTTGCTGTCGGCTCAAAGGTCCAGATGCATTGACGAAATTCATGGTTGTTTTGCATAATGCCATTGGAGGTCAGGATGCAGACAAGTTTCCTTTCACTTTCTTTGACCGACATGGTAAATATGTGCAAGTGCTCTTGACTGCTAATAAGAGGGTCAGCATGGATGGGAAGATTATTGGAGCCTTCTGCTTTTTGCAAATTGCAAGTCCTGAGCTTCAGCAAGCTCTGAAAGTTCAGAGGCAGCAGGACAAGAAAAGTTTTTCAAGAATGAAAGAGTTGGCTTATATGTGTCAAGAAATAAGAAATCCTTTAAGTGGCATACGTTTTACTCACTCACTCTTGGAGGCCACAGGCTTGACTGAGGATCAAAAGCAGTTTCTTGAGACTAGTGCTGCTTGTGAGAAGCAGATGATGAAGATAATAAATGATGCTGATTTGCGAAGCATTGAAGATGGGTGAGTTTGTTTGATCCTTTTGAATAAATCATTGAGGTTTTGGTTTTTCCTATGAAAAGCTAATGCATGAAGCTATTTGCTTTGAATTGCTGCTGCTTTTTTCTGGGGACACGCTCCTTTCGTCTTATACTTGGAAGGTTTGGAATGTAAATTTTGTTTACGAATATTTTTTGAACAGGACTGATTTTTGGAGTCTAAACTGGAAATAGTCGCTGAGTTTATATAAAATATCAATGCATTATTGACGGTGATGAACTTTGGCCATGTGCTTTCATTCTTCTCCATAACATTTCAAATACAATGGAAAAAGTAATGTTTTTGAAAAATTTTGACTGCTTTCTTCTTCCTTTTTTTACCTAGCTCTAAGCTAAGCCTCACGCTACTGACTCATGTACGTGCGGCTGACTTATTTAAGATGACCTATTCACTTAATTCCCAATTCCCAATTCCCAATTCCCAATACGCAAGTGTGACTTGGAGTACAAACCAAGTACAATGAATCTTTACACTCCCTCTTATTGTTATCTAGCCAGTTTCTTGTGTCCATAGATGTGTTTTAAAAATATTTTGGTCTCGTTGGCTTGGCTGCTTTGAAGCAGTCCGAACAAATAGTCGTTTAACAATCTTATCTTTCTTCGCTGACATGAAGAAAATTAACTCAAGAGTAACAGTGTTTCCTGCGTCTAAACTGCTGTGGCACAAAGAATTTTAGTCTCTCACCTATTTGCTTAGCACAATTCTGCTATTGGTGAAAACGTGGTCTGATCGATTCTTTTCTTCTAATTAGTTCATTGGAGCTTGAGATGGCCGAATTCTTTCTTGGAAGTGTTATGAATGCTGTTGTTAGCCAAGTAATGATATTGCTGAGAGAACGAGGTTTGCAATTGATTCGTGATATTCCAGATGAAATTAAAACTCTGGCTGTCTGTGGTGATCAGTTGAGAATTCAACAAGTATTGGCTGATTTCTTGTTAAATATGGTGAGAAATGCTCCATCTCCAGAGGGTTGGGTGGAGATTCACGTTCATCCAAGTCGGAAGCAAACTGCTGGAGGACTAACCCTTGTGCACAACGAATTTAGGTATTCTTTTTATAGGTTCCTATCTGTTTTGAGTATGTTCTGTGGATAATGCATTGTCCTATTCTGAGATGGTTTCCTGATACGGCTTTCTTTCCAAAATTTCGTCTCTGTTAACTCTTCAGAGCTCTTGAGGGTTAATTAGCTCCAGAAAACTTATGGTTATCAGATTTGATGCATGAATTAGATGCTAGAATGATGGATTGCTGTTATCATAGAATGATCGATTGCTGTTATCATGGATTGTCAGTGTGGGATACTGACAAATTTTAAGGTTCTGTTTCTCTCAATCAATATGTGTGTTTATCGAATGACTGTCCAATGTCTTTGGAGAATCATCACCAGATGTGGAGATTGAAACTGCGTCATGTTTCAAACAAATTTGTTTCGACCACTACAAGCTTGCTTGAGGCGATTTGTGACCTTTCTGGTTTTCAAAAGTATTGTATTATACTGTGTATTCTATTTTTCAGATTTCTACAAACTTCCGTTGAACAAGGAGGCAAGCTGGGCAGTGAAGTCATGGGAAATAAATTTATAAATTTTATTATTTACTTGATAGATAAATGATGTGTTGCTCATATATCTTCTTTTGCTCAGTTATATTGAATTATGCCATAGTCAAAATTAAGGGAGAATCATATACTTTGATATACATGCTCCATTGGATAGCTTTATATTTCTCTACCTGGTATTAAATTTCCTTGACATACACCAGATATTAAAGAACTCTTGTCTAAGTCCTGTCTTGGATGTAATCTGGGGAAATGATGGCCTATTTTGTTATAGGGGGACTTACAGAAGCTTCTCAAGCTTTCAAACTTTTCAGTATAGTTGGCCTATAATGAAAGTAAATGCTAATTTTCTTGATAGTTTTCTCAATATCGGTAATTATGTAATCCTGCTATATCACTATGCATGCCTCTTCGGCTGCTTTGAGAATGCACTGATCGGTCCCCATACTCGTAGACCTCATGAGCAAATTAGCCTCAGTAAAAAATTAGCTGCATATGTCTATTCAGAAATTAGAAGCGTACGATAGTGCACGTAGGCAAAAGCTGTGTGGACTTCTTGTACCTTTACCTACAGATTGGATCTTTTGGCATGTATGATGAATGCAAATCTAATTATATCATTTGTTCCCTTTATGAAGGATTGTGTGTCCTGGTGAAGGTCTACCTCCTGAGCTGGTTCAAGACATGTTCCATAGCAGTCGGTGGATGACCGAGGAAGGTTTGGGGCTGAGCATGTGCAGGAAGATTTTAAAGCTCATGAATGGTGAAGTGCAATATATTAGAGAGTCTGAAAGATGTTATTTCATCATTACTCTTGAACTCCCCATGCCTCAGAGATCAAAGGATATTGACTAGCTTTCTGGACCTCAAAATCATAGTTCAAATGTTTCTCAACTTCAACCAGTCCCTCTTCCCTTTGTCTCTCCAAGGGCATATGCTAAGTATAAGTTCTTGACTAACACATGGATGGACCGAACCTGGCATTGAATTCTGCAAATGGGTACTCGATCAATCAACTTCCACGACTGATTTTGGGATATGTCACTTCTTAAAGTTCCCAACTTTAATATCAACTTCTCAAGAGTTGGACGATGATCTTTTAGCCAGAGATGTAACCTCAGATCTCTTTAGACCTCCTACCCTAATGCAACAGTATGATGCGCCTTTGAGACCAAGAAGTGCTACCTGATTGCTGTGTAATCAAGGCTGCCTTTGGGAAAAGCTGTCTCCAATGTAGATTCATGATTGAAATGCGTCGTATGGACAGTTGAGCTGCGACGTGCTCCCACTGTAAGCATGTGTCATAGATACATATGGTCTATACGGCGTCACAGAGTCAACAATGATTGTAACAGTATCTCCTCAGCATTACCCTCTAAGTTATAGCTTGTAATATATCATGTAATAAAGCCAACAATCTAGCTTTTAGGAAAGAGGAGGTCTTGGGCGAGACAATCTGATCCATAGATGTTTCCTCTTTGATTGGTCAGGAGTTAATACGAAGGCCTTGTCTGTGAAGTTAACTAATCGTCCTCATGCCTTATGTTTGAAAAGTTTTTGGTACCTTATACATAAATTATGCATGTGAAAGGGCTTGCAAAGGTAGTGATGAAATTCGTGAAGTGGGTACCGATTCATTATGCCATTGAAGCGTCAGGCAGTCTTGATGTACTGGCTGGGCATCGGTACTTGCATCGGTAAATCAATCCAAGCTTTGAGGGTGCAATGATTGATTCGTTCATGTTGGGACCGGTTGAACATTATCAAGGTGTGTACTTGCTCGGCTTCTTTCTCTGGTTCACTTGCAGTTAGGTTGGGGGAAAATTGTCCAAAAAATCCTAAACTTATTGCACTTTTGCCAATTCAATCCTAAACCTTTTAAATTTATCAATTCAGTCATAAATCTTTTCACTTCTTGCTAATTGAGTCCATCCGATCAATTTTGGCTGTCCGGCACTGACGTGTTTGCCGGCCGGCGCCGACGTGGCCGCCGGTCAGCGTCGGCCATCCAATCAACACTGACGTGGTAATTTTTTAATATATTCTTTTGAATTTTTTGATCTTTTTTTTTTTCTCCCTTCTTCCCTCTGGCGAAGCTTGCCCCCGCCGGCCACTGGCGAGGGCAAGCCTCACCCACCGCTGCTAGGTCGACCTCGCCCAACCAAGGCGAGGCCGACCTGCGATGGTGCTGGCTGGCCTCGCCATAGTTGGTCGATGCTCGACTTCGCCTAGCCAAGGTGAGGCCGGCTAGCGACTTGCAAGGTCGAGCCTCGACCAGCCATGGCGAGACCGATCTCGCCCAGGTAGCGGCGGCGAGGCTCACCCTCGCCAGTGGCCGGCGGGGACGAGCTTCACCAGAGGCCGGCGAGGTCGACCTCGCCAGCTCACGCCTCTGGCCGGTCGCCGGACCGGCCATAGGGAAGAAGGGCTGAAAAAAAAAAAAGAAAAGAAAAAAATATTAAAAATTTCGAAAAAAATATTTAAAAATTGCCATGTCAGCGTTGGCCAGACTGCTAGCCGCCACGTTAGCGTCGGCCGGCCAAAATTGGCCGGATGGACTCAATTGGCAAGAAGTCAAAAGATTTAGGACTGAATTGGCAAGAAGTGAAAATGTCGAGTACTGAATTGGCAAACTTAAAAGGTTTAGGATTGAATTGGCAAAAGTGCAATAGGTTTAGTACTTTTTGACAATTTTCCCATTAGACTGGCCATCCCTTTTGTTTATGTTTCAAGTGGAAAGTCTATTATCAGTTTTTTGTTTGCATGAGGAAAAGGTGATCACCATTTCTTCTTTGCTTTCCAGTACCTTCTAGATTTTGATCCTGGAAGGTCTGGCGGACTTGTTCTCAAATTTCAGCCCCCCGCCCCCAACCCGGTGGCTTGTTTACCGAGAACTGGGTTGGAATTAATCGTTAATTTTGAAAAAAGACCCTGTCATCTTAAGTTTAATTGCATCTAACAACTTGATGTTCTCCAATTAGGAAAGTCACATTGAGGCCTTAACACACGCATCCATGGAGTAGTCTGTGTGGTCTATGACTAATATATATGTTGTCTGATAACACTGGAGGACGCTTGGGTGGTGGTGCTGAAGGAGGTGGTGTAGTTGTAGGTGGAGCATTTGATAAGGATGGTGGAGCAAGATCGAATGGCAGAGCTGGAGGAGTATTTGATCAGGTTGCCGATCTAGGAGTTGGTGGTGGCTTTGGAGTTGGGGTAGGAACTGGTGGTGGTAGTGGGTGGATGAGGATTTGGCGGAGCTGGAGCTGGAGGAGCTGGGGTGGGCTGGGTTGGAGGAAAATGTGGTGTCCCACGAGTGGGATGTGGCCAAGGTGATGGTGCTGGAGGAGTCACTGATGCCTTTCGGACATGGAAAAAGTGACGGTGTAGGAGTTGGAGGTGGTGCTGGTGGTTTTGGGAGCGGAAAAGGTGTTGTTGGAGCTGGCGGTGGCAAAGGTGGTGGTAGTAGAGAAGGGGTTGGCAGTGGCTTTTGGACGCAGAGAAGAAGGTGTAGGATTTTGGAGGGCAAAAAGGTGGGTTGAGTAGGAATTGAACCTGGTAAGGCAATGGTGCTGGAGGTTCTTTGGGTTGGAAGTGATGCAGATAGGAGTGTTGGCAGCGGCCTAGGAGGTGGCAAAGTGACGGGGAAGGTGGTGGTGTCGGGGGAGAAGTCGGTGGTGGCAGTGCTAGTTTCGGTGGAGGCATAGGAGGTGGCAGAGGCGGTGCTGGAGGAGAAGGATTCAAATGTGGCATTGGTGATGGGAAAGGTGGTGGAGGATTTTGGTGGTGGTGGTGGTGGTGGTGCAAGTTATGGCTTTGGAAGAATAGGCGGGGGGGCTGTCGGCGGCAGTTTCTTGTGGCGGAGGTGGTTGCCAGTGGTGGTGTAAGCGGTAGCTATGGAAGTGGAGGAGGCGCGGGCGGCGATGCTAGTGGCGGCGGCGGCGGGCCTCTGAGGTGGATCTTAAGCTGTGAAGTCCAGCAACTTGTAGTATCTTGCTTGCCTTTCTACTGAGTAGTCTTCTAACAATTTTTAGCTTCAATGAGCTCGCACCGTCCTGATTACCAATTCAGACATTTTGTAGCCACAGACCAAGTTTCTACACATTGTCATAATGCATCTTTAAAGAAGTTTTTATTTTATTGGAAATTCTTAATTTCTTTCTCTTTTACTCGGTTATATTATCTCGTTAATAGGAGTGAAATGGAGACACAGGTGTTCGATTATTCTCCATCTAGTGTCGACCAATAGGCATAATTTAGTTATTGCTTTCATTATACAAGACAGACTTCCAAAACTGGATTTTGTCATCCTTATCTTAATCAATAAACACAATCCACACGATATATAACTTTTAATATTATATAAAAAAATTCGATTTATGTGTGCACGCGATTCCTTCTTCTTTTGTTTTCCATATGCCCCCAGGACAGGGACAATGATTAATGACTAATTAGGGGATGATCGTAAGTTCTTGGTAATACTAAACTTTGTCATGAAATATAATTAATGGAGCGAATTTTCACGTGATCATGATGCAAGCCCTAACATGCTCAATTCAAATACCCATTAATACGCTCGTCAGTCAAAACGTTCTCTAATCTTGGGACGAGAGCAAAGTCCATCTCCATTGATGACAGGACCTGGGGGTGGCTTGGGGCCCCTAGGCAACTATATGCCCCTTAAGTTTGCTTGTATATATTTCTTTTCTTAAAAATAATGATCCGAAACACTTGTTAAGCAATCAAATATAGAAAGATTGCAAATTTTCGACACGGCGACCGTCCTTGTGACGTGCATAATCAACTACATGTCCAAGGGTGCTTGTCCACGAGACCCGGTCACTGTCACAGTTCACATTTTTTGGAAAATTCAAGAGGGAAAAAAAACAATATCACCATGAATAGGAGAGCAATCATTATGATGTAGCAGTAATGGGCTAGCACTTGCACGCAATAACTCTCAAAACCAAACCCATCTAGCGATGGCCAATGAATTATGACCTACACCCGCAGTCAACACATTCAATGTTGCCGCTCAAGCCAAGCTGTTACTGTTGGTCGAAGGACAGCACCACAGCTTTAACGATGCAGCTGTCTTATCCTCCTCCTTTCCGCTTTTTTCTTCTGTGTTTCCGGTCAGGTTCTACTATTTTAAGTCCAACTGCACGAATGCAGTAATGGGCGGGACTTGCCATTTCAAGCGATGCCCATTAACTTCCAAGATCGACTCTGCAAGGTGAAGGTGAGAGTTGGGTTCGTTGGCAGTTGAGTGAAGTAAACAGAGTATCTTCTGATTCGTGAAGGAACACGGACTTCACAGTTCTTCTTCCTCGTGTTCATTTAATAATGCTGATCCCGCGTCATCCGAAAAGTCCCTCGACCGGTCCCTTCTCATGCCACGCAATCGATCCGAGCACAGTTTCTTAGCCATGACCCAAGTGGTTAATAGAATTTCGTGCGTTGGAACTCTAGTGCGAGTTTTATTTTCACGGGTTGGTGCTGATTTCGCAGCGACGTTCAATGTTGCACGCCCCAGAGCAAAGGGTACTTCATCTTTCAACCATAGCATACACGAGATAGAATCTAGATCACTCATCGTTCAGCTACACGGTAGTCGTTGACCTTTCATTTGTCCCATGTCAAATCAGCCTTGATTCGTTCTCTGCATTATAGACCCTTCTTTTCCTCAGGCTCTCTTGGCATACTTGTTCGTTCTTTGGACCCGTTTTTACAGACACTGCAAGTTTTTAGCATTAGTGACTTGTTAAACCAAAGATCGGTGTTGTTCTTTTCCTGCTCCACTCTGAGTTGGTTGTTCTCATCTTCGGTTGCGAAGCGTCGTGGCCATGTCTAGGAGCGGTGGTCGAATTCATCGGACATTTTCGTGAAGAAATGAACAACTTTTCTGGATTCTTTCACAGTATTCATCATTGAGTCATTCAGTCAATTTCTTCCTGTACCAGAATCACATTCTTTTGGCCACTTGCTCTGCCGAATTCTTTGGCTTCGAATTCAGTGAGAGAACAGAGAGCATAGGGACGTACCAGTTCACATTGATATAGCAAAGAAATTCCAGTGTACTTTGCATTTCTACTTTTCTTCTTGACAATGAGTAGATTCTCTGCTAGACAGCCATTCATTGGGTTAACTTCTACAACTTTGATTCTCTTGGTCCTGCTCCGAAGTTGCTTTGCCAAGAGCGTTCCTGCAAATTTCGTTTTCGGAGATTCCTTGGTTGAAGCTGGAAACAACAACTACATCCCGTCACTTTCGAAGGCTAACTTCATCCCCAATGGGATCGACTTCGGCGGCCCGACGGGACGGTTCACAAACGGAAGAACAATCATCGACATCATAGGCAAGTTCTCGTCAAACTGTAAACACAACGCTGGATTCTCTGCTTATCGTATTCTGAACTACTCATCGTTTTTCCTCTTGCAGGCGAAGAGTTGGGTTTCGAGGATTATACTCCTCCATACCTGGCTCCGACGACGGTTTGGCCCGTCGTCTTGCAGGGGGTCAACTATGCTTCCGGTGGAGGCGGAATCCTTAACTCCACTGGACAGATTTTCGTAAGCATTGTTTTCTTCTCGAATCGTGATTGTATTTATCAAATCCGCGACACAATTATGGATAATCTTTTTTCTGCAGTAGAGCAATTATACCCAAAAAGAAACGCGAACATTAATATGCAATTGATTAGATAAAGTAATACACTTTTTAACGGGATGACAGGGCGATCGAATAAACTTGGATGCGCAGTTAGATAATTTCGAGAATACAAGGCAAGACATAATCTCGGGCATCGGCATTTCTGCAGCCACGGAGCTGTTCAAGACAGCCCTCTTCTCGATCACCATCGGATCGAATGATTTCATCAATAACTACTTGACGCCAGTGATCTCCGCAGCTGAGCAGAGATTGATATCTCCAGAAGTTTTCGTGAACACAATGATTTCCAGATATAGGCAGCAACTTCTGGTATATTTCGCGCATTCTAATTCCCGAAAGTTATATTTGTAATAATACTTTACAATGATGGTTAATGTTATTTGCAGAGACTTTATGATCTGGGCGCGAGGAGAATCGTCGTAGCAAATGTAGGGCCGATAGGTTGCATACCGTTCGAGAGGGACACCAATGGCGCTGACACAGATTGTTGCATTGACTTCCCGAATCAGATGGCTCAGTTATTTAATAACCAATTGAGAAGCCTTGTTGTAGACCTCGGCTCAAGTTTGGAAGGATCGAAATTCGTTTATGCCGACGTGTATCGCATCGTACAAGACATTATCGACAATTATATATCATACGGTACAGTGCTGCATTGCAATCTCTACTACTTTATTACTTCTTCCTTTGTCTGCATAAGATTGGCTAATGGACGACCATCCGTTCTTAATTTTGATCGAAAACCTTTCTCGCAGGTTTCGAAAACCCAAATTCGGCATGCTGCTACACTGCAGGTCAGTTCGGGGGTCTGATACCTTGCGGTCCGCTTTCTAGTGTTTGTCAGGACAGGTCCAAGTATGTCTTCTGGGATCCATACCATCCTTCGGATGCTACAAACGTCATAATCGCGAAGCGTCTTATGGATGGTGGAGTTCAAGATATCACGACGATGAATATTCGGCGACTCGTCGAATCCGGATCAAATAAGTAGCGCAAAGTAAGACATATATGGATGGATATAGCTAGTGATTGATTCGGGTTTCACCTAATTGGGTTGGAGAAAGAGTATGGACTGTGCTTACATAGAGGAAACGGTAAATCGTGCACAGGTATTCAACAGTATTCATTTCACATGATATATGTAACTTGATACCTGGGGAAAAAGATGTTCGTCTCATGCATGGAAGCTCAAAACAGCGTGTTTCATCAGATTGTGTTCATTGCTTCATGGAACCAAGAAATTGCTGTTATAAGTGCCCATTTTGATTGATACTTGTTGATCAAGACAATCCGTGAGAGGAGATGTTTAAGAAGTAACTCGAGTAAACATCGAGAGTGGCCACATACCTTTCGCACTCGGATACAACTCTCTGTTGAGTAGTTTTGGAAGACCAGAATTATATACTTTGAACTCCCTTTAGATGTCCTGGTCGTCCTTCAACCACGGCTCTTACGAAGTAACCCAAATTTCGAATAAACTTTTGACCACGAATCAAAGCAAATGTGCGATGGCAAACAGAACGCTATTCCATGCTCGTAAATTTACGAAAGCGGTTGCGAATGTCAAATAAGGTTGATGACAGAAAAGTGACAGGTAAATTCCTTATTCGATAGCTTGTTAGTAAGTGTTACCAACTCTCAGCATGAAGTAGTGAGCAATCGTTATGATGTAGTGATGGGGGGTTGCACTTGGATGCAATAACTCGCCAGACCAACCCTTCTTGGGATGGCCAATGATTCATAAAGTACAGACGCAGTCAATACATTAAATGTTGCTGCTCAAGTCAAGCTTTTGCTGTCGGTCGAAGAACTGCATCACAGCTTTAACTATGAAGTTGTTTTATTCTTCTTCTTTTCTTTCTTTCTGCGTTTCCGGTTAGGATTTACTATTTTAAGTTCAATGACATGGATACAGTAATGGGTGGGACTTCCATTTTTGAGTGATCTGCATCAACTTCCAAGATCGATTCTGCAAGTTGAAGGGGAGTTGGTTTCGCTGGCAGTTGAGTGTAAGTAAACAATTTCTCTTTCGGTTTGTGAAGGAACCGGGTCATCCGAAACTCCCTCAATGAGTCCCTTCTCGTGCCGGGTAATCGGTCGAGCACAGTTTCATAGATCCGTGCCTCCTAGGCAGTCCCAAGAGAATAAGCAAATGCAGGGATGCGAACCCGACTCTTGAGCGAGAAAGGCGGACACTTTTAAGTATCGACGGTGGAATTCTTAGCCATACCCTAGAGGTTTATTAGATAATGTGCACTGGAACTCTAAGTTGAGTTCTATTTTTCACGGGTTGATTCTGATTTGGCGGTGACACTCAATGCTACCCACACCCTCGATTCAATAGGCTCAGAGCCCCAAAGTGAACGGCGTTTATTCAATAACGTAGCCTGCATCGGATGCAATTTAGATCACTCTATTGTTCATCTATAATGCTGGCCATTGACCTTTCGTTTGTCCCCTGTTAGATCACGGTCTCGATTCGTTCACTGCATTTTAAAAACATACAGCAAGATTTTAGCATTATTAACTCGTCAAATCGAAGATTATCACTGTTCTTCTCCGGCTCCAATCCGGGTATTGTGGTTGATCTTATGCTCGATGGCGAAGCATCGTGATTGCATCTAGGAGCGGCGATTGTTCCTTCGCCGAATTCATCGGCATTTTCATGAACAAATGAACAACTCTAACTTCATACACAGTGTACAGCATCGAGTCATTCTGTCAAAATTCTTCCTTCACCAGAATCACATTCTCTCGTAGACAGCCATTCATTGGGTTAACTTTTACAGCTTTGCAGAGACTTCACGATCTGGGTGCAAGGAAAATTGTCGTAGCGAATGTGGGGCTTGCATACCGTTCGAGAGGGACATCAACGGAGCCACTACAGACAGTTGCGTGTTGGCAAGTTACCATCTTTCGTGTCAAATTATCGACTTTTATTTGATTATTTATCACATATAGGGTAGCGTACTAATATTGAGTCGCGTGAAATGACCAAACTTAATTTGAAAGAAGTATCAACTTTCGGTTGAGTTAAAAAGTAATGTTAGGTTATTGATATTTATTTGAGCGATTTTCCGCTTCTCACCTTTTGTTGAAGTTATTTACCAAATCCCCCGTACCAAATTACCAACTTGAGTTACTAATCAGCTAGTTCTTTTCAACTTACCAGCTTTCATGCAAGTTACAAAACCAAATATATTGGATTTATTGATTATAAATTACCTAACTTTTTTTTTATTGATGAATGTATCGATTGGTTTTATGTTATTAACTTTTATTTGAGGTGCTTGCTAACGTTTTATCTAATTTTTTTTGGTCGGAACATTTTATCTAATTTAACCGTGTCCAAATTAGGACTCTTAAATCGAACTACCCACTTATTTTCCAATAAAGTTACCAGCTCTAATTTGAGTCACTCCATTTGATCGAATTCGAATAACCAACTTCTTCAATAACTTGGCAACTTTTATTAAAATCACCGACCCTTAAATGGAATCACCAATTTTATTCGAGAGTACCCACTAGTTTTATCTTATGTTATCCTAATAAATTACCCCCTTTTTATAAAAAAATATCAACTGTCATAAGGAATGACTAACTTTAATTCGAGAGTACCCACTAGTTTTAGCATCTGATCAACTACAAATGACCAAACTTTCTTTAAAAAAAAATTATTTACAGATTTTCTCAACTTTACTTGTCAAATTTTTTTATATTAAACTATTATAAATCTATTTGAGTTATTATTAATTTATTTTAGGGATAAGTCAACGGGTCAGTCTCGGCACGCACATCAATGCCCGCAAATCGTCTGAACAAAATCCATCCATTCGTCCCCCTTCTTCCCGACATCCGATTCCAGTCTCCCGGCGACCACCCACCCCGAAGGCCAAGCATTTCGTCGAACACCTTCCGGTGAAGGCGGCGATGGCCGATCCCCAACCCTTGATTCTCGTCAAGCGCGATCCGGACGGCGTCGCCTCCGTCACGATCAACCGGCCCAAGTCCCTGAACTCGCTGACCCGCCCCATGATGGTCGACCTCGCCCGGGCCTTCCGGGGCCTGGGCGCCGACGGGTCGGTGCGGGCCATCGTGCTGTCCGGGTCGGGCCGCGCGTTCTGCTCCGGCGTGGACCTCACGGCGGCCGAGGACGTGTTCAAGGGCGACGTCAAGGACCCGGAGACGGACCCCGTCGCCCAGATGGAGCGGTGCCCGAAGCCGATCATCGGCGCGGTCGGCGGGTTCGCCGTGACGGCCGGGTTCGAGATCGCGCTCGCCTGCGACATCTTGGTGGCCGCTAAGGGAGCCAAGTTCATCGATACCCATGCCAGGTAAGCGATTCCTCTCCTTCTCTGCTCCGCGTCCTGCATCGGATTTTTAGCGTCTTGTTCATTTGAGCTGGGACTGGAAGTGAATGAGTGAGAACGAGTTTGCTTCAGGCAATTGTGTGATCGCTTCGTGGTCTATGTCATTAGACTCAGCTTCATGTGAATTGCTGTTGACAATGTGCGTGTGTACGAGTTCTTGCGGGTTTGTGTCTCGGATAAGAAGTTTTGTCGTCAACTCGTCGGGCGGCTGCTATCTTACCTCGCTTCTCGGTTTGATGGGATCTGATGGTGCTCCCTGGTTGTGGGGTACGTCAGGTTAATACATAGATACTCAGTGATGATGTGCTGAGGTCACTTTGCTTGTTTTGTAAATCATGGCAACATGCCAAACACATGGGGTTTTTCAGAAATGATAGTCCTCCAAGGACTGATGCCTTGAACGGGGGTTTTCCATGTTTCTTCGAGAGACCAATTTCTCTTCGTAGCTTGTCGCATCGAAGTTCAATCTATCTTAATTGCTATGTGAAGTGTCGCTCTCCACAAACACTTAGAAGTTTTCAATGAATAGCTGTTTGTGCGGTACGAAGGCTTTGTGTTAGAATTGTGACAAGATGAACTTGGGTATGACAAGTTACGATGAAAGATTGGTTCCTCAAGGGACATAGAAGTGGGGTCCAAGAGCTTGGACTTCTATTTTTGTGAGAGGAAATAGATTGCTGGTCTTTGGCTAAAGAAAGACCACTCGGTGGTTTTCCCCTTCATCGTAGCAGAGTACTCTTTTCAATGTTTTTGTTCTCGATCCATTGCGGTGGCCTACTTTCTGAGTAATTCACAGAAGCTGCTTCATTGGTTGAAGTATCAAATGCGTGCTGTTGCAGGTTCGGAATCTTTCCTTCGTGGGGTCTCTCTCAGAAGCTTGCGCGCATCATCGGACCCAATAAAGCTCGCGAAGTTTCTCTTACAGCCACGCCTCTTACTGCCGAGCAGGCTGAGAGATTGGGCTTTGTAAACCATGTGGTTGAAGAAGGCCAGTTGCTGAAGAAGGCACGAGAAATTGCTGAGGCCATCATCAAGAACAACCATGACCTGGTTTTGAGGTACAAGTCAGTCATAAACGATGGCTTCAAGCTGGACCTAGGCCATGCTCTGGCATTGGAGAAGGTAATTACAGCTCTTTAGTTTCCAGCATCTTTGGATCCATTAATTCTATGATGCATCTTTTGTGTGTATCAAGTCCATTAGGCTTTTTTGTCGGAGACATACTATTTAAGAAAGAGCTGGTCTTCAGTTCTATTGGTCTCTGCAAATTACAAAACTAGCTAATAAAACTAGAAGGGAAAAAGCCACCAAAAACCTCAAACTATACTCTCTGTGACACATTTACCCTGAACTTTTTTTTTTGTGACATCAAAAACTCCAAACTATGCCTATTGTGACACATTTACCTTAAACTTTTTCTTGTGACATATAAAACTCCTAATTTGTAACTATGTGACACATTTAACCCCTCCCTCCCGTGAAGGTTCTGTTCTATGATTTTTCGGCCAAAAAAACCTCGTTTTTGTTATACTTAAGCCACGTAGGGGCCATGTCAACACCGTTTGCTTTCCAGCATCCATGTAGGCAAATTTTTAACGGTGCTCATTGACGGAACTTTGATTGGACGATAAATGTGTCACATAGGTAGAAGTTTGGGATTTTTTGTGTCAAAGAAAAAAGTTTAGAGTAAATGTGTCACGGTGATTATAGTTTGGGGTTTTTAGTGGCTTTTGCCCAAACTAGAATGAAGAGGAAATATTTGAAGACTAAGTTGCGAGGAACAGTGAGTTCTTCACGTAACTGGCAAATGCGAGCGGTGCTATAGCTCTTGTTACTGTTGCACACCTTCTCGAATCTGGTTTTCTATTCTTGGCCTCTTCATTCGATTGTACTTTGTTATTGATGTGCACTATGGCACTTTGTACCTCTGTTAAAGTTGAAGCCTTCTTAAATTCTTCACATGTGCCCCGGTCGAGATTAGAACTCCCAGTTCAGAATCGAGATTCTGCGGTTTGAATGCGCTACGAAATGAAAGAACTGAGAAAAAAGAAAGTCGCCAATGTTGGTGCATGGTGACTAATTCCCCCGTGGCATTTTTGTCTGTCCCTAGCAGTCAGTCAACTGCCAGCAAGTCTTATTTGCCTCTCAACTCAACCCCGGCGAACTAAGCACACCCTTTTACGTACTTCTTGCCGTGAACTTCCTTGCGATCACGTGTTTCTGTCTCTTTAACAGGAAAGGGCTCATGAATATTACAACGGGATGACCAAGGAACAGTTCAAGAAGATGCAAGAATTCATAGCAGGACGGGGCTCAAAGAAACCTGCTGCCAGATTGTAGAGGGACAGGATCACGCATGTGTGTAACCTCTCATTTTGTTTGTACTTTTTCAATAAAGTAGAGCATAAGATCTGTTTCGATCTCAAAGGCGGGGGTCGGATGATTCGATGCTTTTGTATAATTCCATCCCGCCGAAACGATCGATGCGTCGGTCCATCCGGCGGGCATTTTACGCAACCGAAATTTCGTTTTCTGTAGAGGCTATGGGACCAAGCGCAGATCGGCCCTCCCCATCCTTATCGCCAAGAAAGGAAAAAAGTACACGTTCCTCTCGATCCTCTGAAGCTCGTTCTTTCAATGAGCCATCTATTGAGGTTGCATTTTGGTCCGGCTCCAAAATGATGTTGACTAATGGAGAGAGCCTTCCCGGCAAAGGCGGCCGGCCGGCCGGCCGAAGGAACCGCTGTCGAAGAAATTGTCTCTGCACTTAGCTTCTCTTTTCGTATTAAACGAATTATTTATACTCGAAGATGGAGAGTTTCTGGATATGCCAGATCATGCTTGACATTTAATAAGATTTTGACATTTATTTAATCAACAACAGAAGAAGTATGATCACATTTGACTTTCGAAGATAAAACCGCTATGGCTGTGAACACGTTCTTCCCCGTAATAATTCGATTATTACTTGAGCTTTGATATAAATTGTTCCTAAACTTTAGTTCTGTAATTCGAGGTTTTGAAATTGGGATAATGACACAAATAATTCATGAAATTTTAATTTGTTCAATGTGGTTCATGAACTTTAACTCAACGTGCAACGTGATTTCTGAACCTTTAATTTGTTCGATGTGGTTTATAAACCTTTGATACATATTTAAATTAGTTCATGAATTATATGAAAATGTTAAATGTTATTCTTGAACTTGAATTTATGGAATGATAGCATTACATGTGTTTCATATAGTCCAAGAATTAAGTTGAATATGTACAAAAAATTCAGGGACTATATATAACCAAAATTTAGAGATTATTCGTGTCATTTTCTGTCTAGAATTTTTCAAGAGTGGTTGCGAATCGCACTTGAATTGTTTAAATAACGTTATGGTGTTTTTGTTGTTCATTGCAATTGAGCATGGAACGTTGTAAAATAATATATATTATTTATATTATATATTTATATGAATAATAAATAAATAAATTTTATATATATATGAAACACATTGAAAGCGACGCGCGCGCGCGCGCGCGCATATTCGCACGCGCCATCTCTCTCTCTCTCTCTCTAGACGACAGAGCGAGTGATGTGAGCTCTTCCCTGCTGCTCACCCTCCCGATCCTCCCCTGCTGAAACCCTCTCCGAGAGCCCTGGAAAAGTCCCCGATCTTGGCGGGCTCCGACGACATCGAGACCTCCGGATCGGACGGCGGCGGCGACTACTGCATCGGGGCCAGCAGGGCTTGCGTCCACGAGCGATGTGGGATGCTCGAGGCCCTGATGAGCCTGCTCTCCTCGTGCTGGAACCCCTTCGGCTGCGATAATGGCGGCGGCGGCGGCCTGGGATCCTTCGGGAGCGAAGGGAAGGACGGGTTGCTCTGGTTCCGGGACCTGGGGAGATGCGCGACCGGCGACTTCTCCATGGCCGTCGTGCAGGCTAACCAGGTGCTCGAGGATCAGAGCCAGATCGAGTCCGGTCAGTTCGGGACGTTCGTCGGCGTCTACGACGGTCACGGCGGGCCTGATGCCGCTCGATACGTGTGCGATCATCTGTTTCGCCACTTTCAAGGTTCGTTTCCTGATGAGCCCCGAGGTTAGAGCCTTTTGATTGATCGGGAATGTTTTTGATTAGGCGGTTACGCAGAGATATCCGGGTTTGATGGAATCTGAATGTTCTAATTGTTTGGCTTATGGAGGTTGGAACGCATAGTCATTTTCGTTCCTATCGACTCCATTTCGTTCCTATCGACTCCATTTGTTGTTTCTAATTTTAGGGCACTCGTGAAGCACACTTTTTGTGAAGTACTGCATGCAGATTTTATGCATTTACTTACTAACTTTAGTTTTGGCTCATAATTATGTTCAATTCACGGTGAATTTTGGATTAGCAGGCTCATTTCGAGTAGGTTTTAGGTGGGTCCAATTCGGTAGAGAATTTGAGATAGAACTTTGCTCAGTTTCTGCTTTTTGAACTTTCAGAAGCTTATATCAGGCACAGTTAAGTGCATCCCGGATCTGAATCATCTCTCCCACGTGAGTGCGCATGTTCTTCAATTTAACTTAGATATCCCTGTATGATAGCCTAGTTAGAACTTGAATTGAGAGAAAGATCAGTGGGAGTCATGTTTAATGGGAAGGCATCCATTGCTTTTTTGCCGTATCTTGTCCTTTCCCTTATTTTATGTGACTGTGCTATTTAAGGAGGGGCCTTCTTATCTTGGCACTCTTAGGCTTTGTGTTGGTGCAGCATTATCAGCTGAAACGCAGGGAGTTGTGACATGTGACACCATTCAAACGGCATTTCAAGAAACGGAGGAGGGGTTTACAGCCCTTGTGTCAGAGTCATGGAGTACCCGGCCGAATATAGCTTCTTCTGGTTCCTGCTGTCTAGTTGGAGTCATATATCAGAGGACCCTTTTTGTAGCAAGCCTTGGAGACTCTCGGGTAGTATTAGGCAAGAAGGTTGGCAATACAGATGGTATTGCTGCCATACAGCTATCAGCAGAGCATAATGCGAATATTGAGTCTGTCAGGCAGGAACTTAAAGAGCTACACCCAAATGACCCCCAAATCGTCGTCCTCAGACATGGAGTTTGGAGAGTGAAAGGCCTCATTCAGGTATTTGTCTCTAGCTCAACAATTGATGCGGTGCTGCTGGCTGGTTGAAAATTTTCTCTTTGTTTTGTTTTAGCTTGCACTAGCTCCAGTTTTCTAATTTTTAAACAATGTCTGAAGTTGATCTTCAGTCAATTATGGTATGACATCCGAATGTAAACCTGATTTGGAAGATCTTCATCTTCTAATTTTTATAAATGAATTATATCTTTTATGGAGAAAAAATGCACTCCATTCTCTCTCTTTCTTTTCTTAATTTAGCCTCCAACTGGAGGATCCTTTGGACTGATTTCCCGTTAATTCCATCAGTCTTTAAGTAGCACGAGAGCATTGGACTCCACCTTCTCGCACACCTAAACATGTTGTCTGTAGACATGTGAAGGAATCTTTTAAATGAGGACCACTGTAAATTTTGCTATTTTAAGTTTTCGGGTTCCGTGGTGGTTAGAGCATGAAACTTGTCGCTGTTGTTGTCCCTGTTGTCATCTTGTTGTTTTTTGACTTTTTATGTAGTGAAAACTTGACAAGACTGCATGCTTCTAATTTAGTTGGAAAATTTATTGTCTATTGGAAATTCTGGGACAAAGGCTGCGTTTGGGATTGGCTTTAGGAAGCCACTTTGGGCACCTAAAGCCCTTTAGGCTAAAATTTGGTGTTTGGCAAAATTTTTTTGAAACCCCATTGAGCCAAAGTTGGCCTTGTGAAGGCTGAAAGCCCAAGGCAGGTCCTAGGCTGCCTTGGGTTTTCAGCTTTCTCGGTAAGCAATAGTACCCGGGTAAGTAAAAAAAATTTCTTCCGAAACTACCCTCATCTATTTTTTGATTTTCCGGTTTTGCCCTCGTCTGACCGAGCTGGGTCGCGCGACTTAGGCGCCGCCTGAGGTCGGGCGACCCCAGGCGGCGGTCGCCGGAGGTCGGCCGACCCCCAGGAGGCGTTGGCCGGACCAGCGCGACCCAGGCGATGCCTAGGTCACGCGACCTCAGGCTGCCTCGCCTAGGTCGCACGACCCAGGCCGACACTTGCCCGGGTCGTGCGACCTAGGCGAGGCAGCCTGAGGTCGCGTGACCTAGGCATCGCCCTGGGTCGCGCTGGTCCGGCCAACGCCTCCTGGGGGCTCGGCCGACCTCCGGCTACCGCCGCCTGGGGTCGCCCGACCGGCTTGGGTCGCGCGACCCAGGCGAGGCGGCCTGAGGGTCGTGCGACCCTTAGGCGGCGGTGCAGCCTCGCCTGAGGTCGCCCGACCTCAGGCGAGGCTGGCCGGCGGCCAGATATGGCCGCCGGAGGTTGGCCGTTTTGGCCCCCGGTAGTGGCTGTGCTTTTTGCTGAATTTTTTTTTTTTATAAATAATTAGCAAAAGTCCTTTACAAAATTAATTTTTACCAAGCGGTATTTAGACCAAAGTTGCTTTCAAACGTGATTTTAAAATACACATTTCCAAATACTACTTGCATTTCGGAAAACCCTTTTAGCTCAAAGTCCTTTGCATTTTCCCAAAAGTGTTCCCAAACGCAGCCAAAGTGGATACTCCTTTCCTCATGACCAATGACAAACTAGATAATATTTGATTCTGTTTAAATTACACATTTCATACTTACCCCAAATTGATAATTAAAGTCAGTTTTGACATATTTATGCATAATGGTAAAAATTTACTATGATGAATATGTTTGGAAGGGTTTATGGATTTGTTTTGAGGATTGAAGTTGGTTCAGATTATTGAGTACTATATTTCCAGTAGCTGAAAGGTAGTTATGTTAAGTGGTTTGTGAATGTTACAGCTTAAAAGAAGCTGAAGATGCTATTTAGTTTTTTATAGGAAAAAATAATAGAGAAATTTGATAGTTAGTCACAGAGGAGAGGAGAAACTTGATTTCACCTTCTATAATGATAAGTGAAAATCTTGTGGGATCATAGCTAACTGCTTTAAAAGCTTAAACTGTTAGATAAATGTATGGTTTAATATTTAAATATCCCAACAATAAGTACATTTGAGCCGTGGAGTTTATGTACAACTTGATATTGATGTCATTGGTTGCCTTTTGCTGTTGATGTCATCTTTTGAAGGGAAAAAAACCGATATGAACCTCATCTGATTATGCACTTAAATGCACTTGATGCAGGTTTCTAGGTCTATTGGTGATGTATACCTGAAGCATGCACGGTTCAACAGGGAACCGCTTAATCCAAAATTCAGACTTCCTCAGCCTTTGAATATGCCTATTTTAACTGCCAATCTGGCAATTACCTCTCACCCTATTCATCCAAATGATACTTTTCTTATTTTTGCATCTGATGGCCTGTGGGAACATTTGACTAATGAGAAAGCTGTGGAGATTGTCCACAGTCATCCTCGGGCGGTAAGACCTTCTCTGTGTACAATTTTCGTGGCCATTTTTCTTCTGTGGAGACGAACTTTTTGTTGCGACAGTTTTTGCATGAGCATTGAGATTGCTTCTTCTCATTAGTTTGCATGAAGTATACATTACTAGGCATTCTGATGCAGTCTATCTTTAGTTTTATCTTATCTTCCTGAGTATTTATGGGCAAGTTTCTCTTCTTCTTTTTTTTTTTTCAGGGAAGTGCCAAAAGGTTAATTAAGGCTGCTCTGTATGAAGCCGCAAGAAAGCGAGAAATGCGTTATTCAGATCTTCGCAAAATCGACAAGGAGGTTCGGCGGCATTTTCATGATGATATAACAGTCATTGTTTTATTCTTGAACCATGATCTGATATCCAGGGGATCTGTGCTAGATTCACCTATCTCTATTCGAAGTGCTTTAGAACACTGATAATCAAAATGAGTTCATGTTTCCTCTGATTTTGGCCAAATCCAAGGAATTGCATTTTTATTATCGTCAAGACATCTCATGACGTACGGGAGGGAGCAGCATATTCAAACTTGCGTGCCGCTCGAGCACTATACTAAAAACACCGAAATAGCATATTTAGTTCTACGATTCTTGTAAGTAACGGTTGTAGTAGCTCTGAAACAATTATAAACTTTGTGTTCATGTGATACCTTCAATTAAAATACATGGGAAATCGAGTAGATACCTTAGTGCATTTTGCCATGAAGTTTGGGCACCTTAAAGTTTGAAATAGGAATGTTCGAGTTTCTCACTGCATGTAGGTTCTTTACCTTTGCCTTGGCTAATCTTCCAAAACTCATGTCAACCTTTGTGATCAATGATGACAGTAGCATCTTGGGTTCGGTGCCCAGATCGTACGGTGAGCTTGGTGTCGTGGTTTTCTTGCGTGATTTGCTAGAAGTTCTCGTGTCACGTGCAACTTACAGGAAGAATTGCCGCGCTGATCTGGTGTGGTCATTTTCGACACAACGTGCTAATACAACTCGGACACAACATCATAGTGGAAATTTAACCGAGATATGTCGGAACGTGGCATGAATTGTACCCAACCCAACAACTTGCTAATGAGCCAGAAAATTTCTGTTTTACATCCAACGACAACGGCAAATAGAATATTGCAGACTACATTCACTCCCATAACCGCCTCATATGCTATAATAAAAAGCATAATTGTCGCGACCGACCTTCGCCCGCTCCGGAGGGATGAAGGTTCTAATTTTACTATGAAATGATGTAAGTCGATGACAGTACCCACATAACACGTTCGTTCTACCAATATACTTGCTTCAAGACGACTTTGATACTTCTCAACTTCATATCTAAAACCGGATCAAGCAAATTTCTGGTATAGACGGAAAAATCATTTCAATGCCATTTTCGATTACCTTCCTTGTGTGTAAAAGACCGAACCCATTTCATCGCCATGTCTTCCTTTTCTTCTTGTTAGAAGGCTTCCAAATACCACAAGCATCAAAAGGTTTGGCCATTGGATATCACATGAGAAAGGACACCAAGAAATGCTCGGCAGAAGTAAATTGCAATGCTGGAAAAGGATGGCACGTTCAGCTTTAAAATGCCACAACCATCTAAAGGCATCCCATTCTTCTCTTTATTCCTGGTTGTTTGTGCCCGTCTTCTTTAAAGACTATAATGGCAGGTCTGTCTTTTTCCTCTGCCCTGAAGGACAATATTAAGAGACGATACATGGGTTAAATTGCGATGCCAGAAAAGGATGGCAGGTCCAGCTTTCTGAAATGAAAGAGATGAGAAATGCTATATGCCCAAAGAAGTTTCCAAAGGAAAACAACTCAACAGAACCATCAATGTTGAATTCTCAAAGAACATGTATCAGACGAACTTTTCAGGGAATTTGTGCAACAGTATGTATAGAATTTTAATATCATCAAACCAATATTAGACATCATAACTCCATTGGTAGGGAAACAAATCCCGTCCACAACTTTGAATTCACATACATGAACCAACACCGTATTCTTTCTTTTAGACTCTAGATGATAAATTCACTACCATCACATATTGGCTCCAATCAACATCATTTGTTTTCATTTCGCAAAGAAATTGATCTGTGAGATTTGCATATGACTTCTTTATTTGAGTATGGGGATGGTAAATACTATATTCTTAGATAACTGACCTGATTTCTTCCCCTTCTTTGAAGTGGATTTGGTGGATCCTTTGTGTGATTCTGTGAAAAGATAATCATATTTCTCTAAAAGTCTCGTTTTCTCCTCGACTAGGCCTGAAACCTCGTATACATCTGCCACTTTCTGAACTATTGACTTCTCTGGTGGCTTCCGATCAAAAGCTTCAAGGCCTTTGAAAAGCTTCATATTCAACAAGGTAAAATTCATAAGGTTCAGGGAATTGTGGGAAAACAAAAAGAAAAGCCAGCTCCTAACAAGCTAGAGATGGACTAATTAATCATAATGATCTAAACATAAGATAAACAAAATAGATAGCCAATGGGGCAACTATTCAAAAATCACTGAATTTTTGAACTCTAAATATTCTTTGATAGTTGTTCCGAAATGGAAATGACAGCTTGGTGTAGCTTAACATGGTATTTGAGAGAGAAGGAGGGGAGGACACAATCCAAAAATCATTTTCATATGAACCTTCTTAATATGTGATTGAGCTGCAGAAGCTCTTCTTTTAAGTAGTTCACAGGAAACTTAATGTAAGACTTAGTTTTCCAAGCTTATGCATACAATTTCCTCTCAGAACTTCGCCGAGGCCTCATAGATTTAGTAGGCATTATCATTATCAGGATGTTGCCCCAAACATCTTGTGAATTCAAGAATTTCTGAAAATCTTCTTGTCAAAGACTACCATAGTCTTGTAAAAAATTAGCTCGTCAGTCAGAGTTTCACTTCATAACCATAATGTCCTTTTACTTTAAGCATGTGAATTTTAACTTCCACAGTATTACTACCTTTATAAGATGCTCCAGCATATTGTTTCGATAGTAGATCGCTATCATGCTGGTGCATAAACTCCATGGTACAGAATGTAGATCACTACCAATTTTCTTCACCCAAAATCTGTGCGCTTCTTCTGCTCTATGGTCCATGTCTAGAGCCCGGATTAACATTCCATATGTTCCCATTGTGTTTCCCTGTCCTTTGCTCAGCATCCATTTAATTACCTACAAGTGCAAGGCAAAACCAGGTCTAAAGTCAGACAGACTGCTCATGGTGCACTACTTTTTGAGTGCCACAATTTCAAAGTAGGGAAATAAAAAGGAACAGCAAAAGCTCACACTTCTTCTGAAACAAAGGTCAACAACACATTCATAGTACAAAATTTAACAATTTAGTACCTGACAGCATTGAATGTTTCTCAGGGAAATTCTAGTGAGATTACCTGGACTATCCTATGCCACTGGTGTTCTTTCTCAAGAACAAGCAATGCCCTCCTAAGCGAAGCAAGAGGAAAATTTTGTTCCCATGCAACCCAGGCATCAAGAGCACCATAAACTGATTGTTTGCTGTCCTTCAGATCAAGAAGCTGTTAATTTTAAGGAGTAAAGTAATAAGCAAACGCACAAGTATAATACCTGAAGAAATGTCTGTAAAAAGTCTTCAATTATGTCAAAAAGTGGAAGAAGATTAAGTTGCCATGCAAAACCAAGAGTGCATTTGCAAACCGAAACCCTTCCCAATGGCTTCAGACATCGAAAATTATTTGGGGGTTCTAATTAGGCATGGGTGTTGGTAAGATGGGAGTCGAATGGACTTTAAATTAAAGCAGAGCCTTTTGAGGGTGATTGACAAAGCTAGTTACTACCGAGGGAAGCTAGACTAGGTATATGACAAAGTAAATTGAGCAAGAAGTTATGCAATAAAGAGCTACTAGTTGCAGCTCAGCACTTTGGCAGCTGGTCATTGTAAACAGAATAAAAAAAAATAACATCAATGGAAAGTGGATCTTGGAAGGAAGAATTAGGGAGGGTACAGAGCATGGTGATGCAGCACACAAACTGAAACAATGTGATAGTGATTCAAAGGTTGAATTTCAAGTCTTGATGATGATGGACGTTTGCCTCAATAGTAAGAGTTTTAATAGATTAATAGCACAACATACTAATTGAATTAACAGTCTTATCAGTTGGATGGGATCCAAGTCATTCAGAATTTAATCAATTTCCTTCTCTATTTTAAATAGGAAATTAGGTTTCTCATTTTTATTTGAAGTAGGATTTACATTTTCTCTATAAGTATCACTTTTCAACTTGGAATAAGTTATAGCAGAATCTTTAGATATGATATTCTTAGATTAATAATAAAGTTCGAGTTTTTAGCAGTTGTTTACTATGGAGTTGTGCAATGAAATTCATTACTTGAAATGATGCTTAAGAACCCTAGATTATGATGCTTGGGAGGTCTTGAGCACGATGCCTAAATGAAGTACAATAAATTCTTTTAAATGTCACACATAAAGCTCATAAACACCACATCTTAAGCATCATTATTAAATATAAAACCGCATCGCAATACTCAAAAAAGCATAAGAGTTATGATACTTCAATAAACGTGATGAATCGTTTTAATAAACCCCTTCAAAATCCTATTCCAAGTAGCAATAGGAACCCAGAACCTAATTCCATTACAAATAGAAACCCATCAAATTCTACATCAAGTAGAAATTAGAAACTCATCAAAATCCTGATAGGATTCTAATTCTGGTAGATCAAACTACAAAATCAACTAAAAGAAGAATCGTAAACCTATTAGGTCTCTTGAGTTGTCGATAATACAATGCCTATTTCCACGAAAACTTGATTATAGTGCGACTATTTCCAATGATGATCACTCTCAGCTTGCATGGTTATTCGGGCTGCATCAATTAGCTCAATTAACAAAGTGACATGAGACATCCATCACATGAGTAGATCAAACTACAAAATCAACTAAAAGAAGAATCGTAAACCTATTAGATCTCTTGAGTTGTTGATAATACAATGCCTATTTCCACGAAAACTTGATTATAGTGCAACTATTTCCAATGATGATCGCTCTCAGCTTGCATGGTTATTCGGGCTGCTTCAATTAGCTCAATTAACAAAGTGACATGAGACGTTCATCACTTGGTTTTCTTGCCAATTTACCTTCAATGTATGACAAGTTTTCACACTATTATACTTAAACGCACTCCAAAATTAACTGGGATATAATTAGATTCTACTTATCAGTCAACTTCGTGGTTATGTCATTTTCTATCCTAATATATGGCAGATAAAAGGAATAGATCTCATATTAGCTTCATTCACAGAGCAGCGTTCTCCAAAGTTTCATATTCGAGAACTACTTCCACCCATTAATACTTACTGTGCTCACTAGAAAATTGAACCGATCCTTTCTTGAAACATTTTCTCCAATCCTGGGCTTCTGTGATCTTTCTATTTCCTGCCCACCATGTAAGGCAGCATGAGCATCACCCTCTTCCTGCAATACAATCACTAAGTTCAAGTCAAACAATAGCAACTATGAAAAAAGAAACTTAAGAGAGATATGATTGCAATGAAGTTTCAAAATGTTTCAGTTGAAGAATACAACTGGAAGGCTATTCATCAGGTAACATACTGCGCATACAAATCCATCCATACATCAACAATTCTAAAAATTTGCAATAGACCACTAAAATCTGCATATGCCACGGGAGCATATAAATGAATACTTTCTTGATGTGATTTGGGTATTGAAAGAAGAAAGAAGAGCGTAGAAAGGTGAGTTGTACAATACATGTTACAACCAGTTCATGTGTTTCGATAATGAATATGACATGACACTACCTAATATTACAAGTCAGCCACCAAAAAGAAAAAAACTCTCGATACGCCCCCTCAAGATGGAGGGTAGATATTTTCCATGCCCATCTTGCAAACCGGGAATAAAAAAGATATACCAGTCACTTTATGGATTTCATGATAGATTTACAAATGAGCCTGTTCTCTAGTTTCACATTGAGGAATTCTTGTTAATTTCAATATGTTCTGCTCTAACACATTGAACCAGACTGTGACTGTTGCTGATAGCAGCCGCCTTTTTATCACAATAGAGTAAGGTCAGTTGCTCAACATTTAGTCTTACATCTTGAACTAATTTTCTCAGGCAAAAGAAGTCGATCACATCTCCTGTCACAACTGCATACTCAGCATCTGCACATGATCTAAAAGTAACAAACTCTTTTTCACTTCACAAATCAACTAGGTTACTGCCAATGCCAGAAGCGAATCTTCTAACATCAACAGACCTAACCCACTCTGTGTCAACAAATGCTTTTGTCTTCAAATGACCATCAAAGGAGAGCAGTGACCCTTTTCTAAATGCAGCCTTCAAATATCTTAAACCACAAAAGAGGATTCCATATGAGTGGTGTAAGGAAGGTTGACTGAGAAGGCCATCTATCTAACGAGGAGATTGAGGAGATATACAGTTACAGCAGATGTCATTCATTATCATGGAGAGGGACCACGGAGAAAAAAGTTGTTCAAGGATTTTGGATGAAAGCCATACGAGTCGCACCAAGCAAGCCATGGAGCACATGTAATTGAACTGACTTACATTAAAAAGCACAAAGGGATTCTAGAAAAACTCTTAATAGCAATAGGCCTACATCAAACTTCACCTGTACAATCCTATCCTTTTCCATTGTTAAATGAAAAGCCACATTCAAGATGCAGTAGCTGCTGTATATTTCTGCAGATGGTATAGTAAAGATGCATCAACCAAAGCAGTAAATGCAAAGAATGAGTTAAAAAGGCACCTGCAAATCTAAGGTTAAAGGAACATATGCGATCAATAATGGAATCATATCCACAAGAAACAGAACCTCCATCGAAAAAGACCCTAATTCCTTAGACAAGCGATAACCCATTCTCCAAAAACATGGTATTATTAATGGACCTACAAGGACACATTGACTGGAGGGGACAGCCTCCGCCCTCCCTTAAAAAGAAATAGGCCAGAACTTGTGTTTTTCTTATGTTATCATTTTTGCTACTTCTTTTCCAAGCGCAAGTTAACCTAAGGAGTTGTGGGCTATTTTTACCAATCAGAGCACACGAAAAATGATTTAATAAGCACCTTTAATGATGACTCTTTTGCTCCACCAGTGCAATGTCCATATTTATGAGACTGGACCATTGTACTGTAACTGGAACCAAGTTTCTCGACACGAACCACTCCATATTGAGTCAAACGTCCAACCTGTGCAAAGCAATCAGCATATGTTAGAATCTCAAATGTATCATTAATCAGTCCAAAGACAAATCTGATCCACATCAGGCATTCTTTTGCCCCTCATAAGCCAATTACGAAGAAAATTACCATCAAATGCAACCTCTGGAAATCGACAATGATTCAAAAAATGTAATGGCAGGGAAAAGTTCTCAACAAGTCATTGCAAATGTTAGTACTCTACAATATGGGTTTCAAGGAACAGAGAACTCAACAGAACTACGTCGATATAATCAGGAAGGACAGTGGAGATGAAAACCACAGCGAGATAAACTAAGTTTTATTGGAGAAATTATTAACAGCGTCAATGCCCAAAAATAACTCAAGTCTCAATTACTCAGACCCAGAGAAACCTCAAGCGATACAAGGCCATCTATGCAGAAGCAATTAAGAAAGTAAGGGAAGAATGAAACGGAAAGGGCTCACCAGGGAGGATATTGCCAATGATCTCCGCATCGGTGGGGGTCCTCTTGCCTCAACCTCACAAATTTAGGGGTTACTCCATCTCCAAGTCCTGTGGAAGAACAACTTCTGAGTCAACTACAAAGGAGCACCCGCAGTAACCACAGTCCAATCATCACAAAACACCCAAAAGAATTCTCATCATTGAACTCCCCTAAGAGTCATCATGCCAAAAACAAAAACACCTCAACGATGACGACAACCGAGAGCCCCCATACTAATAATTGATAAGTAATAAATTACACCACGGAAAACACACTAAGTCCTGTTGACGAAATAATGCTTGCATACTAACTGAATGGCACTTGCATACTAAGTCCGGTTCACTTAATCAGTACAACGTGATGTGTCAAACTCGTATTAAAAGCCATTTACAGTTCGTCACGACTAACATCACTTAAACATACCGATTTAGTAGACCGATCTTAGCATACCCAGCATTACTCTATGAAACCATCCAAAAGGTCACACACATTGCCAGCAAAATCAGTCGAAGCATCAGCTGCGTTACTGATGCTGACCAAAATGGCCAAGACTCTCCACCCTACTTGGCAGTCCGCTACTCATCCTGCCCTACCGAACAGCAACTAGGCATGGCCGCCGCGCAGGGCCACTTCATCCCAAAAAACGGTTCATCAGAGTCGCGGTTCAATTGTATGGATATGCAAAAATTGAAATATTAAGTTTCATAGGAGTTGATCGCGGAGTCGCTGTATGAAAACCACTTAAACGAGACACAGAGAGAGAGAAAGAGGTGGTGACAGACTCGGGGACTGGCAGCGGTGGCGGCGAGCGCTCAGCCGATGCTGCGGTGGCCGGGGTCGGCGGAGCGTGGCCGCGGCGATTGTGGCGGCACTGCTACGCGGCGTGAACTGCGGCTGCCGTTGCCACGGGGTCGCCGGTCTATGGCGGCGTCGAGGTGACAGGCTCGGGGACTGGCAGCGGTGGCAGCGAGCGCTCAGCCGATGCTGCGGTGGCTGGGGTCGGTGGAGTGTGGCCGCGGCGTGGAGTGCGACTGCGGTTGCCGCGGAGTCGCCGGTCTATGGCGGCCGTCGATGGGCGTCTGAGGCGGCGGCGCTGGTCGGTGGCGGAGGAGGGAAGGGCTTTGGCAGGAGCGCTCGGCAATTCGCTCTTCTATGCTTGAAAATGAAGGAGTAAAAAATCGGAGGTATAAATGGACCGTTGAATAAAAAGGTTAATACGACGAAAAACCTCAAACTAACTTATACATTCATAATAAATTTACTTTAAATTATTTTTTTGATTACAAAAAATTTTAAATTCGTATACCTATAATAATTTTATCAAGAACTATTTTTTGACCATTAAAAATCTCACACAAGTGATAATTTTACCCCGAACTAATTTTTTGACCACCAAAAAATTTCAAACTGGTATATCTGTGACAAATTTACCCCATGTTAATTTCCGTTAAATTTTTCTATCAAATTGCTAAGTTCGATGACACGTGATAGTTCACGGGTGTACTAGTTTGGAGTTAAGTTTACAAATTTGTAATTTTTCGTGATATTAATTTAATTTAACAGACACTAACGGAGGGTAAATTTGTTACAAATGTAGCAGTTGGGGTTTTTAGTGGTCAAAAAATTTGTTTAGGGTAAAATTATCACAGGTGTACCAGTTTGGGGTTTTTGGTAGCCAAAAAATTAGTTCGAGGTAAAATTATTACAAGTGTACCAGTGTGGGGTTTTTGGTGATTAAAAAAATAGTTCGGAATAAAATTATCACGGGTATACCAGTTTGAGGTTTTTGGTAGTCAAAAAATTAGTTTGGGGTAAAATTGTCATAAGTGCACCAATTTGGGGTTTTTCGTGGTATTAACCCTAAATAAAAATGCATGAAAATTTGGGTAATTCCAATTTTGAAATTAAAGTTTACATTGTTTGTGCGCAAAATAAAATACTAATTAATTTTATAACGTGATTAATCAAAATATAGTGTTTGACTTGATTCGAAATATTAAAACCGATGTATAATACGCAAACATGGATACACAACCCAGCTTTTTTAAAATAGGGATTTTTTATAGATCGATTCGTAGCTTTTTCATATACAACGCCCCCAATATCATTTTTCTTTCTATCGAAAGTCGACCAAAATCGTTCACAAACTCTATGGCTCGTACAAAAAACATCCTATCATAATTGAAATATCTTTTTATGGTTAAGATAATTTGTATGAAATAAATAAATAAATATGACGTAATGTTTCTCATGATCTCTTTCACCTCGGAAAGGATTTACTTAGTCGATGTAATAAAAACAAAGGCGACTTTGGTCAAAAATAGGGGCCGGAAATGAACAAACTCTGTAGGTTATAGACCATAATCGGCATTTGAACGTATTTAAAAGCACGAAATCGTGGATCCAATAATATAAATCAAAATAATTAATGTTATTTCTTATTTATTGGCGAAATATTTAATTATCGATAAGTTACGATCAATTGCTAGACCTTTCTTTAAAAACCGAAAAATAGTTGAACTCCAGAGACTATGCCAACGGAACAGAAAACATATCCTTTCGGAAACACAAACCAAAGAGACCGTGCCAGTGGAAAAGGCACAACAAGTGACTCATTCGCGCGAAACCAGGACCACCTGTTTCCCGACATTGCGGCCGGAAAACAGCCCGACCAGAGCTGCCGGACCGTTCTCGAGCCCTTCTACAACGTCCTCCACATACACGATCCGTCCCTCTTTGATCTGAGGCAAAACCATCTCCAGGAACTTTGGATAGAGATGATAGTAATCGAGCGCGTTGAAACCTTCCATTCGAACCCGCTTCGCGATAATTTGCATCAGGTTGTGCACGCCTTCGGCCTGCTCGAGGTTGTACTGCGAGATCATTCCACATGCCGCGATTCGGCCATGAAGCTTCATATTGAGTAGCACCGCATCCAACGTCTTTCCCCCGACATTCTCGAAGTAGATGTCGATCCCCTCAGGGAAGTACCTAGAGATTTCGAGATGGAAAAGGTAAACTCAAGCCGGCTTCACGATCGTGCGCATATGTGTAGTGGTGGTTGATTCGCTCAATCGTCATTAGCATGTTGAACTAACCTTTTCAGTGCTGCATCCAGATCTGATTCTTCCTTGTAGTTGAAAGCTTCGTCGAATCCAAGCTTGTTCTTCAGCAAGTCAACCTATTTTGCAGTAGTGAAGAAGGAAATGAAGAGACTAGCTAACACAGGGAGTGCTTCTACATTTATTTTAGTGAATGATGAGGATATACATCCGACACGGCGATCACGTTCTTGAAAAGTGCTCTCAAATTTGAGAAAGCATGCCATGCTTGTAATATCCAGATATGATTCATGACTAGATGACTGATTGAAGTCTTAAAGTTCATGTGGACATAAATGTTTGCCTAGTACCGAAAAGATCTGTTTATCGCAGATGCTAAACGTGTTCGGAAAACCAAATTAGCACCATGGCGGAGGTGGATGTTGCCTAAACAACTATCGTTCGAGGAAATACGTGATGTCGGATGAATGTGAGGAGATTACCTTTTCTTTGCTGCCGGCGCTGCCAACAACATAGCAACCTAACAACTTTGCAAACTGGCCAACAAGCTGACCAACTGCCCCGGATGCAGCCGATATAAAAACGTTCTCTCCTTTCTTAGGGGAGCATAACTCGAAAAACCCGCCATAAGCCGTTAGGCCCGGCATGCCTGCAGAGTTCAGGTTTGTAGAAAGTAGACCGAGTATCAAAATTTTGCTAAAGCTAAAGAGGAGAAGCGATATGGCTATGGCCAACGATCACTAGACAACCATATATATCCGGAAGAGAAGCTAGCCCGTGGGAAATGTATAGACTTCTCATGGAAAGTCACTAATTATATTGAGAAATTCCCTAACTTACACGTTTGCTGCATAGTTCACTCGACTAACAGTGCTGCAGAACTTTTAATTGAACTGTTGAAAGTGTGCACCAGCAAGACTTTCGGGGAAAAACAGAGTTCATCGACATTGAAAGAGCAAATACGGTGGATAATCAAAGGGCGTACCCAAAAGACCGGTGTAGTAAGAGAGAGGAACATCGGTGTGTTCGATCTTGAAGCAAGTCTCTGGCGCGGGAAGTAGACTGTACTCCTCCCATCCCGTGATGCCCCAAACCAAATCGCCTTTCTTGAAATTCGGATGCCCAGATTCCAGGACTCTTGCCACTCCAAGTCCGGTAACAGGCTGCATAGATGTGTTTTCACATGCTAACACATTTAGCGAACACAAATTTCGAAGCGATGCATGTGCAAAGTCTATGATTCCAAAGGCGCTGATTTATCAATCAAGGAAGAAGATTAGAACACAAACACAGCGCTTATGGATCCTGCGTAAACTCCGCTCATTGCAGAGTCGTGTTCATTCTTGTTTCATTTCAATCAATTATATATCTCTTTGTTCTATACCCCAGGCAAGCTGCTTTCATCAGTGAACATCCTAATACACATGAATGGAAGCGATAAAAGCAAGTCGCATCGCTCATTAAACATGATTTTATCAAACCGTCCAAATGTAAAACATGAAAGTTTCTCTACCTACAAGCATAAACTCGGTTCTTTCAACTCACCAAATCCTCCAACACATTTTTGGGAACAATTGGAACACATTTAGAACCATAGGTATGCTTTCAAAGGCGCCTCGAATCTGCTCCCACCTCAGAGGTTACAAGAACTCAACCATAAACAAGAACCCTTGGACATAATCACTGTTATGATGAAAATGCTGCACATAACCAGTCCTGAAATACTAATGAGCCAACCTGAGACCAACTATCGAAGAACAGTAGCAAGCAAAAGCATGCAAAGTCAAATGCCTCAGAAACTTCTACCAAAAAAAAAAATGCCTCAGAAACTCATGTAAAATGCCGCAATTTTCACTTGGGACAAAACACGAATCAATCCCAGAGCAAGTTCATCAACAGAGAATTCCATCTTCTCGTCATTCTTGCTTCTATTTCAAAACAAAAAGAAGAGCTGAGCTGGGCTCACCGAACCCGGTTGGAAGGAGGCGATATAGCTCTGAGATGAGTCAGTGAGCTCCCGCATGCGACCCCTCATGTAAGGATCGCAGGAGAGGTAGAGATTTTTCACCAACACTCCCTTGGAGCCTTCAGCGACGGCCCTCGTCAGTTCAATCGTCGATTCAGTCACCTCCATGTCCGACTCTTTAGGGAAGGCTCCCTTCGCGAGGAAGTCCCTGAATATCACCTGCTTGTTCCTCACTCCCTCCCCATGCTTACTTTCCATCCTCTCTTCTCTTTGCTTCTCTCCTCTCAATGGAATGCGCGAAAGATCCAACAAGCTAAAAGTGACGAGGTGCGAGAGTTTGGAGCGCCTCTATATGTAGACATGGATCGATGTCTCTCAACTGTGGTCGGGTGGAAATAACAAGACGAGTACAAGGCACTTTGTGCATATAATAGAACAGACGGGTCCTCGCAACAAGAACCGTCCACGACAACTATACTAGGTAAAACAAGAAGCTGACAACTTATGCAGTAAGCAAACAACCAAGCGCAACCCCTTCTTCATGCATCACATCAATACAGAAGAGTAAGCGCTCATGCTCCGTAGGACCCGTCTCAGCCTGCCAAGAAACTTCAAAACCCCGAAAAATAGACGACGACGACAATGACATCGGGCATACATGTCAACCCGCGAACGATAGCATTCATACTTTGCTCCCTGGAAAGGACAATGAGAGATCGATTTGTCTATGAAGGTCGTTTTCCTGAATGTGTTCAGCATCTGGGACGGATTCAAACCCCAATCTTAATCACTGTCGATCGTTCAAATGCCGGAACCATCAAGTCCATTGCATGGTATCATGTCATCAGTTACGTATATGCACCTATGTTGGGCCTCTCTCTATCATCTCATATTTTTGAAAGCTTCTCTTTTCTTGGTTGTAGATTCATAGCTCGTGAAGATGAATTAGCTCCGGCCCAATAGTTCAAGGAGAGAACATCATTCATAATAAGTTTGGACTTGGAACATTATGCAGGTATAAAAGAGGATGGTTTCGTGCTGGGCTAGACTGCCTTGAATTTTTCGAGTAATTAACCTGGGTTTAGGTTTAGAGATAGAGAGACGAAATGGAAAAATTATTCCATGAGTGTAGTATACGTACTAAATTGAATTTAGATTATTGAAAATAGGGCTTAATTCCCTAAAAAAATCCAACTTTAAGTCCAATTCCAATTTTTCCCTAAACTTTTTTTGTCCTAAAAAAAGCACAAATTGTCACTATAGTCCCAAATCTGCCACCGAGTCGAAAAAAAATTGCCACTACTTTTTTTAAAATCATCAACATCGTGACCAGTTAGAGATTTATTATCAAAACACGCGTCATCACCAATACCCTCACCTTCGTATGGAATAACAGCAATCTCCTGATATCGATAATTTTGAAGAAACTTGTGGCGATTTTTTGAGGCGGATCAAATTTTGGACTAGAGTGAAAATTAACGATTTTTTTGGGGCTTCCTTACCAAAAAAAAAAACGATTTTTTGGGGCAAAATTGGAATCGAACCTAAAGTTGGATTTTCTTTTAGAGAATTAGGCCTTGAAAATAGTGGGACTTACATGAGTCTCGCTAAATTTGACGGTCCAGATTTCCTGTGGTACATCTACTAAGTTGACTAAAGGATTCCTCCTAGACCTGGCAATCCAGCAGTAGCAGGTTTGGGCAGGTCCAGGTTCATTGAAAAAGGTTTAAATGAGTTTGAATAAGGAATGGCAATTCGTAGAGGTAGCCCTAAGTGGATTTAGACAAAGTTTAATGAAATTTATACTCAATCGGTAAGATCTATTCAACGTGCAAAATTTGATATTCGAGCCTAATGGGACTGGCCCATTTGGGCTCTCATAAAATTTGGCCAGGCAAGATGGCCCAAAGTTTTCTTTCTGAACCATTTTAGGTCAAGTCTGATTTGGTTCAACTCTGTGAGTAACATTCATGGTATGTATTGGAATTGAATAGTGATGAAGATTAATACTTTCTTCTTTAACTAATAACTAGTAAAAGATCATAAAAATCAACTAAATCGAATTTAAATAGGTCGGTAAAGATAAATTGATTAGTTTAGATGACATGGTCCGCTCAATTAAATTGGTCACACATGCAGAGGTGATTTCACATTGCATAAGGATGAATCCGAACTACACCCACCTAACATCAACCCTGTCAAGTGGGTTGGCACAATCTTAACTCTAATTGAATTTAACATATACCCAAATGAATTAAAGGAAAATGTCTTCTTCATCGAATCGAAATGTTGAGACACGAATTATTCTCAATAATGAAAACATTTTTCAACGATTCGTTTTTCTAAGGCATAAAAACGACCAAAATTAGGAAAATTGTTATTGAATAATAATATGCATTTGACATATTTACAACAAATTCGGTATTAGAATAGAGATATTAGCTTAGTAAGTTCAAATTCAATGGGCTTATTCATTGGGTTCACATTCAAGTGGGCTTATTCATTGTGAGTGGTGTCATTTTTTCATAGGTTTACAAATGTAAAATACAGCATTGACATCAGTTGCCTAGTGGTATAGGTTAATATTCTACTTACTTGAGATCAAGAGGTTTTGATAGCACTTGCAGAAGCAGTGCATGTGCTAATTTTTGAGGAAATGGGTTCCGGATCTCTAGCAGCATGCAGGACTATGGTTAAGTATTCATTCATGGCTTAGACTAAACATTTTCCAGCGGATGTGAAACCATTATAATAATGTTCATAAAAGATAGCTACTTCAATCACGGATCCACCATCTTTCATTCTATCGAAAGGGAAGATCAAATCGCCACTCGGTTACCATGGGTCTTGTTTGTCTTTTGTGTTGGGAAGGATAAACTTTGACATATATATACCATCTGACGGTGATAATGTGCTATCTCAAGTTGAGAGCTGCCCTTATTCCATTCCTCCAACATCTGATAATCCCATTCATGGTCACATGTGCATTTATTCTCTCGTCCGTGGGGAGCAATAAGCACTCGAACCTAACAACTCAATCAGTTAACGACACCATGCTAGCAACACGTGGTACGAGCTTTCTATGTTTAAATAATGTTAGAATATCTGAGTAAAACCCTAAGTCATTATTAGACAGAGGGAGACTACATCGTAAAAGGCACATTACAACCACGTATTTAGCGTACTTAATCGATGCGGAATTACACTTAACCCTCTCCCGGACGCGGTAAACGCCCCCTTCAGGTGGCGGTAGATTATGATTTTACGAGGCATATCATAATCGCCCCTCTGAGCGACGCGAGATTACACTTGACGAAAACAAAAATTCAAATTGGGGAGATAAGAATCTCTATCAAACAATTCGTGGGCTGTTGGCAAAAGCGAGATAGCGCCATCTTAATTGCCAACTTAAAATATATCACGAAAGTCAATAGGTGTCAATAAATAATCGTGTAATTAAAATTAAACGGGAGATCGATCTCGAAGCTGGCCACTCGCAATCCAAAGGGCAAGTAGGTCGATACAAATTAAATTAAAATAAAATCAGTTAATTGAAAAAAGGTGATTAAATTAAGGGCATAATTAAGCACGACCCTCGATTTTCTTATGCGCGATTAGCTGTCCATCCTTTTCACGTCCTTTTGACCGTAGAGATGCGTGTTTCAATCGTACTCGAGACTTGACTAACTTCAATTTAATACCATTATTTGCAAGTCTATGCTCTAGATGTGAACAATTATTTAAATTATAAAAACTAGTTTGGCCAACGAAAGTGAAAGGGACGTACCGCGTTCCTCGATCCCGCTGATGGCGTTACTCGTGTTAATGCCATTATTTCCGGTGCAAATTAAAAAGATTAATTAAGAGATTTTTAAATGGTATTTTTTTTCCCTAGAAAAATATATGTCGGTTCCACTCGCGGTATGCAACAGAAGATCCGAGCCGTTCAGTGTGACGGATCCCGTGTTGGAATCGCACCATACTCGAAGTGACGTCGAGGAGGCTATGCCCCTAACTCTACGGGGTGATACTTGTGCATTGCGTGCGAATTAGTCGAGTTGAAAGTTCGACTACTGGGTTCTAATGTAACAGATCCGAAGTATTAAATGTGACGGATCCTATGTTGATATCGCATCATACTCGAAGTAATGTCGAGGACGCTATATCCCTAAATCCACATGGCGATTCCGTGCCTCGCGTGCGGATCAATTGAGTTGAAACTTCGAATACCGGGTTCAATAGGAAAGAATCGCATCATATTCGAAGTAATGTCGAGGAGGCTATACCCCTTAACCCTACCGAGCGATTTGTGCGCCCCGCGTGCGAATCGGTCGAGTTGTAAGTTTGAATACCGGGTTCGAACACCTTGTGGACCGGGGGCGGAGGAAAAATCGGGTTGCGTGCAGAACGGGGACTTGGTTTTCTAATGTCAATTAGCGTGCATTGACGTGCTGGAAAGAGAGGGGGCCAGCTCAACATTCCCTGTATCAAATTACTGAACTTTCCCTATTTAAGAAAAAAAAAAGAGAAAAAACCCAAAAAAACAAACAAAAAACGGAAAATCGGGATTCGAAGTCAACGGTCTCTCTGTCTCTGTGCATTGCACAGAACATATGGACTGAACCCGAAGAAAGAAAGGAAGGGAAAAAGAAAGAGTGAGAGAGAGAAAAAAAAAAAAAATCAGAGATGGGAGTTGCCAAATCTCACTCGCTCCCACCGACCTCGCTTCCATATGATCATGTCGTGCGCGAGGATCGATTCCTCCCATGAACTGGTCGGAGAAGAAGAAGAAGGAGAAGGAGAAGGAGAAGGAGAAGAAGAAGGAGCTGCTCCTCGTCTTCTTCGTCGCTTGACCACGGCGTAACGTCGCGCACGTTCCTGTCCCGATACGTGCTCGACGACGCGTTGACCGTCGCTTGTTGCTCCGTGAACTGAGGGGCTCGATCGATCGACGGGACTTCGGATCGTGTTCGTGTAATCTGTCGAGATGCATGCCAGGAACGACTGGGGCGGGTCGTTCGAGATCAACGGCGACTCCTCGGCCGCGGAGGACGACCAGCGGAGCCGGGAGTGGGACCGGGCGGCGCTGCACCACCACCACCCCGAGCTCGACGAGACCCAGCAGAGCTGGCTCCTCGGCGGCTCGAGCGACCAGCGGCCCAAGAAGAGCAAGTACGTCGACCTGGGCTGCGTCGTCTGCAGCCGCAAGGCGCTCAAGTGGACCGGCTGGGCCTTCCTCGCCGCCTTCGTCGTGATCGCCCTCCCCATCATCATCGCCAAGACCGTGCCGCGGCACAAGGCCCGCCCGCCGCCCCCCGACAACTACACCGTGGCCCTCCACAAGGCCCTCCTCTTCTTCAATGCCCAAAAGTGTATGCATTGCTCTTTCTCAAATCTCTCGATTGATTATGAAGTCGGTCCGCTTTGCTACGTTACAAGCATTCGACCGGTTGATAATGTTGCAAAGTTCTGATTTTTTCTTTTCGGTGCAGCCGGGAGATTGCCGAAGAACAACGGCATCCCCTGGAGAGGCAATTCCGGGCTCCAGGACGGGAACGGCACGACCGACGTGAAGGGAGGGCTGGTCGGAGGGTACTACGACGCGGGCGACAACACCAAGTTCCATTTCCCGATGGCGTTCGCGATGACGATGCTGAGCTGGAGCGTCATCGAGTACAACCACAAGTACCAGGCCATCGGCGAGTACAACCACGCCCGGGACCTCATCAAGTGGGGCACCGATTACCTCCTCCTGACCTTCAACTCCTCGGCGACCAAGATCGACAAGATCTACAGTCAGGTGATGCTTGTTTACATGTCCCTGAAAGATGACACCGCCATTGTTCATCTCTGTGTTTGGTTCCTGATCAGAAGCGATCTGCATGCTAATCTCTGGCTCATAGCTGTAGCTTTTTGAGTTGTACTCATTCAAGAGTCTACGGATTAAATACATCGAAACCGTATCCTGCTCCGAACTCGGTTCGATCGTTGAAAACTCTGATTATCTTGTTCGCTCCTGTCGGTCTCTGATACTCGAGGCGATAGACGAGCACATCGGGCTGATTGATTAGATTCAGAGATTTGGAATGCACAACTTTCTGAGGAATTGTGAGCACAGGTTCAGAATTTCAGAATGTGCTCTTGCTTATGGGATTCCATTTGGTGTTGTTGTTCTTCTAGGTGGGCGGATCTCGGAATGGTTCGTCGACCCCGGACGATCACTACTGTTGGACTAGGCCGGAGGACATGGACTATCCGCGGCCGGTGCAAGTCACTACCTCGGGGCCAGACCTCGCCGGGGAAATGGCCGCGGCCCTAGCATCCGCCTCGATCGTGTTCCAGGACAACGCTGCCTACTCCAAGAAGCTGGTCAAGGGCGCCGCGACGCTATTCGCGTTCGCCCGGGACTCCGGGAGGCGCACTCCTTATTCCCGCGGCAATCCTTACATCGATCCCTATTATAACTCGACGGGCTATTTCGACGAGTACATGTGGGGCGCGGCGTGGCTGTACTACGCGACCGGGAACAAGTCCTACATCTCCCTGGCCACCAACCCGGGCATCCCCAAGAACTCCAAGGCGTTCAAAATGATCCCGGACCTGAGCGTGCTGAGCTGGGACAACAAATTGCCGGCGGCGATGCTCCTGCTGACGCGGTTGCGAGTGTTCCTGAACCCGGGCTACCCGTACGAGGACATGTTGAGCATGTACCAGAACGTGACCGGCCTTACCATGTGCTCGTATCTTCACCAATTTAACGTGTTCAATTGGACTAAAGGTAAGTTGTGTTGATGCACTCTACTGTCTGATCGGAGCCACCTGCTGTTCAAACAAGAACAGAGTCCAATTCAGTCGGGTCATTTGCCTCTGATTTGCAGGAGGAATGATAGAGCTGAACCATGGACAGCCACAACCGCTGCAATACGTCGCCAACGCCGCCTTCTTGGCGTCTCTCTACGTCGATTACATGAACGCCACCGGCGTCCCGGGATGGACCTGCGGTCCGAACTTCATATCGTCCGACACTCTTCGGAGTTTCGCTACTTCTCAGGTGACTACTAATACTACAGGCTTTATAGAAACCAAGTCCGAATGAATTCTGCTCATACCTCTTGTTCACTGAAGTCTTTGTTTTTGGTTGGGGAAATTGAACTCAGATTAACTACATTCTTGGCGCAAACCCATTGAACATGAGCTATGTGGTCGGGTTCGGCTCCAAGTACCCGAAACACGTGCACCACCGCGGCGCGTCGATCCCCAACAACCACGTGGTTTACTCGTGCACCGGGGGATGGAAGTGGCGCGACACCCACAACAACAACCCCAACACGATCAACGGGGCGATGGTCGCGGGGCCGGACCGGTTCGACCGGTTCAAGGACGTGCGCGGGAACTACAGCTACACCGAGCCCACCATGGCCGGGAACGCGGGGCTCGTGGCGGCGCTCGTGTCGCTGACGGAGAGCGGCGGCCGCGGCATCGACAAGAACACCATCTTCTCGGCGGTCCCGCCGCTCTATCCCGTCAACCCCCCGCCGCCGCCGCCGTGGAAGCCGTGAGAGCGGCGCCGGCTGTAACAACCTGTAATTTGCTCGAGTCGATTTGTCCCATACACTTCTTGTCATAGCCCTTGTTTATATGTTTTGCACATTTTTAATATTTCGACGGGCGAAATGAGTGGAGCTCCGCTGCTCCAGAGTTATATATGAAATATTAAATTTTTTCTTTAATAATTCGTTTGAGGGTTTGAGCCGTGTAACTTTCTCCTCATGTTTGCTGATTTTCTTTTGTAGAAAAAGAAAAGATGAACTAATTCAGTGTTTTCTTGTAGTAAATAAACGAAAAATATATTTAAGTAACTTCACAAAATAGGCTATTTTTCATATACTATATTGTATTTTTTGTAATAACTCGTCATAATTCTAGTTATTGACAAATTGAATTTATTACAAAACACGAACGAACTACATGATAAAAATTGGGGTTAATACCATAAAAAACTCCAAATTTGTATATTTGTGATAAATTTACCCAAAATTAATATTTTAACTACCAAAAACCCCAAACCCAGTGCACTTGTGACATATTTATCCTCCGTTAAATTGGATTAATATCACGAAAAATCACAAATTGGTGAACCTGTGACAAACGGAGGGGTAAAAACCCAAGCTGGTTATCAGTCAATTATTGCGTGTCATTCAATTCAGCAATTTGACTATAAAATTTAAAAGAAACTAACGGAGAGTAAATTTATTACAAGTGTACCAGTTTAGGATTTTTTGCGGTCAAAAAATTATATGTTCACTGTTCCCGACATTTTTGGAATCCATAACCTTTGAAAGCTCTAATGCCTATCTTGAAACGTACTCGATGCTACCTATTCCACAATGTCACATATTCTACAAGTTCTCCGATACACCTCAAGTGATAATAAGCGTACATCATATTTTTGATCCCTGTTACGCTCGGAATTCAGCAATAACGAATATTTTCTCGGGAATTCTATCGTTTTTCCAGCAATAAAAAAAAAAGATACGCGCCTAATCACGCTCTCAAATACAACATCGATTTTCCGGTATAAACTCGATTACGGAGTCATGTGACACGAAATTATCAAACTAACTCGAAATTGATACATTAGTAACAACAAATATTTTCCTAGGAATGTTTTATTTTTGGTCGCAATTTTCCTAGGAATTAAAAAAAAAAAAAAACAACTATCATCTTATGTTATAATTTACCTTCGGGGAAGAAAATGAAAATGAAAATGAAAATGAGTCGAACGCAGATGTGCCCTTTGAATCTTGGATAACGAGATAACGGACTCTTAAAAGACACGCCGCATTTCGAGCACCGATCGGAATGCTGCCGATGGCCGCCGCCGCCGCCGCCAACAACGTCGCCAGATGCGGCGGCATCCTCCTCCTCTCCACCTGCCGCCGCCGCCAGCTCCTCCGGCGGCCGCTGGTCCTCTCCCCAGCGGCGACGGCCAAGGGCGGCGCGCTCTTCGCGTCGAGAGGCGGAGGAGGCGCGCTGCGGATCTGCACGGCTTCGAGCGCGAGCGCGAATGGCGTGGAGGTCGCGGCCGCCGCGAGCTCCTCTGATCCGGCGACGGAGGTGAAGGAAGCGGAGGCGGAGGCGGAGGCGGAGGCGGAGCCGGAGTCGGAGGACGAGAGGATGAGGAAGATAGGGGAGGCGGCGAGCGTGCTGGACATAAGAGTGGGGCAAGTGCTCAAAGCGTGGAGGCACGAGGAGGCCGACTCGCTGTACGTGGAAGAGGTGGACGTCGGCGAGCCTGAGCCGAGAATCATCTGCAGCGGCCTCGTCAAGTACGTCCCTCTCCAAGAGCTTCAGGTACTCTTGTCTCTGTATATTGCAGCGGCTTGGCACTGTTCTTGAAGGTTGAGGATGAAGTAGATGATCCGCGCGTATGTTTTTACTCTCGATTTCATTGGATTGCCTAGGAGGTTTTGGATGATTGCTCGATCGATCTACCGTGTGGAAGGCAAAAATTAACCTGGTCTGACATGACAGATGCATTTTTCATGGTCTTGGATTGACAAATTTCTCCTTTGTTGTGCTTGGAAGTTCACATACAATTCACATCACTTCACCTACTGACTACTGAGGTTCAGTTTAGGTTACTTTTTGCAGTTTTTGGTGTTCTGAGCTTTTGATAGGTAGGGGTCATATGCCACTCAGGCTTCAAAGTCGAAGAATTTAGAGTTAACAGCTTGATCAAGTTTTTGAAGATCAGAATGACTGACCTTTTTAGTTCATGTCTGCAAGTACACCCTGCCTAACCTTATTGAGAAGTCTGAAAAGCTAATTCAATAAACGTATTGCTGAAGTACCATGCGCGGCAATGAAATGAGCATAACTGCTCCGTTAGTTTGAGCTACTTTGATGATAACGAGCTGCTTGGTGTGGTCATATGAATGAGAGGCTTGGAAGCATAGCCTTAGAGAAGGAGTTTATCTATTTTTGCGCCGATGCCTTAAAGAAGGAGTTGGCTGATTTCGTTATATCAAAGAATCTCTGGAAGAGGAAATTTAGGTCTCTTTAGTTGGAAGCTGGAGACAAAAGCACTTCTTCATAGGTTATTCACCTTTATAACATCAAGTCAGCTGAATAAATACATTATCGGTAGTGGTGTTGCAATTTAAGGGAGTCCTGCAGAGGTAATCTGCAACTTCCACCGGGGGTTACATCGAGAAATTTAGATGAGGCCGGAGCTGGAGGTAAGTCGGGGTTTTGTCCCATGACACCTTAAAATTAGAAAGGACAAATTAGACATCCTTTGATGATGTGGATCTCTTATACGCCAGTAGAAATTGCAATATAGACAAAGTCTCAGTCAGATAGTGATCCTGTGTCATTCTTTACATCTCCTGAGAATGATGGTGTCATTTTTGTTCAGTCAAATTTATATAGTCTACAATCTTAGCTTGTTCACTTATTACTTGCAAGTTTCTTGTTCATCTAATTTATCTTTATCCTGGCCACTGTAGAATCCTCTATCTTATGGAGGTCTTCTAGATAGAATTGTGGTCTTGCCATAGGAAATATGAAATGGTCTAAGTGTATTGCCTGGTCTGAGGAAGCTGTGAGTAGTTCTTTGGTTTAGTATCTGTAGTATGTGGTCTATTGTGATGTGTCCTTCCTTTCTTAGGGAATTGTATTGTCAATGATCTGACTGAGTAGGCTCTATGATTTTGAACTCGCTTTTCTTGAACAAAACATAATTTCAATCCCCACTGTTGATGAGCTTGAGGTCAGAAGTAGATCTCCTACTTTGAAGTTCAGCGCAACAGAATTGATCTCCTATGGAAAAGGGATTTCAGGATTTTGGATCGACTAGTGTACATTTCCATTGTAATAGACATAAAACTAGAAACTCCATAACTAGTTTGATATTATCATGACCTTTAGCAGGAAAATTAAGTTGACATGTGATATGAGTAAACCTCAAGGAGTTGCTCAAGTGGCAAGCGTATTCATCCTTCTCACTCAAGACTTGGGTTGCTTGCGCATTCTCTTGGGGCCACCATAGGGGCTCAAACCTATGTGTCTCCAGACCCAGTGAGTGTAAGACGGGGGACTGTCATACACGATGGGTATTAGTTGGATGCTCAAAGAGCCCCGGACACCCATTGATCTAAAAAGAAAATTGACAGCTAATAAAACGACGGCCTTTATTGAATTAAAAATTCAAGCACATAAAAGCAAGGCATTACTTTCAGAAAGGTAAAAAATTTGAGGACCGAAATTGTAGCGAACCAAACTGACTGCCCTCAATAATAATGAGTTATAGGTCCACTATCAACTGAACATAGCCCTAAAGGTTCTTTTCGTCAAATGGCAAAAAAGGCTGCTAGTTTTAGAAAGTGCATCGTTGCCTTTTGTGCACAGAGCATGTCTAAACAGATCTAGGTTTTGCACATGGCATTACAGGTCCTCTTCTCTTCAACACTTTAAGTATTAGACAGGTTGATGCTTGATACCCTGCGAACCTATAGTACAAAACATAGTTATCATATTGGTGGTTCAATTACTGACCAGATTTGGGACAACAAAAGGGACTATGACTTGGAATGCTTTCATTTCTTTTATTCGTGATCAGGATAAGTCATGTTAATGATGTTTGTTTAAAATTTGCAGGGCAGAAATGTAGTTGTGCTAGCAAATCTGAAGCCAAGGAATATGCGTGGAGTTAAATCAAATGGAATGCTTCTGGCTGCTTCTGATGCATCTCATGAAAATGTCGAGCTTCTTTTGCCTCCTGAAGGCTCGATGCCTGGTGAGAGAATTTGGTTTGGCTCAGAAGATGAAAAAGAAAATCAACCTCCTCCTGCAACACCTAATCAGGTACTTTTCTATGTACTATCCCTGAGAGTATATGCATGATGCATTACAATCGTCAAGTAGTCTCTCTTTTTTGTTTTCACACTGTTATAGTATAATTTTCTAAAAGATATATCTTGTGATGTGTGGGCCGTTGACCGTGTGGTCAACCGTTCCCCACAAAATTTCAGCCTCTGCTTGAGTCCACCTTTGACCATTATCATGGTCATTACAGCCCGACTAAAGGAACTTGAATTAGCTTAGGATTAATGCCATTGACCTGCCAATTAGTATATCACCAGAGCACTACTTTTTCTGGTTATAGTTTGGTGTTAATTTAAGTACCATAAGCATCATTTAATTGAATGCGCTATTTTTTGTGCATAACAATCTGGTTGTTGAGCTAGTTGATTCATTTTAAGTGGTGTTCGTCTTGATCGGTCTGAAACATAGGCCTTCCAGGAGCCAGATTTCAACTCTGAGAAGCATTCTTAAACCTTTTGCCCATTACCTATAATGTGACCTGTGATTTCTTTTTTACTTTTTTGAATATGAGTGAGTGATCTTAAACAGAAAACAAAGTAGGGGGAATAGCCCTACTACTAGCTCATTTGTTAGAACCCAAAAATAAAATATCAATGCCAAAGTTCCTACAATTCTCATAGTAAAACTGGGAAGACTAAGCATGTGATATCATTGACCTTAATGTTTTCGGGAATCTTGCCTTCGGATGTCTCAACTAAATTAAATCTCATTTTCAAACCTGCGGGAGTTGGTGAAGGGTCCTTTTAATTCCTTTTTGACTCAGAGGACTTTTCTTGGAGCTTTCGATATCTAGTTTTCTTGCCTGTTAACTAGTACTAAAAGTCATTAGCTGATTGTTATTATAGTTGTCTGCTCTGAAGACCTGTTTGTTTTCATCTTGTTTATTTGTTCATTCTTCCTTCTCTCGCTGAGTACTTTAGTTGCTTTTGTTTGTAATGCTTCCAGACTGTTCATTGATCATCTGCATATCGCTATGCTAGTATCTTCCCCTTTTGACATCAATCTCGGAATAAAATAGCTTGTCTTACAACATTTTTTTTACCCCCTTGCATTAATATTTTGTTACTTGCATTCCAAGAGAGAACAATTCCCATGTTTTTCAATTAGAAAAGCCTACGTTGAAGGTTTGTAGGTTTATTGTTGTCATGTAATTGCACATTCTTGCCATAGTTTTACTGTGACATCAGTTTTTTTTTTTTTTATGACCCAGGAACCCCCCGCACGGCCGACAGCCGGAGGGGTAAACCTGTTACTGTGACATCAGTTGATCTTGCCTTGTGTCCCGAAACATCCTGTCCAGTAGTAATTACATTATCTAAAGTACTAGCAATCAGAGAAGCTTGAAAAGCTTTTAAAGCTCAAAAAGCAAAAAGCTTTCGATTAGAAAAGGCTATGTTGAAAATGTAGTAGGATTTTCCCATCGCATGCTTCTTTTATTTGTGAAGTACGACATTCCTGCACTCACAATAACACAAATATTCAAAGAGTCATTATAATGAGCAAGAAACCCAAAAAAAAAAAAAATATTATTGAAGGCATGACAATATCTGGTGTCCTTTTCGTTGATCGTTCTGCACAAAAAATTTTCAGGTTCAAAAGAAAAAGATTTGGGAGTCAGTCCAGCCCCATTTGAAGACCGATGCTTCCTGTAATGCTGTGCTCGGAGATCACTTCATGCGGACATCTCTAGGTGCAGTAGTATGCAAATCTCTGAAGAATGCCAATATATCTGGACTGTGTATGGCAATGTGCTTCTCATTCTGGTCCTGTTCTTTTGAATAATGAGCAGTAGCATCCTATCAGCTAATATCATCATACTGTAAAGTGCTAGAGGACTAGATTTGATATTTTTCTTCAGTTCTTTCATGAACGTACGTTACAGGCAGAGGGTTGCCATTTTTCGAAGGACAGAATGATTTTGAATGAAGATGCGAACTTGATGCTGGCAATGATGAGGAAGCAAGATGCTTCAAGCAGTCGGATTTTGGCTTATCGACTTTAGTTTGGGGGATGAGGCAATTTTTGTGGCATTTTCCTGTGCTTATTTCGTGTCAATACAGGCTTTTTGACCAGTTTTTATAGCACAAAAGTTCCTTAAGCTGCGACGGAAGACCCTCACATTCGGGTGCTTACATGTTCGATGCTTTGACGGACTAGAACCTTCTCGAATCCAAGGAAATGTCGCTGTAAACTGATTTCACAACATATCATTATCATTGTCATCGATATACATACTCCGCATCGTTCATGCTGAGAATACTGATGGACTACTTTGGATACGACGAACAAAACCTGAACTACATATAAGCATACGAGACCGAGAAAAATTATGAATCGATATAACATTCTAAGAATTGAAAGAAAAATCATCTGCTGGACTATCTAGATTACAACTTGTGTGGTAAAATTGCAATACCAGAACCCCAACAGGTTATTCCCACAACAATCTCCTTGAGGAAATTAAACTACAGGCACCTCCACTGCAACTCGATAGCAGTAAGCAGCACGCTTCATATATCATCAAACACACCGTACAAATCGCTCTTCATGTAATCGTTATCTACCAAGCTTACCAAGAAGAAAGTGCTCTGTATCTGCAAAGATAAAGAATCTGCTGTTATCGTAAAAGTTCCAAAAAAGGAGGGAGAGACAAAAAAATACGAGAGAATGCACAGGCAGGTAAATGACATGGTCTATACACGAAAGACATGTATGATGAGAGTGCGCGAACCTCTTGCAGCAATTTTTGGGATGGGTCACCCTCGGGGTACAAACGAGCCCATCCCCTCGACCAGATTTCAAATGCCTCATCCTTCCAGACCAAAAAGCTGGCTGGATCAACCACTGTCGGTTGGATAATCTCCTTTGCCGGGAAGACTCCCCAAGTCACCGCATTCACATCGGATTCCCCGACGTTGGATATCCATTTGTCACCTTCTTTGTTAACGGCCATGTAGGTCAGGTTCAGGAATCCCTTGCATTTCTCCACGAGGGTGTTCAATTTTTCTGGAGAGCAGAAAAACTCCAGATAGGCCTTCTGGTACACGTAACCCCCAGGCCCACCCCATCCTGAATTAGAATCGCGCCAAAAACATCAGTCGCGTGGTGTAAGAATGGCAAGAGAAAGACACAAGAACATAGTGATTGGCATCCCTAGAGCATCTAGTTTTCTTCGGAAAAAGAAAAGGCCTTAGACATGATCATCTTCTTTTGTCTGACCACAACAATGACAATTGACAAGCATTAAGCAAACTGAACTCAAGCAATGTGAAGTAGTCCCTTGACTACTTAATAACAGATGCAGAAACAGCATGAACATCTATGGAAGAATCATTCATAACTTAAGTTTCTCTAGTAACACTCCAAGGTTTAAGATGTTTTAAGCTTCTTAAGTTTGCTAAACACAGAGAGCCAATTCTCAAAAAGTAAGAAAAACCAGGCACTTTTTTCACTAGATTTTTTTTTACACGATGTCATGTATTCTTCGACCTCACAAAGTGCATGTCCTGAATAAGATCTACCACGTCCCGGAAATCTCTCTAATATGTTTAGCTTATCGCTTACTAGCCCTATCTTACCCCTTTGCATGTAAGCCCTCTCACAGATCCAGATTCTACCAACGCATCTCAAATTCGTTATTTCAATATATTTCTCTCAAAATCTTCTCACGAAATAAAAATTTTCCTCTGTATCTCATAATCTCCATACTAAGCATAGTTACTACAAAAGCAATTGCTCATAATTTCAGATTGAACTTCGCACAGTAACGAGACAATACAACAGAAGGACAACTCAACATCAACAAATAATGGCTTGAAGCATTATGATTGTCTAAGACAAATTCACAGCTAAATGCACGTAACTACCTTAAAAAAATTCGTACTTAAAAACCGAACCAATTCAAAGAATTTCTGGGTGCAACTAATCTTCTTCTCTATGGTTCATAATCCATTATCTATAGATGTAAAATCATGGTTTCTACCAGCTCAATTTATCAGGAAACAATGATAAGCAGGGAACACAAAGAAACACCATGGAATGTCTTCTTACCAACAGAAGGAGAATCAGATCTTTCCCCATTAACCGCTGGTTGGCTGTTAATTGTTAAGAAACCTTTCAAATTAATTCTTCCCAGTTGTTCATTAATGATTCTCGTCTCTGGCTGAATGCCATCCAACTCGGACCATGGACTACTTCTCAACTTCCCAAGGCAGAATTTCTTAAATTTCTGGTGCACAATAATACAAAATACATAAATTCAGACCTGATATGTTCTTATAATTCAGAAACAAAAAGGAACAATTAAAGATATGGCAATTTCACCTCATGAACATCTTCGACACTATTCAAGCGAACAACCCATTCTTCATGAAGTTTCTTATCACGGGCACGTGGACGCATGAACTGGTACCCGAAAAGGACAATTTACAGAATGGTTAGTGCCACTTAGAGAGCATAACTGTATATATCTTTAAAGCACAACAAACATTGTAAAAAAGGGAAATCACAAGGAAGAGTAAGTCCTTCTAAATTAGCAGATCCATAGGAACTCTAAGAGACAGATCGAAGAACTAATAAACAAGTCATCAACACATCAGTACTAAAAGGCCATAAAGCATGAGCAAAGACAGGAAGAGAGATGTGAAGAGACGTCAAATCCTCCCTCCCTCCCGCCCACAACACCAAGGAGGTTGGGCACACACCAATAACACAGCAAAAGAAAAACACCCAAACAGGAGTAAAACCCGCGCATGACACAACTCAAGCTTATATAGAAAAACATTTAACACATTGACAAACAAACCACATGCTCAAGTATAATTTCCATTGTCATCAAACGAACCCGGTATCAAAAAAATTATGAAGAGACAATACCAATATTAAATGCTCAAGTAGTAACAAAAAAGTACGACAAGAACTTTCTACTAATTCAACAATTGTCCAAAACCAGCCACATGTATAATTGATGGCATGCTATACCTGGTAGTCAGTCAGTGTCCCATACGCTGCACTCCGGGAATCACCCCATCTTCCACGAGGGTATTGGTCCCACCCCATGGTCCTTGAAATATAACTCTTCGGACGATTTGCCCTGCCATAGCCCAATCATCCCGTCATACGAATAATAATCCCTACTTTACATATAAACTAGCACTAAATTTCTCATCCATATATTGTACCAGAATATGGGCCGAACATCTTCCTTAACACGGAAGACATTTGTAGGACGTCTCCAAGGAAGAGACCTTGACACTTTAGCCTCCTCAATTAAGCCAAGATTCTGATGTCATACATGGTATATGTTAGTAAAAGCCTGAAGAGATCAAAGCTACTCCAACAATGTAAATATTGTTAAAGGATTGAGGATATAGGAACAACCATTAATATAGCCAATGCCGACTTCTCCATGTTGAGCGTGTAAAGATGTAGGGTCTTGATTCCATTAGCCAAAATTTTCTTGCACATTTCAGTTCCAAGGTGAATTCCGTAGTTTCTAACAGCTTCTTCATTGTCCTTGATTGGCTCCAGGGCAGCAGTTATTTCAGCTGGTATCTGCAACATACCCCATTCAAACATTTGATGAAAATAGAACTGGAAAAATCAGCAAATACTTAATTCTGCATTGCATCATGATTATCATCTTCTTTTGATTTTTTTCAACCGAGTTAAGGGTTGCCTCTCTCCCTCTCATCCAATCTAAAAAAAGAAATTCACACCACAATAATATTACCAAGTATGATAAGGTTGGCTCTTTTCCTTACAGCTAAAAACATTAGCACCAGAAGAGCAAATGGAGTACATACAGACGAAAGTAACACACCTTTGTTTTGCAGAAACCAGTCATGCGAATGAAGCCCTTATAATTGTTTATTGGCATGATGCCAGGAACAATAGGACAATGGATTCCAACTTGGCGACAGTCATTCACAAACTTGAGGTAAATATCAGTGTCATAAAACAGTTGAGTAACGATGAGATCTGCTCCAGCATCCACCTACACAAAATCATTGGAAACATGAACACACGCCCATAGAACTCACAAACTTATACGACCACTAGATCGATCCAGATTGGCGTGATGCTGCCGTACCTTACTCTTCAGATAGGCAAGCTCATTTTGGTAAGCCTGCAATGTAACCACGCCATCGTTTCCTATGACATCCGGATGGCCCTCTGATCGCACAAAATAGCAAGACGTTACATTCTCACATTATGCTTACAAAACCAATCAAAAGCATAAGATTTTCAGGAAACGAGTGGATAGAGCAGAGCAAATTAAACAACCTGGATAGCCAGCAACAGTAATGCCGAAGTACTCTCCATATTTGGCTCTGATATGTTTCACCTGCATTTTACTCCTAACAAGTAAGCAAGATCCAGAACAAAATCGGGACGACACTGGACGATCTAACGCATTCAAAAATCTAGATCCCACATTGCGAAACCAGCAAAGCGTAAGCGCATCAACTACAAACTCCCAAAAATGCACAAGAAAAAGAAGGAAGGGACGAACCAAGTCGAGGGCGCAGGCGAACCCGCCCTGGACCTGCACGAACTTGTCCTGGCCGTGCGGGGGATCGCCGCGGAGGGCGAGGACGTTCTGGATCCCATTGGACTTGATGGTGGCGAGGGCGTGGTCGATCTTCTCGACGGGCATGTTGGTGCAGGTGAGGTGCATCATGGTCTCGACGCAGATCATGTTCTGCATCCGGTTCGCGATGTCCAGGGTGAGGTCGGCGGTGGACCCGCCGGCGCCCCAGGTGATGTCGCAGAAGGCCGGGTTGTGGACGACCATCCGGTCCATCCGCTCGAACAGGTTGTCCACGCCGTCCTCCGTCTTGGGCGGGAAGAACTCGAACGAGAACACCACCTTCCCCTCGCCGCCGCCGCCGCCGCCGCCGCCGTTGCACACGCCGGCCGCCTCTCTGATCTTCTCAATCACCTTCATTGCTGCGCTCCTTCAAACGAGCGGGATCTGGTGGGTCGTCCGGGGGGGGGTGAAATAGAGGGAGCACCGACAGGGCGAGAGGGATATGCGGCGGTGGGAATGCGATCCAGAGGCTGAGGTTGGCGGACTACTCTGCCTCGCGCATCAATGGATGAGAAACAGAGAGAGAGAGAGAGAACAGAGACAGAGGACGAAATGAGATCTGAGGTTCAGTCTCTATAAATATGAGGGAGAGAAGATGATGACACTCGCTGTTGCGAAAGAGAGAGAGAGAGTTGGTGAGAGGGCCCACAGCACTACACCCAAAAACACAACCATCGCCCAACCACCATCTTCACCTCCCCTCAAAGCTCGACTTTTTTCCACGGACACCGCCCCCGCACAAACACCAACTTTCATTGCGTTACAGTGGCTGCTTCGTTCCCATTTGTAGCTGGGTTAAAGATTGAATTTTTATTCGACCCAAAAAAAAAAAGATTGAATTTTTATTCGACCAAAAGAAAAAAGGTTGAATTTTTAATCTTTTTTAGATGCACCCAGTCGAAGATTCATTCCGGTTTCAACAACCGAAAGCCAGGATCAGAGCACCCTTTTGAGAGATTTGGGTTCTAGGATGGGTCCCCACTTCTTCTTCTTGCCATGAGATTTCACAGCTTCCATTTTTCCACCTTCAGATGTAGGTTATATGTGGACCTGAGATGGGCTTTCGGAATGTCACCAACCCCAACTCTTATCCTTCCTTACCATCTCTGCTTGCGTGTCTCAGGGAGATGACAATACTCCAAAAGCTAACTGGCTCTTATCAAATTAAGATAAGTCTGTGCGGAATGGACGCATCGGAGCTCGTTCGGTCCGAGAACTAGGCTACGCTAAACATGCTTGACCGAATCGCCCTGCGAAAAGTTCTGCTAATCATCACAGAATCTACCGAGTAAATTACAAGAGCACGCAAATCAAACTCTCGCAAGAATGATCCTGAGGAAAAGAACAAATCCATTAATTTGCTAAAGTCAAGGTTTGAGTCTAGATGTAGGCAGGACAAACGTGTATGGCAAATCCCACGGCTCTCCCTAACCACCACCAAAACCTTGGAATCAGAGTGCTTGGATCAGGGGTTGTTGGAGAGGGCCCCAGTACACCAAACCTCCGGTTTTTTGGCTGACCGATGTTTTTACTCCAACAAAAATATAATTAGTACGAGAGAAAGAGAGAGACCGAGACAGAGTGGGATTCAACTGATTAGGCTTGAAGAAATCAGATTGCCACTGGTCAACGGTTATATATATGGCTTTGTGTCCAATCATATTGGAAAACTTGTTGGGTCTGCACTGCAGACATGGTGATTTCCGGAGTCATCGACAAAATCAGAGACGAAGTTCATGGAATTGAGATTCAACAAGACAATGCCATGCATTTGTACGTCATTAATATAATCACACTCTTGAACAAAATAATAATGCTATTCCTATCGTAACCTCACCGAACAGAGATTTCGATATTTCGTTTTCCAAAAGAAAGTTTACCATGCTAAGAGATTCACGAATCACGACAATGATAAATATCTCTTGTCAACAGAAATTTGATGCAACAGAGAATCTTGGGAAAGTTTTCCACATTAGGTTAATCATCACATGAAATATACATATCTCTACTCGTAAATGAATGTAAACTTCCTCTATAACTTGATATTTCTTTTTAAGTACATTAATGATACAATGACCTGAATTGGAACGAGACCCTCTCCAGTCCTAGTTGCTCCTTGATCACCCGATTTGAGAGGGCATTGGTCCCATACTGTGGTCCTTGAAATGTTAGCACTTTGGACAATTTGCCCTATAATGAGACGCCAATAATTAGTTGCATCGAAGAACCACACCCTGTCTACCAATGGACTGATGCTAAAACTGTTTTTCGGCCTCCATAGTACTAGAATTCGGGTGTCGATCTTCCTCAATAGGAAGGACTCTTGCAGGATGTCTCTGGGGAAGAGACCTTGAAACTCTGACCTCTTCAATCAAGCCAAGATTCTGATTGAAATGTGAAGTGCAAGTTAGTATAAAAGCCACAAAACTTACTGGACTGTCAATGTCAAAATCTCTAAACAAGCGAAGGGAATTAGGAACAACCATTAGTATCGCCAAAGCCGACACTTCCTTGTTGAAGGTGTAAAGATGTAGACCCTTGATTCCACTAGCCAAAATCTTCCTGCACATTTCTGTTCCAAGGTGAATTCCATAGTTCCTAACAGCTTCATCATTATGCTTTATCGGTTCCAAAGCAGCGGCGACTTCAGCTGGTACCTGCAACATTTTTACTGAAACATTTAGTGATCACAAAACTAGCAGAATCAACAAATTAACTGATTCCGCATAGCATCATTAACCCTCCTCCCCAACTTAGGAGTCGAGCGTCCTGTTTTCATGCATTATATAACTTGATTATCATCTTTAAGTCACACTAGTCAACATCACTTTTCCTCAGCCATAGCCTGAGAAAGAATATGATTTAAGCATGCTTATATGGGAAGAAGCTGCTAAAATGTCCATGTCCATTCGTTTGAACTATTACAATTCCTATGCAGGGTACCAATTGCCTGAAACCATGTAAACACGAGCAATAACTGAAAGCACTAGAAGAGCAGATATATCACAAAAACATAAAGAAGAAGGTGACTGTAACCTTTGTCTTGCATATACTGGTCATGCGCACAAAGCCCTTATAGGTGGCAATCGGCATGATGCCGGGAACAATGGGACAAGTTATTCCGACTTGGCGACAGTCGTTCACAAACTTGAGGAAAATATCGGTGTCGAAAAACAGTTGAGTGATTATGAGGTCCGCTCCAGCATCCACCTACAAAAAGAACCGGGGGAAACATGAAAAAACCGTATGCACGAATCGGCACCAAATGTGACACGTACAACAGTAACATTCACCGAAGAAACCGAACCTTTCGCTTCAAGTAGGCGAGCTCATTCTGGTAAGCCTCATCAGAGGCCACGCCATTGCTTCCTATGACATCAGGATGGCCCTCTGATCACATTAAACAACAGTGTATTATGATATCATGGTCACAACTAATGAAACAAAGGGAAATATGCAAGCTTTAAAGGTAACAACTGAGTAGAGCAGATTGACTAACCTGGATAGCCAGCAACAGTAATGCCAAAGTAATCCCCATATTTGGCTCTGATGTGTTTCACCTGCGTTTATAACCAAGCAGATCCAGAACAAAATAAGTAGCAGGAATAAACAGCAACATAATACAAGGGCGGCTACCGCAGCCAATCCGGTTTGTCAGGGTTTCTAAACCAATTTTTCAAGAACAATACAAAACCACATACAAAGCAAGGTATCAAAAGCATATAATGTTCCATATGATTTGGAGCTTCCAGCACAAGTCAAGGGCCATACTTGGGAATGACAGAAAAACGGATAGCATTTCTCTTTTCTAAGTTCCAAATGTTAGGGCGTTGCATGTGTAAATGAAGCCGTCAATCATTGAGATGAATTCACAACGAATCAGACTTTGAGCACGTTCGGTGGAAATGCCATCAGTTTTGCAATGGCAAGAGTCAAACGTATTCAATAATCCCAACTCGACATGTGGACATGCATTGTCAGCCCTTAATTACCAAGTCCAGCCCACTGGCGAAGCCGTCCGGGACCGGGACGAACTTGTCCTGGCCGGTCGGCGGGTCGCCGCGGAGGGCCAGCACGTTCTGGATGCCGTCGGACTTGATCCTCTCGAGCGCGCGGTCGATCCTCGGGACGGGCATGTTGGTGCAGGTGAGGTGCATCATGGTCTCCACGCGGACCACGTTCTGCATCTTCCCCACCACGTCCAGGGTGAGGTCGTCGGTGGCCAAGCTGCCGGACCGCCACGTGAGGTCGCAGAAAGCCGGCCCGTGGGCCACCAGGCGGCCGATGATGCCCAGCAGGCCGTCGACCTCGGCCTTCTTCCTCGGCGTGAAGAACTCGAACGAGAACACCACCTCCCCCTTCTTTCGCTCGCCGCCGTCGGCATCGGCCCCGCCGCCGCCTCCGCCGCGCTCCGCGAAGGCCTCGCTGATCTTCTCTATCACCTTCATCTTCCCCCACCCTCAATGCGAGTAATGGACGTGAAGATCACGCGCCACCGACACGGGGAGAGCCGGAGAGGGAGACGGAGAGATGGAGGAATGTGAACGATGGGAGCAATGTCCTATGCATTCTTATACTGCTCAAAAATGCACAGGCACATGGTGCAGTTGCACGACGTGCGACGGCGTGGCGACAACGCGAAGAAAAGAACAATAGGAAAACGTGTGGAGCAGTAAGTCCATTAAGGAAGTAAATTTTGATGCTTGGAAAAATCACAATAACTTTTGCTATTTATGAAAAATAAAAAACAAACTCGAAACCTTCGCCGCTGAACGTGTGGAAGAGCTGAGCTCGCCGGCAAGCCAAATCTAGCACCGGCAACCATAGCCGGAGGCACGACCCCCGCCCGATGCCGGCAGTCGGATCTGGGGGGTCGCCGCATCGCCCGAGGTGGAAAATTGGTCAGGCCCATTTACGAAATTTTGAAGATTTGATGGGAGGAAAAGTTGAAAGAAAAAAAAAATATTATCATTTTGAAAATTTTAAAATTCAAAAAATCCTGCCAATTAATTTTGGCCTCAGCGAGTAAAAAGGTAAAAACCGAATGGGCCAAATAAGATACAACGTGCACGCTTATCATGTGCGAGGCAAGTCTCTGACAACGTCGCCACCACCAACCACATGTTAGCTGTAAAGTTGGTCACGAGCCATGGTGGAAAGGAACAAAAGAACTCTACAAATATTGTAACTCCACGAGATCCACGGTCTCCCCCCAACATTTGAGAAAGTATACGGTACATCTGAATCACGCGAGCACGGCTCGCGCCTACGGTTCGATCGGACATGTCTCACCTCATCCAAAGGTTCACGCGGTGCGAGCTCACGTGGAACCGGCACGGCCATCATTTCGTCCCCCGCTACCCACCCCCCAAAGAAGATTTGAGAATTGTGCTCCGGGGTTGTTGGAACACCAACCCACCTTCCCCCTTCGAGAGAGACAGAGAGAGAGGCTGCAAGAGAGAATCAGCGGCATGTGCGACCGGGTCAAACAGGCAATGTGCGACTGGGTCAAACAGGCAATGAGGCTTCGTGTTCAACTCAATGGGAAAAGGTCAAGCCCGGAGAGGAATAAAATTGCAGATGCATCACAGCACGGAAACAACTTTCTGATCCATTATTGTTCTCTCAGCTAATGTCACATACCGGCTCGATCGAATCAGAAACCATGTTGCCGGAATCGAAAGTTAACAATGATAACCGAAGTAATTTGAATTGTTACACAACTGATACAACAACATTTCTTGCGAATGATCCGCCAGAGGGAGATAGGGAGAAACGGATGTGATTTTTATCTTGGACGCATTTCTTGTGTTTCCTGCCAGAACGATTGATCCACACCCTTATTACAGGTAGCATGAGGAGCTGGTTTTGAGCATCGTCGACCTCGACCGGTCCGCAACCTGAAATTCAGCTCAAAAAGGTTAGCCCATCCGCAGCAGCAAGCGGCCGCCGGAAGAACAGCATGCTCCAATCAGCAACAGGCATGTGCAGGACGAACTTTAAGCATTATGAGGAAACACAAAAAGCAACAGTTGTGCATTTACTCGTACAATTAACCGACTATCAGAAAGAGGAGCAACATAAGACCAAGAGAAAGGAACTTCCTCCATACATTAATGCCAGAGACAGTCAGACGCGGAAGCATTTCGAAGCAAGTTAAACTACCTCTTTAGAATGGAAGAATAGATTGCTTTAGATATAAATTACGGTGCACGTTATATGTCAAATATAGCATAGTTCATGGATTGTCTATGAACACTCTAGACATAGTAATCTACACGTGAAGATAGAGGTAACGGACCTATGCGTCATAAATTTAATTGAAATGGAGGTTGTTTCACTGCTTCTACCAAAGACCACAAATTTCTTTCTAGCTTCTCCCTTGCAGAAGTTCACACTGACCAAGAATATTAACCACATGGACCAATATTTGGCCTCCTCAATAACATACGAGTTCTAGTGGTTTTTTTAGTGGACCCAAATCACCTAACAACACTAGTGCAGCGTTGACAATGCTACCGTACAGTAGGGGTGAGCGACAAGCCCAAGCAACACAGTATATAATCAATTAAACGACATCTCAGCAACCAAGACATTCTGCATCCAAAAACTAGCATTAGCAATAAAGCAGAATCTCATTGCAGAATTATGAACCATTTTCAGACAAAAGATCTCTGCAGCTGCATCGGCGTCCTTTTTGTGGGTTAAAATGCCAGAGGCTTCTTCATTTTGTCATCTCAAACGTATTGCTTAACTTCATTGCCACAAAGATATTTATCAATCATGAAGAATCTGTTTCCCATACATTATCAGTTCCTTATTCTAGAAATTACTTAACATGGGAAGCATGCACTTGGAAAAATTAAGGCCAGGAAATACCAATTACATGCCATAAAAAATTGTATACCCAGAAATACAGATAGCATAATAGTAATAGGGCTAAGTAGAATGCTTACCGACACATATGGTTACAAAGTCACAAATTCCCAATCTTCTTTAGACATATCAAGAAATTCAACAGCACCATCTTCAAACATTATCTGTAGCAACCAAGTGGTTTCATATGAGATAATGCCTTAAATTTCATCATACTAAAAGGGACTTAATCTTACAGAATGTTTCCTGGAGAAGTTATCAAAGCGTCTGATAATCCCAAAAGTCCTGGAGATCAAATCAGACAAAATTTACATGAGGAAACACAGTAGAAAACGAATAAACCTCACCAGGCTGTCATATATTACACTTTGAAATTTCACCCCTTTGTCATTGCAGACAAGGGAAATAAAAAGAGAATAAATCAATTAAAAGAGAACGGATTGAGTAAAACTGGATCAAGGAAAGACTAACCAACCTCTCATTCATTGGACGAGTAATTCTGACAAGTTCACCTACGCAACTGTGAGGAGATCGTTGACAGCGAATGTACCGTGAATTTTCTAATAGAAAGAAAATCAACTTGTGAAAATGGATGATGGCGATTTGAAAGCTCATACAAAAATATATAGAGAAAAGTTAGCACACCTGCACGCAGACATCCATTCTGATAAACCTTCCAAAATCAATAATACGCAGTCAGTCTATGGTCTAATCTAGTGCAAAATGTAATGTACACAATATAATCAACAACAAAAGGTGAAAAGACGTATTTGGAGAGAAGTTCAAGAGATACAACTCCAGAAAAGAGAATAAAATAAGATGCCAAAGCTATTTTATCAATAAAACAACGTGAATAGACAGATACTAAGATAATATGGATGGACAAATATAAATCAGATGCACAAAAAAAGTCAAACTCTTCTATCTTTTAACAACCAATTGAAAGACTGCCAAAGGCCAAAGTGAGAACTATGCAGCAGGAGGAAAAAAAATTTACATTGTCCATCTTCTTCCCTACTGTATCTACACTCTACAGAAGAATTTTTAAAGCAGAACGTAGAAGCAGGAGAACTTCAGAAATGTCGTTCTCGAGTTTGACATCTCAATACAGATTCTGGACCCAATCAGCAAGATATCCAAAGACATCCTATTTTACCATCTGATCTTAAATTACACTAAGTTACAAACCATTATTGTTCATGACCGTTCTCGCATATATATATATATGCTTTATCCTCCAAGACAGATTCAATTATTCACTAGAAGTTCAAACTATCTAAGTAAACTCAGGGTAGGATATACTTTGCAAAGAGAACCACTCTTCAGAAACAGCAGTTGTGTCTTTGCTTATAGCCGGATAGCTCAAATCTTCCTTTAAATTTTATTTCAGCCCAGGCCATGTTCATGGGAAAAGACCAAGATGCAGACAAAATCCACCTGATTAAACCCCTGATAACGGATCAAGACACTTATTACAAAGCACCAGGTAGAGCTCTCCTACCCATCTCCCTCTTCTCTTTTAACCTTCTCCTGATCTCATCTCTGGCCAACAGTGAGCTTCTCATCACTCAACAAATATAAACATATTAATACCATTTGCATCGTAAGCTTGTCTACGTTCTCCCTATCTCGCTAACTCTTTCATGTTTCCCTTTTGCAGTCTTATTCTTGAGGTTCAGCTTTGACATTTTTCATCTATTTTCACAATTTCCACGTCCGTTGTCATCATTTGGTCAAAGACAATCTATTTCCATGCTACTAAGACAACCTCCTTTTTCTTGTCATGGTCCATATATCCATATTTCAAAGGGGCATCCACAATATGCTCCTCTTCCCTGAACTTTGAATTCCCCACATACAATTTCACAAAATCTCAAACTTAAGCCCACATAAACTAGGAGAATGCGCAAAGTGCTACAAGAATTTATCACCAACGAGTGGCATGTACATACATCATTTCTGGATACGACTCCTTCCAATTTGGGAGAGGACACTGCAACCTGGCATGCTACTAACTTCAATGCTGCTTCTGAACACATCTTAGGCTTGCTAGGCTTGACACCAAGTTTTCTCCTACAACCTACAGCGCCACAGTGACAATCTTGATCTGCACCAAACTGAACAAACCTGCTAGACATATTAGAATGCTACAAGAATCTAAGAAAATTAAGAGCATTCGTACAAAATAGCACAGAAAAACAGGAAGTTCCTAATATGACACCAAAGCAGAGTGCAAGTGTTCCTACTGATAATCATAGGTAAGATGCTCGCCCTTTTTGATGTCGCGAGTTGCAAAAATACCAATTCTTGTCTCACCATCAATTATCCTGTAAAGAAAAAGTTTAACATGGACCATATTTTCTTATGAGCAAACTGGAATACAAGCAAGGAAAAAGAATGAGTGGAAAACCATTTCTGCATCTCAGTATTGGGACAACAACTATGGTTGATATATCTCGACTTGTTTCCCTTGTATGTCGCGTCGATTACCATATCTCGATTTATTTCACACAAGTAGAAATTTGTTTCACCCCGATGTTTCATACTCCAAAGCCTTTCTTCACAAGTTTTGTCATCAATGACTGCATCAAAGAAGATCAACATGCTGCTTAATCTTTTAAGCAATTGGTTTATTTAAAGAGGTCAGTTCAAAAGGCATACCCAAGAAGACACTCTGAGTTGGTAAAATAAACAGATGATAGCCAAAAGTTACAACTTATCTGGCAGAGATCTTGAGAAGTTGTTCTTAAAACTTTGCTTCTGAAGATAAAACATAAAAATCTTCCGCAGCAGCTTTCACATACAAAAGTACACTAAGATATTGTACTTTAAATATAGTTTTTAGAGTGAAAACAATCAACTTTCTTCTTATATTGCTAGTTCAGACTAACAATTGATATCTATGGTATGCCTATTTTTACTTTTTGTTTCCTCAAAAATCAAAAGTTGGAATAACTAAAATTATCATTTCTATATTCTTGGAAGCAGGCAAGCTGTAGAGAAACAGTTTTGGCATAAAATAATAACCAAAAGGAACAAAAAGTCCGAATAGAGTCTTTACAATTTTTAGTTTCCAAAGAACATACAATCTTCAGCAGCAACTCCAAAGCCTTACCTTCTCCAACATATTCAATGACAAACTCCCCTTGCTTGATATCTTCATCAGCTACTATTCCGGAACCGCATTTTTCAGTCTACACCCATGCATAACTTAATTTTAGCATTATCACATAGCTTATGAAGAAAGCATAGTAGTTGCAGGTTAGAAAATAGAACATATGACCAAGCAGTTCCGCTAGGTTGATAGACATGAAAGAACAACGCCTGCTCTAAGAAAAATTAACAAGACTTGAGTATAATGGAACTGTTAAAACAATCAAGATGGAAAATTTTAAAAAAAAAACTTTTTTGCCATCATGCAGAAGAGCAGATATAACAACAGATTTAATAACCTGCAGCAAAACAAGGAAATTACCCTTAATGGGCAGCAACAATTGTAATATATCATTTTCAACATTAAGCAAACTGGTAATTATACCTGTCTGCTGAGTTATGTCTAAATAAAGTACACAATATAGTCCATGGCAAAATTCTTAATCCCAAACGTGGGCCCACTTTTATCCTTGAGCTATACCAATCCACTGCAAGAATTAGGTCGTGGAAAATAGCAGAGTTGAACATATCCGGTTGCCTTCTAAATGAGTTCAATAACTTAATAGCATTGGTAAATTTCCTGTTGGCAACTATAAGATCATCTTCCATGCTCCTATAATCACCTGGCATACCAGGCATACCTGCACAAGTTTCATTTTCTTCATCGGCCGATTCTGAAATGGTTTATTAATGCATGAACTTCCACATTTGCATCCTGAGGAGCAGCTAGAGAGCAGCATCCTGTATACAGAAAAGCATTCACCTTTAATTCATAAATTCACATTGAGTAAATAATTTATGGTTTGCAGATGATCATTAGCCATATACTGCCCAAAGACACCTATTGTTCTTAAAGGTAGCCGACTATAAATGGATGATACAAATAATCATTAGCAAACTTGGCAGTTGCAACCCAGGTCAGGTTGGTTAAGGATCATGATCCTTAGATATAGGATAGGAAGGCTATTGCACCTCTCCGCATTTTAGAGGGCATTACCGAAAATAGAAAAAGAGGCTCGATGTCAAGTCCAGGCACACCTTCACCCAATTGTAAGAAACAATATTCTGCATGAGCATAACCAATTCAAAATCACAGATTCTCATCTAACTCTTGCGGTAAGCCAGAGGATGAACTAGTCAAGCCAATTCTCCGCATTATTTCAAGTCATTTCATGGTTATAGACACCGAAGGATGTATTAGAAAACCCAAAGACGAAACTTGTATTGAATAAACCATCATATTTGTTGTCCACCTAAGAGTACCACATAATTGCAACATGTCATCGCCACAAGATTAGCTGCTTAATAAATCAACCTTGACAGTCAAAATAAGTATCAGTAGCTCATTAATTTGTCAACATGCACTGGCAACAAATAAAAATGAGACTTGACATACCATATGCTTACATAAATTTTACTAGTTAGAAGCATCACAACTATAGTAAAGGCTTTAACTGCACCCAAGTCAGAGAGAAGGATGAATTCTTACCCACAATGGCAATCTTTATTGCACACAACAGAAGAACCAGGTGATGGGCTGCAAGAGCAAAATATGCCATCATCGTCAAGACGCCTCTTCATCCTCTTTGTGAGATATATGTCTTCCATAGTGAAGTTAACAAAGCACAATGTCCAGGAGACTCCAAAGGGAAGTTCACGCAGAATAATCCAGCAAAATAAAGTCCATGGGGAGCTACTGAATATAATAAGTAAGATGGAAAGGAGGGAAACCGAGGGAGTAATGAGTTTCAGCCATGAAATTGGTGGACAAGGGGGAGGGAAGGAGGTGAGTTGAACCACAACCAAGTAAACTAAATTGTTTTTCCCATCATAGAATATGATTTGGGCAGGAAGTACAGTCCAAGATGACAAAAGAGAGCTATTTGCTGTTCCTATCCTCCCATGCGGCATAACTCCCAACAGACACCAAAAATTGAATTCCTTAATTAGTCTTGATAAGGATGCAGTAGTCTTTTTCTTTTAAAACTAAAGTGACCCATCTACTACAAAGTTAGGAGGTGATAAAAATTAACATGAAACATTTTTAAAATGAACTCCAAAATTCAAACAACCTTTTTGTATGCTTCCTGGAAGTAAGAAGTTATGGAATTTAACTTTCAGTTTTGCTTAGACTACAGAATCATTTAAGTCACCACAGCATCAGTAGTAAAAGAGCGTTGATTTGAGCAAGGTCAACAACCAAAGAGAAGACCATATTTGTCCTTCATCGGCTGTTAAACTCACGTGATGCTCTGCTTATTTTGTAAAGAAATAGTCCGCTGTCAGAAGCATCACGAACAGGTAGGTAGCAGCCAATGTTGCAAGTCACTCTAATTTCATATTGCTCATTTTGTAAGTAATTGGTACCCACCTCATAACCTTTTGAACGCAATTTAATTGTTAGAATTAATACCGCGAACAGTACGTAGAATCATTTAGACATGAAATGTGCAGATTAACATAGCAATAACTGCATTTCACTAGTGGATACTGCGCCTTATAAAACTGTATGGTGCGGGCTTCCCCTTAGTGAACCATTCTGGAAGTTCAAACTCCACTGGAGTTCCCATCTGCTTGATCAATGTGTTAAACACTTGCCCGATCTGGCTACATTCCGAATTCTAATGCAAGAGAAAATAGTACTATCAAATACATTGCAATAGTAACATCAAATCAGAGCTTAAAGAGAAACAGACCACAGACCAACAGACCTTCCTTTCATTTGGGCATAAAAAATCATCAAAAGATGGTCTGTGGTCACTGTCCTTAAATATACATCAGGAAAAAAATTGCAAGCATGAAGATCTAGATAGTGCGACATCCATTAAGGATAAAATAGATGTATCATATTTTACAGAGGATATACCCTGTCAAGGAATAATTTTTCACTGCTGTCACAAGGACATTGACGATAAACAATCCTTATCCTGCTAAGTGGGGTCAGCTATGTAAACCCTCTTATGTCATTGCACTTCATTTCGTATCAAACCGTCAATAAATTTCAGATATTCGAGATCTCTCCTCACAACATAGCAAAAAAATCTATGCATGCCTAGAACCAACATGCACCGACAAGGATGGGTACAAAAAATGCAAAACCTTCTGAAAAACCTTCTTAGAGACGGGCATTGACTCAAATAGCCTCAGCACCAGACTTCCCAACGACAATGCTCTGCACAAATAGGAGCAAAAGCAAATGCTAAGTCCGAAAGATACGTCACAAGAAAGTTCGTGCAATGCAACGGTTTACTGGAATACTTCAAGATCGAAAATTGGAAGAGTCAAAGAAGTCATACAAATCATAAAGAACCCAAATGGCAAAACCAATCACCATCAAACATTCAAACTGTGCTACGTCAAACTGAAAAAAAACGGTGACATTCAAACACTCCGACAGTTCCCCACCAAAAAGCCCTAAACGAGAACAATTCGCATAAATCCACAAGCAGAAGGCGAGAGTAGAGACATCTCGGTGGATCTCAAGAACCGACGTTGACTTGCAAACAAGTAGGAAGAAACGCCGAACCCGAAAGACAACAATTTGATATTACTCACCCAAATCCACGGAGCAGTTCTCCGTCACTTCCGCCGGAGTGGACCACAAGCCAACCCCACAATTCACTGACAGCGGGCAACTCAATCGGACCAGAAGAAACGGAGAAAACAGAAGGGCGGACCACGCCGGTGCTCGACGGGGCCGCTTCCCGTCGAACGAGGAGGCCTCGTCGTCCCCGTCAACCGTCGCTTCCCCTGGGGGGCTGCGGCGCCGAAGAAAACCCCTCGATCCCGCCGGTCCAGAACCGCGCAGGCTCGAAAGGAGCACGCCGGAAACGGAGCTGGACGGAGAGGCGGGGACAGCCCCGCTCCCTCTCCGACGGGGTCGGGCGGCGGCGGCGGCGGCCGGAGCTCGGCGGCGGTGGCGGTGGCGGCGGAGGTGGCGGGGCAGCGGTGGAGCAGCAGCGGCAGCGGGGGAAGAAGCTTCGTGGGTCGGAGAGGGGCGAGCGGGAAAGGAAGGGAAGGAAAGGGAGAGAGGATAAAAACTCGAAATGGGAAAACGGTAGAATGCGGATTTCTCAGTTTTCTTTGTCCCATTCCTTTTGTACTTTTCAAAATCTACCGCGCGTGTTGAATTTACTTCTCACGCGCGCACCCCGCACGCGTGTGCGCTAAAACCACTTTTAAAGTGATGTCATAAATTCTCTATTGAAAACTTATTTGGATAAGATCAAAAAAAAAAAATTTCCTATATATGCATTGTTAATTATTTTAAATCAAAAAGTGCGGGAGCGGCCTCGCATTCGATTTCGTATCGTGCACGGTCATATCTATCGTGCCTACGCGATTGTATCGGGCACGCGCGTGTCAAGAGCTAGTACGTAACTGTTAAAAATTATAGGTTAAAACAATATATATACATATATGCATAATAATATTGTCTTTAACTTCTCAATATGGTTGAGGATGTCCGATAAGGTACCGGTACTTGTGCAAAGTGAAACAAAAACGGCAGATATGCTTAGAAAGAAAGTGGGTGGTTACTCAATAAATTGACATTATATGGTGCAAAGTTAAAAGTGAGACAAATAATACTTCTTGCTTAATATAATTCAAATAAAAAATGTGGAAACGATCTCCCTTTCGATTTCGTACCATGCATGATTGTGTTTAACATGCGTGTGTAGAGAGCTAGTATGTAACTACTAAAAATTATAGGTTAAACATATATATATATATATATATATACATAATAATATTGTCTTTAATTTCTCAATATAGTTGAGGATGTCGGGTACGATATCGGTACTTGTGCAAAGTGGCAGGTTGTTCCAAACGATTTCCATTTATATTTGTCAATTTCCCAAGGTGGCTATTTGCAGGTCAAGACTGGTGGATGAATTTTGAAAAATTACGAGGTTGAAGAGTCAAGATTTCAAATCTCTATTTCTTTATTGCACTTCATAGTTTCTATGTATCATCAATGCACTTTCTAAGTTCCTCGGTCTTTACGAGTCTTCATTATTACGTAAGTTTCAAGAGTCAAAGTCCTAAGTTCCTAGGTATTTAAATGCTTTCTAGTTCCTGTGTTTTTTTAATGTTTGGTTATTTCCTCTGTCCTAATCCCTCTATATAAGGAGGAGAGTTCTCTATTATAAGACAAGACTTGTTGAATGAAAATACATGAGTTCTTTCTCAGTGTGACCGAATATCTTTGGAGAGTGGATAACTCCTATTTTGGTTTCTTTATCATTAGAGAATGGATTACTCCACGATGGTGAGCTAAGGATCACTTTATCCTTGGCTGGTGATTTTCCTTCAAGCCTCGGTGGTGAGCTTCTCTTTATCCCGAAGTCCTGTATCTTGGTAGGTGGTATGTCCTCAAAGCCTTGGTGGTAAATTTTGTCGATTCCGTTCTTCATCCATGGTCAGTGACATGTCCTTTATACCTTGATATCGATCATAATCTATCCTTCATTTATATTTTACCCATTGACATACATCCAACAACCACACACTCATCCATACACGTACTCCATAAACCCCATTTCCGGAATCACTCGCCCACGCATGCATCACTTAATAGGTTGACATTATATAATGCAAAGTTAAAAGTGAGACAAATAATACTTCTTGCTTAATATGATTTAAACTGAAAACGTGAAAATGGTCTCACTTTCAATTTCGTACCGTGCACAATTGTATCTAACAAGCGCGCACAATAACATTGTGCACACGCATGTAGAGAGCTAATATGTAATTGATAGAAATTATAGGTTAAACATATATACATAATAATATTGTCTTTAATTTCTCAATACAGTTGAGGATGTTTGGTACAATATCGGTGCTTGTGCAAAGTGAGACAAAAATGGTAGTTATGCTTAGAAAGAAAGCGGGTGGTCACTCAATAAATTGATATCATATAGTGCAAAGTTAAAAGTGAGACAAATAATAATTCTTGCTTAATATGATTCAAGTCCAAAATATGGAAACCGTCTCACTTTCGATTTCGTACTATGCACGATCGTATCTAACATGTGCGTACAATTGTATCATGCACACGCATGTAGAGAGCTAGTATGTAATTGTTAAAATTTATAGGTTAAACATATATATACATAATAATATTGTCTTTAATTTCTCAATATGGTTGAGAATGTCCGGTATGATATCGGTACTTGTGAAAGTGAGACAAAAATGGTAATTATGCTTAGAAAGAAAGCAGGTCGTTACTCAATAAATTGACATTATATAGTGCAAGTTAAAAGTGAGACAAATAATACTTCTTGCTTAATATGATTTAAATAGAAAATGTCGAAACGGTCTCACTTTCGATTTTATACTGTGCACAATCATATCTAACACGCGTGCACAATTGTATTGTGCACACGCTTGGAAAGAGCTAGTATGTAACTGCTAAAAATTATCGGTTAAATGTATACACACACAACAACATTGTCTTTAATTTCTCAATATGGTTGAGAATGTTCAATACGATATCGGTACTTGTGTAAAGTGAGGCAAAAATGGTAGTTATGCTTAGAAAGAAAGTGGGTGGTTATTCAATAAATTGACAATATATAGTGCAAAGTTAAAGTAGGACAATTAATACTTCTTGCTTAATATGATTCAAATCGAAAATTTGGAAACGGTCTCACTTTTGATTTCGTATCATGCACGATCGTATCTAACATGTGCGCATAATTGTTCGTGCACGAGTGTGCAAAGAGTTAGTATCTAACTGCTAAAAATTATAGGTTGTCGTGACCGCCCTTTTCGGAGAATAGTTTGGTATATGGCGTCAGCCTGGTTTACGAAAATAGGTGTCAAAATAAGTTAAACACACACACACACACACACATATATATATATATATATATATACATAATAATATTGTCGTTAATTTCTCGATATGGTTGGGAATGTCCCATATGATATATGTACTTGTACAAAGTGAGACAAAAATGATAGTTATGCTTATAAAGAAAGTGGGTGGTCACTCAATAAAAGACATTATATAGTGCAAAATTAAAAGTGAGACAAATGATACTTCTTGCTTAATATGATTCAAATGGAAAATGTGGAAAGGGTCTCACTTTCAATTTGTACCAGGCGCGATTGTATCTAACACGCGCTTACAATCTTATCGTGCACGTGCGTGTTTAGTATGTAACTATTAAAAATTATAGGTTAAACATATATATATATATATATATATATATATATAATATTGTCTTTAATTTTTCAATATGGTTGAGGATGTCCGGTACAATATCAATACTTGTGCAAAATGGTAGTTATGCTTAGAAAGAAAGCGGGTGCTTAGTGGTTACTCAATAAATAAATTTACATTATATTGTGTAAAGTTAAAAGTGAGACAAATAATACTTCTTGCTTAATATGATTATTTTCTTTTTTTTTGGGCAGTTGGTGGTTTTTTAATTTGAAAAGTCGTGGGTAGTTTTCTATTTGTTAAGCTTTTACAGTTTTAGCCTTTGAAAAAAAGGTTTTTATCAAGAAAAATAAATCAAAGTGGAGATCAAAAAGGAGTTATTTTCTTTAGATGATAGTAATTTATGCAAAGGTGAATTCAGAAAGCCATAAGTGAGATAAACCTCAAATTTGGCTTGAACATAGGGATATAAATATAGATATAAATAGATAATGGTGAAAAGTGAGATAAAATGGTGGTTATGCATGGAAAGAAAATGTGTGGTTACTCAATAAATGGGTATTATATATTGCAAGGGTATTTGTGAAAAAAAAAAGCGAGACAAATTGTTAATTTTTTTTTTCAATAAAGAGGAGACAAATTGTGTTTGATTTTTAAAAGTGAATCCTATTTCTAATATAAACATACTGCTCAAATACCACAATATTTTATAGAATTGGATTTAATTACCCCCCGATCACTACAAAAAAACACCGGATTAGCGACGAAATTTGCGACGGAAAATTTGCAAAAATCCGTCGCAAATCGAATTTGCGACGGAAAATTTAAAAGTTTGTCGCAAAATTGCGACGAAAATAAATTCATCGCAAAATTAGTCGCAAATTAGCCACGAATACAATCCGTCGCAAAATTCGTCGCAAATATTTCGTCGCAAATTTGCGACGAACGCTATCTATTGCAAAATTCGTCGCAAATTAGTCGCAAATTTCGTCACAAATTTCATCGCAAAATTCGTCGCAAAATTCGTCGCAAATTTCGTCGCAATTTCGTCACAAATTTCGTCGCAGATTCGTCGCAAAATTTCGTCGCAAAATCGTCGCAAAATTCGTCGCAAATTTCGTTGCAAAATTCGTCGCAAAATTCGTCGCAAAATTAGTCGCAAATTAGCCACGAATACAATCCGTCGCAAATATTTCGTCGCAAATTTGCAACGAATCGTCGCAAAATTCGTTGCAAATTTCGACGCACATTTCGACGCAAAATTCGACGCAAAATTTGTCGCAAATTTCGTCGCTAATTTCGTCGCAAATTTCGTCGCAAAATTCGTCGCGAATTTCGTCGCAAATTTCGTTGCAAAATGTATTCGTCGCAAATTAGCGACGAACTATAATGATCGCAAAATTCGGCTTAAAATATTCGTCGCTATTTTTACATCATTTCGGCCATAAATTCTTGTCCATATCAAACAAAGGAGACAATGACATATAATTGAAACGAGAAAAACGAACAAACCATAGATTCGACAAACCACCACAATGACATATAATTGAAACAAATAACTGAAGGAAAATTGCAGAGTCTGACATGATGCTATTTGATATACAATCTTACAATACATTCAAAACATGAACTAAGAGACGGGACAACCATAGAAGACGCAGAAAAACCATACACAAGAAGACGCGACTTTGGTACGATGGCGAGGACACCAAAAGTAGTCACTTTTGTCGAGACCTGAGGAAATGTCGATACATAAATCGACCCGAATATAAAAAGAAGCGTTTATGCATGGATGTGGAACTAGGTGTAAAATAACAAGAGGGTTAACAAAAATACGTTTCAGGACGAACATAAATGTTCTTACATATGAATATGAGTGAAATTATGAAAAACCAAGATTATGAAGCAAGCTTATCCCCGATTTTGAGAATTTTAACTAGAAAGTATGGAGAAAATCATCATCATCATCATCATCATCAGCATTCTCGGCATCAATGTGTTGGTCATCATTGTGCCCATCACCTATTGGATTGGCTGGAGGTACAGGAGGATCGTCATAGCGATTGAGGTTAAGATGTCGCATAACGAATCTCATTTGTTGTTCCAAGTTATTTATTTGTTCGTCCTTCTGAACAAGTAAATTATTCAGACGATGCACTTCTTGGGTCAATTGCTCGTCTTGTCGTGACTTCCTTCGACCAGTCGCAGTGGATGATGAACTTCCAGGATTATTCGGCATGTACATCCTTGACAACGATCCCATCCCAAATATTTTCCCTTTTTTCACCCCACCCGTTGCCTCCATCTATAATGCCATATTATCAACTGATGACCCGGACTCAGGACAATCATCACTACCACTAGCACTGCTCATTAAAAGTTCATCATATTTTTCCTACATTAACAATGTAGATGAAAATAAAATCACCATATATATATATATCTACCATAAATATTGAAAGCATTCGCGGTTTTCATTATAGTTTACATAGAAGCCAAAGTATAACCTTACATACCTTAACAGCTTTTGCTCGATCGCCAGTCCATGTCTTATCTTTCTTTTGAAATGTGCGTTCAAATGTAGCTGCAAATGTCGGTTCCGTCCCCAATTCTTATGCCTACAAAATGTAAACATGAGTAATTGAATTAAATTAACTTATAACTCATTTAACAGACTTACCGGTCGTTTGTGATGCTCCGCAATGTTGATAGAGCCCCCAACATATGTGGCTGACCCATCACTAGAACTAGAAGATCGATTTTTCTTATTCTGCTCACAGAGTTGCCGACTCTGTTCAGATGCCCAAAATCTGTTAATTGCCGCCCAATTATCAGCTGTAAAGAAAGATGGCTTCACTTGCTTGATCTTCGCTCTATTCATGACATTTCGCATAAAATCACCGTTTTTCTTATCGAAAATTCTTCTCACTTCATTGTCTTCCGCTTCCTCCCACTTGAACTTCCGCTGCAATGAATAAAAACACAAATTGAAAGTTATTATGATGATCACATATCCATAACCATGCACCAGACAAATATAGACAGATTTTGTAAAGTTCATGTCGGGGAAAATATCTGGTCCTTTAGGTATCGAAAACTACAGAGTTGTTCTGGTCCCTTTACATCATTCTTGACCATCAATATACTACACCAAACTTAATTGGTGAGAAAATAAAATATGTAAAACTTACCTTGAACTCATTCCACCACATTTCTTTCACTTCTTGTGGAACACTTCTGTAAGTAATATACTCTCCCATCCAAAAGTTTCTTACTATTTTGTTCAATTCCCTCACAAAAGACGGAGCATCCGTGAATCTGCAATCATACAGATATTGTGCAACATCGACAATTCAGTTGACATCAATATCTAAAGCCCTAAATATTACATATACTAAAATAAAAATGAAGTACTTACGAATCTCCAAATGGGCATATGAAGAATCGATTATCTTCTTGACCTGTGTTTCCGTCAATATTCGATTGTTCCGCCGAATAATGAGGTGGAACGGAAGGAGAGGGAGCTAAAGGAGATTGAACTGGAGGAGATTCAGTTCGCATGTGGCCAAGTCCCGTAGCATGTTGTTGAGTGTTGGAGGAAGGGCCAACGTGTCCATATTGTGACGGACCATATTGTGGTTGAGGGTTAGTGTGACATTCTGAATTTCGACCCACTTTCGGGATTTATGAAATGATATTATCATCAATGCACTTTCTGTTATATCTCACTCGGAATTGGCCATTCTTGAGAATACTAACCGTTAGGGAATGGCTAGTTAGGATTTTGATACGCACGACCCAAGAACTCGAACCTGGATCGATACTTCGGACCATTTTAGGCAGATCCAAGAATGATTAAGGAACAATTTAACAATGTTATACAATTGAGTCACGGGTGATGCCGTTTAATCACTGTATGCATTCCAAACGTTCCAAAATCAATTTCTAACGATCGTGTCGTTCGGAACTAGTGATTGACCCTCGTAATTACATGACAACCGAAGTCACCATGGCTCGAGTAAACTTAAACGTGGATTGATATCAAATCAACCACGGGTCGACACGCGTAAACCCTAAAAGCCGCCCGTTAGTTTGAGATACACGAAAGTTGCGTTTGAGCGATTTTGACCACGAATTGGAATCCGAACTTGGGTATCGAACTTTCAAGGATATCAAAATTATTATATTGGACGACGCCGCATTAAGCTCGCTTTATTATCGGTTTGCTCAGAAATTCGCGAAAACGGGAAATTAGGCTCGGAAATTAGAAAAGACGATTTTACCCCTGTGTGTTCTAGAATTTATTTGTTGAGTGGAAGGACTTATTGGTATTTTTACCCTAGTGACCGAAAATCTTCATGGACAACTTTGCCCTTGCCTTTTTGGTTAATTACAAAAATGCCCTTCTAGAAGCCTTTTGTCAAGATGCATTTCTAGCCCTTAGATCAATACTTGGGCATCAAGGACTCATCCTAGCCCTCCATTTTGGTGAGATATGTTCAGCTCACACACTCTCTCTCCTCACTTTTCCCTTGCTCTCTCTCTCTCTTCATTTTTCTCTCTCTCTTCCTCTCTCTTGGCCGAGACACTCCCCACCACCGTCCACCACCCATCAGCCCCTCACGCCACCACCTTGGACCACCGTGGACCACCGTGAGCTGCCCGCAAGCCGCCGTTCACACCCGGAGCAGCCGCCGTTCGCCGGATCGCCGTTTGGGCCGCCGCCGTTCTCCGGAGCTCTTGGCTTGGCCGGGACTGGTGCTGCTGGGTTTAGCTTGATTCTTAGCTTATATTAGTGGTAAGTAACTCCCTAAACCTTGATTAGGTTAGTAGGTTATCAATGGATAGTGTTTAGGGGTTGTTAGGGTAATTTAGGGGTTATTTTAGGGGTTAATTTAGGGGTTATGGCATAAGCTGAATTGAGAAATTGTTGGTGGATGGATTTGATAATTATGTGGCTGTTTTGAATGTTAAGATAGGTAGATTATGTTATTTGAGCTTGATCATATGTTTAATGTTGCTAATTGTGCTTAATTTGGCTAATTATGGTTGTTTAGTGATTGTTTTAATTAAATTCGTGGGTTAGTCTTGTGGCTGCAATAATCATGTGGTAGTGGCTGAATTGGATGACTTGGACTTTGATCATATGGCCCCCATTGGTTCTAGAATGGTTAAGGTTAATTTTAGGGCTTAATTATCATGATTATGTGCTAATTTTGATCCTACGGTTTAGATTAAATTAAGATGTGATAAAAGTTAATCATATGGCTTATTAGAGATTTGAGATTGATCGGGTGACTTTGATTGGCAATCGCATGGCTAATTAGTCGATTATGTGTCGATTAAAGGTTTAATGACGATCGTGTGGTGGATTAGTTGTTTAAAATTGATCGCATGGTTAATTGGTTTGATCGTATGGTTAATTTATTTAATCATGGCTGATTAGTTGACTATGTCTTGATCGTATAGTTTGATGATGATTTCGTGGCCTAGAACGAAGATCGTGTGGTTAATTATGGCTATTGTTGGCTTGGCATGGCGTATCGTGATCATATATCGATGTTTGATGCGAAAACGAGTGCGATTCATGGCATATTTATTCGTAGTACATTGCACGTCATAAACACTTGCATTGGCTAATTAAGAAAGATTAAAATTGGCAATGCGTGGTTATTTACGTGTGTGACCATGATAAGTTCCGTCTAAGACGAGTTCTAGACGATGCCCGGCGGAAGTTCGGATGTTTGTCAGTACCCGACTTGTCGAGGGGTTCGATCCCGAGACATTGCCGATCGCGGTGGAGGCCGGATCGATGCTCCTAAATGGGATGCCGTCCGGTACCCGACTTGTCGGGGGGTTCGATCCGGGCGTTGCCACGCCCAAAGTAGTGGGGTGATGCCGGCTATGCCTGGAAGACCGGCGGGAGTTCGGTGTGACCTATGGTGGGTCGTTAATAATCTGGACAACTTCGAGTGTTATGTGCATATGGTATGCTTGAGCTTTATTATAGGATAAAATCGTGAGGCACGGTATGGGACGGGCGAAGTGATTTCATCTTATAATCGAGACTCGTGTGAATGATTGATTATGTCGGATTATTATTATTGATGTTATGCATATTGATAGTTGCCATGGTTGTGATACAAATTGAGACTTGCATAGTATGTGGTACCATTGTCCGTTGGATAGGAACTTAACCTTTTGGTTAGAATGGCATGATTAGGGTGCCGGAGGTACGTATTGCCCTAGTCGAGGCTTAGGCGGTTTACTTATTGAGATTTAACTCATTCCCGTTGTTAAACATTTTCGGACCCTCGACCTTGATTATGACCGAGCCTCAAGCTCGTTTCGGGTACCAACGGAGATGGAGCATTGGGTGCCGAGTACCCGAGTAGGAGAGGGTAGGGAGTATCGGAAGTATGAGAGCACGGTTTGGGTCGACGATGGGAGCGATACTTGACGGCTCATAAGTACATGGCTTGGTTTCGAGAGACGGAGCTCAGAATATTGGTCCTCTCGAGGGGTTTGATGTTCCCCATGACGATGGTTTAGGATTATGGGATCTTATGGAGATTGATCCCCACGACGGAACTGTAGTTAATCCGGGCCGAACCGATGGTGACCAGCCTCCAGGCGTGGGTCGAGTGGCGTAACCCGAATGGGAGTCCTTGCCGTCCGGCTCTTATAGTGAGGCATCTGATCCGGCTTCGCCAGGAGCACCGCCAGGATGTTGTGGAGGTTTTTGATAGGGTTAGAGATCCCTATCTTTTTGGGAGCTCCTCTTTTGAATAGAGTAGTGGAGCGGATCGACCACCCTATCCCTTTTTGAGTATGCGTGGTCTCAGGTTTGTGGCCTTTAGGAAGGCTTGTATATTCTATCGATGTATGTGATGTTAAGTTTATAAAATAGTTCGTTGGTTTGTTTAAATTCTCTCTCTGTTATCCCGTTTGAATGTTCGTTGAATGGAGTGTTCGTTTGGCTTCCGCGTATTTTCTCTTATTTCGATGGTAACGGGTCCGGCGACGAATCCTGGGAGTCGCATTCTTAACGACCGCGGCGGGATGTTACGTGTTCGTAGGGTACGGGGCGTGACATCCCCGTTTAAGTGGTATCAGAGCAAGGTTAGCTCGATCCATGTTTGGTCGAGACTTGGAGTGATAAGGAGCGATGATTTTGGGGTAGCTGGTTAGAGAGACTTGCCTTGATCACAAGTTTGTGACGCTTTGTGCGTGCTTTGAGAATATGTGCTTGTGATTGGTAGGCTTGAATTTGCATCATACTGTTATCTGCTTATGAGTGCTGAGTGGTTTAGTGCTATTACTAACGTTACAGGCGCTCTAAGGTAAGATCTATACTCTTGCTAAGTGTGTACTTATGATGCTTATTTGGGGTGATTGCTTGCTTACAATTGCTTGCTGTAGTTCGTTGCCTAGAACTGCTTAAGCCGAGTAGTTGATTTAAGTCTTTGATTCCATGGTGGAATTATAGCGAGGCTTAGGTGTTTGGAGTGATTTACGTGAGGATGAACACCCGGGGTAGAGGAACCAGAGGTGCATCGAGTTCGCGAGCTAGAAACGGCGAGAGATCCTAGAGTTGATGGGGTTTTAAGGGCTCTAGAGGCGATTGGACGGTTAATAGGCTTGCAGACTCAAGAACGAATCTGCTGCTTCTGCTGCTGCTGGCTGCTGTTTGCCGAAGCTGCTTGCCGCCTGCACGAAATAATCCGGGAATGGAAATGGAAATGAGAATCGCCAAATGCACAAGTTGGTGGAGCGAGTTCTTGAAACTTAAGCCATCAAAGTTCGACGGGAAAGGTGATCCCGAGGCCGCTCACTGGGTTGAGGAATTGGAAAAGGCCTTTGCACTTAAAGGGTGCACGGAGGAGGAAAAGGTGACTTTGGGCGTGTATCAACTTCAAGATAATGCTAATGATTGGTGGAAGGCCACTCGAGAAAGAATTTTCCCAGTGGGCACTGTGCCGAATTGGACCGGCTTCGTCGATGCCTTTAATGGAAAGTACTTTTCTGAGAGTGCTCAAGAACAGAAGATGGCAGAATTCTTACGGCTTCGCCAGAATCAAATGATGGTGGATCAGTATGAGGCGGAATTTGCTAGGTTATCGAAGTTTGCACCGAGGATGGTCGAGAATCCTTTGGATAAGGCAAGAAGGTTTCGAGATGGTTTAAAGCCGGAACTTCGCACCGATCGATACCCCCGAACCTTAGGGATTACAACGAGCTTTATGAGCGGGCTCAGATGATTGAGAGAGATATGACCGAGAGGAATGCCGCATCTGGATCGCGGTTTATACCGGTTAGGGATAATCGTAACTTTGGAAAGAAACCTATGAATGGGAATAAGCGATTTGTCCCTCCTGTTAAAAAGAATATCGTAAAGCCGACCTACTATTCTGGAACTCCGTGTCGATTTTGCGGAAGAAGGCATGGGAATGGCCCTTGCCCCAGCGAGAATGGAACTTGCTTTGGATGTGGCCAGCATGGTCACCAAGTGAAGGATTGCCCGAATCGACAAGTTAGGTCGCCATTTCAACCACAACAACCTCGGATGGGGAATCAGTGGAACCGCTCCGCGAAATAATCGAGAATCGACCCCAAGCAAGGAAGAGTTTATGCTATGGCTCGCAAAGAGGCGGAGGATGCGCCCTGGCGTGGTCACAGTGTACGGTTTCTTTATGTGATCATCTGCTTATGCCTTGTTTGATCCGGGAGCATCGCATTCATTTGTGTCAGAACAATTTGTTAGATTGACTGGGATTGAACCGAAACCGTTAGAAGTAATGTTGCATGTTACTACTCCTCTAAAGGATAAAGTGCTAATCTCAGTAGGATGCTCGAACTGTAAGATAGTCATTGGTGGTAGAGAGGAATTAATTGATTTGGTGGTGTTGGCTATGTTTGATTTTGACGTCATTATCGGTATGGATTGGCTAGTAAAACAAAGGGCCGTGATGGACTGTAGTAGAAGGGTGATCCAATTTAATCCTGTTGGTCATCCTCGATATGAATTTGTTGGAAACCGAGGAGGAACCTCGATTCCTTGGATTTCGTCGCTTGAGGTGACTAAGCTGTTGGATGAAGGATGCCAAGGTTACCTAGCGACTGTTTTTGACTCATTGGGCGATGAGCCAAGGCTAGAGGACATAGCCGAGGTGTGTAACTTTCCCGATGTCTTTCCTAAGGAATTGCTGGGATTACCACCGAAAGGGAAGTGGAGTTTGTAATTGAGTTGGCCCACGGGACGGAGCCAATCTCTAGAGTACCCTACAGAATGGCCTTATCAGAATTGAAGGAGTTAAAAGTTCAGATGCAAGAGCTGCTAGACAAGGGATTCATTCGTCCAAGTGCGTCACCGTGGGGAGCACCGGTGTTGTTCGTCAGAAAGAAAGATGGTTCGTTGCGTTTGTGCATCGACTATCGGCAGTTGAATCAAGTGACCATCAAGAACAAGTATCCATTACCAAGAATAGATGACTTGTTTGATCAACTGCAAGGGGCTTCGGTATTTTCCAAGATAGACTTAAGAACGGGCTACCATCAGTTAAGGATTAAAAAGGAGGATATACCGAAGACGGCATTTCGTACAAGATATGGACATTACGAGTTTACGGTTATGCCGTTCGGATTGACTAATGCCCCAGCTGCTTTTATGGATTTGATGAATCGGGTATTCAAGGAATTCTTGGATTTATTCGTTATAGTGTTCATCGACGACATATTGATATACTCGAAAAGTCCCGAGGAGCATGAGCAACATTTAAGAATGGTTCTACGGACCTTAAGAGAACACGCACTTTACGCTAAGTTTAGTAAGTGTGAGTTAAGGCTGAATCGTGTAGCATTTCTTGGACATGTGATCTCTCGGGGATGGAATCTCGGTGGATCCAACTAAGATTGAGGCGGTTATGAATTGGCCGAGACCTACGACAGTGACGAAGTTCGGAGTTTTCTAGGACTAGGCGGCTATTATAGAAGATTCGTGGAAAGGTTCTCCGCGATAGCCACTCCTTTGACTCGCTTACTAAAGAAGGAAACAAAGTTCGAATGGACGGATAAGTGCGAGAGAAGTTTCCAAGAGCTTAAGCATAAGTTGACTACCGCACCAGTATTGATAATACCCTCAGGTCCTGGAGGATACGAGATTTATAGTGATGCGTCGCTGAAGGGATTAGGATGTGTTTTAATGCAACATGGAAGAGTCGTTGCATACGCATCGCGATAGTTGAGACCTCACGAAATGAACTACCCGACACATGATTTAGAACTTGCGGCCATCATCTTTGCACTTAAAATTTGGAGGCATTATTTATGTGGAGAAAGGTTTCAAATCTACACGGATCATCAGAGTTTGAAATATTTGTTTTCTCAGAAAGAATTGAATATGAGACAACGCCGATGGATGGAACTTCTAAACGATTACGACTGTGACATCTTATACCACCCGGGAAAGGCTAACAAAGTAGCGGATGCACTTAGTCGGAAATCGAGCATCGCGCATTTGATGATTAAAGAGTGGACTTTACTCGAGGGAGTACGGGATTCTGAATTTAAGTTTGAGGTGGGTCACCTCTCAAGCTTGTTAGCCACTTTAAGGATTGAACCAGAAATTCAGGCTAAAATTAAGGCATTACAATCTACGGACCCCGATATTCAAAAGATTCTGCAAATGGACGAAACTAAGAGAAAGGTTGACTTTCAAGTATCCGAGGACGGAATCTTGAAGTTTCGTGGACGTTTGTGTGTGCCCGATGACGTAGAGCTTAAGGAAGAAATCTTGGCAGAAGCTCACCGTAGCAACTATAGCATTCATCCGGGTAGCACAAAAATGTATCAAAATTTGCGCCAAGACTCTTGGTGGAACGGAATGAAAGTGGATGTAGCCAAGCATGTGGCCCGGTGTTTGACGTGCCAACAAGTAAAGGCGCAGCATTGTAAGCCCTATGGACAGTGCAACCTTTGGAAATTCCAGAGTGGAAATGGGAGCATGTTACCATGGACTTCGTTATGGGATTACCAAGGAGCCGAGAGGTCACGATTCCATTTGGGTTATCGTCGACAGATTGACTAAGTCGGCACATTTTCTGGCAGTGCGAAAGGATTTCGCAATGGATAAGTATGCCGAGCTGTATATGCGACAGATAGTCCGTCTTCATGGAGTACCAGTAACTATTACGTCGGACAGAGACCCTAAGTTTACCGCAACCTTTTGGAAGAGTCTTGAGGCGGCTATGGGAACGAAGTTACAGTATAGTCTGACATATCATCCGCAAAACAGATGGTCGGTCGGAAAGGACGATTCGGACACTCGAGGACATGTTACGAGCTTGTGTGATAGATTTTAAAGGCGGATGGGAAGAACAGTTACATTTAGTTGAATTCGCCTACAATAATAGTTATCAGCAAAGCATCAGAATGGCACCATTTGAAGCGTTATATGGCAGAGCATGCAGAACACCAGTTTGTTGGGATGAAGTTGGTGAAAGGAGAATTACGGGTCCGAATTGGTAGAACAATCGGTCGAGGCGATTAAGGTCATTCGGGAAAGACGAAAACTGCTCAAAGTCGTCGAAAAATTATGCGGATAAACGGCGTAGACCTTTGGAGTTTCAAGAAGGAGATCATGTTTTCCTCAAGGTATCACCAATGCGAGGAACATCTCGGTTTGGTAAGAAAGGGAAGTTAAGCCCGAGGTACGTAGGTCCGTTTGAAATATTGGAAAGAATTGGAATTTTAGCCTATCGACTTGCCTTGCCGCCGAATTTATCTCGATTCATAATGTATTCCACGTGTCCATGCTAAGGAAGTATGAACCGCATCCGACCCACGTGCTGAATTATGAAGAAATAGACGTGGATGACAAGGTGTCGTACGTGGAAAAGCCTATTCGGATAGAAGACAGAAAAGAACAAGTTCTACGGAATAAGACAATCCCGTTGGTCAAAGTAGTCTGGCAACATCATGGAACGGAAGGAGCCACGTGGGAAAGTGAAGAAATCATGAGACGTCAGCACCCCCATTTGTTTGAATAGTTTGGGTTTGGTTGTAAATTTCGAGGACGAAATTTTTGTAAGGGGGGAAGAATTGTGACATTCTGAATTTCGACCCACTTTCGGGATTTATGAAATGATATTATCATCAATGCACTTTCTGTTATATCTCACTCGGAATTGGCCATTCTTGAGAATACTAACCGTTAGGGAATGGCTAGTTAGGATTTTGATACGCACGACCCAAGAACTCGAACCTGGATCGATACTTCGACCATAAGAATTGACGAGGGGATATTTAGGACCATTTTAGGCAGATCCAAGAATGATTAAGGAACAATTTAACAATGTTATACAATTGAGTCACGGGTGATGCCGTTTAATCACTGTATGCATTCCAAACGTTCCAAAATCAATTTCTAACGATCGTGTCGTTCGGAACTAGTGATTGACCCTCGTAATTACATGACAACCGAAGTCACCATGGCTCGAGTAAACTTAAACGTGGATTGATATCAAATCAACCACGGGTCGACACGCGTAAACCCTAAAAGCCGCCCGTTAGTTTGAGATACACGAAAGTTGCGTTTGAGCGATTTTGACCACGAATTGGAATCCGAACTTGGGTATCGAACTTTCAAGGATATCAAAATTATTATATTGGACGACGCCGCATTAAGCTCGCTTTATTATCGGTTTGCTCAGAAATTCGCGAAAACGGGAAATTAGGCTCGGAAATTAGAAAAGACGATTTTACCCCTGTGTGTTCTAGAATTTATTTGTTGAGTGGAAGGACTTATTGGTATTTTTACCCTAGTGACCGAAAATCTTCATGGACAACTTTGCCCTTGCCTTTTTGGTTAATTACAAAAATGCCCTTCTAGAAGCCTTTTGTCAAGATGCATTTCTAGCCCTTAGATCAATACTTGGGCATCAAGGACTCATCCTAGCCCTCCATTTTGGTGAGATATGTTCAGATCACACACTCTCTCTCCTCACTTTTCCCTTGCTCTCTCTCTCTCTTCATTTTTCTCTCTCTCTTCCTCTCTCTTGGCCGAGACACTCCCCACCACCGTCCACCACCCATCAGCCCCTCACGCCACCACCTTGGACCACCGTGGACCACCGTGAGCCGCCCGCAAGCCGCCGTTCACACCCGGAGCAGCCGCCGTTCGCCGGATCGCCGTTTGGGCCGTCGCCGTTCTCCGGAGCTCTTGGCTTGGCCGGGACTGGTGCTGCTGGGTTTAGCTTGATTCTTAGCTTATATTAGTGGTAAGTAACTCCCTAAACCTTGATTAGGTTAGTAGGTTATCAATGGATAGTGTTTAGGGGTTGTTAGGGTAATTTAGGGGTTATTTTAGGGGTTAATTTAGGGGTTATGGCATAAGCTGAATTGAGAAATTGTTGGTGGATGGATTTGATAATTATGTGGCTGTTTTGAATGTTAAGATAGGTAGATTATGTTATTTGAGCTTGATCATATGTTTAATGTTGCTAATTGTGCTTAATTTGGCTAATTATGGTTGTTTAGTGATTGTTTTAATTAAATTCGTGGGTTAGTCTTGTGGCTGTAATAATCATGTGGTAGTGGCTGAATTGGATGACTTGGACTTTGATCATATGGCCCCCATTGGTTCTAGAATGGTTAAGGTTAATTTTAGGGCTTAATTATCATGATTATGTGCTAATTTTGATCCTACGGTTTAGATTAAATTAAGATGTGATAAAAGTTAATCATATGGCTTATTAGAGATTTGAGATTGATCGGGTGACTTTGATTGGCAATCGCATGGCTAATTAGTCGATTATGTGTCGATTAAAGGTTTAATGACGATCGTGTGGTGGATTAGTTGTTTAAAATTGATCGCATGGTTAATTGGTTTGATCGTATGGTTAATTTATTTAATCATGGCTGATTAGTTGACTATGTCTTGATCGTATAGTTTGATGATGATTTCGTGGCCTAGAACGAAGATCGTGTGGTTAATTATGGCTATTGTTGGCTTGGCATGGCGTATCGTGATCATATATCGATGTTTGATGCGAAAACGAGTGCGATTCATGGCATATTTATTCGTAGTACATTGCACGTCATAAACACTTGCATTGGCTAATTAAGAAAGATTAAAATTGGCAATGCGTGGTTATTTACGTGTGTGACCATGATAAGTTCCGTCTAAGACGAGTTCTAGACGATGCCCGGCGGAAGTTCGGATGCTGTCTGGTACCCGACTTGTCGGGGGGGGGGGGGTTCGATCCCAGACATTGCCGATCGCGGTGGAGGCCGGATCGATGCTCCTAAATGGGATGCCGTCCGGTACCCGACTTGTCGGGGGGGTTCGATCCCGGACGTTGCCACGCCCAAAGTAGTGGGGTGATGCCTGGCTATGCCGGAAGACCGACGGGAGTTCGGTGTGACCTATGGTGGGTCGTTAATAATCTGGACAACTTCGAGTGTTATGTGCATATGGTATGCTTGAGCTTTATTATAGGATAAAATCGTGAGGCACGGTATGGGACGGGCCGAAGTGATTTCATCTTATAATCGAGACTCGTGTGAATGATTGATTATGTCTGGATTATTATTATTGATGTTATGCATATTGATAGTTGCCATGGTTGTGATACAAATTGAGACTTGCATAGTATGTGGTACCATTGTCCGTTGGATAGGAACTTAACCTTTTGGTTAGAATGGCATGATTAGGGTGCCGGAGGTACGTATTGCCCTAGTCGAGGCTTAGGCAGTTTACTTATTGAGATTTATCTCATTCCCCGTTGTTAAACATTTTCAGACCCTCGACCTTGATTATGACTGAGCCTCCGCTTCGTTTCGGGGTACCAACGGAGATGGAGCATTGGGTGACTGAGTACCCAGTAGGAGAGGGTAGGGAGTATCGGAAGTATGAGAGCACGGTTTGGGTCGACGATGGGGAGCAGTACTTGACAGCTCATAAGTACATGGCTTGGTTTCTGAGAGACGGAGCTCAGAATATTGGTCCTCTCGAGGGGTTTGATGTTCCCCATGACGATGGTTTAGGATTATGGGATCTTATGGAGATTGATCCCCCTGACGGAACTGTAGTTAATCCGGAGCCAGAACCGATGGTGACAGAGCCTCCAGGCGTGGGTCGAGTGGCGGAACTGAATGGGAGTCCTTGCCGTCCGGCTCTTATAGTGAGGCATCGATCCGGCCGCGCCGAGCACCGCCGGGATGTTGTGGAGGTTTTTGATAGGGTTAGAGATCCCTATCTTTTTGGGAGCTCCTCTTTTGAATAGAGTAGTGGAGCAGATCGACCACCCTATCCCTTTTTGAGTATGCGTGGTCTGGGTTTGTGGCCTTTAGGAAGGCTTGTATATTCTATCGATGTATGTGATGTTAAGTTTATAAAATAGTTCGTTGGTTTGTTTAAATTCTCTCTCTGTTATCCCGTTTGAATGTTCGTTGAATGGAGTGTTCGTTTGGCTTCCGCGTATTTTCTCTTATTTCGATGGTAACGGGTCGGCGACGAATCCTGGGAGTCGCATTCTTAACGACCGCGGCGGGATGTTACGTGTTCGTAGGGTACGGGGCGTGACAGTTAGATGACGGGACAGGGGAAGAGGAAAGGGCCGGGGACGAGGACGAGGAAGAGGCTTGTCTTTTATATGAATAACCTCCACGTTTATACTGACAAGTAGGAAGGTTATGCGAATATGTAAAGAACTATTGACACGTATTACGGACACATAATGATGTACATAACGAAACTTACCATTTTGATGGAAAGACTGAGAAAATATTTCCTTGAAATGAGTCAATGTCGAGTGCTTATGACGTGCAATTTCCTATGAACAAATATACTATGAATCCCATTCATTTTGATATGAAACATCAATATATGAGCACGATATGGGTGGCCACAGGTATCAAACATCACTATATGAATCGCATTCATTTTGAATAAATTTTTTTTGACCACGTACAAAAATTTAAATTTCACTGAAAGTGGGTGGCCACAGGTATTCTAAGTCATTTTGTAAATTTTGTAAGAGAAAAATTGTTATTATTGTTAAATTTTTTTTGGGACCTAAAAAAAAAAATTCCACTAAAAGTTGGTGGCCACCGATATTCTAAGACATTCTGTAAAGTTTTGAAATTTAAAATTTTTTAGAATTTTTAAATTATTATTTTTTAATATAAAATTTTTTCCATGAAATAAAAAAAATTTTCCATATTAAAATTGGGTGGCCACAGGTAGTCTAAGCTATTAGGTAAAGTTTCCAAAATTTTTGTCCTTCTTTATTTTAATAATTTTTACGGCACGTTAAAAAAATTAAATATAACTAAAAGTGGGTGGCCAAGGTATTATAAGCTATTCCAGTGAAGTTTTGAAAATTTTTAAATTCTAATTTTTTTTGGTCACCTAAAAAATTTAAATTTCACTAGCAAGTTGATGGCCACATGTTTTCTAGGCAATTCTATGCGGTTTTGAAATTTTATATTTTTAAAATTTTTTTTTCACCCAAAAAAATAAAAATTTCCCTCACAATGGGTGACCACATTTATTTTAAGCCATTTTATAAGGTTATGAAAATTTTTAATATTTTAATATTTTTTGTCCCGAAACGTTAAAAAATCTAAATTTCACTAAGAATGGGTGGTCACTATTAATTTTTGCCATTTTGTGATATTATGAAATTTTAGTTTTTTAAAAATTTTAAAAAACTTTTATGGTCAAATTTCATATTTGTTGCCAACATATACCGTTTTTTTAATTTTCCGTAATTTTTCATGATTTTTTTATAGAATTGTTCAATTTTCAAGCATTTTCTGTGAAAACGCTTAATCAATCACCTTATCGTTATTTAACGCTTAATCATCCACATAATAGACAAATTAACCAGTCAATCATCAATCAAAGCCACATGCAATCCTGAAATCGACCCGTAACTTAGCCAACGAAAAGTGATCCTAAATAATCCCTAGACAAGTCAGACTAATTACCTAATTATACTAACTAGGGTTTAGGGAGTTGCTTACTTGGTTCAAGGACAACAAAAACCGGCCGATCGAACAGGTGGCGGTCCCGCGCGGCGTGGGCCCAAATGGTGACTAGTCGGCCGTGTGCTCGGCCACGACCGGCGAACGACGGCCGGCGTCGGCGGGCGGCAGCAGCGTCGGCCGAGCCGGGAGGCGGGTGGCCGGCGGCGGGCACGGCGCGCCGCGGCCGGGGCGGCGGCGACGGTGGCAACGGCGTCGGCGGCGCTGGGCCGACGGCGACCGTGGCCAGTGCTTTCCGGCGAGGGCGGCAACTGCGGGGGCTACTCCGGCGAGAGCCTTGGCCTGGGATGGTGGGCGGCGACGGCGGCGGGCCGGCGGTCGACGGCGTGGGCGGCTCCGGCGGGCGGCCGAGGGCGCGAGGTCGGGCGGCGACAGTGTCGGTCCTGCTGGTCGGTGGTGGCGAGCTTCGGGCCGCCGCTCCGCGGCGAGGAGCGGCGAGGCGGGGCGGGGCGAGGGCGCGACCCAGCGGGGGCGGGCGACGGGCGGGGGCTGCGGGCGGCCGACGACGGGCGGGGAGGCTGGGCGGGGGCAGGCTGACGGCGACGGCTGCGACGGCGAGGCGCGATCGGCCGGGGCGGGCGACCGTCGGGGGCTGCGGGGCGATCCGCGCACCGCCGCCAGGCGGGGGACTGCGGGGCGACGGGCGGGGAGCTGCGGGGCGGCAGGCTGCGAGGCTGGGCGGCGACGGCGACGGCTGCGACGGCGACGGCGGCGGGGGAGCTGTGCAGATCGGGCTTGGGCGGTGTCGGGGAATGGGGGGAGGAGGAGGAGGAGGGGGTAATAATGTTGCAAATTTGCGACGGAACTTAAAGTGTCCGTCGCAAATTTGCGACGGAACTCCACTTTCCGTCGTAAATTTGCGACGGACTTTCTATGTCCGTCGCAAATTTTCGACCTACAAAAAATTTCCGACGGAAATAAAAATCCGTCACAAATTTGCGACGGATTAAATTATCCGTCGCAAATTTCGAGCGGTAAAATTTCCCTCGCAAAATTTGCGACGGACCAGTATAGTCCGGTGCAAATTTGCGACGGATTAAATTATGTCCGTCGCAAATTTTCGACCGACAAAAAATTTTCGACAAAAATAAAATCCGTTGCAAATTTGCGACGTAAAAAAAAATCCGTGGCAAATTTGCCATGGATTAAATTATCCGTCGCAAATTTCGAACGGAAAAAATTGCCTCGCAAAATTTGCGACGGACCACTATAGTCCGTCGCAAATTTGCGATGGACAGGTTGAGTCCGTGGCCAATTTGCGACGGACATATAAAGTCCATCGCAAATTTGCAATGGACTCCACTTTCCGTCGCAAATTTGCGATGGACTTTCTATGTCCGTCGCAAATTTTCGACCGACAAAAAATTTCCGATGGAAATAAAAATCCGTCGCAAATTTGCGCCAAAAAAAAAAATCCGTTGCAAATTTGCAACGGAAATAAAAATCCGTCGCAAATTTGCGACGGACAGGTTGAGTTCGTCGCAAATTTGCAACGAATAGGTTGAGTCCGTCGCAAATTTGCGATGGACTATACTGGTCCGTCGCAAATATGGACATACTACATGATCGTTGTAAATTTGTGACGTCTTTTTTTTGGTAAAAAATTTAGCATCTCATTTATTTGGGTCTTAAATTTGCTACGTCTTTTTTTCAGTCCAAAATTTTGGCATCTCAAATTTTGCAATGGAAATTAGAATATCGGAAATGTTAGGGCACATTAATAATATTTGACTTGTTGGCATTTAGGGACAAAATTTCGGACGATCAATTAAAATAAAAAGAATAATCGATAATAACAATAATAAAAAACACAATAACAATAATAACAAGAACAATAATGATAATAACCAAAATAGAACTTGTAGCATTAATAATTATACATCTGTAGTGTTTTGTGACAAAAATTTTAATCTCCGTCTTCGTCTTCGTCTTCGTCCTCGTCTTCGTCATCTGTCTGAAAATCAGATTCTGAACATTCTTGTACATTTAATTCGCAAATTTCAGTTGGATCCACATCTATCATTGCTCCATACGGATCTCGTAAAATTGGTATGTTATATTCCTCAATTTCAACCGTGTTACACACTTCCTCTTGTTGGTAGGCTCTATCCTTCCAGTGTTCCTCGATTTTCCTCCGTGCTTTGATTTTACATACAGCCCACCAATCAGCTTTGTCACGTTTCAAACTAGGATATGATGCATAACATACTTGAATTGCTTGTTGTGCCAAGACAAATGGTTCATACTTCATATACCTTTTCTTGTGATTTATTTCAACCAAATTGAACTTCATATGCACCTTCATTCCTTTGACGGGGTCGAACCACGTGCACTTAAATAACACAACCCGCATCATTAATGGTCCAGGGTACTCTATCTCTATGATTTCATTCAACAAGCCATAAAAATCATCTTCTAAACTGCCACCATTGGATGACCGAACAGACACACTACTATTCATTGTGGATTTTCCCATTCCATATTCTTGAGTATGAAAATTATATCCATTTATGAAATATGCTGGCCAACTTTGAACTCTTAACTGTGGACCCCATGACAGATGATATAGCAATCATTGCCCTTCAATTTTATCATAATTACTGTGAACCTAAGGTTACACATGCAAAGTCAATAATATATATTATACTAAATGATGTATATAATTTTAATAACTTGATTTTGGTCCATAGGCAACTTACATATGTCTTGAACCATGCTGCAAATTGTTTATCGCACAAACGGTCAAACTCATTTGGTTGTAGTCCAAACATTGAAGTTTGGAAAATCTTAATATTAAAAACCATATAAATATTAGCAAATATTTGACACACAAAACATATATTTGCAAATTTACACTTACTTGAAGTATGGCTCGACTTCTGGGCAGTTCAGTAAAATATAAGTACGGGCTGCATGAAATTCTTAGCTTGATAAGTAACGAAACTGACATGCGCCGCTTGGTCGACCCAGATAATTGAAAATAGAGAATGCTGTGCAATTGGGATCAATGGGGCCCTCATCATTTCTGCCTGCTCTCCGCCTCTTGCACTGAACATGCGGCTCAAAATAGTATGATGCAAATGTTGTCACTTCTTCCACAATATATGCATTACAAATTGAAGCTTCAACACGTGCCTTATTCTTCACTTTTTTCTTCAAATGATATAAGAATCTAGTTGAAATAGAAAGAAGCTTATCGGAACATATTATATGATAAACTAATTTGAACTGTATTTTAAAAAAAACATTACCTCTCAAATGGATACATCCATCGAAATTGGACGGGACCTGCAACTTTGGCCTCATAAGGCAAGTGAACTAAGAGATGCTCCATCGAATCAAAAAAGCCTGGAGGAAATATCCTTTCTAAGTTGCAAAGAATAATTGGAATATCTCTCTCTAGTTTTTCCATGTGCGATGCTTTTAACACTGTCGAGCAAATATCATGGAGGAAATTGCTTAACTCTGTAATGGCGCCCCATACAAAGTTCGGTAGAACTTCCTTCAAAGCTATTGGAATTTGTCTTTCCATCAAGATGTGACAATCATGACTCTTCAAACCTGTGAACTTGCATTCATTCAAATCAACACATCTCCCGAGGTTCGAAGCATATCCATCAGGAAACCGCACAGATTTCAACCATTGACAAACAACTCGCCTCTGCTCCTTATCCAATGTATAAACTGCTTTCGGTTTTGGTCCCCTGCTGCTTGCATCCACAGCTAGTATTGGCCGATCGCAAATATCTCTCATATCTTTTCTTGCGTTCAAGTTGTCTTTTGTTTTTCCGGCGACATCCACCACAGTATTTATGACATTGTCGAAAACATTCTTTTCTATGTGCATGACGTCAAGATTATGATGAATAAGATGGGCCTTCCAATATGGTAGATCCCAAAATATACTGCGTTTTGTCCACTTATGTGTACTTCCGTACGCAAAAGTTGTGCTGTGCGGGTTCTCAACAACAGTTGGAAAGTCCTGCACACGCTCCCAAATTTGATCGCCGGTCAACCTCAATGGTGGACGCGTTCTTTCAGTTCTATTCTTGGTGAACTCTTTCTTATTCCTTCTGAAAGGATGACTTGGCGGTAAAAATTGTCTGTGACAGTCAAAATAGCTGGGCTTCTTTCCATGTTTTAATTTAAATGACTTTGACCTCTCCAAACATATCAGACATTCTAAGATCCCACTGTACTCCATCCAGATAACATTCCGTAAGCTGGAAAGTCATTTATCGTCCAAAGAAGGGCATCCTTCATTACAAATGTTTGATTGGTAGAAACGTCATACGTAGGGACACCTTCAGCCCATAGCCGTTGTAACTCCTCAATCAATGGTTGCATATAAACATCTATCAACTTTTTCGGATTTTGCGGCCCGTCACGATCAATGTCAAAAACATATAAGGTGTCTTCATGCACATACCAGGTGGAAGATTGTACGGCGTTAAGATAACCGGCCAACATGAATAACTTTTTCCTGTTTTCCCAAATGGAGCAAATCCATCGGCACGAGAGACCTAACCCGATGTTCCGAGGCTCCATTGCAAACTCAGGGTATGTTCTATCAAAATGTTGCCATGCCTCTGCATCTGAAGGATGACACATTAGACCCTCTTCTGTTTCATGATTTGCATGCCAAGTCATGTGTTCAGCAGTGGCTTTAGACGCATAAAGCCTTTGCAATCTGGGGATTAAGGGCAGATAAAACATTTACTTGCATGGTCTACGCTTCTGATTACGACCTGGCCTCCTGTTAATCTTGTACCTAGGTTGGCTACATAATTTGCAAGATTCTGCATTTTCATCATCTCTCCAATATATCATACAACCCCTACTACATACATCAATCCTTACAACCGGAAGACCTAAGTTATCCACTAGCTATTTCATATCATAAAAATCACTTGGCATGATGTTATCACGAGGCAATGATTCCCACATTACTTCAACAAAAGAGTTGAAGCAATCCGTAGACACATTATGCTTTGCCTTGATATTTAATAGTCGGGCTGTCACCGATAACTTAGTGTGGTCCTCACAACCTGCCCATAAAGGTTCATCTGCTGCTTTCAACATATCCCAGAACTGATTAGATTGAAAAGTTTCATTATAGACATTCTCATCAAAACCCGTTACTCCTATATCTTCCAATTGTGAATCATGATTAGTATCCACTTGTTCACGTGTAGGAGTAAAACTAGTACTTGCATGATTTGATTCTGTGACAAAATTATAACTAGCTGCATCAATCACCATCCTCTCGTATGGGTTCAATTACTCATAATAGCCACATTCTTCCCTAACTGAAAATTGGTCACTTCTTCCATATCCTTCATCAGATATAAATGGTTCACCATGGGAAGTCCAATTATAATAGTTCGGACTAAACCCAAATCTAGTAAGGTGTTCTCTAACTTGATCACACATAAGAAATTTACCATTACCGCACTTTTTACACGGACACCTTAACTTATTTCCATCCATGAACTCATATTTACGACTAGCAAAGTCTAAAAATAGTTCCAACCCAGTACGAAACTCATCTATCAATCCTTGACGTCCAGGTAAGTTCTTATTATACATCCAAGCCCTTTCTCTTTGCATTGTGTCTGTATTAAAATAAAAAATTCTGGTAAAATATTTAAAATATCATATCTATTGTTCTTAATTAAAACCATAAAATTTTGGAAATTATAATTTTTGTTATTCACGCAACAATTAATATGAAATTGCAAAAATAGAAAAAATTACCATGTAAAGAAGACTTACTCCAATATTTGACTGAAATATTGGTAGGAGAAAGTGGTCAATTTGATGAGAATTGCAACGTCCACTTGGATTGCGAGACCTTCAATTAGACACATACCCAAAAAGAATAATCACTTAAGAATCATTTTTTAATAATTTTTAATGTGCGATGGAAACGGAATTCATCCCTCGCAAATTTGCGACGGATCCTTGATTCTTGCGACGGAAAGTTAATTCCGTCGCAAATTTGCGACGGAAACTATTTTCGTCGCAAAACGGCGTGGCCGTTCGGCCTCATCCAAAGGCCGGCGAGGTGTCGCCGGTCGCCGGTCGTTAAACCGGTGATGCAGATACGAAAAAAAAACAAACATAAACATATATAAAATAAAAGAAATTACAATTCAACGATGAATAGTCACGAAGCTAGCTATGATACTTACCGGTACAAAAGCTTCACCGAGATTAATATGTGCGTGCGCGGATTTTGCTGATTTCAGACATATGAAAGAGGGAGAAAAGCGAGAGAGAGCGAGAGAGAGAGAGATAGGGTTGGAATATCACGGGCTGATAAACTACAAATTTGCGACGGACGTTCGTTTTCGTCACAAATTTGCGACGGATTTGGCGACGGTTTTTTTTTCCGTCGGAAATTTGCGACGAACTTTTTGCAACGGATTTATTTTCCATTGCAAATTTGCGACGAACTTCTTTCCGTCGCAAATTTGCGACGGATTTTGCGACGGTTTTTTTTTCCGTCGGAAATTTGCGACGAACTTTTTTCCGTCGCAAATTTGCGACGGAATTAGCGATGGTTTTTTATTTCCGTCGCAAATTTGCGACGGATAAAAATTCCGTCGCAAATTTCCGACGGATTTTTCATCCGTCGCAAATTCTGTCTCAAATTTGCGACGGAAATAAACCGTCGCAAATTTGCGACGGAAAATATAATCCGTCGCAAATGTCGTCGCAAATTTCCGACGGAAAATTTCCGTCGCAAATTACATGTTTTTTTGTAGTGGCTATTTTTGAAGAATTGGGAGCAATTAAAATAATTATCCTCGATTGTTTTTTTTAAAATAAAATTTGTACCATTGAATTTCAAAACTCAATTTTGCGTCCCCTATTCTCGAAATCCTACTATATATTTCAGAAGACACACACTTTCATCCCATTACACAACAATCTTAATGCGAAGAAAATATGAAAAAATGTTCTCATTTCAATCAGTGTAAATCCCTAACAATAATCAAATGGTCCGACGTTAACAATGAGGTTCTGGAAAACCATGCTTACAAAAAGATGTTATATTAAGGCCCAACAAAGCCTCGTGTCTTAGGTCCAAACCTCATGCTTACAAAACTATGTTTTCTTCCCATTTATTTATTAAATTTCATATTTGGCAGTGTATTTTTCATGTCTTAACTACATAAAACCACCATATAATTGAGATAATCTCCACCGATAAGATTTTTCGAGGCGATCCGAACTCATGAAAAACAGCGACAAATACTGAGTGCGGGTCATGATATTGCACACGATATATGCCATCTTCCCCTTCTTTCCCCTTAAACGAACGCATGGATACGGATTTTGCCCGAGAGAGCGAAAGGAAAGCGAGAGTGGGGTCGGCCATGAGGATAGATAGCGACGAGGAAGCAGGTGAATGATCGGGAATACTGATTAAACTAACGACTCGTTCGATAGATTACTTTCGACAGGAAAAGAAAATTCTTGAGAAGGTTGGAGAGAAGTACATCGAGGCGGCCATGCAATTGTCAATATGCGTCGTGGGATTCGAGACACGACCATGTGAATACACAAATAAAATATTTTTGATTTGAATAAACCAACCAGCTTAGACCGATTGACTCGATGCTCACAAGGGCTTTAACTGAGGTGGGGTTTGTCCCGGTTGGTGCGTATCCGCAGCGCGGCATAAAGAGGGACTTCGTCAAGGTCTTGTCCTGTCTAATCTCTTCTCCATTTTGATAAATTAGCAAAGTTGGAAAGCCACTTCGTATCAGTGATGTGACAAATGATGAAAGGGGGCGTTTAAATATAAGAAAAATGATATAAATAGTCCCTCAATTTTGATTTAATGTGAAATATTATCTATAAATTTTAGTTAAATATGCAATATGGTCTTTAAATTTTTAATTTGTTCAATATAATCCATAAAATTTTAGAATATGTTCAAATTATTCTATTGACTATATGAAAATGTTCAATATTATCTCTCAATTTTTATATAATTCAGGGACTAGTTTGAACATGTACAAAAAGTTCAAGAATCACATTGAACAAATTGAAAATTTAAGAACCACATTACATATTTGATCAAAGTTCAGAGACCAGCTATGCCATTATCCCTTAAAAATAGGTTAAATTGTAATAACAAAAAATGATTTGTCGCTGTATTTAAGGGAAAAAATATTGGTGCAGCTAGGTTGACCGCTGGTGTAAAAATATTCTTATACATCAGAAGTTGAATTAGTAAAATTTGCATTTAAAATTGATTTCATAATTGAATTTTTTCCACGTATCGATCATCCGACGACCAACGTGTTGATTTATTACCCACATCGCTGTCCTGATTCTTACCTCTGAAGTGGCTACCGTCCCTAGTTCGGTGTTTTTGCCCTCGCTGAAAGGAAAGACACTAGTTATAGTTGACTTCAAAGCCTACCTACGATATGAAGGGAAAGCCAGTCTTTACAGATTTTTCCAGCTTTTTTTTTATTTATATAATTTTCATTTTATGACTTTTTCTCTGAAATTTTTTCTTTTTTGGTCAGATACTTTTTCTCTGAAAGTAGAAAGTAAAAGAAAAATACTTTCGAATTTTGAAAAGTTTATGATAAACTTTCACATGATTTTGCATATCAATATTTAAATAATTTAAAATATTTCAAGTGTTTCGTCCTAAATAATAATTAAAGCATAAGTGCCGCATGAGATTGTTTAAAGCGATTTTTTTTGGATTTAACAGCACGAAAAATCCTAAATTGGTACGCTTGTAACGAATTTATCTCAAACTAATTTTTTGACTACCAAAAATACCTATGATAAGTTTACTCTCCGTTAAATTTTATCGTCAATTTGTTGAGTTGGATGACAAGTGTCAGTTGACTAGTGTAATGATTTGGGATTTTACCCTTCGTTTGCCACAGTTGTACTGGTTTGAAATTTTTCGTGTTATTAATCCAATTTAACAGAAATTAGCGGAGTGTGAATTTGTCACAGGTACACCAGTTTAGGATTTTTTTGTGATTAAAAAATTAATTTGAGGTAAATTTGTCTCAAATATACAAATTTGGAATTTTTCGTCGTATAAACCTTTTTATTTTTGACTTTTCTTATCTCTTATCGTGCACGCATTTTCACATTCTTTTTAAATAAAATACTTAATACCTCAAAAAAATAATCTTACATTGACCGGTACATTTATATATTTATATAAAAATATAGATAAATTCATATCATTTCTTTTATTTCGATTTGACGGATGTCTATCATGGATCAATCCTTCAAAATATAGGGACTATGAGCTCTCCAAAAATAAATTGATACAACCGAATTAACTCTTTTATAAGCAAATGGAAATTACATTATTAACAAAAACCACGAAAAATCCCAAATTAATATACTTGTGAAAAATTCAAAACTAATTTTTTGACCACAACAAACCTCAAATTAGTACACCCATGACACATGGTAGTTGACGACTGTATCAGTTTGTGATTTTTCGTAATATTAATCCAATTTAACAGAAATTAATAAAATGTAAATTTGTCACAAATATACTAGTTTTTTATTTTTGGTGGTTAAAAAATTAGTTTGGGGTAAATTTATTACATGTTTATCAATTTTGGATTTTCGTGTTATTAACCCATAACAAAACCAAGTACATATAAGGTTTAGCTTAAATGAAATTACATTTTATGATCATTTCGCTCATTTTCGAATTCGAAAATCATACGATAAGTACATCATCATGAAAGTCTAGCGGCAGTGTGAACCTATCACAAGTCCAACCAAACTCTTTCACATGTCCCGTCAAATTTAAGAACAAAAAGAAGAAAAAATTGCAGAGATGTTCCCAAGAAAAATGCGACCCACCAAATAATTTCAGGCATATTTTTCAGGGAAAGAGTTGGTATTTCAGTCTTAAAAAAATGCATTTTTCATCCCAACTTATGTGTGAACTCCATTAGAAAACATTAGCGCCTAACTTTGGCTAAAATAAACAAATCCTTGATTACGTCAGCCCCATTTTTTGTCTCCATTACATATTGCCCAAACCTAATCCCACTAAATTAAACCATCACAAAGTAAGAAATAACATATTAATGGACACGGAATTGGCCCCCAACCAAAAAAGGACAAATTCTGGCATTTGCGATATAATGGTCATATTCATTGCATCATTCACGATATTGCAAATATATCTCGAATTTGAGTATTTGATGGAAACTAAATCCAAGTATATTTCCTCAATTGAATATGTTTCCTAATTTGGTCTGGCCTATTTTAATGACAATATGTATACATATATGGGATGGAATTTTACGCGGTGGACATGTTTGAGCAAACAAGAATGTCATGATTTTTTCTCTGTGATCATCCACAATAGTATGAATATATCTCGAGTTTGAGCTTGTGAAGGAAACCATATCCAAAAAATGAATTTTTTTTATCGTTTTAGTAGGTTATTTAAGTTGACTAGCTTTCCTATGTATATATATGAGATGGAATTTTACGCGGTGGACACATTTGACCAAACAAGAGGGTGTTGGGATGTTTTCTTTGAGAGTTTTCTGAACGAGTCCACTGTGAAAAATTGTGAGACAACAAGATTAATTGTGAACTCCGTACCCTACAGATTCAAAGTGAATTTCTTGGTGATTGGTTCTCCCTGTGAAGTAAGTTTCGACCCTTGGATCGAACCACACTTGTGTCTTTATAGTTTCTCGTTCATTTCTCTGGTAATTTCTTCTTATTGTGTTAGATTTGAATTGCAAGATCTAATAACTTTCGCGTTATTTTCAGAAACACAAACATTTTTTTCCCAGCACAATTCACGTCCCTTTTAACCTCATTTTCAACCACCACACAAGTCAACTTAATTAGGGTTATTCAAAATGGGGAAGTAAGCGAGGTCTCAAATCCATCCATGGACGAACCTAAGGTCGCAGTCTTGTGTGGAAATGCCATCAGAAACGTGGTAGAATCGTGCACAGATTAAGGTTTGAAACGCACAGAAACTTCCAAACTGGAGAAGTCTCAAGAGGGTGACTATACTCGTTCACCGCGAAAAGTTACGGTTAATATTGAATGCTTTTTCGTTTTGCTAGATCAAGTTAATCACGTGTTCCGATACGAACTTGTCCGAGTACCAAGATTGATTTCGTCTTGTAATATAATCCAATCAAACAAGAGAATGTGTGGTCTCTACATGGTTTTCTTTAAAGGGTCAACGTCCTAACAAAACATCCAGAGACTTTTACCATTTCTTGCATGCAATTCTACCTTCACCAGTTGGGATCTTAGTCAAACACTAGTTTATCGATCAATTTGAGACGAACCGTCCCATTTTCTAAGTCAAAGGAATACTCTTTCAGCCTCACATGTCATATCGTGTTTTTCTGTATATATATAAATACAGGCACGCACACATCACATTCATATCAGATTTCTCGACAGCAAGAGAGAGGATGGCCGGAGAAGGCGAGGGAGCTACGTTGGAGTTCACGCCGACATGGGTGGTCGCCGTCGTTTGCACTGTGATAGTAGTCATTTCTCTGGCTGTCGAGCGGTTTCTCCATTATGCTGGCAAGGTGCCCTTTCTTCTCGTTCTTTTTCATCGAATCGATATATTTGTGCATCAACTATCTGAAGTTTCATACGAGAACTCGGCATGTCTCTACTCGGGTTCCTTTTGTGACTAATGAAGACGTGTGGCCTTCCTCTCTCTGATTTGGTAAATGCAGTATCTCAAGAAGAGGAACCAGAAACCGCTCTTCGACGCCTTACAGAAAATCAAAGAAGGTTATCCTTAACTACACAACGATTTTTGTTTTCATTTCCAATATTTTACGGTTCATTTCATGCGTCCTTATAGACTAGAAATTGCAATGATGCTTCTAAAACTTGGCATCTTATGCGTGCACGATCTCATTCCTGGCAGAGCTGATGCTGTTGGGTTTCATATCGCTCCTGCTCACCGTGTTCCAAGGTAGGATAGGCAGAATATGCATTTCGGAAGAGCTCGCGAACAAGTGGCTACCTTGCAAGAAGGAAGCCCCCGCCGAAGGTGAAGGCAGCGGCACCACCGCTCACTTCCTGACTAATTTCTTCCATCCTGGAGGACGCCGCCTTCTCGCTGAAGGTTCCTCTGATTACTGCAGTAGCGAGGTAACTTAGCTTTCTATATCACAAATATTCTTCTCTCTCTTCCTCCTTTGTTGCGTGCATTTTCCTTTGTTCTTTCTTCAGTTTGTTTTCTTTTTTTTAGTTCTTCGTTGACGAGAGAGAGAGAGAGAGAGAGAGAGAGAGAGAGAGAGAGAGAGAGAGAGAGAGAGAGAGAGAGAGATGGTAGATGGGCTTTATAATATGTTATGTTTACGCACGACTTGCCTTGATTGGGCACGAAAAAAGAAAGTCGCTGGCTTCTGCACGAGTAAAGTGAGCTCATGCGGGGCACGTATTGTAGATTTTCTGAAGGATATGCAATCTTTCATCTTGGAGATCCCATCTATACCAGTTGTCTTTTTCTTTGAAGTTAGAAGTCCAAAGACATGGCTAATACAGTGACCCATGATTTGGCTCCTCAAGTATTCAGTCACTGTTTTCGTGGCCCAATTCCCCTAACAAGCACCGACTTCAAGCCGGATCCCATTCTGATCCGAACTTTTTTGTCATGTAAAAGATCACTAACTTTAGCTCGGGTTCCAACGCTGGCCCTAACTTTTTTGTCTAAAAAAAATATCACAAACATTCAGTAAATACCCAAATTTTGCCCAAGTCAAGGTTTCGTTAAATGATGCTTTAAAGATCCTACATTTCATTACACGCGTACATCTCTCTCCGTCCACGTGTGAAGGAGTCCTTCTTCGACTCGAAAATTCAGAATTTCCCGTGCACTAAAAACTATACAGAACAGCTGTTAGATGTTTCTCAATGCTTAACGATCCTTACCGTCCACAAAAGTTATTAGGTACCTCCGAAAGCATGTTTTACCGCTCTCACATGTGATGCTGTGACTCCATTTGTGTGAGATTTACAACTGTTTGGTAGGAGATGACATAACATACCTTGAGGCCTGATGGAACAAATGTTAGAGATTGCGCGGCAGAATGACACCGTAATTATTGTTTCAGGGGAAGGTGCCGTTGTTGTCTCTCACGGCGCTTCATAATCTGCACATTTTCATCTTTGTGCTGGCTGTCGTGCACGTGGTTTTCTGCGCTCTAACGATCCTATGCGGAGGAGCACAGGTAACTTAATGTCATGCCAGGAGACTTTTTGTAATCTGTCCTTTTCGGTCTCTTACCTATCAAATGTGTCTTCAATCAATTGTCTAAGTGCTTGATATCGTCTCATGCGCTTTTAGATACGCCTATGGAAGCGGTGGGAGGATGCCATCCAGAAGAAGGAGTACGATCCCGAAGAAGGTAATGTCGTTCAATTCGAAAGTGGAAAATTTTGCTGTGGCATATTCTTCTGCACTATCATTCTGACTTTCCCATCTCAAACACTTAAAAATCGATGCACAGCTTTGCGAACGAAGTTCACACATGTTCAGGATCACACCTTCATCAGAGGCCATTTTCTCGGCATTGGCAAGAGCTTATCTGCACTTAGCTGGGTGGTAAGTCTTGAAAGGCTCCTCTTCATCTGCCTTGTTCATGTAACTTTGTACTAAAACTCTTGGCTAACATCTGGAGACATCCAGCATTGTGTATTGAACTTTCGATATGGCATTTGGCCGTCTTCTATAATGTCCAGGTTCATGTTCAGGCAATTTTCATAGGCCTTGGCTCGTTCTTGACCAATTTTCCCGTTTGTGCAGCATTCGTTTTTCAAGCAGTTCTATGGTTCTGTGACCAAGTCGGATTATACCACCCTTCGTTTGGGTTTCATCATGGTACGATATTCCTCTAAACTAGATTTTTACTCCATATGCTCCTGTGATGCCCATACATGGCGAGGCGATCCTAGTAAAATTCAATACTGACAATTATCACATTCATCTCTTTAGGCTCATTGTAGAGGCAATCCGAAATTCAATTTCCACAAGTACATGATACGCGCCCTGGAGGCCGATTTCAAGAAAGTTGTCGGAATATGGTAGAAAGAAATTGCTTTTAGCTATTTACCTTTTATTTCAGGAAAGAACTCGGGCGTGTATTTTTACCAAGAGAAAAATTTGTGAACATTTCGGCTAGAAAATAAAAACATAGGAAGATTTTAGCTCGTTCTTCTTCAGGCTATCTACTAAATGATTGTCTCCTCGTCACAGTTGGTACCTTTGGTTATTCGTTGTGGTCTTCTTGCTGCTCAATGTTGCCGGTAAGTTGTCTAAGCAGTCTGTCAGAGCATATCGTTGTGCAGAAGCTGTACTAGAGAAATTATTTCCAATTGATCAACTGTCTTGGAATGATCTGTGCAGGTTGGCATGCGTACTTCTGGATATCTTTCATCCCGTTAATTGTAAGTAAACGGAAATCCCTAGTTAATATGTGGATGGTTCTCTTATCTAAATGTCTTATTGCTTCTGTGCAGCTTTTGCTCGCGGTTGGAACCAAACTGGAGCATGTGATAAGTCAGTTGGCGCAGGAGGTTGCCCAGAGGCACGTAGCAATTGAGGGGGACTTGGTCGTTCAGCCTTCCGACGACCATTTTTGGTTCCACCGGCCTCGGCTCGTCCTTGTCCTGATTCACATCATTCTGTTCCAAAACTCCTTTGAACTGGCTTTCTTCTTCTTCGTATTGGTAAGTAAGTGGGGCTAATTGTCAGTTAAAATTGAAAATTCCTGAAGCACAAACCGGACTTCGACTAATGCTCTGCCGTTCTGCAGTTCCAATATAAATTCAGCTCCTGCATAATGGGCGAGGTCCGTTATATCATCCCGAGACTTGTCATTGGGTGAGGCCGACACTAATCTCTTTGATCCATGCATCGTACGAAGACTTATCTTCGACTCCTGACATCAAAACTTTGCTCATGTTCTGCAGAGTGTTTATCCAGTTCTTTTGTAGTTACAGCACACTACCTCTATACGCAATTGTAACACAGGTTAGAGACTTAGAGTTACTTAATACGACTGTTACATCATTATACTTGTGATTTGGGTAAACAATGAGACTGATGTGCTTTTATTTGTTTGTGCCGATGAAATTAAGATGGGGACTTCATTCAAGAAGGCGATATTTGACGAACACATACAAGAGGGGCTCGTCGGCTGGGCCCGGCACGCAAAAAAGAACAAGAATTTAAGAAAAACCGCCGCAGGTGGGCCAAGTGTTCAAACGGGTTCCAAAGAGGGATCGGTGGGAGTCGAGCTGATAAAAAGTGGTGGAAAAGGTACTGCAACGGGAGACGTGGAAGCGCAAGAAATCCAGCAATCCCCATCTCCGATGTCCACAACCTCCGAGACGCAGACACTGATGAAGCCATGAAGTTGGTTCTTTTTAACTTGACGTTCACAAAGAATCAATTAAGAAGAGCAGGACTGTTCTGTACAATGCTTCATCATCTGTATGAGTATAGATTTTCCTTTTCTGTGTCAAGTCATCATCAGTAAAAAATAGCGAGATTCTAGTGTCGGTCGACCATATAAAAAGCGCGAAACTTTGAGCATAACTGGATAGACACATCCTGTGGATGAGGTGATGAATAGAACGACCATCAAAGTTCAATGACCCAAATGCAAGCGAACCATAAGGCTCTCATGAAATGAAACCATCGTTGCTGCACTTGGGACAACAACCTCACCATCACAAATTTGAATTGTGAATATTTACTAACTCATTATTTCAAGTAGGACACAACCAATATCATCCCTGAAGGTCATTAGCAACTCGAGATTACCAAGGTAATCCGGATTTTGATAAGCACACTAGAATGACATTTGAGGAGGAATGCGCGAAATGTCATCAGCAACTCGAGCCTCGGGATATAAACCCTCCATAAGCTTGAGAATATACATTTCCTTGTATGAGCCTTAGGACATGGACCCCCATAAGCTTGAGATTAGAAACTAATCATATTCCTGAGGAGTTGAGCTAGATTGGAGGTGACCCTAAATTCTACTCAATTTTATTGAAAGTGATTACACTAATCTAGTCTAAGCTAATCATTTACTAAGAATGTGATGCTAAGTATTTTTATTGTCTAAGCTAGACTACATCAACTAAAGTCTAAGCTAATTTGATTATCGGAACCTAAGTCTATTGGCTAAACTAGACTAATTAGCCCTAAACTTAGTCTAACAATCCTTGGACCGCCACCATGGATTCCTCATCCACCGGCTTCACGCCTTCGGCCATCGGCTGCCAATGTTTCTAATGTCGGATCCATTCAAACAATCACCCAAACCAAGCATCATTGGCTCACACAATCCAATCAACAAACAAGAACATAAATTTGAGTATGGAATTTCGATCATGTGATTCGATCACCCATCCACCTCATAGGAACTAAGGATTGATTAATTAATGTTAAGTGACAATTAACCTCCACTTTGCAACAATCACAAGCTTTCTTAGCCATTCTAGAAAGGAAAAGAACAACCAATTTATTTAAAATGCGGGAATGAAAGCACGCAAGTATTAAAGAGCTCGAGCCACGCTGGGATCCAGCGATCTGATCACTCAAGGCCGCTCTCCAGTGCTGCAGCTGCCGGGGCTCCCGATTGGCTTAGGCACCTAGCCTTGGAGTTTCAATCCCCGGCGGAGCCTATTGACAGGGCGAAGCGACTGTTGCACTACCGGTGATCCTGCCTCCCTTCGTCGAGTCTGCTCAGCTCGACGCGAACCGAGTCGCTGGCTGTGCGATGCAGGTGTGGCTCGAGGTCGGGACGTACGGTGAGTCATGCGGTGGCGGGAGGAGGATGAGGTTAAGAGCGGGATGACGACTTAGAGATCTCGAAGTGGTTCTGCTTGTGCCTGATCTGGGTGTGGACGAGGCGGAGCCGGAGGAGGTGATTGCCGTGAGGGCGGAGGATCTGGCAGCGATCAACGTGGGCCTGGTGGCGCACTCGAGGGCGAACACTAGGCAGAACGTGTTGACGAGCATGCAGAAGAGGATCGACGCTTTGATCAAGAAAAGATTGGTGGAGTTTTGCTTGTGAGCAGTAAGGGCTAGCGGAAGTCCGGTCAGTTAGGAAAATGGATATGTTCATTGAAATTTCTAAAATTTGTTACGGAAGTGCATTTGAGTCCTAAAACTTGCAAAAAGTGTAATCAAGTCCTAAAATTTGTCAAATTGGTTTAATCGAATCCTAAAGTTAACACCATCTAACTTACTAATGGAAAATGTTGATCTGATTCTAACATGACTTATTTTAATATTTTCTCTCTCCCACGTGGCGATGACGTGGCTCAATTATGAAATATAAGACTAAAACGACGTTGTTTTGGCAAAAATTTGATTTTTAATACTAATTTAAATTAAAATGAAATTTAAAAATAAGCTAAATAATTTTTAAAAAATTGCATCCCTCCTCACCGCCGCCCCACCATCGCCAGAAGGGTCGGTGAGGGGTCGGGGTCCTCCCCTAGACCGGGTCGAGGGCCACCACTAGCGGTCGACCTCTGCTAATGGCGGCCCTCGGCCATGTCTGGGTGAGGGCCAAGTGCCAACGACCCTCGACCATGTCTGGGGTAGGGCCGCGACCCCTTGATCAGATCTTGGCGAGGTTCTGTAGGCAAACACTGGAAAATATTGTCATTTTCTTGGAAAATATTTTCTAGAATGTCACATTTTCGTTGAAACAAACAGAGCTCTAGTTACTTAAGAGGCTCTAGTATTTGTAGTAGGATAAATGTGACATACTTGTGTTGATCAACCCCTATCCAGTGATTTCGTGGGAAGACTTCAAATTTTAAGGATGATAAATGGTACTATTAATATAATTAAGTAGATGTATAGCCAGCATTATCAGATAAAGACATCCCTACCGAATAAAGACATTCCTATAGTAAGTATTGCAATTTAAATTAGATAGAAAATTTCGACCAAAAAAAAATTAGATAAATCCGACCGAAAAAAAATTGGATAGAAAATAATAAATGGAAGAAAGTAGATATTGTATTCCTATGTGTGCACATACAATGGCGTGGAAGATGGTTATGTTGATTAATCATAGTATCCAGTGATTTAATGGAAGGGGTTCCAATGTTAAGAGTAGATAATTACTCATCATCATCAAATAAGAGATGCATTTACGTCCTCGCAATGGTCCTTAAAGAAAGAGACAAACCCCTAAGTCCTCACACGACAGAACGGCAGTCCAAAGACAAACAGAAAACGGATCCTTTAGGAAAACGCAAGGGAGAGAGACTATGCCAATGGTAAAAGGTACAACAAGTGACTTATTTGCGCGAAACCATGACCACCTGTGTTCTCGAGATCGCGACCGGAAAACAGCCCGACCAGAGCTGCTGGACCGTTTTCGAGCCCTTGGGCAATGTCCTCCACATGGATAATCCTTCCATCTTCGAGCTGAGGCTGAAACATATCCGGGAACTTTGGATAGAGACGATAATAGTCAAGCACGTTGAAAACCTTCCAATCGAACCCGCTGCAGCATAATGTGGATAGAGCTGCGTAAACCTTCGGGGTGGCTCAAGGTTGTACTGCGAGATCATTCCAAATGCTGCAAATTCGACTGTGAAGTTGATCGCCTCGGGGAAGTATCTAAAGATTTCAAGAGGGAAAAGTGTCAAAAAAGTCCTAAACCTTTTGCATTGGTACCAATTTAGTCCTAAACATTTTTTTGGTGCAAATTCAGTTATAAACCTTTTGCATTGGGGCCAATTTAGTCCTAAACCTTTTTTTGGTGTTAATTTAGTCCTAAACTTTTTGTATTGGTGCCAATTCAGCCTTAAACCCTTTGTCTTTGTGTCAATTCAGTCCTTCCGGACAATTTTGCCCGGATTTTGCTGACGCGGACGCCGACCGGTCGGCAGCCGATAACCGGCGCTGACGTGGACAATTTTAATAATATTTTAATATTTTTTTGAATTATTTATTTATTCTTTTCTTTTCCTTTTCCCTCCCCCTCTCCTTCCTCCAGTCGGTCGTCGGATCGGTGATCGGCTAGAGGCTGGCAAGGTTGACCTCGCCAAATCTGGCGAGGTCCAGCCTCGCCCAGCCTCTAGCGAGGCTCGACCTCGCCCAGCCTCTAGCGAGGCTCGACCTCGCCAGAGGCCTTTGACCTGGTGGCCTTCGGCGAGATCGGGCCTCGCCCAGCCGCAGGCAAGGCTCGAGCCCTCGCCGGAGGCCGCGAGGTTGAAGGCCGTTGGCGAGGGCTCGAGCCTCGCCAGCGACTACACGAGGCCCGACCTCACCGGATCTAGCGAGGTCGAGCCTCGCCGGCGGCTGGGCGAGGCACGACCTCGCCAGATCTGGCGAGGTCCAGCCTCGCCCAGCCATGGCAAGGCTCGCCTTCGCTGTCGCTGACGAAGGCGACCTCATTGGCCTCTGGCCGGTTGCTGATTCAGCGACCGACTGGAGGAAGGAGGGAGGGGGCGAAAAGAAAAGAAAAAAAGAAATAAAAATTTTTAAAAAATATTATTAAAGTTATCTACATCAGAGCCGGTGACCGGCCGGCCGGCATCCACGTCAGCAAAATTGGCCAAAATTGATCGGAAAGACTGAATTGGCACAAAGATAAAATGTTTATGACTGAATTGGCATAAATGTAAAAGGTTTAAGACTGAATTGGCACAAAAAAAAGGTTTAGGGCTAAGGGCCCATTTGGTTCAACTTTCCAAATGCTACTTGAGGGAATGTAAATACCTTTAGATTAAAGTCTCTTGGGGAAATGCAAGTGGCGTTTCGTAAAAAATCATTTGTAAAGCTACTTTGGCCCAAGTAGTGTTTGGTAAATTTTTCCTTGCAAAAGGGCTTTCAGAATTATTTTTTTTATTAAAAAAAAAAACCTATCCCACCCTTCGTCGGAGCTGGCGAAGGCCGACGGCCGCCGGCGGCTAGATCTAGCGCTGGCGACCGTCGCTCGAGGTCGGGTGACCCCCGACGAGCTAGATCAACCGCCGGCGGTCATCACTCGAGGCCAGGCGACCCTCGGCGAGGGTTGTGCGACCCAGGCGACGGCCGCCTCGGTCGAGCGACCCAGGCAACGGCCGCTTGAGGTCGCGCGACCCAGGCGACGGCTGCCTGAGTCGAGCGACCCAAGCGACGGCCGCCTGTGGTCGCATGACCCAGGCGGCAGATGACCTCGTGCGACCCAAGCTGGCGGCGCTTGGGCGGTTGCGCGACCTCAGGCGGCCGTCGCCTGGGCCGTGCGACCTCGCCGGCCCGATTCAGTGTCGGCCGCCCTCGTCGGCCTCCCTCGCCGGCCACCTCACGAAGAAGATGAGCGGTACCAAGAGGGGCAAAACCGGAATAAGCCAAAATAAGTGAGGGTAGTTTGAGGACAAAAAATTTGGGTTCAACATTTGTGGAATGCCGAAAGCCCAAAGCTGGTCCGGACCAGCTTTGGGCTTTCGGCATTCCAAATGCTAGGCCAAAAGCTGGACCAAACGGTTCAGCATTTTGGGAAGGGGCTTTCGAGGTCGAAAGCTGAACCAAACGGGACCTAAATTGGCACAAATGCAAAAGGTTTATGGTTGAATTGGCACCAAAAAAGGTTTATGAGTAAATTGGCACCAATGTCAAAAGTTTAGGACTTTTTTGACACTTTTCCCGATTTCAGGATGGAAAAAGTCATCTCAAGTCGGCTTCGCGATCTTGCCCGCGTATGTAACAATGGTTAATTCGCTCAATAACAATTAATGCGTTCCTAAACCATTTTTGAAGCACACTAGTTCATAATGCCAAAAAATACAACCGAGTGAAAAAGGCATATACTCATTTGAACTCGTCATTAGTGAAATTTATAAATTGGTAGAGTAACTTAGAAAATGCAAGAAAAGGTTGGCAGCCTATGCGAAGCGGGCCACTGATCACGACACCAACCACCACGACGAATGCGTGAAACTCGATATTGCTTAACTTGACCGGCTTCAATAAATTAGGCCACATTTTTTATCATTCATTTAGTCAAGTTCGTGTAATTGATCGATAGGCATTCGTTTCCAATAGAAATTTCCCAAAAAAAAAAATACATTGACTAATGGCAGTTGACCAATTAGTTTATTACTTGATCCAATGAGGCCGAAACCTTGCGCACCACATGACAACCTTGACGCGTCCCAAACCATATCCACACGTGCGATTGATTGGCGGTCCGTTTCGATGAATTCGTAATCGTACTGAGCCGTAACTACATAGCAATGTGTGCCGTAGTATTTGTGCTTTGGCGATGCATTTGCAGAAGGTGCAACATCTTGAATTAGAGTAAGGCGACTTCTTAAAAGTTGCAGGTATTGCTGTGACACGCGGGGTGTTGCAACCATCCATGTTTGCCAAACAAGTTACAAATACAGAAGTCGAAACAACCTTTTTAATTGATAACTGCAACGGCCGCACAGAAGCTGTATCTAATAACTTCTGAATACTCTTTGAGGAGCGGCATCTTATCAAGAGTCGTGATTCTCATATGATCCATCTTAGATGCGTCGGAACTCGCTAATTGGTTGACATGGTAAAAAAATCTGTTTAATTTCAGGTTACCAATACACTCGCTAATTGGTCGACGTGGTGAAAAGTCTTTTTCTTTGATAGAGCTAGAACTGCTTGTATATTTGTTTTTTGGTAAAGGTAAGAGTTTGTATTACTTTTCTGAATCACCAAATACAAGGAAATGACAAGAGAAAACCCCGAATCCCGAATCTACATGAAGTCCGAAAGAGGGGGGGCACTCAACAAGGCAAAAACGAAAAACTAACAACCAACAATGCTAGGTACAAGATAGAGAAACTACACAACCAAATTATGAAAAAATGGAAGGTGAGAGTTCCCAGTTCCTTTGGAGTCGCCTATTTGTAGGTGTGTCAGCAATTTTCCCTGAGGATAGAGCTTTATCCTTCACCAGGCTTGAGCAAGTGTTTGCGGATTCCGGAATAAAGATACTCTTGTTTCGAAAAGAGAGTTGTTCCGCTCAATCCATATGATGTGACAAAGAGCACCGAAGGAGAATCTAGCGATTCGGTGCCGGAAGGAAGTGCCTCCACAAACTTTGAAGGCCCACGAAAGAAGCTCCAGCCACGGACGATTGCGCCATGGCAGATTGCATTTGGTTGCCCAAAATGAGGCCAGCCTGCTGGTAACAGAATATTCGAAGAAGAGATGGTTGATGGAATCTGGGATAGTACGACAGAAAGCACATAAACCTGATTCAATCCGACGATTCTGCATAAGAAAGACCTGGGTAGGTAGCCGTTTTAATGACACAATCCATAATAAAAAGGAGTGGCGGGGGGTCAAGTGAGAGTCCCATATAAAGGAGTGCCAAGGTGCTGGATTGCCTTTCTTCCTTATGTGGTTCCAGGGCCCGGGCCACCGAGAAAGATTCATCGGGTTTGGACTCTAGGTAAAGCCTGTCCGAGTGTCATCATCTAATCTTGGAAGATGATCCATCCATTCCAGGATAGAGTGGAGGGTTGCTTGATGGTTGCCATGTAGAGTGGAAAAAATCCCGAACCGAAAAGTCCCGCGGGATCCGAGATTGGTATATTTCCGTATTGTTGAAAAGTAGGTAGAGGGGGCCTCTTGTGTGCCAGCAATCATACCAAAAGGATATCGACCGGCCATTGCCAATTTTCCACCTGAAAAGGGTCTGGGCTGAGACTCGCAAGTCGAGAATCTTCTTCCAAGTCCATGAGCAAAAGGTGGGCTTGGGTACAACCCAAAAGTTCTTCTTTAAAAAGTTAGAATGTATCCATTTACACCACATGGATTCCTTATCGGTGAAAAGGATCCATATGTGCTTTAGAGTCATGGCTCTATTATATTCAGTAAGCCTTCGTATCCCGAGGCCGCCTTCATCTTTTGGGAGACAGACAACATTCCAAGATACCTTTGCACCTCCCGTTCCTAAGCCAGGACCTTTCCAAAGGAAGCGTCGAAGGATAGCCTCAATGCTATTCAAGACCGATTTGGGGAGGGAGAAAATTGTGGCCCAGTAAACTTGGATGGAGAGTAAAACCGATTGTATGAGCTGTACGCGACCAGCAAACGATAGGAATCTTTGGGTCCAAGAACAGGCTCGTGCCGTTATGGATTCAATGAGGAATTTGCAATCCTCTTTACGCAGCCTAGAAGAGATAATAGGCACACCCAAGTATCGAAAGGGCAGAGACCCTTGTTGAAAACCGATGCATTGAAGAAGAGCACTACGGAGATCGGGATTACCGCCCGAGAGGTACATATTGCTCTTATTAAGATTTGGTCTTAAGCCAGAACAATTTGAGAACAAATCGAGGGATTCCTTTATGAGCTCTAACGATCTCATGTGTCCTTGCGAAAATAAAAGAACATCATCAGCAAAGAACAAATGGGATATACGAGGTTTCTTGCATCGCCAAAACCACCTGGAAGTCTGGACTGTCAGGTTTTGGACTTGAGGATAGGCTGAGAAGATTTCCATAGCTAGGATGAATAGGTACGACGATAGCGGATCGCCCTGACGTATCCCTCGGCTACTATGAAAATGGCCATGTAGTTCTCCATTAATGGAGACCGAGAACTTTGCAGTTGAGATGCATGTCATAACCATTTAATGAAAAAAGCCGGAAATTTGAAGGTCAGTGAGTACCCTTTCTATGAAGTTCCAATCAAGTGTGTCAAAGGCTTTATGAAAATCAACCTTAATGGCACATTTTGGTAGATAAGCTTCATGGTGAAAGTCCGCAAAAAGCTCTTGTGCAACCATGATGTTGTCACTGATTCGGCGGCCTTTAACAAATGCTGTTTGGGAGGATCCAATCAACGTCGGTATAACCTTTGCAATGCGCCCAGCAAGGATTTTTGAGATGCATTTATAAAGGGTGTTGCAGCATGCAATTGGTCTGAAGTCGCTCGTGGCCGATGCATTTGGGGATTTCGGTACCAACGTTAAGATGGTGTTATTAATCTCTTTAAGCAAACGACCTGTCTCAAAGAAGTCCTTTATAGCCGTCAGAATAGATGGGCCAATGATCCCCCATGTGTGCTTGAAGAACTCAACATTGTAACCGTCAGGGCCAGGAGCTTTGCTCTTAGCAAGTGAGAAGAGATTTGATTGAATTTCTTCCTCGCACTGTCGAGAAAGGATAGTCCTCTCGATTTCCATCTAAGACTTGGTCAATAAGAATCTCCAACTCGGGAACAGAAAGTTGGGCTGGTGCTGAATCGCCATTTAATAGACTCGAAAGTGGCGTACAATATGGTTCTTGACTTCCCGAGGTTCGATGAATTAGCACACCATCCTCTGTTGAAACAAAGGAGGATTCTATTGTGGAGTCTCCTCTTGTTAACAAAGTGATGAAAGTATTTAGTGTTCATGTCGCCTTCCTTGAGCCAACGAATTCTAGATTTCTGGCTGAAGAAAGATTCTTCTTGAGATCTCAAATCAGAGAAAGTTCGCAAGAGTGTGGCTTCGCTTGCATTTAGGTCTCGATCAAAAGGATTCGACTCCAAGGCTGTTTGAACGTCGAGAGATTCAATCTAGCCTCGCTTTCCGTCCCGTTGGAAATTTACGAGAAGGAAGCCCTATTCATAAGTTTCAACTTTGCTTTGAGGGCCTTGAGTTTACAGCAAACTATAAACATAGGGGTGCCAATGTAGTGAGTATCCCAAACTTGGGTAACTATGTCCATGAAGGCTGGATGAGAAGTCCAGAAGTTAAAGAACTTGAACGGCTTGTTGGAAGAACTAGGTGGAACAATCTTAATCACCATGGGGCTGTGATCAGATATTCCAGGCGGGAGAAAATTGGCTTCAGAGAAAGAGAATTGTTGGAGCCAACAGTCATTTATAAGTACCCGATCGATCTTACGCATTTTCCGATTTGCCCCTGAGGAATGTGTCCAAGTGTAACGACATCCTACATATCGAAGGTCCTCCAAACCGGCTTGGTTGAGGCCTTCTCTACATTCATCAAAAGATGGAATCCAAGGTGTTGAGCTGCCCACCCTATCCTCCGGATCTCTGATTGCATTGAAGTCCCCGGCAACAATCCAAGGTAAGTCGCCATTGGAGAGTCGGTATAGGTCAGCCCATAGTTGTTTGCGCTTTACAAAAGTGTGTTCACCGTATACAATTGTAAACAAGCAAGAATCCTGGAGGTGCAAAAACCGGAGCTGAAGATGCATTATTTGGCAAGAAGTATAAATGAGACTAATATCCAGCTCATTTGGGTCCCAGCCGAACCAAATCCTACCAAGAGGGGAGAAGCTGTAGTTGGAGAGCCAACGCCAGTTGGTGGATAAGCCTCTTGAAATCACAGCAAAAGAAGAGGCTTTAACTTTGGTTTCAATAATCCCAATACAGCGAAGGTGATTTTTAGTAATGAAGGCACGAATTTCAGCTTGCCTCAGGGGTGCTACTAGTCCCCGTATATTCCATACGCCAAAAAACATAAGTAGATACAGATAACTAACGCTGAGTTCTCCTTGGCTTCCTCCTTTTGGATTTCTTTTTAGAGGAAGACGGACTAGGGACTGTTCCAGGGTGCATTGCGTTATGTCCAGTACCGGAAGAGGGTCTAGGCAGTTCGTCCGAAGCTCCAGACAGAGAAGTGCGAGACCTTGTGTTGGGGGGGGAGGAAGGTGCTGCCCCCCTTTCCAGTATTCCTTCCGAGTCACTAGAGTTGTCCGGAATTGCCTGGGACTCAGGAGATCCTTCGGTGGAAGCCTGCTGAGGTAGAGAATGCTCCTCAGTCAGCTGATCAGTAGGATCTGCAGGACTTGAAGCAGAGGGCAGGCTTGGGCCTAGATCGGTGACCATAGGAGGTCTCAGGTCAGTGTCCCCTCTCTCAGGTTGCAGAGGTGAATGCAAAATAGCCGGAGGGGATTCAGTCGTGTTCAGATTCAAGCCTGAAGCAGGGCCTGGGATGAACTGCGCAGGAGCTGTAATTGGTGCTGAAAGGGACTGTCCAGCAGGTGCTTTGCCTTTATATTTGTAAGTCCCACTTTGTTCATATTTGGTCGTATATTTGTAAGTCTTTTTTTATTTATTTTTATCTAGGTCTTTTTTTAATCCTCTGATTAGACAAGTACCAACTCATTCAGAGTCTTTGTTTAAGTAAGTTGAAAAATTGAAAGATAAGAGTAATAGACCTGCAGAAAATGCTGTCATTTTTTTTTTGTTGTATTAAAGACAAGAAAAATTGTCAAGCAATAATTTGTGAGCATTTCTTTCTGGTGCCTCATATAATTGGCGGTTTCCTTTTTCTGTGTTGTATTAAAAATGAAGGACAAGCAATCTAAGAACAGATAAATCACACACCATCGATGGCTCAAAAATTATACACAACAAACCTCGTTCACACCTCGAATTGACTAAGTTTTGCTCTTGTTAGGTGTTGAAATTGGAGTCAACGCGAGGTCTCTATCTACCAAAACTCCCATTGGCGTTTTGCCAAGACCATATTCACTCCACCAGATGAGTTCATCTGAGAATTATAGTTTCCTATGAGACATCGGAAGAACAAGTCATGTTCCTCGTAGGTTCGCTTGTGTTTTGTCCAGTAAAACGAAAAGGAAATCGTGGATGTGTGTGTGAACATCGTGTAAGCATTTTCTTGTGCATCATTCGATATATATACGAGGATGCAAACGAGAGGCAATAAAAACACGCAGAGAGAGAGAGAGAGAGAGAGAGAGAGAGAGAGAGAGAATGGCTGATGCAGGAGCAGCCGAGATATCGTTAGAGTTCACGCCGTCGTGGGTGGTGGCTCTAGTTTGCTTCTTCATAGTCTTGATTTCTATCCTTGTTGATAGATTTCTTCTTTGCGCTGGCCAGGTGATGACTCTTGCTACCTAAGTTCTGAGAGTATCGACCTCTCCTAAAGTCTAACTCCGACATGCCGATCGCAATGCCTACTATTCTCTAACTCAAGTTTCCTTGCCGAATGCAGCTTTTGCAGAAGCGCAAAAAGTGGCCACTCGTCGGCGCCTTACAGAAGATCAAAGAAGGTGAGGGATCATTTTTTTCTCTTTTTTTTTTTGGACTATGTACAATGCTAATGTGCATGCATGCGAATTCTTTCCTTTGGTTTTTTGGGTACGATGATGATGCAGAGTTGATGCTACTGGGTTTCATATCGCTGCTCTTAGCGGTGTTCCAAACTAGAATAGGGAAGATTTGCATATCGGACCGACTCGCCAACTCCTGGCTTCCTTGCAAGAAGCCCAATTCCTCTTCCACTGTCGCCAGTTTCACTACTAGTTCCTTTGCTTCCAGCGGAGCAAGAGGACGCCGCCTCCTCGCTGAAGCTTCTGATACCTACTGCAGTAAAAATGTAATTTTACCAAAGCTGCTGCTGCTTCTTCTCCTTCTTCTTCTATAAATATAGAGATTTTAACGCTACAAAGGTTAGTTTAAAAGATTGACATACACAATTATATTGTAAACTGTAAACAGATATTAAAATAAGAGGGGATAAGAACACTAGAAGTGCCAAAACTTGTGTACGGCGCTCACTTTAGTGCCAAAAGTTTGTTTCGGATCACTTAAGTGCCACTTTTTTGAAAAAACGATTACTTAAGTGCCAACTCCGATTTGGGTCGTCGGAAATCTGACGTGACCATATTTTATTAATTTCTCAGTCCTACGTAGCACGTCGACGCTGACGAGGACAATATTTAATAATAATTTAATAATTTAAAATTTTTTTTGATTTTTTTTTTCTGTTTTTTCCTTTTTTCTTTTCTTTCTTCTTCTTCTTCGTTTGGCCAGTCACCGGACACCAGCCACTGGCCATGGTCGGCCGCCTGGCCTCGCCCAAACGAGGTCGCCGTCGCTCGCCACGGGCGAGGCGAGGCAAGGCCGCCGTGGCCTGGGCGACCGCCGGTGAGGCCGCCGTGGCCTAGGCGAGGGCCGGCCTCGCCTCGCACAGGCAAGGGCGTGCCCGGGCGAGGCGAGGCGAGCGAGGCCGGCCCTCCCCAAATCCGGCGGGCGCGGCCCTCGCCCGGGCCACGGCAGCCTCGCCGGCGGTCGCCTTCCCACAGGAGACCGCCCAGGCTAGGCCGAGCGGCCGGCCATGGCCGGTCCCGGCGAGAGCGAGGCTGGCCCTCGCCGAGATCCGGCGGGGCCGGCCCTCGCCCGGGCCACGGCGGCCTCGCCGGCGGTTGCCTTCCCCTGGCGACCGCCGGCGAGGCCATCGTGGGTTGGGCGAGGGCCGGCCCCCGGATCCGGCGAGGAGCCAGCCTCGCCTCGCTGGGCATGCCCTTGCCCGGGCGAGGCGAGCGAGGCCGGCCCTCGCCCGGGCCATGGCGAGGCTCGCCGGCGGTTGCCTTCTCCTGGGCGACCCCCGGCGAGGCCAGGCGGCCGGCCATGGCCGGTGGCCGGTCACCGCCCAATTGAAGAAGAAGAAGAAAAAAAAGAAAAAAAGAAAAGAAGGAAAAAACAGAAAAAAATCAAAAAATAATTAAAAATCGAAATTTACACGTGAAAATGCCACGCAGGACTGAGAAATTCAAAATATACACATGGAAATGCCACGTAGATTAACATTTTAATTAAAAAAGTCACGTATTAATTTGGCCGGAATTTCTCGCCATTGGCACTTAAGTGATCGTTTTTCTCCGATTTTGGTACTTAAGTGATCCGAAACAAACTTTTGGCACTAAAGTGAGCGCCGTACACAAGTTTTGGCACTTTTAGTGTTCTTCTCCCAAATAAGAGGATAGTGTTTTGTGACCCTTGAAGAGTGTATCATATCATTTAGGTTAATAACAATTTTCTATACAAGTCCTTGCTCATCTCCGGTGTTAAGAGAGATCTGAAGACTACAATGAATTGATACAATCTCTCACGGCGAATATTTGGTGCCATCGTCTTTTTTTCCAGGGGAAGGTGCCATTGTTGTCTGTTGAAGCACTCCATCACCTGGACATTTTCATATTTGTCCTAGCTACGTTTCACGTAGTCCTCTGTGTGCTCAAAGTACTCCTTGGATATGCTAAGGTATGGTGTGCTATGACATTGTTGTCACTTCAACTATTTCTTTCTGTTACTTCTGCTTACAACTTTCCCTCCACATTTAAGAAGAAAAATATATCGTACTTGAGTTTCGAAAAAACGTAAAAAGACCATATGTGATTCCTCGTGTATATTATTTGATATTTCAATAGGTTTCAAGTGCTTCGAGTCCTTTTTTTTGTGAGTTTTCCAATTTTAAAAAAGTCAAAAGTAAAACTCATCCAAAGTAGGAAAATCTCTAGAAAATTAGAGGTATGTCAAAAGTAACATAATTTTTGTCCTTCCATGCTGTTAGATACGTCAATTGAGCAAGTTGGAGGAACATGATGTAGGGAGCACGCATTATGATACGCTGAAAAGAGGTAATGTCGGCGAATTCATCCTGCTCAAGCAATGCCGTAAACGGGAGGCGAGGATGAGTGATCTTACTCACTAAAAATTCTTTTTCCAGTCTCCAAAAATTTTTCTAAATCTGATTGTGGAACTTCTATTCCGTGTGCATCTGCAGTATTCACGGAGAAGCTGCGTGATTATAACAACCGACGCCACAATGAATCAGCTGTACCAGGCTGGGCGGTAAGTCATTGAGTTTCTTAAAGTTCCCCACGACTGGAAATTTGTCCCGTTATAGTTATGGAATACGATATTTATGATTACCTGGAAGGAAGAGTTCTTCAACCTGAGACCCAACATTGTCTTACATTTTCCTTTTCTGCAGATATCATTTTTCAAGCAGTTTTATCCTTCTGTGACCGAGTTTGAGTACATCGCTCTTCGTCTGAACTTCATGGTGATACGTATTGGACATTCTTATTTGGAAATTCAATTTTGGTCCTCGTATGCTTATATTTTGCCTTGAAATGGTTCAATAAGTTCAAATTTCTGTCTTGTCCGCAGGCACATGATTTGAAAGATCCGAAGAAAGATTTTCAGAAGTACATAATTGGGGCCGTGCAGAAGGATTTTGAGAAAATGGTTGGAATCAGGTAGATAGATACCCCTTTATACAAAGCTATTTAATTGGATGTTGCCATGATGAAGGCTTGGTGATCAACGAATAGAACAGAAAGGAATGAAATGAGAGAGAAGAAAAATTTTCTTCTCTTTACAAGAAAGAACTCATTTTGCTAGGATGAAATAATTAGTCGTTGGTTTTACTCGCCCCGCTCCACATGACACAGGATAGATCTCTATTGCAGCATGTTGAATTACTCATCCTCATCTAAAGGCAATATATATGGCTGATTAATTTGTCAACTATTAATACGAGAATGTTATTGAGTAATCCAATCTTTCTTTCTACGACACTACGAAATTCATGAAAAACAAAACATTATGACTTTTCCACGAAAATAGTACTTCAAATATCAGAGAATGTTTAGTTCTTGTTCAGGCAGACTGATTTGCATTTTTATCATCATCGCAGCTGGTACTTGTGGTTATGCGCAGTGATATTTTTGCTCGTGAATGTAGCTGGTGAGTGACTTAAGCACATAAATTTATAATTATTCTGCATTTTAACATTAGCGGTAACTACAGAGTTGGTTACTAGCATGAGCAAAAATTTTAGGGAAATCAACTCAGGTCAAGTGCTAGTAAAGGACACAATACCCGGATCACATGGTCTTCCTCGAGGATGGTGATGACTTAAGGACATGAACATTCCGGTACTAATGGAGCTAAAATGATCAATTCTTACTATGCCTAGAGTTAGCCTAATCTGCATTGAAATATATCGTAGAGGAACGAAAGGAAAAATGCCTTCCATGATACAGTGTTTATCTTAAGGATGAGCAAATCATTAGTAGTGACACTGAAAAAATTGCTTTGGATCTTAACATTATTGGACAGTTAGTCTTCCTATTCGAAACCTGGAATATGCATGTCCAATTGGTTTCTGTCTTCTTCTTTTTTTTTCCTTTGAGATAACTAATAAGGTTGTATCATTTAGAAAAAAGGCATCCTTATTCCAATCCATTTCTGGGTACAATTGTTGCAGGATGGCATGCGTACTTTTGGATATCTTTCATTCCGTTTACTGTAAGTAGTGATAAAAACTCCCTTCCTAAGTCCTTATGTCTGGCAAATTCCAAATGATTCATGATGAAAAAAGAAGATGAGAGGGGTTCTCGCTAATTCTGCGCAGCTTTTGCTCATCGTTGGCACCAAATTGGAGCATATGATAACGCAACTAGCCAAAGAGGTTGCCAAAAAGCATTCACAAAATGAAAATAACTCTCCTACCATAGAAAGTGCAAAGGAGTTGGTTGTTAAATTTTCAGAAGACAAGTTTTGGTTTGGTAGGCCTCATCTCGTCCGCAACCTGATTCACATTGTGCTATTCGAGAACTCTTTGGAGCTTGCTTTCTTCTTCTTTATATTGGTGAGTATAAATAACTCAAATTGTCATTATCATTAGTGATGTTAAGCTAAGTTTCTAGCATATGGCAAAAATTCCAACTAATGCGCCATCGTATCTCTATGCAGTTCCAATATGACTTTCACTCCTGCGTTATGGGAAAGGTTGGTTTTGTCGTCCCAAGGATAGCAATTGGGTAAGACCTGTTGCTCATGTCATTTATATCATAGTCCTGTAATCTGTGTTGTATATTGTAAACAGTCGAGGCCTCACAATCAATTTCACATATGTGGCATTTGCCGCTCTCTCAGAGTGTTTGTCCAGTTCATGTGTATCTTCAGAACATTACCACTATACGCAATTATGAAGTCACAGGTGAGTTGAACTTACACCCTACTATGCTCTCAAGATTTGGAAGTTCTTTGTTTTTTTCCTCTCTTCGAGTTTAAATAACACGACTGAAGATGCAAAGTTCTTTTTATTTGTCTCATTAAGATGCATCCGAAGGAGAATCAATCAGATGAAGAGGAAGATATGTGGATTGTGACCAGGATTTCGAAGTGGATCGATGACAGAAAGAATTCAATATTAACAAAGGTGGCCACAAATACTGAATCGACCCAAACCGGTTCGAGAGAGGGATCTGCTGGAGATGAGATAACAGAATCCAGTGACATGAATGCGATAGGAGACATCGAAGCGCAAAATAGATAACCAAGCCTGCACCAACTTTAGTTGTTTCTTTTTTCTTATCGTGATATGTACATGTGACGAGAGCTCAAGTCTTGCTGCGCAATAATTCTTTCCTCTTCATTGGTGCAGCTTCTTTTATCTGAGCATCTGCTTCTTAGAGAGAGAGAGAGAGAGAGAGAGAGAGAGAGAGAGGACAACAATATGATATAGGGTTTTGCTAGAATGAAAGTCTTTGGACCACTGTGAGAGTAATGTCATGTTGTGAGTCACATATTCTTGAGGGACTGGATTTCACAATAAATTTTTATTATTTGTTATTTATTTTTTGTGGTCCATAACAGGTTATTAATTTCATAGTGGATTAAGGGCAGTCACTTAATCATTCTCCATGATATAAGAGACATTTACGTCCTGGCAACCGTCCGAAAAGAAAGAGACAACCTCCGATTCCTCACACGACAGAAAGGCAGTGCAAAGACAAACAGAAAAAGGATCCTTTTGGAAAAAACAAGCGAAAGAGATTATGCCAATGAAAAAGGTGAAACAAGCGACTTATTCGCGGGAAACCAAGGCCACCTGTGTCCCGACATTGCGACTACAAAACAGCCCGACCAGAGTTGCCAGACCGCTTTTGAGCCCTTGGGCAATTTCTTCCACATAGATAGTCCTTCCCACTTTGAGCTGAGGCAAAACCATATCCGGGAACGTTGGATAGAGATGCTAACAGTCAAGCACATTGATAACCTTCCATTCCAACCCGCCTCAGCATAATATGGATCAAGTTGTGTACACCTTCGGGGCAGCTCAAGGTTGTACTGCGAGATCATTCCACATGTTGAAAATATGTCTTGAGTTTAAACCCGAAGTGAAAATCTAAATATTCCGAATTGGGTATTTTACAGACGTCCGAATATATATTTCCTATTTAGTGTCAGAGTCCAAGTTGGATAAAGATTCCAAGAAAAAAACAGGGAAAAGGAAATATACGAAATTAGCTATCCTAGTATGTGTTGGAGTTCGGCCACTGAAAAGTCTTAAATTGGAAAGTCCGCATGGACTTTGAATTTGACCTTGATTCGAACATACATGGAGTTTATATATAAGTTTCCTGTTGAAGTTGAACTTCTTGTCTTGAAGCGCCTTTTCGTGAGTGCTTATGTGCCGTGGGCATTGTTGAAGAGTGCAGAGTGTGGTCTTCGTGCCGTTCATGTCCAGAGAAGAACTGAAGTGTCGAATCGAGTGCTTGATGTGAATCGAGTGGAATTACATCCTGGCGTTTTCTTCTTGCGTGAGTGATTTAGCAAATTAATTAAATCTTGTAGTAAGATTTGTAATTAATTCCTTCGTGAGATTGAGAGATTATTTCGTAAGGAATTGTGGAGCTAAATACTGCATGTGTTATTAGGTGTAATTGGGGCTTGGGAAACACCGAGAGTGTTTGAGCGATTCGAGTGTGATTGTAATCTCCGTTGTATCGCTTGATCTATAGTGGAATTTCGTGTTGCTCTCCCCATAGACGTAGGTCACTACGACTGAACCACGTGAATTTGGTGTCCGATTTATTTTCTTATTTTGTCAATTTTATTGTTCGATCGCTTGGCTTCCGTAATAATTGGTATCAAAGCGTGGCTTAGCTGAGTTGAAGCGAATCGATGGCGACAGAAGAAGGAAAAGTGAGAATCGAAAGATTTGATGGGAAGAATTTTTGTTTCTGGAAGATGCAAATTGAGGATCATCTATATCAGATGAAGCTGCACTTGCCCTTATCTGGAGAGAAGCCAGAGACGATGAAGCAAACTGATTGGGAATTGCTGGATAGACGAGCTTTGGGTGTTATTTGGCTGACGTTGGCACGTAACGTTGCGTTTAACATCGTGAAAGAGACAACTACTGCGGGTTTGATGAAAGCCTAGTCGGACATGTACGAGAAGCCCTCTACGATCAATAAGGTCTATTTGATGCGACATTTGTTTAACTTGAAGATGAACGAAGGTGCGTCGATTGCTAATCATATTAATGAATTCAATGTGATTATTAGTCAATTGAGTTCAGTTGACATTGACTTTGAAGATGAGGTACGTACTTTGATTCTATTATCCTCATTGCCTGATAGTTGGAATACTACTGTTACTGCTGTTAGTAATCCTCTGGGTTGATAAGTTTAACGTTTGATGGTATTCGAGATTTAATTCTGAGTGAGGATATCCGTAGAAGAGAATCTGGCGAACATGTATCTGCTGCTTTAGTAGGTGAAAATAGAGGAAGAACTGATACACGTGTTAGCAGAAGTAGTATGAATTCGAATAGACGAAGTCAGTCTAGGACTGGTAGTGTTGTTTGTTGGAGTTGTGGCAAGAGGGGGCATCTTAGAAGATATTGCCTTAAGCTGAAGAATGACAAGGGTAAGGGAATTAGAGTTGATCCTGCGGATGATGTTGCAGCTATAGCTGATGGTAATTCGGATAATGCTGATTATGTCTTGTCTGTCATTGATGATTTATCGTTTGATGGATGGATTATGGATTCTGGTTTGTCTTTTGTGACATCCCGAAAATTAGTCCATTTGGGATTTATAAAATACTGAATTTTATGAATGTACTTGTAGTTAGTTCTCACCTGGAACTGATCATTCCTGGGATACTAACCAGTAGGGAAAGGCTAATTAGGGATTTAAATTGGTACGACTAAAGAAAACTCGATCATGAATGGACTTTCGACCATAAAGTCGTCGATGTGATATGTTGAGCCACTGTTGGTCGATCCAAGGATAGTCAGGGGTCAGCTCGCCACTGTCATAGTTGTCACGCCCCGAACCCCATCGAGTACGCGACATCCCTCTTCGGTCAAATTAGTGCGACGTCCCAGGAAACGTCGCCGACCCAAACGAACCCATCAGAGTTTAATCGTGGCGGAAACATCAAACACCCAAACAATAATTCACTTAGGGTACTAGGGAAAATAAATTGCCAAACCACCAAATCATCAACTATACTTCGATTTAAGCATAATATCCATTTCTACATAAACTTATGCCACAACCGCCAATTTACAAACCACAAAGCAAAATATGCACAATGAACTACTAAACTGCAAACCACCGATATTACAGAAAGATCAGTAGCCTGGGTAAGCACTACACCAAAACGGGACACTTCCAAAGTCTTCTTCAGCTCCAAACTAATCCCTACGCTCTCTAGACGGCGTCCGCTCTGACTCACTCCCTTCGGAATCCTCGTCCGAATCCTCATCAGGTACAGCTTCATCCGACGACTCCAAATCGGCCTCAACTCGATCGGGAATTCTACCACATCATGATAAGTATGCATAACAATTCCAAATACGCGATGGTGGCGGCTGCAGAAGGTTCATGGCTCGGGCGGTTGATCTGAAATGGTTTGGTTGATACAACCATGAAACACTTCTCAATAAGTACACAACCTAACCCTTTTCTAGGCTACCACGTATTCCAGACAAGTCCAGACGCCGAATCAAGCAACACACAAACAACATCTGTGACATTCCGAATTTCGGCCCATTTTTGGGATTTATAAAACGTGTAATTCGTCAATGTGCTTATAGTAAAATCTCGCCCGGGAACTGATCACTCCCGGTTATTGTTTTAAATTTGAGATTTCGCTAGAATCGCATTTGATCGAATTTTGCCGTTATTTAGAGCCCAAACTTTGATGTCGAATTTCTCGGAGTTTCGGGATGAATTTAATTGGACGGTGTCGATATTATTGTGGCCAGCCTTGATATTGCCCGGGATATGTGAAAAGTGGATTTTTGACCGGGTGCAGATTTGGACTAGTAGACCTCCCTCGAGGTAGTTTGATTTAATTAATTTGGCCTTTGTCCCTTATTATATTTTAGGATTAATTTGGATCGGTAGATCGCTTTCGATTTTAAATATAGGCCATCGGATCGCAATTATTATTTGAATGTTTATTTATTTTTCTCTCTCTCTTTCTCTCTCTCTCCGGTCACTTTCCCTTCCTTCGCACGTCTGTCCCCCCCTGTTAGACCCATCCACTCCTCTCTCTCTCTTCCTTTTCTTTCTTTCTTCTTCTTTTCTTTTCTTCCTCTCTTCTTCTTCTTCTCCGTGGGTTTTCTCTTTCGACCGCGACTGCTTTGGCCTCCTACTTGCTGCTCACCAGGACCAGCCCAGCCACCATCCACCGTTCGCCTCGCGCCGACGTCGCCCGACCGAGCCGCGCCGCCGCTCGTCGCCCGCGACCGCCGCTGCCCGGCCACTGCTCGCTGTCGCTGGTCACCCCGCGTTACGCGAGCGCAGGCTTGTTCGCTCGCCTTGCATCCGCCGCGGTCCGGCGTCGCCCGAGCTGTCCGCCGGCCTTGTCCTCCGTCGCCCGGCCACCGAGACGCCGTCCCGTGCCACCTCCGGCCGCCGCGTGCCTCCTCTTCCCCGGTGCTTTCCCACGTCGGGCTCCCGGCTCGCCGCCGCCGCGTGCCGCTTCGTTCCGGCCGCCGCCGCTCCGCCCTCTGCCCCTCGGTCTTTCCCCTCGGTCACCTCCTCCGCCCAGTTGCCCCTTGGCCGCCACAGCCCCCTTTCCCCTACTTTTCCTTCCTCCCCGACGTCTCCCCTGTTTTTCTCTTCCCCGGCGTCGCCTCGTCCAGCCGCCGTCGCTGCTCCGTCCGCCACCACCCAGCCCCCAGCGACCTTGCTCAGCCGCCGTACTCGCCAGGATAGCCCAACCGCCGTTGTCGTCGCCGTCGCCCGAGCGTCCCGGGCCGTGGCCGAGCTCACCTAGCCGCTGCCCAACCAGCCCGAGCTTGCCCAGGCCGTGGCCGGACTGCCCCGGGCCGTGGCCGTGTGCCGAGCCTTGGCCGAGCTCCGCGCCCGTCGCACCCTCGTCGTTACTATTCACCCGGCCCGTTTTGAGCCCGTGCGAGTTTTTCCCCGGCCAAATTGAAATAAGTGACCTCCTAATCCTTATTTAGGACTATGGGTATTTTTAGACTTGTTTAGGATGTGATTAGTACTGGTTTAAGGGCTAAACGTGGATTATGGTCAATATTCGTATGTGCGTTTTTGTTAAATTAAATTGTGATAATTGTGGGGCTTAATTAGTGGTTAATTATGGTGGGTTAAGTATCCGTATTGTCGTGGCGTGTGTGGGAAATTTACGTGTGATTGTGGCCGGCTTGAATGTCGGAATCGTGAGCTTGTGAATTGGAATTGGGATGATTGTGGGTGCATGTTTGTGGCTATTGTTGGTGGGTTAATGATTGGTTTATCGTGGCATTTGTGAGTGGAATTGATAGCTGAATGTGACTGACTTGAAGGTCGGGTTGGTGGAATATTGTGATGAGCATGCCTTGAGTTCGATTGGTACGACTTGTGTGAATGGCGAATTGTGTGGTGATGCATGTGCATGAGAAAAGCCCGGATTGATCGGAGGGCTGCCAACCTGAGACGTGGTTACGCGGGTGTGGCGAGAAAGGCATGACCAGACCTGAGGCGTAGGTTACGCGAGTCATTGGAAGGGGAAAAATGTCCTGAGGCGTGGTTACACGGGACTGAGCCCGGCTTGATCTAAGGACTGAGCCTGAGGCGCAGTGGTGCGGGCTGTGAGATTGGGCCTGAGGCGCAGTGGCGCGGGCAGTGTGAGAGGACCTGGGAGGTCATGGAAAGTTGTTCGACCACGCATGCGAGTTGAGTGTGATTGAATTGATTGAACTGATTGGACTGGCTGATTGAATGTGTGATTGAATTGGTTGGATTGATTGAGTGCAAGTGTGATTGGCGTTTGATTGATTGTGATATGTTATTAAGTTAGTATTATTGTCTTGTCGCGTTTAACTAACGTGCAGAGCATGCGTTTGATGGCGAGGTAAGTACAATGACGTGAATTCTCTATGTTGAGGGTTAGATTGCTTGTACGACTTGTCTGGGTACGCATTGGCCTACGTAGGGTTTAGGGTGTTGCTTATTGAGACTCGTTCTCACGTTTATTATATAACCACTTTCAGATCCGCGACCGTGATCGATTCGGAGATGCCGCCAGAGTACTACAGGGATTGAAGGATAGATCAAATTTACCCTGTCTTTTGAGTACCTTTTTGTAGAGGAGATAAGCTTGTCAACCACCGCCCCCTTTTGAAAAGTGTGGTTTGAAATTAGTAGCCCAGGTGATCGTTCTGTAATAGTGACTACTTTATGATATTTTGGAATTATTGTTTTGCGCTATCCTTTCGTCATCATATTAGTTGTCTGGGTTGTTTTATTTCGCTTCTGCTTGCATAGTTCGTTTGGGTCGGCGACGTGTCCTGGGACGTCGCGTTCAATTCGACCATGGACGGATGTAGCGGGTTTGGTGGGGTCCGGGGCGTGACAACAACCACACAATCGTACTAATAATCACATGCGATCCTACCTGGGATCCATCATGCACATCCCTGCATGTTAAACAATAATACAGCCAATTCATTTATATCCATACTCATCCAGCACCATATCACGCGAGGCAAACCACACTCACACACTAACTCACGCCATGCGTCGACTTTCACAAACCTCACGCGTCAAACCAAATCCGGCTCACTCTCAACTTTTACACCACTACCTCGCCCGCATAAAACGCATCAGGCCAATGGTCTTCTGACCTCGTCAGGCATCGTCACCCCGTCGGGCCGGGCATCGTCACCTCGTCAGGGACGGCATCGTCCCATGTAAACGAACACGCCTCAGGACGGAATCCTACATTTTCAACTTTCCTTCTCTACCGCGCCCGCGTAAAACGCATCAGGCCAACGGTCTTCTGACCTCGTCAGGCATCGTCACCCTGTCGGGCCGGGCATCGTCACCTCGTCAGGGACGACATCGTCCCGCGTAAACGAACACGCCTCAGGACGGAACTTACCCCGCGTAAACGAACACGCCTCAGGGTATCACTTTTCCAACCAATCCTACATTCCCATACCTTCGTTCCACTCATTTCACACGCATCACACGGCCACACGCACACACGGCCACACACAATCTCACGCGTCACACTCACTTCGCAAATGCACATCCTTGCCACACAAACACCACACAATCACACATACTTGACACGTGAGCTCATTTCGCAATCACACCACACACCTCACGGCCATACACACAGGGCACACGACCACTCAATATTCAGCCCAACAATCATTCAGAAATCAACCAACGACTACAACCACTTTACAAACACACCATCCACATACAAACACACATTCAGGATCAATTCCCGTCACAAGGGCAGCAACTATTTAACCTCGACACCCCCACCATTTCGCTCACAAAAATGGACATATAAAGAATCGGGGTAACATTGGGCAGTTTACACAGTGACCGAAATCCCATTCAAATAAATAGTAAACAAACTCCAAAAATTCTGAAATTTGGATATGTTGCATAGAACAGCTTGGTAAACATTTTCCGTGAGGAACTCGAAACCCAGTTCCAACTGTAAACACCTCTTTTGGTCACTTGAAGTCAGATGAAAATCAACCCGTCCGGTCAGGCCGCCTGACCATAAAAATGCATCTCATCCAGTACCCAAATCACCTTGTAAAGCCTTGAAATTTTTATATGTCATAGTCACAAATGTCCCCAACAGGTTTTGTGAAGGAAGTATTTCGAAATTGGGTCTGGAAAAATTTATAAAAATTCGAACAGACCCGCAGCTCGGAGGAACAGTATTTCCAGCACACTAATTTCGGTCCAAAGATGGACTTTCGAATGGTCTCCAATGACTTCCACAAATTCTAAAATTAAATTATGTCATACTTCAAGATGTTAGGAGAAACTTTCATGAAGAAAACTTCCTCAAATTCAGCCCACACAATTCTCCACAAAAATAGCAAACCGGACGGGTACAATAACCGCGAATCCGAGAATCACACCAAACCTCCCGGATTCGAACCCCAATTGATTTCTACCGAATTTCAACCGCCAAAACTCATTCCGAGACGTCTAATCCAACACGCAACAGCCACTAACAGCCATGATCAGCCACCAACAACCACGATCAACACCCTAATCAACCCCTAAACTACCCTAAACCGCGTCTAAACGAGTCCGATAATACCCGATGTCCTAGGCAAGGGTTAGATTGCGACTTACCGAGTTCTAGACTAACGCGGCTAAAACGAAAAGCGGCGCCGAAAGGCGGGGACAGCAGCAAACGGCGGCGCGGCTTGGGCAGACGGCGAGCGGCGGCGGCCTTCCTTGGCCGACCAGCTCACAGCCAAGAGAGAGAATCGGGAGGGAGAGAGGACGGCGTGAGGGTCGGGGGCAGCTCGGTGGCGTGGTACGGCTGCGGTCCGGGCGAGAGAGAGAGAGAACGGAGGGGAGGCTCTCGGTGGGGGAGAGGGAACCGTGAGAGAGGAGAGAGAAAATGAGGAGAGAGAGAAGGTGGGGTCTTGACTAAATAGTGAAACTTGGACCAAAACGGCAAATTACGATCTTGCCCTTGTCTAATCTTTTCAATCAACGGTCCAGATTCGATCTTATCTTGAAACTGACGGCCGAGATCGAATCTTACCCAAAATATCCAAGGGCAATTTGGGAATTTCATACAATTTCAAGGGCAAATATGTCCAACCAAATATTTAGGGCAAAATTACCAAAATGCCCTTGCCCATTATAACTAACCCTTTATAAATCCTTATAGGTAAAATGGTCACTTTCTTCATTTCTCATCGAAATCGAATTTTCCCGAAGGAATCGGGACAATCCAAAATTGCATGATCCATTCACAACGTCATTCTAACGCCCCGTTGTGACTTCCTAATTTTTCCGGTGTCCGATTTGGGCTCAAACGAATAATTTAAATTTTATTAAACGCAACTCGAGCGTTTCTCAAACTAACGGGCGGCTCGTTGGGGAAATTCGCATATTCGAGCCGTGACTGATAATAAATTGGGTCACGTGCAAGTTCGTTCAGTTCGTGACGATTTTGGTTGTCATTTAAATCGCGAGGATCAATCACTAGATCCGAGGGGTACGATCGTTCGGTATAGGTTCAGGATCATTCGTCAATTCATTTCGTGGTCCGGCGGAATTACCCGCGATCCACTACTATGACAGTGGCGAACTGACCCCTAACTATCCTTGGATCGGCCAACAGTGGCTCAAAATGTCACCTCGGCGATTTTATGGTCGAAAATCAATTCACAATCGAATTTTCTCTTAGTCGCACGAATTTAAATCCATGATTAGCCTTTCCCCAAAGGTTAGTGTCCCAGGAATGATCAGTTCCGGGCGAGAACTAACTACGAGTACATTTATAAAACCAAATATTTCACAAATCCCAAATGGACAATTTTCAGGATGTCACAACTCTTCCCTCCTTACAAAAATTTCGTCCTCGAAATTTACAAATCCCATCACTACTCAAACAAATGGGGTATTGACGTTGCATTTGCTCTGCACTTTCTCACGTTGCGCCTTCTGTCCCGTGGTGCTCCCAAATAACCTTGACCATCGGGATAGTCTTGTTCCTCAAAACCCGTTCTTTCCAATCTTCAGTCTGTACTGGTTTCTCGACATATGACACCTTGTCATCAACTTCTATCTCCTCATAATTTAACACGAGTTGGGTCCGGTTCATATTTCTTTCTCTAACTTCGTCCCAACATTTCTACATGCTCTGCAATACAGCACTTCAAACGGTGCCATCCCAATACTCTGCTGAAAACTGTTATTATATGCAAATACTACTAAGGGCAATTGTTCTTCCCACTTACCTTGAAAATCAAGCACACATGCCCGAAGCATATCCTCTAAAGTCTGAATCGTCCTCTCAGACTATCCATCCGTTTGTGGATGATAAGTTGTGCTAAACTACAGCTTTGATCTTAATGCCGTCTGTAGACTTTTCCAAAAATTTGCGGTGAACCTAGGATCACGGTCCGACGTAATTGTCACTGGTACTCCGTGCAATCCGACAATCTGTCGCATGTACAATTTCGTACACCTTTCCGACTAAAAGTCCTTTCGCATTGCCAGGAAGTGCGTTAACCTGGACAATCGATCCACTATCACCCAAATAGAATCGTGTCCTCTCTGGTTCCTTGGTAGTTCCGTCACATAAATCATATTTATATGCTCCCATTTCTTTTTTGGGATTCCCAAAGTTCGCAATAATCTTCCAGGCTTACAACGTTGCGCCGCCACTTGTTGGCACGTCAACACTTGGCCACATTCCTTTTCAGATCACTCCACCGATAATGTTACCGTATCATCAGGCACGCACAATCATCCTTGAAACTTCAAAATTCTAACCTCGGACACTTGAAAGTCCGATTTCCCCTTAGCGCCATCCATTTCTAGACTCTTCCAAATCTCAGGGTCTATAGACTGCAACGCCTTAATCCTTGCTTGGATCTCCGGTTCGATTCTCAATGCAGTCATTAGATTAGACATCAGACTCACCTCGAACTCAAACCCTGAGTCTCTCAGCCTTTCCAACAAGATCTACTCCTTAACCATCATAAGCGCTATATTTCGACTTCCGACTTAGGGCATCCGCTACTCGATTCTCTTTCCCGGGATGGTACAGGATATCGCAGTCGTAATCCTTAAGAAGTTCTATCCATCGGCGCTGCCAACTCTAAATCATGCGTCGGATATTTCATTTCATGCGGCCTCAACTGGCGCGACGCATATGCAACTAATCTTCCAAGCTAAATTAATACACATCCCAGTCCTTTTTAATGGCGCGTTACCATAGACCTCAAATCTTCCTGATCCATACGGAATAGTCAAGATCGGGGCAGTTATCAGCCTATACTTCAACTCCTGACAACTCCTTTCACATTTTTCATCCCACTCAAACTTAGTTTCCTTCATACACAGTCGCGTCAACGGCCTGGCTATCGATAAGAATCCTTCTACCAAACGTCGATAATAACTGGCCAAGCCTAAGAAACCTCGAATCTCTATCACTGATACTAGTCTTAGCCACTTAGTCACGGCCTCAACTTTTAACGGATCCACAGAAATTTCATTTTCCGACATTATGAGTCCAATGAACGCTACCCTGCTAAGCCAAAACTCATGCTTACTCAACTTGGCGCAGAGTGTGTGTTCTCTTAAGGTCCGTAGCACATTACTCAAATGTACTTCATGTTCCTCAGGGTTTCTTTCGAATACTCTAGTATATCGTTACTGAAAACGGTGACGAACTGGTCTCGAAGTTCCTTAAACAACCTACTCATTATATCCATAACGGCAGCAGGGGCATTGGCTAGACCAAAGGGCATCACTGTGAACTTATAGTGCCCGTACCGCATCCTAAAAGCAGCCTCGGAATATTCTCTTTCTTGATCCATAATTAATGAAATTCGGTACGTAGATCAATCTTAGAGAACACTGGGGTTTCTTGCAATAGATCAAACAGATTATCAATCATCGGCAGTGGTTACTTATTCTTAATCGTCACCTGACTCAACTGCCGGTAATTCATACATAACCTCATCGTCCCATTCTTCTTCCTTACAAGCAGGACCGGCGTTTTCTATGGAAACACACTAGGACGACCGAAACCCTTGTCCAGTAGTTCCTGCATTTGGACTTTTAATTCCTCCAATTCTGACAACAACATCCTAAAAGGCAGCTTCGAGATTGGCTCAACCCTAGGGTCAACTCGATAACAAACTTTGTTTCTCTTACTGGTGGCAATCCCGGCAATTCCCGAGGAGAGACATCGGAAAATTGCACACCACTGCTATATCCTCTAACCGCACTTCCTCTGTCGTCAAATCAACCACACTTACTAGGTAACCTTTACAACCCTCATCCAACCATTTAGTTGCTTTTACTAGTAAAACTAATGGGATCAAGGTTCCTCTTCGACTCCCCATTAACTCGGGTTTAGGGTGTCCAGCCGGACTAAACTAAATCACCCAGCCACTACAATCCATCACGGCATTTTGATTAACTAACCAATCTATGTCCACAATTACATCGAGGCCATACATAGCCAGGACTGCTAGGTTTATCCTTTCTTCTCTATCATCGATCACAGAAGTGGCAGTCCTTTCTATCACCTCAGAATTATTTGCCTTGGCCCGCTCATAATTCTCCTTATAGTCCTTCAGACTCAGTGATATCGTCTGACTACAGAGGTCCGACTTCAATCCATCACGGAACCTCCGGGCTCTATCCAATGAGTCCTTCATTATTTTTGAGGCAAACCTAGATAACCGAGTGAACTCAGCCCCATACTGGTCCACTGTTCTCTGCCCCTGACGAAGCCTCATGAACTCCGCCAACTTCTACTCCCGGGCACTCTCAGAGGAATACTTACCATTAAGGGTTTCCACAAACATCGCTCAAGTCTGGGCGGTATCAACCGGGAACACTCTTCCTCTGGTGGCTTTTCACCAGTCATTTGCATTTCCTTGCAACTGATACACTACTAACGTTACTTTCTCCTCATCCGTACACCCCAATACCTCGAAGACTTTTTCTAATTCTTCTATCCAAAGTGATACGACCTCAAGATTATCTCTAACATCAAACTTAGGGGGCTTTAACTTCAGAAACTGCTCGACTAGCTAATGCATTAGTCGATTCGCATTTACCTGCCCCTGTCCTTAATTTCCATTGTTGCCATTAATGGCAACAGCTACAACGGCCTCAACCGCTTGGGCAATAGTGGCATATCGCTCCTGAGTCTGCCTGCCCATCAAAGTCCCAACTTCATCAAGGGTCCTTAAAATTCCATCCGCTCTGGGGTCTACTGCAACTCTAGCGTTAACCCCGATGTCCTCTACAACTCCAACATCAATTCTGGGGTCCTCCATAGCTCTAACTCGAGCACCACCTCGACTCCTTACTCTTCTTCTTACGCCCCTTCCTGTATCTCTTCCTGTTCCTCTTCCTACACCTCTTCCTTCACTGCTCATTATCCCAATTTCTATCACTCTCCTACCTACTATAATTCCATACAGGAATTAGAAACCTAGGCCAACTATACCAGTCTAGTCCTAGGCAGTGAATTACAACAATAATTCACTTAGCAGGCAATCCACCATCACAACACCAAATCACAATCAATGAGGTTCGAGCACATACCTTAGGTCCGGACGCACTTGCACTTCAATCATTACAACACTCAATTCAATTAGCAATCACCACAACAGTCTGGAAATACGTGTAGCGCTAGACACACCTATGGCTTACTAAGGTTTCCCTAGCCAACTACAGCTACCCTAGATGGCTACCCCAGGGTTCCCACTCCTTATCACTCCAGACTTCGACCGACCTAGATCGAGCTGTCATCGCTCTGATACCAATTCAACTAGGATGTCACACCCCGAACCCCATCGAGTACGCGACATCCCTCTTCGGTCGAATTAGTGCGACGTCCCAGGAAACGTCGCCGACCCAAATGAACCCATCAGAGTTTAATCGCGGCGGAAACATCAAACACCCAAACAATAATTCACTTAGGGTACTAGGGAAAATAAATTGCCAAACCATCAAATCACCAACTATACTTCGATTTAAGCATAATATCCATGTCTACATAAACTTATGCCACAACCGCCAATTTACAAACCACAAAGCAAAATATGCACAAGGAACTACTAAACTGCAAACCATCGATATTACAGAAAGATCAGTAGCCTGGGTAAGCACTACACCAAAACGGGACACTTCCAAAGTCTTCTTCAGCTCCAAACTAATCCCTACGCCCTCTAGATGGCGTCCGCTCTAACTCACTCCCTTCGGAATCCTCGTCCGAATGCTCATCAGTTACAGCTTCATCCGACGACTCCAAATCGGCCTCAACTCGATCGGGAATTCTACCACATCATGATAAGTATGCATAACAATCCCAAATACGTGATGGCGGCGGCTATAGAAGGTTCATGGCTCGGGCAGTTGATCTGAAATGGTTTGGTTGATACAACCATGAGGCACTTCTCAATAAGTACACAACCTAACCCTTATCTAGGCTACCACGTATTCCAGACAAGTCCAGACGCCGAATCAAGCAACACACAAACAACATCCACACAATCGTACTAACAATCACATGCGATCCTACCTGGGATCCATCATGCACATCCCTGCATGTTAAACAATAATACATCCAATTCATTTATATCCATACTCATCCAGCACCATATCACGCGAGGCAAACCACACTCACACACTAACTCACGCCATGCGTCGACTTTCACAAACCTCACGTGTCAAACCAAATCCGGTTCACTCTCAACTTTTCCACCACTACCGCGCCCGCGTAAAACGCATCAGGCCAACGGTCTTCTGACCTCATCAGGCATCGTCACCCCGTCGGGCCGGGCATCGTCACCTCGTCAGGGATGGCATCGTCCCGCGTAAACGAACACGCCTCATGACGGAATCCTACATTCTCAACTTTCCTTCTCTACCGCGCCCGCGTAAAACGCATCAGGCCAACGGTCTTCTGACCTCGTTAGGCATCGTCACCCTGTCGGGCCGGGCATCGTCACCTCGTCAGGGACGACATCGTCCCGCGTAAACGAACACGCCTCAGGACGGAACTTACCCCGCGTAAACGAACACGCCTCAGGGTATCACTTTTCCAACCAATCCTACATTCCCATACCTTCGTTCCACTCATTTCACACGCATCACACGGCCACACGCACACACGGCCACACACAATCTCACGCGTCACACTCACTTCGCAAATGCACATCCTTGCCACACAAACACCACACAATCACACATGCTTGACACGTGAGCTCATTTCGCAATCACACCACACACCTCACGGCCATACACACAGGGCACACGGCCACTCAATATTCAGCCCAACAATCATTCAGAAATCAACCAACGACTACAACCACTTTACAAACACACCATCCACATACAAACACACATTCAGGATCAATTCCCGTCACAAGGGCAGCAACTATTTAACCTCGACACCCCCACCATTCCGCTCACAAAAACGGACATCTAAAGAATCGGGGTAACATTGGGCAGTTTACACAGTGACCGAAATCCCATTCAAATAAATAGTAAACGAACTCCAAAAATTCTGAAATTTGGATATGTTGCGTAAAACATCTTGATAAACATTTTCCGTGAGAACTCGAAACCCAGTTCCAACTGTAAACACCTCTTTTGGTCACTTGAAGTCAAATGAAAATCAACCCGTCCGGTCAGGCCGCCTGACCATAAAAATGCATCTCATCCAGTACCCAAATCACCTTGTAAAGCCTTGAAATTTTTATATGTCATAGTCACAAATGTCTTCAACAAGTTTTGTGAAGGAAGTATTTCGAAAATGGGTTTGGAAAAATTTATAAAAATTTGAACAGACCCGCAGCTCGGAGGAACAGTGTTTCCAGCACACTAATTTCGGTCCAAAGATGGACTTCCGAATGGTCTCCAATGATTTCCAAAAATTCTAAAATTAAATTATGTCATACTCTAAAATGTTTGGAGCAACTTTCATGATGAAAACTTCCTCAAATTCAGCCCACACAATTCTCCACAAAAATAGCAAACCGGACGGGTACAATAACCGCGAATCCGAGAATCACACCAAACCTCCCGGATTCGAACCCCAATTGATTTCTACCGAATTTCAACCGCCAAAACTCATTCCGAGACGTCTAATCCAACACGCAACAGCCACTAACAGCCACGACCAGCCACCAACAACCACGATCAACACCCTAATCAACCCCTAAACTATCCTAAACCGCGTCTAAACGAGTCCGATAATACCCGATGTCCTAGGCAAGGGTTAGATTGCGACTTACCGAGTTCTAGACTAACGCGGCTAAAACGAAAAGCGGCGGCGAAAGGCGGGGACGGCAGCGAACGGCGGCGCGGCTTGGCGGCTTGGGCAGACGGCGAGCGGCGGCGGCCTTCCTTGGCCGACCCCGGCTCACGGCCAAGGGAGAGAATCGGGAGGGAGAGAGGGACGGCGTGAGGTCGGGGGCAGCTCGGTGGCGTGGTACGGCCGCGGTCCGGCGAGAGAGAGAGAGAACGGAGGGAGGCTCTCGGTGGGGGAGGGGGAACCGTGAGAGAGGAGAGAGAAAATGAGGAGAGAGAGAAGGTGGGGTCTTGACTAAATAGTGAAACTTGGACCAAAACGGCAAATTACGATCTTGCCATTGTCTAATCTTTTCAATCAACGGTCCAGATTCGATCTTATCTTGAAACTGACGGCCGAGATCGAATCTTACCCAAAATATCCAAGGGCAATTTGGGAATTTCATAAAATTTCAAGGGCAAATATGTCCAACCAAATATTTAGGGCAAAATGACAAAAATGCCCTTGCCCATTATAACTAACCCTTTATAAATCCTTAGGGGTAAAATGGTCACTTTCTTCATTTCTCATCGAAATCGAATTTTCCCGAAGGAATCGGGACAATCCAAAATTGCATGATCCATTCACAACGTCATCCTAACGCCCCGTTGTGACTTCCTAATTTTTCCGGTGTCCGATTTGGGCTCAAACGAATAATTTAAATTTTATTAAACGCAACTCGAGCGTTTCTCAAACTAACGGGCGGCTCGTTGGGGAAATTCGCATATTCGAGCCGTGACTGATAATAAATCGAGTCACGTGCAAGTTCGTTCGGTTCGTGACGATTTCGGTTGTCATTTAAATCGCGAGGATCAATCACTAGATCCGAGGGGTACGATCGTTCGGTATAAGTTCATGATCATTCGTCAATTCATTTCGTGGTCCGGCGGAATCACCCGCGATCCACTACTATGATAGTGGCGAACTGACCCCTAACTATCCTTGGATCGGCCAACAGTGGCTCAAAATGTCACATTGGCGATTTTATGGTCGAAAATCAATTCACGATCGAATTTTCTCTTAGTCGCACGAATTTAAATCCATGATTAGCCTTTCCCCAAAGGTTAGTGTCCTAGGAATGATCAGTTCCGGGTGAGAACTAACTACGAGTACATTTATAAAACCAAATATTTCACAAATCCCAAATGGACAATTTTCAGGATGTCACAATAGTAGTGGATCGCGGGTGATTCCGCCGGATCGCGAAATGACTTGACAAATGATCCTGAACCTATACCAAACGATCGTGCCCCTCGGATCTAGTAATTGATCCTCGCGATTTTAATGTCAACCGAAGTCGTCACGAACCGGATGAACTTGCACGTGACCTGAATTATTGTCAGTCACGAGTCGAATATGCGAATTTCCCCAACAAGCCGCCCGTTAGTTTGAGAAACGCTCGAGTTGCGTTTAATAAAATTTGATTATTTAATTTAGCCCAAACTGGACATCGGAAAAATTTGAAAGTCACAACAGGACGTTAGGACGACGTTGCGGATGGAACGTACAATTTTAGACGGTCCCGATTACTTCAGAAAAATTCGATTTCGATGAGAAATGAAGAAAGTGACCATTTTGCCCCTAAGAACTTATAAAGGGTTAGTTTTATGGGCAAAGGGCATTTTGGTCATTTTACCTTCAAATTTGGAAAAGACAATTTTGCCCTTGGACTTATTGAGAAATTACAAGATTACCCTTGGATATTTTTGGAAAGATTCGATCTCGGCCGTCGGTTTCAAGATTAGATCGAATCTCGACCGTCGGATCAAAAAGTAGAGAGAAGGGCATTTTGGTAATTTGCCACTTTGGGTCAAATTGCACTATTTAGGTCCAAATGACCGTTCTCTCTCCTCCATTTCTCTCTCTCCCCACCGAAAATCTCCCCCCTTCACCGTGAGCTCTTCCCCTCCGGCCGATCAACCCCTCCTTGGCCGTACGCCGGCGCCGCCGCCCACCGCCTGTCGAGCCGCAGCCACCGCCGTCCGTACGCCGCCGGTCACCACCCCGCCGTTTGCCGCCGTCCCTCCCCTTCTCTCTCTCTCCTCGTGTGGCCGTGGGTCTCGGCCAAGGCAAGCCGCGCCCCGCCGTCGCCGTTCTCGCCACCAAGCCTCGCTGCCGTTCACCGCTGTTCCCGATTAAGTGCCGCCGCTTTCCGTTCTAGCCACGTGAGTCTAGAACTTGGTAAGTCGCGCTCTAAACCCAATTTAGGACTTCGGGTATCGACGGGTGATTTTTGGTTGAAATCGGGTTTAAATTATGTGCGAATTTGCATGATTTAGGAGTGGAATTATGTGGCGGGCCTTAGGATTGAATTTGGAAATTTTTTGTGGAATATTTGAGAACAACAGTGGGCTGTGAGTGGCTGTGCAGTGGGCTGTGATGGGCCGATCGGGACGCAAATTGGATTTTTAGAACCGGTAATTAATGGTGAGAAAGTGTCGTGAATGACCGGAACTGATTTGACGCCATTTGTTTGGAGAAAAATGGCAAATTGTGTGTTTAATGCGTGTTTGATCTATGACTGAATTGTGGTGATTAAATTGAGTGCGTGGTTGTGTGGTTAAATGATTGAAATATGCCTGTTGGGTGCACGCTTGGGCCAGACTGATTTAATTGTTAGAATTGGCCATGTCAAATGCTGAGTGAGCATGGATTGTGTGTAATTGATGCGTGTACGGGCCACATGTGATGGGCCAGTTGAGTGTGGTAAATGCTTGTTGAGCATGTGCACGAGTAAGAAAGAAATGTGGTATGACATGTGTTTGTGGAAATTGTTCCGTCCTGAGGCGTGTTCGTTTACGCGGGACGATGCCCGGTATTACCGGAAGACTGCTAGCTTGAGGCGTGTACTTCAACGCGGGTTGCGCAGTATGTGACATCCCGAATTTCGGCCCATTTTTGGGATTTATAAAACACGTAATTTGTCAGTGTGCTTATAGTAAAATCTCGCCCGGGAACTGATCACTCCCGATAATCATTTTAAATTAGAGATTTCGCTAGAATCGCACTCGATCAAATTTGGCCGTTATTTGGATCCCGAACTTGACAGTCGATTTTCGGGAGTTTCGAGACAAAATAAATTGGACGGTGTCAATATTATGGTAGCCAACGTTGAGATTTTCAGGAATGATGGAAAAAGGGGAGTTTTTGACCACGTGCGAATTTGGACTAGTAGACCTCTCTCGTTATATTTTGGTCTAATTAATTTGGCCTTTGTCCATTTTTATATACGAGGCTTATTTTGGACCGGTAGATCGTTTTTGGTTTTGAATTTGGACCATCGGTTTGCAAATAATATTTGAATGTTCAAATTATTTCTTATTCTATTTCTCTCTCTCTCTCCTCCCCCTCTGCTGCGCACGATGGCCCCCTCCACGTGTCTCCTCACGCTCATTTGTTTCCTCGAGACCTTCTCTCTCTCTCTCTCTTCTTCTCTCTCCTTTCCTTCTCCCTTCTTTCTTCTTCTTCCTCCTTCCTCCCGCATCACGTTACGCTCCCCGCTTCGCTCCTTCTCCCTGCTGCGCGACGCCGACCGCTTTGAGCTCGCCAGCCGCCGCGCTGCGCCGCCGCCATCGACAACTAGCTCGACCGCCGCGCCGTCGTCCGCCAGTCGCCGCCCCGACCGGCTGGTTTCCCCCTCTGTTCCAGGTCTCGTTTCCCGATCCTTCCGCGCGCGTGTCTTCCACCGCGCCGCCGTTCACCGCCGCACGCCTCACCGCCCATCTAGCCGGTGTTCCTGTCTACCCGGAGCCGCTGTTCGTGCCGCCGATCGTCCGAGCCGACCGTCCCCGTCACTCCTTTCTCTTCTCTCTCTCCCTCCGGCTTGGGCCAGATCTGGCCGTGTCGGCGTTGCTCGCCGCCGCGAGCCGCGCTTCTGCCAACCGTTGCGCCATTACTCAGCCCGCCGACCGCCACCCCACCGCTCGGCCGACAACCCAACACCATCCCCTCCCCGTCTCGGGGTCACCGCTCTCTCCTCCTCGCTTCGCCTTCAACGCCCCTCGTTCCCGCCGCCGCCGCCGTGGCCGCCGCCGAACGCCGGAAGCCGCGGGCTGTTCCGGCGAGGCCTCGGTTCTCCCTTGTTGCCGCCGAGCTGTTGCTGCCTCAGCCGGACCTCCTTGTCGCCCGGCTGTGGCCGAGAGCCTCGCCAATCGCCGCCGCCGCCGCTGTTCCAACGACTTCCCCGCTGTCCAGCTTCATTTTATTGCTCAAATCAAGGTAAGCAACTCCCTAAACTTTGTCTAGGACATTGGGTACTAGTAGACTTGTTTAGGGAGCAATTAGTGTGGATTGAGGGCTGTTTAAGGACTGATTGGGTTGCTAGATTTGTGGACTGATGATGGCTGGATTTTGAATTGTTTATGGCTGATTCGGTGATTGAGTATGGTGGGCCTTAATGGCTGGTTTGATGGAGTGACATCGGTTGGGTTATCGAGTTAAATGCGTTAAATCGTGTTGGAATGGCGAGCTATGTTTCGGTTGAGCGTTGCTGGATGTGTGGGCTGATTTGGTGCCCGAATCGCATATGTCGATGGTTATTTTGATGGCTGGATTTTAGCGGGATGAGGAAGTGACGTTGGTTGGGTTATTGAATGAAATGCGGATTAATATGTGTCGGAGTGGCGAGTCGTGTCGCGATGAATTAATGCCGGGTTAGTAGGTTGATTTGACGCTCCATTGGCGTATAATATTCGTTGTTTCTATGGCTAGTTGTTGTTGCCTTGAGATAACCGATTGCGAGTGTGCATTTGTGATTTTAACTGTTAGAATCTCGGTTGTTTGATTTGCTAAGCGTGGCTGATTTTGTGGCGGGTTACGGCTGAAATTGTGGCTGAACTTATGGCTTGTTTGATGGTGGAATCTATGTCAAGAGCATTGGTTGTTTGTGTGTGATTCAATGCTCGATTGGCTGTCATTCATGTTGGTCACTTGTGATTGGGTTGACACAGTCTATGTGAGCTTGAATTACAGTGATAGATGTGCTTGTGTTAGCTTGACGTGTGACCGACACTTGGTTCGAGTGAATTGTATGGCGTGTGTGGTTGATTGAATAAGCCCGGATTGATCGGAGGGCTGCCAACCTGTAGGGTGTTGACCCGGGTTGTAAGAAAGGACCTGTAGGGTGTTGACCCGGGTCGTGAGAATGGTCCTGGGGCATGTTGACGCGGGACAAAGCCCGGATTGATCGGAGGCTGCCCGGCTGGAGCGTGTTGACGCGGGTGGCGAGAAAGGACGTGGGGTGTTGACCGGGTTATGAAAAAGTTAGATGAATGCGCATGTGTATTGTACCTAATGGAATTGGTGAATGTACGTGTGAATGACGTTCGAGTGATTGTGATATGTACGTGAAGTGTTATTGTATTACAGTGATTTGACTAATGTGTAGAGCTAGCGTGTGATTTGAGACAAGGTAAGTACATTATATGAAATTTGTTATGTGAATAATTAGATTGCCTTTTTTAGACTCGTCTGGGTACGCATTGGCCTATGTGGGGTTTAGGGGTCTGCTTATTGAGAAATATTCTCACGGTTATTATATAACCACTTTCAGATCCGCGACCGTGATCGACTTGAAGATGCCGCCAGAGTACTATAGGGATTGAAGGATATATCAATTTACCCTGTCTTTTGAGTATATTTTTGTAGAGGAGATAGGCTTGTAAACCACCGCCCCCTTTTGAAAATTGTGGTTTTTAAATTGGTAGCCTGGATTACTGTTTTGTATTAATGACTGCTTTATGAAATTATTGTTTCGTGCTATCCTTTTGTCATCTTGTTAGTTGTCTGGGTTGTTTTATTTTGCTTCCGCTTGCGTAGTTCGTTTGGGTCGGCGACGCGTCCTGGGACGTCGCGTTCAATACGACAGTTGAAGGGGTGTCGCGAGCCCGTTGGGGTTCGGGGCGTGACACAGTAGGTGGTAGATGTTGAGTCTGAGGCGCGTACTTCAACGCGGGTAAGAAATATGGCCTGAGGCGTGTACGTTTACGCGGGCCCGGAAGTGTTGTGGAAAGAGGTCGCAGCGTACCTGAGGCATGTACTGTAACGCGGGTCACTGGCGAGGCATGTGGAAACGAGATAATGAGAACGGAATGAGTGCATGTCATGAGATTTGTACAAGATTGTGATTGTATGTGATATGCCTGCTATGTGATGATTTGATTTGTGTGATTGTGTTTGTGTAATTATCTGGAGGTACGTGATAGCCTAGGTGGGGTTTAGGGGTGTACTTACTGAGATGTGATCTCATGGTTGTCTCAACCAATATTTTCAGAACCCCGACCTGAGCCATGAATCCTCCGCCACCGCCACCAGAGCGTTTTGGGGTGCCAGTGCACACCGAGAATAAGGTTGCAGAATTTCCGATGGGTGATGGAATGACCTGGATTAAGCATACCACAACGGTTTTCGTAGAAGTAGGATTACCTTTATGGGAGACTCATGTTTATACTGCCTGGTTCTTCCGGGATGTAGATGGGGATGAGTTCGGGCCCGTTAGGGGTTTTGATGTTTCGTTTGATCTCGTTGGGGATTGGGACCCGGCTGCCATACCCCCGATAGATGGAGAGTTGACCAGTACAGAGGTTAGCTTAGCGCAATCTGAAATGCATTCAGCACCCATCGCACAAGGATCTTCGGAAGCTGAGCACGCACCCGAGCCCGAAGCATCTCAAGCGGAAGACAATCCGATGGACATAGATTTAGAACGCATCCCCGAGGAGGAACCAGAGGAAGTGGAGCCCGAAGTGGAACCCGAGGACGAACCTGGCGAGTCTGAGGAGCCTGAGGAAGAACCGGAGTATATACTCTCGTATGAGCAGTATATGGATCCCAATTTCGTGCCTGAGTACAATTTCTTTGATTTTCTAGCCGAGGAGGATCAGAATGAAGTTCCAGCTGAGTCGGGTGACATTAATCACCCGATCGTGATAGAGGCAGAGTCGGAGTCCTCGGAAGAACAGGTTGATCAGGGAGGCTCAGATTCGGATGAAGAGGAGTCAGACTCGGAGTGGACGCCGAGTAAGGGTCGTAGGGGTTAGTGTAGGGATGGAAAGACAAGCTTTTAGCGAGTACCATTTTTGAGTGTAGGATGCCAGGTCATCGGACCTTTTTGAAAATCAGTGGTTTTAGATACGGTGTGCAAGTGTTCCTGGTGGTTGTAAACCGTAAATATTTTATAAGTATGAGAAATGAAAGTGTATATATTCTCCCTGACTTTCCCAGTTTCATTTTGTCCGGGTTGATTATGGTTTCTGCTGTGGAATTTAATCTCTGATGATATTATTAGAGGTCGGCGATACCCTGGGATGTCGCATAAATCGACCAGTAAAGGATGTTGCGTGCCCAATGGGGTTTAGGGCGTGACATCTTTTCACGCTATACCAAACAGGAACTGGTTTACTACTTATCAGTGCACGGATAGTAGTAAAGTGCAGTTGGGGAACAACGCTGAATGCGATGTTGTAGGTATTGATGATGTCAGAATCAGAATGCATGATGGTATTGTGAGGACATTGACTGGCGTGACGCATGTTCCAGAGTTGAAGAAAAATTTGATTTCCTTGAATGCTCTGGATTTAGCTGAGTGTCGGTATTCTTCAGAATGTGGAGTTCTGAAAGTTGTTCGAGGTACCTTGGTGATAATGAAAGGAATCAAGCATAATGGCCTGTATGAGCTTCAAGGTGAAATAATGACGGAATTCACTGCGGAGACGTCGAATGCATTGATTCGAGAGTCTGAATTGTGGCATATGCGTTTGGGGCACATTCGCGAGAAAAGCCTGAAGGATCTAAGTGAAAGAAATTTGCTGTGTGGTTATGTGGCTAATGAATTAAATGTATGCAGGTGCTGTGATATAGATCAACGGCGAAAAGTACAATTCAGTATGATTGTCAGAGAAAGCATGGAAATTATAGAATTAATTCACTTGGATGTTCGCAGGTTGTCGCGGTTTCCTTCGAGGAAGAGTGCCAGATTTATGCTAATAGTTATTGATGACTACTCGAGGAAGACTTGGGTGTTTGTGCTAAAGCACAAGTTTGATGCTGTTGTCAGGATAAGACAGTTAAAATCTTTGATCGAAAAGGAGATTGGTAAAACGATCAAGCAGGTGCGGACTGACATTAGTATGGAGTTTTGCTCGAAACTATTAAACGAATTCCGCATGAAGGAAGGCATAGTGAGACACCGTACTAGTGTCAATAAACCACAACATGTTGCAGAGTTGATGAGCAAAATATTACTAGAGATGGCCCATAAAATGCTCTCTAGTGCTAGTATGGCTAGGAGATTCCTGGCGGATGTGCTTAGTACGGCGAGCTACCTAAAGAATAGATCCCCATCAACTGTAATTAAATGTCGGACTCCCGAAGAAGTGTAGTCAGGTAACGATACTGATTATTCTGTTCTTAGAATTTGGTTGTCCATGTTATGTTTGAGTTAGTGATGGTAAGCTCGATAGATGGACAAGAAAGTGCATGTGCCTAGGTTATGCACACGGTGAACGGGGCTATCGGTTGTGGTGCTTGGAATTAAATTCACCTATTATCAGCAGAGAAGTTAAATTTGACGAGTTTCCAGTACTTCTGGCTAAGAGTGTTAATAGCAGTGTTTATACGGATCTGGATGGTGTTCAGCTTAAGGTGGAGTTGCAACCAGAAACTCCTGAGGTAGCGGGTGCTAGCGAAATCGACACAAATGGTGCTTGTAGCAAGGTGGAGCCTATTGAACCAACGGTTGTTGTAACTGCTGATATTGATAAGGTGCGTATTCAATCTCCCGATAGTTATGGATGCAACGATGATTTTGCTTTATCTGCGATTGAGGAAGTTGTGTCGGAAAATCTTTGTGAAGTGGTTAAAGGTGCATGTGGAGTTGGCGTTCTAATGAGGTCCACGGCTATGGTGAAGTTCAAGCCAGGCTTGGACTTGAAAGACATCTGTGGCGGTTGAGCCCATCGAGGGCTGTGGGAGAGTAGTAGCGAAATTCGGATTCTATCGAAGCGATTGTGACTTGGCTCAAACGTCGAGTCAATGTGGAGATTGTTGAAAATATGTCTCAAGTTTAAGCCCGAAGCGAAAATCTAAATATTTCGAATTGGGTATTTTACACACGTCCGAATATATATTTCCTATTTAGTGTCAGAGTCCAAGTTGGATAAAGATTCCAAGAAAAAAATAGGGAAAAGGAAATATACGAAATTAGCTATCCTAGTATGTGTTGGGAGTTCGGCCACTGAAAAGTCTTAAATTGGAAAGTCCGCATGGACTTTGAATTTGACCTTGATTCGGACATACATGGAGTTTATATGTAAGTTTCCTGTTGAAGTTGGACTTCTTGTCTTGAAGCGCCTTTTCGTGAGTGCTTGTGTGCCGTGGGCATTGTTGAAGAGTGCAGAGTGTGGTCTTCGTGCCGTTCATGTCCAGAGAAGAATTGAAGCGCCGAATCAAGTGCTTGAGGTGAATTTTCGTGGAATTACATCTTGGCATTTTCTTCGTGCGTGAGTGATTTAGCAAATTAAATCTTTTGATAAGATTTGTAATTAATTCCTTCGTGAGATTGAGAGATTATTTCGTAAAGAATTGTGAAACTAAACACTGCATGCGTTATTAGGTGTAATTGGGGCTTGGGAAACACCGAGAGTGTTTGAGTGACTCGAGTGCGATTGTAATCTCCGTTGTATCGCTTGATCTATAGTGGAATTTCGTACTACTCTTCCCGTGGACGTAAATCACTACGATCGAATCACGTAAATCTGGTGTTCAATTTATTTTCTTATTTTGTCAATTTTATTGTTCGATCGCTTGGCTTCCGCAACACCACATGCCACAGATTCAACCATGAAACATCATATTGCGTAGCATTGCATCCAACATCTTTCCCCCCACATTTTCATCATAGATGTCGATCCCCGAGGGAAGTATCCAAAGAATTCAAGATGGGAATTTCAACTCAAGTCGGCTTCACATATGTAACAGTGGTTAGTTCGCTCAATCATGATTAATGCGTTCCTAAACCTTTTTTGAAGCACATTAGTTCATAATTACAGAAAATACAACTGAGTTAAAGGGCATATAATCATCTGAACTGTTGTACCTCGTCATTAGTGAAATTTATAAATTGTTAGAGTAACTTAGAAAATGCAAGAAAAGGTTGGCAGCCGATGCGAAGCGGGCCACTGATCATGATACCAACCAACACGACCAATTCGTGAAACTCGACAGGTCCTCAACTTGAGAAACTTCAATTAATTCGGCCACGCTTTTCATCATCCATATAGTCAAGTGAACTGCCTCCCCCTCGGGAGATTCACAGCTCACTATCAATTCCCCAAAACTACATTGACTATTGATAGTTGACCAATTATTATATTATTTGGTCGACTATTTAAGTACTCCCCAGGAAACGATTCCTGTAACAGATTCAATGAGACCGAACCTGATGCCGAAGCGCGATAGAAATTAGGCTAAACAGAAGAATCGAAACGATAACGGGGTACAAACTGTTCTCTTAATCGATTAACAATCGATAAGTTTTCAAAATATCCAAAAACTACTGCCTCTCAAAACCCTAAAAACGAGTTTATAAAAGGTGTTAACCCTAATGACAAAAAAAAAAAACACAAAAAATACAAAAATACCCTTAATTTGAAAATTACTAAAATAATTGAAAAAAACCATCTAAACGACCCCGAATCGCGAAAATCCATTGTTAATCATAGCCAAAGGCTATATGTATTGATTAGTATGCCATTTCGCTTCAGCCGACCAAATTTGAGCTCAATCCGATATCGTTGACTTCAAGCCCGCCGGTTCGTCTAGCGCATAACGGGTCCGCTGGTCCCCTAGGTGCATCACCCTCCCCTGCTAGAGAAAGATTCGTCCTCGAATCTGCTTCGTCTTCATTATCATCAATCTCTTCAGGGTCTTCTTCCTCTTGAGTGTAGTAAGGTGACAAATCTGCTGCATTAAAAGTTCCAGAAACATTGTGCTCACCCGGCAACCCAGGTGGCAACTCTTCCGGTACGACATCAGCAAACTCCTCAAGCAAGGGCAGAACTTGGGTAGGAATTTTGGGACTGTCAGAATTCCGCTCCATCACCACAATGGTAAAAGCCCAAGCGCGTTCACTGCCTCTTCTAGAAATTATGACCTGGACAGTAGATTATTCTTCACTTCCTTTCTCAAATGTGAAGGACCTAGGGTAATGGTTCGGCCATCCTTCTTGAAGGTATAAGTATTTCTGAAACCATCATGCTGTGTCTTTCTGTCAAACTGCCACGGCCTCCCTAATAAAATATGACAAGCATCCATTGGGACTACATCACACCACACCTCATCGATGTAATTTTTTCCAATCGAAAATTGCACGAGACACCTTTTGCTCACCTTCACCTCGTTCCCTTTTCTAAGCCACGACAGCTTGTATGGTTGAGGATGATCTTCTGTTTTTAACCCCAACTTTTCCACCATAGTCATGGACACCACATTCTCGCAATTCCCACCATCTATTATCATGCTGCATACTTTTCCTCTACTAGCGCACTTAGTATGAAAAATATTATGTCTAAGTCATGATTCATCATCCGCTACAGCAACATTTAATATTCTTCTAATGACTAGGGACTCACCAGAATCAGCATAGATAATCCCTTCCTGTTCCGCATCCGCATCCTCTTCTTCGCCTTCAGATTCATCATAAACTGGACCTTCATCAAAGACTGGATTATCAACAAGCATTACAATCTGTCGGTTTGGACAATCAGCAGCAAAATGCCCGAATCCCTGACACTTGAAACACCGCTTGGCTGCAGTTCCTCCCCTGCTAGTTCCAACACTACTCTGCCCCTCCTTGGATGCAGGTTTAGAATTCGCATCCTTAACTGCAACTGGTGTCGAATTTGCTGCAGATGTTCATGTTTTTCCTCGGGATTCTTTATCTGACCACTTGGAACTGCTGCCTGACCATTTAGAATTACTGCTCTTTCTTTTAAACTGTCCCTCCACCTTTAGGGCTAGTCTGCACACATCATCATATGTCCAATACTGCTGTAATTGGACAACATCAGAGATATCATATCGCAGCCCTGCCAGATATCGTGCAATCGTCTGTTCGTCTTCCTCCACCATATCACAATGCATTCGCAAGCGATCAAATTCTTCTGTAAATTCCTCAACTGTTTTATCACCTTGCTTGACGTTATGATATTCGATAAATGCCTCTTGCCTATAATGGGTAGGCAAAAAAATTTTTTGCAATAACTTTTTCATCTTTTCCCAGCGATCCACCTTCGGCTTCTCCTCTCTAGCGCGTTGCTTTTTCACGTGTTCCCACCAAATCGATGCATGTTTTTGCAGCCTAATAGCCACTAACTTCACTTTTTGCCCCTCAGTTAGGTCTTTAAGATCAAAAATCCGTTCTACTGTATGTAACCAATCAATAAACTCATCAGGATGAGCCTTACCATTAAACTCAGGAATCTCGATCTTCATCCCGAAAATTTGCGAAGAGCGCTGATTTCCAGGTCGTACTCCTCGATTCCGCCCCTGGTTCAGAACCCCGAAAGGGTTTACGTCCTCCTCTTCATCATCGGATGGATCCTCAGATTCTGCTTCTTCTTCGGATTGAACGCCCAATCTCGCCTCCGCAAGTTGTCGCTCCAAATCCTGGATTCGTCTTCTCTGTTCTTCAATTTCTACGTCTCGCAGATCTCTTAGACGCGGTTGGTCGTCTGCTTCAGAAACGCCTCCACGCCCCCGGCCACCACGAGCCCGCCGTCCACCACCGTAATTCTGTTCAGCCATTGATTCAAGCAACCTGTGCTTTGATACCAATTGATGTCGAAGCGCGATAAAAATTAGGCTAAACAGAAGAATCGAAACGATAACGAGGAACAAACTGTTCTCTCAATCGATTAACAATCGATAAGTTTTCAAAACATCCAAAAACTACTGCCTCTCAAAACCCTAAAAACGAGTTTACAAAGGGTGTTAACCCTAATGACAAAAAAAAAAACGCAAAAAATACAAAAATACCCTTAATTCGAAAATTACTAAAATAATTGAAAAAAACCATCTAAACGACCCCGAATCGCGAAAATCCATCATTAATGATAGCCAAAGGCTATGCGTATTGATCAGCACGCCGTTTCGCTTCAGCCGACCAAATTTGAGCTCAATCCGACATCGTTGACTTCAAGCCCGCCGGTTCGTCTAGTCGCATAACGGGTCCGCCGGTCCCCTAGGTGCATCAGAACCTTATGCGCTCCATGTGATGAATTGGCGGTCCGTTCCATATAGTCACAATTGTACTTTATCGTAACTACGTGGTGGTGATGCGTGCTGTAATATTTGTACTTGACAATGTGTGTTTTGAAGGTGCAATACCTTGAAATCGAGTGAGATGGCTTCTCAGCAGTTGCAGGGTAATGCACCCTGGTGGTGTTGCAGTTGTCACACGTGTTCCAGAGAACGTACAAAAGCGGAAATACCCATTCTTTCTTTTTTTATAACTACAATGACTGCATAGAAGCTGTACCAAATAATCTCTAAATACTCATCAAAGAGTTATTGGATGTTTGTTTGTAAAACAAACAAAATAATGGTCTTTCCTTTGTCCCACATAGGAAAGTATTGAGAAAGTGGGCCGCTTTATAACTGTGAATATCTTCTTGCTCCTTAGAGTGAAGACAATGGGGTGTGTGCTAGTCCACAAAATACCCGCGTGCGGGTGCGCGAATAATTGCGCGATTTTGGTGCGATTATTAGGCGCACTTAACACTAATCCCTTTATATTTTTATTTTATTTCGTAAGGTTATCTTATTAATTTTTATTAGTTGAAAGGTCGTTTTTGTTTATTAAGTAAATTTCGAAATTATGAAAATTCGGAATTATATATATATTTATTTATTTTATTCCGAATTTTACGTGTGTCTTTCCAAGACAACTTTTGGAGATTATACCTGTTCAGTTTTCAATCTTTTCCGAAGGGTTGCATCTATTCAGTTTGCAACTTCTTCCGAAGGAAGATCTTTGTCAGCTTTGCAACCTTTCGTGAAGAGTTGCCAATGTTCTTTAAGACCGATTTCTATATATGTCAGTTTTTGGCAAGAAAGAAAACAGAGATCAATTTCTTCAAGTCTTCTTTCGAAAACTACAGCCATCATTTCTTTTGTTTCCTAGAGAGACCCTGGAGAAATACTAGAATTGCTATCTACTATTCTCATTTTGAGACTTTGTTGTATCCTGGAGGATTTTTGCCGGTGACCATTAGCAACAATTGTGGGGCAAATAAATCCTTAAGGAAAGTGATATCACGCCTCAAAATCCGATTTGATTGCTCTTTTGATTCGAAGCCATTTTACAAACAACAAGAGTGACATCTTATCAAGTGTCGTGATTCTCAGACTTTTCATCTTAGTTGATGTGGTAAAAAAGTTGGCCAGGGTCCCAATTTAATTGTGTGTTCTTCTTTGATAAAGCTATAACTGCTTGTATATTTGTAAGTCTTTTTTGTTGATATTTTATCGCACATTTCTAAGTTTTATTATCTAGCTCTTCTTTTAATCTTCTGTTTAGGTCAGAGAGCACGAGAAAGATGGAGGCAAGACTATTGCTGGCATCGATGGCGACATTTGCATATTCTCTCTGCTTTAAGTTAGCGGACAAGAACCATCTCTTTCAGAGAGTTCTTTTATACACCTCTTTGTTTAAGTGGGAGTTGACAAGAATAAGATAAGAGCAATAGACCCGCAAAAAAATGCTGCTATAAATTCTTTTATCGTAATAAAGACCAAAAAAATTTGTAAAGCAATAATTTGTGAGCATTATTTTTTGGTGCCACATATAGTTTTTTTTTCTGTGACGAATTAAAAAATTAATAAGCAATGTAGAATCGAGGAAAACACACCAGTGCATGTTCAAAAGTAATATACAACAAACCTCGTTCATACCTCGTGTTAGCGGGCTAATCATAATAATAGTTTCTATTAGACAAAATGTTGTTTTTCTCTTGTTAGGTGATAAGATTGAAGTCAACGCGAGGTACGTGTTTACCAAGACAAAACTCCCTCCACCAGATGAGCTTGTATGATAATTGCAGTTTCTTTGAGCCAGCGGAAGAACAAGTCACCAGATGCGTGAAAATGTACCATATGAGAATTCGAAGGCGGGGCATTTAGAGAGAGAGAGAGAGAGAGAGAGAGAGAGAGAGAGAGAGAGAGAGAGAGAGAGAGAATGGCGGATGCGGAAGAGGACAAGACATCGTTAGAATTCACGCCGTCGTGGGTGGTGGCTTTAGTGTGCTTTGGCATTGTGTTGATTTCTATCGTTGTTCATAGGTTTCTTCTTTGCGTCGGCAAGGTGATAACTTTCACTTCCTAAGTTCTGAGAGTATCGACCTCTCCAAAAGTCTAACTTTGACATGTCGATCGCCACATCGACAATTCGCTAACTCAAGTTTCCCGGTCGAGTGCAGCTTTTGAAGAAGTACAATATGTGGGCTTTCGTCGGCGCCTTACAGAAGATAAAAGATGGTGAGGATCCTTCTTTTTTTTTTTTTTACTATGTCACAATGCTAATGTGCTGCACATAAATGCTTCTTTTTTCTTTTTGGTTTTTTGGGTGACGACGACGTTGGCAGAGTTGATGGTACTGGGTTTCATATCGCTGCTCTTAGGGGTGTTCCAAACTAGAATAGGGAAAATTTGCATATCGGAGCGACTTGCCAATGTCTGGCTTCCTTGCAAGAAGCCCGACTCTTCTTCCACCGTCACCAGTTTCGCTACTAGTTCCTTCACTTCCAGCAGAACGCAAGGACGCTGCCTCCTTGCCGAAGCTTCTGTTGCTACCGATTTCTGCAGTCAAAAGGTAACTTTACTAAAGCTGCTTCTTCTTCTTCTTCTTCTATAACTATAGAAATCTTAAACATACAAAGGCTAATTTAAAAGATTGATGTACAAAATTATATGATAAACTGTAAATGGACACAAGTTTTTGTGACGGATTAAGAGTCTAACTAATCATTTATTATACAAGTCGTTTCAAATCTTCAGTGTTAAGACAGATCTGACAACTTAGACGAGCCAACACGATCTCTCACATTGAATGTTTCGTGCAACTGTCCTTATTTTTATTTAGGGGAAGGTGGCATTGTTGTCTGTTGAAGCCCTCCATCACCTTCACATTTTCATATTTGTGCTGGCGACCTTTCACGTGGTCCTCTGTGCGCTAAAAGTAGTCCTTGGATATCTCAAGGTATGGTGTGTGCTATGACCTTGTTGTCACTTCAACTATTTCTTTCTGTTACTTTCTGTTTCTCTTCAATATTTTACAAACAATATATTGCACTTAAGTTTCGAAAAGAAATGAGAAAACTATATGTGATCTCATGTGTACATTATTTGAGTTTTACAATTTCATAAAAATTCAAAAGTGAAAAGTAAAACTCATGCAAATCAGGAAATTCTATACAAAAGTTAGAGGCATCTCTTGGATCAACTTTGTGACATTATTTTTGCCCTTCCATGCGGTTAGATACGTCAATGGAGCCAGTTGGAGGAACATGATTCGGGGAGCACGCATCATTTTAAACTGCGAAATGGTACTGTCGTTGAATTCATCCTCCTCAAGCAATGTCGGGAAAGGGAGGGGAGCAACGTCATTGAATCCATCTATGTTTAGTCTCCAAAATTTTTCTACTCTGATTGAGATATTTCTATTCTTGGTAGAATTGCAGATATATTCAAGAAGAAGATGGAAAAATATACTAGCAACAGAACTCAACGCTTTTTCACCGAGCTAGGCAACAAAACAGCCGTACACGGCTGGGTGGTAAATCATCAAGTCTCTTGAAGCTCCCTCCGACAGCATAATGAGAAAGAGTTTGGAGGGTCTTGCCAAATTGAGTGTATCTTTACAACCTCAACTGTCATACAATTTTCAAAATGTTCTACAGTCTAATTTCATTGGATTATACTAAACTTCAGTGTTAGTTATGTGGATAAATATTTAACTTTTACATCTTTTTTCACGAACACAGTATGCTTCATGAACACAGTATGCTTAAATAGATCAAGTTTAGGGTATTTAGAAACTTAAAATGAGCAAAATATACCCAAAATTGTTACGGAAGATATTTATCAAAACCTGGAAGGAAGAGTTCTTCGACGAGAGGCCCAACATTGTCTTAAATTTTCCTCTTCTGCAGATGTCATTTTTCAAGCAGTTTTATCCTTCTGTGACCGAGTTTGAGTACATCGCTCTTCGTCTGAACTTCACCGAGGTACGTATAGGACATTCTTATTCTGAAATTTAATTTGGGTCCTAGTTGTATCATATTTGGCCTTGAAATGGTTAAATAAATAAGTTATTATTTCTGTCATGTCCATAGGCATATGATTTGGACAATCCAAAGGATGATTTTCAGTACATAATCAGGGCCGTGCAAAAGGATTTTCAGAAAATGGTTGGAATCAGGTAAATCGATTAGGCTTTACAGAAAGCAATTTAAATAGGTGTTGCCATGGTGAAAGTTAGGCTTGAAGAATGAATTGAGAGTGAAGAAAAATTTCTTTTTTTCTTACGAGAAAGAACTATATCATTTTGCTAGGGTGAAATAATGAATTGCGAGTGTCACTCGCCCCACTCTGCATGAGACAGGATGAATCTCCATTGGAACATGTCAAATTACTCATCCTAATTTGAAGGCACTACTACACATATAAATGTCTTTTGGCCAAAAAAAATATAGCACCAGACTTTACTTTATGAATAGGAGAATGTTATTGAACCAACCAATCCTTCTTGGACATTATTAAATTCATGAAAGACAATACAATATGACGTTCTCACAAAAATGATACTTAAGATATTGAAGAATGTTTAGCTCTTCTTCAGGCATACTGATTTGCATTTTTTTTTACAAATATTGCAGGTGGTACTTGTGGTTATGCGCAGTTATCTTTTTGCTCGTGAATGTAGCCGGTGAGTGACGTAAGCATGCATAATTATTCTGTTTAGTAGTGGTAACTAGAAAGTTGGTGACTATCATGGAGAAAAAGATGTTTGGTAAAGCAACTCAAGTTGAATGCTAGTATACAGACACAAAATTCCCAGATCACATGGTCTTCCTGGAGAATGGTTGTGAGTTATATACATTCTGGCCATAAAATGAGCTAAAATGATTGATTCTTACTATGCCTTGAATTAGCCCGATACACAATGTAATATGTGAAAGGAAAAATAAATTCTGTGAAACAGTGCTTCCCTAATACAAGGAAAATTTTCATTAAGGATGAGCAAATCATTATTAATGACGTTGAAAAATTGTTTTGGATCTTAATATTATTGCATTAGAAATCATATGAACACACTTGACTGTGAGTCCCTGTTTGAAACCTGAAATATGCATGTCAAACTGGTTTCGTTGTGTTTTAGCAGAACAAGAAGTGATGTTTTTCTGCAATTAAAGTTCGACTTTCCGAATGAAATCAATATTGGTTATGAATGGAGCTCGATAGTATCTTTCTTTTCTTATTTGCCTTTGAGAAGAAAGACATCATCATTGCAATCCGTTACTTGGTACAATCTTGCAGGATGGCATGCGTACTTTTGGATATCTTTCATTCCGTTGACTGTAAGTAGTGATAAAAACTCCCTTTCTGAGTCATTATATCTTGCAAATTCCAAATGATTTATGATGAAAAAAGATCATGAGAGGCATTCTCGCTAATTCTGCTCAGCTTTTGCTCATCGTCGGCACCAAATTGGAGCATATGATAACACAACTAGCCAAAGAGGTTGCCGAAAAGCGTTCACAAAATGAAAAGAACTCTCCTCCCAAAGAAAGTGCAAAGGAGTTGGTTGTTCAATTTTCAGACAATAAATTTTGGTTCGGTAGGCCTCATCTCGTCCGCAACCTGATTCACATCGTGTTATTCGAGAACTCTTTGGAGCTTGCCTTCTTCTTCTTTATATTAGTGAGTATAAATAACTCAAATTGTCATTATCATTAGTGATGTTAAGCAAAGTTTCTAGCATATGGCGAAAATTCCAATTAATGCGCCATCGTATCTCTCCGCAGTTCCAATATGACTTTCACTCTTGCGTTATGGGAAAGGTTGGTTTTGTCGTCCCAAGAATAGCAATTGGGTAAGACCTGTCGCTCATGTCAATTTTATCATTGTCTTGTAATCTGTGTTGTATATCGTAAATAGTCGAGGCCTAACAATCAATTTCACATATGTGGCATGTGTCGCTCTCTCAGAGTGTTTGTCCAGTTCATGTGCATCTACAGAATAATACCACTATACGCAATTATGAAATCACAGGTGAGTTGAACTTACAACCACAATCAAGATTTGGTAGTTTTGCTTTCTCTCCGAGTTTAAATCACAGGTCTGAGGATGCAAAATGTTTTTCATTTGTCTCAATGAAATGAAGATGCATGTGAAGGAGGAGCAATCAGACAAACGGAAAGAAATGTGTCGTGATCTTGAGGAAATTAAGACGCTTTACAAGGACCGTTCGGACAAATGTATGAAAAAGTGTCTTGATGATCTCGATGAAATTAAGATACAGTTGAAGGAGAATCGGACGGACGAAGAGGAAGAAATGTGGATCGTGACCAGGATTTCGAAGTTGATCGATAACAGAAGGAAACCAAGATTTTCAAAGGTGGACGCAAATACTGAATCGATCCAAACCGGTTCGAGAGAGGGATCTGTTTGAGTTGAGATAACAATCCGGTGACATGAATAGGAGACGTTGAAGCACAAAATAGACAACCAAGCCTTCACCAACATTCGAAACAAATGAGATCATAAATTGATTTGTTGATGAACTTCTGTTTCTTTTTTCTTTGCTTACTATGTACACAAAACGGGAGCTCGAGTCTTACTGCACAATACTTCTTTCCTCGTTGGTGATGCTTCTTTTACCCGAGAACCAATCGATGAGCATATGCTAGAGTCGTGCATGTAAGAGTTTTTCTGATATGACTTAAATTAATTGAGATTGTAATTTACCGTTATATGGGATTGATCTAATAAGATGAGATATAAAAATTCTTAACTTGTCTAATATGAGTCTGGCTCGCCTGTGATGAGAGGGCTTGTGGCTGAAAATTCTTTAAATAAAGCTCAAGTCTCTTCCGTAACCCCGATACACAAATAATCTCACATAAGTAGCAGTTGCAGAATATGATTGGTGAGTGGCAATCTCATTAAACTAGCGATACAAGGGGTAATAGAGGAGAAGCACTTGTGCTGAGGATTATCGCTATTTCGCATCAAGAACAATAGATCTTAAATTAGGTGCGCAAATCCCTTTTTTTTCAATTACAGTGTTCTCAATTCTAGCTATAGAGATCTTGGGTGTCCTTTTCGCAACTTACATGTGGTATTAGAGCCGCCATAGTCTAAAGCTAGAACCTTTGTATTTGGGCTTTTTTTCGGAATTTTTGGCCTATGAAAATTATTTTTGATCACATAAATGAAAAGAGCTCATCGACGCGAGCTTTTTGATGGGTGGCGCACCTCCAGGGGATGCCGCATGCACCGCTGCAGCGACGGCGTGCGATGCCCACGCACGCCACGCACGGGTATCGCCTAGCGCGCGCGTTGCAGGTGCTATGGTTGAGGTGCCCGGGGCTAATGTCATCATGACATCAACAATCCGCTGACGTGGGTTGACTCGGTTGACAGTGGGTCGACCCGACTTGAGGACCAGATCTGGGAACCAACCCGGGTTGACCGTTGACTGGTCAAAACTGGTCGGACCAGAAAATAAGGCCGAACCGAATCGGCAATTCAGGCCGGTTTGATCCAGCTAAGCATGTGCCACACGTGCTGCGCACTTAGGCAATGCTTGAGGGCACGTCCAGGCTCCGTTTGCAGCGTGCTTGGTATCGGCGTTCTCGTATCAAAATGCTCTACAATGTGGTGTATTTAGTTTACATGTTTGATGTTTTTAAAAATGTGCAATGTGGTCCCTGAACTTTTAATTTGTTCAATGTGGTTCAAGGACAACATTGAACATTTTTATAAAGTGCAAGGACTAAATTGAATATGTACCAAAAGTCCATGAATCACATTGAACAAATTATAAAATTCAGGGACCACATTGCATATTGGGATAAAGTTCATGGACCACATTGAATAATTTGAAAGTTCAATGACTACTTTGCACATCGGGCCTAAGATCAGGGGCTATTTGTGTCATTTTCCCAATAAGAAAACGGCATGAATATTGTGGTGGTTTCGCATCCTTCTTGACTGTAATCATCAGAATGAGGTGAGAGCACAACTCTTTTAATGGTTGTAAGTTTTGGGCAAGTGTACATAAGAAAGAGGTGGACGCGATAGCCGGTGTGATGACGAGTATTTAGGGGTGAGCATTGGGTCCAGTTCAACTCGGGAACTGAACCAAATTGTTCAGTGAACGCCGAGGTGGAAGCGAATCGGTTTACGAGAGAGAGGGCATTATTCATCATGTGGGCAAAATCCACTACCCTTTGCATCACCGCCACCTTTACGCCCCATCTCATAACCAACCCCAGAACTGATCCACGCAGGTGTTCTTATCCGTTATCGTGGCACTTACCCACATCTTCATGTTGCTCATGTGTCATGTGAAGTCCTAGCCCACGATCCGACCCGACCAACTGAGCTTCCTCACCGACTCGGCTAGCCAGCCCTTGGAGTCACTCATTCTTTAGGGGGAATAATTTAAGAAGAACAATTGCAAAGAACTGAAACCCTGTTCAGGTCAGGTCTGATTTAGGTCTAGGTCGGGGCACGTATGAGTAGCAAAAAATGTATAATGTGAAAATAAATCAATTTGGATCGGATCATTTTTTACCCAATTCAATCCACCCATTTGACGGCCCTAATGGCTATCAATTAAGGCTTTAATCGTGTATAATCAATGTGAAAATGTTGTTTATTTATTTTATTCATCCCCTTCTCATTATTTGTGTGTGCTGGTAACGTTTTGCTAATGTCCATCTGACCGTTGAATGTGATGCAAACATTACCTCATTTAATGAATTTAACAGTAAAATAACGTTATTAAAATTTGACCCAATGTGCAACAGACGAGATTTATATTGCTTAAATTTGAGAGGAAGCCTGGGACCAAAGAAATATTATCCGTGTTAAGTCAAGTTAATCACATAAAACATGAAGAAAAGTTGTATGGTGCCTATTGATTTCTACCTCAAAACAATAGTTTCCATACTCTTTCCACCATGTATTAGAACAATTAAGGTAATGGCCGTGTGGTCAACTGTTAAAACCTGTCTTTTCGATCAAGTTTAGCTTGAATGTGATGTGGCATTAGTTATGCAATAAAGGGTCCTCCGCTCGTAGTAATCTTGATGCCACACTCGCCACTCATGAATGGAGCATTATCCGGTAAACAAGGACGGAGCGATTATCTGCATTCATGGACATTAGTTGAATCTAGATATATGTACCACATTCAAAATACAACTAAATTGTGAGATTTTGTAGGACTAGTGTCAACTATCATAAAAACTTAAGCTATTAGATGAAGGCGTGATTTAATATTTAAGCTTTTAGAACATATGGAAGTGATCTAATATTTAATTGAGAAGACAAATGGAATCTGAAAAGATTTGAACTCAGGACCCTCAACTCTGATATCAGATTGAGAAATGTGAATGAACAAAATATTATTTTTCTCTTCCGTTCACATTTCCCAACTTAAATAAATCAAAATGCTATTTTTCTTAAGTCTGCCTCCTGTTTCAATACCCTTTTTGGTCTTGTCCATTGTCAACTCCCTTCTGTTTGGACAATTACAGCTAAACATCGATATTTGTTTCCACTGTTCTATTTTTTCCCCCCTTAAAGTCACTGGACAGTTGGAGATTAACAATAAAAATTGACTAATTGACATTGACCCAACTAATTTTTGTCGGCCTTAACATCGACCAATAAAGTTGACATTGCATAAAAATATTCCCCAACTAACGTTATTTGAAGCGGATTCATTGGAGCGGAAGCCCTTTTTTTCATTCTCATTTTTGTTAATTGGTCAAAATAAAATTATTTTTTTATTATGTCATGGAGCTTCTTCACCTCATATTGATAAACTCCGAATTCATCAACACCCCACCAATCATGATTCAAGACATATGACCAAACAGCTCGAATGAGTGAGCGAAGCGTGAAATTGACTTCACACTTGCTAATTGTTAGTTAAATTTTTTTGTCAGAAAACAATGGAAAAGATAACTTTTAAATGACGAACTTGCCTCTTGACAAAAAAAAAAATGACGAACTTGCCTGGTTGAGGGTTCATATGACTTGCACATGTCTTAAGTCTTTTCATCCGGGTCTTTTTTAAATCCTCTGTTTTAGGTGAGAGCACGAAAATCATGGAGTCAATGGTATTGCTCTTTCAGAAAATTAGATAGAGTCGTAAACACGCAACAAATGCTATATAAAAAAAGGGTTATAAGCAATCTAGAATCCACAAAAGATTATGGTTAATTGTTCGCTAAGAAATTACCACAAACCTCGTTGACTAGCTAAGAACAGTGAGCCAGTGAAAACATATAACATGCAAGTTTGCACAATCAATAAGGAAATCCTAAAGAAATCCTATTTGTTATAACGAAAGGCACGATAATGTGCAATTAAACACTATGAAAGTAGAAAACCACCCGAATTCACGTTGAAAAGACGGATTTTGAGTCCGAAAACGACCTCGAATGGATGCCTTGATTTGGCCGAGACATTGCATTCTGAACCAACTTTTCCATTTGGTATCGCAGGCCCCATGACTCCATCTAGATCAAACATTATGACTCGCTCATCGAGTATTGCGCGATTATTCATTTTGAGCCCGCCTTTTGGAATACGTTCCAAAAAGTCTTTAACAGCGACGTCCATGTCAAATAGGGACAAGAACTCCAAATTACACCTAGAATACCCAAATCTGATGATCACAACCATAGAGGAACCGGAACCGGGGTGCATAGATTATTATGAAATGAATTGGAGCTCAAACTTATACATTCTCCTGTCAGAAGCTTATGTTAAATCAATTTTGCATGAGCTGCCTTGTCTCCGTAGCTGTGAAGTTTGCCTTACAATATTTCCCGATTTTTAGCGACAAACTGGAGTCAACGGGAGGTGTTATTCGGGGCATTGGAAGAGCAATTTTCAAGTTCTGTATTGCCGCGTTCTTGTTAATTAAGTCCATCTTCATCGCACAGATGAGTCTGTGCACTGGTATTCTATTAACAAATAAGAGTAGCACATGGGTTCATATTTACGTGTCTATGTCATCCTATATATATGGGTGTGTGAGGATATGAAGGAGGGTACATCAAAAACACGCAGAGAGAGAGAGAGAGAGAGAGAGAGAGAGAGAGAGAGAGAGAATATGGCGGATAGCGGAGCAGAAGAGAAGACGTTAGAGTTCACGCCGTCGTGGGTGGTGGCTCTAGTTTGCTTCAGTATAGTTCTGATTTCTCTTGCTGTCGATAGATTCCTGCTTTGCGCTGGCCAGGTGCCTGTCTTCTTTCGCTCGTATCACCTTTCTAAAGATTTAGCTCCAAGACACCTCTTGGTATCAAAGAACGCTGTGTAACTTTGAGTTTACCGTCGAATTAATGCAGCTTTTAAAGAAGTCCAGATGGGAGCCGCTGTTCGGCGCCTTACGGAAGATCAAAGAAGGTGAAGGATCTACTTTTGACCCCTCCTTTTGACAACGTCAAATTCAGACGGGTGCGAATATGAATTTTACATTAACGTCATCAATGTTGGTGCAGAGTTGATGCTGCTGGGGTTCATATCGCTGCTCCTGGCGGTGTTCCAAACAAGAATAGGGAAGATTTGCATATCGGAGAGGCTTGCCAACGTGTGGCTTCCTTGCAAGAAGCTCGACTCGTCTTCCACCCCAGCCCGTTTCACTAATTTCTTTCGGTCCAGTGAAGCACGAGGGCGCCGCCTCCTTGCTGAGGCTGCTGCTTCAACTGATTTCTGCGGTGAAAAGGTAATTTTATTCCACCAGCCTGCCCCGCGAAGCTCTGTCTTCATTAACTTCGTTTATGTGTATTCTCCTTATCGTGACAACGGAGATGATATAAGTAATGATGGGGATACAAATGCTAGTTTCCTAATTTGTTTATAAAATTGCATGATTTACTGTAAGGTGAACACAACAAATAATCAAAGTGTGCATTTTAAATATTCATCAATAGTCTGTCACATCATTTAATAAATCAGCACAATTAAGTCTCTGCACATCTATAACGTTACGAGAGAGAGAGATATCGAAAAGATTATATGAGAAAAATATACAAGGTCTCACAAAGAACATTTTGGTGCAACTTTAATTTTTCCAGGGGAAGGTGCCATTGCTGACAGCTGAAGCACTCCATCACCTGGACATCTTCATATTTGTGCTAGCTACCTTCCACGTGATTCTGTGTGTGTTCAAAATAGTGCTTGGATATTGGAAGGTATGGCACATATACTACATTCTAAATCTCTCCAAACGTATCTTGGACCAATTCTGTGACACTCGCCTTCCACATTGCTGTGTTCATTAGATACATCGATGGGAAAAATTGGCGCACCCTGATGTCGGGAGCAAGCATTATCACGAACTGCATGACAGTAAGCAAAGACCGTCACACTAGACTCATTTGCTTCTCGAATTTCTGGTACCAATTGTCTCCGTTTGGGGGAAGAACAGCAGAAGTGCCAAAAGTTATCTATGGAGCTCACTTTAATGCCAAAAGTTTCATTTGGATTACTTAAGTGCCAAAAGTTTACGCCGGCGATCACTTAAGTACCAAATCGGAGAAAAAACGATCACTTAAGTGCCAACGGCAAGAAATTCCGATCAAATTTAATACGTGACTTTTATATTTAAATTTTAATGACATGTGGCATTTCCACGTGTATAATTCAATTTTTTAAATATTTTTTTTTCTGATTTTTTTTTCTTTCTTTTCTTTTTTCTTTTTTCTTTTCTTTTTCTTCTACCATGGCCGGAGGCCAGCCACCGGCCAGGTCGGCCTCGCCGGGCGTCGCCTTCCTCCGGGCGAGGCCCGGCTAGGCAGTCGTGGCCTCGGCGAGGGCCGGCCTCGCCGCATTTGGCGAGGCGAGCCCTCACCAAGGCCACGGCGGCCTCGCCGAGGTGTCGCCTTCCTCCGAGCGAGGCCCGGCGAGGTCGATGTGGCCTCGGCGAGGGCCGACCTGGCCGGATCTCGGCGAGGCGAGCCCTCGCCAAGGCCACGGCGGCCTCGCCGAGGCGTCGCCTTCCTCCGGGCGAGGCCCGGCGAGGCCACCGTGGCCTCGGCGAGGGCCTCGCCGAGGCCACGGCGGCCTCGCCGGGCCTCGCCCGGAGGAAGGCGACGCCCGGCAAGGCCGGCCATGGCCGGACGCCGGCCATCGGAAATAAGAAGAAAGAAAAGAAAAAAAAGAAAAGAAAGGAAAAAAGAAAGAAAAGGAAAAAAAAAGAAAAGAAATGCCACATCAGCCTCCGGCGAGCCACATCAGTCTCCGGCAAGCCACATCAGCTCGAGAAATTAATAAAAAAAATGCCATGTCGGATTTCCGGTGAAGTGGCATTTAAGTGATCGTTTTTCACAACTTTTGACACTTAAATGATCCGTTTGAAGTTTTTGGCACCAAAGTGAGCGCCGTACACAACTTTTGGCACTTCTAGTGTTCTTTCCCCGTCTCCGTTTTCTGTGAATCTGACTAAAGTGGTCATATCTATGTCGTTTGGACCTGCAGAATTACTACAGAAGCAACCAGAAAACCGAGGTTGTCTCGCTTTAGGCAATAAACCGAAAGCGTTTGGCTGGATGGTAATAGTCTCTATGAGTCTCTTGATATACAATGCAACAACACTCTTCAGTGAAGAAGTTCACGTAGAGCTATAGGCTTCTCTTTACATATCTTCGTGTTCTGCAGTGTTCATTTTTCAAGCAGTTTTATCCTTCTGTGACTGAGTTCGAGTATCGGGCGCTTCATTTGAATTTTATGGTATGCCATTCTTCTGCAAATGTAGAATTAATTTTCCATCGTAGACTAGTCATGCACTAATTTCGATGAAATGCTTCATACAATAATTTTTCCGTCTTCTTTACAGGCACGGCATTTGGATAAGCGGGGGGAAGCTTTTCGCAGCTTTGTACCTGGTGCCGTGAAAAAAGATTTTGAGAAAATTGTTGGAATTAGGTAATTACTAATTAGTACACCTTTGATGCTAACGAAGCATATTTTCTTTCTTTTTTTTGGGAGATTTAAACTTGGCGAGCGAGTAATCGAGTTGAAAATGACGGAACAAGAGAGAATATGTCACTTTATCGACAAGAAGGAATTATATTTCCACTTCAACTATTCCGTTTGTATTTTGTTTTTGGAAAAACAGTGCCTTTCTCTATGCTGATAGATTTTCGAAAGAATTGGCAAATGTTTGAATAAAAAAATGGAAACCGGTTATTTGATTTTTCGGTGAAATTATTAACTCGTTTTAATGATATGCAAATTATCAACTTTTCTTATCTTTTATCACAATTTATTTTGCCTTTCTTGTTAATGCTTCACAATAACTAACTCTTATATGAATTTTCCAATCTTTATTTTAGTAACTTATCAATTTTTTTTCCGACTAAATTACCAATTAGTTTTGAATTTATTAACTTTCATTTGTGTTACTTACCAATGTTTATTTGGTTTTTCTTTTGTTAATTTATTGATGTTTTTTACCAACTTTTATTTGTCTTTCTTACAAACTTTTGTATGAATTTTCAATATTTGTTTATGTGATTTACTAGCCCTTCTTCATTAGGTTACCAATCAATTTTGATTTATCAACTCTCGCTTGGATTATTTGTCAACTTGCAATTATTTATTTTTTAAAACCTTGCAATATCTCTATTGAGTTACCAACTGTTTTTTGCCCTACTTACTGCCCGTTAAATGTACCGACTAATATTTTTTAGAAATTACAAATCTTAATTAGAGTGATTATCAACTTCTTCCGTTGATTTACCAATTTTTTTTGTCTTGCTTACCAACCCGTTCAATTTATTGACTAACTTTAGAAATTACTAACCTCAATTCAAATGATTATCACCTTAATTCCCATTAAGTTACCATTTAGTTTTGTGTTACCCATTCTTATTGAGTTAGCTATCGATGTTTATTTGATTTTTCTTTGAATTACCAACTTCCCTTAATTTTGACAAACCAAAAACTTATAGTGTACCAACTTCCAATTATTTGCCTTTCTTACCAACGACTTAGACTTACCAACTATTGAAGGATTTTACCAACCTTCATTTGTGTCATGTACCAACTATTCTTCAATTAAGTTACTAAATTATTTTTGGGTTACCCAACCGTCCTTTAAGTTTATTAGCAATGTTTATTACTATTCTCTTAAATTTACCAAATTTTATATTTTTTTTTGGTCAGAACCAACTTTTCTATTGAGTTGTACAATTATTTGCCTTTCTTACCAACACTTTACCAAATCCTTTTAGAAATTTCCAATCTCAATTAGAGTAATTAACGACCTTTGTGCGGTTAAGTTATCAATTAGTTTTGCGTTACCAACTTTTTTTGAGTTAGTACCAACATCAAATATTGTTTATTTTTTAATTACGAACTCTTCTTATTTCTGGCCCCCCCAAAAAAAAGCTTCTTTTATATTTCACCAATGTTTATTTACCTACTCACGCCTTATATTAACCACCTATTATATGAAATTATCAACCTTTTATATGTGATTACCAACTTTTCTTCGATTAAGTTGTCAATTATTTTTGGTTTATCATAGAGTCGCTTAACGACTTATATTTGTTTCAAAATTTTACAACCTTTACTATTGAGTTACTAGTTTTATTGTCTTGCTTACCGGCCTTTTTTATGATTATATTACCTACTAGTCTTGCATTACTAACTCTTTTATGAGTTTGTTGCCCACATTTATTTGGTTTTTTCTCAACTTACAAACTTCATTTTATTTCTGACAAAAAGTTCTCTTATTTTTTACCAATTTTTTATTTACATTTCTTACCAATGCCTTAAATTTACCAACTATTATGTGAATATATCAACTTTTCATGGAGTGATTTACCTGTTTTTACACTTACCAACCTTTATCGAAGTTTATTTTGACGGAAAAAAATTCCACATTTTTGGCACTATATAATAGAATTCTGCTATTTAAGTTTGCTTGCCATTCGGAACGTGGTAATGCTGGTGTCTTTTGGGTTGGGTGTAATTGCCACTCCTAATCTCCAAACTCTTCTCATAATTAAGGCCCAATTATTCTCAACTAAACAAAATGAAAAAGAATTGAAAAGCTAGACGTAAGTTTAGTAATCGGAGACAAAGTACTGAATAACTACGGCAGTAATGACGGACTTTTCATGGAAGACAGTACGTTATGACTTCTCACAAGAATATATATAGTAAACAGAGAGTGCTGAGCTCTTGGCTTGTTGGTTTCGGTTTTTGGCCATTGCAGTTGGTACTTGTGGATATTCGCAGTGATCTTTTTGCTCGTGAATGTGGCCGGTGAGTGACTTAAGCACAATTCCGCAGCATTGTTTCATTGATGATAGTATTATCATGTCTATCGACTATGTATCTTCTTTCCTTTTGCAGGATGGAATGCGTTCTTTTGGATATCTTTCATCCCCTTGACAGTAAGTAGTGGCAACTTTACTAGTCATTATGTTTGCTTGCCCTTCAAGATATGGCATTTTGCTCATCCTGGAATTTACTCCAGAGAGTGGATGTCCCTAAGAAACGTTTTCCATCTGAAGAACAAGATGTGTTGCATTGTAAAATTCTGAAAAATATAAGATGTTTATTTCTCCCACGGAATTAAGGAGACTCCACATGTAACTGGTGCTTCTCACTTCTGTGCAGCTTTTGCTTGTTGCCGGCACCATACTGGAGCATATGATAACACGACTCGCAGAAGATGTTGCCAAAAAGCATCCTGAAAATGTAACCCGCCCTGATTGCAATGTTGTCGAATTTCAAAGTCACTATTTCTGGTTCCGTAACTCTCAATTCGTCCTCAACTTGATTCACATCGTGCTATTCGGGAACTCCTTGGAGCTTTCTTTCTTCTTCTTTATATTGGTGAGCATTATTACCCCTCAAATTATCATCCTCATTTCAATTAAGCAAAGTTACTGGCCATATTGGGGAAATTCCAACTGTATAATGCTTTCTCGTATCTCTATGCAGTTCCAATATGATTTTCACTCCTGCATTATGGGAAAGGTTGGTTTTGTCGTCCCAAGAATAGCAATAGGGTAAGACCTATTGCTCATGTCAATCATATCATTGTTCTATACTCCGTGAGTTGTATAGGGTTAATAATTGAGGCCTAACAATCGATTTCACTTATGTGGCATTTGTCGCACTCTCAGAGTGTTCGTGCAGTTCATGTGCATCTACAGAACATTACCATTATACGCAATTGTGAAATCGCAGGTGAGTTGAACTTACAACTTACTATGCACTCCAGATTTGGTAGTTTTTGTTTTTTTTTCCCTCTTTGAGTATAAATCATGGAACTGAACATGCCGAATTCTTTTTATATGTCTCAATGAAATTAAGATCCCTCCTCCGAAGGAGAAGCAATCGGACAAACAGAACAAAAGTCATCTTCTGAAGGAGAACCAATCGGAAGAATGTAAAGAAGAGCGTCTTGCTGATCTTGATAAAATTAAGATAGGGTTGAAGGAGAATGAAATGGACGAAGAGGAAGAAATGTGGATCGTGACCAAAATTTCGAAGTGGATCGATAAAAGAAAGAACTCAAACAAGGTCGCTGCAAAAAATGGATCGACCCAAACGGATTCGAGAGAGGGATCGGTTGGAGTTGAGGCAACAGAATCCGATGACAGGAACTCAAGAGGAGACATTGAAGCACAAGAAAGATAATAAAGCCTGCACCAACATTCGATACAAATGAGACCATATATCTCTTTATTCATGAACTGTTGTTTTCTTTTCCTTTTCGTAATATGAACACATTATAAGAGCTCGAGTCATGCTGCACCATAATTCTATTCTCTTCACTGGTGCTGCTTCTTTTATCCGGAATCGATCGATGAGCATCTGCTAGAGTTGGAAATAATAATAATAACAATAATATCAAATTTGCGTGTAGTCTGGTCGATCTAAGCAAAGAAAATATTTTTGATCGAATAGAGTGGCTACAGTCGCAACATATAACTCTCACCTGTTTATGTGAAGAATATTATAAATTTTTAAGGAGTTAGAAAATTGGTAATAAAATTACCGGCCACCTGATTCCCCCCCACCCCCAGCTTATTAAAAATCCTTTGAGACAGTTACGAAGGTGCCCACTTTTTAACAGTTTACAAATCACAAACTTTCTTTTTTTATCTCCTGCACCTTTAGATTGTTGTCAAAAAGTGATTTGCAAACTGTTAAAAAGTGACCAAAACGCCCACTTTTTCACAGTTTGCAAATTTGGTCACCGTTAAAAACTGGCGGTTGTCGTTAAAAAGTGATCTGGTCACCGTTAAAAACTGGCGACTGTTGTTGAAAGGAAGGTAAACTGGCGATTGTTGTTAAAAAGTGATTTGCGAACTGTTAAAAAGAAAGTTTCCAAATTCCAAGACATATAATTTATGTCTTGGAATTTTGATTTTTCTTTTGCGGGATGGCATATGTTCTTTAGGATATCTTTCATTCCCTTGATTCTGTATTTCTGTAAGTAGTTTTTAACCTTTCGGATGTTTGTTTCTCTATCGTAATTAAGAAGACTCTACATCCTACTAGGTTTCTCGCTTCCGTGCAGCTTCAGCTCATTGCTGGCATCATACTGGAGAATATGATAACACGACTCGCAGACGAGGTCACCCAAAAGCATTCAGCAAGTGCAGACCGCACTCGTAGCCAAAAAAGCGAAGAGGACTTGGTTGTCGAATTTTCACCTTACTATTTCTGGTTCCGTAGGCCTCAATTCGTGCTTCACTTGATTCACATCGTGCTGTTCAGAAACTCCCCAGAGCTTGCTTTCTTCTTCTTTATATTGGTGAGCATTCATGTAGCTCAAATTATTTTTTCATTTGTATTGAGCAATGTTTCTGGCCGTATTGGGGGAAGTTCCAATATGATTTTCCCTCCTGCATTATGGGAAAGGTTGGATTTGTTGTACCAAGAATAGTAATCGGGTAAGGCCACTGATTGCTCATATCCTTGTCCTTCGATTATCCCCATGTGCCAGATTAGATCGAAATTCCGAAAGCCGGTTGATGCTCTAGAGTAGCTGCTAGAAAATTCCGAATCCTCCTCGAATCGAATGCACCAATCCCTTTTTCCTCTCAAGGTCTTTATTCCCCTTCAGCGTTTCTATCTTCTGGCTCGCATATACTGCCTAGTGCCTAGTGTGCCCAGAATTCTCTCACAGTTTGCTCGAGAATTCTGTGCGAGAGGTTGCTGTTTGTGCCATGAGTTCTCTGTTATGGGTGTGTGCTCTGCCCCCGGAACTCATCCTCTCTGTTTTTGCTTCTTTTTCTTTTCCGGCAGCATCCAGTGACCGAGGATATCTCACTCCCCTTGGCCAATTGTCATCTCTCCTTTGTATCTCCGAACTGCACCCCTTTCTTCTCTTTCTCTCTATCTCTGCCTCTTTCTGCACCAAGGCTCTACCTCTCTCCTCTGTTCAGCGCCTATGCCCTGCCATCTCTTTGCTTCACTCAACCTTCTGCTCTTTCTCTGTTTTCTTTATCTCTTTTGGGTTTTTTTTTTTTGGTAAGGACTTTATCTCTTTTGGGTTTATCCTCGCCTGCACGAATAAGGAGTACTCTTCGTTTTTCTCTCTTCTTGCTAGCACCGACTGAACCCACTTTGTCATTTTGTGTGCCGATGACCTGCTTTAATCCTCGGTTGCTTTTTTTTTTATCTCCCTCACGATTGTCTAGCTGAAAGTGGCCTAAACGAGGGCCATTTCGGTGAACAAGAAGGAGGGAATGGTAATTAGGGGTGAGCAAGATGACCGCCCAAACCGGGATCGGATCGGACTGGACCAGACCAACCAGTTTTGTCCGGTTCTTGGGAATATCGGTCCGATTCCCAGTTCCTAAAAGTCGAACCGATTCCGGTTCTAGGGTGAGAACTGGACCGGACCGATAAATATATATTTTTCTAATTTTTTCATATATATATATTTATTTACATTTTAATTTTTTTAAAAAAATAGAAAGCTTAATCTAATTTCCTTAATTCTCATTTGCCTTTACCAATAAGTGATTGGTCCCATTGGAATCGGACTAGACCGATGATGGTCCGGTCCGGTTCACGGTCCCAAGACTAGCTGGTCCAGTCCCCGTTCCTAGAAACTGGGAACCAGTCCTCCCGGTCCACTTCTCGATTCTTGGTTTGGATCGGACCAGACTGGGAACTACTCACCCCTAATGGTAAGGATGAATTTGGAGAGATGGAGAGGGAGATCGGGCTTGTGGGATCAACCTTAAGTGACGGAATGGGATTAGGCTTCGCCTGGATGTTAGGGCCTTATCCAAAACCTCCATAAAAATTCTTGTTTAGGGTGTGTTTGTTTGGCCAAATTCCAAAAAAAACCCCAAACTTTAAACTTTGTCCCAATTATACCCTGAACTTTTTTTTTGTCTCAAGAAAAACCTCAAACTTTTCTCCCAGTCCCAAATCTACCCTACCGTTATAACTCCATCCAATTAACGTCGAAAAAAAAAAAAAAACAGAACCGAAGCGGCGCGCTGCCAAAGCCTTCGCCGGTGGCCGCCGCCACGACTCGGCCCGGGAAGGAGCGGCGGCCCTCGCCCGGGCCTTCCCGAAGGCCGGCGACCTCGCCGGCCCGGGCGAGTCGCCGGCCTCCGGAAGGCCCAGGCGAGGGCCGCGACCCCCGTGCGAGGCCTCGCACAGGGTCGCCCACCCTGGCGAGGCTCGCCCGGCCTTCTCGAAGGCCGGCGACCTCGCCGCCCGGCGAGTCGCCGGCGAGGGTCTCGCGGCCCGATCCGGGGCGAGGGTCGCGCCCTCCCCGGATCGGGGCCGCACCCTCGCCGGCAACTCGCCGGGGCCGGCGAGGTCGCCGCCTCGGAAGGCCTGGGCGAGGCCTCGCCCGTGGCCGCCGACCCAGGCGAGGTCCGCAGCCCCCCGATCCGGGGAGGCGCGACCCTCGCCCCAGATCGGGGGCTGCAGACCCTCGCCGGCGACTCGCCCGGGGCCGGCGATGTAACAGTCTGAATTTTCGATCCTTTTTCCCGGGATTTAGGAAATGAATTTGACCAATGCGCTATAGTGAGATCTCACCCGGGAACCGCGCATTCTCGGGATGCTAACCTTAGGGGTAGGGCTATTACGGGATTGAGTTCGCATGACCAAAGAACTCGACTGGGTTCGATCTTTGACTATATGGATTGACGAGGAATGTTTTGAGCCAACCGAGACCGGTCTATTTGATTGATCGTGTCCGAAGGGCACTAAATGATGACCCTCGCAATTATATGACGATCGAGGTCGCCTTGGTTCGAGCAAACTTAAACGTGATTTGACTGAGTGTCAGTCACAGGTCGAGAGCGCGTAATCCTAATGAGCCACCCGTTAGCAAGAGATAAGCTAAAGTCGCGATTGGTCAATTTTAGTCATTTCTTGGAATTCGGGCCCGGGAATCGAGAATTTTGAAAGTGACAATTTTGAGCGGCCGAGGACGTTTTCGGCTTGGCCAACCTTGGGGCCACCCATTTCTGCAAAAAAATAGATTTCGGTCCGGGGCTGGAAAAATTACGGTTTTGCCCCTGTGGACACCGATGTTGGATTTTGAGGTCGTTTGAGGTTATTTTTCGAGGTCAAGGTCATTTTAGAGTGGCCACGCATATTTGGAGTGGTTACGGCCAAAAATTAGAATTTCGACAAAAATTGGAAAAATAATATTATTTTATTCCCGGAACTTCGTAGTCGATTTTCGAGGACTTAGAAAGTGAATTTCGCGATTCTGACGCCATATTATGTTGGCCACGCACATATGGAACACGTATGTGCGAAAATTGGAATTTCGCCCCGGGACCAGAAAATTACGATTTTGCCCCTAGGCCTATTTTTGGGTATTCCGAATTTTGGGGATTTTGGAAATTGAATTTGGGGATTAAGTGTGGATAAATATCAGCCCCAAAATATTGGACAAAAACGCCCTTAGATATTTTGGTTTGGAAGAATGTGGACCAAGTGTTTTAGGGGCAAAATTGGAATTAAGAAAAAAATTGGTCAAACCTTGGACCAAATATTTAATTGTTTCTCTCCTCTCTCTCTCTCCTCATTCCCTCTCTTCTCTCGGCAGCCCCCCCCCCCCCCCAACAGAGAACTCTCTCCCTCTCTCCCTCACCAAAAATCCTCTCATCTCTCTCTCGGCCTTGGACCACCGATCATCGCCGGAGCATCGCCGGAGCAAGCCGCCACCACCGATCGCCGCCGGCCAGCCGTTCCCCCTTGCAGCTCTAGCCGAGTTAGTCTAGAGTTCGGGTAAGTCGCGATCTAATCCCTATTTAGGACGTCGGGTATTTTCGGACTCGTTCGGGTATGGTTTAGAGGATTTAGAGGTTAATTAAGGCGTTGATAATGATTATTGGTGGTTGATCATGGTTATTGGTGGCTGAGTATGGCTGGTAGTGGTTGTTGCGGGTTAGATTAGACGTCGGGAAATGACTTTTGGCGGTTGGAATTCGGTGGAAATCGGTTCGGGTTTGAATCCGTGAGGTTCGGGGTGAATCGCGGATTCACGGTTACTGTACCCGCCCGGTTTGCTATTTTTGTAGAGAATTTTGTGGGCTGAATTTGAAGAAGGTTTCTTCATGAAAGTTGTTCACAACATCTTGAGGTATAACATACTTTAATTTGGGAATTTTTGGAAATCATTTGAGGTCATTCGGAAGTCCATCTTTGGACCGAAATAAAACTGCCCGATTTACTGTTCACCCGACCTTCGGGTCTGTTCGAATTTTTATAAATTTTTCCAGGCCTATTTTCAAAATTCTTCCTTCACAGAAGTTGTTGGGGACATTCGTGGCTATAACATATAAAAATTTCAAAGCTTTTCAAGGTGATTTGGGTGTTGAAATAAATGTATTTTGAGGACAAATTATTCTGTTGGAGCAAACTGATTTTGGTCTGATTTCGAGGGACAAAAAGGCATGGTTGCAGTTTGAACCGGATTTCGTGTTCTGCCTAAGAAATGTTTATTGGAGTGTTTTTTGTGACATATCCAAAATTGAGAATTTTTGGAGTTCGTTTACTATTTATTTTGATGGGATTTTGGTCACTGTATAAACTGCCCAATTTTACCCCGATTCTTTGGATGTTCGTTTTTATGAGCGGAATGGTGGGGGTGTCGAGGTTGAATGGTTGCTGCCCTTGTGGCGGGAATTGAGCCTGAATGTGTGTTTGAATGTGGATTGGTGATATGCCGTGTGTGTTTGGCCGTGAGATGTGGTGGTGTGATAGTGCATTCGCGTATTGTATTCGCGTGCCAAGAATGTGTGATTGGGTGGCGTGTTCGTGTGACGAGAATGTGAAATATTGAAATGTGTGTGAGGTGTGCGTGTTTGGCAGTGTGTAGGTATGGCCGTGTGACAAATGTGATTTGAGTGGAATGAAGGTACTGGAATGTAGGATTGGTTTGAAAAGTGAGACCCTGAGGCGTGTACGTTTACGCGGGGTGAGGTCCGTCCTGAGGCGTGTACGTTTACGCGGGACGATGCCGTCCCTGACGAGGTGACGATGCCCGGCCCGACGGGGTGACGATCCCTGACGTGGTCAGAAGACCGTTGGCCTGATGCGTTTTACGCGGGCGCGGTAGAAGGAAAGTGTGTGTAGGATTCCGTCCTGAGGCGTGTTCGTTTACGCGGGATGATGCCGTCCCTGACGAGGTGACGATGCCCGGCCCGACGGGGTGTCGATGCCTGACGAGGTCAGAAGACCGTTGGCCTGATGCGTTTTACGCGGGCGCGGTAGTGGTGGAAAGGTTGAGAACGAGCGGGATTTGGCTTGACATGTGAGGATTGTGAAAGTGATGCATGGTGTGAGTTAGTGTGCGAGTGTGTTTGTATCGCGTGATGCAGTGCGCGATTATGGGGTAAAATCTGCTAGGCATGGTATGGGACGTGCCCAAGTAGGTTTTGCTTTATAATCGAGGCACGCGCGCGGCTGTGATGTACTGCTGTGGTATGATTGGCGTGTGTATTGATATGTGGAAAGTGTGTGATGGCATGTGTGCAAGAATTGTATGTTGGGATTGTGGGCTAACGTGCATGGTGCGTATGCAGAGAGTCCAGGTATGTGTGAATGTTTGATTGCTGGTTGTGTGGTTGTTTGGTTGCGCGTTTGGATGTGTCTGGAATTACGTGATAGCCTAGGTGGGGTTTAGGTTGTGACTTATTGAGATGTGATCTCATGGTTGTTTCAACCAAACCATTTCAGAGCCCCCACTTGAATGTCGAGATTGAGGTCGACTCGGAGTCGTCGGGTGAGCAGACAGCTGCGGAGGATTCAGGTGGTGATGCCGAGGACAGTGAGTCAGAGTGGACGCCTTCGAGAGGGCGTAGGGGATAGTTCTGGGAGGAGGATGCGCCCCATTTTTGGATAGTGCTGACCTAGAGAGCTGATCTTGATATTTTGGTGGTTTGGAGTTTATAGTTCGGTGTGCTTATAAATTATTTTGTGGTTTGTATTGGCGGATGATGTAAATATTTGGAAGTGTAATATATGCTTGGTGGTTTGACGATTTGTTCCTTCCTGGTGTTCTCCAATTTTAATGTCCGGGATTTTTTTATTGCTTCCGCCGCGAGTTAACTCTGATGGATCGTTGGGTCGGCGACGTTATTCCTAGGACGTCGCACTCTGTTCGACCGGAGGCGGGATGTCGCGGGCTCGACGGGGGTTCGGGGTGTGACAGGCGAGGGTCGCCGGCCTTCGGGAAGGCCCAGGCGAGGCCGCCGACCCCGAGGCGAGGCCTCGTCCGGGCCTTCCCGAAGGCCGGCGACCTCTGGCCCGGCCGGGCGAGTCGCCGGCGAGGGTGCACGGCCCCGATCCGGGGAGGCGCGACCCTCGCCCAGGATCGGGGCTGCGGACCCTCGCCGGCGACTCGCCCCGAGGCCGGCGGGCCGGCGAGGTCGCCGCCTTCGGGAAGGCCCGGGCGAGGGCCGCCGCTCCTTCCGCGGTATGGCCAGGCGGCGGCCACCGGCGAAGGCTTGGCCACGCCGCAGCTGCTGGTTCTGTTTTTTTTTTTTTTTTTTTTCTGACGTTAATTGGACGGAGTTATAACGGTAGGGTAGATTTGGGACTCGGAGAAAAGTTTGAGGTTTTTCTTGAGACAAAAAAAAGTTCAGGGTATAATTGGGACAAAGTATAAAGTTTGGGGTTTTTTTTGAAATTAGGCCGTGTTTGTTTCATGTAAAGTTTTTGGAAAATATTTTCTAGGAAAACTGTTAATTTTCTTTTGTCTGGTAATATATGATCGAAAACATTTCTTGGGGTTTGGATATTATTTGGAAAATGATTTTAATCTCATGAAATTTTTCGGACAAAAAAAATCGATTTTTTTTAATTTTTTAATAAAAAAATTCGAATTTTATATTATTTTTTATATTTATTTTCTTTTTCTAAAAATTCGAATTTTTAATGATTTTTCTTTTTTCTTTCCTTTTTTTTTCCTCTTCCTTCGGCCGCAAACTGGTCGGTCATGGCCACGGACGAGCTCGAGGCTCGGCCGATGACGACCACAGGCGAGCTTGAGCTCGTCGGCCTCAACAGAGCTTGGGCTTGCTTGGATCAACTAGTCGTCGGCCGTCATCGAGGCCGGCGACTGGCGAAGGAGGAAGAAGGAAAATAAAAAAAGAAAAATAAAGAAAAGAAAAAAGAAAAGAAAAAGAAAAAAACAAATAATAGAAAAGAGTAAAAGAAAAGAAAAGAAAATAAAATAAAAAAGAAAAGAAAAAGATTAAAAAATTCAAGATAGCAATTCCGGAAAGTGTTTTTACCTTCTTACATATCGGAATTCACCTTTCTAAATTTATACATGAATATTTTTATTGACCGGAAAGCGTTATTGGTTGATTGGTCATTTTCCGTGAACCAAACCGATGAAAGTCCGAAAAATCAATTCCCGGAAAATATTTTCTTCAAAATAAACGCACCCTTAAATTCATGAAATACTCCGAGTCGGATTGTGCAACAGGCCTGTTCACGATCTCGCCATAAGTAGATGTTCTATACGGAGATGCCATTCTAGAAAAAGGTGCCTAATTTCTAAATGCCAAAAATTGAATAAAGAATGCGAATGCAAGACTATGCCATGTCGATATTTTTTTTAGGGTCAAATTCCATTACTATCGACAAATTCAATCCCCAATTTTCTTACGAAATGCATAAATAGTTTACTAGCTAAAATTTATCTGTCAACACACAATATAGTACATCAATGCGATGAAAAGTTTTTGAATGATTCGGGTGTTTAAGAGCCTATTAATCTCAGTTGTTGAGTTATATGCCTGTGTTGATCATGTTGATCAGAAGGTTGATCATGTGATTCAACAGTTGAGATTGATTAGGCTCATGTGCACTCAATTTATGAAAGTATTGTTCCAACGTGACTCACAACCTGTAGCAAAAAATTGAAAGAAGAAAAAAGCGACTCCAGAGTCCTGTGCAAGTAAAGAATATTTCGTGTGGTCTTTGTAAGAAAAAGACCAAAAAGAGGAACATTACCTACGGTCCAAGTTGAAAAAATAAAGGAAAAATATAAAAATCACACCTTATCTTTTACCCATTGAACACTTATATACATCTACATTAGAATATACTCAATATCTAGTTGAGTTTTTACCTTTGAAGGCCACTTTGTACTTTCACATCAATTTTTCTTGTATCCTTATTTATGAAAGTGTACTTTTCTCCATAAAAACGAAAAATCCAAGCCTAAATCCTAAATTCTCACACCCATTCAAAATATTCAAAACCAACTAAAACCACACCACCCAGATCCTCAGAAATATGCTAAATCGAGTTTGCAAGGAGGGGCAATCAAGTCTTTTCAAAGTAGGGTTTTGCTTAAAGGTATGTGAATGGTATTTGCCTAAATAGAGGTTGTAAGCAGTCCCTGGATAAATGGTAAGATATGTTTTTGGTATATTCCCCATAAGAAAAGGACTCAGTCTAATATCAATGTAATCCCCGCTATACAAAATTGAACAACAAAATGACACACTGATTTGTAGAAGAAATGACGCAACAAACTTTGATTAGCTACTTGAACAAGTGAGTAATGTTTAAATATTCAATAAAGATGTATCACGTGGTTCACAACTCGGTTTCAAAAACTAGTTTTATATTTTTAGTATTAATAAAAAGAAGGGACAACACCAACATTTAGTTCTGTAACTCTTAATCAATGTTCAATTTGGTCGTAAATTTAATTTTGGTCAAATTAATCCTTGTGCTCTTTGATTCGAATCAATTTTTGATATGGTTTTGCAAACGAGGAATTAATCCTCATATAATAATTTATGACTAATATGATTAAACAATACCGATCCATTCTTTAGCAAATATATATGGTTTTGTTAGATAACGTGGATTTTCGATTTTTCAGATCAATATACTTTTATGAATGCATGCAAACCACCCTATTCATGTGTATATATAGCATCGTATAAGACTCCATCTATAAAATGGTGAGCACAGTCCTTAGATTATTCCAAGTGAGAAACACTAGGGTTTGAATATGATTCCGTTGTATCTTTACAAAACGTGTAGCTCTTAAGCCAATTTGTCGAGTGTTGAATGATTTTGATAATTCTCGCTTGAATATTTTTTTGGCATTTTGCAGAGTTACTGAATTCTTTGACTAGGTTGATCTATCTTCGATTGATGTAAAATCACTGGATATATAAAGAGAGTAACCTATATATAAATTATAAATTTGAACCATTTATTGGTCAAGTTTTTTATACTTGAAAGGGTGAGTAGACACAACTAGCGTGATTACCTCCTTTTGAACGTAACCCACACATAATTACAAATTTGGCTTATCGGATTCTCAATTTTAAGTTGGTTTAAGACGACTTTTCTAGACATGGAAGATAACCTACTTATCCTATGCAAGCATGCTAATATGATTTGCTAGATAATATCATATTCATTAATAATATTAATAGTCATGTTTGATGTGGTATCACGAAACATTTCACTAAACTAATCGTAGATACTAAGGGTGCGAATGATAACTATTATGTTTCTCTGTTTTTCTATTTTTCTATTCTCAGGAACAAGTTTAGAACATAAATCCATCTTGGTAATGCAATTTTATTTTTTTTTATTTTCGGGACAAATTTTTAGCCCGAATATAAATGAGAAGTAGAAATTTTCTACTTTTCTATTTCTGGAATAGAAACATAAATAAAAACTCTTTTCATCGGTCACCCTCGCCGCCCGCGGTCTTTGCCCATCGCCCGTAGCTGCGACCCGCCGGTTGCTGCCTACTGCCGCCCGTTGCTGGCTACCACCCTCTGCCGCTCGCCGTTGCTTGCCGCCCGTCGCCACCTCTCGCTCGCCGCCTCCCGCTGCCCTTTGCTTGCTGGCTAGTCGCCCGCCCGCCTGCCGCCCACCTGCCTTGAAATTTAAGGCTTATAAAACGAATTTATGTTTTGTTCCGGGAACATAAATTTGGTGTCGTTATCAAACGTGTTTCTCTGCTCAAAAACTCGTCCGGGGAATAGAAAGAGGAGATTTTATTTTTGGCCATAAATTATTGCCGGAAACAGAATGGTTATTATCGCGCCCTAAAGTTTCAGAAATGGATGTGCAAGTAGAATTAACATGGTATCGATTTGATGGTAAAGTATTAACCCGACAGAAAAGTAATAAGCATCATCCATGCATGAGATGCTTTTCTTCTGCTATTCAATGCATGAGATACCTTAGTTGTGTTCGTTCGCGGAATAATTGGTTCACTATTCTTTTACCTTCTTGGCTTTTTGAATATATACTTTCCTTTGATAAACAAGCAAGGAACCATTTCCATATGAACGCATATGGGATAATTACTTAGTCAGTCTTAAACTTATTTATAGATGTCAATTAAGTCCTAAAGTTTTTTCATATTGCTAATGTAGTTCTATGCCTTTGTGTGAAATTCCATATAGTCTTTTCGGCCAATTGCCCCGGAAATTATTGACGTAAAAACTCGATATTATTCATTTGTTGCCGCAAATTTCAATGTAGTCCTAACCATCATAATACTCGTTCATCAAGTGTAACGCGAATTTTTGTTCTCGCCTGTCCTTTTGAAACTCGAAGTTGCTCAATTTGAGCAGCTTCAATTAATTAGGCCCCGTTTTCACCCTCCATTTAGTCTATTCCCTCCTCCTCGGACAATCACGGTTAAACATCAATTCGTGTAATTGGTGGCATGGACATTAGTTTTCACTGTTGACTAATTGATATATTGACTATTGGGTCGCAGAATTGATGCTACTGGGTCTCATATCGCTTCTCTTGACGGTAATCCAAAATAGAATAGGGAAGATTTGCATATCAGAGCGACTCGACAATGTCTTGCTTCCTTGCAAGAAGTCTGATACAGTAAAAATGCAGAAGATGGCTGTGCTTTGCAAGCACCAAAAAGAAACCCAGAAAGGAGAGACACACTGGTTGAAGATGCTTACTGCATTCGTCCATCTTATTGAAATTAACAACTTAGCCGTTTTATAGGCTGTACATCAACAAGAGATCCCAACAAAAATAGCAACTACTTTGATTCAAAATGGTGAACGTGTGCGCAACATGCGCCAACTAAGTCCCGAAAACTAGGACCCACTAAGTAACAGAAACACACGACTAGCTATTAATTGAAAAACATAAAAAAACAACTTTGACTCTTTCTAACATGCCCTCCCTTAAACTAATACTACAAGTGATCAGTTTAAATGTGTAGAAATAAACTCTCCTTTAATCTGAGGCATCCATCGAACAAACTCCAAGGAGCTTCCTTAACTTCTGAAATGTGGCCATTTTAAGAGGTTTTGTGAACAAATCAGCAACTTGATCTTCACTTCTGCAGAAAACAAGACCAATCACACCATCTTTTATAAGATCCCTCAAGAAATGATACTTCACATTTATATGCTTGCTTCTCCCATGTAGAACTGGATTCTTTGACAATTTGATGGCTGAATTGTTGTCACAGAAAATTGTCGTTGCTTCTTCTAGTTTAAACCGAAGTTCTCCAAGAATCTTCCTTAACCAAATAGCTTGACAAGCACTCGAGGTGGCAGCCACAAACTCAGCCTCAGTGGTCGAAAGAGTAACAATTGGTTGCTTCTTTGAACACCATGAGACAGCCCCTGAACCAAGCATAAACACATAACCAGAAGTGCTTTTTCGGTCATCCATATCACCAGCGTAATCACTATCAGTAAAACCAAGCAAATCTGATCTTTCTCCTTTCTTGTAAAATAACCCAAGAGATGATGTCCCTTTCAAATAGCGTAAAATACGCTTTGTAGCCTGAAGGTGTTTTTCGGTGGGACTCTCCATGTATCTACTGATGAGACTAACACCATACATGATGTCAGGCCTTGTTGCTGTTAAGTACATGAGACTTCCCACAATTTGCTTGTACATAGTGCTATTCACTTTCCTTCCACCAGGATCCTTGGTGATCTTTAATCCAACCTCTATCGGTGTGGCAACTGAATTGCAATCCTTCAACTGAAACTTCTCTAAAATCTCCTGCACATATTTCTTTTGGCAAACAAATGTACCAGCTGCAGATTGATTAACTTCAATGCCTAAGAAATAGTGCATTAACCCAAGATCTGTCATCTCAAATTTATGCATCATGGATTGCTTAAATGTCTCCATCATGGCACCATTATTCCCTGTGTAGATGAGATCATCTACATACAAGCATACAAGAAGTAGTTTCCCACCATGATCAACCTTAATAAACAAAGTATGTTCATAAGGACACTTCGTAAAGCTTTCCTTCAAAAAATAAGCTTCAATCCTACTGTACCAAGCTCGAGGAGCTTGCTTTAATCCATATAAAGCCTTCTTTAATTTGTATACTTTATTCTCACAACCAGGCTTCACATATCCAGGAGGTTGGTCAATGAATACCTGTTCTTGGAGATCACCATGTAAAAAGGCAGACTTGACATCTAACTGATGGATAGACCACGATTTCTGAGCTGCTAGCGCAATCACCAATCGAATTGTGTCAAGTCTCGCAACTGGCGCGAACACCTCTTTGTAATCCACTCCGTATTCTTGCCTATAGCCTTTTGCCACCAAACGCGCCTTGTATTTGTCAATGCCACCATCCTTGTTCAGCTTTGTCTTGAAGACCCACTTGACACCAATAGTCTTGTGGCCTTTGGGAAGATTTGTTAAGTCCCAAGTATTGTTTTTCTCAATTGCTTTAATTTCAGCATCCATTGCATCTCTCCACTTTTGATGTTTTACTGCTTCATCAAAAGTAGTTGGATCACTATCTGCAAACAAAGCAAAGTGAGTTAACGGATCTTCACCTTGATCAACTCCAGACACCTCATAATCTCTCATCCATGCTGGCCTTTGTCGGTGACGTTGGGGGCGTTCATCATGTGTTGCGCAATATCTCGAATTGGCAGCTGCTCCTCCGTTTCAATAGGGTCGGAATCTTGAAGCGAGACCAAATTGTGTTGTTGGTCTTCCTCGCCAATCTCTTCAAAATCAGCTACAATTGGTGTAGCCCCTTCAGCTTGATCATTCCAAAGCCAGAAATTTTCTTCGTCAAATACTACATCACGGCTGATTATAATCTTCTTGGTCACAGGATCATAGAGTTTGTAAGCTTTTGTTTGATCACTTACACCAAGAAAGATGCATTTTACTCCTTTATCGTCAAGCTTTTTCCTTTTTTGATCTGGAACGCGGGCATATGTTATACACTCGAAAATTTTGAAGTAATCAACCGTCGGCCTTCGTCCATTCCAAGCTTCTTCAGGAGTCATATTCAGAACAGCAAGTGTGGGACTTCTGTTCAAGAGATGGACACTCCAATTTATAGCCTCTGGCCAAAACTTCTTCGGAATTCCACTACTTCGCAATAGACTTCGCACCATGTTGAGGATGGTTCGATTCTTCCTCTCACATACACCATTTTGTTGTGGTGTATAGGCTGCAGTAAGTTGCCTACGAATTCCATGCTTCGTACAAAAATCATCAAACTCAAGAGACTTGTACTCTCCTCCACGATCAGTTCGAAGAACTTTGATTGGATTGCCACTTTCTTTTTCGACAAGACTCTTGAAATTCTTAAATGCTTCAAAAGCTTCAGATTTTTCATGCAAGAAATACACCCACACCTTTCGACTAAAATCATCAATGAATGTGATCAGATATCGTTTACCTCCATTAGAAACCGGTGAAATTGGACCGCAAAGATCTGAATGAACCAGCTCAAGCTGCTTTTTTGCCCTCCACGCCTTGCCTTGTGGAAACTGAGCTCGATGTTGTTTACTGACAACACAATCCTCGCAAACTTCTGATGGGATTTTGATAGCAGGGAGTCCCTCCACCATTTGCTTTTGGTATAGTGTCCGCAAACCACCAAAATTAAGATGCCCATATCTAAAATGCCATATCCATGCTTCCTCTTTTAATTTTGCCACGTAACAAGCATGATCAGAATCATGAAGGTAAAGAGGAAACATTCTATTTGATGTCATATCAACTTGAACAAGCAAGTTCTGCTGCTGATCATAAATCTTGCAAACTCCACCTCTAAATACAATTTCATACCCCTTCTCAAGTAATTGGCCAGCACTCATGAGGTTTGTTTTCAATTCAGGAATATAGAAAACATCATTAATGGTCTGCATTTTCCCTCTTGAAGAAATTTGAACAGTACCTTTTCCCATGACTGAAATGGCAGAATCATCTCCAAGCTTCACTTTTGTGCGGTGGGCTTCATCGATAGAAGAAAATGCCTCCTTGTTGCCACACATATGATTACTACAACCAGTGTCAAGGTACCATAAATTTGGTGAAGACATTTCTTTCTCTTGACATGCCATTAGGAGCTTCTCTCCTTCTTCTTCATTTGCTGCAGCAAAATTTGTTGCTTCCACATGTCGACTAAGATTGGTTCGACATTCGGACTTGTAGTGTCCATATTTGTGGCGTCTAAAGCATTCAACTTTAGATTTATCTGTAACATCCTGAATTTTGACCCGCTATCGGAACCAGTAAAGCGTATATTAATTCTCGTGTGATTTTAGTGAGTCTCGCCCGGACTTGATCAATCACGGGATACTAACCAAATGGGAAAGGCTAAAATAGGAACAGGTACGTGGACCGAGAAAGACGATCGCGATTGGACACTGATTTCGAGAAACGTCGAGGGAATATCTTGAGCCAATATGGGCCGATCTTAGGAAGATAATAGATTTGATATAGTTAGTAACGTACGATTGGATCGCGGGTGATTCCGCACGACCGAAAGTACGCCTGACAAACAAATCCCAAATTATATCCTAACGATCGCGACCCCCGGTACTAGTGATAATCTCTCACATTCTCTCGAGATTTGAGACTATCGAGACTCGGACAGTCTTAGGTCGATACGCGTAACACCTAAATGGCCACCCGTTAGTGAGAGATCCTAAGATTTCAAAACGAGTTATTTTGATCGCGATATTGAGCCGAACTCCGATATCAAAATTTCAAGGGTAATTATGACTATTTTATAGGAGGGACGTCATTTTATAGTGGCCAAGTAAGTTTGGGACAAGATCGGCTGAAAATAGGAATTTCGACAAAAATTGGGAAAATTACGGTTTTGCCCCCGTGGGCACCGGGGCGGGATTCGGAGGCCGTTTGAGTTTATTTTTCGCGGCCAAGGTCATTTTGGAGTGGCCACGTACATTTAGAGTGGTTTTGGACAAAAACGGGAATTTCGGCAAAAAATTGGAAAAATAATATTATTTTATTCCCGGGACTTCGCAGGCGATTGTAGAAGGCGTAGAAAGTGAATTTCGTGAATCCGACACCGTATTATGTCTCCCGTGAACATATAGGACCGGTATGGACAAAAATTGAAATTTCGGTCCGGGATCGGAAAATTACGAAAATGCCCCTAGGCCATTTTAACTTATTCCGAAATTTGGATAAAATTTGGGGACTAACTAAGGTTAAGTGGACCAAACCAGACCTGGTCAGCCTTGGTTAGGGGCATTTGACCTTCTCACCCTTGAATTATTGGAGAGAAGTGAACCTAAGCCATTGGATTCAAGGGCAAATTGTCCAAACCCTTGGATTGTTGACACTTGGATTCCACTCACCCAAGTTTGACCACTTTTGACTTGTTTCTTCTCTCTCCTCAGACCTCTCAGCTCACGTTCTCTCTCTCTCTCTCCCGAGCGGCCTCACGATCGTCTTCTTCACGCCACTCCTCGGTCGTTCTGCTCCGCCGGCCACTGTTCACGCCGGAACAGCCGCGCCGCCGGGGCTGCTGTCCTCTGGCCGCCGCACAGCACCCCCTGGCACCGCCCCAACCCCCGTCGACCAGCCCCACCCTCTGCATTGTCCGCCCCACAGCAGCTGTTCCAGGCGAGGGAGGGAGAGAAACACCGCCGGTCTTCACCTCGCCGGCACCGCGCCGCCGTCCACCGCCGTGCGCCGCCCTCGTCGACCACCTCACCCTCACCGTCTCTCTCTCCACCATCCTCAGCCCGTCCGCCCAGCAGCTCCCCTGTTCCGATTGGGTGTGTGGCCGTGAATCACACCGGCGCCGCCGTGACCGCCGGCTTGCCACCGGAGCGCCGCCGTCGATTCTCACCGCGTGTCGGTAATCGACCGCCCGCTCCCGTCGCCTCGAATCGATTTTAGGCGAGTATAAACCCCTAAACCCTTAATTAGTTTATTTGTGCATTTTAGAGGGTAATTAGGGGGTTAATTAAGCCTAATCATGGTCTAGATATGCCTAATGTTGTGTGGGGTGATTAGGGGGCCTAATTAGTGCCTAATGAGATGATTTAATGGTGGATTAAGGCCCAAAACAGCCCTTGTTCTGGTACTGTTCACAAAGCACCGAAAATGTGCATATTTGTCTAAGTTTTGCACAAATTGAATTCAATGATTCAAGGCTTGGAATTAGATAATTAAGGTGTTAATTAGGCTCATTTGAGGCTTAATTAGGTGTATTTGGTGGTTGGATATTTAGGGTAAGTGATTAGGCCCTAATGAGATGGTTTAAAGGTGGTTTGGTACCTAAATGTGAACTATTCCTGGTACTGTTCATGGGGCTCCGAAATTGTGTAAAATTGTCTAAGTGTGGCACTAATTAAGTTCAAGCACTAATGACTTGGAAGTGGATGTTTTGGGGATTATTTAGGCTTATTTGAAGCTTAAGTAAGTGTATTTGGTTGTTGGGTGATTGGGGTTAAGATTAGAGCCTAATGAGGGTGTTTAATTGTGGTTTAGGGAGCAAAATGTGTCCTCCCCTGGTACTGTTCATTGAGTACCGAAATTGCGCAATTTATCCAAGTTGAATGCTTAGTTGAGTCATTGGTTGATGGCAAGGAATTAGGCATCTTTAGAGGTTACTTAGGACTTATATAAATCCTATCTTGTGACCCCGTACCAATGAGAATGAGAACTAAGTTCGATTTACCCAAGGCGGGCCTTAGGTGCATTACATTGAATTGTAATAAATGCGCGAATCAATGTCGGGTGGATTGGGTGAGAACGGAAGTAAATTGATTGTTTTGAGGATGAGTTGAATGCGTCTAAGTCGAGAATGAGTATGCTTGGTACATTAGTGTGGGCGATTAACCTTGAGTGCCTTGGCTTGTATTCATCTCTCGTGACGTTGATTTATCAATATTGGACGCATTGGTGTACATGTTTGAAGTGATTGAAATTGTGGCCTTCGGGTCGGGCCTTCGGGTCGAGAGAGATTGTGGCCTTCGGGTCGAGAGAGATTGTGGCCTTCGGGTCGGGCCTTCGGGTCGAGAGAGATTGTGGCCTTCGGGTCGGGCCTTCGGGTCGGGCCTTCGGGTCGAGAGAGATTGTGGCCTTCGGGTCGGGCCTTCGGGTCGGGAGAAATTGTGGCCTTCGGGTCGGGCCTTCGGGTCGATTTACTCGCATATGTTTTATATTTATATTAAAAGTCTAACCTGCAGGACAAAGTAGTGAATTGGGCTGTGGGCCCGGGTGAGCTTATTGATTGTTGTACTGGTTTATTTATCTATATATGTGTTTTATTTACCCTCTGGAGGTGCACGTTAGCCTAGTTTAGGATTAGTGGTTTTTACTTGCTGAGTTTTCTCACGGTTGTGGTAAAACCGACTTTTCAGATCTCCCGCCATGAACTTCGACAACGCACCGTTACGCTTTGGGATTCCCCACCATATAGAGCGTACGCTGACCGTGCACCCCGTGGGGAACGGGGAGAAGTACTATAGACACTATGCTTTAGTATGGGTAGACGTAGGCTTAGCTCACTTTGAGACTCACGAGTATCTAGCCTGGTGTTTCCGGGATCGTTTTGGAGTAGAGTTCGGTCCCATCAGGCCCGCCGACGTTCCGTTTGTGGGAGAGGGTCTGCTAGATATTCAATGTCCAGACGGTGATATAGTAGATGTCGATATGGAGGGCAATCCTGATTCTGAGGTTGAGTACGAGATTGTGGAAGAAGAGGAAGAGCACGAGGAGCTTGGTGCATTAGCTTTTGAGCCGGAGATAGTCGATCCAGCTCCAGAGCAGGTGGACGCAGAAGCCCCTGAGCCTATGGACGTAGACGAGTACGAAGAACAAGACCCTGAGCCAGAGATGGAGTTGGAGGCCATGAGTTCTGAGGAGGATCAAGAGCGACTCGAGAGTTCTTCGGAGTCGTCGGGTTCTGATCCTGACTGGGTACCGTAGGTTAGATATCAGCATAGGAGTGAGGGTCGACACTTTTTGACCGTACCCCTCCGGTAGTTAGTTTGACACCCCTAGGTCACCGATCCCTTTTTGTTCGTGGCCTTTTGATGTACCTTTTTGTTTGTAGACGGATAATGTATATGGGGGTTTAATCAATCGTAATTTATTTTTCTCTTGCCACTCGTGGTTGCTTTTAAATTGTCTGGGTGTATATGTATATTTATTACATATACGTCGTTTCTGCATGTGGCGTGTTTTCTCTGATTTTGGTTTTCGGGTCGGTGACGTAACCTGGAAGCGTCGCGCTACTATTTCGACCTATAAGCGGGATGCTCATGCTTCGTGGGGTACGGGGCGTGACATCTATCTGTTGGTTTTGGCTTGAAACCACCTGAATACCAACCTCGACCTCCACTTCGTGCATCATTAGAAGAAGAGCCTACAATTCTTGGATTGATGTTGCTGTTGCGTTGGTGGAATCCTCTTCCTCTCCCTCTACCATTATTCATTCTTGTTGCTGAAGAATGACGGAAATTAGTAGAGGTCTTCAAGGCTTGTTCTTCCGTATCTTGGTGTTGGAGCTTCTGTTCATGAACCAATAAAGAACCTTGCAGTTCATCAATTGAAAGTTCTTCAATATCCTTAGCTTCTTCTATGGCGCAGACAACAAAATTGAATTTTGGCGTCAAGGATCGAAGAATTTTTTCAACAATGGTGACATCCTCCGTCTTGTCACCGTGGATTCGCATCTTATTAACGATTGCCATCGTTCTTGAGAAATAATCTGTGACCGACTCCCCTGATTTCATTCGTAGCGTTTCGAACTCCGTACGAAGAGCTTGCAGTTGTTGCCTCTTTGCTCTTGCAGAGCCTTGATACTTCTTTTTCATAGAATCCCATATTTGCTTGGAAGTATCCTTGCAAAGGATTGTCTCCAAGACAGATCTGTCAATGGCCTGAAAGAGATAGTTCTTGGCTTTAAGATCTTTCAACCTAATTGCTTCTAGAGCCGTCCGCTCTGCTGCTGTCAACGTGGCTCCTTCTTCCGGTTCAGGAATTCCAGAAGAAACAACTTCCCAAAATTCTTTGGACCTTAGAAAATTTTCCATCAACATGCTCCAATGGTCATAATGACCATCAAAGCGAGGGATTGCCGGTTGGACAAAATTGGAATCTGTGGCCATGATTGCTGCTGCAAACAAAGTGTCAAGAAAAAAAAACTTTGCGGCAAGACTCTCTTTCCTCACGTGTTTAACTCTCAACACTCAACCCTCACTTTCTTTTTTGCTAACCTGGCTCTGATACCACTGATACAGTAAAAATGCAGAAGATGGCTGTGCTTTGCAAGCACCAAAAAGAAACCCAGAAAGGAGAGACACACTGGTTGAAGATGCTTACTGCATTCGTCCATCTTATTGAAATTAACAACTTAGCCGTTTTATAGGCTGTACATCAACAGAAGAGATCCCAACAAAAATAGCAACTACTTTGATTCAAAATGGTGAACGTGTGCAGCAACATGCTGCCAACTAAGTCCTGAAAACTAGGACCCACTAAGTAACAGAAACACACGACTAGCTATTAATTGAAAAACATAAAAAAACAACTTTGACTCTTTCTAACAAAGTCCGACTCTTCTTCCGCCGTTGCCAATTTCACTACTAGTTCCTTCGCTTCCAGTGAAACACGGGGACGCCGCCTCCTCGCCGCGGCTTCTGATACTATGGATTACTGCAGTCAAAAAGTAACTTTACCAGAGCTGCTGCTCCTTCTTCTATAATTATAGTTAAAAATGCAAAGGCAAGTTTAAAAGATCGATATACAAAATTATATGATAAACTGCAAACGGCTATTAACTAAGTTCAATAGTGTTTTGTGACTGATTAAGAGTCCAACCGTATCATTTATTACACTAATTTTCTATACAAGTCTTTGCACATCTCCAGCGTTAAGAGAGATCTGAAGACTACGGCAAATTGGTACGAAGCGAATATTTGGTGTAACTGTTTTTTCTTTCCTTCTTTTCAGGGGAAGGTGCCATTGTTGTCTGTTGAAGCAGTCCATCAGCTGGACATTTTCATATTTGTGCTGGCTACCTTTCACGTTGTCCTCTGTGTGCTCAAAGTAATACATATGGTGTGCCACGAACTCCTTGTCACTTCAACTCTATCTTTCTGCTACTTTCTGTTGCTTCTGCTTACGACTTTCCCTCCGATATTGTAAAAGAAAATATCGTATTTAAGTTTCGAAAGAAACATGAAAGTATTTGTATGTGATTCCACGTGGACATTGGTTGATATTTCAAAAGGCTTCTAAGTGTTTGAGTATCCCTTTTTGCGACTTTTCCAATTTTTACAAAAAGTTAAAGTTGAAAAGGAAAATTCGTCTAAATTAGAAAAATCACTAAAAAAAATTAAAGGTATCTCTTGGATCAATTTTTTAACGTTAGTTATTTTCGTCCTTCCATACTGTTTAGATACTGCAATGGAGCAATCTGGAGATATATGACACAAGGAGCAAAAATTATGACATCCAAAAAGGTGGTAACGTTGTTGAGTGCATCCTCCTCAAGCAATGCTGTAAAAAGGAGGAGAAGATGAATGATCTCACTCCCTCAAAATTCTTGTGCAGTCTCCATTTTTATTTTCTAATCTGATGGAGAGGTATGTCTATTCTGTGTGAATCTGCAGTACTCACAAAGATTCGGGAACATTATAACAGCCGACTTTACTTCTTCAGAACTTTGGTAAGTCATTGAGTCTCTTGAAGCTCCCCGCGAGTGCAAAAGAGTCTTGCGAAATCAAGCATATCTTTGCGACCTCAACTATCATCCAATTTTCAAAATATTCCGCAGTATAATTTTATTGGATCATACTAAACTTCAACGTTAGTTATGTAGATTTTTATGATTTTCTCTTTTCGGATATTTCAACTATCCATCTCTGTTCACGAACACAGTATGTATGTTTAAATGTATTAAGTTAAGGGTGTTTAGAAACTTGGAATGAGCAATATACTTGCTACAATTGTTATGGAATGCGATATTTATGATTACCTGGAAGGAAGAGTTGTTTGACGATAGGCCCAACATTGTCTTGCATTTTGCTCTTCAGCTCTTGCCAAGTCTGCAGAAAGCGTATACTTCTTTGACCGTGTATGAGTATATGGCCCTTCGTCAGAACTTCATCGCGGTACATAGAGGACATTCTTCAGCTGAAATTTTAGCTTTGGTCCTCGTTGTGATATAATTGGCCTTGAAATGGTTAATTTACTTGTCATTTCTGTCGTGTCCGCAGGCACGTGATCCCAAGGATTCAGGGAAAGGTTTTCAGAAGTACATAATGAAGACTTTGCGAAAGGATTTTGAGAAAATGATGGTAATCAGGTAAAACGATAACCCTTCATACAAAGCTATTTAATTAGGCCTGGTGAGCATTGAATGGAGCAGAAAAGGATGAAATAAGAGAGAAGAAGATTTTCCTTTTTTCTTTACAAGAAAGAACTACTTCATTCGAACACGTCAAATTATTCGTCCTAATCTAAAGGCACTACTATATATGTTAATTAAGTCGCCTCACTTTTGGCCGAAAATGTTATCGGATCGACCAATCGTTCTCCGACATTACTAAATTCATGAAAAACAATACAATATGACTTTTCCAGGAAAATATTACTTAAAATATCAGAGAATGTTAAGCTTTTCTTCAGGCATACTGATTGCATTTTTATCAATATCGCAGCTGGTACTCGTGGTTAGTTGCAGTGATTTATTTGCTCGTGAATGTAGCCGGTAAGCACATATATGCGTACTTATTCTGCATAGTAACTATTTCAATATTTGTTACTCTTAAATCATGTCTTGCGTTTGAGCCCATGAAGGAAACATGATCCAACTAGTATTTCCAAAATCCAAATTGGACTTGAGGTATGATGTCCGAATGAGTTAGAAACTATTGAACTACTTTCCATGTTAGAGTTGGATTCGTAGTTTGAGTAGGCTTTCTAGTTTGAGTCGGCAAGTCACATAAGAACATATAAAAATGTAATTCTTATTACTCACTATAGCAAACAAGATTAGTGTTAGGGTTTTCTCTCTATAAGTCTTCTGAATGAGTTATTTGTGAGTGATTGTGAGATCACACTTATGGGTTTTACTTTAGATGTAACTAGAGTTACGAAACGCTTGAACAGTTGAGCGATTATAATCTCTATATTTTTTGGATTCATAGTGGATTTCTTTGCGATTAGCTCTCCTCATGGGTTAGTTACTTTGGTGTTTCTTGTTGATTTCTTTGCTAATTTCTTCTTCTCATATTAAATATGAATTAGAAGATCCATTAGCTTCCCCATTATTTTATAAGAGCGACTATCATAGAGCAAAAGATTTTTGGTAAAGCAACTCCGGTTTGAGTGCCAGTAAAGCGGATCACGCGGTCTTCTCGAGAACGGCAGTGACTTAGGTAGATAAACATTCTAGTACTAAAATGATCGATTCTTATTACGCCTAGAATTAAGCCTAATACGCATCGTGATATATCAATTAAAGGAAAAAAGAATTGAGTGAAACAGTGTTATTCTAATATAAGGAAAATTGCCATTAAGGATGAGCAAATCACTAGTGACACTGAAAATATTATTTTGGATCTTCTGTTACTACATTATAATTCACATGAACAGATTCTACAGCGAGTCTTCCTATTCGAAACCAGAAATAGGCATGTCAAACTGGTTTTGTCTAAGTGTCTGCAGAAAAGCAGTGACGTTTTTCCGCAATCAAAGTTCAACTTACCGAATAAAATCCCTATTAATCCTGATTAAGCTCGACTGTATCTCTCTTTCTTTATTGGCCTTTGACAATAAAGACTTCATTGTTGGAATCCATTTCTTTGTACAATTCTTGCAGGATGGCATGCGCACTTTTGGATATCTTTCATTCCACTTACTGTAAGTAGTGATAAAAACTCTCCTTTGAGTCATTATGTCTTGCAAATTCCAAATGAGTCTATTTTTGTATCTAATTAGGCATTCTCACTAATGCTGCGCAGCTTATGTACATTATCTACGTGAAATTGGAGATCATGGTAGTGCAACTCGCCCGACAAGTGGCCGAAAAGCATACACAAAACGAAAATGAGTAGCAAAAATAGTGCGGAGGGGTTGGTTTTTGAATTTTCAAAAGACGATTTCTGGTTCGGTAGGCCAAATTTGATCGGCAACCTGGTTCACACCCTGCTATTTTTGAACTCTTTGGAGCTTGCTTTCTTCTTCTTTATATTGGTGAGTATAAATGACTCAAAATGTCATTATCATTAGTAATGTTAAGCAAAGTTTCCAGCATACCGGGAAAATGCCAACTAATGCGCTATCACATCTCTATGCAGTTCCAATATGGTTTTCACTCCTGCATTATGGGAAAGGTTGGTTTTGTTGTCCCAAGAATAGTCATGGGGTAAGACCTATTGCTGATGTCAATTATATCATTGTTCTATAATCTGTGTGTTGTACATGATTAATGACCGGGGACTGACAATCAATTTGGCCTCTATGGCGTTTGTCGCACTCTCAGAGTATTCGTCCAGGTCTTGTGCATGTCCAGAATATTACCACTATACGCAATTATCAAATCCAGGGTTGTTGAACTTACGACCTATTATGCACTCAAGATTTGTTAGTTAGTTTTTTTCTCTCTTTGAGTTCAAATCTTGGGACTGAAGATGTCACATTCTTTTTATTTGACTCAAATGAAATTAAGGTGCATTTGAAGGAGAAGCAATCGGACAAACATAATATTGAGAAAATTAAGATGCTTTTGAAGGAGAACCAATTGGACGAACTTATAGAGGAGTGTCTTGATGATCTCGATGAAAAAAAAATACGGTTGAAGGAGAATGGAATGGACGAAGAGGAAGAAATGTGGATCGTGATTTCAAAGTGGATTGATAAAGGAAAGAAGCCAAGTTCAACAGAGGAGGCCACAAATATTGAATCGACCCGAACGGATTCGACAGAGGGATCTGTTGGAGTTGAGATAACAGAATCCGGTCACATGAATTCAACCGGAGACATTGAAGCACAAAATAGACAACCAAGCTTGCACCAACACTGAAAACAAATGAGATCGCGAAATACTATTAGGGCGAAATGTAACTACCACAGGTTGCATCTATCTTAGGCGAATGCAAGTAAATAAGGAACTCTCATTTCATATAATTGTCTAGTTACAATAGGCAAAAGAACTGCCACTCTGCAATAAGATGGGTCAGGTATGTTCCGAGAGTATGGACAGCTGAAGTTGGAGGGAAAAAACACTTTAAATTGGTTCCAGTAGTTGCATTGCTCGATCAATTTCAACATGAAGAAGACCCACCTATCTTTCTTGTCAATATCACATTTTCTACTTGGTCAATACGAAATATATAGATGTTACTTTCCAGAATGAAAGAGATTAACACAAGGGACCGTTTATGAGGCTCAACGACGATCCAGCTTCTGAAATTGGTCAATCCAAAACTGTAAATTCCTTCGTTCGTGCTCATTAAAAAGGTAAATAAGGCCATGATGACAAAGAAACAATCATATTTATGAGGAAATGTTTTGGGATTATCGCTTAAAAAGGTAAATAAGACCAATGACTCGATTGCGGAAGATTCACTAGATCTTACATGATCTTCTCCACTTCTGCAATTAAACTAAAACGTTGCAAGAAATGTTTCAGACTAGAAGCAGCCATCAAACACCAACATGCTTAAATTAGAGATACAGACGCATTCCCACAGCCAAAATCAAAACACAAAGAGCCTATCAAGAGACAACGGAACCTCAGCAGAATCCCAAAATGATTGTACATCTGAATTTTTTTTTAGGGTTAATACCACAAAAACCCCAAATTGGTACACCGGTGACAAATTTACTTCAAACTAATTTTTTAACCACAAAAAACCCCAAACTAGTACACCTATGACAAATTTATCCCAAACTAATTTTTTGACCACAAAAAACCCTAAACTGGTATACTTGTGATAAATTACGGTCACGTGGAATGAGAAAAAAATTAGTTAGCCTATCTCACACTTAGGATTCGAGGACAATTATCGAAAAAGTCCTAAACCTATTACAATTATGCCAATTCAGTTGTAAACCTTTTTTTTTTCCAATTCAGTCCTAAACCTTTTGCATTTGCAACAATTCAATCCATTTAGCAAATTTTGGCCGGTCGGCGCTGATGTAGACGTCGGCCGACGCCGGTCATTTGACAGACGCTGACATGACAATTTTTAATTTATTTTTTCCAAATTTATTTATTTATTTTCTTTTCTTTTGTCGCAACCCGCCCTCGCTCGCTCGCTCCGGAAGGAGGAAGGCGTCTACCCTGGATGCGCTAAGTCTAGGTCTATGACTTAACTTGGGCTCCCCCAAGCTCATACCATATCACGACTTGTGATTTAGGTTTTTAACCTGCAAGTGATTTTTATCTAGTAGTCGCCACTAATCAGTTGATGGTGGATCGATTAGACACCTAAGTAAAGCAGTGGGAGAATTGCCTTACTTCTTCGAACAAAAAATTAAATGATTTCGAGGACTTGATTACACTAGTTGAGTAACAAGTGCCCTTTCGGTACCTTTAATTCTGTTCATTTCAGAAAATATTTATCATGCATTTTGAATTGATTTTAGGATCTATTTTCCAACATGTGATGTAATCAAACGAGTGCACAAGCATTAATGATTAGCAGTCAAGATATATATGCAGCATAGGATTCTAATCCTAACTAGGAAAACGACATTCAACACATGACAATTTATGCAATTATATACTAATTAGAAATAATAGGCATAACAATAATACAACAGTAGTAAAATTAACACCCGAAATCCTACCGTATAGCCATATAGGCTTATCCGATTTAGACATGATTATTAATAATATAATTCACATAATTTAGAAAAATATTTAAAAAAATACTAATTTCTAAACTATTTCCTACTTAGAAAATTTTAAAAAAATAAATTATATATATTTTTATTTTTTAAAAATAATATAATATTAATATCAAAATAGACCGAGTTGGGTCGGGTTGGCAGATCCAGGTCGAGTCAGAATCGACCTAGGTCAACGGACTCGACCCAAACTCATTGACCCGGGTCTTGAACCGGATTAGGCCCAGCCTGGTGGAAAAGGACAAAATAGGGCCAGTTCTACAGGATCAAACCGGCCCTATTTGGCCTGCAGATCGGTCCGACCGGGTGTGCCAATTGGTTCAGGCCAAATCCCTGCCCTTTCAAAGCTTATACGATTTGGATCGGTTCGTATCTCGGTTCGATTTTTCGATTTGGTTCTGACACCCCTAGTTGATGGTTTCTTCACTTGTGATAGCTCTTTCCTCCCCCTCCATTTCTTTGACACTGCCATTGACGAGCTTGCTCTCTCTCTCTCTCTCTCTCTCTCTCTCTCTCTCTCTCTCTCTCTCTCTCTCTCTCTCTCTCTCTCTCTCTCTATTAAATGCTTTTGAATTGAGCCAGAAGAAGACAACTACCAACGAACTAAAACTCTCTCTCTCTCTCTCTCTCTCTCTCTCTCTGGCTTTCCCATTTGTGTCGTGGATGGTCTGTGCTCTATCTTTCTTCCCGTCTTCATCCTTTGTCGGATGTCCCTACTGTCTATTTGTCCCTCTCGGCTTTCCAGTGTCGCATAGTGACCAATTAGTCAATGTGAATTGGAGAATTCATTTAATTATTGAGGGAAGCAGAACTTTCATGCCATTTCTTAATCTCCCTTCCAACGTTTAATTCTGTTCCCTCTTAATTCGGAGACCTAATGACATCTCTCTCTCTCTCTCTCTCTCTCTCTCTCTCTCTCTCTCTCTCTTTGTGGCTTCTCCATTTGTGTCGTGGATGGTCTCTGCTCTATCTTTCTTCTCGGCTTCATCCTTTGTTGGATGTCCCTATTGTCTCTCTATCCCTCTCGGCTTTCCAGTGTCGCATAGTGACCAATTAGTCAATGTGAATTGGAGAATTCATTTAATTATTGAGGGAAGCAGAAATTTCATGCTATTTCCTAATCTCACCTGCCAACTTTTAATTCCGTTCCCTCTTAATTGGGAGACCTAATGACATCTCTCTCTCTCCCTAGCTTCTCCATTTGTGTCGTGGATGGTCTGTGCTCTATCTTTCTTCCCGTCTTCATCCTTTGTTGGATGTCCCTATTGTCTCTCTGTCCTTCTCGGCTTTCCAATGTCGCATAGTGACCAATTAGTCAATGTGAATTGGAGAATTCATTTAATTATTGGGGGAAGCATAACTTTCATGCCATTTCCTAATCTCAACTGCCAACTTTTAGTTCCGTTCCCTCTTAATTAGGAGACCTAATGACATCTCTCTGTCTCTCTCTCTCTCTGGCTTCTCCATTTGTGTCGTGGATGGCCTGTGCTCTATCTTTCTTCCTGTCTTCATCCTTTGTTGGATGTCCCTATTGTCTCTTTGTCCTTCTCGGCTTTCCAGTGTCGCATAGTGACCAATTAGTCAATGTGAATTGGAGAATTCATTTAATTATTGAGGGAAGCAGAACTTTCATGCTATTTCCTAATCTCACATGCCAACTTTTAATTCCGTTCCCTCTTAATTGGGAGACCTAATGACGTCTCTCTCTCTCTCTCTCTCTCTCTCTCTCTCTCTCTCTCTCTCTCTCTCTCTCTCTCTCTCTCCGGCTTCTCCATTTGTGTCGTGGATGGTCTGTGCTCTATCTTTCTTCCCGTCTTCATCCTTTGTTGGATGTCCCTATTGTCTCTATGTCCTTCTCGGCTTTCCAATGTCACACAGTGACCAATTAGTCAATGTGAATTGGAGAATTCATTTAATTATTGAGGGAAGCAGAACTTTCATACCATTTTCTAATCTCATCTGCCAACTTTTAATTCCGTTTCCTCTTAATTGGGAGACCTAATGACATCTCTCTCTCCCTAGCTTCTCCATTTGTGTCGTGGATGGTCTGTGCTCTATCTTTCTTCCCCTCTTCATCCTTTGTTGGATGTCCCTATTGTCTCTCTGTCCTTCTCGGCTTTCTAGTGTCGCATAGTGACCAATTAGTCAATGTGAATTAGAGAATTCATTTAATTATTGAGGGAAGCAGAACTTTCATGCCATTTCCTAATCTCACCTGTTAACTTTTAATTCCATTCCCTCTTAATTGGGAGACCTAATGACATCTCTCTCTCTCTGGCTTCTCCATTTTTGTCGTGGATGGTCTGTGGTCTATCTTTCTTCCTGTCTTCATCCTTTGTTGGATGTCCCTATTGCCTCTCTATCCCTCTTGGCTTTCCAGTGTCGCATAGTGACCAATTAGTCAATGTGAATTGGAGAATTCATTTAATTATTGGGGGAAGCATAACTTTCATGCCATTTCCTAATCTCACCTACCAACTTTTAATTCTGTCCCCTCTTAATTAGGAGACCTAATGACATCTCTCTCTCTCTCTGGCTTCTCCATTTGTGTTGTGGATGGTCTGTGCTCTATCTTTCTTCCCATCTTCATCCTTTGTTGGATGTCCCTATTGTCTCTCTGTCCTTCTCGGCTTTCCAGTGTCGCATAGTGACCAATTAGTCAATGTGAATTGGAGAATTCATTTAATTATTGAGGGAAGCAGAACTTTCATGCCCTTTCTTAATCTCCCTTCCAACATTTAATTCCGTTCCCTCTTATTTGGGAGACCTAATGACATCTCTCTCTCTCTCTCTCTCTCTCTCTCTCTCTCTCTCTCTCTCTCTCTGGCTTCTCCATTTGTGTCATGGATGGTCTGTGCTCTATCTTTCTTCTCGGCTTCATCCTTTGTTGGATGTCCCTATTGTCTCTCTATCCCTCCCGGCTTTCCAGTGTCGCATAGTGACCAATTAGTCAATGTGAACTGGAGAATTAATTTAATTATTGAGGGAAGCAGAACTTTCATGCTATTTCCCAATCTCACCTGCCAACTTTTAATTTCGTTCCCTCTTAATTGGGAGACCTAATGACGTCTCTCTCTCTCTCTCTCTCTCTCTCTCTCTCTCTCTCTCTCTCTCTCTCTCTCTCTCTCTCTCTCTCAGGCTTCTCCATTTGTGTCGTGGATGGTCTATGTTCTATCTTACTTCCCGTCTTCATCCTTTGTTGGATGTCCCTATTGTCTCTCTGTCCTTCTCGGCTTTCCAATGTCACATAGTAACCAATTAGTCGATGTGAATTGGAGAATTAATTTAATTATTGAGGGAAGCAGAACTTTCATACCATTTCCTAATCTCACCTGCCAACTTTTAATTTCGTTCCCTCTTAATTGGGAGACCTAACGACATCTCTCTCTCTCCCTAGCTTCTCCATTTGTGTCGTGGATGGTCTGTGCTCTATCTTTCTTCCCGTTTGCATCCTTTGTTGGATGTCCTAATTGTCTCTCTGTCCTTCTCGGCTTTCCAGTGTCGCATAGCGACCAATTAGTCAATGTGAATTAGAGAATTTATTTAAATATTGAGGGAAGTAGAACTTTCATGCCATTTCCTAATCTCACCTACCAACTTTTAATTCCATTCCCTCTTAATTGGGAGACCTAATGACATCTCTCTCTCTCTGGCTTCTCCATTTGTGTCGTGGATGGTCTGTGCTCTATATTTCTTCCCGTCTGCATCCTTTGTTGGATGTCCCTATTGCCTCTCTATCCCTCTTGGCTTTCTAGTGTCGCATAGTGACCAATTAGTCAATGTGAATTGGAGAATTCATTTAATTATTGAGGGAAGCATAACTTTCATGCCTTTTCCTAGTCTCACCTGCCAACTTTTAATTCCGTTCCCTCTTAATTAGGAGACCTAATGATATCTCTCTCTCTCTCTCTCTCTCTCTCTCTCTCTCTCTCTCTCTCTCTCTCTCTCTCTCTCTGGCTTCTCCATTTGTGTCATGGATGGTCTGTGCTCCATCTTTCTTCTCGGCTTCATCCTTTGTTGGATGTCCCTATTGTCTCTCTATCCCTCCCGGCTTTCCAGTGTCGCATAGTGACCAATTAGTCAATATGGATTGGAGAATTAATTTAATTATTGAGGGTAGCAAAACTTTCATGCTATTTCCTAATCTCACCTGCCAACTTTTAATTTCGTTCCCTCTTAATCGGGAGACCTAATGACGTCTCTCTCTCTCTCTCTCTCTCTCTCTCTCTCTCTCTCTCTCTCTCTCTCTCTCTCTCCGGCTTCTCCATTTGTGTCGTGGATGGTCTATGTTCTATCTTACTTCCCGTCTTCATCCTTTGTTGGATGTCCCTATTGTCTCTCTGTCCTTCTCGGCTTTCCAATGTCACATAGTAACCAATTAGTCGATGTGAATTGGAGAATTAATTTAATTATTGAGGGAAGCAGAACTTTCATACCATTTCCTAATCTCACCTGCCAACTTTTAATTTCGTTCCCTCTTAATTGGGAGACCTAACGACATCTCTCTCTCTCCCTAGCTTCTCCATTTGTGTCGTGGATGGTCTGTGCTCTATCTTCCTTCCCGTCTTCATCCTTTGTTGGATGTCCCTATATTCTCTTTGTCCCTCTCGGCTTTCCAGTGTCGCATAGTGACCAATTAGTCAATGTGAATTGGAGAATTCATTCAATTATTGAGGGAAGCAGAACTTTCATGCCATTTCTTAATCTCCCTTTCAACATTTAATTCCGCTCCCTCTTAATTGGGAGACCTAATGACATCTCTCTCTCTCTCTCTCTCTCTCTCTCTCTCTCTCTCTCTCTCTCTCTCTCTCTCTCTCTCTTTTGCTTCTCCATTTGTGTCGTGGATGGTCTGTGCTCTAACTTTCTTCTCGGCTTCATCCTTTGATGGATGTCCCTGTTGTCTCTCTATCCCTCTCGGCTTTCCAGTGTCGCATAGTGACCAATTAGTCAATGTGAATTGGAGAATTCATTTAATTATTGAGGGAAGCAGAACTTTCATGCTATTTCCCAATCTCACATGCCAACTTTTAATTTCGTTCCCTCTTAATTGGGAGACCTAATGACGTCTCTCTCTCTCTCTCTCTCTCTCTCTCTCTCTCTCTCTCTCTCTCTCTCCTTCTCCGGTTTCTCCATTTGTGTCGTGGATGGTCTGTGCTCTATCTTTCTTCCCGTCTTCATCCTTTGTTGAATGTCCCTATTGTCTCTCTATCCTTCTTGGCTTTCCAATGTCACATAGTGACCAATTAGTCAATGTGAATTGGAGAATTCATTTAATTATTGAGGGAAGCATAACTTTCATACCATTTCCTAATCTCACCTGCCAACTTTTAATTCCGTTCCCTCTTAATTGGGAGACTTAATGACATCTCTCTCTCTCCCTAGCTTCTCCATTTGTGTCGTGGATGGTCTGTGCTCTATCTTTCTTCCCGTCTGCATCCTTTGTTGGATGTCCTAATTGTCTCTCTGTCCTTCTCGGCTTTCCAGTGTCGCATAGTGACCAATTAGTCAATGTGAATTAGCGAATTTATTTAAATATTGAGGGAAGTAGAACTTTCATGCCATTTCCTAATCTCACCTACCAACTTTTAATTCCATTCCCTCTTAATTGGGAGACCTAATGACATCTCTCTCTCTCTGGCTTCTCCATTTGTGTCGTGGATGGTCTGTGCTCTATATTTCTTCCCGTCTGCATCCTTTGTTGGATGTCCCTATTGCCTCTCTATCCCTCTTGGCTTTCTAGTGTCGCATAGTGACCAATTAGTCAATGTGAATTGGAGAATTCATTTAATTATTGAGGGAAGCATAACTTTCATGCCTTTTCCTAATCTCACCTGCCAACTTTTAATTCCGTTCCCTCTTAATTAGGAGACCTAATGACATCTCTCTCTCTCTCTCTCTCTCTCTCTCTCTCTCTCTCTCTCTCTCTCTCTCTCTCTCTCTCTCTCTGGCTTCTCCATTTGTGTCATGGATGGTCTGTGCTCTATCTTTCTTCCCGTCTTCATCCTTTGTTGGATGTCCCTATTGTCTCTCTGTCCCTCTCGGCTTTCCAGTGTCACATAGTGACCAATTAGTCAATGTGAATTGGAGAATTCATTTAATTATTGAGGGAAGCAGAACTTTCATGCCATTTCTTAATCTCCCTTCCAACATTTAATTCCGTTCCCTCTTCATTGGGAGACCTAATGACATCTCTCTCTCTCTCTCTCTCTCTCTCTCTCTCTCTCTCTCTCTCTCTCTCTCTCTCTCTCTTTTTTGCTTCTCCATTTGTGTCGTGGATGGTCTGTGCTCTATCTTTCTACTCGGATTCATCCTTTGTTGGATGTCCCTATTGTCTCTCTATCCCTCTCGGCTTTCCAGTGTCGCATAGTGACCAATTAGTCAATGTGAATTGGAGAATTCATTTAATTATTGAGGGAAGCAGAACTTTCATGCTATTTCCCAATCTCACATGCCAACTTTTAATTTCGTTCCCTCTTAATTGGGAGACCTAATGACGTCTCTCTCTCTCTCTCTCTCTCTCTCTCTCTCTCTCTCTCTCTCTCTCTCTCTCTCTCTCTCTCCGGTTTCTCCATTTGTGTCGTGGATGGTCTGTGCTCTATCTTTCTTCCTGTCTTCATCCTTTGTTGAATGTACCTATTGTCTCTCTGTCCTTCTCGGCTTTCCAATGTCACATAGTGACCAATTAGTCAATGTGAATTGGAGAATTCATTTAATTATTGAGGGAAGCATAACTTTCATACCATTTCCTAATCTCACCTGCCAACTTTTAATTCCGTTCCCTCTTAATTGGGAGACTTAATGACATCTCTCTCTCTCCCTAGCTTCTCCATTTGTGTCGTGGATGGTCTGTGCTCTATCTTTCTTCCCGTCTGCATCCTTTGTTGGATGTCCTAATTGTCTCTCTGTCCTTCTCGGCTTTCCAGTGTCGCATAGTGACCAATTAGTCAATGTGAATTAGAGAATTCATTTAATTATTGAGGGAAGTAGAACTTTCATGCCATTTCCTAATCTCACCTACCAACTTTTAATTCCATTCCCTCTTAATTGGGAGACCTAATGACATCTCTCTCTCTCTGGCTTCTCCATTTGTGTCATGGATGGTCTGTGCTCTATATTTCTTCCCGTCTGCATCCTTTGTTGGATGTCCCTATTGCCTCTCTATCCCTCTTGGCTTTCCAGTGTCGCATATTGACCAATTAGTCAATGTGAATTAGAGAATTCATTTAATTATTGGGGGAAGCATAACTTTCATGCCTTTTCCTAATCTCACCTGCCAATTTTTAATTCTGTTCCCTCTTAATTAGGAGACCTAATGACATCTCTCTCTCTCTCTCTCTCTCTCTCTCTCTCTCTCTCTCTCTCTCTCTCTCTCTCTCTCTCTCTGGCTTCTCCATTTGTGTCATGGATGGTCTGTGATCTATCTTTCTTCCCATCTTCATCCTTTGTTGGATGTCCCTATTGTCTCTCTGTCCCTCTCAGCTTTCCAGTGTCACATAGTGACCATTTATTCAATGTGAATTGGAGAATTCTTTTAATTATTGAGGGAAGCAGAACTTTCATGCCATTTCTTAATCTCCCTTCCAACATTTAATTCCGTTCCCTCTTAATTGGGAGACCTAATGACATCTCTCTCTCTCTCTCTCTCTCTCTCTCTCTCTCTCTCTCTCTCTCTCTCTCTCTCTCTCTCTCTCTCTCTCTTTTGCTTCTCCATTTGTGTCGTGGATGGTCTGTGCTCTATCTTTCTACTCGGCTTCATCCTTTGTTGGATGTCCCTGTTGTCTCTCTATCCCTCTCGGCTTTCCAGTGTCGCATAGTGACCAATTAGTCAATGTGAATTGGAGAATTCATTTAATTATTGAGGGAAGCAGAACTTTCATGCTATTTCCCAATCTCACATGCCAACTTTTAATTTCGTTCCCTCTTAATTGGGAGACCTAATGACGTCTCTCTCTCTCTCTTTCTCTCTCTCTCTCTCTCACTCTCTCTCTCTCTCTCTCTCTCCGGTTTCTCCATTTGTGTCGTGGATGGTCTGTGCTCTATCTTTCTTCCCGTCTTCATCCTTTGTTGAATGTCCCTATTGTCTCTCTGTCCTTCTCGACTTTCCAATGTCACCAAGTGACCAATTAGTCAATGTGAATTGGAGAATTCATTTAATTATTAAGGGAAGCATAACTTTCATACCATTTCCTAATCTCACCTGCCAACTTTTAATTCCGTTCCCTCTTAATTGGGAGACTTAATGACATCTCTCTCTCTCCCTAGCTTCTCCGTTTGTGTCGTGGATGGTCTGTGCTCTATCTTTCTTCCCTTCTGCATCCTTTGTTGGATGTCCCTATTGTCTCTCTGTCCTTCTCGGCTTTCTAGTGTCGCATAGTGACCATTTAGTCAATGTGAATTAGAGAATTCATTTAATTATTGAGGGAAGTAGAACTTTCATGCCATTTCCTAATCTCACCTACCAACTTTTAATTCCATTCCCTCTTAATTGGGAGACCTAATGACATCTCTCTCTCTCTGGCTTCTCCATTTGTGTCGTGGATGGTCTGTGCTCTATATTTCTTCCCGTCTGCATCCTTTGTTGGATGTCCCTATTGCCTCTCTATCCCTCTTGGCTTTCCTGTGTCGCATAGTGACCAATTAGTCAATGGGAATTGGAGAATTCATTTAATTATTGGGGGAAGCATAACTTTCATGCCTTTTCCTAATCTCACCTGCCAACTTTTAATTCCGTTCCCTCTTAATTAGGAGACCTAATGACATCTCTCTCTCTCTCTCTCTCTCTCTCTCTCTCTCTAGCTTCTCCATTTGTGTCGTGGATGGTCTGTGCTCTATCTTTCTTCCCATCTTCATCCTTTGTTGGATATCGCTATTGTCTCTCTATCCCTCTCGGCTTTCCAGTGTCGTATACTGACCAATTAGTCAATGTGAATTGGAGAATTCATTTAATTATTGGGGGAAGCAGAACTTTCATGCCATTTCCTAATCTCACATGCCAACTTTTAATTCCGTTCCCTCTTAATTGGTAGACCTAATTACATCTCTCTCTCTCTCTCTCTCTCTCTCTCTCTCTCTCTCTCTCTCTCTCTCTCTCTCTCTCTCTCTGGCTTCTCCATTTGTGTCGTGGATGGTCTGTGCTTTATCTTTCTTCCCGTCTTCATCCTTTGTTGGATATCCCTATTGTCTCTCTATCCCTTTCAGCTTTCTAGTGTCGCATAGTGACCAAGTTGGAAATGTGAATTGGAGAATTCATTTAATTGTTGAGGGAAGCAGAACTTTCATGTCGTTTACTAATCTCACCTGCCAAATTTTAATTCCGTTCCCTCTTAATTGGGAGACCTAATGACATCTCTCTCTCTTTGTGGCATCTCCATTTGTGTCATGGATGCTCTGTGCTCTATCTTTCTTCCCGTCTTCATCCTTTTTTGGATGTCCCTATTGTCTCTCTGTCCCTCTCGGCTTTCCAGTGTCGCATAGTGACCAATTAGTCAATGTGAATTGGAGAATTCATTTAATTATTGGGGGAAGCAAAACTTTCTTGCCATTTCCTAATCTCACCTTCCAACTTTTAATTCCGTTCCCTCTTAATTGGGAGACCTAATGACATCTCTCTTCTCTCTCTCTCTCTCTCTCTCTCTCTCTCTCTCTCTCTCTCTCTCTCTCTCTCTCTCTCTCTCTAGTTTCTCCATTTGTGTCGTGGATGGTCTGTGCTCTATCTTTCTTGCCGGCTTCATTCTTTGTTGGATGTCCCTATTGTCTCTCTATCCCTCTCGGCTTTCCAGTGTTGCATAGTGACCAATTAGTCAATGTGAATTAGAGAATTTAATGAATTATTGAGGGATACGGAACTTTCACGCCATTTCTTAATATCACCTGCCAACTTTTAATTCCATTCCCTCTTAATTGGGAGACCTAATGACATCTCTCTCTCTCTCTCAAGTGGAAAATTCTTCTGATAGAAGACTTAGTTTGGATGATTATGTCACTGTACAATCATGTGAAACATGTGGATTTGTATGTATTTTTTATATTGTGGTTGCTTCTGTTCACTACATTGACAATGAAAAATGATCGATACGAACATTTATTGTTTGTGTCAATATGAAAAATCTAGGCGTATTCAATAGCTTTATTGCTAACTTAAGAGTCCTAAAATTGTATTCCTTGTGTACACATACAATTGTATGTGAGATGATTACGTTGATTGACCATACTATCCAACGATTTAATGGAAGGCTTTGGCTTTAAAATTTGAAGAAACATAAAAGGTTATTTTTGAATAAGTAGATGAATACTCAACGTCATCAAATAAAGGCATTTCAATCAAAGATATAGGTAAGGATTAGATGAAAAAAAGAAAAAAAAGAAAGCATGAAAAGCAGTTGAATCGCATTGTGAGCACAAGAGAGAGATTGATCTAGTTGAATAAGGTAAACGCCAAATGGTGGCTTTAATTTAATATAATGTAAATGTAGAAGAGTACCTTAGATCGTAGGAATGAAAGGTTGCGCGGTGATAATTTTATAAAAGGTAGGAAAATTTGAAGCGATGGGGTCGTTTCGTGATGTTAGTATCATAAACAAGTACAAATAATTGAATAATCACTTATTCCAACATGAAGGAATTCCCCCTAACTATTTGTTCAAAAATAGATCGAAAGACACAATTTTTGAACGGATGGTCATGTCATGTTCTTTGAAAAGCACAATTTTTGAATGGGCATACTACTTCACAAATAGGCGCAATTCTCCAAGAAAGGACAAAGCTTCACAAATAAATCTTGAAGCACATTATTTTATTATAAGAAAAAATACAATAATATATAGAGCGACAAGGCACGGATTGATTGGAAATACAATAGTATAATGTATCGTGATACCAATGACAACGCCCAACGTGTGAAACGACATTGCTCAATTAGTTAGGCCCCGTTTGTCATCATCCATTAGTCAATTCAACTCCCCCCTCCTCGCACAAGCACAGCTAAAATCAATTCTTATAATTGGTCGCCTAGACATTCCCTTCCACCATAAATCCATAGAACCATTGACTTTTGTCAATTGGCCAATTAATAAATTATTTGTTGGGCTTTTAGATCGAACAGTTAAATCGGCTATTTAAGAACTCGTCCCCCACCAACGTTGCTGTAACGGATTCAATGAGGCCGAACCCTACGCACCCCATGACAAACCTGACACGTCCCAGACCATGATCCACAGGGGCGATTGATTAGCAGTCCGTCCGATGTATTTGCAATTGTGATGTGTCGGTTACTATGTTGCGATGCGTGCAATGATATTTGTGTTTGGCGGAGTATATTTTGAAGGTACGATGCCTTGAAATCGAGTGAGGCGGCTTCTTAAAAGTTGTTGAGGGTACCGCACCGTGTGGGCGTTGCAACCGTCACATGTTTGCCAAATAACATAAGAGCCGAAACACCATTTCTTTCATGACTGCGATGACCCCGCAAACGATGTACCCAATAATTTCTATATACTCTTTGAGGAGAGAGATCTTATCAACAGTCGTGATGCTCAAACTATTCATCTTAAATGCATCGGAATTGTAGCGGAAACTGATCAATCAACAATAAAATAGACGGAACAAGGAAATAAATTTGTTCGTTTGGAGTGACCTACGTTCACGAGAAAAGCAGCAAAAGATTTCACTATCAATCAAGCGATACAAAAGAGATTACAACTACACTCGAGTCACTCAAATGCTCTCGATGTTTCTCAGCCCCCAATTACATCCAAATACTCCAATTCTTCTATGGAAATTGTTGTGTGCTTCAATGAACTTGTATCCAAATACAAGGTCCAAGATTGACTATCCATTATTGATAGTCACTTCAACACAGAAAGTATTTTCGTATTTTTTCCATATTCTTTCTCGGGTGGTTTCATCTGATAAGTTCAAACTCGAGATGTGTTTTAACGCTCAGTATAATTTAACTCTAAGCCGTTCTTGTCCTTTGGGTGAAAAAGGAAATTCATTGGTAAACAGGAGTGTGGCAAACTCGCACATTCCAAGGTGAAATAAACCATTGAAAAAGTGAAGCACCGGTTCGGTATTGCTAGCGGACAAAGCATACAAGCATAGTCATATCTCGTCGCATGGAGATATATAAATGAGCTTGGTATCGGTAATTTGTGCAGGGCTTCTTGTTTTTTTTTTTTTTTTGATAACCGAGGATCCGCCACCATTCCCCGGGGACGAGCCCGCACGGGTAATCGGGGCGCCTATACCTCGGGGGAGACTAGCCCAGCAACCCACCGCCAGGGCCCCCCACTTAAATTACGGAACCGAGCGGGGATTCGAAACCAGAACCTCTAGGAGGAAAGGAAAGCATCCACCAACTCGGCCATGCGCAAATCTTCAAAATCTGAAATTCACATTGAATAAATTTGTCTATGCGATATCCTGCCTCTCCTTTCAGAGCTCTCTATGACAAAGTCTTGGTGTTTTTTTTTTCCTCTCTAACCATTAAAAAAGCGATGGCTTTGGCAAACACTACATGGGTAGTTAGATTGGGGGAGGATTACCAAAAAAGTCTTAAACCTTACAATTGTGCCAATTCAGTTCTAAATCTTTTTTTTTATCAACTGAGTCCTAAACCTTTTATATTTATGCCAATTCAGTCTATCTGGTTAATTTTGGCCGGAAATCGCTAACATGGACGCTGGCCGTCCTACGTGGCGCGATCGGCGTCGACGTGGACATTTCAAGAATTTGAAATTGAAAAGATTAAGGTCACTGAGGGGATAAGCACCGGCCAAATTTTCGTATTGTGGATTATCGATGGAAATTGATACAAGAAGACCAGGCCATCGAAGCTGTCGATAAGAAAGAAGCACATGGCTCTATACGCGACTGTTTCATCGGAATACGCTAATGATAGCTTATCACACGCGGAAGGACAGATGTCAGAACGGGATAGCATCAATGACGGTTATCTCACTAAGAAGGACAGATGTCAAAATAAGGAAGAGATCGATGACAGTTATTTCATGAAGAAGAACAAATGTAAGAACGGGATAGCATCGATGACGATTATCTCACTAAGAAGGACAGATGTCAAAATAAGGAAGAGATCAATCACAGTTATTTGACGAAGAAGAACATATATCAGAATGAAATAGCATCGATGACGGTTATCTCACTAAGAAGGATAGATGTCAAGATAAAGGAGAGATCGATGACGGTTACCATATGTAGGAGGACAGATGTCAAAATAAAAAAAGGAATCGATGACGGTTATTTCATGCGGAAGGATAAGTGTCGAAACAAAGACGAGGTCAAACAAACAGTTACTAAAAGATGTCAGAAAATAAAGGAAAATGATAAGATCGATAGCAATTAATGGACATATATCACAGGATGAACGATGAAGATGAGATCAATGGTCGTTGGACAGATGATATTGGAGGAAACAGTTACCATGCTTGCAATATAAATACCACCTGATAGCCAGGAAAACCCCCCACGAACACACAATCAAAATGTTATCTTTCAATTATCTTTACTTTCCCGCACTTTACTTTCAATTTCCTTAGTTGTAGTTATCTATGTTCCAAGCACAGTTCTGTAATATGGTGTCAATGGAGTTCGGATGCCGCCAATCAATAGTTGGACGGGTCTATCTGAATTGTTTATAAAGTTTGAAGTTCTTGTTGATCGAATCTTGTCATGGATTGAATTTGTGTTGCTAATCAAAACAAATGAGTTCTTTGTTCACTCCTGGATATCTCTTGTCCGGAGTCGCCACAGAATCAGGTCTCCTCTCATTAAAAATTGAATAACAACTTTCGATGAATTATATTTCGTCACGGACACAATTCCAGCAAAACACATTCATTTTGTTTAGGTTAGATAGCTTTTGCTTGATTCCCTGGAATCCGTACTCAATTTTTAGTTGGTTGAACGTTTATAAACTGTGTAGTCTCTAACTTGGAACCTTGTATCCTAGCCATGCTGGTCATACTTACACTCATAAAACTCTTCAAGCTGCATATGGATATTTGCATCCTATGTTCCTCAGCGATCACCCATAGGCGAGGGCCGGCGAGGTCGACCTTGCCAACTCAGCGATGTTGAGCCTCACCCACCCCTGACGAGGCTCGACCTCACTGGCCCTCGCCTCCGGCCAATCACTAAACAAAAAAGAAAGATAAAGAAAAGGAAAATAAATAAATAAATAAATAATTCAAAAAATTATAAAAATATTATTTAAAAATGTTCACGTCAACATTGACCACGTCACGTAGAACAGCTGATGTCCATACCAGTGATTTCTAGCCAAAATTGGCCGAATAGACTGAATTAGCACAAATACAAAAGGTTTAGGACTCAATGGCAAAAAAAAGTTTAATACTGAATTGACACAATTGTAATATATTTAGAACTTTTTTGGCAATTTTCCCGTTAGATTGGAGGAAAATTAGAAAATAACTGGGTGGGATGATCTCTCGTTCCATTTGAGAAAAAAAAAGGACAAAAATTCCCGTCTTTGGTAGATTTGTGAAAACTGTGGTAAGTTTCACATTTTTTTAATTAAAAAAGTTGCTGGTAAATTGCTTACCCATTAATTTGTTAGTAAGTTACCAACCCTCATATTAAATTGCCAATGTTTATATTATTGTTTACAAATTACCAACTATTCCAATAAGTTGTTAACTTTTATCAGGAAAGCTCATGAAAGTGTTGAAGTTATCAACTTTTATATGAAATTACCAAAATTAATTTGAGTGACTACTGACATTTTTTCCAATGAAGTTGTCAATTAGTTTTAGATAATCAACTTTCATTCGAGCCACTAACCAATAGGTTGGCCAAGTCCCAATTGCTCCCAGCTTCTCAAAAGTCTCATTTCCTTAGAAGCTTTTTCAATTTTGTCCATACGGGAAAATATTAAATTAAATTTTCATGGAAAATTATCTCTCAGGTGTCTGGCACAAGAAGGCTATTTCTTTGTGGTCACCTATAATGAAGGGCATGGCAATTCATGTTGAGTTGCACGTGTGAGTTGTGTTATAAAATCTCATATCGGAGAGTTGGTGTGTTATTGAGCAATTAATAAATCATAGTTGCTTCATAACTCATTGCTTTAAGCTTTTGAGTGAAGATGGGTTCAATTGGATATGTTGACAGACTTGAAGCTGCTCTCTTTGGCGATCTCCCAGATGAAGATATCGGGTTTCTGCTAGTCTCTTTCACTTGTGATAGCTCTTTCCTCCACCTCCATTTCTTTGGCATTGCCATTGACAAGCTTGCGCTCTCTCTCTCTCTTGGCTTCTCCATTTGTGCGGTGGATGGTCTGCTCTGTCGTTCTTCCTCTCCTACTCCATCTTTTGTTGGATGTCCATATTGTCTCAATAATTAAAGAATTGATTTAATTATTGAGGGAAGCAGAACTTTCATGCCACTTCGTAATCTCACCTGCCAACTTTTAATTAGAAAACCCAGTTTGGGTGATTCTGTCATTGAACAATCATGTGAGACATGTCTGTCTGTATGGATCTTTTATATTGTGGTTGTTTTTATCAACTGCATCAACAATGAAATATGACCAATATAAGCATTTATTGTGTTGCGGAAGCAAGCGATCGAATAATAAATAAACAAAATAAGAAAATAAATCGGACGCCAGATTTATGTGATTCGGTTGTAGTAGCATATATTCATGAGAAGAGCAGTAATGAATTTAACTATAGATCAAGTTATACAACGAAAATTACAACCACACTCGAGTCACTCAAATACTCTCAATGTTTTTTAGGCCCCAATAACACCCAATTACATATACCGTGTTTAGCCCACAATTTCTCACGAAATAATTTCTCAATCTCATAAAGGAATTATACACAAATTCGTATCACAAGAATTTAATTGGCTTCAACACACTCGGATATCTTCAGGGTGTAATTTACATGCAGAAGCTCCTCTTTGATACTCTTCACAAAAATATCCACTTCTTATATATAGGCAAAAATTGGATCCAAAGTAGGAAACTTTATTTTAGGAAGCCTGAAACCTATTCAAAATAGTAAATCTACTTGAATTAGAAAACTTTCTTTTTTGGACTCAAACTCGAGACATAATTTCAATATACTGTTTATGTCAATATGAAAAACTAGGTGTATTCATTAGCTTTTGGTGATGCACCAGTCGGCGTCGTTGACTTAGGAGTCCATAAGAAAGTAAAATGGTATTCCTTGTGTGCACGTACAATTGTATGTGAGATGGTTACGTTGATTGATCGTATTATCCAATGATTCAATGGAAGGGATTTAAGTGTGAAGAAAGGTAAAAGTTTATTTTTGAATAAGTAGATGGTTACTCAGCATCATCAAATAAAAGCATTTCCATCAAGGAAATAGGTAAGGTTTAGATTTAAAAAATGCACGAAAAGAAGTAAAATCGCATTGTGAGCATGAGAGAGAGAGAGAGAGAGAGAGAGAGAGAGTTGAATAATGAATAGATTCCAGAAAAGTGATCAAAATTGAAGACTAATATATGGAAGGAAGTAAAAACGAAGTGATGGATTTAATTTAATTTAATTTAAATATAAAAGAGTGCCTTAAATCATATGATGAAAAGTCTTGTGGTGTGGTCTTTTCTTAAACGGTAGAAAAATCTAAAGTAATGTGCTCATTCGATGATGAGAGAGTATTGTAAACAAGTAAACAAATGAATATAGACTTACTCGAACACGAAAGAATTTTTCGTAAAATAGATTGAAACACACTTTTTTTTTATCTAATTATCAAGTTTCATGAAAAAAAAAAAAAAACAAACACACTCACAACACTCTTGAAGGGAATACTATTTCATTAATAGAGTCAACTCTCCACGGGAGGACACAACTTTACCAATTTATTTGGAAGCACACTAGTTCATAATAACAAAAGTACAATGATTTATTGTACGAAAATAATAAAAATTGATTTAAATATTGTATCTTGTGATCATAGAAATTATGTACAAGGTAAGGATAAATTAGAAGATGCAGGCAATGCGGAGCCGGCCATCAATGATGATACCGACCACCACGTCCAATGTGTGAAACGCGATATTGCTCGACTTGGGCAGCTGCAGTTAACTAGGCCACGTTATTCATCGTTCATTTAGCCAAGTCAACTCCCTCCTGCTCGTACAATCACATCTAAATATCAATTCGGCTATTTAAGAAGTATTCCACAATTCAATGAGGCCGAACCCCACGCACCCAGTGACAAACTTGACACGTCACAAACCACAATCCACTCATGGAATGCATTAGCAATCCGTTCGATAGAACTGTAACTGTACCGTGGCGTAACTTTGTTGTGATGCGTGCTATGATTTTTTTATTCGGCAGCGCATGTTTCGAAAGTACAATACCTTGAAATCGAGAGAGATGGCTTCTCAAAAGTTGTTGGGGGTATTGGTGTTGAAACAGTCACATGTTCATTAAATAACTTACAAAAGTCGAAACACTTTTCTATTTCATTATTACCGTGACGGCGTAGGAATTACACCAAATAATCTCTAAACAGTTTTCGACGAGCAACAACTTATCAAGAGTCCCGATTCTCGGACTATTCATCTTAGATGCAGCCAAACTCACTAATTTGTTGGCGTGGTAAAAAATCTGTTACAACTTCTAAGTTACCAAGGCACGGAAGATTGTTGTCCAGGGTCCAATGTACATGTATATTTTTTTCTTTGATGGAGGTCTAACTGCCAGTATATTTCCACGTCTTTTTCGTTTATTTTTTACTGTATATTTCTAAGTTTTTAATCCTCCGTTCAGATCAGAGCAAGTCATGTCACCGTTTGTTATTGGGCCAAAAGGGAAAAAAATAATAAAATAAATTCGCGGTCGGTTTTCTAAGGTTTTCCAAACAGTGGATGAGAAGAGAAGGTGAGACGGAGACGTGTTTTGCATGCAGAATGAGCCTTAAGACCTCGCAGTCTAGATTGATAAGCAATCAAAAATCGAGATTTTATTAGACCAAAACTCCCATTGGCGTTTACCAAGTTGGAATGTAGTTCGCCACGTAAGACTATGGAGACGTAATTTTTTATTTAAATATTCTAATATTTTTCTTCATGCGTAGAGGCAAATAGAGGCTCGAGAGATTTGAACTCATGACCTCCGATTCTGATATAATGTGAAATTTTATGTGATTACTGCTATCTATTTTAAAAATTTAAGCTCATGAATGTGTAATTTATTATATAAAAAATTTCAACACGCGGCGTGAATTTATCTCTTACTTAAGACTTTCTTTGAGACATACAAGTCATGTTGCTCTCAGGTTCGCCTGGGTTGTCCAATAAGACAAAAACGAATTTCGTTGATGTGTGTGAACATCATGTCAACGTTTTCCTGTGTGTATCGTTCGGTGTATATATATGTGTGGGTGTGTAAAGATAAACAATGCGAGAATTCGAAAGTGTGGCATTAAAAACTCGCACACGCAGAGAGAGAGAGAGAGAGAGAGAGAGAGAGAATGGCGGATGCGGGAGGATACAAAATATCATTAGAGTCCACGCCGACATGGGAGGTGGCTCTGGTGTGCTTCACCATTGTGCTGGTTTCTATCATTGTTGAGAGATTTCTTCATCTCGTCGACCAGGTAATAACTCTTGCTTCCAAAGTTCGGAGAGTATCGACCTCTCCTAAAGTCCAACTTCGACATGTCGATCGGGATGCCGACAATTCTCTAACTCAACTTTCCTTGTCAAGTGCAGCTTTTGAAGAAGTGCAATGAGTGGCTCAACGGCGTTTTACAGAAGATCAAAGATGGTGAGGGATCTGTCATTTTTTTTTTGGTGACTGTGTCACAATACTAATGTGCAAGCATATGAATTCTTATTTTTGGGTTTTTGGATTGCAACAATGATGGCAGAGCTGATGTTGCTCGGTTTCATATCGCTGCTCTTAGCGGTGTCCCAAACTACCATAGGGAAGATTTGCGTATCGGAGCAACTCAGCAAAGTCTGGCTTCCCTGCAAGAAGCCCGACTCTCCATCCACTGTCGCCAATTTCACTGCCAGTTCCTTCCCGTCTGGCGCAACACGAGGACGCCGCCTCCTCGCCATGGCTTCTAATACTACTGATTACTGCGGTCAAAAAGTAACTTTACCAAAGCTACTTCTTCTCCTCCTTCTATAACTTTAGAGATCTTAAAAATTTAGAGGCAAGTATGAAAGATTGATATACAAATTTGTATGATAAACTGTAAACAGATATTAATAAGTGGATAGTGTTCTGTGATCGATTAAGAGTCGACCGCATCATTTATTACGCTATTTTTTTATACAAGGCTTTGCACATCTCCAGTGTTAAGAGAGATCCGAAGACTACGACGAGTTGATACGATCTTTCACGGTGAATTTTGGTGCAACTGTTTTTTTCTTTTTTTTCAGGGGAAGGTGGCATTTTTATCCGTTGAAGCAGTCCATCACCTGCACATTTTCATATTTGTGCTGGCCACCTTGCACGTGGTCCTCTGTCTATTCGAAGTACCAGCTATGGTGTGCTATGACATCCCTGTCACTTCAACTATATCTTTCTGTTACTTCTGCGACTTTTACTCCAATATTGTAAAAAGAAATATATTGTCCTTTTTTTTTGGGTCTGGGAAATATATCGTATTTAAGTTTCAAGAGAACATGCAAAAAAATTGTACGTGATTGCACGTGTACATTGTTTGATATTTCAAAAGGTTTCAAGTGTTTTGAGTATTTCATTTCGAAAGTTTTCCAATTTTCACAAACAGTTAAAAGTGAAAAAGTAAAACTTGGCCAAATTATGATAATCACTAAAATATGAGAGTTACCTCTTAGATCAATTTTGTAACGTTATTTTCGTCCTTCCATGCTGTTAGATAATTCAATGGAAGAATTTGAAGATGTATGAAGATGATTCTGACAAAGGTAATGCCGTCGAATTCATCCTCCTCAAACTCAAGCAATGTCGTCAAAGGAAGGAGAGGATGAGTGATCTCACTCACTCAAAATTCTTGTGCCGTCTCCAAAAAATTTTATAATCTGATTGAGGTATTTCTATTCTGTGTGGATCTACAGAACGCAAGAAATCTTATGAAAACCCACCTGGCTTCTTCAAATCTTTGGTAAGTCATTGAGTCTCTTGAAGCTCCCCTTTACTGCAAAACGAGGAAGAGTTTGTAGGCTCTTCCGAAATTGAGTATATCATTACCACCTCAACTGTCATGCAATTTTTGAAATGTTCTGCCATCTAATTTCATTGGATATATATGATTTTCTCTTTTCGAAATTTTTAACTTTGCGTCTTTGTTCACGAAGACTGTATGTTTAAATATATCAAGTTAAGGGTATTTAGAAGCTTGAAATGAGCAATATATATATATATATATATATATATATATATATCGTATAATTGTTATGGAATGCGATATTTATGATTAACTTGAAGGAAGAGTTCTTCGACGAGAGGACCAGCATTGTCTTACATTTTCCTCTTCTGCAGAAAGTAGTTATGCTGAAAGGGACTACTTTTATGTCCCCGGATGAGTACAACGCTGTTCGTGCGAACTTCATGGCGGTACGTATCGGACGTTCTTATTGTGAAATTTTGTCTTGGTCCTCGTTGTACTGTATTTTGCCTTGAAATGGTTAAATTAGCTATCATTTCTGTCGTATCCACAGGCGTGTGATGGGAAAGCTAAAGGGAAAGATTTTCAGAAGCGCATAATGAGGACTTTGCAAAAGGAATTTAAGCAAATGATTGAAATCAGGTACACCGATACCCCCTTTATGCAAAGCTAATTAATTAGGCTTGGGGAGCAACGAATGGAACAGAAAAGAAATGAAATAAGAGAGAAGAAAGTTCTTCCTTTTTTTTTTTCATTTTGCTAGGATGAAATAATGAGTTGCGGGACCACCGCCCTCAGCGGCTGCGCTGGCTTCGGGCTCCCCTCCCCCCACGAAGGGTAAGAGTTCGAATCCAGCGCTGGCGTTAGGGATTCTTAAGCGTGACGTCGTGGTGGTGGGTCCTGCACTAGCGTTACCCCGGGTTTACCTCCTCGGCTGTCGGCCGTGCGGGGGGTTCCCGGGTTACCAAAAAAATAAAAATAAATAATGAGTTGCGGGCCTTACCAAAAAAAATAAAATAATGAGTTGCGGGTTTTAACAAAAGAACGTTATCGGATCAACCAATCTTTCTCCGACATTGCTAAATTCATGAAAAACAATACAATAAGACTTTTCCAGGAAAATAATACTTATAATATCAGCGAATGTTTTAGCTCTTCTTCAGGCACACTAATTTGCATTTTTCTCGACATCGCAGCTGGTACTTGTGGTTATTCGCAGTGATTTTTTTGCTCGTGAATGTAGCCGGTGAGTAACTTGAGCACATAAATGCATAATTATTCCGCATTGCAACATTAGCGACAATTACAAAGTTTGTGACCATTACATTATGTCTTGTGTTTGAGAACCCGATCCAAGTCAAAATTCGAAATCCATATAGGACTTGTGGTTTGACGTCCGAAGAAGCAAGAAAATATTGAAATACTTTCCATGTAAGAGTTGAATTCCTAGTTTGAGTCAGCAAATTATTACGCACTAGAGCAAACAAGAGTAGTTTTAGGGTTCTCTGTGTGTGTAGGTTTTCTGAGTGAACTCTCCGTGGAAGATTGTGAGATCACTTGTGGATTTTGCTTTGGGATGTAAAAAATGGCTGGGAACAAATGAGCAATCGAGCGATTGTAAACTCTATATTCTCTTATTTAATAGTGGATTTCTTTGTAGTTGTCTCTCACCGCAAAATACATACCGATACTCAAACCGAACTACATAAATATCTGGTGTCCTTACAATTATGGTTGACTTATCTGATTATTTCTTCTTCTTGCGGTAGACATATATTGTAAGATTCATTAACTTTCACATTATTTCATAAAAGCAGTTATCCTAGAGCAAAAGAAGCAACTGAGGTGGAGTACTAGTAAAGGGTAGAATACCTGGATCACTCGGTTTTCCTCAAGAATTGGTTTGGCTTAAACTTTTGGGTTGAACATTCTAATATGATATCAGAGTTAGGTTGTACTTTTCGCATCTGTGTCCACCCCATTGGTTAAATTCCACGTGTCATTTCTAATATGGCTTGCACTTGAGAGGGTATGTTAAAATATCTCACATCCTTTGACAACGAGATTTATATGCTTTTTACATACGTGCAGTCTTCCTCCATCTATTGGCTTAAATTTTTTGGTTGGACATTCTAACAATATGAACATTGATTCTTCCTATTCAAAACCAAAAATGCGCATATCAAACTGGTTTTGTCAGGTGTTAGCAGAAAAAGAAGTGACGTTTTTCCACAATCAAAGTTCAAATTTCCGGTTCCAATCACTATTAATCCTGAATGGAGCTTGATCGTATCTTTCTTTTTCTATTTGCCTTTGAGAAGAAAGACATCATTATTCCAATCCATTTCTGGGTACAAATCTTGCAGGATGGCATGTGCTCTTTTGGATATCTTTGATTACGTCGATTGTAAGTAGTGATGAAAACTCTCCTTTTGAGTCTCCATGTCTTACAAATTCCAAATGAATGTTGATGAAAAGATGAGCCTATTTTTGTATCTAATTAGGCGTTCTTGCTAATTTGGCGCAGCTTTGGCTCATTTTCCACTTCAAATTGGAGATTATGATAAGACAACTAGCAAAAAAGGTTGTCGAAAGCCAGAAGGTTGTTGAAATTTCAGATGGCGATTTCTGGCTCGGTGGGCCTCGTCTCGTCAGCATCCTGATTCACTTCGTGCTCTTCGAGAACTCTTTGCAGCTTACTGTCTTCTTCTTTATATTGGTAAGCATAAATAACTCAAATCATCATTATCATTAACAATGTTAAGCAAAGTTTCTAGCATATGGTGAAAATTCCAACTAATGCTTTCTCGGATCTCTATGCAGTTCCAATTTGGTTTTCACTCCTGTATTATGCGAAAGGTTGGTTATGTCGTCCCAAGAATAGCAATAGGGTAAGAGCCACTGCTCATGTCATTTATACCATTATCATTAACAATTAATGATTGAGGCCTAACAATCAATTGGCTTCTGTGGCATTTGTCGCGGTCTCAGAATGCTCGTCCGGGTCTGTTGCGCCTATAGAACATTACCACTATACGCAATTATAAAATCACAGGTGAGTTGAACTTACAACCTATTATGCACTCAAGATTTCATAGTTTTGTTTTCTCTCTGAGTTTAAATCACAGGACTGAAGATGCAAAATGTTTTTCATTTGTCTCAATGAAATTAAGATGAATATGAAGGAGAAGCAATCGGACAAACTGAAAGAAATGTGTCATGATCTTGAGAAAATTATGACGCAGTACAAGGACCAATCGGACAAACGTATAAAAAAGTGTCTTGATGATCTCGATGAAATTAAGATACGGTTGAAGGACAATCAAATGGACAAAGAGGGAGAAATGTGGATCGTGACCTGGATTTCGAAGTTGATTTGTAATAGAAAGAACCGAGGAAAGGAGCCAAACTCACGGGAGGAGTCCACAAATATTGAACCGACCCGAATGGGTTCAAGCGAGGGATCTGTCGGAGAGATAACGGAAGCCGGTGGCGTGAATTTAGTAGAAGACATTGAAGGACAAAATCAACAACCAAGCCCACACCAACATTCCAAATAAATGTGATCATGGATTGATTTAGCCATGGAATTACGAGTTAACTCTTTTATATCAAGGCAAATACTGTCAGGGCGAAATGTAACCGTCACAGATTGCATCTATCTTAGGCAAATGCAAGTAAATAAGGAATACTCATTTCATATAATTGTCTAGTAACAATAGGCAAAAGAACTGCCACTATGCAATAAGATGGGTCAGGTATGTTCCGATAGTATGGACAGCTGAAGTTGGAGGAAGAAAAACACTTTAAATTTGTTCCAGTAGTTGCATTTTGCTCGATCAATTTCAACATGAAGACCCACCTATCTTTCTTGTCAATATCACATTTTCTACATGGTCAATAGGAAATATATAGATGTTACTTTCCAGAATGAAAGAGATTGACACAAGGGACCGGTTATGAGACTAAACGATGATCCAGCGTCTGAAATTGGTCAATCCAAAGCTGTAAATTCATTCCTTCGTGCTCATTAAAAAGGTAAACAAGGCCATGATGACAAAGAAACAATCATATCAATGAGGAAATGTTTTGGGATTATCGCTTAAAAAGGTGAATAAGACCAATGACTCGATTGCGGAAGATTCATTAGATCTTACATGATCTTCTCCACTTCTGCAATTAAACTAAAACGGTGTGAGACATGTTTCAGACTAGAAGCAGCCATCAAACACCAACATGCTTAAATTAGAGATACAGACGCATTCCCACAGCCAAAATCAAAACACGTAGAGCCTATCAAAAGACAATGGAACCTCAGCAGAATCCCAAAAATGATTTTACACATCTGTTTTTTTATTATACATTCACGCCATAATACATCTTTTTTGGCAACATTAATCCTGACGTGAAGATTTTTATTTGGTTTTTAAAGTACTTTGCAATATTTATTTTTTCCCACACCTCCCTTTTTTCAGTATATGTTTTTTTTTTCAATTTTACTACGGGGTACGGATAGAAAAGGAAAACATATTGTTTACCAAGAAAATAATTTTTTGTTTTATGGCTTTAGAAGGAAAGAATTGGTGCGACCATAACCATACCATTTTTAAATTACGGTTATGTGGAATGAGTAAAAAATTAGTTAGCCTATCTCACACTCAGGACTCGAAGAAAATTACCAAAAAAGTCATAAACCTATTGCAATTGTGCTAATTCAGTCCAAAACTTTTTTTTTTGGCCAATTCAGTCCTAAACTTTTTGCATTTGTGTCAATTTAGTCCATTCGGAAAATTTTGGTCGGTCGATGCCGGCCATCTGACAAACGCTGACGTGACAATTTTTAATAATATTTTATTTTATTCAAATTTTTAATATATTTTTTCTTTTTTTTCTTTTTCCTTTTATTTTTTCTATTCTCTTTTCTTCCTTCTTTCTTTTTTTTTTTTCCCATAGTGGGTGGTGAGGCTCGGCAGCCACTAGGTGAGGGAAGCGAAGTCCTCACTGGCCGCCGGCGAGGGTCATGGGCGAAGGTGGCCTCGCCCACAACTGGTGAGGCCATGGCTGCCTTCGCTTGCAGCCCACAGGCCTCGTGCCCAGATTTAGGTGAGGTCGCCTTGCCTACAGCCCCCAGGCCTTGTCGCCAGATCGCGAGGCACAACTGCGGGAGAAGGCGACCATGGCCTCGCCATAGCTAGAATCTAGAACATAGTAATTGAGAAAAAAAGATTTGCGCAATTGATTTAGGATCCATTGTTCTTGATGCAGAATAACGACGATTTTGAACACAAGTGCTTCTCCTCTGTTACCCTTTGTGCGTAGCCATAAATCCTATTTTGTAGTGATTGAGATATGTTGACTTTGTATACCATTCCATTGTTAATAAACGATCTTATCATAGATTTATTTTGGTCTTGAAATTATATAATAATGGAAACAGCAACCCTAGTTGCCATCTCTAGATCTGTTTTACTTGTAAGTTTTACTAGGTGCACCTTATATACTGCTTTTGGGCAATCTTCTCAACAATTCACTAGCTCAATGAGACTACCCCTCACGATTAGGGTTTAGTAATTGTTCTTGTGCATCCGAATTAGAGGAGAGACTTGAGTACTATTTATAGAGTTTTTGGCCACAGATCCTCTCATCACAGGCCGGGTTTTATTCGGCTCACACTAGCCAGTCCCATATTAAATTAATTAAGAATTTTTATATCTTACCTTATTAGACCAAGCCCATAAAACGGTAAAATTATAATCTCAATTAATATAGCCCACATCAGAAAAACTCTTATAGGCTGGCATATCTTCTTGTATAAGTAATTTTGATCACGTAAAATTCTAAAAAAAAAACCAACTTCAAAAAACGAGCAAATCTACCAAAGATAAGAGATACAATGCATACTATATAGTTGCATATATTAAACTATCTACAAGTAAAAGTTTTTAAAAAAATACAAGTAAAAGTCATAGAAGCTCTTTTTCTTCTCCTGTGCACGCATACAAATTCTAGTTTCGGATTGGTAGCTGTCCATCATTTACTTTGCGAAGACGGGCTTTAATATATAAGTTTCACGCAAAAATACTTGAATTAAGGAAAATGAGTTCAAGGATCACCTTTAAATGAGTTCTTGTGGCATGTTTTCCCGAAAGAATCTCCAAGAACGAAAGATTAAATACGCAAAAAAGTGAAAAAAGAAAAAAAAGATCAAGTTTATCTTTGAGGAATTTGACGAAGTGGTCAAATGTCCGGTTTTTTCACGTGATATTTTCACTTTCGAGTCACGTCTTTTGTCCAAAGTACCCTACACTATGGCCGGCACCCCACCAACAATATCTGAAAGGAGTTCTAATTTGGCGATGCACTTAGAAAGGACGGTTTGAAAGTTTTATTAAGGAGTAGTCAAGTCGAAAGTTTAAAGTCCCCGCGCTAATAGAAAAAGGAGAATGATAAGCATCAAACTTAGGACTCAAAACGGAGATATGAATCCATTCCCTGAAAGAGGAGGAAGGGATGATGACCCCTCCCACAAAAGAGAAAACAGAAGAATTATTCCTCAATGACTTCCGGTTCGTTTATAAAGAAATAAAGTCCTACTTTTACATTTTTAGATTTTCCTTATCTCACCCTTCACATGTGCCTGCTAACTCTCTTGTCCACTGCGTGCATGAAAGCTGATACATTTAAATTGGCCTAATTTCCTACAAAATCATAACTTTAGGTTCAATTTTTAATTTTGCCCCGAGCTTTGTTTTTGCCATAAAAAAATCATCAACTTTCATTTTAAGCCCAATACCGCCTAGGGTCCAAACACCAATTTTTTTCAAAATTATCAACATCAGGACCACTTAGAGGTTCATTATCAGATTCTATGCCTTAATCAACACCTCCACTTTCATATGGAATTATAGTAGATATTGATAATTTTGAAAAGAAAAAACTCATGGAAATTTTTGGACGAAGAATTCATAGGGTAAATTTGGAAGTAAAGTGAAATTTTGTGATTTTTTTAGACAAAAAAGTTCGAAGCAGAATTGAGATTAGACTTAAAGGTGGAGGTTTTTTAGAAAATTAAGGCTACCTAAATTTGAGACGGGAAAAAGCTGACGTCAACTCTTGCGTTATAGATTCTAAAAAATGACGTGGGCAAAGGAAATTCCGAAAGTCCATAGCAAGTCATTTTTTAGGCCAAAAAAATCAACAGCTAGCAAATCTTTTTTTAGAGTTTTATTTCCTCCCCGTCCCTCCCAAAGTCAATACTCAATCGCAGTCATCTTTTAGGCCCAAAAAATCGATAGCTGCCAAATTCTTTCTATTAATTCCAGCATTCATTGCCAATACAAAAAAAAAAAAATTATACAAGCGGCTTTACTAACCCATGATTTGTTGGTTAGTGAAAGGGTTGGTGATTAGAACCCTCAAATTAGAGAAGTTTTAACATCAGCTTAGTTTATGTAGACCAAATCATAGGGTCCTCGCTTGGCTATGATTTTGTTCTAAGTAGGTTGAGTCTTTATAAAAAAAAATTCTTAAATTAAGGGTGGGTAATAAGATTACTTGTATAAAGTGTTGTTTATACCGCGGTGTATGATCTGATTTTTTTTTATTTTGACCATATCCAGAAAAGCTACAAAAGTTGATTTATTGAAATTCTTATCAAGAAATGGTGGACTGCTTCACCGTACAAAAAGTTCAGTAACTAAAGTTATTGCAACACACTCTTGACCGCCGAAGCCTAAACAACCACATGAATAATTTTCTTAAGACTATGGAAAGTTTTATTGCATTCTCTATAATTTTCGGTTATGATTTTATAGACATTCTTAAATCGGTCTACTAGTCTTGATCTAAACAGTCGTGAAGCGTTCACATATCTACTTCGTTCATAAAAAAACAAATATGAACGTGTGAATGGGAAGATTTTGTTTATCCATCTATATATGTTATACAAGGTGCGTCTGTATTGTGAAGACATTAAGCAAGGTACAATCACTGGGGAGAGAGAGAGAGAGAGAAGGCTGCTTGAGAGAGAGAATGGTGGAGGCAGGAGCGGAGGCCACGGCGTTAGAGTTCACGCCGACGTGGGTGGTGGCCGTTGTTTGCTGCGCGATAGTGCTGATTTCTTTCCTTGTTCACAGGTTTCTTCAATGCGCAGGGCAGGTCCGCTCTTAGTTTCCTTTCTTTTACTATGATTCTATCCCCTCCTGAGGTAGTCCTCTCATGATCTATGGTAAACATGTGACCAACTCTTGTTCACCGTAGCTTTTAAGCAGGCCGTCCACACAAGGCCCGAGGGCCGGCAAGGGCAGGCGAAAGCATCTCTTTGATGCCTCACAGAAGATCAAAGAAGGTGAGTGCTTGAAACCGAAAGATTTTATAGGACCATTGCCAACTACTCTAAAACTTAAGATATTAGATGAATACGTAGTTTATTATTTAAATATTCCAACACTCCCCCTCATACTTAGTCTGGTCATTTTGCTAGTACTAAGTGTGGAAATATTTAATTGGGGAGGCAAATAGGGGCCTGGAAGATTCGAACTTAGGACCTCCTGCTCTGATACCATGAAAGATTTTATGGGACCATTGCCAACTGTTCTAAAAGCTTAAACTATTAGATGAAAACGTGATTTATTATTTAAATATTTCAATAGAAACTGTTAGAGAACGAGACGGGTTCATATCTTTTTATGTGTTATCATACACATGGAATTAATGTGCATTGGTTCTGTCCTAGGACAAATTTATAAGAAAGTAAAATGTGTTCATAACTTTATGTGATAGTTTTGTTTTCGAAAATTTGGCAGAGTTGATGCTGTTGGGGTTCATATCCTTGCTGCTATCGGTGTTCCAGACGAGTATCGGGAAGATTTGCATATCGAAGAGACTTGCCAACGTCTGGCTTCCCTGCCACAAGCCTGCTGACTCTTCTTCCTCCACCACTGCCCACTTCTCGACTAATCCCATCGCTTCCGATGGATATCGAGGACGCCGACTCCTCGCCGACACCGCTGATTTCTGCAGTCAAAAGGTGAGTGTACTCTCTCTCGAATATCTTAATATTGGCAAACAGACAGCCATTGGGTGTATTAGCAAATGATGAATCTATCATATAGTATTAATAATACTCCAATGAGTGTGCAAAATATGTGTGTATATATATAGGATAATATAATCTTTGATGCGTGTTGTTTCAGGGGATGGTGCCATTGTTATCTCTCACAGCACTTCACCATCTACACATCTTCACATTTGTGCTAGCTACCTTTCACGTGATCGTCTGTGTGGTCATAATTCTATGTGGAGAAGCCAAGGTATATGATTATGGGTGACACAACATTTTCCATTTTTTTAAATGTCTTGAACCAAAGTACATACCTACCTTGGATTATCTCTGTGTATTTTCGTACCATGCTGTTTATTATAGCTGCGCCATTGGAGGCACTGGGACAAATCCATTATTAAGAACGGACAGTAAATCAACGAAAAGGGTTCGTGATTCTATTTTATTAAAGCTTTTTCCTTTTCCCCGAGTAATCTCGAGCGCACAAAATCTTTTTCTCGAACTGAATTCTAGTAACATGGTAAAATATTATCGAATGCTTCAAAATATACCTTACTTATATACCCATACGAAAGTTGTCATTTCATGGTTATTTACCAATTTTATATATCGAACTTTTAACCAATATGAAGTATCTATTTTGGAGAGCTGCAGATCGTTACACGAAGCTAACCCAGCTTGCCAAAGAAGATGATCGTTTTTTCGGCAGAGGCAAAGATATGCAGTAATCGGCTGGTTGGTAAGTTTTCTGTGTCTCTTAAGCGAAAAGTTATTACATGGTCAATAAACCATGGACCGTTAATTATTTGGATCATACCGTGGGACTCATATAATCAACGGTTGAGATTGACTTGATCTACGTGGTTTTTAAATTATATAATATTTTTTACTCTCTGGCTATTCCTTTGATCACGTTACTGTCAAGTAATCCTGGAGGAAATTTTTGTTACTTCGGGGGATCAATCACGACCATTACATGAGAAGAGAAGATATATAGCCATAGGATCAACAGCACACAGATGAAATCACAATTCATGGTTGAAATTATATCGGCATACTAATAAAAATTACTCTTAAAGTAACTAACCTCTGTCAATATAATTTAGTTACCTAAGGTAGATTTGCACTGGCCAAATATCTCCACAAGTCTATAAATAATACTACTACAGAAGTCACATATGGTAAACCAACACAGCTGTCAGATTTGCTTCCTTATAACCTCTAGACGAATTGACAAATACAGTCAACGCCTGCACACTAGCTTCATCACCAATTGTTAAACTTCTTAGTCAACTTTCTAGTCTTCTTTTTTTTTTTTATCATTCATTATTGTGGCCCCATCATGAGTGTCCCTTATACTAAATAATTCTGCTAACTACTATCAATTTGTCATGTAGCATTTCTTTTAATGAGCCACTAATTAATTTTTACTAATTAATGTAACTTCTAAAAAATTATGCAACGAACAACCGATGGAGAATTGACGGGATGACTTTTGGGTTGGGGTCTCCTCTTTGTGTATTGAGTCATAATTCTCTTACATCAAGTCACTTACTCGAGTAAGAAGTCTCTGGGCAGCGACTTAGTCCCACGTCGCTTGGGTATGCACAAGAGAGGTTGTATGGATGTCTGGTTCCGTGGAAGATGAAACTGTCTTAACCTCCCTTTTTGGCGTGCCTTGGGCCTCTATATACACTTCATCTTTGTCCCTCAAACCTGTGACATTTGTCTCGTCGATATTTTTTGACTTCATGCCTATTGTTGAACATGAAATGTCTATCGCATTATTCATAAATTCACTTGAAAATATTGATCGTGCGTTGTATGTACTCAAATGCATTTGAGGCTTCAGACCTGGTGGGTGTCACCAGATTTCATTCCCATATAGATATTAGTACATATCGCACGCTCAAAATTGCCCTATCTTACCCAATACCCTAGTCCGTGTAGAAACCAATATCTAAAGCTCCTTTCTCTGGAATGAAGATGATGAGATTGTCTCTTGACCATTCTTCCTCTTCTGCAGCATATATTATCCAAGCACTTTTTTCCTTCCGTGACTAAGTTGGAGTACATTGCAATTCGTCTAAATTGCATCAAGGTAAGAAATTCTTCAGAAACGTAATTTCTCTGGTTGTGGTCAATATTTCTCCTTACATTTAATTGGCTCATCTTGTCCGCCATCGTTATAGGACCGAGATTTGAAAAATCCCGTTGACAATTTTCAGAAGTTCATCATCGGCGGCGTGCAAAAGGATTTCGACAAGGTCGTTGAAATCAGGTGAACAATACTGCTTTGTGTCTGTTTAGATAAACAATAGTTACATTCACAAGGAACAATTTGTATCTTCTGCAATTGACATTGTTTCATGACAAAGATTATCTCGAAAAAAAAAAACATTCAGCAGGTTCTTCAGGCATACTGATTTCTCTGTTCTTATCAATGCAGTTGGTATTTGTGGTTATTTGTGGTGCTTTTCTTGCTCCTGAATGTTGCTGGTGACTAATTTGGGCACGAAATGTGTTACATTCTACATTGTGTTGCTGCTATTAAAGTTCGAGACATCCAAGTCATTAGAGTGTTGCATGAAGTATCTCTCTTTCTTTACAAGAGATATTATGTTCATTTAGACTGGTCAACGAAATTGATTTCTTTAAGTGATGTGGTAGACTGCAAGTGGACATTTAAATAAGTGGGGCACTTTCAACACTTACAGCAATCCATCATATCACTTAGTGAAGTAATTTCGTGAGCGAACCTTAGTAATTACTTCGCATTTCTCTCTTTTTTTGCCTTTGAAGTGAGTAATATACTATTATTACAAATAAAGACATCATATGTATCTGTCTTGGATAATATTTCTTTGCAGGATGGAATGCCTACTTTTGGATATCTTTCCTTCCATTGACTGTAAGTGTAGTGATGAAAAGTAGTCCTTTTTGAGTAGTTGCACTTTGCAGAAGTAAAGTTCATATGTAATATTATTAAGTCTACCGTATCTTGGGATGTAACATCCTGAATTTCGACCCATTTCCGAGTTCCGACGAAGTGGATATTATTTCTCATTTGATTTTAGTACGTCTCGCCCGGAGCTGGCCCCTCGCGGGATACTGACCAATGGAAAAGGCTAACTAGGAAAACGGTACGTGGACCGGGGACCCGATCGCGAATCGGGCGCCGATTCCGAGAAACGGCAGGGAAGTATTTTGGGCCAGTGTGGACCGATTCTAGGAAGGTGACGGATCTGGTTTGGCCAACGACGTACGATTGGATCGCGGGTGATTCCGCTCGACCGAGAGTGCGCGTGACAAATAAATCCCGATCCTGAACCGAACGATCGTGACCCCTGGAATAATCAATAATTCCTTGTGCTATCCCGGTAATCGAGACCGTCACGACTCGAGTGACCCTAGGTCGATATGCGTAACCCCTAAACAGCCACCCGTCAGTAAGAGGCTCTAAAATTCTGAATTGAGCAATTTTGATCGCCAAATTGGACCCGAACTTCGATGTCGAAATTCTATGGGTGTTTGCGACTATTTTGCAAGGCCAACGTCGTTTTGGTGTGGCCACATACATTTGGGGCTAGTCCAGCAGAAAATTAGAATTTCGGCCGAAATTGGAAAAATTACGATTTTACCCCTTTGGACTCCAACGTCGATTTTCGAGGCCGTATGAGATTATTTTTCGAGGCCGATGCCTTTTTAGGGTGGCCACGCATATCTAGAGTAGTTACGGTCGAAAACTGGAATTTCGGCTAAGAAGTGAAAAAATTACTATTTTGCCCCTCCAAACTCTGCAGTCGATTTTCGAGGGCTTAAAAGGTTATTTTTGCGAATCTGACGTCATATTATGTTGGCCACACACATTTGGGGTCGGTACGATCGAAAAATGGAATTTCGACCCAGGATAGGAAAATTACCGTTTTGCCTTTATGGCCTGTTTTTGGGGTTCCGAATTTTGGACAGTTTTGGAGAATTATTGTGGATAATTATGAGTCAAAATTTAGAATTATTGATTGACTAAAAGGGCTCTTAATTATTGGATGAGAGTGATTAATGGCCATTGGATCAAAGGGTAGAATGGTCAAGTGTCCAAGATTGTGACAAGTGTCTTCCACCTTTGACCATTTGACCACTCTCTCTCCTCCTTCATTCCACCTTCCACGGCCACTTCCTCCTCCTCTCCCTATTTTTGCCGTTCACTCTCTTCTTCCCCCTCTCTCACGCCTCACTCTCTCTTCTCTCTTCCCTTGGCCGTAAGGGGCAGCCACCGCCGAAGCAACCGTCGCCGCCGCCGTTCACCGTCAAGTGCCGCCGTGAGGACGCCGGAGTGCTGCCGCTGAACCGGTTCAATCCAGCCACTGTTTGGCCCGTTTCTCCCCTTGTTCAGCCCACTTTTGAAGCTTAAATCTAGTGAGTGGAAATCCTAACCCTTAATTAGGATTAGGTGCACTTTGAACAAGTTTTAGGGGTTAATTAGTGGGGGCTGATTTGGGCTGATGTCGTGATGATTTTAAGGGCCTAATGTGATGATTTAGGGATGATTTTAAGGCTGTGGAGACTTGGTTTAGAGGTTGTATGAGCTGGATTTGCTTAATGGTGCAAGTTTAATGATTCTCGGATTACTGATTTTACTGTACCTCTGCGATTTGTTATTTTTTTTGTGATCATTGTGGGCTGAATCTGAAAAAGTGTTCTTCATGAAAATTGTTCCCAACATATTTAAGTATAACATACTTTAATTTGGGAATTTTTGAAAATCATTTGAGGCCATTCGGAAGTCCATCTTTGGACCGAAATGAGTCTGCCCGATTTACTGTTCACTCGACCTTCGGGTCTGTTCGAATTTTTATAAATTTTTTCAGGCCTATTTTCAAAATACTTCCTTCACAAAAATTGTTGGGAAAATTTGTGGTTATAACATATAAAAATTTCAATATTTTCCAAAGTGATTTGGGTACTGGATGAGATGCATTTTGATGGTCAGGTGGCCTGACCGGACGGGTTGATTTTTTGTCTGATTCAAGTGACAAAACGAGGTGTTTACGGTTAGAACTGGGTTTCGAGTTCTTCACGAAAAATGTTCATTGAGATGTTTTGTACAACATATACAAATTTCATAATTTTTGGAATTGATTTACCATTTATTTCAAATGGATTTCTGTCACTGTGCAACTGCCCAGTTTGGACCCGATTTTGTATATTTCCGGTTTTTCTCTCTCTCGGACTTATTAGTGGCTGTCCTCTTTGGATCCGAATTTGATTAAAATGGACTAAGTTGAGGATAATTAAATTCTTGCCATGAATGGTCCGAATTAAGCGATTCAGTGGCAATTTGGTACTTGATTGGGTTCCATTGTGTGGTGACACGTGTGTATATTTGTTGGTCAAGATTGATATGATATTAGTGGGCCTTGATTGCGCAAGTTTTTGTGTGTGCCAATGTTGTGAATTGGGTGCCATGCTGAATTATGTTTAATTGAAATTGGGCATGCCAATGAAATGCTGGTTGATTATGTTATGGCACAATTGAGTATGTTGGTATTATGGAAGTGCATTCCCGTTATTGAAATTGGTGCTCATTATGCGTCGTGTGATTACCCGAGTGCGGGAATTTGCATGGCTACGCATTTTATGTGCAGAGAATGAGCATGTGTGATCACCCTAAATGCCCAAATGTGTTTACGCGGGGCTCAGATAAAATTGGCAGTGTGCCGTGTGATCACTTAAGGCCTTCGGGTCGTGGCCTTCGAGTCGTGCCGTCCTGATGCGTTTAGGCGGGACGATGCCCGGTTCGTCCAGATGATTAAGGAGATCGGTGTTGCGCTTGAGGCATTTTACGTGGGCTAGAGACACTGGGCCATATGTGCTTTGGCGCGGGCCGCGAAGTGTTGTGGGCCTTCGGGTCGGAATATTTATTGGCCTTCGGGTCGTGACCTTCAGGTCGATTTATAAAATTGCTAAAATGAGCCGCATGCCAGAGTGCATTGTTTGAGGCAATTCATGAGCATGGCAAATGTGTGCCATAGTATGTGACTAATGTGTGTGCCGGTGATTTGTGGGTGAGGCAGGCACTATTGAGCATGAGCATGCATGTGGCGTACGTGTGACCAGTGTATCGCGTATGTGCCGTGTTTTATACAAAATACCTAACCTGCAGGGTCAACAAGGTAAGCGATCCGGGCTCAAGGGCCTAGGTCGTTTGATTGACATTATTGTCCGTTGTTGTGTTGATTTGCTTGTCGGGAGGTGCATGTTAGTCTAGTTTCGATTTAGGAGGCCTACTCACTGAGATTCGTCTCATAGTTGTTTAAACCCTGTTTTTCAGACTCCTGATAGAGGTTGCCTGGTGTACCCGATCCATATAAGGATCCGGAGCCCATAGAGCAGGATCCCGAACAGGTTGGTGAGGTCGAGCAGATGGATTCGGAAGATGAGATAATCGAGGCTGAGTCCGAGTCATCAGGATCTGATCCCGATTAAGTTTCCTATGATCAGTCTTAGCCTCCCTTAGGTCGGGCCAGTAACCCTTTGATTGTAGCCCCACCTTAGACTGCCTCCTTGGCCACTTAATCATTTTGTTAGTAGTGGTCGTCGACCTGCTTTTATTTGGAGATTTGTATTGGTGTATCGTGGACATTGTATATGTTTTGAAGTTCAATGCAAGTCTTGATTATTAGGCTTTTAATTGTTCGTCGTTCTTGCTACCCTTGGTCATGTATTGTTTTGTACGGGTGTTTTAATTATTGCTTCCGCATGTGCCTTATGCTCTGTTTTGGGAGATGGGTTGGCGACGCGTCCTGGGACGTCACATCAAGATAGACCGGTACGTGAGATGATCGCCCTTCGAGGGGTTCGGGGCGTGACATGGGATGCTCAAACTATGGCAGAACATGTAGTAAATGCAATTTCATTGGCTTTTGGATCAAGAACATAAAGTGATAAAACCACTGCTACTAATTAGAAGGAGGTGGACTGGTGCGGGCTTGTACTAATAGCAAATTGAATTCAAGACCTACATTGGAATTAAACCATGTAACCCTCTTGCTTGCACTCAGAGATCATTTTGCTCATCGTGGAATCCATTCAAGATCATGTCGAGACTTGGAAACAATATTTCTCTTTCTTGGCTTTTCACAGCTTCTGCTTGTTGTCGGCGCGAAACTGGAGTTCGTAGTAACACAGCGGACAAAAAAGATCACCGACGAGTATAATTCAAGTGCAGGGGACTTGACCATACTTACAGCCGTTGGGTTTTCAGACGATGATTTCTGGTTCCATAAGCCACACCTCGTCCTTGACTTGATTCACATCATACTATTCCAAAACTCTTTCGAACTTGCTTTTATCTTCTTTATATTGGTGAGCATTGATTTCTTAAATTTCTGTTTATATTGGTTATGAGAAAATCGGTTCCCAATATGCGTGTGAAAATAGTACTAATGCCCGTGTCTCTTCTTACAGTTCCAATATGATTTTAACTCATGCATTATGGGAGGTTGGTTATGTCGTCCCGAGACTCGTCATGGGGTAAGAATATTACTCATCTCTTCAACCTGTACGTCATATAAGATCGACAATCTGAGTCCTATAATCGCTAACTGGTCCAATTGTCTTGTTTAGAGTGCGTGCCCTGCTCATGTGCAGCTATAGGACACTGCCACTATATGTCATTATGAAATCACAGGTAAATAAGTTGAGTTGCTGCAACTATCAGACATATGTGCGAGTCACCTATGTGTTCTCTTTAATTGGGTTCAAATATGGGACTGAAGGTGCAACATTTTCTTTTGTTTGTGTCTTGATGAAATTATAAAGATGAGTCCGAAGCACGATCACTCGAAAAAAGAGAGAAATGAAGATTGTGACTTGGATTTGGGACTGGATTGAGAGAGATTCAAAGAAGGTGGCGACTAATAATGAATCAACCCAAGCGGGTTCAAGAGAGGGACTAGTGGCAAATGAGCAAACAAAACCTGGGGAAATTGAGTCAGAGATGGAAGCAGGCATTGAAGCACAAGATCGAACCAAGCCTCAATATACATGAAAAACCAGGAGAGCAACAATCGGTTTAGTCATATAAGTTTTGTTCCGTTTCTTTCCTTCAACGTTACTTGGCCAACGATGAGATCATGATTCATGAGAGAGCCAGACTCTTCACGCAATAATTCTTTCATCTTCATCTTCATCTGTCGATTTATCAGACTTTGAATTACTCTTGTCGTTTATTAGGGTTTCACAGGGGGCCATAGTCCTGGAATCGATCGACGGACACTTGATGAAGTCATGAATAAGGATGAACCTGTTAGAGCTTGGTCGGCGTAGCCGCAAAAGTTTTAGTCGATTAGAACAGAAATTTTGTTAAGATTACCATACTGATGCATACACAGATTTCCTAAGGTTTGGCCTTATCTATAAGTAATAAGAAAGTCAAGTAAAATGGAGGTCTGTGGTTGAGTTAGATCATCACAAAACTCTATTCGCTTACCGTTTTCTTCACATTACTAGGAAACAATTATCATTTGCATTAATTAGATATAAAAGTTAATTATTCCACGTTGATGTTCCTAGGAAATAAAATGGTTTCATGCTATATATGTAGAGGTTATTAGTTATTAATTGTATATGTTGACATATACGTAATTTACTTAATTAGGCACATACAAATTGAGCAATCCATGACTTCGGAGAGTAGTTTCAAGTGGGATAATGGGAGGATTTGATGGATGAGAAGAGGGACTGGCGTGAGGCAACGAGACGCCCATGTTTTACAAGCAAAGGGGAGAGCCAATAAGATTTGCATGTAAAGATGCAGAGGTAGAAATGAAGTGCGTCGCTTCCCAGGTTGGGGCAGGATCTGCTGCTATCCCAACCTTAGTTACCTATGCCGGTTCTTCCAAACACACCCATACAATTTCATACCTAATTGCATAGTCTAAATATGTCATTCCCAAATCAGTCTTTAATGTATAATTAGATCGGTAAGGATATTTATCGCACATTTGATTTGCTTAGATGGGTATCAAGAATGGAATAAATGCATATGATTCCAACTTATAGATGGGTAATAAACTAATCGCTTCTGAGAAATAAATTTTTTTTTGGGTCAAATCCTGCAAAAAAATTTAAGTGCTTAAATCTTTTCTTATTTTTTTTTTCTATATTTCAAGGGCTTAACATGAATAACATTCGATAGCCAACATGTTCTTAGCTTGTGCAAAGCTATCTTACCTTAATAAACACCATAACACAAACATTCTGTTCGAAAACCACAAAACACAAAATAATAACAAGGCCGTCTCCACATCAGAATCAACGGCGACAATACATATACGACGTTGGACATGACGAATTTCGGAAATCGCAAGGCCTGAGATTTCCGAAATTCGTCATTTTCAACATTCCTCGCGATTTCCGAAATTCGTCATTTCCAACGTCGTCGCCACCTGATCATTGCTGAAGTCCAAAACCAGAGGCCGCGTGTATGCCTCCGCTGTCGTCCACCCCGCCATTCTCCAAAATTCGCCATCTTCAACATCGTCGCCACCCGATCGTCGCTGAAGTTCAAAACCAGAGGCCGCCTCCACATCAGAATCAGAGGCACATCTCCGGCCTGACGCTGTCTTCGGCAAGCAAAAGCCTGACCTCGATCCTCGATCTCATGGACTCCGCTTACTCGCAGCTCGACGATCTCACGCGCCGCCTCGATCGCTCGCCTAGTGAGATCTCCAAGGACGTCGACGCCTTCCACTCCCTCCTCCACGAGAGCTTCAAGGTTGTTTTGTTCTTGCGTTTCCGATTAGTTTGCTGCAGGATTTAAGTATAGTAAATAGCAAGTGCTTGATGCTTAATAAGCTCTGGTTAAGTGAAAGTCTGAAATCCTTGAGATGATGCATCAATGGGGCGAATCAGACATATTATGCCAATTAAAATCTCTTAACCTCCACATCTAACTGTGAATTAGCGATTTTCTATTGTCTGATGCAAATTAATAACTCGTGATTCATCCTTAGGTCTTGTTGGCTATTTCTACTTCCTATCACAGAGAGATTCCGTCAAAATCTGCCAAATTTTTGTAGTCATAGTAATATATGTTCTTCAATACTAAGATCTGATTATGTCTGAGGATGATTATCACTCGGGATGCTAATCTTAGAGTGAAATGACGTCAAATCTGTTATTGATGCATTGTAGGCGGACTCTCGAGGCAGTACAGCATTTCTCTTGTACATTTGACTATCATGAACCGAGGAGATGTGATGTGGACATCGAACCCTATCGAGGAGGAGGTGCTAGGGACCCGTTATTCTATCCGCTAGGCCCGATCACTCGAGCGAGAGCGAAGGAATTCAAACAAGCTGTCGGTATCATGGTTCAAGATACTTGGAATGGAGACAATCTGGATTCGAGACTTGAAGATTCTGAAGCTCCTTGGCGCAACATGATTACTCTTGGTCCAGCGAATTCCGAAGGAGCTTAGAATTGACGAACCCCGAATTGGCTCAAATTTGGATGGACGCTTGGAAACGGGTCGCTGATCAATACTCACTACTTTAGTAGTGATTGATGATGTTTTTTAGCGATTTGGAGTCGTTTAGATGAACTTTTAGGCCTTTTTTCCATTTTTGGACGAATTTTAGCAATTAAGGTTATTTTTGTAATTTTAATCCTAGTAGGATTAGGATTAGGGTTAGCACCCTATATAAGGTTGCTTATAGATTTCTAAGAGAGGAGGCAGAATTTTATACAGAGAAGTTTTCTTCTTGAGTTCTCTTGAGGACTAGATCTTATCAAGGCTCCCTTGTGGCGATCGAATTCAACTTATCGAGCAAGATCGCGAATTCTCTTGTTCGTGGCGTTATAGCGTGGATTGGTTGACACAGGTTCGTCAATAGGTCGCGTTCATACCGAGATTACCAATCACAGGTTCGATTGGGGGTTGAGGTCAGCAATTCGTAACTCACAGATCTTCGTAGAACGATCATCTTCCGCACAGATTCATATCAAGATGTCCTTCAATACTAAGATGTGTCAACTGATCGTTTTATTTTTCTTTAGGGCAAATATATCCAGTTGTTTGCTTATTCAGCTGCTTTGGCTTAGTTTTCATAGCCATGAATTTACGAGTTACTATCAATTGTGCACGTGGAGTTCAGTAATGTTCCTAGTTAATTTTTGCTCACTGATATCTTACGTGACATTCCGAATTTCGGCCCATTTGTGGGATTTATAAAACGTGTAATTTGTCAGTGTGCTTATAGTAAAATCTCGCCCGGGAACTGATCACTCTCGGTTATTGTTTTAAAAATTGAGATTTCGCTAGAATCGCATTTGATCGAATTTGGCCGTTATGTAGACCCCGAACTTGGCAGTCGATTTTCGGGAGTTTCGGGACGAAATAAATTGGACGGTGTCAATATTAGTGTGGCCAGCGTCGATATTGCCCAGGATGGCCGAAAAGTGAATTTTGGAACGGGTGCGGATTTTGACCGGTAGACCTCCCTCGGGGTAGTTTGATTTAGAAAATTTGGCCTTTGTCCCTAATTATATTCTAGGATTAATTTGGACTATAAGATCGTTTTCAGATTTGAAATCGGACCGTTGGATCGCGCAATGCGCGTTGACTTTTGTTCTCTCTCTCCCCGGTCACCTTTTCCCCCCGCGCACATCTGTCCCCTTCCCTCCTGTCAGACCTATCCACTCTCCTCTCTCTCTCTCTTTCTTTTCCTTCTTTTTCTTTTTTTTTCTTTCTTCTTGTTCTTCTTCTTCCCCGCGGCTGCTCCTGCTTCCCTGTTCTTGCTGCCTGACGCCGCCCGCCGCTCGCCGGGACCAGCCCAACCACCGCCCACCGTCGGCCTTGCGCCGCCGCTCGCCCAGCTGCCGCGCCGTCCGTCCGGCCACCTTCCCCCGACTCGGCTGCTCTTCTCCTTCGCGTCGCGCACAGCAGCAGGTCGCCGCCGCGTCCGCCGCGGTTCGGCACTGCCCAGCCGCTCGTCGGCCCATCCTACGTCGCCCGGCCGCCCGCGATGCCGCCGTGCCGCCTCCGGCCACCGCGCGACCACCCTTTCCCCTGTTTCTCTCTTCCCCGGCGCCTTCCCCTGTTTCGAGCCCTGGCTTCGCCGCCGCCGCGTGCCGCCGTTTCGGCCGCTGCCACTCCACCTCCGCCACCCAGTCTCTCCCCTCAGCCACCTCCGCCGCCCTGTCGCCCCCCCTTGGCCGCCACCACCTCCCTTCCCCTGTTTTTCTTCCTCCCTGACGCCTCCCCTGTTTTGAACTCTCCCCGGCGCCGCCTCATCCAGCCGCCGCGCATCGCCGTGCCCGCCGCCGGCCGCAAACCGTCCGCCACCACCCACCCCTCGCCGACCCCCGGCCGGCCACCGGCAGCCGACGCGCCACTGGATAGCCGGGGCCACCCTACTCGGCCTTGGCGGGACTGGGTCCCGGCCGTGGCCGAGCCTCCGCCAGATCCGGCCCTGCCGTCGCCGTCGGCTGTCGTCGTGCCGCCCAACCAGCCGGACAGCCCAGCTCGCCGGCCAGCCCTGATTCGCCGGCCCAGCCAACCGGAGCGTGCCGGGCCGTGGCCAAGCATACCTCGGGCCGTGGCCAAGTCGCCGGGCCAGTATAGCCGAGCCGTAGCCCGCTCAGCCCAGGCCGTGCCCGTCGCCTAACCCGTGCCTAGCCGCTGCCCTTGCCGTGGCCGAGTGTCCTAGGCCGTGGCCGAGCGCTGCGCCGAGTCGCCGGGCCGTGCGCCGAGTCGTGGCCGAGCCCCTTGCCCGTCGCGCCCTCGCCCGTGCCGGATCAGCACTGTTCACCCGGGCCATTTTAAGCCCGAGCCGACTTTTCCCGGGCCAAAATCTAGTAAGTGACTTCCTAAACCCTACCTAGTATTTTAGGTATTTTATAGACTTGTTTAGGGTTCAGAACGGTTAGTGCACGGTTTAATTTGATTATATTATTATATAATTGTGTTAGTTGGATTGGAGGAAATTATATGCATGATTTGGGTGTTCGTGTGTGGCCGACTTGAATGTCGGATTTGTGGGTTGATGTGGCGAATCGTGAATTGGATTAAGTTGTGAATATGGATCGTTTGGTGCAAATGGCATGAAATTTATTTAAATTGGGTGGCGTGTGCATGCCTGTCGATTACAAGCCCGGATTGATCGGAGGGCTACGGACTTGGGACGTGTTGACGGCGGTCCGTGTGAAGGCATGAATGGCCGGTGTGCCAAATGGATGCGAGCTTGAGACGTGTCGACGGTGGCCCGTTAAAGGTGTGTTGGACCGGGACGTGTTTACGTCGGTCATTAGAATTTAGCCCGGATTGATCGGACGGCTACGGACTTGGGACGTATTGACGGCGGTCCGTGTGAAAGCATGAATGGCCGGTGTGCCAAATGGGCCTGAGGCGCAGTGGCGCAGGCTGTGAGAATGGACCTGAGGCGCAGTGGCGCGGGTCGTGAGATGGTTGGTTGGGCACGTGTGCGAAATGTGATTGGTTGGATTGGCTTGAAGTACGTGTGAATGTTTGATCGGATTGATTGATGGTACGTGTGGATATTTGGTTGGATTGGTTGGGTGCAAGTGTGGATGGCGCTTGAATGAGTGTTATATTATCGGGATATTATTTTATTATCATGATTTGACTAATGTGCAGTGTGGGCATGTGATTGGATGGCGAGGTAAGTCCATCGATGTGAATTATATATACGTTATCGGTTAGATTGCATGTTAAAACTTGTCTGGGTACGCATTGGCCTACGTGGGATCTAGGGTGTTGCTTATTGAGACTCGTTCTCATGGTTATTATATAATCACTTTCAGATCCGCGACCGTGATCGATTCGGAAATGCCGCCAGAGTACCACAGGGATTGAAGAATAAATCAAATTACCCTGTCTTTTGAGTGCCTTTTTGTAAAGGAGATAAGCTCGTCAACCACCGCCTCCTTTTGAAAATTGTGGTTTGAAATTGGTAGCCTGAGTTATCGTTTTGTAATAGTGACTGCTTTATGATGTTATTCAACTATTGTTTCGTGCTATCCTTTTGTCATCATGTTAGTTGTCTGGGTTGTTTTATTTCGCTTCCGCTTGCGTAGTTCGTTTGGGTCGGCGACGCGTCCTGGGACGTCGCGTTCAATACGACCGTTGAAGGGGTGTCGCGAGCCCGTTCGGGTTCGGGGCGTGACATCTTATCTTTGGGCTTTTTTCCTAATATAGAAAACAAAAGGACCATAGTTAATTTTGATTTGTTAATGATTACGAAAGACCTGCTCGCGTTATCTTTCTATGAGTTGGAAGGACGCCTTTTGATACTGTGTTTCCCTAATTTTTCTGTCTTCTAGACGTACTGAATACCATACCAGAAACCTAACGAGTCAATTTTCTCAATTGACATCGTGTTCCATATTGAATGTCATAGATCCTGGCACAGGCATTTCAACAACTCAATGATGAAGTGGACAAGGAAATAAGATGGGAGAAGATGAGGAAAATTATAGATGCTTTGAAGGTAGTGATAATGATACAGCAACTCGAAGCCAATCTTCTTCAGAAGTTTCTTGATATCCTTTCCTAACCAAATATGGAAACAAATGGTTCTTTACAGGCAATGATGGGAATCATGGAAGTTGCTAAAACCTGCCCATGTCACGGTATGATCATCCTGGAACCTGTCTCTCTTGAACTCCTTTTTATTGTGTAAAGAGACCCTTACCTCGCTTATTAAAAGCAAGATCTGATATGCTCATGCAGAGAAACTTAGGTTGTATGATTATCTGAATCCTTTAGGAATGATCCCGTCGAAAATCACAGCTCAGTCCCACCAAAGTTGCCAAATTACTCAAAAGATTCAAAACGTGCTCATGTTTTGGTTTCTGTAGAGCTTGCTTGGCTTGGTTTATTGTTTAATGCATACTAGCATGTTCTTTTCTAAATTTGTGAGGCTTCTAGTCCAGTTTCTTATTACATCTTTTGTACGGGAAAAGGTTTAACAATCATTCTAGTCATATTCATGTGGCCAGCGTGGAGTGCATCATACAATTTACGGGGGAAACTAACATTTCACTTCTTTCAGTGTGCACAACATCCGTCGAGGAATATTCCCAGAGCTTTAAAAAGTTCATGGATGTCTCCCTCAGCCGTTTGGGAGGTTCCGCAAGTTAGTTGATACTCATCAATTCCACCTTGCTTGGGTGATTGACACCCTTCTTGCGAATGGCTTTGAGTAACTCACCTTGCACGGCATTATCATACGAAGCCGAACAGGAGACCTTACGTGCTCTTGACCCACATGTAATCCACCTAGTTTAATGTTCTTAAATAGGATCCAGATATCTCGATTTCACAGAATAAAACGTGGAGCATCTCTGTCGGTGCACTCATGTCATAACGAGCGAAAGTGGATCTCTGTGTACTGCTTTTAGAGAAAATGCAGGACAGGACGCATGTATATTTTTCCCTTATCTTTATGCAATAGTTGACACTACAAATACGCAATACGATATATTGCGGTTTACTATACGAAAATACAACTTGATCTCATCACAAACTTAACGTATTTGGGTTCACATTAAATGTATTTAATGAAAAAGTAGATATTTTGCACTTAAGGTAAATCGCTTACACATTCGGTCTTAGAACTTTGCCATGGTCTTTCGATTATGTCAACATGCCCTTGTCTTGTGATATGGAGTATCGATCTGGTAATTTAGATCCATGGTTCAAGTCCTGGATGCTTCCTGTTTAGATTGATCGTAACCTACTAACCATGAGTCTATGGTAAACTCTGCATGATCCGGCAAACGCTTAGCGATTGCTCAAAACGTGCCGTTGCAGATTGATGGTTGCTATGAACAATTCAATGTGATTCAGAAACCTCGCACTCTCTTAATAACCAACCACTGGGGAAGACAACTAGAGATGGACAAACAAACACGTCAATTCAATTCCTAGGTTCCGTAGAAAAGCTGCCCTCAAGAGGAAATCACTCCCACGCCCCACAATTAAACGCGACCTTGAGGAGCCCGAGGGGCTTTGGACCCTCTCCGGAGAAAGCCAAAAAGACCAAGAAATTAAACGGAGACCACGGTAGGGATGACAATAAGGACGACGAAGATAACGAAGAAGAGGACGCAAGAGACCAAGGCATAATGCCAGAAGTTGTGACCAACAGTATGATGAACTGGATGGCTTTCTCAGTCGTTCATCGGGCTCTTGTTCTTCCCAATATTCTACTACTCAAAGGTGGGGCTCATCGTGCTCATTGTATCGATTAGAAAGTCTAACCAAAAAATGGGGAAATTTGACGAACAGGGTGGACAAACATGAAAAATAAATTGGGACAAAACTAGCTCTACTGTGCCGTTCGGAAATTCCAACCCAATTAATGACATGCAATATATGAGCCCACGTAATTAAACATCCACCATAACCCAAAATAGGAAATAAACGTCTTAAAGATTAAAACCCCAATTATATGCGCAACTCGAAAGAGTTGTGACACGCCTAAAATCACTACAAAAAAACACGAAATTTGCGACGAACGTTTTTCCGTCTCAAATTTGCGACGGAATTTTTCCGTCGCAAATTTGCGACGGTTTATTTCCGTCGCAAATTTGCGACGGATTTTGCGACGGTTTTATTTTCCGTTGCAAATTTGCGACGGAAAATACAATCCGTCGCAAATTTGCGACGGAAAAAATGTTCGTCTCAAATTTGCGACGAAAAATAAAACCGTCGCAAAACTGTCGCAAATTTGCGACGGCATTGTAAGTCCGTCGCAAATTTGCGACGAAAACTTCCTCCGTCGCAAATTCGTAGTTTATCAACCCTTTATATTCCAACCCTATCTCTCACTCTCGCTCTCTCTCGTTTTTCTCCCTCTTTCATTTGTCTGAAATAAGCAAAATCCGCGCACGCACATATTAATCTCGGTGAAGCTTTTGTACCGGTAAGTGTCGTAGCTAGCTTCGTGACTATTCGTCGTTGCATTGTAATTTCCATTTTTTTAATATATGGTTATGTTTGTTTTTTTTTTGTATCTGCATCACCGGTTTAACGACCGGCGACACCTCGCCGGCCTTTGGATGAGGCCGAACGGCCACGCCGTTTTGCGACGGAAATAGTTTCCGACGCAAATTTGCGACGAATAAATGAAATTCCGTCGCAAATTTGCGACGGAACGTAGTATCTGTCGCAAATTTGCGACGGATACCTGATTCCGTCGCAAATTTGCGACGAATGAATGAAAATTCCGTCGCAAATTTGCGACGGAACGTAGTATCCGTCGCAAATTTGCGACGAATAAAGAAAATTCCGTCGCAAAATTTGCGACGGATTTGAGTATCCGTCGCAAATTTGCGACGAATAAATGAAAATTCCGTCGCAAATTGCGACGAAGTTGAGTATCCGTCGGAAATTTGCGACGCAAAACTAATTCCGTCGCAAATTTGCGACGGATACATTCCGTTTTCATCGCACATTAAAAATTATTAAAAAATGATTCTTAAGTGATTATTCTTTTTTGGGTATGTGCCTAATTGAAGGTCTCGCAATCCAAGTGGACGTTGCAATTCTCATCAAATTGATCACTTTCTCCTACAAATATTTCAGTCAAATATTTGGGTAAGTCTTCTTTACATTGTAGTTTTTTCTATTTTTGCAATTTGATATTAATTGTTGCGTGAATAACATAAATTATAATTTCCAAAATTTTATGGTTTTAATTAACAACAATAGATATGATATTTTAAATATTTTACCAGAATTTTTTATTTTAATACAGACACAATGCAAAGAGAAAGGGCTTGGATGTATAATAAGAACTTACCTGGACGTCAAGGATTGACAGATGAGTTTCGTACTGGATTGGAACTATTTTTAGACTTTGCTAGTAGTAAATATGAGTTTATGGATGGAAATAAGTTAAGGTGTCCGTGTAAAAAGTGCGGTAATGGTAAATTTCTTGTGTGTGATCAAGTTAGAAAACACCTTATTAGATTTGGGTTTACTCCGAACTATTATAATTGGACTTCCCATGGTGAACCATTTATATCTGATGAAGGATATTGAAGAAGTGACCAATTTTCAGTTAGGGAAGAATGTGGCTATTATGAGCAATTGAACCCATACGAGAGGATGGTGATTGATGCAGCTAGTTATAATTTTGTCACAGAAGCAAATCATGCAAGTACTAGTTTTACTCCTACACGTGAACAAGTGGGTACTAGTCATGCTTCACAATTGGAAGATATAGGAGTAACGGGTTTTGAGGAGAATGTGTATAATGAAACTTTTCAATCTAATCAGTTCTGGGATGTCTTGAAAGCAAAGAGATGAACCTCTATGGACAAAGTTGTGAGGACCACACTAAGTTATCTGGGTGACACCCGACTATTAAATATCAAGGCGAGCATAATGTGTCTCAACGGATTGCTTCAACTCTTTTGTTGAAGTAATGCGGGAATCATTACCTCGTGATAACAACATGACAAGTGATTTTTATGATATGAAAAAGCTAGTGGATAACTTAGGTCTTCCGGTTATAAGGATTGATGTATGTAGTAGGGGTTGTATGATATATTGGAGAGATGATGAAAATGCAGAATCTTGCAAATTCTGTAGCCAACCTAGGTACAAGATTAACGGGAGGCAGGGTCGTAATCAGAAGCGTAAACCATGCAAGCAAATGTTTTATCCGCCCTTAATCCCTGTATTGCAAAGGCTTTATGCGTCTAAAGCCACTCACTGAACACATGACTTGGCATGCAAATCATGAAACAGAAGAGGGTCTAATGTGTCATCCTTCAGATACAGAGGCATGGCAACATTTTGATAGAACATACCCTGAGTTTGCAATGGAGCCTCGGAACATCGGGTTAGGTCTCCGTGCCGATGGATTTGCTCCATTTGGGAGAACAGAAAAAGTTATTCATGCTGGCCGCTTATCTTAACGCCGTACAATCTTCCACCCGGTATGTGCATGAAGACACCTTATATGTTTTTGACATTGATCGTGACAGGGCCGCAAAATCCGAAAAAGTTGATAGATGTTTATATGCAACCATTGATTGAGGAGTTACAACGGCTATGGGTTGAAGGTGTCCCTACGTATGACGTTTCTACCGATCAAACATTTGTTATGAAGGCTGCCCTTCTTTGGACGCTAAATGACTTTCCAGCTTACGGAATGTTATCTGGATGGAGTACAGCTGGGATCTTAGGATGTCCGATATGTTTGGAGAGGACAAAGTCATTTAGATTAAAACATGGAAAGAAGCCTAGCTATTTTGACTGTCACAGACAATTTTTACCGCCAAGTCATCTTTTCAGAAGGAATAAGAAAGAATTCAGCAAGAATAGGACTGAAAGAACGCGTCCACCATTGAGGTTGACTGGCAATCAAATTTGGGAGCGTGTGTAGGACTTTCCAACTGTTGTTGAAAACCCGCACGGCACGACTTTTGAGTACGGAAGTACACATAAGTGGACAAAACGCAGTATATTTTGGGATCTACCATATTGGAAGGCCCATCTTATTCATCATAATTTTGACGTCATGCACATAGAAAAGAATGTTTTCGACAATGTCATAAATACTGTGATGGATGTCGCCGGAAAAATAAAAGACAACTTGAACGCAAGAAAAGATATGAGAGATATTTGCGATCGGCCAATACTAGCTGTGGATACAAGCAGCAGGGGACCAAAACCGAAAGCAGTTTATACATTGGATGAGGAGCAGAGGCGAGTTGTTTGTCAATGGTTGAAATCTGTGCGGTTTCCTGATGGATATGCTTCGAACCTCGGGAGATGTGTTGATTTGAAGGAATGCAAGTTGACAGGTTTGAAGAGTCATGATTGTCACATCCTGATGGAAAGACTAATTCCAATAGCTTTGAAGGAAGTTTTACCGAACTTTGTATGGGCGCCATTACGCATTAAGCAATTTCCTCCATGATATTTGCTCGATGCTGTTAAAAGCATCGCACATGGAAAAACTAGAGAGAGATATTCCAATTATTCTTTGCAACTTAGAAAGGATATTTCCTCCAGCGTTTTTTGATTCGATGGAGCATCTCTTAGTTCACTTGCCTTATGAGGCCAAAGTTGCAGGTTCCGTCCAATTTCGATGGATGTATCCATTTGAGAGGTAATGTTTTCTTTAAAATACAGTTCAAATGAGTTTATCATATAATATGTCCCGATAAGCTTCTTTCTATTTCAACTAGATTATTATATCATTTGAAGAAAAAAGTGAAGAATAAGGCACATGTTGAAGCTTCAATTTGTAATGCATATATTGTGGAAGAAGTGACGATATTTGCATCATACTATTTTGAGCCGCACGTTCAATGCAAGAGGCGGAAAGCAGGCAGAAATGATGAGGGCCCCATTGATCCCAATTGCACAGCATTCTCTATTTTCAATTATCTGGGTCGACCAAGCGGCGGATGTCAGTTTCGTTATTTATCAGGCGAAGAACTTCATGCAGCCCATACTTATATTTTACTGAACTGTCCAGAAGTCGAGCCATACTTCAAGTAAGTGTAAATTTGTAAATATATGTTTTGCGTGTCAAATATTTGCTAATAATGATATGATTTTTAATATTAGGATTTTCCAAACTTCAATGTTTGGACTACAACCAAATGAGTTTGACCGTTTGTGCGATGAACAATTTGCAGCATGGTTCAAGACATATGTAAGTTGCATATGGATCAAAACCACGTTTTTAAAATTATATACATCATTTAGTTAAATATATATTATTAACTTTGCATGTATAACCTTAGGTTCACAGTAATTATGATGAAATTGGAGGGCAAGGATTGCTACATTATCTGTCATGGGGTCCACAGTTAATAGTTCGAAGTTAGCCAGCATATTTCATAAATGGATATAATTTTCATACTCAAGAATATGGAATGGGAAAATCCACAATGAATAGTGGTGTGTCTGTTCGGTCATCCAATGGTGACAGTTCGAAAGATGATTTTTATGGCTTGTTGGATGAAATCATAGAAATAGAGTACCCTGGACCATTAAAGATGCGGGTTGTGTTATTTAAGTGCACGTGGTTCGACCCCGTCAAAGGAATGAAGGTACATACGAAGTTCAATTTGGTTGAAATAAATCACAAGAAAAGGTATATGAAGTATGAACCATTTGTCTTGGCACAACAAGCAATTCAAGTATGTTATGTATCATATCCTAGTTTGAAACGTGACAAAGCTGATTGGTGGGCTGTATGTAAAATCAAAGCACGGAGGAAAATCGAGGAACACTGGACGGATAGAGCCTACCAACAGGAGGAAGTGTCTAACACGTTGAAATTGAGGAATATAACGTACCAACTTTACGAGATCCGTGTGGAGTAATGATAAATGTGGAGCCAACTGAAATTTGCGAGTTAAATGTACAAGAATGTTCAGAATCTGATTTTCAGACAAATGACGAAGACGAGGACAAGGACGAGGACGAGGACGAGGATGAAGATTAAAATTTTTGTCACAAGACACTACAGATGTGTAATTATTAATGTTACAGGTGCTATTTTGGTTGTTATCATTATTGTTCTTGTTATTATTGTTATTGTCGATTATTCTTTTTATTTTAATTGATTATCCGAAATTTTGTCCCTAAATGCCGACAAGTATAACATTATTAGCGTGCCCTAACATTTCCGATATTCTAATTTCTATTGCAACATTTGAGATGCCTAAATTTTGGATTAAAAAAAGATGTAGCAAATTTAGGACCCAAATAAATGAGATGCTAAATTTTTGACCGAAAAAAAAATTCACAAATTTACAACGTTCATGTAGTATGTGCATATTTGCGCCAGACTCAAGCTATCCGTCGCAAATTTTGCGAGAGAATTTGTACCGTTCGAAATTGTATACGGATAATTTAATCCGTCGCAAATTTGCAACGGAATTTTTTTTATGTCGCAAATTTGCGACGAATTTTTATTTCTGCTGGAAATTTTTTGTCGATCGCAAAATTTACGACCGATATAGAAGGTCCGTTGCAAATTTGCGACGGATAGTTGATTTTGCGATGAGATTTTTACCGCTCGAAATTTTCGGCGTAAAAAAATCCATCGTAAATTTGCGACGGACTAAGATTTCCGTTGCAAATTTTGCGACGGACTATGATTTCCGTCGCAACATTTGCGACCGACGGCTGAGTCCGTCACAAATTTGCCGTCAAAAATTTGCCGTTTAAATTTGCGACGGCAAATCATTCCATCGCAAATTTGCGACGGAAAATTAATCGGTCGCAAATTTGCGACGGACAGCTGAGTACGTCGCAAATTTTGCGACGGACTGAGGTTGTCCGTCTCAAAATTTGCGACGGACCAAGCTTGTCCATCGCAAATTTGCGACGGAGAGTCCGTCGCAAATTTGCGACGGACCGTGGTTGTCCGTCGCAAAATTTGCGACGGACAGTTGAGTCCGTCGCAAGCTGTCCGTCGCAAATTTGCGACGGACTCAACTGTCCATCGCAAATTTTGCGACAGACAACCACGGTCTGTCGCAAAATTTAGGAAGGAATTGTTGCCGTTCAAAATTGCGACGGATTAATTAATCCGTCGAGAATTTTTGTCGGTGGCAAATTTGCGACGGACGTGAGCGTCCATCGCAAATTTGCAACGGACCAAGCAAGTTCGTCGCAAATTTACATGTTATTACCCCTTCCCGACGCCGCCCCGCCGGATCTGCGCATTCCCTCGCCCCGTCGCCGTCAGCTTGGCCAAAGGCTGCCGCCGCCAGTATGCTGTCGTCGGTCGGCCCGAGCCCCCGCCCGTCGCCGGTCGACCCGCAGCCCCCGCCCGTCCACATAGTCTCCCTGCAGCCCTCCCCTGCGGCACCCCCGCCCGCCGTCCGCCCGCCGCTGGTCGCGCCCTCGCCCCCGCCTCGCCGACCGCCCCCGCCTCGTCGCGCCTCGCCCCGCCTCGTCGCCCGCCCGCTCGCCGCCACCGCCGGCCCGTCGCCCGCCCCCCCGCGGTCACCCCCTTAGCTCCCCCTCGTCGCCCGCCCCCCGCGGCCGCATCCCAAGACCTGTTGCCGGTCGCCGCCAAAGATCGCCGCCGGCCCTCGCTGTCGCCCACCCGCCAGAGGGAGCCACCGGCCGCCGCCGACGCCATCGTCATCAGTCCGCACGCCCAGTAGCAGGCCGCCGCCGTGTTGCCGCCGACCAGACCACTCGCCACCCGCCTCCCGGCCGCCGGCCGAGGCCGTGGCCCGTCCGCCACTTGCCGCCGCCGACCAGTCGCCGCCCCCCACGCCGTTGCCGCCGCTGACACACCGGGTTGCCGCCCCGACGCTGCCGCCTGCCGAGCTCCGCCGAGCTCCGCCGTCGTTCTCCCGGTCGTGGCCGAGCACCCGGCCGACTAGTCACCATTTGAGCTCACGCTGCACCGCACCGCCACTGTTTTATCGGCCGATTTTTATTGTCCTTGAACCAAGTAAGCAACTCTCTAAACCCTAGTTACTATAATTAGGTAATTAGTCGGACTTGTTTAAGGATTATTTAGGGTCACTTTTCGTTGGCTAAATTACTGGTCGATTTCAGGATTGCATGTGGCTTTGATCAATGGTCGACTGGTTAATTTGTCTATTATATGGATGATTAAGCGTTAAATGACGATAAGTTGATTGATTAAGCGTTTTCACAGAAAATGCTTGAAAATTGAATAATTCTATAAAAAATCAAGGAAAATTACGGAAAATTAAAACAATGGTATATGTTGGCAACAAATATGAAATTTGACCGTAAAAGTTTTTTAAACTTTTTAAAAAACAAAAATTTCAGAATATCACAAAATGGAAAAAATTAATAGTGACAACCCATTTTCAATGAAATTTAGATTTTTTAACGTTCCGGGAAAAAATATATTAAAAAATTAAAATTTTCCATAACATTATAAAATGGCTTAACATAAATGTGGTCATCCATTGTGAGTGAAATTTTTATTTTTTTTGGGTGAAAAAAAAATTTAAAAAATATAAAATTTCAATACTGCACAGAATTGCCTAGAAAACATTTGGCCATCAACTTGCAGCGAAATGTAAATTTCTTTAGATGGCCCAAAAAAAATTAGAATTTAAAAATTTTCAAAACTTCACGGAATGACTTATAATACCTGTGGCCACCCACTTTTAGTTATATTTAATTTTTTTAACGTGCCCTAAAAACTATTAAAATAAATAAGGACAAAAATTTTGGAAACTTTACCTAATAGCTTAGACTACCTGTGGCCACCCAATTTTAGTATGGACAAATTTTTTTATTTCACGAAAAAAATTTATATTAAAAAATAATATTTTAAAAATGCTTAAAATAATAAAATTTCAAAACTTTACAAAATGTCTTAGAATATCGGTGGCCACTAACTTTTAGTGAAATTTTTTTTTAGGGCCCAAAATTTTTTTTGCAATAATAATAATTTTTTCTTACAAAACCTGTATGTAATGACTTCGTAATACTGTGCCACCCACTTTCAAAGAAATTTAAATTTTTGTACGTTGTAAAAAAAAGTTTAATCAAAATGAATGCGATTCATATAGTGATGTTTAATACCTGTAGCCACCCAAATCGTGCTCATACATTGATGTTTCATATCAAAATGAATGGGATTCATAGTATATTTGTTTGTAGGAAATTGCACGTCATAAACACTCGACATTGGCTCATTTCAAGGAAACATTTTCTCAGTCTTTCCATCAAAATGGTAAGCTTCGTCATGTACATCATTATGTGTTCGTAATACGTGTCAATAGTTTTGTATATATTCGCATAACCTTCCTACTTGTCAGTTTAAACGTGGAGGTCACATGCCTAGAAGACAAAGCTCTTCCTCGTCCTCGTCCCCGGCCCTTTCCTCTTCCCCTGTCCCAGCATCTAACCCTCAACCACAGTATGGTCCGTCACAATATGGACACGTTGGCCCTTCCTCCAACACTCAACAACATGTTACGGGACTTGGCCACATGCGAACTGAACGTTCTCCAGTTCAATCTCCTTTAGCTCCCTCTCCTTCCGTTCCACCCCATTATTCGGCGGAACAATCGAATATTGACGGAAACATAGGTCAAGAAGATAACCGATTCTTCATATGCCCATTTGGAGATTCGTAAGTACTTCATTTTTATTTTAGTATATGTAATATTTAGGGCTTTAGATATTGATGTCAATTGAATTGTCCATGTTGCACAATATTCATATGAATGCAGATTCACGGATGCTCCGTCTGTTGTGAGGGAATTGAACAAAATAGTAAGAAACTTTTGGATGGGAGAGTTTATTACTTACAGAAATATTCCACAAGAAGTGAAAGAAATGTGGTGGAATGAGTTCAAGGTAAGTTTTACATATTTTATTTTCTCACCAATTAAGTGTGGTGCAGTATATTGATGGTCAAGAATGATGTAAAGGGACCAGAACAACTCTGTAGTTTTCGATACCTAAAGGACTAGATATTTTCCCTGACATGAACTTTACAAAATCTGTCTATATTTGTCTGGTGCATGGTTATGGATATGTAATCATCATAATAATTTTTAATTTGTGTTTTTATTCATTGCAGCGGAAGTTCAAGTGGGAGGAATCGGAAGACAATGAAGTGAGAAGAATTTTCGATAAGAAAATAAGTGATTTTATGCGAAATGTCATGAATAGAGCGAAGAGCAAGCAAGCGAAGCCGTCTTTCTTTACAACTGACAATTGGGAGGCAATTAACACATTTTGGGCATCTGAACAGAGTCGGCAACTCTGTGAGCGGAATAAGAAGAATCGATCTTCTAGTTCTAGTGATGGGTCAGCCACATATGCTGGGGGCTCTATCAACATTGCGGAGCATCGCAAACGAATGGCAAGTCTGTTAAATGAGTTATCAGTTAATTTAATTCAATTACTCATGTTTACATTTTGTAGGCACATGAATTGGGGACGGAACCGACATTTGCAGCTACATTTGAACGCACATTTCAAAAGAAAGATAAGACATGGACTGGCGATCGAGCAAAAGCTGTTAAGGTATGTAAGGTTATACTTTGTCTTATATGTAAACTATAATGAAAACCGTGAATGCTTTCAATATTTTTGGTAGATATATATATATAGTGATTTTATTTTCATCTATATTGTTAATGTAGGAAAAATATGATGAACTTTTAATGAGCAGTGCTAGTGGTAGTGATGATTGTCCTGAGTCCCGGCCACCAGTTGATAATATGGCATTATGGATGGAGGCAACGGGTAGGGCGAAAAAAGGGAAAATATTTGGGATTGGATCATTATCAAGGATGTTCATGCCGAATGGTCCTGGAAGTTCATCATCCACTGGGACTGGTCGGAGGAGGTCACGACCAGACGAGAATTTGACCCAAGAAGTGCATCGTCTCAATAATTTACTTGTTAAGAAGGATGAACGAATACATAACTTGGAAGAACAAATGAGAGTCGTTATGCAACACCTTAACATCAATCGCTATGGCGATCCTCCTGTACCTCCAGCCAATCCAGCAGGTGATGGGTACAATGATGACCAACACATTGATGCCGAGAATGCATGTGATGATGATGATGATGAAGATTTTCTCCGGTCTTTCTAGTTAAAATTCTCAAAATCGGGGTAAGCTTGCTTCATAATCTTGATTTTTCATAATTTCACTCATATTCATATGTAAGAACATTTATGTTCGTCCCGAAACGTATTTTTGTTAACCCTTTTGTTATTTTACACCTAGTTCCACATCCATGCATAAACGCTTTTTTTATATTCTGGATTGATTTATGTATCGACATTTCCTCAGGTCTCGACAAAAGTGACTACTTTTGGTGTCCTGCCATCGTACCAAAGCCGCGTCTTCTTTTGTATGATTTTTTTGCGTCTTCTATGGTTGTCCCGTCTCTTAGTTCATGTTTTGACTGTATTGTAAGATTGGATATCAAATAGTATCATGTAAGACTCTACAACTTTCCTTCTGTTATTTGTTTCAATTATATGTCATTGTGGCTGGTTTGTCAGAATTTATGGTTTGTTCGTTTTTCTGTTTCAATTATATATCATTGTCTCCTTTGATTGATATGGATAAGAATTTATGGCCGAAATGATATAAAAATAGCGACGAATATTTTAAGCCGAATTTTGCTATCATTAAAGTTTGTCACTAATTTGCGACGAAATTCGCGACGAATTTTCTAACGAAATTCGCGACAAATTTTACGACGAAAATTGCGACGAATTTTGCGACGAATTTTGCGACGAAATTGTGACGGATTTTTGCTACGGACAAACGTTCGTCGCAAATTTTGCGACGGACAAACGTTCGTCGCAAATTTTGCGACGGATTTTTTGCGACGAATTTTGCGACGGACAAACGTTCTTCGCAAATTTTGCGACGGACAAACGTTCGTCGCAAATTTTGCGACGAAATTGCGACGGACAAACGTTCGTCGCAAATTTTGCTACGAAATTTGCGACGGATATTTGCGACGGACAAAGTTCGTCGCAAATTTGCGATGGAATATTTGCGACGGACTATGTGCCGTTGCAAATTTGCGACGAATTCTTTTTCGTCGCAAATTTGCGACGAACTTGTGAATTTTCCGTCGCAAAATTTTGCGACGACCGATTAGCGACGGAATTTTTTCCGTCGCAAATTCGATTTGCGACGGATTTTTCCACGTTTTCCGTCGCAAATTCCGTTGCTAATCCGGTGTTTTTTTGTAGTGAATCTTCACCAAATCAAGCTAGAATCTTAATATGAATACTGAAATTGAGAATCGGTTTAGGGAAATTACCTAAATTGAGACCACAACTTCAAATTGTAACCGGCTAAGGGGTAATTATGGCAGCAACCAGCAAGGCTACAGTGCGGCCAAGAACGGCAATGGATAGTTGTTGACACATATTTTTAATTGCTCAAAATTAAATTACACAAAATTTAGGAGTTAATGGCCTTAATTCCTAAATAAAAAATATATATAATTTTAATTACATTGCATTTAGACATTAGGTGCATTTTACATTATTAGAATGTATTTTTTACTTTAAAAAAAGAAGAAAAAACACGGAGCGTAACCGGGCCGGGTCAACCCGGCCCCCTAGTCCTTCCCCTGGCTGGGCCTCACCTAGCTCCTTTTCCTCTCTTTTTCTTTTCTCGCTGGGCCCAGTCCAACCCTTTCTTCTTCTTTCTTTCCCCAGCCTAGCCTTTCCTTCTCCTCCTTTCCTCTCTCTGCTTCGGTTGACGCAGAAGAGCCGACCGCCGCCTGGGATAAAGCGGAGAAGCCGCTCCACCACGCAAAGCTGGCCACCAAAGTCAAGGGAAGATAGAGGCCGGTGCAGAGTAGTTAATGGAGAGGATAGGAGGGCAGAGGGCAGGGGTTCGTCGGCCATAAAAGAGAAGAGGAGGGGGAGCTCGGCCGACCGGAGAGGGAGATCGACGGCGGCCGTGGCTCGCCAAGCGCTGGACGTCACCTGGCGTGGGCGCCTGGTCGACGCCGGCGCCTCTCGGCGGCCGGCCAAGCGGAGCCCTGAAGAACAGGGGATGCAGAGCGTCGCGGGTGAAGAAGAGAGGATCCGGGTCGGATCCGGGTTGGGCGAAAAGCCTGACCCGGTTCCCTTTTTTTTTTTAATTCTTTTCTCTTTCCGGGTCGAGTCCGGGTCGGTTCTGACCAGATCCGGTTCCTCCGACCCGGTTGATTATTATATTAATATTTTTTTAAAATATTTTTAATTAAAAATATTTTTTAAAATCGTATTATTATTATTATTATTTCTAACAAATAAATAAATAAATCGTTTTTTATTTCTTTTAAAATTAGGAAATGGTTTAGAAATTAGTATTTTTGAATATTTTTCTAAATTATGTCTAAACCGGATAAGCCTTTTAGGCTATATAGTAGAATTTTGCATGTTATTTTTACTACTGTTGTATTATTATTATGCATGTTAATTTTTTAGAATATAATTGTATAAATTGTCATGTTTTAAATGTTATCGCCTTAGTTAGGGTTAGAACCCTAGGCTGCATATCTAGTTTAACTGCTAATTGTTAATGATTATGCACTCGTTTGATCACCTCACATGTTAGGAGAAACGTCCTTAAATCAATTCAAATTTGCCTGACAAATATTTTCTGAACTGAACAAGATAAAAAAGGTACCGAAATGGCACTAGTTACCTAACTAGTGTAACCAAGTCCCCGAATTCACTTAATCTCTGGTTCGTAAAAGTAGACTAATTCTCCTATTACCTTACTTGGGTTTCTAATCGGTCCACCCCAAATTGATTAGTGGTGACTTCAAGATAAAAATTATTTACAGGTTAAAAATCTAAACCCTAAGTCCCGAACATAAACTTAGCGCATACTAGGCGAGACCCCCTTTTCTTCTTAAAACCCAAGGTCGGTCGCAACAGTAGTAACTTAGAACGAGACGTCCGGCAATAATGGACAGGCAGTGGTAGGGAGTACGACAGGGGCTAAGGCATCGGGCGGCAACAAGTAATCATGCTGATGCAGCGGGACTCTTGATGGTATTGAAGTTATATACAGGGAAAGGTTTACTCATGTTATAGAAAAATCTAGGGAAAATGACACCAACAGTCCCTAAACTTTGTCCCAATATGTAATTTGATCCCTGAACTTTTAATTTGTTCAATGTAGTTCCTGAACTTTAACTTAATGTTCAATGTAATCCCTGAACTTTTGATTTGTTTAATATGGCCTTTAGACTTTTGGTACATGTTCAATGTAGTCCCTAAACTATATGACAATGTTCAATATAGTTCCTAAACTTGAATTCATGGAAAGACTATATTGAACATTTCCATATAGTTCAGATTGAATATGTATTAAAAGTTCAGGGATGACATTGAACAGATTAAAAGTTCAAAAATCATACTGTATATTGGGGTTGAACTTCAGGGACTACATTGAACAAATTAAAAATTCAGGGATCACATTATACATTGAGCCAAAGTTCAAAAACTGTTTGTGCCATTTTCCCTTTTGTATTTTGATAATTTAGTTTTTGCGTACCTTTTACAATTAATGATACCCTAAAATGACGTTGAATATATGTTAAGAAATATTTAAGTATACTCGTGTGTGACGATCTGTGTAGCGGGCGACGACCAAAATCGTGGTTAAGGAAAAACGGATTTTCTAGAAATCGATCGTGGACCTTCAGGAATCAAGCCGAAGAAGAACATAGCTCGCCTATGCCCCTGACTTGGATGGGCCTAGCCGACCTTTTCTTGATTTTTGTAGTGATTACCCAAATAATGAAAATAGCAATTTTCAGATTCTGTCCACTAAACAAAATGGCTTAAATGTTGTTATGAAATTAATTAATCTCTTGACAGATATAACACTATCTTCCATGATCTTAAGAAAAATTTTGTAATTTCATCGAAATAATTCGATCTTAGAACTAATTTCAATAAATTACAAAGATATTCACAAACTTGTCTACCAACCATAGCAATGCAATTGAAAATGATTCGACTTCCAAAATTATTTTATGTTTGATTTTCCTAACGTGCTACATCGTGTTTACTAGCAAAGCAGCGTACATACTTATAAATCGAGATAAGGACATCAATGTCATAACTTTCGTATGTTACTCACTTCAATATCGAAACTTTCTGAGCAATCACTTGAGTGTCATAGTAGTTAAAAATTAATCACTTAAGAGCTATTGACGATTTGTCTCATCAGATCCAATGTTTGTCCTAAATGAAGAAATTGGGAACAAATGGAGAGCGTTCTTGAAGAGCCCTAACCCCAATTCCTCAAATTGGAGCAAAATTACCTTATCAAATTTGCAATGAAGAGTAGAAGCGGGAGAAGCGGCTTATGACCGTGTCAACAGACGAAGGTCAATAATTTGCTATTGTGAGATGAGAAAAAGTTGAATAGTTCACTGACTCCTCGTAGGCAAGGAAACCGGTTTACTTGTAATTGGTGGATATATTCCAATCAATCATAGACAGAGAAGAGAGATTTCAATTAGAAAATGTCCAAAGCTTGTTTATGATGTGATTTTAACGCAAAGTCTTGTCTTCAATCCTCCACTCATGGCCTCATCTTCACTGCAAAACCTCCTCTTCCTCCTCCGAGCCCGAAGATCAATCCCTTCTTCACCCATTCTTTGGGTTTTGTCGTCCTGAGCTGGGGCGAACGAGTATTGAAGAATCGTGAAGGTAAACGAGAAGCAAGAGGTTGGGCAAACATGGCGTGAAGAGGCAGCGGTAGGTCCTGTGCGACAACATCCAAGGCATCACGAAGCCAACAATCCGACGGCTAGCCAGTGGCGGCATGAACTGGATCAATGGGCTTATCTACGGAAAAACTTATTGAAATAGCGATAATTCCCATGCGAAAGCATTTAGTATGTTATAATATTAATGAACGCGGAAGCACTAATCCGGATTTTGCAAATAAGTAGATGTGAAATCACCGAAGAAATAAACGAGTAATAACTAAAAAAATACCAAATTTTATGTGATTCGGTCCGAGTATCGCTACCTACATTCACAAGAAGAGCCAGCAGTAAATAATATATTATAATTAAAGAATCAAAGTTTACAATTACTCACTCACACGCTCGAGTATTTTCTACACCTAAATTATATCCAAACCTTAAGTATTTACAAATAAACAAACTCAATTAGATATAAAACTTACAATCACAAGCAAAAATCTTCGCACGACTCACAGGAACGTCCGCACGTTCTATCTTTTCTTCGTGCGGCACGTTTTCTCGAGAGCTTCACCGTGCTGCATTTTTCTTCTCCGTGCGGCTACTTCACTTGTTGAAAAAAGAACCCACACCTTTTATGTGTAGGGTTTAGAGGAGTCAACAAAAGAAAACTTTGACCGGGACCCACACCCTATCCTTTGTGGCTTTTGAAAGTTCTTCCGTTGTACACGTTACAAAACTCCACACACTAATATATTAAAATAAAGCGAGTCTCTTTTGTCTTGTAGTGCATGGGTTGAGTATTTCTTCTTTGCTCGATTAATCATCCAATTCGGGTGGAGTCTTGTAAACGGCTCAAACTCGAGATATTAATTTAACAATTTTCTATCTTGGCTCGATATTTAAAGTCAAATTATAGTGCTCATCATCCATATTACTCTCCCAATGCCTCGACAGGCGATTATTCACCCCACACGTCAATTGTGTTTGAGTTTTGCTAAAGGAACAGACTTAGTCATCATGTCTACTAAGTTCTCTGCTGTCGCTATCTTCTTCACAATAACCTTACCATTCACTAAGGCATCTCAGATGAAATGGTACCTAAGGTCAATATGCTTCATTCACTGATGATGAACCGGATTATATGCTAGATATATTGCATTTTGGTTACCACAGTGTATAACAACACTTTTTAGTTCTAACCCAAAATTCGAGAGCAAACCTTTTAGCCATATCACCTCCTTTGCTATAAAGTTCAGTGCCATACAAGGCAACGTGGTCTTATAATGACGCCTTCCAACTAATTATATCATATGCTAGCGTAAATATGTACCTTGCTAAAGACCTGCATCCAAATTACCCGTGTGATCCGAATCCATATAACCAGTGGTCTCATTGGCATTTCTGTCCCTCTGATACACTATTCCAATGTCTGTTGTCCCCTTCAAATATCTGAGAATCCACTTAACAGCTTTTCAATGAGTTTTATCAGGATGCTTCATATAACGGCTAACTACGCTCACAGCCTGTGAAATGTCAGGCCTAATACATACCATATCATTCATAATAATATTCACTACACTAGAATATGGAACACATGACATATGCTCCTCCTTCTCAGTTTACAGTGATAATTTATCTAAAAGTTTAAAGTGCATCGCTAATGGTGTACTCATATATTTCAATAACTGCATATTAAAACGTGCCATAATCTTCTTAATATATTTCTTTCGAGACAGACATAAAACTCATGTAGTCCCGTCATGCAAAATCTCCATACCCAATATTTTTTATAGCACCTTAATCTTTCTTCTCCAACTCAACACTTAATTGCCTCTTCAGCACATTAATATCAAACATATTCTTAGTTGCTATAAACATGTCATCAACATATAATAACAGGTAAATAAAAAACACTTCCTCTAATCTCCTAAAATAAACAAACCTAGTATTTGACTTTTCGAATAGTTCTGACTAGCTATGAAACATCAAAACGATATGTCACTATTGACACCATGATCTCCGGAGTCTCTACTTCACTACTTACACCATGATTAGTATGCTTTGCTAGTAATGTCTCAGAAACCCTATGTTGAAGCGTTGCAGTATTATCGAAGATCACATATTTGTTGATTAGAAAATCGGGTGACTAGGGATTAGTGCATAATAGCCGGTAGCCTTTCACTCTATGCGCATAACCCATAAATATGCACTTTTTCGCTCTCAGCTCATACAACCATCACTCTCATGAGCATACGTGAGACATTCGAATACTCGTAATCCGGAGTAATAAACAGGTTTTCCCTCTCACTCAACATCGTCACACCTGCCTCACTCATGTGCCTTAACGGCATATGCCATAACTGAGTCAAGTCAAAGTTCGACTCACCTAATGAAACTGCAGCTGCTCCGATCACGGTCTCTCCAAGTAGATGATAGAGAATATTTACTTTTTTTCCCTTTCATCACTATAATAGCACCTCAAGAGATCTTTAGCACTCCACTTGCAGAGGTGTACTTACACACGATGTCATCGAGTGTCCCTAGAAAAAGAAGGTTTTTCTCGAGCTCCCGTACATGCCCCGCATTTATCAGTGTGTGCATCATCCCATCATGCATCGGAATCCGAACTTTTTTTGTCCCTGCAACCTTGCAGGCTCTATTATTCCCCATCGAAACTCTACTATCATCTATAGTAAGTAGTAAACCAGTTCTTGTGAAGCGTCAAATCATAAGAACACCCCAAATTTAGCACCATTCATCTCCTAAAGAACTAGTAGTCACACACAAAATAGCCTTTGTATCGCTAGTGCTCTCCTCGACTATGTTTGCTGCACTGCTTATGGCATTCTACCTCACTTCAGTTTCTCCGCTTCGGACAATCTCTCATGTTGCGTCCCTTCTCGTGACACTTAAAAGCATTTTATGCGTCTCTTGAACTTTCTATGGCGTAACTTCAACCTGCTTTTACCTCTATTGATACTTGACCCTCAATGTTGATTTTTACCTCGAATTATTAGTCCATGCACTACATCTACGCTAGACTGTTATCTCACAACATTCTCTGCCACTCTTTAGGGAACAAGGCGGACTTTACCGCTTCTGAAATAATCATGGCATGTCTTTATAGTAGTGAATCAATAAAGTGCTCTCATGACTCTAATAAAGAAGCTAACAATTTCATGCCCTGCTCTTCATCATCTAAAATCTTATCAACGTTCTTTAAATCTGTCACAAGTTTATTAAACTAATCTAGGTGAGATCTGATAGATGTGCCTTCACTATATATAAACTGAAACATCCTCTTCAATATGTACAAGCGATTGTTCAAACTCATCGTTATATAGAGTGATTGAAGTTTTGTCTACAATATCGCGACATCCTTATCCTCGACCATCTCTATTAACACCTCATCCAATAAGTTCAATAGGATTGTACTCATCGCCTTCATCATTAACACGTCCTTTTCGGCATCTTTCATTGTTTTAGGCAACTTAGCCTTGCCCTCCAATTCTTCGGCCAAATCTTGAGTTGTTAATAGTGCCTCCATCTTAATGCTCCATAACCCAAAGTTGTTCCTCACGTTAAACTTCTTAATTTCAACTTTCGCCTTAGACATAATTGCAATAACATAATTCTAGATAATAATCAGACAAGTAGAAGCCTCAAATCATAATCCAAAAAAAAAAAAGTATCCTCAATCTCTTATACCAATTATTGCAATATTAATGAACGTGAAAGCGCTAACCCAGATTTTGCAAATAAGTCAATGCTAAATCAACGAAGAAATAAACAAAGAACAATTAAAGGAAACCAAATTTTACGTGGTTTGATCTGAGTGTCGCTACCTACGTCAACAGGGAGAGCCAATAATAAATAATTCACTATAATCGGAGAATCAAAGTTTATAATTATTCACTCACATACTTGAGTATTTTTCACACCTAGATTATATCTAAATTCAAGTGTTTATAAATAAACAAATTCGATTGGATGTGAAACTTACAGTACAAAATCACTGTGTCCAAGCCCTAAGAAAAACACATATTGTCTTGTCTTCGTGCGGCACGTTTTCCCGACTGATTGTGCTGCATTTTTCTTCTCTGTGCGGTTGCTCCACTGGTTCAAGAAAGAACCCACACCTTTGACTGGGACCCGCACCCTATTCTTTGTGGCTTTGAAAGTTCTCCCATTGTACACGTTATCAGACTCCCACACACCAATATATTAAAATAATGTGAGCCCTTTTTGTCTTGTAGTGCATGGGTTGAGTATTTCTTCTTTGTGCGGTTAATCATCCAGTTTGAGTCGGGTCGGCTCAAACTCGACACATAAATTTAACGCAATAAATACAAATCGCACTCCTAGTAAAAAAAACCGGAGAGGACTTGGCTATTGAATTTTCAAGTTAAATTTAGGGTTAATACTACAAAAAACCTTAAACTAGTACACCTTTGATAAATTTATGCCAAACTAATTTTTTGACAAACAAAAATCCCAAATTAATACAATGATGACAAATTTACTCCAAACTAATTTTTTGACCACAGAAAACTCCAAACTGATACACTTGTGATCAATTTACCTTCTGTTAATTTGGATTAATATCACGAAAAATCACAAATTGGTACACTCGTGACAAACAGAGGGTAAAACTCAAAATCGGCTACCGCGTATCATTTAACAAAACAATTTGACCAGTAAAATTTAAGGAAAATTAACGGAGGATAAAATTGTCACAAGTGTACCAGTTTAGGATTTTCTGTGGTCAAAAAATTAGTTTAGAGTAAATTTGTCATAAATATACCGATTTTGAGTTTTTCGTGGTATTAATCCTTAAATTTAACACAGTAAGTGTGGGCCTCGATTTGTCCACCACTTGATTCACATTGTGCTGTTCGGAAACTCCCTAGAGCTTGCTTTCTTCTTCTTTTTATTGGTGAGCATGCACACAGCTCATATTATTTTTTCATTTGTACTAACCAATGTTAGTGGCCGTATCGACGAAGTTCCAACTATATAATGCTAGTTCGCATCTCTATGCAGTTTCAATATGATCTTCACTCCTACATTATGGGAAAGGTTGGTTTTTTTGTCCCAAGAATAGTAATCGGATATGGCTACTGATTGCTCATATCCTTATCCTTCGATTATTCGTGTGTGCCATATAATATCGATATTTTAATATTTAATTTGATCATATTGACTTATGCGACATGTTTTTCGCAGAGTGTTCGACCAGTTCATGTGTATCTACAAAACGCTTCTCCTATAGATGATTATGAAATTGCAGGTTCGACATACATATGACATGCTCATAAGTCGTGATTCGACATAATTTAAGTTTACATACTAATAATGGGACTGAATATGCATATCCTTTATTTTCAGGTTTATTGTCGTGATGAAAAGAAGATTCATCCAAAGGAGAACCGCTCGGGCGAAGGGGAAGAAATGTGGGTTGTGACCAAGATTTGGAACTGGTATGAGAACTAGAATAAGAGAAGAAAGACTAGGAAATCAAGTCAGGTGGTCATACATAGAACTGTCAAAATGGCCATAAAATCATTTTTAACCCATATATGAAAGATTAGGGAAAAGTGTCAGAAAAGTCCTAAACCTATTACATTTGTGCCAATTTAGTCCTACACCTTTTTTTGGTGTCAATTCAATCCTAAACATTTTGTCTTTGTGCCAATTCAGTCATTCTGTCTAATTCTGATCGAATTTTACTGACGTGGACGCTATCCGATTTACGTGGCACAACCGGCAATGACGTGGATAACTTTTAATAATATTTTTCGAATTTTTTAAATATATTTTTATTTTTTTTTATTTTCCTTTCTTCTTCCTCCAGCTGGTCGTCGGTCCGGCGACCAGTTGAAGGCCAGGGCCGGTGAGCCCTACCAGCCGCTGGTGAGGCTCGCCCTCGCCAGTGACAGCGACGGCTAGCCTCGCCCTCACCAGTGGCCGCGAGGTCACGGCCTTCAACCTCGCGGCCTCTGCCAGTGGCTGGGCGAGGCACGACCTCACCGAATCTGGCGAGGTCGGGCCTCACCCATGGCCGGTGGGGATTGACCGTCGCCCGCAAGATCTAACAAGGGTTGAGCCTCTCTGGCCATGGGCGAGGCTCGAGCCTTCGCTAGTGGCCACAAGGTCACGGGCGAGCCTCGCCAGTGGCTAGGCAAGGCTTGCCGTTGCTGTCGCTAGCGAGGGCGAGCCTCGCCAACCTTGGCCTCCAGCCGGTCGCCGGCGACCGGCTGGAGGAAGAAGAAAGGAAAAGAAAAAAAAGGAGAAAAGAAAAAAATTTAAAAATTCGAAAAATATTAAAATATTATTAAAAGTTATCCACGTCATCACTGGCAGTTTCGCGTAAGCCGGCCGACATTCACGTCATCAAAATCCCGTCAAAATTAGCCGGAATTATTGAATTGGCATAAAGACAAAAGGTTTAAGACTGAATTGGCACAAAAAAAGTTTATGACTAAATTGGTACCAATGCAAAAAGTTTAGGACTTTTTCAACACTTTTCCCCGAAAGATTAAATTGTTATATATGTTAGTTATATTCAATAAATGAGCCATAAATTGGTTTATAATTTATTTAAACTCAATGCACCTCTATAAATTTCTTTTCATTGTCTCTCGCCATCACTCAATCTCGTCCTCACGCACTTCACACTCTCACTTCAATTTGGGTATAAATTTTTTTAGATTATATTAAATATAAAAGTGTTTTAGCAATGTGGGTCGGGTCGGGTTGGAATAGATTGATAAACATTTGCTTTGACAGTGGAGGTAAAAATGTGATTTCTTACTAAAAAATCAGATTTAAACAGGAAAAAACAACAATTATGTTAAATTTAACAATCGCCAGTTTACATGCCTTTTGGTTTCTAGAGGATCAACCACAACATGCATAGTTTTGATACAGACCAAAGTGTTTCCTTTCACAATGATACAAGGGTTTCGCTCTCTTATATATATATATATTTTGGTAACCCAGGGAACCCCTACACGACCGACAGCCGGGGGGTAAACCCTGGGGGCGACACGTGCTAGCCACCACACACGTGCCACCGGTTAAGTCACCCTGCGGCGCCCGGGATTCGAACGCTCAACCTTTTGCGAGAGGAAGAGCGCCCGCTCCAGCGACGCCACCCAGGCGGGTGGTGCTCTCTTATATATTTATGTACGCCATATCAACAATTTTCACCTTCATGTACATTTGATGCACGCACATGACGGGTAAATGAGTGACGGAGCCAAAATAAATTTTCACTCGGATAAAGTGAATAGAGGCACAACATATCTTCATTTATAAATAAGTATTGTGATCACAAATTTTTTTATAAAAGCCAACTTCAAAATACAAGTAAAACTACCAAAGATGAGATTTACAAGGAATAATATATAGTTGCATATATCAAAGTATCTAAAAGAAAAATAGACAAATTTAAAGAATACAGCTAAAAGTCATGGGAGTTCTATTCTTCTCTAGTGCAAGCACACAAAGTTAAGTGCACTACTTTCACGTTTCTCCAAATGTTTCAGCATGATAGGCGTCCATCTTTTACTTCATGAAAACGGTCTTTAATTATTCAAGTTTCCCACATATACAAACACTTGAATTCAATATACCAGATCCTAACATTTATGCCATTATTATACATTTTTTTTCCTTTTTTGGGTTTTCTGTTCAAATAGGCATAGGGCCAATTAGGGACGAATGAGGAAGAAAACGACTATAATGACTCGAAGAACAAAATATTCACCGCATGTGAAAAAGTGCAAATAGATCAAGTTTTTTTTTTTTTTTATAATCCGGACTCCCGCACCGGCCGCACTACAAGGGTCCGACCGGCCAGGCACCAACCGGAGGAGAGCTAATCTGGCCCCCACAAACTAGCCTCCATATAAGTCAAGAGTATGATAAGGCTACGCGGCAAATAGATCAAGTTTATCTATGAAGGATTTGACTGAGTGGCCAAATGTCCAATTTTTCATGTGTTATTTTCGTGTTCATAGCATGTCCCAGAAGTATCCTTCACAAAGGCCATGCCCCACCACCAATATTTGAATGGACACCCAGTTAGGCAACCCGAATCAAGATGATCCAGCCATGACAATATTTTTTTTTTCATTTCAAAATTGGCTTCAGCCCCAATGGAAAGTATCTTGAAATCTAGAACTCCGATCTTGTTTGATTTTAACACTGAACGAGCTATTTGCTCTCTTTCCTTAAATCGATTACTAAAATATGGATTGAATCCCCTGGACTAGTAAAGGATTATGAGTAACTCCTACTGTCCATACTAGAAAGAGGTTGCAGCGTCCTCGTAGAAGACAGCTTCAACAAAAAGTTAAGGTCTATGTTGCAATATGAACATGGAAGCTTACCGAGGTCTTGCTATTAAGTCAATGCAAAAATTACCAAAGAAATAAATAAGGAACAATAAAGGACATCAAAGATTTACCTGGTTCGGTCCAAGTGTCGGTACTTACATCCACGGGAAAAGTCAATAGTAAATACTCCACTATAATCGAAGAATCGAAGTGTACAAATGCTCACACGTCTAAGTGTTTCCCACACCTAGATTTTACCCACACCCAAAGTATTTACAAATAAACAATTCACTTGGATGTAAGCTCAAGTATAAAATCATGTATTCGGATCCCTACCTCCGGTGCCTCAAAGGGGTCCTCCAGTCAGCTGTCTTCTATTGTGTGTGCGGCTCTGTTAAAACTATGTCTCGATTTTGAGCCCAAAAAAGAAAGTTTCCTAATTCAAGTATGTTTCCTATTTTGAATAGGTTTCTAAATTGAATGGTTTTCTAGTTGGAAAAAGTTTCCTACTTGAAGAAGGTTTCCTAAAAAAAGATTTCTTAATTTGGATCCAATTCTTGCCAATAAATAAGAAGGGGATGTCATTTGTGAAGATTGTTAAAGAGGAGCTTTTGTTAGGGAATTACACATTGAAGATATCCGAGTGTACTGCAGTCGATTAAATTCTTATGATAAGAATTTGTGTTTAATTCTTTCATGAGACTGAGATATTCTTTCGTGAGGAATTGTGAGTTAAACACTGCGTGAATTATTAGGTGTAATTGGGACTTGGGAAATAATAAGAGTGTTTGAGTGACTCGAGCGTGGTTGTAATCTCCGTTATATCGCTTGATTTATAATGCAAATTCGTATTGCTTTTTCCGTAGACGTAGATCACTACGATCGAACCACGTAAATCTGATATCCGATTTATTTTTTATTCCGTGAAATTTAATGTTCAATGGCATGATTTTCGCAAGAGGCTCGTCTCTTAAGGGACTTCCTCGATCCTTCACTGTGCAGAGCCTTTCACTCGCCGAGGAAACCCCCTGGCGGCTTCACTTCAAAGAAAACAAAGGACGACCTAGAAGAAGACCTATACTTTGTTTTCTTTCCTCTGTTCTTGGCCCCACGCGTAAGCCAAAGTTAAAGTCCTGTGTCTTTTTTCTTTTCAGCAATCAAGAGAAGTCCAAGTCTTGATCTTGTTCAAACTTGGACACTTAGGAAATTGCCCCCTTTCCTCGTCCAATTTGCATCGGGTTTTCTTACACAAGACATATTTTAACAGTTGAGCCGAGTCGAGTCAAAAGCTTTAATTCCTCGTGCTAATAGAAAAAGAAATTGCTAAGCATCGAACTCGGGACTCTCCCAGAAAAAAGATCATTGTATCTCGAAAGGAGGAAGGGATAATGACCCCTCACACAAGGGAAAGAGAAAACAAGGACTTCCGATTCCGTCAATGAAGAGATGAAGTCCTCCTTTCACATTACCGTTCACATGTTGCAGCTAAGAAGCTTGTTCCCCGCATGCACGCAAGCTGATGTCCCAATTCTGCTCTGACGTTTTTTTGTCTGAAAAAAACTTCAACTTTCACTATAATCTCAAATCTACCCACGTGTCCAAAAAATCGCCACTAATTTTTTCAAAATTATCAATTTAGGGTCTATTAGAGTTGTATTATCAGATCTTACGTCTTCATCAACATCCTCAATTTTGTATGGAATAATAACAATCTCTTGATTCAGTAGCACTTTTTAATGTGTGGGCAAATTTGAGATTAGAGTGAAAGTTAGAGATTTTTTTTAGACAGAAAAAAATACAGAAAAATGTTCAGAGCAGAATTGATATTGGACATAAAATTGGGGATTGTTTTGGGAATCAGTCCATTTAAGACAAAATCTGACATCAGCACTTGCATAAAAGATTCTGAAAAATGACGTGGGCACAGAGATTCCAAAAGTCAGTAACAAGTCATTTTTTAGGCCGAGAAAATTGCTAGCTTGCAAACATCTTTTTTCAAATGCATCTTCTCGATGTCCCACCAAAAGTCAATAGCAAGTCATTCTTTAGGTCGAAAAAATCGACAGCAAGTAAATGTTTTTTTAGAGTAAACCTAGCATCCACCACCACACAATCGATCCTAGTTATCCTTGAGTTGTTGGTTTATTGATCGAGTAGGCGATTAAAACCTTCAAATCAGAAAAGTTAAACATAGACTCTGATCCATGTGAAGCAAATCACAGGTCCTGCACTTTCGATGGCTACAAGCCTACGATCATTTTGGTCTGCATAGATTGAGTCTTTATAATATTTCTCCCTGAGATTGAGAGTGGATAAGACCGTTTGTGTAATGTTTTCTTCACACTAACCGCTTCCACTCTAATTTTCCATTTTAATTTGGTCATATAAAAAAAGCTATAAAACGTGACTTAAGGAAATTCTTAGCAAGAAATGGTCAACTAATCGATATTTATCTATAAGTTCACCGTAGAAAAAGTTCCGAAACTCAAGTTAATGCAACACACTCCTGACCACCGAAGCCTAAATAAACCACAAGGATACCTTTTTTCTATTTTCGAAATTTTGAGCATAGACAACGTGGGAAAAAGTATTGCTTCCTTTGTTTCGCGGAAAGACATATTTTTTTGAAAATAATTACTTATATCGCTTACAAAAATGAATGAACGAAAAAAAAATTATTGTCCACGAGAACATTTAAATATAAGTTGTTGTCAATCATCAAAACATTTCTCATTGACTAATTATTAAAAGCTATACAAGCGATCATTTTTAGGAAAATATTTTTCAAATCATTTGTTTTTCGAGAAATAAATGGAGCCTAAGTTTATCAAAATTTTATTGTGTTCTCTAAATTTTGTACCATTTATGGTTTACAATATTTATATCTTAACATCAAGTTACAAGAACTTTCCCTCACCACGTGAGTTTAACCATACTAGTTCATTTGACCTATTGGAAGACCAAATTTCCACCGCTCAATTTCCTTCTATTTTTAAATCGGTCTACTCGTCTTGAACAAAACAGTTGTGAGGTGTTCATACGTGTTCTTCGTTCATTGGAAAAGAAAAATAAGAAACATCTATGAACATGCATGAATGTGAAGACGCTGTTTATCACTCTATATATACTATGAAGGTGCGTCTGTATTGTGCAGAGAGAGAGAGAGAGAGAGAGAGAGAGAGAGAATGGTGGAGGCAGGAACGGGGGGGACGACATTAGAGTTCACGTCGACATGGGTGGTGGCCGTAATTTGTTGTGTGATAGTGCTGATTTCTTTCCTTGTTCACAGGTTTCTTCAATGCGCCGGGCAGGTCCGTTCTTGGTTTCTTTCCTTCTACTGTGATTTCATCACCTTCTGAGATACTCATGATCAATGGTGACCGTGTGACCGACTCTTGTTGAGCGCAGCTCTTGACCAGGCCATACAAGGAACACCGGAGTCTCCGCAGGGGCAGGCGAAAGTATCTCTTCAATGCCTTACAGAAGATTAAAGAAGGTGAGTGCACTTAAAACTGCTAGAGAACAAGACGGGGTCGTATCTTTTTATGTGATATCATACACATGGAATTAATATACATTGGTTCTGTCCAAGGTAAATGTTCTAGGACAAATTTATATGATATCAAAATGTCTTTATAACTTTATGTGATGATTTTTTTTTTGAAAATTTGGCAGAGTTGATGCTGTTGGGGTTCATATCCTTGCTGCTATCTGTGTTCCAGACGAGAATCGGGAAGATTTGCATATCGGAGAGACTTGCCAACGTCTGGCTTCCCTGCCACCTGCCTGCTTACTCTTCTTCCACCACCACTGCCCACTTCTCGACTGATCCCATCGCTTCTGATGGACATCGAGGACGCCGACTCCTCTCCGACACCACTGATTACTGCAGTCAAAAGGTGAGTTGACTCTCTCTCGAACATCATAGTACTGGCAAACAGACATCCACTGGGTGTATTAGCAAAGGATGATTCTATCACATGCTTAAATTAATAGTCCAATGAGTGTGCAAAATATATAATCTTTGTTGCGACATGTTTCAGGGGAAGGTGCCATTGTTATCTCTCACAGCACTTCACCATCTACATATCTTCATATTTGTGCTAGCTTCCTTTCACGTGATCGTCTGTGTGGTCATTATTCTATGTGGAGAAGCAAAGGTACATGACTATAAAGACTCACAATATTTTCCATTTTGTTATCTCTTAAACCAAAGTATATACATATCTTGGGTTTTTGTTTTGCTAAAAATATACATATCTTGGGTTAATTCTGAAGATGTTCGTACCATGCTATTGATAATAGTTACACTATTGGAGGCAGTGGGACAAATCCATCATAGAGAACGATCGTTACATAAACGAAGAGGGTACGTCATTCTTTCTATTAAATCTTGTCCTTTTTCCTAATTAATCTTGAGGGCACAAAGACTGATTCATGGACTGAATCGACAAGCAATGTGGAAAACAATTATCAAATGCTTTGAATGCGCCTCACTCGTTTATACATCTACGAGAGTTTGTTTCAGAATTATATACCAATTTTATGGATCGATCTTTTGACTAATATGAGGTATTTATATTGGAGAGTTGCAGATCGTCGCAGTAAGCTAATCCAGCTTGCCAAAAATGATGGTCGGTTTTTCGATGGAGGCAAAAGATTAGCAGTAATTGGCTGGTTGGTAAGTGTTGTGTGTTTTTAAAACAAGAAGTTATTCAATAATCTATATATTAGTGGACCACTATCATCTCAACCATTAATTATTTTAATACTATTATGAGACTCGCATGATGTATAGATTATACAATATTTTTTCCTCTTCCGCTATTCCCTTTAAACGCTTTATTGTCAAGTAATCCTAGAGTAAAATCTTTCAGTACCTTTCAATCAATCGCAACCTTTGCTTGAGATAGAGACAACCTTAAGATCTTTCCGTACTTAGATTGAACTTGCAATGGATGTTTGAAATTATATCTCGCTTACTTAAGAAGATTTACTCTTAAAGTTTATATAAATTAGTTACGTAAGGTAGATCTTCACTAGGAAAAATATGTCGGGACTACACCAATTTTCTTCTTGGAGTATTATCTACACAAGTCAACTAATAATGCTTCTACATTAGTGACATATGGTCAAACCCAATACACCTATTAGATTTACCCATTACAACCTCTTTACGAATTAACAAATAGAGTCAACGCCTGCAATCTAGCTCCATCACCAATTTTTAAAGTACTTAATCAACTTTCTAGTCTCTGCTAAGTACTAGCAATTTGTCTTGTAGCATTTTTTTTAATTAACCACTATAAATGTTACAAATCAACATAACTTCTAACAAGTCAACATGACGAACGACCAAATGGAGGAATGACGGGAATAATTGGATTAGGTCTCCTTTTTGTGTATTAACTCATCAATATATTAAGTCGCTAATTAAAATTAGAGGCCTCGGGGGCAGTGACTTAGTCCCGCATTGCTTGAGTGTGCGCAAATAGTGTTGTATAGACGTCTGATTCCACGGAAGGCGAGGCTGTCTAAACCTCTCCTTTTGGCATGCCTTGAACCTCTGCATACACATCGCTCATTTGCACCAGGATTAAGGTATTTGTGAGGACTTACTTCCTTGTGACCTGACTATAAGATATTTCACCGAATAGGTTTCGCAACTAAGACCTCACAGATGATGGGCTGATATCCGCGAATGTGAAAACAAACATGCCATGCCGTACTTGCAATTTCCGAGACTCGACAAGCAGAGAAAATATTGTTTGTGTGTTGTATGTGTACTCAAATGCATTTGAGCCGTCAGACCTGATGGGTGTCACTAGATTTCATTTCCATGAACTGCTTAGTATATCTAGCACACTCAAACTTGTTCCATCTTCCCCTATACCCTAGTCAGTGTAGAAAGCAATACCTTAAAGCTCCTTTCCGAGGAATGAAGCTTTTGATAAGACATGATGAGATTGTCTCTGAACAATTCCTGCTCTTCTGCAGCATATACTTGGCAAACACTTTTTTCCATCCGTGACTAAGTTGGAGTATATTGCGATCCGCCTGAATTGCATCAAGGTAGGAAATTCTGACCGTGCTTCTCTATTTCTCCTTTAATTTAATTGGCTTGTTTCTTCCACCATCTTCACAGGCCCATAATTTGAAAAATCCCAACGACGATTTTCAGGAGTACATAATCCGTGGCGTGCAAAAGGATTTCGACAAAGTTGTTGGAATCAGGTGAACGATACTGCTTTGTCTCTATTCATAGAAATGTTTGCCTTCACGAAGAACTATTAGTATCTTCTGCAATTAATAGTGTTTCATTACGAAAAATATCCCCAAAAAATATTCAGTGGGTGTCTTCAGGCATACTGATTTCTCAGTTCTTATCAATGCAGTTGGCATCTGTGGTTCTTCGTGGTGTTTTTCTTGCTCCTGAATGTTGCTGGTGAGTGATTCGGGCATGAAATGTGTTACTTTGTACATTTCTAGTATCTCTCTTCCTAATTCATTAGAGTGTTACGTGAAGTTCAAGTATCTCTCTTTCTTTGAGCGATGTTATGTATACCAAGACCGATCTACAAAAATGATTTTTAAGTGATGTGGTAGTGGACATTTAAATAAGTGGCTTATATGAGTACTAATAACAGTTTGTCACATCACTTAATTGAGCAATTTTGTAAAACAGCCTCAGTATTTACCTAGCATTTCTCTCCTTGTTTGCCTTTAAGGTGTCATATACTATTATTTTCAAAGAAAGACATCATATGAATCTGTCTTGGATATTTTTTCATTGCAGGATGGAACACCTACTTTTGGATCTCTTTCCTTCCATTGACTGTGAGTGTAGGGGTGAAAAGTCGTCCTTTTTAAGTTGTTGCGTTTTGCAAAAGTAAAGGTTATATGTAATATTATTCAATCTCTACCCTATCTTGGGTCGACGGTCAAACTATGGCGGAATATGACGTAAATGCAATTTCATTGGCTTGTCCATCAAGAACAAATATTGATATAAGGATAGCTATTAATTAGTAGGAGGAGGAGGATTGACACGGGCTTGTCCTAATAACAAATTATAATCAAGACATACATAAGAATTAAACCATGTAACCCTTTTGCTTGTACTCAAAGACAGCATTTTGCTCATCGAGGGATCCGTTCAAGATCATGTCGAGACTTATTTGGTGGAAACAATATGTTTCTTTCTTTCCTTTTCGCAGCTTCTGCTAGTTGTCGGCGCAAAATTGGAGCACGTAGTAACACAGAAAACAAAAAGGATCACCGAGAAGTATGATTCAAGTGCAGGGGCATCGATATCGACAGTTACCGCTGTTGAGTTTTCAGATGACGATTTCTGGTTCCATAAGCCGCACCTCATCCTTGACTTGATTCACATCATGCTATTCCAAAACTCTTTCGAACTTGCTTTTTTCTTCTTTATATTGGTGAGCATTTATTTCTCAAACTTCTGTTTGTATTGGTTACGTGAAAATCAGTTCCTAACACACGTGCGAAAAGAGGACTAATGCCTGCATCTTTCCTTACAGTTCGAATATGATTTTAACTCATGCATTATGGGAGAGGTTGGCTATGTCATCCCGAGACTTGTCATAGGGTAAGAATGATACTCATCTCTTCAATCTGTACATCATATAAGATCGACAATCAAAGACCTATAATCGCTAACTGGTCCAATTGTGTTGTTTAGATTGTTCGTCCAGTTCGTGTGCAGCTATAGGACACTGCCACTATATGCCATTATGAAATCACAGGTAAATAAGTTGAGTTACTGCAACTGACAATGACATATGTGCGAGTCACCTATGTGTTCTCTTTAATTGGGTTCAAATACGGGACTGAAGGTGCAATATTTTCTTTTGTTTGCGTCTTGATGAATTACAAAGATGAGTCAGAAGCACGATCACTCGAAAAAAGAGAGAGAAATGAAGGTTGTGACTTGGATTTGGGACTGGATTGAGAGAGATTCAGGGAAGGTTGCATATAGTAATGAATCAACCCAAGCGGGTTCAAGAGAGGGACTAGCGGCAAATGAGCAGACAAAAGCTGGTGAAACTGAGTCAGAGATGGAAGCAGACATTGAAGCACAAGATGGAACCAAGCCTGCATGTACATTAAAACCAGGAGAGCAGCGATTGGTTTAGTCGTATAAGTTCGGCTCCTTTTCTTTCCTTCCGTGGTACTAAGCCAACGATGAGACCATGATTCATCTTCATCTTCTTCTGTCAAGTCGTCCAACTTTGAATTACCATTGTCATTTATTAGGGTTTCACATGGGGCGATAGTCCTGGAATCGATCGCCGGACGCTTGATGAAGCCGTGAATAAGGATGAACCCTTGAGGGCTTGGTTGGTGTCGCCGCAAAAGTGTAGATCAGAACCAGAATTTCATTAAGATTACCAAACTGTCGCATACATAGGTTTTCTAAGGTTTGGCCTATCTGTAAATAATAAGAAAGTTGAGTAGAATGGAGGTTTATGGTTGAGCCACATCATCACAAAGCTCTATCTCCTTTCACTTTCCTTCACATTACTTAGAATACATTGTCTTTTACATTAATTAGATAATAACGCTTATTAAAAATAATAAAAAAAGCTGAGTAGAATGGAGTTTTTTGTTGAACCACGTCTTCACCGTACTCCCTCCCCTTCCCTTCCCTTCACATTACTTGGAAACCATTATATTTTACATTAATTAGATTTTAAAAAAAAAGCTTAACTATTCCACATTTTTGCTCGTAGGAAAATATAATGGACTCATGCAATATATTTAGAGGTCCGTAGGAATTAATTATATATGTTGCAAAATATGTAATTGCTTAATTATATATCTTGACTTATAAAAAATACAAATTGATCGACAAAAAGTTAAATAACATTAAAAAAAATAGTTAACGGTGTTTACTTAGAAACCATTAACTATTACGTTTATTAAGACAAAATGGTTTACTTTTTCAACTTTTACTTAAAATTTTTTTTTTGGTCGGTAACTTTTACTTTAACGCTTTCTAACTTTTACTTAAATTTAGAAAGCGTTAACTTTTACTATTTATATTCACTATTACCAAACTACTAGTTAATGACTAAAAAAGATTCGACAAAAAAAAAAGACTAAAAATGTCACGCCCCGAACCCCAATGGCTCGCGACACCCCTTCAACGATCGTATTGAACACGACGTCCCAGGACGCGTCGCCGACCTAAACGAACTACGCAAGCGGAAGCGAAATAAAACAACCCAGACAACTAACCTGATGACAAAAGGATAGCACGAAACAATAATTGCATAACATCATAAAGCAGTCACTATTACAAAACGATAACCCAATGCTACCAATTTCAAACCACAATTTTCAAAAAGGGGCGGTGGTTGATAATCTTATCTCCTCTACAAAAAGGTACTCAAAAAACAGGGTAAATTTGATCTATCCTTCAATCCCTGTGGTACTCTGGCGGCCTCTCCGAATCGATCACGGTCGCGGATCTGAAAGTGGTTATACAATAACCGTGAGAACGAGTCTCAATAAGCAACACCCTAAACCCCACGTAGGCCAATGCGTATCCAGACAAGTCGTACAAGCAATCTAACCCTCAACACAGAGAATTCACGTCATTGTACTTACCTCGCCATCAAACGCATGCTATGCACGTTAGTTAAACGTGATAATGCAATATTAATAGCATAATAATACTCAAGCACCAACCACACTAACACTCAATCAATCCAACCAATTCAATCACACATTCAATCAGCAAGTCCAATCAGTTCAATCAATTCAATCACACTTAACTCGCATGCGTGGCTGAACAACTTTCCACGACCTCCCAGGTCCTTTCACACTGCCCGCGCCACTGCGTCTCAGGCCCAATCTCACAGCCCGCGCCACTGCGCCTCAGGCTCAGCCCTCAGATCAAGCCGGGCTCGGTCCCGCGTAACCACGCCTCAGGACATTTTTCCCCTTCCAATGACCCGCGTAACCTACGCCTCAGGTCCGGTCATGCCTTTCTCGCCACACCCGCGTAACTACGCCTCAGGTTGGCAGCCCTCCGATCAATCCGGGCTTTTCTCATGCACATGCACCACAACACAATTCGCAATTCTCACAAGTCGTACCAATCAAACTCAAGGCATGCTCACCACAATATTCCACCAACCTAACCTTCAAGTCGGTCACAATCAGCTATCAATTCCACTCACAACCGCCACGATAAGCCAATCATTGACTCACCAACAATAGCCACAAATATGCACCCACAATCGTCCCAATTCCAAATCACAATCTCACGATCCGACATTCAAGCCGGCCACAATCACACGTCAATTTTCCCCACACACGCCACGACAATACGGATATTTAACCCACCATAATTAGCCACTAATTAAGCCCCACAATTATCACAATTTAATTTAACAAATACGCACATACGAATATTGACCCTAATCCACGTTTAGCCACTAAACCGGTACTAATCACGTCCTAAACAAGTCTAAAAATACCCATAGTCCTAAATAAGGATTAGGAGGTCACTTACTTGGTTTTGGCCCGGAGAAAATCGGCTCGGGCCTAAAATGGCCCGGGTGAACAGTGCCGAACTAGGCGCGGGCGCGGGCCAACGGGCGCGCTGGCCGGCCAACACGGGCACGGTGGCCGATCGGCGTGCCTGGCGCGCGGGCGCGGTGGCCGAACGGCGTGCCCGGGGCGCACGGGCGAGCCGGACGGCCGAGGCGCCTGGTTGGACGGCCGAGGCGCCGGGCGGTGGCCTAGGCGAGCTCGGCCACGGCCTGGGCTGGCCTGGGCTGCTCGGCCACGGCCCGGGGCTAGCCGGCGGGGCTGGCTGGCTGGCCGGCCGGGGCTGCGGCGGCGACGGCGACGCAGCGGTGACGAGCTGGAGGGGAAGGAAAGGTGAGCCGGAGAGAGAGAGAGAGAGATCGGGGCTGAGGGAGAGGGGCGAACCGGCGGCGACTGGCTGGGCGACGGTGCTAGGCGAGCGGCCGGACGAGCTGGCCGGCGGCTGGCGGAGCTCGGCCGCGGCGAACGCAGCGGCGAGCTGCTGCTCGCGCAGAGGAGAGAGAGAGGACAGCCGGTCAGGGTGGTGGCTGGCGGACGGCGCGACGGCGGTCAGGCGACGGCCGCGACGGCGACGTGGCTGGAGGCGAGCTCGGTCGGCGTCGGCTGGGGCGAGCAGAAGCAGGAGCAGAAGCAGTTGCGGGAGGAAGAAGGAAGAAGAAGAAGAAAGGAGAGAGAAAGGAGAAGAAGAGAGAGAGGAGAGAGAGAAGGTCTGACAGGAGGGGGAAAAATGCCCGTGAAGGGACACGTGCATGGGGGGCTAACGTGCGCGGCAGAGACAGAGGAGAGAGAGAAAGAAAGAGGGAGGGAGAGAGAGAAAGTCAAAGGTGATTATCGCGATCCAATGGTCACAGTTCGAACTCGAAAATAATCTAACGGTCCACGAAAATCCTAATTAATAATATAAGAAAAAGGGGCAAAAGAAAATAACTCAAAACACACTACGAGAGAGGTCTATTAGTCTAAATTCGCACCCGATCAAAAATCTATTTTTCACATATCCCGGGTAATCTCGAGGCTGGCCACAATAATATCGACACCGTCCAATTAAATTCGTCCCGGAACTCCCAGAAATTCGACACCAAAGTTTGGGCTCTAAATAACGGTAAAATTCGATCGAATGCGATTCTAGCGAAATCTCAAATTTAAAAACAATAACCGGGAGTGATCAGTTCCCGGGCGAGATTTTACTATAAGCACACTGACGAATTACACGTTTTATAAATCCCAACTATGGCCGAAATTCAGAATGTCACAAAAAAAAAAGGAGATTCGATATCTTCGAATTCCACGTGGAGTTGCTAGTAACCACTTCCCAAAAGTGGTACAATGTACTCTAGAACCACAGCTATGAACAACAACAGTATAACCATACCAAAATTGTTATACCAAGTTGATTTATTAAATTATGTCACAAGTTATAAGAGGACATTCAAAGATGTGAATCATATTAAACAACCAATGAGAAGTCATGGACTCATTGCATCAAGTTGTAAATCAATTTTTAGACATGCGGTCTACTAACTATACCTAGAACTTGCTATGTATATAGTAATTCCTAGCGATAATTATCATCTACCTCATTGATTGATTGAATTGCGTGAATTTTGGAATGAGCTAAGCTAAAACTTAATAAGAAAAACCTAATTTTCGAATCGAGGCAACGGACTTTATTTGTTTAAGTCTCAAGAGGGAGCATAGAATTATTCCTTCATTGACTTCAGGTTTTGTTCAGATGAATAATGTCTTTCTTTAACATTGTATTTTCTTCCTTTTCTCAGCAAGCTCTGCATGTACTTTGGTGTGAAATTGCGATTGACCCTTTGCAAAATCAAAATACTACTTGTAGGAAGAATTTGCGATTTAGGACAATAGGCATGGGGATCATAGAATTGCAAAAGACTAGAACATTAAGGAACTACCGGATGGACCGGGAACATCCGTCTATATAAATCCGGACCAATCAACACTGTAGGATTCAACCGTTTCAGACTCAGGCCCACCAAAATCAAACGGTCAAAATACATTCATGACGCACGCATGTCGCATGAGGTCCACTCCAAAAATGTTTGCCTGGAAAAGATATGGATAGGGTCGGTATATGAATGATGTAGTGGACAAAATCAATAACAGTTTATCAATTATATGAGAAATGTTTGTTCTTTAAGTGGGTCTTGTTAGTGGGAATTCCTAAAACGTGCAAGATTAGAGCAGAATAAAATGGAGCTGAGGATGTTATCTACCGAGTACGAACATCCTTTCGCCCATATCGATCAAGCAAATGACTCCAAGGCAATAAGAGATTACTTTCTGTCAACGTGGGACGCCAACTTGCCACTTCTTCATATTCCATCTTGTCTCAAAATCCAACTTCATCATCAGTTAAGAATCGAGGAGTTTGCACATGCTGAGTTGCCACAAGAGAGAGGATGGCGGAGGCAAGAGTCGAGGGGACAACGTTAGAGTTCACGCCGACACGGGTGGTGGCTGTAGTTTGTTGCATCATAGAGGTGATCTCTTTCCTTGTGAAAGGTCCCTTCATTGGGCCGGCGAGGCAGCTAATTGCATTTTGTTCCTTGACATATCCAACGTTGTGCTGTACTCTCTCGAAAGACATTGTTCATGGTAAAGTAAGTGACTCTGCAGTTTGTCAAATATCGCAGAAACTCCGAGAAACAGCAGAAGCGTCTCCTTGATGCCTTGCAAAAGATCAAAGAAGGTGAGAGCAGACAGGAAAAGTAAAGAAAATGACCTATGTACTAACGCGGCACAAAATGACACATTGCGTTTTCAGAGTTCTGGGCATGAATGTATTGCAGTGGCTTGGAGGTTTGATGCTACTGGGTTTCATATTGCTGCTCCTGGCGGTGTTCCAAACAGGAATTGGGAAGATTTGCAAGTTGCCAGCGCTTGCTGACAGGTTGCTTCCTTGCAGGAAGTAGGACAATTCTTGCAGTGGAACTGGCGGAGGATGACGCTGTCTTCTCGTCGAAGCCTATCTTGCAACCGATTATTGTGTTCAAATGGTCTATCGTGCATTGGAAAACTATTTTAGCAGAGACACAAAAGCGATTAAAAGGTTTTATGATCTGAATGCGTTCTGAACATATAGTTTAGGACTTTCGGTCGTGCCGGTATCTTGAATTGCTGTGGCTTTTTGTGTTTTATCCTTTCCTTTTTCGGGGGAAGGTGCCATTGTTATCATTTACGGCATTACAGCATCTACACATTTTCATCTTTGTGCTCTAGGCAGTCCACGTAATTGTCTCTGTTTCCGCGATTCTCTGTGTAGAAACAAAGGCACGGCTTTACTGTTGCTTCATTTGGCAAGATTCGGCCTCCTAATTTCCCAAAATTCTTATAGGATTAATACTGCAATGTCATACATTTGACTACATAAATGCGCTCTTAGATATGGCAATGGAGGCGGCGGGAGGCTGCTAAGATCCGAAAGGATGAATAGTACAAGCTTGAAGATTGCAAGTCTGTTATTGTCCAGAAAAAAAAAAGATACCATTGGCAACTCGGATCTTCTGTTCTTAAGATGCCCTTCTTACCTCATCAAAAGACTACTCTTCTTGTAGGTAGGGGATAAAGATTGTTTTATCTCACTTAGTGAACATAAACAGAAAGTTAATTTCCTAGTTTGCTACCTGAAGCCAGCAATGAAACGGCGGAAACCGGCAGTGTTTCAGCTGGAGTTCTAGCAAATTATTGGTTAGAGACATCAAAGACGCGTATATCAGAATGAATCTCGCAATTATCCGAAGCATTTGAAGATGCATTCACAAGCGAGTCCATTCCAAAACCTGAATGCACATCCCACGCAAAGTCATGTCTTTCGAAACTTCCCTAGTGATTCAGCATTAGAAGTTGAAGAATCCATAATGACTTAAATCACTAGTATTCTGTATGAACCCCTGTTCTGTTCAGAGTCAGTTAACGATTACAACTATTGACCTGTTCTTGGGTACTTCTTGCAGGGTCTAATGCGTAGTTTCGGTTGTCGTTTGTGCCATTGATCGTAAGTAGCCATAAAGATCCTCAAGCTTTCTTAAGTTTGCAAAGTTTCAGGCATCATATGTTTATGCCATCTCTGTTTTATCTTGGACCGCTCGAATCAGTGGAGCACAGAGCAGATTGCAAAGCCGAGTTAAGCTTCTCAGATGATGATTACACTATCGTTAGATAAATCTATAAGAGAGGAACGGGACTTGTACTTGCTAACACGACATTGAATCCGTGATTTAGATGATAGCCAATTTTGGTGTAACTAAATTGCTGCAAAGTGGAGATTGCTCCGGTACCGAATGAAATTCAACTGCCAAAGAGACATTTTAGGATGATTATCATAGCTACATAAGGAGTTTTTTTGGTTCTTTTAAATGCTTCTATGGGAATAAAGTTAGCACTTCAGCAGGAATTGGTCGGTTCCCCACGCTAGAGTCCAAAAGAAATCTGGTTGAAAAAAACATGAATCTTGCTCTTATGCAGCTTTTGCTCGCTGTTGGCACCAAACCGGAACGTGTAACGGCACAGCTGGTAAAAGAGGTTGCTCGGACGCATGGGGCCGCCGCCAGGGACTTGATGATTGACCCCTCAGATGAAGACTTTTGGTTCCATGGGGCTCGGCTCATCCTCCGCTCGATTCGCATCGCACTCTTCCAATCCTCTTTTGAACAGGCCTCCTCCTTATTTGTATTGGTGAGTATAAACCGGCACGCGATAAACTTTTCTATTGCAGAGTTGTCCCCTTAACACTTGCATGCCAAACTAATGCTCCCCGTCGAGCTCCAGTTCCAGTATAATTTCGGCTCTTTCCACCATGGGAAAGGTCAGTTCTATTGTCGCGGGACTTGTGATAGGGTGAGCGTGATTTGTATCTATTCGATCCTTATTCTTATACAGGACCAATCTTTGAGGCCCAGCACTTATCTGTTCAAGCGTTCTGGATAGAGCATTTGTCCTGTTCCGCTGTAATAACAGCACACTACCGCTATATGCCGTCCTGAAAACTCAGGTATGTTCGGGTTACGACTGTTATGTGTTGATATGATGTCGGAGCTAAAAATATGGGATTGACGAAGATGCCTGCTTTTGCTTTTATTGGTTCATCAAGATGGGTGAGCACAGGACCATTACCATTGAAGAACATGAACGAGAGAGCATTCTTCCATGTCATGCTCGAGGAGCGAAAAGGAATGAGGAGTTCAGGAGAAGTGGCTTATAATGAAGGCGCTATGGGTTCGGAGGAGGCGCATGGGAGAGCTGAGCAAACACGGGTCGGGCCAATCAGAAGGAATCCGGCCAGTTTTGGGAGCACGTAGCAGAAGCCCGATACCTTGGTCCGGGGAGACTGTTAAGATGGAGTCCAAGTCCATGCCCGTCAACATATCTAGTTGGACCCATATTTACTCAAAAATTTATACTACTGAGTTATGGGCCAACTTAGATATATTAACTGCCCCAAACCATACTAGTTCTCCGACGTGGGACTTCTCTAACATAAATCACATGTGTATCTCAATAATCTCCTTTTCACGTGTGAGCTTGGTGTTAGATCTGCTTCCACTTAATTTAAGTATTCATCTGCACCAACATATCTCCATAGGTCTGCTCTCCTTTAATTTAAGTATCTATCTGCACCAACACATCTCAATTTGAATCTCAATCAACGGCCACCTTTATCCTTGGTCTCTTTCTCCAAATCGAACCATGAAAGCTATTGCAACACCACTACAACGCCCACCGCTCGAAAACCACATTGGTTAGTAGATTCCTCTTTTGAGATATTCACCAAATACCAATACACATTGAGAGTGGGCCACCAATCAATCATCGGCCCTGATAGCAAACGTTAGGATTAGGCGCACAAATATAATGAAATAGAGAGTAAAGATAAAACAAAAAAAGAAATCGATGCACAAGATTTATCCTGATTCACCCTTAAACTAGGATTACATCTACCAGATGATTCCACTATAATTTGCACCTCTCGCTCCTATATACAATCTCTCTCTCTTGTAATTGAGTGTTGTAATAAAGAGATCAGGGATGCTAACTATAGTAGAATCGTCTGCTGGATGTAACCCTAGTTTAAAGGCAAAACAGGATAAACCTTGTATCTCGATTTCTCTTTCTCGCATTTACTCTATATTTCGTTGTGTTTGTGCATTTAATCCTAACATTTGACGATTGTTGAAATGCACGTGTGAGTTGTATTAAAGAAGTCTCATATCGGAGAATTGATATGATATGAAGCAGTTAATATATCCAAATTGACCCATAATTCATTGGTTTAAGCTTTTGAGAGAAAGTGGATCCCATTGGATATGTTGATCGGCTTAGACTGGGGCTCCCTCTTGGCAATCTCCCCAAGCGAAAGGTATCTAGCTTTTGTTGCATACTCTCAATAGCAAGAAAACACTGAAGCAAAAGAAATGTGCAAGGATTGGTATATGAACCGGCAACAAAGGAAACTAAAGATAACAACAATTTGTCATCCTAAACTAAAATTCAATGGGTGCTTGTTGGGTGCTTAATCATGCCTAGGTCGTTTTATAAATCATCTCCTTAAATCAGTTTCGATGCCACAATCATGCGCACATGTCTCTTGTGCAATGTTCCTTCATCTTCATAGGGACGGGTTCTTTTAAACCTAGTGGGCAGCATGTGCACTAGGTTCATGCAAGCCATCACATTATATGAGTCACACGTGAGTATCATCAAATCAATCGGCACCCATGCAATCAGCTCACGTCAGCTTGGTGCATGGAATAATGAGAACGAGACCTACTCGGCTCATTTAGCTATGTCATCCATGAATAAGAAAGTCTATAATATTTGGACTTTTTGACAAAAAAATAAAAAAAAATAAAAAGAGTTTGAAAAGTCAACAAAAGAAAGAAAGTGGAGTTGCCCTATAAAAGGAAAAGCAAGGGAGAGTGGCCGACAGCTCGCTCGTGCAGGAAAAGAAAGGAAAGGGAAAGAAGAAATAGGGGTTGAAAAGTCACACTTAGTGAGGATTAATTGAGTATTCAAATTGAAAAAAAAAATTCTCATTTGTACTAACGAAAAAAAAATGATTACTTTTGTAAAACAAAAAAATAGACTATTCCTTGCGTACGGTATAAGTTCTTTGATTTATTCATGTAATGCTGATTAGTTAATTTACTTGTGCATTTTATGTAAAAAAACGACCAGGATGAGACCAATTGACATAGAATAGTTCAAAAGTTGAACTCATATGTGAAGCAGTTAATAGTCATGTCAAGCCAGTTCACAGGGTTTTAATACAAAAATAATATATTAGTATATATATCACTTGGTCTTATTGCCTATATGAAACTATTTCACTTAGATTTTGATTCACGCGTAAAAGTATAGCTTTGAAATGGACCATGCTAGTTTGAGATGGTATAACGGTTACCTATCAACGGAATAGTGCTGCATCCCCAACATCCGTACCCTTATTTAATAGAGCAAGCAACCCTAGCCAACCTTCTGTTAGAACGATATTTGTACACACATGATTTTAGAACATGTCATCTTGGTTGGTAGAATATATTTATGTTTATATTAACGCCTCTATATAAAATATTTAAATCAAGTGAACTAATTGACACATATTTGCTATCATCATTTCCAAAGATTAGTATATTTAATTTTTTTTTTTATAAATAAGTCAATAAACTTTATATCTAACTTTCTCATATAGAAAGTTATGTGAAACAAACCGGTGAAGGAGGTTATCAGTTTTTTAGTTTTTTTGGTCGGAAGGAGGTTATCAGGTTACAAAAGTCAAATTTTTTAGGCCAAAAAAAAGGATAGCTTGCGAATATCTTTTTTCAATTGTATCTCCTCGATGTCCCACAAAAAGTCAATAGCAAGTCATTTTTTAGGCCGAAAAAATCGACAGCTAGTAATTTTTTTTTTTAGTAATCCTAGTATACACCATCAATATAAAAATAACTTTACACAAACGATTTTAGTGACCCTTGAATTGATGAGTGGTGATAGAGTGGGTGGTTAACACCTTCAAATCAAAAGAGTTAATTGATAGACTCGATTTATGTTTACCAGAACGTGGATCCCGCACCTTCGATGGCTGTGAGCCTACAATAATTTTGATCTACATAGATTGAGTCTTTGTAATATTTTTCCTTCATATTGAGAGTGGATAAGACCGTTCGTGTAATGTTTTCTTTACACTGACTGTTTATTGTATAATTTACGATATTATTTTGGTTGTAACAAAATAAGCTACAAAAATTGACTTATTAAAATTCTTATCAAGAAATGGTCAACTAATTGATATTTATCTATAAATTCACCGTAGAAAAAGTTCAGAAACTAAAGTTAATGCAACACACTCCTGACCACCGAGGCCTGAATAACCACATCGATACTTTTTTTTTTCTATTTTCGAAATTTTGAGCATAGATAATGTGGGAGAAAAATACTGGCTTCATTACATTTCCCTAAAGACTATCGCTTGTATCACTTACACATATGAATAAACAAAAAATATTTTCTTCGTCCATGAAAATATTTAGACATAAATTGTTATGAATAATAAAAATATTTTTCATTGACTAATTATTTAAAATTATACAAGCGATTATTTTTAGGAAAATATTTTCTAAATCATTAATTTTTCGCAAAACAAATGGACCCTTAAGAAAATTTAGTTTCTCTTGTTAGGGATAAAATTGGAGTCAACAAGAGGTAATACCATGCCACATCTAGCATTGTATAAGACTCCACCTGTAAAATGGTGAGAGTAGTCTTGAGATTTTTCCAAGTGAGAAACATTGGGCTCCGAATATGACTCTGTTGTATTTTAACCAAACTTGTATCGATTTAGCCAATCGTTGGATTTGTTAATTCTCGATTTGGATGTTTACATGGTATTTTGCAGAACTATTGAGTTTTTCTACTAAGTTGATCTATCTTGGATTGATGTAAAATCATTGAATACATCGAAAAGAGTACTCTATTCACGATTATAAAATTTGAAGCATCTTCTTAGTCAAGTTTTTCAACTTCGAAAGTTCGAGGAGAGGCAACTAGCACAATTACCTCAATTGAACGTAAGCCATACATAAGTATAAATTTGGCCGGTCAAGTTCTCAATTTTAAGTTGGTTGAAGATAATTTTATAATCCTGATATGGAGGATAACCTACTTATCCTATACAAGCATATTCATATGATTTTTTAACATCTTATTTATCAATAATATGAAGTGTGTTATTTGATTTCATTAAATTAATCATGAATACTAAATTTTCATAGTTACATATGGATATTCATGTAGAATTATTATCGATTTGATAATAAAGCATCAACCCGACACAAAGGTGCATCATCATGCGTGAGAAACTTTTGCTGTCATTTAATGCGTGTTGTTCTGTAAATCTTTTCCAGATTCTTTTACAAACCTTTATATGAAGAGGGAAAAAGGTTAGGAAACCTGTCGCCACTTGCTTTGGTGGGAGATAGACACGCCTTTTTGGAGCGTCCCACTTATATCGACTGCACTTTGGCTTTGGCTTTGGCTTCTATCATCCACACGAAAGCGAAATTTTTTGTTTTTTACGATTTCTTTGGCTAAAGCAAACTTTTTGGTAGAATTATGTTATTGGTTGAATCAAGATCAGAATTGAGTGAAAGGACATTGTCATTATCTTGTGAAGTACGTAATAATGGATGAGTTCAACATTCATATAATAGAGGAACGAAAAATTCAAACAAAACAATAAATATAGCATTTGGCTCTATTTCGAATATGTGAAATAAATAGAACATTTGAAACTTCATCGTACTAAAACTCTCTCTTTAGATATTTCCCATTCTATTTTCACCCCTTGAAAAGAAAACAACCAAACACCACATTATTTTCCTCTTGTGGTAGACCTATTAATGGCTAGCTGGGTAGCTGCATTCGTGATCGGACTCATCTCACACAACCACGGCAATAAAAGTGCCCTACTTTCCCGTTTCGCCAAATGTTCCAGCATGATAGGTGTCAATCTTTTACTTCATGAAGACCGCCTTTAATATGCTACTTTCCCAAAAAGAAAACATTTGAATTTAAGAAAATGAGGTCAAGGACCACCCTCAAATGCGTTCATCTCCAAAAAAACTAACAAACAATTCTATATATGAGTAAGGATTTTTCGACATTTGAGGAGGGAAAATTACAAAAAAAAAAAAGTCATAAACCTATTGTATGGATGCCAATTCGAAGCTGAACATTTCAATTGTGTCAATCTAGTCCCAATTGCTATTTTAGTCCTTCTGGTCAATTTTGGCTGGAAATCGTTAATGTGGACGCTAGCTATCCTACGTGGCACAACCGGTGCTTACATGGATAATATTCGTAATTTTTTTAAAAAAATTATGAATCTTTTATTCTTTTTATCTTTTTTCTTTTGTTTTGTTTTTTTTTTCATTGTGGCCAGAGAGGGCGACGCCCTCACAAGATCCAGCCAATGAGGGTGACCCTCTTGGCCTAAGCAAGGACGTCGCAACCCTCGCCTATAGCCACGGGGGCTTGGGTGAGTTGTTGCCCACAATGAAAAACATAAAAGAAAAGAAAAAATAAAAACAAAAAAAAAATTAGAAAACTTAAAAGATTTGCTAAAATTATCCATGTTAACGCCGGTGTGCCACGTATGACAAATGGCAAACAGGCGTTCACATCAACAATTACCGACCAAAAGGATTACATTGGCAAATCGTCAAAAGGTTTAGGACTAAATTAGTACAATTGGAAGGTTTATGGCTGAATTGGTCACCGTATAATAGGTTTATGACTTTTTGGATAATTTTCTCTTTGAGTGGGACCAGCTGCCCCTACACTCAACTGATGAGATATATGTGTGAGTTGTGTTATAAAAAAAGTCTCATATCGGATAATTGGTGTGGCACGCAGCAGTTAATATATTCATGTTGGCTCATAACTCATTGATTTAAGCTTTTGATTGAAGATAGGTCTAATAGGATATGTTGACTAGCTCAAAGTTGGGCTCCCTCTTGGCAATCTATCATAGTAAAGGTATCAGGCTTTTGTTGCGCATATCCCCAACAAATGATATAAAAATCGATGTTTTTTGGTGCGGTATTTGGTGAATATCACAAGGAAGGATCTTGTAACTGAAGTAGTTTACAAGCAGCCTCTGTGGTTCGATCTAAAAAAAGAGACTAGGTTGAAGGTGGGCGTCGTAGTGTAGCAACATGGGTCCGATGGCAGATTTCATGGTTGTTCTTAGAGAAAAAGAGACTAGGGATGAAGGTCGGCATTGATGGAGATTAAAGTTAAGATGTGCTGGTGTAGAAGGACACCAAAATCAAAGAGGAATAGACCTAACACTAAGTTCATACATGAGATGGAGATTATTGAGATACACGTGTAAGTTGTGTTAGAAAAAGTCTCACATCGGAAAATTAATGTGGTGTGGAATAGTTAATATATCCAAATTGGCCTATAACATTGACTTAACCTTTTGAGTGAATGTGGTTTCAACTCGATATATCGAAGGGCTCAAACTTATGCTCTCTCTTGACAATATCCCTTAGTGAAGGTCTTGGGTTGTTGCTAAGTGCAATCCCAACATGAGTTGTTGACACATAAATTCTGGCGACCTATTTAGTCATTCATTATATAGAAAATTAGGGATCGACCCCCACCCATAAACAAAAACATTCTTAATTTCTATTTGCATATTAGGAGCATTTTAATTTTAATTGGATATTAATAGGCCCACATAAGCACCATTTTGATTGAAATTGTGCAGGGAAGTTTTGAGCTTAACTAAATTAGCTAGTCTAAACCTACAAGAACACAAAATTTGGCCAAGCCCGTCAATCGACTATAGTGGCCGAAATTTTGCATATGGGATGTACATGAGGGGATTCAAATTAGGAAAGATTTCACTCTTTAATTAAATTGAAGAACAATAAAACATATAGAGCTCAAAATTTTAGTTATGGGAAAGGGAATGAAAGAGATATCTTATTTTCCTATCGTGAATATATCACGCAATTTCTTTGATTCAATTTAGGTAAGGGATATCTCAAGAAAATCACTAAGTCTAAGCCTATATGAAGATATTTTAATGCAAAAATAGATTGGGGGTTCACAATTGAGAAGTTTATATACATACGGAAAGGTTGGGGCATAAGGACACTAAAAGTGCCTAAAGTTTCATACGGCGCTCATTTTAGTATCAAAACTTTTTGCCGACTCACTTAAGTGCCAAATCATATAAAAGAAGATCACTTAAGTGCTTTCAGTGATAAATTCCAATAAAAAAATTTAAGTCACTTTTTTAATTAAATGTTAAAAATTACGTGGCATTTTGCGTTATATGTAAAATATTATCCGGCTTTTCTGTATAAAAAAAAAGTCCACGTGTGCTCTGAGAATAAAAACCACACCGCACGCATTAAAGGAAGTTAATCTCTCTCTCCACATTGTTATCTTGCCGGCCAAATCTATAGTGTAGTGCAACGAAACATCAATGAAATCATATTCGAGACCAAATCCATACAAATCAGTTCAGGAAATTCGCATTCCACGAAATAGACTTGAACATGAGCAAAATAGATCTAAATAGAGAAGAAGCATCCTGACAATTCCTTCATCAAAACAGAGTTGAACAGATTATTCAGCATTACCTTGGCAATGAGGAGCTCTGATCGAAATCGATCGTCAAACTAATAAGATGAGCTACAAACATGCTTCAACTTACCCCGAAAGCAGAGGAGGATCAACGTGACAGTGGAGGAGAACGACGACGATCACTGGCGTCGGGCAATGTCGGAAGGATTATGAAGAAGGAAAAAGTCTGAACAAGCTTCTTGAACCCTTTTTTTTTTTATTACAGAGCGAATTTCTAACTCCCCTCAATTATATCCCTCAGTTGTGAACGAATTGTTCCTCTTTCTTCACTAGCGCTAACAACCGCTAACAAAGTCTATGAAATCACGATTTATGTCCGATCGTCGTTCATGACAAAGACTCCATCTTGAAGGATTGAAATTGGTGCATTGTCAATATCTTTGTGTATTGCATTTGAAAAGGGCACGACATGTTTGTGAAAATGCTTAAGTGAGACCATGCATATACTCTACAAGCTTCTTTCTTGAAATACATTGTATAAATATTTATCTCATACTTATATCGTGAACCTGGCCATAAACCGGTCCATCGATATGGCATCGATTTCTTGACCTCTTGAACCTAGCCATAAATTGGTCCACCAATACGTTGTTCAGTTGCTTAATACAAGCCAAGTCTGCAATAGTCACATCAGGGACAGACCTATAGAACTAGGTATGGAATTGCGTTTCCAATAAAGTGTGGACAGAATTAGTCAATAAAGTGGTACACCAAGAAAAAGCAGTCTTACAAAAGAACAATCTTAGTTTCCAACAATCAACATGAGACACATCACCGCATTACGTAATGAATCAACTAATATTTTCAACTATCGATTGATCGTCTTCACCAAAAAACAAATTAAAATCAGGCATCTTAAATCCTTCAGGGTAAGATACTGCATCAATCCAATCTAGATATAGTCTTTTGTGCATGGGCCTAATGTACCCCACATTGTACCCTAAGCATTGTACTGCTCGATCTACCAGCTATTGGACATTTTGAGGATCTTGATCGGGGACTGCTTGATCAGGCTGCCCCCTAGGTAAGAGTGGTGGTCTAACCTAATTATCAACTTCCACGTTAGGCCTTTGGGAAATATATCTAGGATTAGGCAAAACCATTGCTTCCCCTAAAGATCTTTGACCTTCCTGCCCCCTAGGTGGAGAAGATGGTCTATCTTGGTTGTCGATCACAACATTAGGCCTATATAGGGTAGGTAGTATCCCAACAGGCCTTTCTGGACATGGGACATTGGCCCACCCGGTTGTATATTTTCCACATTTGGCAATGGTATATTTTGCTAAGCATTATGATTCACAAAATTGCCATTGTTATTCCTACCTAAGTTGACCTAAGCAAGGTTAGATAAGTTACTCCAATTGATAAGCACAACCCCACTATCTTCGGTTGCACCAATGACTTCAAGCCTTTGTAAAATCCTAATCGGTGGTGGGGGTGGAATTATTCATCCTACCATACTAAAGGTAACTTGAGTAGAAGTTGATAATGGAACATACCCGAGAGCCATAGGATCTACCTACATTTGAATTGACTAGCTTGAAGTTTCATGCCTGGGTATAGCCTCATGAAGGGCGTTGACAATCATTGGTTTGACCTCATCGATAAGGTAGTTCATCATGTTGTTAGTTGTTTCATTCCAGTGCTCCTCAAACATCCTTCTCATAGTGGCCAATAACATTGGACTTGGCTCAACTGCCTTTTCTACTCATTAATGAGTTGTCTTGGGATATCGACATCCCTACCTTGCTCTTGTTATGCCATCGACTAAGCAGGTGATGACTCGGAATGTCCTGCCCCATTATTGCCAGGTTGTGGTGACGAGTTGTTACCTCCAGCATTGTCAGGATTCAATTGATTCCTTGTTTTGATCATTGTACTTCCTCAAATTATTCATACTGGTTCCATCAGGCATGCCAAAAAGATATTGCATTGGAATTTGACTCCGCGACAAAATATCTTTCACCGAAAGTCATTTGTCGGAATTTAATTGACAACAAAGCCTATAATCTAAAGATGCAATGTTGGAATTTAATTAAAGACAAGACACTTAGTACAACAAATATACATGTCGAAATTTAATCAACGACATAAATCACGAAACTGCAACTAAGAGATGCGTTGAAATTTGATCGACGATACGAATCTAAAAACTACGACTATAACTACAATACAGGAATTGAAAGATAACAAGTTTGTTTGTTTGTGCACGCGAGAGAGGAACTTTTTAGTAGTCAGGCACTAGTTTTTATAGTGCCTTTGGCATAACTGCTCAAAAGCAGTTCTTATATAGTTTTAGCCATGTTTCCATATCTTCAAGAATCTCGATTCCATGTTCTTACAATGTTACGATCTTGTCTTAAGGTAGTTACTCCTTTAAAATCGTGCCTAGATCTTTTGCCCTTGTTGGGTTAACTTTATTCCTACTCCATGATCTAATGGTCTTTCTATAGGTGATTTCAAATCAACTCTAGGCACCTCCTAGATATCCAATCTTCGTTTAGTGTCCCAATCAGTAAATTATTGTTCCTTTTCATTGATATCTTTGTTGATTAACTTTGTTACGATAAACGCCAACCATACTTTGTTGTGTGTCGACAGCTGATTAATGGTCATCAATGTATATCAATATTGACAATAGTTCTTATGGTCATCGACAATGGCTCACTTGTTTCATAATAACTTGTACTCTTGTCACGTGCCTATCCATATCAATGAACTGGTTAATTTTTTGTGCAAACAATTATACATTGTTTATTGGTTCAAACGGGCATAGGGCCAATTAGGGACAAACAAGGAAGACAATGATCATAATGTCTCGAAGAACAAAAGATTCACCGCATGTGAAAAACTGAAAAAGATCAGGTTTATCTTTGAAGGATTTCACTGAGTGGTCAAATGTTCAACTTTTCATGTAACATTTTTGTGTTCGAAGCACATCCTTTGCCAAAAGTATCTTTCACGAAGGCCACACGTTGCCACCAATATCCAAATGGACTTCTAGTTACGCAACTAGGATCAAGATGATCTAGACATGAAAATATATTCTTCTTTCTTTCATCTCAAAGCTAGCTTTAGCTCGGGTAGAAAGTGTCTTGAAATTTGGAACTTTAATTGTGACACCCCTGAACGCCACGCGTGGCACATGTCCTTTCTATTCATACTCATAATTATATTTGCGGAAGAACAATAAAATTTTGACAACATCCCTTACAAGAAATGGCACGAGTTTAAATAATATACTTATGCTTCTTTATATTAACACCACTAATTACCATTTTCACATAGTATTCAAACAAATACAATTCATTACACGAGTCATGGGTAAAGGATCGGTCAACTAGCACTTCTACACCCATACTAACCCAAAAGCGAGCCTATACAATAACCAAACCGCCATCTAACTCAAAGGTTGATGGCCTCCAATATTATCTTGTCCCCTCCATCGCCATGTCTAGGGGGACTCTCCTATAAATCTGAAAAAAAAAATAATAATAATAAGGGAGGAGCCAAAACCTAGTAAATGAAATATGTAAGTCCGAGGTAGGAGATCACCTTACCACTCAACCTAGTACCAACAAACAATATAAGTTCAAAGCATTACAAAATGATCACGTATAATAAGTGGATAAGTATATGCATTATCTTCTTTTATCATGCTATGTCGATGGAAACCAATAACAACGTTGCATAAGTTAATTCACTCAATTGCAAGCAGATTAGTTCATAATGCACCAATATCACCTAATGGCTCACTATACACGGGGAATATCTATTCCATACTCGTCATAAAGCTCATCAATATACGTAGGTAAGTTCATACTTGTCATGAACCTCACCAACACACACATGGGTGAGTCATACTGATCATGAAGCTCTCTGATATATATAGATGAGTTCATACTTATAAATAGGTAAAACCCATCTTAACTCTCGAGGCATCCCGAACACTCCCAGGCATCCCAACTCACGAGGAATCTAATTCTACTCGGTGTGTAATTCGGTTCGTTCATACCCCATTTGTTATCCTCGAAGCCTGTCAAGAGCCGCTCCTTGACTAGGTCCCCTAGCCCCGACAACCACTCCCTACTCTCATTGGGCCGAATCGTTATAGGCCCACCAACTTCTGCCTGGTTCATTCCTAAACCACACGCCTACAAGAAAGGGTTCCGCTTTGGAATCTCTAGGTTTACTCACATGAGGTATGGTAGATAAGCGGGTATAATTGATAAGCGGGTGTACTAGGCAAGTGGGTGTATTCAAAAACTAGATATACTCGGACATTGGATATACTCGGCAAGTGGATATGCTCAAGCAAGTGAATATACTCAAGCATGTGAATATACACACCAAGTTAATATACTTGGGCAAGTGAATATACTCAAACAAGTGGATATACTCAAGCAAGTAAATATAAGGTGAATATAAGCAGCGGCTGGTGAATGTAAAGTGAATACAAGCAGTGGTAGGTGAATATAAGGAGAATATAAGCAACGGCATATGAGTCATAATTTACAAAAGAAAAAAAACTGTCAAGCCGAGCTCCGTCATTTTCACATACAACATGCTACCACCACCAAAGGAAATTGATCAAACACATTTAAGAATTTAAGAATTCATCAAAACAAGTCAAATCAACGCAATATCTCAACACACCACCATTGAGACTTGCTCACACTTACCATCATATTCAACTAAAACTAAAATTAACAAACATCAACCAATCAAGTCAATAGTATTAAGTAGATCAACAAAACTTAGTCTCTAGAGTTTTCACTCACCTCGGAAAAAACTTGAATAACTCAAAGCTTTAACCATATCGTAAACTCTTTTTTTGGTCAAATATCGTAAACACTTCAGAAATAGAATTTTTAAGCTTTAATAACACAATAATGGGATCTTTGCTTTTACTCAAATGATTGGAAAATGAAACTAGAAGAGAAAGGTGATGAAAGATATTTTTTTCTTTGCAAGAACAAATTAGGATTCGTTTTTTTATATGCTTGAAGACATATAGAGACCTATTTATAGGCCAAGGGAGGTGAGAACAAGTAACTCAAGTTATGAGAAATGATGACTTGAGGTTGAAGTTAGAGAATCCTATGTGGCATTATCATATGGCTTCTTCCAATGACGCGGCCAAGTGGAATGAATCTTAGAAGATCAATCTTGAGTTAAAAAGACACATGGTAAGAATCGGAAAAAATGTGATTAAAATATTGTCGTGACCTAACTTCCGGGGTGCACTACTTAGGGGTTCGGCTAATGGATTATTAAGTATAAACCTAATTCGGGCCCTCCCAAGCCCTATCAATTCACAACTTAGGTTTAAGTTCTTAACATGCAAATATTTTCATGCTGGAGTCGCCACTAATCTATTTTGTGGTGGATCGATTAGAAACCCAAATAAAATATAGGGAGATATGTTTTATTTTTACGAACCAGAGATTTTGAATTCGGGGACTTGGTTACGCTAGAGCTAGTCTAATGCCCTTTCAATACCTTTTATTTTTTTAAAAAAAAATGTTTGAACAGGCAATCTGGATCCATTTTATTACCTATTCACTAACATACGTTGTGACAATGCGGGTGCATAATCCACCAATTTAACACCCAGAAAGCAGTAAATAAATTACTAGTTTAGAAGAACAACGTACGTTTTAGCAACGCAAGCATTTACATTATTAGCTAGAAAATCACACGGATAGTCCTATTATAATTTCTAATTAACAAGCACTTCAATCAATATGTTATTTAGGGTTTTCTCTTTATTAAAATGAAAACTAACCAAAGTGCAATGACGTGCAAAATATGACATGCGATTAATTAAACCTAGCATGCGAACTATATGTCATGCGACAATATGATCTACTTCTAATGATGGGCAAATGATGTATTTTTTGTAGTTTTCATTAAAATTCGGAATAATAAAAAACGCCTAAAATAACATGTAATCTATTCTAGATAGAAACTCTAACTTATCCTAAAGTGACTTCTTTTTTGCATTTTTTATGAAAATTTGAAATTCTAAAATGCCCTAAATAATCTATTAGGACTAGAATAGCCCCTAATTTAAACTAGGAAATAAACTACCCTAAATCCCAATTTAAATTAAGCAATTATCCTATCTTCTAGATATATTCAGGATTTCCTAAACATGCAAAATTTCTAATTTAAATTCTAACTAATATTTTTAGATTTTCTTTTTAAAGGGGAAATAAATTAAACAAAGATATCAATCACACGCCAACCACCCACGCAATCCGCAAAATCCATTTATCATGTTCAAATTAAGAAAATGACTCGAGCTAGCGATCATATCCACAGGGTCATGGATATCGATGGAAAGCCGACTGTTTGAATTTCGAAAGCAAATAAGATATATTATTGCATCCAAGTGGTTATGGATAAGATAACAATCTTCCGCACCACCGCGTATCGTACCTTAGGGTTAAGGTAATATAGTCATCCAGGTACGTTGCTAAATTAGGAAAAACTCCTAGTTTGGGGTATTTTAAATATTGCGGATATCACACACATTATCCCAAAAATATCTAACAATCCACTAAAGATACTCATGAAATATTCAAACATCGAAAAATTAGGAAATCAAATATTCTAAGAATATCGGATGAGAATCTTACCTAATTTTGGGGATAATTTTCGAATTTGAATTCGACTTCGGATCGGGATCGCAGAACGTGCGGTGGACCGACGATGGCAGATTGGCAATGGCTGCATTGGCAATGTTTGCAATGATGTTCTAGTCAATCTGCAAAACAAGAACACAAGCCGTGGCGGTGTAAGGACGCCACGGCCACGGAGGCAACAGGGAACACCGGGACAGGTCAGGGGTGGTGTCGGTTGGTGAGCTCGCATCCGACCAAATACTGCAAAAGCGAAATTCATTGGGACTGCGCCAGACAACGATGGGGACATAGATGGTGAGGGTCTCGGCTCACGGCCACAAGTCAGGCCGTGAAGGAGGTAGCAGCGAAGAGGGGGGCGATGAGCTTGTTGGAGCAGCAAGCGTGGCACCAGCGATAGGGACAGCAGCAACGTTGGCATGGGGGGTCGTCGTCGGGACGGCGGGAAGCAGCGATGGCAATGGCAGGAACAACTCGGACAGGAGCAGCAGCAGCAATCAAGATGTCGTTGGGGGCAGCAGGCATTGGCAGCGAGCTCGGGAGGGACAGGGGCGCGGCGATAATAGTGTCGTCATTGATGGAGGCTACGGCAGCAGCTCATGGCCACAAGTCTGGCCTTGAGCAGAGGGCGCGGTGACGGGTGACAGGAGGAACGACAGCAGGGGCGGCAGTAGCTCGAGTCGCCAATGGTGAAGGGGAGGAGCACGGGCCATACGTCAGTGAGACGCGAACAGCGCAGGTGCGACAGTGGGCGCGACAGTGGGCGCGGGCGCAACAATGGGCAAAGGCGTAGGCACATGCACGGGTGCGGGCGCAGGCACGGGCATGGGCGCAGAAGCTCAAATTAAGACAACCATGACCTTTTACCCTTGAAATTTTCGGCCCCTGTTCCCCTAGCTTGGCCAAGTGCTACTCGATGTGCAAGCTAGACTATGATTCTAAACTATATGCTATGCAATCTAATTTCAATATTTTTGTTTAGGGGTTAAAGATTAACCTCGAATTTTCTCTGCACTGAATACTAAATGGTTAGCCAAAATTTAGGTGTCAAAAAATATCACACATGGCCACATTTGGTTAGCTTGATCAAATGACCAAGGTTAAAGTAATTATGACTTTAGGTTAAAAGCTGTGGGTGTAAAGATAGGAATCACACTTAAATCCAAAGAATACAAGTGGCCTTACGAGTGTCCTAATATGAGTAGCTAAACGAGAGATATTTTGAGAGAAAACTTCTTGGTCAAGTAAAATGAGTAAATTATCAAGGACATTAATTGGCTAAGGTTGAAATAGATGATGTAATGCATGATATCATCACTAGATTAAGCTCAATGTCACAAAAGCATGTGGGTTAAAACTATTGGTGGAAAATGAGGAGAGGTGATATAAATTAAAGAGGAAAAAATGGCTCACTTATATGGTTTCTAAAGTAGATATTTTGTTTAACTTATCAAAATATCTTCAAAATCAGTACGTAAACAAGGAAATGAGTGTCCGTTCCAAGCATTGATAAATCAGAAAAATATTTGGAACTTACTAAAAACATTAGTGAAAAAGAACGAATGTTAAGAAAATCTCAATTTAGTACATATAAAACTTGAATATTGTCAAATATACAATTTTAGGACAACAACTAATATGGCGGTAAATCAATTACCGTCATCTCTACAGCATCAACATCATTGTCGACATCTATTCATTTAATCTCATAGTATTACATTCCGGGTGACTACAGTCTTGGAAAATCATCCTAAATGTTATTATCGAACACAGAAAATTTCGGATGTCACACTGATCTTGTTTGGTTTTAACATTATACAAACGCTCTCTTTCCTTAAATCGATTACTAAAATATGGATTGAAGCCCCTGGACTTGTAAGGGACTATGAGCAACTCCGACTGTCCATACCATAAAGAGGTTTCAACATTTTCATACACGACAGTTTCAATAATTTATGAAGTACTAGTCGAATCAAAAGCTTGAACTCCTCGTGCTAATAGAAAAAGGAATGGATAAGCATCGAGCTCGGGTATCAAACTCAATTATTAGAGCGCTGAATCTCAAAAGAAGGAAGGGATAGCGACCCCTCACTAAGGGAAAGAAAAAACCGTGACTTCGTATTCGTCCATAAAGAGATGAAGTCCTCCGTTCACATTTTACTTTTCCTTCTCTCACCGTTCTCATTTTCCAGCTAACAATCTTGTCCCCTGCGTGCGTCATGCATTGAGATGAAAGCTAACATCAGCTCCTTCATTAAAGATTCTGAAAAATGGTGTGGGCACAGATATTCCAAAAGTCAATAGCAAGTCAATTTTTTAGGCTGAAAAAATCGATAGCTTTCAAAAAAAAAATCAATTTTTAGATGTAATATTGCCTACTATTTGGAGACTACCTCCTTCCATTTTTTCGAGATCTTAGTTCTATTTGTAATGCTAGAAAATGCCCCTAGACTTCTGCACGTCATCTTATAAATGATATTTACATTCACACCAAAAAAAAAAATCGATAGCTTGCAAAAAAAAATTAATTTTATCTCCTAAATGTCCCACCAAAAGTTAATAGCAAGTCATTTTCTAGGCTGAAAAAATCGACAGCTGGTAATTTTCTTTTTTTTAGTAATTCTAGCGTACACCATCAATGTAAAAATAACTTTACACAAGCGATTTTAGTCACCCTTAAGTTGATAATTAGTGATAAAGTGGGTGGTTTACACTTTCAAATCAGAAAAGTTAATTGATAGATTCGATCTATGTTTACCAAAACGTGGATCCCGCACCTCCATGGCTACGAGCCTACGAAAATTTTGGGTCTACATAGATTAAGTCTTTGTAATATTTTTCCCTCAGATAGAGGAGAGTGGATAGGACCATTTGTGTAAGGGTTTTTTTTTACTGATGGCATATACTCTAATTTTCCATTTTTTTGGGCGTATCAGAAAAAGCTACAAAAGTTGGCTTATTGAAATTCTTATCAAGAAATGGTCAACTAATTCAGAAACTAGAGTTAATGCAACATACTTTTGACTACCGAAGCTAAATAACTACATGAATACTCTTTCTATTCTTTAAATGTTGCACCATTTAGGTTTACAGTCTTTACGTCTTAACATCAAGCAACAAGTATTTTCCCTCACCTTAACCTGATACTAGCTCATTTGACCAACTGGAAGACCAAATTTTTCACTGCCATACTTAAATCGGTCTACTCGCCTTGATCGAAACAGTGGTGAGGCGTTCATATATGTACTTCTTTCATCAAAAAAGAAAAATAGAAACATATATGAACATGTGTGAATGTGAAGATGCTGTTTATATATATATGTGTGTGTGTGTGTGTGTGTGTGTGTGTGTGTGTTATGCAGGTGCGTCTGTATTGTGTAGACATTAAAGCAAGGTACTAACACTGAAGAGAGAGAGAGAGAATGGTGGAGGCAGAAGCGGAGAAGACGACGTTAGAGTTCACGTCGACGTGGGTGGTGGCCGTGGTTTGTTGTGTGATGGTGCTGATTTCTTTCCTTGTTCACAGGTTTCTTCAATTTGCAGGGCAGGTCCGCTCTTGGTTTCTTTCCTTCTACTATGATTTCATCACCTCTTGAGACACTCATCTCGTGATCAATGGTAACCATGTGACCGACTCTTGTTGAGCACAGCTTTTGAGCAGGCCGTCCAAGAAACACCCGAGTCACTGCAGGGGCAGGCGAAAGCATCTCTTTGATGCTTTACAGAAGATCAAAGAAGGTGAGTGCACTTAAAATTGCTAGAGAATGAAACGGGTTTATATGTTTTATGTTATGTCATACAGATGGAATTAACGGGCATTGGTTTTGGCTGCCGTAACTGTCCTAGGACAAATTTATATGAAATCAAAATGTGTTTATAACTTTATGTGATGGTTTTGTTTTTGAAAATTTGGCAGAGTTGATGCAGCTGGGGTTCATATCCTTGCTGCTATCAGTGTTCCAGACGAGTATCGGGAAGATTTGCATATCGGAGAGACTTGCCAACGTCTGGCTTCCCTGCCACCAGCCTGCTTACTCTTCTTCCACCACCACTGCCCACTTCTCGACTGATCCCATCGCTTCCGATGGATATCAAGGACGCCAACTCGTGGCCAACACCACTGATTACTGCGTTCAAAAGGTGAGTTCACTAACTCTCGAACATTTTAGTATTGGCAAACAGACAGCCATTGGGGGTATTAGCAAACGATGAATCTATCACATGCTTAAATTAATACTCCAACGAGTGTGCAGAATATATAATCTTTGTTGCGTAATGTTTCAGGGGAAGGTGCCACTGTTATCTCTCACAGCACTTCACCATCTACACATCTTCATATTTGTGCTAGCTACCTTCCACGTGATCGTCTGTGTGGTCATTATTCTATGTGGAGAAGCAAAGGTATATGGCTACAGGTGACTCACAAAATTTGCTATTTTGTATATTCATATCTTGGATTAATTCTGTAGATTTTCCTACCATGCTGTTGAATATAGTTATACCATTGGAGGCAGTGGGACAAATCCATCATAGAGAACGGTTGTTACATCAACGAAGAGGGTATGCAATTCTTTATATTGAATCTTTTCCTTTTTCCAAAGTAATCTCGAGGACACGCGAACTGATTCACGAACTAAATCGACAAGCGATGAGGTAAACTATTATCGAATGCTCTAAATGTGCCTCACCTATATATCCGTTTACCAATTTTATAGATCAATCTTTTGACTGATATGAGGTATCTATATTGGAGAGATACAGATCGTCGCAGCCAGCTGACCCAGCTTGCCAAAAAAGACCGTCGTTTTTTCGACGAAGGCAAAAGATTAGCAGTAATTGGCTGGTTGGTAAGTGTTGTGTGTCTCTTAAACAAGAATTTAGTGAATAATCTATAAACTATTAGACAAATGTCATCTCAACAATTAATTATTTAGATGCTATTGTGGGACTCGCATTATTAACGGTTGAGATGGACTTGGTTCACATGGTGTCTAGACTATACAATATTTTTCCCTCTTCGGCTATTCCCTTTCATCACTTTATTGTCAAGTTATCCTAGAGTAAAATCTTTTGGCACTTTCGCAACAATCGCGACCATTATTCGAGAAAAGAAGACAACCTTCGGATCTTTCAGTACAATGGATGGTTGAAATTAGATCTTGCAAACTTAATAAAATTTACTCTTAAAGTTTATATAAATTAGTTACGTAAGGTAGATCTTCACTGGGAAAAATATGTTGGGACTACTACACCAATTTTCTTCTTAGAGTATTACCTACACAAGTCTACTAATAATGCTACTACATTAGTGACATATGGTCAAACCCAATACACCTTTGAGATTTCCCCTATTAGAACCTCTATACGACTTAAAAAATAAAGTCAACGCCTTTATAGCCAAAAAAAAATTAGAGTCAACGCCTGGAATCTAGCTCCATCACCAATTTTTAAACTCCTTAAATCAACTTTATAGTCTTCTTTTTTTATGAATCATTATTGTTGCTCCACCATGAGTCTCCCTTGTGCTAGAAGAGTTCTGCTAAATACTAGCAATTTGTCTTGTAGCATTTTTTTTAATTAACCACTATAAATGTTATAAATCAACATATCTTCTCACAAGTTAACATAACGAACAACCAAATGGAGGAATGACGGGAAGAATTGGATTAAGTCTCCTTTTTGTGTATTAACTCATCAATACTCTTGTACTAAGTCGCTTATTAAAATTAGTCCCGCATTGCTTGAGTGTGCGCAAATAGTGTTGTATAGATGTCTGATTCCACGGACGCGGTGAGGCTGTCTAAACCTCTCCTTTTGGCGTGCCTTGAACCTCTATATAAACATCACTCATTTGCACTAGGATTAAGGAATTTGTGAGGAATTACTACCTTGTAATCTGATTATAAGATATTTCACCAATATGGTTTCGCAACTAAGACCTCACAGATGACGGGCTGATATCCGCGTACGTGAAAGCACGCTTATCATGCTGTACTTGCAATTTCTGAGACTCGACATGCAGAGAAAATAATGTTTGTGTGTTGTATGTACTCAAATGCATTTGAGCCATCAGACCTGATAGGTGTCACTAGATTTCATTTCCATAAACTGTTTAGTATATATAGCACACTCAAACTTTTTCCTTTGCAACTATCGCAACACCTGTGTTGCATTAGGTACGAGGTTTTTGTGTACGGTTTTTCTGCTGTATCTTGTGAATTGAAAAGTATATAATCCTCTTACCTTACCAATAAAAAAAAAAAATTTCCATCTTGCCCAATACCCTTGTCAGTGTTGAAAGCAATACCTAAAAGCTCCTTCTGTGGAATTAAGCTTTTTAGAAGACATGATGAGATTGTCTCTGAACAATTCTTCCTCTCTTCTGCAGCATATATTTGGCAAGCACTTTTTTCCGTCCGTGACTAAGTTGGAGTACATTGCGATCCGTCTGAATTGCATCAAGGTAGGAAATTCTGGCCGTGCTTCTCTATTTCTCCTTAAATTTAATTGGCTTGTTTCTTCCACCATCTTTACAGGCCCATAAGTTGAAAACACCCGACGACGATTTTCAGAACATAATCCGCAGAGTGCAAAAGGATTTCAACAAAGTTGTTGGAATCAGGTGAACAATACCGCTCTGTGTCTATTTATAGAAATGTTTATCTTCATGAAGAACTATTAGTATCTTCTGCAACTGATGGTGTTTCATGACGAAGAATTTCTCAAAAAATATTCAGCAGTTTCTTCAGGCATACTGATTTCTCTGTTCTTATCAATGCAGTTGGTATCTGTGGTTATTCGTGGTGCTTTTCTTGCTCCTGAATGTTTCTGGTGAGTGATTTGGGCACGAAATGTGTTAACATTGTACGTTTCTAGTATCTCTCTTCCAAAATCATTAGAGTGTTGCATGAAGTTCAAGCATTTCTCTTTCTTTTGAGCGACGTTATGTATACTGAGACCGATCTACAAAAATGATTTTTTAAGTGATGTGGTAGTGGATATCTAAATAAGTGGGTTACTTAGCACCAATAACACTCTATCACATCACTTAATAAGAGCAATTTTGTAAACCAGCCTCGGTAATTACTTTAGCATTTCTCTCCTTGTTTGCCTTCAAAGTGAGTCATATACTATTATTTTCAAAGAAAGACATCATATGAATCTGTCTTGGATATTTTTTTCTTTGCAGGATGGAATGCCTACTTTTGGATATCTTTCCTTCCATTGACAGTAAGTGTAGTGGTGAAAAGTGGTCCTTTTTGAGTTGTTGCGTTTTGCAAAAGTAAAAGTTATATGTGATATTATTCAATCTCTACCATATCTTGGGACGCTCAAACTATGGTGGAACATGCCGTAAATGCAATTTCATTGGCTTTTCGATCAAGAACAAATATTGATATAAGGATAGCTACTAATTAGTAGGAGGAGGAGGATTGGCACGGACTTGTCCTAATAACAAATTAAAGTCAAGACATACATAGGAATTAAACCATGTAACCCTCTTGCTTGTACTCTAAGATGGCATTTTGCTCGTCGAGGAATCCGTTCAAGATCATGTTGAGACTTACTTGGTGGAAACAATGTTTCTTTCTTGCCTTTTTGCAGCTTCTGCTAGTTGTTGGCGCGAAATTGGAGCACGTAGTAACACAGAAAACGAAAAAGATCACCGAGAAGTATAATTCAAGTGCAGGGGCCTCAATATCGACGGTTACCGCTGTTGAATTTTCAGATGACGATTTCTGGTTCCATAAGCCACACCTTGTCCTTGACTTGATTCACATCATACTATTCCAAAACTCTTTCGAACTTGCTTTTTTCTTCTTTATATGGGTGAGCATTCATTTCTCAAACTTCTTTTGTATTGGTTATGAGAAAATCAGTTCCTAACACTAGTGTGAAAATAGGACTAATGCCTGCGTCTTTTCTTACAGTTTCAATATGATTTTAACTCATGCATTATGGGAGAGGTTGGCTATGTCATCCCGAGACTTGTCATAGGGTAAGAATGATACTTATCTCTTCAACCTGTACGTCATATAAGATTGACAATCGAGTCCTATTATCGCTAACTGATCTAGTTGTGTTGTTTAGAGTGTCTGTCCAGTTCATGTGCAGCTATAGGACCCTGCCACTATATGCCATAATGAAATCACAGGTAAATAAGTAGAGGCAACTATCACTGACATATGTGCGAGTCACCTATTTGTTCTCTTTAATTGGGTTCAAATACGGGACTGAAGGTGCAACATTTTCTTTTGTTTGTGTCTTGATGAAATTATAAAGATGAGTCGGAAGCAGGATCACTCGAAAGAAGAGAGAGAAATGAAGGTTGTGACTTGGATTTGGGACTGGATTGAGAGAGATTCGAGGAAGGTGGCATCAAGTAACGAATCAACCCAAGCGGGTTCAAGAGAGGGACTACCGGCAAATGAGCAGACAAAAGCTGGTGAAATTGATTCGGAGATGGAAGCAGACATTGAAGCACAAGATGAAGCACAAGATGGAACCAAGCCCTCATATACATTAGAATTTAAAACCAGGAGAGCAGCGATGGATAGACGTATAAGTTTTGCTCCTTTTCTTTCCTTCCGTGGTCCTTAGCCAACGATGAGACCATGATTCATCTTCATCTTCTTCTGTCAAGTAATCAAACTTCGAATTACTCTCGTCACTTATTAGGGTTACACATGGGGCCATAGTCCTGGAATCGATCACCGGACACCTGATGAAGTCGTGAATAAGGATTGTTAGACAGCAAGGCTACAGCTCAGTTGAGATTTCCTCCATGATTATTTTCCTGCATTAGAGATATAGATATATTTAGGAGATTTTGTTTTGATTTTGATTTGATGTAATTGATATTTTGTTATTTATTACTTTAGATAGTTAATCTTTAAAGCCTATAAATAGGCACATGCACCTTTCATTAGCGATGTACAAAAATATTATTAAATACAATATATGGCTGCTTTTAGCCGCAACTCTTGTTGCCTTAAGATATTAATTTCTTGTGGTTTTACATGGTATCAGAGCTATCAATTGCGAAAGCATCATAGCCATGAGTTCCGATCTAAGTTCCTCAACAAAATCAAGTCCTGCAATTCCCGCTGCTGTTAGCATCTCAATGCCGTCCAGTTCAACAATCTGGTCACTCACCAGCCCCGTCATTCCGTCATCTGGAAATTTCATGGGGTCATCGTGTTGTCCAAATCTTGGGGTGAAATTCACCGGGGACAACTACGTGGTGTGGAAAGCTCGAATCCTCCCCTTCCTTTGAGCAAATAAATTGATTTTGATCGTCGATGGAACGCTGCCATGTCCTCCACAACAAATTGTTGGAAATATGGGATAAATTGATAGGTGAATGAATGAGAAATTGATGCTCAAAGAATACCCTTGAGTTGGAAGTGGAAAGTGGAAAAATACTATTCCCACATCGGAAAAGAAAGAAGGCTATGGAGTGCTTTATATACAGTTACACTTATTTAAAGTGGTAATTATCATAGCACAAACTCTCTGCCTCACGCGCAGGCGAAGGGGGGGGTGCAAATCCGACGCCCGACAAGTTGAAACTTGGGCGCGAGCGCACATCCCGCGTACACGATTGCAGGACCGAAAAGTGGGCCTCGCGACGAGCCCAATTTTGCCTTCTGTTTTTCTTTTTCTTTCAACTCAAACAGTTACGAATTTCAACGTGCGACAGATTATCAGCCGTTATTCCCATACGTATTGATCTTATAACGGCATAATTAATCGGCCGTTATTCGTATTGATTTTACAACGGCAGATTTAATCGTCCGTTATTCGTATTGATTTTATAACGGCAGATTTAATCGTCCGTTATTCGTATTGATTTTATAACGACAGATTAAATCGGCCGTTATTATTCCCAAATTGCTCTCCCCTCTGTTCCTTTTTATCGAAATCATTCTTCCTCTGGTTTAACACTCTCTTTGCATTTGCACTGTTTTTCGGTAATGTTCATTTTCGAGTTTGTTCAAGTTCGCCAAAAGCTTGGAAGTGCCGTGATCTCTTCTTCGCTGTCAACCGTTGTATCCTGGGAGACAGACGTTCACGAAACCTCAATCGCGTACCGGAGGGAACGAATCTGTTTTAAGGAAACTGTGTCAAACACAGGCCTCGGTATTCGTTTGTATCGATTCCGACTTTGTTATTGCAATTTCGTTTCTTTACAATTCTTTATTGTTTGTAATATTTATGCTAATGCCGATTTGAATTTCGTAACAATCTTAAAACAGATTCGTGCTTTTAGAAATTCAAATGGCTACGGGTAAAGAAGTCGTGGATGTGGCTGCTAGAAACAATGGTGTCGATGTGGCTGCTGACAACATCGCCAAAAACTCTGCCTATGCCTCAGCTGTCCAACTGCCTGCCTCATCCTCTGTTCCTTCTGCTGTTTCTGTCCACCATGGTGAGAAACCTGAAAAGTTCGACGGATCGAACTTTAAAAGGTGGCAGCACAAAGATGCTGTTTTATTTAACAACCTTGAATCTTGCGAGATTCTTGACTGAGGAAGCTCCTAAGTTATCCAATGGAGAAACGGATAAGCAAGTCTTCAACGCTGTTGAAGCATGGAAGCACTCTGACTTCCTGTGTCAGAACTATGTCATGAATGGCTTACATGACTCATTGTACAATGTCTATTGTGCAAAAACTACGGCAAAGGAGTTATGGGAAGCCTTGGATCGAAAATATAAAACAGAGGATGCTGGAGCAAAGAAATTTGTTGTCGGTCGATTCCTTGATTATAAGATGGTGGACTTTAAAACTGTGATCAGTCAAGTGCAAGAAATTCAAGTGATCTTGCATGAAATTCTGGCTGAAGGAATGATCTTGAGTGAAACCTTTCAAGTGGCTGCTGTTATTGAAAAGCTACCTCCTGGGTGGAAGGATTTCAAGAACTATCTCAAGCATAAGCGAAAGGAAATGAACCTGGAACAGCTTATTGTTAGACTTCGAATTGAAGAAGACAATAGAGGATTTGAACGCAAAGGGTTCAATCCTACTACAGCTAAGGCAAATGTTGTGGAGCTTAGGCAAGGCCACAAGAACAAGAAGATTGCCAAGCCAAAGTTGGGACCGAAAGGAGGAGTTTCCAAGAACAAGTTTCAAGGAAAATGCTTCAACTGTGGTAAAATGGTGCATAGATCTATGGAATGCAGACTTCCGAAGAAGAAGAATTATGAGACAAATATGGTGAGTGGCATCGCTCAAGACGTGTCAAACATAAACCTTTCTGCAATGGTTTCTGAAGTAAACTTAGTTGGGTCCAATCCGAAGGAATGGTGGATTGACACTGGTGCTACTAGGCACATATGCTCCAATAAGGACCTGTTCACAAATCTTGAACCAATTAATGGGGAAAAGGTTTTTATGGGAAACTCTGCCTCTTCTGCTGTCGAAGGCCAAGGGAAGGTGTTGCTGAAGATGACCTCAGGAAAAGAGCTGACTCTAAACAATGTCCTGTATGTGCCAGAAATCCGAAAGAACCTGGTTTCTGGGTCTCTGTTGAACAAGCATGGATTTCGTATGGTGTTTGAGTCAGATAAAGTTATTTTGTCTAAATCCGGAATGTATGTGGGGAAGGGATATGTAACTGATGGGCTTTTTAAGCTCAATGTAATGACAATTATCAATAAAGATAATAAGTCTTCCGTTTATTTGCTTGAGTCTTCCAATTTATGGCATGGTAGACTAGGACACGTTAATTATGATACATTGCGTAGATTAATTAACTTGGAACATATACCTTCATTTCAAATTGATTCAAAACATAAATGTGAAATTTGTGTTGAGGCAAAATTAACGAGATCATCATTTCAAACAATTGAAAGAAACACTGATCCCCTTGAATTAATTCATAGTGATGTTTGCGATTTGAAATTCGTACAAACGAGAGGTGGTAATAAATATTTTATTACCTTTATCGATGATAACACTAAATACTGTTATGTGTATTTGCTTAAAAGCAAAGATGAAGCCTTAGAGAAATTTATTCTCTATAAGAATGAAGTTGAAAATCAACTTAATAAGAGAATTAAAAGATTGAGAAGTGATAGAGGTGGCGAGTACGAAGTACCAATTGGTGAATTCTGTGCACAACACGGAATTATACATGAAATAACTGCGCCTTACTCTCCTCAATCAAATGGTGTTGCTGAACGTAAAAATCGCACATTGAAAGAAATGATGAACGCGATATTACTAAATTCAGGTTTGCCTCAAAATATGTGGGGAGAAGCTATATTGTCAAGCAATTACCTTTTAAATAAGGTACCTCGAAAGAAAGAGGATAAAACCCCTTATGAGTTATGGAAAGGTAGGAGACCATCCTACAAACACTTGCGAGTGTAGGGGTGTCTCGCAAAAGTGGCGGTTCCAACACCAAAGAAGACAAAGATAGGTCCTAAAACAGTGGACTGTATCTTTATAGGCTATGCACGTAACAGTAATGCATATCGATTTCTTGTGCATGAATCTAAAATTCCAGATATACACAAGAATACGATCATGGAATCTAGGAATGCATCATTCTTTGAAAATGTATTTCCTTGTAAATCCAATGATGGATCAAGTTCATATAAACGAAAGAATGAAACTATGAATGAAGAAAGTCACGATTCGGCTCATGAAATTCATGACTCAGATCATGAACTAGAACCGAGACGTAGCAAAAGAGCAAGAGTGGAAAAATCTTTTGAAAATGATTTTCTAACTTATTTGTTAGAAAAGGAACCATTAAATTATGCAGAAGCTGTGAATTCCTCTGATGGACCTCTATGGAAAGAAGCAATAAAAAGTGAAGTTGATTCTATTTTGCAGAATCATACTTGGGAGCTAGTGAATCTTCCTCCTGGTTGTAAGCCTTTAAAGTCCAAATGGATTTTTAAAAAGAAAATGAAAGCAGATGGCTCTGTTGATAAGTACAAAGCCAGACTTGTGATCAAAGGATACAAACAACGAGAAGGCTTAGATTACTTCGATACTTATTCTCCTGTGACGAGAATAACTTCCATTAGGATGATACTTGCAATTGCAGCATTGCGAAATCTCGAAGTACATCAAATGGATGTAAAAACAGCTTTCCTAAATGGTGATTTGGATGAAGAAATCTACATGGAACAACCTGAGGGTTTTATAGTTCCAGGACAAGAAAGGAAAGTCTGTAAATTGGTGAAATCATTGTATGGCCTAAAACAAGCACCAAAGCAGTGGCATGAAAAGTTTGATAATGCAATGATTATCAATGGTTTTAAGATCAATGAATGTGATAAATGTGTCTACATTAAAGAGACAACAAATGGCTATGTCATTTTGTGTCTTTACGTAGATGATATACTAATTGTTAGTAGTGATGATAAAATGATCAAATCTACCAAGTATATGTTGAATTCAAGATTTGACATGAAAGATATGGGACCTACTGATATGATTTTAGGAATTAAAATCACAAGAACATCAGAAGGTCTTATTTTAAACCAGTCACATTATGTGGACAAGATTCTTGAAAAATTCAACATGAATGATTCTGGTATTGCTAGAACACCATTAGACAATAGTCTTCATCTTTCCAAGAATAGAGGAGAGGGTATTTCTCAAGTAGAGTACTTTAGAGTTGTTGGAAGTCTAATGTACTTAATGAGTTGTACTAGACCAGACATTGCCTATACGGTTGGTAAATTAAGTAGATATACAAGCAATCCGAGTGCTGACCATTGGAAAGTAATAGTGAGAGTATTCAAGTACTTACGATATACTCGGAATTATGGCCTGCATTATACCAGATACCCAGCTGTTCTGGAAGGATACAGTGATGCGAACTGGATATCTGATATAAAAGACTCAAAATCTACTAGTGGATATGTATTCACACTAGCAGGAGCAGCCGTATCTTGAAAATCCTGTAAACAAACTGTTATAGCCAGATCCACAATGGAATCTGAATTTATAGCATTAGATAAATGTGGTGAAGAGGCTGAATGGCTACGCCATTTCTTAGAGGATATTCCAAAATGGCAAAAACCTGTGCCACCAATAAGTATACATTGTGATAGTCAATCTGCGATTGGAAGAGCACAGAGTAATATGTATAATGGTAAATCTAGACATATACGTCGTAGACATAATACCATTAGACAACTACTCTCAACAGGAATTATCTCTATTGACTACGTAAAGTCAAGGGATAATATTGCGGATCCGCTAACCAAAGGGTTAAACAGAGAGTTAGTTGAGAAATCGACAAGAAGAATGGGACTGAAGCCCATGAAAGAATAAGTTGGTATAAAGGAAACCCAATCTAGTTGACTGGAGATCCTAAGATCTAGGTTCAAAGGGACAACCTAATTATATAAACTTAGTGATGTCACTGTGGGGGTTATCCCTAAAACCATTCCTATATAAAATAACAGTGATATTGTAATGGAAAGGATAGCATTTTGCTTTAATGATTCTTAAGTGGAGTAAACAAATTACTCAAAATTAAGTAATCACCTATGTGAGAGAGAAGTGGGGCCGCTTCAAAGGAGAATTATTTAAGGGCTAAATTCTTTAGAAACTCTTGCAGAACCAGGTTGATGTTCATGGCCAAAACGAACATAACTATGAGAACTGAACAAACGTTTAGATGATTCCTGTGTGAAGTGTATGGTTCATTTACATAAGAAAGCTGGACAGTTCAAGGACATCATGTCTACTGGACAACTAGTAAAGTAAATATACTTCACAAGGAAAGGTTCAAAGGGTAACACCTACCTATCCTATGCAGGTTTCAATTGTTGAACACTATCACAGAGTCAAAACTAAAATAATTTTCATTCATGTGGGGGATTGTTGGAAATATGGGATAAATTGATGGGTGAATGAATGAGAAATTGATGCTCAAAGAACACCCTTGAGTTGGAAGTGAGAAGTGGAAAAATACTATTCCCACATCGGAAAAGAAAGAAGGCTATGGAGTGCTTTATATACAGTTACACTTATTTAAAGTGGTAATTATCATAGCACAAACTCTCTGCCTCGCGCGCAGGCGCAGGGGGGGTGCAAATCCGACGCCCGACAAGTTGAAACTTGAGCGCGAGCGCACATCCCGCGTACACGATTGCAGGACCGAAAAGTGGGCCTCGCGACGAGCCCAATTTTGCCTTCTGTTTTTCTTTTTCTTTCAACTCAAACAGTTACGAATTTCAACGTGCGACAGATTATCAGCCGTTATTCCCATACGTATTGATCTTATAACGGCAGAATTAATCGGCCGTTATTCGTATTGATTTTATAACGGCAGATTTAATCGTCCGTTATTCGTATTGATTTTATAACGACAGATTAAATCGGCCGTTATTATTCCCGAATTGCTCTCCCCTCTGTTCCTTTTTATCGAAATCATTCTTCCTCTGGTTTAACACTCTCTTTGCATTTGCACTGTTTTTCGGTAGTGTTCATTTTCGAGTTTGTTCAAGTTCGCCGAAAGCTTGAAAGTGCCGTGATCTCTTCTTCGCTGTCAACCGTTGTATCCTGGGAGACAGACGTTCACGAAACCTCAATCGCATACTGGAGGGAACGAATCTGTTTTAAGGAAACTGTGTCAAACACAGGCCTCGGTATTCGTTTGTATCGATTCCGACTTTATTATTGCAATTTCGTTTCTTTACAATTCTATATTGTTTGTAATATTTATGCTAATGCCGATTTGAATTTCGTAACACAAATTACTCAAACCAATACAGATGGTTCTTCCAATATTGTGCCCAATCCCGAATATGATAACTGGTATACATGAGACCAGATTGCTCTCGGGTGGATCTTAAGCAAGACAACCAATTCAATTGTAGGTCAGTTATCTAATCTGAGCACCTCTCATGATGTGTGGAATTTCTTCTCTGCATCTTTCGCTGCTCAAAACAGTGCGCGAGTTACCCAATTGCGGTTGCAACTTCAGACGATGCAAAAAGGTAATCAAACAGTAATCGAATTTCTTCAACAAGCTACTTTCATATCTGATCAATTGGCCTCCATCGGTGAGATCATCTCACCACAAGAGTACCGAATGCATATCTTCCGAGGCCTAGGAGCTGAGTTTCAAAGCTTGGCTGTTGTAATTTCGGTTCACACTCAGCATCAACAAATGACCATGAAGTCTTTTCATGGCCTTCTCTTGGCTCATGAGGCACTGTTGGAGCTCCAGGAACCACAAACCACCCAACCAGCTGCCTTCGTCGCGCACAATACCAGCTTGGGACAAAATTCCCATTCACAGCGTGGCCCTACTGCCAATTTCAACAGCCCCAACTCAAATACGGGGCAACAGAGGAATCTTAATCCTCATGGACAGCAGCCCAACTTCAATAATCCGAGCAACTCTCAGTACTAAAATTTCAATGGCGACAAAAATCAAAGACGTAGCAATGTGAGATGCCAGATTTGCAATCACCCGGGACACAAGGCTGTTGCTTGCCACAATCGGTTCAACCAACAATTTGGGTTCTCTGGAGGCCACATGCACCAGCAGCAGTCATTTCCACCACAAATTCAATTGGCTGAGATACCTCCTCCACCATCGGTGCTTTCTCCTGATGCCTGGTATCCCGACTCGGGTGCCACACATCACATTACCAAAAATCTTCATCAGTTGTCCTCAGTTCAGCCATATCATGGCACTCAACAGGTCACCATAGGTAATGGGTCAAGTCTTCCCATCACTCACATAGGTACCCTTATTACCCGAAATTTCCGCATGTCTATTATCCTGGTCATTCCGTCTATCACTAAGAACTTAATTTCTGTTCATCAATTCTCTACTGAAAATTCATATGACTTTATTTTCTCACTGAACTATTTCTTTGTGAAGTGCCGTCGTACAGGCAAGATCCTTCTCCGAGGGGACATTAATCAAGGCCTCTACGCACTCTCATCATTGTCACCTACGTCTCTATCCTGCTTCGTTTCTCAAGTGGAGTCACTCACCCATTGGCATCGTCATCTTGGTCATGCCGCATTTCCTACTATTTCAAGAATCTTCAATAAGTTGTTAAGTCTTGTTCCAGTTTGTTCAGCTTGTCTTTCCAGGAAGAGTCATAAAAAGTCTCATCCACCAACAACTAGTAGGTCCAAGGCTCCCCTAGAACTAGTTCACTTTGATGTCTAGGGGCCTGCTCCCATCACGTCGTCCCAAAATAATAAATACTATGTTTGTTTTGTGGATGATTACTCTAAATTTTCTTGGTTTTATCTTTTTCACTCCTGCGACCAGTTCTTATCTACTGTCATTGTTTTCCTCGCCTTCGTTGAAAATCAACTTAACACTAAGGTCAAAGCTTTTCAATCTGACCGTGCGGGAGAGTTTATCTTTGCACCGTTTGTTCAATTATTGCAAGCAAAAGGTATTTTTCACAAGACCTCCTGTCCACGCCTACCCCTTTAGAATGGCTCAGCCGAGTGCAAACATCACCATATAATTGAAATGGGACTCACGATGCTCTATCATGCTTCTGTCCCCCATCATTATTGGGACTTTGCTTTTGAAGCAACTGTACACATTATCAATCGGCTGCCACACCGATTCTGCAGAATGAATCACCATGGGAGATATTATTTCAAATGGTTCCATCTATTGCTCATCTCAGAGTTTTTGGCTGTACAATGTATCCCAATCTTCGACCCTATGCGAAGAATAAACTGCAACAAAGGTCACACCGATGCATTTTCTCGGGCTACCCATCAGGATACAAAGGATACCGGTATTATTCCCCTCAGCATCGACGGTTCTACATTGTTGCTGATGTAGTGTTTGACGAATTAGATCTCCCTTATGTGCAAAACACTCTGCAATCATCTTCGGAGGCTGCCGCAACCATTCAGCCGCTTATTTCTGCTGAGTGGTCTAGAACTCCTCTGCCACAGCAACCACCACGCGAGCCTTGTTCTCCCTCTAATTGCGATTTGCAGTATGCTAATTCCTTGCTGCAAAATCAGTGCAATTTAGGTGTGTCCGAAACCTCACTGCATGAACCCGCTGATGGGTCTCCCTCTCAGTCCGTAGCTTCACCAATCCTGCCAACAGCTTCTCCTCCAAATCCACCAGATCAGCTGACACATCCTATGGTGACATGCCTTCATGATGGCACTTTAGCCCGTAGACACATTCGCACTGATCACACTTATGCGTTGGCCACCTCTATGTCAAATTTTGTCACACCTTCTTGCTTTAGTCAAACTGTGAAAGATGCAAATTGGCGTACGGCTATGGCAGATGAATACACTACCCCCATAAAAAATCAGACCTGGACATTAGTGTCTCCTCCTCCGAATTGTAAACCCATCGGCTGCAAATGGGTCTTCCAGGTTAAGCTCCGTGCCGATGGTTCTCTTAAGCGGTATAAAGCCCTATTGGTTGCAAAGGGATTCCATCAACAAGAAGGCATCGACTACAATGAGACTTTCAGCCCTGTCGTCAAGAATGTGACAGTTCGCATTGTCCTCTCTATTGCCTTTTCTTGTGGGTGGCAACTCCGACAGCTTGATGTGAAGAACGCCTTTCTTCATGGTCATCTAACAGAAGAAATTTTCATAGGAGCAGCCCCATGGCTTTGTTGATTCTGCTCATCCCCGTTATGTCTGCAAATTATAGCAATCTCTTTATGGTCTCAAACAGGCTCCTCAAGCCTAGCATCAACACCTCAGTGCTTTTCTAGTTCAACTGGGCTTCATTCCTTCAATTGCCGATTCCTCACTATTTATTCTTTATACAACTCATTATAGTATCTTCCTTCTGGTTTATATTGATGACATTATTATCACTGGGTCACCTAATGCGCCATTGTCGGCTCTCATTAAATCTCTGCAAAAGATCTGGGAGAGCTTCATTACTTTCTTGGCATTGAAATAGAACGGACAGACCGATGTATTATTCTCCATCAGGCTAAATATGTTGCAAATTTGCTTATGCGGGCCAAAATGACTAAGGCTCGTCCTATTTCCACGCCATGTATCACTTCGGCCGGTGCCCCGTTTGCCCATCTTGGTGCACCCTTCTCCGATCCATCGCTATATCGCAGCATTGTAATGGCTCTACAATATCTCACGCTCACTCACCCAAATATCGCATATGCTGTCAACACAGCTTGTCAGTTCATGCACTCTCCCACTAAGATCCACTGGCAATTTGTTAAAAGGATCCTTCATTTCATCAAAGGCACTCAACATCATGGTATTCTCTTCACTCCCAACTCTTCTTTTCAGATGCATGCTTTTTCCGATGCGGAATGGGCTAATGCTCCAGATACTCGTCGCTCTGTTGGCGGGTTTGGCATCTTCTTAGGTTCAAATCTCATTTCATGGAGCTCCCGCAAATCAATCCAGTACCGAAGCTAAGTTTAAGTGTCTTGCTGACATTACTGCAGAACTCATTTGGATAGAAGCTCTACTACGCGATCTTCATGTTCATCTGCCTGCTCCTCTTGGCCTTTGGTGTGATAATCTTTCTGCTATCTCTCTTACTGGCAATCCCATCTTCCATGCTCGCACTAAACATGTAGAGATTGACTACCACTTTGTGCGTGAGCGTGTGGCCAAAGGACAACTTCATGTTCAGTACATCTCCACTCATGATCAACCAGCCGACATCTTCACTAAAGGCCTCTCCACTCCTCGGTTCCGACTTCTTCAGATCAAGCTTACTATGACTCCTGCCACATCAGCTTGTGGGGGGATGTTAGACAGCAAGGCTACAGCTCAGCAGAGATTTCCTCCGTGATTATTTTCCTGTGTTAGAGATATAAATATATTTAGGAGATTTTGTCTTGATTTTGATTTGATGTAATTGATATTTTGTTATTTGTTACTTTAGATAGTTAACCTTTAAAGCCTATAAATAGGCACATGTACCTTTCATTAGCGATGTTCAAAAATATTATTAAACACAAGATTTGGCTACCTTTAGCCGCAAATCTTGTTGCCTTAAGATATTAATTTCTTGGGGTTTTACAAGGATGAATCCATTAGGGCTTGATTGGTGTCGCCGCAAAAGGTTTAGTAGTTCAGAATCAGAATTTCGTTAAGATTACCAAACCGTTGCGTAGATAGGTTTTCTAAGGTTTGGCCCATCTATAACACAAAAGAAAGTCGAGTAGAATGGAGGTTTGTGGTTGAGCCAAGCCTTCACAACACTCTATTCCCTTCCCTTCACATTACTTGGAAACCATTATATTTTTTAATTAACTAGTTTAAACTCAACTATTCCACATTTACGTTCCTAGAAAAAAAACGATGGGTTCATGCAATATAATTAGAGGTCTCAGGAATTATTTCTATATGTTACAAAATATGTAATTGCTTAATTATATACCTTGACTTATAAAAAAAAAACAAATTGATCGGGAAAAGGTAAATAATAAAACTGATATACCAAGTATGGCCATACTAAAACTGTGCATGAAGTTGCAAAATCAGAATACTGTGTGTAGGAAGAATTTGCGATTTAGGACAAGAGGCAAGTGAATCATGAAGTTGCAGAAGTAACGTAAGAACGAGAGATAGATAGCTCTTAAGACACACTATTAGATGGACCAGGGACATCCATCCACATACATCCGGGCCAATCGACATAGTAGGATTCAATCGTTTCAGACTCGGCCACACCAAAACCAAACGACAAGATACATTCACGACGCACGCGTGTTGCATGAGGTCCACTCCGACAATGTTTGCGTGGAAAAGATATGAATAGGTTCGCTCTATGAATGATGTGATGGACAAAGTCAATCACAATTCAAAAATTATACCAGAATGTTTGTATTTTTAGCGGGTCTTTTAAGTGGGAATTCCTTGACGTGGGGAGATTAGAGCAGAATAAAAAGGAGCTGACGATGTTATCTACCAAGTACGAACAAGCTTTCGCCTTTCACCATATCGATCAAACAAATGACTCACTCCTGCTCGTGAGTTTGAGGCAATAATAGAGATTTTCTTTTTGTCAACGGGGGACGCCAACTTGCCACTTCTTTATATTCCATCTTCTCTCGAAATCCACCTTCATCATCAGTTAAGAATCGAGGAGTTTGCACAGACCGGGTTGTCGAGAGAGAGAGAGAGAGAGAATGGCTGAGGACGGAGTCGAGGGGACAACTTTAGAGTTCGCACCGACGTGGGTGGTGGCCGTAGTTTGTTGCATCGAAGGGGTGATCTCTTTTCTCGTGAAAGGTCCCTTCATTGGGCCGGCGAGGCAGCTAAATGCATTTTGTTCCTTGACATCTCCAACGTTGTGTTGTACTCTCTCGGGAAAGACCTTGTTCATGGTATAGTAAGTCACTCTGTAGTTTGTCAAATATCGCAGACACTACGAGAAACAGCAGAAGCCTCTCCTTGATGCCTTGCAAAAGATCAAAGAAGGTGAGAGCAGACAGGAAAAGTAAAGAAAATGACATACGTACTTACGCAGCACGAAATGATACATCAAGTTTTCAGAGTTTTGCGCGTGAATGTATTGCAGTGGCTTGGAGCTTTGATGCTGCTTGGTTTCCATATCGCTGCTCCTGGTGTTTATAACAAGAATTGGGACCTTGCAGAAAGTCGGACTCTTCTTCCAGTGGAACCAACGGAGGATGACGCGGTCTTCTCGTTGAAGCGTTTCTTGCGACCGATTATTGCAGTCAAATGGTCTCTCGTGCATCGGAAAAAATCTATTTTTACACAGACACAGAACCGATTGAAAGGTTTTATGACTTGACTGCATTCTGTACATAAAGTTAGGACTTTCGGTGGTGCCAGTATCTTGAATTGCTATGGCCTTTTGTATCTCTTTTTTCAGGAATAGGTGCCATTGTTATCACTTACAGCACTACATCATCTACACATTTTCATCTTTGTGCTCGCCGTGGTCCATGTGATTGTCTGTGTTTCCACAATTCTATGTACACAAACAAAGGTGCGGCATTACTGTTGCTTAATTTGGCAAGATTCGGCCTCCTAATTTCCCAAAATTTCTCCCGGATAAATACTCCAATGTCATACCTTTGACTTCATGCGCTCTTCGATACAGCAATGGAGGCGGTGGGAGGCTGCTGAGATCTGAAAGGACGAATAGTACAAGCTTGAAGATTGTAAGTCTGTTATTGTCCAGAAAGAAAAGATAGGTGGCAACTCGGATCCTCTGTTCTTTAGATGCCCTGCTTACCTTATCAAAAGATTACTCTTTTTGTAGGTAGGAGATGAAGATTGTTTTATTTCACTGAGTGAATATAAACAAAAATTTGATTTCCTATTTTGTTACCTGAAGCCAACAATGAAACGGCGGAAACCGACCGTGTTCAAGCTGGAATTCTAGCAAATTATTGGTTAGAGACACTGAAGACGCATATATCGGAATAAATCTCGCAATTATTAGAAGCATCTGAAGATGCAATTCACGAGCAGAGTCAATTCCAAAACCTGAATGTACATCATGCGCGAAGTTATGTCTTTGGAGACTTCACCAGTGATTCAGCAATGGAAGTTGAAGAATCCATAACGACTTGATCACTAGTATTTTGTATGAAGCCCTGTTCTGTTCAAAGTCAATTAATTATTCCAGCGATTGACTTGTTCTTGGGTACTTCTTGCAGGGTCGAATACGTAGTTTTGGTTATCATTTGTGCCATTAATCGGAAGTAGCCATAAAGATTCTCAAGCTTTCTTAAGTTTGCAAAATTTCAAGCATCATGTGTTTATGACATCTCTGTTGTATCTTGGAACACTTGAATCAGTGAGGCGCAGAGCAGACTGCAAGCTGATTTTTAGCTTCTCAAATGATGATTACACTATTGTTAGATAAATCTATAAGACAAGAATGGGACTTGTAATTGCTAACTCGACATCGAATCCGTGAGTTACATCATAGCCAATTTTGGTGTGACTAGCTGATGTAGAAGGTAGATTGCTCCGGTACCGAACAAATTTCAATTGCCAAGAGACGTTTTTAGGATGATTATCATGGCTATGTATGGAGTTTTTTCGGTTCTTTTAAATGCTTCTATGGGAATAAAGTAAGCACTTCACCCGGAATAAGTCGGTTCCCTACGTTTGAGAGTCCACAAGAGATCTGGTTGAAAAAAACATGAATTTTGCTCTTATGCAATACTCTTTCGAACTAGCCTACTTCTTCTTTGTATTGGTGAGTATAAACTGGCACGAGATAAACTTTTCTATAACAGAGCTTTCGCCTTAGGACTTGCATGCTGAACTAATGCTCCCCGTCGTGCTCCAGTTCCAGTACAATTTCGGCTCTTGCACCATGGGAAAGGTTAGTTATATTGTCGCGAGACGTGTTATAGGGCGAGCGTTATTTGTATCTATTCGATCCTTATTTGCATACAGGACCAATCTATGAGGCCTAGCACTCTGTTCATGTGTTCTGGATAGAGCATTCGTCCAGTTTTGCATACAGGACCAATCCATGAGGCCTAGCACTCTGTTCATGTGTTCTGGATAGAGCATTCGTCCAGTTCCGCTGTTATAACACAGCACACTACCACTATATACAGTCCTGAAAACTCGGGTATGTTCAGGTTACAACTGCGACGTATTGATGTAATGTCGGAACTAAAAATATGGAACCAACGAAGATGCCTCTTTTTGCTTTTCTCGGTTCATCAAGATGGGTGAGCACAGGACCGTTACCATTGAAGAACATGAACTCTATTACATCAAGAGAAGCAGCTGCACTCTATTATCATCAAGAGAAGCAGCTGATAATGGAGGCGCTATGGGTTCGGTGGAGGCGCATGGGATAGCTGAGCAAGCACAAGCCGATCAGAAGGAATCAGGCCAGAAGACACTGAAGCAAAAGAAATGGGCAAGGATCGGTATGGGAACCGGCACCGACGAAAAAATGCAGAGAACAGCAATTTAAGCTGTCTTAAACTAAAATTCAGTGGGTGCTTATTGGGTGCTTAAATGTGCCTACGTAGTTTTATGAATCATCTTCTCAAATCAGTTTCCATGTAACAATCATGCAGGCATGTCTCTTGTGCATTACTCCTTCATCTTGATAGGTACAGGTTCTTTTCACCCGACTTGGCATTCGCATGTGCACTAGGTTCATGTGAACCATCGGACCATACAAGTCCCACGTGAATCTCATCAAATCAAACGGCGCCGATATACTTGGCTCGCATTAGCTTGGTGCATGGCATAATGAGAATGAGACCTACACACACGGCTTCTTCAGCTGTCATCCGTGCCTACAGAAAGTCCGCACCGTTTGAGTTGGGAAGGGTGTGATCCATCCAGTCACATTCACCCCGTAATATTTCGGTAGTGTCTCCAAGGACCGTTTCATCTCCGGAGGAGAATGTCGAGCCGACACTTACGACTAGCATTTTTAAATTAACAATCCACGTTTTGAGTGTAAATTCCTCAGGTAAAAAAAATTCAAACACGACTTGATCACAGTTGGTAATACATAGAGTAACCAGAAATTCATGTTCCAGAGGTTCGTCGACATTAAAAACTGATGTCTAAGAGATCCAAACCAGGCACTAGCAATTCATACGCCGAACCTCTCTTTTTACTCATTCCTCCGCAGCACTGGCAGCGCTTAAATCCACGCTGAGGTCGAGAACCTGCCCAGAAGAATGTAATTTGGTCAGCATCTCCCCCTCTTACCCTTCAATGTCCTATCAAAGAAGCTTGAATTGCTGCTATGCAGAGTCGAAAAAAAGTATCTTTCCGATCTTCAATCATTTCAAAGTAATGTCAGTCGATTTTCAAACTTTTTCCTTCTGACTCTGCCAATGAATTAACAACTACTTTGACTAACTGATGCACCTTATATTTATTTGGTATTTTCTGTCCTGTTCAAACTGTTACACATCTCAATAATGAATAAGCTTTTCTTCTTCTTTTTTTAACATTTTAAGGACCACTTTGGTCGTTAATTGAAGGGGAATGTAGGCTTGATTAGCAGAAGGAAAAGAGAGATTGTGCAGTAGGTGGAACTTTTGGGCAGGTTTCATGGGGCTAGGAAGTAGGTCTAAAAGTTGAGAACTGATACTGCATTGTAAATAGCCAACACCCTTCTAACCAAACCGATCACCTCCAATGCACTGATTGGACATGAGAAGAATGGGAGGACATGGCATGGCTCTATCATTTAACTAGTCAAACATTCAAATAATGACTTAAAGGCTGAGTTTACTTAGGAAACAGATAGATGCATAATCATCAGGTATAATTAATGAGAAGGGTAGAACACCAGCAATTCTAGTATTAATAGCTTCCAAAGTCTCCTCAAACACTTCCAAACGCACAAGAAAACTTGTCACAGAATATCTCATGCTCGCCACGCCAACGAAGAATTCATCATCAATATCATAGTTAATAGCAGAAGACATTTCCGAGAAGTAATTCTTACCTTTCCGGTGATCATGGCATACATGTTAAGCACATCCACAATAGTCGACTCAAAGTGGGTTGTGGCATCATAACTCTGCAGGTATAGCAAGATATTAACATAACATCAATATAATTGAAAGCTCCTGAACTCCATATTTAATATCACATAGAGAGAGAGAGAGAGAGAGAACGGAGGGGGGGGGGGGGGGGCGCGGGGAACAAAACTCACAGTTGATATGAAGCAGTTGTCAAGAGAAGGTTCATTGACTGGTTCATATCTATCATAAGTGTCATAAAAGATCTCATCAACGGGTCCCAGCAGATCAACCCCTGGCTTCAATTCTATGTCAGGTTGATCAGTTTCAGCCTCTGCCGAAACAAATGCAATGAATTTGCCCTTTGGTGCGACATTATGAGAGTATGAACAACAGAAAAGATACCTGCTCAAACATACGCATAGTTGAATAATGAGTCGAAATCAAGGAACAATGCTTAGATTATCAGGACATGAAATGGATTTAAACCATCGGTAATCCAAGGCCAACCTATTAAGCAGGCGCATGGAACCATCTGTGAAATTCAAGATCCAAAATGCAGGTATCAAATGCTATTTAGAAGTGAAATGTGGCTCAAGCAGTTCTAATCGTGACTTAAAATGATTGATTAGTAAACTTAATAAAATATCACTAATCTCATGGGAAAGATACTTAACTTGTTACACTTACATTCATCTCCTTTCCCACCTCAAATACAATAAATGCAGTTAAATAGATAAGTGAGAAGCTATTTCTCTTCGGACAATAAACATTTTGCTTTTTCCTCATTCATTTCGCGAACAGACTCTGACATCAAATATAATAAGAAGCTGTAGCTAATAATCACCAATTAGTGTACACAAGGACTTACATATCCGACTTGCGACCCAACTGTTTCTGTGGGATAATAACCTGCACTGAGTGAGAATCATTGGTGTTTGGGATCGGATGGCTCATGATACAGATTGCCCTGGCGACCTTCCCAATTTTCCTAACCTGCAGAAGTTTAAATATTCCCAATGAGTGTGATGTCCAATGTCGTTGCACAATTAAAAAGAGAAAAGGTGTATCTGCATTTTATGCGCCTTCCTGGTCATCGGGGCTTGTTACTCGTTCTTATTTTGTTTAAAACGAAAAGGACCGAGTGGGTGGGGTGTAATTGCGAGGTTTAAGGCCTTCAGGGCGGAGAAAGTAGTCATATGTTAGTGGCAAAATAAATCTTATATTCAATAACCATAGGCACTGCTGCAGCAACAATTATCTTTTTCTTAGTATCACAGGGGTGCAGCAGGCACACAAGATCTACATGCAAAGAATCTGACAGATAGAACCAATATGCACCTATTCAACCAAGCTCCACAAAATTTTTAAACCAATTTAAGCCACAATAGTCTCGTGAAAGATTACTATCCCATCTTCGGAATCAATATTATAAGTATACCACATGAGCTCATACCACTTGTATCAAACAAACTGGACTCCAACATAAGTTCGCTAACATACTGCGATGATCATGATGCAGTATCATATTCATTACCTTGTTAGGCAAGTAGGAAGGGTCACAAACAACTTTTTTGCATTTAGCAGTTTCACCCTCTGATGTGACACCAATGACTTGGCCTTCATCGTTATACTCCACCTGCAATAACAGCAACATAAAACAACATTTTTTTCTTTCTATTAGTAGCAGTTTTAACTTGAAATTTAAAAAAAAAAAAAATAAATAAAACACCACTTCATGATATTGTCAGAAACTAAGTATATAATTATTAGTCCAAATATAAATGAGAACCAAATGACATGATTACCTTGCATTCCGGTTTGTTCAACATGTAAGTCCCACCATATACAGCACTAAGCCGTGCAAATGCCTGGATAACAAAGAAAAAAAGTTAAGCAGAACCTAAAGTAAATGGTCAGGCATCAGTAACGGATTTGAGCCACTGTATCTAGAGCAGCTGATTGGGCATGCATCTGTGATGCTAGATGTACCTGAGGGAGCTCCCCCAACCCATACAATGGGTAAATATAGGGAGATCCTCCTTGAAAACGAGCAAGTGACTCTGCATAGAGCTATCAAGAGAAGAGGAATGTCAATTCAGAGCAAAATGGGAAACATTTTTCTTTCAAGCATAAGAAAAATGTTTGTTCTGGGACAGGATCATTCACCTTCATTCGCTTGACAGTATCCAGGGCAGGCTCATCTAGGAACCGGTCATCTCTATGGAGTGCCAAGGCATGGCCAATAAAATCCATGGTGTTGTCATCCAGACCATATTTTCTGTTCAAACATCAACAGAGGCATGATGACCAAGGATTCCATAGTTCAACCAGCTAGTATCCTTCTACTCATTATAATAGCCGGAACAATTCATGCAGAAGAAGAGAAAATGAAAGAAATATTTGAGTAAGAGCACCGTAAGGACTCTGCGACTTTGTTCTAGACTTTTCTTCTTCTTTATAAGTAATATCATTTACAATCCAATATCCAAAACAGAAATGCAGACAACCACTTCCCGCTACAAGCAGCACATAAAGTGGTATAAGACAGTAAACATCTAGAAAATTCAGTTATCATTTGATCAGTCGTCAGAATGGGAACTTCTAGGCGAAACACTTTGCAATTGCAGTGCAGCATTAATTTCTCTTTTAAGAGGTTGCAATGACATGGCAACCCAAGAAAATATTTAAAAACATACGCTATCAATTCTCTCGTTGTTACACGTGTCAAATCCATCCCCTCATGTGTCTTTGGATCATTTTCATTGTAATCTTGAACGTATATAAAGAACTTTCGAGCTCGACGCTTCTCAAACATGCCCATGAGTGGAGATTTAAGTGCTTCCATGTCAGTAGCAGGCACTTTGTGAACCTGCCATTGGCATTACCATATTGTTAAATGAGAGAGGAAAACCAGGCAGAAGTGCAATGATTCTGCACATGTATGTTCCAGTATACCTTTCCCTTATTGAAGACATAGCTGCCATCCACAGCTTTGAAGTACAGATACTTGGTAACATCTGTATGAATGAGGACTCGCACCAGACCACCATTTGCCATCATAAACTACACAGAAGCAATAGTCAGCAACAAATAAATAACGAGAATATAAACGATCTGCCACAGCTTAAATTGTAGGCCGATTAACAAAGTGTGAGAATTATACCTTTGGGACCATGTCAACATTATAATCCCTGCTAGAACCCAAATGTGCAGGAGGTTTGTCACTATTCCTAAATTTCTTCCAGAGCTGCAATTCACAAAGTCGTCAAAAGAAACTATTCAAACCACCTATTAAAGATAAGGCAACAATGCAGAAAATTGCCATGAACGCTTGAAGAAATCAGACCTGAATGAGATTAAGTGATGTTGACTCTGCTCCATAATAGTCATTCCTATCCATGTGCAAAACCTGGTTCAAAAGTTTCTTTCATCAGCAACAGAACAGGAATCCACAATCTATGCTAATTACCATTGTTTTGGTTATGGGAAAAAGAGTATAAGGAGAGAAACTGAGAATAGTTATTTCATTGCATATTTTGCAACATATCTCAAAATAGAAAATCCACGTGCCCTAAGATAATTACAAAGAAGATACAGAAGAGTGAATAATTTACATGACAAGCTATATGAAAGGGCTAAAGTAGCATGAAAGTTAAAAAAGAAAACGTTAGCTACATAAATAAACCAGTGGAATGGATATGATATTCAACAAATACTTGCTTCGGTAAGTTCCTATTGCATTCGGTAACATTTAGTCTTAATAATGTTACAAGGGAGCAAACACAGCTAGCTCCAGTCTAGCCTTGAATGACTTTCAGCACATCCATTAATGTAATTTTCCACGAAAAGTTTTTCGGCCAGCTGTAAAAGCAGAGTGAAGCGAGGGATGCCAGATGTAGTCCACTTGCCGACACCAGTATGGTAGAAGGGTGTGGATCCATTAAAAGTAGGCAACCCACCAAAGTATTCCGCTGTCCTATTAGCTAAGGCCAGAGCTCTGGCATACAGAGGTATTCTTATCGCAGGAATCAATATCTTACTGGATTCATGGGATCATACATTGGACTCAACTTAGAGACCAAAGAGTCTGATAGGTATAGCCACGACACACTTATCGAGTCTCTAGGGATTGGTTTATGCCATGGTAGAGCAACTTTTGGGGGCAGCTACCCATAATTTTCGCCATGAATCTCACGGAAGCGGCCAAATGTTGAAGGGGCGATCTCCTTGATTCGAAAGACTATCTGCCGCAGCGGTCCAAGTTTCAAGGAGCTTTCCGTCAATCCTCCTCTCTATCCAACGAGATGAAAAGAGAAGTGCTTCCGTCTCCATATAAGGCATGGCGACAAGTCAATCAGCCAAGCCAATGTACTACTCCACCTTCACTGCCCTCAAAGCTTGAGATCAAGTACTTCACTTAGACCGTTCAATCAATTTAGTTTACGCTCAAAAAACGACTTCACATGTACTCGATTTGCTCGAGACCGACCCAATTCCATTACAATGAAGTCGCCACTTGGATTTGCGATCAAAAATTGCGAAAACTAGAGGCGTCCACGTCCAGTGTCTACCAATCCCCATATGACACGACGAGAATCCACGATTTCACTCGAGCTCATCAGCAGCTTACATCTAAACCTCGAATTGACCGCGGACCGGATTCTCAGATCATCGCCGCTCGAATTCGTGCTGCCATTCTCACGTAAATCGGCTGGCAAAGCCACGGGCCCTAAATTCAAAAGTCTCGCTGATCCGTCCCGATACAAATAGAACCTACGACAACACGCCAGTAACCAAAAACCAAAAGGCACTCGATCACGTGAAAACGACGCTCCCAAGTCCCAATCGCGATCTCCTCAGCACCGATTCCCACCGCCCCCAATTCGAAACGTAATCAACCGACCCACTCTCCAATCCCAATCGAACACCAACTCAAAAACTGAAGTCAGCGCGTGGATCCTCACTCGCAGCGTAAACCCCCCCAAAAGAAAAGAAGAAGAAGAAGAAGAAAACTTCCACGAATCGAACGACACAAGCTACGGGATTCACGCATCGGAGGACGCGAGATCGAATCGAACCGACCAATCGAGCGAGGAAATGAAAGGAAGGAAGGAAGGAAGGAAGGAGGGAGGGAGAAGGACCTTGAGGCCGTCGACGGAGAGGAGGCCGCTGAGGATGCACTCCTTGAGGCCGGTCCCCAGCACGATGACGTCGTACTCCTCGTCCATGGTCGCCGCCGGCGATCGGGGCGAAGCAGATCAAGAGAAGGTCGCGGCCGAAGAGCGGCGGCGGCGGCGAGAGAGAGATCTGAGAGAGAGAGAGGGAGGCCGGAGAAGGAGGAGGAGGAGGAGTTGGAATATGGTGATGGCGTGCTGTCTGGAATTAAATCCGCGAAAATTTTTTTGTTTGTTTTTTTTTATTATAATAAGCTTTGTTGATTGCTGCCGCTTCCTGCTCCCTTTTATTTTATTTATTTCCTATTTTTTTTATTTTCTCTCCTCCTTCTTCTTTCTTTTTCTTTTTAAGATGTCGCGGCATGGATGAAAAGGTCTTGCTCAAGTCGATGCTTCGTGGACCTAGTAATACAAGCCGTTTCGATAGAGTCGGGCACTCATCGATGGGCGTGATTCATCCGGTCCGCTGTAAAATCATGAGTAAGAGAAGAATTTACCCCGGGGGACGAGCGATGCGCAATTTAAGCTACGTTGCCACTCGAATAATTTCAAGTTAATCTTGATTTTTCTTAAGACATTGTAAAAGAAAAAATCGGGAGAAGTACGAAATTCTTGTGCACGGTATAAACGGGTCCTAAAACTTATGGTCCGAATTCTACCATTAAGCCTCTCCTGCGGTATCTCCAGTCGAAGAATCACTATCATCTCTTAATATGGAACTTGTCTCGATTAACAATTGTGTATGTTTCAATCGTTCGACATGAGATCGCCGTCTTAACGACAACACTTAATCGAAATCGTGTGGTTCTTGCTTCACTCTCCCTTCCCCAACATAGTTAAAAGATTTGGCTTTCTTGACAGTTCCTTTCCATGCCAAAATGTTCATACAAAGTTTGGATCCTAGCCATGACAAAAGTATAAATCACGCATGTGTGACAAAAGTATAAATCACGCATGAGATCGTCGTCTTAACGACAACACTTAATCGAAATCGTGTGGTTCTTGCTTCACTCTCCCTTCCCCAACATAGTTAAAAGATTTGGCTTTCTTGACAGTTCCTTTCCATGCCAAAATGTTCATACAAAGTTTGGATCCTAGCCATGACAAAAGTATAAATCACGCATGTGTGAGTAGATGGTCTCTACTATCTCTTCATGGGATTTGCACAGCTTACACGACTTGGGTAACAATAAGGTTTAATTGAAAGGGTTAATAATATATAAAAAAAATACCAAAGTGTTACGTTTCGTGACAAATCTATTAAAATCTTAGGACAGAATTTGGGAAAAAAGTTAGGGATTTCAGCAAATTTTCAAAATGTGAGGAAGCTGTTTAGAGAAAAATTAAGGCAAAATTAGGGATTTTGGCAAATTTTCAATAGATGAGGAACTCTTGGGGAAAAATTAGCATATTTTCCAATCTCGGCTCATTTTCTTCATATCTAACTTCTTAAAAAAAAAAACGATGCCGTTTATTTATATGGAATTTCCATATCTAAGCTACATCACATCCGAATTGTTTTTAACAATTTCACCAAATATTCGACGGAAGCTAATGGAGGATAGATTTGTCACGGAGTGTACCAGTTTGGGATGACACGAAAAATAAATTGTGAATAAATATGATACGGATGTACCGGATTTTGGCGATATTACCCTAAATTAAAACTATGGCTTAATTCACTTTGATTTATGGCCCAAGAATGGAACTCGTGATTTCACTATTCCCAATGGGCTTTTCCCCAATTTCAGGCTTCTTAAGAGCCCAACTAACCAAGAACTGAGAGCTGGAAAATGCAAGATGAGTCGGTGGAAATAAACCCTAGTCCGATGTGAACGGATTTTCTTTGAGTTAATGAAATTTCTGTTTTTATCGACAAAAGAGAAATTCACAATCTGTTTCTCCGGCACAAAAAAGAAAAAAAACAGCACTTACATATTCGAAAATATAATTTCCGATCAACAACGTGTAATTCACAAGCGACGCAATCAATTTCAAAATGGGTTTGGCCGTGAAAACGCTAGGATGATGTGATTAATTTTTCGTAAGAACGATTTTTACTCAGATTCATTAATATTAGTCCTAATGTGCGATGTCGTTTATCAAACGAATTTCGAAAGTAAAGGAATTATGGATAACTAGTACGATGGACTTAATTGAAACGAAAAGATATTAGTGGGAGATGCATGAAGAAAGTGGAAGATTGTTGGAGGTACGGATCCGTATGGATAAATAAAAAGAACGTATAAGATTGAAAGATAGCCAAAAATTAGTATAGGAGGTGGCAATACTATAGTTAACAGAGTCGATGAATACTTCATCCATATATTTCTCTTTTGAACTCAAAACCGCCTACTCGTTACCGAACCAAAGATACCTCCAAAATTAGCTCAAACTACTTACCATTTCACTAATGCAATCACATTCTCGAACAAAGCCATAGAACCACGCGAATGCACATAGATACGTGACGTAGGCCTAGACTTACATGTTGGAGAGCTTGGTTCGTCGCACCTCCGGTGACCTCGGGCGGCGTGAAGGAGAGCGAGCTCGGCCTTGATGTCCCTTCAGCTGGCTCAGCAGTTCCGCCTTCGACGTCTGTCGCGGCTCGTGAGCCTCAATCCTCGCTCCGCATTGAAGAAGCAAAACGAAAAAGTCAGCAAAAGCTAGAGATCAGAGGGTCTCTCTCGAAGCAACGACAGCGAGCATGAGGACGATTGTTACCAATTGCCTTTGCTTCGTCCAAGCTTCAATGGCCGCCTCTCTGCGCGTGCGCTAGGTTCATGTGAGCTAATCTGATCATACAAGTCACAACGGAGTCTCATCAAATCAATCAGCGCCCGTGCACTCGGCTCCCATTAGCATAGTGCATGGAATAATGAGAACGAGACGTAGATGGCTTCTTCAGCGGGGTCATCCACGTCTCCAGAAAGTCCATGTTGTTTGAGTTGGAACGAGGGTGTGATCAATCCAGTCGCATTGATCGCGTAATATTTCAGTAATGTCTCCATGGACCGTTTCGTCTCCGGAGGAGACTATCAAGCAGACACCAACCACGAGCATTTCAAATAAGCATTGCACATTTTGCATGTAAATTCTTACATGTATTATCACAGTTGATAGTACATAGAATGACCAGAAACTTGTTCAAGAGATTCGTCGACAATAAAAACCGATGCCTGAGAGCTCCAAACCAGGTACAAGAAATGCATGCACTGACCCTCTCTTTTCTCATTCCTCTGCAGCGCTGGCGGCGCTTAAATCCACACTGAGGTCGAGAACCTGCTCAGAAGAATGTAGATTTTTCAGCATCTCTCTCTCTCTCTCTCTCTTTCAATGTCTTAGCAAGGAAGTTTGAATTGCTGCTATGGAAAATGTTAGAGTTGAAAAATAATTTCTTTATGATCTTCAATCATGTCAAAGCAAGATAAGCCGTTTGTCGTACTTTTTGCCTGTTAACTTCTGCCGAAGAATTTAACAATTACATCGACTAACTGATGCGCTACATTTATTTGGTATTTCCTGTCCTATTCAAGATGTTACGTGTCTCAATTATGCATAACCTTGACTTACTATTTTCCATTTTCAGGACATCTTTGATTGTTGATTGAAGGGGACTATAGGCTTGATTAGCAGAGGGAAAAGACAAGATGTGCAGTAGGTGGAAATTTTGGGCAGGTTTCACGGCTCTAGGAAGTAGGTGAGAAAGTTGAGTAACTTGTGGTGCATAGCAAATAGCCAGCACACTTCTAACCACACCGATCACCTCTATTGCACTAATTGGACACAAGAAAAACGGGAAATAACTAGTCCAAATGCATGATTACCTCGTCAAGAAAAACATTAGATTATAACCTAGAGGCTGAGTTCACGGAAACAGTCAAAGATGCATAATCATCAGGTATAATTAATGAGAAGGGTAGACCCGAGCAGTTCTAAAATTGATAATTTCCAAAGAGTCCTCAAAAACTTCCAACCCACATGAAAACTTGTCTAAGATTTTCTCATGCTCGCCACGCCAACAAAGAACTCATCAACAAGATCGTAGTTGATAGCAAGACATTTCCAAGAAGTAATTCTTACCTTTCCGGTGATCTTCGTATACATGTTAAGCACATCCATAACAGTCGACTCGAAGTGGGTTGTGGCATCATAGCTCTGCAGGTACAGCAAGAGAAGAGATTAACATAATATCAATACAATTAAAAGCTCCCGAACTCCAAATATACATCAGAAAGAGAGAGAGAGTGAGTGAGAAGAACAAAACTCACAGTTGATATGAAGCAGTTGTCAAGAGAAGGCTCATTGATTGGTTCATATCTGTCGTAAGTGTCATAAAATATCTCATCAACAGGCCCCAGCAGATCAACCCCTGGCTTCAGTTCTGTCTGAGGTCGATCAGTTTCAGCCTCAGCCGAAACAAATGCAATGAACTTGCCCTTTGGTGCGACTTTGTGAGTGTATGAACAACAGAAAAGATACCTGCTCAAACATGGGCATAGTTGAACAAAGAGTCGAAACCAAGGAACAATGCTTAGACTATCGGAAGGCCGTGAAAATGGATTTTATTAACCATCGGTAATCCAAGGCCAAACTATCAAGCAGGCGCATGGAACCATCTGTGAAATTCAAGATCTAGAATGCAAGTATCAAATGGTATTTAGAAGTGAAATGTGGCTCAAGTAGATTCTGATCCTGACTTCAAATGATAGTTTACGTAAAGTTATTTAAAATATCATTGATCTCATGGGACTGAAACTTAACTTATTACACTTTCATTCATCTCCTTTCCCACCTCAAGTACAACAAATGCAGTTAAATGGATAAGTGAGAAGCTATTTCTCTTTGGACAATTAACATTTAGATTTGCTTTTTCCCCCTTCATTTCTCGAACAAACTTTCACATCAAATAGTATAAGAAAATATAGCTAGTAATCTCAAATTAGTGTACTCAAGGACTTACATATCTGACTTGCGGCCCAACTGTTTCTGGGGCATAATAACCTGCACTGAGTGAGAATCATTGGTATTTGGGATCGGATGGCTCATGATACAGATTGCCCTGGCAACTTTCCCAATTTTCCTAACCTGCACAATATTATAAATTCCCACTGACTACGACTTCCACTGTTGTTGCAAAGGAAAAAAGGTATCTGCATGTCATGCGCCTTCATGGTTATCGGGGCTTGTTACTGGTTGTTACTTTTTTTTTTTAAAAAAAGCAAAAGAAAACAACCGAAAGGCTGGGGTGTAAAACATCTTGCGAGGTTTAGGGCCTTTAGGCCTGAGAAAGTAGTCATATCTTAGTGGCAAAATTAATCTTATTTCAACCACCATAGGCACCGATGCATGCAGCAACACTGATCTTTTCTTCAGTATCAAGGGGGTGTGCATCACACACACACACACACACAAGATCTACATGCAAAGAATCTGATTGATAGAACCTCTATGCACATATTCAACCAACTCCACAAAATTTTTAATCTATAATAGTCTCAGGAAAGATCACTAACCAATCTTACGGAATCAATATACTTGCTATACTACATGAGCTAGTACCACTTACATCAAACAAACTGAACTCCGACATAAGTTTGCTAACATACTTCCATGATCAAGATGCAGTATCATATTCATTACCTTGTTAGGCAAGTAGGAAGGGTCGCAAACAACTTTTTTGCATTTGGCAGTTTCGCCCTCTGATGTGACACCAATGACTTGGCCTTCATCGTTGAACTCCACCTGCAATAAAAGCAAAACAAAACAACTTTTTTTTTCCTATAAGCAGCAGATTTAAGTTGAAATTTAACAAATAAACACCATTTTCATGACACTAGCAGAGAATAAGCATATATTTACTATTCCAAATAAAAATGAGAACCAAATGACCCGATTACCTTGCATTCCCGTTTGTTTAACATGTAAGTCCCACCATATACAGCACTAAGCCGTGCAAATGCCTGGATTACAAAGGAAAAAAAGTTAAACATAATCCAAAGCAAATGGTCAGGCATCAGTAACGGATTTGATCCAGTACATCGAAACTGCAGCAGCGGCTTGGACATGCATCTGTGACGCTAGATGTACCTGAGGGAGCTCTCCTAACCCATACAAGGGGTAAATATAGGGAGATCCTCCTTGAAAACGAGCAAATGACTCTCCATAGAGCTATCAAGTGGCAGGCAGAGAGAATAGGAATGTCAATTCAAAGATCGCCAAACAAAACGGGAAACATTTCTCTTTACGAGCATAACAAAGATGTTTGTTCTGGGAAACAGGATCATTCACCTTCATTCTCTTGACAGTATCCAGGGCAGGCTCATTTAGGTATCGATCATCTCTATGGAGCGCCATGGCATGACCAATAAAATCAATGGTGTTGTCACCCAGACCATATTTTCTGTTCAAAAAACATGCAGAAGCAAATTGACCAAGGGTTCACAGCACCACCAGCTAATATCATTCTACTCATTATGATAGCTGGAACAAAATCATGAATAAAAGAGTTAATTGAGTAAGAGCACCGTAAAGACTCTCCAACTTTGTTTTAGACTTTTATTCTTTTTGATAAGTAATATCGTTTACAATCCACTATCCAAAATAGGAATGCAGAGGACCACTTCCTGCTACAAGCAGCACATAAAGTGGTATAAGACAGTAAACATCTAGCAAACTTAGCTATCATTTGATCAGTTGTGAGAATGGAAACTTCTAGGCAAAACACTTTGCAATTGCAGTGCAGCATTAATATTGTATACAGAGATTGAAATGACATGTCAACCCAGGAAAAGCATTTAAACATACGCTATCAGTTTTCTCGTTGTTACACGTGTCAGATCCATCCCCTCATGTGTCCTTGGATCATTTTCATGATAATCATGAACGTATATAAAGAACTTTCGAGCTCGAAGCTTCTCAAACATGCCCATGAGTGGAGTTTTAAGTGCTTCCATACCAGTAGCAGGCACTTTGTGAACCTGTCGTTGGCATTACCATATTGTTGAATAAGAAAGGAAAACCAGGCAGACCTGCAATGATTATGCAAATGTTTCAATATAGGGTTCTTCTCCACACCGTTCCCTTATTGAAGACATAGCTGCCATCCACAGCTTTGAAGGACAGATACTTGGTAATATCTGTATGAATGAGGACTCGCACCAGAGTACCATTTGCCATCATAAACTACACAGAAGCACTAGTCAGAAAAGAACAGATAAGGAGAATATAAACAATCTGCGAAAGCCTAAATTGTAGGCCGATTAACAAAGTCTAGAATTATACCTTAGGGACCATGTCAACATTATAATCCCTGCTAGAACCCAAATGTGCAGGAGGTTTGTCGCTATTCCTAAATTTCTTCCAGAGCTGCAAGTCACCAATAGGAACTATTCAAACCACCCATTAAAGATAATGCAACAATGCAGCAAATTGCAGGGAACGCACGAGGAAAGCAGACCTGAATGAGATTAAGTGATGTTGACTCTCCTCCATAATAGTCATTCTTATCCATGTGCAAAACCTAGTTCAAAAGGTTCTTCTGTCAGCAACAGAGGAGAAATCCACAATCTATGCTAGTTATCTTTGTCTTGGTTATGGGAAAAAGAGAAAGAGAGACATTGAGAATAGTTATTTCATTGCATATTTTGCAACAAATCTTAAAAGATATAATCCAAGTACAAAGAAGAGACAGAAGAGCGAACAATTTACATGACAATCTACATGAAAGGGCTAAAGTAGCACGAAAGTTGAAAAGAAAACGTTAGTACATAAATAAACTGGTGGAATGGATATGACATTTAACAGATACTTGCTTCAGTAAGTTCCAATAGTATCCAAGTAACATTTAGTCTTATTAATGTCACGAGGAAGCAAACCCGGGTAGCTCTAGTCTAGCCTTGAATGACATTCAGCACTTCCATTAATGTGATTTTCCATGAAAAAGCTTTTCGGCCAGCTGTAAAAGCAGAGTGAAGCGAGGGGTGCCAGTCCATTTGCCAATAACAGAATGGTAGAAGGGCATGAATCCATTAAAAGTGGGCAACCCACCAAAGTATTCCGCTGTCCTATTAGCTCAGGCCAGAGTTACGGCATATGGAGGTATTCTTATCACAGGAGTCAATATGTTACTGCAATCGCAGGATCATTTATCAGACTCAACTTAGAGACCAAGGAGTCCGATAGGTATAGCCACAACACGCTAATCAAGTCTCAAGGGACTGGTTTATGTCCTGGCAGAGCAACTTTCAGGGGGAGCAACCTATAATATTTGGCATGAAACTTACGGAAGCAACCAATTGTTGAAGGGGCAATCTCCTTGATTTGACATACTATCTGCTGCATCAGTCTAAATTTCAAAGAGCTTTCCGTCAATCCTCCTATCCATCCAACAAGACGGAAGAGAAGTGCTTCTTTCTCCATATAAGGCAATGTGACAAATCAATCGGTCAAGACAATCTACTACTCCACCTTCACTGTCCTCTAAACTTAAGAGTAAGTACTTCACTTAGACCATTCAAATTATTTACTTATGCTACTTCACATGTCGTCAATATACTCGAGAATGACACAATTCAATTATCATGAAATGTTGCCACTTGTATTTGAGATCAAACATAGCGAAAACTGGAGGGTATCCATGTCCAATGTCTACTGATCACCATAAGATAGGATGCAAGTTCACAATTTCACTCGAGCTCATCAGCAGCTTAAAACTACTACTGTAAAGCTCAAACTAACTGCAGACCGGTTGCTCGGATCATCTCCGCTTGAATTAGCATTGCCATTCTCATGTAAACCGGCTAGCAAAGCAAGGTGCTCTATTCAAGAGTCTCGCTCATCTGTCCCATTACATCAAAAAACCAAGGCACTTACTCACATCAAAACTCTCAAGTCCCAATCGCGATCTCCTCAGCATCGATGTCCACCGCTCCCAATTCGAACATAATCAACCGACTCTCCAATACAAATGAACACCAACTCAAAAACTGAAGTCAGCGCAGCGTGAACCCGAAAAAAAAAAAATATAACCTCCACGAATCTAACGACGCAAGCTGAATTTCGCCAGAAAAAATCAAAAGCCACACGACTCTTGTCTGTGAGGATTCAGACATCGGATGACGTGAGAATAAATCGAACCAACCAGTTGAGCGAGGAAATGACCGGAGGAGGAGGAAGAGAGACCTTGAGGCCGTCGACGGAGAGGAGGCCGCTGAGGATGCACTCCTTGAGGCCGGTCCCGAGCACGATGACGTCGTACTCGTCGTCCATGTTCGCCGACCGGTGAGAGCAGATCGAGTGGTCTGGGAGGAGAGCGGCAGATGTTTAAAAAGCCGGAAGAAGACCAGGAAGGTGACGGGGGGAATACGTGCCGTCTGCAATGAAGGCGGGAATATCTTACAAAAGGACGCTGGAGTTCGTTGTTTGATCATGAAGGGAGAGGCAGGCATATATGACAAACTTGTGGATTGCGGTTGCTTCCCGCTCATTTTGCTCTTTATTTCTATTATTGTCACTTTAAATAATTTGTTCCTTTTTTCCCCATTGTTTAGTATTGTGGTGTAGATGAGAAGGTCTCCGATGAACTCGATGCGTCGTGGGACCGAGCAACACGAGCCGTTTCGATAAAGCGGGGGTCATTCATCGATAGCCGAGACACATCCTGTCCACCATGGATCAAGAGTAAGTGAGAATTTGTCTCGAGCAATATGCAATACCAACCTGTAGTGATTGGTTTCCAGTTTTTACAGAGATCAATTCTTAATTTTTAGAATCTAGAATTTACCATATATATCCTAGAACTGAGGATTTTAGAATCTGGAACATATCCCGTATATCCTGAAATTGACTCTCGAACCGAAACTACGGTGCCAGTCAATTCCTTCGTTGCAGGTGCATTCTAATGGGCACATATCTTCCACCTCTACAAGAGAAAGTTTAAAGCTAATCGTAGTAATAGTAGAAGAACATATTGAATAACACTAGTAATGAAATTATGTTTCGAATTATAAAAGTTTGATATAAAAGATCCATAGATACTACTAGTTTTAGGGTTATCTCGGTTCGGTCCGATATTCTGGATCCCGATTCGATTCTTCGGCTCTACGGTTACCGGTCCGATTTGATTAGGTTCCTACCCGGAATTCGGGAGATATTAGTTCCAAAAAATTTGGAACCATATCGATGAGTCCCGGAATCGAGAACTAGACCAATTTTTAGGGTCAATCCAATCCGATTCTCGATTCTACTTGGGGCTCATGCTCACCCTTATTATAAATAACCCATCTAAAGAATAGCATGCCTCATTTTCAAATTAATCATGGCTTTTCATTAGGGAAAATTGTCCAAAAAATCCTAAACCTATTGCACTTTTGCCAATTCAGTCCTAAATCTTTCAACTTTGCCAATTGAGTCCTAAACCTTTTCATTTCTTGTCAATTGAGTCTATCCGGCTAATTTTGGCTAGAAATCGCTGATATGGACGCCAAGCGGCCATGTGGCGCTAACGTGGATATTTTTATATAATATTTTAATAATTTTTGAACTTTTTAAGATTTTTTTTCTTCTCTTTTTTTTCTCTTTTTTTTTTTGATTTTGAAGATAGGGCTGGCGAGGGCCGCGACGCCCTCGCCCAGATCTGGCTAGGCGAGGCCCTCGCCGGTCCCAGTCAACGCGCCTCGCCTAGGCCGACAAGGGCTACCAAGCCCTCGCCTAGCCAAATTTGGGCTAGGGCATCGCGGCCCTCGCCCGTGGCCGGTGAAGTTCAGCCAGCCACCTTCGTACCTTCGCCGGCCCTAACTTCCAAACTAAGAAAAAAATAGAGAAAAGAAAAAAAAAACATAAAAAGTTCAGAAATTATTAAAATATTATATAAAAATGTCCACGTCAGCACCACGTGGCCGCGTGGCATCCATGCCAGCGATTTTTGGCTAAAATTGACCGGATGGACTCAATTGGCAAGAAATGAAAAGGTTTAGGACTCAATTGGCAAAGTTGAAAGATTTAGGACTGAATTGGCAAAAGTGCAATAGATTTATGACTTTTTGTACAATTTTCCCATTTTCATTAAACACTGTACGAGGTTGGGAAGAGTACAAAACTCTTGTACACGGGTACAAACAGGTCCAAAAGCTCATTATCTTAATTTTATGGTCAAATCTCCAGCAAATTTGTCTACTAATTGACGATTGTTTGTATTTCAACCGTTCGACATGAGATTGTGGTATTAGCGAATCAATTGTTATAAACGTAAATCTTTATGGTTCATAATCACTAGCTTTTAACCTCATGCATTATAGATTTTATAACTTAAAATGCTCGTTTATTTATTTTTCGGAACTTAAAAATTTCTGCTATTAACAATATCAGATATACCTCGTGCGGATCTACATGGATAAATGAAAAGAATATAGAAGATGGAGGTAGCCTACTACTACTATTCGGAGAATTCGAAGTGCAATGGTGAATATACAATATATGATATGAAGGTGCATGTGCATATTCGTGTATTCCCCTCTACGTTCATCTCCAAATGAACTTGAGTTCGTGAAGAAAAATATACCCGAGGATTGGAAGTGCAATGGCCGATATCGGTGCCAATGACCTTTAGAGTGAATGAGTGGAATCGAGGCTAATTGGAGCGGGATTTGTTTCAATACAAGCTGAGTTTGGCATGCTTTGGGGAAGGACTTTGGGCTTCTAAAGTTAGGTGAAAGTCGTGGCGTTTGGTGAAAACATTTTGGATCACTTTGAATGAAAGCCGGCACCGACAAAGCCAAAACCCAAAGTAAGTCCTCCCTTGCTTTGGCTTTCGGCATTTTCGGAAAGACCTCTCGAAGATTAATGGTTTTTTCTTCCAACTTTGCCTTCGCTGATATTTTCGAATTCCTATTTTTCCCCTCATTTTTAGTGTTCATTGTCTCTCTCAACCAAAGGCACCCATTGTCTTGAGTATGATTTAATTTTTCAATTTATTTGTTCTGTTTTGATTTACGATAAAATCACAGCTTATTTTCTGCATTTTCATTAATTCAATATGACATCATGCATTCGACAATCTACACCAACCTTGTTTCGAGTAATCGTTGCACAATTATATTCAATGAGTACATCTAAAATATCCAGCTTTGACTGATGAATTTTTATACAATGTCGAAATATAACATTTTCATATACTGTTGAAATTTTCTTAGTTTTATCACTATCCCGCGTCGAGTGCTATACAAAATCTTGTCGATGAGTATTTTCCAACACTTGGGGTGTTTTGGTTTGAGTGTAATAAATTCCCGCAAATTAATTTTCTGGACTTTCACGCGTTTGGTTTGTTGAAAATAATCAGTTAATGAAAAACTATTTACGGTAAAAGAAAACGTGTATGCTTAAAGTTAGGAAAATGAATTTTCTAACCTAAAGAGAGGAAAATAATTTCCTGAAAATTATTTTCCTTTATCGTGAAATTTTTACGAAACACACCCTTATTATGCATATTTACTTGAAAGATATTTCAATCTCCAAAGCGTGCATATCATACGAAAAATAATACGTTAAAAATAGTAGAGTTTCCTTTTTGAATAACTTGACGAATGGCAATGACTCCACTTAAAAAGGGGGGAAAAAGCCATAAAGAATCTCTAAACTATGCTCACTATGAAACGTTTATCCTGAACTTTTTCTCGTGACATAAAATACCTTAAACTTGTACCTATACAACACATTTACCCTCCGTCAGATGATTTTTCAGTCAAAACAACGTCGTTTTTATTTCACTTAAGCCACATAGCTGTCATATTAACACCGTTTACTTTTTTACGTTCATGTTGACAAATTTTCAACGATTTTCATTGACGGAACTTTGAATGAGGGTAAATGTGTCACACAAATATAAATTTGAGATTTTTTGTGTCACAAAAAGGTTTAGGGTAAATGTATCACAATAGTCATAGTGTAGAAGTTTTGGTGACTTTTGCCAAGAAAAATACTATCTATCTATCTCAAACTAACCACCACTCTCTTTTTTCCAAGTAATTGTTCAATTCACGCATGTTCATTAGCTAGCCAACTCATAGGTCATCCAATTCCCTCCAAAAAGTAATTCATTAACTTCGTACGTTATCCCCGATCACGCACGAGGTACTTGATAAACCGCATCGTAACTCATTACAAACAATGTCCACCAAGACATTCACCACAAAAATGTTACCGACAGCGCTAAATGATCTCCAGCATAGTATTCGAATTCAATCAACTCACCCTCGACTCACGAATCAAAGCTCGAAAGTGAATTTAGACCATCAAGAGATACATCGTCCTAAAACCGCCGACTCATTCCGAACCAAAGAGACCTCCACATTAGCTCAAACTAATTGTCGTTTCACTAATGCAATCACATTCTCGAACAAAGCCATAGAACACGCGATCGCACATAGAGACGTGATGTAGACCTAGACTTACATGTTGGAGAGCTTGTTCGGCGCACCTACGGTGACCTTAGCGACATGAAGGAGAGCGAGCTCAGTATTGAGGTCTTTCAGCTGACTCAGCAGATCCTCACTCCACAGTGAAGAAGAAAAGGAAAAGTCAGCAAAAACAAGAAATCAGAGGGTCTCTCTCTCGAAGAGACGAAAGCAAGCATCAGGACCACCGTTACCAATTGCCTTTGCTTCGTCTGAGCTTCAATGGCCGCCTCTTTGCGTGTGCACTAGGTTCATGTGAGCTATCTTATCATACGAGTCTCATGTGAGTCTTATCAAATCAATCAGCACCCATGCACTCGGCTCCCATTAGCTTGGTGCATGGAATAATGAGAATGAGACGTAGATGGCTTCTTCAGCTGGGTCATCCATGTCTACAGAAAGTCCATGTTGTTTGAGTTGGAAAAAGGTTATAATCAATCTAGTCACATTGATCGTGTAATATTTCAATAATGTCTCCATGGCCATGGTCCGTTTCATCTCCGGAGGAGACTATCAAGCAGACACTAATGACTAGCATTTTAAATAAGCATTGCACATTTTGCATGTCAATTCTTACATGAATTATCACAGTTGACACTTGATAGTACATAGAATAACCAGAAACACGTTCTAGAGATTTATCGACAATAAAAACCGATGCCTGAGAGCTCCAAACCAGGCACTAGCAATGCAGGCGCCGAACCTCTCAATTCTCATTCCTCCGCAGCACTGGCAGCGCTTAAATCCACACTGAGGTCGAGAACCTGCCCAGAAGAATGTAATTTTGTCAGCATCTCTCTCTCTCTCTCTCTCTCTCTCTCTCTCTCTCTCTCTCTCAAGGAAGCTTGAATTGCTGCTGTGGAAAATGTTAAGAGTTGAAAAACAACTTCTATATGATCTTCAATCATTTCAAAGCAATATAAGCCGTTTGTCGTACTCTTGCCTTTCAGCTTCTGCCAAAGAATTTAACAATTACTTTGACTAACCGATACACTATATTTATTTGGTATTTCCTGTCCTATTCAAAAGTTACACATCTCAATAATGCATAAGCTTTACTATTATGTTACATTTTCAGGACATCTTTGATCGTTAATCGAAGGGGACTATAGGCTTGATTAGCAGAGGGAAAAGACAAAATGTGCAGTAGGTGGAATTTTTGGGCAGGTTTTTTTTTCTTTTTTGGTCGGTATTTTTTGGGCAGGTTTCATGGGGCTAGAAAGTAGTTAACTTGTACTGCATAGCAAATAGCCAAACACCCTGCTAACCGCACCGATCACCTCTATTGCACCAATTGGACACAAGAAAAACGGGAGGGCATGGCACTATGGCAGGGCTTATCATGTAACTAGCGCAAATGCATGATTACCTTGTAAAGAGAAACATTAGATCATAACTTAAAGGCTGAATTCACGGGAACAGACAAAAATGCATAATCATCAGGTATAATTAACGAGAAGGGTAGCCCGAGCAATTCTAATGTTGATAGCTTCCAAAGAGTCCTAAAAAACTTCCAACCCCATGAGAACTTGTCAAAGATTATCTCATGCTCCCCACGCCGATGAAATACTTATCATCAAGATCGTAGTTGATAGCAAGACATTTCTGAGAAGTAATTCTTACCTTTCCGGTGATCATTGTATACATGTTAAGCACATCCATAACAGTCGACTCGAAGTGGGTTGTGGCATCATAACTCTGCAGGCATAGGAAGAGAAGAGATTAACATAATATCAATACAATTGAAAGCTCCCAAATTCCACATATACATCACAGAGACAGACGGAGAGAGAGAGAGAGGAACACAACTCACAGTGGATATGAAGCAGTTGTCAAGAGAAGGTTCATTGACTGGTTCATATCTATCATAAGTGTCATAAAATATCTCATCAACAGGCCCCAGCAGATCAACCCCTGGCTTCAGTTCTATCTCAGGTTGATCAGTTTCAGCCTCTGCCGAAACAAATGCAATGAATTTGCCCTTTGGTGCGACATTGTGAGAGTATGAACAACAGAAAAGATACCTGCTCAAACATGGGCATAGTTGAATAAGGAGTCGAAAAACAATGAAGGATGCTTAGATTATCAGAAGCCGTGAAAATGGATTTTGTTTTTTTATCGGTAATCCATGGCCAACCTATTAAGCAGGCGCATGGAACCATTTGTGAAATTCAAGATCTAAAATACAAGTATCAAATGGTATTTAGAAGTGAAATGTGGCTCAAGCATATTCTGATCCTGACTTAAAATGATAGTTTACATAAAGTTAATTAAAATATCATTGATCTCATGGGAAAGATACTTTACTTGCTACACTTGCATTCATTTCCTTTCCTACCTCAAATACAGCAAATGAAGTTAAATGGATAAGTAAGAAGCTATTTCTCTCTTGAGAATAATCATTGATTTGCTTTTTCCCCCTTCATTTCTCGAACAGACTTTCACATTCAATATAATAAGAAAATATAGCTAATAATCTCCAATTAGTGTACACAAGAACTTACATATCTGACTTGCGACCCAACTGTTTCTGTGGGATAATAACCTGCACTGAGTGAGAATCATAGGTATTTGGGATCGGATGGCTCATGATACAGATTGCCCTGGCAACCTTCCCGATTTTCCTAACCTGCACAAGTTCACATATTCCCACTGAGTACGACATCCACTGTTGTTGCAAAAGAAAAAAGGTGCATCTGCATGTTATGCGCCTTTATGGTTATCGAGGCTTGTTACTGGTTCTTACATTTTTAAAAATTAAAAAGAAAAGGACTGAGAGGGTGGGGTATAAAACATTTTGCAAGGTTTAGGGCCTTTAGGCCAGAGAAAGTAGTCATATCTTAGTGGCAAAATAAATATTACGTCAACCACCACAGGCACTGATGCAGTGACCATGATCTTTTTATCAATATCAAGGGGGTGCAGCACGCACACAAGATCCACATGCATAGAACCTGGCAGATAGAACCGATATACACCTATTTAACCAACTCCACAAAAGTTTTAATCTACAATTGTCTCGAGAAAGATTACTAACTGATCTTACGGAATCAATATACTTATTATACTACATGAGCTAGTACCACTTACATCAAACAAACTGAACTCCGACATAAGTTCGCTAACACTCTGCGATGATCATGATGCAGTATCATATTCATTACCTTGCTAGGCAAATACGAAGGGTCGCAAACAACTTTTTTGCATTTGGCAGTTTCGCCCTCTGATGTGACGCCAATGACTTGGCCTTCATCATTGAACTCCACCTGCAATATAACAGCAAAATAAAACAACATTTTTTTACTATAAGTAGCAGATTTAACTTGAAATTTAACAATAAACACCATTTTCATGATATTGGCAGAGAATAAGGATATATTTACCAGTCCAAATATAAATGAGAACCAAATGACCTGATTACCTTGCATTCCTGTTTGTGCAGCATGTAAGTCCCACCATATACAGCACTTAGCCGCGCAAATGCCTGGATTACAATAAAAAAAAGTTAAACAGAATCCAAAGCTAATGGTCAGGCATCAGCAATGGATTTAATCAAGTGTGTCAAAACTGCAGCAGCAGCAGCAGCTTGGACATGCATCTGTGACGCTGGATGTACCTGAGGGAGCTCTCCTAACCCATACAAGGGATAAATATAGGGAGATCCTCCTTGGAAACGAGCAAATGACTCTGCATAGAGCTATCAAGTGGTTGACAGAAGAAGAGGAATGTCAATTCAGAGCTCTCCAAAAAAAATGGGAAGCATTTCTCTTTACGAGCATAAGAAAAATGTTTGTTCTGGTAAACTGGATCATTCACCTTCATTCTCTTGACAGTATCCAGGGCAGGCTCATTTAGGTATCGATCATCTCTATGGAGCGCCATGGCATGGCCAATAAAATCAATGGTGTTCTCATCCAGACCATATTTTCTGTAAAAAAATAAACAGAAGCAAAATGACCAAAGGGTTTCACAGCTCAGCCAGCTAATATCATTCTACCCATTATGATAGCTGGAACAAAATCATGCAGAAGAAGATAAAATTAAAGAAATATTTGAGCAAGAGCACCGTAAGGACACTCCAACTTTGTTTTAGACTTTTCTTCTTTTTGATGATTAATATCATTTACAATCCAACATCCAAAATAGGAATTGAGAGGACCATTTCCTACCACAGGCAGCACATAAATTGGTATAAGACAGTAAAACATCTAGCAAATTTAGTTATCATTTGATCAGTTGTGAGAATGGGAACTTCTAGGCAAAACACTTTGCACTTGCAATGCAGCATTAATATTGTATACAGAAATTGAAGTCACATGTCAACCCTGGAAAACATTTAAATACGTACGCTATCAGTTCTCTCGTTGTTACACGTGTCAAATCCATCCCCTCATGTGTCTTTGGATCATTTTCATCATAATCTTGAACGTATATAAAGAACTTTCGAGCTCGACGCTTCTCAAACATGCCCATGAGTGGAGTTTTAAGTGCTTCCATATCAGTTGCAGGCACTTTGTGAACCTGTCATTGGCACTACCATATTGTTGAAGAAGAAAGGAAAACCAGGCAGACCTGCAATGATTCTGCAAATGTATTTTCCAATAGAGGGTGTCTCCATACCTTTCCCATACTGAAGACATAGCTGCCATCCACAGCTTTGAAGTACAGATACTTGGTAACATCTGTATGAATGAGGACTCGCACCAGAGTACCATTTGCCATTATGAACTACACAGAAGCACTAGTCAGCAAAGAATAAATAAGGATAAACAATCTGCTAGAGCTTAAATTGTAGGCCAATTAACAAAGTTTAGAATTCACCTTTGGGACCATGTCAACATTATAATCCCTGCTAGAACCCAAATGTGCAGGAGGTTTATCACTATTCCTAAATTTCTTCCAGAGCTGCAAGTCATCAATAGGAACTATTCAAACCACCCATTAAAGATAATGCAACAATGCAGCAAATTGCAGGGAACGCACGAAGAAAGCAGACCTGAATGAGATTAAGTGATGTTGACTCTCCTCCATAATAGTCATTCCTATCCATGTGCAAAACCTGGTTCAAAAGGTTCTTCTGTCAGCAACAGAGCAGAAATCCACAATCTATGGTAATTATCTTTGTCTTGGTTATGGGAAAAAAGGAATAAGGAGAGACATTGAGAATAGTTGTTTCATTTGCATATTTTGCAACAAATCTCAAAAGAGAAAATCCAAATGCCCGTAGATAAGTACAAAGAAGAGACAGAAGACTGAACAATTTACATGACAAGCTACTTGAATGGGCTAAAGTAGCACGAAAGTTTGAAAAAAAAAAACGTCAGTACGTAAATAAACTAGTTGAACGGATGTGACGTTCAACAAATACTTGCTTCAGTAAGTTCCTATAGTATCCCAGTAACGTTTAGGCTTATTAATGTTAGGAGGAAGCAAACACCGGTAGCTCTAGTCTAGCCTTGAATGACATTCAGCACTTCCATTAATGTGATTTTCCATGAAAAAGCTTTTCAGCCAGCTGTAAAAGCAGAGTGAAGCGAGGGGTGCCAGTCCATTTGCCAATACCAGAATGGCAGAAGGGTGTGGATCCATTAAAAGTGGGCAACCCACCAAATTACTCCGCTGTCCTATTAGCTCAGGCCAGAGCTACGGCATAGGGAGGTATTCTTATGGCAGGAGTCAACATGTTTCTGCAATTGCAGGATCATATATCGGACTGCAACTTAGAGACCAAGGAGTCCGATAGGTAGTAGCCACAACACTCTTATAAAGTCTCTAGGGACTGGTTTATGTCCTGGACCGCCTGGTAGAGCAGCTTTCAGGGGGAGCAACCTATAATTTTTGGCATGTACCTCTAGGAAGCAACCTATACTATCTGCTGCAGCAGTCTAAGTTTCAACGAGCTTTCCGTCAATCCTCCTATCAATCTAACAAGATGGAAGAGAAGTGCTTCTTTCTCCATACAAGGCATAGTGACAAGTCAATAGGTCAAGACAATGTACTACTCCACCTTCACTGTCCTCAAAGCTTTGAGATTAACTACTTCACTTAATACGACTTCACACTTGGTCAATATACTCGAGACTAACTCAATTCAATTATCACGAAGTTGCCACTTGTATTTGAGATAAAAAAAAAAATAGCGCAAACTGGAGGGTATCCATGTCCAATGTCCACCAATCACCATATGACAGGATGAAAAATTCACAATTTCGCTCGAGCTCATCAGCAGCTTAAAACTACTACGCTAAAGCTCAAACTAACTGCGGACCGGTTTCTCAGATTATCTCCGCTTAAAGTTAGTACTGCCATTCTCAATACAAATTGAACGTAAGACAATACACCAGCAGCCAATAGTCCAAGGCACTTAATCACATCAAAACGACACTCCCAAGTCCCAATCGCGATCTCCTCGGCACCGATTTCCACCGCTCTTAATCCGAAACATAATCAACCGGCTCCCCAATCCAAACGAACACCAGCTCAAAAACTGAAGTCAGCGCGTGGATCCTTACCGCGGCGTAAACACAAAAAAAAAAAAAAAAAAAAAAACTTTCACGAATCTAACGACACAAGCTACGGGATTCACGCATCGGAGGACGCGAGATCGAATCGAACCGACCGATCGAGCGAGGAAATGAAACGAGGAAGGAAGGAGGGAGGAGACCTTGAGGCCGTCGACGGAGAGGAGGCCGCTGAGGATGCACTCCTTGAGGCCGGTCCCGAGCACGATGACGTGGTACTCCTCGTCCATGGCCGCCGCCGCCGCCGCCGATCGGGGCGAAGCAGATCAGGAGAAGGTCTGGTGGAGGAGAGACGAAGACTGGAGCGGCAGATATTTGAAAGCTGGAAGAAGACCGGGAAGGTTTTGCGTGTCGTCTGCGATTAGAAGTCGCGGGATATTTATAGAAGCCGCTGGTAATGCCGTGGCATGTAACGAACCTGTTGATTGCATCCGCTTCCCGCTCGTTTTACTTTTATTTATATTATTATCATTTAATTAATTTGTTGTTTTTCCCATTTTTAGGATTGTGATTATAGACGGGAAGGTCTCGATGAGCTTGATGCGCCGTGGACCGGACCGGGTAACATGAGCCGCTCCGATAAAGTGCGACCACTTATCGAGAGCCGGACACATCCTGTTCACTATGGATCGAGAGTCAAGTGAGAATTTGGCTTGATCAATATGCGATTTAAGGGTTGTTACGAATAATTTGTAATATTTGTGTTTCTGTTTTTTACTAGGTCAAAAAGTAGTGGTGGGACCCACTTTAGAAAAAAAAGAGGCCAAATGGGGATGCTTTCAGTTGCCGAGGGCTCTGGAAAAACTGAAAAGGAAAGTGAGAAAGAGAAAGGAAAGAACTAAGAAGAGGAAAGGGAAAAGAGGAGATAGTATTGCATCGCGCGATCTTGCCAAGCCGATTCGACTTTATATCGTAATGCCCGATAAGTATTTGTGTTCCTCGTTCGTCTAATCAAAGTAATTTTTGGAGTTATGGTTTAAATTTGGCATTACGAGAGATTCGAGCCGCGAAATCTAATTTTTTAGCTGTTGAGTTGTGGAATTTCATGGAAATGGTGGTTTATAATGTTGTAGAGCCATGGAGTTCGACAGGAGTCGTTTTGAAGCAACGGTTTGGTCGGGGTGGGAATTTTAGGGTTTTGCATGTGAACTTTGCATTGTGAACGGCTTAAATAATTGCTTTGGTATGTGATTTGTTGGCGCGTATGAGATGTTTTGTTAGCGTTTAAGCATTGTTTAACTGATTCATAGTTGTTATAGTATTTTAGGTGGTTTTGACGTTGATTCTCGTTTAATTGTTAGGATTACGAAATCATTGGCTCGTTTAGCTACTTGTTGTTAGTTTCGGGTATTCTCAGGTGAGCAGTATTATCTCTTCTTTGATTTTATAAAACCCATGTCTCAAAGAAGTTATGATTCGATATATATATATATATATATATATATATATATATATATATATATATATATATATATATATATATATATATATATATTGAACTTAAAGAGCATTTTTATTGCATAACTCGAGATCGAACATTTACTACCTTTTATTATTTGTGAATGATTTGAGAATTGGTTTTGGAAATATATTGTGAAAGGATATATATGTATATTGCGTTACGACCTAGTTTATGAAATAAGTTCAGAAATTATTTGAGAAATGCTTTTATGAAATGTATTTTTGGTGGATGAGTTGTGTTGCCAGAAAGTTATTTATTTGGTTTGTGAAATGTATTTTCGATTGGATATAGATATTAGAGGATTTTAATGCTAAAAAAAGCTGTGAACTCGAGATATGCATACAAGTTAGGATATCCTTCTAGACCGAGCCACTGATTTTGTAGGTGAAGACCTTATTAAGGCGGAATCTTGGTCACATTGTCACAAGGCATTGTGTCGTGATCATGGTAGTATAATAAGCAATAAATTAGTCAATGAAATGGACCATTGACGTGGTTTTTATGGAAATTGATCAATGGACTTGACCATTGATAATTGAATTATGATGATGGATTTAAATATGTATTTTTTACCTTTACAAAGTTTTGATAAAATGAAACAACTCTTATGTGATTCGATATGTATTTTATACCTTGAATTTTGCTTCTAAAGTTTTTGTATTGTTTGTATACATGTATAGTGGTTGCTCGATCTACTTAGAAAATATATACTACTCATTGGGTTGTGTTGCTCACCTCTCTCTGTCCCAATCTTTTCAGGCTCCTCGGCTAGCGGCCGTTAGTACGAGGTCGCTCTCACAGGACTTTTGGGAGTTAGATTTTGTGTATGGTTTTTAGGAGTTGTATGCATGTACGTTATTAGTTTGTTGGGTTGGCTAAGTTCTACTTTTACATGTTCTTTTTTGTGGATTATGGAAACTTTGGTGTTGTGATCAACCCGTTGGTTTATTTATATATGTGGTTTGAGATATATATGGTTATGTTTGAGGTTGTGTCGTTCGTGTGGAACGAAAACCGTGTCATCTCCTTTCTAGTTGTTTTCGGGGTGTGACATAATCCATCTAAAGAATCGTTTGCCTTCTTTTTTCGAATTAATCACGGCTTCTTTTCAAACATTGTACGAGGTTGGGAAGAGAATCATTATCTAAAATTCTGCTATCATTATCTCCGGCAATTTCTCTAGTAATTGACTATTGTTTATATTTCAACTGTCCAACATGAGATTATGGTATTAACGAACCAGTTATCACTGATGTAAAATCTTCATTAGTCTTAGATAAATGAGGCAAAAGTTGTTCGACCCGTGCATAAGAGATTTTACAACTTGAAATGCTCGTCTATTTCTCTTCGGAACTTAAAAACTCCTGCCTCGTTTATCTAAGACATTTTAAAAGATAACAATACCAGCTATGCCCGGTGCGATGTGCACGGATAAATTAAAGAGAACATAGAAGATGAAGGTAGCCTTACTAGCGGAAGAGGGGGAGATACATAATTAACACAATTTGGAAATAAAAACCTTGTACCCTATTTAAATTTAATATCATATATGAAATAAAACACATTCTTAAGATTAGATAAAAATTAATAATATCAAATTTGTTAATTGTACTTCATTAATGGCCAACACCCAATTATAGAATGCTCTCATCCTTCCCAATCTAGCGAATATATATGATATAAAGATGCGTGCGCATGTTTGTGTACTCGTTTCTACGTCAATCTCAAAAGGAACTAAAGTTCGAATACAAAATTGGCCCGAGGATTTGAAGTGCAAGGCCACGTTCGCATGGCGTTGGGAAAGGACTTTGGGCCTTTAAAGTTGAGGGAAAGTTGCGACGTTTGATGGAATTTGTTTAGATCACCTTAAATGAAAAGTTAGCTTTGGCAAAGGGCAAAATCCAAAGTAGGTCTTCCATTACTTCGGTTTAATTTTTTTCTTCCAATTTTGTTCTCGTCAACATTCTCGAGTTCCTATTTTGCCCTAATATTTACTGTTCATCGTCTCTCTCAACCAAACGCACCCACTATCTGTTGCTTCAGATTTCGATTGACGCAACCCTAAGGGCGATGGTTGCTAAGGGACAATCACCGAGGGTCAAGTGTCGTAGAGGATCGATGGTCGACGGTTGCCGAGATTTGGGTTCATGGGATCTGAGTTTGCACTATTTGGCTTTGCTACGATCACCTTGCTTGGGCCGCTAGAGGTTGCACGACCTCCAGCAAGGTCGTCAAGATCATGCAACCCTCGGTGTTGCCTCACCTCGGCCACTAGAGGGTTTGTGGGCTTCACCTCGAATATGACTCAACCATGCGGCTTTACCTCACCTAGGCCACCCAAGGTCATGCCACCTCAGGCAAGGGCCGCCGGGGTTCATGCTACCCTTGGCGCTGCCTCCCTTAGGTAACCCGAGGTCACATGACCTAGGTAATGCTCGGCCTGAAATCACGCGACCTCAACGTCATGTCGCTTGGCCTTTTCAACAGCTCAAGCCTCGCCGATTTCAATTACTTTCATCATGTTTGTCGGTTCTTCAATAGACGCTTTATCCCCCCTACACACCCTTCTACCCCCTTTGTTTTTTTTCACTTAAAAGTTACTTTGCCAAAAGTGCACCAAAGTAAGGGCAACAAAACAGTATTTGCTTCGAGTAAATACACCTTGAGTCAAAGATACTTTTGGGAAATGTCATTTCCCCGGATCTCCCCCAAAACGTGCCCGTGAATCAAAAATGGGAGCGTGGTGCCATCCTTGTCGAAACTATTGGGAGACAAATCCCATGACCAATGGAATAAGTCATCATTGTTTAGTTCTATTAACTACGCCATGAAATAAAAATCATAAGAGATAATGACACAAACAGTTTTTAAATTTTGGACCAATGTGTAATATGATTATCGAACTTTGGCCTAATATAGTCCTATTAGAAGGACTACATTAAACATTTTCATATAATTCAAAGATTACATTGAATACGTACTAAGAGTTCAAAGATCACATTAAACAAATTAAAAGTTCAGAGATCATATTGAACATTAAGTTAAAGTTCAGTGAATACATCAAACAAATTAAAAATTCAGGGACCACACTACATATTGAGTCAAAATTTAGAAATTGCTTGTGTCGTTTTCCCAAATCATAACTAAGACAACTAAGATGCAAACGAAAGTCAAGATTTAATTGCGAAACATACTTTCGAAGGTGAAAAATTTAAGGGTTAATACCACGAAAAACCCTAAACTGATATACCTGTGATAAATTTACCAAAAACTATTTTTTAACTACAAAAATCCCAAACTGAGACATCTCAGTGACAATTTTACCTCCGAACTATTTTTTTTTGACGACCAAAAACCCCAAACTGGTACACCTGCGATAATTTTACCTCAAACTAATTTTTTAATATTATTTTTCCGAATTTTTTTTCTTTTTTCTTTTTCCTTCATTTTCAACCTATGGCCAGCAAGGTCGGCCCCGCCGACCGCTGGAGAGGCCGACCTCGCCAGTTGCCAAAGAGGTCGGCCTCGCCTAGCAACTGGCAAGGTCGGCCTTGCTCGCCCCTAGCCAGGTTCGACCTCGCCAATTGCTGGCGAGTTCAAGCCTCGCCAGATCTGGCGAGGGGTCGTCCTCACCGTCGCTGGCGAGGCTCGGCCCCGCTGGCAACTGGTGAGGGCGGCCTCGCCCGCCCTTGGCGAGGCTTGAACTCGCCGGCAACTGGCGAGGTCGAACCCGGCCAGGGGCGGGCAAGGCCAACCTCGCCCGGAGTTCTTTGGGTGAGGCCGACCTCGCCGGCAATCTGAGAGGTAGAGCTTGCCCGGTGGCCGTGGGGCCGACCTCGCCAAGGCTAGAGGTTGAAGATGAAGGAAAAAAAAAAGAAAAGGGAAGGAAAAAGAAAAGAAAATAAAAAAATTTGAAAAAATAATATTAAAAAATTAGTTCGGGGTAAAATTGTCGCTGATGTACTAATTTGGAATTTTTGGTGGTCAAAAAAATAGTTCGAGATAAAATTATCACATGTTCAGTTTGGGTTTTTTGTCATCAAAAAAATAATTTTAGGTAAATTTATCACAGATATATCAGTTTAGAATTTTTCGTGGTGTTAACCCAAAATTTAATTCATGGAATGTATTAGATGGCGAAAATGGGGGCCCGTCTTTACCAACCAAAATATTCATAACAACGAGCACAAGGACCGTCGTACGTAACGTAAGTCTTCGAGATGGAAGTTCTACAAATTTGATCCCGTTATAAAACCCTTCGGAGCACTTGTTCACCAACCAAATGATAAAAAAAAGTTGCACTTTCCAAATCGTTAACTCTTCTCCTGATATATTTATAACTAAAAAAGAACCCAAATTTCTCATATTTTTCATCTTGTGTTTGCGCTCGAATCGCTATATTTTCATTCTTATCGGACCGTCCAAAAACGTAGGCTTACAACATAGGGAAATGAACATACTTACGGGCCTAATTCATTGTCAATTGACATCGGACACTCAATATTGTAAAGAGCAAAAAAAAAAAAAAGGAAGAAAATTGTTTTACAAATATTAAAAACTTGATCTGTTAACGAGTAGTATCGAGGCACTGTTCAAAGCTGGCACTCATTAAATATACTCGATCAAGAATAATTCACTTTTCAAAGTATTAATGATGAGTAACTCGAGAATAAACACCGCGAAATTCCCTCAATTGATTACTTAAGAAGTGGTCCAACAAGAAAAAGGAGACTCTTCTTTTGCCCGTAACGAAAATAAGAATGTTTTAAAGAGGGAAACTGTGCAAATTCCGGAGAATTCGGGGCGCACAAGTGGAAATAAGCAAAAGTTTGGGGGCCGGGGGGAGAAAGAGAAGGGGACAGGACAGGTGCGTGCGTAATGATTGCAGTGGAACAGGGCCACAGGGGGCGGGACCCACCCCACCACCCCCCCCCCCCCTCCTCCCCTACCGCTTGCGTCACGGCCCCCTCTTTATGTGGTGGTGGTGTCGCGCTCGCCCACTTTGTCCTCTTGCGGCCGCTCTCCTACCTTCTCTCTCCCCTCGAATTGTCGATTTTGCCCCCTCCTCCTCTAAAAAAAATATTATTTTCGACCCGATCCAATAATTCCCGAATCATTCGACCAAAATAACAATAATAATAATAATAATAATAATAATAATAATAATTTCCGAATTATTGTTTTACGGTGTCACTGGCTCCACCTATCTTCGAACACCCGACTAATCTTGGCGAACCGTGCTGACCGCGAGGCGGACCCCATGCTCGTTGAGACGAAGAAAGTCCCGGGATGGTATCGAGAACCAGCTTTCGCACGCGTGATTTGTTGATAAGTTCCAATAGGACCCCGATTTGCCTCGTTTTTTAAGAAATCCATTTTAATATATTATTATAGACTTTTTTCAGGAGATCGTTTGAGGACTCGATACCTAAAACTTTAGATAGCTGGAAAATTGCTTCTTCTCGTGAAATTGTTTTCGCTAAATTGGATTGCCATCCTGATGCCACCTAAGCAATTGAAAAATGTTTTCCGTATGATATTTTTAGCTAAAAGAGAATAGATTTTCGAATAGTTTACATAACTAGGTACAATTTCTTAACTATTTCTATGCATAAAGCAATATGATGTTTATGAACTTTCTAGATGCTCTTGAATACAGGTTTTAGGATAAAATAGTCAATATGCCATGAAGTTTTATGGCATATCGAAATATAATTTGAATTGTTTGATTTCTATTGCTATCCCGCATTTTTCAGTTTTATGCCATGGAATTTTAGTGTCCACTTATTATGCGTATTTATCAAAAGTGTTTTTTCAATTTCCAAAGTGAGCCTCACACGTCAAATGATAAATAATACGACGAAAATAGCATTATTTCCTTTTAACACCTCGTGCCCGAAAAAGAAGAAGAAAAATCTCAATCTATTTATCATTCTGGTGCTCCCTTAAAAATCAAAATGATCCGCTACCCTCTTTTTCATCGAGCAACACAAATCATTCATTTTCTTTCAGGAAAATAATTATTTACCACCATACGTTATTAGTCCGCGATCACACGGCCATATATTTTCACGCTCATTTTAATATAAAATGCATTAAAAAAAGGGGGGAATCACATGAATTTCACTCAAACGAGTGACGTCGTAAGTGCCGCGAAGTGAATAAACAAAAACCAAAACAGAACGGGAAAAAAAAAATCAATAATATCAGGAGCTCCTCCATTTTGCTGGTTCACAAAATTCTCAGAGCACCGCCAGAAAAAAAAAAGGAAGGAAAAGAAAAAAAATAGAGAAAAAGAAAAGGAGGGGTTTTTGCTCTCTCTCTCTTCCCCATCCCTCACTGAAAATCGCCAGGTTCGATTCTTCCCCCATTTCCTCCTCCCCCTCCTTTGCATCTCCCATCGATTCTCTCTCTCTCTCTCCTTCCCTCCGCGCATCCTGATTGTTCCGAGTATCTTCCGTCTTCGCGACTGAAGGAATCTGTGCTCTGAGCTTGGTCGCGTGTTGGTTGCTCGCCGCAGATTTCGCGCCCCGTCTCGATCGGCCGGCGGTGAAGGTCCGCGGATCTCTGCGAGGGGTTTGTTTCTTTCTCGCTCCTCCTCCTCCTCCGCCTCCGCCGCCGCTGGAAGGTTCCGATGGAGGAAGGCGTGGAGTTCTCGCCGAGGTGATGATCGAGTGGGGGGGAGCCTTTGTGTTACCTGGTGGCGGCCCGGAGGTCCGATGCGCGATGCCGCGACGTCGGTGACGATCGAGGGTTTTTTTTCCCCCGCCGATTCCTCGCTGTTTTTCCCGGTGCCGGATGGCTGCTCGGATGCGGATTCGGGCTTAGGCTGTTGATTTCCCCCCTTTTGAGTAGGTATGGGAGCTGCGGTTTTGGTAGAGGCGAGCGGGTGAGGATGTGAGGTGTGTTTTTGGATTTGTGCGATGAGTCGAGGTCGGAGTTAGTTCGGCATGTTGTAGTTTCTGGACGCGGGAGGAATTGGCTTTTGCTTGATCGGGGATCGGGGTGCTTCTCTTTTTTTTTGTTCGCCGCAGCTCGGAAGATGGAGGAAGAGAAACGCTTTGCGGCCTGGAGCAATGACTTGGAGCCGGGGAATCAGACGAACGGCGAGCGTTTCGCGAAATCTGGCGAGCCGAAACTTGAGGAGAGCGGGAATGGAGATTTCGTTGATGGAAGTGGCGATCTTTGTCTGGAAGGTGGCGAGGGCCCTAACACTCTCTGCTCGACCGGAGGTTCCCATGTAAGCGAAGACGCGAGGGCGTTGTCGGGTTGCCCTTGCAGCTCCAAAAAGCTCAAGTCCGGAGTAGGTCCGGCGGATTCGGGGCTCTCGAAGAAGGAGAAGTATGGGCCGGACAAGAAATTGAGTAGACAGGACAGGATTGAGCTGTGCAGGCTGTTTCAGGGAGCAGTGAGCTCGCATGACTGGGAGCTTGCGGAGAGTTTGATACTGTTGGCTGATCCCCAGACACTCAATGATACTTTATGCATTGCTCTAGACTCGATATGGTTCTTGAGCACTCATCAAGAGCTACACGGGATCACCGGATTGATAAAGAATATCATCGCTAATGGTGCTTATGATTTCACGAGAGCGGCTCTTAGGACTTCGTTTCTGGCTTCCTGTGTCTCGGCTTGCCAAAGTCGGACAATGAGTTTGGCAGATACAGTAACTATGATGGCCCAAAGGCAAGAACTGTAGCTTTCTACTAATAGATTATTTCCGATTGGCAAAGTTCCATGAACTATTCGTGCTGCAGTTTAGCTTGCATAGATCTGTAGAACTCAGATCACCAATGGCTATGAATCTCTATCTTTGTTCTTACTATCTCTGTCTCGCTTATGTGAAGTTATTCCGCTGCCTTGGTTATGTAAACCCTCTCGAAGCAGCGGAGCTTCATCCATTCGGATCATGCTTTATATGTTCTTTCCTAGAATCCGTGGCAAGTAGATTTGTGTACATATGGTGCTGGTTGTGTGCGAATCTTATCTTGCTCATTTCTATCCCATTTGGATATATGTCCTGATTTGTACACTGCTTTTAAGTTTTTATAGATCTTGCTTGATGGGGATTCGTGCTCCGTGAATTAGCGTCAATTTGATCAGCTGCAGGTCAAAAAAGTTGAGATACTAGTTAGCTGGTGTCCTCTTTCTAAATCCTTAAAACACATGCTATTTGTTGGGAAGGATTCCTTGTGATTAGCCCATATAAGGCAATGAACGCATGCAATGAATATGCAGCTGCTTTAACCATACTAGTGTAGAAAAATCAGCGCATGGAGCTTATACATTTCACTCCCTGTAAGAATCTCATCATTGCTTTCTATATCAGGTTGCACGAGCGTCTCCAAGAGTGTAATGGTGATGAGGTTCTGAAAGCAGAGGCTGGTGCTAAGGTCCAAAAATTTTCTGAATGGGCATTGAAGTGTATTGGATTGCATTCTCGGTGCCAAGGAAATAGAGATAGGATCAACCACAGCTCAGCTGTTGAAATTCAACTCCAGCTCTCTGCATTTAAGACATTCCTGGATCTTGCTGGTAATCATCTTACAGGGAAGGACTTCACGGAGGCTTTTGACGCTGCTTGCTTTCCTCTTACTCTTTTCTCTAGTACATTTGATCCTGGTTGGGCATCTGGTATAGCTGCAACTGCCATCCAAGGGTTGCTGGGCATGCTTGTCGAGGGGGGTGCTGACAATGTTAACCAGTGTTTTCTTGAAGCATCACGGTTTGGAAGCACAGAACTTGTGCGCATTCTGTTACAGGTGATCTTTCTAACCTGTTTATTTTCTGAAAATTCTTTACTTTAGTTTGCATGTGCTCTTTGTGAAAATATTTTCATAGAACATCATTCCAGTTGTGTTCTGTATTTTCTATTTCCCTTGACTCGGGTTTCTTGTTGATGCTTCTCTTTCCAATGCATGAGAAGCAAATGTTTTTTCTCAATTGTAATTCTTATGCATCTTTCTCATGTACGAATTTTCTTTGTTGAATGTGCTGTATGGAGTACATTAGTTAAGTTTCATTTTCAGTTGTTGCTTGGTGGATGATTTCTATAAAAACAGAGATACATACTTCTCAGGCTTATCAATGACATTTCAGTGGCATGATTTGTGTGGTTAATATTAGTGTGCCCTGGTTCTTGTTCTGATCGCCTCCACAGAGTACTGCTCGATATGAAATTATTTTGGTGCGCTATGGAATCTGGGAATCCGCTTCTGATGCCTCAAACAAACTAGAATTTGTTTGGTTTCTTGCGTAAAAGTCCAATTAGAAGGTTGATTGGTAATCTGACTATTCAGGGTAAACCATCTTGCCACCATAAATTTTTTTTGGCCTAAATGACAATGTCCCTTAATTTGACTTTTTGGGCCGAGATAATTTTCATGGTTTTAAAATGCTGTCCCAAGCATCTGGGGGTTCACAGACCATCGTTTCAAACTAACACTGACACCTCCAACAAAAATAATACAAAACAGGCCCAAGCTGGCAGAGCCTGGTCAAAGTTTTTTTTTCTTTGCTGAGCAAGATAAGTCTTGTTAAAGGCGAGAACCTTTATTCAACTCAGAGGATGCCGCCTGAGACATTTTTATCGTTTGACCATTTGTGGACTCAGATAGTCATAATATGTTCCTTTTGCTTCAACGGCTGGATAGAGGATTGAAGCTGACAAACCTATGTGAAACAAGGATAACTATTTACTGATATCCTTTCTCCAAATGAACATTTGTTACATTTATGACATGGATCTGTCAGCGTGTGCATGCACTTATTTCTTTTTCCTTCCTTTTGCCAAGTTCTTGAATTTTAGGTACCAGTTTAGATGAATTAGTTGCTTCCGAAGTATAGAAAAGGACAAGATAGATAGCTAGCTACATGCCCTAGTGCAAGATTCGAAGTATAGTCTAAATAACTTAATGGTATCCTTCAATTAAACATAGAAATTCGGATTGATATTTTTGGTAGATCAGTGTAACGTGAATGATGCATGAGATAGTGGCATATATTCTGGTGAAAATGGAAGTGAACAGGCAATTAAATAACTGAAAATATGAAGCGTGTCTTTGGATTTCTTTTATGATTTGGACTGTTCTTCAATGAGGTACAATATGGAAGTAGATGGTTGGTTTGTAGCTGTTGCCAATAACTGAATATATGAATTCTCTTGTTAATGCTTTGCTGGACGTGGTTCAGAGCTTGAGCTTTGTTTATATGTATGCTTGTATGTCTGCTTTCTTGACTACTAGCCACGGGTTTTTTTAGAATATTCATGTTGAAGAGTACCTTTGTTCATTACTATAGTTTTACAGTAGTTTTTTTTTTTTTTGATAAACTTACAGATTATTTGGTTTGTTCTGTCAGATTGCTCAGAGGAACAGCTTGGATGTTGATGTCGACTTGGCTTTGGGTTTTGCTTCTCACTATTGCAAGATTGGGACAATGGAGTGTCTAGTTGAAGAGGGGAATGCAATGGCTTTCTTGGGTCCTTTGTTGAGGGCAGCGGAGAGGGGTTGTTTGGAGGTTGTGCAGTGGTTTGTGAGGAGGCGCTGTCGAGATATGGAGCTTTGCCTTGCCCTAACTGCTGCAACAGCTAGCAGCCAAGTGGAAGTCGCTGCGTATCTCCTCCCTCATGTTCCTCAACCCAACCTCACTGCTCTCAGTGTTGAAATTCTTAAAGCCGCCGGTGAACGAAGTGGTGGTTCTCTGGATGGTGTAGCTTTTCTAATGCGATCGGATTTTCTTGGGGATCCGGTTGCAACTTATGCTGTCGCTGACAGCATTGCTAGGTCAGAAGATGAGTCGATAGATCCTTTACTGCGGGCTTTTCTTCAAGAGCACTGGTCAGAGGCAGCTTTTGTTGATGGGCTGAGGCAAGGCCAAATACATTACATGAATTTCATGCGGATACTGAAGCGGGGTGAGTCTCCATTATGCTTGACAGATATTCCTGGACCTCTGAGGGCCGCGATCGCCTATCTGCCATTGTACAGAGAGTGCACTGAGGCAGGTGGCTCCTTGCTGTCCCAAAGACTCAGGGGACAGCTTGTTGAGGCCGTGAGAAGGCTCGAGAATGCAGCCTTAGAGCCAGTACGCCCTTGCAGAGAGCTCTTATCTATTTTGGAGCATCACCTTCCTCGATTTTTGCTCAGTGCTCCGAATGTTGCCTAGCAAGAGTTTTCCTTGCGGCACCCTTTTTTCTCCGTGCTTTTACTTCTCTCTATCCCTCTATATTTCCTACAAATCACTGATAATAATCGCATGAAAGCGGGTTGAAGGTGAGAAAGATCTTCGAAGGTAGATGAGATTTTCGTTGAAGTGTCGCCTTGCTGGCTAAAGCTGTAGTGCCTCTCGGCTTATCTGCCGCATCATCCTCGTGTGCCACCGTATGAAGAGTATGGGTATTGATCTAAATATGTAAGAAGACAGAACAAACTTGGATGTGCATAGTTTGTTGGCAAGCTCCTTAGTTTTATTGTAATACCCGTGGCCGACTTCTTACTTCCTATGATCCCTTTTTGGTCGGGTCATGTGGCTTCTCTCGGGGGTAAAGAAGGGTGGGTACCGATCTTATACACGTCTTAAAAGATGCTTCAATGGCTGTGGAAAGCGACTTGCATACTGTAATGCTATGTTGGTCTAGTTAATGCTTCCTCGCAATCTTTTTACAGCTAGTGCTTGATCGGCTCAAAACACGTACAAGCTTGAAAAGACTTTTGTTTGGTAATCCAAACATCATTGCTTCCATTTAGAATGGAAACAAAGGACATTATCATAAGTTTTGGTCCTTGTGATTGAAAACGCGGAAAAATGATACTTTTTTACGGTCCCGTCGTCGAAACAACCAACTGGAGAAAACTCTTCAGCAACGGTTGCTGTGCTTTTGTCTGGTTTAGCTAAGGGTCCAGAGACTCATTGTGCTCCGGTGATGCGGCGCATCTCGCCGCCAACCTTAGGCAAAAATTGGTGGCGAGTTAAGACACTCACCGCCATGACTCGGCGAGGGACACCGTCCCTCGCCGAGATCATGGCACTTGTGACTGCCCTTTCCTGAGCATGGCGAGAGTCCCGACGAGGGTCTGGTGACCGTTGCTGATGGTTTTGTGATGGCCCATGTGGCCTCTCTGTCTTTCTCTCTCTCCCTCACTCTCCCCCTCCAGTTCTTTTCTTTGGGTTTTCTGAAAATTTTTCACTTCCGCCTCATCGTTTTGAATCCAGTACGCATCGGGATCGTCATTCCTAATCTAATTTCAAGGACCGATATGAACCTAAAGGCCACAGTTTAGGTTCTCGATTGGCTAAAATAAGTTTTGAGGAGTAGATTAAACATTCGAAAAAGGTCTATACGGAACTATCGAAACCATGGATGGGACCCCACATGCTATATCATTTTCGGTAAGCAGAACTCCTATGAGTCCAATCTATAGATTACATATCTACATCTAACCACATGCGCGGTCGTGCATCCGAAACCTTGGCAACGTTAGGACTCAAGATTGGTCATTTACAAGTTCAGGTACCTTTGGTTCTTCCTTTACTGGGTTTAATTAGCTTTCAAGGACATTGATTAGTGCCATTGTTTGTGGCGAGTGCACCAAACTTATAGGCATTTGGCACTTCTCTCAGTGCCAATGGCACAAAACTAGTAATCTATTATTACATCCTTGATTACCTCGACCGGACAATAAGATTGTCAAATGCATGATGCAAATCGTTTTCACTTGATAGATTCCACCATTATACGCCCAGTGGCACCACGTCAATTCCACAATTCCCAATAGACAAAGATATATCCTGGCAAAGTTATAGATTTCATTTCAAGTTCCTGACAGAGCAAGTGTTGACCAGATACGCAAAGGATAACAATGGCATGTACAGGTCGCGGCATGCACAATTTAACCGATGTCTCATGACCGCAATTTATGAGAAGTCGATGTTAAAGAGCATCTCAACTGAGGTATCGAAGTACCAATGAAGGAAACGTTTGAAAATCCTCTTTCTTCTTTCTCCTCTTTGAACACCGGAAGATCGGGTTTACAAGAATGGTATGATCGACTCACGAAATGAAACACACACTCTTTACATATATGCGTACGTCAAGTCCCTCACATTGGAAGGCATAAAGGCCAGTATCACGAGCACAACCAGAATGCCGATGGGAAGCAAAAGCAACATGAATGGGGGAGGCGGCAATGGCGGGAGTATCAACGGTAGTATGAGCAATGACACCGTCAGGCATATCAACACGTACAACGACTGTAAGCTGAAATATCCCGAAGCCGGCAACAGTCTCTTGGCACTTCTCTGCCGATTGTACTCCATCTTCTTTCCCTCAGCCAACCATCTCGGTTCTGACCCCATTTTCCTGCTGTATTCTATGTTCTTGTCTGCTGGTCTTCTCACTCTCCTATCCATTATGAAACCCAGATTTATGATTCCCTGTCTCTGTCTCGGATCTGCTTGATCAAGTTCGGAACTCATCTACAATTATGAGTGCTCCTGCACGGCAGATGGGGCCAATGCTTATCTGACTACCAACCAAATGAACCAAAGGAGGGCGGACGACGCAAGTGCTTAACGTTCGATCAATTCCCTTCTCTCAGTATCCTCACTGAGGATGTTTAGGTAGTAACACCAGGCCGATATGTGCTAATTACAACTCGGAGATGCTGAAAGAACAAGCAAGACGTCTCCCGAAACTCAAGTGCATCCGGTGAATTCTCTGAACTCCATCGTCTTGTACATCCACTTGCCCGCTAAAGTTCAGATTGAAAGCCGCGAACGTCGTTCCCAACGATCCAGCTGCAATACGACGGTGAAGCAACAAGATCAATGCAGAGAAAGCACCTCCCTTGCAATCACATTTCATCCTAGTCAATTCAACAATGTCTCCTCCACCACACAATCCACACATATACCAAAACACAATGTCCCCAACTCAAAATCAAAGAGAGCTCACAGGATCCATGCATCTCTCTCTCTCTCTCTCTCTCTAAAAGGTTTCTTTTTCCTTCCAAAGATCTAAACTTTAAACAACGCTATGAAAAAATGAGTTCTAATGGACAATCAGAACAAGCCCACGAATACTAAAACACCTCCAAACGGCCACAAACTAAACCCAACACAATCAACCAAACAGACGGGGAACCAAGCTAAAGACGGGTACCTGTGATACCGAATGAGATGGCAGCGATTGTTATGTGGAGATCTCAAACCATCCGGACAAGAACAAGGAGAAGACGGCAGACAGATTCGGCCAGGGGCACATCTTCGCATCTCAGCCCCTCCGGGCGCCCCTCGCTCTCTTCCAAATTCTTCAACTTTCGTCTCGTTCTCTACTCAACTCCCCAGAATCCCAAAGACCCAGAAACGGGGGAAGGCGCAAGTGCTGCGGAACGGGTTGCGCTCGGTCAAAAATAGCCAAGAAAAAGAGATGGAGAGGGAGGTGAAAAGAACGGCATGTGAGTGATGCTCCGCTTTCCCGAGGGGGAAGGGGCGGGCGATGGGGATGGATGGATGAATGAATGAAGGAACGAACGAAGATTTAGGTGCAGTGTATTTGATTGAATTGATGAAACGTAATTATTGTGAAATTGAACTGAATTGAATTATAGGAAAAAAAAAAGTAGGAAAGAGAGGAGAAGGGAGCAGAAGGCAGAAGAAGGGAGAGAGAGAACGAGACACGAAGATGGGTCTGGTTCAGTGAACGGCAAAGTCAAGTGGGGTGATACGAAAGTTGCTTGTTCTGGAATACATTTCACATCTCTCTCTCTCTCTGCCTCTGCCTCCCAACCCAAGGTTCTTCTCCCCTGGACTCCCTCTCTCCCTGTCTCTGTCCCCACCCTCTTTTTCTCTCTTTTGTTAGCAAAACTACCGCGGTTTGCCACCCTTCCTAGGGGCGTTCAAGGAAACTGAAACCCCCCACCCGGAAATCGGCAGTTTCCGTGAGGATTAATCCGATTTTCAGTTCCAATTTATTAGAACCGGTGAGTACCGATCCAATTTTCGATTCTAGGTATAGAACCGCCCACTTGATCACCCAGACCGGATCGATAATATATATAGTTTTTCGAAAAAAATTTCGACCAAAAAAAAAAAATATTTTAAGAAAAATGAAAACCCTAAAATCCCTAATCTAAAGCTTTAACGCCCATCAACTGAGTATTCGTCTAGTCTCGTCTCGTCTCACTCTCACTTTGTCTGAATCGTTTCTCTATATCTCATTCATTGTATCGACTCTTAAGCTCATTGTCTACTGACTCATGGCTTCGACTCTCAACTCCCGTCAACTCACGGTCGCACCTCCGACCATTCATCGGCTCCATCTCTCGCTCTCGGTCATCTCCATTTACGTGAAATTTGATGGGACCGGTTCCATGGACCCATCAGTGAATCGGACCGGATCGCGATTTGGTTCCCCGGTGGATTCGTGGAACCGATAAGCGGTTCTCAGTTTCAATTTTTCGGAATCAATCTTTAGTGGGCAGTTTCCCGGTTCCATGATAGAAACCGTCCACCCAAACCATATTCACCTCTAACCCTTCCTATTTGGGAAAGGAAAGGTCTTTTCAGGGGGCTAAGGGTGGAGATATTTAGTTTCAGACGTGGATTTCGATTCCGACGTTTTACAAAGAGACATGACAAAAGTCTAGAGTAAGTTAAGAATTAGAACAGATAAAATAATAATTATAGCATTATTTTATTTATATCATAAGTCGATATATTGAGTTTTGTTAAATTATACTATTCTCTTTTCCTTTTCTTTTTCTTTTTACATTCTCCCCTCTCTCTTCTTTTTTCTTCCTTCTCCTCCCGAGCACCTCCTCCCCCGTTTGTGCATCGCCGCAGTCGCCACTGCCAATCGGTGACGTCCCTCATCTCCTGCCAGCCATCGAGTCTGATTGGCGCGCCCCTCTTGGCCTTATTTGCAGTTGCGATCTCATATTAAAGTCATCAATTTCAGGCGACCCAGATCGAAGGTTGCTCAAGACCGATCGACTTTTGAGGTGTGATGTTGAGCACCTCCGAAAGGTGCAATCAATTCACAGGTGCTCACCATCACACCTCGGTTCATTTATATAATATAATATAATATAATATATATATATATTTAAAAAAAAGGAGGAATTATGATTGGTTGGATATGCGTTTGATTTTTTTTTTCTCGATTTTTCCATAAAGTTGCGTAAAACGAGGGAATGTGGCTCAACTTGGACCATTTTATTTGATCGTTCATGTGTCTGAGTATTTAAAAGCAGTAAATTTAAGATGTGAGTAAATCTCCTAATTTTTTTTTTTACAAAAAAATTTCCTAAATTTAGAGGATCTGTAACCTTGATACCAACTTGATTATTAGCATGCATTGAGAAAATGTGAAAGGGTTGAATTCGATGTGTTAATAATTGTCCTGGTTAGGTGGGCCAGGCTTGCAGTTTATAACGTCTTTACTTATATGTACTCACATCTTGTAGTTTACCGCTACTACTTTTCCAGTTCTTATAATCACATTAAAGAAAAAAATATCTAACTGATTATTTAACAAGTAAGCGCGTTTATTTAAGCAACCTCGGATGATGCTACTCTAGAGGCATTTGTCTTTGTGCTCCAGTGATTACACAATTTTAGAGGTCAAATTTTGAAAAAGAAGAAGAAGATAAACATAATTTGTCACTTTGGAGATGAGAATGCTTACAATTGTAAAGTTTTTTGTCAATCTCAAATTCGTCGATTTGGAACACGAATTCGAACATTTCTGGGTTTCGCCATCCTCGTGAATTTCTAGGCAATTGGAACAAGTTTGAGTGGTCCTTCGTTCTTGGATTTCCAACTAAAAACTTTTGCCAAAGAAGATCCGACAGAGAATGTTAATTAGAATAGAGGGTAAAATCAAGAGAAGTTGCGGTGGCAGAAAAGAAACAGGAAGAGAAGGTGGAGATGGACTGACAAGCATCCCATCTTTGGTGGGAGAAGAAGATCAAGGGTAACATTGAAAACAGAAGAGGGAAAATTCCCGAAATCATCTCGAAGATGTACCGTTTCTTAAAGTTTAACCTCAGAAGTTAGATTTTGTTTCAAAATAGCCTATAAATCTATTCAATTTGATCTGATAATCCCATGAAGTAGGGTTCGTTTCTCAAAGTTTTTGCCAAGACTTGACTTTGTTCCAAAATACTCGTGAACTTGATCACTTTGACTTGCTAACTCCTCAAGCTCATCGGCATAGAAAGATAGTGACAGGCTAATGAGCAGGTGCATGTTTCGCGCCTTTTCCAGAGGCATTTTAGTTTGGAAGAAACGAAAAATGCAATCCTCTCGTGCCACGCGCATGCACATAAAAAAGCTCTGAAGAGTGTCAAATTTGACCCGCATATATAAATCGTGAAGAAAGTGCTAGGGTTTCTCGAGCATAGATCGGAATATTGGAGATGGATGATCGCTGCCAATGTGGGAGGAGAGTTGTAATGCGAATGTCGTGTTGTGGACTCGACTCAACCCAGATAGGTGCTTTGTACGTGTGAGAAATACTGGGTAAAGTCAATTGAGGGTTTTTTAATTTCGATTTTGTAGGTTGCGATAGTTCTTGGACCAAAATATCCTTGGGAAAGGTGCGAAATGAGCACGTGACGAGCACATGTTCGTCGGCCAACTGTTATTTTCACCTGTAATGAACTATTGGATCAAAATGATCAAGCTCAAGAGGATGATTGGGTCAAAATGATCAAGTTCAGAGAGTATTATCAGAATAAAATCAAATTTAACGGAGATTTTCAAAACCGATGTTGCTTAGTAATTCCAAAATCCCTAAAGAGGACGTGTAGCACTGCTTTGGATCGTGATGAATACGCCCTCTTGCGTCATGTTCTTACTTGGATGATTTGATCTCTCGAAGTGTTTATTTTTATTTTTGGCAATCTTGACCCAACCCTTTGAGTGAATTTGAATCCACAAGGCAATCGACCTGGTTGGAATTGCTTCTACTCGACACAAGAACAAAAATCTGGTGTGACTAATATTTTTTTTTTGGTAAGGTAAGTGTGACTAATATTTAGTTCTCCTAAAGATTGTTTTACATATCAGGGACCAATTCGTAGTTTACAAACTACCTATTTATTTTACGATGATAATCTTAACGATTACCTAAAGGAAAATTTACAGTATTTAATACACTTATTTTCTTGCGTGACATGGGCAATCATGTTTTAAGAATCGAACTATTCTATACACATATTAAGCACCCTAAACACGTTCCTCGAAAGAGAATCAAACAAACAATATTAAAAAGTTGGGTATTTCCTAAATTAAACAGCTGTAGCATGTGGCGCATGACCACAAAGTGGACCCATGAATAAATTGAAAATCATACGAGACAAAGGACGTGAAAATGGGGGCCATTTCATTAGCTGTGGACCAGCTCCTCCTCATCTAATTTGCTCCTGGAAGAATATAAAAAGGAAAAATTGAAAAAAAAGGAGAAAAAGAAAAACAAGAGCACTAGCAAAATTCCTCGTACAAAACTATCTTTTACACAATTAATTATTAATGCAACTTGTCTAGGGTTTGAAGTTTGAACTACAATTCTTTGATGATATATAAGTGCTCTGAGTGCCTGCAAAGACTTTGGCTTATGAATTGAATGCATCCACGCTATTCATTTTGTAACCTGCGCATTCATATAACATGTTAGGTAGTATCTTATTCATCAATAATCTCAAGTGTCATGCTAGACGTGGTATCACCAAATATTTCACTAAATTAATCATGGATACTAAAGTTTCGTAGTTCGAAACTTGAGTAGTTACAGATTGTTGTACAAGTACCGTTGAGATAGGACCGATTGATTGATAAGACATCAACCCGACACAAAGCAATAAGCATCATCCATGCATGAGATGCTTTTCTTTTGTCATTAAATGCATGAGATACCTTGCTTATGTTCCTTCGCGAAATGGTATGTTCACAATTCTTTTACCTTCTTGGGTTTTTAAATACATTAAGTCTTCTGATAAACATGGTGGAAACTCATATAACATGTTAGATAGTACATTATTCATTGATAAATATCAAGTGTCATGCTAGATGTGATATCACCAAACATTTCAGTAAACTAATCATGGATACTGAATTTTCATAGTTCGAAACTCTGATAGTCACAGATGGATGTGCACTTAGAATTAAGATAGAACCGATTGGATGATAAAACATCAACCCGACACAAAGGAATAAGCATCATCGTGCATCAGATACTTTTCTTCTGCCATTGAATGCATGAGATACCTTGTTTGTGTTTATTCGCGGAATGGTTGATTCACGATTCTTTTTGCTTATTGGGTTTTGAATAGATGCTACCTTTTGGCATACATGATGCACACTCATATAACATGTCAGATAGTATCTTATTCATCGGTAATGTCAAGTGTCATGCTAGATGTGATATCACCAAACATTTCACTAAACTAATCATGGTTACTAAATTTTCTTAGTTCGCAACTCTGATAGTCACAGATGGATGTGCAATTAGAATTAAGATAGGACCAACTAGATGATAAAACATTAACCCGACACAAGGAAATAAGCATCATCGTGCATCGGATACTTTTCTTCTGCCATTGAATGCATGAGCTACCTCGCTTGTGTTCATTCGCGGAATGGTTGATTCACGATTCTTTTTCCTTATTGGGTTTTTGAATAGATGCTACCTTCTAACATACTCGATGCACACTCATATAACATGTTAGATAGTATCTTATTCATTGGTAATATCAAGTGTCATGCTAGATGTGACATCGCCAAACATTTCACTAAACTAATCATGGTTACTAAATTTTCTTTGGTTGAAACTCTGATAGTCACAGATGGATGTGCAATTAGAATTAAGATAGGACCGATTGGATGATAAAACATTAACCCGACACAAAGGAATAAGCATCATCGTCCATCAAATACTTTTCTTTTACCATTTAATGCATGAGATACCTTGCTTGTGTCCATTCATGGAATGGTTGATTCACGATTCTTTTTCCTTATTGGGTTTTTGAATAAATACCGCCTTCTAACAAACAAGTAAGGAGCCATCTTATCATGTATATAAACAGTCCCCACTATTCCTCCTATGCATTTTGTTGTCCCCTAAATCATATTAGAGAGCAGTGATACAATTCAAACTAAGCAAAAAATATGACATTTATCTCCATTGCAGATAGGTGGAACAAATGGAACATTCGGGACTTCATCATAGCAAGTCTCTCGTTTAAGGTTTTTCTCATTCTATTTGCACTCAGAAAGAAAACAATGCAGGATGAGAGCTGTAATGAGTATGTCATGTCGTGAACCGAACTAAACCTAGCTAGGTGCTTTTTGTACGTGAGAATTACAGGGTAAAGTCAATTGAGCATTTTTTAATTTCAATTTTTAGGTTACGATAGTTCTTGGACCAAAATACCCCTAGTAAAGGTGCGATACGTGCACGTGACAATCACATGTTTGTCGGCCGGCCATTATTTTCACCTATAATGAATTTAAGGGTTATTGAGTCAAAGTGATCAAGTTCAAGGGGACGATTGGGTCAAAATGATCAAAGTTCAGAGAGTATTTTGAAATAAAGCCAAATTTAAGGGGGATTTTGAAAACGGACACCACTGCAGGGGGATTCCAAAAGAGGACGTGCACCGCTCGAATCGAAGCCAGTAGGCCCTGTCGCCTCTTATTCTTCCTCGGATGTTTTATGGATGTCTTGGATGATTTGATTTCTTGATGTCTTTACCTTTTATTTTTGGCCATCTTGACCCAACCCGTTGAGTGAATTCGAATCCACAAGGCAATTGACTTAATTGGAATTGCTTCTACTCGACTCAAGCGCAAGAATCTGGTGTGACTAATATTTATTCCTCATAAAGAATGCTGTACATTTCGTGACCAACTTGGAATTTACAAACTACCTATATATTTTTATAAGGATAGTCTTAACGAATACCAAAAGGAAAATTTACAATATTCAACGCACTTATTTTCTTGCGTGTCATGGGCAATTATATTTTGAAATTCAACTATTCTATACACATATTAAGCACCCTAAACAGCTGTAGCCTGGAGACCTGTAGACAATGGCACATGACCACAAAGTGGACCCAAGAATGAATTGAAAATTATACGAGACAAAGGAAGTGAAAGTGGGGGCCATTTCATTTCATGTGGACCAGCTCTTCCTCATCTAGTTTGCTTAGCAAAGAATATAAAAAAGAAATTTGAAAGAGAAAAAAGAAAAAGAGAACTAGTTCCTCGTACAAACTAGCTTTTGCACAATACATTTTATAATGCAACTAGTCTAAGGTTTGAAGTTCGATCACTTACAACTATTTTTGATAATGTATGGGTGCTATGGCCACTTTTTGCGTTGCGAAAGCTTTAGCTTATGAACTGAATGCACCCACAATGTCCACTTTGCAACATTTAATTCAAATGTGCATGAATGCTTCCAAGGATTGAATCCTTAATAAACATTTCTCATTAACTCAGGGCAGCATCCTTAGCGAACCGACCCCTCTTTCCCTTCTCTCTACTTTGTTTATTTTTAAATCGTTTTGCAACACCAATCCAGTGTCACATGTCGATTATGCCGCATTGTCAATGCCCCGTCACTTATTTGATGGTGCTAGTAGAGGTGATCATTGGATGAGCAGCATAATTTGCCCTGCCTAGATTTGGTCAGCATGATGGACGAAAATGGTGGTCAAGCAATTCCATTCTGGACTCGTGCCGTGTATCTGTCCAGCCAGCTTGATAAATTTGAACATACATACTTATAAATTTGGCTTGTCAAGTTCTCAATTTTAAGTTGGTTTAAGAGGATTTTATTTTCCTGATATGGGGGATATCCTACTTCTCCTATGCAAGCATACTGATATAACTTGTTAGATAGTATCTTATTCATTGATAACATCAAATATCATGCTATATGTGGTATCACCAAACATTTCACTAAACTAATCGTGGATACTGAATTTTCATAGTTCAAAACTCATATAGTCATAGATGGATGTGTGAGTAGAATTGAGATAGGACCAATTAGATGATAAGACATCAACTGACATAAAGCAATAAGCATCATCCGAGAATGAGATAGTTCTCCTGACATTAACATTAAATGCATGAAATATCTTGCTTGTGTTTATTTGCAAAATAGTTTATTCATGATACTTTTGCCTTATGGAGTTTTTAAATAGATTTTACTTTCTGACAAACAAGTCAGAAACCATCTTAACATGTATATAAACATTCCACGCTATTCCTCCTATTCATTTTGTCGTCCCTAAAATTATATTAGAGAACGGCGATAAAATTCACACTAACAAAAAAATATGGCATTTAGCTTCATTTCAGACATGTGGAATGAATGGAACATACGAGGCTTCATCATACTGAGTCTCTCGCTTCAAGTTTTTCTCATTCTATTTGCACCCTTTAGAAAAAAAAAAAAAAACAGTGAACGACCGCATCGTTTCCCTCTTGTGGTTGACCTATTTGATGGCTGATTGGGTAGCTGTATTCAAGATCGGGCGGATTACTCACAACCTAGGCAATTCGTTCGCTCGTGCAGCCGAAGTAGACAGAGCACTTCAAGCATTTTGGGTCTCATTTCTCTTGTTATATCTTGGCCGTCCGGACGCCATCATTGCCTTCTCTCCGGAGGACAGTTCACTTTGGAAATGCCACCACAGGGGTCTCATCTTCCAATTTGTTACCACCATCTATGTCTTTGTGCAGATATTTCCCAGTGACAAGTCGCTGATGATCCCAACTATACTAGTGTTTCTTGCCGCGGTTATAAAAATTATAGAGAGGACACTGGCACTTAATCTCTCAAGCCTCTAGAGGTTCAGGGAATCGATGCTTTCCATATACAAGTCTACTATTGTTGAAAAGCTCGAGTTCTTTGTTCAATAGGCTGAAGCAGATAAGAGGTTGGTTGAAGCACTCGATGCTCTAGGGCATGGATATTATGATGCGGAAGAAGCAAAGCTTCTTGAGATTATTGTGGTGAAGCATGCTTACTCTTTCTTTCAAATCTTTAAGGTCATCATCGGAGATCTCATGTTCACAAATAAACAATGGGAATTGAGCCGCAAATATATCTTCAGAGTTTCTGCGGTGGATGTGTTGAGGCTGATATCTATCGAACTCAATTTCTTCTACGAGGTGCTCCATAGAAAAGCATTGGAAATCGCTTCATAGCCTTCACCGACATTGTGATTGCTTTCGTCTTGTTCAATAATCTCGTGAGGAAGCCTCGGCTCCCCAAACTCAATGTGGAAATTACTTATACCCTTCTTTCTGGAGGGATTGCTCTTGATGTCATGGCTCTGTTCATGCTCGTTTTCTCTGCTTGGACTATTGTCAATATCGATCAAGATTCATTTCTCCACAAGCTGGTATCCGCCATGTATAGCTTGATGAAGCCCTAAACCGCCGCATGTGAAGCAGAGCCTAATGCCAATGTTGCTTACACGGTCTTAGATACACCATTAATATTTTGAAGGTGGTCAGAATCCATCTCTGCTTGCAACCTTCTCCCTATGCTCCTTAAGGAGAGTCCAAGAAAGATGTATAAGTGCGATCGCCGTTGGGGCAGCATCGTCTTTTCTATTATCTGCAGATTTTCATTTCGTATGGTTGAGAAAATCATTTCTTATTTCCATCAAGCGGGTGAGACAATCGCCAAAGGCTGTGGTTTGAGGACAAGGACATTAATGAATGAGCATAAGAAGTACGTGTCCAAGAATCCCTTTATTGATAAGCTAAGGGTCTTTATCTTTGAGGAGGAGATAAAACGTAAATCTGAGGATGCAAATAATTTGAGCAAGGTAAAGGAGATAGTCGAGGCAAGAAGTGCTTTGTCTCTCAAGAGTAGCATCGGGGGGATCGATTGCAGCAATCTTTTATCGATAGTCACCAAACATAATTTCGATACTAGTATTATAAAGTTGCATATTGCTACTGAAGTGCCGTACAACATGGAGAAACCATTTACAGCCACAAATGATGAAAGGGAATTTAGTAAAATCTTCTCCGACTACATGTTGTATCTTTTACTTAATCAGACTAATGTGGTGTCCGCCGTGGCGGGTGTTTCCCAAGTGATTATAGCGTGGACGTTGCTCTGGCTAGAAGACCTCGGCGATCATGCGATCAAGGATGTGAAGGGGCTTTGCAAGACAGTGGATGAGAGTTCTGTGCTCGATTTCCTAGACTGGAAGGATGTAGCCACAGATATGGGAAAGCTTGGGGATATAAAGTAGAAGGTGATGAGCAAATTGTGGGTTGAGATGCTGTCATATACAGCAGTTCATATCAAGGGAGAGGCACATGTGCAGGTGTTGAGCAAAGGTGGAGAGCTTCTAGCCTTTGTTCGGCTGTTGATGGTTCATTTTGGTTGTTTTTACAAACCTGAATATTGCATATATTTTTAAGAGATGGTATAAGACTAGATCACATTGGTAAATCGATAATCTCGTAAATCTCAAGCCGTCACTAGCGTAATTTTACGATTCGGTATGGCAAATATCGATTCAGTCAATTTATATTCTTGTTTGTTTATGTATAAAATGATGTAAGCTTTTGTTGTATTTTGTTATTGAAGCTATATTTCGATTGCTGTAGAATCGTGAACTCAAGATTGAGTACTACATGCAATTCTTATATCTGTGATTTGTGTTCGATGCGTAATCTCAGCGCTGATAAAATAATGGATGGCCTGTGAGATTGGAGGCGATGAAACGACCCTCGGCGGCCTCGGCAATGGCTTGGATCGGAATATCGAAAGCACGAGCTCCGAATGACCCTTGCCTGGCTCCATTTTGCGATTGTTCTCTTCATCTTTGAGAAAGCTCTGCACCTCCGACTTCCCCTGGTTTTTCCAAGAATCAAAGCTTGCTTTGCAATTTTTATAAACTTACAGGAGTCACGGTCGAATCCAATCAGTTCACTCTAACTGCTGTGTTTCGGCCATTTTAGGAAAGTGGAGCCTTTTTTTTTCTAAAGTTTTCCGGACGATTTGATTCTGTTTTAAAATATCTTACAAACTTGATCACTTTGATTTAATAAACCCGTTAAGTGGCGTTTGTTTCTCAAAGTTCCATGCACCTAGACTCGATCTTAGTCCAAAATAGCCCATGAACTCGATCGCTTCGACCAAGTAACCCTCCCGGGCTCATCGCCGTCGAAAATAACGGCCGGCCAATGTACACGTGCATGTTTCGCGCCTTTTCCGGTGGCAATTTTATTTTTCAAAAGAAAAACACATTTCTCCCTTGCCACTCACGTGTACGTAAAAATCGTTCAAGAAAGCATTGAACTTGCCTCGCATTTACGGATCATAAAGAAAATGGCTAAGGTTTCTCAACCACAGACCAAAAAATTTGAGATGGATGATCACTGCGAACGCGGGAGGAGAGCCGAAACGAGAATGTCGTGCTGTGGATTGAAGCGGACCCGGCTAAACGATTTCTACGTGCGAGAACTATGGGGTAAAGTCAATTGGATCAAAATACCCCTAGGAAAGGTATCAAATGTGTACGCGATGTGCACGTGATCGTCGGCCGGCCATTATTTTCACCGGCAATGAACCCCGCTTCAAATTGATTCCAATCCCTAAATTGGACATCCGACACCGCTTGGATCGAAACGAGTAGGCCCTGTTGCGTCATCCTTGCTTGTATTATTTGTCAATGTCGTTAATGATTTGAGTTCTAAATTCTCCCTTTCTTTTTTGTTTTGCAATCTTGACCCAACCCGTTGAGCGAATTCCATTCCACTGGGCAATCTACTTAATTGGAATTGCTTCCGCTAGACTCAAGAACAAGAATCTGATGCGACTAACTTTTATTTCTCCTGAAGAGCGCTTTAAGTTCGGGACCAATTTGGAATTTACCAACTACCTATTTCTTTCGTAAGGATAATCTTAACGAATATGAAAAAGAGAATTTGCAGCATTCAATGAACTTAGCTTTTGCGTGTCATGAATGATTTCTGAGACAAGTGGACCGATAAATAAATAAGAATTATAGGAGACAAAGCAAGTGAACAATGGGGGCCAATTCATTTCATGTGGACCACCTCCTCCTCATCTGATTTGTTCGTGGAAGAATATAAAAAAACGCAAAATTGAAAAGAAAAAAAAGGATAAGAAAAGAAAAGAAAAGAAGAGGAGTAGCAAAATTCCTCGTACAGAGCTATCTTTTACTCATTAAATTTTATAATGCAACTAGCCTAGGGTTTGAAGTTTGAACACCTACAACTTATTTGAAAATGTATACTTGCTATGACCGCTTTTCGTGCTGCGAAAACTTTAGTTCGTGAACTGAATGCGCCCACGACATTCACTTTGCAACATGCAATTCAAAAGTGCATGAATGCTTCCAAAGACTGAAGCCTCGATAGACATTAATCCATCTACTTAGGGCACCATCCCTAGCGAACCGATCCCCACTTCCCCTTCTCTCTCCTTTGTTTATTTTCAAATCGTTTTGCCACGCCAACGCGGTGTTGCGTGTCGGTTTTCCACATTGTCAGTGCCCCGTCACTTATTTGATTGTGACAATAGAGGTGATCATTGGATGGGCGGCATCGTGTGCCCCCACCTGGATTTGGCCAGCACGATGGACAAAACTGGCGGTCAAGCAATTCCATTTTCGAATCGTGCCGTGTACCCGTCCAACCTGCCTAGACCCGATCGATTTAAATTAGAAACCTAATGTTTTTAATGCTTGGGAGGTTGCTGTGGTTTTTACTTTTTAGGCCCGGAACTAGACTCGACCCACTGATAGGAGTGAGCATGGTCTGGGTGGGCGGTTCTCACCATGGAACCGGGAACCGCCCACTAAGGATTGGTTCCGAAAAATTGGAACCGCGAACCGCTCGTTAGTTCCATGGATTCACTCGGGAACCAGTCCCACCAAGCTTCACGCAAATGGAGGTGACCGAGAGAAAGAGAGGGAGGCGATGAACGGCCGGAGATGAGGTCGTGAGTTGATGGGAGTTAAGAGTCCAGACCATGAGTCAATGGGCGTTAAACTTGAGAGTCGAGACCATGAGTGAGAGATCAGACAAAGTGAGAGGGAGATGAGACGAGCCCTTAATTGATAGGCGTTGAGCTTCAGATTAGGAATTTTAGGGTTTTCATTTTTCTTAGAATGTTTTTTTTTCTTTTTTTGTTGGAAATTTTTCTTAAAAATTATATATTTATATATATTACCGGTTTGGTCTGAGTGGTCGGTTCCATGCCTAGAATCAGGAATCGGACCAGTACTCACCGGTTCTAGTAAATTGGAATCGGGAACCGGACTGATTCCCATGGGAACAGCCGATTACAGGCCGTAGGTTTTAGCATGGGTTGTGGTAGGTTTTTAGCCCACGGGACGGGTACGGAGAATGCGATCCCCGCCATCCCCCGTGCCCATCCCTACTTTCGCACAGCTACTAGTTCAGTTCATGTGTCATTATAGGTGTAGCGTTTGGCGATGATGGGTGCTAAGGGATGGTGAAATTTGGTTGAAGATATGTTGCTGCAAATGGATTCTTGACTCTGGACTAGGAAGGAGTTCGCCTGATGGAAGTCTTGCCCGCGATGAGAGATTTATTGATGGGAGATTTATTGAGGTGCACGTGCAAAAATTTTATCGAAATGGAGCTCCCACAATAGAGAATTCATGTGGCATCGAGCTGTTAAAATATGTAAGCGATCGATTAATCAATGGCTTAACTTTTGAGTGAAGTTAGATCCAACTAAATATCTTAATCATATTCAATTTGAGCTTCTTTTTTGTGAGCTCCCAACGATAAAGTATTGGTGTTCTATCGTGCGTTTCAATCAAAAGACGCTTTGGGAACTTTGTATCCATCAAGATAGGGATGTATTAGATGTTTGTGGATCATCATTTGCAATGAAAATTTATTCCTGGACAAAGTAGACATGGCTTTAGTGGTAAACATTTCATTCTGATTAATAGACAGTGAAAATTGAAATGGTTCCCTTACAGAGAGCAATGTGCCTCTGTAGAAGAAGTAAATTTTGCACTTTCTGAGATCTCAATGGTCATGGAGAAACTTGCAGATAATAATAGTTCATCATCCACGGGTCACAAAATACTGCCATCGGGAATAACCGCGCTGCGAAGAACAACCACTATTCCATCGCGAATCACATATCCTTGGTCTTCTCTGTCGCCTTCTCTAACGTTGTCTGAATTAACAATCTACAAATACAAGCTCAAAAGTTCAATTCTTCTGGACAACAGTTTCCGGGTATTCATCAGTAATTCTTGTGAGTACATGGAAGGTATGCAACGACTCAGATTGCAGGGTATCATCATTTGTTCAAGCGAAAAAGAGGGACGATCGCCATTGTTTCTTGAATGAATTCAATCTAAGTATCAGAAAAATCGACTTGCTAGCAAAAGATGTTCTGAGAGTATCTGAAATCCACTTCTTAGCAATAGAATTTCATTTTCCTTCTCACAAGAAAGATAATAGAACTTCTTGCTGTTTTGCTTACCGCCACATTTTTGCCGATCCTCGCATTCTTATCAACAATAGCTGTCCTTATGCGTGTTTTTTCCCCGATGCCGATTGGTATGCTCATGCATTTCCTGTCCACAGAATTCTGTGGAACTTCCATCTGTCATGTTGAGGTAGTTACATCATCATCATCATCATCAGTATGAAAGTTACCGGTGAAATCACAGTTCGATATCAAACCAAAGTTAACAAAGCAAGTGTTTGCATCGGTCTTGTGTGAACTAATCAGATGTTGCTTAAGAATGCTGGTCATTTCAACGCATAAGATGCAACCAAACCGAATGGTTCAAATAAATTCTCACAGAGACATGGATGGTTAGTACTTCGCATATTTGCTATACACGTGGAAATTCAACAACTCAAAGCTCGGATGCCTCTTACTTCATAGATGTCGGACCCCATGATAATTGAGTCCTCGATTATGGCCCCATCTTCAATCCTTGTCCTCATACCAACTACAGCTCCTGTGATTTTGCATCTCTACTCTTGTACATATACAGAAGTAAAAATCCAAAATGAGTGAGCTGCATAAAAGGGCTGACTTTAAATCCCTGATACAGTCGAAGAAGCTATCATAATCAGATGCAGCATTGCAGACTTATGATGCATTTTTTCACTGAAGGACTTCAGATTTTGTCGATCTATGTCAGGGCAAGGATCAGGAGAAACTTTTAATTCAATTTGTTCTGAGAACTAAAGGACTTCTTACATTGAGTATGCATCCGTCTCCAATAACACTGTCTGTGACTAATGAATCTGTCACGACGCTCGGAGGCAGACACCGAGGCAAAGTGTACACGAGAGAATCCCTTTTGAAGAAACTGTAAGATAAAAGCAGTGATTTGTTCGACTGTTGGCGAAAAAAAATTAAGAGCAAGGTGAAGCATTTTCATGAAAAATCTATGGGCAATGTGACTCTTACTCGTATCCCCTGTTGCATTTCCTTGTGCTCTCCATATTCGCTCGGTAAAACGCTCCAATGCTTCTCATGTCCTCCCAATATCCATCGAATGGATATGCCATAACCTGACAATTTCTCAGAGAAACATAAACTCTCCTAAATGCAGCGAAAAGAGGGACCGACAAAATCGCAAACAAAACAATTCGTGAAACCCGGCGCGACCTTCATTCCAGTGGATATCGCGCCTCGTATTACTTCACTGGAAAAGTCGTTTGCGCCAGGGAAACTCTCTTTTAGAAGCTTTATCATGACATCTCTGTTGATGAGATATATTCCCATGCTTGAGAACCAATGGCAATCAAATGTGTTTTGACATTTGGGATTTCCAGTAGACTTATCTTTGATCTCTACCACTCTATTCTCATCAGTTATCTTCAAAGAGCCAAAACCTGGGTCTTGGTCCCAAATAGCATTCAGGACTGCGACGGTTATATCGGCCTCGCTTCTCCAATGCAACTCCACGAGTTCCCTGTAGTCCATCTGGTAAAGATGGTGGCCTGGAAGGACCAGAAATTCGGTGACTGGATACTCTTCAAGCACCCACAGACATCTCCTCACAGCATCAGCATTCCCCTGAATTTAGAAATAACAGAAACTTCAGTAAAAGATACGAAAAGCCATAACAGCTAAAACAAATGAAGACTAACAGTTAGGGACAATGGAGGTGTACAAATTAGAGTTTGAGCTTTAGAATCATAGGAAATTAACTTGGATAAGCGATCCAATTATAGTACATTGGATAGAATTGTAGTTTAACATTTTTTTTGTCATTTTGAACCAAAAGCAAACATAGGAGTACTCTCTAATTTCCATGTTACATCAATATGATGTCATAGATTGCAATAGGGTGTTAGTATGACTAAAAAGGTTACACTGCCAGACCTGAAACCAGCCCTGGTCTTCAAGGCTTTGATACGCGGCGATCACTTCAACGAAGCCTTCCTTCCCGAGGCCAGCCCCGGAATAAGCCCTCAAGAGGTGCGAGTTCAGGGACGTGGAATTGAATTGGGTGAGAGCGTATATTTTGCTTATGCCACTGTTGATGCAGTTGCTCACTACTGCATCGATGAGCCTGTAATTGGCCGCTATCGGTATCGCCCCTTCTGATCTCCTCTTCGTCAAAGGATACAGTCTTGATTCTGAGTCATCCCCGAGTATAATCGCTGCAACACTCTAACCACACACATATATACTGAGTTAGAGTTTGATTTGCAAGAAAGTCATTTCACATTTTCATTTTCAGTGGAACGTTTTCAAGAATTGTGTTCCATTTTCAATCTTTCACCTTTTCTGAATATAGACATATATTGTTCATATGCTTTCTCTGCTTTACAGAAAATCGAAGAGGCCATCAGAACACATTCTTATAGTAGTTTTTGCCTAATATTGAAACAGAAAACCCCAGAAAAAATAGAGCCAAAACAGGGCTTTCATCAAAATCTCTGCAATGAAATGCGACCTGATTCATTGGAGGAAACTGAGATATGGACTGATGATGGCGCTGTGAATTGGCACAACGAATCTTCTGCGACCGTCTGACGCAAATGCGGGGCTGGCTCGTGCCAAGTTGCATCTTCCACTGCAGCTACACAGAATTGGATTGAGGATGCCGCATCATAATCACCAATTTAACAATTGGGATATTGTTGAAGAATGTAAACAGACTATGGACTAATTTTGTTGTTAAAGATGCCATTATTGCTTGTATTTGTAGTATGATAGAGGGAAGAATGAGAGAATATTGAGGTTTCTTCTAGTTCATGACCACCTATCTGAGGAAGGATCTTTGCTTTTGCATGGCCATGACACTGCCTATGGCAGTAAAAACGTGAGTGTCTCAGACTCTCAACACTATCAGATTGGAAAGCTGCACTTTGGTACTTTATATTAATTTATTTGTCCATTTTGATATTCACTTTGGTATTCTTTTTCCTATTGCATGTAAGAAGCATGAAGAGGAAGTTGAGTGATGGCATGGCATATTTTCTCTATATAGAGATGGAAATGTCTTGCTTGGATTCCAATCCTCCCTTTGGCTTCTTTCATCTTTATTCCTTGGGTAGGATTTCATATACACTTTCTGTTGGGTGTGAGGATGAGGACAAAGAAGCCGAGAAAATATGTTAAGCGTCACCGATATCGCGTGCCATACCGACTTAGTATTATCAAGCTAATCATATTTCTTTTCAAATTCAAAAAATTACAAAACTTATTGGTTATCGTGCCGGCGAAACGGAGAGCTGTGATTGTTCTACCGACACCATATTAACATACCACGCGATATAACTTATACATGAAGCACTTTTGCAGGACCCTATCAAAACTTTACCTCAAATTACACTCTAGTACCCTCTACTTTCCAAAATTTACATTTTCTACCCTCAACAACTTTGATTTTAAATAATCTCGTCCATCATTTTCAATTTGGCCCGCCTGCAACAGACGCTACAAAAACTCAATTCAAAAGCTTCGGTCGCAATGCTGTCGCAGTCGTTCCCGTCTTCCTCCTCCGCATTCTTCAGAGTTGGTCTGCGCAATCGAGGGCGACGGCTGAGATAAGCGGGAGATGGGCGATGCGAAATCTGGAGCGGCGGATGCCCCGGCGACGGGCGAGCCGAAGGGCGGCGGGTCGGACGCCGCCAGGATCTCGGAGGTGAAGGCGTGGCTGGCCTCCCAGTTCGAGGCCGCCGGCAAGGAGGTCCCCGACTTCGAGTACAATTCCCGGAGCGTCGCGCATCTGTACAACCTCGCCGCCGCCTCCCAGGCCAAGACGCAGGCCGCCAGCATCGTCGCCTCCGATTTCCGCCAGAAAGCCGCCGAGTACCGCTCGCAAGGTCAGTTCGGTTAACTTTTTGGATGGTAGCGACGCCCGCATGCTTTGTAGGATTGGGAAGTGATGTGAAGCTGTGATGAACTTCAGTTGGTGGTTTTCTCGGTTTGAAATGGGTTCTTCTCCAATTTTTTGTAACTGTGTGAGAGCAATGATTGTTCTGTGGGGATAATACTTCATATGGGTTTTTAAATTGAGGCATGGTGTTAGAAATTTTTGAGGGGTTTGGTCATTTTTTGAAGTTTTGTGGATGCAGCTGCTAGGATTAGAGAGATACTGGAAAGTGCAGGGTTGGCACAAGAGAGCTTGGCTTCAAACATTGTGGCCTCTGCCCAAGCACTTGCCAATGTCGCCAATTTGTTGAATATTAGGGATACTGAACTGAGTAGGTGAGAGGGCTTCCTGTATTTAGTTTTGTTATCCTCGATGTTGTCCTTCTGGTTTGTATGATTCGTACGTGGAAGTTGCAGCTTTCTTGTAGCGATGGGGGACATTTCTTTGAGAAAGTCTAGTGTTGAGGAGAAGAGGGCTAAAGTGGAGAAGGATTCGAAGGTTCTCCTTGATTACACCAGGAAGGCAATAGCAAGACTGACCTATTTGAAAAGGTAAAAGCCAATGTACAAGTTAACTGTTCTCTGCAGGAATTGTGATATGTATGCTGTGGGAAGTTTGTGACGTCATGAGTAAAGGGAGATGCAACAATGTATGCACTTTGTGATGCTGAGTAAACTTTGGCCGATGGGTCTCTCTCATTTTTTCTTAACATGTTCCTTCGGTGTGTTTGGATTCAAATTGCATGCTCATGCATTCTTAAAAATATCCTGGCAAAATGTCCGGACAGAACACTTGCACAGCTTGAAGACGACGTAGCTCCCTGTGAGGCACAGGTGGAAAATTGGAAAACTAATTTGGCTGTGATGGCTTCAAAGGAGCGACAATACACGCAGCAGTATGCCAACTACAAGGTACCATTCCTTTGCTTATTGGCGTAATGAGATCCACAGTGAAATTAAGTTTTCAATCTAATAACAAAGCCAGAGAGGTTAACATTTGCATTGTCCTTCTCATTGTATTCGGGTAGCACTGTTAGGTGATTATGAAGTTTCTTTGGAGCTAAATTTTGATATTATCAAGTGTATGCATCTTGAGTTGAACAGGCTGCTATCTGGACGCTACATGAATCCCTAGAAATTCATGTTATAAGTTTTTTCCCTCTTTGATCATTTGGCGAATTCTATACAGACGGCACTAAATCGGGTAGGATACACTCCGGAGATCAGCCATAGTGTACTGGTGGAGATGGCTGAACACCGAAAGGAACTAGAGAAGAAAACAAAGCCCATTCTTGATACTTTGAGAAGTTACCAAGACTTGCCTCCGGTAATTTTCCCTTTTCTTTTGCCTAATATTGACTCACACTGCAAATGTTTACTACTTCACCTGTATTGAGGTCTATCTTATCTCTGAATTATGCTCCTCCTTATGTGTTATCGTCTTGCAGGACAAGGCTTTAGCTGCTTTAGCAATTGAGGACAAGAAAAGGCAGTATGCTGCAGCTGAGAAATATCTTGAAGACGTGTTGCATTCAGCTCTTTCAACATCTGAATGACAACGAATATTGATCTGATGTAAGCATTGCCTCATACATTATGTTTCTCGGGGGGTTAAGCGGAAAAAAGATGTTTGGTTTTTCGTCGTTTGCAACTCATGAACGATTGAGCTGTCCTTCGGGGGTAGCTCTCAGTGGATGAGATAGATTTGTGTCTGTATATGGGTGATGAATTTCTTAACCAAGTTAGTGGAAGAATTTAAACAATGAAGATGTTGAATGATTCATCTGGAATATTGATGATACCCCTGAGTTCAGATGATTTGGATCTCAGATTAAATGACTCGTTTTATCCAACAATTTCTGCTCGAGCAATCACTCACATTGTGTGTACAAGGATACACATCGAAGGTGGCAAGCTTATTTATTCAGTAAATTTGTATTGTTCAAACCTTATTCTACAATCTTGAAGTGGGAACTGCACCCCAATCCTATCAAAGCATTCGGTGGTTGTTTTATCAGTGGCAGAGGTCAGACACGAAGTGCAATCTGCATGCGAGAGACCTCCATTGCACGCTGCATGGCCATAGCAGGTCGGACCATCACCTGGAGATGCATCGTAGTAAATGTAACCTGGGTCCGCTGTCCTCTCCACCAAATCATTGAGGACCCAGTTTCGACTACTTCCAAACTTACCTCCATTGCAGATTTTGTCTACCAACTTTCTGTTCGGACCACCCCGATGACGGGAAAGATGCTTAGGAGAAATGCAGATCTTTGAAGAGCACACAACGGTTGTTCTCTCATCCTCATTTTCTTTTCCCTCTTCAATGCCTTTCTGTTACTGTTCTGAATAATGAATTCATTTGACTTTACAAAGGCTTCAGTCTCTTAGCATTCTCCGCACCTTTGCCATCGTTGGATTAGATTATGATTTCTTACCAGCTTTGGTCCTCTCTCTCTCTCTCTCTCTAGTTTTTTTGTAAGGAAGAAGTGAATGTTACAAGAGAAAGAAGGATAATGCACGAAATGTTCTCAAACTAGTGTGCAGCTCTAACATGGAACTTCGCTTTTGTAATCTAATGTGTGATGTGGATAGATTGCCATGACTATCATCGTTTTCTCATTAGATGAGTAGGATTCGATCATATTTTACAACAAGACTATCGTAATGTTACGAATCAACTTACGACTTGTTGGGACGCTTTTGTATTTAATTAAGATGGCCCTTCGTGTGAAGTCATACGGTACATCAAGTGCACTGTAGAGGAACCTGAATGATTTTTACTGCACAAAACTTTTGCAGTGCACTGTAGAGGAGCCTGAATGATCTTTAGTGCACAAAACTTTTGCAGGAGTACGAGCTCTTTTTAATCCTGAGATTTAAGTAGTTTTTTAGATCTACATATTGAATCGTTTTTTTAGTAGGGTATAGACCTAAGTGTGTTAGAAGTAAATAATATACTCCATCGTAACAATCAACGCGCAAAGAATTTGATAAAGGGCAATTTAGTGCTATATTGTTGATTCACGAGGATTTGTGTAATTTCCTCTACTTCATAATAATTTGTACCCAACGACTCATTTCAACCTCAAAATTTGACCCAGGATTTCCATGAGAGCCCACGTCCTTAGAGAAGATAAAACATATTACAACAAATTACAATCATATGGGTGAAACTATATTCAAATAACCAATATGCTTGTCAACTAATCTTACAAATTTCTATTATTCCGAATCTGAATTTCAATCTTTCTATCATGCAACAACTTTGGACTTTCCTAAGACTAATTTTAATCTTTAAACATTCTTTTATAAACTTAATATATATATGTATGTATGTATGAAATACTTTTTTTTTGTCAAATGCTGGTGTGCTGTGAGTCTTTGGTTAGTAAATAACAAGAGTAAAATAGAAAAAAACCACAAAAATTATCATAACCCTGAACCTCTCAGCTTAAAAGCTCGAAGTCGCGTCTCCCTCTTGACCGTCTCCTCTCCTTCCCGGTAGAGAATTCCAAGTTCGCAGCTGCTCTCTGATTGCTCCCGTCTTCTGCCTCCACCGATGGCGATGGCGTCCACGCGAGTCGTGCTCCCAGCCAGGCACAGCTTGTGCGGAGCAGAAGCAGCTCCACTCGCTTCTCTATCGCCGAGACAACGCACAAGGCGCGGCCTTTCGCTCCTTCGCGAACGATGCGCCGCGGTGACCATGTCGGCCTCGCCCATCCCTCAGATGGACCTCCAAGTCCGGGCTTCTAAGAAATTAGACATACCCATCATGGTAATGACACTTTTTTTTTTTTTGGTTGGAATGGTAATGACACTTTGCCCGCGTAGTGTTCGATGAAATGGCTTTCCTTTTTGTTGGTGGTGGTGTGAGACAAATGTGATGGAGTCGTCTTGTTTGAAGTGCGCAAAATGCTTTCTTTTGCCTAATTCTGCTTGGTGGAAACTGTATTTGGGCATTGAGAAGTTGCAATTGCTTGGTTTTAGCATTGAAATATATGTAAATTTTGGGTAATGTGTGCTTTCGTCCTAAGTTACTGAAACATCTCAATACAATATTCAATCTTTTCCCGGCCATTTTTATTTTTGGCTTAGTCGATGGATGCATTGCATCTTTGCTGTTGCTGCAGGTGAACAGTAGTTCGGGCAAAATGGGGAAGGCTGTTATAAAAGCAGCTGAATCTGCAGGACTGGATATTATCCCCATGTCATTTGGCTGTGCCGAAGAGGCTGGAAAATCCGTACAGGTGTGTGGAAAAGAGATTAAGGTGCATGGACCTTCAGATAGAGAAAGCGTTCTGGCCTCGGTCTTTCGTGAACACCCGAATATGATTGTGGTAGACTACACTGTGCCTGATGCAGTGAACAGTAAGTGACACATCTTTAAGAGATTATGTACTGTTCGCTTGATAAGTTAAATTAAATTCTTATTACTTCTATTATGAAGGTAACGCCGAGCTGTATTGCAATGTTGGAGTTCCATTTGTCATGGGAACTACTGGAGGGGACAGGGATCAGCTTTACAAAACAGTCCGGGATTCAAATTTATATGCAGTAATTTCCCCACAAATGGGGAAACAGGTAACAGAACCCAGGATCCTTGTTCAGTTTTAGCCATCTCTGTGCTTTCTTATTTTGTCCTAATTATTCTCTAGCTTTTGGTAGGTTGTGGCATTTCTTGCAGCAATGGAAATTATGGCAGAGCAATTTCCAGGAGCCTTCTCTGGGTATTCTCTAAAGGTGCTCAGTCCTTGCTCTTCTGCATCTGCTTTCTCCTATTCTGCTCCTCACTTTGCTCTCTGTCTTGTGTAGTTCAACCCTTTAACCGGGTCTTGTTTAATGATTTTATGGATGTTTAAGTGCACATATAGCTGATGTTAAAATTAGATATTCTCACCGATGTTTGATCAGACACTTTTGATAGAGCATTGGTTGTAAGATTGACTGTGCATGTAAAAAAAAGGATGTGAGAATGGAAGTTCTGTGAGTTTTATCCTAAATTTGTCAATTAGGTGCTGTTGATCTCTTTATTTTCTGCATTATATCAACGCAAAGATAAAATATAAACACAATGATACAAACAACACACTACCTAAATCGCAAAGCAGAAAAAAGACAGTGGCCAAGTGAGGTTATAGGTGACTCATTTGTGTTGTGCTAAGCCAATGTGGGTTTCATGGCAGATTAGATACTGTTAATCTTACCAATATAGGTCTGATTCTATCCTGTGAGCTTATCTTTATTCAGTTCCTATCCTCAATTAGATTTGTTGTATTTTACCTGTTATCATTTAACTCGTCATGTTTCATTTACTTAGTTATCAAGCTGAATGATGGTCGAGTACTCTGCCAGTTGTTGTGAAGCGACCCACTAACCAGAATAGGGAATGAGATAGGAGTTCGGGTGCCCATACACTGAACCACTATCTTCACTGAAGTTTGAGGGAACAAATAAGAGAAAAAGGATTTTTTGTTAGGTGAGAAATAGGCTTCTTATATCAGTATCTCAGGAAGCATGAGAGCTGGAACCTGTGGCAATTTGAGTCCCTCGGGCTTTTCTGTAGTTACCCTTTTCTTAAACTCTAACTTTCTGAGCGATTGAGGGCCATCTTCAATCTTTAAAATGCCATAGTGTGGTTTTACCCCCTGCCTACTTCTCCTCATTTTTTCCAGTTTGAATGGGTGCATCGTTGATGTCTATTCTGGTGCACTGAGTTGTAGTGGAAGACTGGATGTTATACTGCTTTCTTAAGTGCTTGAAATAGCTTGAGAATCAGTATATGTTGTTGCTGTGGTTTGGTCTGGTGGTTTGCATTAGTTGATGAACATTTACTCGAGTGCAATGAATTTGGGTTAATTATTAATATTGCAACACTCTACTGATTTACTCTTGACCTAATGATTCCGAATTTTTATTGTAGACATAGTATAGTAAGTTATTAGTGCTTTCAGTTCACGTTTGGATTTGCTCATAGAGGCACTGATGAATTGGTTTATAAAGTATAGGTGATGGAGTCCCACCAATCAGCCAAATTGGACACCTCTGGAACAGCTAAGGCAGTAATTTCTTGCTTCAAGAAGTTGGGAGTGTCTTTTGACATGGATCAGGTTGGTTGTGAAATTATGTTCGTGGCTAGGACTCAATTTATTGGGAAATTCTTGTTAATTATTCTTTTATTTTCCTATAAAAGGTACGTTGAGGAACATTTACATATTTGTTGCGAGTCCAGATCATTTATCTGTGTTTCTATAGATTGAATTGTTAGTAAGCAGGCTGTAGATTAGTTCTTGGTGAAATTCATGAATTCGTTTTAGTTTGTTTCGTAAATCTTGATAAAGCTTTGTTTTTATGTACTCTCTCAAGAGCTAAGAGGTCTTTGGGTTCAATTCTTATACCATTGGCCTACATTGCCTATGGGGGAAAACCTTCGTTTTATACTCGCATCTTAAATATTTACTAAATTATGCATGAGTGAATGGCACAGTAGATGATAAACCGTAACAATAATCTTTGTAATTGCTAGTTCTATTATTAAGATTATTATTAATATTTCCACAGTTAAAAATATCCCACACTTATCTGTGCTTTTGCTTTGGAATACCATCAGATCCAGATGATCCGTGATCCTCAACAACAAATGGAGATGGTGGGAGTTCCAGAAGAGTATTTGCCTGGTCATGCTTTCCATTTGTATCATCTGGCATCGCCCGATGAAACGTAATTATGTTTTATTGTTAATATCTCCACCTTCTTATTTCATATGATTTTCTAGAGATGAGCATTGCAACATATTTGTCTCCTCTTTACAGAGTGTCTTTCGAGTTTCAGCACAATGTTTGCGGCAGATCAATATACGCCGAGGGCACAGTTGATGCTGTCTTGTTTTTAGCCAAGAAGGTGATAATTCTTCCAACAGAACCCACTTTAGTTTGGAATTGAATTTTTTCCTGGATGTATAAGTGCACATTAATCAAAACTTGCCCGTAATGATATTTAAAAGTTCTTTTCCTCTACTTGCCAAAAATGAGACAAGGCATTACAAAATGGCAAGCTTTGAAGCGACACCAGGTTGCTTCTCCTATAAATACTTATATATATAATCAGATTCACATAATGTCTGAATGCAATGTACAATATCTTAGTTCTGAATGAGGAAATTTTTCTTTGTATCTAATCAAAGTTAACTGTTAGGAGTTGCAGATAATTATTGTCCCTATAGATCCCATTGCCAATGTACTCGCTAATCGTGGTTTGTGAAATGTGTTGTCTTTTAGCAGATCCAGCAGAAGGCAGACCAGCATATATACAATATGATTGATGTATTGCGTGAGGGTAGCATGCGTTGATACTATTTTCATGCTGAGGTTTCTTGTGCGGCGCTTATCTTTCAGGTCAGCTGTGTTGTCTTAGTTCTGTTTGTAGTCTCAACTCTTCTTCTTCTTCGTATCATTATTATAATAATTATTAGTAGTATTTGTTTGGCAGATGTTGTATCTCCAATTCAGGACTCTGGTTTTTAGAACTTTTTGATAATCATCGTTGCTTCACATGGTAATAGAGTAGAAAAGATTGCAAGACTTGTTCTGGAGATGGATCATTAAGCTTGAGCAGCTGCAGCTTCTCTTTGAGACGTGTAGGATTTTGATTAGTTGTGATGCAAGGCATGCGTCTTAAAATCAGAGGATGCTAAGTAGAATGGCTTTGTAATTTTCCCGCAACTCTCTCATACTCAGCATTGTCGGCAACTGTACAATTTGAGCTCGCAACTTGGAAGCCATATCGAAGTGTCCTGCTTTTCTCATTCTTGCTTGAAAACTGATTTCCAGATGTGAACGATGAGTTGTGGAGGAAGCTTAATGAAGTTTGATGTTCAAACTTGAAAGGCCCACAATGGTTCAAAATGGAAATTCTCCATGGAAAATGCATTACTACTTGTACTAAGAGGGATGATCATGTGTGGATGTCAGAGGCTATAAACTTGAAAAGTATTTGATTTACAACGAATAAGATGAGAGGGAAGGAATAATGAGACAAACAGTCCATGAACTTTTGCTCAATGTGCAATTTGGTCCCTAAAATTTTAATTTATTCAATGTAGTATCTGAATTTTAATTTAATGTTCAAGGTGGTTCCTCAACTTTTAATTTGTTCAATGTGATCTCTAGACTTTTGGTATTTCTTCAATTTAGTCTTCGAACTATATAAAAATGTTCAATGTAGTCCTTAAACTTGAATTAATGGAAAGATTACATTGACCATTTTATATAGTTTAGGGATTAAATTGAACATATACCAATAGTCCAGAGACCACACCGAACAAATTAAAAGTTCAGGGACGACATTGAACATCAGACTATAGTTCATGGACTATATTGAACAAATTAAAAAGTTCAGGGATCAAATTGCACATTGGCCCAAAATATAGGGACTGTTTGTGTCATTTTTCTTGAGAGGGAATACAAGAACGTCGTCAGTTACAAATTATGATTTTCTTGGCAAGGGAAAAGTTGATCAATCTCGTCACAAATTCAAAATTTATCATATGTGAATTCCTTTGAAGTTTGAGATCTATCTCATTCATATTGCTGGAGATGGTATTGCCACTTTGCAATTGGACAATTTTGTTCACCATAAGTATACTAAGAGTGTTATAATTTTCGTGTGTCACTTACTTAAGTGTCATAGCTTCTTCTTTTTTTTTTTTTCGTTTACTTGAGTGCCACACTGGTGTAAAATTAATCACTTGAGTGTCATTTTCGGCAAATCGTTCTACGAGAATTTTTTTTAAAAAATTTTCCATTCTGTCATGGAGTTTTTAAAAATAAATTGAAGTCTAACATGAAAATATTTGTCCAACATGGGAAGAGTATAACAAACGTTGTCATTTTATGCTGTTTCTTTAAAATCTTCCCCAATTAGACGAAGCCGTTTTCATACTCTCTTCCTCAAATGAAGTTGTTTTCAAACTCTCTCTTCATGTCACTTAAGTGGTCACTTTAAAAAATTGAAGAACCTAAGCTATTGGAATTTCTGCCGTCCTTCAGCTAGATGCTCAAGCGACGTCATTTGCCTTCTTAAGTGCTGATTTTAGCTTTTCAACACGTCATGTTGGATGAAGTGCCATGTCGGCTTTACTGGCGAGTCTCAAATGATTGATTTTCAAATTTATGGCACTTAAGTGAGCGAAAAAAGAAGAAGTTATGATACTTAAGTAAGCGTTGTATTAAAGTTATGATATTCCTAATGTACTTATCCCCCTTGAGCCATTTCGCAATGCAACGGTAGCAAAAGCAATGGCTGCAATCCAACTTCACGAGCCAATCTTGATCCTACAATGGTTTTGAAAACGATAGTATAATTAGTGGTAGATATATTCAAATTAGCCTAAGGTCAATTTTAGCTGGAAATCACTGACGTGGACGCCGGCCGTCCTATGTAGTATGACTGGCTTTCACGTGGACAATTTTTATAATTTTTAAAAAAATTTCTGAATTTTTTTATATATTTTTTCTTTTGTCTTTCAAGCCCGATGAGGGCTAACCTCGCCGGTCATAGGCGAGGGCTAATATCGGTCGGCCATTGGGTGAGGGTGAGGGCTTCGCGGCCCTCGCACAATGGTTAATGAGGGTCATCTGCCCTTGCCTGTGACCAGTGAGGGTCGGCCGACAACCCTTGCCGGACTTGGTAAAAAAGAAAAAAGAAAAAAGAAAAAAGAAAAAAGAAAAGAAAAGAATTAATTTTTTTTAATTATAAAAAAATGTCCATATTAGTTCTGGTAATCCTACGTGGCAGTACCAGCATCCACGTCAGCGATTTCCAGCTAAAATTGGCCGAATATACTCAATTAGTGAAACAATAAAATGTTTATGACTCAATTGGCAAAATTGAAAGGTTTAAAACTGAATTGGCCAAAGTGCATTAGATTTTTGACTTTTTAGACAATTTTCTCGAAAACTAGATTTCTCTCTACTGTTGTGCCTAATGAGCATATGTGTCCGAGTGAGCGTTTGCATATCGACGAATCCGTGTTTATCTATTACTTGCTGCACCGCTTTGGATCTCCAAAAAGTCGCATCTTAAAATTGATGGCCCTTTGTAATGGCTAAAAAAAGCAATTCAATGTTATTAATAAGAATTTTGACAAAGCAGAAAAATTAATCGAAGAATAAGATCAAATAAAAGAAGTTTTGTGTGTTTATGTGCGATTTTAGCGAAATTATTCCTTGAAGCTGTTAATCGAGTTTCTCCTTGCCGAATTGAGGGAAAAATTACCAAAATAGTCCTAAATCTTTTTTTGTGTGTGTCAATTTAGTCCATTTGGCCAATTTTGGCCGGCCGGCATTGACGTGGACGTCAGCCAACACAACGTGGAAATTTTTAAATATTTTATTTTATTTTTTATTTTTTTTTTCTTTCCCCTTTTTTTCCCTCCTTTCATCTTCAACGTCTAGTCAGTTGCCGGTTCCAGGTACTAGCTAGAGGCGGGGTCCAATGAAGTCGGCCTCGCCCGCCCTTGGCGAGGCTCGACCTCGCCAGTTGCCGGCGAGTTTGAGCCTCGCCAGATTTGGTGTGGCTTGTCCTCATCGGCAATTGGCGAGGTCGGCGTCGCCCGCCCCTGGTGAGGCTTGTCCTTGCTGTCGCTCGCAAGGTTGAGCCTCGCCGGCAACTGGTGAGGTCGGCCTCGCTCGCCCCTGGTGAGGCTCGAACTCGCCGGCGATTGGCGAGATCCGTCACTTGCGAGGTGGAGCCTCGCTATGCTTGGGCAAGGCTCGAACTCGCAGACCCTTGCCTGTCGTCGGTTCCGGCAACCAATTAGAGGTTGAAGATGAAGAGAGGAAAAAAAAAGAAAGGGAAAAGAAAAAGAAAAGAAAAGAAAATTTTAATAAAAAATTAGACGAGAATAAAAATATTTAAAAATTACCACGTCAGGTCAACGTCCACGTCAGCACTGGCCAGCTAAAATTGACCAGATGGACTGAATTGGCACAAATGCAAAAAGTTTAGGACTGTTTTGGCGCAATTTCATTAGGTTTACGACTGTTTTGGTAATTTTGCCCAGAATTGAACAAACCCTAACTTAACATGATAGGGAAGTTGCAATTTGTATACGATCATCTACCGACGATATAACTAATACTATCTTTGCCCAATCTACTCACCATATATCCCCTTTACATTGTCAATTTAAACTATGTAGTCTAATTTTCATTACACGTCTATAAATTAAATCTCCCGCCACATATAAAAGGTTTTAATTGTGTTTTGTGATCTTAAAGCTCCGTTTATTTCGTGGAAAATGAATAATTTTTAAAACATTTTCATAAAATAGATCAATTGTATTACTTACAAAAATGAGCTAACGATAAATATATTCATCTTCTATGAAATATTTATACAAATTTATTATTGATAAAAAAAAAATTTCCATTAGCTAATTATCTCTAGCGATATAATCGATTATTTTTAGGAAAATACTTTCATAATATCATTTTCCAGGAAACAAATGGAGCCTAAGTTTGTTATTTGATCTCCTGAAATATCTCGACAGATGGTGCTGGTAACCTAGAAATTGGTTGGCCTTTGTTCTAGTTAACATTATGTATCATTAATTATCATCAAGTCTATATCTTCTCAATATCAAAACAGACACGGGAGTATCTAACTGTTTAGGTTTTATAATTTCCTTCAATCAAAATTTATTTGTTATTTTAGTTAATTATTTGGTGCTAATATTACGTCATTATTATTGGCGCATGCTATTGTTTTCTATTTAGTTCCTTAAAGTCTAAACTTATGCACAAAGAAATTAGAAATTCAGCAATGTCGTTAAATATGTTAAAATCAATTGAAACTCAATCAATCTCCTTACAATCCATTACATGAACTAATTCAAAGTTGAAAAATGCCTCGTTCATAATGTTAAAGCTCTCCTTTTGCACAATGGACAAAAGTTCCTCAGCTTCAGCCATTTCTGAATGCAGCCATAATGAAAGTAATGCCCGCAGTCTAATTTTCCTAGCTTATCCTCAACAATGTAGTCATCCTGCAATAGTTCCAGCAAAATAAAAGGTACAATTTAGTAGCGTATATGTATACTCATAGTTTGAATTTAGCTAAGACAATTACTTATGGACAACAAAGTTGTACCTCAATTCTATCTTAATATATTCTTAAGTAATTGAAGTGGTTCTTACCAGACAAATACAGCAAGATTCGGCTACGACGTTAGATTCTTCTGAACTCGAGGGTTGATATTGCTGTGACCTTAGATGTGTGAAGATGGCTTCGTCACTCAATCCTATGGAAACATTTCCCATCTGTTCATCGAGGTGGACCAGTTCAAAATAAGAAAGCATATGAGGAAAACCTAAGTATCTCATAATCACCTGTCCTGAAGTAAATTATTTCTCAAGTATCGAAAATATTGCTCGCTCGAGGGCTAAGTAAAGTTGCCACTAGTTGTCCCTTGATGTTGATCAATGGCAACATTAATGCACATTGGTTTGGTTTTTAGTTGTTTGAATGCAAAATACACAATAACACAAATAAATGTTGTGAAAGGGCTCGAGCATATATATACACGTGAAGATGAATTATAAACAGTTTCACTAATTTAGACATTTCGACATTAGCATGAGAGATAAAACTCGAAAATCACTTCGGCAACAAAACTCAATCAAGGGTGACAAATATTATTACTCGAAAACATCTATGTCCACAGCATAACTCGTGACGACACTGCAAGAAATGTTTGAAGTCATACACAAGCAGCAGGTTCTGTTTAGTTGAACTTCATAGTTCATGGTACTATAAAAGAGATTCTGCATATACTAAGTAAAAGCCAACAAGATAATGCCGAAATCCCCCTCACGCCTTGGACTCAACAATATTTTCAGTTAGACTGAAGTTGTTTTTTTTTGCTTTTATTACAATAGTAATAAAGGTTGAAGCATATTATCTCAAAGTTCAACATCATGATATCATGATATTGAAGGTATATATAATTGCATATTATCATGATATGGCTCGTAAATTAAACTTCATATCAAGTATAGAAATGAGAATACAAGTTTAATACGATGCAATGACGTATATGGTAATGCATCACATAGTTAGTAGTAAAAATCCATTCCGATTTAAAGCTCTCAATTTCAAATACTTTTTAGGAAATATATCGATGAAATTTCCAATGAGAATATCATCGTTAATTAAGGAACCAAATTGAGAATTCTGCAAAAAATTGTTAAGTTTTCAAGTCTAGTATTGTAAATACGGTCTCGACGTTCCTAGGATGAAACATGAAAACATAAAGTAACAATAATATTACATTTTTTGGAACATACCGCCCTTGTTCTCACTCGAATACCAGCCCACGGCGATGGAGACGAAATCTCGGGACGAGCTCTACTTCGCCTCGCCCCTCTACTCATCCATCCCGACATTCTAGATGCCATGGAAGTAAATCGACCGGCTGGAGTTAACAATCCGTTGCGATGTAGCCCTGTTGTGTTGTTCTCTTGATTTTCCATTGTCGAGACCTGTAAATGTAAATTCTCTTGTCAGGGTATTAACAATAAAAATATCTGTACATATAAGATAGGAACCCAATATATGTTTCTTGACGAAATATTACAGATCATGTACTAAATCATAAGAGGGTTTGTACGTATTCTATTTAAATTAGTAGGATATATATCGAAAAAAGTCTGTTTCTGTCGAGGGATGAATTACTACTCGAAGTATTGGAGGGGCTAAGTTGGAATGTAATTGCTTTAGTTATTTTAATAATGTGTATAGTTCTCATGTTATACGATTATTTAGGTTCAATTCAATGTTTAAACTATTACATCACTTCTACTGTATAGAGACACACCGACCTGATTATCATATTTATAATAGCATGCAAAAAAATTATTGCAGTAGACCTTAAATTGTAGTAAAATGATAATTTTCAAATTGGTCACTAAGGACAATTTCGATAAAACTCATAGGCAACAAAAGCATCAAGGTTTTGATGACTTTTTAGAATAAATATTGCTGAGACGAAGATATTAAATTAGATTGTGATAGATTATGGTAAGTGCTATAATTGATAGGTTATGTGAAATCCAATGTGTATATCAATCGATAACTCAGAATTACTTCGTGACTCATGTAAGATGAATGTTTTTCATAATAGAATCAACCTACTAGTTATATAAAGCTTCTATAGAGTAAGGATCATTTTTTTTTAAATAAGTTTGTCCGTAAGATTGATTAAATAGTCATCGATTTAAATTGTGCGGTCAGAAGATGAATTAACTTCATTTGATTTTTTTACTATTGATATCATGACAAAAATGTCCTCTGAGATATATATTGTGGATTTAAAATATCGAACCTAAATAATAATCAAATGAAGTGGCTAGAGTAAACTTTAGGGAAAAATGACACAAACAGCTCCTGAACTTTTAATTTATTAAATGTAGTGTCTTTGAACTTTAACCCAATGTGCAATATGGTCCATGAACTTTTAATTGTTCAATGTGGTCCCTGAACTTTTAGTACATGTTCAATTTAGTCCTTGAACTAAATGAAAATGTTCAATATAGTCCTTCCATTAATTCAAGTTCAGGGATTACATTGAACATTTTCATATAGTTTAGAGACTACATTGAGCATGTACCAAAAGTCTAAGGACCACATTGAACAAATTAAAATTTCATGAACCACATTGAACATTAGGCTAAAGTTCATGGACTACATTAAACAAATTAAAAATTCAGGAATCACATTGCACATTGGGCCAAAGTTCAGAAACTGTTTATGTCATAATCCCTAAACTTTAAAAGCATAGAAGCAAAGACAGCCCATGACCATTTATTAAGGCTTTTAAACAAATTCAATACCATATTGGAATAAGAGAATATACGTACTTGATCTGATAAGCACCGGCCAGAGGTAAAACCTTGATCAAAATTAGCCTACAAAAAATGGCCATTCGTGAAAAAATAATAAATACATGTAAAAAAATATTTGTAAAGGTAAAAGGCAAGGAAATAATCATAGAGTTGTTAGAGAACATTATAAAAGATATAATATACATTATCTAATATACATTTATATCGTCACATGTATTGAGAATAAAAACGAACTAAGGTCACCGATTGATCATTGCATTGATTACAAGAAATAAATCATAGAATTTCAACGTACATGTGTCTCGACGATCAAATATAAGAAATGAACTTACTACATCCAACTAATATAATTACTAGTAAAATATCCCTTGCCCTCCGGGATACAATGATCTATTAGATCATGTCGTTAGGCCTTGCAATGCAATTATTTACACTTGAAATTAATTGATACTTCTCATACAATGTCCCTATCATTGAAAGCAAAATTTGTAAAATACAACAAAAAAAAAACTTTTTCATGGAAAAAGAGAAATCATATAGATCATTACAAACATCGATACCCTAATGAAAATATAGATTAAGAAAATTAAAATTACGAAAAATCACTCGAAAAAATATATTTCATCTATCAAACACATCTGAGATTCGAATAATGGATGTCATAAACATAACCTTCAAATTCTTCTTCACATTTAAAATAGAGAGAATAAAAACCACAGTGCAAAAGTTGAAAAACTACCTATATCATCGAATATGCTAAGAGAAGAAAAGGGATATGAAAGGGGGAAAAAGACTAAGAGATCACATGAACAATAACCTGGAAGATCTAGACCAATGCGAGAGTTCAAGAGAATTTTGATGTAATTTGCATAGAATATGCTAAGGAGAAGAAAAGGGATATGAAAGGGGGAAAAAGACTAAGAGATCACATGAACAATAACCTGGAAGATCTAGACCAATGCGAGAGTTCAAGAGAATTTTGATGTAATTTGCATAGAATAAGACAGAGATGAGATGACGCCAAAATGAAGACAAACTTGAAGAAGACAAGTCTGTATTGCAGAACTTGTCTCTATTTATCTTTTTCCTCCCCATGCCCGACCGCGTAAATTCAAACTTACCATATTGGAAAACTTTCTCATATAGGGCATCTCAATCTAGTTGCTGAGAAATCCTAATCCTAATTCTTGTATTACATTTGTGCTTGTATTTTATTCTTGAACTAGTTGCGTTTTACTGACTTAATTCGTTTCTTTGTCTACTTTGGTTCCTCTCCCACAGTACTTAAAAAAATTGAGCTTAGTTAACCTTAATTTTTTCATAGATTCTCAAAGTAATCCGCTGAAAGAGCGCAAGATTCCTTGTGAATGGAAACAATTTTCTTATCCGATGTAGATGATATTAAGTTCTGGAATCTAGTTACAAGATTTATAAGTTGAATGTGTACTTGTTATCGAATTGGTAAGTGATATATCTAAGTTCGTTACTTTGACTTAAAACGTCGATTGATGGATATTCTAACTTAGTTACTGAGTGACCGTACACTAGTTACCGTTATAATTCTTTATGTATCCTCTACTATATATATATTTTTGTTCGTTGGCAACGGTTAACGGTTTATTTATTTATATTTTCTCAGTTTAAATTTGTTTGTTATTGTTAAGTATATGAAGCCAATATTGTTTCATCAATGACATAAGATATCATGTTTTTTTAGTGATTGTTCCAAATTTCAACTTAGACACAAATAAGAGTAATGCAATTATGATGAGATATAGCTTACTAATTAAACATGCAACTCTCCTTCATTTAGCCAAAGAATAAGAAAAACTTCTGGAAATAAGATGATTGTCAATGGTTCATATGAGATGATTATTTTTCCTCATGAAATTTGGTTGATGGCTATCCCACAATAATGAAATTGCCGAAGAAAAGAAGAGTATATGGATGCAAGATACCATACACATCGATCTTTTCGTGGGCAATACATAAATAAGTTACGATATACTCTCTTGCTCATTCTAGATAGGTCTACTTTGGGAACAACTTGCTCCCACACGCATACACAACCTTATCCAGCAATAAACTTTATAACATATCTTCGTGCATTCATTTTCTTCATCAAGGCCAATTGCGTAAGTTCAAACTTGCTGTATTCTATTCATTTCCCTAATTATCTATAAACTTATAGATTATACATTAATTATTTGACTAATTTAGCGGTAGCCTATTCTAGTCATTTTGTCCAAAAAAAATCTAGTCATTATCTATTTTTAGGGCACTTTCCGTTTTTGTATTTTCTTTTTGTTGTCATTTATTTAGTTCTATTTGCATTTGAATTCTTTCCTTAATGCCTTTTTACCTCACAATTTTTTAAATGCGTTCCTTCTATAATTAATTTTTTCACATTCCAAAGAGTAAAACAACTATATAATAATCCTTACCAAAAAAAAAAAAACTATATAATAATTAGGTAGACATCCTTTTGTATAGATTTTTTTTTGGCAAAAATTGACTTTGGAACCTATAAAAATGTTCCTCATCTCTACCTCTCTTTGTACGCGCATTTGTTTCTCTTTTATAAATAATTAAATTGGAATTTAGAGATGTTGGCATCTATATAGTAAGTCATTTTCTTTTTTTGCTGCACATTGAAGAAAAATGATGGGAAGAGAAACACAATGTATAATAGACTATGTCTCGTCTTATATATAGTTACAAAAAAATTGTTTAGGGTAGTTTTGAACGAAGAATGAGGGAAAAATAAAAAGTCCCCTCATTTTTAGCCTCAATAATATGTAAGGTTAATACCACGAAAAACCCTAAACTAGTATACATGTGATAAATTTACCATAAACTAATTTTTTAGTCGCAAAAAAGCCCAAACTGGTATACCTGTGATAATTTTACCCCAAACTAATCTTTTGACCACCAAAAATCCAAAACTGGTATATTTATGATAAATTTACCCTCCGTTAAATTAAATTAATACCACGAAAAATCACAAACTGATACACTAGTGACAAATGGAGGATAAAACCCCAAACTGGTTCACCCGTCAACTACCACATGTCATCCAACTCAGAAATTCGATGGTAAAATTTAACGGAAACTAATGGAGGGTAAAATTGTCACAGATGTACCAGTTTGGGATTTTTGGTAGTCAAAAAATTAGTTTGGGGTAAATTTATCACAGTTGTACTAGTTTGGGGTTTTTCGTGATATTAACTCTAATATTTAACCTCCTTGAATGCCAAATCGCCAAAAAGGGTCAAGATGGCAGGAACCCCAAGATAGTCCAATTTCAAACCACATAGATTGAGGGGAAGACCTTCGTTCCAGCCTGAAGTCATTCTAAAGAAAACTAAAATTTCTCTCTCCGGACAACACCATTTCCAAACACCAACCTCTATACCTAACTTAATCTCCAAACACCAAGAGCCTTTTCACATGGACAAAGCCACCATCTTCTGCGCCACCGCCCTCAGCCCACTTTCCAATATCCATGTCCAGGTCGACTCGTTCGTTTACTCTCTATGTCCGGATTGACTCGCTCTCATACCCCTCTCAAATCATTACGTGGACTACTTCAAAGCTTGCCTCATTCCTAATTTTAGAACTGCAGCCATAGTGAAAGTGAGGCAACAATCCAACTTTGCAAGCTTATCTTGATCAACCCAGTAATCCTGCAATAACCTAGCAAAATGAAAAGAACAATTTAGTAGTGCATATACACTCATAGTCTAAAGTTAGCTAAGATTATAACGTATGGCAAATAAACGAACTTCCTCTTCAATTCTATCTTAATGTATTGTTGAGTAAATGAAGCTGTTCTTGACAGACAACTATAACATGATTTGGCTTTGCCATCAGGTTCTGCTGAAGTTGAGGGTTGATATTTTTGCGACCTTAGATGTGTGAAAACGGTTTCCTCACTCAATCCTATGGATGCATCTCCAATATGTTCTTCGAGGTGGAGCATTTCCTAATAACAAAACCATTAGGATGCACGTGTGGGTTGTATTAGATAAATTTTATATCGGAAAATTGGTGTGGTGTAGAGCGGTTAATATATTCTAGTTTATCCATAACTCATTGACTTAAGCTTTTCAGTGAAGGTAGGTTCAACTAGATATGTTAATAGGCTCGAATTTGGGCTCCCTCTCAGTGATTTCCCTAAGTGAAGGTATCGGGCTTCCACTGCGCGCTCCTAACAAATGGTATTAGAGCCGATGGTAGATTGGTGGGCCCATGGATTAAGTTGGGCGTGATTTTCGTGCAATGGGGGTTGTGGCGTAACAATGCAGGCCTAGTGGTAGACATCATATCTTGATGTAGAATGATACTTGGATTAAGGGGAAACAAACCTAACATTGAGCATAAAGTTGGGCTTGATTTCCGGGCGGTGGCCGGTTGTAGTGTAACAATGCAAGCTTGGTGGCAGATGTCATATCTTGAAGCACAAGGAAACCTTGGGGGGGGTTACCTAACACAAGCTCACGTGAACGACAGATTGTTATGATGCACGTGTGTCATGTGTTAGAGAAATCTCACATTAGAGAATTGGCGTGATATAAAGCTGTCAATATATCTTAATTAACACATAACTCTTTGGCTTGCTTTTGAGTGAAGTTGGGTCCAATTAGATATGTTAATAGGCTCAGACTTGGACTCCCTCTTGGCGATCTCCTCGGGTAAAGGTATCGAGCTTTAGCTGCACACTTTTAGCAAAAACTTATGAGGACAACTTAACTATTTCATAATCACCTTTTGTTAACTTAATTATTTTTTAAGTATCGAAAATATTGTTCTTTCTAGGGCTAAGTAAAGTCGCAACTACATCACCCTTGATCTTGGTCAATGTCTACATTACATGCCCATTACGCATGTGGAGCCGAATTATTACAACTTCACCAATCAGATATTTCGATATTAGCATGAGAGATAAAACTTGAAAATCATGATCATGAAATTTCTGTTCTTTGCATCATCTCATAAGACATGTCTTCCGTGTCGAGATGCATTCCCACATATAATCTTCACCTTCATCACATGCATCTTCCATGCTTGACGTGCAAATTGGTAAATCCAGAAAATTCTGGATCAATTTGCACTTGTTAGACCAGATATAGCTTGTTATTTATTTCTCACTTAAAAGTGAATATATTAAAAGATATCAATTTCTACTACAATCAGGACTGTAAATTTTTGCTACGCCGCAACGGTGTTATATCTGAAAACTATTTTTTTACTCACTAGCCAGATGGAATAATTGTCCTTTAAAACCTCATCGAAAATGATTTGAAGATAACAAATATTTTATACTCAAACATATCTATCTCCACGGCAAAACTCTGGACGCCAATGCATGAAATGTTTGGAGGCACAAATATAAAATAGATTATGCATATACTAAGTAAAAGCCAGCAACATAATGCCGAAAACCCTTCACATCTTGGACCCAACAATGTTCTCAATAGGACTGAAAATGTTTTTTCGCTCTTATCACATGTTTTTCGTTAATTTTAATATTAATAAAGGTTGTAACAAATTACCACAAAGTTCAACATCATTTAGGTGGAAGTCTAAAGAACATGCATCCAGGTACGAGTCTCGGTGACACACAATAAGAGGCAAATGACAATTATGGCATTATCAGATTGTGGTTAATCATTGTCAAAAGAAAGTTCCCATTAAAGGTACATAAGACATTACCGTTTAGTCTACTTGACATGGATTTTCATTTATACAATGAAATTCTTCCAAAAGGTCTATGAATTACAGATTGTCATGGTATGGCTTGAAATTTAAAGTTCATATCCAGTATAAAAAAGAGAATCAAAAGTTTAATGCGATTTATCAAGAGCATGAGGGATATGGGAATGCATCACTTAATTGGTAGTAAGAATCATTCTCCATTTAAAACTCTCGATCTCAAATACTCCTTTCAAGGAAATATATCAACTAAATTATCAATGAGCTTATCCTAGTTAATTAGGGAACCAAATTGAGAATATGCAAAATTTTGTTGAGCTTTCAAGTCTAGTACTATAAATACGACCTAGCCGCTCCTACGACGAAACACGACCAACACATAAAGATCTATACCTCATATGTTCTCATTTGAATAGCAGCCCACAATGACGGAGACGATATCTGGGGATGAGCTCTAGCTTGCCTCTCTGTTCGGATCGCCCATCTCGACATTCCAGTTGTCACAGAAGTAAATTGATCGGCGGGTGTTGCCGACCCGTAGCCATGTACCCTAATCGTGTTCTCAGGTGGACCTTGATTAAGGTTTGAACTACTAGAGCCGACTTCTTATGTAGAAGATGCCTCATAGGGTTCGTACTACGTTGTTGACATTTAGTATGCTTCATTTGGACGATTATCCTTTCACAGAGCACACCATCTTTGTTAGGAACACATGATTGTTGCAGATGATCTTATCCTTTGTCTTAAGAGCTTTTATGGCATTGTGAACAACGTATGACATATATGTACATATTTTTATTTTTTCATACTCTGACAACAAAAGTTACATTTACAGGTCTCTACGATGGAAGATTAAGAGAACAACATCAGTTCTTCCTTCAGGACGCTTAATCTCAACTACGCAAGTGATGAGAGTAGAAGTTTTCCTATGGGGCTCTAGTAGTTTGAACCCTAATCGGGTTCCACCGGAGGACTTGATTGGGGTACGTGGACACAGATCGGTAACTCCCGCCAATCAATTCATTTTTGCGGCAACTGAATGCCGGGATGGGCGATCAGAAGGGAGTGGCAAGCTAAAGCTCGTCCCAATATATCGTCTTCGTCACTGATGGACCGCTATTTAAAGGAGAATGTATGAGATATGTTCCGAAAAATGTAATATTATTATATCTTTATGTGTTTATCTTGTTTCTTCGTCGGACTGGTGAGGTCGTGTTTATAGAATTAGACTTGAAAACTCAACAGATGTTTGCATATTCTCACTTTGGTTCCTTATTTACCTATGATAATCTCAATGGAAATTTAGTCGATATATTTCCTCGAGAAGGAGTATTTGATATTGAGAGCTTTAAATTGAGACGGATTTTTACTACCAATTATTTGATGCATGCCCATATATCCCTTGTCCTCTTGATGCCAAAAGAATATTGCATCGTATTAAACTTTGGATTCTCATTTCTATACTAGATATGAACTTGAAGCCACATTATGGTAGTATGTAATTACATTGACCTTACTTTTTTCTACTTTGCATGTTACCACATTATTCGAAATCCGCTCCTTCACAAGAAAAAAAATCGTACATGTTTCCAAGATAATCTTATCCTTGTGATACTACCGAAAGAAGGATATAATTATTTTGACCAATATATCCAATATTGCGGTAAATTTCGACCCCGCAATTGAAGTAAGTTCTTAGAAGATAAATGGATAATAAGTTAACTTAAAATTTATCCACAAACAAAACTGGATGTATAGAAAGCGAGAAACCCAAAGCTATGTTCAACAGAATTTTTCAAACCTAAGAAACAAAGAATATGACAATCGTTCTGAAATAATCAGAGAAGTCACAGAAAAATGATTATTTCTATATGCTTATATTAATCATGATTATTTCTTTTGGTGCTTTTACATACAATAAAATGCTTAACCAAGCATGACCGACTATGTAATGACCATTTAGTATTTGAATTAAATCTAATTATGAAACTTAAATTAATACAGAAGAGGGGGTGTACGTATTCTATCCATATTATCAGGATATATATCAAACGATGTTTAAATACTGGAGGGGCTAAATTGGAATATAATTGCTTTAGTAAAACAATTATTAAAGTGCATTTCAAATTTGAACTATTGCTTCACTTCTATTTTATATAGATGCTCCATTCCAGCACAATTAAAAAAAACAACATTTCTACGAACTCCTCAAAACTATTATTCTCTTGCTTTGTAAAAGTTTTTATTCAGACTTCACCTTCGTTAACGACACACCGAATGGTTTGTAGTCGCACCACTAGTTCTTATTTTAGATCGCATTAGTAATAGATTTAAAAAAAAAATCAAATGCTATAAATCTTTCTTTCAATGCCTACACGTTCTTTTAATTGATTAACCACCAGAGAATGAGTAAGACAAGTAATTAATTTGCCCTTTGGAAATGGAAGCTAAAAATTTTCAAACCGACCTAATTATTATAATTATAACGGAAAATTTATCCAAAAAGTCATAAATTTCTTGTATGATAGTTAATTCAGTTCTAAACTTTTCAATTTGGCCAATGTAGTCCTAAACCTTTTGACGATTTGTCAATATAGTCTTTCTAGCTAATTTTGGTTAGAAATCGATGACATGGAGTTGGTTTTTTTACGTGGCACAGCCGACGCTAACGTAAATGATTTTTACAATTTTTTAAATTTTTCTCAATTTTTTCTTTCTTTTTCCTTTTACCTTTACTGGCGGTTAATTTTTGCTGACATGGACAACCGGATTGCCGAGTTGGACGTAGGAGTACACATGTCCTACATGGAGTTGGTTGTTTTACGTGGCACAGCCGACGCTAATGTAAATGATTTTTACAATTTTTTAAAATTTTCTCAATTTTTTCTTTCTTTTTCCTTTTACCTTTACTGGCGGTCAATTTTTGCTGACATGGACAACCGGATTGCCGAGTTGGACGTAGGAGTACACATGTCCTATTATAATTCCTACATTTACTTATGTGGCGTCGTCATATCATATCAGGTAACATATGAGAGAGAGATGGAGCTCCAAGACATAGCGGCAGGAGCTTCTTTGAGCTCGCGGCTATGACCGTGCGAGCTTTGTTGAGCTCCTGGTCGTGGTGGCTAGACCTTCTTTGAGCTCGTGACCAAAGCCATTTGACCTTCGTCAAGCTCGTGGCCATGACCACTGGGGTGTTCTTCGAGCTTTGCAATGGCCACTACAGCTTTGTCAAGCTCGCATCATAGCGACTACAGCTTCTTTGAGCTCACAAAGGCCGGCCGATCGAGCTTCTTTAGCTCAACCACAAAGCCCATGGCCACTTGAGCTCAGCCATTGGACCTCGACCATGGCAGCTAGAGCTTCTTCAAGCTCGCAGCCATGGCTGTTCAAATTTTCTCGAGCTCAGCCATGGCAAAGTTCAACTTGGCCATGGCCATTTAAGCTTCGTCCTGCTCGACCAAGGCCAGTCAAGCCTCATCAAGCTTGCAGCCATGATGCCTGCAGCTTCTTCGAACTCGTGGCCATGACCGCTCAAGCTTCGTCGAGCTCGAACATGACAAGTGGAGCTTTTCTTAGCTTGTTGCGACCTTTCCAAATGTGAACCACCAAGAGAAAGCAATTGATTACTAAGCCAAAGACTGAGCGCGGATTCTCCCAAGCCCATACCAATTTCAACTTCAAGTTTTTATTTAATCAATTTAACATGCAATTTAATTCAATTAGGAGTTACCACTAATCTATTATTGATCAATTAGGAACCCAAGTAAAGTAGGGAGAATACTTTACTTTTGCAAATCAGAGATGTCGTGAGTATGAAAACTTGATTACGCTAGATAAATCTAACGCATTCCAGTACGTTTTCTCTTTATTTCAAAAATATTTTGCAAGCAGTCTTGGTTGATTTCAATCTCAAACCACTGACATGCATTGGGTGATCATGTGAGTGCGCATACATTAATTTAAATTTCAATAATCAAGACGATAAATAAAATTGCTAGAAAAAGGGTAGAAACCTTAATGCATTAAACAGAGCAAAAGGAAGCTTTATTATAATCCAACGCGACCAAGGTTCTGCAAGTTATTAACTAGGAAGCAAACAATAATGCAATGCATGACCTAGACATGATTTTTAAACCTTTTGACGATTTGTTAATCTAGTTCTTCTAGCTAAATATCCAAATAATAAGTTTATGACCAAATTTGCAAATCTTCAAAAGGTGTAGGACTAAATTGACACAAAAAAAAGTTTAGGACTAAATTGGCAAATAGTAAAATGATTTAGGACTAAATTGGCACAATTAAAAGGTTTAGGATTGAATTGGTCTCCATACAATAGATTTATAACATTTTGGACAATTATCCCGACTTGATTTCATAAACTGCTCAAGCCCATGTATTTTCACAATCTCCATTTTTATTAAGAAATTTGAGCTGAATATGTTTTCAGAAGAAATAAGAAAACGAAAGTCGAAAACATTTTTCATTTTGTGTGAGAATGTTTTCACGAATCAAATATGCTCTTTGACGACGGAGCAATGGTATCGATCAATTTGTTAACACATTCAAAATCCATGTTATTTGGACGAACTTAGGTCATGGCGAGGCTGAGACCACAACGACTGGCAACGTAATGTCTAGGCTCATGACCTCAAATCCGAAAGTTAGAGAGAGAGAGAGAGAGAGAGAGAGAGAGAGAGAGAGAGAGAGAGAGAGAGAGAGAGAGAGAGAGAGAGAGAGAGAGAGCCGTGGGTGGCGTGGGTGTGGGGAGACAAGATTTTGAGGCTCGATGACGGAGTCGTGGTGCTTGGACGGAAGTGAGACTGTGTTAGCTGAGATGCATGGGGCGAGCGACAGCAAGTGACAACGATGGAGATGGGTAACAGGATTGTATAGAGAGGAGATGGCCATGGTAGTCTTGCTCTTGTCCTTGCCGACCGCAAGCAAGGGTTGCCAACCCTTGGCTGGGGCTTGGCCACCCCTGCCGACCATTCCCTCACCATCACCGGCCCTTCCCGACGATGGTGAGGCAGCGGCGGCGGCAAGGTCTACGGTTGATTCTAACTTCTTCTTCTTCTTTTTTATTTTTATTTTTTAGCTTATTCTTTTAATTTAATTTAAATAAAATTTATATTAAAAATCATATTTGGACTAAAACGACATCGTTTTAGCCTTATATTTGGTTTTAGCCACATCCTCGCCATGTAGGAGGGAAAAAATATTTTAAAGAAAAGACACGTCAGCATTTTTCGTTAGAACAGAGTTAATAGAAAGATTCGATTGCATCAATTTGACAAGTTTTAGAACTTGATTGTACTTTTTGCAAGTTTTAATACTCAATTACACTTTCGTGACGAGTTTTAGGACTTCCAGTGCACATATCCCTTCAACAACAAAAAAACGGGTTGAGGGACATTATTGATTTTTTGAACTAAAGTACATGGACCAATTGTAACATTTCACCTTCACAGTATTTATTATCACACCCTATAATGTGTCCTATCTCTTACTAATCCAGTTTCCAATCATAATCTGAGCTTCTTGGCAATACCCATGGTGTGCTTCAAATATGATATTTGTTTAGTGTGTCTGCACAACAAAATATTATGGACCATTGGTTCTTAACCATATGCTTATCACTTTAGTCCTATAAGAGATATTTCGTCGTTTGGTTCAGCTTTACAAATGGGCTTTGGACTCTAAAGATCGTTGGGCAAATGCCGGGATGTTTGGCTTTTTTTTAGGACTACTTTGGAGAAATGCCAGCAATGGCAAAGTTGAAAGCATAGCATATTTGGAATGAAAGCTGGTTCCAAGTTTAATGAATCTTTTTCTCTCAAAATTTCCCTCGCTTATATTTTATCATTTCAGTCTTTCTTTCAAGACTGTTCATCTTCAACCTGCATATCTAGAGCTGGATGGATGCCGGCACGAAGTCGCTTGGGGTCGCGCAGCCTCGGCAACCTTGGCGTCGCCTTGCCAGTCAATCCGCTGCGATGGGGGTTGGGTTGCGACCTCGGCCAGATTTGTAAAAGCTCCGATCATGACGAGATCTGTTGCGACTTTGACCGGAGCTGGAAAGCTCAGGTTGTGACCGCCAACCTTGGCCAGATCTGGGAAAGTACCACTTTCTATGGTTGCTTAAAAAGTGTTCGAATCCAGCTTGAATTGTGCAAGTGGGTTTCTTATTCAATTTTTTTTTGTTTTGTATATTAAGCTCCGTTTGTTTCACGGAAAATAAATTATTTAAAAAATATTTTCTTAAAAACATAGCCTAATTCTTGAGGAATTTTTTTTTTTGCAGCATTAAAGATAGATTGATAATAGGAGGGTTCGGAGGTTGATGGATCAGTCTCCTCCTCACAGTCCTAGAGCCACCCAGTCCCCTCTGATGTGCACTCCTCATATTAGCTCCTGTTTATATCTTTCTGTTTCTCGGTTGATTTGATTTTGTGATTTTCCCCGATTTTGAGGGTTTTGGATGTAGCCACAGTAAATTGAAAACTTGTAGCAGTTTTCTTGTATGTGGTTTCTGAATGGATCTTAATTTGATTAAACTGTCTCTAGTTTTGTTTCTATTTGGTAGAGATTTCGCTTTGGCTTTGAGTATTTTGTCGCGAGATTAGTAGTTCTTGTGATTGTTGAAAGGCTAGTTGTGTAGAGAACTATGATTAATAGTTGAATTGATAAAAACTTAGAAAGATCTTTCCTTGGTGGTCATCAATGTGTGATGAAAGTTCAAGTGAAATTATGGGTTTTCTTTTGGTTAAGAACATATAGGGAGGGTCTGCCAACTCTTTTCTTTTCTTTTTTCTTTTTTTACCTCAAAATTGCTTTACACAAAATATACATCAATCAAACATAGCCTAAGTGGAAGAAGAAGATGATGGTGGTGGTGGTGGTGGTGATAGTTGGGCAGAGAGAGAGATAGTCAACTTTAAAAAAAAAAAATTCAAGTCAACAAATCTCTGATCGCGTTAAGCCACGTCAACAAATTTCTAACGGTGTTATCCCGACGACAGCAAATATCGTTTCTAGGACGATCAAAGAGTACACTAACACTTTTTCAAAAGTACAGGGACGGTTTTGAAAAAAAAATTGAAGGACGGTTTTGATTTTTAAACTAAAGAATATGAACCAACAATGACATTTCACCTTCACAGTAATTATCATTACAACCTATAATATGTCCCATCTCTTCCTGTTCCAGTATCAAATCATAATCCGAGCTTCTTGGCAACGCCCATTGTTTGCTACAATTGCGATATCAATATAGTTCATCCCCTTAAGAGATGATTGACCTAGCCTTCTTCCTTCAACTTAAAACTTTTATTGACAATTTTTGGGTAGCCAGAAAGGCTGAGATCAGTTGATGGATAGGATTAGAGTGGAGGAGCGCGTGATAAATTGTTATATCTACATGAATTTGTGGATTTTGCAGTGACCTCTTTGTACCTTTGTACCTCTGCCTTCTTTATGAGAGTGCTTTTGTTGTTTAATTCGAAATACATTGGCATCAATTTCAGGAAGCTGTATGAGAGTCACGAAGACACGCAAGTAAAACAAGATCAAATGTATCATACACTAATTTCATCGTGTATGTTCAACTATTCCTAGGGGAGTTGTCTCCTTTGAGAGGAAAGTCAATAAATTTACTCACAAATCATTACATGAACTACTATCGTTCACAATTTTAGAGCTTTCCTTTTGCAAAATGGACAAAAGTTTCTCAGCATGAGCCATTTCCCAATGCAGCCATAGCGAAACTAATGCCCACAATCCAACTTTCCAAGCTTATCTTTGTAACGTAGTCATCCGGCAATAGTTTCAGCAAAATAAAAAGTACAATTAGTAGCATAAACATATTCTAAAGTTATCTAAGACAAATACATTTGTAGAAAAAAAAGATTATTCTTCAATTTCATCTTGAAACGTTCTTGAATAAATGAAGTGGTTCTTACTTCACAAATACAACAAGTTTCGGCTTCGACATTAGTTTCTGCTGAAGTCGAAGGTTGTTATTGTTGCCACTTGACGTTTGTGGAAATGGCTTCCTCATGGAAACATCTCCAATCTGTTCTTCGACATGGAGCAATTCCTAACAAGAAAACATATGAGGAAAACTTAAGTCTTTCTACATATCAAGTCGGCTCTAGGAGTTCGAACCCTAATCGAGTTTCGTCCTGTTCTCAATCCCATGGCTTCGAATCGTTAATTCCCACCCATTAATTTACTATTGCGGTAACTGGAATGCCGGGATGGGCGATCAGAAGGGAGAGGCTCTAGTATATGGTCACTACTGCTTTGGGCCGTTGTTCAAAGGAGAATGTAGAAGGGATGTTTGAATGTTTTGTAAAATGTAATATCATTGTATCTTTTTGTGTCGGTCATGTTTCGTCATAGGAATGGCGAGGTCGTATTTATAGTACTAGATTTGAAAGCTCAATAAATTTTTGCATATTCTCAATTTGGTTCCTTAATTAACTATGATGATCTCTTTGGAAATCAAGAAGATATATTTCCCTGAAAAGGAGCATTTGAGATTGTGAACTTTAAATCGAGATGGATTTTTATTACCAATTATGTGATGCATTTCCATGTCGTTCATGCTCCTGATGTCAAAAGACCATTGCATCATATTAAACTTTTGATTCTCATTCCTATACTGGATATGAACCTTAATAGTCAAGCCGTAGATAATATGTGATTATACAGACTTTTTAGGAATTTTATCATATATATAAAAATCCGTGTCTAGCAAAAAACAAATTTCCCATTAAAGGTACATAATGTATTACCTTGGAGAAAATTTCAAATAAGGATCTGAAGTGCCTTCCTTTTCTTAAATAAGGACCTCAAGTGGGCCTTGTTTCAAATAACGACTTGAAGTGCCCTCATTTTCTCAAATAAGGATCTGAAGTAGCTATAACAGTTTCAAATAAATGCCTCACCCCGCCGACTTGCCGGCTGGCCAAATTTTCCTATTGGCTAATGGCATTTTTGTCAAAAAATAATTTTAACATAAATTTTAGTTAAATTAGATTAAAAATTAAACAAAAAGAAAAAAAAACAAGGGGAGGGCCTGTGGCTGCCGCCCCATCGCTAGCGCCTTAGCGAGGGCTGGTGACCCTCGTTGGCCAGAGACGAGGGCCTGGTGGCCCTCTCCAAAATCGGGAGAGGGTGACCACCCTTGTCTCGGTCTGGGAGTGGGTTGTCGGCCCTTGCCCAGATTTGGGAGAGGGCCACTGGATGTGGGCAAGGGCTGGAGGCCCTCCCGCAGACCAGGGCAAGGGCCGACGACCCTCCACTAGATATGGGAGAGGATTGCCGCCCTCTCCCAGTTCTGGCGCCGGTGACCTTGCCGGCCATGGCCCCACCCCACCGACGATGGGGCGGCGGCCACAGGCGGGAGGGAGGGCTACCTCCCCTTATTTTTTTTTTCTTTTTTCTTTTTAACTTTAGCTTTTTTTTTAGTTTATTTTTAATGGAAAAAAGCATAAAAGGAAAAAAGAAAGATAAAAAATTAAAAGACGAAAATGCACTTGACTCTAGTGAGGTTAGGCCCTTTATTGAGATTGAAATGGCTATTTCAGACCCTTATTGAAGACAAGGTTCACTTCATATCTTTATTTAAGAAAATGAGGGCACTTCGGGTCTATATTTGACACAAAGTCCACTTCATGCTCTTATTTGAAAAATGAGAACACTTCGAGTTCTTATTTGAAATTTTGCCATTACCTTTTTCTACTTGACACGATTTTCATAGACACAATGAAATTCTTAAAAAAGGTTTGTGCTATTACATATTATTGTAATATAGCTTGAAAATTAAAGTTCATATCCAATATAGAAAGGAGAATCAAAAGTATAGTACGATGCAATGGTCTTTTGGCATCAAGAGCACTAGTTGTAAGGGAATGCATCACATAATTGGTAGTAAAAATGCATATCGATTTAAAGCTCTCAATTCCAATTCTCCTTTTTAGGGAAATATATCCACTAAATCACCAATGAGATTATCATGTTAATTAAGGAACCAAATTGAGAATATGCAAAGATTTATTAAGTTTTCTAGTATAGTACTATGAGTTCGACCTCGTGGTTCCTGCAATGAAGCATGATAAACACATAAAAATACGATAATATTACATTTTTCAGAACATTCCTCATACATTCCCCTTTATACAGCTGTCCAAAAGGACTTAGACGATATTCCTGGACGAGCTCTAGCCTTCTAATCCCCCACCCGGCAATCCAGTTGCCATAGAACTTTACTAAAAAGCGATGACTCGACCGGCATGGGTTGTCGCTCGAGCCTCCAGGACTACACTATGGCAAGAAAGAATGGTACGATATTCAATCATCAAGAAGCGATGGAGTTTCTATGTTCGAGCTGAAGTTGAAATCAAGTGTCCTTACCGTTGCAACATGGTCCTCCAAAAGCATAGCACTTCCAGGAAAAACCACTTTGCTCAGTAAATTCACTGCCACTTCCGTCAATTGCATTGTTGTAATTTATTGTCCTAAAGGAAGAATTGATGTCGTTCTGTTGATCTTCCATTGAGAAACCTGTAAATTCAAATCCTTTTCTCAGAGGATTAAAAATATTATAGTGCCAGAAATTGAATAGCTCTTAAGATATGAAGCCAATTTGTTTCTTGACAAAATATTAACAAGTATGCACTAAATCTTAAGAAAAAGGATAAGATTATCTTGGAAACACATAAAATATTTTCTAAGCGAATGAAGGAAATTATTATTTTGACTAATATATCCAATATTACAATAAGTTATGGCCCATAACTAAAGTAAGGTCTCAAGCGATAAATATATAATAAAGTAACTTAAATTTATTAACTAACAAAACTGGATGTGTAAAAAACGAGAAAGCCAAAGCTATGTGGATCGGAATTTTTCCAACCTAAGAAACAAAGAATGACATATCGTGCCCAAAAAAAAAAGATTAAAGTGACAGGACAATGATTATTTCTATATGCTTATATTAATCATGTCACGGATAGAGAAGCATAGATTGTCATCAATTGGTAAATCAATCCACAATGTAACGATCATTAATTATGTATTGGAGGGGCTAAGTTGGAATATAAATGCATTAGTAGTAGATAAAAAACAAGAAAAAATAATTTAAATGCTATAAATTTTTTCTTTCGATGCCTACACATTCTTTTAATTGATTTATCACTGGAAAATGAGTAAGACAAGTGATTAATGTACACATAATGGGATTGAATATTAATAATAGATATTATCGAGACACGGATACCGTATAATATTCTGATAAATTATCTTAATTGCTCTTATTGATATGTAATATGAAATTCGTTGTGTGTATCAATCGATAACTCATAAATTACTTCACGACTTATGTAAAACGAATGTTTTCTTAATAGAATGAACTTACCAATTGTATAAAGCTTCTATAGATGAAGGATCTTTTCTTTAAACAGGTTTGTCCGTAAGATTGATTAAATAGTCATGAATTTAAATATAGATTAAAAAATAAAAATAATAAAATTATTTGAAGAAAGATGCTTCGTCGATCACAGGCATTTGAGATTCGATCAATCAGTAAACTATACATAACATTCAAATTCTTCTTCACAATTGAAACAAAAAAAGAAAACCGTAGGGAACAAGTTAAAAAAACTACCTATATAATCATATACGCTTAGGAGGAAAAAGGGATACAAGAGAGGACAAAAGAGCAAGAGAGCGCCTGAAAAGGAAACTAGAAGAACTAGACCAATGCGAGAGTTCAACAGAATGTTGATGTAATTTGCATAGATGAAGACAAAGGGATGAGAAGATACCGAAATGAAGACAAACTTGAAGCATCTAAATTCGTTAGTTCAATTTCTTAAAAATTCAATTGATTAATCTTCTTAGCTACCGATTGACCGTACACTAGTTACCGTTATATATTCTTAATTGATTGTCGATTTATTTATATCTTTTTCTCGTTGGCAGACGGTTAGCGGTAATTTTATATTTTCTTAGTTTGAATTTGTATGTTATTGTTGAGTCTATGAAGCCGATATCGTGTCATCAATGACATAACATATCGTGCCGTTTATAGTGATCAATACAAATTTCAACTTAGACAAAAAAAACTAGTAATTCAACTATGATGAGATATCACTTACTAAATGAAGATGTAACTCTCCTTCATTTAGCCAAAGAACAAGAAAAGCTTTCGGAAATACAATGATTGTCAATATTTCATTTGAAGATGCTAATTTGTCCTCATCAATTTTGTTAAATTAAATCCGACAAAACAAATTTGTCGAAGGAAAGAAATGTATATGGATTTAGGACACCATATACATTGACCTTTTCGTGGGAAATACAAAAGATATTTTAGCATATACTCTCTTTTGCTCGTTCTAGATAGGTCTACTTTGGGAACAACTTGCTCACGCGTACCTACACATATGTCCAGCAATGCACCTCCTAACATATCTTCGTGCATTACTTTTTTTACATCAAGGCCAATTGGGTAAGTTTAAACTAGCTGTATCCTATACGCTTACCAAATTATCTATAAAATTATCTGATTATTAATTGTTTGACTAATTAAGTGCTGGCCCAATTTGGTCATTAACTATTTTTTGGCACTTGAATTCTATTTTTTAATTTTCCTTTTGTTTTCATTTATTTAATATTATTGCATTAGAATCCTTTCCTTAGCGTCTTTTTCCCTTCCGTTGTTTTTAAATTACATTCCTTTAATAATTGATTATTTCACATTCGAAAGAGTAAAACAACAATATAATTAGGCTTCGTTTGTTTTATAGTAAACATTTTTCTCATTTTCCAGCATTTGTTTTACTTAAGAAAATAAGTCAACGGAAAATGTTTTCCTAATCAACAGAAAACCTATGCTTAAATTCATGAAAATGATTTCTTTTTTGAAAAATCGAAAAAATTTTTTCAAAATATGAACGCTGGGTCCCCGGCTTTCAAGTCTAGGTATCTAGCGACCAGGCCCGGTTCCATTGAGGTTGGGCATGGGCCCCCGACGCCCATGCCTAGGTCCTTCGAGGCGGGCTCAAGTCTTGGTACCCGTACTCAATGTCTCGCCACTCGAGCCTGTGACATTCCGGATTTTGGCCCATTTTTGGGGTTTATAAAACGTGTAATTCGTCAGTGCGCTTATAATAGAATTTCGCCCGGGAACTGATCACTCTTGGGTTCTTGTTTTTAAAAATAGAAATTTTGCTAGAATCGCACTCGATCGGATTTGGCCGTTATTTAGACCTCGAACTTGGCAGTCGATTTTCGGGAGTTTCAGGACGAAATAAATTGGACGGTGTCAATATTATCGTAGCCAGCGTTGAGATTGTCAGGAACAATGGAAAAATGGGAGTTTTTGACCGGGTGCGAATTTGGACTAGTAGACCCCCTCGCTATAGTTTGATTTAATTAATTCGGCCTTTGTCCCTTTTTATATGCGAGGCTTATTTTGGACCGGTAGATCGCTTTCGGTTTTGAATTTGGGTCATCGGATCGCATTTAATATTTGAATCGTGACCGTTAAATCGATATTTAGTTTGAACCGTGTCCGTTGATTCGCGCTCGAGGATAAATATTAACTTTTTCTCTCTCTTTCTCTCTCCTCTCTCCTCTGCCGCGCCGCCCGTCCCCTCCCCCGCGCACGTTTCTCTCTCTCTCTCTCTCTCTCTCTCTCTCTCTCCTTTCTTTTCCTTCTGGCCGCACGTCCCCTCAGCCCACGCCCATGCAGACCCACCCCCTGACACACACTCTCTCTCTCTCTCTCCTCTTTCCTTCTTTTCCTTTTCTTTCTTTTTCTTCTTCTTCTTCTTCTTCTCCTTCTTCCTTCGCCCGACTGGTCCTGCTCGTGCGTCTGCTCGCCCGACCGAACGCCGCACGACCGCCCCTCCGCCTCTGCTAGACGCCGTCCCACCAGCCACCGACTCTGCCGTCCTCCTCGCGCCGCCGTGTCGCCCGGGAACGCCGCCTCGACGCTGCCTCCTTCCCCTCCCGAGCGCGCGAGCTCAGCTCGTCACCGCGCCTGTCGCGGCCCGGCGTTGCCCAGCCGGCTCGTCCCGTTCCGTTCCGCCGCTTGTGACGTCGCCAACCAGCTCGGCCGCCGTCGCGCCGTCCGCCAGCCGCCGCCCCGACCGGCTGTTCTCTCCCCCTCCTCCGCGCGAGCTGCAGCTCGTCGCTGCGTCTGCTGCGACCGAAACCCGCCAGCCGCCGGCCAGCTAGCCCGGCCAACTCCTCAGCGCCGTCCCGACGCCTGAGCGTCCCCGACACCGCCGCCGAGCGCCCCCCCCAACCGCACCACCCGCCTCAGCCAACTTCCTCTCCTTCCTTTAACTTTCCGCCGTTCGCCGCTGCTGCCGTCGTCAGCTCGCCGCCCGCCGGTTCGACCAGCGTGCCCGTCGCCGCCACGAGGTCGCCGTGCCGCCCCGTCACCGCTGGTTCGCCCCTCTCCCTCAGTCCCGACCTCCTTCTCTCTTTTTCTCTCTCTCCCTCACCCTCACCCCGGCTGACTTCTCCCCCTTCAGCTCGCGGCCGCCGCCGCCCCCGCCGGCCAGCCAGCCAGCCCCGGCCAGCCAGCCCAGGCCGTAGCCGGCTCGTCGCCCACGCGACCAAGCCGCGCGCCCGTCGCCGTGCCCGTGCCTGTGCCCGTTGCCTGCGCCCGTGCCCGTTCCCGCGCCCGTGCCCGCGCTCGTGCCCATGCGTGTGCCCGTGGCCGAGCCCGTGGCCGGGCCTTGTGCCCGTGGCCGAGGGCTGTGCCCATGGCCGAGCACCGTGGCCGAGCCCCGCGCCCGTCGCGCCCTTGCCCGCGCCGAGTGAGACACTGTTCACTCGGGCCATTTTAGGCCCGAGCCGACTTTACCGAGCCAAACTTAGGTAAGTGACTTCCTAAACCCTACCTAAGTATTTTGGGTACTTTATTGACTTGTCTCGGGTTTAGAACGGCTAGGGGCGTGTTTTAATTTAATTATATTATGTTACAATTACGCTATTTAAATTAGATTAAATGATATGCTTGACTCGGGTAATGGTGTGTGGCGACTTGAACGTCGGGTTTGTGGATTGAGGTGGCGAATGGTGAATTGGACTGAGTTGTGATTATGGGCTGTTTGATGCAATTGGCGTGAAATTGATTTAATTGATTGGCGTGTGCTTGCTCTGTCGATTTTAAGCCCGGATCGATCGGAGGGCTACGGACTTGGGACGTGTTGACGGTTCGTGTGAAGGCATGAATGGTCGATGTGCCAAATGGATGTGGGCTTGAGACGTGTTGACGGTGGCCCGTTAAAGGTGTGATTGGACCGGGACGTGTTTACGTCGGTCATGGGAATTGATTGAATAGTGTGGCTTGGGACGTGTTGACGGCGGCCACCGGAATTGATTGAATGATATGGCTTGGGACGTGTTGGCGGCCATTGGAATTGATCGAATTGTGAGGCTCGTGTGCCTCGTGAGAATGAATTTGAGGCGCAGATGGGCGCGGGTAGTGAGAAAGATGTTCGGACACGCATGTGATTTGAGTGTGATTGAATTGGCTGGTTGAGCGTGTGACTGAATTGGCTGGTTGAGCGTGTGACTGATTTGGCTGGTTGACCGTGTGACTGAATTGGCTGGTTGAGCGTGTGACTGATTTGGCTGGTTGAGCGTGTGATTTAATTGACCAGTTGAACGTGTGGTTGCTTGGCTGGGCTGGTTGAATGCGAGTGAAATTGCGTGTGCCGAGTGACCGTGATATGATGATGAACTATTCTTGCATTATCTTGTTTGGGTGATATGCGGGGTTGGCTCGTGATTCGAGACGAGGTAAGCCGGTTGTATGAAATTGATTATGTTGTCCGGTGATCGTATGTTAGACTTGTCTCGGGTACGCATTGGCCTACGTGGGGTATAGGGGGTCGCTTATTGAGACTCGTTCTCACGGTTATTATATAACCATTTCGTATCCGCGACCGTAAGTGATGGGAGACGCCGCAAGGGTGTCTCGGAGATCAAGGACGGGTCGAGTGTCCCGTATTTTGAGTCTCCCCTTTTGTAGAGGAGTTAAGTTCGCGAACCATTGTCCCTTTTGATGAGCATTGTATGTATTTGCCAAGTGTAAGAATTACAGTTATTGTTTTGTGCTATTATTACCCCCTTGTCATTATTAATTGTCCGGGTTGTTTCTATTTGCTTCCGCGCGTGCCTAATCTCTGATGTTTGGGTTGGGTCGGCGACGCGTCCTGGGACGTCGCGTTCAATGATCGATCATCGCGGGATGATCGCGCGCTCGTAGGGTGCGGGGCGTGACATCCCCGTTGATTTGGTATCAGAGCAAGGTCAGCTCGAACCAAGATGGTCGAAGCTTGGAGTGATAAGGAGCGATGACTTTGGGGTAGCTAGTTAGGGAGACTTGTTGGCCATGCGTTACCTAGACTGCTTGGTTGTGATTGCTGAGTGATATTATGCACTAATACGTGAAATGCAGGTGCGACAGGACTTGAGGTTAGTGCACGATCGCTGTTCTTTGTGATTGAGTGGTGTTGTGATTGACTGTCTGCTTAGTGAATTGTTGTGATTCACTGCCTAGGGCTTAGACTGGTATAGTTGGCCTAGGTCTTTAATTCCCAAAAGGAATTATAGCAGGTAAGTGAGTGGTGTGAACCCTGTGTGTACGAGTAGCCGAGGTTGAGGTTGAGGTCGTGTAGGTCCGCAAGTTGGAGTTGTGGGGGATTCCAGATGGGACGAGATTTTGAGGGCACTTGAGAAAGTTGGAATTTTAATGCGAAGGCAATTTGAGGAGCGAAATGCTATTGTTGCTACTGATGTTGAGGCCACTATTGTCGTCGTCAATGGAAGTAACGGGAATCGTGGGCATAATGGAAATGTTGGGAATCAAGGTCAAGGGTAAGTTAATACAGTCAGACAGATGCATCAGTTGGTTGGAATATTTTTTTGAAATTTAAACTTGCGAGGTTCGATGGGAAGAGGTGACCTGGATGCTACATTACTTTGGACGGACGGCTTTGAGGTATTCGGGTGCACTAATGAGGAGAAAGTGACCCTGGCTATATATCAACTCTAAGGAAATGCAAGTGATTGGTAAGAGGACCCCCCGATGTAGGATATTTCAGGGGGCATATTTCCAAGCTGGGGTGTCGTTATCGAGGCCTTCAATGGGAGGTACTTTCAGAGAGCACGTGAGGATAGAAAATGACAAAGTTTCTTCGGCTTCACTAAAATTGAATGTCAGTCGATCAGTACGAGGTAGAGTTGGTAAGGTTATTTAAGTACGCACCAAGGATAGTTAATGATCGTGTGGATAGGACAAGGAGGTTCCGGATGGACCGAAACCGAACCTCCGCGATCCGCTGATGTTAATGAACTTAAGGGATTGTAATGAGCTGTATGACAAGACTTAAACGGTTGAAAGGGATATGAATGAGAGGGTTACCGTATAGGGATTGCGGTACACGCCAGCTAGGGACAATAAGAACTTGGGAAGAAGTCTATGACAGAGAATATGAGACTTGTCCCTCCGGTAAGGAAGAACTCTCGAAAGCTGAACTATTGCTCCAACGCCGCATGTAGGAATGGCCATTGCCAAGGTAGAGGTGGAGCATGTTGTGGATGTGGATAGTAAGGTCACCAAGTGAGAAATTGTTGAACCGACAGGTTAGGTCACTAATGCAATCGCAGCGACCGCAGGTAGGACATTAAGCGAGAGCTGGCCCGCAGATTAATCAGAGTCGGCTAAGGACGTAAGGAAAAGTGTATGTTGTGGCTGAGAAGGAAGTGAGTGATGTGCCTTGAAAGTCTAGATGCGTTATGAGATGGTATTAGGTACAATAGGAGATGATTTTGAAGTTATCGCTTGAGTGGTCAGGTAAGACTTATAATCAATTTTATAGTAGATAGGCGCAATCGGCTTAAGGATTTCTAAATTACTGACGATATTCTTGGACGAGTTTGGAAGGATGAGTTATGCTTGGAAATTTCGGATTTTATAAAGAACATGGGTGATTTGTTTTGGGAGACTGTTGGATTGAAATTGGATGGATCGAGCTTGTCTTTGAGGTGTATAAAGATAATTATTTTGTGGTTGACTAGTTGGTTGAGGAACCAAGGCTAAAGGACATAGCCGAGGTGTGTAATCTTCCCGATGTCTTTCCTCGGGGATTGCCGGGATTGTCACCTGATCGAGAAGTGGAAATTGTAATCGAGTTAGCCATTGGGACGGAACCAATCTAGCGAGCACCCTTTTTGGATGTCGCTTGTCAGAATTGAAGGAATTGGAGGTTCAAATGCAGGGAGTTATTGGATAAAATTTTTATTCGTTCGAGTGTGTCTCCATGGGGAGTGCTAGTGTTGTTCGTGAGGAAAAAGGACTGGTCCTTGAGGTTGTGCATCGACTATAAATAGTTGAATCAGGTGACTATTAAGGATAAACGCACATTTGCCAAGGGTAAATGACCTGTTCGACTAGTTATAAGGGACATCAATATTTTCTAAGATTGACTTGAGGACTGGTTTCTACCAATTGAGGATCAAGAAGGAGGACGTGCCGAAGTCGGCATTTAGGACGAGGTATGGACGCTATGAGTTTACGGTGATGCCGTTTGGACTGACGAATGCCCCTGCAGCCTTTATGGATTTAATGAATCGGGTATTTAAAGAATTTCTGGATTAGTTTGTAATCGTGTTCATAGACGATATCTTGGTATACTCCCAGAGTCCCGCTAAGCATAAGTTACATTTGGAAAAGAGATCTATGGACTTTAAGGGAACACGCACTCTATTCTAAGTTTAATAAGTGCGAATTCTGGCTTCATTGAGTGGCGTTCTTAGGACATGCGATACTGGGGAAGGGATTGTAGTGGATTCGACAAAGATTGAAGCCGTCACGAATTGGCCGAGGCCGACGTCAGTAACCGAGGTTCGGAGCTCTTGGGTCTAGCAGGCTATTATAGGCGCTTCATGGAAGGGTTTTCGGCACTAGCTACGTCGTTGGCACGGTTGTTAAAGAAGGAGACGAGGTTTGAATAGACGGATGAGTGCGAAAGGTGCTTCCAAGAATTGAAACAGAGGTTGACGACCGCGCCAGTGTTAGCGATCTCGTCAAGTTCGGGAGGATTTGAGAATTACAGTGACGCGTCATTAGGAGGATTGGGATGCGTGCTAATGCAACACGGGAAAGTGGTGGTATATGCATCGCGTCAATTGAGACCGTATGAGCTGAACTATCCGATGCATGACTTGGAATTGACCGTAATTATATTTGTCCTTAAGATTTGGAGGCATTACTCGTGTAGGGAGAAATTTTAGATTTATACAGATTATCAAGTTTAAAGGTATCGGTTTTCTCAAAAAGAACTTAGCCTGAGACAGCGTCCTTGGATGGAACTCCTTAAAGACTACGACTGCGATATTTTATATCACCCCGGAAAGGCTAATAAGGTAGCGGATGCACTGAGTTGGAAATCGAGCATTGCGCATATGATGGTCAAAGAATGGACCTTGTTGGAATGAGTCCGAGATTCAGAGTTTAAGTTTGAAGTGAGCCATGTTTTCAAGTCTACTTGTCGTATTGAGGATTGAACCGGAGATCCAAACTAAGATTAATGCTTTACAGTCGAAGGACCCAGAGATTCAAAAGATTCTGAGTAAGGATGCCACAAAAAGGAAATTGGATTTTCAGGTATCCGAGGATGGAATACTGAAGTTCCGTAGACGGTTGAGTGTACCCTGTGATGCCGAGCTTAAGGAGGGGATTTTGTCAAAAGCTCACCATAGTAATTACAGTATTTACCCGGGTAGCGCGAAAATGTATCAGGACCTATGGTAGCATTATTGATGGAAGGCATGAAAGTAGATGTAGCCAAGCACATGACCGAGTATCTAACATGCCAACAAGTGAAGGCACAACATTGCAAGCCGGGTGGAATGTTGCAGCCATTGGAAATTTCCGAGTGGAAATGGGAACACATCACGATGAACTTTGTATTGGGATTACCGAGAAGTCAAAGGGGTCATGATTCGATTTGAATAGTAGTCGACCAATCGACAAAGGTAGCGCATTTTCTGCCAGTACGAAAGAACTTCGCCTTGGAAAAGTATGCCGAGATTCACGTGCGACAAATAGTCCGTCTGCACGTAGTGCCAGCGACAATCACTTCAAACCGGGATCCTAAATTCATTGCCGCTTTTGGATAAGTTTTCGTATGGCATTAGGAACAAAGTTGCAAATTAGCTTGGCCTATCATCCTTAGACATATGGCCAGTCTGAAAGGACAATTCATACTTCAGAGGGCATGCTACGGGTATGCATATTGGATTTTAAAGGTAGCTGGAAGGAATAGTTGTTCTTGGTTGAGTTTGCCTATAACAATAGCTATCAGCAGAGTTTTAGAATGGCACCATTTAGGGCATTGTATGGCGGGGTTTGCGAATACCGGTTTATTGGGATGAAGTGGGTAAGAGGAGTATCACGGGTCCCAAGTTGGTTCGATAGTCGATTAAAACAGTCAAAGTGCGATGTGGGAAAGTGAAGAGTTGATGCGACACCAGTACCCCCCATTTGTTTGAATAGTTGGGTTGAATTGTAAATTTCGAGGACGAAATTTTTGTAAGGGGGGAAGAATTGTGACATTCCGGATTTTGGCCCATTTTTGGGGTTTATAAAACGTGTAATTCGTCAGTGCGCTTATAATAGAATTTCGCCCGAGAACTAATCACTCTTGGGTTCTTGTTTTTAAAAATAGAAATTTTGCTAGAATCGCACTCGATCGGATTTGGCCGTTATTTAGACCTCGAACTTGGCAGTCGATTTTCGGGAGTTTCAGGACGAAATAAATTGGACGGTGTCAATATTATCGTAGCCAGCGTTGAGATTGTCAGGAACAATGGAAAAATGGGAGTTTTTGACCGGGTGCGAATTTGGACTAGTAGACCCCCTCGCTATAGTTTGATTTAATTAATTCGGCCTTTGTCCCTTTTTATATGCGAGGCTTATTTTGGACCGGTAGATCGCTTTCGGTTTTGAATTTGGGTCATCGGATCGCATTTAATATTTGAATCGTGACCGTTAAATCGATATTTAGTTTGAACCGTGTCCGTTGATTCGCGCTCGAGGATAAATATTAACTTTTTTCTCTCTCTTTCTCTCTCCTCTCTCCTCTTGCCGCGCCGCCCGTCCCCTCCCCGCGCACGTCTCTCTCTCTCTCTCTCTCTCTCTCTCTCTTTCTTTTCCTTACGCCGCACGTCCCTCGGCCACGCCCATGCAGACCCACCCCCGACACACACTCTCTCTCTCTCTCTCTCTCTCTTTCTTTCCTTCTTTTCCTTTTCTTTCTTTTTCTTCTTCTTCTTCTTCTTCTCCTTCTTCCTTCGCCCGGGACCGGGTCCTGCTCGTGCGTCTGCTCGCCCGACCGAACGCCGCACGACCGCCCCTCCGCCTCTGCTAGACGCCGTCCCACCGACCACCACTGCTGCCGTCCTCCTCGCGCCGCCGTGTCGCCCGGGAACGCCGCCTCGACGCTGCCTCTTTCCCTCCCCGAGCGCGCGAGCTCGGCTCGTCACCGCGCTGTCGCGGCCGGCGATGCCCAGTCCCGGCTCGTCCGTTCCGTTCCGCCGCTTGTGACGTCGCCAGCCCGGCTCGGCCGCCGTCGCGCCGTCCGCGCCCGGCCGCCGGCCCAATCCGCCGCCGCCGCCGCCCGACCGGTATTCTCTCCCCCTCCTCCGCGCGAAGCCGCAGCTCGTCAAGCTGCGTCTCTTGCGGCCGAAACCCGCTAGCCGCCGGCCAGCTAACTCCGGCCAACTCCTCGCGCCGTCCCGACGCCCGAGCGTCCCACACCGCCGCCGAGCGCCCCCAACCGCACCACCCGCCTCGGCCAACTTCCTCTCCTTCCTTTAACTTTCCGCCGTTCGCCGCTGTTGCCGTCGTCGCCGCCGCCTGCCGGTTCGACCCGGCGTGCCCGTCGCCGCCACGAGGTCGCCGTGCCGCCCTGTCACCGCCGGTTCGCCCCTCTCCCTCGGTCCCGACCTCCTTCTCTCTTTTTCTCTCTCTCCTCACCCTCACCCAGTGACTTCTCCCCTTCACTCGCGGCCGCCGCCCCCAGCCGGCCGGCCCGGCCGGCCCAGGCCATAGCCGGCTCGTCGCCCACGCGACCAAGCCGCGCGCCCGTCGCCGTGCCCGTGCACATCGTGCCCGTTACTGCGCCCGTGCCCGTTCCGCGCCCGTGCCCGCGCTCGTGCCCATGCGTGTGCCCGTGGCCGAGCACCGTGGCCGAGCCCCGCGCCCGTCGCGCCCTTGCCCGCGCCGAGTGAGACACTGTTCACTCGGGCCATTTTAGGCCCGAGCCGACTTTTACCGAGCCAAACTTAGGTAAGTGACTTCCTAAACCCTACCTAGTATTTTGGGTACTTTATTGACTTGTCTCGGGTTTAGAACGGCTAGGGCGTGTTTTAATTTAATTATATTATGTTACAATTACGCTATTTAAATTAGATTAAATGATATGCTTGACTCGGGTAATGGTGTGTGGCCGACTTGAACGTCGGGTTTGTGGATTGAGGTGGCGAATGGTGAATTGGACTGAGTTGTGATTATGGGCTGTTTGATGCAATTGGCGTGAAATTGATTTAATTGATTGGCGTGTGCTTGCCTGTCGATTTTAAGCCCGGATCGATCGGAGGGCTACGGACTTGGGACGTGTTGACGGCGGTCCGTGTGAAGGCATGAATGGTCGATGTGCCAAATGGATGCGGGCTTGAGACGTGTTGACGGTGGCCCGTTAAAGGTGTGATTGGACCGGGACGTGTTTACGTCGGTCATGGGAATTGATTGAATAGTGTGGCTTGGGACGTGTTGACGGCGGCCACTGGAATTGATTGAATGATATGGCTTGGGACGTGTTGACGGCGGCCATTGGAATTGATCGAATTGTGAGGCTCGTGTGCCTGTGAGAATGAATTTGAGGCGCAGTGGCGCGAGTAGTGAGAAAGATGTTCGGACACGCATGTGATTTGAGTGTGATTGAATTGGCTGGTTGAGCGTGTGACTGAATTGGCTGGTTGAGCGTGTGACTGATTTGGCTGGTTAACCGTGTGACCCAATTGGTAGGTTGAGCGTGTGACCGGTTTGGCTGGTTGAGCGTGTGATTTAATTGACCAGTTGAACGTGTGGTTGCTTGGCTGGGCTGGTTGAATGCGAGTGAAATTGCGTGTGCCGAGTGACCGTGATATGATGATGAACTATTCTTGCATTATCTTGTTTGGACTGATATGCAGGGTTGGCTCGTGATTCGAGACGAGGTAAGCTGGTTGTATGAAATTGATTATGTTGTCTGGTGATCGTATGTTAGACTTGTCTGGGTACGCATTGGCCTACGTGGGGTATAGGGGGCTGCTTATTGATACTCGTTCTCACGGTTATTATATAACCATTTCAGATCCGCGACCGTAAGTGATGGGAGACGCTGCAAGGGTGTCTCGGAGATCAAGGACGGGTCGAGTGTCCCGTATTTTGAGTCTCCCCTTTTGTAGAGGAGTTAAGTTCGCGAACCATTGTCCCTTTTGATGAGCATTGTATGTATTTGCCAAGTGTAGGAATTACAGTTATTGTTTTGTGCTATTATTACCCCCTTGTCATTATTAATTGTCCGGGTTGTTTCTATTTGCTTCCGCGCGTGCCTAATCTCTGATGTTTGGGTTGGGTCGGCGACGCGTCCTGGGACGTCGCGTTCAATGATCGACCATCGCGGGATGATCGCGTGCTCGTAGGGTGCGGGGCGTGACAAGCCCATGTCCATAAAGGCATTGCTTGGGTCCCCGAGCTCAGTTCCTCAGCACTTAGGCTCGAGTCGACAAAGGCCGTGCACAGGTCCTCAACGCTTGGGCTAGAATCCTTAGTTAATGAAAGGTTTGTTCTTGTAAAAATATTTTTATTAAAAAAATCGAATTTTTTTTATTGTTCCTTTTCCTTTTCTTTTTCCTTCTTCCTCGAAGATCGGCCACAGGCAAGGGACGAGCTTGCCAAATTCCGGCAAGCTCGAGCCTCACTAGCCTCGGGGAAGCTTGACCTCACCGACCTCTGATTAGGCTCTAGCTCGCCGGAATCTAGCAAGCTTGAGCCTCCCCGACTTTGGGCGAGCTCGTCCCTCACCTGTGGTTGTCACCGTGGCAGGTGACCAGCTAAGGAAGAAGGAAAAAGAAAAAAAAGCTAAAATAAAGATAAAAAATAATAAAAGTTTTTGAATTTTTTTGTATTTTCCCTAGAAAAATAAAATCGGATTTTCCATACCAAACAGTGAAAAATATTTTCAAGTTTTTTTTTAGATTTCAGTCAAACACCGCAAAATATTATCATTTTGTTGAAAAATGACTTCTTGGAAAACATTTTCAAGAAATATCACATTTTCCATGAAACAAACGAAGCCTTAGCCAGACAACCTTTTCTATACTAAATTTTTTTGCCAAAATCCTTGTGAATAATAATTGACTTTCGAATCTAGTAACAAGTTCCTCATCTCTACCTCTCTTTATGTGTGCGTATATGTGCGCGCATGTGCGTGCCCTTGTTTCTCTATTATAAATAATTTGAATTGGAATTGAGAGGATGTTCGCATTTATATATGCTCGCTAAGTGGTATGATAATCTTCCACCATATACACTATTCAGTTTAATGTAAACTATAGACGTAATTTTATAGATATATCTACTTGAATTTGTTGATTTTGCAGCGACCTCTTTGCACCCTTGTACTTCTTTTATGAAAATAGTGTTTTTGTTGTTTAATTCGAAATTCATTGGCCTCAATTTCAAGAAGCTGAATGACAGTCACGATGACATCCAAGAAAACAAGACGAAATGTATTATACACAATTTTCATCATATATGTTACAATCATTTTTGTGGGAGTTGTCTCATTTGAGAGGAAAGTCAATCGATCTCCTCACAAATCATTACATGGACTTCTTCAAAGTTTGTTGACACCTAAATTTTTGCAACGTACTTCCCTATTCATTGCATAAGAAAATCATGGGTCGAACTCGATCAATGAGGACATCAAGGGCAAATATGGACTTTTCATATTGTGATTCCTTCAATTCACGATCAAGTGAGCAAATGCTAAATTAAAGAACAAGGCAAGAACATCAAGGGTATTAGCTGGCCAATTCTCTCTACCTATCAGATTAAGCTTTTGGGTTGAATTTTTTAACACCGTCATCGTGTCATAACAGCTCCTAAGCAAGTGATCTTAACAGAAGTCCCAATAGTTATGGCAGTTAACACAAGCGACATATGTCGTCGTTGGTTCATCCGCGCTCCTCCTCTGCATCTAGTAGTAAGTGCATTTTCTCTCACTGCATCGTCCACACTTGACTTGATCAGTTGTGGCTTTCGGTGCAGCTCCTAGCTCACATTTGGACAGAGCTTTCTCCTTTATCTGTTGATTTTGAAGTTGCCTCTCATCCCTAGCCATTTCTTCTGTGGTCATCTTTAGGAGCCTCTATGGCTTGACATGGCCGAGAAGAACTTTTCTCCTGAAATCCGGGTTGTTGGGATCCTTAATGTTGAACATTATGGACCTATACTTCATCTTGTGGGTGCCGTTCATACGACCCCAATTCTGGAACATCGTTGACTCAACTGAAACAGCGATCCTAGATGGGTCACATGCATTCACTTCTTCAATGATGTCGTTGCTTGCTTCACCAGAAACTCTGGACAAAGCCTCGAAGAGAAGTTCCCGTACCTTGTCCCTCATCGGGTCATTGCATTTAGTCACGGAAGCAGACAGCGGCGGAGCAAGATTAGGAGACAACTTGCTCACGGGACAATTTGGCTTCTCTTCGGTAACACCAAAATCCAACCTTGACATCTTCTCAAAACCGAGTACCATTTGGCTCAGTTCTCCTTATCTTTGCTTCAGACCGGAAAGAGGAGGATTTTTTTAACCTTATTCTCCCTGGCTTTTGCACACTCATTTTGAACCACGCTGCCATTCTTCTTGCATCCCTTTGATTCTTCCATACAATTTGTTTCCGTTGCTGAATCAAGTCGGATGCAAAAGCTTGCATCATCTTCCTAGGATGTTTTGTAAGGCGTCTAAGACTTTTCTCAATCTAAGAATTTCCAACCATGTATGAATGTAAAAGAGTGAGTGAGGCAAGTAAGCACAAAGGCAAAGTCACATGCATATTATAGCAGACATAGTAACTGCACATTAGGATATGATGAAGGACTCCTGCCGTCTGAATACTGATACGCAGGAGATAAAACTTCAGTAACTGGGTCATAGAAAGCCTTGATAATCTGCGTTTGCTAAACAGAAATGGGGAAAGCTTATTTTCTTACTGTTAAGGCATAATTTTTGTTTAATACATGCCAAATAACTTGAGCTGCGAAAAATAGCTGTTTGCATGCTGGGAACTCTCCGGCTTCGACATTACATTCTGCTGAAGTCAATGGCTGATATTGTTGCGACCTTAGATGTGTGAAAATAGCTTCCTCACTCAATCCTATGGAAGTATCTCCAATCTGTTTTTCGAGGTGGAGTAGTTCCTAATAAGAAAACATACGAGGGAAAGCTAAGTATTTCAAAATCACCTCTCCTTAACTAAATCATTTCTTAAGTATAGACAACGCTGCTCACTCAAAGGCCAAGTACAGTCGCAATTGCATCACCGTTGATGTTGATCAATGTGTACATCAATGGACATTTTGTTTGTTTTTTAGTTGTTTGAATGCAAAATACGTGATTACTCTTACAAATGTTGTTAAGGGGCTCGAGCATATATACACACACATATACACACATGCGAAGAGGAATTATAACAACATCACTATTTCAGACATGTCGACATTAGCATCAGAAATAAAACTCCAAAATCATGATTATGAAAAATTTCTAGTCTCGCATTACCTCATAAGACACGTCATCTATGTCGAGATGCATTATCATATATTCATCACCGCCATCATATGCATCTTCTGTTGCTTAACCTGGTAATTCTTGAATATTCTGCATCAATTTGCACTTGTTGAACTAAAAATAGCAACAAAAAAAAAACAAATAGATATAGGGCTTCTTTATTGCTCAAGTTGAAGGTGAATAGATTGAAAGAAATTATCTTCAACGATAATTGGTGCTGTAAGTCTATGCTACGCCTCAACAGTATAAATTTGCAAAATATTTTTGTATTTGCTAGCTAGTTAGAGTAGTAGTCCCTTAAAATCCCATCGAAAATTTCCAAACCCTAATTCTCTAGTGATAAAATCTTTTGGAAGGGGACCTTAAAGTTTTCAGAGGACCTAATTATCATATGTATAGTAGCATGCAAAAGGGAAATGAACGGGGAGAAAAGAAGTTGGCTTAGCCAACGAAGAGCGAAGATTGCGGGCAAGCACAAGAAACTCACATAGTTTCTCCTATGCGCTTCTTCTACGTATGAGGTCGGCTCTAGTAGTTTAAACCCTGATCGGGTTCCATCGGAGAACTCAACTGGGCTACATGGCTACAGATCGTTAACTCCCGCCAATCAATTTACATCTACGCAACTGGAATTCCTGGATGGGCAATCAGAAGGAAGAGGCAAGCTAGAGCTCGTCCCCCGATATTGTCTCTGCCGCTGTGGGCCGTTGTTCAAAGGAGATTGTATGCGGTATGTTTTGAAAATGTAATAGAATTAGATATTTATGTGTTGGCCATGTTCTGTGATATGCGTGGTCAGGTCTTATTTATACTACCAGACTTGAAACCTCAAGAAATCTTTGCATATTCTCAATTTGGTTCCTTAATTAATTATGGTAACCTCATTGGCAATTTTAGTCGATATACTTCCTTGAAAGTAGTATTTGAGATTAGAGCTTTAAATCGAGACAAATTCTTAGTACCAATTATATGATGCATTCCCATATCCCTTATGCTCTTCATGCATCGTATCAAACTTTTGATTATCATTTCTATACTGGATACAAAAGATATTTTACCTTATACTCTCTTCTGACCATTCTAGACAGGTCTACTTTGGAAACAACTTGCTCACATACGCATACACGTATCCACCGATACACCTCATAACATATCTTCGTGCATTCATTTTTCTAAATCAAGGCTAATTGGGTAAGTTTAAACTTGCTGTATTCTATACATTTACCAAATTATGAATAAATTTGTATGGTTATATATTAATTACTTGACTAATTGGGTAACAGTGCTGTGATATACTCATGGAAATGAATTATAACAATTTCACTAATTCAGACATGTCGATATTAGCATGAGATATAAAAGCTCGAAAATCACAATTATGAAATTTTTATTCTTACGTTACCTCATAAGACATGTCATTCGTGTCGAGATGCATTTCCATATGTTCATCACGGTTGTTATACTCATCTTCCATGCTTGAAGTTAAACTGGTAATTCCAGACAATTCGCCATCAATTTGAACTTGTTAGACTAGACACAGCGTCTTATTCATTTTTCTATTAAAAGTGAATAGATTAAAATAAATCAGTTTCTACTACAATCATAATGTATGCTTTTTATGAATGTCGTTTCGCTCTTATTACATGCTTTTCTATAACACCAATATCAGTAAAGTTTCAAGTAAATACCTCCGAGTTGAACTTTTTTTAGGTGGAAGTTTAAAATACATGCAAGCAATACGAATCTCCGGTGAGACACAATAAGAGGTCATTACCATTATGGCATTACTAGATTGTGGTTAATCGTTGTCAAAAAGAAATTTTCCATTAAAGGTACATAAGACATCACCTTTTTCTCCTTGACACGAATTTTCCTATACACGATGATATTCTTAAAAAGGTCCATGTAATTACATATGATAAAAATATATATTGATAATTAAAGTTGATATCCAATATAGAAATGAGAATCGAAAGTTTAATATGATACGATAGTCTTTTGGCATCGAGCTGATGAGGTATATGGGAATGCATCACATAATTAGTAGTAAAAATCCGTCACTATTGAAAGCTCTCTATCTCAATGCTCCTTTTCAGGAAGTATATCGGCATATTCCCATTGAGATTACCATAGTTTATTAACGAACCAAATTGAGAATATGAAAAAACTTGTTGAGTTTTCAAGTCTAGTACTATAAATACGATGTCGCAGTTCCTACGATGGAACATGATAAACACGTAAAAGACTAAACAGACTAAACCTCCCTCCTCTAAGAATGCGAGTGCAATGAATCGGTCATGCCACCGTCATGTCCTTACACTAATAGCTCCTAAGCAAGTGATCTTAACAGAACTTCCAATAGTTATTGCAGTTAACACAAGTGACATATGTCGTCATTGGTTCATCGGCGCTCCTTGTCTGCATCTGGTAGTAAGTGCATTTTCTCTCGCCGCATCGGCCGCACTTGAATTGATCGGTTGTGGCTTTTGGTGCAGCTCCAAGCTCACACTTGGACAAAGCTTTCTCCTTTATCTGTTGATTTTGAAGTTGCCTCTCATCGCTAGCCATTTCTTCCGTGGTCATCTTTAGGAGCCTCTCCGGCTTGACATGCCCGAGAAGAACTTTTTTCCTGAAATCCGGGTTCTTGGGATCCTTAATGTTGAACATTAGGGACCTGTACTTCATCTTGTGGGTGCCGTTCATTCGACCCCAATTTTGGAACATGGTTGACTCAACTGAAACAGCGATGCTAGATGGGTCACATGCATTCACTTCATCAATAATGTCTTCGCTGGCTTCAGCAGAAACTCTGGACAAAGCCTCGAAGAGAAGTTCCCGTACCCTGTCCCTCATCGGGTTGTTGCATTTGGTCACCGAAGCAGACAGCAGCTGAGCAGAACTGGGAGACAACTTGTTCGCGTGACCATTTGGCTTCTCTTCAGAAACACCAACATCCGACCTTGACAACTTCTCAGAACCAGGAGTACCATTTGGCTCGGTTTTCCTTTTCTTCGATTCAGACTGGAAAGCGGAGGGTTTTTTAACCTTACCCTCCCTGGCTTTTGCACACTCATTATGGTCCACACTACCATTCTTCTTGCATCCCTTTGATTCTTCCACAACAATTTGTTTCCACAGCTGAATCAAGTCGTATGCAAAAGCTTGTATCTTCTTCCTAGGATGTTTTGTAAGGCGTCTAAGACCTTTCCCAACCTAAGAATTTCCAACCATGTAAGAATAAAAAAGAGTGAGCGAGGCTAGTAAGCACAAACGCAAAAGCACATGCATATTATAGCAGACATATTAACTGCACATTAGGATAAGATAAAGGGCTGCTGCCATTGTGAATACTGATATGCAGGTGATAGAACTTCAGTAGCTGGATCATAGAAAGCCTTGGGAATCTATGTTTGCTAAACAGAGTGGGTGAAAGCTTATTTTCTTTCTGTTAAGGCCTAATTTTTGTTTAATACATGCCAAATAACTCTTCCAATGTAACTAGTGGTATGAAAAATAGCTGTTCGCGTGCTAGAAACTCTCCAGAGACCTAAAATCATGACTAGTGATATCAGTTATGCATAACAACATATGAAAAAATGAAAAGATCCAATTATGAATAATGAATTTGTGGACAAAAAAATTAACCCATTGAAAGAAAGAATTATTACTTCGGATTTGTTTCTTTACATGACATAGAAATATAAGGCCTCTGGTTGCCCTTTTTTACAAGATGAAATGTGAGGTCTCAACAACCTGTTAGAAATTCTATCTAACGGAATCGTTATGCTAACGATAACCTTGCCTACAATACATTGCATCTACGAGCTTTAAATACTCAAGCAGCAAGCACATCTCAAGCTACATAGTACTCGTAAAAAGAAATTAATTTTACAGAAAAGAAAGCTATTCCTTGTTCACCACATTCTACATAAACTAACGTCGAACACAGAACAGCATACAACATTGAATCTCCTTTTCTTATTCTTGAACTAGAAAGCACAATTGAAGAAAATTCACTCTCTCACAGGTCCTACTCAGCTGATAACAAAACCGTGATCATTACAAAACCCTGATCCTACACACCTGAGTGGAGACAAGGACTTGAGTCGTGACAGGGAAAGACTTGAGGCGCTGCAAGGCATCGATGCATCGCCCTTCGTCATCGTCCCCTCCACCGTTCCCATTCACAGCCGCCATGTCTGCAGCTTTGCTCGCCAATTGAAACACCTCCACCAACTCTGCCTCCATCTCTCTCTCTATCTGCAAGCTTCAGCTTCAAGAACGTTAACACATTGCATAAATCAGTTCCTCCACATCCAAAACTACCTCAAAAGCAGAAAAAAGAAAAGAACCATTTTTTTCCAAACAAAACTGCCAAACTGTGTCTAAGATTAAGCAAACAAAATCATTCTGCCGAGGGAGAAAAAGATCAGGTAGACTGAGATGTCAAAACCTGGCAAAAATTCAATTCCTACCTGAACTATTGGAGTGGCTAAGTTGGAATTAATTGCTTTAGTTAGTCTAATAATTTGTATGGTTTTCACATTATACAATTATTTAGGTTCATTTCAATTAACTATTACATCACTGCTATTGGCAGGCTATAACAAAACCCATTGTTTATATGAATCAATAACTCGAAAATGATTCGTGACTCACGTAAAATGCATGTTTTTCCTAATTGAACCACCGTACTAGTTATATTAAGCTTCTTATATCAAGGATCTTTTCCTTAATCAAGTTTGCGCATGATTAAAGAGTCATGAATTTAGATTATGCGGTCAGAAGATGAATTAACTGCATTTTTCTACTATTGATTATCATGCCAAAAATGTCCTTCAAGATCTATATTATGGATTTAAAATGACGAAGCTTAATTGTAAAATCAAATGAAATTGTTCGAATAAGTATTGAAGCAAAAACAGCTCAAGATCTTCGTTAAAGCTTATAAACAAATAAAATACCGCATAGAAAAGAAATGCGAATATACGCACTTGATCTATCGACGATACAGGAAGCACCAGCCAGAAGTAAACTTTGTTCAGAATCAACCTACAAAAAATGGTCATTCATAAAAAAATGATAAATACATGTACACACTAACTTATATAATAAAGGGTAATCAAATAATCGTAGAGTTATTAGAGAGCATAATAAAAGATGCATCCAAATTTATCTAATATGCATACTTATCCTTATATTTATCGAGAATGAAAACGAACCATGGTCACATCATTGCAATGATTGCATGAAATAAATACCAGAAATTGAACTTATATAATATATATGATTGTCTCAACTATCCAATGTAAAATTGAATTTAGAACATCCAAATAATTTAATTACAAGTGAGATATTTCACGCCCTCCAAGATACAACGATCTATTAGATCGAGCCCTTAGGCATCGCGATGCAATCATTTACACATGAAATCGATACCTCAAATACAATTTTTTGTGAAAATTAGTAAAATACAAAAAAAAAAGAACAAAACTGATGCAAGGAAAAAGAGAGAGCAAGAGATGGAACAATAAACAACAAATATAGATCATTGCAAATATCAATACCCTAATGAAAATATAGATAAAAGAATCGAAATAAAAAATCACTTGAAGAAATATGCTTGATCTATCAAACACATTTGAGATTCGAACGATCGAAGTACTATACATAACACTCAAATTCTTCTTCACATTTGATATAAAAAACCAAAAAGCACCAGTTGAAAAAATACCTATATCATCTGACACTCGAAAAAGGGATATGACGGGGAAAAAGGAACAAGAGAGCACATCAAAATTTTGATATAATAAACATAGATTAAGCCAAAGGCATGAGATGTTACCGAAATGAAGACAAACTTGAAGAGGACAAGTCTGCAGTGCAGAACTGTCTCTATTTATTTTTTCCCTGCTCATGCCTAAACGAGTAAATTCAAACTTACCGTATTGGAGGAATTTCTCATATTTGACATCTCTTTTTAGTTACTAAGAAACCCTAATTCCAATTGTACTTTTGTATTCGGATTTAATTCATTGACTAGCCTCATTTTGTTGAATTCAAATTATTTTCTTGGTCCACTGTTTTCCCTCTCCCATAATATCTAAAACGTTTTGATCTCAGTAGATGTTAATTTTTCCATAGATCTTCTAATGTCCGTTCCTTGTAAACAGAAACTATTTTGTTATCCCGCATTGATATTGGGAAGCCTGGGAATAACGAGATTTTTAAGTTAAAAATGTACTTGTCAGCGTATAGGTAAGTGATATATCTAAGTTCGTTAGCTCAATTTCTTCAAAATTCAAATGATTAATCTTCTTAGATACGGATTGACCGTACACTAGTTACCGTTATATATCCTTAATTTATTGTCTATTTAATTATATATTTTTTCTTGTTGGCAGACAGTTAACGGTTCTTTTATATTTTTAGTTTGAATTTGTTCGTTATTGCTAAGTATATGAAGCCGATATTGTGTCATCAATGACATAAGATATCATGCCGTTTATAGTGATAAATCCAAATGTCAACTTAGACACAAAAAACTAGTAATTCAACTATGATTAGATATCACGTACTAAATGAAGATGTAACTCTCCTACATTTAGCCAAAGAATAAGAAAAGCTTTCGGAAATACAATGACTGTCGATGGTTCATTTGAAGATGCTAATTTGTCCTCATCAATTTTGTTGAAGAAAATCCGACAAAACAAATTTGTTGAAGGAAAGAAAAGTATGTGATTTACGATACCAAAGATATTTTCGTGGGAAATACAAAAGATATTTTAGCATATACTCTCTTTTGCTCATTCTAGATTGGTCTACTTTGGGAACAACTTGCTCACACACACCTTCACACGTATCCAGCAATGCACCTCCTAACATCTCTTCGTGCATTCCTTTTTCTACATCAAGGCCAATTGGGGGAAGTTTAAACTTGCTGTATTCTATATACTTACCAAATTATCTATAAACTTATCTGATTATTAATTGTTTGACTAATTTAGTGCTATCCCAATCTGGTCACTTTCCTACATAAAGATCAATTGGGTAAGTTTAAACTTGCTGTATCCCATATACTTACCAAGTTATCTATAAACTTATCTGATTATTTATTGTTTGACTAATTAGGTGCTCGACCAATCTGGTAATTAACTATTTTTACAGGTATATACTTACTGTATCCTATCTACTTACCAAGTTTAAACTTGATGTATCCTATATACTTACCAAGTATATACTTACCTATATACAGGCAACGCCTGCCCTAGCCAAATTTGGGCGAGAGTCGCCTCGCCCGCGACCAGTGCGGCAGTAAGGGCTAGCCTCATCTGAACTGGATTTTATGTAAAAATCGGGTCATTCCGCTAATTCCGTCTAATTTGATTAACTGAAAATGCTGATGTGATTTTTTTTAATATTTTATCTCTCCCATGTGGCGTCCTACGTGGCATTAAGGTTAACTAAATCACTAAAATGACGTCGTTTTGATATGAATCCTAATTTTACACGAAATCTTAATTAAATTAGGTTAAAATATCCAAAAAAATTTCCATAAAAAAGACAACCTCAAAAAAGAAAAAAGGCTAAAACTAAAAAAAAACACAAAAAATAAAAAATCTAGGCCCCCCACTTGTGGCTACTGCCCCATCACCGATGATGCGTCAGCAATGGCCAGTGGGGTCGTTGGTGGCTTGGCGAGGGCCGGTGACCCCGCGGGGCATTGCTGACACAACACCAACGATAGGGTGGCAGCTACCCTCTCACCTATAATATTTTTCTTTTTAAAAAAAAATTAGCTTTCTTAATTTTTAATCTAATTTAACTAAAATTTAGGTTAAAAATGTCTTTAGACAAAAATGCCCTTAATTGGCCAAAATATTAAGTAGGCTGGTGAGGTCAGGCCCTTATTTGAAACTGTCTTGATCACTTTAGGGTATTTTTTTAAACAAGATCTATTTTGGGCCCTTATTTGAGAAAATGAGAACACTTCGGACTTTATTTGGAATTTTTCATTTTAATGGGTGCGGTCTATTATCCGCCTGTAACTCATGTTAATCAAAAGGGATCTCATTGAACTGATGAATTGTAATTTGTGCTTGCTTTTTTGCTCAGGAAGGACTGAAATTGGTGTTGGGACTTCAACGGGCATCTATTCAAGAAATTACCTGGAGTATGTCTCACAATGAAGCGCGTTAAAGCTTCGATGATGGAATATAAAATAAAGAATAACATTTAATAATAGTAGTTATGTAATTATTTGGCTGCATTTGATTAAATAGGATAAACTAGTCTCTAGTAAATAGATAAATGGATTTTTTTTAACATGTTTATTGTTAGTTATTCACCATATATTTGAAAGGACCAAACTGCAGTTTACTCAATTGACTTGATTTCGTAAACCGCTCAACCCCATGCATTTTCACAATTTCCATTTTTATTGAGAAATTTCTTTCTCATTAACCGAATATATATTTTCTGAAAAAATAAGAAGACGAAAGTAAAACAATATGGGTGACGGGGTTGCGTAGAGTGGAGATGGTCATAGTAGTCCTGCTCTTGTCTTACGTGTGTGATTTGCAAAAAATTCCTAGAGAAAAAAACATAGCTATTTCAAAAAAAAAAATGAAGGCCGTATTTTTTAAATGGTTAGTTTTTCTTTTCAATATGCTATTTTTCATGTTTAAGTTGAGGGACGGTTTTAATTTTTGAACACAAAAATGACCGAAAGCTTTCCAAAAAGTACATGGGCGGTTTTTAACCGAAAAAAAAAAATCGGAGTTGAGGGACGGTATTAATTTTTTAACTAAAGTACATGGACCAATTCTGACATTTCACCTTCACAATATATGTCATTGCATCCGATAATATGTCCTATCTCTTACTAATTCTGTTCCCAATCATAATCTGAGCTTCTTGGCGATACCCATGGTTTGCTTCAATCGGGCTATCTGTTTAGTTTGTCTCAACAACAAAATATTGTGGACCATTGGTTCTTAACCATATGCTTATCACTTTAGTCCTATAAGAGATGATAAGAGGAAGAAGAAGAAGATGATGGTCGTGGTGATGGTCGTGGTGGGGGGTGGTGGCCGCGGTGGTGATAGTTAGGCGCAGAGAGAGAGTCGACATTGAATAAAAAATTCCGAGTCAACAAATCTCTAACCGCGTTAAGCCCCATTAGCAAATTTCTAATAGCGCTATCACCACGACTGTAAATTTCATCACCGAATCGATCGGAGATGACATTAACACACTTTTCAAAAAGTACAAGGACGGTTTTGAAAAACAATTTAAGGAAAATTTTGATTTTTAAGCTAAAGAATAGGAACCAACAGCGCAATTTCACCTCCACAATAATTATCATTACAACCTGTAATTATGTTTATATCTTCGTGGTCCAGTTTCCAATCACAATCTGAGCTTCTTGGCAATGCCCATGGTTTGCTTCAATTGCACTATCTATTTAGTTTATCCCTTTAAAGAGATGATTGACCCAGCTACCTTCCTTCAATTAAAACTTGTGAAGACAACTTTTGGGTAGCCAGAAAGGCTGCTATCTGTTGATGGATAGGATTAGAGTGGAGGTGCACGAGATATATTGTTTTTTTTTTTTGGTCGGTCACGAGATATATTGTTACATCTACTTGAATTTGTGGATTTTGCCGTGGCCTCTTAGCACCCTTGGACCTCTGACTTCTTTTATGAAAATAGTTTTTTTGTTGTTTGATTCAAAATACAGCGGCATCAATTTCAGGAAGTTGTATGAGATCATGATGACAGGCGAGAAAATAAGACGAAATATATCATACACTATTTTCATGGTATATGTCACAATTATTTCGGAAAAAGTGTCAGAAAAGTCCTAAAACTATTGCCACGTAAGCCGGCCGACATCCATGTCAGCAATATCCAGCTAAAATTAGCTGGAAAGACTGAATAAATACTATGTCAAAAAGTTTAGAACTAAATTTGCATCAAAAAAATGTTTATGACTAAATTGGTACCAATATAATAGGTTTATGACTTTTCTGACACTTTTCCCCAATTATTTTTGTGGGAGTTGTCTCATTTGAGAGGAAAGTTAATCAAACCTCCTCACAAATCATTACATGAACTACTATCATTCATAATTTTAAAGCTTTCCCGATGCAGCCATAATGAAAGTAATGCTCGCAATCCCTTTAATGAGCCATTTCCCGATGCAGCCATAATGAAAGTAATGCCCACAATCCAACTTTCCAAGCTTATCTTCAACAATGTAGTCATCCTGCAACAGTTTCAGCGAAATAAAAAGTACAATTTAGTAGCATATACATATTCTAAAGTGTAGATAAATATGTAGGGACAAAAAAAATTATCCTTCAATTCTATCTTGATATGCCGTGAGTAAATGAAGTGGTTCTTACCAGACAAATACACCACGATTCGGCTTGGACATTAGATTTTGCCTAAGTCGAGGGTTGATATTGCTTCCTCATTCAATTCCATTGAAATAGGAGTGCAATATGTTCTTCAAGGTGGAGCAGTTCCTAATGAGAAAACATTTGAGGAAAATTTAAAGTATTCTATATATCAAGTTGGCTCTAGTAGTTCAATCCCGAATCGGGTTCCATCAAAGAACTCAATTGGGCTACATAGTTCCCGCTGATCAATTTATTTACTTCTGTGCCAATTGGAATGCCAAGATGGGCGATCAGAAGGGAGAAGCAAGCTATAGCTCGTCTCGAGATGTGGTCTCCGTCGCTATAGGCCACTGATCAAAGGAGAACGTATGGTATGCTCCATAGAATGTAATATTATTGTATCTTTATGTGTTTATTGTGCTTCATCATAGCAACGGCGAGGTCGTATTTATAGTACTAGACTTGAAAGTTCAATAAATTTCTGCATATTCTCAATTTGGTTCCTTAATTAACTATGACGATTTCCTTGGAAATCTAGTATATATATTTCCCTGTAAAGGAGTATTTGAAATTGAAAGCTTTAAATCACGACGGATTTTTTCTACCAATTATGTGATGCATTCCCTATTGTTCATGCTCCTGATGTCAAATGACCATTGCATCCTATTAAACTCTTGATTCTCATTCCTATACTGGATATGAACTTTAATAGTCAAACCATATTACGATAATTTATGATTATATAGACCTTTTCAGGAATTTTATCGCATGTATAAAAATCAATGTCAAGCAAAAACGAAATTTCCCACGAAAGATACATAAGATATTACCTTTTTACCACCTGACACGGATTTTCCTAAACACAAATGAAATTCTTAAAAAGGTATATGCTATTACATATTATCATAATATGGCTTGAAAATTAAAGTTCATATCCAACATGGAAAGGAAAATCAAAATTTTAATACGATGCAATGGTCTTTTGGCATCAAGAGCACGAGGTGTAAGGAAATGCATCACATAATAGGTAGTATTTAAAGCTCTCAATCTCAATATTCCTTTTTGGGGAAATATATCCACTAAATCTCCAATGAGATTATCATAGTTAATTAAGGAACCAAATCGAGAATATGCAAACATTTATCGAGTTTTCAAGTCTAGTATTATAAACACGACCTCGCGATTCCTACGTGAAAACATGATAAACACATAAAAATACAATAATATTACATTTTTCAGAACATACCTCGTACATTCTCCTTTGTACAGTTGCCCACAGCAACATAGACGATATCCTTGGACGAGCTCTAGGTTTGCCTCTCCCTTCTAACCCCCCACCCCGGCATTCTAGTTGCCGTAAAACTTTACTGAAGCGATGACTCGACTGGAATGGGGTCGTCACTCGAGCTTACCGGAGCACCCTATGGCAATATAGAATTGTACAATATTCAATCATAAGAGTAGATGGAGTTTCGATTTTTCGAGCTGAAGTTGAAATTAAGTGCCCTTAACGTTGCAATATATGGTCATCCAAAAGTATAGCACTTCCTGGAGAAACATTTTGCTCAGTAAATTCACTGCCATTGTTGTGATTCATTGTCCTAAAGGAAGAATTGATATTGTTTTGTCCATCTTCCATTGTGGAGACCTGTAAGGGCCCGTTTGGCAACTTGCCAAATAGTGAAAATTTATGTTCTCTTGTTCCCAGAATCAGTTTGAGAACAGAAATCCGTTTGTTAAATTTTTTGTGCCCGGGCACAATTTTTCAAAAAATTATTCCCAGAATCAGTTTTGGAACAGATTAAGAAGCAAAAAAAAATAGCTTCTTGATTCTAAAATAATTTTTCCATTTTTTTATTCTTCTTGATTTTCTTCTTTTTTCTTGGTTTGTTGTTCTTCTCTTTCCGGCCTGCCACCGCTTGCTGCCCGCCTGTTGCCAGCCGCCGGCCACAGTCACTGACCATCGGCCATAGGCCAGGGCCGGCGATGGCATCGCAGCCCTTGCAGCCTGAGTGAGCACGGCTCGCAGCGGCGACAGCAAGGCCTTGCCATGGCTAGGCGAGGCTCAACCTTGCCCAGATCTGGCGACAGCGAGGTCAAGCCTCGCCAAGCCAAGGCGAGGCCGATCTCGCCGTCGCAATTGGCGAGGTCGGTGGCAAGGGCGGCGGCGAGGGCTGCGACGCCCTCGCTGGCCTTGGCCTGTGGCTGGTCGCCGGCGTCGGCGACCAGCTGTTGACACCTATTTTTAATTTGCCCAAAATTAATTACACAAAATTTAGGAATTAATTTTCTTTAATTCCTAAAACAAAAAAAAATATTTCTATTTAAATGCATTGCATATAGACATTAGGCATATGTGCATTAATAGGGCCTATTAGAGCATATTTTCTTAAATTTTAAACAAGAATTTAAAAAAAAAAAAATTCGAGTCGGGCCGGGTCGGAGCTGGGCCGACCCGGCCCATTTCTTTTTTTTCCTTTTTCCCCCGAGCCCGGCCCCTTTTCCTTTTTCTTTTTTTTCCTTTCGCGCGGGCCCAGCCCACTTCCTTTTCTTTTTTTCTCTCCCCCCCCGCGGCTGGGCCCAGCCCGGCCCAGCTTCCTTTCCTTCTCTTCCCCCTGCCGCCGGTCGCTCTCCTCGCCCCTGTTCTCCCCTGCTCGCGACGGAAGCGTGACGCACGGCGGCGCCGCTTCTCGCTTTCGCTGTCTGGCCAGAGGAGAGCCGGATGAGCACGCCGACGGGACTGGCATTAATGGCCAGTCCCGTCCTCCCCATTTCCCCTCTCCCTTATCCCCTCCTCCCTCTCGGTTCTCTGCACCCTCTCGGCACCGACCCCCCCTGCTCTGCTCTGCACCGGCCTGCAATGGCCACGAAAGTCGTGGCGTGGCGTAGGCCGGTGCAGGCCGTCGTCACGCCGACGCAGAGAGGCAGAGAGACACGTCGTCGCCGCCTATAAAAGCCAGAGAGAGAGAGAGAGTCCCGGTCGGCCATTTTTGGAGAAAAACGGAGAGAGAGTCCGAGAGAGGCCGGAGAGAATCAGAGAGAAACCGAGAAGAGAGAGGAGCCTCGGAGGGTCTTGCAGGTCCCAGCCGGCCTCGTCGTCACCGGCAAGCCGACCGGCGACCCCCGGAAGCAGCCCCGGTCGGCCATTTTGAGAGAAAACAGAGCAGGGAGAGACACAGAGAGAAAAGAGAGGAGAGAGAGAGCAAACCGAGGCCACGCCGGAACAGGAAGGACAACCAGCAGCATCGCCGTCGCCCACGGAATAGCCAGAAAGCCGCCCAGCCGCGCCGTCGACCGGTGAGCATCCCCGGGTCCCGATCACCTCTGTCCTCCCCTGTTTTTGCACGCGGTCCGGCAGGGACTCGCGCCGGCCGAGTCGCGCGATTCCCTGCCCATGCCGTCGCCGGTCCCGGTCCCCACTCGCAGTCGAACGTCAGCCGCAGCCGTCGGAGCTGACCGTACCGCCGGAGGAGGTCGAAATCGGCTGATTTCCACCGCGCACGCCCAGTGTTCGACAAAATGCCTCAATGAGGCCGGTTTTTGTCTCGTCGCCGGCCGGCGAACGGCGGTCCGACGGCGGCTCAGGTGAGTGGCACAGCCCACAGAAGGTCCTAGTCGGGCGATTTGGGGGCGGCGCTGGCCTGGGTCAGCCGGCGGACGGCCAATTTTGGCCTCTCCGGCGCCCCCCTCCCCGCGGGTCTGTTTGTTCGGGTCGGATTCGACCCGAATCAACAGATCCGACCCGGGTCAACGCCCGGGTCGGATCCGTTGACTCGGGTCGGTTCCGACCGAGCCGGGTCAACGCCCGGGTCGGTTCCGACCGAGCCGGGTCAACGCCCGGGTCGGATCCGTTGACCCGGGTCGGTTCCGACCCGATCCGGATTGATCGATCCGACCCGGGTCAACGCCCGGGTCGGATCCGTTGACCCGGGTCGGTTCCGACCCGGCCCGGATCCGCAACCCGACCCGGTTTAATATTATATTAATATTTTTATTTTATTTTTAAAAAAAAGAAAATTAAAAAAAATTAATTAAGTCCCGAACCTAGACTTAGCACGTACCAGGCGAGCCCCCCTTTTTTGCATTGTTGTTTAAAAAAGGGCTCGGGAGTTCGATCGCGACAGACTGGCGACTCCGCTGGGGACTTGTTTTTTTTAAAGTGGACTTAGGCCAAAAAATTTTTATCCTGTTCAAAATGATTTTTGTTTGGCAGCAAGGACTCCAGGTATGAACCTGACATTAAGGTGTTATTTGTTCTTGCAGGTTCAAATTGATTGTTTATAATTTGTTGTGCATGCTTTAATGATTTAGCACTACACCATTGCACACACAACCACGCTGCCGGACCTGGGCTGCAATAGGGCATTTTAGGATGGTGTTAAGAAAGATACGACCTCGAACGCGAGCCCGCGGTGTAGAGGTTGCCTTTCTTTTCCTCGAAATTTATTTCTAAAAATCGTAAAGAAGTATCTTTAGCCGCTATTCGCGTGACTATAAGATATTCCTTTCGATTTGGCCGAGGTTAAAAGGACTTGACACCAACGCGAGACTGCGACGGTCAGGCACCCTTTTAATTTCATTTTGCTGAGCCAGTCTAGATAGAAATCGAACCTCACTCCTCATGTGCATGTTGTTGCGATTGCCATGGTTCAAGGAAAGGTATATATATTCTATCCCTTCTCATTTTTTATATATACGGTCTACTTATTCAATTGATTTGTTACTGTTAGGCCACCCGTTGATTGCAGTCTATATACTAGGGATACGCTTATTGCGGAGCTGGTCCGTAAAAATAAGCGCCTCCGAGAGACCGTGATTTCCCCATCGTTTATAAAATGAGTATCCGGGAAGGGCACCCTTTTGTTAAAAGCCTCTGCCTTTTATATTTCCTAGTAATTATGTTCAGGGGTTTTGGTTATCTCCTGTAAAAATGTTTTTGGGTTGTACAAATGTTAATATAACTCGGGCCATTTTTTTTTATGCTTTAAATGAAATTTTTTGCCCCTTAATGACACCACCGCGGCCTTCGGCCCAGTGGTATCCGGGGATGAGCAGTAACGGTCCGAGGCGACCGGGGTTCGAACCCCGGGGACGCCGCCTGTAATGTTAATATTAATAAAAACCCTTTTTGCTTATTTTTTCTTTGCAAATAAAGAAAATATGCAATAATAATATGACTAAGTCATAGAATGATTCTTTATTGGGCATTATACTCATTCATATACGCGTTTTCGCAGGTAGCTACAAAAAATGGCCGAAGGAAACGTCCGTCTCAACAACATGGAAGATGAGATGAAAATGGTCATCAATGCGATCCAAAATCTCACAAAGCAGGTGGAATCCATTCATGGCAAGCTCACACCTACGCCTGCAGCAGTTGAGGTGGTGTTATCACCACCGTCTACTGGAAAAGACAAAGCCTCTGCCAGTGACAGTAAAATGCCCCTGCTGGAGGACGATCCGCTTCCCCTTACTGTCAAGAAGCCTGAACTTGAAGCTGTACCGATGACAGAACAGGACAAACGCCTTGCAAAGGTCGAGGAGATGCTAAAACAGCTACAAGGCCCGCAAAATGCTGTCCCACTTGACCTGTCTATATACAAACGGGTCAAAGTACCAGAAAAATTCAAGATGCCGGAATTCGAGAAGTATGACGGTACCTCATGCCCCAGACATCATTTGCACATGTATCATGTGCGGATGACCCAGTACGTTGACAACGAACCCCTCATGATTCAGACCTTTCAAGCGAGTTTGACGGGGCCAGCCCTGACATGGTATATGTCGAAGGATGTGGATACTTTTAAGTCTTGGGATGATGCCGCTGACGCATTCCTCAAGCATTATCAATTCAACCTCGACGTCACCTTTACTCGTGACGATCTGGAACGCGCTGAGAAGAAGAAGAGTGAGTCTTTCAAAGAGTATGTCACTAGATGGAGAAACTTGGCCGCCCAGGTTACCCCACAACTCACTGACCATGAACAAGTGAAATTGTTCATAAAGTCTCTTCCATATGAATACAGACACCACCTGGTTGGTGCCACTGCTGAATCCCTTAATCGTCTTGTTCCTGTGGGTGAACGAATTGAAATGGGATTGCGTGAGGGTTGGTTTATAGACCCCACTTCCACAAGCAAGAAACTCGGTATGAAAAAGGAGAAAGAACCCCTGACAGATGTGGATGTTGCATACACCCAAACCGTTCGTCCTTCCCCAATGATTCAAATAAGCAGTGGACAGCAACCGGCCTCAGGCCGCAAGCCGCCCCAAAGGCGAAATAACAAAAAGCAGTTCACGCCACTCCCTTTGCCTATGTCTCAGATCCTGCCTATTCTCCTGGAAAAGAGGTTGCTTGCTAAAGAGCCAAAGCGTGAAAATCCTGAGCGTTTCCCCAACTACGATCCCTCCAAGGCATGTGACTATCATTTGGGTGAAATGGGACATTCCGTCAATGACTGTGCTGTCTTGAAAAATAAGGTCCAGAAATTGCTGGATGCAAAGATGTTTTCATTCCGCAACGCACCACCCAATCAAGCAGGAGGCGCGGATATCGTCATTGAGTAAACTGAAGACTCAAGTTTCCTCCTTTATAATAGAGGCATATTTAATAGTTTGAATCCTCCTATGTGGGAGCTTTTCTTGCTTTCTAAAGTCCCAGTTGTTTTCTAAGATTCCCAGTTTTCTGAATTTGTAATTATGCTTGGAATTTTAGTATTGCAATTTCCATTCTAACAAATGTAATTCGCCTGAACTATTCAAAAGAATTACAAATGTTTTGTTTTGAGGACCTGAGGAAGTATCCCAAACCGGCCCGTTGATGACATCCAGCCATGTAAAGGAAAGTGTTCTGAGGCCCGGGCTTCCTCATGCTTCCTCGTTTCTAAGCTTTTGAAAATAAAACAAACGTTTTATCATTTTTCAAAAGGGCCAAAAAAAAAAGAACGGTGGTGGAAAAGCGTGCATGCTCTTAGCCCTGTTTGTTTTTCTAACTCGCTCACTTCGTGTCTCAGAGCATACTCCTTTTTGATTTGTTATTACAAAGGGGACATTTGAAAATGACACAAACTGAAGAGCACATCAGACCCTGATGATGCTAGCGGACCAACTCATCTGATAGGGGCAGTCCGAGCGAAAATCATCCAACCTTCAATGAAACATGGGGCAAATCTTACTACTACCAGTGGGTGATATCAACCCCAGAAAGTCAAAGAAAATGCTGACCACTCCTTGACCCCATCATGAGCGAAACATCATTTCGTACAAAAGTCGGGGGCAGATCGAGAAAAGATTACCCATTTTGAAAGAAAAATGTATGTCTTATTCCTAAACAAATTTTGGAAATGACATTCCATCCCTTTTCTTTTGCAGATAATGAACCGGGGAACATGCTAGACTCTGACGTGCTAGCAAGCCGGACAGAGCATCAATGTTGGAATCTCTTGAATGAAACATGCAAAGAAATGCTTAATTGGGAGAGTAGACTAGGGGGCATGCAATCCCCCAGTCCATAAAAAAGGGTGTATTTCGTTCCTAAAGTTCATCCACTTTAGCATGGAAATGACATGTCTTTTCCTTTTACATAGGACAAAATTGAGTAAACAACACTCATGGTAGCAAGTCTAACCGGAAAGGGTTTCGCACATGACAAACTTGCGTCAAGGCCGATCCTGGCAACCACGGAAGTCTCAATGGTAGTCATGCCCATGTTCGTCAAAGACCTTTAAAGCAGAGATTAGCTTTGCTGCGAAGTTCTCCACGCAAGCAATTGCACATGCCTGTGCAGTCGAGAATCGGAGCATCCACAAGAAACTCCTCAACATGCTGGAATCGCATTGACACAGCATCCGCTGACAAAAGAACCCTCTATTCGGGAGCACCCCTAATTATAGAGGATCTCATTCGAGCTTCATGACCAAGAATATGGAGGAGCAGACTGAGACAGAGAAGGCTGAACAAAGTAAAGAGGAGAAAAGACTCTGCTAGCTTTGAAGGCAAAATGGAAGAAGGGTAATTTGTATCGTTCTCAATTTACCCTCAATCGTCTCATTTCTAACATAAGCTCCTGTTTTTGTCAGAAGGGAATTATCAATATTCGAGAAAACTCAAGGAGTTGTCAATTTAATTTCAAATTAGGGGAATCACGAAGGGTAATGTTGTATCGTTCCCAATTCCTGTCCCTCAATGAGCAGTTCATTAACACGGTCTTTCTTATTACCTGGCAGGTTTGTCTCGCCGCCATTGCAGCACAGGTAAGTATCTCTTTCCCTAAAACTCTTCTCATAAGAGTTGAAAGAATCAAAAGAAATAGGAAACATGTTAAAGCAAATGAATGCTTAACCCTCCTCCAAGTGCATCGCATGTCTTTTGGAAAGAATTTCGCATGGTAATTTTACCTGTTTAATTCACCAATTCCCTGTGAAAATTTTGACAATTCGACGAATGGTGTCGAACTACTCCGAGGTATTGAACGAGGTGTGTCAGGATGATGAGAGGCAATCCTTAGCCTATACACATTCTCAAGTACCAAACCCATGTAAGATGAGCGAAAAGGTTCCACTTCTACAAGGTAAAGGGGTTTCTCGCACAAGGTACGGTAGCCAAAATGACAAGAGGCAGTTCATTTCCCTACCTCATACACTACCATTAATCCTTTGCTTGACCATTTGAGCCCATACACTTGGAGGTTCCTTTCAAATTACCCCTGTCAAGAACCACCCCACATTGGGGCAGCTTGAGGTAAATCAGCATCACAGGGAGAATTCAAATTCAGAGGGAGCAAGAAGAGCGTCCCTCCCTTTCGATCACCGCCCCTGTGACTTCGGCCTCGTCATCTTCACGGGTCCGGCGGTCCTCGACAGAGTCTTCCAAGACAAGCACACCATCGACGGCCGGACAGTCGAGGCTAAGAGGGCTTTGTCAAGAGAGAAGCAGCAAACTAAAGCTTGTCCAAAATGCCAACATCTTATTGATAACAGTGATGAGCAAAACAAGAAGGATAAGGAGTTTGTAATATCTAAAATTTTCTATGATCATCAGCTGCAACAGCTCTCACAAGGTGAAAAAGATGAATAGGAATTTTCTTGCTCTCATTTGCATTAATCTTTGAGTGTTTTTATTGTAGATGAACTTTCACAATAATTTAAGTGCCTTAGGATGACGAAGAGCGGTTCTTCTTCTATCCCATACACTCATATCCCTTGCTAGCCCAATTGAGCCGGCGATTTCATTTCGTACCAACCCAGTTGGTGATCATCCCCTACATCGGGGCAAGGCAAAAGTCACCACAGCTTGAGCATCAGGGTCCAAAGTACCGAATCAAGATGAAGACTCCAAGAGCCTAATAACATTGTCTGCTCAAACTTGTTTAGGCTAGTCCCGACAACATCAAAAGAGCAGTAAAAAAAATGCTGAAAACTTGGGGCATGAAAAAGCAGTGTGCCTGGTAAAAGCAAGGCCAATGCCCATGAATAAAAAAATCAAAGAAAAAGAAAAAGAGAAGAAGAAAAACGATGAAAAGACAACCCCAAAGGGTTAAACTTGAGTTCTTCTTCGATACAAATTCCTACTTTAGGAACTCTGTCTTGACAAAGATCTGTCACAGAGATAGAATGGTATCCAGGAAAATGCTGGACGCAGAAGCTTCTCAAGAAAAGTTGTCAAAGAAGCTAAAACACGGGATTACCCAAGGAGTTTTCCAAAAGAGTCCCGACGGTAGAGAAAAAGGCTGGTGACAATGCCAAGATGATCACCAACTCTCACCCTTACACACATTTTTGAGCCTAACGATCCTTTCGTTTCTCAACCTGTGAACCGAGCCCACGTTACGTCCCTCATGAAGTCTCTTCTGATTAGGGCACTTGATTTAACGTGGAATTTCAAATGTTCATAAACAACGCTCGAGGAAATCCGAGCAAGACTATTTCTATCTCGTTTTGCAGGATTCTTGACTTGTAAACCCGGAGATGATTGCAGAATATTTTCTTTCATGGCCTTAACTCGGACAGTCTCCTTTGTTAAGCCATTGACCAAGCCTACATTACGACCCTGAAGAAGACCTCTCAGATTGGCAGCGTCGTACCGCTTGCGAGAAAACTCAGACCCTTGCGGATGTGATAGCGGTCAGATTGAGTGTTTTCGATGTTCCCGCATTAATGGACGGGACAAATAGCCATTTTCAACGAGAGCGAGTGGAAAGTCCTTTCTGACTGAGAATCCCTCGTTCAGCATCTTGAGAAGTCCACCTCCCGAGTGAATATTGTCTTGATTGACCCTCAGTGGATGTTTGGCGATGCAAACATGGCGAAATCATCATGCATGAACTTTCAAATACACATTCTGGGATAGCCTAGTTTGTCTATCCTTGATGAATGCATGCATGTTTGCGCTAACCCTCTTTGACAGGTAAAATATCCTCAAAAACTCAAAGAACATATGACCTTTGGAGCGTCTCCAAAGATGTCACAAAAAATTTCTTCCGCTTCCCAAGTGGAATTGACACAGTATGCTTTTGCTGCTCAGAGTTCTAATCCCCAGTGATAGAACATGAAAATTCGGGCACTGGAGAAGCCCTCATTATCATCACAGAAGAGATACCCTGAAAAAGGTCGGGTATTCAGCAGATGATACATCAAACCTCAGGGTAAGAAATCCCAGGAGACACGCCCTTAAGAGGCAGGAACGTGCCCAGGTAAGTACATTTTACCCATGCCGGTTCCAAAAATCCAGGTACCTATGATTGTTATGGTACCCCCCTCTGAACATCGGATTGACCCCGTTGTTCACCAACTGAACATTGGATTGACCCCATTGTTCACCCTCTGAGCATGGAATTGACTCCCTCTGTTCACAACAAATCCTCGGGCGAGGACCCCCAGGTGCTCATCGTTTGAGCCTTCTCAAGACCTGCTGGCGAGAACCCACCAGGCAAACCAACAAATCCTCGGGCGAGGACCCCCAGGTGCTCATCGTTTGAGCCTTCTCAAGACCTGCTGGCGAGGACCCACCAGGCAAACCAACAAATCCTCGGGCGAGGACCCCCAGGTGCTCATCGTTTGAGCCTTTTCAAGACCTGCTGGCGAGGACCCACCAGGCAAACCGTCAAACCCTCGGGCGAGGATTCCCAAGTACTTTGACAAACAAAATCCAGTCAGTCAAGGCGACCGAAGAAAGGTTCGGGTCCTAGATAGGCAAAATCCAGTCAGTCAAGGCGACCGAAGAAAGGTTCGGGTCCTAGACAGACCAAATGAAATCCAGTCTGTTAAGGAAAATTCCCAATAGATTTTGAAGTTGACAAAACTATCCATGAGTGTTTAGTAAGTCTGATAAATGCTTTGAAGTATTTTGATTCAGGAAGTTGTTTTTGGAAGAAAAGCATATGTCAATCTTGATCTAGTTCGTGTTCAGATTGTGAAAGAACTTCAAGCAAAAGAGATTCAGACTCAGAACGAGAAGTTCAGACTCAGAACGAGAAAGTTCAGACGCAGAATTTCTTCAGACGCAGAAATTCTTAAGATGCAGGCGCTGAAATTATTCAGACGCAGACGCTGAAATTATTCAGACGCAACAGCTAATGATCTGGTATGGATTTCACAGAAGGAAAGTTTTGATTGTCTCAATCTAAGGCTATAATTGATTGACAATCAAACATTACGACAAGTATACATTAAAACGGATAAAGCTCTACTTATGGAAACCAAGATTCGATTGTATGGGCGACCGTAATCACGGATTCGATTTTATCAACTAACGGCTACTCAATCCATTTTATACAAATCATTCAAAGGTGAATATTGGAAGATGATCCTCTGAAGACTGTCCAACGGCTAGTTTGGAAGTGGAGGAGTATAAAAGGAGATCAACGAGGAGCAGAAGGTAGAGAACGAAATCAAGAATCAATAAGTCCAAAGTCTGAGCATACTCCGATTCAATCTCTTGTCTTTCGTGAGCTTAAACGTGTAATCATTTGAGAGGTGTAGACAGTGTTATAAGTGTGTGCTTAGGTGTGAGATAGTGTGATCTATCGGCTTGGTATAAGCAGCACCAGCTTCGGGGAGAAGTGCTTGGGTTTAAGCGGCACAACTTGCTATAACTTCTCATTGATTTGATTAGTGGAATCCAGCCAGTAGGCTGTTAGCGTGGGAGAGTGGACGTAGGCATTACACTGGCCGCGATTCCCGGCCCATGCCGTCGCCGGTCCCGGTCCCCACTCGCAGTCGAACATCAGCCGCAGCCGTCGGAGCTGACCGTACCGCCGGAGGAGGTCGAAATCGGCTGATTTCCACCGCGCACGCCCAGTGTTCGACAAAATGCCTCAATGAGGCCGGTTTTTGTCTCGTCGCCGGCCGGCGAACGGCGGTCCGACGGCGGCTCAGGTGAGTGGCACAGCCCACAGGCGGTCCTAGTCGGGCGATTTGGGGGCGGCGCGGCCCTGGGTCACCGGCGGACGGCCAATTTGGCCTCTCCGCGCCCTCCTCGCGGTCCGTTTGTTCGGGTCGGATTCGATCCGAGATCAACAGATCCGACCCGGGTCAACGCCCGGGTCGGATCCGTTGACTCGGGTCGGTTCCGACCGACCCGGATTGACCGATCCGACCCGGGTCAACGCCCGGGTCGAATCCGTTGACCCGGGTCGGTTCCGACCCGATCCGGATTGACCGATCCGACCCGGGTCAACGCCCGGGTCGGATCCGTTGACTCGGGTCGGTTCCGACCCGGCCCGGATCCGCAACCCGACCCGGTTTAATATTATATTAATATTTTTATTTTTATTTTATTTTATTTAAAAAAAGAAAATTAAAAAAAAAATTAAAAAAAAATTAAAAAAAATTTTCCTTTTTTTTTTCTGTACTATTATTTATATATGTATATATATATATATTTTTTCTTTTTTTATTTTTTTTTCTTTTTCTTTTTTTTCGAAAAAAAAATTCAAAAAAAATTTTTTTTTTTTAAAAAGTTTTTTTTAAAAAAAATTATGTTATATCTAAGTGTTTTAATTTATTGTTGTATTATTATGCATGTTATTGTCTTGTTTAAATTAGACAAGCCTGAGGTTGCGCGGTAGTATTTTGCATGTTAGTTTTTATTACCGTTGTATTGTTATGTATGTTTTTAATACAATTGCATGAGTGTTGTGTTTTTGAATGTCATCTGACTTATTTAAGGTTAGAATCTTAGGCTGCATGAATTGTTGTGTTCCTGACTGCTGATTGTTCCTGATTATGCACTCGCTTGATCACCTCACATGTTAGGAGAAAGGTCCTAAAATCAATTCAAATTGCCTGACAAATGTTTTCAAAAATGAACAGGGTAAAATGGTACCAAAAGGGCATTAGTTATCCAACTAGTGTAACCAAGTCCCCGAACTCATTTAATCTCTGGTTCGTAGGAATAGGGTGATTCTCCCATCACCCTATTTGGGTTTCTAATCGACCCACCCCAAATCGATTAGTGGCGACTCCTTGGTATAAACCACTTGCATGTTAAATACTTAAACCCTAAGTCGCGATATGGTATAGGCTTGGGAGGGCCCGAGTTAAGTCCCGAACCTAGACTTAGCACGTACCAGGCGAGCCCCCCTTTTTTGCATTGTTGTTTAAAAAAGGGCTCGGGAGTTCGATCGCGACACCAGCCATGGCCAAGGAAGGGAAGAAAAAAAAAGAAAAAAAAAGAAAGAATTATTAAAATATTATTAATAAAAAGAAATTTTTTGTAGTTATCAAACACATTTTTGTTCTTTTTCTATTCTAAAAATAGAAATTTTTGGCAGTTACTAAATGCTTTCAAATGCTTAGAAATTGTTCCCGGGCACAGAATCAAAAGGAATCATTTTTGAGCAGAATTTGTTCCTGGGCACAGAATGGTTGCCATACGCAGCCTAAATGTAAATCCTTTTGTCAAAGGATTAAAAATAAAATAGTTATATGTGGGTATGCACTGTTCATAGTGCCAGAAATAGAATAGCTCTTAAGAACAAAATAATAACAGGAGAATAAGATTATCTTGGAAACTCATAAAATATTTTCCAGTGAATGAGAAAATGATTATTTTGACCAATATATCCAATATTAAAATAAGTTACGGCCCGTAACTAAAGTATGGTCTTAAACGACAATATATAATAAAGTAACTTGATTTATCAACAAACAAAATAGGAGGTGTAAAAATTGAGAAAGCCGAAGCTATGTAAATCGGAATTTTTTCAAACCTAAGAAACAAAGTACTACTTATCCTGCCCCCCCCCAAAAAAGAAGATTAAAGTCACAGGAAGATGATTATTATATGGGAAAACTCCCAAAATAGGCTCGAAATGGAGTCATTTTTTTTAAATAAGGGCCTGAAGTGGCTAAATTGTCTTAAATAAGGACCTGACGTGACTAAATCGTCTCAAATAAGGACCTTTGGCCAGCCGGTAACTATTCCGTCGCCGGAGAAAGGGTATTTTAGTCAAAAAAATTATAAATATATATTTTTTTATATTTTTACTTTCTTTTCCTTTTCTTTTCCTTTTTCTTTTTTCCTTTTCCTTTTTTCTTCTTTCCCTCCCCAGCCGTCATTGCGCCTGTCGCCGGCCTCAGGCGAGGACCACCCAACCCGCGTTGGGCAAGGGTTGCCCTCGCCCGTCCAGCCTAGGCGAGGCGACCCTTGCTCGACACCGGGGAGGGCGACCTAGGCGAGGGCGAGGGTTGCCCTTGCCGGCGTCGGGCAAGGGTCACCTTGCCTGGGTTAGGCGAGCGAGGAGGCGACCTTCGCCGGCCCCGACAATGGCCGACGAAGGGAAGAGAGGAAAACAAAAAGAAAAGGAAAAGGAAAAGGAAAAGAAAAGAAAAAGTAAAAGACAAAAATACCCTTTGGCTAGTGAGGTTAGGTCTTTATTTAAGACTGATATGGCCACTTCAGGCCCCTTATTTGAGACAAAATTTACTTTAGGCCCTTATTTAAGAAAATGGAAAATTTCAAATAAGGATCCGAAGTTCTTTCATTTTCTCAAATAAGGGCCCAAAGTGGATTTGTGTCAAATAAGGGCCTAAAATTGCTATAACAGTTTCAAATAAAGGTCTCACCCTGCTGGCCGGCCAAATTTTCCGATCGATCAAGGGCATTTTTGTCCAAAAATAATTTTAATATAAATTTTAGTTAAATTAGATTAAAAATTTTAAAACAAGGTTTTTAAAAAAAGAAAAGCAAGGGGTTGGCCAGCCAGCCCTCCCTACCTACGGCTGCCGCCCCATCGCCGATGGGGCGGCTGTGATGGCCGGCGTGGTCGGTGGCGCCTCAACGATGGCCGACGACTCTCACCTTTCCCAGATCTAGGCGAGGGTCACCGGCCTTCACCCAGGTTTGGCGGCCCTCTCCCAGACTTGGTCGAGGCCTGACGAATCTCGCCCAGACCGGGGCGAGGTTCAACGACCCTTGCCTAGATCTAAGATAGGGTCGCCGCCCTCTCTCGGCTCTGGTGAGGGCCCGCTGGCCCTTGCCTCTGGCCGGCGACCCTTGTCAGCCATCACTGAGACGCCAGTGACCCTGCCGCCCCGTCAACGATAGGGCGGCGGCCACAGGTGGGAGGGTTGTTGCCAGCCCTCCCCTTTGTTTTTTTTTTTTTGTAACTTTAGCTTTTTTTTTTCATTTTTGAGTTTGTTTTTTATGGAAAAAATAGAAAAGAAAAGGAAAGAAAAAAGAGGAAAAAAATAAAAAAAAATTAAAAGACGAAAATGTCATTGACTTTGGTGAGATCAGGCCCCTTTTTTAGACTACGATGGTCATTTCAGACCCTTATTTGAGAAAATAAGGGCATTTCAGATCCTTATTTGATACATTGTTCACTTTAGGCTCTTATTTAAGAAAATGAGAGCACTTCGGATCCTCATTTAAAATTTTTTCTTGAGAAAATGAGAGCACTTCAGGCCTTTATTTGAGACAAGATCCACTTCAGGCCCTTATTTGAGAAAATAACTCCACTTCAGGCCCCTTTTGGAATTTTCCCTTATTATATTAATCATGTTATTGATACCAAAGCATCCATTATCATCAAATGGAGAACCAATCCACGATGTAATGACCATTAATCATGTATTGTCGCTAAAAATAAAATATATATTTTTTATTAACTTATTTTTTCAAGTGTTAAGAATGATTAAAATCGAAAGAAATATATTATTTTTTCAAATCACTAATTTTTCATTGAACAAACCCAACCTTCTGCTCCGTCAGTTTCGCGAAAAATGTAACATTTCTGGAAAAAAATTTCTGGAAAGTCATTTTCCTAGAAACTGACAATAATTTTCGGTGTTTGGTTGAGATTTGAAAATGAACTGGAAAATATTTTTCGTTAGTCAGTATGGAAAATCCTCATCGCACTACTTTTAATAAAAATTTTAATTTTAATTTTATTTTTTAAATAGAATTTGTAATTATTTTTTATTTTTAAATTTTTGATATTTCTTTTCTTTTCTTCTTTTCTTTTTTTTTCTTCCTCTGCCAGTCGTTGGCCTCAGCGACAACCGACGATCGGCCACAAGCGAGGCTCGGCCTCGCTTGAGCTTCTGGCCTTGATTGAGGCTGAGCATTACCGGATTTGGTGAGGCCGGCTCGGCTTGAGCTCACTGGCCTTGGGCAAGCGAGGCGGAGTCTCGCCTATGGCTGATCGCCAGCCAAAAGAAGAAAACAAAAAAGAAAGAAAAGAAATAAATAAAAAGAAAAGAAAAGAATAAAAAATATTTTTAAAAAAAATATAAAAATAAAAATAAAGTAAAATATATTTGGTGAAAGAAGATATGGAAAATATTTTCCGCATCAAGGTGTATTCTACATTGGTGAAAAATGTTTTCCTTGACTAGGTTGTTGTTTTTTAATTTAACATCGAAAAATACAAAAAATGTTTTCCTAGAAATTGTTTTTAGTGAAAAAAAATGTTTTCCTTGACTAGCCAGGGTTGACCTCGCCCATGGCCCGCGAGAGAATTTAATTAACTTTTTTTCCAAGCATTAAGAATGACTAAAATTTAAAAAATATTTTTCAAATCACTAATTTTTCACTAAACAAACCCAACCTTCAACTTTCTCTGATTAAGGGTGCGTTTGGCAACCATTCTATTTTCGGAAACAATTTCTGTTTAGAAATAATTCTTTTTAATTCCGTGCCTAAGAACAATGTCTAAGTATTCGAAGGTATTTGGTAACTATCCAAAAGTTCTATTCTTGGAATAGAAAAGTAACAGAAATGCGTTTGGTAACTGCACAAAATTTCTTTTTATTAATGATATTTTAATAATATTTTGAAATTTTTCTTTTATTTTTTTTCTTCTTCCCCTTCCTTGGCCATGGCCAGGTCGCCGGCGCCGGCGACCGACCACAAGCCAGGAAGAAGAAAAAGAAAAAAAAATTATTTTTCATTTTTGATTCTTGTTCTCAGAATCAAGAAGCAACTTTTTTTTGCTTCTTGATTCTGTTCAACAAATTTTTGCAAATTTGTGTCGGGAAAGAAAAAATTTACCAAACGAATTTATATTTCAAAATTGATTCTAAGAACAAAAGAATATAAATAATTACTATTTGACTGGATGCCAAACACGCCCTAAGCCTAAAAAGAAAAAAGTAACGGTCTCTTCAATTTCCTCCTATTTTTTGACCAAAAAAACATTTCCTCCTATTTGACTTGATTCTAACCGTGCTCTCCTTCGGCACGATCAGCAGTTCGGAATCGTTGACATAACAGAGCGAAATTCGCCGCCACTTCTCCATCTTCGTCGCCGGTCATCGCCGTCGGGAGAGAGATTTCCCATGGAGGAAATCGAATTTGCGACGTCGATGCTGCCGTACCTCCCGTTGGAGCTTAGGTCGTCGAAGTTCTTGTGGCCGTCGGCGACGGTGGAGGCCCTGGAGGCCATGTCCAGGGGCCCCGAGCACAGCCGGGTGGAGTCCGGCAAGGTGCTCGCCATGGCCGTCTCTCACATGCGATGCGCCTCCGAGCCCTTCCTCGCTCCCTTTGCTCCCGAAGGCTACGCCCTTTTCTTCGACGAGGTGCTTCGGATTTAATCATCAGTTTCGTCTGCTTTTTCGCTTCTTGATTGCGGTTCTATTCGTTCATATGTATGTGCGTGCGTGCGCGTGTGTGATTGAGGTCGTCGTGTGGCATTTGAGCTTGAAATTTCTTCTGCAGCTGATGTCTCGCGAGGATGCAGAGGAGTGGTTCAAGGAGGTAATCCCGTTTCTGGCTAATCTGTTGCTGCGGTTGCCTAAGCTGTTGGAAGATCACTGGAAACATGCTTACGGCTATTCTCATTCGAGGAAACGTCGGGTCAAAACCGGTCTTCGCATATTAGACCGGCAACAAGCAGGGATGGTTATCCTGAGCCGGGTATGATTCGGGATTTATCTCTCCGTTAGTCCCTTTGACTTATCTTGACTAAATATGCCATGCATGTCAATAAAAGCTTAACTTCTCGAAGGCGAGAAGTGTTTTATGTTATAATGATTAGAGATGCTCCTGGTAGTGTGATTGGTTTGAAATAAAATCTGGTTCGGTTGCAATTGTTGGTGTTCGAAAACGGTTTACATCCGTTGAACAGACTGAATTATTTACATTGGCTGCTTTTTCTAGATGCAGAATCGATTTACTTATGCATCGCGTATAATTAAGGTGAAAAGGGTTTAGAATTAAGCAAGGAAACTTCTGGTTGAATCAGGGTACTTTGGGATGAATGAAGGTGTCGGATTCATACCTAATCGTCCATGTATGTCATATTTTTCAGGAATTGATTGCTGCTCTTCTGGCTTGCTCTTTCTTTTCCCTGTTCCCAGTCACTGAGAGAGGTTCTAAACATCTTCCCATGATCAACTTCGATAACTTGTTTGCGTATGTAACCTTCTAGTTATTTGTGTTTACATGGAATAACCTTGTTTGGTCTGTACTTTACAATTTTGTTATGATTGTTATTGTGAAGTGTATGCAGTTTAGCTGTAATGACTGGACTTAGATTTGAGTAAGCTGTGAATCTCTTTGGTTCTCTCTGCTAACTAATTTCAAATAATTAGTCGTGCGTGGAAATCTTGGTGCATTTTTCTCATACTGTATGGATAATGTTAAAGAGATTGTTGTAGTAAATAATATCGTTAGTTCAGCAATGACTCCTCAACCATGTGAATTCTTCTTATTGCTTCACAATACTTTAAGAATGCTCACGGTAGGTGAAATGGCACTAGTAGTCCTTGTACTCTTGCCCAAAATTCAAAATCATCCCTTTAAAATGTGCCACCGTCAGTCCTTCCGTTATACTTTTCTTTTGTCAGTTGATTTTTGCTAACGTGGACAACCGGATTGCTGAGGTGGACATCGGAGTACACATGTACTATTATGATTTGCAAAAGTTTTTCATGTGGTATTGCCACATCAGCCAACATAAATGTTAAAAAATAAAGCGAGAGAGAGAGAGAGAGAGAGAGAGAGAGAGAGAGAGAGAGAGAGAGATTTGGAGCTCCCAGCTGTAGTGGCTAGAGTTTCTTTGAGCTCGCAGCCATGGCCCCTCGAGCTTTGTTGCGCTCAGCCATGACTGTTCAAGCTTAGCCTACCTCACTTTGTCCAGCTCGACCATGACCCCTCGAGCTTCGTTGAGCTTGCAGCCACGGCGGCTTCAGCTTCTTCGAGCTTCCGGCCATGTCGACTCGAGCTTCACCGAGTTCAGTCATGGTGACTGGATCTTCTTCAAGCTTGGGTTCATGGCCAATTGAGAGAGAGAGAGAGAGAGAGAGAGAGAGAGAGAGAGAGAGAGAGAGAGAGAGAGAGAGATCCATGTCAATAATATCTAACAGCGTTAAGCCATGTCAGCGAATTTCTAATGGCGTTTACACCGTGTTAGCAAATTCCATTAGTGGACCGATGTGGAATGACTTGTGACACTTTTTGACAGTTTTGATCACACAACAAAAGTAGAGCGACGGTTTTAATTTTTGAACTAAAGTACAGAGACCAACAGTGACATTTCACCTGCAGAGTATTTATTGTTACAACCTATAATATGTCCTATCTCTTACTGTCCAGTTTCCAATCATTACCTGATCTTCTTGGAGATACCCATGGTTTGCTTCAATTGTGCTATCTCTTTAGTTTGTCTGAACAGCAAAATATAGTGGTCTCTTGCTTCTTAACCATATGCTTATCACTTTTTCCCTTTAAGAGATGATTGCCCCAGCCATCTAAGTGATTCTTGTCATTACACTTAAAACTTTTGAAGACAATTTCGGGGGCAGTTAGAAAGGCTACTATTAGTTGATAGGATTAGAATGGAGGAGCATGTGATCTTTGTGCCTTTGTACCTCTCAACTTTTTTTTATTGATAAATTGTTTTTGTTGTTTAATTTTGGGAAATACATTGGCATCATTTTCAGGAATCTGTATGAGAGTTATGATGAAAAGCAAGAAAGCAAGATGAAATGTATCACACGCTATTTTCATCGTATAAGTTCAACTATTCCTGTGGGGGTCGTCTCATTTGAGAGAAAAGTTCTTCCACTGGAGGGTAATTCTCTCGTGCCTTATGGGAAGGTGGACTTCTGGAGTAAGTCTGCCTTTCCTCTCTGCCACCTCGAGGTAACTGTTGAAACGAATAAGTGAAATAGCTAGTTGATATTTTACTTGAACCGATTTTGTTTGTAGTATGTAGTTTTGCCTTCTATTACTTCTCAGAGGTCTCTGTGTAAATTTTAGGTACACGATTCTGGCCTTATGGAAGACCATTCTGGTGAAGCTCTTCAAGTTGATTTTGCAAACAAATATATTGGTGGTGGTGCTCTTAATAGGGGCTGTGTTCAGGTATAATTTCCTAAATGTGTGGACCTAATTGTACGAATCAAAGAGGTTAATTTGTGTTAGGCAGTGCATTAATAGATCCTTGGGATGTTCATGGCTGTACTTAACCATAGATCACAGATGTTTATTAGGTGGTTTATCAGGTCATTCTCATACACTCTATTTCGTCTATCTCATGCAGCTTTATTATTGTCTATCCCTATAAAGATAAGTTCAGGGAAGGGCAATAGAGTCACATTTTGTGTTGTTTGGCAATGACATACTTGAGGTTTCCAGATTCTGCCATCTCCTTTGTTGTCGACCTTTAGGCCTTGTTTCTTTAGAGACTAAAAAGGCAAACAAGTACTTTCTGGATAATGAATTTTCTTTTTCCCGGATGGGTGGAAGATGGATGTGATAATGGAGTTCACAATGAGTCTTAAACATATCATGTGCAAGGAAGTACCTATGTTTTCGTTGTCTTATTTGATTGCCTTTAATGGTTTTCTTTTTCATGGTCAAACATGATATGCTGCTCATATAACATGCAGGAAGAGATACTCTTCATGATCAATCCTGAATTGATTGTTGGCATGCTTTTCTTGCCAGCCTTGGCAGACAATGAAGCCATAGTAATTGTTGGTACTGAAAGGTTTTCAAATTATACTGGGTAAGTATGAACATTTGCCTTGGTAAACTCGAAGTGATGCGTATTAGTTGTGATGCTTTTCAAAATGGTCGATGTCACCGCGAGAATTTTGAATCGTGCAATATCTATGGACTGAACTATGGCTCGTACTGGAATCATGTATGTCCACATGAACCGCTGTTTTTTCCTGTTTCAATTTCTGAATATTATGACATAAAAAAGTGTTGCAGGCCCTTAAAGATGAGCTGCTTTCATTTCTGTAGCACTATTGGTTCCCTGTCTTAAAAATGAAAATATGGAATTTTTAAAATTACATCAGATTCAGTGATATGGAATGCTTAGTAATATCTACTTCTTTGCCTGCTTCCTTTTTGCTCAATTGACAGTGTTCAATGGGAGAACTTTAAACAGTTGTTATAGGCTTTGAAGAAAGAACGTTTCTAATGTAGAAGGTTTATGCATAATTCTGTGATTGATTTGAATTTGAGCTTTAAGAGTGATCATCTTAGACATGCTTATTCTTTATTAGAAGTTATTTTGATTATTCAGCTGGTTGGTAGACATCTTTTAAGCTTGTCTGAATTGAGTTCACTTTATGATGGCTTCTGAATTGTTTTTGAACTTGAAGGGGTGCAGGTATGCTTCTTCATTCAAATTTTCTGGTGACTATATTGACAAAAGGGACACTGATTGCATGGGAAGGCATAGAACGAGAATTGTTGCAATAGATGCATTATGCAGGCCAGGGATTAGACAGTATAAATCACAACTCCTTCTGAGGTATGTGGAGTTTTTTTATCCCTGATTTCCAGTCGTGGTCAAATCTTACATGTGTAAATTGGACAAGAAAGAAGGATGAAGCCATTTCAAATGGGAATCCGCTTATTTTAGTTGCTAAGTCATTAACTGCCCTCTTTGCTGGAACTTACGAGTAATACACCGATTCAAGAAATAAAGGTTAGAGTGAAGGTTCTATTCTACCATTTTTCGGGCTGGCTTAATCTTAAATACAGTATGACTCGCGGGAACCACTCCAGGGCATCTTCGGGATGGATTTTCTTATCGAATAAGGCATTTAAAAATGCAAAGTCAAGTTAATATGAAGAGTGACTTTTGATCAAAGCAATTGGAAGTGCCCTTTGAATTGTCTATGCAATTGTGTCCAGGATGTTTAATCTATCATTTGGTTCTGTTGTTGAGTAGACTCTAGGGCTCACAGTCTACAAGGTAAGTCTGGTCAAATGAGAGTTGATAACATATCAATGAGAACATGACGTCTTATTAGATTGTTCAGTTATGTAGTTGGAGACATCTCTTCCTTCAACCTTTTCCTTTCACTTGTCAAATAAAATTTCATTATAAGAAACAAAGAATTAGATTATCCAAGTTTAATAGGATGTTAGAATGAGATTGTAGCTACAAAGGATAACTTTTAACACGATCAACTATAAGACAAGTGAGACTAAGGAGAGTATTAAACAATATCCAAATTGAACAAGGTTCTCAGATCCATGTGCTGTAGCAGAGCCGAAGACAAATCTCATTTCAAGCCATTTTTGTCCAAACAAGAATCAATTGTCTTGGAATTTTTTAGAGTAATCTTTTTCATCGGTTCCTTGGTTGGTTGGAAAGGAAGTAAAGTTGTGAGAAAGATATGAATATGTGGATTCACCCGATGATAGATGGGATATTATCTTTCTAGCTACTGATCATGGAAAGAAATGGTTTCTCTAATGCTGCTAATTTTTCTTATGGAAGACTTGAGCAACATCTAAAATCAATCGAAGACTTATTTCTTTCTAGGTCTTGGATGGAAAGTTCTCCTATTTATACACAATAATAGTCATTTATTTTGACTACAACATCTACAGTATCATGCTGGTTATAATGAGATTCGATGGCTGTTACGGTGAATCCTAGTTGAAAATTTTCGTATCCAATCTATCTTAGTGAAGTTACTATTTTATGCATATTTATATCAAAACCTATATGTATATTTATGTTTTTAAAACTGTGAGACTTGCTTGTTGCAATCACAGGGAGATTAATAAGGCATTTTGTGGCTTCTCTGATGACTCCAAGTATCAGTTGTATGAGAGGGTCTTCCAGGAAAATTGTTTAGCTGGATTGGTTGATGGCCAAGTCCAAGTCTCAAATCATGTATCTGGGGATGATGCTTTGGTCAGGGATTTTTCACATTTTGCAGTATCATATTTCTTCTTTTGTTAAGTCATTGCTTTTATATATATGTAAATCCAGTTCTACTTATCTGAGGATGTTGTCAATTTTTGGACAGCTCCAGAAAGATCCTGCAACATTTGCAAGAACTGAAGGTGGAGCAGGGGACAAAGAGGTCCCAAATGCCGAGGCTTTAACTCATATACCCGACGATGAAGACAATATTGGAGTCGTGACAGGGAACTGGGGTTGTGGAGCCTTTGGAGGTGATCCTGAGCTGAAGAGCATGATTCAGTGGCTTGCTGCTTCTCAGGTGATGTTATCCTTTTTACTTTAGCAATATCTTACAATTGACAATCATTTTCTTTGATGTGGCAACGCTAAATATGAGTGAGCAGGTTTATCTGATGTCAACACATACATCAGTACATAACATCTTAACTACGATAACAAGTATAGTTGAATGATCAGTTTGAAGTTTTCCAACGATAGCATGAGGATGCTTGAAGTTTCGAGAATGCAGGTACAGGACAAGAAGTTTGTTTGTGAGTAGAAATGTTTGATCATAACCAAACAGGAACAACTTTTCAGAAAAAAAGGATGTGGTATGAGATACAACATTGAAACATGGGATTAGTTTAAAAAGTGCCAAAATAGTTAGTGGCAAAAATACTTCATTATAGGTGGCCCACACTTATATATCGGTCTTTTTGATGTATATGAAAAGAAAAGAAGAGACAAGCTTACGGTCAATAGCCTAAAGAGGAGAAAGCTTTATTTTCTTTGTGAACCAGATTTTTAGAGGGGTTGGGCAATCATGGCTGATCCGGCCAATTCTAAGGTTTCGTTATTTGGCCATACCATCCCCTCTATCTTTTTTGGACCCATTCAATTAATGGAAGTACCTTAAAAAGCTAGAAAGATTACATGAGAATACTCGGGGTGGATGGACCAGAAAGGAAATCCATCATCCAAGCCCGCCTATGCTCACGAACTTTAAAATGAGCTAACCTAGTTTAATGAGTTGGAAGTGATTGAACAGATGAACCCAGTACAGTATTTAAGGGGATGACGTGGATTTATCTGAAGAAACTAGAGTTGCCAGTTCAGAGAGATATTTTTCTGTAGAAATTGGTCAACTGTGTATTAAGGATTAGGTCAGAGGCCTGAAAACTAGATAACCAAGAGGAAAGTATAAGGTAAGAGTAGGATGATTTAGCTGAATGTTCTTCGTATCGAATTCTCTTGTTTAGCTGAAGAAATCTTTTGGGGAAAACTTGGCAGGGGAAAATTAAAATCAGCCATTTTAGTATTCCATAAATAGCTCTTTTGGATTTTCCTTATGGTTTGTCTGTTGTTATCTTTTGCTGGAAAATGAAAAACTGTACATTGGACAACCTAACTGAAGTTTTGACAATAGGAGGTAGGCAGTGCGAGGTGATATATGTTAGCAACTGAGCCTCTTGCATTGGCATTGATCATGTAGAACTAGGTTCTTCAGTTATCTTAAAACAAAGATTTTGCAATATGAGGATTTCATCTTTGTTGACTTAAACGTTGTCCTATTCTTTTCTTTTGCTTGGCCATAATAGTTTGCTCTTACTTTGCCAAATTTTCAACGGATTCCATTAGTTGATGGAATGCATAGGGCATCGATGTCTCTTTTAAGAACAGATGTTTTGACATTTTTGTTTCATTAGATTCATGTCTATCTGTACAATTTTCAGGCATTGAGACCCTTCATTTCATATTATACATTCGGTGTGGAGGCATTGCAGAACCTACGTCAGGTACTTTTTGTTATTTCGCATGGTTCAGTTCAATGACAGTAGTTTTAGTAAGATTTTTCCAATTTCTGTTGCATTCTTCTTACACTAAGAGTCTATTGACTTTAAAGTGCGTACAGATTTATAGTATTGACACCAGTTATTTTCTACAAGTAAAGTTCAGTTTCCCACCTTTTACTTTCCAAGCTTTTTTTAAGATTATACCCTTGTTTGCTTTTCGGCTGTATTTTTTAGCAGGTGTATAATATCAAACGGGATGGTGTTATTCATACTTTACCTAGTCTGTTGCCTTAAATTATGGTTGTTAATTATTTTTCTTCGACTGCTTGAATTTGTGAATCCAACGTTAAAGGAGATCGGCTGTCTTTTTTATGATGACGAGTAGGTGAGTCGATGGATATTGTTGCACGGATGGACAGTGGGAGACCTTTGGAATATGATGGTGGAGTACTCGTCGCAAAGATTCAAGCAAGAAACTAAGCTCGGTTTCTTCGCTTGGTTGCTTCCGTCTGTGACAGCTGATGATGCCATGACATTTAATGCACTTGATGCTACTTAATTTTCTTTTATCCGTAGACTTGAAAGTTTTCGTGCATTGAATTCCTAGAACTTTTCATTTTGCATTGCTAACATGTGTGCATTTGCGGAGATTAAGCGAGTCGAAATTTTTTATACTTCAAATCATCCTCAAGTAGAAGGGTCTTTACCGACTGTGTAGGAACATGAGTTGTTGTGCTGGTCATAATCGATGAATTATTTTGATGCCCATTTAAACCATTAATAATCGGGGTAGCCTACTATCTTCAATTGGCTAATCTCATCTTCATTATTGCCAATCATTTTGGTTCAACTTTTTCATGGGACTTTGTGCCTCTAAAGCCTCTTCAAAAAAGTTAGGTCGTTTGGCAAACCTTTTTTGGATCACTTTGTGAAAATGCTAGCATTGGGAAAACTAAAAGCCTAAGGCATGGGCTTTCAGAGTTTTCAGAATGGTATTGTGGGGTTTAATGGGGTTTAATGACTTTTTTTTTTCCCTTCTAGTTTGCTCTTACTGATAACTTCTTTATCCCAGCGTCTCGTCTTCTTTGACATATGGTCTCTATGCTTGCTGGTTGCTGATGTTGTGGTCCTTGTCGCCGAGGTCGAGGTCGCCTAGGTTGAGATTGCATAGGTCAAGGGTCGACCGTCGAAGTCGCACGGGTCAAGGGTTGACCCATCATCTTCTTCAACCATGGTTGTCTATCTTCTTCAACTTTGGACGGTGATTGCTGAGGTTGCGTGGCCTCGGTGTTGCCTCACCTGGCGTTGTGCATCCTTGGCGACCCTAGCTTGGGTCGCACCAATCATCGAAGGGCCAGATCTGGGTCGCCCTGAGGTCGCGCGACCTCAGCGACCCATTGTCCAGCGTCGCTCAACTCCGGTGTCGCTCGTCTAGGGTCATGTGACTTGGATCTCCATTGAGGGTTGCTCGCCGAGGGTCTCCACCTGGTTCATCTTCTCCAACGTTGCCCTCACTCGCAACTGTTAGGCAAAATCTGAAGGTCGAGTGACAATGATGGTCGAGTGTCGATGGTTGCCGACAGTCGACATCGGAGCCCTCGCCTGTGCTTGCAACGGCCCTCGGAGCTCTTGCCTGAGCCCTCTCCAAGACGAGAAACAGTAGCTCCCTTGGTTTTTTTTGTTTTATTTTACTTCAAAGCTATCTTATACAAAACTACACGAAACTCACTTTTAGCATCCCTTTATCTTATGCAAATCACGAACAAAACGCAAGATCGACGCACTATGCATGGTCAGTTGCTGCAAACCCAAAACAGAGAGACAAGCTAATGTTAAAGTTGCTGTTGCTCCTATCCTCAAGTACAGAGTGTCTGTGAGAGATCGTAGCACTCACTCTTGAGCGAGAGCATGGAGATTGCGCTAATCTGGCCCTTTGGAACTAAGAACGCTCTTCGCAAATGTCGTCTATCCGTCGCGAAAGATTCCCTTGCATCCCCGACGGGCGATGACGGGTATAAGAATTAAGAAATATGTTTTCGTCGTGAATTAACATCCTATTTTTATCAGACGTCTCAAAAAACACCCATCGTGAATTAACATCGATATTGGAGTTTTTTGCCTTTAACCAGTTTCTGTGGATCAAAGTCAATCCCACTTTAAATTTTCAACACTTTATCCAATTTGAATAAATTATAAAACAAGAACTTTTTATGTATGCTTGTGACATGTAAAAGATAAAACAAAAAAATTTACGGTTTTATAAGGTTTAAATATGAGGTTTTCATCTTGTTTGCAACTTATTCTTTATTGCAAATTTCACAACTTCCACAATGCAATATCCAAAATCTCTTAAAATTCATAATATCGATATTGACATACGAAATGTAAATTTTCACAATTTTCTAAAACTTGAAAGATATAATTCTTTTTCTATTTTCAATTTTGAAAAAAAAAAAAAGAAGATACGGAAAAAGCACAGATTTTTACATGTTCGGACCATCCCCTGTTCTTCTCTCTCAGCAGGCGAGGTGATGCACCGCCAGATTCCACACAGCTCCAAGCCAAACCAGCCAGAGTTGAAGGTCAGTCTCCGCTACCCACTTGTCTGCAGCTTCTTGTATGCATCTCCATTTCTTCTTCTTCTTGCTCTCTCCACGCCTCGAGCACGTACATAAATTCCATTGCCCACTTGTCATTCTCGTAGAAAAGAAGCTCCCCTGCACCCTCCTAATCCCAACTAGTGTATTTGTACTGTGAGTACGCCGCACGCTGGTGATTAGCTAACTTTACCCATCTTCAGCTTTGGTGAAGAGGCACAGAGAGAGAGAGAGAGAGGGAGAAGTAGAGAGAGAAAGAGAGGGACTTGCAGAAGCTGAACGCAGACTTGTGGGACAGAGCCCATTCCCAAGCTCTGGGTAAGAAATTTCAGCAGTTGGTTCCTCGATTTTCATTGACTTTTCATGATGGCTATGGTTTTTCTTTTTGTTTTTTTCCTTTGGTCGAAATGATGGCTATAGCTGCTGGGTTGTATTTTCGCGGATATCACTGCTCTGAAACCTCTAACCAGTTCATAATCTATATGTTGTAAGGCTCGTCTGCTGTAATGGTCACTGGGTATGCCTCCGTTCTTCACGTTACCGCCGTTTGGGTCCCTGTACTCAGCTTGGAATTGGGGTGTGCCAATAATAATATGATGTGGTTGAGCCAATGAACTCTTTTTTTGTTAGTTATTTTCTCAAAACTTCTTGTTGATAGATGACGATATCGGGTACTGTTGTCATACTTGATTGGAATTGGCTTTTTGTAGAAATGGCACTACAACAAGCAAGTATTCTTCAAGTTCCGTTTTGGACTCTGACAGGCAGCAGAACAATTTCTACTTTACTTTCTAGCTTCAAGACTCCATTGAAGAATACAGAGAGATGGTTTAGTCTCTCTTCAAATATTCTGCAGGCACATCGGCGGGTGCGATTCTTTGGCGTCCACTTAAGTTCTTTCAATGCTTAATTTCGCATTGGCTCTCATTCTTATCTTCCGTGCTAATTAGGGTACGTATATGAAAAGCATTGTCGTTGGAGCTTCTAAAACGTCTCATAGTCCCAAATTTCTTGGTGGAAAGAAAGAGCAAGATGATGATAGTAGTGATTCTGAGTACGAGGAGCAAGATGATGAGGTGAAGGATAATGACCCTCACCTCATGGATTCTGAAGAGAGGCAAGAGTGGAGAAGGAAAATTAGAGAAGTGATCAATAAATATCCTGATGTTGAGGAGGAGATAGACCTTGACGAGAGGAGGAGGAAGATGCAGAAGCTCCTGGCTGATTATCCCCTCGTTGTGGAGGAGGATGATCCTGATTGGCCTGATGATGCTGATGGTCGGGGTTTCAATTTGGACCAATTCTTCAATAAAATCACCATAAAGAACGTTAGGAAGGAAGATGATGAAAATTATGACAGTGAAAATGAAATTGTGTGGCAAGATGATAATTATATCCGCCCCATCAAAGATATCACTACTGCTGAATGGGAGGAAGCCGTTTTCAAGGATATTAGTCCTTTGATTGTTCTTGTACATAACCGCTACAAGAGGTCAGTATTTGGTTCTCATTGTTCATCTTTCCACAATTCTGTTGCTTGCAAGTCAATACATGTAAGGCCTTCCAAGCTATTTAAAAGGTGTCGTACTTCTCTTTTCGTATGGGAAATCACTGCCACTTTCTTTCTTTGTTGTTTGAGAGAGTACACGATGCTCACTTTTTTAACATTTTTCCCCTTTTGGAAGCATAGTTTAAGGTGATAGTAGCATGCACAGTTGCAGTTTCCTGTCTGTCACTTTTTGTAGTTCTTTCGCGACGAAGTCACTTGAGTTGATTTTCTTCCAGTTAAATGATTTTCTGACTCATTTTTGGAAGCTATGAATTCATTTAGCTAAGTATGTTGGCTTGCAAAACATGAAAATGCTAGTATCTTGAACTCACTTTTACCAGTGCTGTGATTGGTTGAGTTTCTGTTTTGTCTAGTGATCATTTGAAATATCGAAAGGCAAAATGTAAATGTACATCTTTTGATTATTTCCTAGATAAGTTTAGAAAAGAAAAGTGGCAAATTATTTTCTTTTAATATGTTTGTTTGGCTACTTTATGTCATTGAAATGGCTGAAGCTCTTGGAGGTAGATAATGTGTAGATCTTGGTTGTTTACCCTGGATTATATGGTTTGCGACTGTACCATTGCTGAAAGAAAGCTTCTTATTGGATCTTTGAAATTATTTTTAGGCCAAAAGAGAATGAAAAGATCAGGGATGAATTGGAGAAAGCCGTGCACATAATTTGGAACTGCAGACTACCTTCACCAAGAGTAAGGAGCATTATGCCTAATTCCCATCATCTGTCACCTTTTTAATGGCTTCTGACTTTTCAACCAAAAAAAAAAAAAATGGCTTCTGACTTGTTATTGCTGTCTTGTTAAAAAGTGTGTTGCAGTTGATGCTATTAAGGAGCCTGAGTTGGTATCTGCTCTGCAAGTTTCCATCTTTCCAGAGATTATCTTCACTAAAGCTGGCAAGATTTTATATCGTGAAAAGGGTACTTTCTGCTCATAAATTTCTTTGAAAGGGTTCTTGCAACATAAATCTGGTTATGACCCTTGTTTGGCTTGTCAATTCAGCTATTCGAACTGCAGATGAGTTTTCAAAGATAATGGCGTTCTTCTACTATGGAGCAGCCAAGCCACCCTGTTTGAATAGCAGTGAAGATAGCCAGGAAACAATTCCATCTGTTTGAATATATTGTATAGTATATCCATAGTTGAGCTTAGCAGTTCTTAATACTCCTAGCTTTTCTTGCAGTGCTCGTCATTGCAGAAGGCTGACAATTTTGATGTAGCACACTCGACTGTTACTGTTGGTTTACTTATGAACAGTTTCGATGGAAAGCAAGTATTACATAATTGCCTGTTCTGGGTATCTAACTAAAACTAATCTTGGAATACAATTTGAATTGGTGAACACAGATGGGGTTGGTCTTACGTCTTCACCTTTAGAATTCAAATTCTCTTGCTTTGCAGCAGGCCCAAATTCATAAGGGATCCTTTGATCATATGAGACTCAGAATTATCTAATAGCACTCATTCTTCCCAACTATATACTGGCACTCCTTCCATTTACCTAAAACCAGGTAATGCATCCACAGTCTGTTGAAAATATCAGGAATAGTTCTGTCCCTGATGTAAATGTGCTGTTTATTTTCTGAATTATATTTATCTGCTTATCTTGTTTATTGTAGCTAGTTTTGGTGGTTATTTCGGTAGTTTTGGTTGCAGGTGACTTGTTTTCCTTCATTAGGAACTGTTTGAGCCTTCAACGTGATTTCTGGATTTTCATACATATCTTTACTTGATCTAGGCTGAATTGGTGGATGAGACTTTAGAGAATTATAGTGAATTTTTTTTTATTTCACTAGTACAATTAGAATCTTCCTCTTTGAAGATAGTTGCTATAACAGGTAGGGTTTGCATGCCCTCTGCTCCCAATAAAGATTGTTTTGATTGCCTTGGGAAGCACAAATCTTTTGTCCGAACATAAAGCTGAGAACACACATGCAAGCTTCCATGCCGAATTGGCTCTTACTCATGTTAGTAAGAACCTGATCGGCCACGGGATCCATGCAAGAAGTTTGATGATGGTGGATATCTGACTGGTTAATTTAGATGTTTCTGTAGTTAAGTATGGCTATTAAGAAAAAGTCGGGTTGTGGTTAAGACTTAAGACCACATATTTAGAATTGTGCCTTGGCTGGATCAAGGAAAGGAAGAGATAGTAAGGACAATCAGAATAATACAGCTGATAGTGAGGGTGAAAAGGAGTGACTTGAACCCTCCACCTCAGCCTAAGATGAAGAATGAGTGGGGCTCCATTCAATTATTTTGATTTAGGAATGAGTAAATAATTGCAGAAGGATGTGGAAAAATGTGAGGATTAGAGGAAATCATCAAGAGGAAGGATAAGTGTAATGAATCTGATTCTGATTCTGATTCTGATTCTTGGGTATGAATCTGATTCTGACTAGGACAAGGGCTTCAGGAAGAAAATGATGGAGAAGAGGAGGAAGAGTAAGGAATTGTCTGACGGAGACAAGCACTGCCGATCACCATAAGAAAGAGTAAGAAAGAGAGAACGACTAGTATATTGGTGACTTTGACATGGATAACTTGGATTTATTTTGAACAAACGTGGAATAACCAGAACAGAAGGGCTGTCATACCATATAGTTATGATGACAGGCTTGTTTGATTTGACTACAAATTTGTGAAGGTGTGAAGTGGTCAAAAAGAGCAATGAAATCATTGAGTAGACTGTTCCATCTTGATCGCTCCCATTCTTCATTTTTAAATGTGCATCGGAATTTATATGCTTTAAATAGCATGAGTTCTTTTCATTCGTGCTGCTTGTGCCGTGGGTCTACATTGTGTTATTGAGAGAGCTTAGGGGAGGTCGTAAGACTGCTGTTCTTTAGATTCACTGTCAATAGAAGTTTCTGTGGAGGGAAACAAGGAGATACATGCATTTCGAGTAATGACAAGTAGTCATCATTCTATTTGAAGTACACGAGCATCATTTCATAGCACTGGTCATATGCCTGAAGAAATTCCACCCTTCCAACAGCTACTCATGGATGTCGGAGTCATTATTTAAGAGTGATAGGACGCATCGAGAGTTGCCTTGACGCACAATTACGTTGCATCATATTATTGTCCATAATCAGATGAAATATTAGCTGACATAATGTGGCCCTTATGACTACTGTTGTGCTTAAACTGCACTGTGGTTTTGGACTAATTCCTAGGCGATTTATTCATTGTGAAGGCCACAGCAGCAGAAGGTCTTGTGGTAATGGAACCGGAAGGCAAAGAGCTGGAAAGGATTGGAACCATCAAACTTGCAGTCTGATACTCCAACTATTCGTTTCTCACTGTTCCCGCTGAAAACAGTGAGGCATTTGCCAGTACTGCCGGAAACCCAAAATCGAAATTCCCGGTGGTTGTACTTCTTCGGTGGGTTAATAGATTTCCAGTCCGCATCGGCAATGTTTTCTAGCGAAGTCAATGACCGCAGGCCCACTTTCCCGTGCTTGTCCACGGTGAGGTAACTCTGTCCTCCGGAGCACTTGTCCATGTAGTTGCTGAATCTGTGGGCCATTGGAGTAGGAAGTTTGTTGGAAATCGAAACAACACAAACCACTTCCTTGTTTAGTTCAACCTTACGAATCGAGTAATTGAGTGTAAATAAGTGCAATACACATTAACGCCTCTAATATTGAATCTAATAGAAATTCGCCTGCAGATGTCCCTTTTCTTCTGGCTATGTTTGTTTCATTACCTGTGATAACCAGAAGCCGAACCAGAAGTAGATTGCCAACCAAAGTACGCATTGTATTTGGCAGACTCGCCACCCTTAACATTCGGGACAGAATAAACTCCTCTGTCGACGGTGGCGACATAATCGGATTGCAAAGCACCGGCGATGAGAGTGTCGTCCCAAGCGGTCATGTGGGGGTAGGCTTCACTCGGTGGGCATGTCGACGTGTCGCATTTGGAGCATTGCCTGCACAGAAGCTCGCTCTTCAGCGGTATATCTCCAGCACCGTCAGCGGCTGAGCCGCAGATCACCATAGCAAGCAGGTATAAAGAGAACAGAAAGAAGTGTCTGTCCATGATGGTTGGATTGTTTTCTTTGGCTGGTCGTTCTTTTCGAATAGAGTTTGCCAGATTATATACACTTCTTATGTTCTTGAACTAATCGATTTCGTTCTTTTCCCCCATCGTGTTTGATCGATTGGGACAAAATATAGTTGGACTTTGTTCCATGTGAATATTTTTTGATTGTTGGGCATTGATAATTACGAATTTTTCAGCTGTATCTGGTTTTCGCTACAGAACGTGAGGGTCAATTCGTCCCCCATGTTTAATCTTGGGTTATAAATACACCAAATGTTCTCTTGAAATTTTAGTGGTTATAATCTTAAACTTGTTCTTGAATCTCACTTATATGATCGGTGACCCTGTTGGCTCCTAATGCTTTTATATATATATATATATATATATATATATATATATATATATATATATATATATATATATATATATATATATATATATATCTTTTGTTGCTTTAAAAAAAGAATTAGAATAGGAGGAAAAACGTATATTTCTTTTTTTCTCTACTTTTGCTAAGAAAATGAAATTATGTCGCGTGCGAGTAAGGTCATTCTTTTACTCTTGCCAACTCTTTTTGCATGCATAACATTTATAAACAAAATAATCTGTTTGCATATGATTTAGGTGCGTATGAAATGAGGTGTAAATGTAACTTCAAGATTCTTGTCCTATAGGATGCTGGAATCTATATTTGGGTACGGCAACTTTTTGTGATTACTTCACTTATGAGTCCATTTGAGGCTCAAAATACTTGATGCGAGATCCACTCTTGTCTCCTTTTGCATCTTTGTTCGCACAATGTTGTTCTCGAAATCGTAATATGAAGACAAATTAAATGCGGAATATGTCTCGAACATAGGATGTTTATTCTGTTTGGTTACGTCTTGGAATTTCTTGATTGGACCCGGGCCCAAGCAAGTATTTATTTCCCCTATCACAATGTGCCATTAGAACGTGCCTGGATCGTCGACGTTGGAATGATCAAACGCGGCCATATATCGTAGGAATTTACAAGACTCGTTAGGTAAACATTACCTTTTCTGATTCTTTCTTAGAGGAACTAATTTAGAATGAATTGTCCAGTCAAAGAAAATGTTGAAGTTTCAAATGATTCACAATCACAACTTACAAAAGTGCATTAGCAAGAGATATGAGCAGAAGAAAGATTAATCCTTTCTTTGATGCTTTGTTACTGGTTGGGGAAAACAAGGCCTAGCCTATGGATACTGATGGGGACAACTCCTACCAACTGGGAAACCCTGAATCTCTATACAACTTTAGGCATTTTGAAGTTTAAGCCATCAAATTCAACTGGCAAAACCCAGAAGGCTAGAGCATGATAAAATTCAAACCAGAATGCCTAAGCTACTGCGAGCCAAGTCGACCTCGTCTAGAACCGATCTAATCTTGAGTTGTCACAATCGAAGGTCGAGGAACTTACGAATAGCTCAAAGGGTTTTGTCCCCCAAGGTCATATGACCACGCTTAATCTGCTCGAAAAGTTACTAGCAATAGATTACTAACCCCTTTCGAGAAAATTGCTACCACATGGAGAAATTACCACAATGGACTAGAATGGAGTCGACATTATCAGGACCACCTTCTCTGCATCATCAATTAAAATGAAGCTTTTGTATTGCTTATGAGGTTTCACCTCATTTGCTTCCAAATTCTGCAGCTTCTGCTTGAAGCCGTCCCGAAGAGAAACACCACGGAGTTCCTCTCCTTTATCAACTTTTTCCATACATTAAGGGCAAACAGAAAAAGGGTAAAAAAAAACCAGAAAGAAAAAAGACTTGCCCTGTCTCTGGAGCACCCAAATTTACAGACTTGAACAGGGACTTCATGTTTGCTAGCACCTTCACCACATAACTAAACCAAACCACAAAAAAAGGGAGGAGCAAGAGACTGAGAAATTCATAATAAAAGCTACCTAGGCACCGGTAAAACAAGAGAGCACGCTGTGGCTTCGTCTGAACCTCACCACCTGCTTCGAATGTGGACCAGCAACGCCCTTCAGCACGTTCATGTCGTCCTCGTCGCCGCCGGGCGTGAGCCCGAATGGATAATCTCCGGTCGAGCCGTAACGGCGATGATGGCTCCGATTGTGAATCGCCTTGTCGCTGGCAGGCCCCAAATACAAATGGGGCTGAGCCTGAACCTGACCATTCATGTAGAAGTCGGCAGCATTGAACGCCTGAGCATCACCGGCCGACAAGCACTCGTACCGGCTCCGAACTCGTTTCCTCTTTATTGCCCTGTACATCATTGGAATCAGACCGTCCATTTGCTAAATTCAGCCCCCCTCTTTAACTTCCTTCTTCTGGGTATTTCTGGCTGCTGTTGCTGGGAAAGGAAGAAGAAAACAGAGAGGAACAGATGGAATAGGCAGAGTTTTGTCAATGTTGGGGTTGGTGGAAATGGGAGAAGAAATATTCCACGAGACTCCTAGTACTTTTCCCTTGATATCTATAAATAGACTGTGCGAAACTGCGAGGGTTATGACAAGCTTCACACGGCAATTGTTTTGATTTTCTTGACTTGAAGACAGGAGAGCCCCACCACCAAAAACCATAGGCCTTCCTTTCGTCTTCCTTGTTCTTAACTAATATATTAGACTTCAAGGCTTCGACTTTCAATCACACCCCTGTCAGTTCCGTCATCCTAAAGGCTGAAAACCAGATTACTTCTACCGGAGATTTAAATCATTTAATAATTTTTCGCGGGTCCGGGTAAGCTTTTCGCCCTCCATCCACGAAGGGTCCGACGATAATTTAAAGAAAAGGAGAGCATGTTAAAATCGATGACGCAGCGCATATTCATCCGGTCAAATCATGTGTTTCCGTTTCTCTCAAGTTTCAAACAAATGTACTTATCCTTCCAGGCTTCAACTTCACAGCCATGTCCCTTTCATCTTCCTACAGGCTCATATCTTTGCTTCTGTTGTGTTATTTAATTTCTTTTATGGGGTCCTCTTGTTACACTCGTTTACGAAAAGTGAAAAAGGTAATCTAAAAAAACCGAAAACCAAGTGTGCAAGACTTGATCATGGAGATGTGATGATGTCCACCAAGCAACAGCGACTCCCGTTTATAGCACTGGTATAATAGAATATCAGCACGAGTGCAGCCACGGCGCTGGGGGACGTGAATCGATCAGAGCGAAGAAGGGTTTGTCAAGATTCCTTTTACATTACATTAATTGATGAACACGAGATCAAGTGATCATCAAACTGTTTTCTATTTCTGAGTTCTGAAAATATAATAATAAATTATGTCCTAGAAGAATCTGATCTGATTGCAATGCACATGCACAGAAGGGCCAAGTTGACAGCAAAAGCAATCAAAAAGGCAACTCAGATATCCATAATTCAACAGGAATAGAATTGCTGAAGAGGGTTTTGGACCAGGTTTTAATTCCTCAATCAGGTGCTTCAGTAGAAATTCCGCTAGTTATGATCAATGCATACTTGTTCTCAATAGATATTTGCCGGTTGATGGCCTTGCAAACACTTCTGTAAATTATGTGTGCACTCATCCTGTCTATATTAATTTAAGTTGTCCAGATTCCGAAATATAAATCATCCAAAATCCGTGTGCGTGTGGTTAGCACCGGCCGTGCACCGGCCGTCATCCTCCGCAGTTGCTTCTTACTCCGGCCGAACGTATGGACGATCTTTCGAACCACATGGTAGAAATCGGAACATTGTCCGGTGCTGGTGACGATATTTTGACCAGCAACTTGTTTAGTCTGTAACACATTGAAAAGTTACTGATGCTATTGCGAGAGTTCCAACACTTACCAACTATTTCAATAATTACGAGAGTACCAACACTTTTCAAATTACCAACTACTTCAATAATTTGTTGGTAATTTGAAATAATCAAAATAACTATAGCTGGTAACTTACACAATTCGGACTAAATAACAATATGCACATCTATAATTATGCTGGCAACTTACCAACAAATTCCAAGCTAAATAAGTTGCCGATCAGCATTTAGTTACAGGTAGGTTTTGCAATTTGCTGACACTTCTAAAAAACTATCGGCACGGGATTCACGCATAGAAAGTAAGAAATTTGGCCGAAGCAATACATTTTATTCTGGAGCTTGATTCTATCTTCGAGCTATGGTTGATTTGATATCGTTAGAACATTAGTCAATTAGCTAAGTCAGCTGAATTTGGTGCTTCGTTTAACATATAGCCCATGGTCCGCTTGTTGAATACTGCTTGGAGGCTCTTCATCTGATAAGTGTTGGCATCACCATCACCACCATGGATGGACACAGAAGAATGCAATGACCTGTGATACCAAATGCTGCTGACTTAGCTTGAATCAATGTTATAAAAAGAGGCAAATGGAGGGAGGCATTTTCTGGGTTTTTCAACCTTCATCGTATTCCTGATTGGCATTGGCATATGCTTATTAGATAAGGCCAATGAAGACAATGAGACACATTTGACAAAGTCAATGTTTGCATCCAATTTGATTAATATATTGGGCAGCCACCCTTTCAGCTGTCATTCGTGCTCCTTTCTAGAGGTTTGACCAGTTGAAGTTTTCTACAGTTCAGAAGATGAAGTAGCTTCCGGGTACGCTTTCTTGCCCCCAAAATTTGTTTTCCATTCTCTCTTTCGAGGATCGGTTTATTAATTACACCACACAACCTTCTTTTTCTTGCATTTTAGGACTCGACAACGAAATTAGGGGTAAGCACAAACAAGACAACCGAGTGAAGTTGGGAATGATGAGATGATGCACTGAACAAAAAAGAGTCCATATCAGTTCGTCAATCGCATGACGAATCACTCAAGCACAATTGAGTTTTCTAAATTATCAAATTTCCGACGTCACGTTTCTTCAGATATCCCTTTGAAGCATTCCACGACTAGCAGAATACTTCAACGACGAGAGCCCTTTTCGAATATCTGCTTTGCTTCTTTATTTCTTTATTCTTCTTATTTAATTAGATGGTTAAGGGGACCGTCTCTTGCTTATGTAATCCTATTGGCTGTATCATACCTAACAAGTTTCATTATTATCAAGTGTTCTAGCTTGTGGAACTTTTCAATGTGCTTTGGTAATCTTTCCTTGGCCAACTTGGAACGTACGATGGTCTCCGAAGTTTTGTGTCACTGGGCAAGACAGGGTAAGTGATTGGATGAAGAGTATATGCCTTTTTGATAACTTTTGCCAAAGGAAAATCCAATGCTAACTGCCTTTCCTCTTTTCTCGCGAACTCGACCGATGCGTTTAACTCGCCTTCCTTAACCTTGCAACCTCGAAAGTGATCATTTGGAATTTCTTCCTCCGTGATCTTTTTCTGTCCTGTCCTAGATATTCTGGGAAAATCAACACCATATGAGTTGACAATTCAAGTTACTAATCGTAATTGTGTCATGATAAATTAGACATATTACACGGATTCTAACTAGAACACAGCTCGGTGATCTATCATGACACGATTTCGATGCATGAATACAAGCTGATCACTATATACAGATTGCAAGATGCAACACAAAATAGCTAATCAGCATTTTTCTATTAAGGAACTAATCAGCAACGTTCTTGTGTAAATACATATCAACGTGTTTAATGCTCAAAACCATGAGATTTCAAACATGAATAATGAGTGAAACTGCATACTATGTTCATGTGTTTAATGTGTTCTGGGTTGTGCAAAAATTAGTTTTGGTGGGACACAAACGTGTTCACATTTCCTTACCAAAAAAAAAAGTGTGTTCACATTAAAAAGAAATGCTTAGCTCCATATCTGTTGCAACCCAACCACATCTTAAAACAAATGTGCCATGAGATAGAATTCCATAACGAATCTTCTCTCATTGAAGGAATGCCTTATTTCTACATAAAAGAAGTCCCATTACATAGTTACTGGGATGGACCTTCAACATTAGACGTAACTAATCCTTCTTATTACAGAAACTCCATAAGTTAATCCCACAGTATCATTGATGAAGTGTATTAAAACACCACCGGTTCAATATAAAGCTAGAAAATTAGGTCATCATGTCTGAGAGAAGATTTGAGGAATTATCATCAGGTATTTGACTCATATATCAACCACAAGCACACTTCAGTGAATCAGAAGACAATCTGGGGTGAAAAGTAGTACCGACCACCCTATCTTCTTAATTAGCTTTCCACCATGAGGCAAGTACAACTAGCATCCCTTATTAAGGACAATAAATCAACAATGCAAGTTAAACTTCTCCAGATATGAAAAATTCAAATCCCGACAATGTATGCGAGCGTATTTCTTAGACAGCATGACATATATGACACTAATTACAACATTAACCTAATGAAGTTTTCAAACAAAGCATCTCAAAAGACCAAAAACAATTGGAGCAACTATACAAACTGGAGAAGCAGCGGTATGAAAGATGCAGGAGTTTTTCGATCTTCAGTGAGATAAGGAAAAGGCATGTACAACTAAATTGCACACAGACTAAGATTAAAGCATTGAATGAGCCAACCCCATTGGCTGAAAAAATTTCTATCTATCAGGCAATGCGTAGTGTCACTACCACCCACTTAAATAGTTGAATCTGCAGCACTGAGCAGATGAACAGCATGCATCACTTCATCTTTTAGCAGTGTATTTTCAAGATTAGAACATATAACTCAAAGCAACTATTACTAAACAAGGAAGCACATCTAGCAGCACAAGCGTTTAGCAAACATAACAAGTCAAAAATAGGAGACAAGTTCTGATTCAAATTCCATATGGCTAAATCCAATCACCTTAACCAAGAGAGATTCTGGAAGAAATATCGTGTTGCTACCATCAGGCGGCATTTCATTATCCATGATGTTGGTAATGAGTAGAGTCACATAAGAACAATATTCGATTACCTACAGAATCAGTTAATATATTTGGAAGTTATGTTGCAGTTGTTGTACGTTTTCTGTGCTAGTCTGTGCATCAAAAGATGGAGGGTGGCAGGAGAATGAGAAAATGAGCTCAGAAAAATGGTTATTATTAACAAGTGCCCCTAGGGCAGTTTTTTAATACTTAATAAGAAATGTTTCGATCTTCAAACCACTAATTACACATAACACAAGTAGATTACTGCATAGGAAAAGTGCAACTTTCTTTCTTTAGCTGCTTAACGAGTGCTATCGAGGCACACCTTAACAAAACCCCAGCAAATATATACTCTGAAACAGTTTGATGAATATTTTATCCAGTACAAGGGTTACTTCAGAATGTTAGTTCATGCTCCCATTCTCTTCATCTATTAATCGCATCTTTAACTTGCTGTTGGTCATACATATGGGTTAATCATTCTCAGAGCACTGGATAATCTCTTTCTACCATTTCGGTTAATCTCTTTCTTGTATAGGTTTAAGGGACTCCCGATAAATTTTCATATGTAAGATACTTAGAAATTCCTTGGATCATAGGGTTCAAGATTGTGCTCAACAAATCACTATTAAGTTCTTTTAGTTATCGTTTCCTTAATTGTTCCTATTCCTCGCTACCATTGGATGGAAGGACAAGATGGGATCACGCTGAGAAGTATTTTCCACATATATTTGTCAGACTGCCATTGATCCATCAATATAAGTAATCATTCAATTAAGTGTCAGTTGTAGCCTTCTCCCTCACTCGCCCAAATCCCAAAAAGACGTCCCAAACTATGAGTAAGATCAAACAATAGTATCTCAATTTGGCTATTCCTTATTCATTATAGTTTCATTAATATAACTCAATGCTTTATCCTTCGTCTAAAAACCAAAAGCACCATTTTCTATAATTAATACTGATTTCATAGAACAAAGAAAGAAGTGAAAAAATCCTAGTACACCAGGTAAGTTACGTGGCCAAAAGCACAATTAGATTACAAAACCATAATTGCACGAGGATACCAAGAGCGGTGTTTTCAACCCCAACATTCCAGATTAATATCTAATTATTTTGCCCATAAAAATTCTAACACACTAATCTGTCAGATGCATATTTTTTGCCGTCTTGAATGCTGACAAATTTGAACTACATTTCAGCAGTTACAGAAAGCAAATGCATATTGGAATGAAGAAAGAAAAGAATTCACCAGTGCTCTTGAAGTGGTAATCTTTAGATTGCACCGAAGGAAAACCTCCCTCATGTTATATTTCAAGTACTTAACCTTGGTCAAGACTAGATAAATGATCCCGATGCTTGTACTTGAATAAGCTGTTCTTGTAGCATAGATTCCAGTCTGAATCACTTGAAGTTGAAGCAAGAAGGCCACCTCCATCAAAGCTTATGGACTCAACTGATTCGAATTGTTTTTGAAGGGAATGCATGTCTTCGACTTTCTGACCAGTTTCATGCTTCTCATCCACAAAATGATTTGAGCCCAAGGTAATGTTATCGTTAACATTTTCAGCAGCGACATTCTGAGTATTTACATTATGTGCGGGACTTTCATGCAACTTTAGATCAATATGGCTGCCAGTGGCGTCCTCATCATCGGATAAGCATTTGCAAAAATCATTCTCATCCATCTCAAAGATCCTATTAACTAAACCATCTCTCCAAGAGATCCTCAAATTGGATTGCGATAAATTGTCTATGCTGGAATTGGAAGCCCAATATACTTTGCTATCAAGAACATTTTGAACTTGTGCCAAATCAATGGAGTTGGATGCCATCGCTAGACAATCTAACTGGAAATTCAGATTTGTTGAATCCCATGTAGACCTAGAGTAGTCTGGAGATAGAGTGGCATTACTAAAAGATTGAGTCAGTAGATCTATCTCGGAATCTATTTGATCCTTCCTCCCATGCTGAGCATCAACCCACAACAGGCGGAAATATCCGTCTGAACTTGAGTCTGAGTTTGGGGTTCGAATAACATTTCCACTGCCCAGGGAGTCAGCAGTTAATGGGTCATCCAGTCGATCAACATCGTAACTCAATTTCCTTTCTTCCTTCGAAGAAAAATCCTTCCAAATAGGGGTCACCTCTGTTGGAGAGTAAACATCACCATTGCACTGTGAAGGCTGCAAGAATCCGTCAAATTCAAGGAATCCTCTTGAAGAAGTCACCTCAGGATCCCTTCCCCTACTATTGCTATCCGTACCTGTCGCCGTACATGTCATATTACTCTTATTACCAGCATCTGAAGAAAACACAGGACCAGACGAGGGTGAAGTAAGAGAACAGAGAGCAGACCCTTCCTCTTCAAACCTCTCAAATGGGCATGACTCATTTTCAGAACAATCTTTTTGCTCCTCGTCCTCCTCATTACATGGAGACAACAACCAATGCACGGATGCTTCGCAAAGTAAAGGTACTGGCGAGATGCTAGGTTTGTCAGCAACCCCACTATCATCATCATTGCCGTGACTACCACTAACGCTGAATTCCGACTCGTTCTCTCTAACACTAAGGATCCCCCTAGGCCTGCATTTTCTTCTATCGGCCACTCCTGAAACAACATAGCCAGCACCGAAACAAGGATGCGTGCCTCCCGTTGACGTGATCGTTCCGGAATAGTTCATCAAACCTGACCCGCCTTGTATCTCCGGAGACACGGAAGCCTGGATAGGAGGAGTCTTGATTTTGCTATTACTAGAGTTCTCCACATTTTTATCACTTGCACATGGTGTCTCTTCTCCGCCAGATCTCTTATTAATTGGAGTAGAAGTAGCATGACCATTTCCAGCAGAATCAAGCTCAATCGGTTCCTGCTTCAACGCTTCGGAACCGGATGGAAACTCAGCAGCGACATTGCCATCAGCTTCAGAAACAGAGGAACTACCGCACTTCTTGCCATTCCTAGAAGCGGCAGTTTTAGCAGATTGCCACTGGTAAAGACAGGGAGGGTTCCTCTTGAGCTTCGGCTGTTTGACTGCTCTGGGTACCTCCAGATTGGCCATCTTCGCAGCGCGATCGCGCCGGAGATCGGGTTTCGCCGGCTTCACGGGAGCCGATTTGGGCGTCCTAATCGCAGCACAAGTTCTACCGGGACCGTTCTTAGTCGAAGAAGAGTGAGAGAGGAAGAACCTGAGGCAGCCTCTCGGAGCCTCGATGGAGGCGACGGTGGAAGAAGAAGAGCAAGAGGAGGAGGAGGAGGAGGCGTTGCTGCTTCGGCCGTGGCAGACCATGCCGTTGAGGTGCCGCAGCGGGCTCCGGCCGGCCTGGTCCTTCGCCCTCCCCGGAACCGCCGCCGCGGGCGGCGGACCTGGAGCGCGTTTCCGCTGGCCGTCGGACGACGACGAGGAGTACGACGGCCGTTTCATGGTCGGAGACAGTAGAGAGAGAGAGAGAGAGAGGGGGATGGATCTCAGTGAGGCCTGAGAGTGTGTGATTTGATTTGAAAATGTGGGGTCACTTTTCTGGACATTTTCACCCTCGACATCCATCCGAAATTACGAAGATGCCGCGTGACGACGAAGAAAAAGTAACAAACGGTTAACGGGTGGAGGGAGCACGGCGGTGGCCCAATGGGAAATTGCCAGGTGTTCCTGAGAGCAAGTATGTAGGCCTAATTCCACACAAAAAAAAAATTATCAACTTTAGATCGAGAGACAATTCTAATTCAAACTTTTTTTTATCCCATAAAAATATACTAATTTTAGGTCGGGGGATAATTTTGATCCGAATTTTTTTTTGTCCCGTTAAAAACCCTTTCACTTAAAATTCTTTGCATTTTCTCAAAAACTTTCTCCAAAAGTCTTATCAAATTGAGGCTACATACACGTAGTGAATGCTAAATTGATACGTGAGGGAAGGAGTGGGAGTTTCTTTTCCCAAACCCACATGTTTTTCTTTTCTTTTTTTCTAAGAAAGTGATCATTTCAATCTTATTTATCTAATGAGAGCACTTTATGTCATGTGAGCATTTGTTTATTATTTCTTATTTTCAATAACTCAATCGAGTAAGAAAAAAAAATCTTAAAACATGTCTTTTTGATAGCATAAAAAAATTCTCTGAAGTTTTGAAAATTGTGTATAATAAAATAATTTTTAATAATTAGAATACTTATAAATTAATTCAAATTGTTATAATATAAATTTCTAAAATAAATTGGATACTAAAGTGAGGCAATTGCTTTAAAACTATAATAATTATAATTGTTGCTAATAATACATAAATTATGTTCATAATTGCATGTTGTACAATCATGAATAATTAATGACTAATTGCTATAGAAATTTTGTACCATATTGTAATATATATGTATATACGTAGCTTATGTTATATTAACTATAAAAATAAATGAATAAATAGCTAATTATATAACAATACCTTATGGATATACATATAATATCTAATAACATGTTATCGACAACGCTATCCATCATGTAATTAGCATATATGTTGATTGCTGGACTAAAATATGTAATTGGATGATTTTGGATTTTGAATTTCCTAGGGATATCGATATCAATAGGAGGAGATATCTCCAGTAAGTAATATAGATATTGAACCATTTCAATGTCAAGTTGTTTTTTGTTACGAATTCATATGAAACATATATAATGTAGATATTTAATCCATAAATTTACCTTAAATTAATTTTTTGACTACCCAAAATCTCAAACTAGTGCATTTATGACAACTTTATCTTTCGTTAAATTAGATTAATACTACAAAAAATCACAAACTGTATACATGTGACCATAAAATTCCAAACCGGTACACTCGTCAACTGCCACGCATTATCCAATTTAGTAATTTGACGGTAAAATTTAACGAAAATTAGCGATGGGTAAAATTATTATGGATGTATCAATTTAGGGATTTTTTGTGGTTAAAAAATTAATTTTTGGTAAATTTATCATAAATGTATTAATTTAAGCTTTTTCATGATATTAATCCTATATTTTATTTATGAATATTCTTAATGATTTCACGAAGAACATGATCATAAATGATTGAAGTTTGCTTCTTTTTTTTTTATCTATCTTATTTATAACTCTTCTCATTTTCTAGCTTTTGCCGCGTTTCTTGCATAACGGAGAAGTCGAACTCCACACCTATAATACTAGCATTCTTGAATCTCTTTTATCAGTAGTACCGCATTCCTATCGGCCTAAATGATGATTGCTTAAGAAGAATAAAAAAGTTCCTCCCGTTTTGCACGTGGATCGGGTAAGAAGTCCAGTTCATCGTGGACCCGCCTTCCCGGCAGACATCCTCTCGATCCGGCCGAGTCATATTGCCATAGAGAACAAGCACAGCGCTGTTTGGTCAAAGCGAAAGACATGGCCGCGAAGAAGAAGAAGATCATCATCGACACCGACCCCGGCATCGGTACGTAGAATTCGACACCCGTAAAGCTTCGATTTTTTCGTCGAATCGCCCGATTTTGGATCGTGGGCTTGTCTCGATTCTCGACGGTCATGACTCGGTTCGACGCGTTCAGACGATGCCATGGCGATCTTCGTCGCGCTGCAGTCGCCGGAGGTGGAGGTGATTGGGCTCACCACCATATACGGGAACGTCTACACGACTCTGGCCACCAGAAACGCCTTGCATTTGGTATGTGTACTTGGTGGTAGTGGGTGACAGTTTATTGCGGGAGGTTTTCCGGGATTTCATGTACTCACGTTGAACTTTTCTGGTGTTGGTTGTAGAATCGATCTCGATGTAATTTGACATTTTTTGTGGCTCAAACGTTTTGGCCTTACTTTCTTGTGTGTGTGTGTTTGTTTTTTTTTTTGTGGTGCAGCTGGAGGTTGCAGGACGGACCGACATCCCTGTGGCTGAAGGGTCCCATGTGACAATCACCGTACGCACTTTCCTACTTGCGTGCTTGTCGTGGTTTGCCCATATAGGATTCTGGGGATCCGATTGATCGCTTAGACTCGATATAGGCTTTTCAAATCATGACTCGTTACCTTGACAAAAAGACGGGTGTTGAGATGCATATGCTGTTGAAGTGAAGGGATAAACATAGTCAAGTAATTGATAGGATCTTAATCTGTAGATATAACCAGGTGGTGTTAGTAGTGGTAGTGTCAACACCAGCACATGTGAGGGACCTTGATTTTGTACTCATTTCGGTTACTGTGTGTGTCTTTGTCCTGGTACATGGGTGCATTCAACATGTAATGGGTTTCCTAGGATAGAAGAGGCTTGCGAGTCCTCTCGTTTTATTTCTCAGTGTGGGCAGCTCTCATTTGTCATTGCTCACTAAGCAACAGAATCTCTTGTTATCACCATAGCAAGTTTATATTGTAAAGCAAGAAAACACCGCAGGGCTACCTCTTGGTTCTTCATAATAATTACTGGGAACTCTTGGATGCCTTACATCATATTTGTGATGTTCTTGAACCGTAACTTTGCAGATCTCATACTTAAGTTTGATAAATTGGGATGGCGTTCTGACTGTGAGCTGATTCTCATGCACTTTCTAAATGACTTAAAGCCCAATTATTTACTTTAAAGAAACATCAGCAGTTGTTTGATTTCATCGTTGTTTCTCCTAAAGAAAGGTACAAAGCTTCGAATTGCGGATTTTGTCCATGGCACTGATGGTCTTGGCAATCAAAACTTCCCACCACCAAAAGGAAAACCAATAGAACAGTCAGCAGCCACTTTTCTCATTGAGCAAGCAAACCTTTATCCCGGGGAAGTTACTGTGGTTGCATTGGGCCCACTCACAAATATAGCACTGGTCAGATATTTGAACTTTTGTCATGCTTGTTTCACTCAGTCGAGAAAAAAAAAAAAGGGCTTGTATGGCAATGGCTTTTTCATAAGTTGTCAAATGGATGTGTAATCCAGGCTCTTCACCAAGATCCAACCTTTTCCAGAAAGATTGGGCAGATCGTGCTTCTTGGTGGAGCTTTTTCTGTGAATGGCAATGTGAATCCAGCAGCTGAAGCCAATGTAAGTTGTCAATTTTCTTCCTTTTCTCCCAAGCCATGAAAAATTTGCAATGTAATACCTGAACAGCTGCTAGAAGTTTGCTTAGAGGCTCTCTTTCTCTAATTTATTACTGAAAAGTCTGTGTGGCCCAACTTTGCTTGCTAATTGTCCTATAATAATGCTGGTGTATGTTGGGTTGGACATACCTGGTTCTATCTGAAATAACTTCGAAATGTCTGTTTATTTTTTGGGTTGTGGACAGAGTTACCAGTCGAACCTGAAGTTATTCAAATGGCTCAGGTCCAGATTTATAACTCTCCTTCTTATTCTTGTATATCTTTGACTGGCTGACCAGATTTTTGGCGACCCAGATGCTGCAGACATTGTTTTTACCAGTGGAGCTGATATTCTGGCTGTAGGAATAAATGTCACCCATCAAGTTGTTTTGACAGGTAAAGTCGGCTAGAGTTAAAATTTGCTGATAATACTAATGTTTTAATAGACTTAAAGGGATTTAGCACAGAGCACACATAGATAATGCTAGTGAATTTCTAGTGATGCTTTAGACATTCTAGTTATAAGTAAAAAGCTACCTATCTGCCTATTTTTGGAGACACTTACACTAATATTTTTCCTTCTGATGATTTAACCGAAGTGTAGATTTTACTTAAGGGCTGGAACTGTTTTTCAGCATAGTTTTGGAAGTGTACTTTCGTGACTTACCATATGGATTTTTTTTTTGGCTAAAGAATGCGCTACGGATTACAAAGCCATATTTTTTCATTGATTATGTGCGACAAATTACAAATATGCAGCTTCTTACTGTTTGAAGTGTTTTCTGGCTTAACAGTAGTGACACCAAAAGTCCGAGGCCAGTCAACAACCAGAAACTTAATCCATTTAATGGAAGATATAAAATGTTCGATGATCCTTTATATTATCAATTATATATGATTGGTTAAACTATAACAAGATTTGGATTGCCGGGTTTCATCCGAACTGTTTTGAGACACTACAGATGCAGATAGAGATAAGTTGGTTCAATCAAATGGAAGATTTGCTCAGTACCTCTCTAGAATCATGGAAGTGTACTTTTCCTATCATCGTGAAGCATACTTCACAAAAGGTATGCCTTCTGAAACATCTTGATTGAGGATATGGTTTTTATTTTCTGATCATTGTTTATATTTAACACTTATATGTCATTTTGTTGCAGGAGTTTACCTCCACGATCCAACAGCAATACTTGCAGCTATCATCCCTTCACTTGTAACTTCCACTGAAGGTGTGGTTAGAGTGCAAACAACTGGTATCACAAGAGGGCTCACTATACTATATAATAGACAGAAAAGGTAGGTAGAATCCCGCAACTCAATTATCTGGGCCCTTTCAGATCACTTGTTCTACAAATATAACATAATCTTCTTATGAGTGCTGACTGCTGATGGTGGCATCATGTCATGAAACAAGGCTTCTTGATATTAGTTGAACCTGATAAAAAGTCCAGGATCTACTATTTTGTGAAGGGCACATTTCTGGATTTGAAAATCTGCTTAAAGTCTGGAACCTCAAAGAGTCATTTCCCAAAAGTTTTGATTTTGCGAAGATGCAACAAACGGAAACAGCACAAACTCGCCCATCGGTGATTTAAGTGGGGGGTCGTGGCGGTGGGATGCTGCGCTAGCCCCCCTCGAGGACTAGTCGGGCATCACCGCTGGTTTGAGCCCTAGCTCGCCGGCCGCGCGGACACCTCGGTTATCAAAAAAAAAAAAAAAAAAAAAAAACAAACGGAAACAGCATCACCATTTGTCGAATTTGGTAGTGTTCTGGTTCCAGTCGTAGCCTTATGCTTCTTCTTGTTGCCCTTATTATTGACTAACCAGATTTGCATCACAAGTACCCTTCAAAGGGACAGAAATATTTTTCTCTTCTATTGTTGCTGAATAACAAAGAATAGAACTATCGAGGTGAGGTAGTGTTTCTAAATTAAACTGTAGGAGGTTGGATCGTCCTCATATGTGATGCTTGTAGAAAGTTCCTTCTCTTGAGTATGCTTGTTCTAACCACTCAGCTATACCCACTTCGTTAAATAGGTTCGGTGAACACACAGAATGGTCCGACAAACCGACAGTGAAGGTGGCGGTGACTGTTGATGCTCCCTCTGTTGTGAAATTAGTCCTGGATCGACTCATGGAGTCGTGACTTGAGATGGCCCCAGGTAATTGATCGAATGAATCGGATGAAGCTTCTGTAAACCAATGAAGGCTTTGTTCGAAGGTCACAGTGCCAGATGATTAACTTAGATGAGTGGAATCAAAATGTTCGTTGCCAAGGGCGGATTCAGAAATGCCTAGGTCCATGCTCGTTGCCACAACTCAATCATCTGATTTGGTTTTCTGGTAACATGTTGAACTGACCGTGTGCTTCTTGCAATAAGTATGTCCCATTTCTGAGTCTGAATTAACTGTCATAATTTGACATGTCGCTTGAAACGAAACCTTCCCCTTATTGGCTTCCTAAAGGCTTAGCAAATGTCTCTGGGATCGTCTCGGGAATAGGCCTGTGTGGTAAGCTACTTGGAGTTCATCTAACTTACGAAGGAAGAAAGGAAGATGTAATTTGGAAGATTGAACCTTTTTTCCTCCACTTTGCCCCGTGGCCTCTTCACTAAAATGTGCATGTCACGATGGACAGAATTTAAAACCAACAAATAGCAAATCTTAGGAAAAAGAAGTGAGGATTGAGATTCTTTTTAAGATGAATTTGCTTGCACAAATAATTCATTCGACGGAAAAAACACATTAGCATATCAAATTTCAGTGGTTAATATGCATCGTCTTCTTATTTTCTTTTTCCGTTTTCATATTTCCCTCTTTCTCCTTCTTCCTTGGACTGATGGCTCTGTGAACAAAGCGCCGTCGCCGGCGGCCACCATCGATCGCCACTTCAGGCATTGCCAGGCCCCTTCTCTCCCTCCCTTCTCTCTTTGTTGTGATTTGAGGTCACGTAAGCCCTGTGACCTCCTTGAGTGGCTGAGAACAATTAACGTTTTTCGGGGGAGAGGAGGAAAAAGGCCCTTCAGGATGGCGATGCAAGAGCGAGAAATGATGCTACGGCGAACGGCGGCGGCGGTGTTTAGTGTTGCTGAGGCAAGGAAGAGAGCAGAGAGGAAGATTTGGAGATTAGGGATGGCCGTGGAAAGCCAGCATATCGGAAAATATGTTTCAACCTTTGCCCGGTCTTATTATTTAGGAAAATGAATCGATAATAAATACTTCCATCATCAACGACAATCTATACTTAAAGTATATTGTCGATAATGGATATAATTTTAGATAACTCATTTTCAAATTATTATTTTTTTGCGAAATAAACAAAGCAATTGTGCGTAAGGTTTTCGAAAGTATAAGGGTGACTTTAGGTATTCAACCTCATGCAAAAAAGGAAGAAATAATTCCACACTTGAAATTGAAAGATTTCATTTATTTACAAAATTCGTGTGTGTGTGTCTATATATATATATATATATTTTGAAAATGATACTTTCACATTTTTTTAAACTCTATATATTGATTGGACTGATTTGCTCTTATAGCGTATCCATGAGCTCCATGAGGATTCTTGATATGTATGAACACAGTAATATGCTCTTCCAAATTAGGTAGAAAATCAAAGTAACTGGATACACTTATATGTAATCATCGTAAGATTTTTTTTTCTACATCGCTATAATTCTTTCAATTTCGTTTTAAATTATACACAACTGATTCAATATGAATTATAAAACATAAAGTAACATAAACTTTCATAATATTCTAAATCATTAGCTTTATTATTTGTTAAAACTAAGTAAATTTCTTTCCTTGGTGCAATTTATTCACTTATTTAGACAAGTAATACTTTAAGTTTTAACTAACTATTCAGTAGCAATATATTTTTTATATCGTCTTCTTTCCATTTTGATTTAATAACATATCTCTCTTCGCTAGTTTTTTATTTTATATTAGCGAATATTTTCCATTAGGAACGTGATTATTAAGTTCGTTATTCATTATTCACTTAATCGAATAAGCTGTACTTGAAATTTAAAATAATAATGAGATACATATTTTACATTTTTTTAGTAACTCCAGTGAAATGTATTTAGGGAAAATTGTCAAATCAGTCCTAAACCTATTGTACGGCGGCCAATTCAATCCTAAACCTTTTAATTTTGCCAATTCAGTCCTAAACCTTTCTAATTCTTGCCAATTCAGTCCTTCCGGTCAATTTTGGCCGGCCGGCGCTGACGTGGCCGCCGGCCGGCGCCGGCCGTCCGGTCAACACTGACGTGGCAATTTTTAATTAAATTTTTTCAATTTTTTAATCTTTTTTTCTTTTTTTTTTCTTTTTTTTTTTTTTTTTCTTCCTCCGCCGGTCCGCGCGGCGGCGGCCAGGAGGGGAGGGTCGGCGAGGTCGACCTCTCCGGCCTCGCCGTCGCCTGGTTCGCGACGGCGAGGCCGACTCGCCGTCGCTCGGGCGAGGCGAGGCCTCGCCGCCGGCTGGGAGAGGCGAGGCCCGGCCGCGGCGAGGCCGACCTCGCCGTCGCCCGGGTCGCGACGGCGAGGTCGGCCTCGCCGCTGCCGCGGGCGAGGCGCTGCTGGGCGAGGCGAGGCCCAGCCGCGGCGAGGCTGAACTCGCCGTCGAGTTTATTATTAGAATTTGTTTCAGTATAAGTTGCACAAGCGGTCAAGAAAATATCGGTTACATAATTTTTAGGAGTATTTTTGGAAGATATTCTCTCTTGACCCGTTTAAATGCAATATGAGATAACAGTTCGGGGATGACAAATAAGTTAAAGGTCGTTGTTGCTTGTGTACGATGAACAATGACATGTATGAACTCAAGCGCGACGTGGCAAGGACGAACAAAAATATTCTCTCAATTTCAACTTCAAGTACGTAACTTGTGCAGACTCTTTTTTTTTTGGGTCGAAAACTTTTGCGACTTTTAACTACATAACTCTCTGGTGAATTGATCCTTTCCGGTGCTTTACCACGGTGAATTGAGCAACTTTCTTTAGGTTCATAGGAATATAAACAACCGGTTGTCTAATAGAAATCAATGAATCTAATTGTATGTGTTTTCTATCTTGTTGTGACCCAACACCACTTACTTTGCTTGTGCTTTAATATCTCAACGCAAACTTCATCCATCGCGCAATATCCACTGCATTCTGACACGCCATCCATTATTTTATTCGCACAGGAATTACATGAAAACACAAATCACAAATATAAAATCGCATATAGTCCTAAATCTCGTATCGATTATTCTATAGCAATCGAAATATAGCTTCCATCACAAAATACAACAAGAATCTACATTATTTTACACACAATCACACAAGAAATGTGAAACCGATTGAATCGATAGCGTTGCAACGAATCGTAAATTCGCTAAGCGAAGGCTTGCCGTCTAGATAATTATCCATTACTCGGCATCTCGTGATGAAATTCACAAAGATGGCGGTTGTGCATCTGATAATATCTCCGAAATTAGCTCATCCCGTTCTCCATAAAATAAGCCCCATTCAGGATTGTAGAGACAACCGAAATGAGCCATCAATAGCCAAACAAAGGCAAGAAGCTCTCCACCTTTGCGAAGCACTTGCACATGTGCCTCTCCCTTAATATGACTTGCTGCATATGACAACATCTCAACCCACACCACGCCCATCACCTCCCACTTCCTTTCCCCAAGCCTTTCCATCTCGTGGGCCAAACGGATCCCCGCGTCGAACGAGGTTCCTGACGAGTTTTTCTCGAACAATGCCGCGCATAGCCCCTCTAAATCGTTGGCTCCCATGTAGCGTAGATCCCATAAAATTACGTCTAATGTAAATTGGGCAACGCCCACCACGGCGGACACCACATTAGACTGATTAAATAAAAGATAGACCATGTAGTCGGATAGGAACTTGCTGAATTCCCTTTTGTCATCTCTCACGCATTGTTTCTCTTTGTTGTACCATATTTCCGTAGCAATATGCCACATTATAATACTGCCACCATAACTAAGCTTGGTGATATACACTAAAAGATTTTCGCAATCGATCTCTTCCAGTCTACTCTTGAGAAACATACCACTTCTAGTCTCAAGTATCACCCTCACCTCTGTCAGATCACTCAATTTCTCGGATTTACGTTTCACCTCCTCAAAAATAAAGATCCATAACTCCTTAATGAAGGGATTCTTGGACACGAACATTGTATCCGCTACTCTCTTACGAAGACCACACGCTCTGGCAATTTCCTTACCAACTCGAAGAATTAAATTGATGTTCTTCAATGGGAAACTGCAGATTTTAGAAAAAGCGATGATGCCCCAGCCCCAATCAAGCTTATAAATCTTTCTCGGACTCTCTGTCAAACTCAGGGATAAGAGGTTGCAAGCAGAAATCGATTCTGACCATCTTCTAAATATTAAATGTGTATCTAAGACTTCGTAAGCAACACTGGTGTTAGGCTCTGCTTCACATGGGACGAATCGGTGCTTCCTCAGTCGATCCATGACGGATACTAACTTGTGAAGAATCAAATTTAGTTTATGTGATCCTCGGTTGCACCACATGATTCTGGCAACAGTCCAATCGGATGAAACGAGCATAAACAGAGTTATCACATCAAGAACAATCCCTCCAAAAAGAAGGGAATAAGTAATTTCCACATCGAGTTTAGAGAGCCGATGCTTCTTCAAGTGATTGAACAGGACAAAGGCTATCGCAACGTTAGTGAAGGCTATGAAGCGGAAAATGTAGCTCCACTTGGACCTTATTGCCAACGCTTTTGTGTGGAGCATCTCGTACATGAATTGGAGTTCGATTGATATCACCCTCAAGGCATCCAACGCAGGAACTTGGTAGAAATATTTGCGGCTGATTTCGCGTTGGTCGGATGTAAAGAGGAGATCTCCGAGTAAGACCTTATTGATGTCAAAGAACACGTAAGCATGTTTCACCGCAATGCTCTCGGCAAGGTATGCTTTGTTTTGATCAGAATATTCATTCCCTATACTAGAGAGTTCTTCAACCATACCATTACCTTTATCTATGACAAGAGTAGCATGCCCCGATGGTTGCTCCCGTGGGCGCACCCATTCCTTGAGCCTTGGAAGGCTTGATAAATAAAGTGCCAGTGTCCTCTCCACATTTTTTATGACCCCGGCAAGAAACACCAGTATCGTTGGGATCATCAATGACTTGTCGCTTGGAAATATCTGCACGAAGACATAAATGGTAGCACAGACTTCGAAGACAAGATTGAGCAGGTGCCGTTGCCAAAGCGAACTATCCACTAGGGAGAACGCCGTGATGGTGTCCGAACCGCCAAGATGTAACAAGAGAAATGAGGCCCAAAATGCTTGAAGAACTCCATCTACTTCAGTTGTACAAGTTGCCGAATTGCATTTGTTGTGAGAGATGAGCCCGATCCCAAATATGGCTACCCGGTCAGCCATCAAATAGGACAACCACAAGAGGAAATTAAGGAGGCAGTTCGCTATTTTCTTTCTAAGGGGTGCAAATAGAATGAGAAAGATCTGAAGCGAGATGCTCAGTATGACAAAGCCTTGGATGTTCCATTTGTTCCACAGATCCCAAATGTAGTTTAATGCCATGTTTTTGCTTAGTTTGAATGTTATCGCTCCTCTCTAATATAATTTTGGTTACAACGAAAAGTATAGGAGGAATTTGGGGAACACACATGTTGAGATGATTCCTTGCTTGTTTGTCAAGAGACAACATCTATTAAAAAATCCAAAATGGTAAAGTAATCGATTTATTCAGCAAAATAAACACAAGCAAAGTATCTCATGCATTAAATGTAAGAAGAAAAGTATCTCATTTATGGATGATGTTTATTGCTTTATGCCAAGTTGATGCTTTATCGTCGAATCAGTCCTTTATCAGTTCCACTATTCATCCATCCATTCCATGAATAACTGCAAGCAATGTATCTCATGCATTAAATGGCAGACTCATGCATGGGTGATGCTTATTGCTTTGTGTCGGGTTGGTGTTTTATCATCAAATAGGTCCTTTCTCAATTACTTGCGCGTCCATGATAGGTGATACCACATCTAACACAATACTTGATATTATTGATGAATAAGAACATATCTAACAAGTCATATGAGTGTGCTTGCATAGGATAAGTAGGTTATCTTCCGTATTAGGAAAATAAAATCCTCTCAAACCAACTTAAAATTGAGAACCTGACCGGCCAAACTTATATTTATGTATGGTTTATGTTCAAGGGATGTAATCATGCTAGTTGTCTCGTCTCATCCTTGTGAGCATCACCAACTTGACGATTAAGATGCTTCAAATTTATTGTTATATATAGGTTACTCTTTTTAACTTTACATCAATCCAAGATAGATCATCCCAGTTAAAAAACTCAACAATTCTGCAAAATATCATATAAACATTAAAATCAAGAATTAACAAAATCATATAACACCCAACAAATTAGTTTAATAGTTACATGTTTGGTTAAGATATAATGAAGTCATATTTGGATCTCAATGTTTCTCACTTGGAATAATCGAAAGATTGTACTCACCATTTTATAGGTGGAGTCTTATACAATACTATATAATTAATACACATGCATAAGGCAGTTTGCATGCATCCATAATGGTATATTGTGCCGAAAAATCGGAAATTCATGTTATCGGACAAAACCATATATATTTGCTGGAGAATGGACTGGTATTGTTTAATGAGATTAGTCAATAGGAGCTATTCCTCATTTACAGAACCATAGAAAAAACCAAATAAATAGATTGGAATCAAAGACCGCAAGGATCAAATTAACTAAAATTAAAGTTTACATACCAAATTGAACATTGACTAAGAGTTCAAGGACTAAATTTGGTAATCTTTTCTTTATATTAATAAAAGAAATACTAAACTGATTTATAAAACCGAGTTGTAAATGATAGGATCCATCTTTATTGAATATTTGAACATGACTCAGTTGTTCAAGTAGCTAACCACAGTTTGTTGCGTCGTTTCTTCTATATATTAGTGTCTCATTTGTTGTTCAATTTTGTAAGCAGTGCTTATAATGATCTTAGAGTGGGTCCTTTTCTTCTTGGGAAAATATCAAAAACACATCGTATTGTTGACCAATGACTACTTACAATTTCTATTTATGCAAGTACCATTCACATCCCTCTAAGAAAAATCCTACATTGAAAAGACCAAATTACCCCTTTTTACAAACTCATTTTAGCATCTTGCTTAGGGTATGGATGTTTTAGTTTTTGATTGATTTTTTTTAGAATTTTAGGTGGTTGTGAGAATTTAGGATTTAATTAGGAATTGACGTTTTTTTGAAGAAAATGATTTTTTCGTAAATAGGGACACTAAGATAATTCATGTGAAGATGTACAGTGGCTTTCATTTGTAAAACTCTAGTAAATTTTTGGTATTTTCAAAAGTAGGTCTATAAGTGGTCACTTGATGAAGGTTAAGGTATGTTTTTGGTATTTTGATTTTTTTTGTTTTAACTTGGACCAGAGGTGATATTCCTTTCTTTTTTGTGTTTTTTTTTTCTGGAATATCTCACTAAATGTTCTTAACTTGTACATGACTCATGAGTTGCGTTCTTTTCTTCTTTTGAATTCTTTTGCCGGAGTCTGTGAATCACGTTGGAGCGATACGTTCATAAATCGGGTGCACATGAGCCTAGTCAATCTCAGCCATTGAAACATGAATTCCATTTGGGGTCCACATAATTCAAAGATGCATGGCCTCATCATCATTTGTTCATTTCGCCGTTGCTTCTCCTAAACAAAGATGCGAAGCTTCAAATTGCGGATTTTGTCCATATGGCGCTGATGGACTTGGCAATCAAAACTTCCCCCCACCAAAAGGAAAACCAAAAGAGCAAGCAGCGGCCACTTTTCTCATCGAGCAAGCAAACATTTATCATATCACTGCTCAATTTTTAAGCTTGTTTCATTGGCATGTGAATGTCTTTTGCATGAGCATTCACTTTGAACTCTTCCACGTATTCGACATCATTTCCTTGCATAACTCTTACGCGTCTATTTTGCTATATGCGCTTGTCTGCATCATTTGTACATATTCAACTCGTTTATTAATCGTTTCATATCTTTGAAAACCAAGCACGACAACTTTGTTAAACGAGTTGCACAACATTATACATTTAAGATATAAATGGGTGTAGTACCATGCCTAGTGTATCTAATCAGATCTTTATGACACGGGTAATGTGTTGAATCATTTAACTAGTCGTGTATAAGCGTTTTATAAATAAATTAAAAAGGTCAATTACCAAATGTCATGTACATTATTTGTGTATAAAAAGATTAATCCGTTTAAACTCTTACAATCATGTGTCCTTTTCACGTCATGTTAACGAGTTGTGTCGAAAATTGGTTGTCCAACAAAGCGATGCTACAATCGACTTTTTTTCTTTAACTTGGACCCACTTCATGCTGTTTTATTTTCCTTTTTTTCTTTAACTTAGATCCATTCATGTTCTTTTTCTTTTCCCTTTTTTCTTACGATCCCCACACAATGTTCTTTAACTTGCGAGAAATTACGTAATTCGTGATTCACGTTTTTTTTCTTTTTAAAAAGATTTTGGCAGGAACTCGTGAGTCACGTTGGTGTCCTATAATTGATTGATGCGCAACTCTTGGCTCTTCGTTCGAAATTTACTGGTTAGATCTGTGTTGTTGAGCTCCATTACATTTGTCAATTATTCTACTGACAGCAGAGAAAATAAACTTGTGAAATACTTAAATTAATAGCTATTATTACGTGCATGAAAATTCTGTTTAAAGTAACTGAAAGAAAAACAATAAGGAACAAAATCTATCGAAAGTGACTACCTGTGTTTGGTTATCCGGATTTTTAAACAGGATAGGACTGGATAGGATAGGTTAAGAAATCCTGGGATTTCTTTATATCCTATCCACTATTTGGTGGACTACGGATTTAAAGTCGGATAGGATAATTTTTTTTTTGTTGCTATGCACGGGTCCAGAGGAGTCGGTGAAGGAAAAAAAGCCGATAAATTTTTTTGGTGAAAGCGCACAAGGTGTGGGGATAAAGATGACAACGAGTGGAGTGTATGGTTTATGGAAAAATAGGCATTAGAAATCCTATCCAGGTCTATCCTACCCCCTCTCGGATTTTTTTATCCGGGCTATATCCGGTCTATATCCGACCTTATCTTATCTTGGACCACCACCAAACACAGGATAGGATAAAACATATCCTATCCTGGCTTTTATCCGGTCGTCCAAACACAGCCCACGTGGAAATGGTATGCATTCATTTTTTTTTAGTTCAAGTGAACAACTGCATTTATGAAACTCACTTGTCAAATTTGAACCAATTGTTTAGCCATCGGTTTGAAATAATGTTTACTCTTTGCACGCATTTTCCCAAATCTTATTGATCGTAACTTGATTTCTCATGTTCTTTGGAGTATATCATTATTATGCTAAATTCGCCACCAACCTATTCTAAACTGGTTAAGAGTCCAGCAAAATGCGGAAGGTCGCCTTACCTTACAAATAAGATATTCAGGTTCAAGGACTTGCTAAATTGAACAAATTCCCCTTCATCGATACCTCTTTTCTTTACACGAAAACATTTTCAAACATGAAATTGACCACTAATTGACTAATATGCCCTCTCAAACTTCTTATAATTACCAAAATACCCCTAAATTCAACTTTATGTAAAACTATATCACTTGTACCTCGAAGCATGACAGGCAATTCATCATTAAAAATCTTTCTTTCGTCCTTTTTCTTTTGTAGAAAATAGATTCCAAATTTCTTAAGAATATGCAATAATGGGCTTTGGAAGGCTAGTAGTTTGTTAAAGACAACGTCAGTTTCCTCCTACTTCTCCTTGCAAGCTAGCTGATGAGATTATCAACCCAGTCATTTGCTTGCAATCCAGATGGAGAAATAGCCTTGCAAAGCCCAAATAGAGTCACCAAGAGAAAGTCACGAAAACTCCAATCTGGTCTCTGTTCACCTTTAATTTCCTAAAAAGTTCACCAGCATTTACATAGTGTCCTAATTGATACCCTTCGAAACTCTAGCTGCCAAAGATTTACCCATCATAGCCCGTGAAGGACGCTTTAAATGATTAAATTGCTGGACCACCAGATTTTTTGTCAAAGAATAGCAAATTTGATAGGAAATATTGATATGTTAGCAGGTACAAGCACCGTAGTGGAGCATTCTCACGCTATGACCCCTCTCGTCCAACACAGCCTTATCATGGATCCCACCTCTTTCTAATAAGGTACATCAAGATCAATCTAGTGAAACCTAACGGGCCAATTGAGAATACAGGCCCGAAGCTAGAGGCTCGGTATGGCCAAGCCCCTTACATGTTCCATTTGTTTCGCAGATCTGAAATGGAGCCGAATGCCATGTTTTTGCTTAGTTTGAATGTCATCGCTCCTCTCTAATATAATTTCGGTTATAGCAAAATGTATAGGAGGGATAATGGGGAATGTGTGTGTGAGTTTATATATATATAGTTGAGATGACTCCTTACTCGTTTGTCAAAAGACAATATCCATTCAAAACCCTAAGAAGGCAAAAGAATAGTGAACCAACCATTTTCGCGAATGAACAGAAGTAAGTTGCCTCATGCATTAAATGAAAGAAGAAAAGTATCTCATGCATGGATGATTTTTATTGCTTTTGTGTTGATTTGGTGTTTTGTTGTCAAACTGGCCCGAGCTCAATTCTATTTGCACATCCACCATAACTGCGCAAGTTTCTAACTATAAAACTTTAGTATCGATCATTAGTTTAGTGAAATGTTTGGTGATACCATATATAACAAGACACTTGAGATTCTTGATGAATAAGATACTATCTAACAAGTCATATAAGTGTACTTGCATAGGATAAGTAGGTCATCCTCCATATCAAGAAAATAAAATCCTCTTAAAAAAATTTAAAATTGAGAACCTAACAGGCCATATTTATAATTATGTATGGGTTACATTCAAAGGAGGTAATCACACTAGTTGTTTCTCCTCACCCTTTCCAGTATCAACCACTCGACAAATAAGATGGTTCAAATTATAGTTATATATAGGTTACTCTTTTCAATATATCTAGTGAATTTACATCAATCCAAGATAGATTAACGTATTGAACCGGTCGTGTCTAAACGTGTCATAAACATATTAAAAAAGGATCGAATAGCAAAGGACACGTTTATTATTTGTATTAATCCGTTTAAACTCAATCTGAATGCACTAACGATCACGTGTCCTTTTCAGGTCATGTTAACGAGTTGCGTTGAAAATTGGCCGGATCTCCTTGGCCATTCAAGCTGAAACCCGAGCACTTCTTCAAGCTCTGCAATACCTCCTCTCAAGAAGACACAAACGTCTCCAAGTTGAAGTACACTCTAACCGTTTGGCTTTAGTTCAAGCATTGAATAGCACCTATCAGTTTATGTGGGAAGTAAAAGTACTTATCGTGTAGGCCCGTGACCTATTGGGCCAACTCTCAAATGTTTTATTAGCCCATTGTGAAAGAGAAACCAATCGAGCAGCGGATTGAGTAGTTAAGGTCCATAAACAAAAACAATCTTCCACCACATTGGGTAGCACATCCCCCTCAAGCTCTTTGAAATTTGCTCAGTTTTTGATGCTCCTTTTATGGGATCCTGCGTCTCATTACCTTCGGAATTGAACAAAAGTTCTCTTTGACCAACAAAAAGAAAAAGCAAAGCGATGCTACAATCCTGAACCCGACTCTTTAACTTGGACCCACTTCATGTTCCTCTTCTTCTTTTTTTCCTTCTCTCGTCTGTAATTTAGACCCATTTAAGTTCTTCTTTTTCCCTTTTTTTCTTCACGGTCCTCGCGCAATGTTCCTAACTTGCAAGAAATTATTTGATTCGTTAGTCACGTTTTCTTTATTAAAATGTTTTGAAGGAATATGAGAGTCACGTTCAGGTCCCAGGGTGATGCACGACTCTTGGCTCTTCATCCGAGATTTGGTGATTAGATTTCTGTTGGCAAGTTCCTTTACATTGGTCAATTATTCCACCACCAGTAGAGAAGATAAATCTTATAGAGCACTTGAATTAATAGCTTATTCAATTTTTCCCTTTGCACGGACCCTCGTAAATCCTACCAATTACACACGTTCTTTGAAGTAAATCATTATTATGATAGATTTGCCAGTAACTTGTTCTAGAACGGATAGAAACCCAATAAGATGTGAAAGGCCACCTTAGAGTCCGAACCCGATATTCGGGTTTAGGGACTTTCCTATGCTAGATTAAACTAACTCCCCATTCATCATCACTACCTCTTTCTTCTTATTTTGAAAACATCTTCAAACATATAAAATTAACCATAAATTGACTCATATTCCCTCTCAAACATTTTCAAATAGATAAACTTGGAAAATGACCAAAATGCCCTTCAAATTGAAAAATTGACTAATATAACCCTCACACTTAATCGAAAAACTAAGTATCAACAATGGCACAACAGATAAAAATTCAAGGATCATTAACGTCATTGTCCCTCTTGCTGACAGGTAAGAGAGGTATATCCCACCTATAGAAGAGCTAGGGACTATCATTTGGAAGGCTAGTTGCTTGGCAAAAACAAAGTTCCCTCCATTTCTCCCAGCAGGCTAGCTGATGTGATTTTCACCCAGTCATTTTCTTGCAAGCTCAAGAAAGATGTGGAAAGTCATGCAAGTCCAAATAGAGTTACCGAGAGAAAGTCACGGAACTCCAATCTGTTCTTTTTCCACCTTTAATTTCTAAAAAGTTGGCCACATCTACATATTTCTAACAGAAACACTTCGCAACTCTAGCTGCCAAAGATTTTATCCGTCGTAGCCTGTGAAGGACGCTTTAAATGATTAAATTGCTGCAACCACCAGATTTATGTCAACGGATGGCTAATTTGATGTAAGATACATGAGATTGGATAACAGTAAACCTCTTTCATTTAGGAAATATGGACATGACAGCAGGTGATACATAAATTGCACTACCTTACGGAACACGCATGGCAGTGGCGCATTCTTGCACTGCGACACCCTCTCGTCCAACACAGCTGATCATATATCCCACCTCTTTTTAACACGGAACATCAGGAGTGATGAGTTAATGTCGTCTTGTGGCACTTGGAGCATGAACTGAACTTTCATCTTCATTGGCGCTGTCTTCGCTTTGCCGTCTTCATCTCCAACCTAGATCAGGAAGCTCTTTGAAGTCAAAATTCACCGCCAACTCTAAGGAACTTGTAAAAGTGATTTTTAAACAATAAGTCCTTTAAATCAAAGGAGGAACAGTGTTAAGGCAAATAAAAAATCCCTAACCTTAACTTACCAGGCACTGGGAAGTAGTTTTTTTCTTTCATGTGGAAATATTTAGATACTTAACTTCGTGCAAATGACAAGGCTATTCACGTTCGACTAACCTAATTCAACTACAGAAAGTGGAGAGAAATGTGCAATTGAGCATAGCAACTCTTTAAGACCACAACAGAGACTTGTTCCCATATTGGGTACTAGATTTGTTATTTCCTCAAGAACTGACCCCATCAAGTGGGATAAGGCTTTGAATATCCTTGTAGTAGTGCTTTACTCATATCAAGATATTCTTGAGGCCTCAATGTGGAAATGCCTACAAATATAGCACTTACCCAAAGAGATGCCCAACCTAGGCGGACCTCCGAATCGTACCCAGCCTTAAACTTGAAATCCTTGCCATAAGTTTGCTTGTAAACTGCACTCCAGTAATTGGAATCGAAATTGTACCAGTAGCTAACCATTGAACAAATAAGATTAATCATAACCTGTCCCTCAATTAGAAAAATCAAGCTGATATGAACTACTGAAAAAAAATAAAAAAATGAGCGCAGGTAAGTGTACTAAGTTTAGTGACATGGTTAAAAATGCCTAGGTGACAAAACAAAATGGGTGAACACAGATTAAGTAATGGAGAACCTGTTATGATCTCCAGTTAAAGACCAGCATGCAAATGTAAATCGATGGTTAATACCACCTCACTGCCTCTGTTTATGGAACTTCATACTCTAAATGCATATTCGTCATCAAGAATTGTATGCCGGTTTGGGAATCGATGACAAAAGCATTGCTTCAAAGGCCGATTTTAATACAAATCATCACACGTAACATGTCCAAAAACTAATCATAGCTAACCAAATTGACCGTGAGTCCGTGACAGAGCTTGTTATGTCATTGGAGAATTTGAACATGAACCAAACAGAGAAGTCAAGCCAGGAACTCTGGGAAAAAAACGAATATCTAGCTAATCATTTTTCAGTTACGGTCACAACACCAGTTGCTTCATCAGCAAAAAGTAAATAATATAGCTGATGGGCCATAAGAAACATCCATTGCCAAATTCATCATTGAATTGCTAGATATCGTAATCAGACTAAGTGACTAATAGGTGGTATTGAAAAAGGCATAACGGAGTATTCTAACCTCAACTTGCTAGAAGGACTAAATCTACGCTTGAGCGCAACCGACAGAGCATTTGAAGGCAGAGTAATGGTTGGGATAAATGACATCTCCTCATCCTGCAGTTAACATAATGCTCTCCAATTAAGGGCATGGAATATGCTCACGCAGAATGAAATGAAACCATATCGAGCAGTAAATCCCTGGACTAGGAGAAAAGAATTAGCCAATAAAAGAAAAAAAGAAGCCCCACAAGTTCAAAAAACACAAAAGCAAAGAAGAACCACCTTAAAACAATATCTTAGTTTCAGTTCTTCCTCTGCATATTGGGCAGTGCACACTCCATTCCAGATTTGACTTTTAAGAATCCCACTTACTGACAACGTTCTCTTCACTTCCTCCTCTTCTCTTTCTTCCAGTGAGACTTCACCAAGAGGGAACTTTAGTGTTGCCCTTGGCTATAAATAAGGATAGCAAGTCAATACGAGAATGATTAGACAGTGCTAAAATATATGATCATAAATAATTCAGCATAAGGGTGATGGACAATCTCCTCCTTGAGGAATGGATTTGAAATGTCGTGGAGATAAATCTTTAACAATAATGCCTCAACAGCATGAAACTTCTAATCTTCTCACAAATTGGATGTTATTTCATAAATTGAAAAGAATTTGAGGATCAGAACATGCACATTTCTGAACTGCAAGAGAAGTGGAAAGAAAATCCATCAAGAAAATTGCAGATGCTCGGTAGAACAGTCAAAAACTAGATCTCATGGGCGTCCTCTCAAACTCAATTGAGGCTTTTTGGCCCATTGTTTAGCACCTGTACCCTTCTGTTTTCCCCTGTTTTCAACTCATGTCGACATACTAGCCTCACAAGCATATGGATAATGGCTAACTATTTCATATTCAGCGATGAGCCATCAGAAGCTGTCAGTGACGAAAAAGCACCTCAAACAGGCGGCATCAGGAGTACACCACTCGTTGTTATAAACCCGAGGTTACATAAACACAGATTAAAGATACGTCAACAACTTTGCAAAGGGATCTACTAACCAATCCCACGGTAGGTACAGGAGACGACAGCTCGAGCGCATAACCGGGTTCGGCAAGGTCCGCAACCAGGGACACCTCTCCTTCTTGTGCCTGATCAAGCAAAAAGACTCATCAAAAAGCAATCAATGGCCACAAATCGCAAGCTCAGCAGATAAGGCAACAATTCAAGACCCACACGCTTTTTACTGAAATACAAGCTCGCATAAACAGCACATCGCTATATATCCTCCATCTGACGGACAGCAATCGAGCTCAAAGTTAGCATTTTTAAAATAACACTCCAAATTTCCCAACCTAGCAATTTTCAAATTCAATCAAATTGGAGTCAAATCGAGGTCAAGGAAGGATCGAGAGACCTTGACGTCGCGCGCGGCCTTGAGATGCAACCTCGGCCCGACGTCGAACGAGGACTTGACGAGGGCGTTCTGCTCCTCGACGTCGTAGTGTATGGAGAGGTGCTTGGAGACGAAGGCCAGCTGGGGCTGGGTGATCTCGCCCCTCTTGTCGTTGCCGAAGGAGAGCTTGAGCTTGGCGAGGCCGTCGAGGAGCTTGCAGGAGACCTTGTGGAGGAAGACGGAGCTGTCGCTGTCGTACTCGGAGGTGACCCGGAGGGCCGGCCTCTTCGGGAACGAGAAGAGGATCCGGGGCTGCTGCGGCGGCAGCGGCGGCTGCGGCTCGGAGCCGGGCGGCGGCGGCGGGAGCAGGCGGTTAGGGTTCGGAGGCGGTGGCGGTGGCGGTGGCGACGAGGAGGGGTCGGCCATTGATGCCGCCGTGTTAGAGAGAGGAGAGAGTAGAGAGAGAGAGAGAGAGTGTGTGTTTGGCTGAGTTCAAGCGCTCGGTGTGTGTGTACAGCCTTTTTTTTCTTTTTCTAAATTGAGCGGAAAATGGATTTGATTTTTTTTTTTGGATGGCTTGTGCCAGCGGGGACTTCAAAATTCAAAATCGATTTAATATTTCTAGGGGAGTTTGATTTTTTCTAATGTATATATTTTTTTTTGAGAATGACACAAATAATCCTTAAACTTTTATGAAAATAATCAAATATGTAATATGATTCTTAAAATTTTATGAAAATAATCAATATAGTCCCTAAACTTAGATTAATAGAATGATTATATTAAATATTTTCTTATAGTTTAGGAACTAAATTAAACATGTATAAAAAATTTATGGATTACATTGAACATTGAGGTAAAATTCATGAATTATATTGAATAAATTAAAAATTTATTTGTCAAAAAGAAGGGGGAACATTTTTTATTTGTCTTATTATAGAAATCCCAGAGAATATTTCCTTTATGACACAAACAAGCTTTTAATTTCGAGGTTCTTTATTTGCCAAAAAAAGATAATAAAAACGATGGCCCATGCAGGTCTCGAACCTGCGACCTTCGCGTTATTAGCACGACGCTCTAACCAACTGAGCTAATAGGCCATTTTGCTGTGCATTTTCTCAGAAAAGGAGTATAACATTTCAAAGGCAAGGACCGCGCAGATTTCAGTCTACTTTATCACTAGTAAACGGTAGTTCATCAAATACGGTACTAGTACAAAGCGTCGTATTAAAACCATAAGCGGCTTTGGTACAGATACGTGGTCTCAATGGATTGATAAGTGCCGTCAAAGCATTTATTGAGTGCAGTTAATTTGAGATTATTCATTTGCCAAAATAATGACTGCTCGTAAATCTGTTATCTTAATTAGTTACCTGACAATTACACGAGAGTGAGAGAGATGGTCATCGAGGAAATCCTATCATTATAACACATTTGACAATTTAGCTATTATGTTTCAAACCATATTAATCATAATGTAGAACGTCCTTGTCTCTTTTCTTTGCCACACAGAAATTCCTTCAATCCACCAATGCGACATCCTTCTCTTTATCCCCTTCGCCCGCTTGCGAAGCGGAGATTTGTTTGTAATAAAGTCGATGCTCGGTGCATCTAATACGCGAAATACATTCTCTAAAGAAACAGTTTCGGTTCTCCAGTCCACGCGATATGGACTAAAACAATCTAGAAACACGAAACATACAACGTAACGTGCAGTTTTTCCGGGTTTATTTTTTGGACCGATGACAGTTGCTTCGAGCAAATCATGCCATGGATTAAAGGATCTCCTGAGCTTCCACAATTCAGCAGTCTTTTCCCAAAGCATGCTTGTTTGCTGGGCAATTCACTATGAATGATGCTCAGCAGATTGACACTGCTACTTCGTCCATCAGCTCCACTAGTGACTATAAAACTTTGAGAAATAACTTCAGACTTGTAAAGAGAAACCATTGTATGACAAGGAAGGTTTGATTCCGTCATCTATCACATGCTTAACAAAAGGCCTCATCTCATCTTTAAACCAACGAAATTTTCCCCCGAGAACTCACCTCTTGTTACCTATTAGAAAATGACTCATGTGTTGAGCCCAGCTGTTAACAAGTTGTTCAGTAGGCCGAAACAAGGATATGATCCAGATTGAAGAATCCTCTCAAGACGATTTAAGATTGGCCGTCATGCCCCACCAGCCGAACAATTCGAAAGGACTATGTAACCGAGCATATCTTTCAACCGAATCTCTAGAATATCCAACCCAACATCGAGCTTAAAAATGTGGCATCTTTCTCAGGCATGCCCAAACTGTAAAACTGTAGTTACACCCATGAGAAGTCGATGATCACTTATCCTTGTAGAAGTCACACTTCTATCATTGTGCCTTTAAATAAATTTCTGAGAAGCCAATTGGGAGGACAGGCAGATGCATACTAATCATGGAGACTACGCACGAAAACAAAAGAGAATGCCATATGAAGTGCCTCATCTCCAAAGTTATCCACTTTAGACCCCTTCTATAAAGTTAGTTGAGATCAAAAAATTTGCAGATGGAAATCAAAATGGCGAACCACCTTCTTATCAGTTCGTCCTCCTCAGTTCATACCTCCTTCTGATAGCACGCCAAAATGCAGGTATTGCGATGTCATCAGGCACCTCCTTGAACGACGGGAGATAGTTCAGATCTACGATTACATGATCCCGAGTTCCATCCTGAACCTGAAATTCCACAGACCAGCGATAGATGATGAATACGAAAAGTCAGAAAACTCTCGAAGTTCAGTTTATCACAGTGGTGACAAGTTAAACACCCGAAAGGGTCAACCGGCAAAGTATTATGCCAGTTCCTCACCATTCTTTATGTACCTTCACTATAACATTCAGTCCATCAGAATAAAAAAAGAGTTTGTCCCGTACTGTACTTTTGTTGATATTTTTCTTTTCCTAAGTAATTCATTCTCAACAAAGCGGTTTTCATTATCTGAAGAAAAAACTTTTAACCACATGAATAAGCATGATTATTTTATTCAAAACACTAATGTATCCGTGAAAAGTAAAATAAGTACGTGACCTCAATCGGAGCTGACTAATTAGGCCCCGTTTGATTCAGCATTCCCAATGCTCATTTGGGCTCTAAAGTCCCTTGGCCAAATGCAAATGGTGTTTGGCAATTTTTTTTACTCACTTTGGGGAAATGCAATTGCATTTGGAATGCTCCCCAAGGGACCTTTGGCCAATGCTCCACCAGAGGTGCTTTGGGAAGTTGCATTTTCGGAATGCAACTTGCACTATTCATCGACACTGTTCATCTTCCCCAGACCGAGGTCCGGCGGCCGGCGACCGCCGCCTGAGGGCTAGCCTGACTCCGGCGACCACCGCCTGGGGTCGCACGACCCCGGCGACCGCCGCCTGGGGTCGCCGGGGTCCGCGACCCCCAGGCAATGGTCGCCGGAGAGTCGCACGACCCGGCGACCTGCCGCTGAGGGTCGCCCGGACCTCGGGCGGTCGCACGGGTGGCGCGACCCGGGCGACGCCCCGAGGTCCGGCGACCCCAGGCGGCGGTCGCTGGGGTCACGCTACCCCAGGCGGCGGTGGCCGGCGACCAGATCTGGCCATCGGCGGTTGGCCGGCGACCAGATCTGGCCGGCGGTGTAGTCAACCGGAGCCTTTTTTTTTTTAAAAAAAAAATTAGCAAAAGTCCTTTAGCCCAAATTGATTTTAAAAAACGCTTACCAAACACTACTTGCATTTCGGAAAACCCCTTTAGCCCAAAGGTATTTGCATTCCCCCAAATGCATTCCCCCAAAGTCGAACCAAACGGGCCCTAAGCAAGTTGTTGTACAATCTGTGATTCCACTATTGGGCTTCTTTAAGTTCGACACAAAAATGCAATTCTGGTTGTCCTAAGACATGGAATATCTGCATTAGAGGCTGGAGGGGAACAAATGTCAACTATTATTCATGACAAGTTGTTGGTCTTACTGAGGATCCACCATCCTCAGTATCATTCTAAAGTCACATAAATTAGTAGTAGCTTAGCACTTCATTTCTCTCCTCTAGAAGTATAATAATGCATACTCTCATCTCCCTGAACCTAGGAACTTTTGAACTGATAACATTCGAGATTCCAAGATGATACAAACAGTAACTTACGACAACATCAAAGCCAAAGATGGTCAGGTCAAGCCTTTCAGAAAGCCACTTTGCAGCATCAGTGACCGGATCAAGATTGAGAGACCTGGCAGAAGTCTTGGCAATAGATTCATCTCCACTGGACTGAGAGTTCGTGACAGTAGGTAGAGATTTCAAACTGTAAACGAAATTCTTCTGTCAAAAGCTAATACCAATTATTTCTAAAGACACCTCTATATACAAGAAGAATTGTACGTGCCCTGTATGTATATAAGTCAAAGATCAATTCAAACAGAAGAAATGCACGAAAGACCTGTCAAAGACAAGAGGTTGTCGTCCGTTTGTCTCAGGTAATTTCATCAGCGCATCACCATTTGGGATAGATTTTTTAACAGCATGGAAAACTTTATCTCCCAGGACATAAAATTTATATAAGGTAGAAGAATGATCAACGTACTCCTGTAATATGAGGGATCATCAAAAACAATTACCAATAAAAAAATCAAGATATCTTAACCAATTCATTGCAACACCCATGCTAAAAATTTTGACTGTGAAGCAGCATCAAAAGACAAAAAGACGCAGACCATGAGCTGGAACCGACAGAGCTCAGCAAACAATCCTCTGGTTGTCTCGCTCTCAATGTGCAAATTTTCTTTAAAACTTAGAGATGGAATTGTATGCAAAGACAAAGGACGAAATATTTTTGAGCCCATCATACTATAAAACCGTTCCCAAATAAGACTGACATACAAATATTTTCCAGAGAACTATTAACCCAACACCAACAGATGTTCATATAGTAGTTCTCCCAGATTATATTTTTAGCAATAACAGAGAGTCCACGATTGGATGTCAAGATCATCCAATTTGTAAGTAAGTGATATTACTAGAATATGCATAACTAAACTAACTAACGCTACATCAATCATGTAAAAGCAACAATAGATTTGCCACACAATTGTTTTGTGAAGGTACCTGAATAATTGCTGGAACTGGAACTTTCAAATCTTTGAAATCCTCAACTTTGAACACAATGGCCTGGTACATCATTCAGAAGGAACCATCATACATTCACAAGCTAGAAATTCACTGCTATAAAGTGATGATAAACTTGCGCATAATACATGCTGGGACAAAGATGCACTATTTTATACCAAACAAAGGTCCATATAACTAGTTTACTGTAATAGCAAAGAGACAAGTTGAATTTGCAACTTCCTACATTAATGGGTCAGCTAGTTATGCTGACAGTGGGACGGTCTTCATGAATTAAGAGAAGTTTTACTACACAAGGACGTGGAGACGCTATAGTAAGGAGGGCCACCTAAAAACATACAAGGATGTGCGAGAAGACATTAAGGAAATATATGGAGTAGTTAGAACTTATAAGGATCTAATGAAGATTGACTGCAATGACATAATAGGATTCATATTGCTAACCCCGCTTAGCAGGATAAGGCTTTGTCATTGTTGTTGTTTAGATTGTAAGATATAGAGGTCCCCGATACCTTGCTGCAGACAAGAATAGGAGAACCTTCGAGGAGATATAATCTATCACAGTCCAAAATATTTTCTACCATCTTCCTTCTCACAAGTCCTTTTCTATGTTCTCCTTTCTTTCTCCACCGAGCCCCCCTCTTTTCCTTTGGTGGCTAATGTTGGAGGCGGTGGTGGACTAACCTATTTTGCATTATAGTATTCATCTATCCTTCGAATCAGTAGGACGAATTCACCAAAAAGAAAAAGCGAAAACTCAGTTCGATGAACCACGCTGCCAATATGCAGCCAAAGCATAGAGTGCTTGTGGAGCGTATTTGCATTGCAATGTCCCGTCAAAAGAAGGTATTACAAAGCAAGGCAAAAGCAAAATATGAATGGAAGTCATCACATTTCGACTACAGATTTCATGAAAGGTAAGGATGGAAAAAAAGAGAAGCATCTTTTGCGACAAAGACGGATTTCAAGAATATAAAGTCACCTTATTTTGTCTATTAAAGCAAAACTTAAAACTGTTCAATGAAAATCAAGCAATAAGTAGTGCAAATAGAGTAGAGTAGGAACAACAGAAATAGAATAGCTACTCTAGGACTACGACTTCATTTGAAACGAAACTGAAGTTGAAGTTGCATAATCAAGGACAAAAAAGAAATGAATATCAGTACCATACTATGAGCATCAGCTACTCCACAGGCAACTTGTGGTTTTACTATAAAGGGAGGAGAGAGCTTTGCTTCTGAAAGTCTTGTTATTAATTCAGGCTCGTTGAAAGTATCAACCTGCACACATATAAACTTCAGATCGATCTAGAGCTGATCTCTACAAATTCTACAAGAAAAATCAGAAACAGCCAATTAGACTTAAAGTGACTAAAATTGGAACATTTATCTACAATACCCATGGATGCAGTTTAAGGAAGTGTTGTCCAAAAAAGAGATCACCAGGCTATGTTGACAATATATGCTTGCCAGAAACAGACACCATCAACGAAGTACCTTGAGATGATGGGGACCCCTGATTTTGCAACTGTCCTTCATGCTGAGATCCTGTAGTCCACATAATATATTTTGAATCTCCAGTCGATCCAATACAGGGTAAACTTTATCAAATGGATCAATGACACAACACTGTGGATTATGTTCCAAGTACCTGCCAAGGGAAAAACTTGAATAGCAACACGGAATAACCTTTCATTTCTCTAACACCACAGAGTTTCACTGGTCCTTTTGTCTCTAGTTGTCTAGTTTGATAACAATTGGAACAGAAACGCTAAGATGTGCAAGAATAACATTCCTTGTATGAGATTTTTATTGCATTTGGTAAACCATATGCCAGCGAAGCACCTCGTGATGAAGCTCACTCGCATTATGAGTTAAGTAACAGCATCTCGCACTTGATAAGATAAGCATATTAAATAAATATAGATCATTCTAATTGAAATTTTGTCATCAAAATCAAATGAGAAAATAGAAAAAATCCAAACAACTTTTAAATATGTGTTGCAGCAGTTTATACAATGAGATAAAACATTTATATGCAAATTGCCAATAGTAGTAGAAGTTACCTTTTCAGTTCTTGCATGCCTTCACTGAAAGTAACTCTTTCAGTTAGTTCTGAAAAGCTGTTCAAGTTGAAGGATACTATTTCATCAGTAGCTTTATGAAGAACCAAGTCGACCCCTTGTAATTGAGAAGCCAGCGGGAGTTTGAAGATGAGAGGCACAAAACACAGCCCATTTTGAGTAGGATACATTGGGAATGCTCCTCTCTGCAACAGTTACCAAAACCATCATTGTAAAAGTTACCCCCAAAGTCTGGAGACTTCAGAATAAGGATGAGCAGCAGAATAGAATCCATAGATATATGACAGCACCATTAGAAGCACTTTCAGCTGTTTCAGATGATAACAAGAATCGGAATTTCTATGTTTTTTCTTTCATGAGTTTCAGAAACTAAATGAAGGTGCTGGAGAGCCAAGGCTCTTCAGGGCCAAGTAACATACGGAGAATCAGACATTCCATGAAGTACTACACCCTAGAAAAAGTATCCTACTCCATGATTTAATCTTTTGATAAACATAATGTCATGGCTGGGTAAGTTTTCTACATAGCACCTAGAATTCCTTTTATTAATGATTCCAACTTACCTCCACCATCGGTGCTCACCTTAGCAAAGTCTTCTTCACGTGATGGCTTCATAATGTAACCAATTTTCAGGACATCATTCCCACTTTCCTTCAATGTGCATTAAGAACAAGAAATAGCATCACATTATTAGGAATGCACTTAAAGTGACAAGAAGATAGGAAGAGCTATAACTTTACGAAATGGGCGGAGTAGCAATAAACTACCTTTTTAATTAAGTTGCAAATAGTCAGAGGGAGTTCTCCAAGCATGTTAATATGCAAGCCCCAATTCTCACACTTATTGCTGCTGTTCAGTTCTGAATTGGAAAACTATTAGCAGTTTAGACAAAAAGACCAATAACAATGTTGGCTAGCTAACACCCTGACTAAATTGAATCGGCATATTTGCCAGAATTGCAATATAAAGGGAAAAAGCCATAAAAAACCCCAAACTATGCCCACTGTGACACGTTTACCTCAAACTTTTTTTTTTGTGACAATAAAAACCCCAAACTATGCCCATTGTAACATATTTACCCTAAACTTTTTCTTGTGATATAAAAAACCTCAAACTTGTACCTATGTGACACATTTACCCTCCGTCAAGGTTCCGTTAGATACTTTTTTAGCCAAAACAACATCATTTTTATTTTATTGAAGTCATGTGGGCGCCATGTCACTATTTGCTTTCCGGTGTCCGTGTAGGTAGATTTTTAACGATTCTCATTGATAGAACGGAGGGTAAACGTTCAACACAAGTACAAGTTTGGGATTTTTGGTGTCACAGAAAAAAGTTTAGGGCAATGGGCACAGTTTAGGGTTTTTGGTGGATTTTGCCCAAATATAAATACAAGCAAAAAGGATGGATAGTCTGATAAGATCGAAGATCTCTTTTAGCTTTAATTGATTAATAGCTACTCATGCAACACGAACGCATATGGCAGAAAGAAAACCAGAAGCCATGTTTTGATAGTGACCTGTGATTAAACTAGTCTACCCGCCAAAACTCAACAATCGAATTGCTTGAGCTCAACTCCATCCTATCACGTGCAAGTGGCAAAACTATCAATCCAATCAAGGGGAGATTCACAATAATTAAGACTAGCACGGCTCGCAAGCCTAATCAAGCAGTTAAGTTTATATGTTTCATAATTGATGCATGTATGTAAATATGTGTGTTTGTATATAACAAGAATGTATGATTATACATTTACAAACAAATTAGCAAGTGGTCACTCAAGTCAATTTGTAAAAGAAGCAAGTGGTATGCATTGTTACTCACGAAAATGATGCTTCCAGCATGCAATAGTACTCTCATATATTCATTCTAAATGCCTTAGTTTTATGGCCATCACCAAGTAATATCGAAGAACTACTAAGTTAGGTAACAGGCATTTCAAATTTTAGAAGGTTGCCAAGGAGGAAAATGAGATCAAGATCTAGATTGCACAAGTTACTTCGATAAGAGAGATCTACATAATACTGCGAAGCATGCCATCCACTTCTTACATAATGCATGACATGATTTTTTGTGCTGTAAACCAAAGTTTTATGTCCTTTGCCTAACTCCACCGTCTCCTACAACATACGGAAAAGCCAGCAAGAAGCAAATATCATGCCACTTACTGACAACAGTAGTCAACCAACTGCAGCTTCTCAATCTAACGCAGGCTTCCTTCTTTGTCTCGGAGATCACGTACAGAATATGCCCTTCAGTTTCCCCCCATGCTTCGCGAATATCACGTGTGGCATCATCTATGGAGTAAGGATTGAAGGTAAAGTAATCCAAGGAGTATGTTGTTGCCAGCTTTTTCAAAAGGCCCACCTACACTACATCAAGCAGACAAAATTGTTATAATTAAGAAAGAGTTGATGCACACATATTAATGCATGGACAATGGCAAGAGGCAGAGCATGAACTTGCAACCTTACACAATGGGTATGCAAAGACAAGCACATACAATCAGAAAATAGCTCTGTAATCGAGATAAGGGACGCACAAGCAGTAAAGCTAAAGGTAGCAGAAGTTAACAATCCATCCGTAAATTGCTCGGTGGAGTGAATTTCCATGCACTTCCAACATACACTTCCGGATGCAATATAATGATCAAAATCAGATTACTCTGTAAGCTGCATGAAAAATCCATTTGAGAATCCGAGATTCACACCAGGTGCAGTCGGAGCATAGCATGCAAAGGCATTTCTTTCTTTCTATGAAAACGAAAATATCAACGCCAAAGTGAAAAGGCTAAGCTTTCCAATTTTCAATTTTCCCCAGTAATTCAGATCTTGAAAAACCAGACAGGCACAACAAAACAACCTTCTCAGCCGACGCGTCGTCCTCGTTCAGGATTCCCTGCGAAGATAAACGAACAGCTCAATACAATGACCCCTTAAAACCAGCTAAAAAGAGCCCGCGAACGCTGCAAGATCCACGGTCAGAATCAAAGGCGAGGGAAGACGAAGAGGGACCCCCACGGCCTTCCATGGAAAATAAAGTGTGAGGAATAAAAAGGGAAAGGGAACAACGGAGCAGCAGTCAAAATTTTCCAAATCACTCGGCAAGTCTCCAATTTGAGGAGGACCCAAGTGAGGAATGGGGACGACGACGATGGGGCCGAAACGGCGAGACCTGCGCGGGCGCGCGAGATGCGAGCCCACGACCAATGCCACACGCGCAAACGGCGGCCTGAGAAGAGGAAGGAAGGGGAGAGAGAGAGAGAACCGTGGGGATCCGCGAGTGGCGAAGCCTGCTGAGAAGAGGGTCGGCGTCCGGTTGCAGAAGAGAGCTGCCATCTCCGAGCGCAGCCAACAGCACCGACTCGTCCAGAATCACTCCTCTCACTGCCCTCGCCATTTCTCTCTCTCTCTCTCTCTCTCTCTCTCTCTAGAATACGTTTTTGCTATGTGCGCACCGAGGGCGACGGAGGTTGAAGAAGGAAGCAATAGTAGTGGAAGTGGCAAGCCGGGAATCAGATTCTATTCTAGTATGTAACTTTATTATGAATATGCAAAAATTAATATGTACTCTATTTATAAATTATTCGTGAAATTGTATCCCATTTCATCAAAATCTTTTTTTCCTTTTTAACAAAAACGAGGCTATAGTTTGGACCTAAGTAAGTCCTTAAACTGGCTTGTCTCGACTCCGGGATCGGGATGTTAAACGCGGGGCATAACCAGGAGAGAGAAGAAAAAATTTCTTTCTGATTGGGGGGCCGAGTCGTGCCATAACTTTTTTTTTTCAATTGATCACCACTCAAGTGTCGTAATTTTTTTTTTTGCATGGGGCTCGCTTGAATGCCATAACTTCTTTTCAATTGATCACTCGAATATCATAACTTTTTAAAAACGGTGACAAGTGCAATACTACGTCATATTTCCAACACTTGAGTGAATATTTTTAAAAAGTTATTGCATTCAAATAAATATTTTTTTTTTACGTTATGACACTCAAGTGGTAAAAAAAAATGTTATGGCACTCCGGCGAGCGCCGTACGAAAATTATGGCATTTACGATTATATAATATAAAAAAACGATAGCGACTAAAAAAATCATAATTATCGGAATTATATCCACAATTTTTATATGAAATCCATTATTTTATTATAATATTGAGAGAAAATAATCTTAAACTCTTCTAAGATTTAGGGAATCGATTGTCAAAGAACGTTAGCTAGACAAAGAGCTTTCCTCACTCTCTATGGTTATATCAGGAGTTCATTGCAGAACTCCATTTGCCAGGAGATCCATCATCTAACGATGAAGAAGCAAAGCTTTGCCAAGCGCGTCGCGGTTAAGCATGCCTGTAGCTTCGCGAGATATGCGTGGACGCCGCGGAGGATGCATCGGGTGTAGCATCGGCCGAACTCGGTTTTGTTTACGTATCCGACCGGGGCTGCATCTTTCATTTCGCAGCCTTCGCCGGGGCTGCAATCGCTTTTGTCCTGTTCGACCGCTCGAAGAAGCATCGACTCCCCGAACTCGATGTGCGACGAGACACGCTTTCACGAATCGTGCGCGCACATCGCGCGGAGAAAAGCGAAACCGACAACATAAGACTTAACCCATTCTGTTGCGCTCCACCCGGTTTCAGATGTACGTGCCGGCTCGATTTCTTGTTGTGCTTTCAATGCCAGCTTCCATCTCAGATTCATCTGTGATACTTGCAGGGCAGTCAATGATCGATGGCATGTAATGGCAGAGTCCTAAAGCTGCACATGAGCAAGACAAACACCCTGAAGAGCAACACAAGTTTCATCGATCAAAAGCGATTTCAGGGCTCGACTGGCGATCTTATGATACGTAACGTGACGGTTGGAGAGATATTCGCGCCGTTCTTAGCCGATTACAAGTCTCGAGACAACATGACTAGCCCCTCCTATAATGCAAGAGTCGAAACTGTATTGGAACTTCAGACAAGAATTCAGCATACTAGTTCTAACACTCGTTACATTCTTAGAACCAAGAGTTCAGCTGCAGGAACAGCCGATATCGATTCCCATGCGCTCAAATCATACATCTCGGCAACCTTTATCGTCCGCTGCGTGATAACACGCTCCAGTTTTGCGACAACGACGAGCAAAATCTGCAGAAAAGAGAAATTTGTTAGTAGCAGAACAGCCTGCAGATAAGACTCTCTATCCCACCTGAACATGTCTTCTGGACTCGACTCGATCTCGAATGAATTATTCCACGGGGCACGAAATTTCGACGAAGCATTTCTTCTGAACATTTCTTGTTACCACGTGAGCTCGATGGCCGATTTTCCGGTGAATTAGAGCTGAAAAGGAGCGGTCGGACTTCCGGGACCATTTCTCTTGGCAACACTCACAAGATAGAGATCATTTCCGCATCAGATAGCCACAGCACATAAACATCAACACAGGCTAACAAAGAAGATGATTCCAATGAAGATTTCCGGTCCGAGAGCTGTGTTTGTGGTGAAGCTCCAAGAGCCGCTCTGAATATCACATGTCGCTGTCGTTCCCGAGTTTTTTGTGTTCGAAATTGATGAACGGTCCTTGAATTTTGGCTCATCGCGAAATGTCTTTCCTAGACTTCGAATTTGTTCGATATGGTACCTAAGCTATATCGGTCAATGTTCCAATGTAGCCATTCTTCGTTTGCTCGAACGACGAATCGGGTGTTATTTTGATGGCATGGATTATTACATCCTAGGTGTGATCGGTTCCCACCCTAGAACCGAACTGGGCAACGTTGGTTCCCAATTTGTCGAACTGGTGATTTCTTCTTCTTCTTTTGTTCTTCTATTCCTTGCAAGTAGGAGTCCCAACAGTAAAAGAAAAAATATAACTTACTAATTAGGGTTTGCTTAAAAATAAAAAAATAAGAAAAACAATAAATCTTGCCCGGTCTGTCGGTCCGATCCGAGTGGTCCTGTCCGTCCGATTCCTTATGTGTTACTAGGAACTGAACCGGTCTCTTCGGGAACCAACCAGAATTGGCCGGTTCGGTTTACGGATTGGACCGAGACCGATGCACACCTCCGTCACCCGCTGAGCTGAATTTTTTTTTTCAAATAATGAGCTAATATGCCCTATTCTTTTATCAATCTACTTCACAGAAGGAAGTGGATGGAGCGTCGCCGTCGGCAAGTGGATTGGGGCAATGTCAACCAGCCGACGCTCCGTTACTGTCCAACCATACGATTATATAAAATTCGTAACATCACGGGCGATACAATCCCTGAATTTTGGCTCGCTCATCACGTGGTCCCCTCTTCCTTTGTACGCCTCCCAACATATAAGTCTAACCATACCATTATACAATTCGTAACACCATGAGCGAACATATAAGTCTAACCATACCATTATACAATTCGTAACACCATGAGCGATGCCATTATACAATTCGTAATATTGCGGGTGACATGGTCCCTGAATTTTGGCTCATCAAGCGGTCCCCTCTTGCTCAAGTTTGTTTTTATGAACGTCGGCTCTTCGGCATTCACAGCCCACATTCACCGGCATTTCATTCTTCGTTCGCGGCGGGTTCCGAGAGATGGCGACCGAACAACCGCAGGGAGAAACAGAGGAGACCGAGGCGACACCGTTATTGCCGAATTTATCAGCCTTCCAGGAGCTGATCCACAGCTTTCCTGAAGGTACGTTAATCCCCCTTTGCTCTCCGGTTGTGTAAAACCTTTGAAAGAGTCAACCCTCTGTTCTTCTTCTTCTTCTTCTTCTCTTTTTTTGTTTATGACCTTCCGGTATCCGTGGTATTCCCGACTAAATCCGGAATCGAGCACTGTTGGACCCGCAAGGGGTGGCTCTCCCGGTGCCGTTTGCTCCTTACACGAGGCTCGAACTCGAGACCTTGCTTAAGGGAACTCAGGCTCCTTACCACCTGGGCCAACGAACACTGGTAGTCAACCCTCTGTTGTCGTACTCAACCCGTATTTTTTTTTAATTTTTTTTGGAATTTGTGTGTCTGGAAGTTATTAGTGTGTAGTGACGATTGTGGTGTCCTAAACGGTGAAGGGCTAATTCTCATTTAACTCAAAAGAATTAAAATTTTCATGAAAGCCTGCCAGCAGCCGCCGGAATGGGTCTTCTGACCTCAGCGAACACTCCTAGCCTTTGTCAGAACGGGTCTTTACAAGCCCATCGGCTTTCTCGTGATTCGTCCTCGAACCACACTTATTGGAGGAGATCCCACTTTAATGTCATGTTGTGATATCTCTATATTAACTCATTCGAGGTATTGTGCGTTTTAACCCGTCATATGACGAGACTCATGGTTTTGTCATTTGGCGTATTGGTGTCCACTTTTTTAAGAGGCCACTCATGCACAGTTAATATTGAAATTTTAATACTAAGCGTTGCCGTTGCATCAAAAAGCGTCTCTTGTGAGTTAATTCCAATTTTACATGTATATCCCAAGAATGCCCTCGCTCTATTCAATGCGTAATTCGGTTTATTCTCATTCCCTTCATCATTCTAAAAACCTGCTGAGAGTTGCTTATTGTTCGAACTCTCTGATCCCGACAAACAGTCCCCACCCTCATCGGACTGAGTTGCTACACAACAGATCAACAATACAACAATATTTCGTCGGTACAAAAGTGTAATAATACAAAGAAGCAAGAAGATCTAAGTATGGCCAGAGAAATTGGAGACAATTTGGAAAAGGATTTCAACAAACAAAAACAATCAACTCGTACATTTTGATCTCACGAACAACATACTAAAATTCCAACCAATTCCGACAAGGTTTGACCATTAAATCTGATCGCCTCTTCTCTCTAAAGCTACCCTCTCTCTGCATCTATTTCTTTTCTGTTTCTTTAGTGAACGTCCCCACTCCATGAACGTTCAACTCCTCTTATTTTCTTTTTGCCTTTTCTTTTAGTTTATGATGAGCTAGTCCCATGAGGCAGACCTCGCCCATCAGATCTCCCCTTCCGGCTTACGAGGGAAGTTTCATCGTACCAAAAAAGTCCTAAACTTTTTGTATTGGTGTCAATTTAGTCATAAATTTTTTTTTTGTGTTAAATGAGTCCTAAGCTATTTGCCTTTGTGTCAATTCAATCATTTTAGCTAATTTTGATCAGATATTGATGATGTAGATGCCGGCCGGTCTACGTTGCATCGCCGGCGCTAGCGCTGACGTGAATAATTTTGAATAATATTTTAATATTTTATTAATTTTTAAAATATTTTTTCTGATTTTTTTCTTCTTTTTTCTTTTTCCTTTTTTCTACCTTTGGCCTATGATGAACACCGGCTAGTGGCCATGGCTGGCCGCCTAGCCTTGCCGGGACGAGGCCACCATTGCCCGCATGCCCTGGTGAGGGCTCCCCTCGCCAAATCTGGCGAGACCGCCTTGGCTTGGGTCAGGCCGACCCTCGCCGAGCCTTGCCTGCCCTCGCTCAGGCGAGGGTTGGCCAGGCCTTGCCTATGGTAGGCAACGGCGGCCTCACCCAGGCGAGGCTAGGCGACCGCCATGGCCAATGTTCGGTGTTTGGTCACCAGCCAAAGGTAGAAGAAAGGAGAAAAAAAAGAAAGAAAACAAGGAAAAAAAGAAAAAAATTTAAAAAATCGAAAAAATATTAAAATATTATTAAAAATTGTCTATGTTAGCACCGGCGGTGCCATGTAGACTGGCCGATGTCCACGTCAGTAATATCCAATCAAAATTAGCCGGGAGGACTGAATTAGCATAAAAACAAAAAATTTAGATCTCAATTGGCATCATTGCAGAATATTTATGACTTTTCTAATACTTTTCACTTTATTTCTACAAGACTCACATTTCACCATGGGCAAGGTTTCGATCATTATTTCGGATCCATTGTCATTGGTGTGAACTTTCTCAAGTAGAAAAAGCTTCTTTTCTGATTGCTCTTGCATCCAATGATATTTTACATTAATACGTTTCGATCTAGAGTGCAACACCACATCTTTACTAAGGTACATCACAATACAAAACAAAATTTTCTTGCATCAAGTTCAACTTTTGTAAGAATTTCTTCACGCACAAGAATTCCTTACTTGCTTTGGTGAAGTGACACATTTTTTTAGTCATGATTGCCATAAAACCGCTTCACAGGTAAAAGTCATCATGTAACATAATGTGAACTTTTGAGAGATAATATCATTGGTATAACATGCATTTGAGTAGCTACTCAACTGAGGCTTCTCAATTCCAAAGCACAAGAAAACTCTCAAAGTGCCTCTAAGATATCTCAAAATCCATTTTTTACAAAAGTCTAATTTTTATACCTTGAGAGAAACCTGCTCACAACAGCAATTGCATGAGAACTATTCACTCTTGTACAAATTTATGGCATATATCAAATTACTTGCGGTTAGTGCATAAGAAATTTTCATCATCTCTTTCTCACTTGTTAAACACTCTTTATTTCTCAACTTTAAGTGGCCAGCAAGTTGAGTACTTACCGATTTATATTTGCTTATGTTGAATTTCTCTAACATTTTTAAATATACTTCTCTTGGCCAAAGTATCCTATTCTTTTTGCCACGAGTAATTTTCATGCCAATGATTTGCTTAGCTAGTCATAAATCTTCATTGTTAAAACTTTACTCAACTCATTTTTCAAGTTTTTGATTATCTCAGCATCATGACCAACCGTCAATATATCATCCATATATAGTAGGAGGATAGTAAACCCATTATCTAAAGATTAAAGACACAAGAATCAGAATTTATCTTACCATAATCATGACCTTTCATTAATGATTCAAACTTCATGCAGCACTGTGTTACGCTTACTTGATGCCACATAAGCTTTTCCTCAACCTGCTTAGAAGATGCCCCTTACTTTCAGCTTTAAAACCCTTTAGGGTGCTCCATAAATATTTCTCTTTCTAAGTCTCAACGGAAAAAAAAGCTGTTGTTCAATTTATATTCAAACCTAGCTGCCAAACCAAAAACAACTCAGATATAAGTCATTCTTACCACTCATGAGAAAAACTCTTCAAAATCAATTCTTCTTTTGATAAAAGCCATTCACAACAAGCCTAACCTTGTATTAAGGCTTATAACTTATACACCCACTTTTTTTTTAGTGTTCTCTTGCCCATAGGCAATTTCACCCATTCAAATATGTGGTTCTTATGCGAGAATTAGAGCTCCTCTTACATGGCTTCATGACTCATTCTTTTTGTCACATGACATGGCCTCTTGATAAGTTTCTAGCTCTCCTGCACCCGTGAGTAACACATATTCGCAGGGGCCGATATCTCTGTGAAGGTCTATGCCTTCTTACTAGTCTTCTTACTTGAGGCATGAAGGGATGTTCTTGCTCAAAGGGTTGTTCTTGCTCAACTTACTGTTTTGGCTTAATTATTTTCACGAGGAATCAACATTTCTCGTAGACTCATCGGCTTCAAGATTTTCACAACTTCCTTGCACTTCACCTTGGTGATTTCCACCTAACACGATAAGAGGATTTGCTGAAATTAACGTAATGCCGAGCTGCATTCTTTGACCTCCTTGGTTCGTTAGCGTCTCCAATGATTTGACGCTCAAAGAAAACCACATCTCGAACATGTAAAGCAATCTCTTACACCGATGATAGACCAAACAAAAATCCAAATAAATAATTAATATTGTTGTCTAAAATCATGAACAGGCTTGGGTAAATACTTTCGGGTAAAATGCCCAACTCGGCCCGGCCCATTTTATCAGTTCTAAATCGGGGGAAATGATAGAAACAATCTCTGAACTTTGACCCAATGTGTAATGTGGTCCGTGAATTTTTAATCTATTCAATAAGGTCCCTGAACTTTGACCCAATGTGCAATGTGGTCCCTGAACTTTTAATTTGTTCGATATCATCTCTGAACTTTTGGTACATATTCAATTTAGTCCATGAACTATATGAAAATATTCAATGTAGTCATTCCATTAATTAAAGTCCGGGACTGCATTCAAGAACTACACTAAACATGTACAAAAAGTTCGGACATCACGTCAAACAAATTAAAAATTCAGGGACTACATTGAACATTAGTCTAAAGTTCGAGAACTACATTGAACAAATTAAAAATTTGGAAATTACATTACATATTAAGCCAAAATTTATTAACTGTTTGTGTCCTTATCCCATCTAAATCAAAATTACAGTTGTCTAATACTCGTCTTCCGCCGTTACTCGGCTCGCGGATTTTAAACAAGGATCAGCGCAAAACAGTGGGCGTTAAGCACGTCGCCTCGCGCTAAATGCGAACTCTCTCTTTCGCTACTCTTCCTTCTTCGTCTTCGGCTTCCCTTGTAGCATCATCCATCCGAGCTCTGCGACTGGCGATCCCGTTTCCGTCGTCGACGTACTGCAACCGCGGCCGCCGGCGCGGGGGCGGAGCGGAGGCCGGCGCCCCCCGGATGGCCGCCGCGAACGGCGGGGAGGGCGGCGGCGGCGGCGGCGCCTCCAAGTCCAAGCTCGCCACCCACGTCGATCGGATCAAGCAACTCGTCCACCGAGAGTCGACTGGTACTCCTCGGAGCTCTCTCTCGATTTCCGTGCGCTTTGCTTCGTTTCTTCCGGTGATTCTACTTCTTCCCGCGCGTTTACTGTTGTATCGGCCGGGTTGAAGTCGCCGCTGTGTTGCCTTGCACGCCTTTGTCTATGAGGGGTTTGCTCCGAGATTGCGCGGACGGTTTTGTTGAATGCGTGTTGGCGATTGATTGACGTTTCTCTATCTCTCCAGCTCAATTTTGAGGAAATTCGACGCTAGTTTTTTGTTATTGCAGAAGCAGAGTAAGGTCGAGAATTCTCGTAGAGTTACGTTGATTTTGCAAACGTGCTTTGGGGGAAGATTTTAATACCAAACCATCAAATGGGACATGTGGAGTGGCGTTTTATGTTATTGCAGAAGTTCAAAAGACGTCCTTTTGGACGGAAGACTGTCAAAATCCTAACAGAACTTCCAATGCAGCCGTAGAAATAGCAACTGAGGATGAATTTAAGATTGTGTTTGGTCAAATCGAAGGTTGACAACGTGAGTTTAGTCCGTATCACTGATGGGTTCATTTCCTTTTGTACTTTCCCTGGAAATAAATTTCAAGGGAAGAGAATTTATAGAGATCAAATATCTTTAGTAGTGAGGTTACACCTTGGTGGATGCGTTTGTAATAATAAAAAGCATGAAGTCTTGACAGATGAAAGTATCGACAAGCTTTGTGTCCTGTCAACATTGTTCTAAGGACATATGAACGGTTTTGACCCAAAAATAGTCTTTTATACAATTTGATTAGGCAAGATAGTTTTCAAAAGATGGCCCATGAGGTTGTTGGAGACATTGGTTGATATAATTTCACTGGTCCCCAGGCCTCCGTTTGAAGAGCCTAAAAGTAAATCTTCTTTTGTTAACATTTTCTAGGAAGATGGTTTCAAAGGGGAAGAATTCTCCGTGTGTTATTTATTTTGTATCATTATTTTTTTTTCCCAGGGGAGAGGGGAGGGGGGGGTGGTGGGGGCTGTAGGGGTATGTTGGGCTGTCAAACTTACGAATTACAATTGATATGGTAATATAATAACTCTAGTCCCTGACTTATTAGATGGTTGGGAGAAGTGCTGGGAGCAAGGATTGACCCCTTGGGACTTAGGACGACCGACCCCAATAATTCAGCAGCTTCACCAGATGGGTGCTCTTCCAAAAGGCAGGGCTCTTGTTCCTGGATGTGGCTCTGTAAGCAGTACCATCTCTTCAATTATTCGAGTAACCTATGAGATCCAAAGCAAATACTGCTGTTTTGGCCCTTACGAAGGTTCCTTGGATAGGGCAGGGCTATGATGTGGTATCTATTGCCTGTCCTGACCGCTCTGTTGTGGGAATAGACATATCAGAAATCGCCATACAGAGAGCAATACAGGTAAGAACACTTCTTGGGCTTGAATATATGCATCAGCACAATTTCTTTGATTATAAGTGTATACTGTGTTTTCCTCTTCTTTCCTGTATGTAGCAACTCATTTCAGTATCCCATGAAGGTGATGATCTGACACCTTCCTTTTCTTTTTGCTCCAAGTTGCCCTTGTGGGACTATAAATTTCTGTGGCTACTATCAACTGAAAATGCTAGGGACTAGAAATGACGCATTTCCTTCTTTAGTATCATGGGCATAGCAGCTGCATAATTTTGTCACATAATTATGACTGTTAGAATACTGTGACATGCTAAGAACCAAGAGACTGTCGCTTCGCTGCTTGCTAGTAATGTCACTTTACCTGTAGATAAGATTTGAGTGGAGCATATCTCTTCTATGTTTTCACATAAGATTTGGTACCGGAGTACCATTTAGTTTATTGTATTATCCATTTATAATAGCGGATTAGCTCTTTTGTATTCTGTCGGTTCATTAATTAGGCAATCATATAGCATGCCAACATCTATTTTTATTCTTGAGATTAGTGAAGAATGCCTTTAAATTCCAAAGTGAAGCTCTCGTGCCAGAATATGCTTTGTATGGTTTTTCTCTTCAGTTAGTGTGTATCATGTGCTTAAAAAAGTTGATGTGGTCTGGAATTTGAGTTTGTGTTCCGTAGTGAGATGTTTGTTTAGCTGATTCTCTTTTCCAAAGTCTCATTTAGCATCTTACGCATGAGACAGCTATTCTCTTCATCACCAAATGCAAATCATTTCATCTTCCTGAAGGAGGATTTCTTCACTTGGAATCCAACAGAGCTCTTTGATCTTATTTTTGATTACACGTAAGTCAAATTAAGCCATTTGTGTTCTTTTCATCTTCTTCCATTTCTGTGAGGAAATCAATGGTGATCAGATTTTTCCTTTCCCCCCAACGAGCAGGTTCTTTTGTGCAATTGAGCCAGAAATAAGAGGAGCATGGGCAGAGCGAATGAGTGAATTATTGAGACCAGATGGCGAGCTCATCACCCTGATGTTTCCGGTTCTAATTTTAACTCTCTAATATGCTTTTCTTATTCCTTTCTATCGATGCTTCTTTTCACAATCGAACAGAATTACTTTGACTCTGTAAATCAGTCTCTGAATGGACTTGGGAAATTGGCGAATACTATTAAGGTCCACATTCTTATGATGGCTGAAGGATGTGAAAAAATTATAGCACATTTCACTTTGCTTGTTTCTTTTTCTTTATCCCCTTTTTCCTCTCTTTTCTCTTTCCTTCTTTCATAGAAAGAAGTTTTCAGCTTTTTTTAAAGCTGACCAGGTTTCTGATATTAATCCCTAGTTTTCTACTGATTATAGGATGCTCCATAATAGTTCTTGGAAAATTCAATGGTTATAATTGATTGTTGAAGAATATGTCAGGTTATATCTATGTATCTTATGGTTCTTCATTGGTTGTGCAGATCAGCGATCACATTGGTGGACCTCCTTATAAAGTATCAATATCAGAGTAAGCTCTCATTTTTTAGTGGTCTAGATGCCAGTGTAGTTTATAAGTGTGTCATGAGCGGAATGCTGCATAATATGTGCTATAGTAAATGCCATGCCACTAGCTTTATGGCTGCAAAATAGGCTAATTTCGTTTTGTACAGTTACGAGGAGGTATTGTGTCCCATGGGCTTCAAGGCTATCTCCATTATGGTTAATGAACTGGCTGTTGGACCCCGCAAGGTATGCTTAGATGGTTGCTTCTATTCTTGACATGAACTTCTGGTTGTTGATTCTATTATATGAACCTTTGGTTGTTGTGTTCCTGCCTTTGTAATGTTGTGAGACATTCTAAGTCAATTATTCACTTGATTGATACTTGATAGAATTGGAAAAGTTCATATTGAAAAGGCATACCGAGACGAATAAGGGACAAAATGGACCGAAACTCTACACCCGATATTTGAGAACTCTACTATCCAAATAGGCTAGGTCGATCTCGTTAAGCTGTTTAAGGTGGGACAAGCAGTGTAGTAGCGTTGTTGGTGGTGATACCCTTTCTCACTGGTTTATCGTCTAGACTTTGATTAACTGATGAAGCTTTACCGAAACTGTTGAAAGCAAAGATTTGTCAGCAGTGTATGCAACACTCCTCTTCCTGTTGCATACAGAAGAGTGAAAAGGTTGCTGTCTCATCACGTGTGTCAGTATGTGCGCTCATATATCAAAGAGCTCTAACATGACTTTTCTGTTTTCCAGGGAAAGGAAAAGATTGGAAGGTGGAAGAAGATAATAAACAACTCCTCGCTGTGATATCTTACAACATTCTCAATCCTCCAATCTCGTCGTACATCAATCAGAGAAACTACAAGCAAGAAGTAAAAGTCGAGAGGCAAATTTACTTTCCCTCTTCCCCTCATTTCTCCTTCAGTCTTTATAATTTTTGGTACTTCTATATGTACAGATACTCTGGACTTGATTACTGAGCATGCCGACTGATTCAGCTCGAAAAATGAGCTGGGTGCTCGGGTGCAAGCTTGTTGTTGAGTAAGAAAAGCACTTTCCAAAGTTGATTAAAAGGAGGAGCAAGACCTGATTGTATCCTCTAACTTCGAAACTTTTACAGTTCTACCTACCATCACAAATTCAATCAATGCAATTGTTCACGTAAGTTTAAGTTTTTACCGATTTGCAACAACAGCATCGAGCAAGGTTGTATTGTTGAACCCGTTGTTCAAGCTGCCAAATGCTCATCCTAATTAGTCAATATCTTATATCATGCAATGTTGAGAGAGAAAGATATGCCCGTCAAAATTGAAAGGAGATGGACGATTGACTTTCTGCTGTTACAATTGTCATATCTTCGGACCTTTTAGAGATTCCGGGTAATCTCATAAGGCGATGATCTCATGATATCGCCAATCAGTAATTTTCAGGATAGGAGGCTGTCCGGGATTTGAACCTCAGATAGCTGACTTTTTTTTTTCTTTCTTTTTTCCATGTTTGACAATCGAATTGACTTTGTGAAATTTTCCCCTTATTTTTCTCATTTCGGTGAACTACCTCGCGGAAATTTCCAGCAGGATGTGCGCGAGTCCTGTCTTGGGGAAGTGAATGGAGAGATATTGAACTGGCATTGTCATTTTGACAAATTTTCACGGGAAAAGCCACACGAGTGACGTCACACGTGTGGCCACGACAACTACCAACGAACTTGAAACTGTCTGTTTCTGTCCCTCCCTCTCTCTCTCTCTCTCTCTCTCTCTCTCTCTCTCTCTCTCTCTCTCTCTCTCTCTCTCTGCTTCGTCTTCATTATTGTCCCTTCGCTTCCATCAGCCTCGCCTCTCTTCTCGCTCTTCACTCCCATTCCCATCCTGCACTTCGCTCTTCACTTCTCTTCTCTCCCGCCAGGGAATAGGCTGGTGTGGACTGGTCATAAGGATGGGAAGATCAGATCCTGGAAGATGGACCAGCCATTTGAGCAGGATGCTCCTTTCAAGGAAGGCTTGTCGCGGCAGGCGCATCGCGGTCCAGTGCTTTCCATGGTCATGACTTCTTATGGTAAGAGAGTGTGATTGAATGATTCGACCAGCGTACTTGTTCTTTGTGGCACTGCTTGTTGTCTTGGTTTTGCATGCTTTTAGTTTGGCCTAGAGAAAACTTGCCAATTAATAATGTGCTCTTTGGTTCTGACTCCGTGCTGGATATTCACATTTCACTAGCCAATATAGGACATTAGGAGTTCACTCGGATATCTGCCCAACCCCCCTTGTAATCAAGACAGAGAGAGCGTAATGGTCACCCTTTATTTTCTTTTGGCCTCGCGATTTTCCAGTTCAGTTTTGGATGTGCTTGATTAATTTCCGGGCCAAAGTGGTCGCTCATAAAGGTTGACACTGTAGTTATGCTGCATCTGGACGATGGTGAATATTCATTTTCTCGGTTATTATCCATATTGTGCATGTGGCGTATCTATGGCAATTCAAGTTAGTTTTTTGTACGAAAATATCCCACATCACTTGTCTATTGGGGTCCCATGATGTTATATTCACGTGGTCCTCCTGTACCAGTTTAAGCCTTTAGGTCCTTTCTAACATTATATTAGTATTAGATTCTGTAGATTCACTCCTTGTGAGGCTCCCCGATTGTCATTTCCACGTCTCCTTCTTAATCTAGTTTGCACTGGGAAGAAAGCCTTAACATCCCACATTGCTTGTTTGTGAGGTTTCAATATGCCTTATATTCATGTAGTCTCCCTCCACCGATCAGCTTAAGTCTTCGATTTAGACATTTAAACAGTTTCCGTACTTGATCGATAATTGTTGGTTTTTTTGGTCGATAATTGTATCCTATTTCATGTAAATTTTTCTTTTTTGAACAAAATGAAGGTGTGATTCTTAATTGATATTATGCATTTATATATAACATAGAAAGAAAACGGCTAGAAACATCCTTAATTATCGTAATTATATGACGACATTTTATATTAAATCGATTATTACTTTATTGTAATATTGAGAGAAAATAATCTTTTTAACTATTCAAAAGTGTCATTTAATCGATTGTCCAAAGAACGTTCGCTAGAAAGATAGGTTTCCTGCCTCTATGGTTAAATCACGAGCTCATTGCTGAACTCAAATTTTCGCAAGGGATCTACGGAGGATGCGTTGAGTTTAGCATCGGCCAAACTCGGTTTCATTTACGAGGTGCTCCGTGTTGAGGTTCATGTCTTGTATTCTGTTATCCGAGAGATCCTGAGGCGATTCCGAAAGGCCTCCTGACGACTGGAGAGCGTGGGTTCCTGCTCCCCGGTGAGCAGGCGGGGGTCTGGGGGCCTCCCCGGCGGGGGTCGTGGGGGCAGCGCCCCCGGGCCGCCAGAGGCGTTTTATGTTCAGTCATAGAAGGATCTCTAGTTTTATGTTCAGTCATAGAAGGATCTCTATGGGAAAGCTAAATATTTTAGGTTATGTGGGCAATTTTGTAATTTGTGCCATGTAGGGTTTTGCTATATATTTTAGGGCGAAATGGGTCTCTAGAATAAAGGTAGGGGTGAGAAAGAGTGGCTGTACACTTTTCTACGTTATTAGTGAAACGGATCTCTTCTCCTCGCGGACGTAAATAGACGGAACATCTTCCTTGCTGAACCACGTAAATTCTTGTGTTGTGCGAATTTTCATTACTTTTCTTGCATCGTTGATAGGATCAAATTTAGATATTCGACACTCCGCACAGAAGCGACTGCTGTACATTCCCGACCGGAGCAACGTCTTTCATTTTCGCGGCCCTCGCTGACGCTGCAATCGCTTTTTTTTTTTTTATCCTGTGTCGACTGCTCGAAGGAAGCATCGACTTCCCGGACTCGATGTGCGGAGCGACGCGCTTTTCACGAACCGCGATCTCATCGTGCGTACACATCGCATGGAGAAAAGCGAAAACGGATAACATAAGGCTCGATCGGTCGCTGCTCTCCCCGGTTTCGTCGGACGTACGTGCCGGCTCGATTTCTTTCTTGTGCTTCAATGTCTGCTCCCATCTCCGATTCATTCGCGGCCGCCTTACTTGAATTCCGCCTTGTCGATCTGGTTCCACATCCGAGTCACAACCCAAGTTTCATAAATCAAAAGCGATGTCAGGGTCGCTCGATCATATAATGCGAGAGTCGAAACTGTATCGGAACTGCAGACGAGACGCGAGCATACTAGCTCTAACACTCGTTACACTGTTAGGACCAAAAAACTCAGCTGCCGGAACAGCCGACGTCGATTCCCGTGCGCTCAAATCATGCGTCTCGGCAACCTTCATCGTCCGCTGTGTGATAACATTGCTCCAGTTTCACGACAACGACGAGCATAATCTCCAGAAAAGAGAAATTTGTTAGCACGAGAACAGCCCGCAGATAGGACTCTCTATCCCACCTGAACGTGGTCTTCTGGACTCGATTCAATCTCGAATGAAATTATTCCACGGGGCACGAAATTTCGACGAAGCATTTCTTCTGAACATTTCTTGTTTCTACGTGAGCTCGACGGACGATTTTCCGGTGCATTAGTGCTGAAAAGGGACCGGTTGTACTTCCGGGACCATTACAAGACGCAGACCATTTCCGGATCAGATAGCCACAGCACATGAACATCAACATAGGCTAACAGAGAAGATGATTCCAATGAAGATTTTCGGTTGGATAGCTGTGTTTGTGGTGATGATCCAAGGGGGCGCTCTAAATATCGCAAGTGGCCTTCGTTCCCGTGTTTCTCGTGTTCGAAAATCGACAAACGGTCCTTGAATTCTGGCTCCTTACGAAATGTCGACATGTCTCTGAGCTATATCGGCCAATGTTTCAATGCAGCCATTTTGAGCTATATCCTTGAATTCGTCGTGCTGCTCGAACGACGAATCGAGCATAATCTGGACGGTGTGGAATTATTACATCCTAGGTGTGATGGGTTCCCTTCGCGGAACCGGACTGGGCAAGATTGGTTCACAATTTTTTGTGGAACTGGTGATTTCTTCTTCTTCTTTTGTTCTTCTGTTCCTTGCAAGTATAGCAGTCCCAACAGTAAAACAAAAAAAATATAATTTACTAATTACGGTTTGCTTTAAAAAAAAAAAAAAGGAGGCGCTCTGATTGGAGTGGTCCTGTCCATCCGATTCCTAATCCGAAGTAGTGAGTAGTCCTGTCTAGTCCGATAGTCTGATCCGAGTGGTCCTGTCCGTTCGGAAGTGGATAGAGCGTCGCCGTTGGCAAGTGGATTGGGGCGCTGTCAACCACGCGACGCTCCTTTGTACGCCTCCCAACATATTAGTCCACTGTCCAACTCTACGATTATATACAATTCGTAACACCACGGGCGATACGGTCCTTGAATTTTGGCTTGCTCATCAAGCGGTCCCCTCTTCCTTCGTAAGCCTCTCAACATATAAGTCTAACAATACCATTACACAATTCGCAATCGCTCATCAAGCGGTCCCCTCTTCCTTCGTACGCCTCTCAACATATAAGTCTAACCATACCATTACACAATTCGTAATACCACGGGCAATGCCATTATACAATTCGTAAGACCGCGGGGCGACATGGTCCATGAATTTTGGCTCATCAAGGGGCCCCCCCTCTCGCTCAAGTCCGTTTATATGTACGCCGGCCCTTCGGCATTCACATCCCACATTCACAGGCATTTCCTTGTGTGTTCGCAGCGGGTTCCGAAAGATGGCGACCGAACTAGTGCAAGGAGAAACAGAGCAGACCGAGGCGACACCGATATATCCGAATTTATCAGCCTTCCAAGAGCTAATCCACAGCTTCCGTGAAGGTACGTTAATCCCCTTTGCTCTCCGGTTGTGTAAAAACCTTTGGTAAGAGTCACCCCTTTGTTCTTCTTCTTTTCTTTTCTTTCTTTTCTTTTTTTTTTTTGTCTATGACCTTCCGGTATCCGTGGTAGTCCCGACTAAATCCGGAATTGAGCACTGTCGGACCCGCAAGGGGGTGGCTCTCCCAGCACCGTTTGCTCCATACACAAAGGCTCGAACTCGAGACCTTGCTTAAGGGAACCTAGGTAGGCTCCTTACCACCTGGGCCAAGGAACGTCGGTACTCGACCCATATATATATATTTTTTTGGGAATTTGTGTGTCGGGAAGTTATCGCTGTGTAGTGACGATTATGGTGTCCTAAACGGTGAAGGGCTAATTCTCATTTAACTCAAAAGAATTAGAATTTTCATAAAAGGCTACCAGCAACCGCCGGAACGGTATTTCGGCCTCAGTGAACACTCTTAACGTTTGTCAGATCGGGTCTTTACAAAACCTATCAGCTTTTCATCCCCAAACCACACACCTATTGGAGAAGGCCTCGCTTTAATGTCATGTTGTCAGTCGAAAAGGCGCCTCTTATGAGTTAATTCCAATTTCATATGTATATCCCAACAACGCCTTTCCTCTGTTCGGTGCGCAATTCGGTTTATTCTCATTCCTTTCACTATTATAAAAACTTATTAAGAGTCGCTCTTTGTTCGAACCCTCTGGTCTCGATAAATAGTCCCCGCCCTTGTCGGATTGAGTTGATACACAACACATCAACAATACAACAGTATTTCATCACCACAAAGGTAGATTAATACAAAGAAGCAAGAAGATCTAGGTACGGCCAGAAAAATTGGAGACAATTTGGAGAAGGACTTCAACAAACAGAAACAATTAACTTGTAGATCTCGATCTCACGAACAACTTACTAAAATTCCAACCAATTCGACAAGGTTTTTATGGTTGAATTTGATTGCCTCTCCTCTTTAAAGGTAAAAATTGGAGACAATTTGGAGAAGGACTTCAATGAACAGAAACGATCAACTTGCAGATTTCGATCTCACGAACAACTTACTAAAATTTCAACCAATTCGACAAGGTTTTTATGGTTGAATTTGATCACCTCTCCTCTTTAAAGGTAAAAATTGGAGACAATTTGGAGAAGGACTTCAACAAACAGAAACGATCAACTTGTAGATCTCGATCTAACGAACAACTTACTAAAATTTCAACCAATTCGACAAGGTTTTTATGGTTGAATTTGATCACCTCTCCTCTTTAAAGGTAAAAATTGGAGACAATTTGGAGAAGGACTTCAACAAACAGAAACGATCAACTTGTAGATCTCGATCTAACGAACAACTTACTAAAATTTCAACCAATTCGACAAGATTTTTATCGTTGAATCTGATCCCCTCTCCTCTTTAAAGGTGCACTCTCCCTGTCTGCATCTATTTCTTTTTTCGTTTCTTTAGCGAACATACTCTCTCTCTCTCTTAACGTTCAAACCCTTTTTTCTTTCTTTTTGCCTTTTTTTTTTTTAAGTTTATGATGCGCTGGTCCCATGACGCGGACTTAGCCCATCAAATCTCCCCTTCTTCCCGGCTTACGAGGAAGTTCCATCATACCCCTTTATTTATAGAAAAATATATCAAAAAAATCTTAAATATTTTACATTAATACCAATTTAATCTTAAATTTTTTTTATACTAATTAAGTTTCAAATTTTTTATTTTTACATCAATTCAGTTCTTTCTGTCAATTTTAATAGAATATTATTGATGTAAACATCGGCCGATTTACGTAATACCGCTGACGTTGACGGGGATTGTCACGCCCCGAACCCCGCGGGCGCACGACATCCCGCTATGGTCGTTATGATGCGACGACCCAGGACTCGTCGCCGACCCTTTTCTTTTTATCTTTGAATTACGCAAGCGGAAACGATAACCAACACAATAATCCCCAGACAATAATTAAATCAGGGATAGCGAGAGGAAAACCAGACATAACAAAAGCCATTTTAATATTCACTTGATTAACCCCTGGGAACATACTTACAGGCCCACTCCGGGCGTTTTCACAAAAGCCAGCAAAAGACAAAGGTTAGGGTTAATTTACTCCATCCAAAAGATCAGCTTCCAGGCCTAACCCTCAAGGACCAACCCAAAAACTGCGGTACTCCAAACCGCATAAGAAGCAACGACAAGCTAAGGTCCTGAAAAAGGTTTAACAACAACAAATGAGATAAAATCTCAATAAGTTAACGGCCTAAGCCCCGCTTAGGAGGCCAACTCGCACGGGGGTCCCTAAACAGGCGAAACGACGACAACAACATCATTAACAACCACAGGCATCCTCACCTCGCCTTGGTACACACGTTGATGAAATGCATATGTCACATACTCGAAGCATTTAACGAGATTTTCCATGCATTAATGCAACACAAGTCAGCGTGTCTCGATTATAAGGCAAAACCCGCTTGGGCACGTCCCATACCATGCCTAGCAGCTTTCTACCCCATAATCAAGCACTATGCATCACACGTATTCCACTATTACGCCCCTCGGGGCCACCACACATCAAGCGATACGCAAGCAAGATGGCGGTCTACCGGTAAAACCGGGCTCCGTCCCGCCCCGTCGGGCACGGCTACGTCAAACGATACACGGGATGACGGCATTCCAATACGGCAACATCAAACGATACACAGATGGTATCCCGTAAGGAGCATCGAGTCCGGCCTCGGGCCGCGACAAGGCATCCGGGTATCGGCACTCAGTATTATCCCCAGGCATCCGATAAATCGGGCAACGTCAAGCGATACACAGCAAGACGGCTTTAACGTGTGACCACACGAGCACACAAGCATACCGGCCAATTATTATCTTTTCAATTAGCCCATGCGTCCATGAATAGTGCTCCCACAATGCCGCATAACAAACCAAGTGGTCACACATGCAAACAGTCAATCAATTCTTGCACTCTTCGATATCAAACACGAATATCAATCGCAAAGTATCACTAACATTACTTGGCATAACAGAATAAAATAATTTAATTCCAAAAGTCTCATAAATTTTCCACAGAAACTTTCGATCAAACAATTTGCCATAAAATCAATTTAATATGACAATACACGGCAAAATCGCCAACATTCAAGCTAGAAATCATAATTTGAAATTATAAATTTTCCGAAATAACAATAAATTAAATTCGGAATTAATTAATTACTAATATCCGAAAATAATATAATATTCCAAAATGTCAAAATATTTCCTCGAATTGAAATCATTCAAATCATTTCCTAAAAATGCCAATTTATACGGTAAAATCCAACATTGGCATCACAATATGACGTTAGAAATTTCCGAAAATAATAACATTTAATTTTCGGAAATTAATTATTTAATAATAAAATATTAATATTTAAATCCGAAAATAATAAAATAATATTTAATTCCGAAAATATTTTTATTTAATAAAATAATCAACAATATTAATATAATTGATAACCTATCACCACATCACGATAACTTATCACACGAACGATAACCTATCACCAAAGGTTATCTAATAATTCAACATTAATTTAATCTAAACCTTAATTAAACTTAACATAAACTACCCTAAGCAAGTTTAACACCCTAAACACGGGATTAGGGGTTAACTTACTCGGCTAACGCCGGCGACGACGCGAGGACGACGGCGGCGACAAGGGCGGTCCGCGGTCGGCTTCCGGTTCGGTTTCGGCGGCCGGGACGGACGGCGAACGAGCGCGGCGAGGAGACAGGCTACCATCATGGGTCAAGCTGCTCGCGTGGCTTGGCCGTTCCTGCCGACTGGGACAAAGCTAGCCTGCGACGGTCGGAGGTGGACGACGACGCACGGCGAAGCTTAGCCGGACGGCGGTGGCGGGCGACGGAGGCGAGCGGAGCTTGACCGCGGCGGCCGGACAAGGCGGACACTGGGCTCGGTCGGACGATGGACTGACGACGATGGTTGGGGGAAGGCGCAGCGACGGTTGCTCGCGGCGGGAGGATGACGGCCGGGCCGACGGAGGCGCGATCGGCTCCGGCGAGGCGCTGCCGCGCTTTGCCGGGAGAACAATGGAAACTGGAGGGTCAGGCGGTGGCGCCCGGCAAATGGGACGACTCGTGACGAGCGGGCGGAGGTGGACGACGCACGGCGGGTGGCCGGGTTCCGGCGAGAAGGGCTAGTCGGCGGCAGCAAAAATGAAGAAGCAGAAGCAGTAGCCGACGGGAAGCAGAAGCAAGGGAGAAGCAAGACCAGCGAAGGAAAAGGAGAAGGGAAAAAGAAAAAGAAGAAGAAAAGGGGAAATGATGGGGCTAGTGAGGTAGGTGGGGGGTTTGGTGGTCAGACACGCAAAAAGGGAGGGGGAGACCGGCGGAAAAAGAGGAGAGAGAGAGAGAGAAAAAGCAAAGGTCAAATCGCAATAATCGCGATCCAACGGCCACGGTTTAAACCCGAAAAATGATCCGACGGTCCCCGAAAAAATCCTAATTAATATTTTTAGGATTTGGCCAAAAGGGTGTTAATAAAAACACACTTGCGCGATCTACTACCCAAATTCGCACCCGGTCAAAAATTCACTTTTCACGTATCCCGTAATATCGAGATTGACCACACTAATATCGACACCGTCCAATTAAATTCGTTCCGGAATTTCGAGAAATTCGACGCCAAAGTTTGGGCTCTAAATAACGGCCAAATTCGATCGAATGCGATTCTAGCGAAATCTCAATTTTTTTTAAAAACAATAACCGGGAGTGATCAGTTCCCGGGCGAGATTTTACTATAAGCACACTGACGAATTACACGTTTTATAAATCCCAAAAATGGGTCGAAATTCGGAATGTCACAACTCTTCCCCCCTTACAAAAATTTCGTCCTCGAAATTTACACCCCAACCCAACTATTCAAACAAATGGGGGTATTGGTGTCGCATCAACTCTTCACTTTCCCACGTGGCTCCCTCGGTCCCATGATGTTGCCACACTACTTTGACAAGAGGAATCGTTTTGTTTCTTAATACCTGCTCCTTCCGATCCTCAATTCTCACGGGTCTTTCCACGTACGACACTCTGTCATCCACGTCGATCTCTTCATAGTTCAAAACGTGGGTCGGATCCGGTTCATACTTTCTTAGCATAGACACGTGGAATACATCATGTACTTGAGCCAACCTTGGTGGCAATGCTAGACGATATGCCAACGCTCCAATTCGCTCCAAGATTTCGAACGGTCCTACATATCTTGGGCTCAGCTTGCCTTTCTTGCCAAAGCGCGATATCCCTCGCATCGGTGATACCTTGAGGAACACATGATCTCCGACTTGAAACTCCAATGGTCTACGTCGCCTATCTGCGTAAGTTTTCTGGCGACTTTGAGCAGTCCTTAGTCTATCCCTGATGACTTTAACAGCATCCGACGACTGTTGTACCAACTCGGGTCCCGAAATCTTTCGTTCTCCAACTTCGTTCCAACAAACAGGAGTCCTACAGGGTCTGCCATAAAGTGCTTCGAAAGGTGCCATTTTGATACTCTGCTGATAACTGTTATTGTACGCGAATTCGACAAGATGCAACTGTTCTTCCCAACTCCCTTTGAAATCCAGAACGCAGGCTCGTAGCATATCCTCGAGAGTCTGAATCGTTCTCTCGGATTGTCCATCTGTCTGCGGATGAAAAGCAGTGCTATACTGCAGCTTTGTTCCCATGGCGCCTTGAAGACTTTTCCAGAACGTGGCGGTGAACTTGGGGTCTCGATCTGACGTGATCGTCACCGGCACGCCATGGAGACGAACTATATGTCTCACGTACAACTCAGCATACTTGTCCATGGCAAAGTCCTTTCGCACTGGAATGAAATGAGCAGACTTTGTGAGTCTATCTACCACAACCCAGATGGAATCATTACCTCTTTGACTCCTCGGTAGACCCATCACGAAGTCCATCGTGATATGCTCCCATTTCCATTCTGGTATTTCCAGCGGTTGCAATAGTCCACCAGGTCTACAGTGTTGAGCCTTCACCTGTTGACACGTTAAACATCTAGCCACATGCTTGGCAATATCTCCTTTCATGCCATTCCACCAATAATATTGGCGAAGATTCTGATATATTTTTGTGCTGCCCGGATGAATACTGTAGTTACTGCGATGAGCTTCTGCTAAAATTTCCTCTTTAAGTCTTTCATCATTGGGCACACACAACCGTCCACGAAACTTCAAGATCCCATCATCGGATACTTGAAAGTCAGGTTTCCTCTTAGATGCGTCCATTTGCAGAATCTTTTGCAGTTCAGGATCCGAAGGTTGCGCTGCTTTAATCCTGATTTGCATTTCAGGCTCGATTCTGAGAGTAGCCATTAAACTCGAGAGGTGACTTACCTCGAACCTGAAATCCGAGTCCCGGAATCCTTCAAGCAAAATCCATTCTTGAACCATCATATGCGCAATCGAGGACTTTCGGCTTAACGCATCGGCTACCTTGTTAGCCTTACCCGGATGATACAAAATGTCGCAATCATAGTCCTTCAGCAACTCCATCCATCTACGCTGTCTCATATTCAATTCTTTCTGCGAAAATAGATACTTTAAACTCTGATGATCCGTATAGATATGAAACCTTTCTCCGCACAGATAATGCCTCCAAATCTTAAGCGCGAATATGATAGCAGCCAATTTCAAGTCGTGTGTCGGGTAATTCAACTCGTGTGGTCTTAATTGTCGGGACGCATATGCTACAACTCTTCCATGTTGCATTAAAACACATCCCGATCCTTTGTATGACGCGTCGCTGTAAATCTCATATCCCCCTGAACCAGACGGTAAGGTTAGAACAGGTGCGAGTTAGCTTCTGCTTAAGCTCTTGAAAACTACGCTCACACTTATCCGTCCATTCGAACTTCATGTCCTTTTTCAGTAATCGCGTCAAGGGCATGGCTATAGCAGAAAACTTTTCCACGAACCTCCTATAATAGCCAGCCAATCCCAAGAAACTCCGAACTTCGATTCATCGTCGTTGGTCTAGGCCAATTCATAACCGCCTCAATCTTAGCCGGGTCTACTTGAAATTCCTTCCCCGTAAATCACGTGTCCAAGGAAAGCCACTCGAGTTAACCAAAACTCGCACTTACTAAGCTTGGCATACAATTTATGATCTCGAAGAGTCTGCAGCACTGTCCTCAAATGCTGTTGGTGTTCCTCTGAACTCTTCGAATACACCAAAATGTCATCAATGAACACGATCACGAACTTATCCAAATACTCCTTGAACACCCTGTTCATCAAGTCCATAAAAGCTGCAGGCGCATTTGTCAGACCAAACGGCATCACGGTAAACTCATAATGTCCATAGCGCGTTCTAAATGCCGTCTTCGGTATATCTTCCTTTCGAATTCTCAACTGGTGGTAACCTGTCCTCAGGTCTATCTTCGAGAATACCGAAGCTCCTCGAAGTTGGTCAAACAAATCATCTATCCTAGGCAACGGATACTTATTCTTAATCGTCACCTGATTGAGTTGCCGATAGTCGATGCAAAGGCGCAACGACCCGTCCTTCTTCCTTACAAATAGAACTGGCGCTCCCCAAGGTGATGCACTAAGACGAATAAATCCTTTGTCCAACAATTCCTGCATCTGAACCTTTAACTCCTTCAATTCCGATAATGCCATTCTATAAGGTGCCTTAGAAATCGGTTCCGTTCCAGGGGCCAACTCAATCACAAATTCGATTTCCCTTTCGGGGGGCAACCCAGGCAATTCCTCAGGGAAAACGTCCGAAAATTCTCGCACCACAGCAATATCTTGCATCCCAGGTTCCTCTACCAAAGTGTCAATTACAGTCGCCAAATAGCCTTGGCAACCCTCATCCAATAACTGAGTCGCCTCGAGTGACGAGATTAAAGGGATCGAAGGTCCTCCTCGATTCCCGACAAACTCAAAACCGACACTCCCTACTGGCTCAAACTGTATCGTCTTACGATAGCAGTTTACCGTGGCTCGTTGCTTGGTGAGCCAATCCATTCCAATAATCACGTCAAAGTCGAACATCGTCAAAACAATCAAATCTATGCTGTCCTCACGACCACCAACAGATAATCTACAACCAGTACAGCCTACTGCAGACACTATACTATCCTTTAAAGGGGTAGAAATATTATAAACCACTCCCAGCGGTTTCGGACTTAACCCCACTAATTCCACAAATTGCTTAGCCACAAATGAATGCGTAGCTCCGGGGATCAAACAAAGCATAGGCAAGCATGGTCGTGTAACGAAACCGCACTGTAATGACGGCAGGCGAGTCCTCCGCCTCCTTCCTTGTGACAGCATAGACCCTTCCTTGCACTTGGGGTCGGTTCCACTGGTTCGGCGGGGCGCTACTTGCAGGTTGTCCTACCTGCTGCATTGGTCTTTGCGCTCCCGTTGCCTGGCGTGGACAGTCTCTCACGTGGTGGCCGTGCTGGCCACATCCAAAACAAACTCCCGTCCTCATAGGGCACGGGGCTGATCCATGGTGTCTTCCACAGAATCGACAGGGGCCATTATTGTTGTACACCGGTTTCCTCACGCCACCTTTCTTATTAGGAGGGACGTGGAACTTACTTCCTGTCATCGGTCTCTTCCCAAACCGATGATTATCCTTGTTTGGCACAAACCGCGATCCAGACGCGGCTGTCCTCTCAGCCAAGTTTCTCTCAATTAATTGCGCTCTTTCATACAGCTCATTATAGTCCTTCAGATTTAGGGGCACCAGTTGATCCTTGATCTCAGGTTTCAGCCCATCTCTAAACCTCCTTGCCTTATCAACCGGATCTTCGATCAACCTTGGGGCATATTGGGACAACTCAGCAAACCTTGCTTCGTACTGGTCTACCGTCAACTGGTTCTGTCGGAGACGCTGAAACTCATTCATCTTCTGCTCTCGAGCGCAGTCCGAAAAGTACTTATTATAAAAAGCTTCCACGAAGGCACCCCACACCCGGGCCGTACCTTCGGGAAATACCCTCCTCTGGGTAGCTTCCCACCAAGTACTAGCGTTACCTTGCAATTGGTAGACTGCCAGTGTCACCTTGTCTTCATCTGTACATCTCAATAAGGCAAAAACCTTATCCAACTCCCTAATCCAGAGGGTTGCAGCCTCAGGATCACCCGCGCCAGTGAACTTGGGCGGCTTGAGTTTCAGAAATTGCTCCACCAACTTGTGCATGGGCTAGTTCCCATTTCCATTGCCAGCTAACGGAACATCTACAGGCACAGGCGCAGGTGCAGGTGCAGGTGCAGGTGCAGGTGCAGGTACAGCAGCGGCAGCGGCGGCTTGATTCTGAGCCTGCTGCCCTATTAAAGTCTCTAAAGCCTGCAGGATCTGGTCCAATCTAGGATCCCCTGGTGCTCTCCTTCTGGCACCAGCCTGACCCGGTTCGGCCCTCCTCCTAGGGGCTCTCGGTTCAGGATTATCCATCTCGCAGGATCTTTACAGAAACCTGCTTTCCAATTCCAACAAGGAATTAGAATTCCTGAACAACTTGCTTACGAATGAAAAAGCTAACAACCAAACACAGGCACTTAGTGTCTTGCTAACTCACTATCCCAAAACCCATCGCACCTTATCACTCCAGGTCTCGACCAAACTTGGATCGAGCTGACCTTGCTCTGATACCAATTCGGACGGGGATGTCACGCCCGAACCCGCGGGCGCACGACATCCCGCTATGGTCGTTATGATGCGACGACCCAGGACTCGTCGCCGACCCTTTTCTTTTATCTTTGAATTACGCAAGCGGAAACGATAACCAACACAACAATCCCTGGACAATAATTAAATCGGGGATAGCGAGAGGAAAACCGAGACATAACAAAAGCCATTTTAATATTCACTTGATTAACCCCCGGGAACATACTTACAGGCCCACTCCCAGCGTTTTCACAAAAGCCAACAAAAGACAAAGGTTAGGGTTAATTTACTCCATCCAAAAGATCAGCTTCCAGGCCTAACCCTCAAGGACCAACCCAAAAACTGCGGTACTCCAAACCGCATAAGAAGCAACGACAAGCTAAGGTCCTGAAAAAGGTTTAACAACAACAAATGAGATAAAATCTCAATAAGTTAACGGCCTAAGCCCCGCTTAGGAGGCCAACTCGCACGGGGGTCCCTAAACAGGCGAAACGACGACAACAACATCATTAACAACCACATGCATCCTCACCTCGCCTTGGTACACACGTTGATGAAATGCATATGTCACATACTCGAAGCATTTAACGAGATTTTCCATGCATTAATGCAACACAGTCGCGCGTGTCTCGATTATAAGGCAAAACCCGCTTGGGCACGTCCCATACCATGCCTAGCAGTTTCTACCCCATAATCAAGCACTATGCATCACACGTATTCCACTATTACGCCTCGGGCCACCACACATCAAGCGATACGCAAAGAAGATGGCGGTCTACCGGTAAAAACCGGGCTCCGTCCCGCCCCGTCTGGGCACGGCTACGTCAAACGATACACGGGATGACGGCATTCCAATACGGCAACATCAAACGATACACGAAGATGGTATCCCGTAAGGAGCATCGAGTCCGGCCTCGGGCCGCGACAAGGCATCCGGGTATCGGCACTCAGATTATCCCCAGGCATCCGATAAATCGGGCAACGTCAAGCGATACACAAAGAAGACGGCTTTAACGTGTGACCACACGAGCACACAAGCATACCTACCAATTATTATCTTTTCAATTAGCCCATGCGTCCATGAATAGTGCTCCCACAATGCCGCATAACAAACCAAGTGGTCACACATGCAAACAGTCAATCAATTCTTGCACTCTTCGATATCAAACACGAATATCAATCGCAAAGTATCACTAACATTACTTGGCATAACAGAATAAAATAATTTAATTCCAAAAGTCTCATAAATTTTCCACAGAAACTTTCGATCAAACAATTTGCCATAAAATCAATTTAATACGACAATACACGGCAAAATCGCCAACATTCAAGCTAGAAATCATAATTTGAAATTATAAATTTTCCGAAATAACAATAAATTAAATTCGGAATTAATTAATTACTAATATCCGAAAATAATATAATATTCCAAAATGTCAAAATATTTCCTCGAATTGAAATCATTCAAATCATTTCCTAAAAATGCCAATTTATACGGTAAAATCCAACATTGGCATCACAATATGACGTTAGAAATTTCCGAAAATAATAACATTTAATTTTCGGAAATTAATTATTTAATAATAAAATATTAATATTTAAATCCGAAAATAATAAAATAATATTTAATTCCGAAAATATTTTTATTTAATAAAATAATCAACAATATTAATATAATTGATAACCTATCACCACATCACGATAACTTATCACACGAACGATAACCTATCACCAAAGGTTATCTAATAATTCAACATTAATTTAATCTAAACCTTAATTAAACTTAACATAAACTACCCTAAGCAAGTTTAACACCCTAAACACGGGATTAGGGGTTAACTTACTCGGCTAACGCCGGCGACGACGCGAGGACGACGGCGGCGACAAGGGCGGTCCGCGGTGGCTTCCGGTTCGGTTTCGGCAGCCGGCGGACGACGGCGAACGAGCGCGGCGAGGGAGACAGCCGCTGTGGGGGCTGCTCCGGCGTGGCTTGGCTGTTCCCGTCGACTGGGACAGCAGCGGCGACGGTCGGAGGTGGACGGCGACGCACGGCGAAGCTCAGCTGGACGGCGGTGGCGAGCGACGGAGGCGAGCGGAGCTTGACCGCGGCGGCTGGACAAGGCGGACACGGCTCGGTCGGGACGATGGACGGACGACGATGGTTGGGGGGAAGGCGCAGCGACGGTTGCTCGCGGCGGGGAGGATGACGGCTGGGCCGACGGGAGGCGCGATCGGCTCCGGCGAGGGGCGCTGCTCGCGCCTTGCTGGGAGAACAGCCGGAAACGAGGGCTGGGGCGGTGGCGCCCGGGCAGCTGGGACGACGGTGACGAGCGGCGGAGGTGGACGACGCACGGCGGGTGGCTGGTTCCGGCGAGAAGGGCTAGTCGGCGGCAGCAAAAATGAAGAAGCAGAAGCAGTAGCCGACGGGAAGCAGAAGCAAGGGAGAAGCAAGACCAGCGAAGGAAAAGGAGAAGGGAAAAAGAAAAAGAAGAAGAAAAGGGGAAATGATGGGGCTAGTGAGGTAGGTGGGGGGTTTGGTGGTCAGACACGCAAAAAGGGAGGGGGAGACCGGCGGAAAAAGAGGAGAGAGAGAGAGAAAAAGCAAAGGTCAAATCGCAATAATCGCGATCCAACGGCCACGGTTTAAACCCGAAAAATGATCCAACGGTCCCCGAAAAAATCCTAATTAATATTTTTAGGATTTGGCCAAAAGGGTGTTAATAAAAACACACTGCGAGGGTGATCTACCAGTCCAAATTTGCACCCGGTCAAAAATTCACTTTTCACGTATCCCAGGTAATATCGAGATTGACCACACTAATATCGACACCGTCCAATTAAATTCGTCCCGGAATTCCGAGAAATTCGACGCCAAAGTTTGAGCTCTAAATAACGGCCAAATTCGATCGAATGCGATTCTAGCGAAATCTCAATTTTTTTTAAAAACAATAACCGGGAGTGATCAGTTCCCGGGCGAGATTTTACTATAAGCACACTGACGAATTACACGTTTTATAAATCCCAAAAATGGGTCGAAATTCGGAATGTCACAGGGATAATTCTTCATAAAATTTAATACATTTTTTGTCGATTTTTGAAACATTTCTTCTAATTTTTCTTTTAATTCTTTTAACTTTCTTCTGCCTTTTGGCCGGTCGTCGAGCCTCGCTCGTAAAAGTAATATGAGTAAAGAGAAAAGTTATCTTACATGGACGAGGGACCCACTAAGAGAGTCCAAATAAATAATTAATATTGTTCAAAATCGCGAACAGGCTCGGGTAAAAAGTATTTCGGGCTTAATACCCGACCCGAGCTTCCGTTGTGGCGCCGTCGATCCGAGCTCTGCGCCGGGCGATTCCGTTTCCGCCGTCTCCGTACAGCGGCCTCCGCCGCGAGCGCGAGGGCGGAGGAGGCCGCCTCCGCCGGCGCCGGCGGCGCCACCCGGGGGATGGCCGCGAGCGGCGGGGAGGGGGGCGACGGCGTCGCCGCCGCCTCCAAGTCCAAGCTCGCCACCCACGTCGATCGGATCAAGCAACTCGTCCACGGAGAGTCGGCCGGTACTCCTCGGAGCTCTCTCTCGATTTCCGTGCGCGCGTTTGCTTCGTTTCTTCCGGTGATTCTGCTTCTTCCGCGCGTTGACTGTGTTGGGTCGGCCGAGTTGAAGCCGCCGTTTTGTTGCTTCGTACGCCTATGTCTATGCGGGGTGGTGGGCGCTAGAGGGTTATGTTGGGCTGTCAAACTTGCGAATTACAATCGGTATGGTACTATAATAACTCGAGTCCCTGGCTTCTTACTAGATGGTTGGAAGAAGTGCTGGGAGCAAGGGTTGACCCCCTGGGATTTAGGACAACCGACCCCAATACTTCAGCAGCTTCACCAGATGGGTGCTCTTCCAAAAGGCAGGGCTCTTGTTCCAGGATGTGGCTCTGTAAGTGGTACCATCTCTTCCATTATTTGAGCTTACCTTTGAGATCCAAAGCAAATGCTGCTGTTTTTGGCCCTCACGAAGTTCCCTGCATGTGACAGGGCTATGATGTGGCATCTATTGCCTGTCCCGAACGCTATGTTGTGGGAATAGACATATCAGAAGGTGCCATAAAGAGAGCAATACAGGTAATAACACTTCTTGGGCTTGAATTTATGCATCATGCTGATGACTGGGCGTTGCATACTTGCTTTCTCTGGGGGTGGATTATCTCTTCTTCTGTATATAGCACATACAGGCTCCGCAACAGCTGACAACGTGCCAATCCAAAATAATTTGAAGTGGTAGAAGTTATTCAAGCACAATTTCTTTGATTATAAGTATGTACTGTGTTTTCCTCTGCTTTCCTGTATGTAGCAACTCATTTCAGTATCCCATGAAGGTGATGATATGACACCTTCCTTTTCCTTTTGCTCCAAGTTGCCCTTGTGGGACTATAAATTTCTGTGGCTGCTATCAACGAAAAATGCTAGGGACTAGAAATGACGCATTTCCTTCTTTAGTATCACGGGGCATGTCAGCTGCATAATTTTGTCACATAATTATGACTGTTAGACTACCGTGACATGCTAAGAACCAAGAGATCGTCGCTTTGCTGCTTGCTAGTGATGTCACTTTACCTGTAGATAGACATTAACAGAGAGCCATTTGAGTGGAGGATATCTCTTCTATGTTTTCACATAAGATTTGGTACCAGAGTACCATTTAGTTTATTGTATTATCCATTTATAATAGCGGATTAGCTCTTTTGTGCTCGGTTGGTTCATTAATTAGGCAATCATATAGCATGCTAACTTCTATTTTATTCTTGAGATTGGTGAAGGATGCCTTTAAATTCCAAAGTGAAGCTCTCGTGCCAGAACATGCTTTGTATGGTTTTTCTCTCCAGTTAGTGTGTTTCATGCGCTTAAAAAGGCTGATGTGGTCTGGTACTTGAGTTCGTGTTCCGTAGTGAGATGTTTGTTTAGCTGATTCTCTTTTCCAAAGTCTCATTCAACATCTTATGCATGAGGCAGCTATTCTCTTCATCACCAAATGCAAATCATTTCATCTTCCTGAAGGAGGATTTCTTCACTTGGAATCCAACAGAGCTCTTTGATCTTATTTTTGATTATACGTAAGTCAAATTAAGCCATTTGTGTTCTTTTCATCTTCTTCCATTTCTGTGAGGAAATCAATGGTGATCAAATTTTTCCTTTCCCCCCAACGAGCAGGTTCTTTTGTGCAATTGAGCCAGAAATAAGAGCAGCATGGGCAGAGCGAATGAGTGAATTATTGGGACCAGATGGCGAGCTCATCACCCTGATGTTTCCGGTTCTAATTTTAACTGTCTAATATGCTTTTCTTTTTCCTTTCTATCGATGCTTCTTTTCGCAATCGAACAGAAATACTTTGACTCTGTAAATCAGTCTCTGAATGGACTTGGGAAATTGGCGAATGCTATTAAGGTCCACATTCTTATGACGGCTGAAGGATGTGAAAGAATAATAGGACATTTCACTTTGCTTGTTTCTTGTCTTTGTCGCCTTTTTCCTCTCTTTTCTTTTTCCTTCTCTTGTAGAAAGAAGTTTTCAGCTTTTTCTATAATTGACAAGGTTTCTGATATTAATCTCTAGTTTTCTACTGATTGTAGGATGCTCCATGATAGGTCTTGGAAAATCCAATGGATATAATTGATTGTTGAAGTGTATGTCAGGCTATATCTATGTATCTTATGGTTCTTGGTTGGTTGTGCAGATCGGTGATCTCATTGATGGACCTCCTTATAAAGTATCAATATCAGAGTAAGCACTCATTTTTCAGTGGTCTAGATACCAGTGTAGTTTATAAGTGCGTCATGAGCAGAATGCTGCGTAATATGCCATTAGCTTTATGGCTGCAAAATAGGCTAACTTGTATTTGTACAGTTATGAGGAGGTATTGTGTCCCTTGGGCTTCAAGGCTATCTCCATTATGGATAATGAACTGGCTGTTGGACCCCGCAAGGTATGTCTAGATGGTTGCTTCTATTCTTGACATGAACTTATGGTTGTTGATTCTATTAGATGAACCTTTGGTATTTGTTGTGTTCCTGCCTTTGTAATGTTGTGAGACATTCTAAGTCGATTCACTTGATTGATACTTGATAGAATTGGAAAAGTTCATATTGAAAAGGCATACCAAAGACGAATAGGGACAAAAACTCTATACCGCTATTTGAGAACTCTAGTCTCCAAATAGGCTGGGTCGATCTCGTTAAGCTGTTCAAGGTGGGACAAGCAGTGTAGTAGCGTTGTTGGTGGTGATATCCTTTCTCGCTGGTTTATCGTCTAGACTTTGATTAGTTGATGAAGCTTTACCGAAACTGTTAAATGCAAAGATTTGTCGGCAGTGTATGCAACACTTCTTTTCCTGTTGCATACAGAAGAGTGAAAAGGTTGCTGTCTCATTACGTGTGTCAGGATGCGCGCTCATATATAAAAGGGCTCTAACATGACTTTTCTGTTTTCCAGGGAAAGGAAAAGATTGGAAGGTGGAAGAAGATAATAAAGAACTCCACGGTGTGATATCTTGCAACATTCTCAATCCTCCAATCTCATCGTACATCAATCGGAGAAACTACAAGCAAGAAGTAAAAGTTGGGAGGCAATTTGCTTTCCCTCTTTCCCCTCATTTCTCTTTCAGTCTTTATGGTTTTTGCTACTTCTATATGTACAAATACTCTGGACTTGATTACCGAGCATGCCGACTGATTCAGCTTGAAAAATGAGATGGGTGCTTGGGTGTGAGCTTGTGTTTGTTTTTTTGGCTAGAAGGGTGTGAGCTTGTTGTTGAGTAAGAAAAGCACTTTCCAAAGTTTGATTAAAAAGGAGCAAGACCTGATTGCATCCTCTAACTTCGAAACTTTTACAGTTCTACCTACCACCACAAATTCCATCAATGCAATTATTCACGTAAGTTTTAAGTTTTTACCGATTCCCAACAACAGCATCGAGCAAGGTTTTATTGTTGAAGCCATTGTTCAAGCTGCCAAATGCTCATCCTAATCAGTCAATGTCTTATATCATGCTATGCGGAGAGAGAAAGATATGCCCGTCGAAATTGAAAGGAGTTGGACGATTGACTTTCTGCTGTTACGATTGTCATATTTTCGGACCTTTTAGAGATTCCGGGTAATCTCCTGCTGTTACGATTGTCATATTTTCGGACCTTTTAGAGATTCGGGGTAATCTCATAAGGCGATGATCTCATGACATCGCCGATCAGTAATTTTCAGGATAGGAGACTCGAGTTGTCCAGGATTTGAACCTCGGATAGCTGACTGTTTTTTTTTTCCTTTTTCCATGCTTGACAATCGAATTGACTTTGTGAAATTTTCCCCTTATTTTTCTCATTTCGGTGAACCACCTCGCGGAAATTTCCAGCACGATGTGCGCGAGTCCTGTCTTGGGGAAGTGAAGGGAGAGGTATTGAACTGGCATTGTCATTTTGACAAATTTCCGCGGGAAAAGCCACACGAGCGACGTCACACGTGTGTGGCCACGACAACTACCAACGAACTTGAAACTGTCTGTTTCTGTCTCTCTCTCTCTCTCTCTCTCTCTCTCTCTCTCTGTCTCGCTCCCTCTGCTTCGTCTTCATTCTTGTCCCTTCGCTTCCATCAACCTCGCCTCTCTTCTCGCTCTTCACTCCCGTTCCCATCCTTCGCTTCTCTCTCCTCTCTCTCTCTCTCTCTCTCTCTCTCTGAAACTTTCTCTGATCTCCACCTCTCTCTCTCTCTCTCTCTCTGTCTCTCTTCTATCAGCGCAACCGAATCCCTCTGCGGAAAAAAATCACATGAAATGGAGGGCGAGAGAATGGAAGACGACGACAGGGACGCGATCGCTTCCCTGAGCTCCGTCCCTCCGCCGCGCAAGATCCACTCCTACAGCCAGCAGCTCCGCACCCCCTCCTCCTCCCACAAGAAGCGCCACCAGATCCGCAAGCACAGCCTCGACGACGACCGCATCCCTTCCAGCATCGACCAGTTCTACACCAATCGCTCCTCCTCCGATGACGACGCCGACGACTTCTTCCCTTACTCCTCCACCGCCTCCGCCAGCGGTGACGACTCTGATTACGCTTCTCACAAGGCGGCTGCCGGCGACGCCCCCGCCAGGGAGGATCTCCATCCAATGCTGGAGTTCGTCGCGAGTGGCGGCGGAGCAGGGATCTTCCGTGTGCCGCCGCGCTCGGCCGTGCATCCGAGCCGGCCTCCGTGTCTGGAGCTGAGGCCGCATCCCCTGAAGGAGACTCAGGTGGGTAAGTTCCTCAGGAACATTGCTTGTACGGATACTCAGCTTTGGGCTGGCCAGGAGAGCGGAGTGAGGGTTTGGGATCTCACGAAGGTGTCTGAGGTCGGGTCAGGGCTCGGGGGTAGGACCCGGAGAGGCGATGAGGATGCCGCGCCGTTCCATGAGTCTGTGACAACGTCACCCACAATGTGTTTGATAGTTGATTCTGGGAATAGGCTGGTGTGGACTGGTCATAAGGATGGGAAGATCAGATCCTGGAAGATGGACCAGCCATTTGAGCAGGATGCTCCTTTCAAGGAAGGCTTGTCATGGCAGGCGCATCGCGGTCCAGTGCTTTCGATGGTCATGACTTCTTATGGTAAGAGAGTGTGATTGAATGATTCGACCAGCGTACTTGTTCTTTGTGACACTGCTTGTTGTCTTAGTTTTGCATGCTTTTAGTTTGGCCTAGAGAAAACTTGCCAATTAATAATGTGCTCTTTGGTTCTGACTCGGTGCTTGATATTCACATTTCACTAGCTAATATAGGACATTAGGAGTTCACTCGGATATCTGCCCAACCCCCCTTGTAATCAAGACAGAGAGAGCGTAATGGTCACCTTATATATTCTTTTGGCCTCGCGATTTTCCAGTTCAGTTTTGGATGTGCTTGATTAATTTCCCGGCCAAAGTGGTCGCTCATAAAGGTTGACACTGTAGTTATGCAGCATCTGGACGATGGTGAATATTCATTTTCTCGGTTATTATCCATATTGTGCATGTGGCGCATCTCTGGCAATTCAAGTTAGTTGTTTGTACGAAAATATCCCACATCACTTGTCTATGGGGGTCCCATGGTGTTATATTCATGTGGTCCTCCTCTACCAGTTTAAGCCTTTAGGTCCTTTCTAACATGATATTAGTATCAAATTCTGTAGATTTACTCCTTGTGAGGCTCCCCGATTGTCATTTCCACGTCTCCTTCTTAGTCTAGTTTGCACTAGGAAGAAAGCCTTAATATCCCACATTGCTTGTCTATGGGGTTTCAATATGCCTTATATTCATGTAGTCTCCCTCCACCCATCAGCTTAGGTCTTCGATTTAGACATTTAAACAGTTTTCGTACTTGATTTTGTGAACAAGTATGTTAATTTCCAGGGAACTATTTTCAGTGAACTAGAGCAGGCATGATTGACGGAACTTGCTGGTGACATGGAGATGAAAGTAGGTCAATGTGAGGGTCATGTTCAACTGCCAAGTTGAAGGCTTGTTTTGTCAGTTGTAATCATCTATGATTCCAGTCCCAAGTGACTGCAGCATGTGCCCAATCCGAATTTTTTGTAATGTTAAAATTAGAAATGGTTGTATCAGTCAACTGCATCAATTGTGAAGCTCTACTGCTTTTACTGTCCTGTTGTTCTTTCGGAGTTATCTTGCTCTTGAAGGACAGTCTACATGACCAGGAATGGACAGTTTGCTGTTGTAAAGATTTCTGCCTGCATCTGCATTTTTTACTGTTATGATGCATTAGAATTTGAAACTTGCGTGCTGACCTATTAATGTTAATTCATACAGGTGATCTTTGGACTGGATTCGAAGGTGGCGTTATTAAAATATGGCCTTGGGAAACCATTGAAAAATCTCTCTCTCTATCACCAGAGGAAAAACACATGGCTGCTCTACTGGTGGAGAGATCATTCATAGACCTAAAGAGCCAAGTCACCGTCAACGGTGTTTGTAGCATTTCTTCTTCGGACGTGAAGTGCTTATTAGCAGATAATGTTAGAGGAAAAGTTTGGGCTGTGGGAGCACTCTCGTTTTCAAAATGGTATGTGTCTTGAGACATCTCTTCTTTGGGACTGGCCTTGTGTCTTCTCATGAAAATCTCTGGGATAACTAGTTGACAAGGATAATTTACATGAAATGGCTCAAAGAGAAAAGGTAGTAGTCAATTGTCAAACTTAGTTACCGATTCTAGATTGCATGCTGTTCAATTATTATTAGGCTTTCTGGAAGTACTTTTCTGTGGATGATGTTAGTATCTTTCCAATTGTGTGTTGTTTAACTGCAAGATGAATTGGCGGGAAATCTGATTTCAAGGCTAGCTAGCTTAGCTTTTATTTGGATCTTATGTTGAAAAAAATATTGCTTTATGCTCGTAAATATGTAGATATTTTATTTGGTAGCTATTGATTTAAAAAGTTGAATTTGATGCTAGCTAGCTTCAAATTCCCAATATATATTTTTGGGGCTTCTGGATATATGCAGTCAGAGGTTTCAGATGAAGGAATTTAAGAATGGTTAGAAAACTAAAACAGGGATATATGTAGTTTGAGCATTCTAGCATATGAAGACTAATAACATCTTCAAGAGATAATGTAGAAATGATTCGGTATAAAAATCATTTCATGGACAATCATCTTGCTTTTGAAGATATTTAGTTTCAACATGGTAATTGTTTGCAGGAATGCTCGCACTAAAGAGCTTTTGAAATGTTTTAACATAGAGGGTCAGATCGAGAACCGGGTTGATGTTGCTTCAGTACCAGATCAAGCGGTGGAAGATGAAATGAAAGTTAAATTTGTCTCTACATCGAAAAAGGAGAAATCTCAGAGCACTAGTTTTTTGCAGCGGTCTCGTAATGCCATAATGGGAGCTGCTGATGCAGTTCGCCGAGTGGCTACAAAGGGTGCTGGGGCATTTACGGAAGAAAATACCAAGAAAACAGAAGCACTTGTTCAAACTGCCGATGGAATGATTTGGACTGGATGCTCAAATGGTTTACTGGTGCAGTGGGATACACGGGGAACCCGTTTGCAAGATTTTAATCACCATGCTTGTGCAGTTCTATGCTTCTGTACTCTTGGAACACGAATTTATGTAGGCTATATCAGTGGATTAATCCAGGTCTTGGACCTCGAGGGAAATGTAGTTGCAGGGTGGATTGCTCACAGCAGCCCGGTGATAAAATTGGCAGTTGGAAGAAATTATATATATAGCTTAGCCACTCATGGTGGCATACGTGGGTGGAATATAACATCCCCAGGACCTATTGACAACATTATACGGTCAGAATTGGCTGCAAAAGAAGAAATATACACAAGACAAAACAATGTCAAAATATTGGTTGGCACGTGGAATGTTGGCCAGGGAAGAGCTTCTCAGGAGTCGCTTTCATTGTGGTTAGGTTCTGCTGCCTCAGATGTTGGAATTGTTGTTATTGGGTGCCAAGAAGTGGAGATGGGTGCCGGGTTTCTTGCGATGTCAGCCGCAAAAGAAACTGTATGATTTCTTTGACTTCTATTGATGATTGACTATGGGTCAATTGGGCTATGCTTCAAGGTTCTTTTGTTTATTGATAGCAAATGTGAAAAATAGACAAGTCCTCATTCTCTAGGACTTATCCTTCTGGTTACCCAATAAGTCACTCCATCATTTGACAGAGAACACTTGGTGATTGCTGACACCATCAGCCAATTAACGAATTTGATCAAATCCCTTAACGGAAATATCTTTTCTTTCTTTTCTGCAGATATTTCTTAGCAAATAGTTGTTGCAGTTTTTCCATTCATATGATCCTCTAGTCTTTGATGAAACTCCTGAGTCAATTTCTAAGATGGTCCCTCTCAATCATATGAACCTCTAGTTAACTTTGAAGATATGTTTTCTCTTTGCTCCATCTTTTCCTTCCTCATCCACTTGCTGCTTGGCACTTGGGCGCATGCCTGTTCAAGCATGTGTTTGATGCATACTTGTTGTTGGAGTTTTTCTTAAAATGAGTTCTCACATAGTCTGCCCATTTTAGGTAGGGCTTGAAGGGAGTTCAATTGGACATTGGTGGCTGGATACTATTGGGAAGACTTTGGATGAAGGAAATACGTTCGAGCGTATGGGGTCTAGGCAGTTGGCTGGGTTGCTCATAGCTCTCTGGTAAGTCCTTGCAGGATAACTGTAAATGCGATGTTAACGGGTCAATGATTAGGGCATTTTTCCAATTCGGAATACCCAAGCTCTATTTGCCAATCCATGGTACTACAAATCTGACTTCACCTTCGTTGATGTCCTTTAGTTTGTTAGCCCTTATGCCGTATCTCTGGTTTTATTATGTTAGTATTTTGCGAATGCAGCTTAATTTGGTCTTACTTTTTAACTTCCAAATGGTCAACATTCAATATCCCTAACCCCAGATATTTTCCCAATACATCCTAGGGTCTCTGACCTCCTTTTTTTCTGTACTTGGTACAGGGTTAGAAAGAATCTCAGAACACACGTTGGAGATGTTGATGTGGCAGCAGTTGCATGTGGCTTTGGTCGTGCAATTGGTAATAAGGTTTGTCCCATTCCTCCATAAACCTCCTAGTTTATTTGAAGTTAGAGTTTATCATGTTTGCAGAAGCAGACTTAGATAATTTTAAACTCGGAGTTTGTGTACTCTCGATAGCCTCCTACATGACATTCACTGATATGACCATGTCTGGTTGATCAGGGTGGTGTAGGTTTGAGAATCCGTGTCTATGATCGGATTATATGCTTTGTGAACTGTCACTTGGCAGCACATTTGGAAGCTGTCAATCGGCGGAATGCTGATTTTGATCACATCTACCGAACTATGGCATTCAGCCGATCATATAATGTACTCAATGCTGCAGCTGGTATGGTCCCATACCTGATTTTGTCTTGCTATCTTGCCTTGTGCATATATTCATTTTGGCTACTCTATTCTTCTGGCTTGCCATTTGTGCTCTCTGTTGCAGCTGGTGTCTCCTCTTCGGCACAGATGCCTCGCAGTATGAGTGTGAGTAGTTCTTTCAATCATTTACTCTCAAATGGCATTTCTTGCCTTCGTACTCCTCCTGCCACTCAAATGGATATATTTAGATTTATTAGATTGAAGTAACAAGGACTGGTGTTTCACAGAACACGGGTCACAACTCTGAGGAGGGAAGACCTGATCTGTCAGAGGCAGATATGGTGGTGTTTCTTGGTGATTTCAACTACAGACTATTTGGTATATCTTATGATGAAGCAAGGGACTTTGTTTCCCAGAGAAGCTTTGATTGGCTTAGAGAAAAGGATCAACTGAGAGAAGAAATGAAGGCAGGGAAAGTATTCCAAGGAATGCGTGAGGCACTCATCAGATTTCCTCCAACTTACAAGTTTGAACGTCACCAAGCAGGTTTAGGAGGTAAAGGATTAATAAACTAGGACCATAGCTTCTTGCCAGTGTTGCAAAGTACATGGAACCATATAGCTAACCGAAGGTTCCCCATAATGGAGCTCTTGTGCCTGCTTTTTATTAGTTCTTGTTTTGTTATTGGTGTTGAAGGCAGTTGCTTTTATGTATCAGGATATGATTCTGGAGAGAAGAAGCGCATTCCTGCTTGGTGCGACAGAATCCTCTATCGTGACAACCGGTCCTCTTCAGTGTCAGAATGCAGCTTGGAGTGTCCCATTGTCACATCTATATTACAGTACGTTCCACCTCATCTGTGCCTACTTACAATTGGGGAATTCAGTGTAAAATTAATGTTGTTTCTTTTTTGAAGGTATGAGGCTTGTATGGATGTGACCGACAGTGATCACAAACCTGTACGCTGTAAGTTCAGTGCTGAAATTGCTCATGTTGATCGATCAGTTAGGAGACAAGAGTTTGGGAATATAGTGAAATCAAATGAAAACATCAGGACCATGCTAGCAGAAATGCGTTGTGTTCCTGAAACTGTTGTGAGCACTGACAGAATACTTCTGAAGAACCAGGACACTTATGTTTTAAGGATCACCAACAGATGTGTCGATGACAAAGCCGTGTTTAGATTTATCTGTGAAGGTCAGTCTGCTATGAAGGAGGATGCTCATTCATCAGATCAACGTCCAAGAGGTTCCTTCGGCTTCCCACGATGGCTTGAGGTATTTTTTCTCTGCGTTGGCCGAATGAAAAGACCAACAATTAGATATCAATATCGAGAAGCCTCTTCCCGATTAAGCCAAGGATTAGCCATCTAATTAACTTAACTACGTTTGGTAGCAGCCTGACCTTCAGTGGATCCACATTTGGTCCAGCGGTAGGAGGTGTTCCAATTTCACTAGATTATTGCCATCTAGTAACATTCGTCTGATAGTTGATTCCAACACTTCCCATGGTCTCCCCTGTCATATCCTGGAGAATTGGGTTGTATCATTGCCTCAATGGATGTGGTCCCTTCAAATTGTGCGCTCAGCTTAAAGTACCTTGTATCTATATCAACTAAAGTTTTGTAAGACATTATTTTAGCCAGGTATATCTACAATAATGTCTTAGTGTATATCTAAAATAATGTCTTAGTGTATCAATCTAAAAAATTATGCAAGCATGCTTTAAGACATCGGCAAACTCATTCTATGGGTCTTTCTTCTTAAGGGATCCATTTGGTTTCTGATGGAGGAGGAACACTATAAGTGATTCAGGTTATTAGGAGAATATGTGTTCGTATTCCTAGCAAATTCTTACTTTTCCGCTAGTATTCATGAATATCTTTCCTGTAGATACATATCTACCATCCCAAGTTGAGGTAATCTTGTGTTGTATCGCAATACAGGTGATGCCAGCTGGTGGCATAATAAAACCGGAACAATTTGTGGAGGTTTCGGTCCACCATGAAGAATTGCATACGCTGGAGGACTTGGTTGAGGGAATACCACAGAACTGGTGGTCTGAAGATACCCAGGATAAGGAAGTGATGTTAAAGTTGATAATTCAAGGAAGTTGCTCCACCGAAATACAGAGCTACCGGATCCGGGTGCATCATTGCTATTCATCTAAGATGCTTCGTGTGGACTCAAAGTTGACCAGTTCCAGAAAAAGTCAAGGTGGTTCAGTTTACCTGCCTGAACATCGGCAGCACAGCAATTCTACTGACGTTGATGACTTCCGGAATTTGCACAACCCTTGAATGCTTGAGCGGGAAATGGGATATTTGTTTGGGACCTTATGCACCCTTGCCAACTGCACATTCGGTTCTGATGCTGAAGGTTTCCTCAGATTCATGCGAAGCAGGCAATATCCGGATGTAAATACTCAGCTTCTTGCTTCTAGGAGCAGGTTCAAATTCTTTTACCATGCTTTCAGATATTTCTTCAACTAGATTGGTCGTCTTCTAATTCTTTAACTAATGGCATGTTAGTCAAGGCTGTATAATGTTGTCGGCAAAATAGCTCTTTTTTCTTTTATATAATAGAGGTGGAAATGTGGAAAGTAATCGGGAGATAATTTTGGGTGTATGATTATACTGTTTGTGTATAATTCCTGGAGAGATGCAAAATCTTTCCTCAAGTATATGAAAGGAATGACTTTTTGAGCTTCCATTATGTATCTTTTTTCTGTACAGAGCATATTCTATCAGTAAATTGTGCAATTTTCAGCTTTAGCCAGAAAAATTCCGGTTACCTGCTGCGCAATTTGTCTTTCTATTATAATTGGTTCACCTAACTGAAAGATTAAGTCAAGGGCGATAAATTGCTCAAGTCCAGTGGAAGTCATAGGTGTTTTTGTTTTGCAATGGTGGTTTTTTCAATTGGATGATGGGTGTAATCAAAGAAAACATGAAATGTGCTTATTTACATACAAACTAGCATGAAACAAAAAAAATGCAACCCTCGACCAAAAGAACATATTTTAAATTCAGAAACAACTTCTCGGTACAACAATTCCACTGCTGCTGCCTCCAGCATTCTTACAGGAAGAAGTGGCTTGTTTAGTAAGATACGTGAGTTCTATGTTCTGTAATGCAATGCCCCAGCATGGATTCGTCGGGCTGCAAGTGAAATTCATCGCAACCTGTGTGGCCGATGTTCCTTTGATGTTCTTGTACGTAACTCGGCTAATCTTCACTCCTGAATTCTGCAAAGAGAATAATACGAGTGAAATAAATGACAGAAAAAAAGTCAAGTGAGGTCGACGAGAACTTGTTAGAATCCTGGTCAACCAAATTTTATCCAATTCAAACGAATATCTTCTTCGATTAAGATCTGCTGGAGGGTTAAGCAAGTACCTGATTAGGGCAATTTGTGCTGGGACAGTAATTTTGGTCTATGATGATGGGGTTGAACACATTTTTCATGAGGATGTTCCTGAAAGAAATGGTTCTAGCAAATCCATTGCTTGGCCTTGCCCATGATTTGATCCTCACTCCATTCTGAGTTCCTGTGAAAACTGCACCTGTTACTGTCACATTCTCAACTCCATCTTCATTCGCATTCACTCCCAGACTTCCAACACTGCATTTTGTTTTTGTCGAATTCCACACGTTAATATTTGTTCATGTACAACAACACGAAAATTACAAGAAATTTAGTAGATCAGTTGGGCTACTGATTTCGGTATTGGATAGTATGCAGTTACCCGATGTTGCGAACACGAGAATATTGAACCACATTCTACAGAATATAGTAAATTAGAGATACCCTCAGTCCTTTTGGAGGTAAACTATTTTACAGAGAAATCGAATCGATGATAACAGAAATAAAACCGCTCCATACTGAAAACTTGACAGGAATCAAAAGTATATCGATCTCTTCTTTTGTAAAGGATTTTATTTCGGTGTACCTGATGCCGTGCCCGGGGCCACAGACAATACGCTTGATCCAGACGTTCTTGGAGCCTGGACCGATGGAGATGCAGTCGTCGCCGGTCATGATGGAGGAGGAGACAACGGTTACTCCAGTGGAAGAACTGATGTGGATGCCATCGGTATTGGGGCTTTGTGCCGGCGCTCTTATCTTCACGTTCCGGATAAGCACATTCGCGCTGTTGGCGATCGCGATGTGAAACATTTGGCTGTTCATGGAGGTTATGCCACTGATCACGACATCACTCGACCATTGGAACGATATCGACTACCCAAAAGACAAGGAAACAAGCAATATGATTATTATGTGTCATTTGGGCAGCTAATTAACCATTACTGCAATATGTCGAAAACCACCAAGCAAGTCAGGAGGTGTTTACATTCGCTTAACCATATGACGATTGTCATTTGCTGATCATTAGCAAATAACGAGGCCGATATGTCAATCACACTACAAACTAGCAAGAGCAGTAGCCAAATAATCAAAGAATAGAAACTCAAGCGGAATGAAAATCAATCACTATATAATATATGTACCATGCATGCGCAAGTTAATCCACACAAAAGTTGGTATAACTCACCATAGCTCCCACGGGGCAACTCTTGCCAGAGCTCCTGCAAGCCCAGTAACCAGAACCTTGTGCATTGAGAGTCCCTCCATAAACCTGAACCCTTGTCACCTTAATGAACAATATCCAATACCCAGAATTCCCCAAACTCCAGTAATTTGATGGCGCTACCAGGGTCCCTGCGATCTGAAACAAGATCCTACTCTTGCATGGCCCGGTGAACACCACCGGGCCCAGCACGAAGTTGCCCTGCGGGACGTAGACAGTGGCCGGCGCAGCCGACGTGCAGGCCGACGACCACGCTCTTTGGAACGCTTGGGTCGAGTCGGACCTCCCGTCCGGCTTCGCTCCGTAGCTCAGCACGTTATACACGGCCGCTTCTGATTGTCTTAGAGACGTGGCCACAATGAGAAAGAATGAAACCAGGAGAAGCCATGAACTGTTTGTGGAGCTATTAATCGCGACGAACGACTTCGCCATTTTCTTGAAGATTTGATGGGAAGTGTCAACGACGAGTTAAAAGAAGAGGAGGAGGCTACTTATAACCCACGGTGTGGTATGTCATAAGATGCGTCTTCACATGTTAATATGCTAATATCGCATTATTATTATGGATTTTTATATTTCCATTGATGGTGCATGTATATAATGAGTAGAGTACAAGTGAATTTGATGCTACGCTCACGTTATTACTTACTGGACGTAATTGCATGCGACGTGCGGGGGTTCTGGGCTGTCTTTTCTTGCATAAATGTTCATGTGATATGTGCTTTGAGGAAGTCCATGTGAGTGAGCTGTATCAAATAACATGGCCAAGATGAAAGTTTGCGAACCGAGCATTGATGGTTGAAGGCAAGAACGTGATGCAAACTCGGAGAAGCACATCCTGGAGGAGTCAGCCGATGAAGTTTGCATATTGTTCAGGAATAACGATCACAAGGTGTCACAGATCATAAGCCACTTAGACAGGACGATGCGGAATACGTTTTATATCTTCAAGCTTCCACGCCTAGCACTTGATAGGGGGACAAAACCTTAAAATGCACCTGATACATGTTCGATATGAGGATTTGCGGAAACCAAAGACACCAAAAGAAGATATACAGATAGAAGGGTCGAGAAATCGACCTCGACATGCTTGTCCTAGTACCATCCAGGAGTCAAGTGCGTGGCGCGGCGGTTCGTTTCGAAAGTTTGAAGTTATCAAAGAACGACGGTGGACACGTGATATCTCTGGTCCTGGAGACAAGGTAGACAACTGTGTGAGAAGTTGCTTAGCATCGGAGTCTCTTGACATCGCCAAGGAATTTAATGCGCATGTTCTAGTGTTCCTTCGATGATGGATCACACACGCATGAGCTCACTTTCGTGTAGTCAGACGTTCAAGTCCACGTAGAGGAAGGCCATGTGAGACACGAAAAGATTCCGGAGAAGAAAAAGGGGCGCCAATCTTTGCAACCGTACAAGCCACCATATAAAAGACATTTTTTTTAAAGAAAAAGGGGCAAAGCTCGAGTAATACGTTAATACTTGTCTAACAAAGCTTAAACCGGACTGATCTCCTATCTATAGGGGAAGCAAACCTAGCGGTGACCTATCTAATGCTGGAATAACATTTACATCACATGACTGAATGATCCAATTTGTTAACCAATCTGCACACAGATTTCTTTCCATAAAAGACAACCCTTTTTAACTAAAATGGAGTGTTTAACCAAGGTGACGAAATATCTTATCAACCTCGAATATAGGATAAGACATGAGTCAAAGTTCGGCTCGATGGCCTAAACATGAATTGTTTGCACTCGGGGGTGTGTGAAATCAAATCCTTTGTCATGCGCCTAATCCATAAATACTAGTCTTTTCCTCAACTACTACCTCAATAAATTGTATTTGACAGTCGCAATACACAATTTTGACTTAAACAAACATCTTGCAGTGGCGCTGCGATGATGGTTTATACACCTACGGCTAAAATTAGTAATTATGGCTCAATTCAAACATTCTGTAACGAGTGACGAGCCCTTATATTAACCCTTAAAGGGATACATTGATCGTCCCTACTCACGCTTTTACTTTATCAAACAAGATTTTAATCAAACAGCCAATGTGTCTGAACCCGGATGGACCAGCCGGTTCAACTAGATTGAACCGGTCGTTCTAAAATAATCCAGTCAAACCCATCAAAACAATTGGTCTAGACCGAATTAAATTCAGTTGGACCGGTGTTTGGTTTCATTTTGGGTTTCTATGAGGCTCATGGTCATAGCTCAAATACATACGATGGGCCACTTCTCAGCGAAACCATTTCTTCTTTGTTCTTGTTCTGTTGGTTCAATGAGTTAATAGTTTTTCTCCCCCTAGATTTTAGATTTTAACCCTAAATCTTCAAATTTTTTAGAACTTTTAGATGGTTTTCTAATCATGCTGACGTAAGCACATCGACCGGATCCACAGCCAAACTTAGAAGATATTGAAATGTCAATCCGTTAAGACCATGGAACCGTATTGAATCGTAAAATTCCAACCTCTTCTTTTGATTTAAGTTGAGCTTTCTGCCAAAAGTGGTAAATCACTAGTTGGACTGTAGATCTTGCGATCTCAGCTACGCGCTAACCCACCTCTTCTTTGATTTAAGTTGGGCAAAGTATCCTTAATACTCCAAAGACTCGAGCCCACTTCATGAAAAGGGAAAATGGGCTTACTCACGAAGAGTTGACCTAAACATAGTCTTGCTCCAAATGAAGGATTTTGGATCATATGGCAAACTTGACGAGGATAACAAAATTGATGAAAGTAAAAAGGACAATGAGAGGTTTTGTAACATCGATATGCAAAATCAATTTACTAAATGATGTGTCGGGTTGTGGGCGAACCTTTAAACAATAACCAAGAGAAGTATGACACGTCACTTAGTATACAACTTTTGTAGACCAATCATAATAAAAAAAAATATTTCTCAAATAAGAACGCCTATGATAAAAAAAAATAACGTGAACTGTGGAGAATACTGCTAATGGCTTATTATTAATCTATATGTGGGTAATGCCTCTAACTTATGACCCACTAAACAGAGGTATGGTCAGAGGAAAATATTACAATTGCTTATTAGCATTTTTTGTTGGTGTGCTTTTGTGGTTGTCGTTGTAGGCGTGCCTTCAATATTATATGGACTTTAGGTTCCATTTGTTCCACGAAGAATGGACTTTGTTGGAAAGTATTTTGAAAAGAACTTCTTTTTGAGGAAAATGATTATATTTGGCAATACCTTACAAATAATATGGAAATCATTTTCCGACATTTGTTGCAGGAAAATTATTAAACGCTAGGCGGGGAATCGGGGCCGTTCATGCCTATGCAGGCAAAGTGAATTAACTTTGTAGGATTACGTTACAAGATGATTATAACAGCCAATATCCGAAATATCAGAAAACTGAGAATGCCCGTTACATATCTATGCAGGCTTTCTGTTGTACAACCCTACGGATGTATCTATATCATCAACTTTAAGAAACGAATTGAGCAGAAAATATATATATTGCAGGTGTTAGACAAACCATTTTCCCCCAAAAGCTTTTTCAGCGAGGAGACGGGCTAACAACGAATTCATGAGACTAACGACCGGAGCACCAAATGAACAATGGAAGAGCAGAAATGGTCAATGCCCCGAGCCTTATTTACGGGTAAAAGGACGGTGCATGAGGAACCATGTTTGTCCTCCTCCATCCACAAATCCAACATGCGTTGTCGTGTGGCTTTAGGAGCCATAGTACATCTTGCTTCACACTACTAATTCTTGACTAGAAGAAGAAGAAGAAGAAGATCCTATCCCCAGTGCTGGTGGCTGATATAAAGTGGGAGACTCGAATGCGGCGAGTGGAAGCTCTGGCACAGGGACTTCTAGCTGAAGAAACCTGATGATTTGTCCTGCTTTTGGCCTTCTCTTGGGATCTGGATGCACACACCACAGCCCCACCATCATCAAGCATTCCATTTCCTTCCTATCGAAGCTCGAGCCCAGCTTCTCGTCCGCTGCTTCAAGCATATTTCCAGCGAGGTAATCACAACTCAATATGACAATATTGATTATGACAATATATGGAAGTATAATCACAACTCAATATTATGCAACAATTAAGTAGAATTAACCACTAAGCACATATGCATATTTACATTCTCTCCCCCTTTTTGTCATAATCAAAAAGTGATAGTAATGGAAAGGGTATCACGTAGAGAATATAAATTTAACTCATCTTCACATACTATCTTCAAAAAAATATTTGACATGAAACACAACCTTAAAAAAATATCATCTTTCGCGAACATAACATATATTCAATATAGCTCATGTTCTGAAGAATCAAATATCATATATATCAACGAACACGTATGCACATAATAAATTTCACAATCTTTTTGTCATGAAAAAACGATAATATAAATAAGAGATTCGTTAATGACAAAAAGTAAGAAATACTAACCTGGATTGTGTAGAACTTAGCAAGTTCTAACATACATTACCTTTTCTTTCATAGTAATCAAGAGTGGGCAGAAATTAAATTGATTTTCATACTTGATTTACGCTCCCCCTCAATTTGATACCATTTTGAGATGATTCTCCCCCTTTCTTTTGCATTTTTCCACTTTTTGTTTTTCTCCCCCTGTCATCCAGACAGCTTTTGCAAATAACTTTCATTGCAGCTTGTGCACTTTGAACAAATTGTTGTTCCTCTATTTTCTTTGTAGCAGGAACATCCGCCACATTTGTTTGCATTTTGAAATTCGAGAAAGAAATTTGTTTTCTTCCATCAAGCTCGTCTCGGATTCAAATTGCATAAACTCAACAAACCTTTTGCACAAATTTGCAGTTAAAGATATAATATCTCACATAATATGTAATGCATTTTCTTTAGCAATTAAAATAATATCAAATATTTAAACCTGAAGCAACTTATCCTTTCGTACGACGCATTAAGCGTTTGCTCATCGTGTTTTGACATGTCTCCAATAATTTGTCAGAATACTGCACAAAGTGGAATTTTCTTTATCCTTCGAAAATATTGCAAAATCTCCACGATTTTGGGATCAAGCTTTCCAAACTTCACAAGGAAAGATTCTTTTACATCCTACAAATACTTGTAAGAGAGATAATAATCTTTGCAAAATATAGAGTATGTCACGTACATACCTTGCTCTGATTTGCGGATCAAACTTGCTATTTAAAAAAATCTTCTAAGAATATAGCAAGTGATTCAAGATTGTAGGAATTTTCCTTAAGCGTGAATCTCATAAGCATAAAGATTATATGACATTAACGAATTTCGCAAAAGGAATGTAGATATTTCAAGCATTAAATTTATGCAACATCTTACACACATGGCAATAGAAATTACTGATTCATATCCCAATATGCATGTGCATAATATACCTTTCCTTTTTAGAAAAGAATTCCTCACTTCTTTGATTGCATCAAGATCTGCGTAGGTTTACAATTACGATTCCTTTGTAAACTTGCCTGCACTTTACTTACCCATTTTTCTTTCTCTTTTTCTTATTCCTTGCAAAAAGAGCAATCTCATCTATTCTTTGGTACCCAAATATGCTTGGGTCCTTTTTGGTTAGAAGAAGCATCAAATCTCCAATTGATTGTCTTGGATTTCTTCCAATCAGTTGGACATTGTTGCTTATAATGATTAGGATCACTCGAGTTCGAGCAATTATAATATTGAAATCCAATAGGCTTGACAAATTGCTTACCAAAATGATTTCTATAATGCTGGATTGAAGGTCTACGCTTTAATCTCTCCTTAACCTTTGGAAAGTCATTCTTGATCTCATTTTCATTTTCGAAACTGAGGCCGGATTTGTTGTAATAGGGGACTCGAGTGGATAGAACATGCTCCAATGTCTTTGAGCCAAGAGCAAATTTTTTGCAAATCTTCGAAATTTCTTCCTTATAGGAATCAACTTCTTTTTGCAAATTATCCTTCTCTTCCTTGACAGAGGAATTCTCCTTTTCAAGCTCAATGATCCTTTTCTCATTCGTAATATTTTGTTGCTTCAATTTAGAGACTTCCTTTTTCGACTCGGAGATCTTCTTTAACGCATTCTCATGTTCCGCGCATAACTCTTCAAAAAGATCATCATCATCGAGAATAGGATCTGAACAAATCACCTCATCTTCTTCGGATTCAATGTCCGCCATTAAGCATAGATTTCCTTGCTCATAGATTTCATCATCGCTGGATTCAGACTCTGTGTCGTTCCATGTTTCGGCCTTTAGAGCTTTCTTCTCCTTTTCGAATGTCCCTTTCCTTTTCTTGAATAAAGGACAATTGGGTTTTATGTGACCCATTTTCCTGCACTCAAAACATATTATATCCTTACCTTCATTGTCATCTCTGTTCTTAAAATATTGTCTTTCTCCAGATTTCTTTGTTGGCTTCTTCTCTTTGGGGTTTCTTCTCTTTCTCACAAGGTGTTGAAATCTTTTGATCAGCAACTTCATCTCCTCATCGTCGTCTTCTTCATCTCCTTCAAAATCTGTTTCATCAGAATCAATGTTAGATTTTAAGGCAACTAACTTCTTACATTCTGGATCTTCTTCATGTATACGTTCTACTTCATATGATTGAAGAGTTCCAATCAGTTCATTCACTGATAGTGGCATGATCCTTTGAGTCTCTCGAAGTGAGATTTTGATGTTGTCCCACTGCTTTGACAGTCCTCTCAAAAGTTTGTTGACTTTCATAGCATCTGAGACTGGTTGTCCTTGATATGCAAGACCGTTTACTATGTCAGCAAATCTGTCATACATATTAGCAACTGATTCTCCTGTCTTCATTCTGAAAGATTCATATTGTCCAAGCAACAGATTGATCTGTGTTTCCTTCGCTCGATCTGTTCCTTCATATGTGGTGTAGAGGGTGTCCCAGATGTCCTTTGCTGATTCACAAGAAGCAATTTTCTTATACTCAACAGGTGATAAAGCACAATAAAATGAATAAATTGCTTTTGAATCTAAAGCTTCTCTTTTTGTTATCTCAGTTTGAGATAATGAAGGATCTGTTGATTTGCTTTCATCTTGCTTCTCTTTTGAAGCATATACGGAATGTTTTGGATTGACTCCTCTGATGACAACATCCCATTGCATGTGATGAATTGATTTGATGAATGCCTTCATCTTGTTTTTCCAGACGCTATATTTTTTGCCATCGAAATATGGTGGCCTGGAATTGCTATGTCCTTCAATGAGACCTGGAGCACTCATGCTAGCCATATAGATCGTTAGCTCAGCAGTAAAACATTTCAATAAACGAGCAACCTGCTCTGATACCAATTGATGTAGCTAGTAAGGATCACCTAGAGGGGGAGGTGAATAGGTGATCTAAATAAATTCTTTACCAATTTAAAGCGGAAGTAAAAGATCAAGAACAAAGTCTGAACAACAAGCAGATTCTGATCAGACTTTGTGACAAATTTTCTTGTGAGCAGTATAAATAATATAATAAGATATTAGAGATAGAGAAAACTGCACACAAGTTTATAGTGGTTCGGCTTATAGTAAGCCTACGTCCACTCTCCCACGCTAACAGCCTACTGGCTGGATTCCACTAATCAAATCAATGAGAAGTTACAGCAAGTTGTGCCGCTTAAACCCAAGCACTTCTCCCCGAAGCTGGTGCTGCTTATACCAAGCCGATATATCACACTATCTCACACCTAAGCACACACTTATAATACTGTCTATACCTCTCAAATGATTACACGTTTAAGCTCACGAAAGACAAGAGATTGAATCGGAGTATGCTCAGACTTTGGACTTGTTGATTCTTGATTTCGTTTTTTCTCTTCTGCTCCTCGTTGATCTCCTTTTATACTCCTCAACTTCCAAACTAGCCGTTGGACAGTCTTCAGAGGATCATCTTCCAATATTCACCTTTGGACAGATTTGTATAAAATGGATTGAGTAGCCGTTGGTTGATAAAATTTGAATCCCGCTGATTCTGGTCGCCCATACAATCAGAATCTTGGTTTTCATAAGTAGAGCTTTATCCGTTGTAATGCATACTTGTCATAGTATTTGATTGTCAATCAATTATAGCCTTAGATTGAAACAATCAAAACTTTCCTTCTGTGAAATCCATACCAGATCACTAGCTGTTATGTTTCGTTCTGAATGAGTTTTGCTTCTGCGTTTGAAAGACTTCTGCGTTTGCGTCTGCATAACTTCTGCGTCTACGTCTATTTCAGAACTTAGATTAGTGTGGGTCTTCGGTAAAGTCTGAACTTCTCATTCTGAATTTGAACTTTCTCGTTCTGAGTCTGAACTTCTCGTTCTGAGTCTGAATCTCTTTTGCTTGAAGTTCTTTCACAATCTGAACACGAACTAGATCAAGATTGACATATGCTTTTTTCCAAAAATAACTTCCTGAATCAAAATACTTCAAAGCATTTATCAGACTTACAAAACACTCATGGACAGTTTTGTCAACTTCAAAATCTATTGGGAATTTTCCTTAACAATGTAAACGACATACCAGATTCTCCCCCTGAGCAACAAACCCAGGTGGTTGCTCCATATAGACTTCTTCAGCTAAATCGCCATGTAAAAAGGCATTTTTTACGTCTAATTGATGAAGATGCCAACCAAAGTGTGCTGCTAGGGATATAAAAACACGAACAGACGGAATTTTGGCAACAGGTGTAACAGTCTGAATTTTCGATCCTTTTCCCGGGATTTAGGAAATGAATTTGATCAATGCACTTATAGTGAGATCTCACCCGGAAATGCGCATTCACGAGATGCTAACCTTAGGGGTAGGGCCGTTACGGGATTGAGTTCGCACGACCAAAGAACTCGACCTGGGTTCGATCTTCGACCATATGGATTGACGAGGGAATGTTTTGAGCCAACCGAGACCGGTCTACTTGATTGATCGTGTCCGAAGGGAACTAGCGACAGACCCTCGCAATTATATGACAACCGAGGTCGTCCCGGGTGGAGTAAACTTAAACGTGATTTGACTTAGTGTCGGTCACGGGTCGAGAGCGCGTAATTCCAGAGAGCCACTCGTTAGCCAGAGATAAGCTAAAGTCGCGATTGTTCAATTTTAGTCATTTCTTAGAATTCGGGCCCGGGAATCGAGAATTTTGAAAGTGACAATTTTGGACGGCCGATGACGTTTTTGGCTTGGCCAACCTTGGGGCCACCCATTTTGCAAAAAAATGGAATTTCGGTCCGGGGCCGAAAAAATTACGGTTTTGCCCCTGTGGGCACCGAGGCTGGATTCGGAGGCCGTTTGAGGTTATTTTTTGCGGCCAAGGTCATTTTGGGGTGGCCACGTACATTTAGAGTGGTTTTGGCCAAAAATTGGAATTTCGACAAAAATTGGAAAAATAATATTATTTTATTCCCGAGACTTTGACGTGGATTTTCGAGGGCTTGCGCGATGAATTTCGCGATTCCGACGCCATATTATGTTGGCCACGTACATATGGAACACGTATGTGCGAAAATTGGAATTTCGGTTCGGGATCGGAAAATTACGAAAATGCCCCTAGGCCATTTTTGATTAATTCCGAAAATTGGATTTAATTTTGGGATTAACCAAGGTGAGTTAAGGCTAAACCAGGTCTGGTCAACCATGGTTAGGGACAAAAGACCATTTCACCCCTAAATTATTGGATTAGATCAAATGTGGGCCCTTGGATCAAGGGCAAAATTGTCCAATGGGCTTAGATTGAGACACATGGATTCCACTCACACCATCTTTGACCCATTTGACCAGACCATCTCTCTCTCGTGAAGACCATTCAGCCATTTCCCCCAAAATTTTCTCTCTTTTCCCGTTTCCATTTCTGCCGTGAGCACGTTTACGCTCAAACCAGACTGCATTCACGCGAACAGTTACCGGCCAGTCTTGCCCTGAGCCAACATCACCATCAACCATTTCCACCTCACAGCAGCCATCACGGCCCGGTTTTTGTCCAAAACAGCCTTGTTTCTCTCTTTTTCTCTTTCCCGGTTTGCAAACGATGCAGCGGAGCTTCGCGGAGCTCCGATCGCCGTTCCGTCGACACCCAGCCCGTCCACCTCGCCGTACGTCGCCATCCAGCCTGATGCAGCGGCTGCTGTTCACCGTCCGTACGGATCGTTGTTCACGCCGGGCCGTACGGACGCTGCGCGGTGCCACCGGCACCTCGCCACCGCCACTCCCGGCCATCGGTGCGGTGTCCGTACGGAAGTACTATTCACCGCCGTACGGGGGATCACTGTTCACGCCGTCCGTACATCGCCGGCGACGCTGCTGCCGCTGTCCCGACCCGTTCCAGCCCCGTTCTGTCTCGCCTTTTTGGGTAAGTGTTTTCCCAAATGTCATTTAGGACCTCGGGTATTTCTAGACTCGTTTGAAGTTCGGTTTAAGTGATTTTAGGGACTGTTTGTGGCTGTTTCGTAGGTCAGTCTTCGGGACTAAGTCGGGGTTGAATGTTTGGAGGTTGTGGGCCGATTGGGCGACGAAATTCGAGGTTTAGGATTGCTGAGTTAGGGCTGTGATGTCGAGGATCGATTGGGAATTAAATAGGTGATTAATTGGAAATGTATTGGCTTGATTGGGTTTATCGGATTAATTGTGTAGTTTGCTGTCATTGGCTTGTTCTAGTTTGTGCTTGGGCCGAATGTGATGTGGTGCTATGCCGTGTGTGTGGCCGTGAGGTGTGGTGGCGTGGACATGTGAATGTGCATTGAGTTCGTGTGCCGAGTGTGGGTGATCATGTGGTGTTCGTGTGATGAGAATGCGTGTTTGTGAAGTGTACATGAGATGTGAATTTGGTGCGTGGCTATGTATGTGTGAGGCGTGTATGTTTGGCCGTGCGTGTGCTGGTTGTGTGTAAGTGTGGTTTGAGTGGAACGAGGATATGGAAATGTGAGATTGGTTGGAAAGGATCCGTCCCGAGGCGTGTACGTTTACGCGGGACGATACCGTCCTCGACGAGGTGACGATGCCCTGGCCGACGAGGTGTCGATGCCTGACGTGGTCAGAAGATCGTTGGCCTGATGCGTTTTACGCGGGCGCGGTAGAAGGAAAGTGTGTGTAGGATTCCGTCCTGAGGCGTGTACGTTTACGCGGGACGATGCCGTCCCTGATGAGGTGACGATGCCCGGCCTGACGGGGTGACGATGCCTGACAAGGTCAGAAGACCGTTGGCCTGATGCGTTTTACGCGGGCGCGGTAGTGGTGGAAAGGTAGAAAATGAGTGGGATTTGGCAAGACAAGCGAGGGGATTGTGGAAAGTGACGCATGGTGTGAGTAGCGTGCGAGTGTGTTTGTATCGCGCGATGTGATGCTTAATTATGGGGTAGAAACTGCTAGGCACGGTATGGGACGTGCCCAAGTGGTTTCGTCTTATAATTGAGGCACGCGCGTCCGTGATTCCTTGCCGTGATGTGTTGGCCGTGTTATTGTCTAACGTGCAGAACGTGCGTGATGGATTCCGGTAGGGTCGCATGTGATTGTTAGTTTGGCCGATCGTTGTGTGTTATGTGTGTTTTCGTCTGGCGGTACGTGAGTGCCTACGTGGGGTTTGGGGTTGTACACTTATTGAGATTCGTCTCACGGTTGTATAACCGCCACTTTCAGACCCCCGGCCCTAAACCCGGGAAGTGCGCCTTTTCTTTTTGGAAGTTCGGGGAGCTGCTGTTGGTGCCCAGTGGAGCTGCAGGTGAGTTCTAGAGATTCAAGCCAGAGATTCAGAAGCAGACTGCAGGAGGGCGATCCTTAGGTTTTTCCTTAGGATTTTGGGGGTTGTGTAAATCGGGTTGACCCATAGGGAAGTTAAGTTAACCAGACCCTGATATTTTGTTAACGGTGATTTCGGATGCTAGTTTGTTAATTATGCCTGTAATATGATGTATGTATATTTGGTGTTGTATGAATATGTGGTTGCTGGATTGTTCTGTTGTTCTACCCCGTTGTCGTCATTATTTGTCCGGGGTTTTATTATTCGCTTCCGCATGTGACTCTGATGTTTGGGTTGGGTCGGCGACGTTCCTGGGACGTCGCATCATTTCGACCGGAGCAGGGGATGTCGCGAGCTCGATGGGGTTCGGGGCGTGACAACAGGTGAGAAAGTATCATCATAATCAATACCATATGTTTGAGTATATCCTTTGGCAACCAACCTAGCTTTCAATCGATCAAGGGTACCATCAGGGTGAATCTTAACAGTAAAAACCCAACGACAACCAACAGGTTGTTTCCCATTAGGTAAGGGAGTGAGTTGCCAAGTACGATTCTCAAGAAGTGCCTTCATTTCATCTTCCATGGCGTGCCGCCATCTAGGATGAGCAAGAGCTTCAGCAACACTGCTAGGCACAGAGATAGAGGACAAAGAAGAGACAAAGGTAGAAAAGGTAGGAAACAAACGATCATATGATATGAAATTGGACATGGGATGATGAGTACGAAGACAGGAAGAAAGATCAGAATAGTGAGCATAGCGATCCCTAGGACGACCAACACAAGATCTTGTACCTTTTCGAAGAGCAATGGGTTGATCAGGATCGGAGGATGGTGCGACAACTAGTGGAGGAACAGATGAATCACATGTTTGTGGGACCTATACCATCATGGTAGGAACTGCATTACGCTGATGACATGTGCGCTCAGCAAACTGAAATCCTGTTGATGGTGCTGGAGGTACAGAGAGTGGAGGAAGTGCAGGGAGGACACACTCACTACTCTCAGTAGCCACCACAGGTATAGATTTAGTATCATAATAAGCCTGATCCTCAAAGAAAGTTACATCAGTTGACACAAAAAGACGACGACGAGTAGGACTATAACATTTATAGCCCTTTTGAGTACGAGAATATCCTACAAAGACACATTTCTCGACATGAGAATCTAACTTATCTAAGCCAGGAGTAAGACGATGAACAAAGCAAACACAACCAAAGACACGCAAAGGTAACGCAAAGGGGGGATGATCCGGATGTAAGATAGAAAATGGTGTCTCCCCCTGAAGAACAGAAGTTGGAAGGCGATTAATTAAGTAACAAGCTGTAAGTACAGCATGACCGCAAAAATGTTTAGGGAGATGCATATGAAACATAAGACATCGAGCAACATCAAGGAGATGACGATTTTTGCGTTCGGCTACACCATTTTGTTGTGGAGTGTTTGAACATGATGTTTGATGAATAATACTATGAGAATCAAGGAAGGATTTAAAACCAGTAGTGGAGGCAAGATATTCTTTTGCATTATCTGATCGTAAAGTTTTAACATAGATATTATACTGATTCAATACTTCATAATAGAATAGGCAAAAGCAATGAAAAGTCTCAGTACGATCTTTTATTAAAAATAACCAAGTCATTCGGGAAAAATCATCCACGAATGTAATAAAGTATCTGAAACCAAAAGTATCAGAAATACGACACGGACCCCACACATCTGAGTGAACTAACTCAAATGGACTAGAAACACGACTCTGAAAGCGAGAAGGAAAAGATGCCCTATGATGTTTACCGAACTGACAAGCTTCACATTGAAATGAACTCACAGACACAGACTCTGGAAATAAACGTCGAAGAATGTTCGGTGGTGGATGACCAGCTCGACAATGCATGCGATACACATCAGATAATGTTCGCTTTCCAACTGCAGCAGCAACCATCTGTTTATCAAGATAGTACATGCCATTTGATTCATGTCCCCTACCAATCATCTGTCCAGTCCTCAGATCCTGAAAAACACAACGAGACGCGGAGAAGGTTACTGAACAATTCAGTTCCTTGGTCAATGAGCTAACAGAAATCAGGTTATATGGAGATTTGAGGTGTAAGACAGATGACAAAGAGAGAGAAGGACTTAATTAAGCAACTCCAGTACCATTAACATGAGATTGGGAACCATCGGCTAATGTAACAGAATTAGACACACTAGGAGATGTAGAATGAAAAGAAGACAGTAGCTTAGGGTTATCCATAATATGATGAGTAGCTCCAGAGTCTATGACCCAGGAGTCTGACAATGTAGACATTAAACAAGATGAACTACCTTGGGAAGTCTGTGCCAGAGTTGCAGTGGGAGCTGAAGAGCCTGTCACCTGTTGAGAGCGAACCCATGCATCATATTCAGCTCGCGACAATGTGATGGTGTCACATGTACCATGCACAGTAGGAGGTTCTGGTGATGCTAATGCTGGAGAATCAACATATGCAGCAACAGTAGGTCGGAGCTCAGGATGAAGATTGTAACAATAAGCCTCTGTATGGTCTATTCTCTGACAATGGGTGCAATAGCGAGAGCCACGACCACCAATACTACCATCACGACCACCACGACTACCATCACGACCACCACGACCAGCAATCATAGCAAAACCTCGTCCACGACCCCTATAACCGTGACCTCAGGTTCCACGTCCAATAGTGCCATGAGAAACCATAGCACTAGTCTCCAAAGCTGAGGTTGAAATCTTCTCAGTAGGCGTCGAACGAAGAGCCCGAGAGAAAACCTCATCTACTGTAGGAAGAGAGCTCTGAGAAGTAATTTGTTGACGTAATGAAGAATATTCAGGTCCCAAAGCCTTGAGAAATAGTATTACCCGAAGATCCTCTTGTCTTTTGGTAAGAGTGGCGGCATTGTCTGAAGCTGGAAGATAAGTGTCCAACTGTCTACATAAAGTCGTGAAACGAGCATAATATTCAGATAATGACTGATCTCTACGTTTAAGATCAAAGAGTGCCTCCCATGTATCACAAACTCGTGTCATGTTATTTTGTCCAGAATACAATAAGGCACATTTATCCCAAACCTCCTTAGCTGTGTTACATTGAATAAAATGAGGACTAATCTTCGAGTCCATACTATTCCATAACAATGTACGTATCAAGGCATCACCAGCAATCCAATCAGCAACCTTACTCTGATCTGATGGGGCTTCAGACGTAAGATAATCCAGTTGTTTGGTAGCAGTAAGGTAAACCTCAACAGCTTTAGACCAGGATGCATAATTGTTACCATCTAACTTGACTGAAGTCAATTGTAAATGTGGTAATCCAACAGAGGATGCAGCAGTAGCCATTAATAAGCTAAATATATGATTGAACCCACAAACAATGTCACAACAACTAAGACTTCAACTCCAATAACAGTCTCCAAAACACAATCAGCCAAACGTAATCACCAATATGAGGGTTCAATCGAATCACAACTAGTCATGACAATTCATGGAAAAATCATATAACCATCGAGTCAATGTTGAAGAGTAACCACTTTCATAAGAGAGGACTGAATATTCCGAGGTACTGTAGCTACTGGACTGTGGTCATCGCTGCATTGGATAATATAGCTCCTGTTCTGTTTTTTTTTTTTTTGGAAAAACCTAGCTACTGTTCACAGTAGCCGCACGACCAGAAACAGGGGCGCCTTCATCAGAACTTGAACACAATACTCGGTGGAGGAATGCCGACCGACCAATAACCCAATGCAATTGTAATTCTCCACGACCCACAAACACCACCGATTAAAAGACCAACCATTACCTAAAATTCACTTCAACACAATACCCATGAATCTCAAAAAGAGAGGAGGAAACCCTCTTAATTCCAAACTCTATCATTGCCGACAAGTTTCCTCAGTGCACCACAACATCCGACACCCACAACATCCAGCGGCATCCAGTGCAATACTTTAACAAAAGCGACTTCAGGTATTCATGTGTTGGCCAAAAGATTACAGACTTGGTGACAGATGGATCAGATTAATTCATGGGGAGACGAAGAATCCAGCAACCATAGTCAGTGATGGCGAGGCAGTGCAAGCAGAGACAACGAGTAGTGTCGCACGAGCAACGCGCGAGCAGAAGAAGAGCACGCGCGAGCGTGAGGTTCGCACAAGCAGAGCGCGAGGATCACGCGCACGAGGGGATCGCGCGCACGAGGGTCGCATGAAGGTGGAGCCCGCCGCGGTGGCGGCGGCGACGATGGCCGACTATTCCGGCGGCTAGACGACGGCGGCAAGTGGACTAGGGTTAAGAGCGAAGCTCTGATACCATATTTGAGAGGATAATAAATTGTTTCTAGTTTCTATTCAATGAAGGAATTACAATATATATGCTTAACATAACGTGAAACCCTCTGAACACAATATTACAATTCTACCCTCCTTATCATATTTCTAACAATACTGAAGCTGGAAATACTTTTGCTGTGCCAATACTAAGGATTCTTATTGGGAACTTTAGTCTAGCTTTAATAATGACGTCTTTCATCTGAAAAGCCATAACATAAAAATCTTCATAACGCAACTGTGATGAGACCTGAAGGTGATTACTTGTTATATCTCCTTCATAATACCAACAGTTCCGGCTATTCCAAGCCCCTGATTTACAGCCTAAAATCCATGTAAAAGTGGAGCAGTTCATTCAACCTTTTGCATAGAGCAGACTAAAGCCATTCTTGAATCGAATAAACACTAATGCCTTGGAAAATAACAACAAAATCATCTGCCGACAAAGGAAAATAAAAAATAAGAAAGCCATCATCTTCCTTCGAACATTGTATTAGTGACAGTGTTAACAGACCAGATGCTTTCTTGCTGCGATGGAATAGAACGATTTGGCATTTCAGTTTGGAAAGTGAATATAGGCTGTCTCGGCTGAGGGGGATCTGATTCACCACTTAGCATCAGAACCACATTGGTCATGTTTGGTCTATCCATGGTATGGTCCTGAACACAGAGAAGCCCGACGTGGATGCATCTTGTTACCTCCAATGGAAAGCTAACAGCAATTGCTTCATCCATTAGGTCCAATGCTTTGCCTTCACTCCATAATTGCCATGCCTACAAGAGAACACTGTCATACTATTGCAGGGAACTTACAATATCGATTAAGGTTGGAATTTGGCACTTACATAGGAAAGGAGATTGAGATATCCCTGGTCATACAGGGTCGTGTTCTTTCTGCCACTAATGATCTCCAGTAGCAACACTCCAAAGCTATAGACATCAGACCTCTCGGAAAATATCCCGCCCATGGCATACTCAGGAGACATATAGCCACTGCATTGAGTTGAACAGATTTTGTACTCTTTAATTGTATTGAAGGACAATGGGATGAAACATACATAAAGTGACAGAGTCATTGTGGTAAATCAATCATTTCTGTCTACTTCAAAAGATTGACTCAAAGGATTGATAATTCAAGTAGGACTAGAGAACTTACAGTGTTCCAACAATTTTGTGAGTGTTCACCAAAACTTGAGTGCCCTCGAACATCCGTGCCAGCCCAAAATCCGAAATTTTCGGGTTCATCTTTTCATCTAGGAGAATATTGCTCACTTTTAAGTCACGGTGTATGACCCTAAGACAAGAATCTCGATGGAGGTAGAGAAGTCCCCTTGCAATTCCCTCAATAATTTGGAATCGTTTGCCCCAGTCGAGTTCTGCCTTCTTTCTTGAATCTAACAAACATGACAAACAAGAACAATTTTCAAGTGTTAGTGCTATTTCGAAAATTACATTACCAAAAAATAGTTATTCGGAGAGAAAAAGCTAACCAAAAAGAAAGGTGTCCAAGCTTTTGTTTGGCAAGTACTCGTATACCAAAATCTTTTCATCTCCTTCAGTGCAGCAACCAATGAGTTTAACAAGATTTCGATGTTGGAGTTTCGATATTAGGACGATCTCATTCTTGAACTCTTGAACGCCTTGGGCCGAGCTACTAGAAAGTCTTTTCACAGCTACCTCTTTCCCATCATCCATCTTTCCCTGTTTCGCAATTCACATAGCTTTTAGACCTTGAATTATCTCTATATTTTCATTTAACGAATGTCCTGCAGAATGGTTTTACCTTATAAACAGTGCCAAACCCTCCTTGCCCGAGTTTACTTGTCGTGCTGAACTTGTTTGTAGCAAGTAGTATGCTATCAAAACTGAAAAGGGTCAATTCCAGTGCATCATCTTGCTTCAACTGCTCTTTCCATGCATTTCCTTGTAGCAGTTCACCTGGCTTTTCAGGTTTATCTACAGAGTCAAGGGGCCTTGAAGTTTTTCTGAAGTTTCCTGTGTTCATTATTGGTGAAGAATCAGCTTACTATCTTCATAGCGATGGAAGATTAAACAAAATAGAAGCACAATCCTCTGAAAACACTGATGTGGTTCTTTAATAGTACCTCTTTTCTTAGCTCTCCATTTGCAAAGACCAAAAACAAATACTGCAAAGAACATAATCCCGGCAACAGTACTCAGGCTGATGATAACTGCTTTCTGTGGCGATCCTCCTGAAAAGGGAAAGAGAGTTATGTAAAAGACGATTGATGTTGACTCAAACGCATCTCAATGAAACCATTTCTAACCTTTTTTTACATGTGCAACTCGAACAAATAGATCTTCTCCAGCTGTGGAAAATTCCTCAAGATCGATTAAGTCTTCTTTATTCCAAACCATACACCCGATGGTGCTGACATAAGAATAAGCCAAGCAAGAACAGTTGCTCAGGCACCAGCTTAAACATCCTTCTTGATCTCCAATGTCTGATAAATAGTCCTCAGAGTCAGGTAGTTTCATCCGGCTCATTTGCCAAAAGGCATCTTTCTTTACGATTGTTGAAGCCAATGTGCTTGTGTCTTTCTGGCAATTCAATTCTGTCTCCCTTACACATCCTCCGGTCCAGTTTCCACTCTTCCATTCTTCATTTGACTTTGGCACAAACCCATTTAAGCATCTGCAAATAGGCAAATTCATTGAGTTACAAACTCCAAAAGGACCACAAGTTCCATAAATCTCGCAAGTATTGTTCGGTGCTGCCTGATCTGTCAACCACACCTTAGCTCCATCATCCCACTCCATTATCTTCAGAGATCCTCCAGGCGAAACAAATATGTATACAAAGAACGAGCTCTTGTAATCGATAGAAAGGTAAGTGGTCCCCTTCTGAATATCTTGCTGGACATTGACCGCACTCGAGTACGATTGGTCCATGTTTTGTATGCCGATAAATTTCGATTTGTCCCATTGCCCGCCTCTCCAGTAAGGGGTTGAACCATTCCAAGTGAAAGTTTGAGGCGGCGTCTCCGATGTAATCCCAGTCAAGAAACTTCCAGGGGACGGATCACTGTCGCTTCTCCAGGAAATTAAATAGTGTTTCTGCCCAGTCCTGGCATTTACTCCCATCTTCATGCCCGGAAGAAGAGTGTCTGTCAGATCATCGAAGCTTCCCCATATTTCACTATAATTTGCATCTTGCAGTACAAAATTTCCACTATCTAATAGCGCTGCTGACGTATAATCAGACCGACCAGAGGCATTGGTAGACCAAACTATATTTTGTTGTCCATCCACGAGCTTCAAGTTCCCATCACTGCCTATCGTTAATTTCGCAGACTGATCCGTGTACATGAGCGGCAAATCCCTATTGGCCACCCACACGACTTTAGAAGGCGTGAAGTTCTTGTACCATATCCCAACATACTGATTTTCTGAGCCATTCGGCGTAAAGAACCCAAGCTCGAAGATGTGGCCAGAGGAGACAAGAGTTTGGTTCGGGAAGAGTGGCTCCGATGTCGTGATATTGTAAACCACGCCGCTGGCTATTTGACTTGCCTGAAGTAGGATGAAGAAGACCAAGCAAGAGCACCAACAAATCATAAGTGGCATAATAAGAATGACTGAACGACCCTAGCGAGTTCTGTGGGTCGGTTGATTCTGCAGTTTCTGGCCGGAACAAGAATTGATGAAGAAGATTTTCTGAGAGTCAACCCTTGGTGCTCTAGGTAGGACGTCTTTTAAGTCCTTTTACTGTGTTTGTTTAAAGTTCATTTCGTGCACAAACTAAGCAGAATCCTGGTCGCCGGTAACGCCTGTCTCAGATTACAACTGCATGCCCAAAATGACCCAAAAGATCAAGATTGACCTCACAATCATTTGAGTCAAAAGGGTGGCTAAAAAATCAATCTTTTCCAGAAGCATGTCTTCATTGACTGATTCAACGACGGATGGTTCCTCGCCACTCTTCAAATTTGACTTGGCCTCTACAGTTGAATCTTCTTCCTCCACAAAAAGAGCTGCATTACGCGTGAAGACCATGCAAGAAGAGAGGAACTTGGAATTCAAAGTTCAAGAAATTTGCTACAAAAAAAGGAAATCAACAGCTTCCAAGCTTTCGCTGATGCAACCATTAGCAGAAAGATGATTCGTTAATTTTCCGTCATTTTAGAAAGAAGTCTCATTGACATCAGAAATAAAGAGGCATAGATGCGAGGCAAAAATTATGCTTGGACGATAGTCAACGGTGGGTGAAGGAGCGCGAGATTCCGAAGCCGTCGATGGCGATGGAGGATACATGCGATTCGTAGATGTCGTGTAGAGGAAGGACTTCAAAATCGAGCAAATTTGGTAGGATTACTACTATTAAGTTGGAGAGAGAAGGTAAGAGAGAAGAGGTAAGTTGAGTTGATAATTGACTAAACTTTTAGGATCATTTTGTTTTATGGAAAATGAATGATTTGAAAAATATTTTTCTAAACTTGATCATTTGTACTGCTTATAAAAATGTATAAACGACAAATATTTTCATCATCCACGAAAATGTTTAAACTTATAGGTAATGAAAATATTTTTTATTGAATAATTATTTTAAGAAATGCAAACAATCATTTTTAGGAAAATATTTTCCAAAACACGAATTCTCTGCAAAACAAACGAACCTGTAAATTAAAGGGATTTGTAAGTCAATTAATAATAATACTGGTGTTTTGGTCAACGAAGGGGTGGAAGTAACCCCACCCTTGAACAAATTCCATAATTATTTAGGGATAAGTGTACTGAAAGTTCTAAAACTTATCAAGAAAGTATAATTGAGCCTTAAAACTTTTAAAAATTGCAACAAATTGGTTTGCTCTAGTGGAAGAACTGATGTGGATGCCGTCGGTATTGGGGCTTTGTGCCGGCGCTCTTATCTTCACGTTCAGGATAAGCACATTTGCGCTGTTGGCGATCGCGATGTGAAACATTTGGCTGTTCATGGAGGTTATGCCACTGATCACGACATCACTCGACCATTGGAACGATATCGACTGCCCAAAAAGACAAGGAAACGAGCAATATGATTATTATGTGTCATTTGGGCAGCTAATTAACCATTACTGCAATATGTCGAAAACCACCAAGCAAGTCAGGAGGTGCTTACATTCACTTAGCCATATGACGATTGTCATTTGCTGATCATTAGCTAATAACGAGGCCGATATATCATTCACACTACAAACTAGCAAGAGCAATAGCCAAATAATCAAAGAATAGAAACTCAAGCGGAATGAAAATCAATCACTATATAAATATATGTACCGTGCATGCGCGAGTTAATCCACACAAAAGTCAGTATAACTCACCATAGCTCCCACAGGGCAACTCTTGCCAGAGCTCCTGCAAGCCCAGTAACCAGAACCTTGTGCATTGAGAGTCCCCCCATAAACCTGAACCCTTGTCACCTTAATGAACAATATCCAATACTCAGAATTTGTCACGCCCCATACCCCACGAAGCGCTAACATCCCTACCTTGGTCGATTATGGTGCAACGCTCCCAGGAAGCGTTGCCGACCCAACACCCAAACAGAGAGTAAAGCACAAGCGGAAGCAATTAAATAAACAACCCTGACTATTATAAAATACGAGCCAATGATAGCCAAGCAATAAACACGATCACAGTAGAAAATATGTACATACTTACATTACTATAGAAAACCCTTCTTACAATACCCATCGAACAACAAAAGCGAGCAGTACAAACAGTCAACAGCCACTGGGTCAAAAGGGTAAGTGGCTAGGGTGAGATCAACTACTCAAGGAGGACTACAGTCAAAAAGTCACATGCCCTCCACTGCTAGCTATGGCTCAGGGTGCTCTTAGGGATTCCAGTCAGGATCTGAGGATTCCGAGGATTCATCCGACTGCTCCTCTGACTCCATATCTGCTGCTGCTACTCTCTCGTCCTCGGTTCCTATCTACTCATCAGATCCTATCTCCGCCACTTCTCCGTCTTGCTCCGGGTCTAATTCCATCGGCTCCGGCTCGATCTCGTTTTGATGGTCTAAGGGTTCTGGATCAGCATACAGCACTTCGGGCTCTTCAACCTCCTCGATCATGGCAGCAGGTCCGTCCACGGTCTCGCCCCGGCTGCTCCAATCAAAGCGGGTTGGAGGATTTGAAATCTCACCACTTACCATCTCATGGGATCATGATATCATCCACGTCCACCGGACATCGAAGGTTCCGAGCGGGGGTCCGATTACTCCGTCGGTTCCTCTGTAGCACCAAGCCACATATTCTTGGGTATGATAGTACGACTCTCCCACATTAGTAAACAGTACAGAGTAATATCTCATATAAGCTGTTTCGTCTCCACACGGGTGCACGCTCGACGACCGCTGAATGTGATGCGGTATCCCAAAAAGAGGTGGTGACCTCGGCATTTTACGGTTGGGGGTCTGAAATGTTGGGTTATAACAATCATGAGACGAATCTCAGCGAGTATAACCCCTAAACCTAGGCTAGGCTAGCATGCAATCTCCTGACCAGAAACAAATATTTGAAATCATAATGTAACAACAATCAAATAATTCTGACCCTGCAGGTTAGGCAGTTCAATATATAATAATCACGGCATGTACGTGGCACACATTATCACACGTACGCCAATCACATGCTCATGCACCGAGTCTCACACACTCGCATGCCAGTCCATGCATGTTCATGCATGCAAATGTCGTCGACATGTCACGTGCATTTCCCGGCCCACTGGCCCACACTGGCAATCGCCCAATTTATTATTTATTACGACTCGAGCCAACAACATTCACGGCCCGGTGCGTCTAGCTTGCTTCAAAGTGCATGAGGCGCAGCAACCAATCTGGCCCAGTGTCTTTAGCCTGCTTCAAAGTGCATGAGGCGCAATACTGATCTCCTTACGAACCAAAGCCTGCTTCAAAGTGCATGAGGATGGTCGTCTTCCGGACGTACCGGGCATCGTCCTGCTTCAAAGTGCATGAGGACGATATCGACCCGAAGGTCACGACCCGAAGGCCCTTAGGTGATCACACAACCCAGTATTATCTGAACCCCACGTAACACCCATCAGGGTATTTTAGGTGATCACATACTCATGACAGGCACGCAGTCTCACACAATTTCATCACAAGCCTCATTCTCGGTATTCATAATGCGTGCCATGAAATGCAACATAAGCATCCACATAACATAGGCACAGGCACACAGTTCAATCAGAGTCATTCCACAGTGCCTAATTCACAAGCCACGTGCTTACTTGGCCTATTAATACCGTGCGGCCCAATTCCCAATACACAATTCAAGCCATCAATTGACCAATCACACTCCGCACGATTCAGCCACACAAGCACGCAATATGGCATTTCACAATTAAACACAATTGATCACCAATCAATCAACAGCCAATCATTCTGGGTAATCCCGGCCATTCAGCTAATAATTCTTGCTGTCCATTATAATCCGGTACATTCCTCAAAAATATGGACAGCCGCTATTTTCTCAATCCGGACCCAATAATTATCTATAATAATCTCACTAAATTCCTCGGATTTTATTTCCACCAATCAGTCCTCAATCTAGTCCGAATTACACACAGATAATACCTAAACCAGTCCGGAAAAATGCACTATCAGTCCTAATCCGGGTTTAGGAGGTATACTCACTTAATCCAAGGTCACGACGACGAGGAACGGCGGCCGATCACTGGTGAATAGTGGAACCGGCGGCGGCGTTCCCGGCGGCGACGGTATGGACGGCGACCGGCAGTGTACGGACACGGCGTACGGACGGGCGACGGTACGAACCTGTACGGACACCCCCGTACGGACACTGTACGGACGGCGGGGGGACGGTGGTCGGCGAGGTGGCCCACGCGACGGCCGTACGGACGGCGGACCGTACGGATGCTACAGTACCGACCGTACGGGGGATGCTGTACGGACAGGTACGGTCGGCGTCGTACAGCGTGGCTGGACGGCTAGGTGGCGACGAAATGGCGATCCGAGCTCCGGCGCGGCGGCGGCAAGGCTCCGACACGGCGGCGGTGATGTTTCGGGAGGGAAAAAGGAAAAGAAAGAGAGAGAGGGAGAGAGAGAAAGGGGCCAGACAAGGGTGAGGCTGAGGCTGGGGGCTGAGGTGGTCGGCGGTGAGGCACGGTGGCCGGCTGCGGTGCTCCGGTGGCCAGCTGCGGTGCTCCGGCCAAGCTTGGCCGAGAGAGAACAAGAGAGGGAGAGAGATTTCGGGAGGAGAGAGAGAGAGTGAACCGGCCAGAATGAGGAGGAGAGAGAGTGGGCTGGTCCAAGCAGTCAAATATGGTGAACCAAGGGCGCCGCGTGTCGCCGATCCGGGAGATTTGACCAAAATACCCCTAATCCGACGGTCCTCGATTAATCCTATCCAATAATTGAGGGCAAAGTGGTAAATAGGGCCAATAATTCAGCTGATAATTAAATTTAATTATCCCAAATAATTTCCCAAAATTCGGACCAAAAATAGCCCAGGGGCAAAATGGTCATTTTTCCGGTCTCGGGGCGAAATTCCAATTTTTGGCTAGATCAACCCCAAATGAGTGTGGCCAACATAATATGGCGTCAGAATTGCGAAAATAGCTTCTTAAGCCCTTGAAAATCGACTGCCAAGTTCTGGGAATAAAATAATATTATTTTTCCAATTTTTGTCGAAATTCCAATTTTTGGCCATAACGACTCCTGGTATGCGTGGCCACCCAAAAATGGCGTCGGCCTCGAAAAATAACCTCATTTGGCCTCGAAAAGCAACGCTGGCGTCCCGAGGGGCAAAATCGTAATTTTTCACCCCCGGATCGAAATTCCAATTTTTACTCGTACTAACTCCAAACATGTGTGGCCAACGTGATATGACGTCAGATTCCCAAAAATAGTCTCTTAAGCCTTCGAAAATCGACATCGAAATCCGAGCCCAATTCCGTGAACAAAATTCGCTAAACTTTCAATTTCAGAATCTCTCACTAACGGGCGGCAGTTTAGAGGTTACGCGTATCGACCTAGGGTTATCCGTATCCTAATGGTCTCGATCATTGAGAGAATGAGAAATTATCACTAGTTCCAGAGGTCACGATCGTTCGGTTCAAGTTCAGGACTGATTGGCCACGTGTACTTTCGGTCTTGCAGAATCACCTGCGTCCCTATTGTACATCGTAGGCCTTAGCCAAACCCAATCCATTACCCTTTCCTACGATCGGCCCACGTTGGCTCAAAATATTCCCTCAGCGTCTCTCGTGATCGGTGTCCGTTTCACGATAGGGTCCCTGGTCCACGTACCATTTTCTAGTTAGCCATACCCCATTGGTTAGTATCCCGGGAGTGATCAGCTCCGGGCGAGACTTACTAAAATGAAATGCGAATTAATATCAGTTTTATTAATCCCGGAACTACATCGAAATTCGGGCTGTTACAGAATTCCCCAAACTCCAGTAATTTGATGGCGCTACCAGAGTCCCTGCGATCTGAAACAAGATCCTACTCTTGCACGGCCCGGTGAACACCACCGGGCCCAGCACGAAGTTGCCCTGCAGGATGTAGACGGTGGCCGGCGTGGCCGACATGCAGGCCGACGACCACGCTCTTTGGAACGCTTGGGTCGAGTCAGACCTCCCGTCCGGCTTCGCTCCGTAGCTCAGCACGTTATACACGGCCGCTTCTGATTGTCTTAGAGACGTGGCCACAATGAGAGAATGAAACTAGGAGAAGAAGCCATGAACTGTTTGTGGAGCTATTAATCGCGACAGACGACGTCGCCATTTTCTTGAAGATTTGATGGGAAGTGTCAACGACGAGTTAAAAGAAGAGGAGGAGGCTACTTATAACCCACGGTGTGGTATGTCATAAGATGCGTCTTCACATGTTAAAATGCTAATATCGCACTATTATTATGGATTTTTATATTTCCATCGATGGTGCATGTATATAATGAGTAGAGTGCAAGTGAATTTGATGCTACGCTCACGTTATTACGTACTGGACGTAATTGCATGCGACGTACGGGGGTTCTGAGCTGTCTTTTCTTGCATATATGTTCATGTGATATGTGCTTTGAGGAAGTCCATGTGAGTGAGCTGTATCAAATAAAATGGCCAAGACAAAAGTTTGCGAACCGAGCATTGATTGTTGAAGGCAAGAACGTGATGCAAACTCGGAGAAGCACATCCTAGAGGAATTGGCCGATGAAGTTTGAATATTGTTCAGGAATAACGATCACAAGGTGTCACAGATCATAAGCCATTTAGACAGGACGATGCGGAATACGTTTTATATCTTCAAGCTTCCACGCCTAGCACTTGATAGGGGGACAAAACCTTAAAATGCACCTGATACATGTTCGATATGAGGATTTGCGGAAACCAAAGACACGGAAAGAAGCGAATCCATATACAGATAGAAGGGTTGAGAAATCGACCTCGACATGCTTGTCCTAGTACCATCCAGGAGTAAAGTGCGTGGCGCGGCGGTTCGTTTCAAAAGTTTGAAGTTATCAGAGAACGACGGAGGACACTTGATATCTCTGGTCCTGGAGACAAGGCAGACAACTGTGTGAGAGGTTGCTTAGCATCGGAGTTTCTTGACATCGCCAAGGAATTGAATGCGCATGTTCTAGTGTTCCTTCGATGATGAATCACACACCCATGAGCTCACTTTTGTATATTCAGACGTTCATGTCCGTGTAGAGGAAGGCCATGTGAGGCATGAAAAGATTCCGGAGAAGAAAAAGGAGCGCCAATCTTTGCAACCGTACAAGCCACCATATAAAAGACATTTTGTTTTTTAAGAAAAAGGGGCAAAGCTCGAGCAATACTTTAATACTTGTCTAACAAAGCTTAAACGGGACTGATCTCCTATCAACGGGGGAATCAAATCTAGTGGTGACCTATCTAATGCCGGAGTGACATTTACATCGCATGACTACGAATGATCCAATTTGCTAACCAATCTGCGCACGGATTTCCTTCCCTAAAATACGACCTTTTTAACTAAAATGGGGTGTTTAATTGAGGCAATGAAATATCTTATCAACCTCAAAATTAGGATAAGACATAAATCAAAGTCCGGCTGGATGGCCTAAACATGAACTGTTTTCCCTTGAAGGTTTGTGAAATCAAACCCTTTGCCGTGCGCCTAATCCATAAATACTATCTTATCAACCTCAAAATTAGGATAAGAAATAAATCAAAGTCCGGCTGGATGGCCTAAACATGAACTGTTTTCCCTTGAAGGTTTGTGAAATCAAACCCTTTGCCGTGCGCCTAATCCATAAATACTAATATTTTCCTCAATCGTTGCCTCAGTAGTTTGTATTTGACAGTCGTAATACACAATGTTGACTTAAACAAACAGCCTGGGGTGGCGCTTCGGTGATGATTTGTACACCTACAACTGGACTCAGCAGTTACGGCTCAATTCAAACATTTTGTGCGAGTGGCGAACTCTTATAGTATCCCTTAAAGGGTTACATTGATCGTCCCCACTAACCCCTTTACTTAATTCAGTTGGACCGGTGGTTTCATTTGGGCTTATATGAGGCTCATAGTCATAGCTCAAATACATATGATGGGTCACCTCTCAGCAAAAGCAAGAAAGAGCCCATTCTTAGCCCGTGCTAAACCATTTCTTTTTTGTTCTTGTTCTATTGGTAAAATGAGTAAATAGTTTTTTCCCCCCAGATTTTAGATTTTAACCCTACTTCAAATTTTTTAAATTTATAGATGTTATTCTAATCATGCTGACGTAAGCACATCGATCGGATTCACAGCCAATCTTAGAAGATTTTGAAATGTCGATCCGTTAAAATCGCGGAACCTCATTGAATAGTAAGATTCCAACCTCTTCTTTTAATTTAAGTTGAGCTCTTTGTGAAATGTGGTAAAATCACTAATTAAACTGTGGATCTTGATTTGCCCAAAAAAAAAATTTAACTGTAGATCTCGGGATCTCAGCTACAGGCTAACCCACCTCTTCTTTGATTTAAGTTGGGCCAAGTGTCCTTAATACTCCAAAGACTCAAGCCCACTTCATGAAAAGGGAAAATGGACTTACTCATGAAGAGTTGACCTAAACATATTCTTGCTCCATATGAAAGATTTTTGGATCATATGGCAAACTTGACGAGTATAACAAAATTGATGAAAGTAACAAGGACAATGAGAGGTTTTCTTACATCGATATGCAAAATCAATTAACTGAATGATCTGTCAGATTGTGGGTGGACCTTTAAACAATAACTAAGAGCAGTATGACATATAACTTAGTATACTACTTTTGTAGACCAATCTTAATTAAAAAAATATTTCTCAAATAAAAATGCCTATGATAAAAACAAAAGTGGACTGTGGACAATATTGGTAATGGGTTATTATAAATCTATATATGGGTAATGTGCATAACCTATGACCCACTAAATAGAGGCATGGTTAGAGGAAAATATTATAATTGCTTATTAGTGTTTTTTATTGGTGTGCATTTGTTGTTGTTGTTGTCGTAGGCGCGCTTTCAAGTTTCAATATTATATGAATTTTAGATTCCGTTTGTTTTACAAAATATTAACTTTGTTAGAATGTATTTTTAAAAGAACTTATTTGAAAGGAAAACGACTACATTTGGCAATACTTTACAAATAATATGGAAACCATTTTCTGACGTTTGTTACCGGATAATTATTAAGCACTAGGCGGGGAACCGGGCCCGTTCATGCCTATGCAGACAAAGTGAATTAACTTTCAAGGATTACATTACAAGATTATTATAGTAACCAATACCTTAAATATTAAAAAATTGAGAATGTCCGTTCATATTTATGCAGGTATTCTATTGTTGTTGACACAAAAAATAATCCAGTCATCGATAAGCACATGCCTATCACGTGAATGAGAACAAACACTCGAATAGCTCACGAATATGGACAATCACGTGCATGGTACATGAGTGTTATTGCACATATGCTAGCTTATCGACAGACATAGAGATTAACATGTGTTGATTGACATCGGATTTCATCAATGCCACGTATCTAGTTATCTAAATGCGATGACGGATAGTCAGTAGCCACTAATGTAAGCAATGGCGATGAATGATTATTGGAAGGACATTGAAACGCCGTTTTGAAACTTAAAATCGGCAAGACAGTTGAGGTCAAGGGCACACATTTTTGGTGGGAATGGTTATCGCTTAAAAGCAGGTTCGTGGGACAACCATCGTTACAAGAAAAGAAGATCATGGAGCAGTTCACATACGGCAGGACAACCATTTGAAAACATATGAAGGAGACTTGTGGAGATATAGGAACGTGGAGGCAACTGACGGAAGTTACTCAAGGAAATGCAACCGCAGGAAACCAGGCAGCTACTTTAGAACCATTTTAAATACCACCAATCGTCCATCAGAAGAGTCCCTTGCACAAATCAAACAAAATGTTATCTTTCAATTATCTTTGGCTTTCCTACATTGTACTTTAAATTGCCCCTAGCTATAGTTTTTAGATTTATGTCGTCGATTAAATTCCGGCGTGTATTTTTAGCCCGGGTGTTACGTTGTTGATTAAATTTCGGCATGATATCATAGTGTATTAAGGTTTTATCATCGATTAAATTCCAATATATTTTGTTTACATTTGTAATTACTTAACTTTCTAAGCCTTCTTGTCGATTAAATTATGGCACGGCTTGCGTGCCTACAGTTCACTTTGAAGTGAAATTGTTGATCCCCTAATTTGCTTAGATATTTCCTATCCGGAATTGTCACGGGACCTGTTTCCTTTATTTAGAAGCCGAAGAACGACTTTCGGTAAAAGATATTTCGTCGCGGGAGAAATTCCGACGAAACAGTTGTCCAATCTTACGGATGTGTCTATTTCATCAACTTCTAGCCACGAATTGGGCAGAAAATATATATAGCAGGTGTTAAGACAAACCATATTCCCCCAAAAGCTTTTCAACGAGGAGACGGGCTAACAACGCATTTATAAGACAAACGACCGGAGAAAATGAACAATGAACGAGTAGAAATGGTCAATGCCCCGAGTCTTATTTACGGGTAAAAGGACTGTGCAGGAGGAACCATTTCACTGGCTCTCAGGTTAGTCCTCCTCCATCCACAAATCCAACATGTGTTGTCGTGTGGCTTTAGGAGCCACGGTCTATCTTGCTTAACACAACTATTTCTTGACTAGAAGAAGAAGATCCTATTCTTAGCGCGGGTGGCTGGAATAATGTGGGAGCCTCGAATGCGGCGAGTGGAAGCTCTGGCGCCGGGACTTCTAGCTGAAGAAACCTGATAACTTGTCCTGGCTTTCTCTTGGGATCTGGATGCGCACACCACAGTCCCACCGTCATCAAGCATTCCATTTCCTTTCTATCGAAGCTCGAGCCCAGCTTCTCGTCCGCTGCTTCAAGCATATTTCCAGCAAGTTAAAGCTGCCAAACCCACTTGTATAGTGGGGCATGAAATTCTCCATCCTGATAGGTCTTCCTACCGCAAGCAATTTCTAGAACCACGACCCCAAAGCTGAACGTGTCAGACTCTCTAGTAGCCTTTCGTCCATCAAGATATTCTGGTGCCAGATAACCGTATGTCCCCACCACATCCGTCGTTTGAGTCCTGAATCGGGGGTCGATGAACTCAGATACACCGAAGTCGCCGAGCTTAGTGTTGAAATTCTTGTCTAGCAATACATTGGCCACTTTTATATCTCTGTGAAGAATGCATTGCTCTAGTTCTTCATGGAGATAATTAAGGGCCGATGCCAGGCCTAGAGCTATCTTGTTCCTTACATCCCAAGGAAGAACTTTTCGAGCTCCGAAGAGATGATTATCAAGGCTACCATTTGGCATGTATTCATAAACGAGCAAAAATTCACCTTCCTCTTGACGCCATCCAATGAATTGCACCAGATTTCGATGTATCGCACGGCTTAATATCTTCACTTCGTTGATGAAGACCTTCTCGGAATGTTTGGATTCCATGAAGATTCTCTTGACACCAACTTGGCAATCTAAACTGTTCACAAGTCCTTTATAGACATGGCAAAACCCTCCTTGGCCGAGTCTTCGATCCTGTGAGAAGCCACTTGTCGCTACAACCAACTCTTGATAAGAGAATTTGAGCGGCAATGCTCTAATCTCTTTCTCAATGTCGGTCAGAGCTCAAAGCTCATATTTTTTCCTCATTTTGATCATATATAGGCAAGAACCTGTTGAAATAATCAGCATTAGAGTTGCTATAGGAGCCGTGATAAATGTGAACAACCTATAGATCCTGTAGTTTGCCCACAACCTATAGTTCCTGGAGTTTGGCCCCTTCAGATCCTGTAGGGCCCACAACCTTCTCGGAATTGGTCGATGGGTGGCGTACAACATCCAAGTCCGAAGTAAACCCCTACGAATTGATGATGTGTCTATTCCCATGGATGCCACAAGAAGCTGAAATCCCAATTACTACCGATTCAGGAAGAACTTTAGCAAGGTTGAGTCGGTGAGATCAAGCGAGGGGCTTTGCTTGTCCGAAGAAACCGGCTCGCCATCAAACGACCAGAACACGCTAAGATTCTTGCTAGTAGAATTATAGGTCACCGCAACATTAGTTGCATTACCTCCGTGTGGTTCGGGATCCCAACTGGAATGAACAAGTGAAGAGAGCGAGTTTATGTTGATTCCTGTGTGCCGCCCGGAGGGCCAAAATACTGGTTCACAAAAGTATGGAACTCAACCATCACGATTTGGTTCCAAGGCCCATCATTGACTATGCTGGAATTGAACAATCCGAGGTACCCACCAGCCGAGTTGGGTGGGAATGTGAAGCCAGTAGGAGCAAGAAAAAAGGCCAAGCCGTCACTGTAATTTTTGGAATGGAAAGGTTCGATGGTGAAAGAAAAATGGGTAGAGAAGTCTGCTTGTCTCCCAGTTACAGAATCCCCTATATGGATTGGTTTGGAATACTTAATGCGGCCTACCTGAAACAGCTGTGGATCGTCTCCCTGGGGTGTTAGGTCAACAATTCCATGCGCTTCCGCAACTCCTTCGTAGATTATGTCGTTTGAGTTGCAGTCAAAACTACTTATATTGAACTGAACGGGACTGACAAAGGGGATAATAGGGTAGCAGACAAGGAAGAAGACAATGAAGCGAGCATGACGAGAAAGAGAACAACAGGTCGCACGCTGCATGCTACACATGGTTTATGCAAGTGCGAGGACGAGGTCCGCACTCAGTTGCTAAACTGGTTTGAGATCGGCGCATTACCGGGGTGCTTTATAGCGGACCAAATGTTCGGAACAGCCGCTTCGACAAGGTGGACAGATCGATGACGGCTTCTTCGCTGTTTCCGCTGAAGATTCTTTGTGGACAAGGGAGACCTTCTTAATTATTTATCCAACAAGATAGTTTTTTATATCAACATGGTCTCTGTCATTTTCTCATAACTACATTATGCTTAGGGCCGTCCTACGAAAGTTATTACTGTCATCTTGTCAATGTCTCTCTCTTGAGGGATATTACAGGACCGTCGAGACGAAAGCTGACCAACCCGAGTTCAATGAGTCGGCAGACCATGGATTGGAGACGAAGGCCGCGGAGATGCAAAGTCAATTTGACTTTGATCTACTATGAAACATATGTATGTCACTATCTGATCTAATCTAAACTCAGCATTACCATTGCTTGGATGATTGCCAAGGTCAAAGAAAAATTTTCCCTTTGTGTTCCTTTCTTTTTATTTTTCATTCTTTTATTAAGTTCTGGCCTTTTCTTTTTGTTTGTACCCCCACATTCGATTAATCGGAATAAAATTAAATTTAAAGGAATTGGAGTAATGCCAAGTAATCGGACTGATAAATAAAATTAGAATTACCATAATCGATAAGGTTTTTGTGATTTGAAATATGATTTCAATTTACAATAACAACAAGCAAGTCAATAGAAATTTATCTCAAAAGTTGCCAAAGAAGAAAGTGAAAAAAGGAACGAGAGAACTATTGTGCCATTTCGACCCCACAAAAAAAAAAAACAATTGTGCCATATTTCTTGATTTTGTTGTTTTCTTATTGTAACTATTCTTCAATTTATAAAAAAAAATCCATTTTTGTTAAGTCATAGACAATCCTTCTTATTCATTCCCATGCTCCCACACTTTAGTGAAATGGTTAATACCACAAAAAATCCCAAACTGGTACTCTTGTGATAAATATAACCAAAACTAATTTTTTGGCAGCCAAAAATCCCAAACTAGTACCTTTGTGAGAAATTTACCCTCCGTTAATTTCTGTTAAATTAGATTTATACCACAAAAGACTACAAACCGATACACCCTTGACAAATGAAAGGTAAAACACTAAATTAGTTCACCCGTCAACTCCCACGTTTCATCTAATTTAGTAATTTGAAAGTAAAATTTAATGAAAACTAACGGAAGATAAATTTGTCACCGGTGTACCAATTTGAAATTTTTCGTGATAAAAAACTTAGTGTGGAGTGAATTGATCACAAGTGTACCAATTTGAGATTTTTCGTGGTATTAACCTTTAATGAAAACATGGTAACGAAGAGTTTTTCATTCTCAATTTCCATTATCAATTCTTCTTATAGTAAACATGAATAAGATCGCATCCCCATTTCACTCTTCTTTTCTGCGAGGTGTTAAAAGCCAATTGCCTTCTTATGTTTCTCATTTTTCTCGGTTCTTTTTCTTTGCTTCTCTAGCATATAATGTTATGCACGTCTTTGATTATCCCTTAATGAAGCGGAAGCTACACTTATTTTAACAAAAAATATATGTAGGTATACATTATCAAAACATATCGTTATGTGTTTTAAGAACTGCAGGGAAAAAATCATTTGCATGCTACTCCAAACTTGCGTGATTTACATTTACTGAAAAGTGTAATACAAAGATAACATAACTTGCACTAAAATCCAAAAGAAAACAAGATCCAGTATTATTTATGACAAGAGCATAGGAGTTAAAAGCCCAAGTTAGGCAGCGTAAATCCCGAGTCGATAAAATATTGCATTAACCTCATAGAGTCGATAAGGCATAACTCAAAGTCCGGTTGGATGGCCTAAATCATGGATAATTTGCACTTGGAGGTGTGTGACATCAGACCTTTGCGTGCGGCTAATCCACAAATTCTAGTCTTTTCTTCAAACGCTACCTCAACGGATTGTATATGACTGTCAAAGTCAAAATTGTAAATGCATGCCGCGATTGTCAATCACAATCTTATACAAATAGCATGCGGTGGTGCTACGGTGGCTCGCACACCTATGGATGAAGTCAGTAGTCTTGACTCAATTTAAACATTCTATAACGGGAGACGAAACCCTTATAGTAAACCCCCAGAGGGGTACGTTATTCGCCTCTACTCACCCTTTTATTTTATGAAAAATATTTTGTTGACACCCAAAATTACCCCTGGTGGAAATGAGTCATCCACAAGTTACAGAAGATATAAAGTACGGCCCACATGGGAAAAATATTAGAAAGGCCGCAAGTCAGGCCCAGAGGCAGTTGTCGACAGGACACGTCATAAGGTGTCGACAAGTTTAAAATCACGAGCTTTGCACGTGATGTCGACAAATCTAAGCCTTGCACGTGACGTCGACGAATCCCAGATCATGAGCTTTGCACGTAATGTCGACAAAGTTCGAAATCGCGAGTTTTGTGCAAAATCATGGTAATACATTCATTTACACGTGTCAAAAGGTAAAGACACGACCGTGGGCATCAAGAATGACAAGAAGTAAAGTGACACGTGGAAGAAAATTAGCTATTACGTGAAGCCCAAGGAGCGTAAGCAATATCGACAAGTCAGGAAACAGTTAAAGCACGAAACATAAGGAAGTGGAAAACGACTTTCAAGGAACGGTTGCCAAGCTGCTCTATAAATACTCAAAGACTTCCAACGTAGAAGGCACTTCTTCAACAATACAACACATCATTTATTTAGCATTTATCTTTAAGCACATTAGGAGTAGCATTAGTCATAATCTTCAGATTCTGCGTCGTAGATTCAATTCCGACGAGGGTCTTTATCAGGTTCAGCATTGTTGATTAAATTCCAGTGTTGAGCCATTAGCTCAGTGTCGTTGATTAAATTCCGGCACTGTGCTTGGGGTATAGCTGTTGATTAGATTCCAGCCGTATTCATCCAGGTTACGTCATTGATTAAATTATGACGTACTTTGAAGTTGTGTCGTTGATTAAATTCCGACATAGCTTAATTTCAACAGTCGTTTCACGTCAAGTTCGACATCATATCGAGTCAGGGTGTAAGATCTACATTGGGATTAATAAATGCATTTGACATTCTCTGTCCAAGCTTAACTCAAGACCCTTGTCTCCTCTAATAAAATCCGAAACGCTGCGTTCGGTGAAAGATTTTTCGACGGAGTAACAAACCGGCGAAACATCTTTTTGGCACGCCTGGTGGGACCACTATTGAGTTAAGTCGAGAGAGTGCTATGCCACGCACCCGGAGTAGAACCAACTCGAATAATACTACTGACGAGCAAGCTGTATCGATGGCGGAAGATAATAACCGTGCTGAGACATCATCTGCTCAATTTCTTCATACCGAGGTGGCGAACCAGTCTCGAGAAGAGGTCGCCGACATACCGAGGCAGCGTGTTGACGAAAGAAGGCAAACCGAGCTCACACCAGTTGCGCTTTCTACCATGAGGCGAACTATTGAGGAAACTCAGAATGAGCTTGCTGATTATGTGGTAAGGCGTATGACTGAAGTGGTTAGGCCTTTGATCATTAACACTTATCATGAATGCACACAAGGTCAACATGGAGGGTCCATTGCACCAATCCAACTGAGAACAGGGTCCCCATCAGCATTGGGGGGTCCTGCTATACAGTTCGAAACGGTGATGCAAACTACTTCTACAATCCCACCCGTTCGTATATTACCAAGAGGTGAAACTTTGCCAATAGCAACCAGTGAAGGATTATTGCACGCTAGTGCAGACCCGAATGGAGTAATTGCTCGACAGTCGATGATAGACGAAAACCTCCAAAGAGGACATCAGGTTGCTCAGACACAAGACCCATCTGCTATCCAGGTAAGTCCTCTACTTGTAGTCCTAGATGCTCATAACCTTATAACGCCATTCCCTAGGGGGCAAGAACAAATTCAACAGATAAACATCCAACCACAACATCAGGCGCCCCAGCCTGTGGTGCCTAACGCGAATCAGCATTTTCCACTCCCTATGGGTCTAAATGTTCAAGTCCAGCAACCATTGCCAACACAATTAAACCTACTCGTTAACCCACCTCTGGTCGCTCATAACGTACCACCCCAACAGCAGCCACAGTTACCACAGCAGCCGCTCTACCAATTACCTCACCAAAATCTAAATCAGCCATTGCAACCCAATTATGTGGTAGCTCCTGCTCCCGTCGCTGGTCCAGTACGAAATCAATTGGTAGTGGACCCTGTAATGAGGGGATATGGCTATGATGCGGGATACCTCCAAAAACATTTATAGGAAACCATATCCTGATTGGATGGATACAATACCATATCCAAGAGGTTTTAAAATGCCAGAATTTACATTGTTCACTGAAGAGAAAGACCAGTCCACTTTTGAACATGTTAATCGTTTTCTGGCTCAATGTGGTGATGCGGCTCATGCTGATTATTGGAAATTGAGGTTATTTCCTTTGTCCTTGTCAAAAACCGTTTTTACATGTTATACTGCTTTACCTGCGAATTCGGTTACGTCATGGGAACAAATGAAACGGTTATTTCATTGTCAATTTCAAAGGGCCGTGCCGGATTTGTTTGTAGCTGACCTCTCAACCATGAAACAATTAGCTAATGAGTCTGTCGATCAGTTCATTTCCAAATTTAAGAGGGCAAGGAATAAGTGTTTAGTCCCTTTACCTGAAAAGACTTTTGCGAACCTTGCTTTTAATGGATTAAAGTTTGAAATCCGAGAAAGAATGGTTGGACAACCATATTCGGATCTGTTCCAGTTGTCAACCATAGCTACTAAGCATGAAAGTCTCCTCCAGGAAAAAGATAACAGGTATGGTCAACGGGGTGAAGTTCGTTGGGCCGATGCTGATGAGAGTGAGGATGAAACCGAATCAATAGATATAGCGGATATGGCTCTCGCGAAAATGGTGATTGATAAACAGTACATCTGCAAAGCTCTAAAACCAGCAAGAGTTAGAGAAAAATCTAACCTCATGTCAAAGGCTAAGGAACCCATTTTTTATTCTTTCGATATCAACAAAACAGAGGAAATATTCGACTTATTATTAGCTGATGGATAGATCAGGCTAACAGAGGGTCAGGTTTTACCCACCAAAGAGGAATTAGCGAGAAAGAAGTATTGCAAATGGCATCATTCGTGGAGCCATGCCACCAACGACTGTCTTGTATTTAAAAGAAACGTCCAGGAAGCTATTAAACAAGGGAAGATAAAATTCTCTGAAGATAAAGGCAAGTCCCCAATGGAAGTTGATGTCGATCCTTTTCCCGTAATGGCAGGAATGGTATCATTAAGAACCAAGACCAAGGGGCATCAGCCACGTCGTTTTTGCGAAAGGTGTGAACGATTTTTGGAACAAGAGAAACATTGCTCCAGAAGTCAAAAACGTCCGCCTAGTAAGATTGTCGACGAATTTCGTGATTTGACACTCATTGATTCGCATGATGGACGAATACTTTCTAAGGGTGCTAATCATCATAGAGCTCGTCGAGCCCGTAATAAGGCCATTAAGTCATTTAAGCAAAGGTACGGGGAAGGTGATCCGACTATTGGTACCTTGGGAGAGCCCAGTGGTAAATATGACTATTATGTAAGCTATACTCAACCACCTTCATACAATGCGAAGATCGAGCCAAGTGGATGGGGTCCTGATTTCCTTGATCGGGAAGATCTTCGCAAAGACTCTCACCCACCATATCGACGAACTCTGAAGGTGCCAAGAGACCTACTTGTAGATCAATGGTATGAGGCCATCCAAACTCGAAATCACAGTTCAAACCTAACGCAGACTCAAAAAAGGAGAATGTTGCGGAAAAGAAAAGAATATCAGCTCCAACAGCAAGTAAATCAAGTTCATATCAAGCAGGTGAAACCAGTCTTGATTGCCGAGCAAAAAGCCAGGCCAAAAAATCCTAAGCGGGGAAATCTAGTCTGGAAACGAAAATCAGGAATTCAAGCGTCGATATCTTGTCAGCAACCTTCACCAGAACAAGATAGTGAGTCTGCACGGTACGAACCTCAGCAATTGTCAAGATCAATCTCATCATTGAGTTCTTGTATGGTTCGAGTATGTCTTCCATCGAACCTTCGAGTAATGACAATGGAATCAGATCATCCGCCAGAGGGTACCATGAAAGAAAAAGAAAAAGCAGAATTCCACTTTGACATTGAGGAGGTAGTGGAATTTGAAAAACCTCCACCCAAGAATTCAAATCATTTAAGGGCTCTCAATATCAACGCAAAAGTTAATGGTCGACCGGTGTCTAGAGTATTGGTAGATGGGGGATCTACACTGAACCTCATCCCATATCGTTTCTACAAGAAACTGGGAAGACGAGATGAAGAGATTATCCCGTCAAACATTCAATTGTCCGACTTTACTGGAGAAATCTATGAAGTTAAAGGTATTTTCATAGCCGACTTGACCGTGGGTACCAAAACTTCTAGCACGTCTTTTTGCGTAGTTGATGCAGATGGATCTTACAATTTACTATTGGGCCGAGATTGGATCCATGGTAATCAATGCGTACCCTCGACCCTCCATCAGATGCTAGCATTCTGGAATGGGGATAAGGTAGAGTATATCAAAGCGAACACCAAATCACAGGTAACTTATGCATCTCCAATTCGTCAATCAGCACAGGAAGACAGTATATCCATCAGCAAGCCACCTCTTGTTGACCCCAATAGTATTGCGTTCTGCTGTTTTGACAAAGGGATCGTTGAGTGGGTCCCAAAAAGTCAACTGGCAGCACAATTAAATGAGGTTGTCTATGGAGAACCTTATATTATCAAAAGACCTCATTGAGAGGTACTCGGCCTATCGGGCCGAACTTGCAGAGTAATCCGCAGAAGTTGTTGACGGGATCCTTGAATTTGAAGAATCACCCATAAAAGAAAGTGAAAAATCGATTGAAGCTCAAGACCCGTTGCAAGAAGTCAATCTTGGGATAGGTAACGAACACCGTCCTATTTACATAAGTTCATTTATCGATGACAACTTCAAAGCTCAGTTGATAAGACTCTTGAAGAAGTATAAGGACTGTTTCGCTTGGGATTATAAAGAAATGTCAGGATTAAGCAGAGATGTCGTCGAACACCGACTACCCATAAAAAAGGGGTTCAGGCCTCATAAACAGCCACCCAGGCGATTCGCCTCGGAAGTAATCCTTAAAGTAAAAGAGGAAGTCGAGCGATTGCTGGTAGCAGGTTTCATTAGGACGGCCTGGTACGTGGAATGGTTGTCTAACATAGTCCCGGTAAAGAAAAAGAATGGGAAGCTGCGTGTCTGTATTGATTTCAGAGACTTAAATGCAGCTACTCCCAAGGATGAGTATCAGATGCCAATGGCGGATATGCTAGTTGATTCAGCTTCTGGAAACGAAGTTATGTCATTAATGGATGGTCATTCAGGCTACAATCAAATATTCATTGCTAAAGAGAACGTCCATAAAACTGCGTTCAGGTGTCCTGGGGCTATTGGTACTTTTGAATGGCTCGTTATGCCATTTGGATTAAAGAACGCAGGAGCAACTTATCAAAGAGCCATGAATTTTATTTTTCATGACATGATTGGAGAATTTATGGAAGTCTACATCGATGGCATCATTGTCAAATCATACCAGGTATGTCATTTAAACTATTTAGAGCAAGCTTTTATTAGGATGCAAAAATTCGACCTGAAAATGAATTCATTAAAATGTGCTTTTGGAGTAAGGGCTGGCAACTTCTTAGGGTTTCTGGTTAATCAGAGAGGGATTGAAATCGATAGGAATAAAGCTAAGGCTATCTTAGAACTGCCACCCCCCACGACCAAAAAGCAACTTCAAATAATTTTAGGGAAGATAAATTTTTTGCGTCGATTCATCGCTAACCTGTCAGGAAAAATTGAGGTGTTTTCCCTATTGTTGAAGTTGAAAAGTCATGAAGAGTTTGTATGGGAAGACAAACATCAATATGCTTTTGATCAAGTCAAACGGTGCTTGGTTAATCCGCCAGTCTTGATGCCGCCAAGAGCAGGTCAACCATTGAAATTGTACCTGGCCGCCACCGATACTACCATCGGATATATGCTGGCACAGGAGAATGGTGAAGGCAAAGAACAAGCGGTGTATTATTTGAGTCGGATGTTGAATGATCCTGAAACAAGATACACTACGATTGAGAAGCTATGCTTGTCATTGTTTTATGCATGTACAAAATTACGCCATTATATGCTAACGACTACGGTACATGTGATATGTAAAACAGACGTGATTAAGTACATGTTAACTCGGCCTATTGTTAAAGGCCGAATTGCCAAGTGGGCATTTGCTTTGACCGAAATAAATGTGGTCTATATGCCACTTAAAGCAATAAAAGGACAAGCCATAGCAGACTTTATTACGGAATACCCCGGAGCTCGAAATGAAAGCTGGGAGGGAGACGTTCATGTGGTCCCATGGAAGCTTTACTTCGATGGATCCAGTACCCCTGGATCTGCTGAAGCTGGGATCATGATAATATCCCCTCATGGACAGAAAACAAAACTTATGTTCAAAATGAATTTTGAATGCTCCAATAACCAGGCCGAATACGAAGCCTTAATTGTCGGCTTAATATATTGGCCGATATGAAAATACGTTTCGTCAAAGTTATAGGGGATTCTCAATTGGTGATAAAGCAATTATCTGGGGAGTACCAGTGTCTTAACGAGAATATCATATCTTATTATTCACTGGCCAAAGAGCTCCTAAATCACTTTGACGATTTTGAGCTGATCCATATTAAAAGAGAGCATAACACGGAGGCCAATGATTTGGCACAAATGGCTTCCGGTTATAAAATATCAAAAGAGCTTGTTGACAGCATGATTACTCAGACCAAGGTCTTACCATCAATGGACAATAGAGTCATGTTTACACAGTCGACAGAAATTCTTGTCGACGACATAACTGTCGACAAAATGGTAATCCAAGATTGGAGAACCCCATTTATAGAGTATCTCAAAAACCCAGTCTCTACTGATAGAAATTTTAAAAGAAAAGCCTTCAATTATTTCATGATTGGAGACGAGTTGTATCGTAAGACTGCGAATGGGCTATTACTCAAGTGTTTGGGATGACAAGAATCTGTGATAGCAATGGCTGAGGTTCATAAAGGCATATGTGGGGCCCATCAATTAGGGATAAAAATGAAGTGGTTACTCCGTCGGCATGGTTATTTTTGGCCAACTATTACCCGAGATTGCATAAGTTATGCTAAGGGGTGTGAAACTTGCCAAAGGTATGTACCTATTCAACATGTTCCTGCAGCCGTAATGAAACCTATTATCAAACCTTGGCCGCTTAGGGGCTGGGCTATGGATATAATAGGAAAAATCTACCCCCCTTCGTCAAGAAAACATAGCTTCATTCTGGTTGCTACTGATTATTTCATCAAATGGGTTGAAGCGGCCTCGTATAAGAATATAACACAAAAAATAGTGAAAGAGTTCATCAAGGAGCATATTATTCATCGATTTGGCATTTCAGAGTCCATAACTACGGACCAAGGCGCGGTTTTTACTGGGCAGGAGGTGATTAGTTTCGCCAAGTCTAGAGGCATTAAAATGATTCATTCAACTCCTTATTATGCCCAAGCCAATGGTCAAGCTAAAGCCTCCAACAAAGCTATCATTGCATTAATTAAACGACATTTGGAGGATAATCCCAGAGAGTGGAATGTGTTGTTGTCAACTGTATTATGGGCTTATAGAATGTCTAAGAAGACTGCTACCGGAACTAGCCCATGTATGCTTACTTATGGACAAGAAGCAGTTCTCCCTGTCGAAATTACGATTCAGTCTTTACGAGTCAGACTTCAGAATGACTTAGCCAAGGAGGAGTATGACGAGTTAATGTTTGCCAACGTCGATGAATTGGGGGAAAACAGAGCGATTGCCTTAGAAAAGCTAATCCTCCAGAAAGATAGGGTCGCTAAAGCATATAATAAACATGTAAAGTGTAAACAGTTTGAAATTGGCGACTTAGTATGGAAGACCATTCTACCGATGAGTTTGGACAGCGAAAAGTTTGGTAAATGGTCACCAACTTGGGAAGGGCCATTTATGGTCACCGAAGCATTTGTTGGAAATGCATATCGACGGAAAGGAATTTCCTCGTACTATTAATGGCAAGTATTTGAAGAAGTATTATCCTACTATGTGGGAAATGCGAGATATGAAGGAAGAGGAGACTGAAAACTCTGAGTAGGTTTCATTCATAAGCCAAAAACATATTTAAAAAAAACCCTGCGTCCATTTTCTTCTCCCTCTCTTTCTTCCTTCTTTTTCTCCTTCTTCTTCCTTCTTCCTCTTCTTCTTCTTCTTCTTCCTTCTTCTTCTTTTCCTTCCTTCCTTCTCTCCTTTTTTCCTTCCGAACCCAGACCTGCTAGCCATCCTCATTCTCCCAAGCCGAGACCGACGTGCTCTCTGAAACGGACCACGAAGTACTACATCCGCTCCTCTAAGCGCTGATTCGCCACTTCGGCCCGCTCTTTGGCCTCCTTGAGTTTGGGGAGCATCTCATCCAGGTTCGACAGCCGTTTGTTGAGCTTTCGGATAACTTCAAGGTGAGACTCCACCAGTTCATCCGACTTTTCGGCCATTCGGCCTAGGGATGTGGAAGCGGAGGTGATAAAGGTTTCGCAACGAGAGTCCATCGAGACGTCCATCTCGAGTTCATCCTTTTCAGGGCTGGGAATTCCTCGCCTCAGTTTTTTCTCCGCTCCTCGGATCCGCTCAACAAACGGCTCCTGGTATTTGTTAAGATGTTTATGGGAGGAGTGAAGTTGGCCCTGCGCGTCACAAAGTGTGTTGTATACCACATTGGCATGCTGAGCTTCCTCCTTGATGCTCTCGGACAAGCGGTCCATAATAAGGTACATACGGATGGCCCTCCCATTGTCCTGGAACTGGGACACCCCGTGCTCGAAGACAGTGACGAACTCGTCATAGTCAGTCCGGAAAGGATGATCAGGGGGCAGGTCATTGGGTCTCCCCTTGCGAAGCAGCTTCTCGACCTTGGTTACCGCCTGGGGTTTGACCACCAGAGCGGCATAGGTCAGGCTCAGGTAGGAGATGATCTCCTTCCATAAGGCCTTGAAATTCCGAGCACTCAGGCTTGGTGACGAGGCGCTGGATTCCATCGATGATCGGCACGACGAAAGAAAGGGGATTTTTTTGCTAAAGGCTAAGGGGTTGAAATTCAAAGTCGAATGGTGAAGTCCTGATCACAATAGGCGCGTTATTTATAGCCCGCAACTCGAACCCCGAATCATCACGAATCGGTACGAGAAGATAGACTGACGTGACGAATATCTCGGAGGACACGATCGTATCCGATTGATCAGTTCAAGATATAGGGATTGGAACGTTGTGAGTAATGGGTATTTACTCTTTGAAAATTACGAAGCAAGATTACAGGAAAAACGTGCCGATAACTACTCGTAGCCATCCGATGATTTACACGTGTACCGATGGGATTTAAATACTACTCAGACGGATATCCATACGACGGCGGAAGCAAATCACACCGATATAAAGTGATTACGTATTGTACTGATTCATTGAATGCAAGTACAGAAGATTGTGCACAGACGTCTTTTCAAAGATATAAAGAGAGGGTAGTTTGGTCAATAGTGCCATACAGATCATCAAAGCATGTGCAGACTATGATTATTCGAATAAGAGGAGAGGAAAAGCTGAGCAATAAAGATATTTACATCAAGGCCATTCTCGGCATTAATGACATGGGAAAGGAAAGCAACAGGTGACACTAGTCGAAAACTAAGTGAAATGTTGTTCAAGGCCTAGAACAAAGCCGTGAAGTTGGACTTCTCGATCACAGTTTAATTCTAGAATTTCATTCTTTCTGGCTTGACTGTCCTCCACCTCAGTGCTCAGCTACTTTATGGTCGCTTCGAGGCCTAATATCGCCCTGCTTTGGTCAAAGAGCGTCGACAGAGAAATATTTTCATCGACACGGAGTGCCTCAAAGACCTTGCGGGCCTTGACTAGTTCTTCTTCTTGAAGACTCAAGGTTTTCTCTTTGCCCTCGATGAGATTAATGTATTCAAGCCCTGCCTTAAAAGCCTTTATAGTCATATAAAGTGAATTAGATAATTCATGGAGTGCGAAATCTAAAGCTCTACAAGGTAAAGGGTATGGTAAAGTAGTCAGATAGTCAAGCAAGGACCTGACTTTGCTTTCTACCTCCGGGACGTCGCAAATGACGCCATACCCTTCCTTTAGGAGCTCACAAAGTTGAGCCCCCTTCGAGCGGACTTCATCATGATTGGCAAGGGGAAAAGAGTTGCTTACCAAACGTTTACCTCCAATGACTTTAATATTGTTAATTTGAGGAGTTTTAAAGGAAGAATGATCCATAGTAGAGCTCACTTCATCTATCGATTCGCCTAGAAATTTATCCACGTCGGAAAAAGATAATGATGGCGTGCTCGGATATAAGGGTATATCTGACGTAGGAAACCTCCTGAAAGGATGAAGCAACCCCACTGGGAGCAGGGTTATCCTCGACAAGACAGAATCTAAGTCTTCAGGAAAAATCAAGATCTTGTATTCATCCCACCATTGATTAAATGATATCGAACCATACGGAGTGCCAAAATTGTCGACAAGCTTGAACTGTCCGAGGATATATTTGACGACCTCATGGTAGCATGATAGAGCATCATTCTGAGGAGACGGAAGATAAGGGAAGTTCATCGAGTAGACAATTGGCATGGGAATACCCTGCACCAATCCAAATTGACGGGCACAGTAATGAGGGTTGTATGCCTCAAAGCCAATGGAAAATTTTCCCCCAAAAGTGAATTCCAGTGGAAGATCGGTAGGAACAAGGATGCTCGCCCAAAATATCGAGGTATCATGTTCCACGGTCGATGGATCACACATGAAGTTCACGCCAAACTTATGAAAAGTAAAGTCCTTCAGGGTAACCAGAATACCCAGAAAGTATTCTAAGACCGGAAGTCCTCCAATTGGCTGGAGAAAAATGCTGCAGAACTTCTAAGGTCCAAAAACAGTTTCAATGGGCTGCTAATGTGCATCATACCAGTCGACGGGTGTAGAACCATAAGATGTGAACAGATGAGGAAAATATGATCGAATCCAACCGTGCAATATCCACAGCGGACCAATGAAAGGGTCAAGATGCACACTAAATAATGAAGATTGTGCGTCAGTTAGGCCCTTGTACAAAGCGTACAAGGCCATTCAACCTAACCCCACATCGACACCCTGAGTAAGGGCATATGCGATGTCCATAAGTCCGAACGATACGGAGGCAGTACAAAAGATGTATCGACAGAGCCAATAAAGTAGGAATGCAACATGTTCTTGAGGTGTTACGGGTCCGTTTGGCTTGCTAAATTTCTTGATGAAATCAGGAAATGAGAGATTAACGAAAGAGGAGCCATAAAAATCTGGACATGACCATGACTTTTGATTATAAAATTCCACAAAAGGTGATAATCCAGTCAATGACCACATATCAAGCAAAGTAATGGTTACCGGACCAGGGGGTAGGAAAAAACAATTGGTCGATGGTGACCAAAGACAGCAAAGAGCTCCGATAAGCCCATATTCCACAAGATCTATGGAAAGACAGCTTAATGACAAGGCCTCCTCTATCTTTGCCGCTTTCCAAATGTTAGACATTTCTGGTTTCATTCTCTGGTACCACCAAGAAAATTGTTCGTCATAACACGGATACGAGTTGAAGCGAGTATTTGGCGTTGTCCATGAAGAGATGCTAAGTCGAGATCGACTAATGGAAAGTATCTCCTTGAAATGACGTGGAAAATGCTCGGTAAAGATAGATGGTGGGGGTGTTGATTTGAGGTACGGACCAAGGATCACATGGCGAGCTTTTGCGTCATAATCCATGAAGGATAATGAAAGGCGCCCTTGTCGTTCGAAACTTCGAAGTTTCTCGAAACAATTCAGGCGAAGGAGAGCTTGACCATTGGTTGGGGAAAAAAATAAAGCTAGCCATTATGATGAGCCAAGTGACGAAACTTGCCAACGACTATCAGGTATTTATACTAATCCATTTGGCCAATGAGTTAGGCCCACTAACTGGGGACGTGCACATAAATGAAGGCGCAAGACTCGGGATCCATTATTGAAATTAGTTATAAATGATCGTGACACACGTAGGACATTCGAGGAAAATAAAGATATTTTATTAAAGAGAAGATTTATCCGACAGAAAGTCATGAATCCCTCGTTGGAGCGAAAATAGCTGGGATTCTAATCTACTCATCTTTGAAGTACATGCGTCTTTATTTTGATGACGTTCTATCACGGAGTTCACTATTCGTACGTGCTCTTGTTGCTTCAAACTCTTCAAGACGCCGACATGGTGACGCAGTTCTTGCTCAATTTCTGCCTGTTGACGAAGCTTCGCCTCCCGCCGTCGACGGGTCCCTTCGAGGATTTCTGTAAGACGTCTTTCCTCCTCGACGAGGACACTTTCTTCGTCCGCAATAATCCAAAGAGACTCACGGCGAGTGCTTACTGTTTCACTAGCTTCCTTCACAATATCAGCTGGCTCTTCATGTACTTCGGTGGGAATGGACGCCTCTTGTACGTGGCCCAAGAGTTGTTGATACTTATCGAACATAGTCTGAAACTTTCGGGAGAAAACCCTGAGTTGTTCTCTGAGTGCTGAAGGAAGAATAGACCCAACTTTAGCATTGTCATTCCCAAGACGCTCAACGAGGAGTTTGAATTGCTCTAAGGTAGCAGCATCGTATGACATCCTCGCAAATCCTCCTATAGAGAAGTCTAAAAAGCGCGTCAACTCCATCTTCTTCTTGACAATGGCCAGTTGTGATTGGCCAGAATGAGGCGATAAGTCATATGGATTGAATGCCAGAATAAATTTAGCTTCATTTATAGCATGTATTGCCTTGCCCGTATAAGCAGTAGTCGACTGATGATCAGGAGTTGGTGAGACAGACGTCGACGATAAAGCCTCGGCAGAAGTAGTCGTGAAAGCCGAAGTCACGAATACTGGAGTAGACATCGACGGAGAAGTCGTGGAAGGATTGACCATAGTGGCTAGAATAGTGGTCCGTTGAGCCATAATACTCGTCGACGGGCCGCATGCTGTAAAACCGGAATGATACATTAGTATCAAGATTAGAATTGGAGACAAAGTAATGTTTGAAAGACATATACAAGTCTCAGGCATGGTTGTCCCACGTCCGACCATATGAGGAGCAACAGTGGTCCCTACGGTAGAATCAAGAATCGGGGCAGAAGTGGAAACAATAACTGGAAAGAAAAGAAGAATAAATAAATCCAATAAACAATACGAGCAGAATATACCAGACAACAACAAAAACTTATCATGAGTCAGAAGAGTAGATGAACCAGGCTGAGAAAAGAGATGTACTCGGGATGCCATCGAACTGGTAACAATGCCGTTGGGAGATATCAAGGTAGCTGTGACTGGTGTGGTGCTAGAAATACCAGTCGATGGAATTGAGACATTAATAACTCGCTCGATGGAAGGAAGGCCAATAGATGCTGAAAGGGTAACAGGATTCTGAATGGGAACGAAGATATTATCCCTTGGACCTTTACCTTTACCTTTATCCGAAGAAGCAACAGCTTCTGAAGAAACTACATCGCGTGCGACCAGCTCAGCAGACGGCTCGGCAGATAAAGTACTGGACTTCTTTCTCAGAGGGGGAGGAGATGATATTTTCCTTTTCCTTTTCAATGATGATACCATCTCTTCCGGTGTCTCCTCTTCATTTATCCAAAAAAAAAAATCCAACAGGGACAAAGACCTTGTAAATAACCAATTAACACAAAGAAGGACAAAGTGGGCTGGCACAGAGAAAGAAAGACAGATTTACCATCAGTAGGATTTTCTGCAATGTCGACATCCTCTGCATCAGAATCTTCTCCTGTTTCTAAGTTAAGAGATGGAAAATTAGAAGATGTACCAGAGTGAAACTGAATAGGAACATAGAGTGATGATGTCTATACCTTGAGCAGTTGGTTTCTTAGAACCACTCCGTTTCACACGACCAATCGCAGACCGGAGAGCCTCTTCGTATGTACTCTCAAATGCAAAGGAATACCACCAAGTCTGCCATTCAGCAGGGTGTCCTGGACGGGCTCTGAAAACATTAAAAAGGTCCGCACTATAACGGGTACGCATTGTGTTGGAAATTTTAATACAACAGAGAAGTGGACTTCGATTCTTGAGAGAATATTCCTTCTTCTTGGTTCCTTCCGAGAAGCCCATTGAGTAAGGAATTGGCATGAGAATTGCTTGCCATAGTCCAAATTGCCTGGCACAATATTGCGGAGAATATACCTCAAACCCAGGATAGAATCGACCCTTCAATGAAGTCCATATGGGAAGATCTACTGCAGACAAAGCACAAGTCCAGAAAAGCCTATAGAGGTTGAATCGAGTTGGATCGAACAAATAATTAAATTCTCTATGGCCATACTTAAAGAAAATGACTTGGTCATGATTCAATTCAAGAAGAATCCGAAGATAAAAGGTAAAAGGAGGTGCTGAAGAAGAAATATGTCGAGGAGAACGACTCAGCAATCGACAGCCCAGAGGTAAAGGCGTAGGTTATCTATACCCTTGCAGAGACAGATGGGGAAGATGACGAGTGTTTTTATAAAAAGAGAAGGGAAATGCAAAGCCATCCATGCTTGAAGTATCCAAAAGGCGCTTGAAATGGTACCAGAATCTCCGAACTTCATTGCTCGAAAGGCGTGGGTAAAGCCTCTATACAAAACTGCAAGAACAAGAAGGGCCAAGACAAGACGTTATCCCATGGCTAGAGCTACGGGAATTTGCAAATAGTCCTTACAAACTTTAAGGGCAGGACTGATAAACACATATTTTGATAGCCAAAAGAGCAAGAAAAAGAGACGCTCATCTTGAGTAACAGGACCCGAAGCTCGGTAAAATCGAGACAAGAAATTGTTATACGCCAAAACGTCTTCAGAGATGAAAGAAGTGGACAGTACGAGCAAATCCTCGATGGTATGACCGACCAATTCAAAGCCCTCTATGGCAAATACATCAAGCATAGTGACGGACATGTGGGCCCAAGGGAAAAAGAAACAATTGCTAGAAGAGGACCAGAAAGTGATGGCGGAGCCCAATAACCCACGTTCCAGGTCATAAGATGACATACTGACCTCAAGAGCGATGTCGATTCCGGCAGCTGTCCATAAAAGCCGAGTCTCTTGGTTAGCCTTCAGCCGAATAAACCATTTGTGAAAATCCTCTTCGTAAAAAGGGAAACTTCGAAATCGAGAAGACCCGGTGGACCACACATCCGTAATAGAAGAATGTTGCAGTGCCAAGGTCTCACTGTGTTTATACGGGAAGTGGAATTGAAGATTCACAGGTATATTGAGATGGTCCATGAAACTGGGACCCAGAGAGAAACAGTTGCATTTACCCTCGACAGCTTTCAGTAAATGAAAGGAGCAATTACCGGCACGCGGATCATCTTTAAACTTATCAAAAGCTGTGATGTAATCGCTGGATGAATATTCGGATTTTTTGGACGCCATGAGAAGCGATCAAAAAGGATCAAGAAAGAATTTTTAGGAGAAGATGCGACGATGAAACAAGGTTTTTACCAGGAGAAAAGATGAAGAAGACGATTTGAAAAGCCAAAACTTTTCGAGGAAGATACGAGGTGATGTGTCTAATGGGTATTGGATGAAGAATTCGTAGAGACTGCTCGAAAGGACGTCAAAGGACAGAAAGGCACGATCATCGCCTAGGGATTCGTACACAGACAAGGTACACATTTAAAAGAAATAAATTCAAATTTATTCCTTTTAAAAGGGGGCATATGTTGACACCCAAAATTACCCCTGGTGGAAATGGGTCGTCCACAAGTTATAGAAGATATAAGGCAAAAGGACACTATTGGTGCCATAACTTGTGTACGGAGATCACTTTGGTGCCATAACTTTTTTTCGGATCACTTTGGTGCCAAAATCGGAGAAAAAAGATCACTTTAGTGACTCCGGCCAAAATTCCGCCCAAAAAAAGAGCTACGTCAGATTTCCGGCGAGCCATGTCAGCATCGAAAATTAATAAAAAAAGAGCCACGTCAGATTTCCGGCGGCCATGTCAGCATTGGCACTAAAGTGATCGTTTTTCAAAAAAGTTGGCACCAAAGTGATCCGAAAAAAAGTTATGGCACCAAAGTGATCTCCGTACACAAGTTATGGCACCAATAGTGTCCTTTTGCCGAAGATATAAAGTACGGCCCACATGGCAAAAATATTAGAAAGGCCGCAAGTCAGACCCAGAGGCAGTTGTCGACAGGACACGTCATAAAGGTGTCGACAAGTTTAAAATCACGAGCTTTGCACGTGATGTCCACAAATCTAAGCTTTGCACGTGACGTCGACAAATCCCAGATCACGAGCTTTGCACGTAATGTCGACAAAGTTCGGAATCGCGAGTTTTGTGCAAAATCATGGTAATACATTCATTTACACGTGTCAAAAGGTAAAGACAAGACCGTGGGCATCAAGAATGACAAGAAGTAAAGTGACACGTGGAAGAAAATTAGCTATTACGTGAAGCTCAAGGAGCGTAAGCAATATCGACAAGTCAGGAAACAGTTAAAGCACGAAACGTAAGGAAGTGGAAAACGACTTTCAAGGAACGGTTGCCAAGTTACTCTATAAATACTCAAGGACTTCCAACGTAGAAGGGACTTCTTCAACAATACAACACATCCTTTATTTAGCATTTATCTTTAAGCACATTAGGAGTAGCATTAGTCATAATCTTCAGATTCTGCATCGTAGATTCAATTCCGACGAGGGTCTTTATCAGGTTCAACATTGTTGATTAAATTCCAGTGTTGAGCCATTAGCTCAGTGTCGTTGATTAAATTCCGGCGCTGTGCTTGGGGTGTAGCTGTTGATTAGATTCCAGCCGTATTCATCCAGGTTACGTCATTGATTAAATTCTGACGTACTTTGAAGTTGTGTCGTTGATTAAATTCCGACGTACTTTGAAGTTGTGTCGTTGATTAAATTTCGACATAGCTTAATTTCAACATTCGTTTCACGTCGAGTTCGACATCATATCGAGTCAGGATGTAAGATCTACATTGGGATTAATAAACGCATTTGACATTCTCTGTCCAAGCTTAACTCAAGACCCTAGTCTCCTCTAATAAAATCCGAAACGCTGCGTTCGGTGAAAGATTTTTCGACGGAGTAACAAATCGGCGAAACAGATTTTAATCATACACTTAATGTTGTTGAATCTAGATGGGGCTAGCCAGTTCAACTAGTTTGAACCGACACTTCTATTCAATCTAGTTAAACCTAGAAAAACAATTTGTCTAGACCGAATCAATTTCAATTGGATCGATATCTCCCAAGAAAATTAATGTTCAGGCTCATTTAGGCTAATCCTAGGCTCGTAGTCATAGCTCAAATAGATCTGATAAGACCACTTCTCAGCTAAAATAAGAAAGAGCCCCATAATTATTCACAAGAGATGCCCCAAAACAATCCCCTTTCTGCCGTGTAAAAAGATATCGATGGAGTTTGAATATACCTTATAGATATTAGAATGTTTAATTAAATTTTTAGCAAAACACCAACTGTATACCGGGCAAGCCCGTCAGCTCAGCTTCACTTGGTCTGGATGGGGAAGCCCGAAACTGGCGACACGACTAAGCACGTGCCAAGTAAATGAGCTCTGTTCTATTGATTTTTTTTTGGTCGAACTGTTCAATTGATTACTTGAGTTAATAATAGCTTTCAATCTTATTTCTTCCAAATTTTTCAAACTTATGAATAATTTCTAATCATGTTGACATAAGCACATTGGCCCAATCTACAACCAATCTTTTTTTTTAGGTTGAAGATCCACAACGAATCCACAACCAATCTTCGGAGATATTGAAATGTCAAACCGTTAAAACGGTTGAAACTGTAATTAATTTAAGTTGGGCTCTTTTCGAGATGAGGTAAAATCTATAGTTGAATTGCGGATCCTAAGATCTCAGCTAACAGCTGTAAAGTAAGACCAAGAAAAGGTCTTGCTCCAAATGAAAGATACTGGATCACATGGCAAACTTGATGAGGGAAAACAGCAATGATGCGCGGTTTTCTAAGATTGATCTGCAAAATTTACTAAATAATGTATCAGGCTGTGAGTTAATCTTCAAAAAGTAAACATCACCTATTAAACTACTTTTATAGACCATTTAATCCAACAAACCATGCATTTTGCTGTAGTAATCGAATAGTACACACTACGTCATTTTGTAAAAATTGACCATCTTATGTCCTCTCTCTTAATGCCCTTTTCTGAGGGAGGTTTGAACATAATTGTAGCACCAGTCACCTTTTCAGAACCTGGATATGAGGAACTTGATCCCTCCCTCACCTTTCTGACTGGACCGCGCATTTGTTGACTAGCGGTGCTGCGGCTTCAATCCCCCTTTCAAGAGCTAAATTCGAGTCTCCTCGCATACTTAACGCGGAAAAAAAAAATTTCTTTGGCAAGTAGATTTTGAAAGCAATAAAAGTAGAAAGAAGATTTTGACCAGGAAAAACAAAAGAACTTTGGGCAAATCTCACTAGGAGTGAGCGGTTGCAGGTTTCTTACAGGTTCAACCTGGAACCTATCTTGTCATAGGTTCTAGGGTGGGTTCCAAGATCTAACCGGTTCTTAGGTTTCAGGATTTAACAAGTTCTTTTTTTTTAATTTCATTTTTAGTTAAATAAAACAAAAGAACACAATAATACTAAATAAGCTTGTCGTTCACTAAAGAGAAGCATTGCTTGATGATAAGATGCTGAACCAACTTAATTTTATTTATTTACGGTAACTATTGGTCGTCAAAGAGGACAGGGCAAGCAGTTGTAGGCTTCAAGGGCAGAGTATTTGGCACGCAACAGCTCTTTTGATGTGGTCTTTCAGCTTCTCTTTTAATGGGTCTACACTGTGTAATATTGTTCGCTTTGGGCCTAAAGTGAACAATATTACACAGTGTAGACCCGGGGTGTTACAGATTGTATTAGAGCCGACTCTCGACCGTGTGTGGGGCCACAGCGAGGGCGCTATGCTCGTAAGGGGTGGAGAGTGTGATGACCCAGGCGGCAGTGTGCGGAAAGGAAGGAAGGCAGTACGTCCACGCCTCGGTCCTCGGACGTGCGCAGGGAAGGGGGGAGCCTCCTTTGTCCCACATCGTCTAGGGGGAAACCTAGACTAGCTTATAAAGCTTGGAGTTCTACATCTGTGTAACGCGTTTTAAAGCCGTGAGGATCAGTGGGTCCAAAGCGGACAATATTACACAGTATAGACCAGGGTGTTACGCGAGAAAAACTATACTATGACCGTGATAGACGAGGTTCAGTCGGTAGAACACCTTTTGATGTGGCTAATAATTCACCAAGTCAAGTCACTTGGCAACGGAGGAACCGCTCGACTGCATCTTCAAAGGTTCATTTAATTCCTCGCATTTCAGTGATAGTGCTTCGCGTATGATGATACAATGAAATGAAGCAATAATTGATGTTTTTCCTTCTTTTTAGAAAAATGCTTGAAGGAAAATTGTTACTGTAGTTGCTCATGGTGATCTTAACAGGATTGTAAAAGTGTTCTCATTTCGATTGTGCACTTGAACTGGAGTAGTGGTGCTTACAGGGCAGCTCTGCTTGAACTATCTATGCTAATTTACCCACCTGTTTCCTTAACGAAATCGAAGTTAAGTTTAGGTTTTCGATTCAAACAATTTTACATCAGCCTTAGACAGCTTCAAACCAAAGCCACTTGATCATGTAGCTGTTTAAGTGGCAAATCCCACAAAATGAATTTAACCCCTGCAACTGGCGTTCAAAGTTGACTTAACCTTCCAGTGCGCAAATAGTTTATGAGGGGTCGAAGCCACTTCCGATCAAATTTTGTTGATCATCTGTTTCTGTCAATGCAATAACGCAAGTTTCAGGTTCAGCAAAGCTAGATTTGATACTGGTTCCAAGAAAAAGGGTAACTCTTGAATCCTTCAATTTAAGGATAGTAGCTGACATTATAGCCTTCCATCTTCATGCGAAGCTTGTCCGAAATGAATTGTTCAGTCGTTGAAGCTTTTGGCCACTTTCTGCTTTCTTTCCTCTTGTTGGATAACCGAGAATTATTTTATGGCTGCGAGGCAGCAATATAGTTCCCATAGACATAGACAACTCTTATGATCAAATCTGGAGAAGGTAAATCGCATCTGTAAATCATACTGAAGCTGGAAATACTTTTGCTGTGCCAATACTAACGATTCTTATTTGGGAACTTTAGTCTAGCTTTAATAATGACGTCTTTCGTCTGAAATGCCATAACATAAAAATCTTCATAACGCAACTGTGATGAGACCTGAAGATGATTACTTGTTAGTTCTCCTTCATAATACCAACAGTTCCGGCTATTCCAAGCCCCTGCTTTACAGCCTAAAATCCATGTAAAAGTGGAGCAGTTCATTCAACCTTTTGCATAGAGCAGACTAAAGCCATTCTTGAATCGAATAAACACTGATGCCTTGGAAAATAACAACAAAATCATCTGCCAACAAAGGAAAATAAAAATTAAGAAAGATAGCCATCATCTTCCTTCGACCACTGTATTAGTGACAGTGTTAACAGACCAGATACTTGCTTGCTGCGATGGAATAGAACGATTTGGCATTTCAGTTTGGAAAGTGAATATAGGCTGTCTCGGCTGAGGAGGATCTGATTCACCACTTAGCATCAGAACCACATTGGTCATGTTTGGTCTATCCATGGCATGGTCCTGAACACAGAGAAGCCCGACGTGGATGCATCTTGTTACCTCCAGTGGAAAGCTAACAGCAATTGCTTCATCCATTAGGTCCAATGCTTTGCCTTCACTCCATAATTGCCATGCCTACAAGAGAACACTGTCATAATATTGCAGGGAACTTACAATATCGATTAAGGTTGGAATTTGGCACTTACGTAGGAAAGGAGATTGAGATGTCCCTGGTCATACAGGGCCGTGTTCTTTCTGCCACTAATGATCTCCAGTAGCAACACTCCAAAGCTATAGACATCGGACCTCTCGGAAAATATCCCGCCCATGGCGTACTCAGGAGACATATAGCCACTGCATTGAGTTGAACATATTTTGTACTCTTTAATTGTATTGAAGGACAATGGGATGAAACATATATAAAGTGACAGAGTCATTGTGGTAAATCAATCATTTCTGTCTACTTCAAAAGATTGACTCAAAGGATTGATAATTCAAGTAGGACTAGAGAACTTACAGTGTTCCAACAATTTTGTGAGTGTTCACCAAAACTTGAGTGCCCTCGAACATCCGTGCCAGCCCAAAATCCGAAATTTTTGGGTTCATCTTTTCATCCAAGAGAATATTGCTCACTTTTAAGTCACGGTGTATGACCCTAAGGCAAGAATCTCGATGGAGGTAGAGAAGTCCCCTTGCAATTCCCTCAATAATTTGGAATCGTTTGCCCCAGTCGAGTTCTGCCTTCTTTCTTGAATCTAACAAACATGACAAACAAGAACAGTTTTCAAGTTTTAGTGCTGTTTCGAAAATTACATTACCAAAAAATACTTATTCGGAGAGAAAAAGCCAACCAAAAAGAAAGGTGTCCAAGCTTTTGTTTGGCAAGTACTCGTATACCAAAATCTTTTCATCTCCTTCAGTGCAGCAACCAATGAGTTTAACAAGATTTCGATGTTGGAGTTTCGATATTAGGACGATCTCATTCTTGAACTCTTGAACGCCTTGGGCCGAGCTACTAGAAAGTCTTTTCACAGCTACCTCTTTCCCATCATCCATCTTTCCCTGTTTCGCAATTCACATAGCTTTTAGACCTTGAATTATCTCTATATTTTCATTTAACGAATGTCCTGCAGAATGGTTTTACCTTATAAACAGTGCCAAACCCTCCTTGCCCGAGTTTACTTGTCGTGCTGAACTTGTTTGTAGCAAGTAGTATGCTATCAAAACTGAAAAGGGTCAATTCCAGTGCATCATCTTGCTTCAACTGCTCTTTCCATGCATTTCCTTGTAGCAGTTCACCTGGCTTTTCAGGTTTATCTACCGAGTCAAGGGGCCTTGAAGTTTTTCTGAAGTTTCCTGTGTTTATTATTGGTGAAGAATCAGCTAACTATCTTCATAGCGATCGAAGATTAAAAAAAATAGAAGCACGATCCTCTGAAAACACTGATGTGGCTCTTGAATAGTACCTCTTGTCTTAGCTCTCCATTTGCAAAGACCAAAAACAAGTACTGCAAAGAACATCATCCCGGCAACAGTACTCAGGCTGATGATAACTACTGCTTTCTGTGGCGATCCTCCTGAAATGGGAAAGAGAGTTACATAAAAGACGATTGATGTTGACTCAAACGCATCTCAATGAAACCATTTCTAACCTTTTTTTACATGTGCAACTCGAACAAATAGATCTTCTCCAGCTGTGGAAAGTTCCTCAAGATCGATTAAGTCTTCTTTAGTCCAAACCATACACCCGATGGTGCTGACATAAGAATAAGCCAAGCAAGAACAGTTGCTCAGGCACCAGCTTAAACATCCTTCTTGATCTCCAATGTCTGATAAATAGTCCTCAGAGTCAGGTAGTTTCATCCGGCTCATTTGCCAAAAGGCATCTTTCTTTACGGTTGTTGAAGCCAATGTGCTTGTGTCTTTCTGGCAATTCAATGGTGTCTCTCTTACACATCCTCCGGTCCAGTTTCCACTGTTCCATTCTTCATTTGACTTTGGCACAAACCCATTTAAGCATCTGCAAATAGGCAAAATCGTTGAGTTACAAACTCCAAAAGGACCACAAGTTCCATAAATCTCGCAAGTATTGTTCGGTCCTGCCCAATCTGTCAACCACACCTTAGCTCCATCATCCCACTTCATTATCTTCAGAGATCCTCCAGGCGAAACAAACATGTATACAAAGAATGGGCTCTTGAAAAAATCGATAGAAAGGTAAGTGGTCCCCTGCTGAATATCTTGCTGGACATTGATCGCACTCGAGTATGATTGGTCCATGTTTTGTATGCCGATAAATTTCGATTTGTCCCATTGCCCGCCTCTCCAGTAAGGGGTTGAACCATTCCAAGTGAAAGGTTGAGGCGGCGTCTCCGATGTCATCCCAGTCAAGAAACTTCCAGGGGACGGATCACTGTCGCTTCTCCAGGAAATTAAATAGTGTTTCTCCCCAGTCCTGGCATTTACTCCCATCTTCATGCCCGGAAGAAGAGTGTCTGTCGGATCATCGAAGCTTCCCCATATTTCACTATAATTCGCATCTTGCAGTACAAAATTTCCACTATCCAATAGCGCCGCTGACGTATAATCAGACCGACCAGAGGCATTGGTAGACCAAACTATATTTTGTTGTCCATCCACGAGCTTCAAATTCCCATCGCTGCCTATCGTTAATTTCGCAGACCGATCCGTGTCCACGAGCGGCAAATCCCTATTGGCCACCCACACGACTTTAGAAGGCGTGAAGTTCTTGTACCATATCCCAACATACTGATTTTCTGAGCCATCCGGCGTAAAGAACCCAAGCTCGAATATGTGGCCAGAGGAGACAAGAGTTTGGTACGGGAAGAGTGGCTCCGATGTCGTGATATTGTAAACCACGCCGCTGGCTATTTGACTTGCCTGAAGTAGGATGAAGAAGACCAAGCAAGAACACCAACGAATCATAAGTGGCATAATAAGATGACTGAACGACCCTAGCGAGTTCTGTGGGTCGGTTGATTCTGCAGTTCCTGGCCGGAACAAGAATTGATGAAGAAGATTTTCTGAGAGTCAACCCTTGGTGCTCTAGGTAGGACGTCTTTTAAGTCCTTTTTCTGTGTTTGTTTAAAGTTCATTTCGTGCACAGACTAAGCACGATCCTGGGCGCCGATAATGCCTGTCTCAGATTACAACTGCATGCCCAAAATGACCCAGAAGATCAAGATTAACATCACAATCATTTGAGTCAAAAGGGCGGCTAAAAAATCAATCTTTTCAGAAGCATTTCTTCATTGACTAATTCAACGAGGGATGGTTCCTCGCCACTCTTCAAATTTGACTTGGCCTCTACAGTTGAATCTTCTTCCTCCACAAAAAGAGCTGCATTACGCGTGAAGACCATGTAAGAAGAGAGGAACTTGGAATTCAAAGTTCAAGAAATTTGCTACAAAAAAAGGAAACCAACAGCTTCCAAGCTTTCGCTGATGCAACCATTAGCACAAAGATGATTCGTTAATTTTCCGTCATTTTAGAAAGAAGTCTCATTGACATCAGAAATAAAGAGGCATAGATGCGAGGCAAAAATTATGCTTGGACGATAGTCAACGGTGAGTGAAGGAGCGCGAGATTACGAAGCCGCCGATGGCGATGGAGGATACATGCGATTCGTAGATGTCGTGTAGAGGAAGGACTTCAAAATCGAGCTAATTTGGTAGGATTACTACTATTAAGTTGGAGAGAGAAAGTAAGAGAGAAGAGGTAAGTTGAGTTGATAATTGACTAAACTTTTAGGATCCTTTTGTTTTATGGAAAATGAATGATTTGAAAAATATTTTTTTAAACTTGATCATTTGTATTGCTTATAAAAATGTATAAACGACAAATATTTTCATCGTCCACGAAGATGTTTAGACTTATGAGTAATGAAAATATTTTTATTGACTAATTATTTTAAGAAATGCAAGCAATCATTTTGAGGAAAATATTTTCCAAAACGCGAACTCCTCGCAAAACAAACAAACCCATAAATTAAAGGGGTTTATAAGTCAATTAATAATAACATGGGTGTTTTGGTCAACGAAGCGGTGGAAGTAACCCCACCCTTGAACAAATTCCAATATTATTTAGGGATAAGTGCACCAAAAGTTTTAAAACTTGTCAAGAAAGTGTAATTGAGCCTTAAAACTTTTAAAAACTGCAACAAATTGGTTTAATCAAACTCTTCCGTTAACTCCGTTTAACTAGGCTTAGGGAAAACGCTAATGCGTCTTCTTTTATTACTTTCATAAGACATGTGGTGACGATGTGGCATCCACCAAGCGCTATGATAGAAAGATATTCAAAAATTAAGAAGAAATATAAACTAAATTAAATTAAAAATATGAAAAGTTAAAAAAAGAACAAAAAACACAAACTACAAAAAAAGCAAACTAAATCAGAGCCCTTGCCATTGGCCGCCGCTGCCATCCATCACCGAAAAGGGCTGACCGAGGTTGCTTGGGCCTCATTGATGGCCAGCGAGGGTTGCCGACCCCGTGCAAGGCCCCGTTGGCCCTCGGCGAAGGCTTGCTAGCCCAAACATGGGGGAGGGTGCGACCCTCGGCTTAGATCTAACCGAGGGTCGCGGCCTCCCCCATATTTGGGGCAACAGGCCCTTGATAAGGGCCAGTGAGGGTCACCGAGCTTCAACGAGGCCTAGGTGACCTCCGCCAGCCCTTTCTAGCCATGGGCGGCGGCGGCCACTAGTGAGAGCTTGTTTCTCCTTTTTTTATTACTTGGTTTTAAAAAAATAATTTATCCTTTTTAATTTATTTAATCAAACATAAGTAAAATTTGATAAGAAATTAATGAAAAGTGGAATATAGGAGAGAAATAGCATTTTCAGTTTGCCTAGTTGGACGGAGTTAAGAGAATGACTTGATTGAATCAATTTGACAATTTTTAGGACTTGATTGTAATTTTCGAATGTTTTAGGACTCGATTGCACCCTCGTGATAAATTTTGGGAATTCCAATGCATTTATCCTTATTATCTAAAAAAACTTGTCATGATTTTGTTTGCGGGACTTCTAACTCCACCCGGATCAAATTCATATCCCGTTAAAATCGAGGTGCGTGGATTTTATTACTTTAGGTGACATTTATATATTTATAAATGACTTTATGCTAATTACTTGATCACTTGTCGAAGTTTTGAAATTTGATAATATATAAAACAATTTCTTTTTTTTTTTAATCAGGCTTTAACCCTGGGTAGCCGGAGCCGAACCGATTCAAACAACTTCTAGTGATTTAGGGCTTGGCCACTGATCGAGCCCTAATAATTTAGGCTCGACCTGTTTAGGCCCAGTCAAAAATCAGCGCGAGTTGTTCGACAACGAAGGATCTGGCGTCGACCAGGGTGTCTCCTCTGTAACGCTGGCTCCATTACCCGTACGTAACCCGTCATGGCTTCAACGCGCAAAGGATGACCCCGATGAATGACAGACCAAGATTCGAGACTTGACTGTGCAGAACGAGCTCGAAAGATCGCGCGGCTGCGAAAGTGTCGAGGGTGAGATTGTTTGAAGGTGGAAGAAGAAGAAAAGAAAGTGCGAGAAGAGAGAAAGTAACGGGAGAATAAAAGAAAAGGAGGAGAAATTTGAAGTTTCTGAAGAGTGGGGCTCAGTGGGTACAAGTGTCCATGTATAAAAAAATAATCACAATCATTAATGGTGTGGCACATAAGTGAGTCCACATGATCAACGACGATAAGATCAACGAATCCTTTGGCTGGCAAAGCAAATCCTTCGTAGAGTATGTCGCCTGAGTTCTTGTCAAAGCTAGTTATGTTGAAGTGAAGGGGACTGACAAAGGGGACAACAGGACAGCAGACAAAGGAGAAGAAAACTAAACGAGTGCGAAAAGAAAGAGAACAAGAGGTCGCACGCGGCACGCTGCACATGGTTTTGGTTGAAATTGCATTTATACAAGCATGAGAACGAGGTTCGCACTCGTTTCTCAACTGGTTGAGATCGGCACCATTCGGGGGTTGCTTTATATAATAACCAAATGTTCCCAGCAGCCGCTTCGACAAGGTGAATAGGCCGACAGCTTCTTCTCTGTTTCCGCTAAAGATTCGATATGGACAAGGAACCTTCTTCATTATCTAGCAAACAAGAAGATGATTATAGCAACGTGGTCAATTGGAGTGATCTTTTCATAACTGTATTCTGCTTAGGGCCGTCCTATGAATGTGACTCCTGCCATTTGTCCCTTGGGGAAAATTACAGGACCGTCGAGACAAAAGCCTGAGTCGAACGAGTTGGTAAATCATGGAGCGGCGACGCAGACCGCGGAGATGCACAGTCCTTTGCGACAGCACCGTGGAGAGAAAACCAACATGCAGCACTTCAAACAAACAGAATCGGCAACCTGAAAGATAACATAACTTGCTTCGTCATCAATCGTACCTCGACCGGCATGCGCGAGCACTTTCTAGACCGATTGTATTTGACAGTCAAAGTCAAAATTGTAAATGCACGTGGCGATTGTCCATCGCAATCTTAAACATATAACATGTGGTCGTGCTACGGAGACTCGCACACCTATTGGTGAACTCGGTAGCTATGACTCAATTAAAATATTTTGTAACGGGCGACAAAGCGCTTATTGTAATCTCCTAAAGGGTTACATTAGTCCCCCCAACTCACCATTTTATTTTATGAATTTTTTTTAATCAAACACTTAATGTTGCTGAATCTAGATGGGCCAGCCGGTTCAACTAGTTTGAAATCAGAAAAAAGATTTTGACCAGGAAAAACAAAAGAACCCTGGGCAAGTCTCGCCACTGGATGCTAGGAGAAGTTGCAATGACCCAAGGTGATGGATAAGAGTGTTGAACAAGCACTTTTGCACGATGTTTTTTTTCTTTTCTCTTAACTTGCACAAAGTGAATTAACTTTAAAAGAATATGTAAAGAATCGGCGTAACAGGCAAGACCTGAAATGTAGAAAACTAAAAATGCCCGTTCATTCCTATGCATGTGTTCTGTTCTACGATTTTGCCAATGTGTCTGTATCATCGACTTCAACTACTAATTGGGCACGCAGGAGAAAATATACAGAACAGATGTTAGACAAGCTAGCTTTCTCCCAAAAGATTGAGCTGCAAGGAGACGAGCTAACGATGCATATAACACATTACTAACAATGGGAATACATGAGGAACAACATGAATTAGCGGAAATGGTCGACGCCCCGAGCCTTATTTACGGGTAAAAGGACGGGGCATGAGGAACCATTTCACTGACTCTCATGTTTGTCAGCCTCCATCCACAAAAGCAACATGTGTTGTCGTGTGGCTTTAGGAGCCATGGTCCATCTTGCTTAACACAATTATTTCTTGACTAGAAGAAGAAGAAGAAGAAGATCCTATTCTTAGTGCTGGTGGCTGGAATAAAGTGGGAGCCTCGAATGCGGCGAGTGGAAACTTTGGCACAGGGACTTCTAGCTGAAGAAACCTGATAACTTGTCCTGCTTTTGGCCCTCTCTTGGGATCTGGATGCACACACCAGAGTCCCACCATCATCAAGCATTCCATGTCCTTCCTATCGAAGCTCGAACCCAGCTTCTCATCCGCTGCTTCAAGCATATTTCCAGCAAGGTAAAGCTGCCAAACCCACTTGTACAGTGGGACATGAAACTCTCCATCCTGATAAGTCCTCCTACCGCAAGCGATTTCTAGATCCACGACCCCGAAGCTGAACATGTCAGACTCTCTAGTAGCCTTCCGTCCGTTGAGATATTCTGGTGCCAGATAACCGTATGTCCCCACCACGTTCGTCGTTTGAGTCCTGAATTGGGGTCGATGAGCTTAGATACTCCGAAGTCGCCGAGCTTAGTGTTGAAATCCGTGTCTAGCAATACATTGGCCGCTTTTATATCTCTGTGAACAACGCATTGCTCTAGATCTTCATGAAGATAATTAAGGACCGATGCCAGGCCTAGAGCTATCCCGTACCTAACATCCCAAGGAAGAACTTTTCGAGTTCCAAAGAGATGATTTTCAAGGCTACCGTTAGGCATGTATTCATAAACGAGCAAAAATTCACCTTCCTCTCGACACCATCCAATGAATTGCACCAGATTTTGATGTATCGCATGGCTTAATATCTTCACTTCATTGATGAAGACCTTCTCGGAATGTTTGGATTCGGTGGAGATTCTCTTGACAGCAGCTTGGCGATCTAAACTGTTCACAAGTCCTTTATAAACACGGCAAGACCCTCCTTGGCCGAGTCTTCGATCCTGTGAGAAGCCACTCGTAGCTACAACTAACTCTTGATAAGCAGCAATGCTCTTATTTCTTTCTCCATGTCGGTCAAAGCACAAAGCTCATATTTTTTCCTCATTTTGATCATAATTAGGCAAGACCCCGCTGAGATAATCAGCATTAGAGTTGCTAAAGGAGCGGTGATAAATGTAAACAACCTACAGATCCTGGAGTTTGCTCCCTTTACTGATGAATTGGTCGACAGGGGGCGTACAAAATCCAAGTCCAAAGTAAACCCCCATGAATTGATGATGTGTCTCTCCGCAAAGCCGCCACAAGAAGCTGAAATCCCAATTGCTACCGATTCAGGAAGAACTTCAGCAAGGTCGATTTGGTAAGAAAGCGAGGAGCTTTTCTTGTCCAAAGAAACCGGCTCGCCATCAAATTACCAGAATACGCTAAGATTCTTGCTAGTAGAATTATAGGTCACCACAACATTAGTTGCATTTCCTCTGTGTGATTCGGGATCCCAACTGGAATAAACAATTGAAGAGAGCAAGTTTATGTTGATTCCTATGTGCTGCACTGGAGGGTCATAATCTGTGTTCACAAAAGTATCGAACTCAACCATCACGATTCGGTTTCGGGGCCCATCATCGACTGTGCTGGCATTGAACAATCCGAGACACGCACCAGCTGAGTTGGGTGGGATTGCGAAGCCAGTAGGAGCAAGGAAAAAGGCCATGCCGTCACTGTATTCGTTGGGATTGAATGGTTCGATGGTGAAAGAAAAATGGGTAGAGAAGTCTGCTTGTCTCCCAGTAATAGAATTCCTTATATAGATGGGTTCAATCCCTTAAAACGGGTGGAACCGTATAAAATTGTAAAATTCCAACCTCTTCTGTAATATAAGCTCGGCTCTTTTCTAAATGAGGTAAAATCACTAATTGAACCATAGATATTGAGATCTCAGCTAACCACCAAACCACCTCTTCTTTAATTTAAGTTGGGCCAAATGTCCTTAACAATCCATAAAGAATTGACCAAAAAAGAGTCTTGCTCCAAATGAAAGATATTGGCAAACTTGATGAGGATAACAAAATTGATGAAAATAAAATGCGAGGTATTCTAACATGGGTCTATAAATTAAGTTACTAAATGATGTGTCAAGCTATGGATGGAACTTGAAAAAATAACCGGTAACAGTTTGACATACCATCTGGTGTACTACTTTTGTAGACCAGTCTTAGTAACTCTAGCATTTCTCAAAAGAAAACACCTTTGATGGAACGATGCGGTTAGTGAAGAACATTGCTAATGGCTTATATCTGTTTTTATGTATATAATTTTCATAACATATGACGCACTAAACAGAGGTATGACTTGTTATTATTATCATTATCTCGGTTGCAGGAGTGCTTTTAATATTATATTGACTTTTAAGCTTCATATGTTTTACGACAAATGAACATTGTTACAAAGTTTAAAAAATTAGTTCCTTACCAAAAAACATTGTTACAAAGTATTTTCAAGAAAACTTATTTTATAGGAAAATGAACTTTGTTACGTTTGGCGGTCCTTTGTAAATAATATTAAAGTCATTTTACGACGTTTGTTACAGGATATTAATGAGACAGTAGGCTGGTAACCAAGCCTGTTCATGCCTATGCAGGCAAAGTGAACTTACTTTAAAGGAATGTGTTACAGCATCGGACTCCAGTGTGACAGGCAATACCTGAAATGTCAGAGAAAATTGAGAATGCCCATTCCTGCCTATGCAGGCGTTCTGTTCTACAATTTTACCGATGTGTCTGTATCATCAGCTTCAAGCCACTAAGGAGGATGCAGGAGAAAATATGTATTACAGGTGTTCGACAAGCCATTGTTCCTCCAAAAGCTGGAGCTGCGAGTAGATGAGCTGGAGCATATAACTAGCCATCGGGATACATGAGGAACAAAATGAATGAGCAGAAATGGTCGATGCCCTGAGTCTTATTTACGGGTAAAAGGACTCTGCGAGAGGAACCACTTCATTGACTCTCATGTTTGCCCTCCGCCATCCCAAAATTCAACATGTGCTGTTGTGTGGCTTTAGGAGCCACGGTCCATCTTGCTTGACTGAACTGAATCTTGACTGGAAGAACAATAAGATCCTATTCTTAGTGGTGATGGCTGATATAAAGTGGGAGCCTTGTATGCGGCGAGTGGAAGCTCCGGCACTGGGACTTCTAGCTGAAGAAACCTAATGACTTGTCCTGCTTTTGGCCTTCTCTTGGGATCTGGATGCACAGACCACAGCCCCACCATCATCAAGCATTCCATTTCGTTCCCATCGAAGCTCGAGCCCAGCTTCTTGTCCGCTGCTTCAAGCATATTTCCAAAAAGGTAAAGCTGCCAAACCCACTTGTAAACTGGGACATCAAATTCTCCTACTTGATAGGTCCTCCTACCACAAGCAATTTCAAGAACAACAACCCCAAAGCTGAACATGTCGGACTCTCTAGTAGCCTTCCGTCCATTGAGATACTCTGGTGCCAAATAACCATATGTGCCCACCACATCCATCGTCTGAGTCTTGAACCAGGGGTCAACTAGCTTAGCTACCCCGAAGTCACCAAGCTTAGTGTTGAAATCCATATCCAGCAATATGTTTGCCGCTTTTATATTTCTGTGAAGAATGCATTGCTCTAGTTCTTCATGAAGATAATTGAGGCCAATGCCAGGTCTAGTGCTATCCCATACCTTACATGCCAAGGCAGAACTTTTCGTGTTTTGAAGAGATGATTATCAAGGCTACCATTAGGCATGTTGTAACATCTTGAATTTCGACCTATTTCCGGGATCCGACGAAGTGGATATTATTTCTCATTTGATTTTAGTACGTCTCGCCCGGAGCTGGCCCCTCGCGGGATACTGACCAATGGGAAAGGCTAACTAGGAAAACAGTACGTGGACCGGGGACCCGATCGCGAATCGGGCGCCGATTCCGAGAAACGGCAGGGAAGTATTTTGGGCCAGTGTGGACCGATTCTAGGAAGGTGACGAATCTGGTTTGGCCAACGACGCACGATCAGATCGCAGGTGATTCCGCTCGACCGAGAGTGCGCGTGGCAAATAAATCCCGGACCTGAACCGAACGATCGTGACCCCTGGAATAATCAATAATTCATTGCGCTATCCCGGTAATCGAGACCGTCACGACTCGAGTGACCCTAGGTCGATACGCGTAACCCCTAAACAGCCACCTGTCAGTAAGAGGCTCTAAAATTCTGAATTGAGCAATTTTGATCACCAAATTGGACTCGAATTTCGATGTCGAAATTCTATGGGTGTTTGCGACTATTTTGCAAGGCCGACATCGTTTTGGTGTGGCCACATACATTTGGGGCTAGTCCAGCTGAAAATTGGAATTTCGGCCGAAATTGGAAAAATTATGATTTTACCCCTTTGGACTCCGACGTCGATTTTCGAGGCCGTATGAGATTATTTTTCAAGGCCGATGCCGTTTTAGGGTGGCCACGCATATCTAGAGTAGTTACGGTCGAAAACTGGAATTTCGGCCCAGAAGTGAAAAAATTACTATTTTGCCCCTCCAAACTTTGCAGTCGATTTTCGAGGGCTTAAAAGGTTATTTTTGCGAATCCGACGTCATATTATGTTGGCCACCCACATTTGGGGTCGGTACGGTCGAAAAATGGAATTTCGACCCGGGACCGGAAAATTACTGTTTTGCCCTTATGGCCTATTTTTAGGGTTTCAAATTTTGGACAATTTTGGAAAATTATTGTGGATAATTATGAGTCAAAATTCAGAATTATTGATTGACCAAAAGGGCCATCAATTATTGGATGAGAGTGATTAATGGCCATTGGATCAAAGAGTAGAATGGTCAAGTGTCCAAGTTTGTGACAAATGTCTTCCACCTTTAACCATTTGACCACTCTCTCTCCTCCTTCATTCCATCTTCCACGGCCACTTTCTCCTCCTCTCCCTATTTTTGCCGTTCACTCTCTTCTTCCCCCTCTCTCTCACGCCTCACTCTCTCTTCTCTCTTCCTTTGGCCGTAAGGGGCAGCCACCGCCAGAGCAACCGTCGCCGCCGCCGTTCACCGCCAAGCGCCGCTGTGAGGACGCCGGAGTGCTGCCGCTGAACCGGTTCAATCCAGCCACTGTTTGGCCCGTTTTTCCCCTTGTTCAGCCCACTTTTGAAGCTTAAATCTAGTGAGTGGAAATCCTAACCCTTAATTAGGATTAAGTGCACTTTGGACAAGTTTTAGGGGTTAATTAGTGGGGGCTGATTTGGGCTGATGTCGTGGTGATTTTAAGGGCCTAATGTGATGATTTAGGGATGGTTTTAAGGCTGTGGAGACTTGGTTTAGAGGTTATATGAGCTGGATTTGCTTAATGGTGCAAGTTTAATGATTCTCGGATTACTGATTTTACTGTACCTCTACGCTTTGTTATTTTTTTTATGATCATTGTGGGCCGAATCTAAAGAAGTGTTCTTCATAAAAATTGTTCCCAACATCTTTAATTATAACATACTTTAATTTGGGAATTTTTGGAAATCATTTGAGGCCATTCGAAAGTTCATCTTTGGACCGAAATGGGTCTGCCCGATTTACTGTTCACCCGACCTTCGGGTCTGTTCGAATTTTTATAAATTTTTCCAGGCCTATTTTCAAATTACTTCCTTCACAAAAATTGTTGGGAACATTTGTGGGTATAACATATAAAAATTTCAAAGCTTTCCAAAATGATTTGGGTACTGAATAAGTTATATTTTGATGGCCTGAGGGGCTGTCCGAGCGAATCGGATTTTGTCCGACTTTGAGTGTCAAAACGAGGTATTTACGGTTAGAACTGGGTTTCTAGTTCTTCACGGAAGATGTTCATCGAGATGTTTTGTACAACATATCCAAATTTCATAATTTTTGGAATTGATTTACCATTTATTTCAAATGGACTTCTGTCACTGTACAACTGCCCAGTTTGGACCCGATTTTGTATATTTCCGGTTTTTCTCTCTCTCGGACTGATTAGTGGCTGTCCTCTTTGGATCCGAATTTGATTAAAATGGACTAAGTTGAGGTTAATCGGATTCTTGCCATGAATGGTCCGAATTAAGCGATTCAGTGGCAATTTGGTACTTGATTGGATTCCATTGTGTGGTGACACGTGTGTATATTTGTTGGCCAAGATTGATAAGATATTAGTGGGCCTTGATTGCGCAAGTTTTTGTGTGCACCAATGTTGTGAATTGGGTGCCGTGCTGAATTATGTTTAATTGAAATTGGGCATGCCAATGAAATGCTGGTTAATTATGTTATGGCACAATTGAGTATGTTGGTATTATGGAAGTGCATGCCCGTATTTGAAATTGGTGCTCATTATGCATCGTGTGATTACCCGAGTGCGGGAATTTGCATGGCTACGCATTTTGTGTGTAGAGAATGAGCATGTGTGATCACCCTAAATGCCCAAATGCGTTTACGCGGGGCTCAGATAAAATTGGCAATGTGCCGTGTGATCACTTAAGGCCTTCGGGTCGTGGCCTTCGGGTCGTGCCGTCCTGATGCGTTTACGCGGGACGATGCCGGTTCGTCCGGATGATTAAGGAGATCGGTGTTGCGCCTGAGGCGTTTTACGCGGGCTAGAGACATTGGGCCATATGTGCTTCAGCGCGGGCCGCGGAGTGTTGTGGGCCTTCGGGTCGTGGCTTTCGGGTCGGAATATTTATTGGCCTTCGGTCGTGGCCTTCGAGTCGATTTACAAAATTGTTAAAATGAGCCGCATGCCAGAGTGCATTGCTTGAGGTAGTTCATGAGCATGGCAAATGTGTGCCAGAGTATGTGACTAATGTGTGTGCCGGTGATTTGTGTGTGAGGCAGGCACTATTGAGCATGAGCATGCGTGTGGCGTGCGTGTGACCAGTGTGTCGCGTATGTGCCGTGCTTTATACAAAATGCCTAACCTGCAGGGTCAGCGAGGTAAGTGATCCGGGCTCAAGGGCCTAGGTCATTTGATTGACGTTATTGTCCGTTGTTGCGTTGATTTGCTTGTCGGGAGGTGCATGTTAGCCTAGTTTCGGTTTAGGAGGCCTACTCACTGAGATTCGTCTCATAGTTGTTTAAACCCCGTTTTTCAGACTCCTGATAGAGGTTGCCTGGTGTACCCGATCCATATGAGAATCCGGAGCCCATAGAGCAGGATCCCGATCAGGTTGGCGAGATCGAGCAGATGGATTCGGAGGATGAGATAATCGAGGCTGAGTCCGAGTCATCAGGATCTGATCCCGATTAAGTTTCTTAGGATCAGCCTTAGCCTCCCTTAGGTCGGGCCAGTAACCCTTCTGATTATAGCCCCACCTTAGACTGCCCCTTGGCCACTTAGGGATTTTGTTAGTAGTGGCCGTTGACCTGCTTTTGTTTGGAGATTTGTATTGGTGTATCGTGGACATTGTATATGTTTTGAAGTTCCATGCAAGTCTTGATTATTAGGCTTTTAATTGTTCGTCGTTCCTGCTACCCTTGGTCATGTATTGTTTTGTACGGGTGTTTTAATTATTGCTTCCGCATGTGCCTTATGCTCTGTTTTGGGAGATGGGTCGGCGACGCGTCCTGGGACGTCGCATCAAGATAGACCGATACGTGGGATGATCGCGCTTCGAGGGGTTCGGGGCGTGACACATGTATTCATAAACAAGCAAAAGTTCACCTTCCTCTTGGCATCATCCAATGAATTGCACCAGATTTCGGTGTTTCGTGCAGCTTATTATCTTCACTTCATTGATGAAGATCTTCTCAGAATGATTGGATTTGGTGAAGATTCTCTTGACAGCAACTAGGCGACCTAAATGGTTCATAAGTCCTTTATAAACTTGGCAAGACCTCCTTGGCCGTGTCTTCGATCCTGTGAGAAGCCAATAGTAGCTGCAACCAACTCTTGATAAGAGAATTTGAGCGGCAAAGCTTTTATCTCTTTCTCAATGTCAGTCAGGGCACAAAGCTCGTATGTTTTCCTCATCTTGATCATATATAAGTAAGACCCCGCTGAAATAATTAGCAAGAGACTTGCTACAGGAGCCGTGATTAATGTTAGTGACCAATAGATCTTGGAGTTTACACCCTTTACGGATGTATTAGTCGATGGGGACGTACAACATCCAAGTTCGAAGTAAACACCCATGAATTTATGATGTGTCTCTCCCCATGGAGGCCATGAGAAGCTGAAATCCCAATTGCTACCGATTCAGGAAGGACCTCAGCAAGATCGATGGGCTGAGTAAGCGAGGTGTTTTTGTTGTCGAAAGAAACCGGCTCGCCATTAAACGACCAGAACACACTAAGATTCTTGCTAGTGGAATTATAGGTTACCACAACATTAGTTGTGCTTCTGTCGAGTGATCCGGGATCCCAACTGGAATAAACAAGTGAAGAGAGTGAGTTTTTATTGATTCCTATGTGCCGTCCTGGAGAATCATCATAACCTTGTGGATTTTCATAAGTATCGAACTCGACCATCACAATGTGGTTTCCAGGCCCATCATCGACTGTGCTTGTATTGAACAATCCGAGGTACCCACCAGCCGAATTGGGTGGGATTGTGAAGCCAGTAGGAGCAAGAAAAAACGCAATGCCGTCACTGTAATTTTTGGGATGGAAAGGAATGATGTTGAAAGAAAAATTGGTAGAGAAGTCTGCTTGTCTCCCACTAATAGAATCCCTTATATAGATGGGTTTGGAATACTGAATGCGGCCTACCTGAAACTCCTTGTGGAGCGGTGCCTTCGGGGGTGAGATCAGCGCATCCTTGCGCTGGTACGGCAACTCCTTCGTAGAGTATGTCGTTTGAGTTCTTGTCAAAGCTACTTATATCAAAGTGAAGGGGACTGACAAAGGGGATAACGTGATAGCAGACAAAGGAGAAGACTATTAAACGAGTGTGAAAAGAAAGAGAACAAGAGGTCGCACGCTGCATGCTAGACATGGTTATGGTTGAAACTGCATTTATAGAAGTTTGAGGACGATGTCCACACTGGTTACTCTTCTATTTGGGATCGGCACTATACCCAGGTGCTTTATAGTGTAACAAAAGTTCCTAACAGCAGCTTCGACGCATTGAATATATCGACAGATTTTTCGCTGTTTCTGCTAAAGCCTCAATATGGACAAGGGACCTTCTTAATCACTGCATACATTTGCTATCTAGCAAATAAGAAGATAATTATATCAACATGTCACTCGGTGTAGATTTTTCATCAATATATTATGCTTAGGGCCGTCCTAAGAAAGTGACTCCTGCCATTCGTTTAATGTCTTTCTTGGGGAAAATTACAGAACCGTCCTGACGAAAGCCGACCAACCTGAGTTGAATGAGTCGGCAAACCGTGCAGTGGAGACGAAGACGGCGGAGATGCAAAGTCGCTAGCGACAGGACCATGGAGAGAAAACCAACATTCAGTAATTAAAATGAACAAGTCGACAACCGGGATCGATGTTTTCGACTCATCCGGGGAAAAAGTCGATCTAGAAATACCAAATCTCTCTGCAGAAACCAGATAATTTTCCCTAAACACACAAAAGAGTTTTGTCGCTCGCCATTCTTCTGGCTCCAGCCTCACAAGTGCGTCTTCTTCTTCCACTCTCTCTATCTCTCTCTCTCTCTCATTATCCGATTTTGTTGAGCCCCATGATCTCTTCCGCCCTCATCCATTTTTGGGGGAGGACAAGATATAATGCTTTCTTCATATTTATCTGCTCTCTACTGTTGGTTCTACAGATATTGTTGGAGCCGGAAGATCAAATTGGATTTGTGATGCTTGTGATAGCAAGCCTACTAACTTCTTGCCAAAATTTCTCAAAGAAATCTGACTTAAAATCACGGTGATTTTGCTATTAGTCGTGTGAATTGGAGACGCATCTATCCAACACAAAACTATCAAATGAACAAAAACACAAATCAATTTTCTACTCCAAATGGCAGAAATCATTTTCCAACTCGTTTTTGGATTTGGCCCAACACGGGAAACCATCGTCGTTTTCCTAGAAAATGACTTACTTAGAAAATGTTTTCCAATTGCATTATATTTTTCCCGAAATAAACAAAGCCTCAAAGTAGTCTCTTGAACTCTTTTGAGTCATGAGCCCTCTTCTTCTTCTTTTGTACGTTCGTAGGTCGTTCTCTCTGCTTTGATTTTCATAATTTTATGATAGAACGCTTTAACAACTTTTGGCGTGGAGACACGAGTAAAGAGATCATTTGTAGGTCAACTATAAGGTTAAATATGAAATTTGATCATGTCGATAAATCTTGAGATGCTTATCAGTTATTTGACACAATATTAGGTGATCAATTTATTTTTGTCAATATGTTATATCATTGGTTAATATCGTATGCCACTTGAAAAACCCATTTAGGTGTCTATACCTACGAATTCACACAAGATTAAGGTTTTCGGAAATAGATCGAGCGATAAGCCAAAATAACGTAGCCACAAAATTCATCATGTAACGGTCATGTAATGATAAGTGCACGTGTAAATATAAATTTTTGTGGTGCCGATGCTAATTGCTCTAAAAGAAAAAGCTGCTGAATGAATGCGTGATTTAATATTTAAAAATTCTAACACTCCCCATCATGCATAGACTAGACTTTTGACATAAGATTAAGCGTGAAAAAATATGATAAAGGAGACAAATACAGTGCCTAGAAAATTTTTAATTCAAAACAACTTGCTCTGATACCATGTAAATTTCTAACAATATGGATTCAAATCCAAAACAATAAATTTTCCCTTAATTTAATCCATTCTTTTTTTGTTGTACTCGGTCTCGGTATAACAATTCTTTTTTGGACTGAGTTATGACCTAAAATAACGGGGATTAGATCATCTCTAAAATTTGCGGGCACCCATTATAATCTTATGATTTTACGGTCCAATTTTACAGCTAGCGAACTTATTTTCAAAGGGTGTTTTTTAGCAAACCTAGCAACGTCTGCTTATCTTCTACTTATAGCGTTGAATAAAGGAGGACAGTTGATAAGGTCAGCTTTTGCTTTGGAGTTAGGCCATCAAAAGCAATGCATGTCCGAGTACGAAGTCTCTGCGGCTCTTATCTTGAACCCTAAGCACTCCTTTCGGTGTATAATATGGGGTGATTAGTGCTTAATTAAGTTAAGTTAATCTCAGCAGTCATCCCCCAGAAAAGTCAAAATGATTTGGAAGAAATACAAATTGACCCGTTTTTGGAGGAAGGTTTTGAAATGATTGTGTGATTGATGATTTGCTACGAAAGCAATGGGCAAGTACGTCGGTCGTACGCACGACGACTATCGAGGTCTTTTGATGGCTTTTTCCACATATCGATGAGATGATAGAAATTTGCCAAGGAGGGTTTGGTTCTTGAATATGTCCTAGATAGCAGACACGTCACGGATCTTGTTTATTTTGGTCTTAGGCTGTGCTCGTTTGCGGAAAAATATTTTTCCGGAAAATATTTTCCGCGTTTTCCGGTGTTCGGGGGCGGAAAATGTTTTCCGCTTTCCCCACCCCCAAATCCTTCATTGTTTTGAGGAAAATGATTTCCTCTTTTCACAAAGAGGAAATCATTTTCCCCCAAATTGAAGGCAAAATTGCCCATGGGAGGGAAAATATTTTCCGTGGGAGAGGAAGTTGATCGCCGGTCGCTGGCCGCCCGCCGCCGCCGCCGGTCGCCGCCCGCCGCCGCCGCCGCCGGTCGCCGGTGAAAAATATTTTTCGAAACTTTTTCATATTGATCGCCGAACACCGGAAAATTATGTTCCGGGAAAACATTTTCCAGAAAAATGACTTCCGGGAGAATATTTTCCGCCAAACGAACGGAGCCTTAGATTATTATAAAGTCTATACATAAAAAGCGGGTTTTGTAAACAAGTTCCTTGTGGCACTTGCTGAACACCTAATTAAGAAAGCTTATTATTTTCAATGACCGTCTATTTCGTGTTATGTGTAATCGGTGTTATAATAATGAAAGCATTTCTTTAAAGGGCGTCATTAATAAGTGATTCAAGAATACTGATCAACATAACCCATAAAAATTATTTATATTGTGTAAAACTAGGCATAAGGCTTCTGATCCTAGGTGTTGTAAATCCCTAGGAACTAAAGATATTTTCAAACACAAAAATGTATCTATGTATTTGAATTGCTCCGCTTTAAAGGGAATCTATAATCAACAAAAAAAAATACTAGTTCAATACTAAACTTATTGTGTAGACGTCAATTTAGTCGTAAAATTTCTAATTTGGCCAAAATAATCCTTAAATTTGCACTAACTTCCAATAAAATACTTCAAACCAATTGCCGTCGAAAATCGCTCATGCGACTATTCACATAGGTTGTCATGTCTAGTAAAGTTGTTTACATTAGCGTATCATATAGAATGACGGGTGATAATTGAACGTCACGTTAGTCGTTAGGCCAAAATTGATCGGAATACCTACATCCGAAACTTATAAAAAATGTTTAGGATTATATTGCAAAATTTGAAATATTTAGAACTAAATTGATATTTGTACAATAGATTTAAAACTAAATTGGTCATCCCTCTCTCCCTCCCTCTCTCTCCCTCTTTTACGTTTCAACGTTTCTCCGTCTCTTCAAATTCTGGAGGGGAGAGATTTGACCTAGATATCTTCCTCCCCTCCCTCATTGTTTTTCGTTCTAGTTTTTTTTGTTTCTTTCCTTGCTCTCTCGATCTAGTTTTAGATTTGGGAGTTTTGCTCTCCCCATATTAGATCTGGGAGCTTTTCTCTCATATCTAATTCTAGATTTAGGAGTTTTAATGAATAAGTACTCCGCCTCCAATTTCAATGGTGTTTACAACAACTTTTATGTTAAATTTGTGCTTATTCAACGTGTTTTTGTTAAAACCTTCGGAGTCTCGCACTTGCTAAAAGGCTTGTTCTCACAGGTGTTCAGATCTAAACTTGTTCAACATGTTTATGTTGACTTGTGATGGTGTTGGAGACGCCGAACCTTAACGCAAACCACCAAAAAGCAAAACCGTAACTACATATAGAGATCTCGGCATGTACTCATCACTGATGAAGATGTGTGATTTGGTGATCGGCTACCGATCCTTTCGCTTAAATGCAGTTGCAAATCTGTTCTTGAAAGAAGAGCTTGTGATTATCTTTGTCAACTATGCTTTGATGATGTACCTTGATTTCTGATTTTTGGTTTGTTTTGGAGTTTTACAGACTTGCCTTGTTATGGTGGCTTTTGAGATTTTCTATGGATCATTTCATGTATTATTTTGATAATGAATAGAAATATCTTTTGACAAAAAAAATTCCTAACTTTCAATCTGAATGGAATAATTATATGTCACACGACATCAATATGACAAAAAAGATCATTTAGAGAGATATTAGTTTTCTTCCACGCATCGCAAAAAACGGGCATGTGATTGTCCATGGCCATCATTTATAAATGAAGGAATTTATTTGAGGTCTCTCAAAATTCATCGACTTTCATGGGTTTTGAACCTAAGTTCTATTGTGGACCTAATAATTTATTTCGTTAATTCTAGATGTTGTCTATGAACCAGGACCAATTAGTGTCAAGTCACTAAACATACTTATTTGTTTCATATGAAGACGGCTTTTGACATTTGAGTCTTGTTAACAAGTGCCTCCAAAGAAATTTGCAACCTCATTTGATGGAAAATTTAAGATATTGATTGTACATATCACGAGAGCAATCAAGGGCATTGATTCAATGCATTGAAAGTTATGATATTTTCCCGTTTGGCCGCTTAACAAGTGGCTGCACACATCTTTTTTACGAAATCCTTGATAATTTTAACAAGAATCGATCCGAGAGAATTCTCCGAAAGAAAATTCCTTGCAAAGTCCAATTCCAGCATTAATGACGCGGAAAATGGCGATGATGAAGCAAATGTGGCTCCCTTGGGGTTTTGAACTTAATGGTGGGAAGCTGCTTACGTGTCGTCATTTATGTCCATTGGATCCAGGTTCCAGCACGCACATTGAATGGGACACATCATTATGTGTGGATTTTGCTGCATAACTAAGTTGGATGGATATTGGGATGAAAATTGAATTCGAAGAGTCGATCTCTTGATTGAGCACACACTTGCGGCGCCGCCCGAAGAGTCAATTCACGTGCCGACTTTTGCTACGACCCATCTTCGAATAATCTCACGTTTCATCAAACGTGCGTCTGTGAACGAACCATCATGACAAGGACGAGAATGCGCTTGATGTCCTAATTTCGGAAATCATCCGTAATTGGAGAAAAGTAATTTTTTTTTAAGAAAAGGAAAGTTATGTCCATTTGAACACGTGGCCTCTTTTTTCTATTGTGATGGTTCGCGTTTTACCCTTTTAGGACACGTGTCCAAAAGAGATGGTTTTATTTTCTTTTGGGTTAATATCATGAAAACATCTAAACTAGTACACATGTGATAAATTTACCCCGAACTAATCTTTTTATCATCAAAAGCTCTAAACTGGTACACCTGTGATAAATTTACTCCAAACTAATTTTTTAATCACCAAAAACCCAAAATCGATACGCTTGTAACAAATTTACACTCCGTTAAATTGGATTAATATTACGAAAAATCACAAATTGGTAAACCCTTGACAAACAGAGGGCTAAAATCCAAAACTAGTATACACGTAATTTGCTACGTGTCATCCAATTCAGCAATTTGACTGTAAAATTTAACGGAAATTTACGAAGGGTAAATTTGTCACAAATGTACCAATTTGAGGTTTTGCATTGTTCTAACCATTTTCTTTTCATGTGAGTTACAAGTCTCACGCGAGGAGGAGAAATTAGCTAGTGCAATATATATTTCAGGGTTTGCCATATGAATTAATAATGATTATTGATCCACAAAAATATATCCTCGACTAACAACTAATTATATACCTCTACCGCCTCCACTCTTTGCAAAGCAAAATCAATTTATTGAGCACTTTATGGGGTAATTTTTCTATGTCATGTACATATTAGTATTGAAAGGTTTTTATTATATTTTTCATGAAATTGTAAAGTATTCTATATCCATACCATTAATCTAGACCTAACAAACGATATTCTATCAAGATTTCAATATAAACTGATAAATATAATGACAAAAGAAAAACACGTAGCTCATTCGAGTACATCCACAAACATATCGAGTTGTCCATAAAATGTCACGTGCTGAGATCGATTGTAACTCTAGCAAGCTCAAAAATTGAACGGTTTTCTGACAAAAAAATATTGAACGATTTATCTGAAAAGATCTCATCCGGTATCTGTAGTTCGATTAATCAACCGTGCCGATCATTTGTGCATCTCGCACAAGGAGCTAAACTAGCTAGTACGACCTTAGATCTCGATTCTCGATTGCTTGGCATATTCCGTGTTCTATCATCTAATTAATCAAATAATTACCGTGAGGGCTCACTGACAAATTAAAGAGCCTAATCGGAGCTAAAAAGAGGATTAAAGTGCCCGGAAGTACAGTGATGGCGCAGGTACGTCCTTGTGGACCATAAACGCTAGCAAAGTCCTCTAATTTCTTCGTTTTTGGACCAATAGCAAAGTCCTCCCGATTCAATCAATTGATGAGCAGCTTTCTTGAGTCGTCAACTTCATGCAATTCAATGCACTTAAATCCTTCGTCCAAAAAAAAAATGCACTTAAAATCCAATTCAAATTCCTATAAATCCCCCAAATTAACCGCCTCTCTACTCCCACTACTCCCACTACTCACCTCTCTTCCAACTGCCATCAACTCCCTCACATCTCTCTCTCTCTCTCTCTCTCGCGGCCAAGAGGAAATGGCATTAACGATGAGTAGCCATAGCACTCTCGGTGTGGCCTCGCTTCTCTTCATGGTGTTCTACATTGCCATCATCATCAGCTCGCAATCAGCCGCAATTGCCGTGGCCACGGCCGAGTACGACGTCATCTCTCTCGGGGCCAGGCCCGACGGCATCACAGACTCGACGCAGGCCTTCGTGGGCGCGTGGCTCAACGCTTGCAGCTCCGAGAGGCCGGCCACAATCAGTGTGCCGCCAGGGCGGTTCCTAGTGGGAGAGGCCACCTTCAGCGGGCCGTGCAAGAACAACGCCGTCCGGTGGCGGATCCAAGGGGTCATCACGGCTCCCGCAGATTACAACGTGCTCGGGAATGCCTGGACGTGGCTCTTATTCCAACACGTGGACGGCATGTCCATCTCCGGCGGGGTCCTCGAAGGGCAAGGCGCCGCTCTGTGGGCTTGCAAAGCCTCCGGCAAGAATTGCCCCACTGGAGCCACGGTACATACATATATATGTCTTTATTATAGTCGTTTGTAATTTCATTTGAATCACACAATAATATTGACATGAGTTTCTCCTAGTCTATATTGATCTCCATGATGCTAATGTTGCTAGAGTTATTTTGTCCAAGTATACTTTTCTAATACGTTCCAAACTTGCACAATACCAATCATAGCAAAGAACACATCCATAATCTTTTACAAAATATTTAATATTTTATGAACTCCTAGACCAATCATTATTTCGAAGATAAATAGATAAAATAATTAGCCTAAAGTATAATAAACAAGCAAGTGGTTTTAAGAAATAACCATCACAATTAGGGTTTTTCCTGCTTGTCAATCAAATGTGCTCTCTTTCGAGAAACTTACGTCTTGACTTTGTGGTTGTTTCACGAACAAATGATATTTTTTATTCTTAATTACTTGTTTTTGGGTGCATGCACACGAACGACTCTCTAGACAATACTCTTCAGCAACTCAAGGAACATTGCGGTGAGCAAACTGATGTCGCTCAACAGTCAGCTGTTTCATATTGTCATCTACGAATGCCAAAACGTGAGGCTGCAAGGAGTGAAGGTTTTCGCCTCCGGCGACAGCCCGAACACGGACGGCATTCACATCCAATTTTCTTCCGGCATCACGATCATGAACTCGAGAATCGGAACCGGCGATGACTGCGTCTCGGTCGGCGCCGGCACCACAAACCTCTGGATCGAAAACGTTGCGTGCGGCCCAGGCCACGGAATCAGGTAATTATACTCGCTAAACCCCAGAAAAAACCACAACTGGAGAATATTAAATTTGATAATTAACTTAGCATTCACGAAAGTAACATGTACCATAAGGTGAGGCCAAAATGTCAGGCCTGTTTGAGGGATTTTGAATCTTGCTTTAACTTTCTCGCCGAGACCAAAATATCGTATCATATTTAGAAAGAAAACATGAATGAATAACACGTTACTCAAAATAACTTCAAATTAGAATCTTCTTACATTTTGAGCATTCGAGTCCTCCCAATTTAGAAAAAAATTGAAGATCTTTAACACTAAAAGTAATTAATTGATGCAAGAAAGGTTGTGGTTTAAGTAAAAGATGGTAATTAATTTTATTTTATTTTGGAATTTATATAATATATTGGTTCATGAATTGTACACAGCATTGGGAGCCTAGGGAAGGACCTTGAGGAGGCAGGGGTTGAGAACGTGACCGTCAAGAACGTTGTGTTCGGAGGGACACAAAACGGGCTGAGGATCAAATCTTGGGGCAGACCCAGCACCGGATTTGCCAAGAACATCCTCTTCCAACATGCCATCATGTCCGACGTTAAAAACCCGATCGTCATCGACCAGAATTACTGCCCCAACAGTATAAATTGTCCTGGTCAGGTATGTGTTGAGGACATTAATCAATCGATCGATTAATTTGTTGTTCGCGTGTAATAAATGTCTAAAGAGTCTTTTCTTCATTAATTCGAAAGTTGACATGGATTACCCTAGATTTGGACAAGTCGTATTGGGTTAGATTCATAATGACATATATATTTGGGTAACCGTCGTTATGAACAATAATGCCTGCGACCTAGCAATGATCCTAGGGAAAACAACATGATTGAATAGATCATAGCTAAATCGAGATCGATTCGTTCTACCGTGATTTAATCATTGCGAGAACTCGTTTAATAGCTAGTAGATTAGTCCAAAGGACATGCAACTACCATCAAAACCATCATAGAGTGAGATCATGCAAGTTATTCTCACCGTAAATCCATCTATATTTACGTCAGTAAGAAAATGAAACAACCAATTGATTTTCATTTTTTACCAATTTTACTACACCGATCACAGTTCTAGTGTCATTCAAAACCCCGAAAATGACTAGCTCAAATGCTCCGTTAAACCGAAGTTCATTGCAATGAGCCCACGCATAATTTTGCTTTTCTTTTCTCCATTTTTCCGCGTCCATTTTTGGGGTTTATATATACAGTTTGTCTATTCTTACCGCTTCTAACATTGATGTCATCCAAACAGTTTTCGGGCGTGAAAATTAGCGACGTGACGTACCACGACATTCATGGGACGTCGGCGACAGAAGTGGCCGTCAAATTCGACTGCAGTCCGAAGAACCCTTGCACAGGAATAAGATTAGAAGATGTGAAGCTCACCTACAAGAACGATCAACGACCGGCTCAAGCTTCCTGTGTTAATGCTGGTGGGCTGGCCTTTGGCCTGGTCCAACCCTCCAGTTGCTTATAGTGCAAAACATTGAACATGATCAATCTGAGTGTTGTAATATATGTACTGTGGAGAAGTAGAAATATATAGTGGTAATAGATTGCATGTATCTTGTGAATATTGCTTGAGCCTGTGGCTGTTTCCCACCTTGATTATGAAAAGGCCGGTCTGAAGCCTGGCCTTGCAATGTTAGCTTTGTACTAATTGTATGCCGTATTCAACTGATCGATGAAATACACAAGGGTTTAAGTAATAGATACTGTTGAAAATGACCCCGGAATTATTACGAGGACTACACAAGATAGTGACTATCGATCACGAGGATGATATTGTTTCTGAGTATCATACAATACCCTTAAGTTCCCGTTTCATGTCGCACGCACCTAAGGGCATGGGGAATGACTTGACATGAGAAGTTGCGAGACAAGACCGCGATGTTCGGGTGAACACTAGTCGGATCTCCACGCATTGCTCTGAGCCTGTTTATGATCGTAATATTCTGTAAAGGTACATGAAATAATTAGCGGATCATAGATTTATATTTTAAGAAAATGAAAAGAAAAATTATTTAATCTCTATTATGTTGCCAGCCAAAAATAGTTATAAGTAGGATCTTATGAAGAAACCAACGAATTTATGAGAAGTTCTGCTACTACCGATATTAATATCGTTTAATCAGTCTTATGATTACATTGTTTTATCAGCTTAAGTAATTGACTCTCTCGAAAGATAATAGGATACTTTAATTATTCAATTACGTGTATCACAAGGCATAAATCATAACAGATGCTGATTAAATACTTCAATTAGTCCAATAAAAACAAATCAACACTGAAGGACGGCTACTTGCAATTCGTTAGGATAAAAGACATTTAGCTATCTAAATCTCTACACCTGTCCAATTTACGGGCTAAAGATCAAGGTCAATTTATATGCTCACTATTGTTAATAACACTATTTCACTAGCATGTCATAGAAATAGACTAAATTAAATTGAACATGTAATGTAAATTTGGTGGTAAGTAATTTGATAAGACCCATTTTGTGTTAGTTTCGGTTAAATTCGAACACGACTATATTCGCATATAATAAGCAATTAGCATAAAACCTAGACATCAATTTAAAGTTTCATAATAGTCATTAATAACAAAAGAAACATAGATTGAAAATAAAATAAACCTTGCTCATAAAATTAACCTTGCTTTTTTATCAAAAGAGTGGCCGTACTCTCGTGATTTCATTATAGTACACAAGCAGTATCACATCAACTCTTTAAGAGGAACAGCGGGCTGATAAAAGACTGCTTAACCACCCAATCCTTGGGGCATGGGCTAGGGTTAATCTCTGAAATTCATCCAAGAAATCTTTACAATCTCTTACAATATTCCTCATCTCCCAGGAAACTGCGGTTGTCTTTGAGGATGCACTTGTCTAGGGTAGAGTTATCTGACTCGAGGAAAGAGGTTAGTTTGCTTTGTGCCACCAAGAAAATCGAGGGTTTCAAATAAAGCGCAAGTTTCTGCTTGTAACGGTGAAGAGTAGTTGACAATTTTTTTCCATTGATTAGAACACCTCTCCGGTCTCTGCAGATGATTGCCGCGGCGCCTGGCTGAATATCTCCACGAAATGCAGCATGGAAATTCACTTTGATCGAGCTCATCATCGAAGGACGCCATGCAGCAGGAGGATCACTTCATCGAGTTTGAGTCAGAAAAGTGGCACAAAGGGACATCGAAATATCAGCAACTGAGGCAGCATCTGGTGTGGTGTCTTTGAAGATGAAGGTACTTCCAGCCTTCCATATATACTGTTGGGATTTTGGCACCAAAATCCCATAGAATTGAATGAGAAGTGTGTGGATGAAAGTGTCCCACATAGGGTAGAAGAGAGATGGGAGATGGGTTCAAATAGTTGAGCCTCACAAATGGGTTTGGGCCCCAAGGGGTACCCCACTTTTGTGGAAGAGAGAGGACCTACGTCAAGCTAGGTCAGTGCATGCGCCGCCGCCGCCGCCGTCCGGCCGGCTCGGTTCCGAGTCCACTCTCTATTAGTTTTTTATTTTTTTCAAACAGACACGTTGTTTAGAATTTATTTATTTATTTTTTGGACAAACAAACATGTCTGTTCGTGAGGTTCGGTTCGCCCGAACGGAAAACCGAAGCCCTTCGCGACTGTTCACGAACCGAACCGGTTCAAGTGAATCTTCGCTACTGTTCACGAAAACTCGCAACTCTTCATTTTTCGCCACTTGAATAAGACCGAACAGTTTAGTTCGGAATAATCATCACTTCGTGGCATTCATTTTTCCTGACGCACTCTACGCATATTCACTTCATCATTTTGTGCGATTGTTCTGCAAAATTGCGTTCGAAGGAGTCCTCCGGATACGTGCCGTTTCAGGTCTAGCTAAGAAATGCAAAAGCGAGTTTGTAAACATAGGAAAAGTTGACAAATCAAAAGAAAATAAAAAACCAAGTAAATGTCAATGAGTAACTCGAATGAGAGTTGATGATCTCATACTATGTAATAATTTAATAGGAAAAATTAGCGAGCCACGCTAATTTGGGTTGATAATTTGTAAAAAGATATAGTAAATGTAAAGAGTTGCTAAATAAGGCAAATAAACTTTCATGATATATAAAAAAAATTAACTAAATGCCAATAATTAACTCAAAAATGATAGTTTGTGACTCAAAAAAAGTTGATAGCTTAATTTGACAAAAGTTGATAAGACACCAAAATTGATATAGTTGATTTCGTATAAAAATAAAGTAAACTTGAAACATTAGTAAGTTAAGTGAATAAAAATTGGTAAGCTAGCACAAAATTGCTAATTTGCAACTATAAGAAAAGATTAGTGATTGCAAAAAAGTATTGATAAATCACCAACAGTCTATCTGGAAAAAAAGTTACTAGTCATTTTTTTGTACATATAGTGTTTTTGACTCTTTCCAACATTAATTTAAATGTAACGGCACGAAAAGAAATCCTTATTTTTGGGCAAGGACCAACAAAAATCCACCTCCGAAAATTAAATTTTTGGGGTAAACTAGTCTTCTAGCTGTTGAAAACTATTTTGTTAGGTTATTTTTTGGTAACTCTTAATATTACGTTATGTGATGTAAAGTTCCAGTCCCAGCAGCACATACGCACGCGATTACGTTAAAAATTAGCACTGTTTAATCAATCATCTACAGTCGAATCAACTATGGTGTTGAAGTGTACGATTTTGTTTTCATGTGGAAGCTGCCATTCATTACTTTTCGAAACAATTAATCTGAGTTTTGACCAAATTTTTTAAGCTGCCATTCGATTTGTACTCTGATGTTATCCACGTAACGATGAACTCATTCACCCATTATTACTCAAGCGCTGACGTAAACATGCGGCTGCTTCATTCATCCCTATAAATACACGCACGAAAGGTAAACAAGAGGCAACCAAAAATTTAGAAAGAAGGCCAAGAGAAAGAGACATTGTTTTGCAGAGTTGAACTTTGGGAAAACAAGATTGAGATAGAGAGACAGAATGGAGAAGAACAGTACAGCTTCGTGTGAAGTGATCGTGAGGAACAGGCAGGTGATATTGAGGGAGCATGTGCGAGGTTTCCCGAAGGAGGTGGACATGGAAGTGAGAGATGGCTCGGTGAAGTTGATGGTGGAAGATGGTTCATCGGGCGCCATGTGGGTGAAGAACTTGTACCTCTCTTGCGAACCCAAAACCCGCCACCTCATGGACACCATTCGCCCCGGTTCTGTAAGTACGAATAATGATGTTCTGTGTCGTAGCAATAATCGCAATTGTGTGTTTGTGCTTAATTTGATTCTGAAGTTGTATTGGCGCGTTGAATGTAGCCAATCACTGGATTTGGAGTGGCCCGAGTTGTGGACTCTGCGAATCCGAAGTTCAAGAAAGGCGACCTGGTTTGGGGGATCACCGGATGGGAGGAGTACAGTCTAATTGCTTCATCGGAGACTTTCTTCAAGATCGAGCACACCGACGTTCCTCTCTCCTACTACAATGGCCTGCTCGGTATGTTATTGCTCAGCTCATGTGGTTTCGTTCTCAATGCTAGTTTATGACTAAGGCCAATAAACCTATCTGAGTTTGTTCTTCACATATCGGTCCTCCAACTCTCTCTTCACCGTCCTTTTGCTTGTCATGTAATATCCAACTTTTATCGATTCCGCAGGCATGCCAGGTTTGTCTGCTTATGTCGGCTTTTTTGAGCTGTGCTCTCCTAAGAAAGGAGAGTCTGTTTACATATCAACAGCTGCAGGAGGAGTAGGTCAGCTCGTCGGGCAGTTTGCGAAATTGCTCGGTTGTTACGTCGTAGGCAGTGCCGGTAGCCAAGAGAAGGTAAATCATTTGCACATCATAACATGAGTCCTACCGTGCAATCTTGTTAGCCGGTCTCTTGATTCAATTCTGTTTAAATTTTTCTCTGCATTATATTACACGAAACAGGTTGATTTGCTCAAGAACAAATTGGGGTTCGATGAAGCTTTCAACTACAAGGAAGAAGCGGACCTTGATGCAGCACTGAAAAGGTCATTATTTGCATATGAGTTAAATGATATATTCTGAATGATGCACAAACGTGTATTTGATATACTAATTTATCGTCAACTTTTCGGTGTTTCATCTTTAGATATTTCCCCGACGGGATCGATATCTACTTCGAAAATGTAGGGGGAAAGATGCTGGACGCAGTGCTGCTCAACATGAAGAGCCACGGCCGAATCGCCGCGTGCGGGATGACCTCGCAGTACAACCTCGACCAGCCTGAGGGCATACACAACCTGATGAATCTCGTCCTGAAACAGGTCCGGATGGAAGGCTTCCTGGTGTCCAGCTACTACCATCTCTACCCAAAGTTCCTCGAGACGGTCTTGCCTTACGTCAAACAAGGAAAGATCATATACACGGAGGACATCGTTGAGGGGCTCGAAAACGGCCCCGCAGCTCTGGTAGGGTTGTTTTCAGGTCAGAATGTCGGGAAACAGGTGATTGTGGTTTCTCGAGAATGAGTCACTTAAAATTGTATATTCTGTTTTGTTGGGTATTGTATGCAAGGCTTCTCTAGGATGTCGATTGTGAATGCGTCTCCTTGTTCCGGGCCATATTACCTATAAATAAAACTGGCTTCAGATGTACCAAACAGCAGTTTTTTCCTCTCCGAGCGTGTGCACATGCACGGATGAATGTGCATTGACGATGTCCTCCTGTAACTCGTTAAGGGAAGAACTTTAGTGATCCCCGTAACATATTCAAACCCTGAATTTGGACATACAGCTAAACTAGCCCGCAGGGATGAATGTGCATTGACGATATCCGCCTGTAACTCGTTAAGGGAAGAACTTTAGTGATCACCGAAACATATTCGAACCCTGAATTTGGACATACAGCTAAACTAGCCCGCCAAATCAACCGTGGTGGCAATCCAAACATTCAGTAAGCTTGAGTCTGTTTAGCATGCCCAGAGTTACATTCTGCATCCTTGAAGAAGAGATCTGAATTCGGAGACATCTGCTTTCGAGCATCTGCGTAAGTTCCACCAAGAGGTCACGTGCTGACGTCGAAACACAAGCACAAGCACCACCCTCTCGAATTTCAAATCAATGTAATGGCATTTTCCATACCATTCTGTATCCGGAATAGCTAATATGAGATTCTTCAAACGATAAGCTAGGCGGTATCAGTGATTAGAAGTGTGCGAGGTTGAGTCCTGAGGCCAACCACTCTATCTTCCTATGTAACTCCAGTTGAGAAATATAGGCGCTACACAGTTCGTGGCCAATTAGAGGTTCAAATGACACTGCATTTTCACAAAGCATTCTCAATTACTTCCCCCACAAGAAGAGTACCGAACCGACATGAGAAACGCAAATCAGGTACATGGAGCGGGACAACTGAGGGGAGATACTCTCAGAGTGGACCATCTGGTGTACTTATTTCCCGGGTTTGGTAATAGACATCTCGTTCTCGCCTTTACATGAGTAACCGATCTGGAATCTCTGCTTGTACTATTCCTCTGCTTCAGCACTCAAACTTCTGCTTCGATATTTTACCTGTCCATCGTGCATTCTAAGGCTTCCTACTTCTCATACCAAATTAATGTGAGGTGGTGTCAACTGTCAAGTTAGCTATAATAAGCAAGTCGTCTTTGGATTGTTTGTTATGAATAAATTAACCGACAGGATTGTGTTTAGATTGACTTATACAATAATATGCACTTGCCATGACGTGGAATAAAGACTGATTATGAACACTGATGATGCAGAGTCTTTCCCAAGCTCCCTTGGGCTGGCTTGAACCACTTGTGGACTGGGTCAAACCATGCGCCCTAAGCAAAGGAAGCCTCGGAGACTTGGATTCAGGAGGACTTGCCGTTGCTTAAATCAGCAAACGAGGAATAAAGAAGGAAAGAAAGAGAACTGTGACAGAGAATTTATCTAGGGAAGAGAGGCAAAGGGGCAAAAATGTTCGACAGATCGCGTGGACCAGAAACGAAGATAGCTCATCGTAACTTAGTTGTAGAGGTGATCATGAACCAGATGGTCCAATGTAGCCCTTCGGGCCTAGTAGGCCTGAACCGCACAATGAATGTAGCCCTTTGGGCCTAGTAGGCCTGAACCGCACAATGGTCATGTCTAATTAAATTGCTCATTTTTCGGTTTGGCTTGGCTAGGCCTAGTTAGATCCGTTCGGACGCAACCAATTGAAAATTTAATATTTTCTAATCACGGCTCGAGGACATAAAAAGAAGGGAAAATTTCATTTTGGTACCCAAAGTGGGGGCCTTTTCTCAATTTGGTACCCAAAGTGGACATAGTCTCAAATTAATACCCAAAGTGCCCATTCGGTCTCAATTGTGGTACTGAGTTGTGGCGGCCGATCAAATGCTCACCAAATTTCTAAGAAGAAATTTATCGTTCGGCTCACCTGGAACAGATTATTTTTTACTTTTTTATTTTTTTTCTTTTTTCCTTTTTCTGTATTTTTTCTTTTCCTTTTCCTTTTCTTTTTTTTTTCCTTCTTCCTTCCGCTGCTATAGCTGTGGCCGGCGGAGGTCGCCGGTGTCGGCCCTCGCCTGCGTTGGGCGAGGGCCGACCCTGGCGAGGGTCGAGGATGCACTCAAGAAGCGAGAGCGATGGGCGAGAGAAGAGAGGAAGTAGGAGAGGCAGACAAGTGGGAAGCCACGAACCGGTCCCGCTCGAGCCCCATGACGATGATCCGGGCGTGCACCGGTGGATGTGGGCGGAGTTCTTGCGGGACTTGAGGAGGGTGACGATGGACGGCAGCTTGGCGGAGGTCGCCGGCGAGGGCAACCCTCGCCAGATCCGGCGAGGGCAACCCTCGCCAGATCCGGCGAGGGTCGGCCCTCGCCCCCCCAAGCGAGGGCGGCCCTCGCCCGACGCCGGCGACATCTGCCGGCCACGGCTATGGGCGGCGGAGGGAAGAAGGAAAAAAAAAAAAAAGAAACGGAAAAGGAAAAGAAAAAAAACAGAAAAAGGAAAAAAGAAAAAAAATTAAAAAGTAAAAAAAAAAATACTGTTCCGGTGCCGGCCGGTGAGCATTTGACCGGCCGGCGAACTCAGGCACCAAATTGAGACTGAATGGATACTTTGGGTACCAATTTGAGAAAAGGCCCAACTTTGGATACCAAAATGAAATTTTCCCTAAAAAGAACAATTTACCCAATTCATTATGCCAACACTAAGTTATGAACTCTCGTGTGCGTTGGGCTAATCAGGCACCAGTGTTTCGTAAGTATTTTGAAGAGCTCTCTGTTTAGGCTGAACCAATGAGAACAGGAACATCATGAAACCTTAGCCCAGACTCACCGGGACCCGCTTATTGATCCCAGGGTTTTCTTTGCATCTCGTCGTTGCTAAGGTTCGATTTTTTGTGAAAACTTCCGCAGAAAGTGTAGTACCACACAAACACTTGAAAATCAATGGTCATGGTTAGGGGTGAGCGGTTCCAGGTTTCGGGTAGGTTCCGCCTGGAACTTGGAACCTACCCTCGGGTACAGGTTTCTCAAAATGAGGAACCTGGAACCTACCCGTCGAAACGTGGAACCTGGAACCTACCCTGTCACAGGTTCTAGGGTCGGTTCCAGGTTCTAACAGGTTCTTTTTTTTAATTTCGTTTTTAGTTAAACAAAACGAAAATAAACGCACAATTACTAGTTATTGGAAAGCAACATTTCGCTTAATAGAAAGGGGATAGAACATACAAATAGTAATTGTTGGGATGCAACACATGACTTTAATTCCAATGCATGATTAGAGTCACTTCATTCATCCAAGCGGTGGCTACAATGTTTATATAGAAAATTCTCCATAATCTCTCTAAAATCTACCCAGTAATGACAAACCACACAAACACTTATAAAGTGCAACTGACTTGGATCTTAAGTGAGACCATATAATTTTAGGCGATGTCAAGGTAGGTCTATCATTTGGCAGATAAAATGAGCCAACTAGAGTACATGGAAGCAATTAAAACGCATGCACATATCGCAAAGGAGACTGGTAATGAACAAAGTCGAGATTTGTCTGTAAATCAAGCATTCTTTTCAGGCTATGCAGGCATGATCATATGGCTAAGATAACAAGAAATAACATATGCTTGTCAGTGGACTTGATGATGAACAAGTCTTTTTTTTTGGTATCTTCCATCCAAAGATCAGTTTGAACAGGAGGGACCTTCTTATAGTTAACATCAATGTTAAGCATTCCAGATTATCATGTCTGGCCAACAGACAAGTTACTTGAAGAAATTAAATCATAAAGCTACACCAACCTGCCAAAATAGCAGATTCCCCCCATTACCAGTGAGAACAGGGTAGCGCAGTCCCATCTGCAACCATAATGCTGCCCATCAACACCTACGAAAGTACAAAATGCACTTCAAAAATGTGCCTCATAAATACTAGTAAGGAACTATGCATCTCAAGAAAAAATTTAGCATGAAAACCAGGAGGAGAAAAGCTAGAGTGATGATCCATACAGCGGAATGTCGAGGGAATTTGTTAAAATATCTGAAGAACGAGCCACATAAGCAACGAGGAGGGCATAATAAATGAAAATGTACGGCCAACTGCGAGAATGAATGTAAAAATCAGAAAAGCAATATAATAAAGTCATGTATATATTTAAATACATGTTTCTAAGAATGCTAAAATCACATGGTCTATCATCACTTGATGCCCTCTTATTTCAGGGTTTGTACCCAGTCGAGTTTACAAGCTAGTGATGATAACGTTTTAAAAACAATAGTAGCATTATTAGAAATAAACCTCCTAAAACAACATAATGGAATGGTGTGATGGCCCAATAGATAATCCCCTATCTGAGCTCATTACAAAAACATGAATAGTGCCACATACATAAAACGTTTACAAAGACCAATAAAAGAAATCCTTCCTGGCCCATAACCATTTTGTTGTGGTACTGTTTTATTAATACAGAGACAACTAACAATGGCAGGCGGATTTTATGTTAGTATCAAACACTTTGTATACCAAGATCATCTAAAATACATTGACTTCACTTGCTAAGACATAACTCAAAGTGAAATCATAATAAGACATCACTCTCACCGAAAGAGTAGCCAAAGAAATTCTTTACCAAGCGACTTGCACTCCAAACTTCCCTATAGTTCTCATGGCTATTGATACCTGAAAGTTTTTTTGCATAAAGTTAATTGTAATTTGTATAAAAGTAAATAAAGCAGATCAATGTTCTGAATGCTGCAATAAAGTATGTTGACATTAAATGTCATAGATCGATCCAATTTCAAACTTCTTGCTGGGTTTGGGATAATCACAAGAAATTGCGTCAAATAAAAGCTTTTTTGGATGTGCAAGTGGTTACTCAAGAGCGGATTACCAGCGATACACCACCAGAACCCAGTTCACAGATTGTGTTCACATTGACTTCAGCAATGAGCAGCCCTGTTGCAACCTGCAATGTTTCAACACCCAAGAATTGCGGCCGTGAGTGATAATTTGACTAGCTTGTTGTCAATGATGAATTGACAATGGTTCATAAAAGAAGAAAAAGAAAAATTCACAAGGTGAATATGTTTACAAAGTATCACACAAATAATTACCATGAAGATCCAACAAAAAACACAGGTAACTGCGGAAGCTATAAATCCAGATTCTCGTGTCACGGCAGGTATGGCAACAATCCCAGCTCCTACGTATCAAACTTCGAATCATCAAAGCGAACATCGCAGCAAAAATGAGCCGCTAGAATTCCTTGACAAATACGACCAGACTTAACAAGCAATTTGTCATGCCCAGAATTTGGACCGGGCAGTAAGAGATCAGATTATCAGAGAGTCTGTGATCCAGACAAAATTGAACATAACCTACGTACGAAATTCACTCTGCACGCAATGTGACGCTAACTTAGGCCAGTCACTGCAGAAATCGCACACAAATTGGTAATCGAATCCTTACCGTAGGGCCTGCCACCAGAAAAACCGCACTGGACAAACTTCCTAAAAACAGCAAAACAAGAACACGAACGCCGTCACACTAGTAAAAAGCAACATCGGACAACGCAGCCACTAAGAAACGCGAGAGCCGCGCGAGGTCGGAGGATACCGTACCAGGTTCCCGGTTGAGATTCGAGAATAGCCGCCCCCCTTCGAGTTCGAGCGCACTCTCGTCGGCCGATGGCCTCTGCGAAGAGAATCTGAGCCTCACCATCCTCAAAAGCTCGGAAGAAGAAGAAGAAGAAGAAGAAGAAGAAGAAGAAGAGAGGCGGTGAGGACGAACGGACGGTCCGCATCCGGGGAACTGCGAAGCAGGGGGCGAGCGAAAGGAACGGCGGTTTCGGGGTTGGACCGAGAGAGAAGGCGATGGAAGGCAAAGAGACGAAGACGATGATGGCGCCATCGACGGCGTCTCCTCTCTTCTCCGCTGTGGTAAGCAATGCGAGGAGAGGCGAGAGGGTCTCGTCGAGTCGTGGGTGTCGGGAGTGGGAGAGAGAGCGCAATGGAGGAGCGACAGAGCGTGGGGAAATTTGGGAAGAAAAAGAAAGTTAGGGTTCTTGCTTCCGGTTCCGATTCCGGGTCCGGGTCCAGGTCCGGTTCCTATAGGAACCGGGAACCGGAACCGGAACTGGCGGTTCCTAAAATATTAGAACCGGGAACCGGAACCTTCCACCTTGGAACCGGGAACCGAACCGAACCCGCCGGTTCACTTCTTCAGTTCTCAGTTCTACCCTGGAACCGTGCTCACCCCTAGTCATGGTGCATTGCTGCAATACATTATGAGAGAGTCATGATATGGAAACAACCTTGATTATGACAAGCATAAGAAATAATTGTAAAAATAGACCTGTGAAAATTACATAGTATGAGAGCTTAAATTTGAGCTTGAGCTCGATCTCGATTTTATTCATGAGTTAATGGTAATTGAGTTGAGCTCGAGTATTTGTATTTTCAATCTCTAATCGAGTCGAGTTCAAACATAAATATCAATACTCAAGCGAGCTCGAGTAGAGTTTGAGCACCGAATGTATGACTCGGCTCGGCCCAATTACACCGGCACTTGAAGACCGTCTCTATGACCAATTATTAATCACCACCCCACTACTCCCCACGTCGCTAGCCTCCAATGTTTTTCGTCTTCTGCATGAATCTTTCGCTTTGACCTTTGTCCTTCTCTCTTCCCATAATGTCCTTCTGCCTATAAAACAGAAGAAATCATTCCCATTTCCTCTGGACATGAATCGTTATGCGAAAGTGTACTTTCACACCATTCTGGGTCGTCTCCGTGTTCATTCTCTCTGCCATGCTCGACCCGGCGACAAAAGCAGAGCCTCCATACAGCAAGAAGAGCGGCGTTGTTAACAACGGGATCGCTCTGGAATACGCCAAAACGTTGTCGTCTTCCTCCACACATCGCTATAGTCATCGTCATCGTCACCCGTCAACTCTTCCCACGTACTCGGACAGACACAAAGCAGAAAAAAAAGGGTCCTCTTTTGTCTCGCCATTCAAGGCCTCTGCACCCGCGTTCTCGGCTCAGTCCATAAGAACGGTACGCCATTCGCACACCACAACACCTGCTCGTCTTTCTCTCTTCTGGGTGTTACGCGTTTCGTCCAAAAGGAGTGGCGGAGAGCGATGGCTGGTGGGGATGGCGAGGGAGTGAGGAACAAGCAAGTGATATTCAGGGGCTACGTGAGTGGTTCCCCCGAGGAGACGGACATGGAGGTGCGCGAATCCACCGTGGAATTGCGAGTCCCGGAGGGCTCCAGTGGCGTTCTCGTGAAAAATCTCTACTTGTCCTGCGATCCTTACATGAGGATTCGCATGAGGAAGCTCTATATCCCCGGTTACCGCGATTCCTTCGAACCTGGTTCGGTGAGCAAGCCTAAGTCTTTTCGTGTCAAATTCTTTTCTTTTCCAAAACAGACTATCGAAAAAGAAAAATGGGTCATCCACTCGGCGTAAGCCGGTCTTCCTCGTTGTTGAAACTGGGGGAGGTGCTGAACAAAATGAGCTCCGAATGTCGGATGATGTGGGTTTTGTTGAGTATGATATTGTGTTGATTTTTTGTCCTTTTTTTTATTTTGACCACTTTGCTCTGGGGATTGATTATTTTGTTTCAGGAGAAAGTTGTGGTGTCTCTGCTGGTGATTATGTCAAATTGTGCTGTTCAATATGATTGTAGCGACTCTGTGCTCTATTTCTGTTCATTCTGCCTATCATGGCTAAATCTTTTTTATCTCTGTAAGTGCGATCCAATTGGTGGTGCCTTTGAAATTGTAGAAATGGTTTGCGATGTCGCCCAAAAATTCAGAATATGGATTAAAGAGCTTAGCGTGTCGAAAGAACCTCACTTATGCTATTTGGCATAGAGTTTCACATGTCTTTCGTTTGCACAGCCACATAAATCACGGTGTTAAACGATGTGAGTTGCTTAACCCTTCCATCTATGTGTCAGCATGATGAATGGTGACAGATAGCTTGCACGTGAAATAGGACGATGAGATGTATTCATTAAAAGATAAAATAAACACGGCTCTGGAATAAGCAGAGTTTTGTTTCCATCCTTTAGCATATTGCTTCGGATTCTAATGTATTGCCGTGAATTTCACTTCTATTCCTGCTGAGATGTTAAAATTATGCTGCTCTTCTTCTAGGTTTGTTAGAAGTTATATTAAGTGTTTAGGGAGCTGCATTTGACTTAGCTTACTTCAATATGACTGGAGCTGCAAACTTTTAAATTGAAAGGGTTTCTGGTTATTGCAGCGTATTTGATTATGAAATTCTTTTGATTTCCAATCATCCTTCTTGGGAGTTCAATGTCTATTTGTGTTTGCTAAATGTGTTTCCACTTATATTCGGAAGTATTTAACACATTGATGCAGCCTATTGCTGGATATGGAGTAGCTAGAGTTTTGGAATCTGGTCATCCAAATTTCCAGAAAGGCAACTTGGTTTGGGGCATCACTGGATGGGAGGAGTATAGTCTAATTACTGTACCAGAGACTTGCTTTAAGATTGAACACACCGATGTTCCTCTGTCTTACTATACCGGCCTTTTCGGTATGCTCTTTTATCATCTAATGTTAAATGTATGCTCTTTATTCATCAAATGTAATATATCTTTCAATGTTAATGAATAAGGGCAGTTCGATTGTTAAGATACTCTGTCCTGTATCATTCAAGTTTGGATAGCCTCCGGCTATGCAAGAAAAGAGTGTGCTTCCTTTGTATTTTTCTTGTAGGGATCTTCCTTGTTGATGAACCATATGCCCTTGTTGCATTGTCTAAAGTTAGAGCCCTGCAAACTGTCTTTACGCATTGAAAGAAGTGTGTAAATCGATTATTTCTCAATGAAATAGTAGCTTTCCTTGAGGAGTCAATACATTTCTCACGGGCTTCACCTATGGACAATAATCGGATCATTTGGGATGTTGCCATAGCATAACACTCCTCTTATGCTTCAGCAAATCTTGTGACTCGTCTAATTTCTACAAATTTAAACTTTCAGGTATGCCAGGCATGACGGCTTATGCCGGGTTTTTCGAGGTATGCTCTCCTAAGAAAGGAGAGACTGTTTTCATATCGGCAGCATCGGGAGCCGTTGGTCAGCTTGTTGGCCAGTTTGCAAAGTTGTTGGGTTGTTATGTTGTTGGCAGCGCTGGTAGCAAAGAGAAGGTGATTATCTCACATTTGTCGAGTCTTTCCTTGAATAGTAATTGTTTAAGCACAAGTACGCTGGCCCCTCCGTCTCTTTCATGTAGAAAGAAGCAGGTAATTGGGCAAATGTCAATGGTTCACCAATATATTTGGTTTCACTTTTGTTTCATACTAGAGTTACTAGACAAGTGTTTGAAATAGAGTGCATGTCCATGTTCTTACAAAACTTAATGGCTTAAATAGGCGTCTAGTACATAGAATTAGATCTAAAAGATGCACTTGAGGTATGATGAGTGCTGCATTTCTCAAATTTGAGAATGCTCAAGAGAGTGATGCAGTTTTGAATGTGTACCCTCATCATTTCGCTCAACATAAATGTTAAAAATACAGTCTTATCAGTCTCTTCCAAGGTTAATCTTAATTAAAGTCTTCTCGTGCTGTTATTTTTGCAAAAAAGGTTGATTTGCTGAAGAACAAGTTTGGTTTTGATAATGCTTTCAACTACAAGGAGGAACCGGATCTGGATGCAGCACTGAAAAGGTGAGCCATGTGTATCTTAAGGATGATTGAGCAAATAAATGACTGCTATACACGATACAAAAAATGTACCTGCTCCTGGAGACAACACGAGTTAACTTTTTCTGCCATAAATGTTTAGATGCTTCCCTAAAGGTATCGATATCTACTTTGAAAATGTCGGCGGAAAGATGCTTGATGCAGTGCTGCTCAACATGAAACTTAATGGCCGAATTGCAATTTGTGGAATGATCTCACAGTACAACCTCGAGCAGCCTGAAGGTGTACACAATTTGATGAGCCTTATCCTGAAGCGGGCTCGAATGGAAGGTTTCATAGTGTCCGATTATTATCATCTCTATCCGAAGTTCCTGGAGACGGTGTTGCCTCAGATCAAAGAGGGGAAGATTGTGTACGTGGAAGACATCGCCGAAGGGCTCGAGAATGGTCCGGCTGCTCTTGTCGGGCTGTTCTCCAGTCGCAATGTCGGGAAACAAGTGGTCGTGGTTTCTCGCGAATGAGTTAGCTTTCTGTTCTTCTTCATCGGCATAGTCTCTTTTTGCCTCGTGCTTTGGAAAGGAGTTGTTTTCCTTTTGTCTTTGCCCTGCCGTTCTGTCATGCGGGAACATAGAGCGGTTTCTTTGGTTTGGTGATGGTGCAAAGGACATTTGAGTGTAAATGTGTCTCTGAGATTTCGATGTAAATGCGTCTTTATGTACCCTGTCATCGGATATAAATAAAACTGGTTTGAAATACCAAACTGACAGGCTAACGTGGGAACATAAATAAACAAAAAGAGTGCAAAAAAAAAAAATAAATATAAAATAAAAAGTCGAACATACTTAATTTACGTGGCTCGGTAGCATGCCTAAGCCAAGAGAATAAATTGACGAGATATGCTATTATAATCAGCAAAAATGAGATTACACTAGCTTTTTCTTTTTTTTTTTTGGTATTGAAATGGGCTTTACAACAGCACTCGTCTAACGAAACTCAAACCAACCTCATCTCCTATCAATAGAGGAATCAAACTTCTCAGTGGTGTCCAGCACTAAGATGTCATTCGCATCACAAGAATCAATGACTCAATTTGCTAACCAGTCAGCACATGAGTTACTTTCCCTAAAATTATGTAGCATTTTAACATGCTGGAAACACCTTAAAAGTTTCTGAATCTAAGAAATGAGCGTGTCGCCAAAGTTGAGAGCAGGAGATGATCTCTGAAGCAGTGAAATGGCGACTTTCGAGTCCACCTCCACAATAAGTTTAGGTATGCCCAAAGAAATTGCCATTTTAAGACCCAAAAGGATACCCTATAGTTTTGCTTTGAGCAAAGAGCACAATCCCACAGTTTGAGCAAATCCAGCAAGCCAATTACCTAATTCGTTAATCAAAACCCACCTACTGAGGCGAATCCTGGGTTGCCTTTAGACGCCCTGTCGAAATTGAGCTTTACCCAACCAGTCGGAGGGGTAGTCCAACCCACAAGCTTATCTCTTTTCTCCCTTTGAGGTGACAATCTATGTTCTGCCAGTAGCGTTGAAGCGATATCTTTCATATGGCCTAGAATCATGCACAAGGGTTCGTTGGTGAGACAAAAATCCTTCTCAAATAATCGTTTATTCCTCTAGTTCCAGAAATGCCAACAAGCAACTGTAAAAATAGGTGACCAGTTATCCTGAACCCTAGTTGATGAACCATATAGGTTCAACATCAACCATGGGAGTAGATCTTGGGTGAAGAACTTGCCCAGAAACTAGCAGGTAGAATCTCCTGCCAAACTGCCTTTGCATATTTACAATCTCTGAGAACATGCATAATTGTCTTCGAATAGTGTGGGCACATAGTGCAGCAAGAGTCCGCTGTGAATCTACATCAAAATCTTTCATCATTAGTGAGCATGCACTGATGAGAGATCAACCACAAGAAGCTTTTGATTATTTGTGGCCCATCCCATTTCCATACTAAACTCCAAAGCGGTTAGTCATACTCATTCACAAGTGTTTTTTAATTGGAAAAATGATACAAATGATCTCTGAACTTTTAATTTGTTCAATGTGGTCTCTAAACTTTAGCTCAATGTGCAATGTCATCTCTAATCTTTTAGATTGTTCAATGTGATTCCTGAAATTTTGATACATGTTCAATTATATGAAAATATTTAATGTTATTCCTAACTTTGAAATAAATATTTTTATATAGTTTATAGACTAAATTGAATACATATCAAAAGTTCATAAACCATACTGAATAAATTAAAAGTTCATGAATCACATTGCACATTAGAGTAAAATTTAGGGACCACATTGAACAAATTAAAAATTCATAGACTATATTGCATACTGGGCAAAAAATCATGGATCATTTATATCATTATCCCTTTTTAATTCTAAGTTAATCTCGAATGCACAAGAATCAATATGAAGAAACGAATTTTCTCACTCTCAAATTCTCTTAGATGATGGTTCTCAATGTTTTTTTGGCTCTCTCGCAAGTTTCATACATATTAAGCGCACTTACCATGCACACCAAACGAAATTCAACAATGGAATAACTATAAGCACTTCTCCTACACCAACTTACACTTCATCTTCAACGAGGGAAAGAGGTCTCACGGGAAATTACATCAACATAGACTCGATCTTCAATGTGGGAAAGAATTCTTATTTTCCTTTTTGTATGACCCACGATGCCCGTACCTGCCTTTAAAATCCTGATTTTAACCGATTTCTTCCGAGCTATCTTATTTAAAGTTCATCTCTTGCTGTTATTTTTGCGAAGATAGTTGATTTGCGGAAGAACAAATTTGGTTTCGATGATGCTTTCAATTAAAACGAGGAATATTTTTATATAGTACAAGGACTAAATTGATCATGTACCAAAAGTTCAGGGACCACATTGAACAAATTAAAAGTTCATAGACGATATTACATATTGGATTAAAGTTCAAAAATCGCATTAAACATACTTAAAATTCATGGACCATATTGTACGTTAGGTCAACGTGCAATGACCATTTATGTCATCAATCCTTCTAATAACGGATGAGTCTAGATCAAAACTTTTACGCCGGCCCATTTAAGTTCATCCATCCCATCATTTGTTCTTTCAATCAAGGGTTATAATTTTCACCACCCCACTGTGTACGCACAATATTACGCTCGAATCAAGTCAAGGTGCTCAAATCCAAAATACCCCTCTCTAATCAACGTTTGATTATGAAGGATGAATGAAGCTCTTTTCTGGAAAGAAAAAAAAAAGTCAGGGTGCTCAAGGATGCGTGGAAAAGGGCAACTGACGAGTGCAGAGCTTACTTCTTAAGAAAGGCATGATTTTAGGATTTTCTTCAAATTCTTTGCTTCCACATAAAAAAATTCATGAAAGTTCTACTGCAAATCAGAGAATTTTCTAATGATCAGAATTCAATTGGCCACTTTGATAACCTTTTATGTTTCCCAAGGAATTATTCGAATAGTATTCCACCGATGACACAACGGCACACGTAAGCACGCATACAGATGACACATGGGCACACGTCAGCAACGTCTGCATATCTCATCACCCCCTATACATAGCTATATATACCCCGTGCAGTGTTTGGCTACGTTTCCCACCAATCAAATCCAAGAGCAAAAAAATCCAAGAAAAGAAGGGGAGAGAGAGAGAGAACACAGCTCTAGAGAGAGAATGGAGAAGGTGAACAAGAATGCTTCAGTGGAAGTGATGAGCAACAAACAGGTGATATACAGAGAGCAGGTACGAGGTTCCCTGAAAGAGGCCAACTTGGAAGTTAGGACGAGCTCGGAGAGATTGAAGGCCGACACCGGTTCGGGGGCCATCGCGGTGAAGAACTTGTACCTGGCTTGCGATCCCTACAATCTCAACCTCATCAAGTACTTCACTCAGCTCGGTTCCGTAAGTACCACCATCTCTCTCATTACATTTACTCGATTCATTATGGCGAGAGTAGGTTATGAACTCGCACGAATAAATCGAACTCAAATTTGCGACAAAGTACACTCGACAAGTAACATTCAAAGGGAGCAAACTCTCTCCTACTAGTAAGTTCAATGTCTATTCGCGTTTGCTAAATGTATTGGCACTTATATTCTGAAGTATATAACACAATGGTGCAGCCTGTTCCTGGATTTGGAGTAGCTAGAGTTTTGGAATCTGGGCATCCAAACTTCAAGAAAGGCGACTTGGTTTGGGGCTTGACTGGATGGGAGGAGTACAGTCTAATTACTGCGCCAGAGACTTGCTTTAAGATCGAACACGCCGATGTTCCTCTGTCTCACTACACCGGCCTTTTGGGTATGCTCTTTAATCATCTGGTTTAATATCTCTTTCAGTGTTAAAGAATAAGGGGAATCAGATTGTTAAGATACTTTCTTCGGTCTATTTCATTCTCAAGTTAGTACGGACAGCCATGACGGCTAATTTCGTGACTCGTCTAATTTCTACAAATGTAAACTTTCCAGGTATGCCAGGCATGACGGCTTATGCTGGGTTTTACGAGGTATGCTCTCCTAAGAAAGGAGAGACTGTTTTCATATCGTCGGCGGCGGGGGCTGTTGGTCAGCTTGTTGGCCAGTTTGCAAAGTTGTTGGGATGTTATGTTGTTGGCAGCGCCGGTAGCAAAGAGAAGGTAATCATCTCACATTTGTCTAGTGTTTCCTTCCTTGAAGAGTGATTGTTTAAGCACTAGTGCGTTGACGACGATCCCCTCCCCCCCCAAAGAGAAGGTAATCATCTCACATTCGTCTAGTGTTTCCTTGAAGAGTAATTGTTTAAGCACTAGTGCGTTGACGACGATCCCCTTGCCCCCCCCGCTTTCTTCTCTCTCTCTCTTTCTCTCGTGTTGAAAGAAGTACATAGTCACGTAGATGTTAATGGTTCACCCAACATGTTTGGCATCTGCAATTTTCACTATTGTTTCATAATGAGTGACTAGACAAGCGTTTGAAATAGAGTGCATGTTCATGTTCTCTTAAAGGCATAAACAGTCGTCTACTCATATAGAATTAAATCTAAAAAAAGCACTTGGGGTTTGATGAGTGCTGTATGTCTCAAATTTGAGAATCCTCAAGAGAGTGATGGCAGTGTTGAATGCATACCCTCATCATTTCACTAAACACAAATGCTAAAAATACAGTCTTAATAGTCTCTTCCGGATTTTATCTTACTTAAAGTTCTCTCTTGCTGTTATGTTCGCGAAAAAGGTTGATTTGCTGAAGAACAAGTTTGGATTCGATGATGCTTTCAACTACAAGGAGGAACTGGATCTGGATGCAGCACTGAAAAGGTGAGTCAGGAATATGGTAACGATGATTGAGCAAATAAGTGACTGATGTACAGGATATAAAATATGTACACATTCTGAAGCCGACTCGAGTTGACTTTTTTCTGTCTTAAATGTTTAGATGCTTCCCCGAGGGGATCGATATCTACTTCGAAAATGTCGGCGGAAAGATGCTTGATGCGGTGCTGCTCAACATGAAACTTCATGGCCGAATCACAGTATGTGGAATGATCTCACAGTACAACCTCGAACAGCCCGAAGGCGTACACAACTTGCTGAACCTCCTCCTGAAGCGGGTTCGGATGGAAGGTTTCTTGGTGTTCGATTACTATCATCTCTACCCAAAGTTTCTGGAGACGGTATTGCCTCAGATCAAAGAGGGGAAGATTGTGTACGTGGAAGACATCGCCGAAGGGCTCGAGAACGGTCCGGCAGCTCTTGTCGGGGTGTTCTCCGGCCGCAATGTCGGGAAACAGGTGGTCATGGTTTCCTGCGAATGAGTCAGCTTTCTGTACTTCTTCATCGGCATAATCTTTTTTTTTCTCGTGTTTTCAAAAGGGGTTGTTTTCTGTTTATCTGTGCGTTGCCGTTCTGTCCTGCGAGGTCGTTTGTGTATAGATGCGTCTCTTATAACAAGGGACCAGACCATCTGGTTGGGTTGTTTTCCGGCAGCAATGTTGGCAAACAGGTGCTTGGAGTTTCTCGCGAATGAGTCTAAAATATTATGCTATGCCTCTCTAAGATGTCGATGTAAAGGATCATCGCCTCTCATAAAACTGGTTTGAGGTACCAAATTGTTATGAATGCCGCGGAAACGTGAACAAATAAACGATTTGAACAAGAAATAAGTTGTAGAAATAAATTCTGAAAATAACGAATGTATGTGGTTCAGCGATGTGTCTATTCCTACGGGAGAGATAGACGGGATGATTCCATTATAATTGGCGAAGATAAGATTACAACCACTCAATCACGGTCACTCATAAGTGTTTTCCGATCCTAAAATGAATCCAAAATCGCAAGAATTAATCACAAGAAAAGAAGTTTTCCCACACTATCAACTCTCTTGTACAAGGCTCTCAATACTCTTTGTATCTCGCGAGTTTCGCACGTGTTAAGCAGACTCGCGATGCACACGATTACGCCTAGAGATACTTAAACATCTTCTAGAGATATTTAGAAGATATTGAGGGTATTATTAACACACCACACGAAACTTGACAAAAGAATATTTATACGCAACAAATTATGAGACATTAGCTGACATGGGACTTTATCTTCAATGACGAAAAGGGAGTGTTTTGGGAATCTCTCTTGCATTACACACAATCCTATAGCAAAAATCTACTTTGGGGCACAGGTTACCTTGCGATTCAGGTCCTGAGCATGATCTTAAAAGGTTTAAGGAGAGACAGGAGAATGAACTCCCCAATATGACGGAGGGACCTCCCTAATAAGTTCTCTCTATATTCCCTCTTTCGGGGGAAGAAAAATATTTGGAGAGAACTTAGGGAGACCTTGGGTGGTGGAGATAGATACTACGTCAGTTTCGACTAATTATTGCCGAGTAAGGCAGGCAAAGTAGCTTCCCGCGCCTAGAGTGACAAGGGAGTGTTTAAGCACCTATGAACTTAGTTGCTAATGTGAATCAACCCGCAAGACTAGGACTCCGTAAGCCCGGTTGATGACTTCAAGCCATCCTCAATAAATCTCCACCTCGGCAAGAAGTCCAACTTCATCCTCATGATTGTCGTCGTCCCCGACCCCCTCTGGGCTCTTGACCTGCTACAAACACTAACCAAGTCCGACTCATGCTAGAACTTGGTCATTAGTATGTCTGTCTGTCGTGTGCACATTCTCAACAGATGCGGTTCCCAATTGGACAATATCACGTACAAAAATAGTACCTAATATCAGTGTGTTTCTGTTCAATCACGATACATTCAATTTTTTATTAAATTTATTGCAATCTGATTGTCGTAGTAAACAATAATAATCTCCTACTGTAGTCCCACGTCACCAAGCAAACCTCTAAGTCATATTACTTCCTTGATTGCTCGATTGACGCTACGAACTCTTTTTCAGTTGTCGGCAAAACAATTATCAACTATAATTATGCCTTCTAGCTGAGAGCAATACCCGCAAAACTGAACACGTATTTTATCAAGGACCTCTGGGAGCCCGTCTCTTCACAAAATGTCTAACAGACGTCCATTGTCCCTTTAATTTCATAACTTCTTAGGGCGCGAATGATAATCATTTTATTTCAGAAATTAATTTCTAGCCAGAAATAAATTTTTCTATTTCTATTGCATATACGAGTTTTTGAGCTAAAATAAGCATTTGATAACGGCACAAAATTTCTATTTCTAAAATAGAACTTCGTTTGATAACGACACAAAATTTCTCCCTCCCGAGCGACCGGCGATTTGGAGGCGACGGAGCAAGCGATTGCAGGAGGCGGCCGGCAACGGGAGGCGACGAAGCAGGCGATTGTAAGAGGCGGCCGGCAACGAGAGATGGGCAGCAGCTGGAGGTGGCTGGCATTGGGCGACGGAGGAGGACGGCGACGGGAGGCGGGCGATGGGTGGGCGACGACGGGAGGCGGGCGATGTTGGGTGGCGATGGGAGATGGGCGGCGATGGGAGGCGGCCGACGTTGGGCCGCGACCGAAGGCAGCCGACAATGGAGGACGGCCAAAGGCGGCCGACGGTGGGAGGCAACCGGAGTCGGGCTGCGGCAGAAGGCAGCCAGAGATGGAGGACGGCCAATGGAGGCCGACGATGGGAGGCAGCCGGAGTCGGGCTGCGGCAGAAGGCAGACAGCGACGGAGGACGGCTAGTGGCGGCCGACGGTGGGAGGCGGCCAGCGCTGGGAGGCGGAGGAAGGCAGACATTGAGTGTAACAGCCCGAATTTCGATGTAATTCCGGGATCAATAAAATTGACAATATTTCGCATTTCATTTTGGTAAGTCTCGCCCAGAGCTGATCACTCTCGGGATACTAACCAAGGGGGTATGACTAACTAGGAAACGGTACGTGGACCAGGGACTCGATAGTGAACGGGACACCGATCTCGAGATATGATGAGGGAATATTTTGGGCCAACGTGGGCCGATCTTAGGAAAGGTGATGGATTTGGTTTGGCCAAGGCCAACGATGTACAATCGGATCACAGGTGATTCTGCAAGACCGAAAGTGCACGTGACCAACCAGTCCTGAACCTGAACCGAACGATCGCGACCTCTGGAACTAGTGATGATTTCTCATTCTCTCAATGATCGGGATCGTCGTAATTCGAATAACCCTAGGTCGATACGCGTATGTCCTAAACAGCCACCCGTTAGTGAGAGACCCTGAAATTGAAAGTTTAGCGAATTTTGTTCACGGAATTGGGCCCGGATTTCGATGCCGATTTTCGAAGGCTTAAGAGACTATTTTTGGGAATCTGACGTCATATTACGCTGGCCACACACGTTTGGAGTTAGTACGAGTAAAAATTGAAATTTCGGTCCGGGGTTGAAAAATTACGATTTTGCCCATCGGGGACGTTAGCGTTGCTTTTAGAGACCAAATGAGGTTATTTTTCGAGGCCGATGCCATTTTAGGGTCGCCACGCATACCAGGAGTCGTTATGGCCAAAAATTGGAATTTCGACAGAAATTGAAAAAATAATATTATTTTATTCCCAAAAACTTTGCAGTCGATTTTCGAGGGCTTAAAGGGCTGTTTTCGCGATTCTGACACCATATTATGTTGGCCACGCACATGGAGGGTTGGTACGGGCAAAAATTGAAATTTCGCCCCGGGATCGGAAAAATGACCATTTTGCCCCTGGGCCGTTCTCAGTTCCGAATTTTGGGAAAATTTTTGGGGTAATTAAAAATGGATTATCAGCTGCATTATTGGACCTAAAGACCATTTTACCCTTCACTTTTTGGATAGGGATGGGTTAGAACCGTTAGATTAGGGGCGTTTTGGTCAAATCGCGCGGATCGGCGACACGTGGCGCCCCTAGGCTGCTGTATTTGACCAGACCAGACCCATTTCTCTCTCCTCTATCCCCCCATTCGGCAGAACCATCCCAGACTAGCAGCTTCTCCCCCATTTTCTCTCTTTTTCTATCTTGGTTTGGCTTGGCCGGAGCTCACCGCCGGCCACCGGAGCGCCGCCGCCGGCAGCCGTGCCTCGCCGTCGACCACCTCAGTCCCCAGCCTTGCCCTTTGCCCCCTGTCCGACCCCTTTCTCTCTCTCCCTCTCTCTCTCTTTCTCTCCCTTTTCTCTCCCGGAGCATCACCGTCGCCGCGTCGGAGCCTTGCCGCCGCCGCGCCGGAGCTCGGATCGCCGTTCCGTCGCCACCCAGCCGTCCAGCCACGCTGTACGACGCCGACCGTACCTGTCCGTACAGTATCCCCCCATACGATCGTACTGTATCCGTACAGTCGTACTGTAGCGTCCGTACGGTCACTGTTCACCGACATCCGTACGGTCACTGTTCACGACGTCCATACACCGTCGCCCGGAACGCCGCCGCCGGTTCCACTGTTCACCAGTGATTGGCCGCCGTTCCTCGTCGTCGTGACCTTAGATTAAGTGAGTAAAATTCCTAAACCCGGATTAGGACTGATAGTGCGTTTTTCTGGACTGGTTTAGGTATTATCGGTGCATTTTGGACTGGCTTAGGTAGTATCAGTGTATATTTCAGACTGGGATGAGGACTGATTGGTAGGAATTATTATTGGGAAAATTTAGTGGATTAATGAGAATTATTTGGGGAGATTAATTGGATTAAATGACCAATTTAGGAGCCCATTGAAAAATTACCGGGTATGTCCGGGTTGACTGGTTGTACGTAATTTGTGCTTAATTGTGATTGACTTCGTACTGCCATGTCACATGTCGTGTGGTTGAATTATGTGGAGTGCGATTGGCCAATGATTGGTTTGAAATTAATTGTTGATTTGTGATTCGCACGTTAGGCCACACGGTATTAATTGGGTCAATTGAGCACGTGTTGTGATATTGAGTGTTTGAATTATATTGGCGCTCGTGGTGCATTGCATTGCATAACATGGACACGCATTGTGTATGCCAAGAGTGAGGCATGTGATGAAATTGTGCGAGAATGCGTGCCTGCCATGAGCATGTGATCACCTAAAATACCCCGAAGCGTTTTACGCTGGGTTCAGATAATAATTGATTGTGTGATCACCTAAGGACCTTTGGGTCATGACCTTCGGGTCGATACCGTCCTCATGCACTTTGAAGCAGACTCTGGTTCGTAAGGAGATCAGTGTTGCGCCTCATGCACTTTGAAGCAGGCTAGAGACACTGGGCCAGATCGGTTGCTGCGCCTCATGCACTTTGAAGTAGGCTAGACGCACCGGGCCGTGAATGTTGTTGACTCGAGTCGTCGTAATAAATAATAAATTGGGCGATTGCCAGTGTGGGCCAGTGGGCCGGAAAATGCACGTGACCTGTCGACGACATTTGCATGCATGAACATGCATGGACTGGCATGCGAGTGTGTGAGACTCGGTGCATGAGCATGTGATTGGCGTACGTGTGATAATGTGTACCACGTATGTGCCGTGACTATTATATGTTGATCTGTCTAACATGCAGGGTCAGAGAATGGTTTGATTATTGTTGTATTGTGATTTAAATATTTGTTTCCGGTCAGGAGATTGCATGCTAGCTTAGCCTAGGTTTAGGGGTTGAACTCATTGAGATTCGTCTCACGGTTGTGTAAACCGAAACTTTTCAGACCCCCAACCGTGAGGATGGAGAGACCACCGACTCTTTTTGGGATCCCTGTACAGATTCGGCAGTATACCAATACCTACCCCTCAGGTAATGGGGAGGCTTTCGTGAGGTATCGATCAATAGTATATGTGGAGATAGGCGAGTATTTTTTTACCAGAAGCAGGAGTACGTGGCATGGTGCCACCGGGATGCCGATGGAAATGTGGGAGAGCCCCTCAGGACCTTTGATATCCCGGTCGATGATGTTGGGTTGATGCAGCCAATTATAACTGATGGTGAGGTGATCGACCCTGAGGTTACACCCGAGTGGATGATGCAGGAGGAGGAGGTGAATGAGGAGCCTGATGTACTAGCGGAGGACCCCAAGAAGATGGATGAGGAGGAGGATGAACCCGAGGCCATGGAGCAGGACGTAAAGGAGGACGGAGAGGTGGCAGAGCTGGGATCAGATGAGGAGGGGTTCGAGCTTTACCTTGACCCGGAGTTGGAGCCGGACTCCGAGGATGAGCGAGCCCAGGCGATGGATTCGGAGGAGTCAGAGTCTAGTGAGGACGCCTTCGAGGAGTTGTCAGAGAATTCTTCCGAGTCGTCCGATCCTGATTGGGAACCTTAGGGTCACCCAATGTCCTTAGTTAGTAGTGGGGGCCATTACTTTTTGGACTATAGCCCTCCCCCTGAGTTTTAGCCTGATCTCCCTAGCCACTTATCCCTTTTTGACCAAGTGGCTACTGATCATGTGTGCCTTTTTGTTTGTACTTGTAAATATTGTACAAAGGGTTTTTAATAGTAATATAAATGTGTAATTATTTTCTATGATGGTGTTTGATGTATGGCTATCCTTGGCTCATATCGTAGTTGTCTGAGTTTGTTTATTTTATGCTTCCGCTTGTGTTTGATCTCTGTATGGGTGTGGGTCGGCGATGCTTCCTGGAACGTCACAGTCAAACGATCGAAGGTGGGATGCTCGCGCTTCGTGAGGTACGGGGCGTGACATTGAGCGGCAGGAGATGGCGGCGGGAGGCGACCGGCGGCGACGAGGGGCGGCGGGTGGGTGGCCAGCTAGTAGTGAAAGCAAGTGATGAAAAGAGTTTTATTTCTCATTTCTGTTCTAGAAATAGACAAGTAAAAAAAAATTTACTTCTGATTTTATTTCCAAACCTATTTCTGGAGTAGAAATTTGTTCCAGAAATAGAAAAATGAAATTGCGTTACCAAACGGATTTCTGTTCCAAATCTGTTCCGGAGAACAAAAAAATAAAAGAACAGAGAAACATAATGATTATCATGAGCGCCCCTAGTGTTTTCTTTCGAGATAATTCATGTAATTGCTCGCAATACCAATAGTATGCGAAAATATCTTGCATAGCACAAATCATAGCACGCGAAATGCCAACAACACTAGAATAGATGACACACGAGAAGTATAGAGTCTCATCCTCTTACCGTGGTTCAAGATTAAAGTTTAGTTTAAATCAAAGTTCATGAATCACGTTAAACAAATTAAAATTTGGAAATGACGATATACGTCGGGTCAAAATCCATGGACAATTCGAGTCATTTTAGCTCAAGAGAAGGTGATTCAGATCACCTCGTAGAACCTTGGAAGGGCCATGATCAATCTCGGCCACATTCGAGCCGACGATGAAGGAGAAGCCCCCCACCGACCAAGAAGAGCGGCGCCGTAATGACCAAATGATGTCGTGTTCCTCGCGGTGCATCTCCAGAACCATCTCGCTCGCGCTCCTCATCATCCTCCACACGCGCATCTCCATCGTCGCCGTCCCCCTCGACAACCGTTCCCACCGACCGACACGCACGTAAGGTCAACCTTTTTTCCTTGTCGCGCAGGCCTCCTCACGCGTTCCACGCCCAAAGATCCGAGTCGCTAAAGCGGTACCCGCATTCACGCACTCCATAGCGCCCGCTCACCTTCTCTCTCCTTCCGGGTGTCTCGAGTTTCGACGGAAAGAGCAACGGAGGGAGCGATGGCGAGCGAGAGTGGAGAGGTAAGGAACAAGCGGGTCACTTAAAATTGTATATTCTGTTTTGTTGGGTATTGTATGCAAGGCTTCTCTAGGATGTCGATTGTGAATGCGTCTCCTTGTGCCGGGCCATATTACCTATAAATATAACTGGCTTCAGATGTACCAAACAGCAGTTTTTTCCTCTCCGAGCGTGTGCACATGCACGGATGAATGTGCATTGACGATGTCCTCCTGTAACTCGTTAAGGGAAGAACTTTAGTGATCCCCGTAACATATTCGAACCCTGAATTTGGACATACAGCTAAACTAGCCCGCCAAATCAACCGTGGTGGCAATGCCAACATTCGGCAAGCTTGAGTCTGTTTAGCATGCCCAGAGTTACATTCTGCATCCTCGAAGGAGAGATCTGAATTCGGAGACATCTGCTTTCGAGCATCTGCGCAAGTTCCACCAAGAGGTCGCGTGCTGACGTTGAAACACAAGCACAAGCACCACCCTCTCGAATTTCAAATCAATGTAATGGCATTTTCCATACCATTCTGTATCCGGAATAGCTAATATGAGATTCTTCAAACGATAAGCTAGGCGGTATCAGTGATTAGAAGTGTGCGAGGGTGAGTCCTGAGGCCAACCACTCTATATTCCTATGTAACTCCAGTTGAGAAATATAGGCTCTACACAGTTCGTGGCCAATTAGAGGTTCAAATGACACTGCATTTTCACAAAGCATTCTCAATTACTTCCTCCACAAGAAGAGTACCGAACCGACATGAGAAACGCAAATCAGGTACATGGAGCGGGACGACTGAGGGGAGATACTCTCAGAGTGGACCATCTGGTGTACTTATTTCCCGGGTTTGGTAATAGACATCTCGTTCTCGCCTTTACATGAGTAACCGATCTGGAATCTCTGCTTGTACTATTCCTCTCCGTCAAAGACTCAAACTTCTGCTCGATATTTTACCCGTCGATCGTGCATTCTAAGGCTTCTTACTTCTCATACCAAATTAATGTGAGGTGGTGTCAACTGTCAAGTTAGCTATAATAAGCAAGTCATCTTTGGATTGTTTGTTATGAATAAATTAACCGACAGGATTGTGTTTAGATTGACTTATACAATAATATGCACTTGCCATGACGTGGAATAAAGACTCGATTATGAACACCGATGATGCGAGTCTTTCCCAAGCTCCCTTGGGCTGGCTTGAACCACTTGTGGACTGGGTCAAACCATGCGCCTAAGCAAAGGAAGCCTCGGAGACTTGGATTCGGGAGGACTTGCCGTTGCTTAAATCAGCAAACGAGGAATAAAGAAGGAAAGAAAGAGAACTGCGAGAGAGAATTTATCTAGGGAACAGAGGCAAAGATGAAGGGACGTATCGAGAACCGAAACAGAACGATCACGTAGAAAATCAGAGAAAAAATAGACGATGCACAAATTTACCCAGGTTCACCCTCGATTAGGGCTACGTCCTGCAAAGAGATTTCACTATGTTTTCGGTTTACAGCCACTCAACTCGTTACAATGATCAAAAAAACGAGCAAAATATATATATGCCCCAAACGGGCCCAAAACCAAAACCTATATGAAATCTCTTAATCTCGCACTATACGGGCCAGCCCAAACCCGTTGAGGTTTCGGGGGCACTGCCCCCGAGCCCCTGCCCGCTCACCGGCGAGCGGGGCAGCCGTCCGCTGACCGGGCAACGGAACCCCCGTCGGGGGGCGCTGCCCCCGAACCCCCGCATTCCGCACGCATAGGTCACATGTCGTCGGACAACACTTCAGTTTCCCTAAGTTCACGTGGGCGTACCCGGTGTGAGAAACAAGGGTCCCCGAAGTATTCGCCAACTCCAACATTCTCCCACTTGGTGGATACTTCGCGCAAATGAGGGCCTTTCCAATATCATTCTTCTTCAATCCAATCGCAGTAGAGCACCATTCAAACTTCGCACCTGTGACGGCTTTAGTAAGGAAGTCAGAACTATTTTCTACCGTGTCGACCTTTACAAGCCGAACCTCTTTCTTCTCTACCTTTTCTTGGATGAAATGATATTGTATATCAATGTGCTTTGTGCGTGAGTGAAATGCTGGATTCTTAGCTAAATAAATAGCCCCTTGATTATCACATCTCACCTCTATGGCACCTTGCTCAAAACCGAGCTCCAAGTACAACCGCCGTAACCATATGGCCTCTTTTCCAGCATGAGTAAGAGCCATATACTCAGCCTCAGTAGAAGAAAGCGCTACCACGCTTTGCCTCCTGCTCATCCAACTCAATGCAAAGACCAAACAATGTGAAAACATATTCGCTAGTGGACCGTCTACTATCAATATCTCCACCCCAATCAGCATCTACATGGCCTACGATATCAAACATGTTTCCATTCCCCGTACCTTCAAAACATAAAGAAAAATTTAAAGTTCCACGAAGATACCCGAAAACTCTTTTGATCGCATTCCAAGGTGTTCTCTACCCGGGTTAGACATGTATCGACTCAAGACTCCCACTGCTTGGGCTATATCCGGACGCGTGCACACCATAGCATACATCAAGCTACCCACTGCACTCGCGTATGGAATTCGGGCCATCTCTTCAGCTTCTTCATCCGTTTTTGGACATTGTTCCGCAGATAGCTTGGTCCCTAAAGGTATAGGGGTACCAACAGGCTTGCAGTCTATCATATTGAATTTCTTCAATATTTCTTTTATGTATTTCTCCTGCCCTAGCCACAGCTTCCGTTTCTCACGGTCCCTCCTAATCTGCATGCCCAAAATAAAATTTGCAGGCCCCAAGTCTTTCATTTTGAACTTTTTGGCCAGCAAACTCTTCACAGAATTCACCATCTTCACATTATTCCCGATCAACAACATATCATCCACATATAGCGTGAGAATGACAAACTGATCGCCCGTTCTCTTCACATAAAAGCAATGGTCAGAATTTGAACGCACAAAATTAAGCTGGAGCATGTACGTGTCAAACTTCTGGTACCACATCCTCGGTGACTACTTCAGCCCATATAAAGACTTTTTCAATTTGCACACCAAATTCTCCTTTCCTCTTACTTCAAAGCCTTCTGGTTGCCTCATATATATCTCCTCCTCCAAGTTCCCATGAAGGAATGCCGTCTTTACATCCATCTGTTCTACCTCAAGATCATATGCAGCTGCTATAGACAGAACAAACCGTATTGAGGTCAACTTCGCCACAGGAGAGAAAATCTCGTTATAGTCAACTCCCTAAATCTGAGAGTACCCCTTGGCTACAAGCCTAGCCTTGTACTTCTCTACAGTCCCATCCGGTTTCAGCTTTCGCTTGAACACCCATTTACACCCAATTGCCTTTCTATCCTTAGGCAATTTACATAAGCTCCATGTTTCATTTTTATCAAGCGACTGCATCTCATCTATCATTGCGAGCTCCCACTGATTCGCATCATCCATAGATCTCGCCTCTTTTACAGAACTAGGATCATCTCCGGTAATGCTCAAAGCATGAAACGTACTTAAAGCACTAAGTGAGTATCGAAGTGGTACCTTTCTTTCCCGCGTCGATCTCCTGAGAGCCGGCATGCTATCTGTATCCAGTCTTCATCTGAATCTGCATCCTCGACTTCATTAACCGAGTCCCCTTGCTCCGATTCAGAATCAGACTCTACTAGCGTGCCTTGTGGAACCATCTCCACAGTTTCAGTTTTAGGACTTTCTTCAAGCACTACCACTTTCTTGGGCTCATCACCTTTCTGTGTGCCAACCTGGGGTTGTGATTCACGAAAGACAACATCCCTGATGTATACAATGGTCTTTGATTCTGGATTCCACAGCTTATAGCCTTTGACCCCTTCCTTGTATCCGACAAATATGTTCTTCTCAGACTTGTTGTCAAGCTTACCCCGCTTCTCCTTGGGTACATGAACATATGCGTCACACCCGAACACCCGAACATGTGACAGATTCGGCTTCTTCCCAAACACTGCCTCATATGGTGTACGATCCTTCACTGATGAGGTCGGTGACCGGTTCTTTAAATAACTGGCTGTGGCTACAGCTTCTGCCCAAAATTCTGTCCCCAAACCTGCCCAACTCAGCATGCATCTTGCCTTTTCTATGAGTGACCGATTTAATCTTTCGGCTACCCCATTCTGTTGAGGCGTATATGGAGTCGTCTTCTGCCTTGCAATACCATTATCCACACAAAATTGCTCGAACTTATCCGAACAGAATTCACCTCCGTTATCTGTACGAAGGACCTTGATTTTCCTGCCCAATTGGTTTTCAACCAAAACCTTAAATTCTCGAAATTTCTCGAATACATCTGATTTACTTTTAATAAAATAAATCCAACTATATCTCGAAAAATCATCTATGAACGATACATAGTACCTGGATCCTCCAATAGATGGAGTCGGAGTAGGTCTAAAGACATCGCTGTGAATCAGCTCGAGAATCTCAGTTGCTCTTGTACCAGTGTATTGGAAGCTAACTCGGTTCTGTTTTCCATGGAGACAGTGTTCACAGAACCCGAAACCCATAGAGCATTTTGGAATTCCTTCTACCATCTGACTTGAAGCTAAGGTAGACAGTTCCTTTTCACCGATATGCCCTAACCTCTGATGCCACAACATGGACGTATCATGTCCATCTTCCTTGGCCTCTTCAGAAACGAACCCGCTACCAACAGTCACTGTTTCCCCGAGCAGCTTGTATAATGTCCCGTAACGGACTCCTCGTGCAATCACAATAGAACCTCGAGTCATCTTGCACGAATCCTTATCACAGCTAAAAATAACCCCCGAATCAGCCATCGTACCGACTGATAACATATTTCTACTCATCAAGGGTATGTGCATCATGTCTGGAATAGTCTTCACCGTGCCATTACTCATCCTCAGCTTCACCCTGCCACGCTCGACAATTTGAACTGCAGTATCATCTCCGAGCATGACATCCCCACTATTATATTGCTCATATTCACAAAACCAGTGTCTATGAGGCGTCATGTGGTATGAAGCACCGGTATCGATCAACCATATATCCTTGTCTGACTGCGCCATACACGCAGCAGCCAAATACATATCTCCCGCATCGACCTCCTTTTTACCCGAGGATGATTCAGCTTCTTTCTTAAAAACTGGCTTGTTTTTACAGTCCCGCTTCACATGGCCCCACTCTTGACATTTCCAGCACTGTACCCTCCTCTCCCTACTCTTCGATCGCCCACGAGATTTGGATCTGGATCCTCTCGGATTCAGAGTCTTCTCTGCTGGCCTTCCCCTAGCCGCCAATGCCTCTTTACCGGAATTTCCCGATCCCTTTCTTCATGTCTCCTCCGATAACAAAGCAAAACACACACTTTCATACGATAATTCCTTATCCCCACCACCGATCACCACAATCAGGTTATCCCATGAATCCGGCAGTGAACAGAGTAGTGTTATTGCCTTATCATCATCCTGGAACTTAACACCGATTGATACGAGTTGACTAATCAATGTGTTAAAGTTATACAGATGTGCAGAAAACGAGTCGCCCTCATGCATCCGAAGATTATACAGCTTTTTTTCTCAAAAATAGCTTATTAACCAACGATTTACTTTGATACAGCGACTCCAGTTTCTGCCATAGGTCCCTGGCTGTAGGTTCCCCCATCACGTTTGTCAGAATCGAGTCTGCGAGACAAAGCCGAATCAAACCCTTTGCTCTCCGATCAATCCGATTCCAGTCTTCAATCTCCTTTGGATCTGCTGGTTTGGAAGTTGAATCCGTTTCCTTCACCGCTTCCTTGCCTATCACGACACCAAAGTTGCGCAAGAACGGGCCTTTCCGTTTCGATTGCCGACCAAAGATCTCGATCACGGAGAAGATCCTCCATCTTCATCTTCCACAGATCAAACCGCGTTCCGTCGAATTTTTCTATCTCAATTCATGATCCTCCTGACATCTCGAATAAACCCTAATTCCTCGAACAACTCCGGCTCTGATACCAATTGAAGGGACGTATCGAAAACCGAAACAGAACGATCACGCAGAAAATCAGAGAAAAAATAGACGATGCACAAATTTACCCAGGTTCACCCTCGATTAGGGCTACGTCTGCAAAGAGATTTCACTATGTTTTCGGTTTACAGACCACTCAACTCGTTACAATGATCGGAAAAACGAGCAAAATATATATATGCCCCAAACGGGCCCAAAACCTAAACCTATATGAAATCTCTTAATCTCGCACTATACGGGCCAGCCCAAACCCGTTGAGGTTTCGGGGGCGCTGCCCCCGAGCTCCCGCCCGCTCACCGGCGAGCGGGGCAGCCGTCCGCTGACCAGGCAGCGGAACCCCCGTCGGGGGGCGCTGCCCCCGAACCCCCGCATTCCGCACGCATGGGTCACTCGGACAACACTTCAGTTTCCCTAAGCTCACATGGGCGTACCCGGTGTGAGAAACAAGGGTCCCCGAAGTATTCGCCAACTCCAACAAAAGAGACATAAATGTTCGACAGATCGCGCGGACCAGAAACGAAGATAGCTCATCGTGACTTAGTTGTAGAGGTGATCATAAATCAGATGGTCCAGTGTAGCCCTTCGGGCCTAGTAGGCCTGAACCGCACAATTGTCATGTCAAATTAAATTGCTCATTTTTCGGTTTGGCTTGGCTAGGCCTAGTTAGCTTCGTTCGGACGCAACCAATTGAAAATTTAGTCTTTTCTAATCACGGCTCGGGGACATAAAAAGAACAATTTACCCAATTCATTATGCCAACATAAGTTATGAACTCTCGTGTGCATTGGGCTAATCAGGCACCAATGTTTCGTAAGTATTTTGAAGAGCTCTCTGTTTAGGCTGAACCAATCAGAAAAGGAACACTATGAAACCTAAGCCCAAACTCACCAGGACTCGCTTATTGATCCCCGGGGGTTTTCTTTGCATTTCGTCGTTGCTAAGGTTCGATTTTTTTTGCAAACTTCCACAGAAAGTGTTGTACCACCCAAACACTTGAAAATCAATGGTCATGGTGCATTGCTGCAATACATTATGAGAGAGTCATGATATGGAAACAACCTTGATTATGATAAGCATAAGGATGAAACCAAGTCGAGTCTCTCACGAGCCTTGTACTCGAGTGAAATGTAGTTTTTTTATGGTATTCTTAGAGAGATCTAATAATTGTACAAACAGATCAGTGAAAATTACATAGTATTAGAGCTTAAGTTTGAGCTCGAGCTCAAGCTCGATCTCGATTTTATTCATAAGTTAATGGTAATTGAGTGGAGCTCGAGTATTTATATTTTCAATCTCTAATCAAGTCGAGTTCGAACATAAATATCAATACTCAAGCGAGTTCAAGTCGAGCTTGAGCACCGAATGTATGACTGTACACCCGCACTTGAAGACCGTCTCTACGACCAATTATTGATCACCCCCCCGCTACTCCCCACGTCGCTAGCCTCTAATGTTTTTCGTCTTCTGCATGAATCTTTCGCTTTGACCTTTGTCCTTCTGTCTTCTGAATAATCGCCTATAAAACAGAAGAAATCATTCCCATTTCCTCTGAACGTGAATCGTTATGCGAAAGTGTACTTTCACACCATTCTGGGTCGTGTTCATTCTCTCTGCCATAGTCGACCCGGCGACAAAAGCAGAGCCTCCATACAGCAAGAAGAGCGGCGTTGTTAACAACGGGATCGCTCTGGAATACGCCAAAACGTTGTCGTCTTCCCCCACACATCGCTATAGTCATCGTCATCGTCACCCGTCAACTCTTCCCACGTACTCGGACAGACACAAAGCAGAACAAAAAGGGTCCTCTTTTGTCTCGCCACTCAAGGCCTCTGCACCCGCGTTCTCGGCTCAGTCCATAAGAACGGTACGCCATTCGTACTCCACAACACCTGCTCGTCTCTCTCTCTTCTGGGTGTTACGCGTTTCGTCCAAAAGGAGTGGCGGAGAGCGATGGCTGGTGGGGATGGCGAGGGAGTGAGGAACAAGCAAGTGATATTCAGGGGCTACGTGAGTGGTTCCCCCGAGGAGACGGACATGGAGGTGTGCGAATCCACCGTGGAATTGCGAGTCCCGGAGGGCTCCAGTGGCGTTCTCGTGAAAAATCTCTACTTGTCCTGCGATCCTTACATGAGGATTCGCATGAGGAAGCTCTATATCCCCGGTTACCGCGATTCCTTCGAACCTGGTTCGGTGAGCAAGCCTAAGTCTTTTCGTGTCAAATTCTTTTCTTTTTCAAAACAGACTATCGAAAAAGAAAAATGGGTCATCCACTCGGCGTCAGCCGGTCTTCCTCGTTGTTGAAACTGGGGGAGGTGCTGAACAAAATGAGCTCCGAATGTCGGATGATGCGGGTTTTGTTGAGTATGATATTGTGTTGAATTTTTGTCCTTTTTTTTATTTTGACCACTTTGCTCTGGGGATTGATTATTTTGTTTCAGGAGAAAGTTGTGGTGTCTCTGCTGGTGATTATGTCAAATTGTGCTATTCAATATGATTGTAGTGACTCTGTGCTCTATTTCTGTTCATTCTGCCTATCATGGCTAAATCTTTTTTATCTCTGTGAGTGTGATCCAATTGGTGGTGCCTCTGAAATTTTAGAAATGGTTTGCGATGTCGCACAAAATTCAGAATATGGATTAAAGAGCTTAGCGTGTCGAAAGAACCTCACTTATGCTATTTGGCATAGAGTTTCACATGTCTTTCGTTTGCACAGCCACATAAATCACGGTGTTAAACGATGTGAGTTGCTTAACCCTTCCATCTATGTGTCAGCATGATGAATGGTGACAGATAGCTTGCACGTGAAATAGGACGATGAGATGTATTCATTAAAAGATAAAATAAACACGGCTCTGGAATAAGCAGAGTTTTGTTTCCATCCTTTAGCATATTGCTTCGGATTCTAATGTATTGCCGTGAATTTCACTTCTATTCCTGCTGAGATGTTAAAATTATGCTGCTCTTCTTCTAGGTTTGTTAGAAGTTATATTAAGTGTTTAGGGAGCTGCATTTGACTTAGCTTACTTCAATATGACTGGAGCTGCAAACTTTTAAATTGAAAAGGTTTCTGGTTATTGCAGCGTATTTGATTATGAAATTCTTTTTATTTCCAATCATCCTTCTTGGGAGTTCAATGTCTATTTGTGTTTGCTAAATGTGTTTCCACTTATATTCTGAAGTATTTAACACATTGATGCAGCCTATTGCTGGATATGGAGTAGCTAGAGTTTTGGAATCTGGTCATCCAAATTTCCAGAAAGGCGACTTGGTTTGGGGCATCACTGGATGGGAGGAGTATAGTCTAATTACTGTACCAGAGACTTGCTTTAAGATTGAACACACAGATGTTCCTCTGTCTTACTATACCGGCCTTTTGGGTATGCTCTTTTATCATCTAATGTTAAATGTATGCTCTTTCTTCATCAAATGTAATATATCTTTCAATGTTAATGAATAAGGGCAGTTCGATTGTTAAGATACTTTGTTCTGTATCATTCAAGTTTGGATAGCCTCCGGCTATGCAAGAAAAGAGTGTGCTTCCTTTGTATTTTTCTTGTAGGGATCTTCCTTGTTGATGAACCATATGCCCTTGTTGCATTGTCTAAAGTTAGAGCCCTGCAAACTGTCTTTATGCATTGAAAGAAGTGTGTAAATCGATTATTTCTCAATGAAATAGTAGCTTTCCTTGAGGAGTCAATACATTTCTCACGGGCTTCACCTATGGGCAATAATCGGATCATTTGGGATGTTGCCATAGCATAACACTCCTCTTATGCTTCAGCAAATCTTGTGACTCATCTAATTTCTACAAATTTAAACTTTCAGGTATGCCAGGCATGACGGCTTATGCCGGGTTTTTCGAGGTATGCTCTCCTAAGAAAGGAGAGACTGTTTTCATATCGGCAGCATCGGGAGCCGTTGGTCAGCTTGTTGGCCAGTTTGCAAAGTTGTTGGGTTGTTATGTTGTTGGCAGCGCTGGTAGCAAAGAGAAGGTGATTATCTCACATTTGTCTAGTCTTTCCTTGAATAGTAATTGTTTAAGCACAAGTACGCTGGCCCCTCCGTCTCTTTCATGTAGAAAGAAGCAGGTAATTGGGCACATGTCAATGGTTCACCAAACATATTTGGTTTCACTTTTGTTTCATACTAGAGTTACTAGACAAGTGTTTGAAATAGAGTGCATGTCCATGTTCTTACAAAACTTAATGGCTTAAATAGGCGTCTAGTACATAGAATTAGATCTAAAAGATGCACTTGAGGTATGATGAGTGCTGCATTTCTCAAATTTGAGAATGCTCAAGAGAGTGATGCAGTTTTGAATGTGTACCCTCATCATTGCGCTCACCATAAATGTTAAAAATACAGTCTTATCAGTCTCTTCCAGGTTTAATCTTAATTAAAGTCTTCTCGTGCTGTTATTTTTGCAAAAAAGGTTGATTTGCTGAAGAACAAGTTTGGTTTTGATAATGCTTTCAACTACAAGGAGGAACCGGATCTGGATGCTGCACTGAAAAGGTGAGCCATGTGTATCTTAAGGATGATTGAGCAAATAAATGACTGCTGTACACGATACAAAATATGTACCTGCTCCTGGAGACGACTCGAGTTAACTTTTTCTGCTGTAAATGTTTAGATGCTTCCCTAAAGGTATCGATATCTACTTTGAAAATGTCGGCGGAAAGATGCTTGATGCAGTGCTGCTCAACATGAAACTTAATGGCCGAATTGCGATTTGTGGAATGATCTCACAGTACAACCTCGAGCAGCCTGAAGGTGTACACAACTTGATGAGCCTTATCATGAAGCGGGCTCGAATGGAAGGTTTCATAGTGTCCGATTATTATCATCTCTACCCGAAGTTCCTGGAGACGGTATTGCCTCAGATCAAAGAGGGGAAGATTGTGTACGTGGAAGACATCGCCGAAGGGCTCGAGAATGCTCCGGCTGCTCTTGTTGGGCTGTTCTCCGGTCGCAATGTCGGGAAACAAGTGGTCGTGGTTTCTCGCGAATGAGTCAGCTTTCTGTTCTTCTTCATCGGCATAGTCTCTTTTTGCCTCATGCTTTGGAATGGAGTTGTTTTCCTTTTGTCTTTGCCCTGCCGTTCTGTCATGCGGGAACATAGAGGTGGTTTCTTGGTTTGGTGATGGTGCAAGGGACATTTGAGTGTAAATGTGTCTCTGAGATGTCGATGTAAATGCGTCTTTATGTACCCTGTCATCGGCTATAAATAAAACTGTTTTGAAATACCAAACTGACAGGTTAACGTGGGAACATAAATAAACAAAAAGAGTACAAAAAATAAAATTAAAATTAAAAAGTCGAATATACTTAATTTACGTAGCTCGGTATCGTGCCTAAGCCAAGAGAATAGATTGACGAGATATGCTGTCATAATCAGCAAAGATGAGATTACACTATCTTTTTTTTTTTTTTTTTGGTATTGAAAGGGGAAAAGCCCAAAAATTACAATAGAACTCGTCTAATGAAACTTGAACCAACCTAATCTCCTATCAATAGAGGAATCAAACTTCTTGGTGACCTGTCTAGTACTAAGATGTCATTTGCATCACAAGAATGAATGACTCAATTTGATAATTGTGACATCCTTGAATTTGGACTTCGGTGGCCAAAGGTAAATGGTGATAGATTGGGCAAGCAGTCCGAGCCGAGGGTCGGTAATGGAACGGACAATATGGTTGGAACGAGTGTACTAAGGGTTGGTCATGGTTCGATCGAAAGATTGTCCATGAATTGGCCTAGAGATCGATAGTGGAATGACTCCCCGATCACGCAAGTCGATTAGAGTGATACGACTATGGATTGACCCTTCGACAATAAGGGCCGTTAGTGGGACAGTCCGGGATAGCTATGGATCAGTGTCGTGACGGCATGTGTCGGTCACGGGGTGATACCGTACGGCCATGCATGGGTCACTGATGACCATGAGTTGATTACGGGATACTGGATTCCACGAGGCTACATGACAACCGAAGGTCGACCATGGGTCGTCAACACTGGAACGTGGACCGGTCGTGAATCAGCCATAGATCATTGCGTCAAGTCGGGTAGGCCATGGACGAGCCATGTGCCAGGCCACGAGCCTAATGGCTTGGTCGCGAGCCAGGCATTATGCCAGCCGCGCCGGCCAGGCCTTGTGCCCGGACATGACCGGCCATTGTGCCCGTCAACTAGGCCACGGACTGGCTACGTGCCCAGCCGTGTGCCAATCATTGTGCCTGACCTTTGTGCCAGGCAATGTGCCCGTTAGATCCGGCTCTGACCTAGTTCCATGCTCCAACAGACTTGGCCATGAGCCATGCATGGTGCTTATTTATGTGCCAATGCATGTGTTTAGTCCATGGACCAAGCCCTTGCCCGTGTGGCTTGGCGTTGTGCTCGGCACGCCACTCGTGCAGCCCAGCACCGCGCCCGTGTGCTTGGCCACACGCCAAACCATGTGCCCGGTCGTGTGCCCTTGTAGCCCGACAGTGTACCCGGCCCTGCACCCAGCCAAGCCCGATTGCACAGGCCATGCGCTTGGGCAACCCGACCAGCCCAAACTTGCATAGTTGAACTTAAACTTTTGCTTGGATGTGTTTGGTCATATTTGGAGGTTTTCCTACACCAAATCTTGGATCGAACGGGATTAATGAGCATGAATTATTGTGAAAAACCCTCAAAAAAACAAGTTGAATGAATATGATGTGGGGTTAAGAGTTAAGTGTCGTTTAGTCGGTTTTGTCTAGCCCGATTGATCCAAGTTATTTATGAGTAGAACCAGCACTTGTAAAGGACCTAGGATTGGCCTCACGCTTCAAAAATGAAAGGAAACTAGAAGACAAAATTTTGACCAAGTCAAATTTTACTCTAGAAACCACCATTATTAGTGCTTTGCTTAGGTGTCCTCCCTCCATAATTGATAACCAGCTGAGTTATCTACTGCTACAAATGAAACATGGTGACTCATTGTCACCAATAATAAGCAAAGGATAAAGAAGTAATCGGTCGAGGGGGGGAAGCCACGAGAAACCAAGAGAGGAGAAAGCCACGTTAAGAGCACTTAATGGCTTAGATTTGGCAATATCACTTTATCATGCTCTTTTGGCCATTGTTCGTTAATATCCAAGATTTCCAAATCAAGATAATGATGACACTTGACTTTAAGGGCCATTTCATGATGACCTTGTCTCTTTTTCATAACTCAAGCATGGACCATGGACCATTATATATAGAGAAGGCCCCCACTTGATTTGAAAGCCCCACATGCACTCACACACACACACCAACCGGCCATCATCTCTTCCACTTACTTCCTTGCTTTCTTGTTCACGCCCAAAAGGGCCTCACCGACCATCCCCTTCTTTTATTTTCTCTTGTTCGGCCAACTAAGGAGCCCACGCCCAAGAACCGTGCTCAAGCCATACGCTACTTACTTTCTTTGTTTCTCACATGTTCTTGTTTTATCATTTGAGTAAGTGAATTCCCTAATATCGAGAAAGGAAGATGAGAAGCGTTGTAACGTGGTTTGCTTGGATCGTGTTTGATCATTTGGTTGATCGTAGTTGGTTCTTTCTATGGCATGCTTATGTTTCATGTTCAATGTTCACATCTCGAGATAGAAACCGGAACTTGGCTAGTGATGTTCATATATGATAGCTATGCTTGATGTTCTCTAGTTATTTGTTGGCATAAACTTTGCTAATAATTTGTCATCGACACTAGTGCGATAAGAGCCAACTCATGTTAATGCGATTGATTCATCCTCGCTTGACAATAGTTGTCACGCCCCGTACCCCACGAAGCATGAGCATCCCGCTTATAGGTCGAAATAGTAGCGCGACGCTTCCAGGTTACGTCACCGACCCGAAAACCAAAATCAGAGAAAACACGCCACATGCAGAAACGACGTTTATGTAATAAATATACATATACACCTGGATAATTTAAAAGCAACCACGAGTGGCAAGAGAAAAATAAATTACGATTGATTAAACCCCCATATACATTATCCGTCTACAAACAAAAGGTACATCAAAAGGCCACGAACAAAAAGGGATCGGTGACCTAGGGGTGTCAAACTAACTACCGGAGGGGTACGGTCAAAAAGTGTCGACCCTCACTCCTATGCTGATATCTAACCTACGGTACCCAGTCAGGATCGAAACCCGACGACTCCGAAGAACTCTCGAGTCGCTCTTGATCCTCCTCGAGACTCATGGCCTCCAACTCCATCTCGGCTCGGGTCTTGTTCTTCGTACTCGTCTACGTCCATAGGCTCAGGGGCTTCTGCGTCCACCTGCTCTGGAGCTGGATCGACTATCTCCGGCTGAAAAGCTAATCCACCAAGCTCCTCGTGCTCTTCCTCTTCTTCCACAATCTCGTACTCAACCTCAGAATCAGGATTGCCCTCCATATCGACATCTACTATATCACCGTCTGGACATTGAATATCTAGCAGACCCTCTCCCACAAACGGAACGTCGGCGGACCTGATGGGACCGAACTCTACTCCAAAACGATCCCGGAAACACCAGGCTAGATACTCGTGAGTCTCAAAGTGAGCTAAGCCTACGTCTACCCATACTAAAGCATAGTGTCTATAGTACTTCTCCCCGTTCCCCACGGGGTGCAGTGCCGCCGTACGCCTATATGGTGGGGAATCCCAAAGCGTAACGGTGCGTTGTCGAAGTTCATGGCGGGAGATCTGAAAAGTCGGTTTTACCACAACCGTGAGAAAACTCAGCAAGTAAAAACCACTAATCCTAAACTAGGCTAATGTGCACCTCCAGAGGGTAAATAAAACACATATATAGATAAATAAACCAGTACAACAATCAATAAGCTCACCCGGGCCCACAGCCCAATTCACTACTTTGTCCTGCAGGTTAGACTTTTAATATAAATATAAAACATATGCGAGTAAATCGACCCGAAGGCCCGACCCGAAGGCCACAATTTCTCCCGACCCGAAGGCCCGACCCGAAGGCCACAATCTCTCTCGACCCGAAGGCCCGACCCGAAGGCCACAATCTCTCTCGACCCGAAGGCCCGACCCGAAGGCCACAATTTCAATCACTTCAAACATGTACACCAATGCGTCCAATATTGATAAATCAACGTCACGAGAGATGAATACAAGCCAAGGCACTCAAGGTTAATCGCCCACACTAATGTACCAAGCATACTCATTCTCGACTTAGACGCATTCAACTCATCCTCAAAACAATCAATTTACTTCCGTTCTCACCCAATCCACTCGACATTGATTCGCACCTTTATTACAATTCAATGTAATGCACCTAAGGCCCGCCTTGGGTAATTCAAACTTAGTCCTCATTCTCATTGGTACGGGGTCACAAGATAGGATTTATATAAGTCCTAAGTACCCTCTAAAATGCCTAATTCCTTGCCATTAACCAATGACTCAACTAAGTATTCAACTTGGATAAATTGCACAAATTCGGTACTCAATGAACAGTACCAGGGGAGGACACATTTTGCCCACTAAACCACAATTAAACACCCTCATTAGGCTCCAATTTCAAGCCCCAATCACCCAACAACCAAATCCACTTAAATAAGGTTCAAACAAGCCTAAATAATCCCCAAAATGTCCACTTCCAAGTCATTAGCACTTGAACTCAATTAGTGAAACACTTAGACAAAATTTCACAAATTCGGTGCCCCATGAACAGTACCAGGAAAATCAACACTTTGGCACTAAACCACCTTTAAACCAACTCATTAGGGCCTAATCACTTACCCTAATCATTCAACCACTAAATATACATAATTAAGCCTCAAATAAGTTTAATTGATCCCTACAATGACCAATCCAAGGTCATTATCAATTGAACCCAAATAATTTCACACTTAGACAAATTGCACAAATTCGGTATTCAATGAACAGTGTCAGAACAGGACTCCAATTAGGCCATAATCCACCTCTAACTTACTTCATTAGGCACTAATTAGGCCCCCTAATCACCCCACACCACATTAGGCATATCTAGACCATGATTAGGCTTAATTAACCCCCTAATTACCCTCTAAAATGCACAAATAAACTAATTAAGGGTTTAGGGGTTTATACTCGCCTAAAATTGACTCGAGGCGACGGGAGCGGGCGGTCGATTACCGACACGCGGTGAGAATCGACGGCGGCGCTCCGGTGGCAAGCCGGCGGTCACGGCGGCGCCGGTGTGATTCACGGCCACACTCCCAACTGGAACAGGGGAGCTGGCGGCGGACGGGGCTGAGGATGGTGGAGAGAGAGATGGTGAGGGGTGAGGTGGTCGACGAGGGCGGCGCACGGCGGTGGACGGCGGCGTGGTGCCTGGGCGAGGTGAAGACCGGCGGTGTTTCTCTCCTCCTCGCTTTGGAGCAGTGCTGTGTGGGCGGACAATGCGAGGGAGTGGGGCTGGTCGACGGGGTTGGGACGGTGCCGAGGGTCTTTGTGCGGCGGCCGAGAGGACGGCCGCCCGGCGCGCGGCTGTTCCGGCGTGAACAGTGGCCGGCGGAGCAGAACGACCGAGGAGTGGCGTGAAGAAGACGATCGTGAGGCCGCTCGGGAGAGAGAGAGAGAGAGAACGTGAGCTGAGAGGTCTGAGGAGAGAGAAGAAACAAGTCAAAAGTGGTCAAACTTGGGTGAGTGGAATCCAAGTGTCAACAATCCAAGGGTTTGGACAATTTGCCCTTGAATCCAATGGCTTAGGTTCACTTCTCTCCAATAATTCAAGGGTGAGAAGGTCAAATGCCCCTAACCAAGGCTGACCAGGTCTGGTTTGGTCCACTTAACCTTAGTTAGTCCCCAAATTTTATCCAAATTTCGGAATAAGTTAAAATGGCCTAGGGGCATTTTCGTAATTTTCCGATCCCGGACCGAAATTTCAATTTTTGTCCATACCGGTCCTATATGTTCACGGGAGACATAATACGGTGTCGGATTCGCGAAATTCACTTTCTAAGCCTTCGAAAATCGCCTGCGAAGTCCCGGGAATAAAATAATATTATTTTTCCAATTTTTTTGCCGAAATTCCCGTTTTTGTCCAAAACCACTCTAAATGTACGTGGCCACTCCAAAATGACCTTGGCCGCGAAAAATAAACTCAAACGGCCTCCGAATCCCGCCCCGGTGCCCACGGGGGCAAAACCGTAATTTTCCCAATTTTTGTCGAAATTCCTATTTTCAGCCGGTCTTGTCCCAAACTTACTTGGCCACTATAAAATGACGTCCGTCCTATAAAATAGTCATAATTACCCTTGAAATTTTGATATCGGAGTTCGGCTCAATATCGCGATCAAAATAACTCGTTTTGAAATCTTAGGATCTCTCACTAACGGGTGGCCATTTAGGTGTTACGCGTATCGACCTAAGATCTGTCCGAGTCTCGATAGTCTCAAATCTCGAGAGAAGGTGAGAGATTATCACTAGTACCGGGGTCGCGATCGTTCGGATATAATTTGGGATTTGTTTGTCAGGCGTACTTTCGGTCGTGCGGAATCACCCGCGATCCAATCGTACGTTACTAACTATATCAAATCTATTATCTTTCTAAGATCGGCCCATATTGGCTCAAGATATTCCCTCGACGTTTCTCGAAATCAGTGTCCAATCGCGATCGTCTTTCTCGGTCCACGTACTGCTCCTATTTTAGCCTTTCCCATTTGGTTAGTATCCCGTGATTGATCAAGTCCCAAGCGAGACTCACTAAAATCACACGAGAATTAATATACGCTTTACTAGTTCCGATAGCGGGTCAAAATTCAGGATGTTACAACTCTTCCCCCCTTACAAAAATTTCGTCCCCGAAATTTGTACTCTAAACTTGTTCCTCGAACAACTGGGGGTGTTGACGTCGCATGGCCTCCTCGCTTTCCCATGTAGCGCCTTCCATCCCATGGTGTTCCCAGACTACCTTGACCATCGAAATCGTCTTATTCCGTAGTACTCGATCCTTCCGATCTTCAATTCTGACTGGTCTCTCCACGTACGATACCCTGTCGTCCACGTCTATTTCTTCATATCTTAGGACGTGTGTCGGGTCTGGTTCATACTTTCTCAACATCGACACGTGGAAGACATTGTGTACCTGGGACAAGTTAGGTGGCAGGGCAAGCCTATACGCCATATCGCCAATCTTTTCTAAGATCTCGAACGGTCCGACAAACCTCGGACTCAGCTTCCCTTTCTTGCCAAATCGGGATAACCCTTTCATAGGTGACACCTTGAGGAATACATGGTCTCCAACTTGGAATTCCAAATGTCGTCCGTCTCCGATCGGCATAGCTCTTCCCGGGCGACTTTGGGTCGTCTTCACCTTTCTCGGATAATCTTGACGACTTCCACTGTCTGCTGGATCAACTCGGGGCCAGTAATACTCCGTTCACCTACTTCATCCCAGCACACAGGAGTCCTACATGCTCTGCCGTATAAGGCTTCAAATGGGGCCATCTGGATACTCTGCTGATAGCTGTTATTATACGCAAACTCTACCAAATGCAGGTGTTCTTCCCATTTACCTAGGAAGTCCAATACACAAGCTCTTAACATATCCTCGAGGGTCTGAATCGTCCTTTCGATTGACCGTCGCCCGTGGATGGTAAGTCAGATCGAACCGCACTTTTGTTCCCAAGGCCGTCTCGCAGACTTTTCCAAAAATTCGCCGTAAACCTCGGGTCACGATCTCGATGTAATTGTTACCGGCACTCCATGCGATCTAACGATCTGTCTCACATACGCTTACGCATACCTTTCCACTCGAAATCCTTTCGTACAGCCTAAGAAATGTGCCGACTTCGTAAGTCGATCCACAATCACCCAAATGGAATCATGCCCTCTTTGGCTCCTCGGCAATCCGGTTACAAAGTCCATGGTGATGTGTTCCCATTTCCACTCGGGAATTTCCAACGGTCGCAGCAGTCCTCCAGGTTTACAGTGTTGCGCCTTTACCTGCTGACATGTCAAACACTTAGCTACATACCTGGCCACATCCGTCTTCATTCCATTCCACCAATAATATTGACGTAGATTCTGGTACATTTTCGTACTGCCAGGGTGGATACTATAATTGCTGCGATGAGCTTCTCTTAGTATCTCTTCCTTAAGCTCAGTATCATCAGGTACACACCATCGCCCTCTAAATTTCAGGATTCTATCCTCTAATACTTGGAAATCTGGCTTCCTTGTAGCGGCATCCATTTCCACGATTTTCTGAATTTCCTGATCCGTGGACTGCAGCGCCTTAATCTTGGCCTGGATCTCCGGCTCGATTCTCAAAGTAGCCAGCAGATTTGACACATGGCCTAATTCAAATTTAAATTCTGAGTCTCGAAGCTTTTCTAATAACGTCCACTCCTTGATCATCATATGCGCCATACTTGATTTGCGACTTAGCGCATCCGCCACTCGATTCGCCTTCCCAGGGTGGTACCTGATGTTGCAATCATAATCTTTCAGAAGTTCCATCCATCTACGCTGCCTCATATTTAGCTCTTTTTGCGAAAACAGATACTTGAGGCTCTGATGATCCGTATAAATCTGGAACTTTTCCCCACATAAATAATGCCTCCATATTTTAAGTGCAAAAACAATGGCAGCCAACTCTAGGTCATGCGTCGAATAGTTCGACTCGTGTGGTCTCAACTGACGTGACGCATATGCAACTACTTTTCCATGCTGCATTAGTACACAACCAAGTCCTCTGAGTGAAGCATCACTGTAGACCTCAAATCCACCAGGTCCAGATGGAATAATTAAGACTGGAGCTGTTGTCAGTCTGTGCTTAAGTTCCTGAAAGCTTCGTTCGCACTTGTCATCCCACTCAAACTTAACCTCCTTTTTCAGTAATCGCGTTAATGGCATGGCTAGCGACGAGAATCCTTCCACGAAACGTCGATAATAACCGGCCAATCCCAAGAAGCTCCTGATTTCCGTCACTGATGTCGGTCTGGGCCACTTAAGCACTGCTTCAATCTTAGTTGGATCCACGGATATTCCTTCTCCCGATACAATATGTCCAAGGAATGCTACCTTGCTAAGCCAGAACTCGCATTTGCTGAACTTCGCATAAAGTGCGTGCTCCCTCAACGTCCGTAATACTTCAGTCAAATGCACTTCATGTTCTTCTGGACTCTTCGAGTATACTAGAATATCGTCGATGAACACAATGACGAACTGGTCCAGGAATTCCTTAAAAACTCTGTTCATCAGATCCATGAAAGCTGCAGGGGCATTCGTCAAACCGAATGGCATGACTGTAAACTCGTAATGCCCATACCTCGTCCTAAATGCAGTCTTGGGTATATCCTCCTTCCGAATTCTTAACTGATGATACCCGGTCCGTAGATCAATCTTGGAGAACACTGACGCTCCTTGCAATTGATCGAACAAGTCGTCAATTCTGGGCAGTGGATACTTATTCTTTATAGTCACCTGATTCAACTGCCGATAGTCTATACATAATCTCAACGTCCCGTCCTTTTTCCTTACAAATAGGACTGGCGCTCCCCATGGAGACGCACTAGGACGAATGAATCCTTTATCCAGCAGTTCCTGCATTTGGACTTTCAACTCCTTTAACTCCGATAGGGACATCCGATATGGGGCCTTAGAAATCGGTTCAGTACCTGGGGCCAATTCTATTACGAACTCCACTTCCCGTTCTGGCGGTAAGCCTGGCAATTCCTGAGGGAAAACCTCGGGGAAATTGCACACAATAGGGATTTCTTCCAACTTGGATTCCGCTAAGGTCGGATCCTTAACATTAACCAAATATCCCTCACAACCTTCTTCGAGCATCTCAGTTGCCTCTACTGAGGAGATCCAAGGGATTGAGGTTCCTCCTCGGTTTCCCTGAAATTCAAACCTAGGATGTCCAATCGGATTAAATTGGACTGTCCCTATTGCCGCAATCCATAACGGCTTTACGTTTCGTTAGCCAATCCATACCGATGATCACATCGAAATCATACATGGCTAACACAGCCAAATCAATCCTTTCCTCTACATTCTCAATCACGATTTTACAGTCCAAGCACCCCAATGATACTAACACCCTATCATGCAATGGGGTCGTCACACATAACATGCTTGCAAGTAATATAGGTTCCAGACCAACCAATCTAACAAACTGTTCTGAAATAAACGAATGGGTTGCCCCGGGATCAAATAACGCATAGGCAGCATGATCACAGAGAGAGATGGTACCTGTGACCACGCCTGGCGCGTCCTCCGCATCCTTACGCGCCATTGCGTATACCCGTCCTTGTGCAGGTGGTCTGCCTTGAATAGCCGGTGGGGGATTCCTGGCATGATTTCCTATTCTGGGCTGCTGATGTTGTCCTGGGGGTCCTAAAGGTCGTTGTTGGGGACAATCCTTTATCTGGTGTCCCAAACTCCCGCAACGAAAACAAGCCCCGAATTTATTTGGCGTCTGGCTGGGTTTCCCTATATTCCTCCTCGGAAGTGGAACAAACCGTCTACTGTTAGCCATCGGCTTCTTGCCAAAGCGACGATTGTCCCGATTCTGATTAAACCTTGAACCCGATGCTGCTGTCCTTTCCATCTGATCTCGCTCCATCGTTTGGGCTCGCTCATACAATTCTCTGTAATCTTTGATATTCAGTAAAAGCATCTGGGTACGAAGATCCGACTTCAGTCCATCCCGGAATCTTCGAGCTTTATCCAGCGGATTCTCAACCATCCTTGGGGCGAATCTGGACAGTCTTGTGAACTCTGCTTCGTACTGAACTACTGTCATCGACCCCTGACGAAGTCTCATGAACTCCGCCATCTTCTTCTCCTGGGCACTCTCTGAGAAAAACTGCCCATAGAAATGCTCGACAAAATTGCCCAGGTCTGTTCCATATTTTCCGGAAATACTCTATCCTTAACTGCCTTCCACCAGTCGTGCGCATTATCTTGCAGCTGGTAAGTCGCCAACGAAATCTTTTCTGTCTCAGTACATCCTAACAAGTCGAATGCTTTCTCTAACTCCTCCACCCAACGTGGGGCGGTTTCTGGGTCACCTCTGCCCGTGAACTTGGGCGGTTTCAGCTTAAGAAACTGTTCCACCAACTGGTGTATTGGTCTAGCTGCTACCATTGGTTGAGCCTGAGCTTGCCGGGCTTGGGCTTGATTCCCATTGATGGCGGCGCCGCTGCAGACCCAGCAGACTCTCAAAGAATGATCATGCTCTATCTTGGGCTGTCTACCCATGACATTCCCTATTTCTCTTAGGGTTTCAATCACTTGTTCCATTCCGGGGTCTACCGCAGCCCAAAGATTGACTCCGTGGTTTCTGCCGCTCTAACACCCGTCTCGAGGTCTTCTACGGCTCTCACTCGAGCACGACCTCCACCTCTAGTTCCTCTTCCTGTGCCCCTCCTTGGGACTCTTCTCACACTTCCTCCTTCGCTGCTCATCCTTCCAAATCTGAGTGCTCAACTACCTAATATAATTCCGTCCAGGAATTAGAGACCTAAACCAAACAATCCGGTCTAAGTCCTAGGCAGGTATCAATACAAACACAATGAAACACTCAGCATGCAGCTAGCATAACGGCACATAATTTTCACCCAAGAATTCGCACATTTACCTTGGATCCTGCCGCACCTGCATAATACTGGTTCAAATAACCACCACAACATTCAAACACAAACAATCTGGAGGTACACTTAGCACACTAGGTCACCCTATGGCTACCCATGGTCACTCCTCCTTATCACTCCAGGGCTCGACCAGAATGGACCGAGCTGTCCTTGCTCTGATACCACTTCAAGCGGGGATGTCACGCCCCGTACCCCACGAAGCATGAGCATCCCGCTTATAGGTCGAAATAGTAGCGCGACGCTTCCAGGTTACGTCACCGACCCGAAAACCAAAATCAGAGAAAACACGCCACATGCAGAAACGACGTATACGTAATAAATATACATATACACCCAGACAATTTAAAAGCAACCACGAGTGGCAAGAGAAAAATAAATTACGATTGATTAAACCCCCATATACATTATCCGTCTACAAACAAAAAGGTACATCAAAAGGCCACGAACAAAAAGGGATCGGTGGCCTAGGGGTGTCAAACTAACTACCGGAGGGGTACGGTCAAAAAGTGTCGACCCTCACTCCTATGCGATATCTAACCTACGGTACCCGGTCGGGATCGTAACCCGACGACTCAAAGAACTCTCGAGTCGCTCTTGATCCTCCTCGGAACTCATGGCCTCCAACTCCATCTCTGGCTCAGGGTCTTGTTCTTCGTACTCGTCTACGTCCATAGGCTCGGGGCTTCGCGTCCACCGCTCTGGAGCCGGATCGACTATCTCCACTGAAAAGCTAATCCACCAAGCTCCTCGTGCTCTTCCTCTTCTTCCACAATCTCGTACTCAACCTCGGAATCGGATTGCCCTCCATATCGACATCTACTATATCACCGTCTGGACATTGAATATCTAGCAGACCCTCTCCCCACAAACGGAACGTCTACGGACTGATGGGACCGAACTCTACTCCAAAACGATCCCGGAAACACCGGGCTAGATACTCGTGAGTCTCAAAGTGAGCTAAGCCTACGTCTACCCATACTAAAGCATAGTGTCTATAGTACTTCTCCCCGTTCCCCACGGGGTGCACGTGCCGCCGTACGCTCTATATGGTGGGAATCCCAAAGCGTAACGGTGCGTTGTCGAAGTTCATGGCGGGAGATCGAAAAGTCGGTTTTACCACAACCGTGAGAAAACTCAAAAGTAAAAACCACTAATCCTAAACTAGGCTAATGTGCACCTCCGGAGGGTAAATAAAACACATATATAAATAAATAAACCAAGTACAACAATCAATAAGCTCACCGGCCCACACAATTCACTACTTTGTCCTGTGGGTTAGACTTTTAATATAAATATAAAACATATGCGAGTAAATCGACCCGAAGGCCCGACCCGAAGGCCACAATTTCTCCCGACCCGAAGGCCCGACCCGAAGGCCACAATCTCTCTCGACCCGAAGGCCCGACCCGAAGGCCACAATCTCTCTCGACCCGAAGGCCCGACCCGAAGGCCACAATCTCTCTCGACCCGAAGGCCCGACCCGAAGGCCACAATCTCTCTCGACCCGAAGGCCCGACCCGAAGGCCACAATTTCAATCACTTCAAACATGTACACCAATGCGTCCAATATTGATAAATCAACGTCACGAGAGATGAATACAAGCCAAGGCACTCAAGGTTAATCGCCCACACTAATGTACCAAGCATACTCATTCTCGACTTAGACGCATTCAACTCATCCTCAAAACAATCAATTTACTTCCGTTCTCACCCAATCCACTCGACATTGATTCGCACCTTTATTACAATTCAATGTAATGCACCTAAGGCCCGCCTTGGGTAATTCAAACTTAGTCCTCATTCTCATTGGTACGGGGTCACAAGATAGGATTTATATAAGTCCTAAGTACCCTCTAAAATGCCTAATTCCTTGCCATTAACCAATGACTCAACTAAGTATTCAACTTGGATAAATTGCACAAATTCGGTACTCAATGAACAGTACCAGGGGGAGGACACATTTTGCCCACTAAACCACAATTAAACACCCTCATTAGGCTCCAATTTCAAGCCCCAATCACCCAACAACCAAATCCACTTAAATAAGGTTCAAACAAGCCTAAATAATCCCCAAAATGTCCACTTCCAAGTCATTAGCACTTGAACTCAATTAGTGAAACACTTAGACAAAATTTCACAAATTCGGTGCCCCATGAACAATACCAGGAAAATCAACACTTTGGCACTAAACCACCTTTAAACCAACTCATTAGGGCCTAATCACTTACCCTAATCATTCAACCACTAAATATACATAATTAAGCCTCAAATAAGTTTAATTGATCCCTACAATGACCAATCCAAGGTCATTATCAATTGAACCCAAATAATTTCACACTTAGACAAATTGCACAAATTCGGTATTCAATGAACAGTGTCAGAACAGGACTCCAATTAGGCCATAATCCACCTCTAACTTACTTCATTAGGCACTAATTAGGCCCCCTAATCACCCCACACCACATTAGGCATATCTAGACCATGATTAGGCTTAATTAACCCCCTAATTACCCTCTAAAATGCACAAATAAACTAATTAAGGGTTTAGGGGTTTATACTCGCCTAAAATCGACTCGAGGCGACGGGAGCGGGCGGTCGATTACCGACACGCGGTGAGAATCGACGGCGGCGCTCCGGTGGCAAGCCGGCGGTCACGGCGGCGCCGGTGTGATTCACGGCCACACTCCCAACCGGAACAGGGGAGCTGCTGGGCGGACGGGCTGAGGATGGTGGAGAGAGAGATGGTGAGGGTGAGGTGGTCGACGAGGGCGGCGCACGGCGGTGGACGGCGGCGTGGTGCCGGCGAGGTGAAGACCGGCGGTGTTTCTCTCCCTCCCTCGCCTGGAACAGCTGCTGTAGGGCGGACAATGCAGAGGGTGGGGCTGAGTCGACGGGGGTTGGGCGGTGCCCGGGGGGTCTTGTGGCGGCGGCGAGGAGGGCATTGCGGCCCGGCGCCTGGCTATTCCGGCGTGAATGCAGTGGCAGCGGAGCGAAACGACCGAGGAGTGGCGTGAAGAAGGCGATCGTGAGGCCACTCGGGAGAGAGAGAGAGAGAGAGAACGTGAGCTGAGAGGTCTGAGGAGAGAGAAGAAACAAGTCAAAAGTGGTCAAACTTGGGTGAGTGGAATCCAAGTGTCAACAATCCAAGGGTTTGGACAATTTGCCCTTGAATCCAATGGCTTAGGTTCACTTCTCTCCAATAATTCAAGGGTGAGAAGGTCAAATGCCCCTAACCAAGGCTGACCAGGTCTGGTTTGGTCCACTTAACCTTAGTTAGTCCCCAAATTTTATCCAAATTTCGGAATAAGTTAAAATGGCCTAGGGGCATTTTCGTAATTTTCCGATCCCGGACCGAAATTTCAATTTTTGTCCATACCGGTCCTATATGTTCACGGGAGACATAATACGGTGTCGGATTCGCGAAATTCACTTTCTAAGCCTTCGAAAATCGCCTGCGAAGTCCCGGGAATAAAATAATATTATTTTTCCAATTTTTTGCCGAAATTCCCGTTTTTGTCCAAAACCACTCTAAATGTACGTGGCCACTCCAAAATGACCTTGGCCGCGAAAAATAAACTCAAACGGCCTCCGAATCCCGCCCCGGTGCCCACGGGGCAAAACCGTAATTTTCCCAATTTTTGTCGAAATTCCTATTTTCAGCCGGTCTTGTCCCAAACTTACTTGGCCACTATAAAATGACGTCCGTCCTATAAAATAGTCATAATTACCCTTGAAATTTTGATATCGGAGTTCGGCTCAATATCGCGATCAAAATAACTCGTTTTGAAATCTTAGGATCTCTCACTAACGGGTGGCCATTTAGGTGTTACGCGTATCGACCTAAGACTGTCCGAGTCTCGATAGTCTCAAATCTCGAGAGAAGGTGAGAGATTATCACTAGTACCGGGGGTCGCGATCGTTCGGATATAATTTGGGATTTGTTTGTCAGGCGTACTTTCGGTCGTGCGGAATCACCCGCGATCCAATCGTACGTTACTAACTATATCAAATCTATTATCTTCCTAAGATCGGCCCATATTGGCTCAAGATATTCCCTCGACGTTTCTCGAAATCAGTGTCCAATCGCGATCGTCTTTCTCGGTCCACGTACCTGTTCCTATTTTAGCCTTTCCCATTTGGTTAGTATCCCGTGATTGATCAAGTCCGGGCGAGACTCACTAAAATCACACGAGAATTAATATACGCTTTACTAGTTCCGATAGCGGGTCAAAATTCAGGATGTTACATTAGTGAGTTTACTTATTGAGTCCCCCGACTCATTCCCCGTTATTTTTCTCTTTTCAGGTCCGTAGAATGGTGTTTCCCCCAACCTGTTTCGGCAACCTCATAGAGATGCGAGCTGAGTTGCTTACCGTGATCGATGATCGTGAAGGCCACGCCTACTGTCGGATTACAACTTATGTTATGGTGGACGAGGGCCTCGAGGAATTAGTCCCCCACACGTATGTGGCGTGGTACCGCTTATCTAACTGAGACTGGATTGGACCCCTGTGCGGGTTCAACGGCCCTTTTGACGGTATTGGCGGGCCGGCTCCAGGGCATACTACGGGTGGGGCGTGAGACGACCAAGCGGACAGGTCGCAGGGAGGAGTAGCACATGTGAACGGGAGCGCGAGTAGATGGAGTAGTGGGAGTAGGATTACCCTAAGCCGAAATTTTATTATCTATAGTCGGCCTTTGCACAAAAAAGCCTTTGGAATAGGCGTGTGAAATATGTATGATGTTTGCAATGGCTCGAGAGACGGGCTTGTTAAAATAAGCACGATCCTGTAAATATAACGTGCGATGGTTTGCTCATGTTGTTCTTGTGATTACTCATTTAGATTTGCTTCCGCTTGAGCATTTGAATAAAATGAACGGGTCGTACTAACTTGTTTCCGGAAGTCACGAGCTCGTTCTGGTCATGATCAGTCATCACACATTGATCGTGATTCCGTGTCGGGGCGTGACACTAACGAGTAAGCACATGAGTTACCTTCCCTAAATTATGTAGCATTTTGACATGCTGGAAACACCTTAAAAGTTTCTGAACCTGAGGAATGAGCGTGTCGCCAAAGTTGAGAGCGGGAGATGATCTCTGAAGCAGTGAAATGGCGACTTGCGAGTCCACCTCTACAATAAGTTTAGGTATGCCCAGAGAAATTGTCATTTTAAGACCCAAAAGGATGCTCCATAGTTCTGCTTTGAGCGAAGAGCACACTCCCACAATTTGAGCAAATTCAGCAAGCGAACTGCCTAATTCATTTATCAAAAGCCCACCTACTGAGGCGGATCCCGGGTTGCCTTTAGAGGCCCCGTCGAAATTAAGCTTTACCCAACCAGTCGGGGGGCAGCCCAACCCACAAGCTTATCTCTTTTCTCCCTTTGAGGCGACAATCTATGTTCTGCCAGTTGCACTGAAGCGATATCTTTCACATGGCCTAGAATCATGCACAAGGGTTCGTTGGTGAGACAAAAATCCTTCTCAAATAATCGTTTATTCCTCTAGTTCCAGAAATGCCAACAAGCAACAGCAAAAATAGGTGACCAGTTATCCTGAACCCTAGTTGATGAACCATATAGGTACAATATCAACCATGGGAGTAGATCTTGGGTGAAGAAGTCACCTCGGAAGCTGGCAGGTAGAATCTTTTGCCAAACTGCCTTTGCATATTTGCAATCTCTGAGAACATGCATAATTGTCTCTGGATAGTGTGGGCACATCGCGCAACAAGAGTCCATTGTGAGTCTACGTCAAAATCTTTCATCATTAGTGAGCAGGCACTGATGAGAGACCAACCACAAGAAGCTTTTGATTTTTTTTAGCCCATCCCATTTCTATACTAAACTCCAGAATGGTTAGTCACACTCATTTACAAGTGTTTTTAATTGGGAAATGACACAAATAGTCTCTGAACTTTTAATTTGTTCAATGTGGTCTTTAAACTTTAGTTTAATGTGCAATGTTGTCCCTAATTCTTTAGATTGTTCAATGTGATTCCTGGACTTCTGGTACATGTTCAATTTAGTCCATGAATTATATGAAAATGTTCAATGTTATTCCTAAACTTGAAATAAATGAAGGACAATATTAAATATTTATATATAGTTCAAAGACTAAATTGAATACATACCAAAAGTTCATGGACCATACTGAACAAATTAAAAGTTTGGGAACCACAGTGCATATTAGGGTAAAGTTTAGGGACCGCATTGAACAAATTAAAAATCCATGGACTATATTGCATATTGGGCAAAAAATCATGGATCATTTATATCATTATCTCTTTTTAATTCTAAGTTAATCTCGAATACACAAGAATCAATATGACGAAACGAATTTTCTCACTCTCAAATTCTCTTAGGTGATGGTTCTCAATGTTTTTTTGGCTCTCTCGCAAGTTTCATACATATTAAGCGCACTTACCATGCACACCAAACGAAATGCACTTACTAGTTACTATGCACACCAAACGAAATTCAACAATGGAATAACTATAAGCACTTCTCCTACACCAACTTACACTTCATCTTCAATGAGGGAAAGAAGTCTTGTGGGAAATTACATCAACATAGACTCTATCTTCAATGTGGAAAAGAACTCTTATTTTCCTTTTTGTATCACCCACGATGCCCGTAGGTGCCTTTAAAATCCTGATTTTAACCGATTTCTTCCGAGCTATCTTATTTAAAGTTCATCTCTTGCTGTTATTTTTGCGAAGATAGTTGATTTGTGGAAGAACAAATTTGGTTTCGATGATGCTTTCAATTACAATGAGGAATATTTTTATACAGTCCAAGGACTAAGTTGATCATATACCAAAAGTCCAGAAATCACATTAAACAAATTAAAAGTTCTTGGACGATATTGCACATTGGATTAAAGTTCAAGAATCATAATGAACATACTTAAAATTCAGAAACCATATTGCACATTAAGTCAACGGTCAATAACCATTTATGTCATTAATCCTTCTATTAACAGATGAGTCTAGATCAAAAATTTTACGCCAACCCGTTTAAGTTCATCCATCTCATCATTTATTCTTTCAATCAAGGGTTATAATTTTCACCACCCTACTGTGTACGCATAATATTACGCTCGAATCAAGTCAAGGTGCTCAAATCCAATATACCCTCCCCTCTAATCGGGTCTCTCATCCACCTCGAGAAAATATTAGGTACCTCAGTGATACCAGGTCAGCAAAATATTAGTCCACTTAACGTGCGACACGTGGCTATTTCGGGCCCACATGTCAGATTTCTCTCCCCCTTTGTCTCTCTCCTCTCTCCCCTGCTTCTTCACGACTCCGTTAAAATTTTTGCGGGGGCGAGGGTCGCCCTCGCTGCCTGAGCAAGGGCTAGCCAGATCCAGAAGCTGCGGAGGGAGGGGACGACATCGGATCCGCAAGGGACCTCGAGGATGCAGGAGCTGTGGGAGGGCTCGGGGTTGCGGGTGATGAAGACCGGGGGGGGGGTGGGCGCTTGGGCAGGTTCTTGAACCCAGGGGAGCGGCGGACGAGGCGGAGTCCGCGAAGTCGTCGCCGTCGCAACCAGTTCCTTCAAGAAGAACACCCAACAAAAACCCTCTTCAAAACCCAGGACTCTCTCTGTTTTCTCAGCCTCTGCAACGCACCCAAATCCAACAAATTTCTCCTCTTTATCTCTGGGACACACATGGCTGAGAAAAATGGGATTTTGGAAAGTAGTGAAACTCCCAAAGACCAGAAGAATGCCTTCCCTTTCTTCCCCAACTTTGGTTTCAATTTCCCATTTCAATTCCCTGAGAAGGAGCCGAAACCAGTGAAGAAATGAAAAAGAGCAAAATTTTAGCGGAGTCGTGAAGAAGCAGGGGAGAGAGGAGAGAGACAAAGGGGGAGAGAAATCTGACATGTGGGCCCGAAATCACCACGTGTCGTACGTTAAGTGGATTAATATTTTACTGACCTGGTATGTACCTAATATTTTCTCCTGAACAAAGCTCTTTTTTGGAAAAAAAAAAAGAAAAAAAAAAGAGTGAGGGTGGTTAAGGATATATGGAAAAGGGAAACTGACGATGTGCAGAGCTTACCTCTTAAGAAAGGCATGATTTTAGGATTTTCTTCGAATTCTTTGCTTCCACGTAAAAAGATTCATGAAAGTTCTACTGCAAATCAGAGAATTTTCTAATGATTAGAATTCAATTGACTACTTTGGTGACCTTTTTTTATTTCCCAAGGAATTATTGGAATACTATTCCACCGATGACACTACGGCACACGTAAGCATGCATACAGATGACGCATGGGCACACGTCAGCAACGTATGCATATCTCATCGCCCATCTCCCCCCATACATACCCCGTGCAGTGTTTGGCTACGTTTCCCACCAATCAAATCCAAGAACAAAAAAATCCAAGAAAAGAAGGGGAGAGAGAGAGAGAAAACAGCTCTAGAGAGAGAATGGAGAAGGTGAACAAGAATGCATCAGTGGAAGTGATGAGCAACAAGCAGGTGATATACAGAGAGCAGGTACGAGGTTCCCTGAAAGAGACCAACTTGGAAGTTAGGACGAGCTCGGAGAGATTGAAGGCCGACGCCGGTTCGGGGGCCATCGCGGTGAAGAACTTGTACCTGGCTTGCGATCCCTACAATTTCAACCTCATCAAGTACTCCACTCAGCTCGGTTCCGTAAGTACCACCATCTCTCTCATTACATTTACTCGATTCATGATGGCGAGAGTAAGTTATGAACTCGCACGAATAAATCGAACTCAAATTTGCGACAAGTACACTCGACAAGTAAAATTCAAAGGGAGCAAACTCTCTCCTACTTGTAAGTTCAATGTCTATTCGCGTTTGCTAAATGTATTGGCACTTACATTCTGAAGTATATAACACAATGGTGCAGCCTGTTCCTGGATATGGAGTAGCTAGAGTTTTGGAATCTGGGCATCCAAACTTCAAGAAAGGCGACTTGGTTTGGGGCATGACTGGATGGGAGGAGTACAGTCTAATTACTGCGCCGGAGACTTGCTTCAAGATCGAACACGCCGATGTTCCTCTGTCTTACTACACCGGCCTTTTGGGTATGCTCTTTAATCATCTGGTTTAATATCTCTTTCTGTTAAAGAATAAGGGGAATCAGATTTTTAAGATACTTTGTTCGGTCTATTTCATTCTCAAGTTAGTATGGACAGCCATGACGGCTAATTTCGTGACTCGTCTGATTTCTACAAATCTAAACTTTCCAGGTATGCCAGGCATGACGGCTTATGCTGGGTTTTTCGAGGTATGCTCTCCTAAGAAAGGAGAGACTGCTTTCATATCCTCGGCGGCGGGAGCTGTTGGTCAGCTTGTTGGCCAGTTTGCAAAGTTGTTGGGCTGTTATGTTGTTGGCAGCGCCGGTAGCAAAGAGAAGGTAATCATCTCACATTCGTCTAGTGTTTCCTTGAATAGTAATTGTTTAAGCACTAGTGCGTTCACGACGATCTCCCCCTTCTTCTCCTCTCTCTCTCTCTCTCTCTCTCTCTCTCTCTCTCTCTCTCTCTCTCTCTCTCTCTCTCTCTCTCTCTCTCTCTCTCTCTCTCTCTCTCTCTCTCTCTCTCTCTCGTGTTGAAAGAAGTGCATAGTCACGTAGATGGTAATGGTTCACCCAACATGTTTGGCATCTGCAATTTTCACTGTTGTTTCATACTGAGTGACTAGACAAGCGTTTGAAATAGAGTGCATGTTCATGTTCTCTTAAAGGCTTAAACAGTCGTCTACTCATATAGAATTAAATCTAAAAAAAGCACTTGAGGTATGATGAGTGCTGTATGTCTCAAATTTGAGAATCCTCAAGAGAGTGATGGCAGTGTTGAATGCATACCCTCATCATTTCACTAAAAACAAATGCTAAAAATACAGTCTTAATAATCTCTTCCGGATTTTATCTTGCTTAAAGTTCTCTCTTGCTGTTATGTTCGCAAAAAAGGTTGATTTGCTGAAGAACAAGTTTGGATTCGATGATGCTTTCAACTACAAGGAGGAACTGGATCTGGATGCAGCACTGAAAAGGTGAGCCAGGAATATGGTAACGATGATTGAGCAAGTGACTGATGTACAGAATATAAAATATGCACACATTCTGAAGCCGACTCGAGTTGACTTTTTTCTGTCTTAAATGTTTAGATGCTTCCCCGAGGGGATCGATATCTACTTCGAAAATGTCGGCGGAAAGATGCTTGATGCGGTGCTGCTCAACATGAAACTTCATGGCCGAATCACAGTATGTGGAATGATCTCACAGTACAGCCTCGAGCAGCCCGAAGGCGTACACAACTTGCTGAACCTCCTCCTGAAGCGGGTTCGGATGGAAGGTTTCGTAGTGCCCGATTATTATCATCTCTACCCGAAGTTCCTGGAGACGGTATTGCCTCAGATCAAAGAGGGGAAGATTGTGTACGTGGAAGACATCGTCGAAGGGCTCGAGAACGGTCCGGCAGCTCTTGTCGGGGTGTTCTCCGGCCGCAGTGTCGGGAAACAGGTGGTCATGGTTTCTTGCGAATGAGTCAGCTTTCTGTACTTCTTCATCGGCATAATCTGTTTTTTTCTCGCGTTTTCAAAAGGGGTTGTTTTCTGTTTATCTGTGCGTTGCCGTTCTGTCCTGCGAGGTCGTTTGTGTATAGATACGTCTCTTATAACAAGGGACCAGACCATCTGGTTGGGTTGTTTTCCGGCAGCAATGTTGGCAAACAGGTGCTTGGAGTTTCTCACGAATGAGTCTAAAATATTATGCTATGCCTCTCTAAGATGTCGATGTAAAGGGTCATCGCCTCTCATAAAACTGGTTTGAGGTACCAAAATTGTTATGAATGCCCCGGAAACGTGAACAAATAAACGATTTGAACAAGAAATAAATTGTAGAAATAAATTCTGAAAATAACGAATGTATGTGGTTCAGCGATGCGTCTACTCCTACGGGAGAGATAGACGGGATGATTCCATTATAATTGGTGAAGATAAGATTACGACCACTTAATCACGGTCACTCATAAGTGTTTTCCAATCCTGAAATGAATCCAAAATCGCAACAATTAATCACAAGAAAAGAAGTTTTCCCACACTATCAACTCTCTTGGACGAGGCTCTCAATACTCTTTGTATCTCGCGAGTTTCGTACGTGTTAAGCGGACTCGCTATGCACACGGTTACGCTTAGAGATATTTAAATATCTTTTGGAGATATTTAGAAGATATTGAGGGTATTTTTAACACACCACACGAAACTTGACAAAAGAATATTTATACGCAATAAATTATGAGACATTAGCTAACATGGACTTTATCTTCAATGAGGAAAAGTGAGTGTTTTGGGAATCTCTCTTGCATTACACACGATCTGTAATGTTCTGAAATTTCGATTCGATTTGGTGATTTTTGGAATGGTAATTTGAATGACAAAATTTAGGAAATTGAACAAAAAAAAAAGAAAAAAAAAAGGAAAAATTTTGGTGGAAGATTTTCGTGTGGAGACAATCGTTGACTTTCTCTCCTCTCTCTCACTTTTCCCCTTCGTTCGGCAGACCACCCCACGCACTCCCACCAACTCCTCTCTCTCTCTCTCTTCCCCTTCCCCGCTAATTCCCCCTTCTTCGCTGACCTCTCCCACGCCTTTGACTCCCTCGCCCACTCCCACCAACTCCCCATCATTTCCCCCACTTCTTCTTCTGCTTCTTCTTTTCTTTCTTCTTCTTCGTTCTTTCTCCTTTCCGCTCGGCTCCTCCATTTTTGCTGCTCACCGCCGGCCTGTCCTCATCGGACCAGCCGCCGCCGTTCGCCGCTCCTCTCCGCCATCGAGCCACTGCCACCCCAACTCCATCTCAGACTGTGTAGCACCGCCCCTGGCCCCCCGGAACCTCCCGTCACTGGCCTGCTTTCCAGCCAAGGCGAGTGCACCTCTCGCCGGTCTCGCCCTCCGTCCGCCTCCGCTGCTTGCCGCCACTGTCCGGCACCCCAAGCCACCACCACCACCAGCTGCCATTACATCCTTAGATTAGCCCCCGATTTGACCCGAGCAGCCCCGAACAACCACCTACAGCTGCTCCTCCGTCGCGCCGTCCACCGCCGTTCTCGCTCGCCGTTCGTCCTACATGCTTGAGTTATGATGCTTATTCTATGAATGGCCGTGTTGATTAGCTGGAGTAGCTAAATGAATTTAATGCCTTAAGGATGAAAATTATGTTTTGAAATGAGGTTCACAAAGTCGATTGACCATTTGCATATGTGACCACTTGGCATTGGTCCGTGGCATTGATGTAAGCACGACTCATGCATGCATTGGCTAAATGAAAAGATAAGAATTGGCTTGAATGTTCGAGTGCTCGTGTGGTCACATGTTGGAGCCATCTTGCTGGACACCGCTTGACGATGCCTGACTTATCGGGGACTACTATAGATCGTGCCTGATTTGTCGGATGCCTGACTTATTGGGGATTGCTGTAGATCGCGCCTGATTTGTCGGATGCCTGATTATCCGGGACTGCTGTAGATCGAGCCTGATTTGTCGGATGCCTGATTATCGGGGACTGATGTAGATCGCGCCTGATTTATCGGATGCCTGGTTTATCAGGGTCTGCTGTAGATCGCGCCCGATTCATTAGATGCCTGATTTGTCGAGGTCTGCTGTAGATCGCGCTTGATTTATCGGATGCCTGATTTGTCGAGGTCTGCTGTAGATCGCGCTCGATTTATCGAATGCCTGATTTGTCGAGATCTGCTGTAGATCAAGCTCGATTCATCGGATGCTCGGTCATCCCGGAAGACTGCCATCTCGCTGTGTATCACTTGACGTTGCAGTGGACCTGAGAGGTCATGAGAAATTAAGAAATGGAACACGCATGTTGCATAGTATTCGATTATGGGGTGAATATTGCTAGGTATGGTATGAGACGTGCCCAAGTGATTTTACCTTATAATCGAGACACGCACGAGTATGGACGCATGATGCATGGGAAATCTCTTTATGTGTTCCGACTACGTCTTGTGCTGTGTGCATTGTTATGACATTGTTAACTGATGTTATGTATGACACGTGTGCTAAAGCGAGGTAAGGATGCCTATGGTTGATTACTGACTTGTGTCCAATGCGTGGTCATGTGATTAGGGACCCCCGAGGTGAGTTGGCCTTCTAAACGGGGCTTAGGCCGTTAACTTATTGAGACTTTCGTCTCATTTGTTGTTGTTAACATTTTTCAGGCCCTTAGCATGTTGATGCACCCAATATGGTTCGGGGTGTCTGGAAGCTAGCTTTTTGAGATTGACCTGTTGGTGAAATAGATTGGCCCCAGCCTGGTATCTTTTTGTTGGCTTTTGTGGTAATGCCTGAAGTGGGCTTGTAAAAATGTTCCCATGGGTTAATCAAGTGAATATTAAAAATGGTGTTGTTGTTTAACTGTTGCGAATCGTTTTCCTGTCTATCCTTATTTATTGTAGTTGTTCGGGTGATTATTGTTATCGCTTCCGTATGCGTAATTAAAAGATAAAATGAAGGATCGACGACGAGTCCTGGGACATCGCATCGTGATGACAGTAGTGGGATGTTGTGCATCCGTAGGGTTTGGGGCGTGACACGATCCTATAGCAAAAATCTACTTTGAGTTACAGGTTACCTTGCGATTCAGGTCCTGGGCATGATTTTAAAAGGTTTAAGGAGAGATAGGGGAATGAATTCCCCAGTATGATGGAGGGACCTCTCTAATAAGTTCTCTCCGTATTCCCTCTTTCGGAGAAAGAAAAATATTTGGAGAGAACTTAGGGGGACCTTGGGTGGTGAAGGTAGACACTACGTCAATTTCGACTGGTTACCGCCGGGTAAGGCAGGCAAAGTAACTTCCCGCACCTAGAGTGATAAAGGGGTGTTTCGGCACCTATGAACTTAGTCGCTAACGCGAATCAACCCGCAAGACTAGGACTCCGTAAGCCCGGTTGATGACTTCAAGCCATCCTCAATAAATCTCCACCTTGGCAAGAAGTCCAACTTCATCCTCGTGATTGTCGTCATCCCTAACCCCCTCTGGGCTCTTGTCACAAACACTAACCAAGTCCGACTCATGCTAGAACTTGGTCATTAGTATGTCTCTTTGTTGTGTGCACATTCTCAACAGATGCGGTTCCCCCAACCCATTTCGGCAACCTCGTAGAAATGCGAGCTGAGTTGCTCACCGTGATCGATGATCGTGAAGGCCGCGCCTACTGTCGGATTACAACTTATGTTCTGGTGGACAAGGACCTCGAAGAATTGATCCCCCACACGTATGTGGCACGATCCTGCTTGTCTAACTGAGACTGGATTGGACCCCTGTGCGGGTTCAACGGCCCTTTTGATGGTATGGGCAGGCCGGCTCCAGGGCATGCCACGGGTGGGGCATGAGACGACCAAGCAGACGGGTCGCAGGGAGGAGTAGCACATGTGAACGGGAGCGCAAGTAGATGGAGTAGCGTGAGTAGGATTACCCCAAGCTGAAATTTTGTTATCTATAGTTGGCCTTTGCACAAAAAAGCCTTTGGAATAGGCGTGTGAAATATGTATGATATTTGCAATGGCCCGAGAGACGGGCTTGTTAAAATAAGCACGATCATGTAAATATAACGTGCAATGATTTGCTTATGTTGTTCTTGTGATTACTCGTTTAGATTTGCTTCCACTTGCGCATTTGAATAAAATGAACGAGTCGTACTAACTTGTTTTCACAAGTCACAGGCTCGTTCTAGTCATGATCAGTCATCACACATTGATCGTGATTCCGTGTCGGGGCGTGACACTAACGAGTAAGCACATGAGTTACCTTCCCTAAATTATGTAGCATTTTGACATGCTGGAAACACCTTAAAAGTTTCTGAATATGAGGAATGAGCGTGTCGCCAAAGTTGAGAGCAGGAGATGATCTCTGAAGCAGTGAAATGGCGACTTGCGAGTCCACCTCCACAATAAGTTTAGGTATGCCCAGAGAAATTGTCATTTTAAGACCCAAAAGGATGCTCCATTGTTCTGCTTTGAGCGAAGAGCACACTCCCACAATTTGAGCAAATTCAGCAAGCGAGCTGCCTAATTCATTTATCAAAAGCCCACCTACTGAGGCGGATCCCGGGTTGCCTTTAGAGGCCCCGTCGAAATTAAGCTTTACCCAACCAGTCGGGGGGGCAGCCCAACCCACAAGCTTATCTCTTTTCTCCCTTTGAGGCGACAATCTATGTTCTGCCAGTTGCACTGAAGCGATATCTTTCACATGGCCTAGAATCATGCACAAGGGTTCGTTGGTGAGACAAAAATCCTTCTCAAATAATCGTTTATTCCTCTAGTTCCAGAAATGCCAACAAGCAACAGCAAAAATAGGTGACCAGTTATCCCGAACCCTAGTTGATGAACCATATAGGTACAATATCAACCATGGGAGTAGATCTTGGGTGAAGAAGTCACCTCGGAAGCTGGCAGGTAGAATCTTCTGCCAAACTGCCTTTGCATATTTGCAATCTCTGAGAACATGCATAATTATCTCTGGATAGTGTGGGCACATCGCGCAACAAGAGTCCATTGTGAGTCTACGTCAAAATCTTTCATCATTAGTGAGCAGGCATTGATGAGAGACCAACTACATGAAGCTTTTGATTTTTTGTAGTCCATCCCATTTCTATACTAAACTCCAGAGTGGTTAGTCACACTCATTCACAAATGTTTTTAATTGGGAAATGACACAAATAGTCTCTCAACTTTTAATTTGTTCAATGTGGTCTTTAAACTTTAGTTTAATGTGCAATGTTGTCCTTAATCCTTTAGATTGTTCAATGTGATTTCTGGACTTTTGGTACATGTTCAATTTAGTCCATGAATTATATGAAAATGTTCAATGTTATTCCTAAACTTGAAATAAATGAAGGACAATATTAAATATTTATACATAGTTCAAAGACTAAATTAAATACATATCAAAAGTTCATGGACCATACTGAACAAATTAAAAGTTCGGGAACCACAGTGCATATTAGGGTAAAGTTTAGGGACCGCATTGAATAAATTAAAAATTCATGGACTATATTGCATATTGGGCAAAAAATCATGGATCATTTATATCATTATCTCTTTTTAATTCTAAGTTAATCTCGAATACACAAGAATCAATATGAAGAAACGAATTTTCTCACTCTCAAATTCTCTTAGGTGATGGTTCTCAATGTTTTTTTGGCTCTCTCGCAAGTTTCATACATATTAAGCGCACTTACCATGCACACCAAACGAAATGCACTTACTAGTTACTATGCACACCAAACGAAATTCAACAATGGAGTAACTATAAGCACTTCTCCTACACCAACGTACACTTCATCTTCAATGAGGGAAAGAAGTCTTGTGGGAAATTACATCAACATAGACTCTATCTTCAATGTGGGAAAGAACTCTTATTTTCCTTTTTGTATCACCCACGATGCCCGTAGGTGCCTTTAAAATCCTGATTTTAACCGATTTCTTCCGAGCTATCTTATTTAAAGTTCATCTCTTGCTGTTATTTTTGCGAAGATAGTTGATTTGCGGAAGAACAAATTTGGTTTCGATGATGCTTTCAATTACAAGGAGGAATATTTTTATACAGTCCAAGAACTAAGTTGATCGTATACCAAAAGTTCAGGGATCACATTAAACAAATTAAAAGTTCTTGGACGATATTGCACATTGAACTAAAGTTCAAAAATCATAATGAACATACTTAAAATTCAGGAACCATATTGCACATTAGGTCAACATTCAATAACCGTTTATGTCATTAATCCATCTAATAACGAATGAGTCTAGATCAAAACTTTTATGCCAACCCGTTTAAGTTCATCCATATCATCATTTGTTCTTTCAATCAAGGGTTATAATTTTCACCACCCTACTGTGTACGCATAATATAACGCTCGAATCAAGTCAAGGTGCTCAAATCAAAAATACCATCCCCTCTTATCGGGTCTCTCATCCACCTCAAGTTCTTTGAAATTTATTATGTTCTGAACCCTTGGTGTATCTATTAACTTTTGATTATGAACTACGAAAGAAGCTCTTTTTTCGAAAAAAAAAGAAAAATAAATGAGTCAGGGTGGCTAAGGATGCATGGAAAAGGGAAACTGACGATGTGCAGAGCTTACTTCTTAAGAAAGGCATGATTTTAGGATTTTCTTCAAATTCTTTGTTTCCACGTAAAAAAATTCATGAAAGTTCTACTGCAAATCAGAGAATTTTCTAATGATTAGAATTCAATTGACCACTTTGATCAACTTTTTTTATTTCCCAAGGAATTATTGGAATAACCCACCAATGACACAACGGCACACGTAAGCATGCATACAGATGACGCATAGGCACACGTCAGCAACGTATGCATATCTCATCGCCCATCTCCCCCTATACATACCTATATATACCCCGTGCAGTGTTTGGCTACGTTTCCCACCAATCAAATCCAAGAAAAGAAGGGGAGAGAGAGAGAGAACACAGCTCTAGAGAGAGAATGGAGAAGGTGAACAAGAATGCTTCAGTGGAAGTGATGAGCAACAAGCAGGTGATATACAGAGAGCAGGTACGAGGTTCCCTGAAAGAGACCAACTTGGAAGTTAGGACGAGCTCGGAGAGATTGAAGGCCGACGCCGGTTCGGGGGCCATCGCGGTGAAGAACTTGTACCTGGCTTGCGATCCCTACAATCTCAACCTCATCAAGTACTCCACTCAGCTCGGTTCCGTAAGTACCACCATCTCTCTCATTACATTTACTCGATTCATGATGGCGAGAGTAAGTTATGAACTCGCACGAATAAATCGAACTCAAATTTGCGACAAGTACACTCGACAAGTAAAATTCAAAGGGAGCAAACTCTCTCCTACTTGTAAGTTCAATGTCTATTCGCGTTTGCTAAATGTATTGGCACTTATATTCTGAAGTATATAACACAATGGTGCAGCCTGTTCCTGGATATGGAGTAGCTAGAGTTTTGGAATCTGGGCATCCAAACTTCAAGAAAGGCGACTTGGTTTGGGGCATAACTGGATGGGAGGAGTACAGTCTAATTACTGCGCCAGAGACTTGCTTCAAGATCGAACACGCCGATGTTCCTCTGTCTTACTACACCGGCCTTTTGGGTATGCCCTTTAATCATCTGGTTTAATATCTCTTTCAGTGTTAAAGAATAAGGGGAATCAGATCGTTAAGATACTTTGTTCGGTCTATTTCATTCTCAAGTTAGTATGGACAGCCATGACGGCTAATTTCGTGACTCGTCTAATTTCTACAAATCTAAACTTTCCAGGTATGCCAGGCCTGACGGCTTATGCTGGGTTTTTCGAGGTATGCTCTCCTAAGAAAGGAGAGACTGTTTTCATATCCTCGGCGGCGGGAGCTGTTGGTCAGCTTGTTGGCCAGTTTGCAAAGTTGTTGGGCTGTTATGTTGTTGGCAGCGCCGGTAGCAAAGAGAAGGTAATCATCTCACATTCGTCTAGTGTTTCCTTGAATAGTAATTGTTTAAGCACTAGTGCGTTGACGACGATCCCCCCCTTCTTCTTCTCTCTCTCTCTCTCTCTCTCTCTCTCTCTCTCTCTCTCTCTCTCTCTCTCTCTCTCTCTCTCTCTCGTGTTGAAAGAAGTGCATAGTCACGTAGATGTTAATGGTTCACCCAACATGTTTGGCATCTGCAATTTTCACTGTTGTTTCATACTGAGTGACTAGACAAGCGTTTGAAATAGAGTGCATGTTTATGTTCTCTTAAAGGCTTAAACAGTCGTCTACTCATATAGAATTAAATCTAAAAAAAGCACTTGAGGTATGATGAGTGCTGTATGTCTCAAATTTGAGAATCCTCAAGAGAGTGATGGCAGTGTTGAATGCATACCCTCATCATTTCACTAAACACAAATGCTAAAAATACAGTCTTAATAGTCTCTTCCGGATTTTATCTTACTTAAAGTTCTCTCTTGCTGTTATGTTCACGAAAAAGGTTGATTTGCTGAAGAACAAGTTTGGATTCGATGATGCTTTCAACTACAAGGAGGAACTGGATCTGGATGCAGCACTGAAAAGGTTGGTCAGGAATATGGTAACGATGATTGAGTAAATAAGTGACTGATGTACAGGATATAAAATATGTACACATTCTGAAGCCGACTCGAGTTGACTTTTTTCTGTCTTAAATGTTTAGATGCTTCCCCGAGGGGATCGATATCTACTTCGAAAATGTCGGCGGAAAGATGCTTGATGCGGTGCTGCTCAACATGAAACTTCATGGCCGAATCACAGTATGTGGAATGATCTCACAGTACAGCCTCGAGCAGCCCGAAGGTGTACACAACTTGCTGAACCTCCTCTGGAAGCGGGTTCGGATGGAAGGTTTCATAGTGTACGATTATTGTCATCTCTACCCGAAGTTCCTGGAGACGGTTTTGCCTCAGATCAAAGAGGGGAAGATTGTGTACGTGGAAGACATCACCGAAGGGCTCGAGAATGGTCCGGCAGCTCTTGTCGGGGTGTTCTCCGGCCGCAATGTCGGGAAACAGGTGGTCATGGTTTCTTGCGAATGAGTCAGCTTTCTGTACTTCTTCATCGGCATAATCTTTTCTTTTCTCGTGTTTTCAAAAGGGGTTGTTTTCTGTTTATCTGTGCGTTGCCGTTCTGTCCTGCGAGGTCGTTTGTGTATAGATGCGTCTCTTATAACAAGGGACCAGACCATCTGGTTGGGTTGTTTTCCGGCAGCAATGTTGGCAAACAGGTGCTTGGAGTTTCTCTCGAATGAGTCTAAAATATTATGCTATGCCTCTCTAGGATGTCGATGTAAAGGGTCATCGCCTCTCATAAAACTGGTTTGAGGTACCAAATTGTTATGAATGCCGAGGAAACGTGAACAAATAAACGATTTGAACAAGAAATAAATTATAGAAATAAATTCTGAAAATAACGAATGTATGTGGTTCAGCGATGTGTCTACTCCTACGGGAGAGATAGACGGGATGATTCCATTATAATTGGCAAAGATAAGATTACAACAACTCAATCACGGTCACTCATAAGAGTTTTCCGATCCGGAAATGAATCCAAAATCACAAGAATTAATCACAAGAAAAGAAGTTTTCCCACACTATCAACTCTCTTGGACGAGGCTCTCAATACTCTTTGTATCTCGCGAGTTTCGCATGTGTTAAGCAGACTCCCTATGCACAAGGTTACGCTTAGAGATATTTAAATATCTTCTGGAGATATTTAGAAGATATTGAGGGTATTTTTAACACACCACACGAAACTTGACAAAAGAATATTTATACGCAACAAATTATGAGACATTAGCTAACATGGACTTTATCTTCAATGAGGAAAAGGGAGTGTTTTGGGAATCTATCTTGCATTACACACGATCCTATAGCAAAAATCTACTTTGGGGCACGGGTTACCTTGCGATTTAGGTCCTAAGCATGATCTTAAAAGGCTTAAGGAGAGACGGGAGAATGAACTCCCCAATATGATGGAAGGACCTCCCTAATAAGTTCTCTCTATATTCCCTCTTTCGGGGGAAGAAAAATATTTGGAGAGAACTTAGGGAATATATTCCCTCTATATTCCCATTTCCCACAATGACACCTCACCCTCTCGAAAAACCGACATGCCAGCACAACCAAGAAAGAGAAAAGGAAATGTAACCAATATTAATTTCGTAAACAATATTCCCAATTAATGTCCATCTCTCTCTATCATTCAGCAATGGACTAGTTAAAGGTAACATTAGCAGGATTGCATTCTTCATCAATCAACAATGTCAAAGTATACCCTCATTAGTATAATAAGTATATTGCATCGCCAAATTTTATTGAACATAAGAGGCAACAGGCTTGTTCATATTCACAATAGATAGAAAATACAGATGTTACCCAAAAAACAGGACAGGAAATTTTGACTACGTTGTATATCTGTTGATGCAAATCGAAAACCAATACCCAAATAGAAGGTCTTGTACAAACACTACCTTGACAACAATATGGCAGAAATAAGACAAAACTGACCTGGTGATCTATATGAGCTCCCAGGGGGCAAATTCTATAAGGAGATCCTGCAACCTGAACTTCATCTGTTCTTTGGCCAGCCATTCGAGAAACAACATTGCGAATATAGTTCAACTGCAATGAGATAGGATTACATGGAGCACAATCCCCCAAGAATTTTGACATTCGCAAGACTGACTACACTCTTCTCAAGATGGTCAAATAGAGAGATGATGTTCAACTGAACACAGAGAAGATCCACGAATTTCCTACTGACGCACCAAAGAAGTCGAAGCAAACCCCACTGGCATTTGACTCTTTCATCGCTCTTTTCAAGGCAATGAGTAGGAAACAACGATACTGCCCCGCTAGATCATCCCACATCACGATCAATCATCTCAAAAGCAACAAAATATCAGACAAAATGACCAGAGAAGGACGCCCAACACGCACAGACTATCTTCTAGTTCAAGGAAAGGAACAAAAGAGACCAGGCATCATCCTTTGATTCTCAAGCTTCAAATAGCATTGGCGAGAGAACATCACAGCAAAAAATGTGGACTGGATTTAACCAAAGAACAATTTCCGACAATGCGGGTCGATTCATCGGCGTTCACGAACTGCAGAGGAGATTCAAAAACGAAAAAAAAAAACGAGGTGGAGAATGCGCACACCCCATCTTCTACTTCAAGAAGAGGAAGAAAAGAGACCATTGCAGCAGAAAATGTGGGCATTGCTGAAAGAACATCACAGCAAGAAACGTGGGCCGGCTTTGATTGAAGAAGAGAACAAATTTTCGACAATGCCCATTAACCGGCTTTGACGAACTGCAGAGGGATTACCTGCGCGCCAGAAGGCCAAGACGACTCGCCCATCTTCCTTCCAGATCGTTGTCTGACACTGCAGCAAACGGGACAACGAACGTGAAACCTCGGCGGAGCATAGAGAGTTGTGCATATACACGCGGTCTCTGTCTGCAACTGAACGAGAGAGGGATGTAGCAGCGGTGGCGAAAGGGTTCAGAAGCAATGGTGGAGCCGGTGGCGGTGGGTGAGGGGGGCAATCATCATTTGAAAAGAAGCAGAAGAGAGAGAGAGTTGCGGTCAGTCGGACGTCGCTCATCGGAGGCAGGGTCGGCGTCGGCGCGAGGAGGCGGACCTCGGTCGTGGGAGGCGACGGACGTCGCTCGTGGGCAGCGGCGGACCTCGGTCGTCGGAGGCGTCATCGGCGTCGGCGTCGGAGGCTAGGGGGGCGGAGGCGGAGGCTAGGGCGTCGCTCGTTGGTCGTCGGAGGCAGCGCGGCGTGAGGTGCAGAGAGAATTGGAGATCTGGGAGGAGCGCGCAAGAGGAGAGAAAGGAGGACACCTTTTGTTCAAAATTTTTCTCTCCCGCTGCTCTCTCCTCTGGCCTGTGCCGACGAGGAGAAACCGGGGGAAAAGCGTATATTTGAGCAGTAGAGGAGGCGAGACGACGGAGGGTTAACGGAGGATGGAAGAAAGAAGGGAAAGAGTCAGATTTTTTAATAAATCTGATTTGTGGGCCCGTTTGCCACGTGTCACGCACCCAATGGAATTGTGTATTGCTGATGTGGAGTATTCCACTCATGCAATATTTTCTCGAGAAGTGGTCGCTATGTTCTCTCTCTTTGCCGATTCAATCTTTGTCTCGCGCGCAGGCATGCCACTGCGACTTGCGCCTCGATCCAAGGTCGCCCATTATGTTGCGATGAGGGATCGAGGCCGCCGACGCCATGGGCAACCTCGTCAAGGTCGCCATTTGGACATGGAGACCCTTTGATTGAGGCCGCGACCGCCGTTGGCGACCTCGGATCTCAGTTGGCCATGGCGTCGCAACCTCGATTCTTGGTCGCAACTGCCACCGTGACACCCTCATGGTGACAAGGAGCTGAGGTCGCGGAGGTGTGGAGCAGGTCGAGGATGTGTGGAGCCGAAGAGGTGTGAACTGTGAAGTCATGATCGTGCCGTGAATGGAGAGAGAACTTAGAGAGAAAGAGAGAGGGAGGGGAAAGAGAAGGTGAGTTTAAAAATTCTGACAGTGGGCCGTTCTCGCTACGTGTCAGCTGCCGGATGGTTCAATATATGATTGACGTCGAGTATCTTATGCACCTAATATTTTCTCGAACTTGAGGGAGACAACTTGGAGAGAGAGAACAAGCAAAAAGAAGAGCAAAGAGAGAGAGAAAACGGGGAAAAAAGAAGCGAAGAGAAGATGTAAATTTTTTAAAGTCTGACAGTGAGCCTCCTTTTTTTTTGCCACGTGTCATGCACCGAATGGTTCAATGCATGACTGACGTGAGTTTTTCATGCACCTAATATTTTCTCCCTTGATTGCTCGATTGACGCCACGTACTCCTTTTCAGTTGTCGGCAAAACAATTATCAACTATAATTATGCCTTCCAGCTGAGAGCAATACCCGCAAAACTGAACACGTATTATATCAAGGACCTCTGGGAGCCCGTCTCTTCACAAAATGTCTAACAGACGTCCAATGTTTATCATTTTGTTTCATAAATCAATTTCTGATTAGAAATAATTTTTTCTATTTCTATTGCATAGACGAGTTTTTGAGCCAAAATAAGCATTTGAAAACGACACGAAATTTCTATTTCTAAAATAGAAATTCGTTTGATAACAACTGTCGCGATCTAACCTCCGCGGTACACACTAACGGATTGTTAAGTCTAAGCCTAACTCGGGCTCTCCCAAGAACTTATCGACTCGCGACTTAAGGTTTAAGTTCTCAACATGCAAATCGTTGCAATCGAGAGTCGCCACTAATCTATTTTTGGTGGGTCGATTAGAAACCCAAGTAAAGTATTGGGAGAATTACTTTACTTCTACAAACCAGAGATTATGGACTCGGAGACTTGATTACACTAGATTACTCTAATGCCCTTTCGGTACCTTTTCTCTTCTATTTCAAAAAATATTTGTAGGCAGCTATCCACTAACATGCGAGGTAATCATACGGGTGCGCAACCAATAATATAACACTCAATAATGCAAAACGATAAATAAATTGCAAATATAAGGAGGAAAACTTACCTCGAAGCAACGAAAGCTTCTACAATGTTAGTTAGAAAATCACATAAACAACTCTAATATGATTTCTAATTAACACGCAATTTCACTCAATCTATCTTAGAAATAGACTATTCTAATATGACGGTTAAATAGACTATTCTAATATGACACACAAATGAACCTAGACGTGCAATTTCTAATGACACGCGAGCAATGACACATGGCAAGGTATGAATGATGTGGCAAGATGACGTGCAAGCATGATGCAATTAATCTATATGACATGCATATGATATTTTTGTATTTTTCATGAAATTCGAAATAAACTAAATACTTTAATTAGGAAATAATTCCTAATTTAAAGTTTACTTGGGAATTTCATGGATACGGCACTATTGCTAAAAGATTCACAAGAGATCGTAATATCTCAAACAAGAAAATAATATACTCGAAAATCAAATTAGATGAGATCTTTACCTAATTTAAATATTTGCTTCCAAATTTGGACAATGAACGGTGGATAACGCAGTGATGGCTTGCGGTGATGCTCGGTCAAGGCAGGTGATACTCGAGCGGCTCACGTCAAAGATCGCGGTGAGGATGACCAGCGACGATGCTTCGCAAGAAAGCTGCAAAACAAAGTGTCTCGCGGTGATGGTGGGGAGATCACTAGCGGCTTCTCTGGGAAACTTACTGAATGATTTTTGTGTAGGTTGACTCCTCAGATATTTGACCGTGGAATGTCAGGGCTTTGCTTGACGTGTCGGTGAGGAGCAGAGCGTCACTGAACGAAGAACAGCGACAGGGACGACTCACGAAGAACAGCAACAGCAAAAGGGAATCGTCGGACTGGGGCAGCAGGTCGTCGGCAGGGCTTCGGGACAGCAGCGTCGTCGAGCTAACAACAACGGCTCTTCGACGCGGTTGGGTGGCAGCGGTGGTAGGCGGAGATCGATGCGGGAGCCACGGTAGCTCCGGAAGCGGCAGCAGCGAGAATGGCTCGCCAGGGACAGTAGCGGCGGCGCGGCGGTGGGCGTCAGGCAACGCGGGCATGACGGTGGGGCATCACGAATGCAGCGGAGGGGCGGCGCGGCGTAGCGGCTGCACGCGTACGCAGCCAACTCTCTCTCTCAATCTCGTGTGTGCTTTTTTCGTGTGTTCTCCATCCAAAGGAGAGAACCCCCTTGTCTCGGACGAGTCTTCTTTTATAAGCAGGGCCGACTTAGGCCCCGTTTGGTTCAGCTTTGGGAAGGGGCTTTCGGCCTCGAAAGCCCCTTCCCAAAATGCTGAACCGTTTGGTTCGGCTTTCCGGACTCGGAAAGCCGAAAGCCAGCATTTGAAATGCCATTGGAATGCTGAAAGCCCAAAGCTGGTCCGGACCAGCTTTGGGCTTTCAGCATTTGTGAAATGCTGAAGCTTATTTTTTCTTCCCAAATTGCCCTCACTCAAATTTCAATTTTCCGGTTTTGCCCATCACTTGTTCATCTTCTTCACGTGGCCGGCGAGGGTGGCCGCGAGGCCGGATCTGGCCGGCGAAGGCCGGCGAGGTCGCTCGACCTAGGCGACGGGCCGCCTGGGTCGGGCGGCCGCCAGTAGCGCCGTCGCTGGGTCGGCGGTCGCCCGGAGTCGCGCGACCCGGGCGGCGCTCGCACTGGGTCGCGCGACCTCGGCGACGGCCGCCCTGGGTCGCGCGACCTCGGCGGCCGTCGCTGGGTCGCGCGACCCGGCGACGGCCGCCTGGGTCGCGCGACCCGGCGACGGTCGCCCGAGGTCGCGCGACCCAGCGAGCGCCGCTGGTCGCGCGAGCCTGGCGACCGCCGACCCAGCGACGGCGCACTGGCGGTTGCCCGACCCCAGCGGCCGTCGCCTAGGTCAGGCGACCTCGCCGGGCCTTCGCCGGCCAGATCCGACCTTGCCGGCCCCTCGCCGGCCACCTCGCCGGCCACCCTCGCCGGTGAAGAAGATGAATAGTAATAGGGGCAAAACCGGAATATTAAGAATAAAAATTGCCAAAGCCCATTGCAAAAAAAAATTTACCAAACACTACATAGGCCAAAGTAGCTTCACAAATTTTTTTTTACCAAACACCACTTGCATTTCCCCAAGTGGCTTTCACCTAAAGGTATTTGCATTCCCCCAAGTTGCATTTGAAAAGCCGAACCAAACGGGTCCTTAGGCCTTCAGAATAAGGGAGTAGTGTACTCTTTCTTGTTTTGAGAAAGATATATTGCTCAAATAATATATGCCCTCACGTGAATATTTCTTTCCCAGTTGCTCTTCTTTTTTACTAGTTTCCATTGACCGACGAAATCTTGCCTGTTCCACAAATATCCGAAAAAAATAAAGCCCTATGAAATCATGGACATCTTCAGCAAATCATGAAAGATATTTTTGCACATGTGCCCAACCAAAAATATATTGACCGATAATTACGAATCAAAATTTGGGAAAGTTTAACATGCACACAAATGGAAATATAGGCTTTCCCACGAGATTTCTTGCACGTTATATATTCCACTCATGATCGCATCTCCCGAACCTCCATGCATATATTCCGGAAATTCTTCATAACCTTTCTAAGTGTAAGCATCCCACGTGCAAAAAGTTCAGCCATGATAATGAACGGATTTGGCGAAAATCTTTATCCATGGGCTCAATCCACAATTTAGCTCAAAACCTTTCAACTAAGTTCATTCACCGTTGATCTAATGCAAACGCAACTAATATGAGCCTATTACTATAAATGCTCCTAAAATCTATATGCAGTGTAATTATTATTTTTGCCAGGTGTCGGGATCGACTCCTAATTTTCCTATTCAATATGTATCTAAATGGATCGCCAAAATTTAGGTGTCAACAATGACACAAAATTTCTCCCTCCCGAGCGACCAGCGAACTAGAAGCGACGAAGCAGGCGATTGTGGGAGGTGGCCAGCAACGGGAGGCGACGGAGCAGGCGATTGCAGGAGGCGGGCAACAGCTAGAGGTGGCTGGCATTGGGCGGCGAAGGAGAACGGTGACGGGAGGCGGCCGATGTTGGGCGGCGATGGGAGGTGGGCGGCGATGGGAGGCGGCCGGCGTTGGACGGCGACAGAAGGCAAACGACAATGGAGGACGGCCAGAGGCGGCCGACAGTGGGAGGCAGCCGGTGTTAGGCTACAGCGGAAGGCAGCCAGCGGCGAAGGACGGCTAGTGGTGGCCAACGATGGGAGGCGACCAGCATTGGGAGGCGGAGGAAGGTAGACAATGAGCGGCAGGAGATGGCAGCGGGAGGCGGCCGGCGACGAACGATGGCCGATAGGTAGCGGAGGACGGCAGCCTACGGCGGCGAGAGGCGACCGGCGGCGACGGGGGGCGGCACATGGATAGCCGGCTAGTAGTAAAAGCAAGTGATGAGAAGAGTTTTATTTCTCATTTCTGTTCAAAAAATAGACAAGTAAAAATCTGATTTTATTTCCAAACCTATTTCTGGAATAGAAATTTATTCCAGAAATAGAAAAATGAAATTGCGTTACCAAAAGGATTTCTATTCCAAATTTGTTCCGGAGAACAAAAAAATAAAAAAACAGATAAACAGAATGATTATCATAAGCGCCCCTAGTGTTTTCTTTCAAGATAATTCATATAATTGCTCGTAATACTGATAATATGGGAAAATATCTTGCATAGCACAAATCATAGCACGCGAAATGCCAACAACACTAGAATTAGAGGTGTCAAAATGGGTCTTAAACCCATATATAACCCATTTAAAAATAAATGGGTCACTTTAATTTTAAAGAGTCAACCTTAAATGGGTTTTAAATTTTAAAGTTTAAAGATAAATGGGTTTAAATGGGTTGAGTTTGGAACCCATGTCCAACCCACCTACTACACCCATCCACATACTCTCTCTCTTTACAAAAATGTTTAAAAAAAATCGAAATTTAATTTTTTTTTCTCTTTTTCTTTTATTTTTTATTTTTTCGTTTCTCTTCTTTCTTTTTCTTTTTTTTTTATTCCGGCCGGTGGTCGGCCACGGCGACCGGCCACCGGGGCGGGACGACCTCGCCGGAGGCCGGCGAAGCTCGAGCTCGCCGGCCTCGAGCGAGGCTTGCCCGATCCCGGCAAGGCTCCAGCCTCGCCGACCTGTGGCGAGGCTCCAGCCTCGCCGATCTAGCGAGACTCGAGCTCGCCGGCCTCAGGCGAGCTCGACCTCGCCTGTGGTCAGTCGCCAGCCACGGCGGCCGGCGATCGGCCAAAAATAAAGAAAAAAAATAAAAATAATTAAAAATTCGATTTAAAAAATAAAAAAAAATTAATTTTTTTATTTTCTTGGATAATGACTTTATGGAAAATATTTTTTAGAAATGTCGCATTTTTGGTAAAACAAATAGAACCTCAATTTTAAAAAAAATTATAAAATTTTTTCACTAGTTTTGTATTGCATAAAATGTTTTAACAGTATAATTTTAAAAAAAAATCATAAGAAACAAGTATTCCTAGATTAGGTTAAATATAAAAGTGTTTTAGCAATATGGATCGGGTCGGGTATGGATTGGGTATGGGTCGGATCGGGTATGGGTCGAGATATTTACACTATGAATAAATGGGTCATAAACGGGTTAATTGGTCAATTTGGATCGGACCATTTATAACCCGACCCAAACCCGACCCGACCCACCCGTTTAACAGGTCTAACTAGAATAGATGACACACGAGAAGTATACGGTCTCATCCTCTTACCGTGGTTCAAGATTAAAGTTTAGTTTAAATCAATGCTCGTGAATCACGTTAAATAAATTAAAATTTGAAAATGACATTACACGTCGGGTTAAAATTCATGGACAATTCGAGTCATTTTAGCTCAAGAGAAGGTGATTCAGATCACCTCGTAGAACCTTGGAAGGGCCATGATCAATCTCGGCCACATTCGACCCGACGACGAAGGAGAAGCCCCCCACCGACCAAGAAGAGCGGCGCCGTAATGACCAAATGATGTCGTGTTCCTCGCGGAGCATCTCCAGAACCATCTGGCTCGCGCTCCTCATCATCCTCCACACGCGCATCTGCATCGTCGCCGTACCCCCTCGACAACTGTTCCCACTGACTGACACGCACGAAAGGTCATCCTTTTTTTCCTTGTCGCGCAGGGCCTCCTCACGCGTTACACGCCCAGCATCCGAGTCGCTAAAAGCGATACCGGCATTCACGCACTCCACAGCGCCTGCTCTCCTTCTGGGTGTCTCGAGTTTCGACGGGAAAGAGCAGCGAGGGAGCGATGGCGAGCGACAGTGGAGAGGTAAGGAACAAGCAAGTGGTGTTCGGGGGCTACGTGAGCGGTTTCCCCAAGGAGACGGACATGGCGGTGCGTGAATCCACCATGGAGCTGCGCCTCCCGGAGGGATCGAGCGGCCTTCTCGTGAAAAATCTCTACTTGTCCTGCGATCCGTACATGAGGACCCGCATGGCGAAGCTCGATGTCCCGGGCTATGTCGATTCCTTCAAGCCTGGTTCGGTGAGCAACCTTAAATACTCTTTTCGTGTCAAATTCTGTCTTTTTTCCCAAAAGAACGTAGAAAGAGGAAATGGGTCGTTCACTCGGCGCCCAATGGTCTTCTTCCTCGTAGTTGAAATCGGAAGGTTTTGAATAAAATAAGCTTCGACTGTCGGATGATGTGGGTTTTCTCGACTATGATATGTTTGTCCTTTTTTTTTATTATTAATTTTGACCAGTTTGCTCTGGGGATTGATTATGTTGTTTTAGGAGAAAGTTGCAGGTGCCTCTGCTGATGGATGGCGGATATTATATTAGTTTTCCTGAGTGGAATTTTACATGTTTGACTACTGTTCTTGGATTATGATCTCAGGTCTGCCTAATTTAATATACGAGGGCTTGTCCAGTGTTAGTTCTGTTCATGTCCAATCGTTCTAATCAAAGGATTGTAGCGACTCTGTGCTGTATGTCTATTAATTTTTTCTTTTGCTGTCATGGCTATATCTTTTTTATCTCTGAAGTGAGCCAATTGGTGGTGGCTTTGAAAGTGTGGAAATGGTTTGTGATGTCGCTATAAGATTCGGCAAATGTATTGAAGAGCTTAGTGTGTCTATAGAGACTTGCTTATGCTATTTGGCGTAGGAATTTTACATGTCTTGCGTTTGCAGAGTCTACATAAATCACGGGGTTAAGCGATGCGAGTTGCTTAACATTCCCACTCATGTGTAAGCAAGACGAATGGTGACGATAGCTTGCACGTGAAATAGGATGATGAGATGTATTCATTGAAATATAAAATAAACATGACTCTGGGATAAGCAGAGTTTTGGATGGATCCTTTAGCATATTGCTTAAGATTCCGATGTATTACTATGGATTTCAATTTTATTCCTGCTGAGATGTTAAAATTATGCCGCTCTTCTTCTAGGTTTGTTGGAAGTTGGTTCGAGTGTCAAGAAAGCTGCATTTTGACTTACCTTACTTCAATATGACTCGAGTTAGAAACCTTTAAAATCGGAAAAAAAGTTAAAGTGAAATGGTCCCTGGTTATTGTAGCGTATACGATTATGAAATTGTCTTTATGGTCCAATCATTCCTTCTTGGAAGTACAATGTCTAGCTGTGTTTGATAAATTATTTGCACTTATATTCTGAAGTATTTAACACATTGATGCAGCCTATTACTGGATATGGAGTAGCTAGAGTTTTGGAATCTGGGCATCCAAACTTCAAGAAAGGCGACTTGCTTTGGGGTTACACTGGATGGGAGGAGTATAGTCTAATTACCGCGCAAGAAACTTGCTTTAAGATTGAACACACCGATGTTCCTCTGTCTTACTACACTGGCCTTTTGGGTATGCTCTTTAATCATTGAATGTAATATCTCTTTCGTTGTTAATGAATAAGGAGAATCAGATAGTTAAGATATTACTTGTAGGGATCTTCATTGTTGATGAGCCTTATCGCCTCGTTGAATTGTCTGAATGATAGAGCCCTGCAAAGCTGTCTTCTCGCTTTGATAGAAGTGGGTAAATCAGTTATTTCTAGAGAAATAGTATCTTTCCTTGAGAAGTCAATACATTTTTAACGGGCTTCACCTTTGGGCAATAATAGGACCATTTGAGATTTTGCCATAGCATTACACTCCTACTCTCATGCTTCAGCAAATCCTGTGACTCGTCTAATTTCTACAAATTGAAACTGTGCAGGTATGCCAGGCATGACGGCTTATGCCGGGTTTTTCGAGGTATGCTCTCCTAAGAAAGGAGAGACTGTTTTCATATCAGCTGCATCAGGAGCCGTTGGTCAGCTTGTTGGGCAGTTTGCAAAGTTGTTTGGTTGTTATGTCGTCGGCAGCGCCGGTAGCAAAGAGAAGGTAATCATATCATGGTTGAAAGAAGCACAAAATTTCATACATGTTAATGGTTCACCAAACATTTTTTGACATCTGCAATTTTCACTTTTGTTTCATACTAGAGTGACTAGACAAGCGTTTTGAAATAGAGTGCATGTTTTTTTTGGTAAGATAAAAATAGAGTGCATGTTCATGTTCTCATAAACCTCAAAGGCTTAAACAGTCGTCTACTCATGTAGAATTAGATCTGAAAGAAGCACTTGAGGTACGATGAGTGCTGTATTTCTCAAATTTGACAATGCTCAAGAGAGTGATGGCTCTGTTGAATGTACCATCATCATCAATTCTCTTCCGAATTTCATTTTTCTAAAGTTCTCATTGCTGTTATTTTTGCGAAAAAGGTTGATTTGCTGAAGAACAAGTTTGGATTCAATGATGCTTTCAACTACAAGGAGGAACTGGATCTGGATGCAGCACTGAAAAGGTGAGCTATGAGTTTAGCAATGATGATTACGCAAATAAGTGACTGCTGCGCAGGATAAAAAATATACGCCCATTCCTGAAGCCGACTCCAGTTGACTTCTTCTGTTGTAAATGTTTAGATGCTTCCCCGAGGGGATCGATATCTACTTTGAAAATGTTGGCGGAAAGATGCTTGATGCGGTGCTGCTCAACATGAAAATTCATGGCCGAATCGCGGTATGTGGAATGATCTCACAGTACAACCTCGAGCAGCCCGAAGGCGTACGCAACTTGATGAACATTATAATGAAGCGGGTTCGAATGGAAGGTTTCTTGGTGTTCGATTACTATCATCTCTACCCGAAGTTCCTGGAGATGGTATTGCCTCAGATCAAAGAGGGGAAGATTGTGTATGTGGAAGACATGGCCAAGGGTCTTGAGAACGCTCCGGCAGCTCTCATCGGGCTGTTCTCCGGCCGCAATGTCGGGAAACAAGTGGTAGTGGTTTCTCACGAATGAGTCAGCTTTCTGTACTTTTTCTTGGGCGTAGTCTCCTCTTTTCTCATGTTTTCAAAATGGTTTCATTTCTGTTTGTCTTTGTGTTGCCGTTCCGTTGTGCGAGGACATAGAGGTTGTTTCTTTCTTTGGGGATACAGAGGACGCTTGGTTGTAAATGTGTCTCGTGTAACATGGGACCATCTGGTTGGGTTGTTTTCAGGTAGCAATGTTGGAAAACTGGTGGTTTGTAGCTTTTCGCGAATGAGTCGCTTTTTGGTGCATTGGCTCTCTTTAGCTTTCAGGAGGATTGTTCTCTCTATCGGGTATTATATGCCTCTCTAAGATGTCGATGGAAATGTTTCTTCTTGTACTGTGTCTTTGCCTTTTAATAAGACTGGTTTGAGATACCAAATTGTTACAACTAATACGGAAAGTGCGTGAACAAATTGAACATTTTGAGTAAGAAATAAATCATAGAAATAAAACTCGAAAATAACGGATTATCGTGGTTTGATGGTGTGCCTACTCTATGATGAGAAATTGACGAGATGAGTCGTACATAATCAACAAAGACATGATTATAATCGTTTAACGTGATACGGTCGGCACTAACGTGAATAATTTTTGAATTTTCTTAAAAAATATTCTGAGTTTTTTTCTTTTTTCCTTTATGTTTTTTCTTTCTTTTTCCTTCTCTTTGCTTTTTGCAGTGGCCGGTCATCGACCACCGGCCACACGAGCCACAAGCGATGACCAGTGAGAGCAGGTCTCGCTTGGGCAAGGGTTGCGGGTGAGGGTCGACATTGCTTAGGCGAGGGTGAGCCCCAGCAAGAGCGAGTCTCGACAAGGCCGCCCTCTGCTAGGCAAGGTTTGGCCTTGCCTAGGCGAGGGCGTGGGCGAGGGCGAGCGCCGGCGAGGGCCCTCCTTGCTAGACTTGGCTAGGCCGATTCTCACCAGGCCTCGCCTAGGCGAGGGCGAGGGCCACCCTTGCCAAATCTAGCGAGGTCAATCCTTGCCCGGGTGATGCTCGACGAGGCCGCCTTAGCCTAGGCGAGGGTCGGCCTCGCCAAATCTAACGAGGGGGGCCTTGTTCAATAATCAGCCACTAGCAAAAGAAAAGGGAGAAAAAAAAGAATTAAAAAACTATAAAAATTGTCCATGTTAACGTCGGCTGTGTGCTGACCGTGCCACGTTAGACGACCGGTCGTGCCACGTTAGATGGCCGGTGTTCACGTCAGCGATTTTTGGCCAAAATAGACTGAATAAACTACATTGGTAAATCATTAAAATGTTTATGACTCAATTATCAAATTTAAGACAAAAAATATTGGTCAAATTGAAAGGATTATGACTGAATTTGCATAAATACAATAAGTGTAGGATTTTCTTGGTAATTTCGCCTTCATAAGTGTTTTCCAATTCTAAATTTAACCCCGACTCACAAAAATTAATTACAAGAAAGGGATTTTCTCACACTCTCAACTCTCTTGAAATATGGCTCTCGATCTTTGTATTTCTCGCAAGTTCTACACATATTAAGCACAAAATGCTACAACAACAAAATATTTATATGCGGAAAATTCTATGAGCATTTCTTCGACATCAACTTGGAAAAGAACTCTCGTGGGAAATTAGTTTCCATTTTGTTCCATTCACGATCCCGTTGGCAACAGTTCAATTCGGACTTTCCTAATATGGCTCGGGTTTTGTCACACTTCATGGATCGAATTTCAAATCAATTCAGGATTAATTTCGGGCTATAATCAACACAAACTTCCGACTTTCCTCTTGGAGCATGCGCACGATGTGCCTATGGCGCGTGCAAATGAGCAGTGTTTGCATTGTAAAGGTTGAAGTTTCACTTGTAATGGCGGCAACATATTTGAATCCGAATTAGAGATCCATCAAGCCCATCACATCAACCATCACCCCCATGCATTTTTTGGCAAAGCTTGAGAGGCTGTTCAACATCCTCAGGTTCACATCCATTACCCAAAAAATAAACGGATAATAACACAAACAAACTCTGAAATTTGGCTTAATATGCAATGTGATTTCTAAAATTTTAATTTATTTAAAATGGTCCATGAACTTTAACTCAATGTACAATGAGGTCCCTGAATTTTTAATTTGTTCAATGTGGTTTCTTGACTTTTGGTACATATTCAATGTTGTCCCTGAATTATATGAAAATATTCAATGAATTAAATATGCACAAAAAATTCAGAGACAACATTGAATAAATTAAAAGTTCAGAGACCACATTGCATATTGAGTTAAAGTTCAAGGACTACATTAAATAAATTAAAAGTTCAAGAACCACATTGCACATTGAGTCAAAGTTCAGAAATTTCCATCCGAAGAATAAACGAATAATATAGATATATTAATAGATCTAACCCTTTGTGGTGTGATGCATGCATGTGAATTTACATTCCATTAGTTTCGCCAATATGAGTAATTCGAAAAATATTTTTCTGATTTGAATCGTTCTTAACACTCAGAAAAACAAATCCTTGAAAAAGGTTTTCTTCATTAACAATAATTTGAGTCTAAACATTTTCTCTGATAATGAAAGCATTTTTCTTCAATTTATTTGGATAGTTGTTGATTGAATTAGAGTCAAGATTGCGTCGAGCCACTTGACAGGATTGATGTCGGGTGTGTATCGTTCGGATTCATCCTCATGCAATGTGAAAGCACCTGTGCATGTGTGACCAATTTAATTGAGTGTATCATGTCGACTAAACTAATGAGCTTACTTAGGCTAACCTATTTAAATTTGATTTAGTTAACTTTCATGATCTTGTACTAGCTATTAATTAAAGAAGAAAGTACTAGTCATCGTGATACGTCAATGACATTACATATCTTAAGTGATACTCATAGGGTTGAACCAAATCACGATCGACCTATAATATTTCAAAAGTAAATTTTGGGACGGCTCCACTAGCCGAATTTCGTAAGAGACCAAACAAGTGGACCCGATTAGGCTGGAATATTAAAGTTTGCAAATAGATTTTACCAATGAGTAGAAATTTCGTGACTTTTGTCTGAACCCACTTAGGCCTTATCTCTGGCATTGCCGTTCCTTTTTGGAAAAATGATACAAATAGTCCCTAAACTTTGGCCAAATATATAATGTGATTCCTGAACTTTTAATTTATTCAACGTGATCCCTAAACTTTAGCTCAATATACAATATGGTCCATAAACTTTTAATATATTCAATGTGATCCTTGGACTTTTGGTATATGTTCAACTTAGCCTCTAAAAGTCCAAAGATCATATTGAACAATTAAAAGTTCGAGGATCACATTGTACATTAGGCCAAAGTTTATAGACCATTTATGTAACGTCCCAGAACGTCACACGCGACATGTATTTTTTTTTTCTATAAGCATGCAGAAGCACGATAATACGTTCAAAATATCCCATACTGGCAATCACACAAGTTTAATGAAAATACAAACTTCACTATTGTTACTTTTATACAACATTCGAGCAATACACTATTTCATAAGACCTGGGAAGGATCGAGGTCGTCTATCTCCAATTACACCACTCATACCCTCAACTAAACTTTTATGTACAATATTCAAACTACACATTATGGGTCGATAACTTCACCCAACAATACGTCATCTTGACTATCAAACCCTCTCCATGGGCCAATCATATCACCGTGGAGATTACAATACCAAGCTATGAAACAGGAGGGAATCCATTGTGAAAACCCCACGTCGACCCACAAGGTAGAAACACACCCAGTATATGTTCCTATCCTTGTTCCGGGAATGTGTACATCTTCATAAACAAAGTCAATGGAAATAGGGACTCTAAAAAAAACATTGGCGGTTGGTAAATCATCCTACAAATTTGAAAAATAAGGAGTGAGTCGAGGCTCAGTAAATGAAATTCTCTAAATTTTAGGTAGGAAATCTTCTTACCACTTAACCTGGTATTTACATAAAGTACGAGTTCAAGGCAATACAGAATAATTATATACAACAAGCACAGGAGTAAATGTACTATCTTTCCTATCATGACATGCTATTGGAGACATCATCAACATTCCATAAAATCAATCATTCATAAGTATACATATGACATATTATTTCATAATATCATATCATATTTCATCAATTTATACACATGAGTTCATATTCATCACTAGCCAATACCATCTTAATTCACGAGGCATCTCAACTCACGAGACATTGTCACCATCAACTCATGGGGGACGGAATCATTCATACCCTTTGCCATGCCTCAGCCCATTCATCATGGATGTCCTCTTCATTAGCGATGATAAATACACCACTGTATATCCACTTGAGAATGACCATTTCTTAATATCATACCATAGCAAAGCTATGTCATATCATGATCACAAGAGCCATGTCATACCATCGTGTCATCATAGGATTTCATATCATCTCAACCTCGTAGAGAATCATCTCATATAGTAGAACATCTTACTAACTTCAGAGTCTCATCCATATACTCATACAAGAGAATTCGCTCGGTAGCAAATAGGCCGTGGCAAAGGTCTTAATCACATGGCATCATCCATTTATATTTTATAACAACATAACAATTGCCATGTACATATCAATAATTGTCATTTCTCATACAATTAATGATAAATAATTAATTAATTGCATGAACTTCAACACATATATCCTCATTCTTTCCATTTTACGCCATCATCATTTACAAACCATATGTTATTCATAGTACTGCTCTCATCCAGTGTACTTCAATATCATGTGCAAGTCATATCAATATCGTATTTGCCACAAAATTTTATTTACATTTTCCATAAAATTGTGGCATTCAAAAAATTACGGATTTTTTCAACGTACAAGAATTCATTCTCTTTAACCATACCATCATCAAACAATTTCTGATTTTGTGAACAGCTCATTATAATATCAATATTTGCATTTAAGCCTCAAAACTTTGTGAATTTACAACTTTGCCCTTATACTCTCAAAATTAACAATTTAGTCTAATTTTGAAATAAATTAACCATCAAAACATTTTAAGGTTCTAATTCTGTAATAGCTTCCAGAATTTTCAGTATTTACAGATTCGTCTTCAATTTTTGTGAAATTACAATTTTGCCCCTAAACTTTCGAAAATTGCATTTATGCCCCTCTTAAGCCATGTTAATCAAATTAAATACTAAAGGCTATTATTTTGTTATAAAATACATACTAATATCTTATTTACACTATAGACATACCACATATTTTACAAAACTAATTTATCCATACAATTAGGTCCAATTTGCATAATTAGACATTTTGCCTAGATTAAGCACTTAATGTAAAAATAACTTAACCACCTAACAATATAAGATTCCTCATGCTGTAAACAGTCCCCAGAACTTCCAGTATTTACAAATTCTTCCTTCAACTTGGTGAAATTACGAATTTACCCTAAAGCTTCTAAACTCATTTTCTTGAGCCAGTTTGATTTCCTTTAATTAACCTTACTTAATAATTCACTAATTAATAATAAAACTCATAAAACAACCCTATTAACAGCACCTTTTGCTTTTGCAAATTTTCGAAATTTGTAGAAAATTACCAATATATCATGCCTAGTTTTACCATATTCACATTTTCTCACTCAAGATACAACAAAACATGCTAATAATCTCTCAAAGACATTCTAGGCATGTAGAAAACTTTGTAATCAAGCTCAACAATCACAATAATTTAATGTGCAATTATTGAAATCAGTCGTAAATAGAATAAAATCTAGAATACTTGAACAAATAATCAAACAACCCAGTTCAAGAGTACTAAGTATATTATTTTAACTAAGTAGACTTTGATTTGGAGTGAAAGAGAGTGAAATAGAAAAAATGACTTAAGATGTGAAGGAGATGAAGCTCATGCTCAAGATTAAGGGGAAATGCTATCTTATCTCCTCTTCCACTTTCTTTTTTTTAATTGAACAATAATAGAGGCCTCAATTATTAGCTTGAGTTAAGATCAATAAGGGCATGTTTGGTAACCGGCCAAACAGTGCTTGATTCTGTTCTTTTGTTTCTGAGAATAAAAAAAGAACAGAAATCCATTTGGTAAATTTTTTGTTCTCAGGCACAAATTTGTTTCCAAAATCAGTTTTGGAACAGAATCAAAAATCAAGAGAACAAGAATCAGAAATGGAAACGAATTTTTTTTTCTTCTTTCCTGGCCTGTGGCAGGTGGTCGGCGACCAGCCACAGGCTAGGGCTGGCAAGGGCAAGGGTCGCTGTGACATCCTCAAATTTCGACCCTATTGGGGATATAATGAAGTGATTATTCATCGATGCACTGTTTGTTAAATCTCACTCTGAATTGATCACTCATAAGAGACTAACTATTAGGGAGAGGCCATTAAGGAATTAATTACTCACGACCTGATAACTCAATTATGGATTGAAAATTCGATCATAAGGATCGACGAGGGACAATTTTGAACTATCATAAACCGATCAAGGAACGGTTATAGAATATTTCGCTAATAGTAGACAATCGGAGTACGGGTGATTCCGCCTGACCATTGTATGGATTGCGAACGACCCTAAACCAATTCCTAATGATCGTCTACTTCGGAACTAGTGATTGACCCATCGCAATTACACGACAATCGAGATCATCCATGATTCGAGAAAACTTAAACATGAATTGATATCAAGTCAACCATGGGTCGAATACGCGTAACTCCTAAAAGCCGCTCGTTAGTTTGAGATATACTAAAGCCGCAATCGATCGATTTTGACCATTAATTACAGTCCGAAATTGGGTATTGATCTTTCGAGAATTTCAAGACTAAACTATTGGACGTCGCCTCTTTAATCTTCCGATTTATCGGTTTGCTCGGAATTCTCGGAAAAGGATTAACGAGCCGAGAATTTAGAGCCCACGAGGAAGTGGGTCGGACAAAGGCACATTGGGCCTCAAGCCCAATGTGGTTCAGCCATTTGGGCCCAAGACAACCCCATTGGGCCCAATGAAGCCCACTAAGCCCATTTTCTATTTTCAAGCCCAAGTTTGAGCCTGATAGCATTTTCAAGCCCATTCCTTATCCGTTTGAGCCCAAACTTAATTTATATGAGCCCGTACAAAATTCTAACTCGTATACGTGTATAGTATTTTTATATCTTGTGAAATTACCATTTTACCCTTCTAGCATTTATGACCAAGAAACAAAAGGGTTTAATGCATTAAGACTTTGGGCTTGGCATTTTTGTGGGGAAATGATGAAGAAGATTTGAAGGGCATGGCTTTAATGAGAGAAATATCTCTCTTAATCTCTCATCTCACTCACTCTCTGTCCTCACCTCCTTCATTCGGCCATCTCTCTCTCCTCTTTCTCTTCCACGGCAACTTCCCTTCTTTTCCTTCCTTTTTTCTTTCCTCATTCGGCCACAGACGAAACAGCCTTTGGGCTCTTGTTCTTCTTCCGCGTGCACCACCACAGAACCACCGGCGGCTCGCCGTGTTCGCCCGAGCCATACGCCACCTGTCCGAGCCATTTTCGCCATTCAACCGAGCCCCGCTAAGCTAAAACAACCGCCGCGATTCTTTGTTCGTCGCCCAGACCAAGACCGCCGTTGTCGTTGTCGTGTCGTTTCGGACCGTGCCACGCCTAGCCCTCGCCACTGCCGTCACGTCCGTGTAATCGGAATCACTAACGGGTGAGTTATGGCACTAATCCCTTGATTAGTAGGTTAAACTTGATTAGGATGAGTTAGTTTAAGCTAATTATGTTTAGTACTAATTAATTAAGGATTAGTCGATAAGTTATTGCAATAAGTGATAAGTGGACTCGATAAGTTATCGAGAAAATACAATAAGCTATTGAATTTGTAGTGATAAGCTATCACCAATATTGCAATAAGCTATCAAGGATATTACGATAAACTATAAAGGATATTGCGACAAGCAATCGACGATTTGACAATAAGCTATCGGATTATTTTATAATTAATATTTTATTATTAAATAAATTAATTTTCGGAATTTAAATATTAATATTTTATTAATATTTTTGTGTAGAGTTTAATAATAAATTGTGATTGTTTTAAGCTTGAATTGTGATGCCTATGTTGGAAATTTCCATATAAATTAGCTTGTATAGCTAAATGAATTGTATTGCTATTTTAAGGATGGAAGTGCGGGTATATGAACAGTAAATCCCGAGGTATCGAGTTTATATGTCAAATTTTATGAGTGGAATAGGATGAGGATATTTAAATATGGAAGCATGCCAAGTTTGATGATTTAATTATATGTACGTTATCACGTGTGATTATTCTAGTGCATTTTTACGTGTGAAAATTGCAATATATTGACGTATTAGCACGGATCCTGTCTGCATTGGCTAATTGAGAAAGATAACAATGGGACTTGAGTGATTGCTATGTGTGCATGATCACCTAAAGGTTCCTTTCGTGCCTGGTTATACCGGATGACCGCCAACCTAGGGTTTGGCCGTGGCCTTAACAGGTGTCCTCAATTTGGTAATTGGATGCCGTCGCAGGGGCAAGGGAGACGAAGTCGTTCGCGAATTGGATTTGGAACAAACCCATTTATGGGATGCCGTCATTGAGGTAGGGTGAGACGATGTCGTGCCCGACAGGGTGGGACGATGTCGTGCCCGACGGGGTGGGACGATGCCCGGTTATGCTGGAAGACGGCCAATCTGATGCGAATAATGCGGGTTATGCCTTGCCTTGTGTGGCCGTAGTAATCTAAATACGCATGAAAGATTGTGGTGGCATTGCGCTTAATTATGGGATAAAATTATGAGGCACGGTATAAAACAGGCCGAAGCAATTTCACCTTATAATCGGGACACGCGTGAATGCATTGTGCATGGGAAAGTTGCTGCGTATTCTGATTGCATTATACGCATGTGGAATTATCATGGTACATGATGTTATAACGTGCAGGGCGTGTGCCAAGACAAGCTAAGGTTATTTACGATTGTGTGATGGCATGTTGTGTACATCGGGCTGAGTTGCATGTTTTAGGTGCATCCGAGATGAGTTAACCTCCTAATCGAGGCTTAGGTCGTTAACTTACTAAGTTTATCTCATTGTTGTTTGTTTAAATATTTTCAAACTCCCGAGTATGAGTGGCCCTCCGATGCGCTTTGGCGTGCTCATGGATACGGCCAAGATAATAGTAGAGTTCCGGCCCGGTGGGACTAGGTAGAGTATACGAGAAGCATATGTCAACCGTCTGGGTTTACGAGGGGCTTAAGATATGGCAACCGAATGAATTTGTTGCCTAGTTCATTAGGGAGGGCAATAGACGGTTTGGCTTGATAAGGGGCTTCGATGGACCCCCTGATGATGGTCCTGGTGATGAGGTTTGGAATCTCATGGATTTCAAACCTCAAGATGAAGCTGTTAACGATCCGGATACTGGCCCAGATGATATGGATTCCGAGGCGAACAAAGTGGAGTCCGACCCGGATTACTTATTATCCGATTCGGATGACATAAAGTCTGATCCGGAGCCGCCACCAGGGTATCACGGGGTTTGATGATGGGTTAGGACACCCTATCTTTTTGGACCGCCCCCTTTTTGATAGCAAAGCTAAGTTAACCCGACCACTCGATCCTTTTTGTTATCCATGGTCTTGTTAGGAAGCTGCCTTGCTTAGGCTTGTATATTGCATCTTCCATGAGTTAACGTTGTATTTATACAAATGACTTCGTTGTGTTGTGTATCAATTGTTTTCCTTACTATCCCGTTTATTGAATGTTGTTGGGTGATTGAAGTTCGCTTCCGCATGCGTTTAATCGTAAGTTAGATCGATTGGGTCGGCGACGAGTCATGTGATGTCGCATTCTAACGACCAAGGTTGGATGTTATCGCGTTCATGGGTTCAAGGCGTGACAGTCGCCCTCGCTGGACCCTCGCTAAATCCGGCAAGGGCAGCTCACGGCCTGGGCGAGGGCGACCCTCGCCCAAGTTGTGAGCTACCTTCGCCCAAGCCTCCCTCGCCAGATCTGGCAAGGGCTGGACCCTCACTGCCTGGGCGAGGGTAACCCTCGAGATTCGACAAGGGCGGCTCACAGCCTGGGCGAGGGTCGCGACGCCCTCGCTGGCCCTGGCCTGTGGCCGGTCGCTGGCACAACCATGGGCCAAGGAAGGAGAAGAAGAAAAAAAGAAAAGACAAAAAAAGAAAGAAACATTAAAAAAATTAAAATATTATTAATAAAAAGAAATTTTTGTGTAGTTACCAAATCCATTTCTGTTCTTTTTCTATTCCAAATATAGAAATTTTGGATAATTACCAAATGGCTTTAAATACTTAGAAATTATTTTCGGGAATGGAATAAAAAAAATCATTTCTAAGCAGAAATTATTTCAGGAAGCAGAATGATTACCAAACGCACCCTAACTGTGCATTAACTAGGGTTATTAATAGATATAAAGTTACTAGAGTTAAAAAAACTTATGTCACGCATGAAGTCGTCAAAATAATATGTCATGTATTATGTCATCATGAGCTAAGTTAAATGATTTAAAATTAAGAGTATGTGGTTAAATACTAAGTGGAAAAATAAGACATGTGTTCAAGCTTAAAAATAACAAATGACATGATTTGGTTGAAAAGCTAGACATATTATGTTATTTTGGATAGGTATTTTACAATATGGTAAATACATAGGGAAATCGGTATTCGTTTGAAATGCTGGTAAGTTAGAAAATTATTTTAAAACCAATATCATTATTAATAAAAGGCATAGAACAATAAAGACACTTAATTTCAATAAAATTTTAATATTTGAAAATTATTCGATATGTATTCAGGAGCATATCAGTCCTTGTTGATAATTATTCTATTAATTATATCTCCTTCAATAATTATCACAAACCTAATATCTTAAATGTCATCAAATACGAAGAAAAATCCGGATGTCACAATTTGTCTCATTACCCCTTCCTTTTTCAATCTCGTCTTTCATCCACTTAGAAAATCATTCACATGCCACATATAGTGAGACATCCATTTTATCTTCCACCTTGTTGGGAAGAGAAGATCTAGGAAGCTGTAGAGACAATGGCGAAATGTGAAAACAGTGAAGCTGTTCATCCAATCTGCAGCAGTTCTTCGCGTAATTGAGGCGATGGTAGCTGGTGACCCCATGGAGTAGATTCCCAGTAACCTTCTCTTAAGTTTAAGGGGCCGCTTTGTCTCGGAAGTCACAACCGGTCCGATGCACTAAAAGCAATAGGAGATGCCTTTCCATGGTGATCGAATGCAGGAGTTGTTGCACATGGTTGTTCGTGTAATGTATAAACACTGTCAGCTTCGTGCTTTTTCTAGTGACTAGTTTTGTGCGTGTCTTGTTGTGAGACTTGTCTCTTCTGTCATGCGCAAGTGCCTTTGCAGTTGTCTTGTTACTTAAAGAGTCCAAGTACCAGGTCGTGATAGTTGGTCACAGTTGGGAAGCATCAATCAATCTCTAGATATAGAGACACACCCACCCACACCTCTTTACTTTTAGCTTCTTGGGTCGAGAGAAAAGAAAATAGAAAAGGAAGGATGGGGAGTAAGAATGGGGAGGCAATGAGGAATAAGCAAGCGATATTCAGGGACTTCGTCACGAACGGCGTCTTCCCTAAAGAGTCGGACATGGAAGTGACTGAATCGATCATCGAACTGACGAGAGCCGTCTCTGAAGGCTCCAAGGGAGTGTTGGTGAAGAATCTCTACCTGTCCTGCGATCCTTACATGAGGAATCGCATGCTGAAGCTCCCTGCCTCCGCTCAAAGCTATCTCGGCACCTTCCAACCTGGTTTGGTGAGCCCAGTTCAATTCATTTTTTACGTTCTTTTATGTGTGTGTATTGAATTTCTTGCTTTTGTTTATTGATTTCGTGATTAAGATATAGAAATGGGCTTGAAACCTGCTTTCTTTTCTTTACCAAGTATGGTAGAAATATTATAGGGATTATCAGAATGGAAAACTGGCTTGGGTTTTTGGAAATTATTTAAATATTTTATTTTTGTTTCCGGATCAGTGATTTGATCAATTGTTTGCAAAAGAATTTTTTCTTCTTTTGTTAAAACATTTATTTCAAAACTGGCGGTATCTTCATCTTCACTTTCTAAAGTCGAGGATGAAGAGGTTTCTAAATCACAAATCTGCAAACCTTTTTCAAAACTAGATTCATCGGAAAAACTGCTGTCAGCTTCAGCCATTATTTGGTTAAGCTAATTGATAGTTTCTTCATCTAAATCTAACTCATTAACTTTTTTGCTAATTTTACAATATCTAGAAGTATGGCCTTTCTTACCACAATTATAGCAAGTAATATTTTTAAAATTCTTTCTTGATTTCTTGGTTTTATCAAAACTTTCATTTTCCTTTTTCTTGGAAAACTTTTTATCAAATTTCTTCTTATAAGTTTTTTAATAAGATTTTTTTTATCCTTTTGTCTAGGAAAACATTTTCTTGAAAATTTAGATTTTTCAAAAGATTAAAAGGATGGATCATACTGGTCACAAAAATCTCCTAATCCTTTATTAGAAAGTTTTTGTTCCTTTTTGATATGTTTTTGAAGACAAATGTTGGTACATAATTGTGTTCCTATTTTATAAACATAAGAGGTTAATTCACCATAACAAAGATGGTCATATGGAATTTGGTTTCCATATTCTTCTCTTATCTTATTGCGAACTTGTTCTCCTATGAGTTTTGGTAAATCAGCAAGAAATTTTTCTTTTCAAAAGGGTTGGTTACAATCTGTTCTTTGGAGAACTCTTTGTAAAAATATTTCTTTATATTCTCTAAACTCTCCTAAGGATCTACATTTCATATTGGATAAAAGGTCTTGATTTTTGTCAAGAATATGTGAAGAATCTCCTGGAAAATGTTGGGATATAGAGAATATCATAGTATTAATAGCATCTTGGATGGGTTGGTCGTTTTCATCAAATATATTTTGACCAAAATTGTCGACTTTATAGGCATTTAAAATTTGAGACCTTTGCTCATTATTTAAGTAGTTATCCTACCATCCTTTGAGCTGGCCAGTAAAATCGGCTATTAAAAGATATGCAACAGAATGGTCAAAAGTGTTTAGGATGGTTTTATAAGTATTAGCAAGCATAATCATTTGAGTTAAAACATTTATGAGGTTTTGTTCAGAAACACCATCGATATTTCATTCATAAATTGCATCAGAAGAATATTTGTTTTGGATTTTTGAAAAGGTTTTTTCTGTGAGAATGTCAGGAGGAGTAGCACAGGAATAATATAATTTTTGGGGATCTTTCCAAGTAATACGGTTAATTTCAGGGATTGATTCAGTATCAGATTTATCTAGAAGATTTATTTGGTTAGAAGGCTCAACACGATCAAGAGTGTCTTTAACACTCAGGTTTTGAATTAAAGGAGTATCTAAAATCAAAGGATTTTTAGGATTTAAAAGTGCTTTTCCTTTGAGAAGTTTTCTTCTATCTTCGAGAGCTTTAGCAAATTCAAGACTGGGATTTTTTGGAATTTCAAAATTCTTAAAAAGCAGTGGTTTTAAATCCTTTTTAGAAGTTAATTTTGAAGAGGATGAAAAGCTGTTTTGGACAGAAATTTCTATTCGGTCTAATTGTTTTCCTAGAGTATGAAGATGTTGATTTGAAAAATTATTTTGTTCAACAATTTTTTTGATCCTTATGCCGTCTATTTCAGAAGCTGTTTTGAAAGGAGAAGCTATTATTTCAGTTTCTCGATGTTCAAATTTTATTTTTCTAAGAGAAGGATGATTAGATGCGATGACTTGGTCATTGTCTAATTTCCATTTATAAAACTGGTCCAGAACAAAAATCTGTTTTTCTTCTAAAAATTTATTTTCAAATCAATCAAAGAAGAATACTTGGACTTCATGTTGGTACATGTAATGATGCCGAAATGCGATAGAAAAATTGCCTGAACAAGAAAATTCGACAGAAGAACAATTCGTCCTCCAAATATGATTATCAAATCAAAAATATCCAAGTCTGCTGAAAAGAAACCCTAAAACAAGTTTATATAACCCCAAACCAAGCCCTATTAGGATTAGGAAACATCAAAACGTAAAATTACGAAACTACCCTTTACTAAATTAACCCATAAAAAATACTAAAAAAATAGAAAAACCCATCTAAACAATCTCGAATCGCGAAAATCCATCATTAGTCACGGCCAAAGGCGTGAGTATTCATCAGCACGCCGTTTCGCTTCAGCCGACCAAATTTGAGCTCAATCTGATATCGTTGACTTCAAACTTGCCGATTCGTCTAGTCGCATAACGGGTCCGCCGGTCCGCCTTAGGTGCATCATCCTCCCCTGCTAGAGCAAGATTCGTCCTCGAATCTGCTTCGCCTTCATTGTTATCAATCTCTTAAGGGTCTTTTTCCTCTTCAGTGTAGTAAGGTGACAAATCTGCTACATTAAAAGTTCCAGAAACATTGTGCTCACCCGGCAACCCAGGTGGCAACTCTTCCGGTACGACGTCAGCAAACTCCTCAAGCAAGGGCAAAACTTGGATAGGAATTTCGGGACTGTCAGAATTCCGCTCCATCACCACAATGGCAAAAAGCTCAGGCGCGTCCACTGCCTCTTCTTGAAATTTTGATTTGGAAAGCAGATTACTTTTCCCTTCTTTTCTCAAATCTGAAGGACCTAGGGTAATGGTTCGGCCATCCTTCTTGAAGGTATAAGTATTTCTGAAACCATCATGCTGTGTCTTTCTGTCAAACTGCCACGGCCTCCCCAATAAAATATGGCAAGCATCCATTGGGACTACATCACACCACACCTCATCGATGTAATTTTTTCCAATCGAAAATTGCACAAGACACCTTTTGCTCACCTTCACCTCGTTCCCTTTTCTAAGCCACGACAGCTTGTATGGTTGAGGATGATATTCTGTTTTTAACCCTAACTTTTCCACCATAGTCGTGGACACTACATTCTCGCAACTCCCACCATCTATTATCATGCTGCATACTTTTCCTCTACTAGTGCACTTAGTATGAAAAATATTATGTCTAAGCCATGATTCATCATCCGCTGACAACATTTAATATTCTTCTAACGACTAGGGACTCACGGAATCGGCATAGATAATCTCTTCTGTTCCGCATCCGCATCTTCTTCTTCGCCTTCAGATTCATCATAAACTGGGCCTTCATAAAAAATTGGATTATCAACAAGCATCACAATATGTCGGTTCGGACAATCAACAGCAAAATGCCCGAATCCCTGACACTTGAAACACCGCTTGGCTGCAGTTCCTCCCCTGCTAGTTCCAGCACTACTCTGCCCCTCGTTGGATGCAGGTTTAGAACTCACATCCTTAAGCGTGACCGGTGTCGAATTCTTTACGAGATGTTCCCGCTTTTCCTTGGGATTCTTTATCGACCACTTGGGCTATTTTGCTGACCACTTAGAATTACTTCTCTTTCTTTTAAGCTGCCCCTCCACCTTTAGGGCTAGTCTGCACACATTCTCATATGTCCAATACTGTTGTAATTGGACAACATCAGAGATCTCATATCGCAGCCTGCTAGATATCGTGCAATTGTCTGCTCGTCTTCCTCCGCCACATCACAACGCATCCGCAAGCAATCAAATTCTTCTGTAAATTCCCCAACTGTTTTATCACCTTGCTTGACGTTATGATACTCGATAAACGCCTCTTGCCTATAATGGGTAGGCAAAAAAAAAATTTGCAATAACTTTTTCATCTTATCCCAGCGATCCACCTTCGGCTTTCCCTCTCTAGCGCGTTGCTTTTTCACGTGTTCCCACCAAATCGAAGCATGTTTTCGCAGCCTAATAGCCACTAACTTCACTTTTTGCCCCTCAGTTAGGTCTTTAAGATCAAAAATCCGTTCTACCGTATGCAACCAATCAATAAACTTATCAGGAATAGCCTTACCATTAAATTCGGGAATCTCGATCTTTATTCCGAAATTTTGAGAAGAGCGCTGATTTCCAGGTCGTACTCCTCGATTCCGCCCCTGGTTCATAACCCCAAAAGGGTTTACGTCCTCCTCTTCATCATCGGATGGATCCTCAGATTCTGCTTCTTCTTCGGATTGAACGCCCAACCTCGCCTCCGCAAGTTGTCGCTCCAAATCCTGGATTCGTCTTCTCTGTTCTTCAATTTCTACGTCTCGCAGATCTCTTAGACGTGGTTGATCGTCTGCTTCAGGAACGCCTCCACGCCCCCGGCCACCACGAGCCCGCCGTCCACGACCGCGATTCTGTTCAGCCATTGATTCAAGCAACCTGTGCTCTGATACCAATTGATGCCGAAACGCGATAGAAAAATTGACTGAATAAGAAAATTCGACAGAACAACAATTCGTCCTCCAAATATGATTATCAAATCAAAAATATCCAAGTCTGCTGAAAAGAAACCCTAAAACAAGTTTATATAACCCCAAACCAAGCCCTATTAGGATTAGGAAACATCAAAACGTAAAATTACGAAACTACCCTTTACTAAATTAACCCATAAAAAATACTAAAAAAATAGAAAAACCCATCTAAACAATCTCGAATCGCGAAAATCCATCGTTAGTCACGGCCAAAGGCGTGAGTATTGATCAGCACGCCGTTTCGCTTCAGCCGACCAAATTTGAGCTCAATCTGATATCGTTGACTTCAAACCCGCCGATTCGTCTAGTCGCATAACGGGTCCGCCGGTCCCCCTTAGGTGCATCATGTAATCATAATACTCTTTTTTGTTTTTGAGTGCTTGTTTTTGAAAATTCTGAAAGAACCATTCTCTGATTTGTTTGTTTTCGAAAGAATTAAATTCTTGATTTAAAATTATTTTATCTGGTTCAAAAACTGATTTTAAAATATTCATTTCAGGATCTTCCATTTCAGATAAAGTTGGATCAGGGAAGTTAGGAGTATATTGATAAACTGGTCTGGAGATTCCCGACCTATTATCTATACCACTGCTATTTGGAAGAGGGGGAGCACTTGCAAATGCTTCCTTAGGATTATTCAAAGGAATGTTAGGAACAGTGTCTATAAATCTTCGAGAAGAAGTGGAATGCCAAGAAGGAATTGATCTGACGTCACAAGATCTCCTAGGGATATCAACAGATCTTCTGGAAAATTGTATAGTCACTCTTCCTTCAGGATGCTGAATAACATTAGTGGGATCAGAGTTTTGAATAATTTGTTGGGAAATTCGATTTTCTAATTCCCATTGATCATGAAGGGTTATTTGATTCCAAGGAATGGTTTTGGGAATGGTAATATTAGTTTTAGAAATATTTGTTTGTAAAAGAAGAGCTTCTCTATTGGAATATAATTTAAAAGCCTTACTTCCAAAAGCAGAATTCATTACTTTGTAATAAATCCTGTAAATAAGGGCTATAGGAATGGATCCTTCAGCTATAGAATAATTGAGTTTTTATTTGAAGAGTCAGAGATTTTAAAATATTTTTATCTTTAAGAGAAACGGTAAGACCAGGATGACTATCAAAATGAATTGGTCCACTGCATAAACTTGTTTCTACAGCTCCAAGAATAGATTCGTCATATTTTAAAAGTCTCGCATCTCTTAAAACAAGAAGTAAAGAGGTATTTAAGCCTTCTTTAGTAAGAGGTTTAGCACCAACCTGTACTAAACCTATATGCATATAATTCCATTTCCGGGAATGTTTCTTTATAGAATCTTTATTTAAAAGTTGTATTGAAGCAAAAGAATTAGAAAGTGGTACATCTCTTTCTTCAGTAACAATGATATAATCATTATGTCAGAAGATTTTAAACTTTGAATGCTCATAAATTTGATTAAGCTTGATTTTTGGAATGATCCAATTCTCTATAGATTTATTAAAATCTTCTATGCTAATTTCTTCTCTATTTACTGGTCCTTGATCTGAGGACATTTGTGATAAAGAATTAGAGAAAGACTTAGATCTTCTTAATAAGTTCATTGCAAAAGACTACTTTCTTTTTTCAAATTGATCTCTAGCGATGCTTACCAACGGACTAACTACCCCACTGGGTTTTACTGCCGGGAACACATCCACAAATCATTTAAAAGATCTCCACGAAGGAATATATTTTGGAAACAGAAACAAAAATGACAAGAAGATGAAAGTAGCTTGCATGGGGTATAGAACAAAGAGATATAGACTTGATTGAAATGTAACAAGAATGATAATGACTGTAATAAGTAGAGTGTACATTGGATCCTTAATCGTACTGTGTGATTCTAACGAATCGCTTCGCAATTTGTGTTCGCTAAATTTGTATGCGCGCATCAACAAATCTATGCAGCCTATTACGGGATTGGGAGTGGCAAGAGTTTTGGAATCTGGGCATCCGAACTTCGCGAAAGGCGATTTGATTTGGGGCATGACCGGATGGGAGGAGTACAGTCTACTTCATGAGCCAGAGACTTGCTTTAAGATCGAGCACACTGATGTTCCTCTCGCTTACTACACCGGTCTTTTGGGTACGTTCTTTGATCGTCTGACGTCTTTTGCTCTTTCAATGTTAATCAACTCTGTTTTTCCCTGAAAGTCTTCTTGTTGTTGCGCACTATTAACAGTTGTCCTTTTTGCATGTTCTGTAGCAGTGTTCGTTGATCGAATTAGGCAATGAGTGTGTAAGTCGGCAATATCTCGATGTAGTTAGTGACTTTCCATGTGAAGTCAATACATTTCCCACGGGCTAGCTTCTCTTGTGGATGAGTATGGTTGTCTAGTGAGAGTTTGCCGTGGCCATATCGATCCTACTCTTTAGCTTCGGCAAAATTTGGATGCTCGTCTAATTTCTACAAACCTGAACTTTGCAGGCATGGCGGGCCTGACAGCTTATGTGGGGTTTTTCGAGATATGCTCTCCTAAGAAAGGAGAGACTGTTTTCATATCGGCTGCATCAGGAGCTGTTGGTCAGCTTGTTGGCCAGTTTGCAAAGTTGTTTGGTTGTTATGTTGTTGGCAGCGCCGGTAGCAAAGAGAAGGTAACCATCTTACATTTGTCTAGTGTTTCCTTCATTTGTTAGTGTTTCCTTCAAAGAGTCGTTGTTTTTGCGAAGAAGGTTGATTTGCTGAAGAACAAGTTTAGATTCGATGATGCTTTCAACTACAAGGAGGAACTGGATTTGGATGCAGCACTGAAAAGGTGAGCCATGATTGTAATGATGATGATTGAGCGACTGCTGTCCATGATATAAAATTTGTACCTGTTTCCGAAGCTGACTCGAGTTGACTTTTTGTGCCATAAATGTTAAGATGCTTCCCTGAGGGGATCGATATCTACTTCGAAAATGTCGGCGGAAAGATGCTTGATGCGGTGCTGCTCAACATGAAACTTCATGGCCGAATCGCGGCATGTGGAATGATCTCACAGTACAACCTCGAGCAGCCCGAAGGCATACACAACTTGTTGAGCATTATACTGAAGCCAGTTCGAATGGTAGGTTTCTTGGTGTTCGATTACTATCATCTCTACCCGAAGTTCCTGGAGACGGTATTGCCTCAGATCAAAGAGGGAAAGATTGTGTACGTAGAAGACATCATTGAAGGGCTCAAGAACGGTCCGGCAGCTCTCGTCAGGCTGTTCTCAGGTCGCAATGTCGGGAAACAAGTGGTAGTGGTTTCTCGCGAATGAGTCAGCTTTCTGTACTTTGTCGTCCGCCTAGTCTCTTTTTTTCTCGTGTTTTCGAAAGAGGTTGTTTTCTGTTTGTCTTTATGTCAAGGGATCATCTGGTTGGGTTGTTTTCCGGTAGCAGCGTTGGAGAAGAGATAGTTGTAGTTTCCGGCGAATGAGTCGCTTACTGTACTTTTCCGTGCACATATGTTCTCTACATAAGGCATAAAATTTTATGCTATCCCTGCCTAAGATGTCCATGAAAATGTGTCTTTCTTGTACCATGTCATCTCTTTTAAATAAAACTAGTTTTCCGTCCGAAAAAAAAAAAAAACTAGTTTGAGATACCAAATTGTGACAACTACCTGGGAAACGTGAACAAACGAAACAATTTGAGTAAAAAATAAATCGCAGGAATAAAACTTGAAAGTAATGGATTATCGTGGTTTGGTGGTGTGTCTTTTTCACGGGGAGAGATCCATGAGATGATTTTCCTATAATTGGCCAAGATTAGGTTACCATCGCTCAATCACAGCTACTCTCTTGGATGACTTCTCTTTCACGTACATAAAGCACACTTCCTATGCACACTAGACCAAATTCGACAACAGAATATTTTTACGGGAAAAGCTATGAACACTTCTTTGGCATCAACATAGACTTCTTCTTTAGTGAGAAAAAGAAGTCTCTCGCATCACCGACGATCCTGTTGGCAACAGTCCAATTTGGACCTTCGGTCAGGGTTTCTATACAATTAAATTATGTGTAGAATTTCAAATCCAATTCAAATTAACTTTGAATCATAATTAACACAAACTTCCCCCTTTCCTCGCTTAGTGTGTCACAGCCATTACATTACAGGTAAGTAAACAAATAAGAGAGATATTTTGATAGTTTTAACCGTTTCGCGATGCATGTACGTGATGTTGCATCCATTTTTTTCCCATAAAAGAGCAATTTATAAAATATTTTCCTAATTAAAATCGTTTTTAACTCTTAAAAAAGCGAATCATTAAAAGATATTTTCATTATAGACCATAACTTATATCTAAATATTTTCATTGATGATGGAAATATTTTCCTCGAATTCATGGTAAATGTTCATTGAATTAGAGTCAAGATTGTGTCAACCCATTCGAGGGGATTGACAACAAGTGGGTGTCATTCAGATCCTTCCTCATGCAATGTGACATCACCTGTGCATGTGTGAACAATTTAATTGAGTGAATCATGTCAGCTAAACTAATGAGCTTACTTTGACTAACCTATTTAAATTTGATTTAGTTAACTTTCATGATCTTTTACTAGCTATTAATTAATAAAGAAAGTATCAATCATCATTACCGCCCAATGACATTACATATCATAAACCTTACTCATAAAGTTGAACCAAACTAAACTCGACCTTTTAAAAGTAAATTTTGGGCTGGCTCCACTAGCCAAATTTCGTAAGAGCTCAAACAAATCGACCCGATTAGGCTCAAATTTTAAGATTTGTACTTCGAGTAGATTCTACCAATGAGTACAAACTTCATAAACTCTTTATGAACCCACTTAGGTCTTACCTCTACCAATTGCCATATCTTTTTCAAGCTCATTAATTAATTTAGAGAATCATTTACATGCCACGTATGGTGAGACCTCCAAGGGAGCTTGCGCTCCTGCAAGGCCTTCTAGCCTGTACACTTCAACAAGAGGCAGCAAGCTCCATGGATGTACACCTTATTTTAATGTGCCGAGACCCGCACACTTTGCTTCCCCTCAATCCCCTTCCTATCTTTGTCTTGTGGAAAGAGTGGGAATACCCTCTAACTGTTTCACATTCTAAGGACATCAAGGTTTGAGCGAGCCCGGGATGAAGCCTTTTAAAGTCTTGCTTAGGACCATTCTTCCACTTTGTTGGGAAGAGACGATCTAGGTGAGAAAAAAGGAATAGAGGTGGAGATAAAGGCAGGCGAAAGGTTGCAAATCAGCTGTAGAGCGTGGAGACAAGGGCCAAATGGCATAACAAGGGAATCCACGAAAGCGGCATCGATGTCAATGCACTAAAAAGCACCTGGTCAACACCCACCGACCCGTGTCGTTGTCCTTAAAAGGTATCTCCAACGAAAGTCATCTTAGTCCTCGGAGGAATTGGACCTGGCAAAGATCAGTCCAAATCAATGGCAATCATTCCCCAGCGTGGACATGCATGCCAACCAACTTTTACCTTCAAATATGAAGTTTCTCAGCCGGGTGAGACGGTCATACGGAGCATGAGTGCATGCTTTTCCATATTGATCTAATGCATGAGTTGCTGCACTTGGTTGTTTGTTTCATTTATGAATTGTCAGCTTCTTGATTTTCCTAGTGATTGTTGTTTTGGTCGTGTCTTGTTGTGAGACTTGTCTCTTCTATTATGCACAGGTTTGTTATAGGCGGATACCGGGTCTGAAAGTGGAGTTCTTTCAGTTGTGTGTGCTCTATAAGAGGTTTCCATCCACTCGCAGTTCAGAAACATCACTCAATGTCTACATAAGGAGACACCCACCCATACCTATTCACTTTTAGCTTCTTGGGTGGAGAGAGAAGAAAAGAAAAGATAAGAAAGGATGGGATATAGAATGGGGGCTCAGTGAGGAACAAGCGAGTCATATTCAGGGACTTCGTCGCGAATGGCGTCTTCCCTAAAGAGTCGGACATGGAGGTGACTGAATCGACCATCAAACTGACGAGAGCCATCGCTGAAAGCTCCAACGGTGTGTTGGTGAAGAATCTCTACCTGTCCTGCGATCCTTACATGAGGGGCCGCATGCTGAAGCTCCCTGCCTCTGCTCAAAACTATCTCGCCACCTTCCAACCTGGTTCAGGGAGTCCGCCTCAATTCTTTTTTTTTCTTTTTTGCTCTTACTTTTTTTGGAAATAGAAACAAGAATGACAAGAAGATGAAATTTTTTGTTGATGAACTTGCTCTGGGATTGTTTAATGTTTGTTACCTAGTGTAAATCGTGGCATTTTACGTTAGTCTCCGAGGCATTTGACTTTGCATGCTCTTGCTCGCTACTGTTCTTGGATTGTTGATCTCAGGTTGGCTAAACAGTGTTTCAGGACTGGTTGTGTGTTGCATTTTTGTCAAAACAGTGATTATGCCCAAGGATTGTTCTCCTTTATATCTTATTCCTGTTTACGGTTATGTTCTTCTAATCTCTAACTTAGGAGCCAATTCGAGGCGCCTTTGAAAGGGTACCTATGGTTCTCAATGTATCAAGAATAGTTCCTGAAAATGTGATGGAGGATTTAGTGCGTCATAAGAACCGACTTTACGCTTGTATGGTAGAGAATTTTGCATGTTTTACATTTGTGCGGTCTGATGGTAGAGAGTCACATTTAATGAGTGACGGCACTTGCTTTTATCGCTTCCATTCATTTCTGTTGGCATGATGACTGATGAAAGCACCTTGCGTGGGGTATAGAACAAAGAAATACAGAATTAACTGAAATGAAGCAAGAATGAACATGACTGCGTAATAACCAGAGCTGATACTGGATCCTTAAGCATAGTGTTTATGGTTCTAATGAATCGCTTCAAAATTTGTGTTCACTAAATGTGTTTGCGCATATGTCAACACATCTATGCAGCCTGTTACGGGATTGGAAGTGGCAAGAGCTTTGGAATCTGGGCATCCGAATTTCAAGAAAGACGATTTGGTTTGGGGCATGACCGGATTGGAGGATTACAGTATACTTCCTGCACCAGAGACTTGCTTTAAGATCGAACATGGCGATGTTCCTCTCTCTTACTGCACCAGTCTTTTGGGTGCGGTCTCTGATCATCTGAAGTCTTTTGCTCTTTCAATGTTAATGAACTCTGTTTTTTTGCTGAAAGTCTTCTTGTTGGTGCACACTTTCAACAGTTTTTTTTTTCTTTTGCAAGTTCTGCAGCTCTGTTAGTTGATTGAATTATGCAAGGAGTGTGTGAGTCGGGAACTTCCCAATGCAATTAGTGACTTTCCATGAGAAGTCGCTTTCTTTCCTGATGAGTATGGTTGTCCAGTGAGAGTTTGCCGCAACCATATCTAATCTACTCTTTAGCTTCAGCAGAATTTTTTATACTTCATCTACATTCTTGAACTTTGCAGGCATGACAGCTTACGCGGGGTTTTTCGAGGTATGCTCTCCCAAGAAAGGAGAGACTGTTTTCATTTCAGCGGCATCGGGTGCAGTTGGTCGGCTTGTTGGCCAGTTTGCCAAAGTATTTGGTTGCTATGTTGTTGGCAGCGCCGGTAGCAAAGAAAAGGTAATCATCCCACATTCATCTAACATCTCGAATTTCTTCGGATGATAGTTGTTCAGGCAACATTTACCTCCGACGTGATGCTAATTTGGTTTGCCAAACACGTTTAGCATCTGCAATATTCATATTTTTTTCGGTACTAGACAAACATTTATGTCAACATGAACCTTGAGACTTCAACAGCAATCCTATCATAAATTAATCTGAAAAGCATGGTGGGCTTTCTCAAATTTGAGGTTACTTTTCAAGAGCGTGATCGTGTGTTGGACGTATATCCTCATCATTTCACTAAAAAGAATGTATAACAATCTTTGTTAGCTAGCCTCTTCATTTAATTTTTACTTCTGCAAAATAGGTTGACTTGCTGAAGAACAAGCTTGAATTAGACAATGCTTTCAACTACAAGGACGAACCAGATCCAGATGCAGCACTGAGAAGGTTAGTTAGGCACATGCTAGTGATTATCGAGCGAATTAACCACTGTTAATATACGTGCACTATCGTGAAACCGACTTGAGTAGACTTTTCCATCTTGAATCTTTAGATACTTCCCTGAGGGGATCGACATCAATTTTGATAATGTCGGGCGGAAGATGTTGGATGCGGTGCTACTCAATATGAAGCTTCATGGTCGAAGTGCCCTATGTGGAATGATCTCGCAGTACAACCTCAAGCAGCCCAAAGGCGTATCCAACTTGTTGCATATTACCATGAAGCGGATTAGAACGGAAGGTTTCAATGTGCTTGATTTGATTATTATCATCTTTATCCAAAGTTCCTGGAGATGGTTTTGCCTCAGCTCAAACAAGGAAGGATTATCTATGTCGAAGACATAGCCCAAGGGCTCCAAAACGGTCCGGCAGCTCTGGTCAGGCTGTTTTCCGGTCGCAATGTCAGGAAACAGGTGGTCTTGGTTTCCCGCAATTAAGTCACTTGTCGTACCTTTTTAATTGGCATAGTCTCTTTCGCTTGTGTTTCAGAAAGGATCTGTTATCTGTTTGTCTTTGCACTGCCGTTCTGTGTGAGACTCAGAGGTTGTCTCTTTCTTTCAGGGTGATTGTGAGGCCGTAAAAATGTCTCTTACATACCTAAAATTAAATCGGCATTAGGTTCTCTATTCTCTGTTTGTCTTTGCACTACCTCGTCTTGTGAGGAAGGTTCTCTTTCTTTCAGGATAATCGATAGGAAATCTCTCTCTCTCGATCTCGATCCTAATCTACAATTACAGGTAACGAACCTAGAGTCATGAAAGACAAACAACCCATTTACAAGAACTTCCAGACTTCTAGTATGCAAATTTCTGTTCCCTCACTAAAGATGCAAGACTCCATCCACACGTACGGTACGTAGGACAACACATGGAAATTCTACATTGCTCATTGTAAGTTACTTCTTCTGCATTGATATAACGTAACTACTCTAGGATCCCTGGAAATTGGCAGATAAACATTGTTCGCATCGCACTTCCCATTAGCATGACTAGCTTCATAACTCACAGTGGAAAAGAGTATCCACGCAGGTGCTTAGAATCAACGCCCGACTCACGTACTAATGCTATTCTCCCAGTTCGAGCTACCTGCAACAGTGGAAAGGTGTTAGCAATTCGATAAGATAATTAGTTATGGTTACTGGTTAAACATGGTTGAGTTTGCAAACAAATTGAAAGCGGCATAATTTTACTTGATCAAAGAATCTGAGGGAAAGCATAATCTCATATCTACAGGGGGGATAAAATGATTAGATTAAATATGCCATCTAACTCGGGTCTCTCGACTCATAGAAGGTAGTGATTACCCTCCTTAACTCTGCCTCCTCCTCCTCCTGAATCCCACCACTAATTGTCGGATTTGCCAAAAAGTCAACTCTTTATCTCAGGCAAAAAGTTTCTACCTCAATCGCCCTCCTTCACCAAACAGTCTCAAGACCACATTAAAATCCATGCTTTCCTCTGAAGGGTCAAAAACCGTGTTCTTTCCTTTGCATTTTATAGCTACATTCACCTTCTCCTTCCATGACAAAGTGGAGAAATTTTCTATCTATCACAACTTATCCCTTACCATGACAGCCAAGACCTAGCACAAACGAAAATATGGAGCAGTCAAATGCCACAAAGAAGTCGCTAAAGCAAATGAAGAAATTGTAAGCAGAACTCCGGTATGGGTGGGAACACCAGGTTGGGTGTCTCTGAAACCCAGGGTTTACAGAAAAATTCAGAAGTCATCTGAGGTAAACGACCTTTGACCGATGGAGACTTGGAGCAGCAATACACTGGCGAGTGAAGACAAGGTTCTAGTCTAGAGTGTTTAGGTTGTTTTTATTTTTTTTGGTCAATGAGTGTTTAGGTTGTTCAATATACAGAAATAGCAATCGTCAACTTGAGAATGAAAATATGAAATCTAATAAAAACTGTGTGTGTAAAGACGAACCTCACAAATGCCATATGGTTCCAACAGCCTCTGCAGCGCAACCATCTTATCCAGATCTCCTGTAAGCTGGGACCAAAATCAATCAAATAATCAGCTTCAATGGGTAAACACATAAACTGCTGGATGAACAGAAGGCTGCAGGTGAAGTAAATGCAATACAAGCGCAAAACAAAGTTATGAAACATCCTTTACTATCATCCACCAATGATCAATGAAGTACTTAGCAGATGAGATTCACATCAACCTCTAAGGATCTAGATTCACAAGCTCTAGTAAGTCCTTTTCTTTTGTCTAATCTTAAGATGCATAGTCTTAAAAGAAAACTCCCGAACCCAAAAGATTCATTGGTCCTGACCCTATCTGCTGCAAAGCTGTGGACAAAACTGATCCTTTAAAAGAACTTTAAGATAAAATCCACACATGCTTTCTCGAATTTTCATATGTTCAATCAATTTTTGTTATATGAGCATCCAGACAAAACGGATGACCAGATTCTTCAGATTAACAAGGAAAACATGCGGATTCCTTCATTTTGTCTTCCCTGTTTTCCTTTGGTTTATTTTACTTCAAACATTTCACACAAAAACCAAATTGTGAAAATGGTAAATCAACTTCAGTATATGTGCTTGTTGAACCTCATTATAGACCTTACTTGTCTATTACCATGCAAAGAGGACTCTGTGGTTGAGCAGTTGAGTTGCTTAGCTCATAAATATTAAATATCTGTCTCATATATTATCTGTCTCGACAAGTGTCCATATAAACGTACATCTGTAGGTTTCCATTGAACAAAAACACCGAGACTCTGGACCAATGACCTGCAAACCATTTCTTTGAAGTGTCTTTACAACTTTTGTACCGATTACAGAAGGAGATCGATAGAAAGGATACGAATATGCAATGAAGAACCTGATTGATCACACAAATGCTTTCTGAAGAAAGTACAATTACAGCTACTCAAATAAGCCATAAGATTTAGAAAAACATCCTTAAAGTATCCTCCTTTGATCAATTTCAATGTTATGAAATATTAGTTGGTGGTATGCTAACTTGTGAATTAAATTTGTCACAACAACCCAGACATTTGAGCGAAGGGAGGGGATAAGCTCATATGGACCAAAAAAGTGCCACTGTATACCAAAGTAATTCACCTCAAGAGTAATTGTGTGGTCAGACACATCAACGGCCTTTGCCCTGAAAATGCTGGCAATATCAAGGACATCTCTCCGAGCAGCAGCATTTACAGCAATCTTTATCAGCATCAACTCACGTTCAGCAAATGGTATGTGAGTCATATCCTTAACCTAGAAAGCCCAACTGGTAATTAGACAAGTCAACACAACTAATTATAAAATCAGACAAATTAACTCTGTGACCGCAACATCATAATATCTCATAAGTCATATGGACCAACAAAACTGCATAGCACTGCAGACCAACTGAGTGGAACACTATGCATCTGAGATAAGAAACAAGATATTGAACCCCTGACTACCCCAGCCTGGCAATCGACAAATGTCACCTGACAGCTGAATTCTCACCTCATGGAGATCTACCAGCTTATAAAGTTGCTGTACCAACTTGCTGATTGATTCATCGGTACCAGGAACCACAGTTGTAATGCGAGAGAGTCCTTCCACTTCTGCATGTCCCACAGCTAAACTCTGATAACACAAAAAGATGTTTGGCAAGTTGAAGAAGAGATTTAAAATGATTAAAGAAGAGTGAGAAAGTTTTAGGCATAAGATACCAGAGCCAAACTTACCTGAATGTTATATCCCCTTCTTGAAAAGACACCCGTAATGATATTGAGAACTCCAGGAGCATCATTAACGAGCATTGATAGAGTGTGTGACCGAAGTCCACTCATCTGGTAAAAAAAGAAACAAAAAGAACCCGGTCTTGATTTACCCAATTGATAATACAGTTCCATGCAACCAAAACCAATGTTTGACAATTCAAATGGGTCATAAAAAGATTAAATCGGACAATGTTAAATAAAACTGAACACCACTGTCATTCCTTGATTCGCAAAAAGAGCTCTAAAAGTCACAAGTTCTGCCTTAAATTAGATTGCATCTTTTATAACTTGATTGGTTATATTCAACCCCCTCACACATCCACAATTTCAGAACATGCCTCATACCCTTCAATTATATGCAATGGTGCGCTATACCCTTCAAGAGGTAACAATGTGACAGCTATGGATCTAACTCTCTCAGAATCAATTGGAATAGAAAAATCAGTTTAAGGATATAAAACTTCCAAGCTTTTGCCAGTTAATGGTGAAACAAATATACAAGGGACATTTAAGTAAATACAAATGAAAGCTAAGATCCATTTTCTCAAATTGTTTTAATTAGTGATAGAGGAAAATCTTGCCAAAATCCTTTTCGGCAGGACAACATAACTTAAGCTTGACAATTGACCAAAATCATTTCCTCCATCTTTTCAACAGTTTTCCTTCCAAACTTATAGTTTTTTCAAGGACATAGAGGAAATACTAAAGTTACATAGAATATCTATCGATGTCCTTCTTTGGATACTAATACCAGATAAAAAAACAAATTAAACTACATTAAAAAATTAAACAAGTAATCGAGGCATTGTCATACTTCAATCAGAAGACATTCTAATAATTTCCTAGTTGTTGATATTTATTTTTAGTGCACCACATTTAAAGAATTAGTTTGACTTCAGCAATGTTTTAGATGTAAAACTATACTATCTACAGACATTATAGTTTTTATCTGAAATCTAACAAATTTTTCAATTACATGCAAGATTGGAGTAATTTGTTTCAATGACCAACTCTGAGAATACCACATGAAACGAACTCTGCCATTTGCTGAACCTTCTAATGAGTCTGTCCCAACTCCTTTAAAACCGTGAGTATTTCATGAAGTTTGCCGACCTTCATTTTCAGGGACAATTCCGAACCTATTATCTTCCCAATTTCAGCTTTGCTAGATTTAAGCTTGTAACATTGTTTTACCAGTTTAAAAATTCGATTATTTTTTATTACATTGGCTGGATCATAACTATGAAAAATCCTTTATGAAGTGTCAATCTTCCTACTTTTTTTGGCATCTCGACTGGAACCTAAAAGACCTTTTCCTGTTTTCCAGATTTCGTTGGACATTGTCTTCCTTCTCCAGAAAAGTGGATAGCCAAATCGCCAATGAAAATGGTCCTTACAGCCGCTTATGTTTTTCACTAAAAACAAAATACAGGACTGGAAGATATCCAGAATTCTAACAGATCCTGTTATTTCTTTCCCCCACATCAATCAAATAATACAAAGTGTTATTAGTAACCAACTTTTGTGAGTTTGCTTTCAACCATACCATTCTATGACAAAAATCCAGATTGGCCAACCCTACTTTCATAGGATACAGTAACATGCATAGTTGTCAGAACTTAAAACTGTTACAGTCAGTCTATTAAGCACCAATATGGACCTAATCTCCAGTATAGTTGCCAACAAAGAAGAGAAAGAAAAGGAAAAAGATTCGAACTCTTGGCCCTCGTTGCTTTCACTAAGTCAATACTCCAGCTAATATCACCCTTGAATCGTAAATATAGGTATAAATAAAGTAGTTAATATTGCAAATAATATTTAAAACCCTTGAAAGTTGGATTTTAGATGTCACAACTCCACTCCACAGATGACAATTAAAATAAGTATTCTAATCCATTGCTACAGCATATATAGGCCAGTTATGCAAAAAGCACTCAGACAATCCCACCCATAAGGATATCTCCCTCAACATGATATCGACATTTTTTACATTTCAAGGAAAATAGACAACGACATTACTAAAAGCCTATTTAAACAGGAATCTTATTTTAGAACAAAAGTCAGGTTATAAGCAGCAAAGAAAATTCAGAGAGTTCTTACGTCTTCATCATTGAGAACGCCCCAATGGGCATCAAGCACTTGATTGACACGGATACCATCAGTTGGCTCCACTGGATAAACATCTCCCTTCATTGGAAAACAACAGTGAAAACATTTAACATACTCAAGGAAGTCAAAGAATTACATATTCGCAACCAGAAAAATAACATCATCAAACAGTATGGCATTCCATCGACTGCCAACAAATCCAGACAAATCTTACATTAACAGCTAAAGAAAAGCACAAAATATATGTAAACACCACCATCTATGGTTAACCATCAATTGAGCAACCACCCTTTCTTTAGTAAAGAAAACTACAAAACATTCATCAGAGATAACTACAAAGAAATTGACTCATTCAAGACAGTTCAAGTCAGTAGCGACAAAAAAAGAAAAATAAAAGATGAACGTGATTTACGACAGCAACATGCTAACACTAGCATCAAAGCTTGAAAGCACCTCTTTTTAAGTCTAAGTACGTGGCAGTAGAATGTTCATTTAAATCAACATCTGCCATTCAATTCATGAGCAAAGTCAACAAATCGATGCTATAAAATTACAGACAACAAGTTTCTCATATAAAATCCGCAAGAATAGGGTCTCCAGGATAGCTAGAAGACTAAGAATAAAAAACGTTGGCCAGAAATATCTTAGAAGAACAAACATAGGTAAGCACAAAGATTACACACAAAACACAACTATTAAAAAAAACAAAAGAAGAAGAGAAAAATGGACATTGTAGAGAAACAACATGCCTTTCAATAAGGAGGAGAGAAATATTTTGAGATGCACATACCCCAACATATGCATCAGTTTCACCAGGAACTGTTCTATCTCTAGCACCTGCAATTACAGAATCAGCAGGAATGGTTCCTTCCAAATCTGGATAGGAAGCAGCTGAAAATCGCCAAAATGGAGCAGATGCGCCCATTTTTTCCCTTCTAAGAGCAATCTACAGAAAAAATAAATATTATTGCTATATGGGATGCATGTTATACAAGCTATCTCTGTTGACTTACAAAAAATAAAACAGATGTTAGACATGGCATCTAGATGTGTCCAACCTTTCCAGTTCTTGCAATTTCCCTGATGCCAAACTTGCTTAAGTTTCTTTGCACCGCCACCATCTTTCCTGGATCTCCCGTTACCTAGTCACATGCATCAGCCCACAAGAGCAGCCTTGTCAAGGTCAACACTATTAACATACTGATAATGTAAATAGTCAAATTACATCAGTCTGCACAAAATCACTATAAGTATGAGGTCATTTGAAGTCCTGTAGATGGTCAACTCATTGCTAATAATTATAAACATGCCAACTTAAATAGCAAATGTAAAAATCATGTTAATCCTGTAAAACAGAAGAGCATGGATTGTGAACCTTATGCATTTTTTTGACTACATAGATTGTTAATCTATTCCTCACAACTCTGATTAATTTTTTAAAAAAGAAAAAAAAAACTTCAGAAAGATCGATACCACAATGATCATTATTACATGGCAACAAGAGTTCTTACATGTCTTTTCCGCAGAACCAAAAAAAAGAAAGAAACACCGATATCTATCAGAACCAAAATAGCTTGCCATCGCATTGCACCTTTTCCTGGTCTAAAGCTGAATTGTGCACACTTCTGATGTGTTGGTGATAATTGTGTTGATTAAAATTGGCCACACAAAACAGGCATTCTGGTTTATTAATCTTATAGGAACTGAGAAGAAGAAGAATAGGTTGCCATGTATCTATACTGCCCAACGTTATAATTCTCATAGTTGGTATGTTCTTCGAGTCCAGGGCAAGGTCATTCCAGACGTCTAATTACCGACTTAATTAAATCACAAACAAAAAAATTTCCGGATATACTGCAAAGAATGTAAAACTATGAGCTAGAAAGTCATATAAAGTCACCTCAATTGTTAAGGAGTGCTCTGAAATATCCACGATCTGTGCTCTAAAGATGTCCACCAACCACATAATCTGAACATTCCAAGCAGGAAGTGCTACTTAGAATGAGCTGTTAATAAAGGTAAACATCATTGTAGTGGCACTCAACAAAAGATCAACTACCTCAGGACGATGTTCGGGTTCGGCGCTGACTTTTATGAGCATTAATTCACGCTCAACCTGGGGTTCTTTAGATATATCTTCAACCTGCACATGGTAATTAACTCTGATTAACAGCTATATAAAAGGAGGAAGACACTAGACAGAAGCAGGGTTGTTTTGGAACTCGTCAAGAAATATCGAGTGAACTCATTTTCAAGCATACAGCAGAAGCATAATTGAAAACCCACATATATTCTACACACTATGCATAAAGGATGAAAGACAATGAACCAAAATAGAAGCGGCACAGACATATCCATACTTCAAGTTTTATGGACACGTGAGAACATACGATGGTTCTGCTTAAGAGAGAGGCAAAGGGGATCGTACAAATCATATCCAATGACCACAAACTCCCCTTGATAGGATACATAACGGCACTTATTTACATACTCACACCAGAAAAATAGGTCAAGCAGAATGAGGATGAACCTCACTTTTGGGAAAAATAACTCATGGCTGAACAAGAATCAGTTGGTATCTTCAATGAAAAGTATTAACATACCTTCAACACATTCACGAGCTTCTGAAGCTGCTCCATAACTTGCTGCAAGACCCTTTCAGTTCCTGAAACAACTATGGTGAAGAGGGCCCGGTCCTTGTTCAGACCAACAGCGAGCGACTCAATATTATATCCCCGCCTCGCAAAGACTCCAGCAATCCGATTTATCATTCCACTTTCATCACCAACAAACACGGAAATCGTATGCCTCCTCACCCTGGAATCATTGCAACATGAGTAGTTAAAAACAACATTCAAATCAGTCACAACAGTAGTCCCCAACAGACATGCAATGACTAACATAGAATATCCTTTCGCCTCCATCTAAAAATCATCATCACCCTTATTCTACAAAAAAGGATGTGCAGCAATTATGCATCAGACAGCCCTTTTTTGGGCCAACCGTAAATCAGACAGCTCATCTCGTGGAAGTGTAAAGCATAGTCCACTGATAACAACAAGCACTAGCCAGCTTTAGGAAAAATCGCTCATTGGGTATCTACATCGTGCTTTTTCGCACATTAAAATCCACAATCAAAGTGAACCCACGAAAACATTTCAGCAAACAGAGCTATATAGCCTCGTGAAACCACCAGATCGTCTCCAAAAGCCCAAGAAAGCCTGCATCTCGTGCACGTACATTTCCATCTTACACCCACAAAAAACGAATACATGCAAGAGGCTCCGTACGAATATTCCACCATACACAGCTAACGATGTCATCGAAAGACACCATCCAAGCTCCCGTCATCAACTACCAAGCGCCACACGAAACGCTACGTAACGATCCCCCTGACGAGACGTACTTGGGCCGAGCGACAGGAGGAGGGTTGGGGACGGATAATGGGGCGTTGTCGGCGGCGGCGGCGATTGGATTGTCGACGCTCCCCGCGGACGCCACCGCCAGCTCCCCGCGCGAGCTGCGGCGGCGGGACGACCCGGCGGCCGGCGAGAGCAGCTTCGCCGGGAGGGCGAGAAGCTTCGGGAAGCCATCGCCGAGCTTCGAGGAGGCGTTTCCGCCGCAGATTGGCGCGGGGTGGAACGAGACGGCCGCCATGTGAGGAAAAGCAGAGGAGAGGAGGAGGCGAGGGAAGGCTGAAGACGGCGGCGGGCTAAAAGCTCTCTCTTTTCCCTTTTTTTTTTTTTTTGGATTTCATTCAAAGCAAATCCCGTTCATCGATGCTGACGTGGCTAATACTGAACTACGTAATATTGAACTATTTTCGAGCCTCTACCAATGTGCGTGCTAGATATGGACTTTCTAGTATTGATTCGACCTTAGCCCTTATGATAAATATATTGACTAATCTATATGAAGTAGGCATGACCGAGCCTTTAACTTACCACGGGTTCTTCGTTCCAGCTTTAAATTGATTACATCCGGGTTCGAAACTTATACCAAAAAGTGCAAGCGAGCCGTAAACCTTTTAATTGATCAAATCGAGTCTTAAAAAATTTAATGAAAAAGGTATAATCGCGTCCGAAAATTTTATTTTGGGAAAAGCTAAATAATGCCCCTACAGGCTTTCTTTTTTAGTGATACTTGCCCAATTTTCGGTGCCTTTTATTGTAAAAACTTAATTGCAGTATTTGAAAATGATTGTAGATTTAATTGAATCATTTGAAAGGTTTCAAAGTTAATTTCGTTCCGCACATAATATTTAGGACTTTCGGTGCACTTTTTTGAATAGTTTTGTAACGAAGATTTGTTCAGTCTATTTAAAAACTAATAATATGTCCATAGTGGTAGTCATTTTGGGTATAAAAGTAAATCCAATCACACAAGTGACTGAGCAAATTTTTCATGAGGTAAATCCCAAAATTTTTGTCTCGCTTAATAAAACAAAACAGTTACTATAATTTTTTAGGTACGAATGATCCCACGTGGCAGCTAATGTGCCAAACTGTGCCCAGGTGACACATTGATTTGGTAAATAAAATAAAAACAAAAACGATCATTATAAAACAGAAATTAACAATTTTCACTTGGAGAAAAATTGAAGGGACCTATAGTACTGGCTTCGCTCTTGAAGATCAGCGCAACGCACCTCCTACCGGTGGTTATGTTAGAAATAGTAAAATTGATTTTTGGTTGAAGAGGAAAAGTTCAAATTGAACTTTGGTTCTTACCCCTTAAGGAAATCTAATTTTCATTTTATAAATATTAATTCAATTTTTCAAAAAAAAATTATAAAAAAAAGATTACCCATCGAAGAGCCTCCACAACATTATTAGTGGCATCAGCTACCGAGTAAGACCATTTGGACACAAATGATTGTCGTGGCCATTTTCATCAATCAAGTAAGAGATCGCGATCACATTCAGATTTAGAGTTAGCAAATCACTAACTACGCGAAACAACGCCAAATCTCAAAAACATAAACTTTAAAATAAAGTCGTGCGCTTTCGTTATCAAGTATCAATACCATTTTTCACAAAAAAAAAATCAGAAATTTTTTCGTTGAAGCAAAAGGCTGTCTACTTTTTTTCACTATTGCATTAGTGAAACGCATGGATAGAAATTGCTTAGAAAAAACAAAACATCAAGCTAGCTTCTTTTTTCTTTTTCTTTTCTTTTTTTTTTTTGCAATGAAGGATATAAATAAAAGGACTAAAAATCGAGACATGAATAAATCGGTAGAACCCGAATAGGGTCAAACCACCCGGTCCGACCCGACCCGACCCGCCAGGTGAAGTACGGAACTGGACGCTTCTGCAGAGCGAGATCGATGGTCTAAGCCAAGAACCAAAAGCCCTAAGAAGAACTGAAGAAGCTGATCCGAAGAAGATGATGGCATGGAGGGTAGGTAGAGCTTCCTCGACCTTCCTCAGCAAGTTCGTCAATGGGCGCATCACTAGCCAGACCCCTCGCAGTTTCTCGTCAGGTAGTGCTGTCTCTCTCGTGCTTCTTTTTTGGTTAGATTGGGGCGGCGCAGGTCGCCGCCGGTGAGACGAAATGGAGGGAAATCTTTCGTTCTCGAAGCCCCAGCTTCGAAACAGAGTGCGGTGATTGATTGGACTTGATGTGTCATTCGTATGTTGTTTTGGTTTGGCGAACCACCGATTACGATGCGGTGGCGCGTCCTGCTTTTGTCCCTGTGAGTTTGATTCGAACCGTTTGGCCGATGACGATGCGCGGCGAACGGTGGGAGAAGCGTGAATGTAGTTGGTTTGTGGAAATTTCGAGTGTTTTTTTACTTGAGAGCTGGAGAATGTCATCGATAATGTGTCTGAAGGTTTGATTTTGCGTGCAGCTTACAATCAAAAGAAGCTTGTGAGCGGTGTAGCTCAGCCAAAAAGCCGGGCAAATAGAGCTAAAACTGCTTTTGGCATCCATAAACACAGACCCTGGATTGATATAGTACCATTAGTACTTAGACTACTTTTAATCAGGTTAAAGAGTTCACCTTTTCGAGTTGCCGGGATTAGTGGAAAAGGGAATAAATGAATTCGCCACTCCGAATGGTTAGTTGGATGCTCTTTGTTGCAATACTGGGTTAAGGGTGACAAGTTCTTGTGACTTCAATCAGAACCTTGGAGTTATTTTATGAAATAAAGAGGTGGCATGGAGAGGGTGGTGGGCGATTGAGTTTTGGAATAGTCAAGCGCAAGGGTATATGGAAATAATGAGAGGGCTTTCAGTTTTCATTAATGCTACTTTGTGCTAATAGTTAAAATTGATGACATATGAACAAGAGATTAACTATAGCATATGGTACACATATTGTTCGGAGTGAGTGTTGGTATTTATTTTAAGGCTTCAGGTTTAGGCTGTTGAGTGGCATGATGGTTTGAAGCTTGTGGCTCCATCTTCTGCAGGAAAGTACAGTAGAAGTTAATCATGTTGTTTATCATATAGTTCATGACATTCATGAAGAAGTATGTTCTTGTAGTTTCATTTGTTGGACTTTGTGTCCTCTCATGGTTCTCTTGGAAGTTTTAGTGAGATCGAATTCCTTCAAATGACATAAGCAGGTAAATAATTCCACAATTTTCCTTTTGGAAATTTCTAATTGCAGAAAGAAACCTCACTTGAAGTCACTGAGGAGACTTATATGTGAAACTGTCTGGTCGAATGTGCACATAAGAGAAAAATGTTAAGTCAAATCTGGTCAGATGTCCTTTTCAGTGGGAGGGCCAGAATCTTGCTGACTGACAAGCTTTTTATGTTCATCTAAGTTGTGTGTCTCATATGTGATGACTTGTTTGCGAGGTCTCAGCTTTGGAGGACCATCATGTATGGAGTGGAGCATTTATAGAATGGTCTGAATGGTTGATGTTCTGCATGATTAGTCACCTTTAGATTCTGAGGTCCCTTTGAATCCTTCTAACAATGGTACAGATGGGTCTGGTATGGAAAGTGTTAAGTAATTTCTAAAGTTCTATTGTGATATGCCGAACTCTTGGAGACAAGGCATCCTGGCAAGGGAGTGAAAGCATAAGTTTGGGTCTGGGCTAGCGCATGGATGTAGGCGAGTTTGGGAGGTTTAAGTATCAATCTCCATATCTTGGTTCTCTCGGTCTTTAGTCTCTTCTGGTTTCTTATTCTCTCCATTGGAGCGCAATATTCTACATGGTGCTTTTTGTTTATGTTCTGTAATTCTTATCTAATGTTATAGCATGTGCTTGTAACGTTCTAACAAAGTAAATAGTCACTGAGGACCAGTAATGTAACTGTAAAGAGAGTTATGTTGGTGACGGGAAAGTCATGAAAAGGAGGTTCTGCTTCCAAATGTTTCGGCTCTTGGGCTTTTCTAGACTCAATAAATCGGTCCTCATCATTCATGCTATGTCTTGACTTATGCAGCTGATGCAAATATTCAATCCTTCCGCGAGAAGATGATGAATCAAATGCTTCATCTCGACGTCAATTCACAAATCGGCAGTTGTATGCCGCTTGCTGCCATGCGTATTGGGACCATGATCCACAACATCGAAGTGAACCCAGGGCAAGGCGGGAAACTAGTTCGCGCTGCAGGAACCTGTGCTAAGATCTTGAAAGAGCCCACTTCAAGATATGTCATGGTGAGACTGCCTTCAGGAGCCGAAAAGTTGATTGATACTCGATGCCGAGCTACGATTGGTCAGGTGTCGAACCCTAGCCATGGGAGTCGGAAGCTCAGGAAAGCTGGACAGAGCAGATGGCTGGGCCGGAGGCCGGTTGTTCGGGGTGTGGCGATGAATCCAGTCGATCATCCTCACGGAGGAGGTGAAGGGCGTAGCAAAAGTAGTGGGAGCTATGGGAGGTGTTCGGTGACGCCATGGGGGAAGCCTTGCAAGTCCGGGTACAAGACTGGACCTCTTAAGCGTAGGAGGTAGAATTGTGGTTATCTTTCGCGTCTTTCACACCTGTTGCTTTTCCGAAATGGATGCGGCTACTTTTGTTCCCAGTACTATAACATCAATGTGCTTATCAATTGTTTCTTGTTTAGTTGTCTATTGCAGTCTTCTAATTTTTCGCTGATAATGTTGATTATGTGATTTTGGTACGTGTCTGCTCACTGCTCGAGCCAAGCTGGTTCTGTATGTGCACTGAGATGCGGTTTCACTGCAGATGGCACTAAGAATTTTTTTGCATTCTTTTCCATGCTCCCATTTGAATGCTCTAGCAAAAGTAGAGGTGACAAATGAGCGGGTCGGCCACCACCCTCTTCATATGCAAGAACGCTATTTTCCTCTCCAGAGAAATCCTTGGCCATGCCTAGAACATGAGTACGTAGATGCGTCTCTCCCAACGAAACCCCACTTCTCATCGCCATCCTCCACATCCCTCAGCCAATGCTCCGACCTGAACTCGTACCAATCATTTCCTTACATCTCCTCCAACCTCCCCATAGGGTACGGATGGAACATCACCCTCGTGTCCTTTCTTCACCATCATGTCATCCTCCGAGACGTCGGTAGGCGAAAAAAATTTGTTAGGGACAAATTTATCTCCTATTAATTTTCGTTAAATTTTATTATTAAATTACTTTATTAAATGACATATAACAGTTGATGGATATATCAATTTTGAGTTTTATCCTCCTTTTCTCACAGGTGTACCGGTTTGTGATTTTTTTAGGTATTAATTCAATTTAACGGAAATTAACGAAGGGTAAATTTATCATAAATGTACCGATTTTGAATTTTGGGTGGTCAAAAAATTTGTTTGAGGTAAATTTATCACAGGCGTACCAATTTAGGATTTTTCGTGGTATTAACCCTTATATATAATATAATCGTTCGAATATTCGAAAGATGTTTGAATTTGGAGTCCATAAATCTTATTTTCTCATCTTTAAACCAACCGATGCACATTCATTGCATGGCAACACCATGTCACAATTATGATGAATTGAACTTAATACTGGGTTGCCAATAGATATGCGGCTATACAGATAAAGGGTTTGGGGGATGGAGACGATAGTATCATAAGTGCGGGATTCGATTCCCGTGCTCTACAAGAGGAAGAGTAATAATAAAAAAGTAAGGAGAGTTAAAGATAGGATAGATAAAAAAAAATTAATACATAAGGCAGTGACAAAAATAAAAAACTTAATACATAAAGCATAGAAGTCTCTCTTTTTATTTTCTTTTATTATCCATTTTTTTTTCCTTCCTCAACTGCCACTTTTTTTCCCTTCAAATTCCAGTTAAGCTGTGTTCAAAATAGAAAAATTCCAGTTAAGTCTTGTCTGGACGATTGAAGGCGACCCCTTAGCCTCCAAGACTCGGTCAGTGGATTTCCGACCCGATAGCAATTGATGGATAATATACTATTCTGATGTCGGTACCTACGTAAACAAACTCTAAAATGCAATAACAAATAAAGGCCAAAATCCATAAAAAAAAAACCACGGATAATACCAAAAATCCTAAATTTGTACCCGCGTGACCCATTAATCCTCCGTCAAAGTTCTGTCAATGAGATTCGTTAAAAAAAAAAAAGTAGACGTGGATGCAATATTGACATAGCGTCCACCTGGCTTAGAAAAAGCCATCAAAAATCCTAAATTATGTTCACTGTGACACATTTACTCAAAACTTTTTTATAACATTAAAAACCTCAAACTATGCTCGCTATAACATACTTGTACTTATACGACACATTAACCTTCTGTCAAGGCTTCATCAAATGATTTTTCAATCAAAACAACGCCTAGGTAGATTTTTAACGGTTGTAACCGTGGGGATAGTTTGGGGTTTGGTGACTTTTACCCAAATAAAAACGACGCTGTTTTAGCTAAAAAAATCATCTGATAGAAGCTCGATGAATATGTCGTAGTGGGTATAGTTTACAACTTTTGATGCTATAAAAAAAAAAGTTTTAGATAAACGTATGATAATAGATATTATCTGAGATTTTCCGTGACTGTTTTTTTTTTTTCCTTTGTTTTTCCCTCCTCGTTTGCCACTTCGTTTCCCTTCGACAACATCCAGTCGAGCCCTATCTGGACGCACGAACGCGACTCCTCGGCCTCCAAAGACTCGGTCCAACTGGATTTGCTGCCGATCCGAGACGAACACATTCGAAAGTGACATAGATATATAATAGCACCCGATGCATAAATTTAATACTATGTTTCGATGTCGGCCCCCGTATGAGCAAATCCCTAAAATTGTAATACCAAAAATGGAATTTTTTTTTTTTTGCAATTTCTTTCGAATGGAGAGATCGTGCGATCAACATGGCAAGATCGCGTAAAGCAGCCGAAAAAAAGAAATAAATTATCAAAAAGAAAGAAGGATATCACGTCTTCATGACGTCACACCCATCCTAGCTGTGTTGAGTTTACCGACATGGACGCGAATCGTGGGATCACGTGGCTTTTGTCCGACATCGATTGTCCGATTGGCCACCTTTTCATTGGCGCTCGAATATCGAATGCAAACTTCATCCTCACTCGAATCGAAACGATCAAAAAGAAAACCCGCCTTGGCTCTAATTGCCCATTCCACAAGTTATAATGAGTCAGGCGCAACGCGCAAGTGATTCTACTTTATTGTTATTCGCGATGAACATATTAGTACGAATAGTATAAATATCATAATTTTCGCATGATACTCGCTCACATGTCTTCATCGTTTTTTTTTTTCAGTCCTGTGAGTGCAATGAGTTTTAAAAATCGTGTACATGACTACTGTCGACGATTTCTCTTACCGGAAAACCCGACGTGGCGTTACTTTGATTTTATAAATCGATCGACATGGCTTAGACGGAGAATCCTAATCAACAAAAGAGTGCAGAAATGACATTGTTCTTTCCCCCCGAATTGACGAATTGGGGATTAATAGCTTCGATTGAAATCCCGACCCCAATTGGCCGGTCACGAACCGATCAGAGAACCAAAAGTATTGTAGGAACTTTAATCCTAAGCCATGCGGGTCGTTTTGCGTTCTTTCATTCGATATCTTATTTTGTCATTTTTGCGATAATCAAATCCGCTCAAATGGGTAATCAAATTTCGGAAAAATCGCGAACTCGATAGCCACGGCGCTACCCAATAACCCCGATCCTAGCGACATATTTGAACTTACTAAGAAATTAAAAAAACAAAATAAAATCCCAAACCATGCAACTCATAAAATGAAATATAAGCTAGGAAGTAAGCAAATATCTATTCTCAAATATTAGGACAAGGGAGATTCACCCTCCATATAAATATGGCCAAAAACTTCATTGTCATGTACGAGAAATTTTGGTTTGTCATCAAGCAAAGTCAAGGTCAACGGGCCGTCCCCACGCTCTAGCTGTAGAGTAAAATCCACCCATGATTGGCCTCACGAATCGTGTTGAGCCAAACGATGGCCACATCTTTGGTGCATATGTTCTAAGGCATGCTGAGCTCTTTCTTGACCCTCCATCATTTTAATCCGAAGAGGATTCCACTTCCTTATCGATAAGAGCCTTCCGATGCTCAAGTCAATAAGAACTCGCGATTTCGCCGCGAAAATAAAGGGAGGAGATGTCCGTGGATTAGCGAGTTTTTCTCATCTCGTAATTATTACAGTTATTATTTTCATTCGAGAATGCGCCATTTTCCTCATCAGAATAGATATTCCTGTTAATTTAATTACACTTACTTTTTTTGTGTAGAAGATTTGACGACGTTGTCATATATTCTGATGAAGTAAATTTCGATCTACTATTATTTAGTAACTATTTTCACGCGGTCAGTGACTTTTTCATTGGAGAAGTATGGGAGCGACGAGAGGAAGTAATTTTTCGTCGTCGCCGAAAACTTTTTATACCATGAAAATCAGTATTTTAGCTTTTAATGTTTTTGTTATTTGGTTAGTGAGTTTGTTTTAGAAAAGGGTCATTTTCAACTTATCCCCAGTGGGTAAATTTCTCAAGGTTGACAGCAAATTTCCACAAAAAAAAGTGCTTGACTATTTCACATAACTAGCATTTTTTTTCCCTCCAAAATGTAAGGATTTCCATTATGATTGGTAACTTGTCCATGCGGCTTGGAAGCTTTCATGCGAGAAAATAACTACCGGCACGTGTTTATGCCGAATCGGTAACTTTTTTGATAACGAGAGGCGTACGCGCACCCACACAAGGATAGAAAGTTAATAATTTCTATCAAATTATATCGACTTTCTTCGGTGTTCTAGTAAATTTCGACGTGCTGTTGGGAGAGTATAAATTATCAGACGTATAGGACGAGATAATCATTATAATATTATTATTTAAATGTATATTACAAAAAAAAAAAAATAATAACAGCATCCTGCCACTTGAATTTCGTACTTTCGGAGTCAACCCCCCAATTATCAATTCGTTCGACCCAAATTGCAAGCAATGAAAACCGACACGCAACTCGACCCGTACATTTCCTTCGGGGCCCCAGTTCGGCAACTCGAATTATATTAGGTGATAATAATCGGGAAATCTCCGACCAAAAAAAAAAAAAATTCGGGAAGCCGGCGATTCGTGTTCACGTGTAAAATTCGGATTACAGCTACATATCATATGGTCCCGTTGAAACGTATTTCGTTATTCGTTCGGGACACGCTAAGAGATGATTTAAATTGAAGCTCGGGCCGAGTCGCGTGGCTTTTACTCGATTGAGTATGGGTGTCGAGTAGTACCGGTTAATGTCGAGAACCATAGGCCTCGAATGAAATACTACGTGACCGTCCCTTTGATCAATTCGTCGCTCTATGAAACCTCGATCGGGGGGGGCGCGAGTCACACGGGTACAATAATCAGTGTCCCGAAAATACTCTTTGAAAAAATTTAGTATGAAATAGCTTGATTTTCAAAATATTGATTGTATATCACACCACAAGATAGAGGTGAGTATTGTTCGGAAACCACCCACTAAGAACCAATTTCAAAAAATTGGAACTAGGAGTCACCCGATGGTTCTATGGACCCATCCAGAAATTGGACCAAATTGGCTGTTCGGTTCCCGGGACTGGTCCTGAATCTCTACAAAATTACATTCATCAATTAATATACGGTGAGCCTAATTTCTAAGTGGATATTTCCTTGCAAGGGAAAAGATGAGAATAATAAAGAAATCCGCACGAGGGCCTTGCTTATCAAACACGAAATGATACGGTGATTTTATGATTAATGCTTCCATTTGGATATTTGGTTCCATCTCTTGCTTATCATTTGACACGAAAACGATACTATAATTTTGAGATGAATGCTCCAATTTTTTTTTTTTAACTTGAGTGAGCGGCTCCGCATCTAAAACCGAGAATCAAATCGGTCCCGTAAAAATCATCGGTTCGGTTCGATGTCGGGAGATTCCCTGATTTCTTTCTTTTGCGCGGCCCTACCACTAGAGGTGGCCATGGTTCGGAACCGGCGGTTCCGGTTCGTGGCCAAGTGGAACCCGTGAACCGCACGGCTTCGGGCCGGTTCCGATTTTTTTTTTTTCTGTTTTTTTTTCTTTTCCTTTTCCTTTTCTTTTTTTTTCTTCCTCCGCGGCCGGCCATAGCAGAAGGCAAAGGAGGTCGCCCGCCTCGGTGAGGCGGCCCTCGCGGCGTCGGGCGAGGCGCCGCCTCGCCCACCCAGAATGCGGGGTTGTGTCATGACAGCCTTTCGCTCATGCCTTTTTTTTTTTTTTTTAGTTTTTATTTATTTATTTTTTTCAGAACGCCCGGAACCGCGGTTCCGGGGCCGGTTCATTTTTTCCTGAACCTCCGGATGCCACGGGCCGGTTCCGGCTCAACCGCTGGCCCGGTCAACGGGCCGGGCTTGGGTTTGACCGGGCCGGTTCCGGGCCAAAACCGGCCCGTGGCCACCTCTACCTACCACGAGAGTGGGGCGGCACATTAAAAAAAAAACCGCGAGATCTTTTGCAAGTTAGATGGTCTAATCATCCATCGCGACACGCGTTTACTTAAATAAAAAATCTAATCAGAAAAACGATAAACAAAATTTTTTTTAAAAAAAAAAGGCCAGCCCGTACGTATCATTTCAATAACGAAAAATTGCCGCGTCTTTCCGCTTTATATTTATATAAATCAACGGCCATCCCTGAATCAACGTGCGCTCGCTCCGCTCCTCTCTGTCTCCTCCTCCTTTCTCCGCTTCTCCGTCTCCCTCGCGCGTCTCTGTGGCGGCCATTCTCTCTCTCTTCTTTCTCTCTCCATCTCCATGCTTCTCGCTCCGATCCCTCCCTCCCTCTCCCACCATCTTCGTCTCGTCTCTGGCTCTCGCTTCTTCTTCCTCCATTCTTTGAATGCGAATCGGCAAATGACCTGAGGGGATTCTCCCTGCTCTCGCTTCCCTCTTTCGCTCGATGTCGAGAGCCTTCTCCTAGCTCTCGATTCGTCGAGCTCCCCTCCTCCTCCCCCCCATTCCGATTCCGTCCCCCCGCGCCCGCCTCCGCTGCCGCCGGTTCGGTTCGGTGCGGTGCGGTGCCGGTCGGCCCGCGCGCCATTGCCGGGTTTCCCGGTCGCCGGGGCTCCTCTTCGCTCTTCCTCCGGGATTCCCGCCTTCCGGATGCACGCCGGGTTCGTCATGCGTCGCGCGATTCGCTAGGCGGTGCGTTTCGTGCGGAATCGAGGTGTTCCCGATGATTCCTGGTCGTTAATCGATTCGAGGGAACCTTTTTCTTCTTTTTGTTTGGAGGCGAAATCTGGGGTTGGAATTGAAGGAGTAGAGTTTGGGATTGGAGGAAGGAGGAGGTGGGATAAAGGGAATGGATTTGGCTGCGCAGCTGAAGCGCGGGATATCGCGCCAGTTCTCGACGGGCTCCATGAAGCGGACCTTCAGCCGGCAATTCACGCGGCAGTCGTCGCTGGACCCGAGGCGGAACAACATGAGGTTCAGCTTCGGGAGGCAGTCGTCGCTCGATCCGATACGGCGGAGCCCCGACCAGGACGACGCGCTCGCGGTGCCGGAGAACCTGGACTCGACCATGCAGCTCCTGTTCATGGCGTGCCGAGGGGACGTGAGGGGGGTGGAGGACCTGCTGAACGAAGGGATCGACGTGAACAGCATCGATTTGGACGGGAGGACCGGGCTGCACATCGCGGCGTGCGAGGGGCACGTCGAAGTTGTCAAGCTTCTGCTGAGTAGGAGGGCCAACATTGATGCCCGTGACCGGTGGGGGAGTACGGTAAATTCCCCCTTCTCGAACTGTAGCTCGGCTTGTGTTTGGTGGTCTTTATTTGGTTAATTCGGTTGATGGTTTCCCGTTCCCTGTTGGCTTTTCGTTTGCTTTGTTCCCGAGTTTGGCTGTTCATGTTATTACTCGAGCGAGAATTCATCCCGTTATTCTTCATCTTTCACTTTGCCAGTCAACTGCACGTTCTTAAGTGTTATCGTTTGAAAACGGAAACTAGAGGCCAGAGCAGTGGTCCGATGTTTCACCTTCACTATATAATTTTGAGGTGAATGGAAAGATGCCATTGGGATGATGTAAAGATTGACTGAAAAGTGCCTCATTATTGCTTCAAGGGGGAGGTAAAACGCATATGGTTCTAAGCAAGATGACGTTTTTTCAACTTTGTCTGTGCATTTTTTGTACTCTATAAGGATAATATGGCTGAGGAAATTAATGGTTTGGGAAGTCTTTATGTCACAGATTTGTCTGTACAGTACAGAAATATGCCAACACGAAGCATTAACTGGGAGATGCTCTTTCTTTGCTTAATTTTGAATAAGATACTGCCTATCATAATGCTGGTTTAAATGTAGTCGAACTTTTATGTTGGGATTTATACTAATCTGTCTCCAGCTAAGTCCTAATTGAGGATGTTTTCATCTCAACAGGCAGCTGCTGATGCAAAATACTACGGAAATCTGGAAGTATACAACATTCTGAAAGCTCGTGGAGCCAAAGTCCCTGTATGATTAATCTATTATCCTATTTGATCACTGGAGGTCTCTACCACGGAAAATGCTAACATAGAGCTTTATCCTGTGTTTCCAGAAAACAAGAAGGACACCCATGACTGTTGCCAACCCTCGGGAAGTTCCAGAATATGAGCTCAATCCTTTGGAACTTCAGGTTCGGAAGGGCGACGGTGTTTCAAAGGCATGTTTCTCTTGCTCACCATAGTTGATGGGTGACCTTTAAAAGGCTCCATTCCTCAAAAACCTATGCGCATTTGATTATATTCAAAATATCAGTTATATTTGCCGAAGATACGTAAAATTGAATCATATTCTGTCGAAGTTACATAATCTTGTTACTCTCATTTTATACATTCTAAGTACTAATATTTTTCTGTCTGAAAAAATATATTCCAACATAAGGTGCAACTTAGTTGTAGCTTATGTATTAGACATTTTATTTTATCTGTATCAACTTTTGTATAACTAAATAGGCCTGTCTTATTCAAACTACATTCCCAAATTATCTTGGGTGAACCTTAAACAGCTCCATTTCTTAAAAGCCTATGAGCATTTGATTATATTCAAAATATCAGTTATATTTGCCGAAGATATGTAAAATTGAATCATATTCTGTCGAAGTTACATAATCTTGTTACTCTCATTTTATACATTCTAAGTACTAATATTTTTCTGTCTGAAAAAATATATTCCGACATAAGGTGCAACTTAGTTGTAGCTTATGTATTAGACATTTTATTTTATCTGTATCAACTTTTGTATAACTAAATAGGCCTGTATTATTCAAACTACATTCCCAAATTATCATTTCCCTATCACTATTGTTCCACAATTTTTAAAAGGAATGTTCTGCATTCCTGTTTTAGTTTAGATACCAGAGCTATCCATGATATGTAACCTAGGTAACTTCAGAAATCTTATGTATTTTACTCGGTTTGGGAAGCTTTTCAATGCAATTATATGAGTCTACTTTCTCCCACTATTATTTTGGCTGGCTCAGGTCCATTTACCTATATATACTAATCTTGCTTAGAAAATGATGTGGATGCATGCGACTAAGATTATTGGTAATCTTCCGAGTGATCTTAGGTTAGGACAAATTGAAAATAAATTTGAGATGGTGTTCTGAGTTCTGAGTGCTCACTTCTATAAATTATTGAAAATCCTATGACCTTTTTGCATACTTGAGTATTACCTTTACCAGGCTTAACCTGCTCGACATCTCTCAAGTGAATTTATGTTGGTTGAAATTTTGGTTATTCATGTACTTGTTTTTTGTTTTTCCTTTTAAACAGGGAACATATCAAGTAGCTAAATGGAATGGTACAAAGGTGGCTGTTAAGATACTGGATAGGGACAGTTACTCAGACGCGGAGACGATGTAAGTTCCTACATTGTTGTCTGCACTTTGTTATAACATAAAACTTAAATGACATGCATTTGTTCACGTTGTTTGGAATGGAATTTGCTATTTTAATGTCCTCTTATGTACTAGCAAGTACCTCATTGTCGCTTTATTTGTGCCTTTCTCCACTGTTTTACCACATTAATATCTTTCGAAGCTAATATCTGCTTATGGCCATCTGATCATTATGCCTAAAAGGGTAATTCAGATGGTTCATTTTCTCCCCCAGTTCATGGCAGTCTTTCGGGCATCTGTTTGGTGCATCATCGAATTGCATGTTAATGGGCACAACCTGGATAGGAGCAGGAAGACATTGTCTTGACCTAGCTTTGAAATCATAAAGCTTTAGTATTGAAATTGTTCATCTATCAGGAATTAAAGGAGTCATATCTAATGAAATTTATTAATAAACTAATCTCTGCTCTTCCTTCTCTTAGAACGCAAGGCCACTATTGTTAGTCCCAGCCACGGAAATCCGTTATATTAGAATAGAGAACATCTTGATTCTACGTTGCTGGACCTTTTTCACTTGATTCGTTTTTTTATGTAACCGAATTCCGTATAGTTCACAAGAGGTTTATTCACTTTTACAACTTACAGCATCATTCTCTGTGCCTAGAGGCACATTGCATTCTTAAACTTATGTTATATAATTCCATAGTGACTGGAAAACGCCTTCAATGAACTTTATATTTTTTTTATGAGCAGAAATGCTTTCAAGCACGAGTTAGAGTTACTAGAAAAAGTGAGACATCCGAATGTGGTTCAGTTTGTTGGAGCTGTCACCCAAAACATGCCCTTGATGATTGTTTTGGAGTACCATCCAAAAGTGAGTATCTCTCTCTCTAAGTGCGCGCGCGCACGCGTTCATGTTTGTTCGGGCATTTGTTCATGTGCTGGCTGTGCGTGTCTTCTTTGTATTAATTTATGTGTTTCTAATTCCTTAGTGTTCTGGAGGAGTTGGGAGGGAATGTCAGGACTTGAGTGTCGTGAGTGAAAGAAAAAAATTTCTCCTGCCTAAAGTTCATAATGGAACGGCTTGCATCCATGTTCTAAGATAGGTGACAGTTGTGTAATGTTATTAAATCTGGGATACTATTAAGAGTACAAAGAGAAAACCAAAACTTGTTTTTGCTTAGGCTCTCTTGACTGGGGAGACCGCTCAAAGTGGTACTGTGGAGAGGTCCTTATCTAAAACACTGGAACTGAAAAAAATAGAAGGTTTGTAGATTTGGGTAATCCTCACGACTAGAGCAGGGAAATCAGTTATTCCATGGGTTAATGTCCGTTATGACTAGTCCTCTTTTATATCATGGGAATGGTAGACTATTGTGTCGCTCAAATGATGGATGTCCTCCTATGCAGGAAAAGGTTGTTCTCAGACGTAGATTCCTTTAATCCGTAACTTTCTTCATGTGTTTTGATCCTTTAAAAATCAGAGACTTTGAATTGGAGCCTGTTTATTAATGTCAGCAAAATCTTTTTTTTTTGCTCTCTTTTTTTATCCTAGTAGTACTTGTATGGATTTCATAAATTCCCTCCTTTAATTTTTTTGAAGAGTACAAGAAAGCTATTTTGGTCAGGACGGTTCTCTTTCTTGCCTAATGGCTATAATGCATATTGTTATTGGTGTTTCAGGGTGATCTTGGAAGCTATCTTCAGAAGAAAGGGCGTCTCTCTCCATCTAAAGCTCTACGGTTTGCTCTTGATATTGCAAGGTACATGCACTAAAGCTAATAGCATCTGCATTTGAGGTTTCTGGCAATATTATAATTTTCTCTTTAATTGTAGTACATTGTATCTGATTGCCATATTCTAAACTTTTCTTTGTTGATCCCGTAATCTCAGGGGTATGAATTATCTTCACGAATGTAAACCAGATCCCATCATCCATTGTGACTTAAAGCCTAAGTAAGACAACTAAATGCTGGAGCTGATTTAATATACTATTGCAAACTGGATATCAATTATGTTTTTCCAGATCTCTTTAATATCTGAAATATTGATAAGGTGCCAGAAATATCTTGCTGGATAGTGGGGGTCAGTTAAAGATTTCTGGATTTGGTTTGATAAGTTTGGCAAGAGTATCCCCTGATCAAGCAAAACTTGCACACCCTGGGACTCAAGCTGAACTGTCGCGTAAGTTGTCAAAAGTTCTGGAAGTTAATCTTATTAGATCTCTATCTTTTTTCACTGTGCTCAGACATATAAACCTCAAATAACAATGGCAAAGTACAAATTCAGGCCTTCCTTTTTGGTCTCTGTATAATTGTTAGAAGTTTGATTGGATAAATTGAAAGAATTGACAGCTTGATACAGAAAACAAATATTGTTTCATTGATGTAGCTGCTACTAAATTTTGTGCTGAAATATCTAGCATCCTCATGGCAATACAATTTTGGTTGTCAATGAGCTTTTGCATGAATAGTCAAAATTTAGTCCAAAGAACGAAATATCTTTGGTAGGAGTCCCTAAGCACAAAATCATTTTACATCCATGTGAACACTAGATAGGAAAGATATCCTTCTCGCTAAACAAGCTACAAATTTCACTTATAGGATCCAAGATAGATAAACTCCTGGAAATTCTCAGTTTTCAACATCTTTCCCCAAAACGCAGTCCTTTCGCGGATGGCAGAAATTTAGTCCTCTTGTGATTATATTACCATTCTACATACCAAGTTCTCCTTTCAATAGAATTGGCATCATCTAATTTTAAGCAATCAGATTAATTATTCCGATGCAACTCTTCATCAAGCTTTACTCATGGTATCCATCCTATGCAGGTTTATATGTGGCACCTGAGGTTTATAATGATGAAATATTTGATAGAAGTGTGGATGCCTTTTCCTTTGGTCTCATTCTTTATGAGGTAATGGACTTTTATTCAGGATAAAATCAAACACATCCATGTGTTCAGTGTCTTCGATTCAGTTTAACATGTCCAAGAGCCCTGTTACAATTCTTGCCAAAATTGACACTGTTGGTTTGCCAGACAAACTTGTTTTCACCTCTGTTACTCAAGCATGATATTTGTTTGATTTAGTGAGTTAATTATGTGTGCATATGGTGCTTGACATTTGCTTCAGATTTATATGATGATGAATATCGGTCACCACCACTGAAATGTTAACCACCTGCTTTCACATTGGCATAGATGATTGAAGGGGTTCAGCCTTTCTCTCCCAGTTCTCCAGAAGAGGCAGCCAAAATGATATGTTTGGAAGGAAAACGACCGCCTTTCAAGATCAAAGCTAAATACTACCCTCCTGAGTTGAAAGAGTAAGTACATTACAAAATGAGGCTGACATATTTTTGCTGTCGGATTGTACTGCCTTTCTTTTTCCTTTTGACCTCGCTTACTCTTGATTTAGTGAAAGGGCTGTAACTATGACTGCTACTTTTCGTTGTAAGGAATGATGATCGATCTGTGATGACTGATAATCATGACCTTTTCTTCCCTAGAGCACAGATGATTTCTTGATGGTCGCTAACTCTCAAGCATGCTGTTGCATGGGCATATCTTGGAAATGTGCAGGTTGATAGAGGAATGCTGGGATCCAAAATCTGTCATGAGGCCAACTTTTTCTGAAATTATTGTACGTTTGGACAAGATAGTTGCAAATTGTTCCAAGCAGGGCTGGTGGAAGGATACGTTCAAGCTTCCTTGGTATGCTTCGCGTCCTTTTTATCTTCAATTACTAAGATTTTATTTGTCTAAATGGCATGATGGGTAGAGAGGGCGACAGCGGTATTGATGTGTCTGGAAATGAAGAAGGTAAGAACATGTGACGCGTGATAAAAGTACATGTAGTGAGTATAACAACAGATGACAGCCACTCATTCGATTGCAACTAAGTAGTTGCGACCGTTGCAACTGGGCGACAGCCAAGTATTTTGTTTTGAAAGATACAGGTAAACAAGCCGCGACGGTGCCCGACTCCTATGTTTGGCAGGATCAGTCGCAGGAATTTACCCAAAAACTTATTGAGAATACCAACAAGTGAAAAAATTTATTATAAGGCAAGCTGGCACGAGACCATCGTTGCATCGGAACACGACATGACTGCCATCATTTGTTCTGGAGAGATCAGGCTTCTATTGCACAAAATACTTCAATCAAAGTTAAATCATATTCTTTGAACTATATGTAGGAAATGAGAGGAAGCACTCTATGCTACTGGATAAGGAAGCAAACAATGCTCGAGTCATTTTCGCGTTCAGTTGTGGGGCTACCCCGTTGGAAATATGTAATAATGTCTATGTAAGAGACCTCTGGGCGAAAATGTAATAAGCTTTAGTTTTTGTTCTTCTATTTTCAGCTCCATTATTATGTGTATGTATAATATGTGAAAGATTTTTATGATAGTTCAGTAGTTTCCATACTAGTATATCACACGAGGCGAAAGTTACCGAGACATCCAACAATTATGGGATCGAACACGATTAGATAAAATGTAGATCCTTGATTAAGTCCAGGCGCAATGACATTGCAACTGCTTGAATTTTGGTCCCTTGTATAATCGCATACTCTAACATTTTTTTTATTTGAAATAAGGATGAATGTGAGGCCTCTGTTAAAATTGTAGATGGAAAATACCAATTTGGGCACTATTGCCGTTAGATGGCATTGATTATCCATATCGGCATCTAATGTTATCTTTTGAGATAATGCCATATTAAGCAAAGACATATTAAATGGCTAAAATTGTTCAAGTTGGCACTGTCTCTCTTCTCATCACCCAACACTCGAAGGGGCGCAAACTTTTGCTCTGCAATTGAACCACGCTACCAATTCATATCGTCAAGTGTCCTCAATATCAATCAATCGGCATATACCAAATGTTGTTCGAGAATCAAAACAGTAACAACCACAGATGTTCCGCATCAACAAGTAACGTCCTCCGACGAGTCGTCGCGCGGGGGCACGCGAGATTTTTTGCCTGGACCGGATCTAAGGATCGTTCGTAATCAATCTCTGCCGTTGAAACTTTTGTGGGGAATTCGTCTGGGACCCACGTGATGAAAAGGATACTTTCCCCTTTCCAGCACGCGGCGCAATCACAGCACTTGAAAAATGAATCCCACACGTGGACGGACCGTCGAGCGTCAAATGGGTCAACGATCTCCGTGGGACCCGCCGGCCCGGGCTCCTTTGACCCTCCTCAGTCTTTGACCGATCTGACCGGATCGGACGGCTCCCGTAGCTTCATTTTCGTGGACCTCCGATGCACCGTATAATAACTCTGCTAATCCCTCCTTTAAACCTCTCTCTCTCTCTCTCCCGTTTCTCCTCCCGCAAGTTTCGACAGAGACCTAGCTCTCGCTAGCTCTCTTTCTCGCTCGCGGTCACTCCCGCTGGCGACCAAATTGATTCCGGTGAGTGTGTTTCATCGCCTTCCACATCTCTCTCTCTCTCTCTCTTTCTATATTTCGACAGCTTAGCTCTTGTGATCGATGGAAATGGCGGCGCCTTTGATCCTGTACTTGGAATTCGCGCGATGGGCCGTCGTTCTTCGTTCCGTCCGGTTGGTTTTGGTCGTGCCCCGATCGCCTCGATAGCGTGTGGTGCCGGTCGGCAAGCTCGAGCTGTTAATTTCGACATGCCGTATCAACGAGGTCGTCTTCGTTCGCTTGGGGCGGCGGCTGCTGCGGCGGCGGCGGCGGATCGTTTTTCTTTTTCCTTTTTGTGTTTGTGTTTTTTACATGTTTTGGAAAGGATTTTGACAAGGTTGATTTGGTTTATATGTACGTGTTCGTCGGGGGAGGATTCATTGGTTTTCGTTTCTATCGAAAGTTGTTGTTTTTGTTCTCGGATTCAACGTGCTTTTTTGGTGTTAAAAAAAATAAATGCACTGGACTTCAAATTTTACGCGAGTTCGTTCTGAGAATTCCCTTCTTGGGCTGTGGCACTCTTCCGGTCTGTGGGTTTTGCTATGTGTGAGATATATATGTACAGTTGAGGTGTCTACATGTGGTCATACTACAGTGTACTACTTCCATGGTGCTTATTATTCCTGATTGCGGTGTCCTGAATTGACAAGGCCCTCCTTCTAATTGTTCCCTCCGTGGTTGTTGTTCTCAGCGTGGTTCTATGAAAAGTAACCCTTTTGAGATATACCGGGCGCTTGGTGAGAAATTGGATGTACTTCTCTTCTTGAGGAGACCTTCCTGTGAGGATGGCATCTAGAGCACTTGTCAGGAGGAAGAGCGTCATCTCAGATTACTTGCATTCCTCAGTTCGCTCGGTTCAATATCTCCAATGTCTTGGGCATGAGCATGCTCCTCTCTACAGAGATCTGCATGGTTACAGCAACATTGCTGAACTTCCATCTGCAGATGTAGACAGAAAAAGTAATAGCACGGCTCTCTTGATTGCAAAAGAGAAACTGCTTAGCAATCAAGGATTTGGACATTTTGGGGGGATATGTGGAAATGCTGGGTATGTTCGAGGAAATGTACGACAAGAACTCATGCATCCCTTGGGTCTGAGGTGGATGTTGCACTCCACTTGCCATGCTTCCACTGCTGCTGCGAAGCAGCAGGAGCTGGGTAGTGACGATGAAGGCAATGAAGATTTAGTTGCTAAAAGGAGGAAGGAAGCATCTGCAGAAGATTGTGATGAAGCTGTTGCTGATCTAAGTTCTGCCAAAGCAAAAGCAAAAGCTAAAAAGTTGCAAGAGTCACAAAGAGCAGCCCAGTCCATCCTGCAAAGGGTATGGGTCAGTCTCCTGGGGATCGGTCCTGCTTTGAGAGCCGTGGCTTCCATGAGCAGGTTAGCATCTGTTTCCTAGTTTTTGAAATAGTTTGGTCCGTAGACAGAATTTCTTACTCACATCTTCTTGCTGTATTTGTGATTTCTCCGGCAGAGAGGATTGGGCCAAGAAACTTTTGCATTGGAAAGCAGAATTTGTGTCGACATTGCAACATTACTGGTTGGGGACGAAGTTATTGTGGGCAGATGTGAGGATTAGTTCTAGATTGCTTTTAAAACTTGCAGATGGTAAGAGTCTATCAAGAAGGGAGAGGCAGCAGCTAACCCGTACAACAGCCGATATTTTTAGGCTAGTTCCTTTTGCGGTGTTCATAATCGTTCCATTCATGGAATTTTTGCTGCCGGTATTTCTCAAGTTGTTCCCCAATATGTTGCCCTCAACATTTCAAGACAAGATGAAAGAGCAGGTATATATAAAGCAGTCCGTCCTACATAATGCTTTGACCCTTTTCATGTTCTATTCATCTGTATTTCTCTGTTCAAACTTTGGTATTAAGGTTCCTCGAGGAGTCGGCTTCATATAATATGAACTTCTGTCGGTGAAATAGAACCTATTAAAGGCTGACTTATTTTCCCAATTTCAAAATTCCACTTCTGTTTGGGAACCTAAATGGGTATTCCTGCATAATGCGGAACCTTCCAATGCATGTACCTCTTGCGTCTTCTATTGCTACTATGTCCATCAATTTTCTTTGCTAGAAAGGAGTTTTCCCTGTTTGAAAATATCATACGCTGCTTTACGCTGTGCTTCTTGTTTCCCTGCTCATCTAAATTCGTGTTAAGATGATTGATGTGAATGATAATGTATAAAATTGCTATATTGCGGGAATATGCTGTCAAATAGTCTTTGCATATAAATAGAGAATGCCTGCTGCATATATTGCCCATGTTTCTTACACTTTATTGAGTTTTAGTAGGTTGCCTATGGACATGATGATTTTGACACAGTTATGGTGCACTCATTCATATTTAGTTTGGATATTGTTGATTTGAAATAGATTTCATTTTTTCATTGAAACTCATTCATGTGCAGGAAGCACTAAAACGGAGGTTAAATGCGAGAATTGAATATGCCAAGTTTCTGCAAGACACAGTCAAAGAAATGGCTAAAGAAGTTCAAAACTCAAGAAGTGGTGAATTAAAGCAAACTGCGGAAGATCTTGATGAGTTTCTCAATCGGGTAGGGTTGAGTTACAAATTCTCAAGCCTTTGTTCATGTTATTGGCCTCTGATTTTAATATCTGACCATTATATGTTGATACTCAGGTTAGAACAGGTTCCCAAGTGAATAATGAAGAAATTTTGAGTTTTGCCAAGTTATTCAATGATGAGCTTACTCTAGATAATATCAGTAGGTAGGCCTTGCTTAGAGTTGATCTCTTGCTCCTTTATTTCTGAACTCTTTGCTTGGATTAGCTCTGATGCCATTTTTTTTTTCTGTCGGTTCATCTCACTTCTTTCAGACCTAGACTAGTAAACATGTGCAAATATATGGGAATCAGCCCATTTGGAACAGATGCATATTTACGCTACATGCTTCGTAAGCGGCTTCGGAGGTCAGGAATATTGTCCCTAAATTAAATTTCTTCCATGTTTTAATGTGGTGGTATTTTAGACTTTTGGAGTATCCTCTTGGGAGTCTTGTAGGGATAATCAGTTATACATTCTTCATTTTGCTATAGTGGAAAAGTTCATTCTCATATTCTAGTTTTGTTGGAAATGCTAGAAATAGTCTTTATGCGTACATTATTTCTCTTGATGGTGCTTTTGTTGCTCAATGAACTAGTTGACTGATGTTTTTTATATGCGTCTTGTGCAATCTACACGCTTTTCTTTATGTAAATCTTTCAAATACTCTAATTGTCATACTAATTTCTTTTTCTAACCTATTGCCGATGGGTTCCTTTAGTCTTAACGTCTTCAGCAAATTAGGGACTAAACTAGCTATTGTGAGGACAGAGTTAATTAATTGGGACTTCTCCCCTGTTAGTTCCTCCTTGAGCTTTGTACAAATAGTAAACTGCTTCACGGTTGTATGGAGCTAGATTTTTTCTTTTCAAATTGAATTTAATTGTGGCTTGATTGGTAGAAATGATGGAGACTTGGATGGCATAGATCACTTTTTCCTTATTTGAGTGATGATCCAATGCAATAGGCAACTGAATAGTACAGCTAGTCTGTGTCGTGAATATTGATGAAATGCGGCAAACTACAGTTTTCTGTCACTCAGTATCTTCTTTAACTTAAGCTTCAACAGTCTGTTTAACTAGGTCTCTTTTAACAAGTAATCAATTTATTTGAAGCCCCACAATGGATAATTATCTTCTCTTTGAACTTGACAAGAAATGGCTCAGATACTCAGTCAGGTTGAATAATATGCGTCCTAGCAAAGAAGCAGGGCCATTCTCCTCTTCATCGGCCAGCTAAACTATTTTTCTATCGTTTTTGGTTTATATTTAGCCCAGAAACTTCAAGCTCACTAGCAAACATACTGCTTTGAACACTTCTTCTGTTTAAATGCTACCGATTTGATCAAAATGTTTTACTAGTGCAGAGCCTGTGACATAGATCGAGTAAATGTATTTAGGACTCATGATGGCACATTTAATTAAGCAAAGTCCTATGTGTAATGGTTGCTGCACATCTTGCTTTATCAACTTTGGACAGGATCCTTCTCATTTCAGACTTTTTCTTGAATATCTCTACTGATCTTCATTAATTGATTTTTGTTTGTCAAAAGCGGTTGGAATCCGGAACAGCATATTTCGTCATCTATAAACTTAAATGTTCTTGAAAAAATTCAGATCAATCTTACTTTATTCTCGTTTGCTTTGAGAATGTTATGCCATGTGAGTCTCCTAAATCAAATTATTTATGCTCCGTTCTTTTGTCTGGTGATAAGAACTGCTCTTTGTGCGCAAATTAGAAATGGAGATTATTTTTTTTATGGCTGAACCTCACATTTCTTCTGGTATGACTCCAGCATTAAAGAAGATGATAAACTAATTCAAGCTGAGGGGTTGGAGTCCCTCTCGGAGGAGGAGCTTCGCGAAGATTGTAGGGAAAGAGGCATGCTTGGATTACGTTCTGTTGAAGAAATGCGCCAACAGGTTCTTTTTCTCCCCTTAATCTATTGTTCTCTTGAGGAAGACGGCCTTCCCCTCTTACCTATGCATGCATAGGTTTTATCTTGTGTGGTCGTCAACCTATATTCTTTATGAAAAATAGGTTTTATCTCTCTCTCTCTCTCTACATCCATAAGTTAATATTTTACAGAAATATAGAAAGTCGTTTCCTTTATTGAGTTTGGTGATCCACAATTGAATTGTCTGATATGTCAGAAGTTAGGGCAACTGCACTCAATTGGTCACTTGCTATTTTAGTATATTAAGCATCTCTATGCAAGATGGAGTTTTTGTTAGTGCTTCTGTTATCTCGCCTCATCCTTTTAACTGCGGGGTTATGAGTGGAGAAAAATTGGTTACTTTTTTTTGCCTTTTTGGAGGTGTCTATTCCTCGTCTCCTAGAATCTCCTTCTTCCTGGAATAGCTTTAGAATCACGATTTCCTGATCAGAGTGGGTCATAGATGGCGCCTTGCCTGTGACTACTGGAAAAAATATAATGTTTCTAGTAACGTCGATTAAGTTCAGTCAAATAGCAGTGTAGTTTTTTCGATGGTTTAAGAGTTGTCCTTTCTGCAGCTTCGTGATTGGTTGGACTTGTCTCTGAATCACTCTGTACCATCCTCTCTTTTGATCCTTTCCAGGTAAAAGCTTGCTCTGGCTGTATTTTAACTTGTCCCCTAATTGGTTGAGTGGTGCTTAAACAATATCACTACTTAATCGGATTGCTTTGTTGATCCTTTAATTCCTCTTCACCTTTGATGCAATATGTTCAGCTATATTTGTGGGATCCCATATGCAGGGCCTTTGTTGTATCTGGACGGCTCAAACTAGAGGAAGTTGTTGGAGCCACACTTTCTTCTCTTCCAGATGAAGTTGTGGATACTGTTGGTGTTACCTCATTACCTTCTGAAGATTCTGTGTCTGAAAGGAGAAGGAAATTGGAGTACCTAGCAATGCAAGAAGAACTGATAAAGGTTTTCCTCTTTTCCTTTGTTTTTCTATGCTTTGTGATACAGCAACTCGAAGAACTTTTTGCTGTAGTTCACCTTGCTGATAATTAGTATTATTGTCATTATTTTTTTCCATCATTGTACTTAGGAAAATTCTAATACTAGACCGCCATCTTTTAATAAATATTTCACTATACGCAATCGTCATGTATTTGTAATTGTAAGGTAATCAATAAAAATTTCAGCAGTGGAATGGAAGAGGTCCACTTATTTAATTCTGCAATTAAGGCCCTGAGTTTAAGCCTTGCCTTTTGTATTTCATTTAGGGTGTGTTTGTTTGAGTGAAAGAATTTTCCGTGAAATAATTTTTTGGACTTTCACGTGTTTGGTTTGCTGAAAATGATTGGTCAACGGAAAATCAATTAGGGTCAAAGAAAATATGCATGCTTAAAGTTAGGAAAATGAATTCCCCAACTTGAAAAGGGAAAAACATTTTCCTGAAATTTCCTTGAAAGCATTTTCCTTTGTCATGAAATTTTTCCCGAAGCAAATGCACCCTTAGTTTATCTGCCGCAGTTTTCTATTGTCCTGCAGCTTGTCATGAATTTAGATGTTATAACTTCTATTCTGCAGGAGGAGGAAGAGAGAGAAGAAGAAGAGCAAACTAGGAGTAAGGAGTCTGGAGTTGGTAGGGTAGATGTGGCTTTAGAGGAGATTAATCTGCCAACAGCAGAGGAAGCACAGAAACAAGCTATAGCAAGAACATTAGAGAAGCACGAGCACCTCTGTGAAATAAGTCAGGCTTTGGCTGTTTTAGCTTCAGCATCTGTAAGGATCAGAGCCTGAAATGCTGTGATTTGTGTTCTAAACCAATTGTTATAGACAGTCTTCCTCTCAGTTCATGACAAGAATTGGTTTTCTGTCTTCTGTCAACTCTTGCAGTCAGTGAGTAGGGAGCGTGAGGAGTTCTTGCAGCTCGTCAATAAAGAGGTATGGCTTGATTTTACCTCCGGGAAAACTGCATCTTTTATACTCTTTTTGCTACATTGACAGACTTCATAGGATGATGTGTTATATATCTGTACTGCGGGGTAGATCTTTTGTCACCAGAATTTGCATGAAAGTTGCCCATATTTTTGTCTTTGAGAAGAGTGTAGTTTTGTTTTTTTGTACACATGCTCAACCTTCTTTTAGGTTTTCTTAAGATGCTTATCAGTCGGTTCCATAATTTCTCCTGTTTTGCACTGCCCCTTACTTTTTACTTGGAGATTTCTGCGCCAAGAATATTGGACTACCATGTTGCTTTCAGTGGTTTATAATACGTGGTCAGTAGTTATCTGAGCACTCATGATGTAGCAATAAGAAATTTTCTCTGTGGTGTTGTTTTGATTTTGATGCATTACTCAGGTAGATCCTTGAGGATTTGCTTGCTATATTTCTAAAGTCAAGTAGAGGATCCAGCTGGTCTATCATTACAATGTTGCATGAATTTCTTCATATGTTCAGATAGGGCTCTATAATAGCATTGTGGACAAAGAGGAGACAGATGGTGAGAAAGATGCTATGAGGGTGTATAAGGCTGCACGAGAGGAAAATGATCAGATGGATGAAGTCGCTGAACAGGATGCAGTTTCATCTGCACTAATAGACAGGGTAAAAATTAATACCCCCAAAAATGGCTACTTGAGTGGAATTGCCATACACCTGTCATGTGGTACATGATTTTCTTGTAACCATTGTCATACTTTCAGGTTGATGCTATGCTTCAGAATCTAGAGAAGGAAATTGACACTGTTGATGCTGTAATTGGTGACCGTTGGCGACTACTTGATAGGTTTGTAATGTTCTGAACATGCTTACACCACTTTAATTGCTCCATAACTTATAAGATATAGGAATTTTGTGCCTTAGATGGGTTTTTGGATCTTATATACTAACATCTCTTAATTAAACTATTGTCAAGTGCTCTAATTGGCCTTATATCATAGAAGGAGAGAAGGCAAATCTAGTTTAAAAAAAAATTGGAGCAAAATTTCATCTTAGAAAGATGGGTACTCATTTGACCTGACCAAGTGCCAAAACAACAAATGGTAGGACATTTGTGCAAACTTTAGTCTGACAAAATTTGAAGTCAGATTGAAAATTGAGGTATTTCATTTTAATTGTATGATAATGATAGAATATACTGCCGTTGTGCAGTGAAAGGAACTCACAGGCGTTAAAAAAAGCCCTGAAGAGATCTAGTTTTGAAAGTTTTATTGAAATCTGCAAAAGGAAAATGAGCTTTTAATTAGATATGAGAAGATCACGGGAAGAGAGTACAAAGAGATCACATCTATGGAGGAGCAAAGGCTTGGGTTACCTGATTGAGCAACTTAAGGGAAATGACTACATGTGATCCCTACTTTTTAACTTTTAGTATAGAGTGAAAGGAATAGAAGAGTGCTTGAGGTTGTAGAGAGTGTTCTTGTAAATGTGACGGATGGACTCTTAGTTCTTTAACACTAACTTTTCTTAAACCATGATTATAAGAACATGGTATGTTAGATATAATGGACAATGTGCCTCATGCATGAGTTTTGTCGAGAGTCTCCATCCCTTTGGTACCAACAACAACAACAATAACCGAGTCTTTTCCCAATAAGTGGAGTGGGAATCCCAGTAGTGCCTCTTGAATGGAGTCTGGCTTAATCATATAAAAAAGAACAGCATTGATATTGCATTTAATAGTTTAATAATAAGGGTCTCTTTGTTACAGCTTTTTAAGTCATCTCACTATCTCATTAAATTTTTTAAAACAGAATAGTGCCTTTATATTGAAAAACTGTGAAAATATATTAACTGTATGATACACGTCACTATTGGTATGTTTTGAAGAGTGTAAGTTGATACATTAGATGTTTTCACTACTGTATGTCACACACTGACACGTTCAAGGTGCCACTCGTGCAGGGATCATGATGGGAAGGTGACACCTGAGGAAGTTGCTGCTGCTGCTTTGTATTTGAAAAATACTCTGGACAAGGAGGGTATACAAGAACTAATCAGCAATCTATCTAAAGATAGAGGTAAGCTACTAGATCTAGATTTCTCTTGCGACATGTTTTTTTTTTCAACTTTAGAAAGAACAAGGCACAACTCTTGAGACGGTTGGAAATTATTTTAGTAACATCTTGACAATTGATCTGTGAAAGGTTTCCCTAGAGTTTACTAAAAGAAACTTGTGTGTATTGTATGCTTAGAGTATGCAATTCTAGTCAGATTCCTTTTTGCTATGGCTTAGCTCGCAGTTTTCCATTGGGCATTGATAGGGCAATGGTGTTGAAGAAAGAGGTTGACCAAACATCAATTGAAATGTTAAACTTTGGTCTTTTCACTTTGAAATGAAGTTCAAGAAGCCGGTTAAATTTTTATTTGATATCGTGTGAATAATGGCATGTGTATCACTATCTTATCCTAGATGGGAAGATTCTCGTGGAAGACATTGTCAGATTGGGCAGTCGGACAGATGATACTAATGCTGCTGAAGACTGTACAAGGTGATGTCCGAAACTCACTGTTGGCCGCTCCGCGATCTTCTGGTCTTTTAGAGCGGGTTGGTTGACTTATAAATGTCAGGTCCGTTGATCTTTGGATTAATTTCTACACAAGCTTCAGTCTTAGTCGATAGTGTAATATTCTTTTTGCCTGTTGATTTAACCTTCCTGGGCGTTGTTTTTGCTATGATGCCCATTACGTGAGCTTTACTTCATATGTGTAGAGGTAAATTTTAGCTCGAGTCATTGGAAGGAGGCTGTATATTTGGTCATGTCAACGGTGATACTGATCTTAAAATTGTATGTAAACAAAGAAAATAATCGGAGCTCTTTTGCATCAATAATTACTAAACAAAAATTTGTTTAGATAGAAGACTCCTTTCTCTCTCAATTCTGATTATTAAGAAGATGATCTTTCTTTTGTTTCTTCTGTTTCTTCGGATGCATGATCTATCTCTTTGATGGTAGCTGATAATATATGCTCCCAACACAGGTCATGTCCAGAAAATGACACATTGTTGAATGGTTCTACCTTGATTGAATTAATCATAGGAGCAACTCTTGAACTAACGGAGAACTTTTGGGAAATAAGTTGAATTTGGTAAATATAAGACTACTCAAATAATCCATTTGGTGGAAGAATGTCCAAAAATCTTAAGCATATTGCACACTGGCGAGTTTAGTTTTAGACTTTTTAATTTGGCCAATTAATCCTAAGCCTTTTGATGGTTTTTCGACGCAGTCACTTCGGTCAATTTTAGCTGAGTTAACATCTCTTTCTTAAAAATAATGTGTTAAGAACGAATGTTTGGACAAATCCACTTACACAAACGTCAATCGGCTTATCTACACTTTGTTTTTCTATAATTACCAAAACATGCAGGAATTGAACTAAGGTCATGTGTGTGAACGGTTATAATCGGAGGGGAGGGGGGGAGGGGGGGGGAGAATTAATATCATCAGATTAAATAAATCAATGAATCATATTGAATCTAAAACCACTAGTATACTTTGGTCGGTCATGTCTATTCGATTTAAAGCGAGTTTAGCTTGCAACATTACTTTTGTATTGATTACCGATCATGTCAACAGGGTAGATAAGGCTATAGACATGGACAAAAACAATAAGTGATAATATAGCGTGTGGAAATAATGTTTATTTGTGTCAAATCAATAAACTTGTCATTAAGGAGAATCAAGGGTAGGGCGGGGATGGCTCTAAGCTTCTCTTCAATTTCATTCTTGTGGTCCTGTCATTACCAGTAAAATCACAATTAAGGGTATAGACGAAAGTGGGTCCCCATCACTATACTTTTTCTGCAAAATAGAAAATTTTAATTTATGTGTTGAACTTCGAACATTTTGAGGCTGCTATTCCGTCTCGCCGCCACACGTGCTCTCCCCTTTAGGCTTTGCCTACCCAAAGCTACACGTGTCAGGTTCTGATTGTTTCATGGACACCCTTTTTGGACTTACTTCCCATGTTGGTCCTGTCGTGAAAGTCGATGTCGCGATGAAACTCAATGCATTGAACAAGGTTTCGACTCTTCCCTCTTGTTCCACCCAAGTCATTGTTGGTGCACGCAACAAAGGTCGTCTCGTTCATTGAAAGCTGTTTCTCTTCCTTCTCTTCTTTCTCGTGAATAATTAAATTCACCTTTTGGATGGTCACATTCCCAAAGAAGAAAAGAAGAATATTACAGTAACATCCCATATAGAAAATAACACACGGGAGAAGAGGAAGCGGACAGATGTCGCCTGCCTTAACACAACCAGACAAAAATGCAAACTCAGCCTGATTTCTGATGCAAACAAAAGTTGGTGTGGAGATTCATGCGGTTGAGAAGCCAAAACCAATTTCGCCCTTTACTTTTTCCCCCTTTTGCTATTTTGTAGCTGAGGAAAGCCAGACTCATCGCGAAACCCCAAAAAGAAAGTTGTCCCCATTTCATGCGTAAGTTCAACCCTACTTGACTCCCAATCTTGCTTTTATTTGGGCAATCATATGTGCACCAGCAAGCAACCTTGTGTTCCTAACATGTACCTCATCAATTTAGTATTATTATGTAAACAACTCGATGCTCTAAGATATAGATATTCTGATGAAGAAGAAGTAAAGCTTGTTAAGAGTATTGTGGTGAAGCATTCTTACCCCCTCTATCCTATAGCTTCGGTCTTCATTGGAGATCTCATGTTCACACGCAACATACGCAAATTGTACCGCAAATATTTCTGCAAAATTTCTGCGATGGATGCGTTGAGAGTGATGTCAGTTGAACTCCATTTCATTTATGAGATTCTCTATACAAAAGCGTTGGCAATACATTGCAAGTTGAGCTACATTTTCTGCTTCATAGCCTTCATTGGCATTGCCATGGCCTTCGTCCTGTTCAATTGCTTGAAGAAGCATCGACTCCCCAAAGTCGATTTGGAAATTACTTATTCCCTTTTTGTCGGGAGGAATTGCTCTTGATGTGATAGCTCTGTTCAAGCTTGTTTTCTCCCAGTGGACTGTTGTTAACAAGCATGAGGGGTGCGGCAGAGATTTATGTGATCTGCATCCATTTCTCAGTAACTTGGTATCTGCCATTTATGACTTGAGGAAGCCCCGATTTGCCACTTGTGTAGTAGAGCCAAACGCCAATGTTACGTACTCGGTCATAGATACACCATTAATATTTCGAAGGTGGTCGGAATCCATCTCTGCTTGCAACCTTATATCTGAGATATTAAAGGAGAGTCCGAGAAAGATGCACAAGCTCGATAATTTAAAGGATGATCCAAGAAAGATGTACAAGTGCGATGGGTGCTTGGGCATCATCGGTTGTTCTAATATCTGTAGTATCCCACTCCGTATGGCAAAGGAGATCATCTCTTGTTTCCGTCAAGCTGGGTATGCAATCACCGAGTGTTGTTCACCGAATGTGAGTATGAAGTACGTGTCCAAGAATCCCTTTATTAAGAAGTTATGGATCTTTATCTTTAAAGAGGTGAAACGTAAAGCCCAAAATGCGGATGATCCCACGGAGGTAATGAAGATATTTGAGTCAAGAGGTAATTTGTTTCTCGAGAGGAGACTCGAGGGTATCGATTGTGGGAATCTTTCAGCGTATGTCACTAAGGCCACTTATGATGAAAGTATTTTAGTCTGGCATCTTGCTACTGAAATGTGGTACAACAGAGAGAAAATCACAGTTAGTCATGACGAAAGGGAATTCAGCAAGATCCTCTCCGACTACATGTTATATCTTTTGCTTAATCAGTCTCATGTGGTGTCCGCTCTTGTGGGAATTGTCCAAGTGAGATTAACGGAGACGTTGCGGGAATTACGGATGATTAGTGCATCCAAGGATGTAGAGAGGGCATGCATGGATCTGTTTGAGCATGGTGGGAGACAGCTTGGTCCCGAGTATCCTAGATCCGCGGTTTTCAAGGGGATCAAATTGGCCGAAGAGATGGGAAGGCTCGGGGAAAAGAAGTGGGAGGTGATAAGCGGAGTGTGGGTGGAGATGCTGTCTTTTGCGGCCACTCATATCAAGGGAGAGGCACACGTGCAGGTGCTGAGCAATGGTGGACAGCTCCTTGCCTTTGTTTGGCTGTTGATGATCCATTTCGGTTGTTTCTACAAACCCGGATTGGGCATGTATTATGGATTCCAGGTTGACGAAATTCATCCTGATAGGCATGGAAACCAAGAAGACTATATCGATATAGAATGTTTGGAATAATGTTGTTGTGTCATATCATTAAAAGTTGTCATTAACGAGAATCAAGGTCGGGTGGGGATAGCTAGCTCTACCTTCTCTTCAATTTCATTTTGTGGTCCGGTCATATATTTTTACGTGGTCATATATCGTTATTGTTTCGATCCACCCAATTCTCTTTTCCCTTTTTTCCTTCTTTGTTTTTTCTTCGTTCTTGGTGCTACAGCGAAGCTCGTCTCATCCATTGAAAGCTGTTTTTTTTAAAATATAATTTTTATAATTAATCCATGGTCGAATTAATGGAATTTAAGAGTAGTTAATTTGTGGTTGCCTATGTCTTCACTTGGAAACACTTAGATATATGGTTGTGTCCAAATCAGAGTATTCGGTATACGTATACTCGTATAATCTGTGAAAGGTTGGGAAAAATTACCACAAAAGTCGTAGATCTATTGTACGAATGCTAATTCAGTCATAAACCTTTCAATTCGATCAATTTAGTACTAAATCTTTCGACGATTTGCCAATGCATTCATTTCGGCTAATTTTAGTCGGAAATCACTGACGTAAACGTCAGCCGTCCTGCATGGTACAACCGACTCTGACGTAGATAATTTTTGTATTTTTTAAAAAAAGTTTCGTTTTTTTTTTCTTCTTCTTTTCTTTCCTTTTTATTTATTTTTTTCTTATTTCCCTCCACCGATCCGTGGCCTCAGCGGTATGAAGACTTGTTGAGATGATTCTTTCCTTAATCTGATCCCAAAAAAGACGTGGACATGTTTTTCCTTAATCTGAAATTTACTGCTCCTCTCCAATAGAATTTTGGTTACAATACAATGTCTGTATGCACATGTTGAAATGGTTCTTTGCTTGTTTTTGAGAAGATAGTATCTTTAAAAAATCGAAAAAGGTTAACAAATTGTGAACCAACCATTCCGCGAATGAACATAAGCATGGTATCTCATGTATTAAATGTCGGAAGAAATGTATCTCATGCATAAATGATGCTTATTACTTTGTGTTGGGTTGATGTTTTATCATCAAATCGGCCCCATCTCAACTTTAATTGCAGATCCATTTGTAACTATCTAAGTTTCGAACGACGAAACTTCAGTATCCATGATTAGTGTAGTAGTTGTTTGGTGATACCACATCTAACAACACACTTGATATCATTGATGAGCAAGACACCATCTAACAACTCATATGAATGTGCTTGTAAAGGATAAGTAGATTTTCCTCCACATCGAGAAAATGGAATCCTATTAAACCAACTTAAAGTTTAGAACCTGACGGCCCAAATTAGGAATTATGCATGAGTCACGTTCAAAGGAGGTAATCATGCTAGATGTCTCTGCTTACCCTTCCGAATAGAGTTGGGTCAAATTTATAGTTATATATAGGCTACTCTCTTCAATATGTCCAGTGATTTACATCAATCCAAGATAGATCAACCTAATTGAAGAACTCGATAGTTCTGCAAAGTACCAAATAAATAGTCAAATCGAGAATTAACCAAATCATAGAACACTTGACGATGGCTAAATAGTTTCACATTTGGTTAAGATACGTTGGAGTCATATTTGGATCCTAGTATTTTTTTTACTTAAGATAATCTTAGGACCGTGCTTATCATTTTATAGGTGAAGTCTTACACAACGCTATATAATTAACACATACATAGTGCAGTTTGCATGCATTCAAAGTAGTATATTGAGCCAAAAAAATTGGAAATCCGACAAGGCCATAAGAGTGGATTGGTATTCTTTGATCAGATTAGTCATCAAATATTATAAATGATTAATTCCTCATTTACAGAACCATATAGGAAAAACCAAATTGATTCGAATCAAAGAGCACAAGAACCAATTTGACCAAAATTAAAATTCATTGACCATGTTGAACATTGACTAAGAGTTCAAGGACTAAATTTTGCTATTGTCTCTTCTTTTTATCAATGCTAGAAATATAAAACTAGTTTATCTAACCGATATGTAGAAGATGAGATACATCTTTATTGATTATTTAAACATGGCTCACTTATTCAAGTAGCTATCAAAGTTCGTTGCTTCATTTCTTCTATAAATAATTGTATGATTTGCTGTTCAAATTTGTAAAGCGATGCTTATACTGATCTTAGACCGGGTCCTTTTTTTCCGGAGAGAATACAAAAACATATCTTACTGTTGACAATGACTACATACAACTCTAGTTATTCAAATAGCATTCATCTATCTCTAATCAAAACCCTACATTTAAAAGACAAAATTGCTCCTCATTGCAAACTCATTTTAGCATCTTGCTTAGGATTTAAGTGGTCTTATTTTTTATTGGCTACGAGTCTTTTGGGTAGGTGTGAAGATTTAGGATTTAAAGATTGACATTTTTTTGAAGAAAATGATAATTTCGTTGATAGGGTCACCGGGATAATTGATGTGAAAATGTAAAGTAACCTCCAAAGACAAAACTGGATATGTATTTAATAATTTCAAAAGTAAAGGTATATAAGTGGCCATTGGGTGAAAGTTAAGATATTTTTTTTTAGGTATTTTTCCTCTTTTCTGTCTTTTTTTTTTTTTTTTTTCACAAGGACCCCACAAAGTGCTCTTAACTTGCACATGAGTGGTAAATCGTATTTTTTTCTTCTTTTGAGTTCTTTTGCCAAAGGTTGCCAGATACATTTAAGCTATACTTGCATAAATCAGGTGCACACAAGCCTTCAATCTCATACGTCGAATCACATGGATCTCATGTGAGGTCCGCATTCCTCAATGACGGGGATGCATTGGTCTCATCATAAGTTGTCTGATTTATTATTGTTTTTCCTAAAGAAAGATACAAAGCTTCGAATTGAGGATTTTGTTCATGGCTTTGATGGAAATTGGCAATGAAAACTTCCCACCACCAAAAGTAAAACCAGAAGAACAGTCAGCAGCCACTTTTCTCATTGAGCAACAAACCTTTATCCCGAGGAAGTTAATGTGGTTGCATCGGGCCCACTCATTGTTTCCTCTGTCATGTTTCGATTTTCATATTTATTTCATTTGCATGTGAACTTCTTTTGCATGAGCATTTGCTTCGAACTCTTCTAAATATTCGACATGGTTTTCCCGCATAACTCTTATGTATCTTCTTTTCTATATGTGCTTATCTGCAGCATTCATACATATTCGACTCGTTTATTAATCATGTAATATCTTTTAGAATGAAACCTGACACTTTTATTAAATGAGTTGCACAACATAACATGTTCAAGAAATGAACCCTTATAAAAAATTTATTTTAACCGGTAATAGAGTGCATGAATGAATCTAAACAGATTACATTAACAAGGGTAACAAATTAGCCCATTTGACGAGTCGTGTCTAAGTGTATCATAATCAATGATTGAAAAGATCAACTAGCATAATCGAAGATTAATCTGTTTGTACTCAATTTGAATAGGCTTACAATCATGTGTCCATTTCATGTCGTGTTAAGAAGTTGCGAAAAAAATTGGCCGTCCAACAAAGCGATGCTACAATCCTTGGCCTGACTCTGTCTTTAACTTGGATCCACTTCTTGTTCTTTCTTTTACCCTTTTCTTCACTGTCCTGATGCGATGTTCTTAACTTGCACGGAATTACGTGATTTGTAAGTCACGTTCTCTTTTTCAAAAAAATTTGGCAGGAATTTGTGAGTCTCGTTTGTGTCCAGTAGTTGATGCACAACTCATAGGACACATTCTGTATAGGACATTCTAGTATTTTTTCGTAGATTTCAGATGTCTAATATTGAAAATTCTTAAATTGAAGATCGTGCTAAATAATGTCATTTTCTCAATATCGCAAACCTTCATTTTAGCACGTGCTAAATTGAAGATGTCTAATAATAGTATTTTAGCACGATCGTGCTAAATTGAAGATCGTGATAAAAAAATAAACATGCAAAAATAATAAGCAATGTCATTTTCTTCCGCAAACCTTCATCGAAGATCGTGCTAAATAATGAAAGAAAGGATGAAGTAAATTCTCCGTACCTGTTAAAAGCAGATATTTCTCAATATCGCTTTTTTCCTTGTTTTTTTTGTTTTTTTTATGATCCGGAAACCGCCGTACAGCCGACAGCCGGTTACGTAAACCCGGGGTGACGCTAGCGCAGGACCCACCACCACGGCTCCACACTTAAGAATCCCTAACGACTACGGCTTTCTTTCCTTGTTCTTCTCATCATTTTTTGAGATTTTACGGAAGTAATTATAAAACCGCTATTACTAGGTAGGGTTACGAGGATGAAAATTCTGTTTAAAGTAACTGAACAGAAAAAAAAAATAAAACATGTCTATCCAAAGTGAGTACTACGTGTGGAAATGGTACACGTTCAATTCTTTTTTTGGCAGTTCAAGTGCATAACTACATGTATAAAACTTTACTTATAAGATTTTCTCCATCCGATAGTAATTTTATGAGATTGATATCTATAGCAGCAGATTTCATTTAGATGATTCCTTACTAGTTTGTCAGAAAGACACTATTTATTCAAAAGCCAAGAAGGTAAAGGAATCGCATACCAACCATTTTGTGAATGAAATGGAGCTCAAGATAGATCAAGGTGGATGAAAGTAAATGTTCACAATGGGTCCTGTAGCCACGAAAGTGGAAGACACCACTAGATTATTAATTGTTAATCCATCCATAATTTATGTACTTGGCAAGATAATGACAATGTATTTTCACTCAATTATGATCTCGATTCAACCAATGTCAAAATTCGACCAAAAAGTTTGCTATAGCCAAAGAAATGGGTAAAAAAAAAAATTCCCTTTCATGTGGATGATATAAGCCAAAGCCATGTTGGAGTTAAAATAAGAGGGACGCTCCAAAAAGGCATGTTTGTCGTCCACCAAAGCAAGTAACAACATGTTTTCTACAAACCAGGAATCTCTTTTTATTATTATTTTTTCTATTTCTCGATTATTGATTTCTTCGATCTGAAGTTGTTCTCTCACTTTCTTTTCTCTTTAACTAGACAAGTTTAACTGTCACGAAATTAAAATTAATAGAAATACAAAATTTGTAAGCTAAGATTGCCTGAGCTCAATAAGTTTTGTCCATACAAAAGCCAACATATTTGTTTTCTTCTCCTTCCTCACCACCTTTTTGTCCATGTAGGGCAAAATATTCTTTCCCTTCCAATTTCTCACCTTTTTTTCTCTTTATCAGGTAACCTTGTCATTTATTTAATCCCGCCCATATAGGATATAGATTTAGTATTCAAAAGAATGGACGATTTGTCAAGCATGAAATCCAGTAAAGATTATTGCTTCTTGCTTTTTTACAGTATCTCATGCATCAAATGGTAGAAGAAAAGTATCTCTTGCATAGATGATACTTCTTGCTTCATGTTGATCTGTAAAATACCAAAAAACATATCTTATTGTTGACCCAAGGACTAGTTGAATCATTATATATGCAATTACCATTCATTTATCTCCAATGAAAACCATACAATGCCCCTTCTAGCAAACTCATTTTAGTACCTTGTTTAGGGTTTTGGTGGTGTGATTTTTAGTTGGTTGACTATTTTGGGTGGTCAGCTTCGTATTTATGTATTGTCCTTAATAACTAATAAGTAGTTCCCAATTTATCAATCACTAGCATGTTTGGAATAACTTTTACTTTTTTGCTTGATTTAAATCTTGTAGTTTACGCACTTTGAACTGTTTGTAAATCCAAAACTCTTGAAACATTCATAAAACTCAATGTTAACAAGTAGACTCGCGCATAATTTTTCATATTTTCTTGAAATTTGAATAATATTTTAAATTTTGACAAGAAAGTAAAATTTTTTTTATTTAAATCCAAATAGACATGCACGCCTTTGAAACTGAGTTGATAAATGTTCAAACAAAATTAGTATGTTATAGTTCATCTTTCGGTGACATGCTCATAAGTTGACATCAAGGTAGTAAGTTTCACGTTTGTATATGTTGTGCATGATAATGCGTTACTGATCTCGATTTATACCGATAATTTGTCCATCAATATCGTATATTATGACTTTGAAATTATAGAAAAAAAAATCGGTAGATGTCCATATCACATTGGTAATTGCACATAAGCACTTGTAGATACCATCCAAATAACTTTAGCAACCATCCAAAAGTTTGCTAAATATCCAAAAAATTGATGACAATCTTTGAAATGCGTATAATTAGATGGCTGGTAAGTTCTTAATCAATACTAACTATTATAAACCAGTCATGGTAAATTATGCTTTTCAAATTATCAGGTTATGCTTTTCACCATTGAACTTAATTTCATGGAGTGGGATTCATTAAAATCGGGAAAAGTGCCAAAAAAGTCCTAAACCTTTTGCATTAGTGCCAATTTAGTCCTAAACCTTTTTTTGGTGCCAATTCAGTCCTAAACCTTTTGCATTGGTGCCAATTTAGTCTTAAACCTTTTTTTGGTGCCAATTAAGTCCTAAACCTTTTAAATTTGTGCCAATTCAGTCCTAAACCTTTTGTTTTTGTGCCAATTTAGTCCTTCAGGTCAATTTTGACCGGAATCTGCTGACGTAGACGCCTGCCGGCCGGCGGCTGGTCACCGGCGCCGACGTGGCGCTGACGTGGACAAATTAAATAATATTTTAATATTTTTTTGAATTTTTATTTTTTCCTTTTTTCTTCTTTTTTCCACTTTTTTTTTGGGTTTCTTCTTCATCTGGCCGGTCGCCGGTCCGGCGACCGGCCAGAGGCCAGTGGGCCGGCGAGCCTCGACCTCGCCGATCCGGCGAGGTGGGGCCTCGCCCAACCATGGCGAGGCTCGAGCCCCGCCGGAGGGCCGCGGCGAGGGCGAGCCTCGCCATGGTCGGACGAGGCCCCACCTCGCCGGATCCGCGAGGTCGGGCCTCGCCGGCGGCCGGGCGAGGCTCGACCTCGCTGAGATCCGGCGAGGTGGGGCCTCGCCCGACCATGGTGAGGCTCGGCCTCGCAGGGCGAGGTCGCCTCTCCCGGTGGCCGCGAGGTCGAGCTCGCCGGCCACGGGCCAGCTGAGCCGCTGGACCGGCGACCGACCGATGAAGAAGAAACCAAAAAAAAGTGGAAAAAAAAAGAAAAAAAGGAAAAAAAAAAATTCAAAAAATATTAAAATATTATTTAATTTGTCCACGCAGGCTGTTGATGACCGGCCACGGCCAAACAGCGTCCACGTCAAGAAATTCCGTCAAAATTGACCTAAGGACTAAATTGGCAAAAACAAAAGGTTTAGGACTGAATTGGCACCAATTTAAAAGGTTTAGGACTTAATTGACACCAAAAAAGGTTTAGGACTAAATTGGCACCAATGCAAAAGGTTTAGGACTGAATTGGCACCAAAAAAAGGTTTAGGACTAAATTGGCACTAATACAAAAGGTTTAGGACTTTTTTGGCACTTTTCCCCATTAAAATCTGATGGAGATTATGGACAAAGGGAAGAAAATTTCTTGTTTGGACCCGGGACAAGGCTTTTGATTATGTGAGTTCAACCCAAATCAATCCCTTTGATCGCATGGATATAGACCCGGAACTAGGCAAGAATTCCACATGTGGAGAATCTGTTTTTGGGGATCGCGGCTGGTAGAATTCTGCTAATACTAGTTGCACTCATGATGCAATTGCAACAGATAAACCCTTGTGGGTGATGGAGTAAAGCAATTTGATCCCCCCCAAAACAAAAAAGTCAAAAGTCAAATGTAAGTAATGTATATACAATATCCAGCTAACTCATGTACACGTTACTACCATAAAGGATTATAAGTTCCCAGAAATATTTTTGTTCTTTTTGAATCGGGATGAATCATACTTGTGGACAAGCATGGGTTTTTAAGATACAAGGACATCATAACAAACCTGAGCACCCAGTGTGCTCAAAATCAACATTGATGGGTCATGCATCCCAGAAATAGGAGAAGGCACCATAACTTTTGCGTGACACGACTGCCATGGAACACTGGTCAATGGTTGTGCCTGCTCGTTGACCGTCTCCTCGGCGATTCAAGCTGAAGCAACGGCGATTCTGGAAACCCTAAAATACTTTGTAAGCATCAGCGAAGTGAAGCTGCGTGAACTGAAGTTGAAACTTGAGACAGATCAATTTGATCTGGTAGCTGCAAGAATCGGTACTGCAGATCAAGCAAGTTGGGAAGCAACTACTCTTATCACCGAAGCCCAGGCCCACATGTAGAAATTCAATTACCTCCATATAGCCCATTGCAAGAGAGAAATTATCAATTCATGTGCTGGATTTTTGGATCATTGTGAAGTTACTCTTCTTGTCCGCCTCGCCGCCCGCCAACCCCCCCCCCCCCCCCCCACTTGCTCTCCCTTCAAGCTTTGCCTACCGAAGCTACACGTGTCAGGCTCAGGCTCTTATAGTTTCAGAGATCGCCCGTTTTTGGACGTAGTTCCCATGTTGGTCCTGTCGTCATCGTTGCTGCGGCGGTGAAACTCAATGCATTGAACGAGGTTTCGACTCTCCCCTCTTGTTCTGTTTCGGTCCCACCCAATTCATTGTTGGTGCACAACTGCACACGACCAAGGTCGTCTCATTCATTGAAAGCTGTTGTTTTCGTTCTCGTGAAAATTTAATTCACTTTTTGGACGGTCGCATTCCAAAAGCAGAAGAGAAGAATATTACAGTAACATCCCATATAGAAAATAACACGAGAGAGAATAGGAAGTGGACAGATGTCGCCTGCGTTAACACAACCAGACAAAGTCAGCCTGATTTCTGATGCAAGCAAAAGTTGGTGCGGAATTTCATGCAATTCAGAAGCCAAAACCATTGTCTTCGTTTGCTCTCCAACCCCCCACACCCCACCCACCACCCCCTTGCTTTTTCGTAGCTGAGGAAAGCCAGGCTGATTGAGAAACCCCAAAAAGAAAGTTCTCCCCATATCATGCTTAAGTTCAACCCTACTTTATTCCCAATCTTGCTTTTATTTGGGCATTCATATATCCATTTGTGGGCTTGGATGACTTGTTTTCAAATATGCCGATCAATTTTCATTCCCCTTTACCTTCTCTGTAATGCGATCCATTACTTTTTTTCCTTTTATATATGTGTGGAGGTTTTTGGATAATTTATGAGTTCATAGGCACTACGTAATTCACAATCAATATCTTTAACAAGACAAAAGCATCTAAAAGATATCGCACATCTGAAACAGCGATGATAAATCAGTTTGGCTCGAACATCAAAATCAGAAAATGAATACGCACAAGTAGATACCTTAAGCGTAAGAAACCATCTCGATTTGCTCTATCATCAAATGCAAATAATGTCACGATTTGCTCTATCATCAAATGCATATAATGTCCTATTTATTCCAGTGATTCATAAAGTTTTGCCTCTCGTTTTATATGATTTATTAAGAGGTATTATAATTCGATTGTATGTCATCAAATGTATATAATTCCATATTTATTCCAATAATTCATAAATCAATTTGGCTCGAACATCAAAATCAGAAAATGAATATACACTTATGGATAAGGACAAATATTTTGGTTGGTCATGTCTTTGTGCAGATATTTCTCAGTGACAAGTTGTTGCCAATCCTAGTGATGCTGGTGTTTCTTGCCGGGATCATAAAAAATGCGAAGACGACACTGTCACTTACTTTCTCGAGCCTTTCGATGCTCAAGGAGGTGGTGAACCCAATTGAAGGTTTCCTTCACAAGTTCGGTAAAGAACTCGATGTTCTAGGAGATGGATATTTTGATGAGGAAGAAGCAAAGCTTGTCAAAAGCATCGTGGTGAAGCATGCTTACCTCCTCCATCATATAGCTTCGGTCTTCATCGGAGATCTCATGTTCAAATGTAGAAAATGCGAAATGTGCCGCGAATAATTCCACAAAGTTTCTATAATGGATGCGTTAAGGGTGATGACAGTCAAACTCCATTTTATTTACGAGGTGCTCTATACAAAAGCATTTGTATTACGTTGCAAGTGGAGCTATATTTTCCGCTTCATAGCCTTCATTGACATTGCGACGGCCTTCGTCTTGTTCAATTGTTTCAAGAAGCATTGGCTCCACAAACTTGATGTGGAAATTATTTATTCCCTTTTCTTTTCTTTTTTTTTTCAGAGGAATTGCTCTTGATGTGATAACTCTGTTCATGCTCATTTCCTCCTATTGGACTATTGCCATTATTGAGCGGTGCATGTGGTTCGACAAAGAACCAGCTAACCTAGATTCATTTGTCAACAAGTTAAAATCCGCCATTTATGATTTGAGGAAGCCTCGATTCGCCATATGTGAAGTAGATCCAAATGCCAATGTTACATACGTGGTCTTACATACACCGTTGATATTTCTAAGGTGGTCGAAATCCATCTCTGCTTGCAACCTTTTATCCGAGGAGAGTCCAAGAAAGATATTCATGCTCGATAGATTAAAGGACAGTCCAAGAAAGATGTACAAGCGCAATTGGTGCTTGGGCATCATCAATTTTTCTAATAGTTGCAGTTTCCCATTCGGTATGGCTAAGAAGACCATCTCTTATTTCCATCAAGCTGGTGAGACAATCACTGAATGTGATTATGAAGTATGTGTCCAAGAATCCCTTTATTAGGAAGTTATGGATTTTTATCTTTAAAGAGGGGAGACGTGAATCTCATAATGCGAATGATCTGACGGAGGTGAGAAAGAAATTTGAGTCTAGAGGTAATCTATTTCTCGAGAGTAGACTGAGGGATATCGATTGCACGAATCTTTTAGTACATGTCATCGGGGCTACTTATGATGCCAGATTATAGCCTGGCATCTTGCTACTGAAATGTGGTATAGCACAGAGAAACTCACAGCTAGAAATGAAGTAAGGGAATTTGGTAAGATCCTCTCCAACTACATGTTATAGTTTGTATTTAATCAGTCTAATATGGTGTCTGCTGTGCGCAGGCATTGCCCAATAAAGATAAGGAGACATTGTAAGACCTAGAGCACGTCTTCAATAATGCTGCGTCCATGGATGTGGAGAAGGCACGCATGGAACTGTTTGAGCGTGGTGTGAATCCCACGTTCACTGGTATCGGAGATCCATGGGTCATCTTCGAGGGGATCAAATTGACTCAAACGAGCTGTCTTTTGTGGCAACTCATATCAAGGGAGAGAGGTTCGACCAAAGCATATCAAGGGAGAGGTACATGTGCAGGTGCCGAGCAAAGGCGGAGAGCTTCTAAATTTTGTTTGGTTGTTGATGACTCGTTTCAGTTGTTTCTACAAAACCTAAATTGAGCATGTACTATGAGGAATACTGGTTTGACTTGTTTCATCCGCATCAGAAAAGGGTAAATAAGGCTACAACAACGATAAGTAATAACAATATAGGATGTCGGAATAATGTTATTTGTGTCAAATCAATGAAAACTCGTCATTAAGGATAATCAAAAGGGTTAGGGTGGGGATGGGTCTGAGCTTCTCTTTCAATTTCATTTTTGGGGTCTAGCCATATCAGTAATTCACAAATTAAATGTATAGACAAAAAGTGGGCCCCATCGCCGCCCCATCGCCGCCCCACTTGCACTTGCACTTGCACTTGCACTTGCACTGCTTTTGCCCCAAAAATGATACACGTGTCAGTTTCTGATTGGTTGGAAGATCTTCCTTCCGGACACATTTCCCGTGTTGGCTTGGGCATGCCGCAATCGTTTCGGTCCACCCAATTCTTTCTTCCCCCCCCCCTCTTTTTTTTTTTGTGCTTTGTTTTATTTTTCCATTAATCCATAGTCAAGTTTATGGAATTTGCGCGGTTAATTTGCGGTTGCCTATGCCATTCATTTGCAATCACTTCGACAATTTTAATTGGTGTCCAATTCATAGTATCTGGTACATGTATACTCGCGCAATCTTTATTTTTATGGTTTATGTTCGGTACATCTGATAAGATATTAGCCAGTCGCCAATTGACACTGAACAATCCGTCTAAGTTCCAACAATATGAAAAAAAGAATCATGTTAGATGTTTTGCTGCTTTTTCAACAAGTGAAACATTTCGCTGTTTCCGATCATATAAAAATTAATACTTGTCCTCATCATGAATCAATCGTCTCCATTATTGGGTGCTTCAATTTCTTCAAATCATGCAAAGAAAAAAATTAAGTTTAATTGACGTCGGAATGAAGTCGGGCGCCGCCCCTCCGCCGAGAGCCACTAATTTAAGCACACAGCCAACACCTTCATCCCAAATAAAAAAAAATTATAAACAACTAAAAAGTTACAATAAATTTATCCTACGATGGTTTAGAAGGATTATTAGGGATAACATAAGAAACTGCCGACTGCATAATGCGTTTCGAGCATGTTCTTTTCTCGAAGTTCGTGACGAGAGATAGATTTGAACTGCGCATATGCTTGTTTAGTAGTCCATCAATTTTTCAATTTTTTTTTTTGTGTTTAGGATAAGGTTTAGAATGTATAGAACAAATGAAAAAGGTGGAGTTCCTAGTTGTCTTCATAAAGAGACAATTGCAATCACCTTGGATAATCTAGGTAAATAGGAGCTTCCCATTCCTGTGCATTCATTAGTTACATAAACCATTTAGTTGACCGCAAAAACAAAAAAAAACCCATAAAAAGGTAAAAATTGTTCAATTATCCTTGGGACTCGGGTTCCTTTTAGGTCGGTTTCGGGGTTTCGGGTTAGGTCATGATTTTGCACCGATGATTTGATTTGACTCGATCTTGGTTATTCTCTAGTCGATGCACATTTTTTCTTACCTAGATTTTGCATAAACCGTTGCAATAAAATAGGATGCAAAAAAATATACTAATGATCGAAGGATGATAAGATGCGGGTCGAGTCTCGAGTGATGACATCGGGAATTCAATTCGTGTCGTTCTCCTGAGAACTATATACGATGATTTTACCAATTTCACAAACTCTATGTTTGGCAAATCCTACTCACTTGCATGAACGCCCTAATTAAAATGCATGTAAGATGCATTCACCTTTTGGATTGTTCATTTATACGTATCTGAAAGTCATGAGGCATATACTAATGACAAATAACAAAAGCTCGTCTTTATCCCAAACGAAGAAGGAAAAAAAACAATTTCCTTAAATCAATTTCCCATTTCGAGACATATTTATTAATTTTTAGAGACCGAGTTACGTTACTAAATCAATTTCCCATTCCGAAAAGCAATGTGCTCAGAATGAAGATTTAGGTGAATCCACCGACACAAAAATCATTCGGCTACACTTTGTCTTTTGAAAACAACAAAAACATGTGGGATTAGACTATATCGTGTCAACGATCAGCCCTAATCACGGTGGAATAATTCCGTCATATTGAATAAATGAGCAAGCGGTCTTAAAATCGAAACGACCAATGCATCATGGGTAAGTCGTGTCTATTTGATTCAACACAAGTTTAAGCTCGAACATTAGCTTTATACACTAAGCATCAATCATGTCAAAAGGGTATATAAGACATTAGACACGGACAACAATACGTCATTACGTAACGTGTCGGAATAATGTCATCGTGTCGTGCCAATAAACTTGTCATTAGGGAGAATCGAAAGGGCAGGGTGGGGGGATGGCCCTAAGCTTCACTTCAATTACATTTTTGTGGTCCGGTCATATCGGTAAGTCCCAATCGAAAGTATAGACAAAAGCGGGTCCCATTCACTATACTTTCTTCTGAAAAATCGGAAATTATCATTCATATGTTGAATTTGGAACATTGTTTAAGCTGTCCCCCTTGTCCGTCTCGCCGCCCCCCACTTTGCTCTCGCTTTGCCTACCGGTGCTACACGTGTCGGGCTCTGATTGCTTAATGGATCTACCCTTTGGACGTATTTCCCAAGTTCCCATGTTGGTTCGATCGTTATTGTTGTTGTCACGATAAATTCAATGCCTTTTTCGAAAAAAAAAATAATGCCTTTGTTGCGAAAAAGTACATTTAGAATGTTTATTTTGCGAAAAATTCTAAAATTTGAAAAATGATTAATTATATCATTTAGAATATTAACTGACGAGAAATATTTTTATTATTGAGGTAATTTATATTTAATTATTTTTATGGATGATGAAAATATTATTCATTTATTTACTTTTTAAAGTAATATAAAGAATCATTTTTCGAAAAATACTTAATTTTTGAAATTTTTCGTGAGATAAACGTATTCTTAATTCACGTTGGAATGAAATTGAGCGATTGGCCTCCTAATTTAAGCACACAACCAACACCTTTATCCCAACATAAAAATAAAATAAAATAAACAATTAAAAAGTTCCAATAAATGTATCCCATGCAGGTTTTTCTTTTTTGGTCAGAACCCATGCTGGTTCAGAAAGTGCGGGGATAGCATAAGAAACTGCCAACTGCAAAATGCTGATCGCGAAAGTTCTCTTGTCGAAGTTCGTGATGAGGAGAGAGATATGAACTGCACGTATGATTGTCTCATAAGCCATCAATTTTTTTTTCTCGGTTTTTAAAATCCTGGATAAATTAAATTATAGAATGTACAAAATATAGAAAGAGGTGGTGAAGTTACAAGTTGTCGTCATAAAGAGACAATTGCAATCGCCTAGGATAATCTTAGCTAAAGAGGAGCTTCCTATTCTCGTGCGTAATCTTAGAAAAAATTTCAAATAAGGATCAAAAGTGCTATCGTTTTCTTAAACAAAAATTTGAAGTGGACATTATTTTAAATAAGGATCTGAAGTAGCCAAATCGTTTCAAATAAGGACTTTGACTGGCCGGTGACTATTCTGGCCATCGGAGAAGGGTATTTTGGTAAAAAAAATTAAAGTATATATATATTTTAATTTTTTTCTTTTTCTTTTTTTTTTCTTTCCCCTATTTTTCCCTCTTCCCTCCCTGGCCATCATTGGTGACCTCTGCTGACCTCAGCCCTCGCTTGGGCGAGCGACCCTCGGCCTTGCTGGCCCCTCGCCAGCCCAAGCGAGGGCGAAGGCCGCCATTGCCGGCGTCGGGCGAGGAGCACCCTCGCCCACCAGGCCATCGCCGGCTCTCGAGCGAGGGCAACTCTCGCTGGAGTCCGGCGACCTCCGCCAGCAATGGCCGACGGCTGGCGGAGGTAGATGGAAAAGAAAAAAGAAAAAGAAAAGGAAAAGAAAAAAATAGAAAAAGGAAAAAAAAGAAAGAAAAAAAGGAAAGAAAAATTCTAAAAATTTAAATGACGAAAATGCCCTTCAGCCAGGAAGGTGAAGCCCTTCTCCGAGATTAATATGGCCACTTCAGGTCCTTATTTAAAAAAATGAGGGTACTTCATACCTTTATTTGAGAAAAAGAGGGCATTTCGTGCTTTTATTTGGAATTTTCCCTACACCTCATATAGATTTTTGTTATTTGACCAAAAAAAAATCCATAAAAAAGGCAAATTGGGATCAAGTTCCTTTTTAAGTCGCATTTCGAACTCGGGTTAGATCCTCATTTTGCACCGACGATTTGGTTTGACTAAAATTTGGTTATTCTCGAGTAGAAGTGGCTTTTATCTCACTCCTAGATTTTGCATAAATCTTTGCAATCGAATAGGGAGCAAAAAAGATAACAATCAAAGGAAAATGAGATGCGAATCGAGTCTCAAGTGACAATACAGGGAATTCAATTTGTGCCGTGCTACTAAAAAATATACAATGATTCTACTTAATTTCGAATACTCTAAGTTTGGCAAATCCTTCCTCTCGAGTGCTTTCGAAATTATTAAATAACCTTCCATTATTTTCTGCTATAATTCAAGGCGTAGGTTTAAGTACTCTCACATTTACAAGGTCCGGCTTCTTTTAATGGTTTAATCAATGCTTGACGGAAATATATTTCCATGTATCGTATAGATACACTTAAACGCAATAAATAATCCCAAAAAAAGGTAAATACAATCTAATAATAGTATCACCTAAAAAGGGAAAAACAAAAGAGAGAGTAAGAAGTGGATATACCTCTCCAGCTTTAACACGACCAGACAAAAAATTGCAAAGCTCAGCCTGATTTTTTGGGTGCAAACAAAAGTCAAGTGGGGAATTTCATGCAAATTCAGAAAGCCAAAAACCATTTTCGTCCTCTACTTTAATTTTAAGGAATTTTTCAGAGCAAATTATAGCACTATTAGGTGCACCATACGTGGGCTTTGGATATACTTTACTTCATCTTTATTGGCTTATTATCACCACATTTCCTCGCTTCCTCAAATCAATCTTTTTCATGTACGCCCATCATTTTCTTCCCCCTTTATCTTCTCTACAACGCGTTCCCTTTTCCTATGTCCTTAATATATTCATACGGGATTGTTCTGGACATATCGTGGGTTCGTAATTGCCACGAAATTCACAATCGATATCTTCAACCAGACGAAAAGCATTTAAAAAGATCTCGACGCCTAGATGACATGTGATTGCTGAGATTTTTACCCCTCACATCACGTGGTCTTAGGAAGGGGTATTATGACTCGATAAATCAATCATTCATTTACTTAAAAAGTGAGCATTCTCAAAAAGAATTAAAAGAATAATAGATAGAAAAATGGGGTTAATTTCAGAAAAAAAATATCGACTTTACTTTGAGTGACAATTCTGATCTAAACTTATTTTTGTCTCAATAAAAAGCATAAATTTTTAATCGAGTCCCAAATCTGGCCCAAACAAATCTGACCCTTATGATGTGAAATTGTTCAGGTCAGATTTGAGATTTAAGTGAAAGTTAAAAGCTCGTGTCATAATTGTTACTTAAGATAAAATTGGTGCTTTTTTGTTTTTGAATTAGGCCGAAAAAAACATATGGTAAGACCAAGAATGGCTATGGGAAATATATATATATATATATATATGTATATATATATATATATGGACAGATGTGACAAATATTGGGGGTACGTACGCAGATGGTGATGCAAGCGGAGACCGACCGTGTCTCGCTTTTTTCCGTCCGCCACAAAAAATTATTAAAATAAATCAAACAAAAAACAAACAACTGCTTAAATAAAAATAATAAATAAATAAATAAATGAACGACAACAACAAATGAAATATAAAAGTGATCCATCTTTTCTCCCGAAAGATATCATCAGCCTCCCTTCCTTCCTTTCCTCCCTTCCGCGTCCGCCATTAATGGAAGCACCTCCTTCCTCCCACTGATCACTCCCCCCACTTCTCGTGTCCTCGTCGCCAACCCAGGTCTCCCTCTCTCCCTCTCCCTCTCTCTCTGTCTCAGCTTCTGCTCCGTAGCTTTCGCTTCGCCGCTCGTCGCGCGTCTCTCGTCCGTACGGTCCGAGCGGGACCCGGTTCTTCCCCGGGCCCCTCGATGATGACCGGCGCGACGGAACCGGACGTTGTCCTTGCGGCTTGAATCGCTTCTTCGGCGATCGTTTCCGATCGCGGTAATTCTCTCCGGAGCGTTTCAATCCGGAGCCCGAAGCCTGTCGTTCATCTTTAAGTTCGTTCCTCAATTTTTCTTCTTCTTCTTTTTTGCTCTGCATGTCGTGTCGGAATAGCGATTCCGGTGGGTTTTTTGTTTTGCCCTGTTCTGCTGCGATTTCGTCACCTGGAAATGGTCGTTGTCCTCGTCGGACCATCGATGCATGTATCCCGTAGCTCGAAATTGAGACCGCATTTCGCGTTTTCGGAGTTCTGTCGAGGCGAATGATGTCTGGTTCTGTTGTTACCAGGATAGGTGATGATGTCGACGTCGTATAATATCTTTTGGGTTGTGCTTAGCTGCTTGTTGATTTCTAGAGGGTTCTATTGGCTCCTGTGCAGTGGAAAATTATAATCTCGATTAATCATTATTTTAATGTTTTAATTATTTATGAACTTTTTTGCTTTTTGTATATATTTTTTTTTCGTATTTCGTTTCAGGTTCTTTAGCTGCTGTTTTTGTACAACGTTAGATTCAGGTGGACTCGTGTTGAAGAGAGCAAATCTCAGATTTTTTTTGTGAAGATTTGCATCTGCCTTTGCTCTAAGGTAGGGTAGGCAACACCTTGTCTTCTGCAGTGATTGCTTCTCTAGATACAGTAGATGCCGCTGTTGCTGGAGCTAGAAATTGGATTGGAGTGCATGGAAAAGGAATTTAGTCGGTTGAATTGAATGCTAGTCAGTCGGACGGAAGGAACCTTGTCATTAAAATGATTTGGCGCAGAAAACAATTGTAGTTGAGAAAGTTTTATATTTTTTTGTTGGGGCTTGCATTCGACTACAAACCGTGTCTCTCTGTCATTCTTAATTACTAGATGATGGTTAAGAGTTAAAGAGCACATCAAGATTGGAATTCCCTCCTTGCCTCGTGTGGTCCGACGGAGGCAAACGTAGTAAGCGAAAATTGACAGGGCACAACGGCCGATGTCCTACATTGGTTGGTCATTCAGCAATTTTGCCGTCTTATGAGGTGGTGGTTAGTGAATGCTAAATGGCTATTATGTCGTGGCAAATAAGTTTTGTCTTCTGACATTGATCAGGGTCATGATGCCACTCAAAATGTCAACAGTGTTCTGTCTGTGTTTATGCCCTTTATTATGTCTAGATTTGTTGAACCAGCGGATCCAAACTCTGGCATGCGTTTGATTCACTAGTTTCTTACTGAAGTATGCGGAATTACACTCTATAAGATTAGCTGTTATTCGATTCGGTAGCTTCTTACTGCTGTTGGTGATGAAACATAATTGTGCATCTTATGCATCGTCTGGGTCTGACATCCCAACAAAGGCATCTAGAGGTGAATAAAAGCAGAGACCTTGCAGCTAGGCAATCTGGAGTTTTATTTAGGGAAACCTTTGGAATCTAACAGCTGGGTAATCCGCGACCCCCACAAGTAACCAATGAGATAAACCTCAAAAATGAAAATGCTCTTTTAAGATTTATGTTGGGGGGTCAATTTCTTGATAACGGAATTCTTCCAACTAGCCAATGCAATTCTAAGGAGGTTGGATTCTTTCTCTTTTCTCTGTAAGGAAGTATCTATAATCTTGCTACTTTTTTACCCTGCAGATCCTCTTGCAAAAGTGTCAACTAGTATTTTCTCCTAAAGTTCCAAAGCTGATGGCTTCACCAGATGTTGATTCTCCCTGGTCGGCCTCTGTAGGTGAAACATTCTGCGGTTATTTTAATATTGAACTGGAGGAAGCAGATCCAGCAGATATTTCACCTCCCACTCCGTCCTCCTCCAATAACTGTAATATCCCCAAACCGCCTTCTCCCCCTGTTAAAACCTTTACAAGATCCAGCCATGCAAGACTTCCGGATTGTAGCTCAGTCCCCAAAGAAACAAAACATACATGGGACAGCCTTTTCATGGATGGATATGGCACAGATGTTTACATTTTTATGGAAGAAAATTCATTTATTGTGGCACATTCCAGTATTCTGGTGAGTTAATTACACTTCCTTTGCCCTTCCCTGATGTTTTTATTTCAGTTCCTTGTAGATGTTGTATGAGTCATGATGATGTAGAGATGATCTGGACTGGCATATGATTTTAGTGTATATTTTAGACACTGCCTTCCATAATTTGTTGATCAATCTATCTGTTTCTTTAATTGGGAAGGCAGTCTAGTGGGGCTCATTGAGCAAATTGCATTGCGACCATCAATTCAGAGAGATAAATACTGTGGTTCAAGATTTAGGCTTACCAATTAATTTCTTCCATGCAGTCCGCTGCGTCGCCAGTGCTTCGTAATATATTGCATCAATCGACGGTTAGGAATGGTATGAAGTACATCAGGATTCGTGGGGTTCCTAATGAAGCTGTCCAAGCGTTCATTCGCTTTCTTTACTCATCCTGGTATGATGACTATCCTCTCTATTTTAGTTTTTCCCCTCATCCAGTTGTCTGGATTATTTGTTCTAATATTATATAAATCTGGATGCAGCTATGAAGAAGAAACGATGAAGAAGTATGTTCTCCATTTGCTGATTCTATCGCACTCCTATTCAGTTCCATCATTGAAAAGGGTTTGTACTCACTATCTGGAGTATCACTGGCTGACCAAAGAAAATGTTGTAGATGTGCTCCAGTTAGCTAGGTACTGCGATGCACCGAGGCTTTCCCTCTTTTGTATCCGCATGGTTCTGAAGGACTTCAAAAGTATATCCTTGACTGAAGGTTGGAAAGTAATGAAGCGTGCTAATCCTGCTCTTGAACAGGAGATCCTAGAGGTGGTTGTTGAAGTAGATTCTGTAAGTCTATTTTGCTCCTTTCTTGGAGTAGCCTTTGCCGTTTCCCAAATGTAAGAGTTGGTATAGGCCAAGCTGTGGTATTTGGCATAATTACATGGAGGGAGGTGATCTATAAAGTCATTTAAAAAACGAAGACTTTCATGATAGGTTTAAAGAAAACCCAAGCAGCATGGGAATCATTTTGCATGTCCGATCTACTCATAGCATGATAGTAGGTCATTGAATGTTATGTGCTTATGGATCATAATGTGCAACTCATGCGAATGTCATTACTACATTTACGTGGAGTTCGAAGTGAGGATTACAAACTTGAAATAGTACAATCGTATTCACAGTGACATCTACTACTCGCAGTGAATGTTTTTATTCTGCTGATTCATGAGATACATAAGTAACGGAACTATCTATAACTTTGCGGATCTTTGCTACTGTGTTATTTGTATTGCAATGGACCATGGTTCGTTACAGATCTTTAGCTGCTACTGCTGCTGCTACTACTAGGAGTAGTAAAAGTTCCCACATAGATGGGGTGGGTCTCATCAGTTCTAGATTTATATGAGGGTTTCGCTAGTTTATGTCTTCTACGTTATCCTTTTCCCCCTCGATTTAGCCTCTCGCATAAAACAGCCTTGGAAAATTTTCTCGAGATTTTTCTCAATTTTATGCTTGTGTTTCCTTCTTTAGATGCCCTAGAATTAAGAGATGCTTCAGCTCTATCTGATCTTCTTTTTACAATAGCATCAACATTTTGATCTTAGCCTCTTCCAAGTCCTTCATAGCAAAGAATCACTGAATGTCTACATTCTTATCTCTTTGGTTACGATATTCTTCGCATCAAGTTCCTCTGGTTGCTATTGAACATGGTTGTGATTTCACCTTTATCAACATGACAACCGGATTGATTCCTGGAAGATAGGTCATTACTTCTCCCTTACGAAATAACTATGGATCATTCTCATATTGGTGGATATGTTACTGTCATGATAAAGTTAACTGTCAAGAATTTTTTGCATTGCGGTCTTATGACTACTGTTGTGCAGAGGAAACAAGAGAGGCTGAGGAAAATAGAAGAGAGACAGGTATACTTGCAACTTTACGAGGCCATGGAAGCCCTCCTTCACATATGCAGAGATGGTTGCCGGACGATTGGACCACGCGACAAACTCCTCAGAGCATCGCAGCCTGCCTGTGGATTCCCTGCTTGTAAAGGACTTGAGACCTTAGTACGCCATTTTTCGAGTTGCAAGGTCCGCGTTCCTGGAGGATGTGTTCACTGCAAGCGCATGTGGCAGCTTCTTGAACTGCACTCTCGGATGTGTACTGAGCCTGATGATTGCAAGGTTCCTCTCTGTAGGTAAGTCAAAGAACTTCTATGTTTGTCACCTCAATTTTAACCTGGAAAAGTTTTAGATGGATGCAGGGCGTGTCCAAGTGTGACTGCCCATGATGTATGGGTTGTTTTTCATTCACGTAATTTTTTTTGGTCTGCCCTAGTCTCTCTCTCTCTCTCTCTCTCTCTCTCTCTCTCTCTCTCTCTCTCTCTCTAGGACTTTTACTCTGCCTCTTTGTTGAGGTGGGAGTCGAATTCCACACTTGAAACTAAACGTCCGAACCCACCAACACTTGAAACTGACTGACTTTTACTCAGCCTCTCTGTATAGGTGGGAGTCGAATCCCACACTCGAAACTAAACGTCCCACCTCACCTCACCTTACCAAATTCCCTTACCATTGGGCCACGGGCCCAATGGGTTCATTCACCTAATTAATTAGGTCCTAAATAGCATTGAATATTGAGCAAAACTCGCTTCAGATGATCAAGTGAGAATTGCATTGCTGACTCGTAAGTTTGCATTTCAAGTGTCTTGCACGGAAAAGAGTCCAACACTGATTTAAAGAAACTGGTTGATGAGTCAAAACTTTTAAAGGCAAGAGTGTTTTTCTGCGCAAATGATTCTTCAATGATTTAAAATTAAGTGATTATGCGAGATGCATATGGGGGCTGAGTCATCTTATTGGGGTGTAGAATTGAAGAGCAGTACCTCCGTTGAACTGATTTGTATTTGTGAAATTGATGGCTCTACATTGCGTCTCTTTTGCTTTTGCCAGGCAATTTAGGGTGAAGATTCGGCACCAAAGCAAGAAAGATGATTTCAAGTGGAAAACGTTGGTCAACAAAGTGATTGCAGCTAAGAATGCATTGGGACCATTCTCTGCTCGGTGCTCTGGTTTATTGTGATACCTTTGTATCTTAAGAAGCCATGCTTGTCCACAAGTTTGATTCATCCCAATTCAAAAAGAATAAAAGTATTGCTGGGAACTTATAGTTTCTTTTTTATACTATAAGTCTTTACTGTGACCTGTACATTAGTTAGCTGGATAGTGTAAATACATTACTTAACATTTGACTTTTAGCTTCTTCTTTTTAATCAGGTTGCTTCGCTCCATCAATCACAACGCTTTATCTTTTGGAATTGTATCTTGAGTGCAACTAGTATTAGCAGAATTCTCGCCTAGATTTGGTCCGTAAACTCAATGCGATCAGAGGGATTGGATTTGGATCGGACCCGCATAATCAAAAGCGTTCTCTCGGGCTAGACGAGAAATTTGCTTCCGATTGTGCATAATCTCCGTTAGATTTTAGTGAATCACACTCTGTTAAATCAACTCTAATGATGAAAAACACAACTCAAAAATTTGAAAGGCTAAATTATTGTCAGCTATGTAGCACCGACATGTCCGACACGCGGTCAAACAGGCGTTGGATTTCCGATACGCTGTCAACGGATTTCCGATACGCTGTCAACGCGCCGGACACGCCTCCGGCATGCGAGTCCGGAATCCCGACACGCGATTCCCACACGCACGGGTCAATTTTATAAATTTTCAAAAAATTAAGGGTCAAAATGTAAATTTATAAAAAAAAAAAAGGAGAAAAAAAAAGGTGGAAGAAAAGGGCTAAAGCACGCTAGGTTTTTATTTTCTCTGTCTTCTTCACTCGACCGACAACCTCCCCATCTCAAATTCTCTTCTTTCTTCTTTCCGTCGACCACTGGTCCACCGCGAGGCTCTCTCAGCGTCGGTCGCCACTCGCTGGTCACCGCTGCATCCAGATAGCAAGTACACCTCTCTCGTTTTTGCCGAGTGCCCCGGTTCTCTGGTTTTTCTATCGTTTGTCTTGATGTCGGATTTGATGGTGTAATGGTAGCTCAACTAGGGAAGAAGTCGAGGGGGGGGGGGGGGAGAAGGAAGAAGTTGTGTATATCTATTTGTAGATTTGAATTAAAAATGATAATTTATCATGTATATATAAAAATATATATTTAATATAAGTGTCAGAATTCTCTATTTTTTGAGCAAATGATGTGTCACTTGTCGTGTCGTGTGTCGATGTCGGTGCTACATAGATTATCAGGTATTTATAATAGTCGGTATTGATTAAGAACTTGCCAGCAATCTAAATATATACATTTAAAAAATTATCATCAAATTAATGGAATTTACCAAACTTTTGGATAGTTAATAGAGTTATTTGAATGGTATCTACTAATACATATGTACAATTATCAATGTGACATTAATATCAACCGACCTTTCATACTTTCGAAGTCATAATATATGAGTCGATGAATAACTTATCAGCACAAATCGAAATCAACAAGGTATTGTCCTTACTGTCCTCATGTGAACCTATGAGCATGTCGCGAAAAGGTAAACTGTATTATACTAACTCTGCTAGAACATTCACCAACTCAGTTTTAAAGGTGTGCACGTTTGTTCGAATTTAAATAAAACTCAAAAGTACTTTTTTACTTTCCCGTCAAAACTTAAAAGATTACCAAAATTTCGGAAAATTATGAAGAAATAAAATGCAAGTCTTTAAGTTAACATTTGGGTACTATGAAAGTTTCGAAAGTTTTGGATTTAAAAAAAGTTCAAAGTGCATGAACTGTAAGATTTAAATTAAGCAAAAAAGTAAAAAAAGTGAAAGTCATTCCATACTAGCTAGTGATTAATAGAAAGTTATCAGTATAGATTGAGAACTTTTATTAGTTATCCGGGAGAATACACAAATATAAGCATCACTTTACAAAATTGAACAACAAACGATACACAAATTTATAGCATAAATGATGCCACAAACTTTAATTAGCTACTTTAACGAGTGAATCATTTTTAAATATTCAATAAAAATGTACAACCTCTTTTATAACTCGATTTCATATATTTCTAGCATTAATAAAAGAAGAGACACTACCAAATTAGTCCTTGAACTCTTAATCAATGTTCAATGATCTGTAAATTTTAATTTTGGTCAAATTGATATTTGTGCTCTGTGAGTCGAATCAATTTGGTTTTTTTATATGATTTTGTTAACAAGGAATTAATCCTTCATAATATTTTATGACTGATCTGATTAAACAACACCAGTCCATTCTTTAGCAAATAATATGGTTTTGTCAAATAGCATGGATTTCCAGTTTTTCGGCTCAATATACCATTATGAATGCATGCAAACCACCGTATGTATCTGTATTAATTATATAGAATTGTATAAGACTTCACATCTAGAATGGTGAGCCCAATCCTAACATTATTCCAAGTGAGAAACACTAGGATCCGAATATGATTCTATCGTATCTTCACCAAATGTGTACCTATTTAGTCAATTCGTTGGGTATTGCATGATTTTATTAATTCTCGATTTGATTGTTCATATGATATTTTGTAGAACTATCGAAATCTTCGACTATGTTGATCTATCTTGGATTAATGTAAAATCACTAGACATATCAAAGAGAGTAATCCATATATAGTTATAAATTTGAGCCATATTATTTGTTAGGCTTTTTATGCGCAAAAGAGATGAGGAGGGGAAACTAGCGTGATTACCTCCTTTGACCGTAACTCATAGTTAATTATAAATTCAGCCTCTTAGGTTCTCAGTTTTAAGTTGATTTAAGAGCATTTTATTTTCCTGATATGGGGGATAAACATACTTTTGAAACCTAAATTTTTGCTAGTAGATCTTTATTGCATTGTCCAAAAATTAGGGATCGGATTCGCTGGTAATGGCACAATTCGACCCTTAAATACAAACAATGATTTTACATATCACACTCATATTTCTTGCTGCATTTTTTCTGCATTTAGAAACTAGAGATATTGTAGTTTGTTAACATAAGTTTCCATTCCCATACGCTATTCATGAATTTAATAAGAACCAGGGATCGAATTCGCATCCCTAAAAAAACAGCGACTTTGCATAATCCTGCATCCATTTTTCTTGCTGTATTTCTTTTGCACTTAGAAACTAGAGGCATTGTAGTCTATAGATGCGTAAGTTTCCCCTCCCATAGAACCCTCATGCATTTTATAAGAATTAGGGCTCGAATTTGCCTTGCTCTCGCGACCGTAGTTTAAGGACGAGGTACGGAAGCTTGCCTCGCTCTCATGGGCATTGCAAGCTCGTCACCTCGATCTATCGGTCCATTAGCTCGGCTATGGTGTGAGTTTGTATAATTCCATCTTTGACGTTAATTATGTGTCTTTTTATTTCGCATTTTGTTTACTTGTTCTTCATTCTCTAATTATTTGGGTTCGGTTCGCTTTAGGGGCTTCTTGGTTCAGACTTGGGCTTGCTGAACCGTGGCTTGTATGGCATGTTTTATGGCTCTCGAGTGTTCATTCGACGTGTCCCGGGTTGGCTTCCGTCGACCCCGAGGGCCCGTAGGCGTGTCGGGATGTTTGCGTGTTTGTTCGGGGCCATGTGAATAGACGTCCTAAACTTGCTGTCTAGACCGCCTAAGGGGCTGAACGACGAGCTTGGAGCTTCTATTCGGCCTTGCTAAGGTTCTCGAGCGGTCTGGAGGCGTCCCCTTTACATGTTTACATCATTCACACGTCATAATCATATATTCGCATTGTGTCGTAGTTTAATTCCTAGCCTTGTATTTAGTTTATTATTTCTTAACATGCATTTAGTATAGTTTCGACTTTAAAACGTTTTTATCATGGATGGAAATTAAAAATACGAAAAAAATCAATAAAAATGGATGAAAAATCGGAGTGGCATTTGGCTAGGAATGGCATTTCTAGGGCTAAGTTTGACTTATGCTCGGTTGTATTTCATTTTGTTCAATGCGACACCGTGGTCACCTAGCTTAGAAAATTTACATTCCTTAAACTAGGTTGATTGCATATTTAATTTTATGCATTAGCTGAAAAGAGTCTTGTCCCGAGGCTTAATTAGCAAAGAGTAGTTCTATTTTTATTGATATAGTTCGGGTTCTACTTACTGTAATATATTTGTGATTATATCATCGTAACTTGTTTGATTATCGCTTTGTTTAATATTCATCGCATGAGTTCTCCTTGCGTGGTAACTTAGGTTTACTTGTTTTAAAAAAATATAAAATTAAAGAAAAATTGCATGAAACGTTTCCCAGTAGAAAGAGAAAAGGTACTAATCATGACCGTTAGACAATCTCTAGTGTAATCAAATCCCTGTGCTCGAATATTTGGTTTGTAAAAGTAAAGCGGACTCTTGCGTTTTGCTCGGCCTCTAATTGGCCCATAATAGGTCAAGGGTGGCTCCTAAGGAAAAACAAAATGTCATAACTAAAATGAATAAATCAAGTTGCGATCGAAAGCGCACGTTAAGCGCAAGTACCACCTCACAAAAAAGGGTTATTCGCGCCTGCTCGGCAATTCGTCAAACCCCTTCGGGGTTCACCTTGGTAGGGTCGTGATACCTACTTATCCTATGTAGACACACTCATATGACTTGTTAGATAGTATTTTATTCATCAATGATATAAGTGTCTTCTTAGATGTGGTATCACCAAACATTTCACTAAACTAATCATGGATATTGAAATTTGATAGTTTGAAACTTAGATAGCTACAGATAGATGTGCAACTAGAATTGATATAGAACCGATTCAACGATAAAACATCGACCCCACAAAAAGCAAAAAGCATCATCCGTGCAAGATACTTTTCTTCCGCTATTTAATGCATGAGATATCTGTAATTAAGTAACATGTAATAATATTTAATGGAAATTTTTAAGTTTTTAGACAATAAATCTCCATATAAAGAGGCAAAACGGTGTAAAAACAAATAAGAAGAATATTTTGCCCTACATGGACAAAAGGTAAAAGGGTGATGAAAGAGAAGAAAAGGAATATTTTGCCCTTTATATGGACAAAGCTTATTGAGCCCATGCAATCTTAACTGACAACTTTTATATTTCTATAAATTTAAATTTATGACATTTAATCTTGTCTAGTAAAAAAGGAAAGAAAGTAAGGGAACAACTTTAGGTCCAAGAAATCGATAGTCGAGAAATAGACAGAAAGATAAAGAGAGATTTCTGCTGTCGCCACTTGCTTTTGGTGGGAGATGCCTTCTAGGAGCGTCCCACTTATATTAACTCTAATTTGGCTTTCGCTTATATCAATCATCTGCTTGAGAGGGCAATTTTTTTTTTTCTCATTTCTTTGGCTAAATTAAAATTTTTGGTGGAATTTTGTCATTGGTTGAATCAAGATCACAATTGAATGAAAGGACATTGTCATTATGTTGCCAAGTAAATAATAATGGATCGGTTTCACAATTAACAACCTAATGGAGTCTTCCACTTTCCTGGACATATGACGCATTGTTAACATTTAATTTAACCCACTAGTGGTTAAAACAACTCTAATTAGATCTATCTTGAGCTCCATTTTATTTGTGGAATGATTGGTTCACGATTCTTTTACCTTTTGGGTTTTTGAATAAAAACAGTCTTTTGACAAATAAGTAATGAGCCATCTCAGCATGTATACACAAGCATTTTGTTGCAATCCCATTAAATCACCCAAGGTTTGAAAAACAATTGGTTTGATTAGTCACTTAAACTAGATGTTCAACGTCATCAATTCAATAATTCTGAAACTTGCTGAGATGGGCACAAATCTCATAAAATTAATGTCGGATGGAGAAAATCTTTCAAGTAAGTTTCACACATGTAGTTACTCACTTGAACTGCAAAAGCAAATTGCACGCATACCATTTTTACATGTATTACTCACTTTGAATAGACATTTTCTTTTTCGTTCAATTACTTCAAACAGAATTTTCATCCACGTTTCCTTAACTACTAAGAGTGATTTTATAATAATTCCATAAAAACTTAAAAAACGACAAGATGGAGAATTTACTTCATTTTTTTTCTTTATTTAACATGATCTCAAATGAAGGTTTGAGGAAGAAAATGACATTGGTTAATATTTTTGCATGTTTATTTTTTTTATGGCTCTCTCACAATTTAAGAATTCTTAATGTTAAACATCGGAAATCTACGAAAATACAATAGAATGTCCAATACAATTTTCCATCCTTTTCCGAAGCCTAAAACGCCTGCTTGATTCCAAATTTTGCAAGGAAAATGGTAAATGATTTTGAGGTACAATTGCATGAGCTATTAATTGAATTATTCGATAAGTTTATGTTGGAATAAAGACCCAAGAGTTGTGCATCGACTATAGGACACCAACGTGACACACAAATTGCTGCCAAAATTATTTAAAAAGGAAAAAACGTGACTCCCGAATCACGTAATCTCTTCCAAGTTAAGAGCATGGCGGGAAAAGGGGAAAAGAAAGAACATAAATGGGTCTAACTTAAATAGAAAAAGCAAAAAAAAAAAAAACGAATATAAGTGGATCTAAGTTAAAGAAAAAGGAAAAAAGAAAAAAAGAATATGAAGTGGGTCCAAGTTAAAGAAAAAGAGTCAGGCCAAGGATTGTAGCCAATTTTTGACACCACTAATTAACAAGCCTAATTCCTTAAAAAAAATCTCAGAACTTTATATTTAATCCCAATTCTACCAAAAATTTTCTTTTTTCTTCAAAAAAAATTACCAACTTTCACATTAGTCCAAATTTGCCCCTGTTAACCCTTTCTAAAAAAATCGCCCCTTGTTTCGTCAATATTATCAATATTAGGAGGCTATTGTTGTTTTGAGAGAGTATTGATGAAGATACACGTTCTAATAATGAACCTTTAACTAGCTCCAATGTTGATAATTTTGAAAAAATCAATGGCAATTTTTGGATGCGTAGGTAGATATGGGATTAGGGTGAAATTTGGCGATTTTTTTAAACAAAAAAAGTTGGGGCAGATTTTGGGGAAAAATGTTAGAAAAGTCGTAAATCTATTGCATTGGTGCCAATTTAGTCATAAATCTTTTAACCTAGTGCCAATTTAGTCCTTCCGGCTAATATTGGTCGGATTTTGCTGACGTGGACGCTGGACAGTGCTGATGTTGACAACTTTTAATAATATTTAATTTTTAAAATTTTTTTTTCTTTCTCCAGCCAGTTGCCGGACATTAGTGATCGGCCAGAGGCCGAGGCCGGCGAGGGTCGAGCGTCGCCCGCCATGGGAGAGGCTTGCCCTCGCCATGGCTTATCAAGGCTTGACCTCGCCAGATTCGGTGAGGTCGTGCCTTGCCCAGCCATGGCGAGGCACGACCTCGCTGGCATCACCCATGGCTGGCGAGGCTCGACCCTCGATAGCCCAGTGCAAGGCCGGCCTTGCGGCCATCTGGCGAGGCTCGCTAGAGGCAGGCGAGGTCTTCGTCGGCCTTGGCCTCTGGCCGGTCACAGAGGTCCGGTGACCAGCTTGAGGAAGAAAAAAAGAAGGGAAAAAGAAAGAAAAGAAAAGAAAAAATAAAAAAATTCAAAAAAATATTAAAATATTATTAAAAGTTATCCACATCAGCGCTGCCCGTGCCACGTAGGCCAGCCGACGTCCACGTCAGCAAAATTCAGCCAAAATTAGTCGGAATGACTGAATTGACACTAGATCAAAATGTTTAGAATTAAATTGGCACAAAAAAAAGATTTAGGACTAAATTGGCTATAGTTGGGTTTTTTAGGGAATTAGGCCATGATTAACATGACGTGAAAAGGACATATGATTGTAAGCATACTCAAATTAAGTTTAAACGGATTAAATTTTCATACACAAATAACAAATAGTGTTATTTGCTAATTGATATTTTCAATCTGTCTATGACACACTAAGACACAATTAGTTAAATGAGTTAACATATTGCCTGGGTCAATGCGATCTAGTTAAATACATTTAGACACTCTATTACACGTTTGAACATATTTTTATAAGGGTTTATATCTTAAATGTATCATGTTGTGCGACTCGTTTAATAAAAGTGTCATGTTGGGTTTTTAAGATATGACACGATTAATAAATGAGTCGAATATGTATGAATGATGTAGACAAGGGCATATAGAAAAGTAGACGCACAAGGGATAACTATCAAAAAAGTCATAAGCCTAATATACGAATGTCAATTCAGTCTTAAACTTTTCAATTTAGTCAAATTAATCCTAAATCTTTTAACGATTTGCCAATGTAGTCCTTATAGCCAATTTTGGTTGGAAATTGTTGACGTGGACGCCGGTTGTCCTTCTTGGCATGACCAGCGCTGACGTGGATAATTTTTACAATTTTTTAAAAAATTTTGAATTTTTTATAATTTTATAATTTTTTTCTTTTCCACTGTGGTCGTCGAGGGTCGCCAGCGCATCGGCAATGACCAGCGACCCTCACCAGCCAGTCGACGAGGCCATTGCAGCCTTGTCGGTTGCAGGTGAGGTAGCTCTTGCCCATATCTAGTGAGGGCCTGCAAGCCCTCGCTTAGTGGCCTGCGGGGGTCACCGGCCATTGTTAAAGACCTAGTGACTCTCGCCGGCTATAGTAAAAAAAAGAAAGAAAAGAAATATAAAATAATTCACAAAAAAATATATAAATTGTTCACATCAACGCCGGCCGTACCACGTAGGACGGCCAGTGTCTAGGTCAGTGGTTTCGGATCAAAATTGGCCGAAAATGACTACATGGGCAAATTATCAAAAAAATTTATGACTAAATTGGTCAAAATGTAAAGTTTAGGACTGAATTGAGATCTGCACAATAGATTTATGATTTTTTTGATAAATTTTCCCAATTTTGCAAGGAAATGATGTCGAATATGGAGATGGGTTCGAAGTAAATGCTCACTGAAAAGAGACTGACATGTAGATGAAATAAATTTGAAAATAGAGACAGTGATAGAGAAGACAATGAGCGGGCCCAATGCAACCACAGTAACTTCCCCGGGATAAAGGTTTGCTTGCTCAATGAGAAAAGCGGCTGCTGACTGTTCTACTGATTTTCCTTTTGGTGGCGGGAAGTTTTGACTGCCGAGTCCATTAGTGCCGTGGACAAAATCCGCTATTCGAAGCTTTGCATCTTTCTTTAGGAGAAACAATGATGAAATCAAACAATTGATGATGAGATCAATGCATCCCACTTGTTGAATTATGTGGACCCAACATGAGATCTACGTCATTCAATGATTGAGATTGACTAAGCTCATTTGCACCCGATTAATGCAAAAGTCGACCCAACGTGACTAACAAACTCTGGCAACAAAAATTCAAAAGAAGACAAAAAGGTGACTCACAAATCATGTGCAAGTTAAGAACATTTCATGGGGTCTTCGTGCAAAAAAAAAGGCAGAAGAGAGAAATATTACTTGCGGTCCAAGTTAAAAAAAAGGTAAGATACCAAAAATATGCCTTGAGTCATTGGATCAACAATAAGATAAGTTTTTGATATTTTCTACAGAATAAAAGGACCCAGTCTAAAATCAATGTAAGCACCGCTTTACAAAAGTGAACAGCAAATGATACGCTGATTTACAGAAGAAACGATGCAACAAACTTTCATTAGCTACTTGAACAAGCGAGTCATGTTTAAAGATTCAATAAAGATGTATCATATCGTTTACTACTCGATTTCATCAACTAGTATTATATTTCTAGCATTAAGAAAAAGAAGAGACAATGCCAAAATTTAGTCTTTGAACTCTTAGTAGATGTTCAATGTCACGAATCAATTTGATGTTTATTTTATATGATTTGGTAAACAAAAGAATTAATACTTTATAATATAGTAGTGTGATTAAACAATATCGATTCATTCTTTAGCAAATATATATGATATTGTCAAATAACATGGATTTTTTGGCTCAATATACTGTTATCAATGAGGGCAAACCGCCCTGTACATTGTATAAATATGACTACGTCGTATCTTAACCAAATGTCTATGTATTGGGTATTACATAATTTTGTTAATTCTCAATTTGAGTGCTCATTTGATATTTTGCAGAACTATGGTGTTCTTCGATTAGGTTGATCTACTTATCCTATAAAAGCACTCATATGACTTGTTAGATGGTATTTTACTCATCAATAATATCAAGTGTCTTGTTAAATGCAATATCACCAAACATTTCAATAAACTCATCATGGATACTGAAATTTCATAATTCAAATCTCGGATAGTTACAGATAGATGTGCGAGTAGAATCGAGATAGAACCAATTCAAAGATAAAACATCAACCCGACACAAAGTTTTTGGCATCATTTATGCATGAGATACTTTTCTTCTGCCATGTAATGCATGAGATACCTTGCTTATGTTTGTTTGCAGAATTATTGGTTCACAATTATTTTATCTTCTTGGCTTTTTGTATCGATACCGTTTGCTGATAAACAAATAACGAACTATCTCAACATGTATATATACATTCCCCACTATTATTCCAATATATCTTGTTGTAACCGATATTATATTAGAGAGGAGCGACAATAATCGAACTAAGCAAAACATTGGTGCTCAATTTTGGATATATGGAACAAATGGAACATTCAAGGCTTCATCATACTAATCCTCACGCTTCAAGTCTTTCTGAAGCTTTGGCTTTAAAACATTTATGCTCTGGCTTGTGTCTTTATTAGAATTGTGGTATTAGGAGGATACACATGGACTCATAATTAACCTATTTAAGGTAGACCTTATAGTGACGAGTTTCAAATGTTAATATGAACTTTTTTAAGGAAGGATTTGAGATGTTTAGTACTTGATTTGCCAAGACCATAAATAAGATCTAGTTGTCCCCATAATATACCTTTTGATTTTTTTTTTCAAATATACGATGGAGTTTTACACAACTTTAAATGTCCATCTGCGTACATGTTTTAAAAGTCAAGCTTCAATCAACAAAAAATGATATGCATATATCTTGTTTTCATGACGATGGTAGAATGGTAAATATTATCTAATCGAACGAGGACAAAGGAAAACAACAGTACAAGGGCAGATATATAAATTCTTGTGATCCCTCCGGGGATCTAACTACACCACTCCCTGAAGCAGAGGCAGAGCAAGGCCAGTGCTCTGCACGTGCTTCTTCATCCTCCCGAGTCTCAAAGTCCCAAGCATTGACTCTCCTCAACATCACCCAACCCAACTCCCAACCATTTTGCCTCGCTTGTAAATTTCTACTTTCAAGGCTTCCTTATAAAGTCTGCAAAGCACTATTTTCTTGATGCATGTAAACTCTCATGATGGATGTTGAGAGGCTAGTTTTGCTGTAACCGAAATTATATCAGAGAGAAGAGACAAAGATTCAAACTGCTCAAAAACATGGCAGTTAGCTTCTTCCTGATTTGTGGAACAAATGGAACATCCGAGGCTTCGTCGTACTGAGCCTCTTGCTTTAGATCTATCTCATTCTATTTGCATCCCTTAGAAAGAAAACAGCAAACCGCCCCCATCATCTTCCTCTTGTGGTTGGCCTATTTGATGGCTGACTTGGTAGCTGCATTGTCATCATGTTGCCAAGTACATAATAATGGATGGGTTTCACAATTAAAGCCTAATGGCGTCTTCCTCTTTCGTGGACTCATGACGCATTGTTAACATTTAATTTAACCCACTACTGGTTAAAACGACTCTAATTAGATCTATCTTGAGCTCCATTTTATTTGTGGAATGATTGGTTCACGATTCTTTTACCTTTTTGGGTTTTTGAATAAATACAGTCTTTTGACAAACAAGTAATGAGCAATCTCAGCATGTATACACACGCATTTTGTTGCAATCCCATTAAATCACCCAAGGTTTGAAAAACAATTGGTTTGATTAGTCACTTAAACTAGATGTTCAACGTCATCAATTCAATAATTCTGAAACTTGCTGAGATGGGCACAAATCCCATAAAATTAATGTCGGATGGAGAAAATCTTTCAAGTAAGTTTCACACATGTAGTTATTCACTGGAACTGCAAAAGCAAATTGCACGCATACCATTTTTACATGTATTACTCACTTTGAATAGACATTTTCTTTTTCGTTCAATTACTTCAAACAGAATTTTCATCCACGTATCCTTAACTACTAAGAGTGATTTTAGAATAATTCCATAAAAACTTAAAAAACGACAAGATGGAGAATTTACTTCATTTTTTTCCTTATTTAAAATGATCTCAAATGAAGGTTTGAGGAAGAAAATGACATTGGATAATATTTTTGCATGCTTATTTTTTATGGCTCTCTCGCAATTTAAGAATTCTTAATGTTAAACATCGGAAATCTACGAAAATACAATAGAATGTCCTATACAATTTTCCATCCATTTCCGAAGCCTAAAACACCTGCTTGATTCCAAATTTTGCAAGGACAGTGGTAAATGATTTTGAGGTACAATTGCATAAGCTATTAATTTAATTATTCAATAAGTTTATTTTGGAATAAAGAGCCAAGAGTTGTGCATCGACTATAGGACACCAACGTGACACACACATTGCTGCCAAAATTATTTAAAAAGGAAAAAACGTGACTCCCGAATCACGTAAGCTCTTCCAAGTTCAGAGCATTGCGGGAAGAGGGGAAAAGAAAGAACATAAATGGGTCTAAGTTAAAAAGAAAAAGCAAACAAAAAAAAAACGAATATAAGTGGATCTACGTTAAAGAAAAAGGAAAAAAGGAAAAAAGAATATGAAGTGGGTCCAAGTTAAAGAAAAAGAGTCAGGCCAAGGATTGTAGCCAATTTTTGACACCACTAATTAACAAGCCTAATTCCTCTAAAAAAATTTCAAAACTTTAGATTTAATCCCAATTCTACCCAAAATTTTCTTTTTTCTTCAAAAAAATTACCAACTTTCACTTTAGTCGAAATTTGCCCCTGTTAACCCTTTGTAAAAAAATCGACCCTAGTTCCGTCAATATTATCAATATTAGGAGGCTACTGTTGTTTTGTGAGAGTATTGAGGAAGATACATGTTCTAATAATGAACCTTTAACTCGCTCCAATATTGATAATTTTGAAAAAATCAGTGGCAATTTTTGGATGCGTAGGCAGATATGGGATTAGAGTGAAATTTGGTGATTTTTTTAAACAAAAAAAGTTGGGGCAGATTTCGGGGAAAAATGTTAGAAAAGTCCGAAATCTATTACATTAGTGCCAATTTAGTCATAAACCTTTGATCTAGTGCTAGTCCTTCCGGCTAATTTTGGTCGGATTTTGCTGACGTGAACGCTGGGCGGTGCTGATGTTGATAACTTTTAATAATATTTTAATTTTTTTTCGAATATTCCTTTCTTTTTCCTTTCTTTCTTCTTCCTCTAGCCAGTTGCTTGACATTGTTGACCGGCCAGAGGCCGAGACCGGTAAGGGTCAAGCGTCGCTGGCCATGGGCGAGGCTTGCCTTCACCATGGCTTAGCAAGGATTGACCTCGCCAGATCCGGTGAGGTCGTGCCTTACCTAGCCATGGCGAGGCATGACCTCGCCGGCATCACCCATGGCCGGCGAGGCTCGACCCTCGATAGCCCAGTGCAAGGCCGGCCTCGCGGCCATTTGGCGAGCCTCGCCAAAGGCAGGCGAGGTCTTCACCGGCCTTGGCCTCTGGCCGGTCACAGAGGTCCGGTGATCAGCTGGAGGAAGAAAAAAAGAAGGGAAAAGAAAGAAAAGAAAAGAAAAAATAAAATAAAATTCGAAAAAATATTAAAATATTATTAAAAGTTATCCACGTCAATGCTGGTAGTGCCACGCAGGCCGGCCGACGTCCACGTCAACAAAATCCAACCAAAATTAGCCGGAATGACTGAGTTGACACTAAGTCAAAATGTTTAGAATTAAATTAGCACCAAAAAACGGTTTAGGATTAAATTGGCTACAGTTGGGTTTTTTAGGGAATTAGGCCATGATTAACATGACGTGAAATGGACATATGATAGTAAGCATATTCAAATTAAGTTTAAACGGATTAAATTTTTATACACAAATAACAAACAGTGTTATTTGCTAATTGACATTTCAATCTGTCTATGACACACTAAGACACAATTAGTTAAATGAGTTAACATATTGCTTGGGTCAATGCGATCTAGTTAAATACATTTAGACACTATTACACGTTAGAACATATTTTTATAAGGGTTTATATCTTAAATGCATCATGTTGTGCGACTCGTTTGATAAAAGTGACATGTTGGGTTTTTAAAGATATGACACGATTAATAAATGAGTCGAATATGTATGAATGATGTAGACAAGCGCATATAGAAAAGCAGACGCACAAGAGATAACTATCATAAAAGTCATAAACCTAATATACAAATGTCAATTTAGTCTTAACTTTTCAATTTAACCAAATTAATCATAAATCTTTTAACGATTTGCCAATATAGTCCTTATAGCCAATTTTGGCAGGAAATTGTTGACGTGGACGCCGGTTATCCTTCTTGGCATGACCAGCGCTGACGTGGACAAGTTTTGCAATTTTTTAAAATTTTTTGAATTTTTTATAATTTTATAATTTTTTTCTTTTCCACTGTGGTTGTCGAGGGTCGCCGGCGCATCGGCAATGGCCAACGACCCTCACCAGCCAGTCGATGAGGCCATCGCGGCCTTGTCAATTGCAGGTGAGGCAGCTCTCGCTCATATCTAGTGAGGGCCTACAAGCCCTCGCTTAGTGGCCTGCGGGGGTCACCGGCCATTGTTAAAGACCCAGTGACTCTCGTCGGCTATAGTAAAAAAAAGAAAGAAAAGAAATATAAAATAATTCACTAAAAATTATAAAAATTATTCACATCAGCGCCGGCTGTATCACGTAGGACGGTCAGTATCTAGGTCAACGGTTTCTGATCAAAATTGGCCGAAATGACTATATGGGCAAATTGTCAAAAGATTTAGGACTAAATTAGCCAAAATATAAAGTTTAGGACTAAATTGAAATTTGTACAATAGGTTTATGATTTTTTTGATAATTTTTCTCAATTTTGCAAGGAAATGATGTCGAATATGGAGATGGGTTCGAAGTAAATGCTCACCGAAAAGAGATTGACATGCAGATGAAATAAATTTGAAAATAGAGACAGTGATAGAGAAGACAATGAGCAGGTCCAATGCAACCACCGTAGCTTCCCCGGGATAAAGGTTTGCTTGCTCAATGAGAAAAGTGGCTGCTGACTGTTCTACTGATTTTCCTTTTGGTGGCGGGAAGTTTTGACTGCCGAGTCCATTAGTGCCGTGGACAAAATCCGCTATTCGAAGCTTTGCATCTTTCTTTAGGAGAAACAATGATGAAATCAAACAATTGATGATGAGATCAATGCATCCCACTCGTTAAATTATGTGGACCCAACATGAGATCTACGTAATTCAATGATTGAGATTGACTAAGCTCATTTGCACTCGATTAATGCAAAAGTTGACCCAACGTGACTAACAAACTCTGGCAACAAAAATTCAAAAGAAGACAAAAAGGTGACTCACAAATCATGTGCAAGTTAAGAACATTTCATGGGGTCTTCGTGAAAAAAAAAAAGGTAGAAGAGAGAAACATTACTTGCGGTCCAAGTTAAAAAAAAGGTAAGATACCAAAAATAAGCCTTGAGTCTCACCTAATGACCACTTATATACCTCTACTTTTGAAAATACCAAATACATACTCAAGTTTTACCTTTGGAGGCTACTTTACACATTTACATCAATCATCCTGGTGTCCTTATATAAAAATGTAATTTTCTCAGAGATACTTTCATTCGCAAAATCCTAAATTCTCACATTTACCCAAAAAACTCGAAACAATCCAAAAACCAAACCACTCAAATCCTAAGCAAGATGTTAAAATGAGTTTGCTAGAAGGGGCAATTTGATCTTCATAATATAGGGTTTTGCTTAGAGGTATGTGAATGATATTTGCATAAATAGAGGGTGTAAGTAGTCAATGGATCAACAATAAGATATGTTTTTGGTATTTTCTACAGAATAAAAGGACCCAGTCTAAAATCAATGTAAGCACCACTTTACAAAAGTGAACAGCAAATGATACCCTGATTTACAGAAGAAATGATGCAACAAACTTTCATTAGCTACTTGAACAAGTAAGTCATGTTTAAAGATTCAATAAAGATGTATCACATCGTGGATTTCATCAACTAGTATTATATTTCTAGGATTAAGAAAAAGAAGAGACAATGCCAAAATTTAGTTTTTGAACTCTTAGTAGATGTTCAATGTCACGAATCAACTTGATGTTTATTTTATATGGTTTGGTAAACAAAAGAATTAATACTTTATAATATAGTAGTGTGATTAAACAATATCGATTCATTCTTCAGCAAGTATATATGATATTGTCAAATAACATGGATTTTTTGGCTCAATATACTGTTATGAATGCGGGCAAACCGCCCTGTACATTGTATAAATATGACTACATCGTATCTTAACCAAATGTCTATGTATTGGGTATTACATAATTTTGTTAATTCTCAATTTGAATGTTCATTTGATATTTTGCAGAACTATGGTGTTCTTCGATTAGGTTGATCTACTTATCCTATAAAAGCACACTCATATGACTTGTTAGATGGTATTTTACTCATCAATAATATCAAGTGTCTTCTTAAATGCAATATCACCAAACATTTCAATAAACTCATCATGGCTACTGAAATTTCATAATTCAAAACTCGGACAATTACAGATAAATGTGCAAGTAGAATCGAGATAGAACCAATTCAAAGATAAAACACCAATCCGACACGAAGTTTTTGGCATCATTTATGCATGAGATACTTTTCTTCTGCCATGTAATGCATGAGATATCTTGCTTATGTTCATTTGCAGAATTATTGGTTCACAATTATTTTAGCTTCTTGGCTTTTCGTATCGATACCGTTTGCTGACAAACAAATGACAAACTATCTCAACATGTATATAGACATTCCCCACTATTATTCCAATATATCTTGTTGTAGCCGATATTATATTAGAGAGGAGCGACAATAATTAGACTAAGCAAAAACATGGTGCTCAATTTTGGATATATGGAACAAATGGAACATTCAAGGCTTCATCATACTAATCCTCACGCTTCAAGTCTTTATGAAGCTTTGGCTTTAAAACATTGATGCTCTGGCTTGTGTCTTAATTAGAATTGTGGTATTAGGAGGATATACATGGACTCATAATTAACCTATTTAAGGTAGACCTTATCGTGACGAGTTTTAAATGTTAATATGAACTTTTTGAAGGAAGGATTTGAGATGTTTAGTACTTGATTTGCCATGACCATAAATCAGATCTAGTTGTCCCCATAATATACCTTTTGATTTTTTTTTTAGAATATACGATGGAGTTTTACACAACTTTAAATGTCCATCTGCGTACATGTTTTAAAAGTCAAGCATCAATCAACAAAAAATGATATGCATATATCTTGTTTTCATGACGATGGTAGAATGGTAAATATTATCTAATCGAACGAGGAAAAAGGAAAACAACAGTCCAAGGCCAGATATATAAATTCTTGTGATCCCTCCGGGGATCTATCATCTAACTACACCACTCCCTGAAGCAGAGGCAGAGCAAGGCCGGTGCTGTGCTCGTGCCTCTTCATCCTCCCGAGTCTCAAAGTCCCAAGCATTGACCCTCCTCAGCATCACCCAACCCAACTCCCAACCATTTTGCCTCGCTTGTAAATTTCTACTTTCAAGGCTTCCTTATAAAGTCTGCAAAGCACTATTTTCTTGATGCGTGTTGAGAGGCTAGTTTTGCTGTAACCGAAATTATATTAGAGAGAAGAGACAAAGATTCAAACTGCTCAAAAACATGGCAGTTAGCTTCTTCCTGGATTTGTGGAACAAATGGAACATCCGAGGCTTCGTCGTACTGAGCCTCTCGCTTCAGATCTGTCTCATTCTATTTGCACCCCTTAGAAAGAAAACAGCAAACCGCCCCATCATCTTCCTCTTGTGGTTGGCCTATTTGATGGCTGACTCGGTAGCTGCATTTGCAGTCGGGCTCATCTCTCACAACCAAGGCAATTTACACGCTCGTGTAGCAGAAGTAGACGGAGCACTTCAGGCATTCTGGGCCTCATTTCTCTTGCTACATCTTGGTGGTCCGGACACCATCACTGCCTTTTCCCTCGAGGACAGTTCACTTTGGAAACGGCACCTGCTCAGTCTCATCTTCCAAGTCGGTGCCGCCATCTACGTCTTTGTGCGGATATTTCCAAGCGACAAGTCGCTGGTGATCCCAACGATCCTGGTGTTTCTAGCAGGGTTTATAAAAATTGCGGAGAGGACACTGGCACTCTATCTCTCGAGCTTCCCAAAGCTCAGGGAATCGATGCTCTTAGACAACAAGCCAAGAATGGCCGCAGACTCGTCGCAATTGCTTGAAGAACTCATTGTTCATTCGGATGGATATGGATGTTCTGATGAAGAAGGAGCAAAGCTTGCCGAGAGCATCGTGGTGAAGCATGCTTACTCATTCTTTCAAATCTTTAAGGTCTTCATCGCAGATCTCATCTTCACAAAACAACAACGCGAAATGAGCCGCAAATATTTTGCCAAAGTTTCCGCGGTGGATGCGTTGAGGTTGATATTAGTCGAACTCGATTTCATTTACGAGGAGCTCCACACAAAAGCATTGACAATACGTCACAGGTGGAGCTACATATTCCGCATCATAGCCTTCACTAGTGTTGCGGTGGCTCTGGGTCTGTTCAATCGCTTGAAGAAGTATCGGCTCCTCGAACTTGATGTGAAAATTACTCATATCCTTCTTTTCGGAGGGATTGTTCTTGATGGGATAGCTCTGTTCATGCTCGTTTTCTCCGATTGGACTGTTGCGAGAATCAAGTACAACACCACAGGGTCATCTAAACTAGATTCATTTCTCTACAAGTTGGTATCCGCCACGGATTACCTGAGGAAGCCTCGATACGCCACAAGTGAAGTATATCCTAAGGCCAATGTTACTTACGAGGTGTTCGATACACCATTAATATTTCGAAGGTGGTCAGAGTCCATCTCTGCTTGCAACCTTTTTTCTGAGGCATTGAAGGAGAGTCCAAGAAAGATATGTAAGTGCAATCGGTTCCGAGGCATCATCGTTTTTAAAAATATCTGCAGTTTTCCATTCCGAATGGTTGACAAGATCATCTCTCGTTTCCATCAAGCTGGTGAGACAATTGCCAGATGCTGTGGTAAAAGATCGATGAATGCGGAGTACGTGTCCGAGAATCTCTTTATTAAGAAGCTCTGGATCTTTATCTTTAATGATGTGAAACGTAGATCCGAGAATGTGGATGATCCGGAATGGGTGAGGCTGACAATTAAGAATCGTGGTATTACGCATCTGTGGGGGCTGGACAGTCCTAACGTACCGAAGGAGCACGTCAACATGGCTAATTTCCACAGTATGATTATATTGTGGCATATTGTTACTGAAATCTGTTACAACACAGAGAAACCCACCGAAAGAAATGATGAAAGGGAATTTAGCAAGATCCTTTCTGACTATATGTTGTATCTTTTACTTAATCAGCCTAACGTGATGTCCGGGGTGACGGTTGTGGGCATTGCCCAAAAGAGAACAGTGGAGACGCTGCTCGAGCTACGCCGCCTCATCATCAGTGATGCGCCCAAGGATCTGGCAGAGATATGCAAAAAATTGTACGATGAAGCGGCCCCTCGAGGAAGGGTCGCACCGCGTCTTGCCAACCAATCGGAATCCCTGGTCAAGCTAGGGCTTTCTTTGGTCCACAGGATGGAGGAACGTGTTGGGGAAGCGAAGTGGAATATCATGAGCGGTCAGTGGGTCGAGATGCTGCAACATGCAGCGGTTAATATTAAAGGCGAGGCACACGTGCAGGTGCTGAGCAAAGGTGGAGAGCTTCTTGCCTTTGTTTGGCTGTTGATGGCTCATTTCGGTTGCTTCTACAGGGCTGAATGGGGCATGTATTACGAATTCTGGGATGAGATGAGTAAGCACAGGCCTGCGCGCGCAATATGACGAAGACTCCACTTAGATATTTCCTCCACGTCAATTGTCTTATTTATCATCCTCACAGCATTTCTACACATGACCGTTCGAATAGAATTTACTAGTTTGTGTATCTTTGTGACTAGTGTGGAGAATCGATGGATTTCCATTTCCTTGTACTAATCCTTGCGTGTGTCGGCTCTTATTGATAGTAAATCATCGGTTCATTCTTATAATTATATTAAAAAAGAAAATTTGATAGGCTGTGCTTCTTAAGGTAAAACGATAGATTGTTAATTTACACAAGGGGCAGTAATTTTCTCGTAGACGGGATGTAAATTCAGGAACATCGCGATTCTGTATTCATATTTAAAGACAAGAATGTGTATAATCGTCCTCTTATCGTCGTGCAATTTAGACCAACTAAAACACGGTTGTTATTTTCACAAGGGAGCCGACCAAATAGCTATTCTTCCTCTAATTTTTACCTGACAACTGAATAAATCGCTTTGTGGGTAATAGATTTGAAACCAAATATCTATTTCTTACGAACCAAAAGTGCAATTTTCACGTAAGGACGTATAAATTTTGCGGGTGCCGTAAATTTCACTCGATTAGTTTAAAATCATCATATTTAGCAAAACAAGCGAGCCGTGGGGCCGTCTTCCCTTGTATTCTCCTCCGTGCCCGTTACTCCTTCAGCTCCAATGAGGACGACGACGCCTCTCCACATAAACGCTCTCAAACCGTCTCCTCTCCGCCACGGCGGACGGCGGAGCCTCCGGTGTGACGGCGAGCGCGATTCCGGTGGCCTCCACGGCCCCTCCGCCCTACGAGAGTTCTCTGCCCATCGACGCCGGATCGCTCGATTCGGAAGCCGATCGGCTTGTAGCCCGGCATGTACTTCTCCCCTGTCACCAACGCCTTGTGGGAAGCGAGATCCAAGATATCCGAGGAGGTCGGCGATGCCGGTGCGAGCGGGAACGCTGCGTTGCCGGAGAGCGAATTGGTTCCCAAGGAGTCCGTCTCGTAGCAGGACGAGCATTTTCTACAAGTTTTCTAGTGGTGATTATGTGCTCAGAGAGCTGTATGGGAATCCTTGGAATGAGATCAGGATGGGGGAAGTTGGCGGAAGATCTCGATGCTCTCGCTGGGACCATATGCTATGAGGTAGATAGACTCTGCTTTGAACAACAATTGGATGGCGATACCTTAATTTTTTCTCGTTCTGAATATGGTTCCCTTTATACTCTGCGATGTTTCTCCAGCTTAAGTTTCTTGGATCGAATGATGTTTTAGACGGAATTTCGAGCGTTTTTGTCCCTGCGTATTACTTGTTTCAACGCAATGCATGCTTTGTCATTGCAAAAAAGAGCTTTCTCGGCAGGAGATGAATTGAATATGATGTCATCGACACTACTAGAGCAACACGGTTATGTGGTGTTTTGATAAATTCCTGATATAAAACTGACGATGCTGGTCCTTAGTCGGTGCTCGGTGGATAATCAGTTCTAGTATTCTGCTATTCGTAGTTCGAATGTCAATTCCTTTTTTAATAATCTAGAATTGGTCATCTCGTATTAGACAGAAGTTCATTTTTCAGACGAAAAAATTGTACATGCTATTGCTTTGCTGTAATCAGAAATTTGTCTCTATCATTTGTATATGTGCATATACAAATTCTTATCAATCTTTGTCCATATCGATTTCTGCAATCAGAGGTTTAGTGCTTAAGTTCTCCAGTGATTAGTCATAGTTCATATGGTGTGGGAATTCATCAAAAATTGTGCGTAACAGAACATCCCCATTGTTTTTTTAGCCTTTCAATTTTGGACCAGCATTGCTCCAGCAACCATGGCACCACAAGGCGTCAATTACTAGTCACTGCTTCCGTAGACAGGATGTTTCTCAAGAGGCCAACACGTATTGACACTGACTTGCAAATAGTGGGAGCTGCTACATAAGTAGGGCGCTTGTCGATGGAGATCCAACTGGAAGTAACTTAGTCTACAGAAGGTATAATATGAAACAGATCTTCCCATCGTTGATAGTATGCTACTCTCTCCCCTCAAGTTGATGACATTGCTTTGTTGGCTTATTGGATAAGAATATACATTTCCATCTGCTGCCACTAAGCAGTTGCAGGAGTCACGTTACTCCTCATCCCTAAGGATGGTGTCACTTTCGTGGCTGTGCCTTAAATATATGTTTATTCTTTGCAAACCATATTTACTCTTGCATGTTTTCTTTGCTCTACTCATAAAAACTAAGGAGCAGTTTGCTAATTTGCTAGCCATTTACCATTCTCTTATTACCAAAAAAATAAAAATATAAACCCATCCAAACTATGGAGAAGCTTACTAATCAACATCCTCTTGCCAAAAGATATTGGTAATTTGTCAAGTTTTTTGGCATGTTGTTTAAGCATAATACTCGGATGTCAGATCTTCATAAAGTTATCCTTTCCATGATATAGTCTCATTACTGATCCATTCTGCTATTTACCTTAAACTGGTAATTTCCTGCAGAAACCCGGAATTCCTCAGATTCAGTTGCACTTACCGACAATTTCACATTTGTGGCTTGTGATTCTAGAACTGGGAAATCAACTCCAATTAACCCCCATCTCACCAGAGACAGAGAGAGAAAAATTACTTTGGCAAGAGGCAGAAAAGACGAATAAACTGAGGAAAAAGAAGAGAGAAGAATGTAGCAGGGATAGTAAGGTGGAGGACTTGTCCAGGTTCCAGGCTTGACTTACCGAAGTTCGTGTCTTCTGTGATATGCGAGCTCCGGCAGACAGAGATAGCATTCTGATGGGAGAAACTTGTTTTGAGAACTCATTAGTATGCCAGCCGCAAGGAATATCCATGGAAGGATATTTGGAGGATTTTTAATGCGAAGGGCCTTTGAATATGCCTGTTCAACTATATATGCTTTTGCTGGTGTGGCACCGCAGTTCGTTGAAGTTTACTATGTTGATTTCTTGAGACCTGTAAGTATTCATCCTACGCAAGATGTATTTCTATGCAATAGTTACGTGATATATCTGGTGTTAGAGTCTTCTATAAGCACGGATTGTCGTATTTGAGCCTTCACTGTTGCAGTTTGATCTTTATGTGTGAAATTATGGATCTGTTAAGTGGAAGATCATAATATGAAGGATATTATTTTAGGGACGTAGGCGGACGTTGGTAATTTTCTCCGCCTTAAATGCTGTATCCTGTATACGTAGCTTGACATTTCAGCTGAACACCTGATAAATGTCGAATTTGTGGCCCATGTGATGCCACCTGAGCTCAGGTCAAGCGAGGTACTAGTGGCCCATGCGGGTGACATTTTCCTCAAGCAAATTTCAATACATTCGGCTACTGTGATCAGACGTCAAAGGATGCGGTGGTTAGGGGCTTTATCTATTTACTCCCCCCTTCTTTTGGGCCCAAACTATCTACCTTCCCTTAACATAATGATCGTGCATAATAAAATTCAAACAGAGAAACAAGAATGAACTGGTCAACTAGTTGGGGGACACTGAAGTCTGCCTATTCAAGAATGAACTGATATTTTGTCAGACTTGGCTTCAGATCACCATGTCTTAGATACTCCTAATAAGTTTTTATCATTTCATCTATCATCCTAACAGGCCGTGAATGATGAATTGAGGATTCAGAAATTTGTCTAATCCACGGAAGAAGAGGCGTGGCATGTCCTTGAACGTATGGATGCTGAGAGCTGTTAGACTTCATCCCGAATACACTTCTCCGGTGATTGAATCGAAAGTCCATTACTCGCAGGTTGAATGATAATTAGCGGGGGACTGAAATTAATACTCAAAAAGCATAAAGTGGACAACATTGCCAAGCAAAAGAGGAACTTGGGGACGTCAGTTTAGTTAGGAACTTGACAGATACCTAACCCACTAAACATGTATCCGCATTGCGAAGTCCAATTATTTACCACTTTTGAGAAAGTCTCACTGCCCGAAGAGATAAACCAAAGATTAGCAAGAAGTTATGCAAGGGCACCTCATATTACTCGTATTGCTGAATAGAGTGCCTACTCTGCATAGATTAGGCATACAGGCATTTCCACCCATTTTAGTGGAAGGACGTGCTATTGGTAAAGATGCCAAGTAAAATGATGTTGAGAAATAAGAGCTCCCGTCCATTCACAAGGACATGGGACTAAACATGTCACTGATTCTAATTGATGGAGAGCAGCAGGAAAGTTGTGAACTTCCAGATCTGCTGGCAATAACCTTGTACTATGTTCTGCGTCGATATGTGCGTGTTCTTTGTTTTGTGACGGAGTTGTTTTGCCTTGTCTTAATGCTAGGTCAAGGAACTACACGCTCTTGTGTCGAGAACTATGGGAGTTCTTCTGAGAAGGCTTCTTCACGATGGAATTCTTTTGAGATATTTGCTTCGAAGCAATTGGTAAGTCAACATCCTTCATAAGATAATCCATCCACGTTTCGGATTCAAACCGGTGCGATAATCTGGGGTCGGAACTTGGTAGTTCATTGCTACCTGGTCCGGTCACATTTATTAGCCGTCTTATTAGATGATTCTCTGCACTGTTCGTATCGGATATCTACAAAGGGCGAGGCAATTGTAGCGGGACTGCTTATGCTTATCATATTTCTATCCCTGAATGATTGGAAATTAGGACGGAGTATTCTTGCAATCATTTGCAAGAGTTTTTTTTTTTGGTCGAAACCGTTTATTAGTTTTGGCATTTGCTTTCTTAGGTCTTCAAATCACTCATAAACAAGCTCCTGACATGATCAATTGCAAAATAACACTAAATGTACTAAAAATCGTATACAGAATAATTGATTTGGAGAGATGTGACATAATTTTATTGGATACTAAATATGACCCGGTAGTTATAATGTCCACATGCAATCGGTCCTATTATTTAACATGTCAATTTGTAAAAGAATTAATCATACTTCGCATTGTTCATTATGCGATTAAAACCGGGACAAGAATTACAATCATAGAAATATATTTTAAGGCGATTCTCCCATCCCTTTCTCCCTCCACAAACATAAATGCACACACGTGCAGCTCCACGTTTGAACCATATATTTCTTTCCAAATGATATTACTGATCTCAATTGATCTGCTGCATTAGAACAAGCACTTAATCACTCGATAAATTTCCTGAAGGTTTTCTTATAAGATTATAGGACATTGTTTTCACCTGCACGATTCCAATCACCTCGGAGAAAAACACGATCAAAGCCACATTTGACATAAATCATTAGTATTTTTGGTGGATCCAACACAAGGCAGCACGATTTGAATCCTTCTTCGAAATTCAGGCGAAGTTCCTAATATGTTAGAACAATAATCGAGAATGCTTTGTAGGATGCGGTGGCCAATGGAATGTTGCGAAAAATATAATATCAAATAAAAAGTTTAGTCTTATATTTTGCCTTACACAAAAAAGCAATGAATAAATAATAGAGAGACCGTCGTCGCCAGCCTTGTGCGGCACCATTGATGGAAGAGAGGAGAGACGGAGTACGAGAGTGGGGTCGCTTTGCAAGCCTCACCGGTGGCCGGGCGCTCGTCCAGCCAAGCAAAGAGCGCATGAGGTGCAGGCGGTGATGGACGAGCATAGAAATTTCCAAAGTATAGTGACTAAGTAGGCTAGAGATGGAGAAACTGAAATTAATACCTCTTACTCGTCCAGAAAGTGAGTGAGCAGGGAACACTCGAGCATAGAAAGTGAGGTAATTACACTTACTCTGACAAGATGAGAGGTAACGCTCAGGCAAAACAACTATACAACTCTGGGCGAGACTATTGACTTTATCTTCTCATTTCTCTTCGGTATATATTAATCTTTTTCCCAAGCCACGCTCTATAGATTATGACCTTTGCTTTCTCAGGTCTTCAAATCACTTGTAAACAAGCTCCCAACATAATTGATTGCAAAATGGTGAAATTATTAAAAAAGTCATAAACTTATTATAATTGCGTCAATTCAGTTATAAATATTTCAATTTGACAAATTTAGTCCTAAACCTTTTGACAAATTGTCAATTTAGCCAATCAGGCCAATTTTGGACAGAAAATCGCCAACGTGGATGCCGGCCGACTGACTTATGTGTGGGCAACGGGCATTGACTTGCATAATTTTTTTTAATATAATTTGTAGTTTTCGTTTCTTTATAGTTAAGAATTGCCAATAAAGTGGCTGGGGCTGTTTCATATTTTCATTTTGCTGTAGCTATACCCGTTTATCACTGTGATATCAAGTCGTCGGATATACTTTTGGACAAAGAATATAGAGCCAAAGTGGCGGAGCTTGCACGCAATTGCACGTGGAGTTGCACGTGAGAGGGGGTGTTGAAGTATTGTCCCATATTGCTTAACAATGGAGTCTTAAATGCTCTTTATATTCATTAGTCATCGAATATACTTTTGGACAAAAAATATCGAGTCAAAGTGGCAGATTTTGGAGCTTCCAAGTCAATTACCAGACTCACTTGACCGCAATGGTAGGCGGAACCCTATATATAGCTTCGGAGTGGTCCTTGTCGAACTACTAACCGGAGAAAAGCAATTTCCAAGGGCCGCTTGTGGGCCGCTTGTTTGATGTTCTTGATAAGGAGGTATTAGAGTGTCCCTAAAAACGGTGATCACCGTCTATGAAACCCTCGCTCTTTTTACTTTTTTCATGACTAGATGCACGGGGTAAGATTTTTTTTTTTGCAAGAAAGGCTACAAAGGACTTGTTTTTTTTCTTGAAGCTTCACCTTAATCTCAAGATAAGTCTTGGAAATCATAATCCTAATCTAAGTCCAAATTAGACATTTAGATGGAAAAACCTCTTTAAACCTTAATCAATAACCCTTCTAGAAAATGTGCACGGTCCATGCACGGAATGTGCACGGAAGTTGCACGTATTTCATCTTTCAATGGAGGAGAATCGCTTGTTTGATGTTCTTGATAAGAAGGTATTAGAGTGTAGCTCGAAAGGGTGATCACTGTCTATGGTTTCAATAGTTTACAAGAGCCTCGCTTTTTTTACTTTTCTCTTTTTCTTGTCTGTTTGTTCATTGTGGGCGGCAAGGCGACTTTCAGGGTCAAGATCAAGGTGTTGAAGATTTGAACAAGTGCTCATTGTACATGTCCGAAGCAAATCCAGAGGAGCCCTCTGCAAAAACAGAAAGGAGAGGATCGGTTAAAAATGGAAAGGGAGATTCCAAAACTAGGCACACTCTCTGCTTAGTCAATCGCTTCTTCTTTGAGCCATTTCCATACTGAGAAGAGCTATCGATCAGATGGCGCAAACGGCAAAAACTAAGCCGCATCAAGATCAAGGGGTTGAAGAAGATTGGGCGAGTGCTGCTCATTTATGTCGAGCAAGGCTGTTGTTCGCGGAAGGTTCTCGTTCATGTCAAATATGGTGTGGCATTCCTCAGTCCCACGGCCAAAAGTGGAAACTCGATCCACCATTAGGAACAATGAATGATGCAATCTGGTTTCGCATACAAACCCTGATTTTTCCTGCATTGGAGCTCGAAAGTCTGCGAATTTCTTCGCCTTTTTCAAGCTTGAAGAAAACCCATCCGAGGTATTGTCTCCCCTCTCACTTCTAGTTCGTCTTTTTTATTTGGTACCTATCAAGTCGCAATTTTAATGAGATGCCGCTTTCATAATGTTATTGTGAGTCCAACCCTCCTTAACTTCGTCATGCTCCTTGTAGATTTGAAAAAAAGAGTGGACAACTGAAATTTGGGGTGAACATCTTGCCTGGCCTGACTAATATGCGTACCCATAAGGCATTAGATGCATTCCCTATCCAACTGTCTGTCTCCATCTGCACCGTACAAGACGCAGTTTAGACTATGTAGGAAGCAATGAGATGCACCAAGGATATGTCACCATTGTTTAAATTACATTGCTATATTTTATATAGCAAAAATTGTGTCGGAATGTTTTTGACACTGTCGAATTTGGTATGGCAAGATAATTGTGTTGGAATGGTTGTGGCATCTTGTGAACGTAGAAAATTCAAAGACCAATGGGAAACAAAATGCTGCAATACTTGCCAACGTTCTCAAATTTGGCTAATTCACCCCTACAATAGAGTCGACTAGTCAGTTGCGCGCTGTTTCTGATTTGGATACTTCGTTTTCTGAATTATTTTGGTTTTGTTTAAACTTTGGTTCCCATTGATTATTGTTCCATTTATACATCAACCGAACTCGCAGTGGTGTTGAGCCTCCCCGTTTGTCCTGGTATTGTGGTTTCTTTTCCGTTACTTTGATTTTGGAAGGGTGAACTATTCCGAGGATTGGATGGAGTGTGTCTCACGTGAGGTTTGTGAGATGTTTAGATTTTTGAATGTTGCTGGATGAACATTTTATGGGAAAGCTATGATGCATTAATCTAGTCTTCTTGATGGAAACAGCTGAAAGTTAGAGATCCGGTATGGATTGTGTCCAACTTTTGGCGGGCAATCGCCCTTGTCTTCCGTTGAAGAAGATGATGTGCACTATAGTGGGATTTGCAAAGGGCATTGTGCTCTTGATTTTCACGTCATATATCCTCCCAGACACGGTCTTGCCCGCATGTTTTCTTCCATTTTTTACCACACTTTTCCAAATTGGTGTCCTGCAAGGGAATACACTGATGAAGAGCTGGCATCACGTGTTGTGACCATAGACATACTAAACACTCCTCCGATTAAAACAATGAACCCGAAAATAGCCTTCATGTTTTTTTTCTTGAAGCTTCACCTTAATCTCAAGATAAGTCTTGGAAATCATAATCCTAATCTAAGTCCAAATTAGACATTTAGATGGAAAAACCTCTTTAAACCTTAATCAATAACCCTTCTAGAAAATGTGCACGGTCCATGCACGGAATGTGCACGGAAGTTGCACGTATTTCATCTTTCAATGGAGGAGAACTGCTTGTTTGATGTTCTTGATAAGAAGGTATTAGAGTGTAGCTCGAAAGGATGATCACTGTCTATGGTTTCAATAGTTTACAAGAGCCTCGCTTTTTTTACTTTTCTCTTTTTCTTGTCTGTTTGTTCATTGTGGGCGGCAAGACGAGTTTCAGGGTCAAGATCAAGGTGTTGAAGATTTGAACAAGTGCTCATTGTACATGTCCGAAGCAAATCCAGAGGAGCCCTCTGCAAAAACAGAAAGGAGAGGATCGGTTAAAAATGGAAAGGGAGATTCCAAAACTAGGCACACTCTCTGCTTAGTCAATCGCTTCTTCTTTGAGCCATTTCCATACTGAGAAGAGCTATCGATCAGATGGCGCAAACGGCAAAAACTAAGCCGCATCAAGATCAAGGGGTTGAAGAAGATTGGGCGAGTGCTGCTCATTTATGTCGAGCAAGGCTGTTGTTCGCGGAAGGTTCTCGTTCATGTCAAATATGGTGTGGCATTCCTCAGTCCCACGGCCAAAAGTGGAAACTCGATCCACCATCAGGAACAATGAATGATGCAATCTGGTTTCGCATACAAACCCTGATTTTTTCCTGCATTGGAGCTCGAAAGTCTGCGAATTTCTTCGCCTTTTTCAAGCTTGAAGAAAACCCATCCGAGGTATTGTCTCCCCTCTCACTTCTAGTTCGTCTTTTTTATTTGGTACCTATCAAGTCGCAATTTTAATGAGATGCCGCTTTCATAATGTTATTGTGAGTCCAACCCTCCTTAACTTCGTCATGCTCCTTGTAGATTTGAAAAAAAGAGTGGACAACTGAAATTTGGGGTGAACATCTTGCCTGGCCTGACTAATATACGTACCCATAAGGCATTAGATGCATTCCCTATCCAACTGTCTGTCTCCATCTGCACCGCATAAGACGCAGCTTGTTTAGGCTATGTAGGAAGCAATGAGATGCACCAAGGATATGTCACCATTGTTTAAATTACATTGCTATATTTTATATAGCAAAAATTGTGTCGGAATGTTTTTGACACTGTCGAATTTGGTATGGCAAGATAATTGTGTTGGAATGGTTGTGGCATCAGTTGAACGTAGAAAATTCAAAGACCAACGGGAAACAAAATGCTACAATACTTGCCAACGTTCTCAAATTTGGCTAATTCACCCCTACAATAGAGTCGACTAATCAGTTGCGCGCTGTTACTGATTTGGATACTTCGTTTTCTGAATTATTTTGGTTTTGTTTAAACTTTGGTTCCCATTGATTATTGTTCCATTTATACATCAACCGAACTCGCAGTGGTGTTGAGCCTCCCCGTTTGTCCTGGTATTGTGGTTTCTTTTCCGTTACTTTGATTTTGGAAGGGTGAACTATTCCGAGGATTGGATGGAGTGCGTCTCACATGAGGTTTGCGAGATGTTTAGATTTTTGAATGTTGCTGGATGAACATTTTATGGGAAAGCTATGATGCATTAATCTAGTCTTCTTGATGGAAACAGCTGAAGGTTAGAGATCCGGTATGGATTGTGTCTAACTTTTGGCGGGCAATCGCCCTTGTCTTCCGTTGAAGAAGATGATGTGCACTATAGTGGGATTTGCAAAGGGGATTGTGCTCCTGATTTTCACGTCCATATATCCTCCCAGACACGGTCTTGCCCGCATGTTTCTTTCATTTTTTACCACACTTTTCCAGATTGGCGTCCTGCAAGGGAATACACTGATGAAGAGCTGTCATCACGTGTTGTGACTATAGACATACTAAACACTCCTCCACTTAAAACAATGAACCCGAAAATAGCCTTCATGTTCTTGAGTCCCGCTTCGCTACCTTTCGAGGAGTTGTGGGATAAGTTTTTCCAGGTAAGATTCCACATTTACTCTTTCTATTCCTACATGTTGGAATTTAGATTATGCGGAAGGATGATTTTAATTTCAATGATAGTTTGTGGTTTGAGTGTGTGCAAGTTTATATGTGTATAGTATAGCTGACTCAGGAGTCAACAAGGGGCAAGGTATATGGATGAGTATTCAAGGGATAGTAGGCTATGGGATATGGAAATATAGTTGCATAATTTAATGTGAAGTACAAACGATGTAGTTGGAATGGCGAGGGAGCTAAGGGATATGCATTTCAGTACATGCTCCCCACACTCAGTGCTGGTGGAGGTCTAAACCTCACACGCCCATTTACAAGAATGAAGTATCCTATTTATACCATATTTCTGTTGGCGTGAGCTGTATTTCCTACAAAATAGGAATTTTTTATTTTTTTTCTGATTTATTGAGATGCTAGGGTTATCCCCTATATTGTATATAAGTAAGATTGTAATGCTCTACAAAATGATTCAATATAGAGAAAACTATTCTTCGACATGGTATCAGAGCCTAGGGTTCGCTCCTTGTGAGTACTGTACGTTAATCTCCCATTAAAGCATTGACTTGCATAATTTTTTTTTAATATAATTTGTAGTTTTCGTTTCTTTTTTTCTCTTTTTCTTGTCTGTCTGTTCATTGTGGGCGGCGAGGTGAGTTCCGGGGTCAAGATCAAGGGGTTGAAAATTTGAACAAGTGCTCATTGTACATGTCCGAAGCAAAGCCAGAGGAGCCCTATGCGAAAACAGAAAGGAGAGGATCGGTTAAAAATGGAAAGGGAGAATCCAAAACTAGGCACACTCTCTGCTTAGTCAATCGCTTCTTCTTTGAGCCATTTCCATACTGTGAAGAGCTATCGATCAGATGGTGCAAACGGCAAAAACTAAGCCGCATCAAGATCAAGGGGTTGAAGAAGATTGGGCGAGTGCTGCTCATTTATGTCGAACAAGGCTGTTGTTCGCGGAAGGTTCTCGTTCATGTCAAATATGGTGTGGCATTCCTCAGTCCCACGGCCAAAAGTGGAAACTCGATCCACCATCAGGAACAATGAAGGATGCAATCTGGTTTCGCATACAAACCCTGATTTTTTCCTGCATTGGAGCTCGAAAGTCTACGAATTTCTTTGCCTTTTTCAAGCTTGAAGAAAACCCATCCGAGGTATTGTCTCCCCTCTCACTTCCAGTTCGTCTTTTTTATTCGGTACCTATCAAGTCGCAATTTTTATGAGATGCCGCTTTCATAATGTTATTGTGAGTCCACCCCTCCTTAACTTTGTCGTGCTCCTTGTAGATTTGAAAAAAAGAGTGGACAACTAAAATTTGGGGTGAACATCTTGCCTGGCCTGACTAATATGCGTACCCATAAGGCATTAGATGCATTCCCTATCCAACTGTCTGTCTCCATCTGCACCGCATAAGACGCAGTTTAGGCTATGTAGGAAGCAATGAGATGCACCAAGGATATGTCACCATTGTTTAAATTACATTGCTATATTTTATATAGCAAAAATTGTGTCGGAATGTTTTTGACACTGTCGAATTTGGTATGGCAAGATAATTGTGTTGGAATGGTTGTGGCATCTTGTGAACGTAGAAAATTCAAAGACCAACGGGAAACAAAATGCTGCAATACTTGCCAACGTTCTCAAATTTGGCTAATTCACCCCTACAATAGAGTCGACTAGTGAGTTGCGCGCTGTTTCTGATTTGGATACTTCGTTTTCTGAATTATTTTGGTTCTGTTTAAACTTTGGTTCCCATTGATTATTGTTCCATTTATACATCAACCGAACTCGCAGTGGTGTTGAGCCTCCCCGTTTGTCCTAGTATTGTGGTTTCTTTTCCGTTACTTTGATTTTGGAAGGGTGAACTATTCCGAGGATTGGATGGAGTGTGTCTCACGTGAGGTTTGCGAGATGTTTAGATTTTTGAACGTTGCTGGATGAATATTTTATGGGAAAGCTTTGATGCATTAATCTAGTCTTCTTGATGGAAACAAGTGACGGTTGGAGATCCGGTATGGATAGTGTCCAAATTTTGGCGGCAATCGCCCTCGTCTTCTGTTGAAGAAGATGATGTGCACTATAGTGGGATTTGCAATGGGGATTATGTTCCTGATTTTCGCATCCATATATCCTCCCAGAGACAGTCTTGCCCGCATGTTTTCTTCCATTTTTTACCACACTTTTCCAGATTGGCATCCTGCAAGGGAATACACTGATGAAGAGCTGGCATCACGTGTTGTGACCATGGACATACTAAACACTCCTCCACTTAAAACAATGAACCCGAAAATAACCTTCATGTTCTTGAGTCCCGCTTCGCTACCTTTCGAGGAGTTGTGGGATAAGTTTTTCCAAGTAAGATTCCACATTTACTCTTTCTATTTCTACATGTTGGAATTTAGATTGTGCGGAAGTATGATTATAATTTCAATGATAGTTTGTGGTTTGAGTGTACGCAAGTTTATATGTGTATAGGATAGATGACTCAGGAGTCAACAAGGGGCAAGGTATATGGATGAGTATTCAAGAGATAGTAGGCTATGGGATATGGAAATATAGTTGCATAATTTAATGTGGAGTACAAACGATGTAGTTGGAATGGCGAGGGAGCTAAGGGATATGCATTTCAGTACACGCTCCCCGCACTCGGTGCTGGTGGAGGTCTAAACCTCACACACCCATTTACAAGAATGAAGTATCCTATTTATACCATATTTCTGTTGGCGTGAGCTGTATTTTCTACAAAATAGCGATTTTTTTATTTTTTCCTCATTTATTGAGATGCTAGGGTTATCCCCTATATTGTATATAAGTAAGATTGTAATGCTGTACAGAATGATTCATTATAGAAAAAACTATTCTTCGACATGGTATCAGAGCCTAGGGTTTGCTCCTTGTGAGTACTGTACGTTAATCCCCCATTAAAGCATTGACTTGCATAATTTTTTTTAATATAATTTGTAGTTTTCGTTTCTTTTTTTCTCTTTTTCTTGTCTGTCTGTTCATTGTGGGCGGCGAGGCGAGTTTCAGGGTCAAGATCAAGGTGTTGAAGATTTGAACAAGTGCTCATTGTACATGTCCGAAGCAAAGCCAGAGGAGCCCTATGCGAAAACAGAAAGGAGAGGATCGGTTAAAAATGGAAAGGGAGATTCCAAAACTAGGCACACTCTCTGCTTAGTCAATCGCTTCTTCTTTGAGCCATTTCCATACTGTGAAGAGCTATCGATCAGATGGTGCAAACGGCAAAAACTAAGCCGCATCAAGATCAAGGGGTTGAAGAAGATTGGGCGAGTGCTGCTCATTTATGTCGAACAAGGCTGTTGTTCGCGGAAGGTTCTCGTTCATGTCAAATATGGTGTGGCATTCCTCAGTCCCACGACCAAAAGTGGAAACTCGATCCACCATCAGGAACAATGAAGGATGCAATCTGGTTTTGCTTACAAACCCTGATTTTTTCCTGCATTGGAGCTTGAAAGTCTGCGAATTTCTTCGCCTTTTTCAAGCTTGAAGAAAACCCATCCGAGGTATTGTCCCCCCTCTCACTTCCAGTTCATCTTTTTTATTCGGTACCTATCAAGTCACAATTTTTATGAGATGCCGCTTTCATAATATTATTGTGAGTCCACCCCTCCTTAACTTCGTCATGCTCCTTGTAGATTTGAAAAAAAGAGTGGACAACTGAAATTTGGGGTGAACATCTTGCCTGGCCTGACTAATATGCGTACCCATAAGGCATTAGCTGCATTCCCTATCCAACTGTCTGTCTCCATCTGCACCGTACAAGACGCAGTTTAGGCTATGTAGGAAGCAATGAGATGCACCAAGGATATGTCACCGTTGTTTAAATTACACTGCTGTATTTTGTATAGTAAAAATTGTGTCGGAATGTTTTTGACACTGTCGAATTTGGTATGGCAAGATAATTGTATTGGAATGGTTGTGGCATCTTGTGAACGTAGAAAATTCAAGGACCAATTGGAAATAAAATGCTGCAATACTTGCCAACGTTCTCAAATTTGGCTAATTCACCCCCACAACAGGGTCGACTAGTCAACTGCGCGCTGTTTTTGATTTCGATACTTCGTTTTCTAAATTATTTTGGTTCTGTTTAAACTTTGGTTCCCATTGATTATTGTTCCATTTATACATCAACCGAACTCGCAGTGGTGTTGAGCCTCCCCATTTGTCCTAGTATTGTGGTTCCTTTTCCGTTACTTTGATTTTGGAAGGGTGAACTATTCCGAGGATTGGATGGAGTGTGTCTCACGTGAGGTTTGCGAAATGTTTAGATTTTTGAATGTTGCTGGATGAACATTTTATGGGAAAGCTTTGATGCATTAATCTAGTCTTCTTCATGGAAACAGCTGAAGGTTGGAGATCCGGTATGGATAGTGTCCAAATTTTGGCGGGTAATCGCCTTCGTCTTCCGTTGAAGAAGACGATGTGCACTATAGTGGGATTTGCAATGGGGATTATGTACCTGATTTTCGCGTCCATATATCCTCCCAGACATAGTCTTGCCCGCATGTTTTCTTCCATTTTTTACCACACTTTTCCAAATTGGCATCCTGCAAGGGAATACACTGATGAAGAGCTGGCATCACGTGTTGTGACCATGGACATACTAAACACTCCTCTACTTAAAACAATGAACCCGAAAATAGCCTTCATGTTCTTGAGTCCCGCTTCGCTAGCTTTCGAGGAGTTGTGGGATAAGTTTTTCCATATAAGATTCCACATTTACTCTTTCTATTCCTACATGTTGGAATTTAGATTGTGCGGAAGGATGATTTTAATTTGGGATAAGTGCACTACAAGTTCTAAAACTTGTCACAAAAGTGCATTTGAGACCTAAAACTTACAAAAAGTGCAATTGAGTCCTCAAACTTGTTAAATTGATTCAATCAAGTCCTAAACTTAACACCGTTAAATTTACTAACGAAAAATACTAACGTGGCGTTGACGTGTCATATTTTATTACTTTTATTGGGACACGTGGCAATGATGTGGCGTACAATAAGCGCCACGTCAGCAAAAATAAAAATAAAAATTAAATTAGAAAAAAGCTATAAAAAAAAAGGAGACCCCACCCGGCAGCTGCGGCGGTGGCCAAGCCCTCGCCGGTGGCCGCCGCCACAGCCGCCGGGAAGGGCCGGCGAAGGTCACCTGGGCCTTCTCGAAGCCCGGCGACCCTCGCCAGCCCCGGGCGAGGCCCTACCGGTCCCCGGCGACGGCATGAAGCCCCCGATCTGGGGGAGGGCACGACCCTCGCCTCAGATTTGAGCGAGGGTCGCCGGGGGCCGACGAGGGCCGGCGAGGCCTCGCCCGGGGATGCCCACCCCGGCGAGGCCTCGCCGGTCCGCGCCTGCCCCAGCGAGGGCCGGCGAGGCCTCGCTCGGGGTCGCCCACCCCGGGCGAGGCCTCGGCGGTCCGCGCCAACCCCAAAGGCGAGGCCGGCGACCCTCGCTCGGATCTCGGGGCGAGGTCGCGCCTCCCCCAGACGGGGCCGCAAGCCCTCGTCGGGGACTCGCTCGGGGCCGGCGAGGGCCGGCGACCGTCGCTCAGATCTGGGGCGAAGGTCGCTCCCGCCCCCAGATCGGGGGCTGAAGGCCCTCGCCGGGGACTCGCCCGGGGCCGGCGAAGGTCGCCGGGCTTCGGGAAGGCCCAGGCGACCTCCGCCGGTCCTTCCTGGCGGCGGCCACCGGCGAGGGCTTGGCCACTGCCGCAGCTGTTGGTTTAGGGGTTTTTTTTCCTTTTTTTTGTTTTTAATTTTTTTATAGCTTTTTCTAATTTAATTTACATTTTTTTTAACTTTTTCTGACGTGGCGCTTGTTGGACGCCACGTGTCTCAATAAAAGTATTAAAATATGACACATCAGCACCACGTCAGCGTTTTCCGTTAATAAATTTAACGGTGTTAAGTTTAGGACTCGATTGAATCAATTTGACAAGTTTTAGGACTCAATTACACTTTTTGTAAGTTTTAGGACTCAAATGCACTTTTGTGACAAGTTTTAGGACTTGTAGTGCACTTATCCCTTTTAATTTCAATGATAGTTTGTGGTTTGAGTGTGTGCAAGTTTATATGTGTATAGTATAGCTGACTCAGGAGTCAACAAGGGGCAAGGTATATGGATGAGTATTCAAGGGATAGTAGGCTATGGGATATGAAAATATAGTTGCATAATTTAATATGGAGTACAAACGATGTAGTTGGAATGGCGAGGGAGCTAAGGGATATGCATTTCAGTACATGCTCCCCGCACTCGGTGCTGGTGGAGGTCTAAACCTCACACGCCCATTTACAAGAATGAAGTATCCTATTTATACCATATTTCTGTTGGCGTGAGCTGTATTTTCTACAAAATAGAGATTTTTTTTATTTTTTCCTGATTTATTGAGATGCTGGGGTTATCCTCTGTATTGTATATAAGAAAGATTGTAATGCTGTACAGAATGATTCAACATAGAAAAAACTATTCTTCGACATGGTATCAGAGCCTAGGGTTCGCTCCTTGTGAGTATTGTACGTTAATCCCCGATTACGGCATTGACTTGCATAATTTTTTTTAAATATAATTTGTAGTTTTCGTTTCTTTTTTTCTCTTTTTCTTGTCTGTCTGTTCATTGTGGGCGGCAAGGCGAGTTTCAGGGTCAAGATCAAGGTGTTGAAGATTTGAACAAGTGCTCATAGTACATGTCCGAAGCAAAGCCAGAGGAGCCCTCTGCGAAAACAGAAAGGAGAGGATCGGTTAAAAATGGAAAGGGAGAGTCCAAAACTAGGCACACTCTCTACTTAGTCAATCGCTTCTTCTTTGAGCCATTTCCATACTGAGAAGAGCTATCGATCAGATGGCGCAAACGGCAAAAACTAAGTCGCATCAAGATCAAGGGGTTGAAGAAGATTGGGCGAGTGCTGCTCATTTATGTCAAACAAGGTTGTTCTTCGCGTAAGGTTCTCGTTCATGTCAAATATGGTGTGGCATTCCTCAGTCCCACGGCCAAAAGTGGAAACTCGATCCACCATCAGGAACAACAAGCTCAACAACATCACAATTTCGGGTACGACATTGCTCAAGGGAAGATGTTTGAAAGAATTGAATGTGAACAGCTTGCTGATCGACTTATGTGTCAAGTCAATGTTACTATTATCTGAACAGTGGTCTTCACTTTGTCAGCATGATCGCTAGTATCATACTTCAAATTCAGTAAGCTTCTACCTCGGAAACTGAGGACAAGCAGGACACTCACTTGATAGGCAGCCTAAAGATCCAAACTCTACATTGTTAGGAGAAAAAAGCCAGCAAAAACTCTTTCGTGTAAAGCGTTAGTGGCCATACCTGTATCCATAAATTCCTCCGCGTGATATTTGTAGTAAGAGGTTCTCTGCAATTGAGAAAATCACCCAGTCAGGGCATAGTCAAAGAGTAAGGATAAACAACAGGTTCAAGCAAGTGAATAAATTGCGATACAGATCTAAAGAAACAGGGAATTTGAGTTGACCATAAAAACATGATCTCCAAGCTTGTGACCAAAATTATATTGCACCCAATAAAAACCAGTTACTCTTATCTCCTACTGACTGGAGGCCTATGCAAAAGGTGGTCAGTTGGAGGCTCGGTAGACAGTGCTAATGCTCCAAGGGTGTCCATGATAAGATTAAGGCTCGGTAGACAGTGCTAATACTCCAAGGGTGTCCATGATAAGATTAACCCGGAGAAGCTGCAAGCAAAGAGAAAAGTTCAGAACTAAAGAAAGCAAATATCATGTGGAGGTCTGCACCAGAGAGAGAGGGAGAGAGACCGAGAGAGAGAGAGTACCTGCACTGCATTCAGTGGAACATCACACGAGGAAACAGCAGCAACAACGTTTATAATAAGAGCTGTAACATTAACTGTAAGCTGAAACTGGATAAATGATAACTCTATAAAAATAGAGTTATTTTATCTACTCTAGGCAATAAATAATGCAATATTTGTTAGAATATATTTGGATTTCCTTTTATTTACTTAATTTTTCCTTGTTTATGAAGAATATTGAGATATGGAGAAAATAAGGAAAATATGGCAAAAAGAAGGAAAGGAATATGCGACCCAGAGAAGAGTTAGAAGGTAGATATCACATTGGGAATTCTGCAATTTATTCCCTAATTTTATACGAAAAAGAAGCAATTGCCTTGTGAGAGGAGTCTTGGATGTTATCATATAAATAGGATAACTTGGGGGAACATGGAATTTTTTTTCTAGATCATTTTTGTTTTCAGTGTTCTGAGAGTTTTTCAAGTATTTTGAAGAGAAGACAAAAGTGGTGGCAAAATTCTTGTTCTTTGATTCAAGATGTTTGGTTTAATTTCTATTGTCGTTTCTTCTTCTATTATGTTCTAATTTTCTTTGTTAGAGCTACGATGTAGCCTAACCATGATGATATGAATTTCATGCTTTTTATGCTTTGCAAGTAATTTCATTCATGTGAGTTATATATTATTGTACTTAATGCGTTTAGGTGATTGGCCACCACTTGAATGATCTGATGTGCATGTTTGAGACTGAGAAGTGATAATATGCAATTGCTCCTTATAATATATAACCATGAATTAAATGTGGATAGAAATATACCACGTTATTTGTGTAGCTTTCGGTGATAAGATGGTCCAAAAGATTCATTGTAAACCGGGAATATTCACAGATTTTAATGCGCTTATGTTTATTTAAATTCACATAGAAATATAGTGAATTGATAAACTGAGTAGGTTTGCTATACCTAGAGATAGGATAGTAAATAGATTAGGAAATTCCGCTATCACATGCTTGATATTGTTCTTGTATGCATAATGATCCGAAATTCATATCTAGTGGTTATGGTGAAATCGGATGCTCTAACATGTTTTACCTGATTGATTATCTGCCTTTAGTTTATAAAATTTCGTTTTTAAAAATCGTCAATTTTTATTTGTTCTCAATTATATTTTGATCTATTAGATAAATTTAGAATTAGTCTATTTTTAATATTTAATTGGTTTATTATCATTAATCTCTGTGAGACGGTACTCTTCTTATCATTATATTACTTGTTCAACACGTTCATTGACACGTGCAGAATTTTACGAACAATAAATTTCTGAATATTTGCATACAGTGATCTTCCCCCCTGACAACCTACGTTCCACAGGTAATTTGAAGTCTGTCAACCACCACTGCACTTTCTAAGGATTAATCAACCCCAGATTCAAAATCATAACCCCTGATAATCGAAATCATTAAGTTGACACGTGGGATCGAATATTCAACTACGCATTAAGTAAGAAAAAAAGATTTGCCGAGACCCAATTCCATTGCAGTTTTACAAATCAGAAAAATTTCCATATGTGCAGGTGAAATTTTAGCATTGTGGAGTACTTGTTTAAGGAACCTAGACTAGGTACCCAAGTCAAGTAAAGATGCACAATACCAATGTATATCCAGTCAAATTAGTACACATCTTTCCAGAAAGAAAACTCTCCGTGTAACTTATGTACTCAAGCTCCAATACAACTAACTGCCATCGGTTGACACCTCTTTTCAAGAAAGTTCAATTACACGACAACACTGTCATGAACATGCTAAATTCCTCTTTTAATTAAATTCAGGCAGAATACCACAATAGACCATCGTCGATTACCAACCATAACAACAGAAGCAAAATTGTCATCCAAAATTATAATTGTCCGAAGTGGGAGTTGCAAGGAGGCGGTGGCAAAGCACGAGGCTCTGCTGCTGAGAGAAGAGAGAGACGAGTCGGTTTTGAGTCAACTCGGGAAAGAGAAACAATTTCGGATAGTGTTTTGACTTTTTTAGATTTAGGAATTTACCTTCCTAATTTTATATGGGAACATTTTTGTTGATCGAAAAGTATTTTCGGATGACTAGTCATTTTCGGCGAAAAGTCAGGAAAATTAATTTTCGGAAAACACTTTTACTCAAACAAACACACCTGAAATGTTAATTCAAGTATCTCAAGGCCAAAGAGGATCATAATCAGAAGTCAGTTCCCCACCAAGCATGACCAAGTTATTGTTTGCACCAGCAACACCATATCACGTTAAAAAAACAGAGAATGGTTTAGCGCTAAAATAATAAATAAAAAAAAAACCAAACAACACCATGACAAACAACTAGCTTAGAAAGCGCAGTCAACCGTCACACATTTCACTATTTCACTATTCTCTGCCCCCATCTGTTGTACCCTTACATGTTTCTCTTTTGAAGATGCAGATACATTCCTCAACCAGTGAGTCAATCAATGAATCAATGAATTCCGTTCATAAATCTAAGTCTTATTTTCCTCACTACCAAACCATGTTTTACATACAAACACAGAATCTCATCAAATCTCATCACGGTCATATCAACTACAAATGCTTCTCAACCAAATCCAAAGCATACAAGCGTTAACGCCATCAGGATGGATCCAATTTTGTTCAGATGTTTCCCGGCCAAGTTCATCAATATTCAAATTCAAGCTCGTCTCATATAAACTGTGGACTAAGCAATTACCAAATTTGCTTCTAACGAGGACAAACAGAAATTGACTAAAGCTTATGTAATAGAAATAAACTGTGGAGTGAGCAATTACCAGATTTGCTTCTAACGAGGACAAACAGAAATCGACCACAGCTTATGTAATAGAAATAGACAAATGAAGCCAGCGAAGACACTAAACTCAATCAAATCTAGACTCGGACGTTCATTGATGCAACTCAGGGATTTTATAAAGTCTCTCGGTTAAACAAAAATCTGAACTCAAATATCTTCTTTGGAGAAATGGCTCTCAAAGTAACTACTTGCACAAAAAAGCCATTCCTATCCCCTTTCTTATTTTTACTCAAGAAAATATTGAATACATCGATACCGTATCGCTAGAATATTTTTAATCGCATGTGATCATACAAGTGGTTGGAGAGCACTGCACTCAATCCTTTGGAAGAAAATCTTGCCCTGTTTGATGTCATACCCTATATTATAGGACTGTTGTGCCAGCACTCCAATAATGGATAAACCGTTCATATCAGGTGATGACTTACTGATGGCCATGCACAAGACGTCCGCCGTTAACTGGAAAAACATGCTGTTGGTGTCTAAGCCAAGTTGCGCGCTGCCCGAGAATTGCAAGGTGACGACCGGAAATCCCGTCAAATCTCTCTCCATGTTCCCTGCTTAGCAAAAGAACTCGGGATTACTCACCCTCTCCAGCTTTCCTGCCATCAAACTCTCGACCTCATTTTGCAGTGGAACGTACACCTCTTCCTTCAGGGGTGTGAGCGTGGTTCCCGAGTCTATAATCACTCCTCCTTGATCCATAAGCCCTCTTTTGAATACCAAGGGGTAGAGGATATTACTGTATTTATACATATCAAGAATCCTCATGGGGTTTATGGATGAGTAATAAGAGCAAATTAGTCCAATCAATATATAGAGTTTAAACAAGTTGTGAAAGAATTGTTTTTTTTTTTGGGTGAAAATATCATTTCCAAAAGAACAATATTTCTAAATTTTGTAGACAAATGAAACTGTATAATTTCAAGTGTGGAATCATATCCTTAATTTCTTATCAATTGAAGGACCAAATGCCCAAAAGAAGTGTTTAGATGTTTTTTGCGAGAGTCTGAACACCTAAAAGACACCCTTACACTTCAGAAAAAACTTATACAAATTATTTACGCATAGATAGTTGTTAATGATGAAAGTATTTTTCATTGGCTCATTTTTCTAAATAAGAAGAACGGACAAAGTTAGGAAAACTTTTTCTACATTGCAAGTTTTCCGTAGCCATCCCTAGTCTCCAAAACTTTCTCTCAGCTCTCTTCCTTGCCTAGGCACAACTAAACACCACTGTCGTTCGCTGCTAGCGTGCTTTCTATTGCACCACCGTCCTGACGAGGCTTCTCGCCCTCTTCCCCGCGGAATGTGAATTGCTCTCAGCCACTCAAGGAGGTCGTCACAGGACTTAGGCGACCTCAAATCACAACAGAGAGAGAGAGAGAGAGAGAGAGAGAGAGAGAGAGAGAGAGAGAGAGAGAGAGAAGGGAGGGAGAGAAGGGATGAACATAGCAGAGGCCCTGATGGGTGGTGTGGCGACACCTGAAGTGGCAACGGATGGCGGCCGTCGGCAACTGTGCTTTGTTCACGGTGCTGTCAGGACAGGGAAGAAGGAGAAGAAAGGAGAAAAGGGAACTAAAGAGAAAAACGGAAAACAAAAATAAGAAGAATGCATATTAACCACTGAAATTTTAATATGCTAATGTGTTTTTCTCTCAAATGAATTTTTTAAGATGTAAATTCATCTCAAGTAGAATCTCAATCCTCACTTCTTTTGAGCAAGATTTGAAAAAGGGTTCAATCTTCTAAATTACACTTTTCCTTTTTCTTTTTCTCACAAGATGAGTTAGATACTATCTGAGTACCTTCCCATACAGGCCTATACTTGATACAGTGCCGGAGAACTTTGCTGAGCATGTGAGAGGCCGATGAGGGGAAGGTTTGTTTTCAAGCGACACGTCAAATTATGACAGTTAATTCAGACTTAGAAATGGGACGTCCTTATTGTAAGAAGCACACAATAACTTCAACATGACACAAGAAAACCAAATCAGATGATCGAGACAGACCCAGGAATTTCTGAATCCGCCATTGGCAACTAACATTTTGATACCACTAGTCTGAGCTAATCATTTGGCACTATGACCTTCGAATAAAGCCTTCACTAATTTACAATGAGCTTCATCCGATTCATTCAATCAATTACCGCGAGGGTATAAATTTGGCCCATAAGATGGAAAGCCTCAGGGAAATGAAGGGGAAGGTGATAAGCAGAGCGTTGATTGAGATGCTATCACATGCAGCGAGTCATATTAGGGGAGAAGCACAAATGTAGATATTGAGCAAAAGTGAAGAGCTTCTAGCCTTTATTTGGCTGTTGACGACACATTTTGATTGTTTCTACAAATCTCAATGAGACATGTGCTATGAACACTGAGATGACATATTTCATACGGATCAACTGTCTTACTTACCATCCTCACAGCATTTTTTAACGGTGTTCATTTGAAAAGGATTCGCTAGTTTGTGTATCTCCATAACTAAGAATTGATGGATTTTCATTCTTCATAGTAAAATATGACTTGGTATTTCCTAACGGACATGATATCAATTATCCCCAGGAACTTTTGCAATACAGTCAATTATACAGACATTGATAGATGGCATCTAAGGTTGATGCTTAAGTGCAATTCGCCGCCTTCATAAACTGGACAGCATGAAAGCCAATTGGCAATACACAAACAGACAGCCAGGTATACACGACGACATGCTAAAATAGAAAGAGCTGGGGCGCTCCGAGTCCTCGTCAAGCAATTCACAAACCGATTTCATGAGATGCAGCATTATCAGTGAGAATCACAAATCAGCTCTAAAATTGGAATATGTTTACTATCCCACAATTCCAGAGCCGGATGATCCCGCAACCAAAAATGTACCCATCAAAAGTTATGACTACATAACTCCAACATGCTACATTACATAGCACAATCAACCAACGCTAAGCCCCATCTGCCAGAGTCCGCTTTGAAGTGCTGATGTACAGAACTGCAATAAGTCATTACCAGTTAGCATCCGTCCAAGTCAACAAGGATATGACTAAAACACCAGAAATTTTGAATACATTATTACCGTTATTTCCTCGAATAAAAGCATCTCCATACTTGTTTTTGAGCTGCCCATTGACGTACTCTTCCGTCTGTTCCATTGCTATGTTCATATATCCATCCAGGCAGGCTAGAATACCTGCAAATAACTCCAACCCATCAGAACATATAAGAATACCACACAACTTCAGACAGAACAAGATTGCGGTAGCCTGCATATAGCATGGGAAGGAGAACATGCTTGTCAAAAACATCGCACATCCATTAATTTAGTATCACCCAACTCACCTCTCCTCAAGGTCTCATGCCACAAGCACTAAGGTTTACAAATTTACCAGAAGTTGACAAGAAAATGCTTGGTCATAGGCACATACAGCGCAGACACCAGCTTTTTTTTCTCTATGAGGATTTACTACAGATTGTAAATCAAGAAAGTTCAATTGAGAAAATGATGGCACAAAGCCCACGTAAAGGGCATTACCTAAAATATCCTCCCATTTTCATGATAAGGCCATTGGAATAGATCAAATGGCTTTCAAGCAACCAAATCTTAATTCCATATATGTTTGCTAATTTATCATCAAAGACCCCGCTGCTCTCCTTCTCTTTTTCTGCGCTTGTTCTCCCTCCCTTTCTCTCTCAACCCAAAGAAAAAACCATGAAGTTCGAAAGCCAGGTTTTTTTTTTATACATTCTCATGCCATCAAAGAAAGGTCTTTTTTGTATATTGTAATTGAATAGCAGCATGTATGTGCAAGATACTTGTTTTTACAGTTTTCAACAAAAAAAAAAATGAAGCTCTTGTGTGACCATCATTATATCGGCTAGATATATGTGATAGTACAACTCCCCATCTAGTCATTGTTGATATGTGACAAGACGAGTTTAACATCAGAGCCTCAACTACAGATCTCTTTTCAACAATGAATACCATGGACATTGATAGAGAAAGAAACAGCTATTATATTTCGAAGAGATATTCTCTCCTGACGAAAGAAAAGAATAGTCTGAATGACTTACATAGAGACCACACTGTACATGGCAAGACCAACTTAACTGCCCATGATGCAGTGTCACAAATGACTGAAGTTTCTGACAAAAGCAATATTCTTCTTCAATTAATTCAGTTTGATAGGTATGGTTCATTTGGTTCATAATTCGGTTGACTTAAAATTCTGTTTGAAGTTTGAGGTCAGTGAGTGGCCGCTTCACTCGTATGAGCTGCCAAGAACTCAATCCACCGATCATCCCCAACTAATTAAAGTTTGAGACAAGTAGTTAACAGCACATAGGATTCAGTACAATCGGTAACAAACAAGGACGGAAATAATCGGAAACTCAGCATTATCTAGCTACAGCGAGAAAATTTTTGCTGAAGAACTCTCCCAACACAAAGAGACGATGTCGAGAGAAGTACCTCGGTAATCGACTCCAGAATTCAGTTTGACGACGACCGGTCTCCCGCGAATAGATTTCAGGAAATCCGCGGGGGTCTTCGTGGTGGCCGACCCTTTCTCTCCTCCTCCGCCTCCGCTCATCCTCCTAATCCTCAGCCGGCGCTTCCTCTACCCTGAAACAGGAACACCCACAATCGGGATTCAATCAACGGGAAAGAAACAAAATTGCCAAACTAATTTAGGCCCAAAAAGGAAGGAAGGAAGGGCTCGTGAACAAACAGGTTCACGGCAAATCCCATGTTCGCCTCCCCCTATAAAGCCCCCCAAATACCGAAACGCAGACGACCCTCTCGTGCGCTCATCTCGACCCTCGTTTTGCAGCAACTTGCGAAGAAGCTTAGAATGAAAGATGCACTTAGAAAATGCAGCGATTCAAAGCGAATTCAAGGAAGGGAAACCAATACCAAACCCCTAAAAGAACCAAACGAAACAAACCCTGAACGGAAAGGAAAGAGGGAGCCAGAAATTTCGAAGAGCGAGAGCGAGAGCTGAACTCACTTCGCTAGAAGGTCGCTCGTTCGATGCTGGGACGAAAGGCAGAGCGCGCGTTTCAGAGAAATTGAGAAGAAGAAGAAGAAGAAGAACAAGCCCTAGCTCGTGCTTTTTATTCTGCATCAGCACCGAGTGTCAAATTTGTGAAATGACGGGCTTTTGAGGGGTAGAATTGGAAGGAGCGACTACAGGTAAAACCCACAAACTCATACGAAAGACTGGGATGGCAGGGATTATTTGTTTCGAAAAAAATAAATAATTTGAAAAGTATCTCCTTACATTTTATTGCTTAGAAAAATTAATCAGTATAAGGTATTCTCACGTAACAATATGTACTTAGATATTTCATTAGTAACGAAAATACGTTTTGTTCATTCATTTTTATAAGTAATATGAACAATTATTTATGAGCAGTACTTTATAGATTATGATTTTTTGCCCATCAATTTGAGACATGGGTGGCAAGCATGTGGGGCCCACGTTTCGATTTTCGAAAGTTCCAAATATTACAAATTTAAAAAGAAAAATTAAAGTGCGCTTAGTTGCCGAAGAAAGAGGGAGGAGAAAAATGTAGTTGTAGCATTTCGATATTTGGGAGGTTATAGGTGGAGGTGAAGAAGGGATTCGCCAAATTTGTTTATCTACGAGTTTTCTCGAGTAAATTTTGAGTCTGCAATTGTGTCGTAAGAACAACAATGCTGCTATTCAACCACGATGGATGTTTGTTGTGGTCTTTGATGACAAATTCCAATAGGCCTATCATAAAAAAAAATGAGAGGGTTATATTTATAGGTGATGATGTCCTTCATGACAAATTCGGTTGCTATTTTTTTTTCTTCCTTTTTATCAAAAAAATAATTCCTTCTTAATTTTTTTTTTGCTCAACCATCTTTGACATATAATGAAAATTATCAGGACGTGCATTCCATCTCTCTACATAGCTTTTTTTAATATAATGTCTTATATATGGCGCAAGCACCACGTTTTGTTTTTGTTTTTGTTTTTTTGAAAGCACCATGTTTTGTTTTGTTTAAGAGAAAAGAAAATAAAGGTTTCTAATATTTTGTCATCAAAAACTATTTTTTTTTACCACAAAAAATCCCAAACTAGTATACTAATAACAAACCATAAAAAAAAATCCTAAAAAAATATAGCTGTGACAAACAGAAGGTCACACTCTAAATTAGTACACTTGTTAACTGTCACGTGTCATTTAACTCAACAATTTGACGATAAAATTTAATAGAAACTAACGGAGTGTAAATTTGTCATTATCAGTCTGGAGTTTTTGGTAGTCAAAAAATTAAATTTGGATAAATTTATCATGAAAGTATAGATTTTTTTTATTGGTATTAACCCTATAATTTATCATTTTCTTTTGTTAAACAATAATTTTTTTACTTTATTTGTCAATCACGGCGTCCGTACATCATATTGAAAGTCCAACGTCCCTTAAAATCCACCTTCCTTCCTCCCCGATAACTCCCGCAGGTCCACGACGACGACGATGACGCCCCTCGGCAGAACGCTCTCCAACCGCCTCCTCTCCAAGCTCCCTCCTCTCCAGCCATGCGCTCGCGTCGCCCGATTCTCCGACGCGGCGGACGGCAAGGCCCCCGCTCCGGCGGCGACCGCGGTCCCGGCGGCGGCCTCCTCCGAGAGCTCCCCGCCCATCGACGCCGGATCGTCGATTCGGAAGCCGATCAGCCTGTGGCCCGGCATGTACTTCTCCCCCGTCACCAACGCCCTGTGGGAAGCGAGATCCAAGATGTTCGAGGAGGCCGGTGCTAGCGGGAGTGCTGCGTCGCCGGGGAGCGAGTTGGTTCCGAGGAGCCCGTCCAGGAGCAGGACGAGCATTTTCTACAAGTTCTCGGGCGATTATGTGCTCAGGGAGCAGTATAGGAATCCCTGGAATAAGATCAGGATGGGGAAGCTGGTGGAAGATCTCGATGCTCTCGCTGGGACTATATGCTATAAGGTAGATAAACCGAGCTTTGAACACCTACTGGATGGCGATCCGTTCTTTTCCTCTCTCTGAATGTGGTGCCGTTTATACTCTGCGATGTTTTTCGTGCTAAATCTTCTCGGTGCATATTCTATGGGCTTTTTTCTGCAGAAGATGAATTGCATATGATGTCGTTGACACTACTAGAGTTAGGTAATACAGTTTGCGGTGCTTTGATATATTCCCGATATAGAACTGATAGATACTGGTGCTTAGTTGGTGGGTAATCAGTTCTAGTATTCTTCTATTAGTAGTCTGAATGTCAAGTCCTTGTTTGAATAATCTAGAATTGGCCATCTGGTATTACAGAGGAGTTCATTTCTTAGACGAAAAGATCGAACAACATGCTATTTATTTGCCATAAGCAGTAACTTGTCTCTATCATTTGGATAAGAGCATGTTAAATTCTCATCGATCTTTGTCCATATCAGGTTCTGCAATCGGAGGCTTAGTGCTTAAGTTCTCTAGTGATTATTCGTAGTTCATATAGTGTGGAATTCATCATTAGAATAGTGCGTAACAGAACATCCCCCCATTCTATTTAGCCTTTTTCTTTTGGATCAGCATTGCTCCAGCGACGATGGCACCACAAGGCCTCTATTGCTAGTCACTGCTTCTGTAGACAGGATGGTTCTCAAGAGGCCAATCCGTATTGACACTGACTTGCAAATAGCGGGAGCTGTTACGTGGGTTGGGCGCTCATCGATGGAGATCCAACTGGAAGTAACTCAGTCGACAAAAGGTATTATATGAAACAGTGCTTCCAAATGATGATAGTATGCTACTTTCTCTCCTAGAGTTGATGACATTGCTTTGTTGGCTTATTGGACGAGAACATACATTTCCATCTGCTGCCACTAAGCAGTTGCAGGAGCACGTTACTCCTGATCCCAAAGGATGGTGTCACTTTGATGGCCGTGCCTTAAGTATATGTTTATTCTTCACAAGCATCCTTGCTCTTGCATGATTTCGTTACTTTACTCGTAAAAACTGCGGAGAAATTTGCTAATTTGCTATCCATCCACCATTCCCTTATTACCAAAAAATAAACAAATAAAGCAGTAAACCTGTCCATGCTATGGAGAAGCTTGCTAATCAACATCCTCTTATGCTGGTTTGTCAAGGTTTCTGACATGTTGGTCAAGCACAATATTGAGATATCAGATCTTCATAAAGTTATTCTTTCCATGATATAGTCTTATGACTGATCCATTCTGCTGTTTACCTTAAACTGACAATTCCATGCAGAAACTCAGGATTCCTCAGATTCAGTTGCACTTACCGCCAATTTCACATTTGTGGCTCGTGATTCTAGAACTGGGAAATCAGCTCCAGTTAACCCTATATCACCAGAGACACAGAGAGAAAAATTACTTTGGCAAGAGGCAGAAAATAGGAATAAAATGAGGAAAAAGAAGAGAGAAGAACGTAACAGAGATGCTAAGCTAGAGGATTTGTCCAGGCTCCAGGCTTTACTTGCCGAGGGTCGTGTCTTCTGTGATATGCCAGCTTTGGCAGACAGAGATAGCATTCTGATAAGAGATACTTGTTTTGAGAACTCGTTAATATGCCAGCCACAGCAAAGGAATATCCATGGAAGAATATTCGGAGGATTTTTAATGCGAAGGGCTTTTGAATTGGCCTTTTCAACCACATATGCCTTTGCTGGTGTGGCACCGTGGTTCGTTGAAGTTGACCATGTTGATTTCTTGAGACCGGTAAGTACTCATCCTGCGCTTGATGTATTCATATGTGTAGGTGATGCTGTTGCATGACTTAGCTGCTGAGTGTGGAACCGTGGCAATCAGCAGGGATATTCGCATTGTTCCTTCGCTCTTGCAGTCTGATGTATATGAGTAGAATTATGGATCTGTTAAGTGGAAGATCATAACATGAAGGATCTTATCTTTGGGATGTAGGTGGATGTTGGTAATTTTCTCCGCCTCAAATGCTGTGTTCTGTATACGGAGCTTGACAATCCAGCTGAACCCCTAATAAATGTCGAAGTTGTGGCCCATGTGATGCGACCTGAGCTCAGATCAAGCGAGGTACTTGTGGCCCATGTGTGTTACATTTTCTTTTAGCAAATTTTGATATCGTTTCGCTACTCTGATCGGAAGCCAAATGATGCTGTGGTTAGGGGATTTATCTATTTACTCTCCCCTTCATGTGGGCGCAAACTATTTACCAACTCTTAACATGATGATCATGCATAAGAAAATTCAAACAGAGAATTAACGAGAATGAACAATGTCACCTAGTTGGGGGACACTGAAGTCTGTCTTTAATCCTAACTAGATAATGAACTGAACCTTTGTGAAGTTACCATATCTCATGTCAGACTTGGCTTCACATCACCATGTCTTAGATACTCCTAATATATTTCATCTATCATCCTAGCAGGTGTCAAACAAATTCTACTTTACATTCACTGTACGTCCTGAGGCCTTGAATGACGGATTGAGGATTCGGAAAGTTGTCCCATCCACGGAAGAAGAGGCGCAGCGTGTCCTTGAACGTATGGATGCTGAGAGCTGTCATACTCCATCCTGAATGCACTTCTCCGGTGAATGAAGCGAACATCTACGATTACTCGCAGGTTAATTGATGGGGGACTGAAATTGATACTCAAAAAGCATAAAGTGGACAACAGTTCCAAGCAAAAGAGGAACTAGGGGACATCAGTCTACTTAGGAACTTAACAGATGCCTATCCCACCAAACATGTATCGGCATTGCAAAGTTCAGTTCTTTGCTACTTCTGAGAAAGTCTCACTGCACGAATGAGATGAACCACTGGTTAGAAGATGCCAAGTAAAATGATGTTGAGAAATCAGAGCCCCTGCCCATTCACGAGGACAAGGGACTAAACATGTCGTTGATTCTAATTGATGGATAGTGACAGGAAAGTTGTGAACTTCCACATCTGCTGGTAATAACCTTGTACTATGTTCAGCGTCAATGTGTGAGCGTTCTTTGCTTTGTCCTAATGCTAGGTCAAGCGCCTTCACACTTGCTATTGTGTCGAGAGCTAAGAGAGTTCTTATGATAAGGATTCTTCATTCTGTTGAGAAATTTGCTTGAAAAACATGCTTGGAAGCAATTGGTAAGCCGACATCCTTCATAAGATAATCCATCCGCGTTTTGGATTTAAACTGGTGCGATAATCTGGGGTCGGAAATTGGGAGATCATTGCTACCAGATCTAGTCACTTCTCTATTAGCCATCTTATTAAAGACAATTCTCTGTACCGTTTCAATTTATCAGATATCATCCAAGGGCGAGACAATTGAAGTGGGACTGCTTCTGCTTACCATATTATTATCTCTGAATGATTGAAAATGGAAGAAGGTTAGAACAGAGCATTCTTGCAAGTATTTGCAAGATTATTTTGTTGAACACCAGCTCACCCGCCCTTCATTTTTATTTCTCCCAGACGAAGTTTCCAATAATAAATTTCTGATGTGTTCAATCTTACCAATTTCCTCTTAAAATTTATTTAGTTACCTCTAACAATGAAATCCAAACCAAACTATGATTTTGGGATCTATAACAATGAGAAACCTTGCGCAAAGGCCATGAAAGGAACTAAAAAAGAGTTACGGTGTGCAACGTCTCAAGATTATCAGAACTTCGCATAGTTGGTCATCTAGCTGATTCTGCGCGGACAGTTAATGTTGAGAGTTCCATAAACATCTAGCAATGCACATACTTTTGCTCGGTTTAATTGGCATTCATGAGAACAATTACATCTGTAATAAGAAGATGCTTAACCCGGACTACATGAACTTTTCATGCTTTATTTAGCACTAAATGACCACTCATCACACCATGGTTCCAACAGTACAGGGTCACAGACACGGGATAATGATGATAAACTCACTGCAAGCTAATTTGCACGCCCATCACTATATGTAGAATAAAGTACACTTAACCCCAAATGTAGAAAAAATACTAACTCAAGCCCAGTACTACCGATGACCAAAAAAAAAATAAAGTTCAGTACTACCGACCAAAAAAAAAAGGTCCAGTACAAATGTCTCAACAAAACTGTTTATGACTGTTGTACTTCAGATATCTGCACCATAACGCAACAATAGATTCATACATTGTGATATCGAGTAAGGAGAGGATCTTTATTGATGCCAATGCTCATGTCATTAAATGGCACGGATCTGTAAAAGCCTTATCGATTTGTTATAGAGATGAAAGATGGGGCTATCAGTAACAGCTACACAGTGAAATCTCACTGGAATAAATTGAACAGCCGTATCCAGAATAGTTAACCTAGACAAAATACACATCCACAGCCTCAGGTATGCTTACACGTGCCTCAGCAACTAGAACAAGGATTTTGTACTCAACCTGTCTAAGAAAATTCTACATGAGCAAGGCAAATGTTTTTAACAGTAGAGAATGGGAGGGAGATCTATTTCCTTTTCCACCTTGTTCTTCAGAAAGAGCCGTGGAATCACAGAGATTCATTGTGAGAGGCGACTAAGACCGTCCATTAAAGCATCTGTGTGCTCAGGCATCCCGACCGATACACGAACATAGCCCTTCAACTCTTTGTTGTTGTAGTGACGGATCATGACACCCATTTTGGCAAGGTCCTCCTGCATCATTTTGTAGAAGCATTACTTTGTGGAAAATAAAGGAAGAGAAAAAAAATTCCAAGGATTCAAGGAATTCAGTGAACATGTCATCAAAAGAAATCATGTATACCTTGCAAAACGTAAATTTTAATGGCCATAATACCATATGACAGGATAATAGAGGAACTCAACAAAGATAACATCAAAGAAGAATCTTTGAATGTCCTTTTTACGGGTGAATCCTTGAATGTCTGTATAAAATTCTCAATGCATATGATGTGTAAACAAATCTTGACAACAACAAAGAGTAAGTGAGTCCTAAAATACCTTCAGCTTTTTAGCATCCATTCCAGATGTGACCTCGCAAAGAATGAAATTAGAATGGCTAGGATATGGACTGAGAAATGGAACTCCCATCAGAAGTTTAAAAAGCCTCTCTCTTTCTCGTACCAGAGCGACTTTAACATCCTGGTAATAATCAACAAACAGTTCAAAGATTGGGCTTTAAGAACATTAATGCTTTGGTTTCGGATTACTAAAGGTAGAATTCCGTGGAGAATGTCATCGATAATTAACTAAGAATTACCTCCAGATAAGTTGGATTCTGCAATGCTGCACATGCAGCAACTTCAGCAGCAACAGATACATTATAAGGTTGCTTCGCTCTCCACAAATACTCAATAAGGCTCAAAGGAAATGCTCCGTAACCCACTCTAAGTCCAGCTAAACCTACATTGGCATAAATTTGCCGAGAATCCATGAATTTAAAGGTTCCTCAAAGAAATTGAAATAGAACCAGCATAATCTGTCAATCTCCAGAAACTGCGAGACTGTATACTAACCAGCTCTTTTGCTAAATGTCCGGAGAACAATCAAGTTCTCATACTTCTTCACCCATTTCATACGAGACTCAATCCCCGAAAACTCAATGTATGCTTCATCCAACACAACCAGCACTGGGAGTTTCAGGATTTTAATGAGATCTTCATCACCAATAATACTGCAGTATTAGTACAATGAGTCAAGTATTGGCAGATAGCTCTTTCATTACAGTACCAACAACTAACTATTACACTACCAGATTAGCAGATCCAGATTATATTAAATAAAGAAAGTCACAACTATAAAAGTGCGTATCATCTTTATAGTGTGAATTGCACAAAAGTGCAACGCAAGATGCTATGGAGCTTAACAAAAGTGACCTTTATTGTGAGTTTTAAGGCAATAATAAGTAGAAAAACCGACAATCAACTCACTCATATAGATGTTGAATTCAGATATCTTAACGATTCAAAGTCAAGTGTAATGTAGAACATAAAAGATATGTTTAATGCACGAGTACTCAGAATTGAGAGATACCTCCCATCTGGATTATTAGGAGAAGTTAAAAATATGCATTTAGGGTTCTCCTTTTCGACAGCATCAGCAATGAGTTCCACATTTAAGCTGAAGTCTGACTTCCTAGGAACTGGAGAAGAAGATTGAAAAGAAAAATGATGAGCTCAAAGTTGCAGTATGTTTCTGTTGTTAAGTCGAATAATAAATAACTAAACAAAAGATAAAAGCAGAGTCAATATCAAATGCACCTATGAAGATGTCACTCAGAACAGAAAAAGAACTCATCTGCAATTGATTACCTTTGACAACATGTGCCCCATTAACTGCAGCATCAAACTCATACATTGTAAATGTTGGAGGACAGTCTACAATCTTATCACCAGGATCCAGAACACATCTGCATGATATATTTACAAGTTGATTAGGACATCTGCAATACTAATGGCAAGACAACTTTAAGGGCCAAAAGAAATGGTTTGTCTAACCGCATTATTAAATCAATTAGTTCATCAGCTCCACATCCTGCAAGAATGTAATCAGCTTCAAGGCCAGAATCCACAGCAAGAGCAGCACGGAGCCGACGGCTCTCTGGATCAGGGTATATATATGGGAATTTCATTGACCCTAGAGCTTCAAAAACCTGCAAATTTGGATAATTTAACAGACAAGACAAAAAAAAATTTAATAGCTGATGGCCTATTCAAACGAGTGAAGCTTTACCACCACTACCACTACTACTACTACTCCTACTACTACTACTATTACTATTGTTTTTGTTGTTGTTGTTTTGGATAAGTAACTGACCAAAGCTATAACAAAGAACAAGATTCACTTATTCGTAATTATCAAGAAAAAGGAACAGTATTAAGTTATTTTGCACAGTCAAATCATTTACATAACTTACCTCTGGAGGAGGGCCATAAGGGTTTTCATTTGCATCTAATTTGATAATGTCCTCTGGTTTTCTTCCAAGACGAGTAGACAAAACCTGTGGTAGATATACAATGGCAACATCAAAATAGAACTCGAGTCAATGTCCAATTTGCGTATTAACAATTGCAAATGAAGTGTCATGCTTCATATTTTAATGAAAATAGGAGAACCAAATGACCCCGTAGCATAAACAGAACGATGCCCTGTGGAGCAGGAGTTTGAAGGCGTATCATGGTTGGGAGGACTTTCACGATCAGTTGACATTCATTCAGACTGGAAAATGGGAGGAGAATTACTTTTGGCTCGATTCTTGGTGCATAAACGAGACCCTAAAGAATCAATTTCCTAACTTAGTCTATATTGCTAGGAGGAACCAAGAGGCTGCAATAGCAGATTGTAATAACGATTGAAGTTTCTCGGGCAAGCCCAAGATTGGGAACTAGAAAGCCTCGGCGCCTAGATAAATCAGTGCTAACATTTGCGCATAAACGCAACTTGGGTAACTTACAAGAAACTCCAAAATTATAACGCAGAAACACTCCCCCGCCTTAAGCATCAACAGTGACAATTAAAGCACCATAGCCACAATGTATCAAGCACAAAGAGCATCAAGAAAAGCTCACACCTTTAGCAAAAGTAACACTAGCAATCAAAAGCATCGGCTTCAGCACGTACCTCAAAAGGCAAAATGGGCTGGTAAGGAGACAGTTTCCTCAGATGAGGCCGAATGAACGAGGCACCCGTCAATTGGTGGTTGGCCTCGCTCAAGTGCTGGACGTCCACGGCGGAGGCCATGGCGACGACCCTCCTCTGACTTCGGTCGAACGGGCAAATGGGTCGCCGAGCGCCGTTCAATTTAGCGGAGCAAAGAGCAGAGAAGCCGCTTATTTCGGTCACACCCATCAAAAAACCAACCTGCACCGCATCCAAATGCAACGATCGAGGCGTGAATAATTCGCGAAAGCGGGCAAGAAAGAGAGAGTCTTCGTGCGCGCCGGCGGACTTACGGGGCAAGAAGTCTGGTTATCCTGTTCGAGCAGGACGCGGCAAATGCAAACCCTAGGACAACCGCGAGTGCAATAGCGCCGCTCAGGTGTATGTAAAAATGTCCGAGAGAGAGAGAGGGAAAATTGGTCGTTCCCGGACCAAAGTACGCCGGACAGCGATATAGGATTTTGAAAAAACGAAAGAGAAGACAGAGCTGGGGTTGGAGGCTGATTAGCGACATGTTTTAGGTATCGAATCTTTTGATATTTTTGTCCACGTTTTGATGGACTTTTTTATTTTATATTCTCTGTATCTCGGGCATATTTATCGCACTGTAATTAAAATTGATTCTAAGTCATACCTGCCATGGAAAATAAAATAAAATAAAGGGTACGAAGCAGGGCCGTTGTTGCAAAAAAAGGGTCTAGGATGAACATTATCTCGAATAAAATGCCAAAATGACCAGCGTAGCGTAAATTAAGGATCCGAGCTTGCATCGACCCCTCACATGCCGCTTTTCAGGGAATTTTTTTTTTCTTTTTTTGTTTTTTTGTTTCCTTCTGCACCGGTGTCGGCTGTCCGATCTCGCTCGACATCATGAAGTCGCCGGAGAGAAGATGCAGTGCAAGGGCCATCACGACTTCACGAGACATTTGCTGAGCCATCAGAGTTGTTGAAAGAAAGGAGGAGGAATTCAAAATGGTCTTCCCTTTCTTGGTCGATATTACAAACAAAAGAAGTTCCACTCTTTGACTCGGGAGACAGAGAAAATGTCTGTGTTTTTTGACTTTGAGACTGCACGTTCGTGGGGAGTAGTAGGGCTTGGATCGAATAACGTTTTCCGCTTTTGCGGCATGACATGAGATTTTCAGATACCCAAACCATTCAGTATGTTTGTGAGTTAAGTGTTCGATTCGATCCTTTTCAAAAGACAGACATTTTGAGCAAAAGGACAGATCTGAAGCTGTTATGGAGGCTCGCCAACGACTTCATGACATCTAGCGAGTCAAGCGTCGGAAGAGGCTCGGCATCGATGCTGGAGGAAAAAACAAGAAAGAAGAATGAACAGAGAAAAGAAGGAAGAGAAAGAGAAGAAAATGCGTTGGTGAAAATGTAACGACTTGGTTTGACCAGAACGGAGGGTGGTCGTCGGGGCCAGGGAGCCTGGACAAGGAACGATTCCTAACAAACTTTTGGGATAGAGAATGAGGCACAAATGAACCGAACCATGCACCGAACATAAGAAGCGATTCTAAGAGGTGCTTTTTGTCATAACGGGTAATACTTACCTTTGGAACTCCAAAGTTAAGAGCGTTAAGGTGAAAACGCACTCCCAGAATAAGTGACCTCCTGGGAAAGTGGTCAATTATATGCTAAAAGACAACCGTGAGCATCGATATGAGATAGGCTAAAGCAAACACTACCTACCTAAATTTAATCAACAGATGCCACAAAAAATGGCCATGATCATTGCATGCGAGAAGCACATATGAGCTCAATTCCATATTTGAGAAAATGACCTCACTTCATGTCCATGCTTGAAATTTTCTCTAATTGCCATGTAAAATGTCGTGGCGCCCAAGTGATCGGGAGCCACAAAAGAAACCTTGATTACCATGACTTACGATGAGAGAACCGTCTCTCAAGAATCCATAATCTAATCATCGGTAGTGATCAGAAGTATATTTATTGATAAGCATACCAAAACTGCCTGTCACGTATGAATTTTTTTATGCGAAACAAAGGGAACCTAATAGTTAAGGGTGACCACCGGGTCCAGTTCCATTCGGTAACCGAATTGAATCTATATTGTACCAACCGGTTCAAGGCCGATCCCAAAGAGAACCGATTCAATTCCTGGTTCCAAGGCCCGGAACTGCCTGCTTGATCCGAAAACCTGACCGGTTTCCGATTTTAGGTCGGGAACCGATCCACCGGGAAACCGATCGGACGCTTGGGCATCCACAACACACTTTCTTCCTGGGCTCAAAGCCTTTTTCTAAGAGAGGCCCCTTAAAGCCTTTTGTATCTCGCGGGTTGCGATTGCTCTTCAGGTCTCTCTCTCGATCCAGCAGCGTCCAAATCAAAATCGACTCGGTCCTTGGAATACCCGTTCTAATGAAGACCTAGAAAATCCTGTCCCCTTCACATCCACACAAGCTTCGTGTTTGCCTGGAAATCGAGCTCTCTCCGAACCAGACCCTGCCTCGATTTCGTCCGTCCGGAGATGGGGAAGAACCAGGCGTACAAGGCCATGCAGAGAGCCAGGGTGGGCTCGAGCTCCGCTGCTCCTGAACTGATTGAGGATGGCATGGTTCGTACCCTTCCATACTATTCATTGCTCCCCTCTTCTTCAATTCGAAATCCCTTTTCTCGTGCTGGTCTACTTCGTCTTAATTTGTATAAAAGTTCGTCCTTTGCTTGACTTGGTTGGTTCTGCTGGATTGGGGGGTGGCGTTTTGTTGTGCATGCCCAGGGAAGTTTGTTGAATGATTGGCTTGCGGTCTTTTCCTTCAACTTGTGGGGTGGTCGATGTGGTTGCTATCTTGAAATGGCGACTTAATTAATCGGGGGAAGTTTCTTGGTCGTTTACTTTAGCAGCTGAGGATTTCCGAGTTCTCGTTTTTGGGTTTCTTGATGGGTGAACTGGGTTAGTGTCACCCTGGGACTCTTCAAATGTAATTGTTTGTTTGAAAATCTGCAGTCATTGGTGCCTCTTTGCACTTAATCTTTTCAAAATTGATCTCGAGCATACACCCCCTTCCCAGAAGTGTTACATCTGGCGTATTTCATTTATAGACTGATTCAGTTTAATATTTTCATATGATGGGCATTGTTTTTTAGTGGGTATGATCAGTATGCGATAGCATAGGTTAAAATTTCATTCTTAGCATTACTTATAAAACTAGGGGGACTTCTGAAATTGTTGTTTCCATGGTTCTTTTTTGTCCAGAAGTGCGGCATCATATTTATTAGAGGAATAGAATGACAGTGAAATTAGTTATGCGTGAGTAATTCAGGAATTGGGTAAACAGAGCATATCTCCCTGTCTTCAGAGTCCTGAGGAGCAGAACTATCTGGTGAATGCAAGAGATATTCACCTCCTTGGGCATCATATATGCACTAGAACTAAATATCGGTCATTTATGTTTTTGTATTGCCAAATACAGATTGTCTTGGCCTGTGTGGTAATCTTCTCTTAAGCCTTGGTCATTCTTATTAGAATCCTGAGGATGGTGTTGTAACCATGGTCAAGGGTTAAATTAATTTTCTTGTACCAAGCAACATCTATTGTGCCTTTGATGCATCCACTTGTCTTATTTGGTACTTTATGCTCTGGAAAATATAGCGGAGGTTTATAATCATAAGCCGAAGATTTCTCATCGGTTGAACAATTATGACTGCAAGATTTGGCTTCTTTGTCAGTGCTTTTTGTTTTCTTTTTTCTTGGAAGACTATGCTTCCTGGACAGTCATTGATGAGGACAGTCGCAGGTGGATGGTTCTTTTCATTCACCAGAGTGGCATGCTGCTCGTTTGGCAAGCCTTAATACCTCTCATACAATCACCTGGGAAGAATTCAAACAGAAGCAGAAGGTAATTTGTTGAAACTAATTATTCCTCCGGAACTAAAATCCTTATTCTCGTTTGTCAATATTGGCTTATTCTTGCTATTTTATCACAGTGAATTATCTCTTTTTTCCTTTTTGCATGCATGAATAGAATGGCAAGTTTTTTTGGTGATGGATACCTGTATTGGAGATACTCTCAAGAATATAACCAATAGCTGGTGAATGATCGTTTAATCTTGTCCAAGAACTTATAAAAAGGCTAAATATATAGACAGAACTCTTTCTGGTATTACCAAGATATCTTGCTCCTTTTCATATCTTTTCCCATATTCTTGTATTTTCCCTGTAATATGGAGGCATCACGTACTGCCTATTTTCTTGACGGCGTTTTGAACAAGTCTGTTTCAGTTTCGTTAGTCCATAGTCTGATTATTTAGAGAATATTTATATTGGTTAAATGATAGTCATGTAATCGAAAATTATCAACACCTCCTCTTTGCCTAGTAGAAATTTATTCAGCTATCTACAGTCTTTTGTTAATTGAAATTTTCTAGGTAGGATTCTCATGAATGAAGGATTTTACGCATAAAAAGTGACGTAGTCATGACTGTGACTGTTTACTCTATCATATGCAGTTGAAGTTTCTGTTCAAGAAAGTTGTTTCTTTTGCATGGCAATCTTTGCATTACATTAAGCAATACAAGTTATTTGTGTTGGCTTCTTCTTGGTTTCCAAATTTCTTTAACGGTGCTTTTCTTGCACGTTCAACTTTCTTTTGCCGTGTTCCTTGTGCTGGTTCTTTCGTGTCATTTTGCATTTGGATTGTTACTGGTGATTGACTGACCTTGTGGTGTCATGCAAACCGACTGTCTGGTGGGTCAAATTTTAGTGTGTTTTGCACCAGTTCCCTCTAGCTTGGTGTAAGCAATTCCAGCATCAGCTGAATAAACTTTGTGCCATTTCATTGAGTTCAAATATGAATCAGGCTGATGGCTTGAATTTTAGCTTCAAAGTAGTTGCTTGGGAGAAATTTAAATGCCAATATGATGAAAATGGACTGAAAGTTTGATTTCCTTTGGGATCAAACTAGTTGTTTATAAAGCAATCACATGGTCGCATTATTGTATCTTTGATTTTGGCTGCATCGAACATCTGGTATTAGGCCTTATATTCCATACCAGTTCCATGCACACAAATTTCTTATCTACTATTAGCTCTGAATTATGCCGTGGGCATCTAAAGGCCCTCACCTTTTTAAGTGCACGGTCTCCTTAGTACACCATATGCGTAAGTTGTTATGTGGAGTAACTCTCATAGTCACTAAGATAGGGTAACAAACTGTTAAGACTAATTGTTTAAACTAATAAAGAGTGTTATCCTAATGGGACCTTGTTCTTGAGTTTTAAATTTGGAGCAGACATGCATTGTGTTATTTTGATCCGGGCAAACTGTGTGCTTAAACCTGTACTTGGACTCTTAATTCATACATTGGTGTACTTGATCAAATCTTGGGTCTAAATCTCTTTGTTTGGGTGAGCTCTGCAAAATTCAAATGCTCGAATTAAATTTGTCACTAATTATATATTTTACTAGGAAGAAGAGATCAAGAAAGGGGAAATGGAAAAGGACAAAGATAAGATGATGAGAGAGTACAGAGCGCAGCTAGACGCTGAAAGGGCACACAAGCTTGCGCATGGAAGAAACCACTCTAGTAGTAAATCTAAGCGGAAAAAGGGTATGTAACAACCATTGGGGCCTTGCAAGTTCTATGCACTTTTTAGTTCCTATATCAAATCGGAAATGTCTTTGCAGATCGCAAGGAGAAAGATGAAAGGAAACGCAGTGGCAAGAGAAAGGTGCCTACGTTTTTCTTAATGTAGTTAATACTTGTTCTGTTTCTTGTGCACGTGAATGGTCTTTCCACTCTCTGAGTGGAATTGGTCCTTTCTCGTAAAGTTCACCTCATTTTTTGTAGTCCACCATGTAAAAGATCAATAAAAGCTCATAAAATGCTCTGCTTTTAGGCTCTTTCTTTTTTGTGGAAGACGTATTTTTTTACGATGCACTTATGCATGAGTCTAGATTGTATCCATGATTGGATGCTATAGTGTTTAAGACTTTATGTTTGTCTAGAAAAATCCTGGGAAGTGCCTTGGTTTTTTTAAATGGGATGTCTAGATGTGCTTACTATTGCTGTCAATAGCTTTTTTAGTATTGCTGTCAATAGCTATGCTAACTATTGCTTAGGTCTTGGATGGGAATTTGTTCTTTCTAATATAAGATGGAGACCTAACGCTTGAGAAGTGAGTTATTTTGTTTCTCTCTCTCTCTCTCTCTCTCTCTCTCTCTCTCTCTCGAGCGCGCACACACAAGCATGCACACACAAAAAGAATTGCTCATTCTTCTTTCTTATTCTCCTTCTCAAGCGGTTTTTCCACTATTGGAACAGAGGCCATTTCTTTTACTTGGCTGAGTTCCGACGTCTGTGGACCCAGCTTGGCTCCCATTTCTGATTCATGTTAAAGTGCGTTGCTAACATATAAGGAGTGATGAAACATCAGAAAGTACAATGTAAAGGATTCACCTAGTGACGACTGAATTTGTTCAACGGTATGTTTGGACCCTTCAAAATCAAAAGCCAGCCCTTTCCCCTTTCTAGAGAAAGCAAGGATTCTTCTTCTTACCTCGGATGATGGAGGAAGAACGACTGGTTCTTTCTTCTTCCCACATTTCCAGGTTTCGTTTGCTTTCGGGAGTGAGTTTCCTTTGTCAAACTGAAGTTGAGAACTAGGTCACCTTCAGGGGAAGATGTATATCTAGTTCCGCGTACCTAATTTTTTCCAAGATCCTGAATTCTATTGTTGATTCTTTTGCAGAGGTCAAGGAAGAGATCTTCAGATTCTAGCTCCTCGGGCTCTTCTGATTATTCAAGTGATGAAGAAGAAGAGAGGGAATCCAAAAGATCGAGGTCCAGGTCTAAAAGAAATAAAAAGGAGAAGAAGCACCGGTCTAGCTCCACAAGCTCATCTTCTGATTATTCAAGTGATGAAGAAGAAGAGAAGGAATCTAAAAGATCAAGGTCCAGGTCAAAACGAAATAGAAAGGAGAAGAAGCACCGGTCAAGAAAACGGAGTGGCAGTGACGATGAAGAAACCGGTCCTGTACCACTCTCCAGATTCTTCGATAATGTGAAGAGTTAGCAGTTTTACTGCGTGGCCTGCATGCTTTGTACTTGTAAAGATTATCCTCCTAAAACAGGAGAGGAGTTGATGACTCGATTGTTTTCACTTTTATATTTGTTAATCCTGATTTTATCAGCCATCGATATCCCATTTGCGCCTCAAGTTCTACTTCGAGCCTTTCTTTAATGTGATGTAAGAATGGTTGTAGCTTTTATATTTGAATTAGAATAACATGGCTGCAGAGCTTTGCAGAGCTAAATGAACAATGCTTGTATGAATTGTGAACAGCTTTTTAATGCGTGTGGATTTGTACATGTGAGAGCTAGTGTATAAGTTTAGTCTCTCTGTTGAATTGCTTGCACAGAACTGCATTTTCAGTGACTTCTAACAAAACGAAGAACCTGATGGATCGTACCGATTGTTGGCTGCAACAAGATAGTCCAACCTTGCGCTGCGGACTCTCTTTTGATAGTCTCGACACAGCAAAGAACCCTTTTCCAAGTTTTGTTGACGTATCTGTATTATTGTTCTGCTCCTCTCCTCCCTTCTAGTTAAAGAAAGGCGGCGATGCGTGCCTTATGCACCGGTCATCTTAAAACGAGATTTTATCAGGCTCAGTTGCATCAGATATTCCAAAGGACTTTATCAGGAATGTCCTCCATAGTCCATATACCCTATTTGGTTTGTACCAAAAGATAACAAAGGAACGCATGGCATGCACTATCCACAGAACCATAATACAGCAGAATTGTGTTTCGAAACCACATGTCAAAAGTAGAAGAGCAACCTTAACAGTTGCTGTTACAATCGTTCCACGCCACATTAACTGTCCTGTCAACACCACAGAATGGAATTCGAATCATCAACCGTGTCCCCGATGAAGGAAATGTCGGAGAGTGGAGCTTCTAAGAATATTCAGACCTCATTCTACCCTTTGAATGCAAAATGAAAGACGGTGATGGCTAAAAAATATTCAAGAGATGATTAGTGTCAGTAATATCAAACATCATCATACGCCTTGTGCTGATATCCCCTATTACTCTGATGATTATTCCACGTATAATAGGATTTTATAACCCAATCATATCCTGGCGGTGCCATCAATACAGAGAGAGAGAGAGAGAGAGAGAGAGAGAGAGAGAGAGAGAGAGAGAGAGAGAGAGAGAGAGAGAGAGGTATGCAAGGATACTCAGCAGATGTTGGCTCAATTAACAGGTGGAGCAATGAAGAAAAACAGTTAATACAGGCAGTCTTTGAAAGTTCTTATGGTTGTCGAAGTCATGAAAAGAATTCAATAGTAGAGCCATCCAACAATAAGATAGAAAATATGTACACGAAGAAATAAATCATCGCCACGTAAAACACGGGCATCACACTCGAGAAAAGCCACCACATACTAACAGCATGACTTCCATTACTGTAGATACTCGGGATTAAAAGCGAGCGCTTCCCTATAAATTAACTCCCTCATCTGTTCCTCCGTGAGTGCATGCTGCTCAAAGTCGAAGTTGAATGGATTCGTGCACGTCGGCTCATCACTGATGTCATGCAGCGAGTTTAGGTAGGGATGAGCCAATGCTTCTTCAACTGTACCAAAGAAACTAAGTGTTAAGAGATTCATAAATCTCATTGAAACAGGAATGTCTACGGTCACGAGACAAGCACAACAACTAAGCAAATTTATGGTAAGACATAGGAAGGAAATTTACGAGATCCCTTTGTCCTATCACCTGAAGCAATCTATAATCTACAATGGCCCTGTTTAAAAAAGCAGCCAAAAATCACATTACCTTGGCTAATGACGAAAGCATTCATGCCATAATCAGTGAATGAGCCAAACATATATGCAGGACTATTACCTAATCGGGCCTAATTACATTCATGAGATACCTGTTTCGGCTTCGTGAAACTCACTCATGCATAATTTTCTAAGCTCTCAGAAAGGCTGTGAATCATGACTCACACTTAAAGGCATATATAAATGCTCATCGCATCTCCCACGTGTTAGGACAAACCAAGTGGCTTTTTAATTTGAGCATACAACCAGGCCAATCACCAAATACCAAGCACTTTATTTGCAGACATACTTGGGGAAACTCGTACCAATAATTACTGTATGAACAAAAGTCCAAACATCAGGTAACTTCTCTTTTTTTCTTTTTCGGTGGTTCAAGCATCGGTCTTCTGATCAGAAAAGAACCTCCAACACAGCTCGATGGTGGTATTAACCAAGTTCAAAAGCTTGCCTCATAGCAGAACAATGTACAGCAGATGGTCCACAAAATTGGCTTCTCCTTTACTGAGGAAACATACATCAACCATGACAAAACCTTGCAAGAAACTCTTTTTATACCCCACTGACTAAAGTAGAGCTTAACTTTCGAACTCCAATCTCCATCCAAGGTAGGAAAGGGAAAAAAGGAAAACGAAAAAATGGATCACCAACGTAGTTTCAGCATGAGCTGCCTTCAGCTCAGTCTCTAAATCAATACAGAATCTTCCGGACTCAACAAATTTCCCAGTATAGGACGACAGACCTTATAAATTTATGATTAGAGGATCTAAGTCATCATCATATTCCTTCTATCTTTTTTGATAAATAGAGCTTGCTGTCGGAACGAGTACAATCCAAGCTCACAGGAAGTGTACCGAAGGACTCAGAAAAAGAAAACAAACTTTGTGGGATTCAGACATTAAGCTTAAAAAAAGCTAGACCAAGAAAACTTAAATGAAAGTTCAGTCCTTAACAGGTCTATGAAATGTAGCTCAATCAGTGATTGTCATTCCTTTTACCGCACACATGTTCCACATGATGTATTAATTGCAGAACTTTTCAAAACAATCTCTTCCAGCCAGTCAATGAGTTCTTGCCACTCACTGCCAGTCCAAAACAGACACAGACCAGCTCTAGAGGCATTATGAGATTCATTATCTGTTCACTAGAGATTTCCGCCATGTATGTCTGCAAATGGTGGCTAGCATTTTATGCTTTTGATGAGACTAAGATGGGTGAAGGTGGCACATTCGTGGAGACAGACTCCTGGCTCCTGCAGTTCTGACGTCACGGTCTTAAGATGGATCAAGCTTGTACCAATAATCTAGAGAAGCATAGGAAGTTAAAGCAATTAAAATTCAAATTTCTACTTTGAATTTTTTGTGGCAGCACAAATTGTGCTTTATTTTGGAAAGATCAAGTGAATACTATGCTTCCGCGCTCCTATTTCAAAATGAAAGCGGATGACTAAAGTTGTGTATTGAATGCAGTATTTCTCTACCTCTTCTAGCGGATTATGCACATATTATGTGCGACATGACATTCACTCAGGTATATGAATTAACTTATGCATTCTGTAGTGTTTTATTCGGTAGAGACTATCACCAAATGACTAGTTTAAGTTTCATTATAAGGCCCCATTTGCCATCTGTATACTAGTCATCCAAATCATGTGTCATTACATTGGCTCCTAGCAGCCGGATATGTATCTGTCATGTCAAACAAGTTAGGGTATAAATACCAATTCTTTGCAGAGACTAGATTAAGGGGAAGTACATGAAAATTTATATAGCATGAAATTCACTACAGTGATGTCTACAATTATGTTATTTTGGCACGTCCAACTTCAATTGAGATTGTAGATTACTTACTAAGTTGATAGACTGCTTACACTGCTGTGAGACTGACGCATTCACGGTATTTCGAACTTTGAGTGCAATCCATATCAACAAGATTGGTATCAGACTGTACAATAGAAGCTTGATGTTCTATAGTCACTTTTTTTTTTTGGGGAAAAACTTTGGTGTTGCTCTACCTTTTTTTTTTTTTTCTTTAATCATTGTCAAGTTCTACGAAAATTGATCTTCAAATGTAAGAGGACAAAAGTGTTAACATTTTTTGTGGGGTTAATTTTGAACTAAGAATTATGGCTCTTTGCAATTCACGTCCCTGATCCTGGTCCTAGGTTCCATGTCTGACATATAGCCCTTAACATTCTGCACTTTTGGCAGAATAGAAAATATAAACAGTACTGATTGTTTATCAGGTTTCATGTGTTCAAAATAGGAGTATGAGCACAGCCACAAGTCACCTCTCCAATCATACCCCGGGACTTGGCAAAGGCCAACTCCATGGATTCTTGTACATGACCCCATTACACTGTAAAAGCTGCAGTTTCCATATTTAGATGACAATTTAAATATGAATGCAGATGTGGTTGTCTCACTTTACGTCTTTTTTGGATGAAAATCTCTCTCAAACATTCAACTAGTTAGAAGATAAATGAAATAAAGTAGCCTGCTTGAACCTCCATTCTGAACCCCGTTTCTCTACTCATCATTTATTGTTCATTGCCTGAGTTCAGGAACTAAATAGGGACAGTCTGGTTCGGCAACTTGGCAAATCACACACCAAGCACAAGGGGCAGAATCATTGACATCCTTCAGAAGTTTACTTCTTCTGAAATGATAGGACCCCTAAGTAATTGTCACTGAGAAAAATAGATAAACATAAGTAAAATAACTTCATAGCACCCTACAAAAGATGAAAAGTTGTAGGTAATAACTTATGACTCATCTTTTAGCCAATGAAGAGTTTCTCAACTATAATCAGATCATCATCACATGCTCACATAACAGGCCACTAATTTTTGCATATATCCTAGCACCCTTAGCATAACCTGATCCAGTGACATAGACAGAAGATTATTACAGCCTAAAAGCATTACCAACTTCACAACCAATAAATACCATTTTAGAATATACACAGAAAAAGAAGCAAGCAGATGCAGGTATGGAAGAACATACACAGTCCAAACAAGGAATTGAGTAAATCCCTAGTGCAAATATCCACATCTTCAATATCAATGACAGTTACATCAGCAAGCGACCCAGTTAGTTTACACGAGACTCATGGTAGATTAGGAAAGCAATTAAAGTCCATGCAGAAATGGCTTACAGGAAAGTATCAGAGAACATATTCGCACCTGTGATCCTCAGCCTGGGATCGAACGTTAGCATCTTCTCAACGAGATCAATTGCAAGCGGGTGGACATGAGGAAACTTTTCAGTGAAGGATTGCCGACGGTACAGAGGAAGCTGTCTGATATACCTCTTAGCATTTTCATTTAAGAACCCCAACTCTGCCTCTGATGGGGTGCCAATCAGCTGCAAGGTCACACGATCATAACTACTAGATGTCACAGCATAACCTCTACAGAGCTCAATCAAATCCATCTCCACTGAAGACACATTAATAGTAAATGGTGCAACAAGAAAGAGTGTAAATTAGAGAATGCCTATCTAGAACCATCTTAGGTGGCAGTATTTTTGGTTTAGATTAGCAAATACAAGAAGAAAAAGAGCTCCTAAGGGCGAAATTTGTGAGGAAAAAAAATGCAAGAAAGTGACATGGAAAGAAAGTCTCCAAAGAGAACTGCTCAACAACTGACCAACTTCTTAAATGTTACCTCCATCAACAAACGTAGCTGTTGAACATGGTCTCTGCCAGGAAACAAGGGTTTCCGATCCATTAGTTCCATAAAAATACAGCCTACAGACCATACGTCTATTGCCGCCGTATAGTCCGAAGAATTTAACAATAGCTCTGGCGCACGGTACCATCTCGTGACAACATATTCTGTCATAAAATCAGTTTCAGAAGTGACACGAGCTAGTCCAAAATCACATATTTTCAAGTCACAATTTGCATTTAGGAGAAGATTGCTGGGCTTCAAGTCTCTATGCAGAACATTTGCAGAATGAATGTATTTTAACCCTCGCAAGATCTGATACAGAAAATACTGCAAAAGACACAAATGGATAGTCATCAACCACAACGCAAGTGATTTGAATATAAATTATATGAGCAGTATACAGCTAAATGATCAGCACCATACAGGCATTCAATTTCTAGTGTTTGTAGCAAAAAGGGAGTGTTTATGACAATAACCTTCATGCATCTCCTCTCCAAGCAAGAAATCAATGCCATATAGACAAAATGGGAAAACCAGTCTCATATCATCATCAAGCTCCCATAAATAAGCAAACCTAGGAGATGGCACCATTCTTTTGCTATTCTTCATCACCGCAACAGTTCCAGATTATTTCTGGCCTAATGGATTCCGTAGAAGATCCTTAAATTTTATCTATAAATAATGATCTACGTGTCCTCATTTGCGACTTAACTATCAAATAATCATTTTGATAAGAACAATAAAGTCTTGGTTCATATGCCTCCAAGAGAAGCCTCCAATTTATAGCCTGTAGATCTAATATCTTTTAATTGATGAAATTATATAATTGCCGTAGAAGGCCGCTTGCAATATTTTATCCCAGGATTGGCTGAATGAAATTCCGGCTGACATTACATATATGGAATGACTAATTCTAGTTCATATGTACTCCCAGCATCATTTAGTGCCCCCATTATTTCCTGTGTCAATGCAAGAAAAAAAATTTAATTGCAATAAACTTTAGAAAATTTGGCAGCTAAAGAATGTATGATATCTTTGCAATCTTGGCTTTTCATTAGAATACAGATTTTCTTTGAAAGTTCCCAATAACCTAATTTTTTTTGGCTAATTCCCAATAGTCTAATTAAGAATCAGCATATAACAAGAAAGCAGCGGATGACAACTCCCACTAGCATAATTAAGAAACAGCTACTGACAAGAAAGCAGTATCCCATCTAGAAGGAAGTGCCAGTATCGTACGATAAATGGCTAAATGAAACCTGACAATGCTCCTCAGACAGTGCTTGGTTGGAACGAATAATTTGATGCAGATCAGTGTCCATTAGCTCATATGCAATATAAACATCATTGAACACCTCTCTCTGTGGCGGTGGAATTATATCCCTGATTGCCACAACCTGCATTAACATAACAGAATCTCACATGAGCATATAAGAATCATAATAACCGAAAAGCAAGTTCTGTTAAAACAGCCATGCAATACCAGTTCTGTATTAATTAAAGGGCTTACTTTGTATCTAGCATGATAGCCAAGCCCTAGATAAATATAGTCTCGATTAAAGACCGCATGCATGTGGAATCCCACCAATCATAGTTCAAAATTTGTTCTTTATACCAACAAGAACCACTTTCATACCATTTCAAATTGCATCCAATCATGATAAATCCACCTATAACATCTCTAAGAATGATGAGTACCAGTACCCTTCTATATCAGTATATTAGAAATTAAACTTTTGAAATTTTTTGCCTCCAACATAAGAATAGTTGTCAATGATACCCAAATAATCATTCTATCATTTATTTCGATTGAAACAGGATCTTACTCCATTTTATGATATTTTTGGTTGCATTTCGTTCGAAACATAAGCAGGAGGAAATGTGAATTATCTAGTAAAAGAAAATGGAGGAGGAAAAAGAGGTCTTTTTTTCTTGCATTTAGGAAGAAGAAAAAGAAAGGAGAGAGAGAGAGAGAGAGAGAGAGAGAGAGAGAGAGAGAGAGAGAGAGAGAGAGAGAGAGAGAGAGAGTGATTGGAGGAAAAATTCTGATCATATGTGTTAAAAAAAACAACATTACCCTTCTAGAAATGATTAAGAACTGTAAAACAAAGTCTAATGAGTAACTTTATCCACTTTCTTTGTGTTTTCCACGCATTTTTAGAGTTAAAAGTTTCCCTCCACATTCATCCCAATTTTCGTCTACTTTCGATCCTGTCCATTTTCTTTCTTCTTTCAAATAAAGGAAAACAACTTCCCCCTCTTTATCTTTTCTTTCCTCCCTTATTCCCTCTTGATAACATTGCCTATATCATAATCTACACAGAGAAAGAGAAATTAAATGACATACACATTTCCCATGCTCACGATAAAAGTTGTAAGTGAATCATCTAAAATGTCAGTCTCATCAATCCTTCCAACTTTCGTGTAGAAGATTAATACAATGTTCAAGTCCAAATTAATAACCAAGTCATTGAAGATGTTTGTCTGGTTCCATAATTTCTTGCCATGTAAATGCATTTATGCTTTTCTTTTACTTCCTTTTCAATTTGCTTATACTTTCTGACAATGAAAAGCTATAATTCGACAAAAAGACACCAAATCAACATTTACTCAGCTCAAACTATACAGATTAAAAAAATTCAACAAAAAGCAATTTCAATTGAAACGACCACAAAACAAAACCATTGGCTTGAGGACTTCTTATTTTTCACCTACAAAAGGTTTATGATGTGGGGGCAATTAGACGTGACAAACAAGACATTTGCCAGCCATACTCGATAGTCGAACGTGTTAAGTTTTGACTACTGAAACAGATAGCAAACATCTTTCCCACAAGATACTTTCAGAGATCTCCCCCCGTTTCCTATCAACAACACTTAAAGGCATATGAACTTAAAAGCTCAAAGAAGAGACGTTCAACTCTGTAAGTAGGCACAGCAACAATAAGAACTTCTATATCAATATGAGTAATGGCAATACACTGACAGGTGTTTCAGTATGTTCTCCGGCTCATTAACAACTGGTGCAGAGAAGAAATGGTACCACAGAACAACATGGTACCCCTTCTAGCGAAGTAGAAGATTCAAGCGTCATTTAGGTACTGTCCCTTGACAGCTCTACTAATTGCTGCACTATTTCTTGATTTGTTGTCAACAACAGGAAATGCTAATTCACCTGTATTGCACATTTGTTATATTTAGAACTGAGACAGAGAGCAATGTAAATGGACACAATATCAATGGCATCACTGGCCCAAAAGCCAACCGTTAAAGCAACGACACTACAAACAACCCAGAAAGCCATTCTCAATCAGGTAACGAACAAAAAATGCACGCGTGCGATTCACTACTGACGTTTTCGTGGTCCATGTGCCGGAGGAGCTTGATCTCGCGGAGAGTCCTCTTCGCGTCAATCTTGTTATCGAAAGCATTAGCGATCTTCTTTATGGCGACGTGCTCGCTCGTATCCGAATTCAAAGCCGAACTGAAACCGAGAGATGGCAAAAGAATCAAAAAAGAGCACAACCGAATCAAAACAAAATAATTACACATCGCCGATGATAAAACTAGCTAGCAGAAGCAGCTACTTCGAGCCGGATGCATCGGCAGCCAGCTCAACGAGCAGTCAATCGAAGAGAGAAGGGGCCAGCCGAAACAAGTCGGGGGGGGACGGGAGGAGAAGCTCCACCTACCAGACGATGCCGTAGGCGCCCTTGCCGATGGGCATGATGGGGGGCCTGTACTTGGCGGTGACCTCGAAGATGTTGCCGAAGATGTTGTACTGGATGAAGCGGCCGCCGTGGCTGAGCGTGGCGGGGATGTTCTCGATCCCCTGCGGCTGCTGCTGCTGCTGCTGCGGGGGAGGTGGCGCCGGCGCCGCCGCCTCCGACATGTCGGTATCCGCCGGCTGAGGGGCGCCGCCGCCGTCCATGGGTGGGTGGTGGTGGGTGGGGGGGGTAGAGAGAGAAAGCCCTAAGATTTGGGGGTTGCGATTCCGTTACAGTGGAGGAGAGAGAGAGAGAGAGATGGGGGATTGATCTGGGGGAATTCGGTTAGTTGGGGTGGAGGAGAGAGAGAGCGAGAGAGCGAGAGAGCGAGTGATGGCTTCTTTTCGGGGTTTTATTCCACGGTCAACCGATCCGACTCAGTGACTCGCGGGCTGACTCGGTCTCGCGGGCTGCGACTGCTGCTGCTGCAAAAGAAAAGCGAAGATTAAAAGAGGCGGGGGGGAGGTGTTTTCGAGTGGTCGTTTTCGTCCTTGGTTGTTTTTTTGGTTTCTTCTTTCATTGCTGCCGTGGTGGTGCCGGTGCCGGTGCCGCTACTGTAGTACTACTTCTGCGTTGTGTGTGATTCCGCCACTTGTTTCTCCCACCTTTTCTTTCCCCTCTCTTTTGATTAAATAAGTCGTGTTCATCCAAAAGATGCTTATTTAAGGATCCGGGGGGGCGGGCGGATCTCTCACGCCGAAGCGGCGTAGTTTTATCTGTTCATCTCGCCGGAATGTTCTCCTAGGGAGCACGGGCCCGTCGCCGCCGCCGCCGCCGTCTCCCACGGTTGTCTCTCGATGAAGAAGAATTTGGTCGGGAAGAATGAGTTTATCCATTTTCACGTCGCACTTAAAACGGCCGACCTCGATAGAAATCAAAGTTTATGGGGTTGGTTTGTAACTTTGTACAGTTGGAGGGCTAGCTTTGTGACGGTGCCAAATTTTCAGGAGTGCGATATGTAGTTTCTCGAAAGTCATCGTGATTGATTTATGATATGTCCAATTGTGACTTCTTCATAACTTATTTGTTTTCAAAAACTGTTCTAGTTGCTTATAGCTTTTTGCTTATGGATTCAATTTACTCATAATTAAAGCTCAATTTATAGTTACAAATCTAATTTATAGTAAGAAAGAGATAGATCAGGGTTGGGTCAACAATTTTGAATCTCGCCAATTACAAAAGAAAGAGATTATATATATATATAGGCAGCACGGTAGCTATTTCTAGACCCCGTGCCTTCTTGTCAATGATGAGCATGAACCAGACTCCAACGATAAACACTTATCCGAGAGATTGACACCGAGAACATCATTGAGTGTGACCCTGCCCAAGCTCTAACAGCTCCTTGAGGATACAGTTTATGACACATTATCATGCCCCTTAATTGGCAAAAACCAAGAGACGAAGACCCGGAAGGATTATGCGAAACGAACACCACAATGCCAAATGGAGCTATAAAACACAATATAAAAGCTTTATATCTCTGCAGGTTCTTCCCCCACATGGCAGTGCAGTTCTGAAGCACGGTTGCTGATCAGTATCAAGTCACAATCTCATTAAACATCACAGTAAGTAACTTTTTCGAAGCACTAAGCCTGCACTTGGGAGTCAGCTTCAAGGGACCATGCATTATTTGTCTTTTGAAGTGAACGCTGGATGGTAGAGACAACAACAACGAAGGATGACCTCACCTTTCCAGGCTTTCCCATCAATTTCACTTCACCTCCAAGCTTCTCGTATTTGGACCCCGACGAACCGGACGAAATGGATATGATATACCCCACCCAATAGCTTATATAAAGTGAAGGTCCCACATGTAGATGAAGTGAATTCATAACCCAATGGAAAATAACAAAAGATCATCTCAGACTAAATAAGGCACAGACCATTACATCCTTCAGTAAATAGCTTATATTGCCGACAGCAAACTATAGCTACACGTGAGCTATTATAATTTGAAGGAACTCAGAGTATCATAGAGCTTTAAATTTGTCAGATATAATAAGTGCATGCACCACAAACTCTGATTTACGGGTTCCAGTGATTGGGGTGAAAGATTTACTGCACTAAAAATGCTTGTTCATGCATTTGAAAGTAAATGACCAAACCACATAGATTCATGCACCCTATCTAAGCTTAAAAAGATTTCTAGGTTAGCACCCAGAAAATAAATTCATGCACGTCATATTCCGGAAAAGAATCTCATTATCATCTTACCGGGCATTACGCGCAAGGCTCCAGCCTCAACTGTCAAGAAATCAGGATTCGTCAACCCCATCGGAATTCTTCTAGCTGCACATTGCTCCAATATTATTCTAGCTGCACATCGCTTCAATTCTTCGATGCCGTGAGCCAAAACAAACTCTCCTTCTGCAACGTCCTCCACAACTTTCAAGCCTAATCCCCAAAATTTATAAAAGAGTTCAATGTCCAGCGATGCACTCTTAGTATTGGCCTTCTTGAATTATGGTTGAATAAACAAAAATCCCTAGGGCCTCGAATCTTATACCAAGTATAGAATTTTCTCATTTCTATTTCTTGTGAATGAAACAAATAAGAAGAGTGGCACTTATGAAATTCTTTGTATTGCCAGGGTAGGCAAAGGATGCTGAAGCAACCGTGTTTCTAAACCTCTGGAGATATGGCAAACATGGTAAGTTCCACATTCCAAAAACTCGGAACCGATTCTAATAGGGTAGGTCTGGAACCTACTCACCCTGAAACCGATTACCCCTAGGCCTAAGGAAAGCAAAACAAGCATCATATCTCCTATTTCAAGAAAACAATGTCCTATGAGTTTGAGAACAGAGGAGTAGGCTTCCAGAGAAAAGTGATATACAATGCCAGGGACCGTTAGGACATTAATGTACGTATGGCGAGAGAGATGTGAAGGCCATCCCAAATAACTCCTTTTAGTCTACTTTGTGATAAAACTAATTTAATTTAAATATGATTTTCCGGAAATTCGGCCAATATGACTAGAAGAAACGAATCATTGTCATTCGCGGGTGACTAGTTATTTATGTGGAAAGACAATTCATGTAAATAGTGCAAATTTTTCTCAGACATCGATTTTATCTCAATGAACTGAAAGAAGAGAACAGAAGTTATATCTCGTCGACCATGAATCAAACTTGAACTCGGGGCAAAGGTTTCTAGACCTTGCGAATGTGAACGAGTTAAATATCTGCCGATCATGGCGCCATGGGCTTGGAGCTCAAAACACCGAGGAGGGGCGGATTAGGTAGCGTTGCCCGCGAGCCAGAAGGGGAGAGATGCGGCGCAGCTGATGAGTTTGAGGGCCGGTCTAGCTGGAGATAGAGAAAAGAAGTGTATTTTCATCGGTTCAAAGCCCCTAGATCCATGGCCGCACCAACCGCCACTGCAATACCCGCCGCAGGCGTACTCATGGTCCTCATGCAAGACTGCCATCAAGGCCATGGCGAGCTTCGCCGGCCGTCGCAGTGCTGTTATTTTCAACAGTTCAAAGGCAGGCAATGCAGAGAGGGCGAGGACTCGAGAAAAACGGCTCGTGGGTGGCAAGAGGTTTCGCATCAATGCCTCCCGGCAGACTTTATGCGATTCAGAGGGAATATCCAGGGAGTGAACGTGGATGAGGAAGCTTCGAAATGGGGAGAGGACAGGGAGGTTCCAAGGGAAGAGCTTAATGAAACAGTCCAAGAGACGACAGAGCAGGAGATACGAGCGAGAAGAGAGACGAATACGGGAATTTCGACAGGCACATTCAGCAAGTGCCCTTAATTACTTAAGAGGGAAGCTATCCTTGTCTTGTGATGATGTCGATCAACAAGAAAGGCATACAAAGGTCTCCGCAGGATGAGTAGAGACAGGAAAAGTTCCCGATTCAAGGCTCTGAACTAGTCGATTCTACTCGGGAAAGGTTCTAGGTGGAACCGAAAACCAATCCAGCTTTGAACCGGATAACTAAGTTCGTTGTTTCTCTTTTAGACTGTTGAGGAATCCTCAAGCAAAATTTTATTGAAATCAATATATTCGGTTATAACTTATCTTTGTGTGGATATTTGCGAACGTGAAAGTTGGAAAGTTTTGAAAGGTAATTTGAGTCTTGCTGTAGTAGTTTTCTGACATGGATGATTGAGTGCACAACTTTACGTTGCACCGGTGATAATGCTTTATGGAAATTCAAGCATTTTTTAAGCTTGTTGAATTGCATTTTCTCTTTATATATGCCATGCATTTCTTTCAGAAAATGGAGGTAAATTGATGATGTTCAGTGAGTCTGCTCCTTTTGTGCTGCAATATCTGCAAAGTAATGCAAAAACGAGGAAGAAAGACCCAACGAACTACCTTTTATCCAGATCGCAACTTTTAAAAAGGCCTCGTATAAGGGCTAAGAGAAGACGTTAATTTGTACATCATTTATTGGAATAATTGGCGCTTTAAAACCTGCATGCAAATTGCTCTAAGTCAAAACTACCCGTATGATTAAAGACTAGGACTTAAACAGATATATGAGACATGAAGGATGTTTCATGGACCTGTAAATAGCCAGATCTTTACGCTCATGTCCTAGATTGTTAAAAAAAATGCATTTACACATTTATTTTTTAGGATGCACATGCATCGGGTGTGCCGGTCCGCTGGTTTCTTATTAAACTAGCAATAGATATTTCATAGCAGTACATTCTGTTGTCTTTATGACATGCGAAATGCAATGGCAATGAAGTCCCAAGTTCTCCCTAAACATATCTTCTTGCAGTCTATGCTTTATTAATATCACCATTACCATCTGAGCTTGTTTGGATGTCAGGGCGAGGGGAGTCTTACCTTTTGAGCTCTTCAAGAAGATCTGTCTTGGGTGAGAAATGGCCCAACGGGGCAACCAGTGACAGCCCTTGCATCCACAGGATGGTGCGTCATGTAGCTGCTACTGTTATTACTGATGTTGTTCATAAAGTCCAGCAGAATAATTTCCAATAACAGTTTTATTTGGAATAGACTGGGAATGAATTCGCTATCAAGCGAACCAAACAAGTAGTAAGAACCCAAGTCTGTCATTTGACGCAACAATCGTGTCGATCGGACACTGGATGGCAAAAAGATACAATCCATTGTTCAAAAGTAGTCTCCAGGAAACTTAGAGTCATTCTCCTCTCATTCCCTTACAAATATTTTCTAATAGTTTTTTTTTGGGTAAGGAATACTTTCTAATAGTTTTTTTTTTTTTTTGATAACCCAGGAACCCCGCACGGCCGACAGCCGGAGGGGTAAACTCCGTGACGCTTCCCTAACGACTACGTTTCGTCGCCCTTCGTGGGGGGACTAGGAGCGCTCTTTCTAATAGTTGTGCCTCCTCTGAAAGTGAATAATTTTCTATAAAAATTATCTACTCAAAATAATTATACCATGAATATACTCACCGGAATGTACTCTACCAGGTAAATGAAGGCAACACGTATGATGGACAAGAACTATATTTGGACGCTAAAGCCGCCACACGAGATGTATCCGCAACTTCTGCAAAACTGTCAAGTCCAAGTTCAGAGGCGTGTATTCCACACGTGATGAAGGCTGATTGGATTCCAACTGCATTCGCACCCTTAATGTCGTGGTGGAGAGAATCTCCTACTGCTATAGAATCAGAAGCATCTGCGTCGGCCATCTTCATAGCTGCTTCATAGATAATCTGGTTCAACAGGAATGCGACATTCTACAACGTTAGCGATCATGATAAAGTAGACAATGAAAACAAAGAAAAATTTATCCTAGAGATTGACACAGAGAACATCATTGAGTGTGACCCTAACCATGGTTAGTTCCTAAAATCTAACAGTTCCTTGAGGATACAGTTTATGACACATTATTACGCTTCTTAATTGGCAAAAACCAAAGGAAGACACGGAAGAATTATGTGAAATGAAGACCCCTATGCCAAATGGATCTATAAAACACAATAAAAGCTATATCTCTGCAGGTTCTTCCCCCACTCGGGAATGCAGTTCTGTAACACAGCTGCCGAATGGTATCAAGTCGTAATCTCATTAACGTCACATGTAGCTCACATCTGTGAACATGCATACATGCATGCACCCAAACTACAGCTTTTTTGAAGCACTAAGTCTGCACTTAGGAGTCCACTTCAAATGATCATACATTATTTGTCCTTTAAAGTGAATAAAGGATGCTAGTGACAACAACACCAAAAGACAATCTCACCTTCCCAGGCTTCCCCATCCATTTGACTTCACCTCCAAGCTTCTCATATTTGGATGCCAACGTACCTGACAAAATAAACATTAGTTACCCCACCTAAATGCTTATATAATGAAAGTCCTACATGCAGAAGAAGTGAATCCATAACTAATGGAAAATAATAAACGATCATCTCACACTGAATAAGGTACAGACCATTACATCCTTCAGTTAATAGCTTAATTTGCTGACAGCAAACTATAGCTACATGTGAGCTGTTATAATTGGAAGGAACTCAATAACATAGAGCACTGAATTCCCCAGTTAAGTATCATAAAAAGTCAATAAGTCTTTTAAATACTCAGATATAAGTGCATACACCACCAACTCTGATTTATGGGTTCCAGTCATTGGGGCGAAAGATTCACTGCACTAAAAATGCTTGTTCATGTATTTGAAAGTAAGTGACCGAACCACATAGATTCAAGCACCATATCTAAGCTTAAAAAGACAACTTCAAGGATAGCACCCAGAAAACGAATCCACATACATCAAAGAGTTTCATATGCCGGAAAAGAATTTCATTATCATCTTACCGGGCATTACGCGCAAGGATCTAGCCTCAACTGTCACAAAATCAGGATTGGCTACCACCATAGGAATTCTTTTAGCTGCACATTGCTCCAATATTTTCTCAAGATCCTCTAATTTCATAGGTCGTACTGAACCTGAAGCCTGACCCAAAGCTTCGGTGCCGTGAGCCAAAATAAACTCTGCTTCTGCAACGTTCTCCACAACTTTCAAGCCTAAGCCCTAAAACAAGAAATCGTGTTTAAACTTACCACATGTTTAGAAAAATGTCCAATGTCCAGTGACGCACTCATAGTATGGGCTTTTTCGAATTATGGTTAAATAAACAATAATTCCTCGGGCCTCGAATCTTATTTAAGTATAGAATTTTCTCATTTTTTATTTATTGTGAACGAAACATATAAGAAGAAGAGCTGCACTCATGAAATTCTCTGTATTGCTTGGGGTGTGCAAAGGATGCTGAAGCAACCATGTTTCTAAACCTCTAGAGATATCGCGCCCTGGTCACTCCAGGTCATATGAATGCATGATGTCCCAAGGGCAGCAAACCAAGCATCATCTCTCCTATTTCAGGAAACAATTTCCTATGAGTTTGAGAACAGGAGTAAGCTTTCAAAGAAAAGTATTATACAATACCATGGACAAATAGGACATTAATGTTCGTACAGAGAGAGAGAGAGAGAGAGAGAGTGAGTGAGTGATGGTGATCCCAAAGAAGTCCTCTTAGTCAATTTGAGATAAAACTAATTGAATTTACAAAGATTTTGCGGAACTTCATCGATTATGACTAGAAGAAACAAATCGTAGTCATTCGTAGATGACTAGTTATTTATGTGAAAGATAAGTCAGATAAATGGTACAAATATTTCTCAGACATTGATTTTATCTCATGAATTGAAAAAAGAGAACAGAAGTAATTAAAACACCTAGAAATTACAATCAACAGAGAAAACTGCAGGCTAAAGTAATCCACTTTTTACCATCCAAATAGTCGTTATGACAAAGTTCAGTATTAATGTGCTCAAGATATATGTTTCGGAACATTTAGCAATAATGTTGGAGGTCTACTGTCAAGATTAGAAACTTATCTATCAGATTCCATATATATGCAAAACTTAAATTCTGAAAATGATAATATTCCACTAGTCATACAATTGGAGTCCACAAATATAAAGTAATAGAAGAGGATAACAGACCTCTTCAAGTACTGATACGTGAGTTCTCCGCTGGTGATGGTTCCCACAAAGAGAGAAGGATCAAATCCAAGGTGCTTCATCTTTTCCATGGTTGTCGATGCACGCCTAGAGGAATTACTTATGATCACCATCTTCGCACCACTACATGCTAGTTTTTCCACTGTCAGCCAAATAAAAGTTTTTAACAACTGCTATCAGCTGACTAATGGCATATCGCTATACCAAACAAGAAGATGAAAACATACAAGTTGAAATTGCTCCAGGATAGGGCTGTTTGCCATCATGAAGGACACCAAATTGATCCAAGAACCACGCCTAAGGAGATCATTGCAAAAGCCAATGAGACTTTCATATGCAAGAGTAGTGACCCAAATCAATTGCGAGGACCTCAATATTCATCAGTATGCAAGAGTCGGGTAATCAAATGAAATGCAAGAGAAAAGCATGCAACAGATAACTCATAAATGGTTTGGTTGACTTCAACTTGCCGATCCTTTTCAAAAGTAATTCCATCGATGAATTAATACTTAATTGTTTGCATGAGATTTGCTGCTTAACTTGGAAAAGTTTTGCTTTCATCTAGGATGTACCGGCATACAAAAAAGACTCTAACGACAATCCCGGACGCATAAAGAGGGTGCTTGAAACTTGAGGCACTTAGAAACCATCATCCCGCAAGCTAAGATCTAGTCATAAATTCGGACTCACACAAGGGGACAATCAGTGCGACATAAATTTCTCCACTTTCAGTTTCACAGAAACATCAAAAGTCGAAGCAGTGCTCAAGTGGCCTAAGCCCCACCCCCTTTAAAGGAATGAGATGACTATATGAGTCAGGATACAATTTCTAAGGTTGTTAGCAGCCAAGAAAAGCTGATGAATGGTGCTGCTGACACGGCAATTGCGGCCGAGCAGGTCGGACCTAACGCATGTGTACTAAGCTAAAAAGGAACCGAAGATTGCGTGCGGATGGGAATATCAATTAACGAGCTTGTTACGAGCTCATGATTGAGCCCTTCTTGTTTTCCAACATTCGGAGAGCAAGAACGGGTTGAGTTGAGAGAGGATAACACACCCTTCAGATTACATTACAACAACATTTCCCCTCCCTCCCTCCTACCCTCCTTTCAATTTCCATCTTTGCTCTGCTTTATCAACAGTTCCATCGCCAATTCTTGACAAACGCATGCTGGCGAGTCAAATTCGCCACAGATGATCACACATATGACGATGATGCTTCTACCAGTTCTGACCCAAAAGCAAATTGAATAGCATTCGGCCATATCTTTTGTTCCCTCGTCATCTCATGAGAAGTGCAAGTGCAATGCAGTTGTCGCCGAACTCAACCAATCCAAACAGTACAAGAAGAGACGCAATGCACGACGATTTCTCGGAAAAACAGGAAGACCCAGAACATAATCAGTCCAAAAGAAAGAAATTTTTGCAAATGCTGTACCGAGAGCATCGTCTGCTTCGGCATTTTGTGGTGGGTGGGGGGTACTACCTTGAAGCGACGCGATTCCGCGAGATGCCGAATCCCGCTCAAGCTCTGCAACAACTGAACGTCGCTCGACGATGGAGGCATCGAGCATCGACCCAGCATCTCTCTTCTTCTCCGAGGAAGATGGAAATGAATCGCGAGCGCCGCGCTGGGACTGACGAGGAACCAACCTTCAGCTTTCAAACTGCTGACGAAAGACTGGACCGGACGGTGGGTGCTTCGTGTGTTTAATAACATTGGTCCTTTTAGTGCTCGTTGTTCGAATTCGATCTCCCAAACATTAATTTAATCAAGTTTAATAATTAGAATATACGATGGTAAATAAAAAAGTAAAAAAAAGAGTTTTGCAATGCCCCTTTTTTTAAGGATAACGACACAAATTATTTCTAAACTTTTAATTTAATCAATATGATTCCTAAACTTTAGTCAAATGCGCAATATGATTCATGAACTGTCAATTTGTTCAAAGTGATTATAACATTGAACATTTTCATATGGTTTAGGAATTATATTGAGCATGTACCAAAAGTCTAAAAATCACATTACACATTGAGCTGAAGTTCATGAGCTATATTGTATAAATTAAAAGTTCATGAATCACATTGCACATTAGACCAAATTTCAAAGACCATTTGTCCCATTTTCCCCTCGTTCTATTAATGCGAATAGCTTTTCTCTCGTGCAACATGTGCATATATTGATAGCAATTAGCGCGAATTGTTTCTTACGTTACTAATAGATCCAATAAATAATCCTTCACGAAAACAAGAAAAGGAAATGGAAAGCATAATTGTGCAACGATATAAGTTAAGAGGTTTAATTTCAAGTTTAAATCGTGTCGGGTCACATGCCGCCGCCCCTGAACCAAGGTCATATAGTACTGATTTTCTGACCCCGTTACACATCGAAGCACCATGACATTGAACTCTTTTACGGCCGTTTAAATTATGATAGACAAGGGAGTACCCAACTCAATGAAAATCCAATGCCACATTGACAATAAGACCATACGAGACCTCTCACTTAATCCATACATTCATCTATTTCTGGAACTAGTCAGCATGTTTTATATTCTTACGTTGCACATCACGAGACGACATCACCAATTTATTTTGCATACATTAAGTTGAGTTATATACATGCACATTGATGAAAGTTCTAAGAACCAAAACAATGTTGTAGCACTACCCCGTCCAGATTTATGTAACTGTAAAAGCACAGGGTACTCAGAGAAATTGCCCGTCGGCCATAGTGATGGCAACAACAAACTCTGCTAATCGCACATTAACATTAGAGTCGAAACAAGAAATAAGGTCCATACCAAGCTAACTTCTCAAATAAGAGATGGTATTATGTTTCGGAAACATCCCAACCTGCAAATGGTAACGGTAAACAAAAAGAGAACAGGGAGCAAAACCCTAAAAGGCTGATTGACTAGGGGCAAAAATAAGTCTCTCTCAAAGCGTCAGGTCCATTATGGAACACATTCACTCGTCGTCTTCATCCTCGTCGTCCACTCCAGCAGCTGAATTCAGGGCATTAAGTCGTTCGATCAACTTGGCCTTCCTTTCCTCGTATGTCAACTTCCTCAAATTGAATCTGGCAAGAAAAGATAACCAGCCTGTCAGTACACGGATCCATTCGGAGTATACATATATCTAACTGAGAACTTCTATATCAAGACAAATGAACAAGCATATGCCAACGATTGCAAACGCCTCTCTCACGGAAACCAAAACAAACCATCAAGGCAATTCCATTATATTAACACAATAAACAAAACACAGCAAGAAATTATTCTATATACAGAGTGAGAAAAAGCATCCTTGCAAGGCAAAAAAGTCCTTAATTAAGTGAAAAAGATATATTAATTATAAAAATCCTCGAGATTTTAAAAACTAGCAAACTTTAGGCACAAGAAAAGAATTAATCAGCACAACGCCCACAACATTATGCAAAGCAGCACAGTTATTTTTTTGTCAGCATATATATACCCCGACCTCTTATGTTCCTTAGGTGGTTCCTTCTTAGTTTTCTTTACAGTAGGATCAGCACGAATAGCAGCATGAACTTTCTTGTACAACCCTTCAAGGTCATCCGCCTCAAGTCCTCTCTTGATGTACTCACTGAAGTGAGATTGATACTTCTCAGGTTCATCTTCCATCAATGTCTGCATAAACATGCAAACATACCAGAGAAATTCGGCTCGCCTTCAGAACAGGGAGGAGAATGAAGGGATAGAACATCAGAATCGCACAAAAGCACAAGTTACCCTCATGTAAGCAGCAACATGCCCACCATAGATGTACTTGCGGTGAACATCTGCATCGAGCTGCTTGCTGTCCTTTGAGAAACCAGCAAATCTCTTTTCACTGTGTGGAATATCCAAACCACCATCCAATGCTCCCTGAAGAAAAAAGAAGATGTGCATGAATACTTCCAGACATACAATCTGGTGCGTATAGAATAACGCTTTTCTGTCGACATACTACGTTCACAAGAAGCCACAGGTTCGGGAAACAATTATCATACCTTAAGCGCACCAAAAACACGGTTTCCAGTTGTCGTTCTCACAAGACCAACATCAAGAAGAGCTCGGAATGGCCTCCTGGTCTCAGCAGGCTCAACGGAGAAATCCTCTCCAGTTGCCTGAGAATGACAAAACGGAACTTACTTAAGTCAAAATGGTTCATCAAGAAAATGGTTAATCATGAGTAATAGATATACCTCAACATTGCCCTCATATTCTTGGTCCATTTCAAGCATTTTCAAAACCCGACGAGCCAAGAGGAGTCCGGTGCAATATGCTAATCCATTAAAAAGATGGAAAGATTCAGCCAAAGAGGCCAGAATACGTATATACTGATAAAAGAGCCAAACAAGCTTATGTTCCAGTAGGGAATGAGTATGGTTGTATCAGATAAAGGAAGAGAGAGCAGAACTAAAACAAACAAGGACATACCAGCTGCATAGTTCGTCAGACCAACTTCAAGCCCATAGCAAGGCAGCTCACAGGAATAAGCTGCAGCCAGTACAAGATCTCCAGCAATGCTAGCAGATATTATTTGCGCAACAATAAACTTATTGGACTACAAAAAGGTTAAGGTTCCAAATCCTCTATGTACGAGACACAAAAAAAAACACAACATTCTATTCCTTTAACTGAAAACTTTTCATGGATTCTTCAGTACACCAAAAACTTTTCATATCAGAGGCACATCCCAATTAGAAAATGCATGTCTTTGAGGTCTCTGGTTGACTTTATAGCCACTATATTTCCTACAATAAACCCACCAATGAAAAGCGACAACCGCGTTATAGGATACAGAGCGCACCACAAAGCGATACTTGGGAGTGTTGTACTTGTTTTTGTCTTGATTAATCAGGCGAATTCTAGCCCTGTAGTCGGTCTTCCCATCTGCAAAGACACAGGGAGAACATTTCAATAACAGCCGAATTATGCTAATCACACGCAACTTCCACAGCCAAAGACTTGATCCTATACCTCTCCTTCTCTTGTACTTGACTTGGTACCTCTTAAAGTAAGCCTTGCTCTTCTGAGCCTTGACAAACACCTGATACACAGTGCAGGGGTACGTATCATCAGAAGCGGAAAGAACCGGAAACAGAACATTCGCTAAAACAATGAGAACCAAACACGGTAAACGACTTCACGTAGACCCCAATAAGGTTTCAAAAAAAGACTCGTCACCGCGAATTTCACTCGAAAAAACCCATCTTTAAAACTCGCTACGCCCCTCCGATCGAACAAAGCTCGTCAAATGCCGTCCCCAGATCAGATTGCACCAAGAGAAGACGCCAATCCCACAAAACACACCCCAAATCGAACGAATCAATCGGGAATCTACCAAAAGCCGCTGCCACAAGAGCAAGAACAAGAACAACCATTCTACGCCGAGCTAAGAAGGGACGGCAACGAGCAAGCGACCCAAAGGAAACCGCCTTCACAACAACGAAACAGTCATCTACAGCCGGCCACTACATCGGATCCTCCGCACTCGAAAAGGCCATACTCAACCTTAAACCAACCAATCCCAGGTACGCTCGAAACCACTTCCTCAGCTTTTTTCGGAGGAACCGAAGCAACCACAGCTCACGAAACAGAAAACCCACAAGAAGCAGAGCAAATCTTACACGGTTTTCTGAGAATCAAAGGGTTCTTCGAACTCACCATTGTCGCGGCAGGCTTGGAGCTCTGGAAGAGAGAGAGAAGGAGCGAGGAGGAGACGACGGCCGACTGATGTAGAGGAAGGGAGAGTTTATAAAGCAGCTCCAATCGCAAACCCTAGGAAGATCTCTTATGCAATCAGATGGACGGCTGAGATTGATTCGGCAGCAGCTAGGGCTTTGTCGCTGGTGAAATGGAAGGCATACGGTGAGGTCATTATGTTAACTTGGCTAAGTTCCTGCAAATTTCATCGACATTACATCTTTCTATGACATACTATACTATACTATACTATACTATATTACATATAATAACATATTGAGACTTTTCAGCCCTCAAAATTTCATTGGGCAAAAATTTCATTCTTGCCCAATGCTTGACATCCACAAATTACAATGACATTTTATGACAAAATGGACAAAATCATGTTGTACAATTGTAATTTAAGCAGTCGATGTAATTTACCGGTTGATCCCATAAATATTTCATATCTCAAATTTGGACTTAAAAATGTTTCGTCTTATTTTATAACTATTTAAATTTGTTATCCAAACTAATTGAAACCTTCCTTTCGCTTTTTTTTTACAAGCACACGTGCGTGCTCTTTTTCGGTTTTTGTTGCTAATCCACGTAAATAAATAAGGGCCGCGCTTTTTCTACTCTCACTGTAGCTAAGACACTCCCTTTTTTGTTGTTTTGACTATCCTATCCTTTGTGGGGCCCACTACTTTTGGTACAATTTTACATGATCCTTTTTTATTATTTGGTCAATTCTATTTATTTTGTTTCTCTTTTTTTTTTTCATATGGGTCTCACTTTCCTTTTTCTTTCTTTTCACTCCTCTCACTCCTCTCTCTCTATTCTCTCTTGTGCACTTTCTACGCCTCCCATTCCTTCTTGTTCTTCTTTTTCCTACAAATCTCTTTTGCCTCACAGTTTGCTCTGTAAACTTCAAGGGAGTTTTGTAGCTTGCTACCATCAAATGTATTTGCAATTGATCGCCTAGTTCATATTAGAATTGAAAATCATATTTCTTTTGGGTTTTTTTGTTGTTTTCTCTAACGCAATTTTCCCCATTACCGGCAGAGAAACCCGTGCTCCTTTTATAGCTATTAACAGCCGAGTTCATGGTCCTTGACAAACATATCTAGTATCTATGGGAAGGCTCCAACAAACTGATTTAATTTGTCATCTATATAGTGCATGTTCTTGAGAGCTTTTGTCTCTCATATTTCTTGATTTTCTCCTTTATCTAGATACTAATCATGATTTGGTGTTCGTTTCATCTTCGAAAATCTAAAGATGCTTGTAGCGAAACCGAAGAATGGTATTTTTTGTCAGTCTCATTGTCATAGTTAACAATGAGGTTTAATGTAATCGACCTAGATATGAAAACCCATAGATATTTAAGGTAATCGACCTTACTCTTTAAGGTAAGCCTCTAACAGTGACACGTTAGGCTCTAAATTGCAAGAGATTAACCATTCTTCTTGCAATGAATTATTTTCTTGCACTATTCACTCATCTTTCCTCCAACTAAGATTTGTGATTGCCTCGTCCAATACCGAGTATTTCGTTCCAAAAAAAAAGACATTACTTCTAATGGGCTTTCATGTTGCAAATTAATAATTTTTTTTTGCTACGCTAATTAATAATTATTGAAAATTCTAATATTTATATTAACTCTTTTTATTAACTCTTCTTTGCTTAATATTAACTCTTCCACCTTTATTTTAAATTAATATCTATATAACCCATTTGCCTCACTTTTTCAACTTTTCCAAATTTAACCCTTACTTGTGGTGTAAAGTGGAAAAGAGATTATATTAGAAAAGTGAATTTACAAAGCAAAAGTTCAAAATTTGCCCGTCCTTGAAAAAATTACCCCACTGACTTGTACAATTATAGGGAGGCTATTCTTTTTGTTTGTCTATTGCAACTGTCTTCAATATATCTTGACGACATTTAGAATCCCAAAACAGAAGTTGAATTAAAGATGGATAAATAAAAATCCATAACTTTGGTGTTTATCAATTTATCCAAAAACCCCCCCAGTTTATAGAATTCATCTAGACACGATGTCGGATCACACCAATACAAGTTTTGCTGCAGATGATCCTTGATCAAACTAAACCCGTCCATAATGATTGTAACAATTGGCGAATGACCGAAGTAAAGAGCAAAAGATGAGTTCTCACAAACCCTTCAGAGACCGATCCACCATCCTAAAATTATCGTACCCTTATACATTGTCATACCTCAAACACAAACTGTCGTACATCACAAACACTTCAAAGATTTTCCACGAACAACCGAATCGATCCAACAATCACCGGACCCTCGAAAATTTGTACGAGTACCCAAAGCAGAGGAGGTATTACAACATACTCGATGCTCCTCAAGCAGAAAAAACAAGCCATCCCTCCAACACTCATTCCTCTAAAAAAATACTTAATTTTCTTCGTCAACAAATGTTTCTGTAACTACGTTCAGTTCATACAAGAAAAACCACACAGCAGCGTGACCCCGTAATCTCGCCTAGTATTACAACAAAATAGATATGGTGGACAAGATCAAAAAAGAAAACACCAATTGCAGCCAAAACCAAAAATCTCAAACAGCTGAAAAGCTGGGCCACTTCCCCCTATCGTATTGATCCACATCATAATGATACAACTTTATTCTATTCGATAACGACAACCCAGCAGCCACCAAGGAAGTCCTAAAGTTCGGGTCTTCCTGTTCGGCAGGGTCATCAACAAATGCGGTGACATCGCCAAGAAGTCTGAATGTCACTCGGCGTGCTTGTATCTTTCTATGGAAGTCAAAGTACATGGCAGTGCCAGGTTTCGCCTCGGGCAACTGATACTCTCCTACAGTCACCATTTTGTTGGAGTCCTGGAACAAACGGGGAAGTAGATCTATAAAAAGAAAATATAAGTACACAAAAGTACAAGCAAGACACCATCTGAAAAGCTGTTGCCGAATCTTCGTCTCCCAGCAAGCGCGCGTGCAAGAGAGAGAGAGAGAGAGAGAGAGAGAGACAGTGAGAGAGAGAGAGAGACAGAGAGAGAACACATTTCTAAAGAATATTTTGAACCAAACAAGCACAAAAACAAATTGAACACAAATTCAAGACAGGCATGAAAAAAGGAAATACATCAAATATAGACCAGTCTGAACACTAAAGCACGTGAGACACAGAAGCATGCCACATGAAATGGAGAAGCAAGTCTACATCAAGGGTGTGGAATGGCAATTTTAAAAGGTACCTGGAGGGCAGAAACTTGCATATATAGCACAGCTGGAGAGATGTATCTCTCGTCCATTAATGTCAATGCATCCTGCGTATATGCATCTGGAAGCGGCGAATGGGTGACCCGTGGCTTAATTGCACTAAAAGCGTCTAAACGAAATCCTGCAATCAAAGGTGAGAGAGGAGAAAGGTACTGCTCCAAGGTAAGATCGTTGTCCATGAGCCTCTCAGCCTCAATAGGAACCTATAAAAAGTAGTCGAAGGATAATATGGTCATCGGTGAATTGCATGATTTGAAGTTTGACATGAAGCTGAGCAAAAGAAATGCTCGGAAATCAGCAGTACCTTAAACCTATTAAACTGAGGAACTCTGTCCGTTAAGTTTCTCAAATTTATCTGGTCAGAGCCTTGCGATAGCTCCGTCTCTTTTTTTACCATGCTTCCAACGACTAATATTCTTCTGGCATGAATACAGGGTTCACTTTCAGTTGAGCCTCCAAAGGAAGCACGCCGGTTAAGCTGTGAGAAGGGATTCTCTTCCAGAGATAAGAGATTGAGATCATTAACAGAATAGGAACCAGGGCGCTGCAGGCGCAGACTAATCCATATAATGCGGCATCGAACAGGATTTCTGAAAGCAAATCTTATATGCCTGGGTACTTTGTTCTCCCCAGCCAATTTTTCTTGTCCATAGAATTCTGAGGAAGATGCTATAAGAGACTGCACATCCCATTTTCCCATGCACGATCTTTCTTCTTTTTGTATCTTGTTACTAGCCCAGATTTGCACCTGTCATTACATCAGAAAAGTTCTACCCAAAGTAAGCAATAAACTTTCTATTCATGTACTAACGACATGACATTACTTGGTGGGGCGAAAACGCCTGAACTCATCAGACAGTGATTTGTTCTCATAATCATTCGTTCTAACATAGTACCTCAAGAGAGGGACAAAAGTACCCACTTGGGAGCGAAATCGAACAAGTTATCTTGTCCTCTTCTATCTGAAAGCTCACTTCGTTTTACCAATTGTATATTCATAATATCATTCCTCGCATGATTAGCATAGCCCACAAGCACTAAAAAGCATATCTATGCACAAACAGATGTACCAAATTCCTGCACTAGACCACCCCATTTCCACAAGACTTGATCGGGTCTGCTCATGAGACTTATATAGCCTATGCCAATCTCCTATGCTTCCTCCCAATAAGGGCACAGGAGGCCAGGAAGAATTAAAATCACTATCCACTACATTATTTCTCTTGAACATTTTTTTTTGGTTACTTCAACTGTTTGTACAAATGTAATTTGATTCAGGGGAAAATATGGACGGTTAATCCATCAACAAATGAAATATCAATTCAGGCAGATAAAGGGTATATCCAACACGTGGAATTCAGCAGATTATGATGCATGAAATAGATTATTTACATCTTATAACTTCACTTACACTGGGAGCATCCGCTGCAGAATAGCCACATGGACTAACGAGCATGATCACTCCGCTGACATCGGAAAGGGTTCCCAGAGCAATGACCAGTTCAACAGAGGTAGCACTGGTAGGAGCCTTCCAATACGAATGCTGTGATCCAAAAGTGAGCGGAGCAAGCAATGATAATGATGAGGCAGAACCCACTGCTGTTGGGACCTAAGATTACACACAAGTAAAGACCAATGATGTAAAACAATATAGACGCCAAATGAAACAACTTGGAGGTGTTGGAGGACTTTTTGCTCCGAACTAAGCCTTATGGACGTTAACCATCTAATGCTTGGTAGTAAAAGCCATTTAAAAGCCAACCTATAGAATCTAGAAGCAGAACTACTTTCCCAACCTTCTTGCCAACAGCATGTACAGAAAAAATAGAAACACGACATGCTCAGATATGATTTTTTTTTTTAATGCTGAAACTAAAAATTGGACAAATTATGACTCCCATACACTACAATAGCTAAAGCATAATCAAAGCTGCAAGCAGTCGGATACAGGCTCTAGGAAACATGAACATGTCCTCTCAAATGAATTAAAGCTCCTCAGTTTTATGCTATTTTCCCGCCCCATATGCAGATAGTTATTAGGATTGAGAATTCTTGGAGTTACATGTTCAGCTTGAAAGTTCAGCAATTGATGGGTCCTTTTTCGTCTAATCAGTGAGAGGAAACTTATCTGGATGCTATTCAAAGAAGCTTCAGGATACCAAACATAAATCCCTGTTACTTCCAAGAGGACTTTACTTTTAAATCTAAAAATACTTCCACCTGGAATTTAGACAATCAGGGGCATCAGGATAGTTTATGATAAGAAAACTGGTTTAGGCCAAAGTTAAAACTTTCGCCAGAGAGAAAAAGAGAGAGATCCAGGCCTCGAGCACCTCAAAGTAGCTTCATCTAGACATGACAAAGAAAATGTCTCATAGAGCATGCATGACTATGCTTCAGAGAGACAGTCTTGTGAGTTCAGGTTAATGACAGCTGCAAGTAGGCTTGTTTTAGGAGTTATTTGTTCAAGGTTTTGATTGGTTTATACGAAAGCACACATCAACCACATATCCAGCAGTTGGACAGCTGACAGAAGCTGGTCAGTCATAAATTATTGTTCAAAGAAGTTCCACTTTTAGTTCACAAAAATTCTCCTCAAAATTAATGCACCAAAAGCTGATAATAGTTGTAATAAGGGAAAATATAAGGAAAGCTCTGAAATATCAAAGATTTAAGAAATTACCGAATGCAACAAGCTGGCAAAAGGGAAATCAGCAAGTGATTCCTCTCCTTTAAGTAGTTGCCTTTGAGCTATAACAGCTCTCTTAGGATCAGAATATCTATTTCTTTCAGATGGATAATCCCTTAAGGAAGATCCCATCGCCTGATACAAGGCTGTATAAGCAGCATCACCAGCACGAGCACTTCTTCTTAAGCTAGTCAAGACCCTGATATAGTCCAACATCAACGCATCAAGCACAGTGCCTTGGCAACATCTTTTGCAGATAATACCATCAATTGCCGTCGATCTGTTTGTTGAGACATCAACTTGCCCACCATGGCTCGATCCACCCTGACTCTGAACACTACCATAACTTGGGGGATCTCTCGAGATATAACTCAGAAGAAGAAGAGCTCCTTTACCAGCACAACAAACCTTACAGACCTTCCTTTCACACTGAGAGCATAATAGACTAAGTTGTGAGGAAGCTGATGAAACTGTTGAAAATGGAGTTGCAGCAACCTCAGTTTCAGCATGCACCTCACACATACCGCCCAAGCATTTTTCCCCTAATCCAGTTATATTCCAGAAATCTATGATGTTATTATCAGTATTCTCAAGACCAATTGCAGCAGTGATTCTGTCTTCAAGTGAAGTTTGCCCAAGCAATGCAAGCGAATTGGCAATTCTGCATAATCTTTTCATGTAAGATTCGCCGAGCAAAAGATTGGGGTTTATTGAAGCAGGATCAATCCCAACTGACAAAAGAGCTCTATCCCTATCAGCAGCTGAAAGATTTAGTCGAAGGCGTTCTATTTCAAGCTCCATGGCTTCTCTAAAGTCAAGCTTCTTTCGCTGTGAAAATGCATCGGTTGTTAACTTACAAACTCAATGAGGTTACAAGAAAGTGCAACTAATCACTTGTTGAGGGGATATTTAAACTAATATGTGAGAATATTTCTGGCATTTTAGGGTATTTATCTGTGAGAAACCAAAAGATAAATGATGTGATTGCAAAAGTTAAAAGGATAAGAGGCAAATTGTACTTGAGCCATTTTTCAGAAGAATTTATTGCAATTTTCATTTTTTTTTCCGCAATTTTCATATTTTAAAAGTTACTAAATTGACGGTTATGAATCTTAAGCTCGTTAAGCAATTCAAGAAAGTTACCAACTTGGAAGGATGTCAGAAACATTGTTTTGATAGATCAATTAGAATTACTTAAGACACAAAAAGATTAAAAATGAAACAAAGAGAAGCAGTTAGACTTGATAGTATCTCGATAATGTGGAAGGACATATTTGAGGTACGCATCCCTTGGCTCACGAAAATTTTGGATAAGACATTACAAACAATGAAAATGCCAGATTAGTATAGAAAGAATGTTTTAGTACCTTGGTATGAAGAAAAGTATCAGCGGAAAATATGCCAATTGTGTACACAACTAGTGAGTCATCCAATGAAATCGTGAAAAGAGTACAAATCCATGCAAGAAACTGGCAATTTCCAACGAACAATTTGGTTTCTTGTTAGAAAGATCAAACTACGGATGCCTTCTATGTTTCCCGAGGTTAAAGAGAACTAAAGCTAGATAAAGAACCAAAACTATAAAAAATAACATTGGCATGTAAAATCATGTAGATTGCACATAAAACATCAAATTTACAATGTTGTGGAATTAACTCGTACTACAAGGGAAAAAAAGATGAATCTCCCTAAGGTTTATATGTTGAAAAGACCAAGAAGGGAACATAAACCATGATATAACATGAGGAGATCCCAACGTACCAGGTCAGCTCCTGCAAGGTACTTCAGATGACTGATGTACTGCTGGTTACCATTTGCTAATGTTTTCTCAGCTTCTGGAAAGATCTTTCCATCGTTTTCAGCACCATGGTACTCAACAACTGCTTGATCTAAGAAATCAAGCGGGTCGTCCCCATCATATGTAACATTTTCTGCCAGTGGATGAGAAGGAGGTTCATTAAATGTATCCCCTCCTGTCAAAAGGTCCACAAAGTGGTTCCCCGAAATGCCTCTTTCATCTGATGGCAACACATTGTCATTGGACAAACAAGATCCAGAGAAAGGATTAGACTCAGGATTAGACATAAAAGGATTACTCTCCTTTTGAAACTTTTTGCTGAACTCGACAAGTTTAGCACCACAGCCTTCCCCAATGAAAGCTCCAGACCAAGGGAGGGAAGCTCCAAGAATTTCGATCTGTGAAACAATTTATGAGAAACTCATATCCAACATAATACACGAAAGAAGTAAGGGGAACTCACAAGAAAGGCAGATGAAGGAGGAAAAGGAATACACAAGTTAAACTTCACACAGTGCCTCACAACAGCAATACAGTGCCCTATGTTTGAAATTGCTTTTATAAGTTCCTGATCAAGAAATGGTTTAGTTCTAATTACAAGTGAGAATGAAACAAGATGCGGTATTAAGCAACAGGACATGGAATTTATCAACAGTTTTCACACCTCCTCCGCCTAACGGTTTAAGATTATGAGTTGGACTTTCTCATCCTTTTAAATTTACATATATATTTTCACCACACAACCATAGAGAAAATCATGTAGCATTGTCAATTTGAATTCAAAGATCTACCTATGCGAATGCACTCCACCATATAATAGAAGAACAAAAGATACCAAATCACCATTAAGTCCTCCGTTGGAAATTAAAACCACAATTACATACAGTACACATGTTTAGTCTTATTGTTTAAATAGTCATTTATAAGAACAGATGCAATAAATCCGAGCACATATACTGATTTTCCTACCTCACCAAGTGTCACAAGGCTTCGTTCAGAGAGAGCAGGATAAAAAGTCAGTGCAACTACTCGAGTAAGATAGTCCAGTTCTCCTTCAACTTCTTCAAAATCATATAGTAGTGAAAGAGTTGATGCATCTTGAGAATGAAGTCGCGCCCCTGCTCCGGTAATGGCCATATCTTCTGCACTAATTGGTCCTGGTAAGGGGATCAAAAGATTTGTCCCTTTTGCACACATAGGAATATTAGCGCCCTGGGAACAGAAAATCAGGAAATAATCAAACTATGCATATGAATCAAATTCCAAGCCTCTGATAAAAAAAAAAAAAATTTCAAGCCATGTTATATGCATGTTTCTAATAAGACAATGAAAGAAGCATATCAATAGACTTGCCATTGCCCAAAAACCTAAACCAAACAGAAAATTTTAGTTATTTTAAGTCCAGTTCGGCTTGCAGGTGGTTTTACTTTTCTCTAGTACAGTTCAGCCTCACAGTTCTGGATCAGACATTTAACAAATACAAATTCTTTAACCTTACTTAATTACATAATCCCCTCTGCTCTTGCTTGCACTACATCACAAAATTTTTGAGCTAATGTCCTTCTCTTTTTTTAGCTTCATAAGTGCATATGCCTATGTCTTTTTGACCATTGTGCCTTTTACTTTCCCAATTGTATTTACATGACAGGGCATAAGCTGGACTAGAGACTGACGACGTTAGCAGCGCGATTACACAGCTAGTAAGGAAAAGTTCCTTGCTGCCAAAGAGGTGCATGTCTTGCCAGGATAGCTATCTCACTATTACACCCCTTTTTCCCATTATCATCGTGTTCTTCTCCTAATTTCTCTCGCTTTGTACTCCATGACACTTCTACGCCGGAGTACTTAAACCTACCGTGCCCCCTTAGTTCTCTCCTTTCCACTCAATCCTACAATGCCCCACTAGTTCTTCTTCTTCTGCTCTCTCCACCAGCACCTCATCTCCATGTTTTTTATTTGTGCAAAGGATCCCAAGCATGAAAAGCATACAAAAGCCATCTCTGGTTTCTCTCCCCACGATGGGTTTTCAGATGTATTGGTGATTGTAACTAGGAATTGGACGATCCAACAGAAACAGCACAGAAGAAGATGGGAAAAAGGAAAAGACAAAGAAAATGGTACAATCTATAAACCAAACTGAACCTGCTCGGGTAAAGAACTGCTTCACATAGATGGTCAAAAATCAGATTAAATTGGCATTGACTGCAGTCAACCACTCAACCATAAGCCACTCTCACCATCGTAACCATTCTATCTTATTTTAACACTTAGAACCAGAGGTTGGATTTGTTGAACCACGAGCTGGCTCCTTGACTGGTCCCTTCGCTGGTCCGTTTATAGAAGCACTTCATAGCACAAATAAAAACACTTGGTATAATTGGATGATGGAAATAGGCTACAGAGGAGCCACACTACTATAAATTCTGGTTCCGAAGGTCTAGGTTTCTCATTCAATTTTCCACCCACATACATCTGTACTGCTAGACAAATATTACTCTATACTAATGACCACCTTTCACTACAGTCGATCAAATTCCAAACAAAACCCCACCCCATATGGAGGAGCTTGACTTTGAGATAACAAGCCTGCCAATTGGAGGAACATTCTTTTCTATAGTTTTCTTTGACACGTGTATAATCAAATGAAAAGCACGTGTAATCATAACTCTGCACAGAGGATAACAAGATTTGCTGTGTTTCTTCTTCACTCTCTGGGATAATAACCTACCGACAAAAAAGGATGTGCCAAGAACATCACTCATCCAATGGACCTTCTTCATGCCTTTACTCACAAGTAGGTGATCGTAAATAGCTATAGGCATGGAAACTTGTTATATAAATTTCAATGAAATAATTTTGTGTATTAAAAATAAATGTACTGAACCATTTAGCTGGTCAATTTGTGGGGTACATTAATGCACAAGCTGATACAGCCAGAAGCATGTATAGGGTGCATAAAGGCTACAAGGATCAAATGTTAAAAGACGACGCTTTTTCTGAAAATGGGTTCACAGCCCCCTGTTTTCCATTCATGAATTTGTTCGCTTACATTATTGAGAAGGAAAAGCTCTTGGTGGAGTTTCACAGTAGAAATATTGCTTTCAGACCATTTGGATAAATAAATTTAAAATGTAGAGTGAAAATACAACATCTTGCATTTGAACTGGATAGAAGTTGATGTGCTCGTATTTTACAGACATAATTTAAAAGACTTTGTGCAAAGACTTGCATTCTTGAGCCCAATCTAATCATTAGTTAGCATGCTAACCAGAAAATGTACACAAGTCTAGACCTATAATAAACTCCGTTTACAGTATCTTGATCACTCTGTTACTTCTATATGTGCAGCACATATAGTTATGTCATATTCTCTCAAGTGTTTCCCATCGGATAACCATTTAGGAATATAAAAAAGTTAATGCTTCTTAGAAAAAATCATAATTATAACTGCAGTCAGGGACTATGAATAGCATTAAAATCCACTTTCCATAAATTTGTTATGAAAGAATAGTTTCTTTATCAGCTCAGCCATCATAGTAACACGAATTCAAGTGGTCAAACTACGGAGTGATTTTGACCAAAAAAAAGACTATGGAATGATGGAGATGAGATATACCTCCACGACCAGTTTGAGACTATCAAGGTCCTGTCCAGTCCTTACATCAACTGTCGACGGATATGTTGAATCATCTGCACCATGTGATATCGTAAGAAGAAGCTGACAGACATGGCAAGGCTCAGCAAGATAGACAAGAAGTTCAACTACATCGGCCTGCGGGCAAACCTGTGAAAAAAAAAAGGGAACTTTTTCCAGTGAGAAAGTATTAAAGAGACTTTTTAACTTCAATACTTGTTCAAGTCTTCCTTGTCCATTACAAGCCATCAAGAATCTTTAATTGTGAAATTATAAGCTGAGGAATGAGAAGTAACTTAATACCCAGATTACATCCTTCTTCTTGAAACTTAGGAGACTCGCACCACCATCACAGTCTGGGAAAATGTTGGCAACTGGCTTGAGAAAGAATCCTGATGGACGAGAAAGAACCTGCAATCATCACAAATGAAGTAGGCTGAGATATTAATACGCGAATATGCTTTCTATAGAAGCCATTTCTTTCCAACAGATGATCAGCTCAAAAATGATGGTTTTGCTCTTAACAACAAAACAATTCACTTGATACTTCAAGACAGATCATTAAAAATCTGAATGCTGGAATATGAACTTGCATATGTCGAAGTTAGCATAACCAATTAATATGAACGTAATCTGGGTACTTTATTAATACTCAAAAAATTCTGAGACAGAACTATACTATGATAATTCTAGAAGGTAAACTAAACTACAACTATTGCAGTGAATTGTCATAGAAATGTGCAACAAAGTCACTTAAAATCCAAGCAATGGTGACTTATAAGCGACTGAGGATTGTGGTAGTACAGAAAGGTTCCATCAAAAGGCAAAGCGATCGAGCAAGGATGACGAAGTATAGAAGAAGATCCCTTTCAAAACCAGAAGAACCTTTTGCGAAACTAGTTTTTAGAATTTATTAAACGAAAGGCTGAAAATTTAAAAATCGTCAATAAGGATATCAAAAACAGAGCTTCAATCCCAAATCCAAAAGAACGCTCCAAACAAACTTTTAGACTTTCGCATTCTTCCAATCAAGATAGTGCCGTTAAGGCTATGAAAAGATATGCTCATTTTTCCAACAAAATATCAAAGCACAGGAAGAGTTCCAATCTTGACACTTCCTCTTCTTCTTTTTTTCTGTTGTATCCTACTCTGTTGTTGTGTTTTCTCTTTGATTGTCTTTTCCATGTACTTAGGTCTACATCCTGTGCTTCACATGTAAACTGCAGCTTAAGCGAAGGGGAGTGATAGGACATATGGTTGACATACAGTATGGCCCATTTTCGGAAAGCTTAAATTTTGGGAAAAGAGTTTGTCAAACAAAGACTAGAGAGCAAGAAAAAAAACAGCCCCTAAAGCGATGCATTGACACTTGAAGAAATTTATTGAATGAGATCTTTAGACAGATGAAAAGAGATGATTATACACATTTTGATCATACACGTGCTGTCAGCTGTGCCTTCACAGGACAATGTAGGCATCGCAGATTATCCTGTCAGCTTTCATACATACAGCATCTCTTTGCCAATTACTAAACTCTCTTTTGTAGATCATACAACATGTTTGGCACCCAAAATTTGGCATTTCAGCCAGAAACAATTTGGCTAAAGAGATCCAAGAAGTAAAGCATGAAAGAAGATTTGAAAGTTATAAAATGAGCAGGAACCAGGCATGACAAAGAGCGTGTGACAAAAGCAGCAATGACAATGAAAAGTAATCTGAGCTGTGTTTTAATAAAAGAAGAATGTTAAGCATACATACATTGAGAGGTTGGACTGGAATAGATGGAAGATGCTTAAACAGTCTCGATCCAAGAAACATCTCCAGTTGCTTCTGGCGGGAACTATCTACAACTGCATTTTGATATCTTCTCTGCAAGGTGATTTTCAGGTTCTGAGAATACTGCTTAAAGGTCCCTGCTTCTTCATTGAATATGCTGAGTATTTGGCTGTGCATTGCTTTGGACCCAGTATAAAGTGTCGCGTGGATATCACCAGCCAGTAGGAAAAGATCAGCTAACTGAGAAACGGGTGACAATATTGTAGATCTCCTAAATTCATCAAAATTCATGTCAAATCTCTTCCAAGGTTTATCTGGACATGGATGTGTCCATGTTGTCGTCTTGGTGTTGTGATCTACATAGAATGCTTTCCCTGTCACTGCATCAGATTTCTTTTCCCATCCTGGTGGCAGTGGAGCAGTATACCCACTATGTATATCAGGTGATTGATAACCATATGCCCTGTCACTGTCAAGTGATATTCCCAGCCGCCTACACTGCTCCACAAAAACTTGAAGGGCGCCAAAGTAACTAGCTGCATTAGTTCTATCCAGTGAATCAGCACAATTGTAGCGAATTACACCATTTTGATGCGATCTTAAGCAGAATGCTCCTTCAAAGTCATTATTGTAGATAACTTCACCCCAGCAATCCTTAGTACGTTGTCGCGAAGGTAGATAATCTCCTTCGGAAATGCCTATGGACATCGTAGGATGTTCTAGAAGCGTCCACAGTTCTTGAATAGTTTGCTGTTCACCTTTTAATTTTGTACTGGCATGCCAGTCATAATTTATTAGATGTATTCGAGTACTTGGGAGTTTTTTAATTGATTTAATGTAATTTATACATTCCACAAAATGCTGAACTAAAATTGATTCAGACTTTCCTTGTCCATTCCTAAGCAAGTTTATACAAAAAATTGGGACAGAACCATTCTTTCTCTGATTCCCACCAACAGTTGCATCTAAATTTCGTGCATCGTATCTCTTACTCAACCTATGAAAGTACTGTGCACTTCCTTTATACGGATCTCGATCAGAAACATATATTTCTGCTTCAGCAGCCATTAACTTTAACTCTGCACCCCACCAGATCGGGATTGTGCCCCGTCGCCAAATATATGTATTGAACGGAACACTTTGACCTGCCTTCTTCGGTACCCATACAAGCTGCTCACACTCTACTTCATTTCCTATAATATAATATTTCCGCAAGAGTTCAGGTGAAACTCGCCCACACTTATAAGGAATCTACGTATTAAAGCAGTGAAATTGATTGCACACCGTCAGAGTCAAGAGAAAAGATCAAAGTTTCGGAACCTCATTGTGAAGACATGTAAATCCAATAACAACAGCCAGGCATGCCAATAAAAATCAGAAGCTAGACAACTGGAAACGCATCACATCATATTGGCCACTCAATAATTCCTAGGTATAATTATGAGCCACATTCCTGACATAAATCCTTTTGCAGCTATCACTTTCTAAAAACTAATTAAAAGCCAACTTATGCATATGTAGATGAACACATAAATTAGATAGTATCTTTCATAAGTGTTAGAATGTAGAGCTCAAAAACTTAAGCTTACAGGTGAAGAGAAACTTCAAAAATATAAGGCCCATTAAAATCCCATACACAACTAAATACTATAACCCCCTCACGTATTAACCAAATTGGGAACGACATGTGAAATTAATGAACGGGGAGCCTCACATGCAAATTAAACAGGGGAAACCTAGCTTCAATACCCTATTAGAATGTCCAACTCAAAAGGTTAGACTGATAAGTGAAGGAAAACTTCATAAATATAAAGCCCATGAAACCCAAAGTTGAGCGACGTGGGATACTCTAATGATAAGCACCAAGCAAAGATTATTTGCAACTCCAAGAAAAGCATTACTGAATTCCATGTCAGTATTTCATTCCCATAATCAAGAGTTTTAAGAGTAGAAACAGCAAACGGCAATCAGATGAATAATGGGACAAAAATAGGTAAAAATCAAACAAATTACAGCAGCTAGTCAGCACGGACCATAGACTCTAATTGATTGAAACTGAAAAATAACCATCCTTTCAATAACCAGGCATTGCAATATATTGTAACATACGTCATAGAGATTCAGTGAAGAATACCGGCACATATCAAACAAAAAGGTTGGTTGGAGCCACCAGCAACACAACACTAGCAATTTCAGGAAGTCTTGCTGAACCCAGTAAGCAACATAGGACAGTGCAAGCAACCAGGCATTGAGAAACTAAATACCGTGCCATGTTTGTGCATTATTTTACCTGTGCTAAAACACGAGTTTAACCCCCTAGCCAGATAACGAGTGCCTGGATGCAATCTGCTACGGCGAGCTGTGAGTGCAACAATCCCTTCTACTTGTCCTAAGCTTCCAAAACTTCGACATTCTGCAAATCCCTATAGATTAGGATTGTGTAAGAGAGCAGCACTGACTAGATAAACATTTTTAACCACGGTAAGATTATCTACAAACATGCAAAGTTGCCAAAAGGAAAATAGTGACACAGTACAGAACAGCAAAGAATTATCACTTCATGATGCTTGACTTGCCTCTCGGAAGCACATATCAAAGCAGGCTAGTTTACTTGATAAGTCAGTAAATTGGTTATGTTAGTAAAATATCACTTCTGCTACCCAACTATTTCAATGCACAGAGTGTGGTCTGCATAAAGGAAAAAGTGTGAAACCTGCTCCCCTACAGTCTGCAGTCTACAAAAATCCATGCTTCCAACCCTCACTACCATATACTCCACTCTTCCCTCCCTCCTCCCTCCCTCCACCCAAAAAGTAAAAATAGAAAACACAGAAGAAAAGGGGGGAAAATTTAAAAAGTCATCTATATCCTTCTCTCATTTGGCAAATCGCAGGGTCATTTGGTTCACGGAAATTTCAGTTTTCGTTTTCAGTGAAAAAAGAAGATAGATTCTGTTTTCATTTTCAATTTTTTGAATATGCATTTGCTACGTGAAAATTATTTGCAAAAATGAAAATGGTGAAAATACTTTGATTAAGTTATTTTGAAAAAATTTAATTGTTAATATTTTTAATGTATTTTGTTAACAAGTGCCCAACACCTCAATAAAGAAAGTTTTTCATTTCCAATGCATTGCCTTTCTCATGTTATGTGTAATCAATGCATTCGAAATGAAGACTTTTCGTTATTAAGAATGAAAACATTTCCTTATTAAATATGGTTAACCAATGCCCCTAGTGCACTCATCAACAAGACCCTATTATAATCTATATTAGTCTACTCTGAATGAGTTAATAAATGTTAATAAGTAATAATGGTTTTAAGTGTTTGAACATCGATTTTTAAGAAGTCTCCACAAGATCAACGTAGGAGACTTGATGATTATTTCCCATCCAATGGCTGATGCTGCCATTATCAATATCAATGGTTCAATATAGCGAAAGAGAGAGAGAGAGAGAGAGAGAGAGAGATGCAAAAATACTTTTGTCTGACAAAGTCAGACACTCGTTCCTCAGTGGAAGCCGTGTTCTCACTGAAAACTACTTAGCCATGTTTGGCCAACTAATACCTCTTTGCTTGAACAAGTTCATTTAAATTCAATTCTAAAGTTGTTCTAAGTAAACGATTCCGCCTGACCTACGAAATTGCACAGGCAAATGGCCCCAAAAGAATTTGTATGTCATGAAACCAGCACAATGGGTGCAGTCATTGTGGTATTCAAGGTCATCTGTTCATTCACGTCCTTCAAATGAATAATATAGGTAGGGCTCTTTGTTTCAGTTGGGACCAGCACCTAATCAACTATGCAGATTTCTTTTGCATTAAGCAAAGAAGATAGGGATACACCCCACCAATGGCAATGTCTGCAACACAAGATATGCCAGTAGTTCAGAGTGCCCTTTATCTGATTGAGAATTGCATCAGCACTTATCCTCTTTACTAGCAGACTCGATCAGGGAGAAAGATCTGGTAGGACATAACATCCCCTGCTATGCATTCAGACATTGCAATCCTGATCGAAAAAAACAAAATTGCATCCCACTCTAAGAAATTCTGACTCATATATTCACGTACAATTACCCAATATGCTGCTGCTTTCCTTCAACAAAAGACCAAGTCAATTTTTCTGCTTTCGCCATTTTCTTGATCGATACCTATACTACAAGCTCATTGAGTCCTTTTTCCGTAAAGGTTTCTGACACACAGCAAAAAGTGGTCCCTACTGGAGGGAAAAACAAGAAATCACTAGGCTACTACTAGCACGCATAAATAAAGAATTTCTCCAGCAACACATTCTTCGTTGTGAGACGGAAATAGCTGAACGGAATGAGCATTACAGTAACCATAAAACTCTTAACCCCCAAAGTCTGATTAAGAATGACAGATAAGGTGAGGATAGAATTAAGAAGAGCAATTAGAACAAGTATATTGGACAAAATCACTATCGTATAAAATAACTCAAAGAAGACAAGACAAGCATCGATATGGAGATACCAAGTCTGAAGAAAAACCTGCAGAAGTGTCACACAATGGTATGGCAGCCCGATACTTCTAAATGGCATTGAGAACCAATCATTCCAAACAAATTCAGCATCAGGACTTTCCAAAGGCATCCGACTTGGAAAGGGCCTGGTGATGTCCCTTGTCTCGCAAAAGTAGTGTTTCCCGTCTATGTCAAGCTCCATTAAATCCTGAATATTCTTCAATTCACCTTTTCCTTGGGATTGAGGGTTTTGAAGTGAGACCTTGATCCACTCGCTCTCGGTCACAGTGTATACACATCCCCCACCAGGTAAATTTGGAATGGTGGGAGATACTTTTTTTGCAATAAGAAGGAGGCCAAAGCCTCCCAGCGGAGCATAGCCCAGTATTGCCGTACCATAACTTAAGCTCTGGCAATTCCAACGAGAACCATCTGAGACATAATTTAAAGCTTGTTCCTCAGATTTAAAAACGTCTAAACCTGGTTTTCCCTTGTAGCAGAGAGTGCCTGTCGTTGGATCAATGTAGATGACCTGAGTGTCAACCCTCGTCGACAAGCTAACAATTATGTATACTTCACCACTAGCCACGGTCACCACAACCACGGACGTGTCCCTCGAACCACCTACTGCAGGACAATGACATGCCAAGAAAGAGATAAGTCAATTAAAGACATTCACCAATATAGAATGCTTTAGATGTGAATATAAGCAATAAAAGGTCAAGTCCTTCCCTGAACTAAAATTCCTAATCACAAAAAGACAAACAAATTTTAAGCTACAGTAAGTAAACGCTGCTGAGTAGTAGTAAGGATTAGCAAACATGAAAAGAAAGTAAAAATGAGTCCAATCACTCACAAGTTACTCGAACTCGACTACTAGAATATCTGAGACCAGTTTGATCATTTCCAGACTCAAGTTGAGTCCAAAGAGCTCCAATATTTAACTAAACCAACATCCAGTTTCAGAAAGTACACCGTGGATCTGTAAATGTTATATGAAACATTTTGAATAACTCAAATGCGGTGCTCATTTCAGGGTGAGAAAACACGTAGACTCGAAGAGCTCCATGAACCAAACCAATTAGTTTAGTTTCCACAGGCTTAAAATAAGTTCAAAATTTCTGGCTAACTAGAAATACTTTGCAATTTTTGTTGTACTTCTGAAGCTCGAAGTCGAGCTCGAGATCCATTCATGTTTAGATCAAAATTCGCATCAAGTAGGCCTCGAGCTTAGACACGCTTTCTAGACTCGGTTTCGAGCTGGAGCCAAGTATGCAGCCACACTTCAAGAAGCAATACATGCCGACTCGGTCCGTCTCGGCTCCCACTTATCATAAATTCGTAGTAACTAACATTTCGCCAGTTCCCGTGTTCATAAGTATTTCTATTTACAAATTCCAACCTATAAAAGGTAATAGACTTAAAAAAAGAATAAGAAAAATCGAGTGCCCGACCAGTAACAATTGCAAGAATTGAGCTGAGCACAAAGAGATTTTCAATCTCGAGGTTCATAAAATTGTAGCCAGATCAACGCTCAGCAGCATGTCTCAAGCACATTATAGGCAATGGCATGAATAACAAGGCCCCGAATTCAGAATCCGGAATCCAGAACCGAAATCTTCAAATCGCAGCCGATCGCAGCGGATGACAGATGCAGAAGACGAGCGAGACTCACCCGGCGATTCCATTTTCCGCGCGAAATCGTCCAGATCAGGAGGCGTCTCGAGCTGCGCCGCTCATAATCACCCGATTAGCCAAGCGCGTGCGAGCGATCGGGAGAGGGGCGCGGGATAGGGGCGCGAGAGCTCCGGCGCTGATCAAATCCATCAACGGACAAAACACAAATGGATCAAGCGATCTCAATACTCATAGCTAACCAGAAAGAGAGAGAGAGGGAGGGGGAGCGCTCACCGAGTCGAGGAGGACGAAGAGGATGATGGGATGAACAGCGGCACCGGAAGGACGGACGATACGATGATGAATGGAGAAAGTCCTGGAGAGACGCAGGAAAGAGACGGGGAGATTGATAATCGCTATCGACTTCCCGTGGAATTTGGGAGATCCAAAAATTTTGGTTTTTGTAAAAATCCTGTTTTCCCAGTCAAAATGTTTAAATGCAAAAAGGAAAAAATTTGATGAAGAGGAAAATGTGGGGACGGAAGAAGAAGCGCCGTCGCCGTGGCCAGCACGTAGGCTGGGCGGATCGAGTCGGATCGAAAATGATCCTACTCAAATCGATCCATCTAACTCGTTTTAACCCATCCATGTATATTGTGGACTTAGCGACCCGTACCCGACCCGACCAGACCAGAAATCCATGTTTAGTAATTTTTTCCTCCTTAAGTTGTCGCCTCGGAAGAATGGGCGGCTTTTTTACCAAAAACAAAAATGAAAAAGAACGGGCAGCTCCTTGGACCGGCTCCATATTGAAATAGGCTATTAGCTGACCATTAACATTCAACTTTTTTGTGCTGTACTGTTCAAAACTCATTTATGACTCTTATTTTAAGTTTAAGGTAATATTCATGTGACTTATTTAAATAAATGCGTCTTTTCAAATACGGGTTTGTAACCCATTTTGACGGCTCTACCGGCACTTTAGCATAAAAGTCCCCGCACTCCCGATCCTTTCGGTTCGAGCCTTACTCAAGTAAGCACGGCATCGCCGCACCGTTGAATGCGAGTTGGAGCAAAAGCCGAAGCGATCCCTACATATATTACACGAGCCGGACCCGTGCCGCGGCGGAATCGGGATGTTCCCGAGATCGATGAGCGATCGGGAAATTCGAAACGTGTGAAGAGGCTCCAAATTACTTGGAAGTACGTGACGACCAAATCCACCAACCACGTCAACGGTGTCGTTGCCTTCGCTTTGTTTCTTCCGTTGCTTTTATTCTCTTCCCTTTGGCTTTTTTCGCCTTTTTATCGCTTGGCTTTTGGCGAGCGTTCTTCCTGTTGGAGCCGACCCTCTTTTCCAACTTTGGAATTGGATCACTTGATGTCGTGATCCTCGTCATCGACCAAAATACCACAAAGGCCCAAATCACGGACATTTGGTAAAATCAACGGATTGTAATCTTTCGAATTTCATGCTTCGTCTCGTTATAATTCGTGATAATAAACGGCATCCTCGTCTCAAATCTTACAATCACGTGTGGTTGATTTCTGTACGTTGATGAAGTTAATAGTTGTATTTGCAACCGTGTTGCTATGAATGATTAAACTTCTTTCAAAATTAGGCTTTTTGGCCCTCAATATCTATTGATAGGTACGTGGTAAAAAAATTAGGTTAGTAACTCTTTAAATTGTGTATCAAATAGGTAGCATAAAATGGGTTCATATAAATGTCCAAGAGTCATTTTATTGACTTAGTGTATTTAATGTCCAAGAGTCTATTTTGCTATGATATTATTAGATTATAGATTCGAAGTATACCTTGGTGGATTACAAAGTTTCCACCTCACAATTTAAAGGTCGCATTATTCCGCTCCGACCAATTATTTGTGACGGCACGGCCACGCCACCGCTATTGCTCCAATCGTCGACCCAGCTTGCCACCGCGAACCCCGTTCCTTTCCCTCTCACACTCTACCTGACCTCTCTCTCCATACTAACGTGGGGGCTACATAGTTGTCAATGGTGCGGGCATTAGGCGAGCCAGATCTGACTCCATTAGAGGAGGTGTCGTGGTGCGGCGGAGTTTAGGGCTACGGCTTATCGACGCCGTCGTGGGCCGGCGGTTGAGAGAAGAGTAGAAGGAGAGAGACGAGGTAGATTCGGAAGGGGCTTTTTTTGCGAAATATACAATTTATAGCATAAAATAGAAGCCAATGCAAATGGGCTTCTCTCAATTTTCCGAGGAAAAAAATGTTATATTTCCTAATAATTGGCACATCGGCCGTTTGAGGAGATATCATTTTTTTGGATGAACCTGTTCATGTTATTCTCTCCACCAACTCATAAATAATTCCTTCCATAATTATACCATTTAGCATAATTTTGTTGTCTTTTTGCTTTAATGCTATATCAACTGAGGGGGTGCAAAGGTTTTGGGATGACCGGAACCAAATCGGATCGGCTCAAAATAAGCGGTTCCCATGGGAACTGGTCTAGTTTTCGGTTCCAGGCATGGAACCACCCATCTGGACCGGACCGGTGTATATTTATATATTCAAAAAATGGAAGCATTCATCTTAAAATCACAATATCATTTCGTGTCTAATGATAAGCAAGAGACGGAACCAAATGTCCAAATAAGATTATTCATTCTAAAATCACAGTATCATTTCATGTTTGATAAGCAAGATCTTTATGTAGATTTCTTTATTATTCTTACCTTTTTCCCTTGCAAAGAAGTACCCACATAGAAATTAGATTCATTGTGATATTAATCAATGAATGCAATTTTATAAGGATTGAGGACCGGTTCAATGGACACACTCGAGAATTGAACCGGACCGGTGATTTGATTCCCGAGTGGATCCATGGAACCAACGGGCGGTTCCTAGTTTTAATTTTTCGGAACAGGTGGGTAGGAACTGCCTATTTGGACCATGTTCACCCTTAATATCAACTCGAGATTGCACGGTTTCCCTGCTTTACTTCATTATCCAACATTAAACTCCCATGTGAGGGGACTCCCAAGCTATGCGAATGCACGCCACTTGCTCCACCGGGTGATGTTGATGTTGCTCACCGGCGGCTACTCAACCTCTCTTAAGAAAGAGCAAAATAAAGAAAAAGAAAAAAGAAAAATGACATAAATGGTCTCTAAACTCTAACTCAAAGTGCAATGTGATCCTTAAACTTTTAATTTGTTGAAAATGATCCATGATCTTTAATTCAATGCGTAATGTCGTCCTTGAACTTGTTTAATATAATCCCTGAACTTTTGATACATATTTAATTTAGTTCGTAATCTACGAATAAAATGTCCAATATTATCATTTTATCAATTCAAGTTCAGGGACAATATTAAATATTTTTATATAATTTAGAAATAAAAAGTTTATGTACCATATTAAATAAATTAAAAATTTATTAATAATATCGTACATTTGAATAAAATTTGGAGATTATATTGAACAAATTAAAAATTTAGAAATCGCGTTGCATGTCGGATCAAATTTCGTGGACCATTTATGTTTTATCCCAAAGAGAAGGGACAAGAACCGGGATTGCTAGCGAAAGAGACAAAGGTGGCGGGCACGACCCCACGTGGAGAAACGAGAGGCGAAGAGCGGCCGAAGCGATCGTGCCCGAGGCTTCGACAAGCCACACGATTCCCTCCGCGATATCTCCCATTCGTTTCTCCCCCATTCGACCGTCATTGTCGTCATCCGTTCCTCGTAACGTGCGAGCCGTCGGCGCTAGCTTCAAGCTCTTGTTCCCCAGCTCTCCCAAGTCTCGACACTTTGCTTGCATGACCCTGCGGCCATTCGCGGCGGAATTCCAAAGGGACCCCCAACTGAGGAGCCGGCGCGAGTTCCCCATACAGACATTTCATCAAACAGGCAGTGCGCTTGGCGATTCATTTCTGTGTCGCGACTTTAGTTTCGCGTAATGTGGGTCGCGTGTTGATTCATTTCGTGTTGCGACTCCGTTTCTTGGGCAGAAGATGAAAGCGTGGTGATTTCTTTCGAGTGGTGATTGGTGGTCAACATGTCGGCGCTGCCCGTCTGCTCGGCTACTCCTAGCTCTTCTTTGCCCAGCCAGGTTCGATTTCGTGATTGAGAGCTGCAAAATTTCATGTCATAAATAGTGTCGTGTCGTGTTGTGTCGTCTTAAGATTGCTGTACAGCTTTAGAGAAACTTGGTTGGAATGAAAAGGTTGCTTATATGTAGTTGAGCCACTGAATATGATGATATTCTTCTATGTGTATCACCTTGAATTTATTTGCATTGCTTGGAACTGACTGGAACTTGCAGAATTCGCTAAATGGAGGACTGCAATCTTTAAACTTGTTCCATAAGGACTTCAACCACGGATGCTTTTCGAGGGACAAGATTTTTCCGGCTTCATTGGATGGAAAGAGCCTTCAAAGACATGCCTGTAGAACGCAGGCTACTAAACTCTCCTATACTGACATTGACAATGGTGTCGGAAAATCAGTCTGGGGTTCTTCCATAGTAACTACCGGCGAACCATATGATGTGGAGAGTAGGCATCTGAGATTTGTAGAAAGTTCTGAGCTGCCTTCCATTCAAGAAGGAGTGATGGAATCTACTGATCAACCGGCTGAAAATGCTTCCACATTTTTGGAATCGATGGATGTTGAAAAAGTATCGACTCCTGATGTAGCACCAGATATTCCTGCCTCAGTTGATGAGCCCTTTTCCCTAAGTACTGACTTGGTCGACGGTGTAAAATCCAGTGCTGGGGATATCTTTTCCCAAGTCACAGGCTCCATCAATGAGTTAGTAAACAAGGGAGAAAGCACTCTGAGAAGCACTTTAGATTCGATCTATTCCTCGGTGGGAACTGCTATAAAAGGAGCTAATGATGCAATAGACAATACTTCCAGCAAAGTGTTCTCTAATGTGAATCAGATGGGAGAAGCAGCTGGTGATAGATACACAAATATCACAAGTGATCTTAAAGGAGCAGCAACTAAAGCAGCTATTACTGGTGTTGATGTGCTGAGACAGACAATTGTTGTGCTGGAGGATTCTTTGACCAAGGGTGCTTCCTTTATTGTTAATTCTTATAGTTCTACCAAGCAAATGCTCCCTCCAGAGTTTAGAGAAAGACTTAATTTTTCAGAAGAGAAAACAGCGGAAATTCTGAAACCTGTTGGAGTTGCTTTTCAACAGGTGATTCTCTTTGCAAAATTGGTTGGGTACTAAGGATCAATGTTCTCAAATCACAGCATTGTGACTCCTATTTCGTGAATCATGAGAAATATCCTGGTCAGAATTTTTTATCAATGTAATCTCAATCTGACCATCTTTTGCTTCTGGATAGTGATTTCTGTAAATGTTAACCAATTGTCGTGATGACATTGTATTTTCCTACTGATTCTATGAACTCTCGAGATATACTCTATGATTTTCATAGCACACTGTATACACCTGCTGAACTGGCAGGCTCCTGAACATTCTTATATGTGAATCTCTAATGATGGTTTAATCATTGTAATGGAAAAGGTTTACATGACAATTGTGGAGCTGGAGAGAAGTCTTGGTTTGGACCCAAATGATCCAATTGTGCCCTCTGCTCTTTTCCTTGGCACTGCTTCCGCCTTTTGGTATGATTGTCCTTTTGTGCTATTCTCTTTACTAATTTCCTGTTGGAAAGACACCATATGATAAAAAAAATTCTATTTGCATGGATTTATGCAGTAAACGAGATTTATCTATTTAGTAGAGAGTTCATATATCTCATCAGATTTTTGCAGGGCTTTTTACTGGGCATGGACATACAGTGGTTATTCTGGAGATATATCTCCCAACTCAACATTAGAGCTCTTGATGGGAAAGGAGGGTGCTGTACTTATTGATGTTCGGCCCGAGGCAAGAGTGTAAAATTTTGTAGCCTCATATTTTTTACTTTTTTGCTGCCGTATATGTGATGATTAATTTTAACTTCCATGAGTCTGCAAGCTGGCTTGAATCACAATCTTCTCGTGCTTACTTTTAAGCTGTCTTTTTCAATCATTTTTTAGTTTACTTTCATTGATGTCGCTTGACATACTTTCACGCCTACAAAGGGTCTCATTGTTTGTTTGTCTTTGATAAGGTACTGATTATCTATTGGTTTCATCCGTTACTTTGTTAAGGTTCTTAGAGAAACTGATGGCATTCCTGACCTTCGGCGTGCTGCTCGTTTTCGTTATTCAAGTGTATCCCTACCTGAGGTAGTCTTCTTTACTCTGAAACTGGAAGCTGTATCAAGAATTACATTTGCATGGATGTTGATCCTGTTTATCTGTTAAATGAACTGACAATTGCGCATCGCTTATTACATGGTGCCATCTCTACTCTGATCTCTCTTTGAGAATTTCTTCTGTCAAATTAAGTCTGCATTTTGCCTATATTAAATGAAATCCACGAGGCGCATTTTTGCCTCTGAGAGATTTAGCTTTTAAATTCTTGTTTAGTGCTAGATATGATATACGCAGATCAAACTTTTGCACGTTCAGTCATCATCTTTATAATCATGTCTTAATAAACTTAAATGAGTTGATTATTCAAGTTCTTCAGATCAGTAACCAAAAAATGAGTCTTCTTTCAATACTGTTACATAGATGAGGAGGATTTATTAATTTTTTCTGACAAACTTGAGAATCAGCTTTAACAATATCATAAATCGCCGCCAACTGCTTATGAGGCATAGGGACCCACTTTGTGTTTATTCTCTCGTTATTGATGATTTGCTAAGGGAATGCATCCTATTTAATATCTATTTGGGCTGAAGAATGGATACTTTGCCTAGAAGATACTCATAAAATGCGATATCGTGTTAATTGTTGATCTCCAGGTTGATGGCTCTTTGAGGAAACTCCTAAGAGGTGGTAGAAATGTTGAAGACTCATTAACTGCAGTTGTCATTCGGAACTTGAAGATAGTTCAGGTATGTGATTTATGTTTTAAACTTTTAATGTGGCTGTCCATTTGGTAAGGCTTTAGTTGGCTCAGTGACTTTTGTTAGAAAAGCGTAAGAATATATTGCGCTGGACACTTCCTAAACCAAATTCCATATTCTACAACTATAATCTGACTTTAGAGATTTTGGAAAGTACTTTCATGTACTTCTTCATGTATAAGTTTTAATATTTGAAGAACCTTGGTTATTTGCAAAACATGATTTTGAGATTCTGCTAGTTTATTAGTATATCATATCCCGAACAGAGCAGAAAAAGAGAGTCAGGGCCCAAGCTAAAACTAGGCGAGATGATGCATGAATAGTCTATATGCATATCTAGCTTTGAAATAATCCATCCATCCAACCGTCTATTGTAATTTGTATGCACATATATTGGCACAATGAAACTTGGTCATCATGTCTGAAGAACATTTGATCAACTCGATTTTCTTAAGGGTGTTAGCTTGGTGTGCTTGTCTGTTCTATGTTTTATGAGTACCCGATGCTATATAATTTTGATTCTTAATAAAATTCAATAGAATCAATCTTCTCAGAGATATGTGCTCCTGTTACATGTAGGATAGGTCAAAGGTAATAATTTTGGATGCAGATGGTTGCCGATCAAAAGGGATTGCTAGATCTTTGAGAAAACTTGGAATTAAGGCAAGGAACTTTTCTGCTTGAACCATTCTCCTTCGTGGAAATTGCAATTCTTTGGGAATTTAGTGCACTTTGTGTTAACATGTATATGCTAACTGCGTTTTATGATGTGTCACTGTCTGGGCTCATGCCACTCATTCATGAACTTTGCTGCATGTATCAATTCAAGCTTGGACCATGTTGTGTGGCAGTTGAAATGTGACGGGGTCCAGAATGTCAAATTTCTGTGGAGTTCTACTTGCAATACATATTAGTCAAAATGAAGAAACACGATGATGATTTTCCCTCTTTTGATTACTTTGGTTTAGATAATTAATGACAGCGATCCAGTTCGCAAACTCTTTTCGCAAACTTACTCAATAGCATGTTTTATAAGAAACTTTGTCAATGCAAAATAAGAATGGGAGTGGACCTGTTTACAAAAGCGCTTTGCAGACTGAGGATTTATTATTTTCTTAAGACTAGGTGTGCTAGTATTTCTCTATAGGAGTATCATGAAGTGTCACAAAGGAATTCCCTGGAGCTAGGACGTATGTATAACTATAGGGGGATGATGCTATGGACTGCATTCTCAATCTTTTGTGATGTTTCATCAATAATAGTCCACTTTCAGTCAATCATTACTGTTAAATTGGGTCATGCTAAGAATTTCTCAGTGCAAAATGTTCCATCAGCAGTCAAAGGATACGAAGCTTATACGGTAGAGCAATGTAGTAAATGATGTTTCTCCTATTCTTTGAGATACATGCCGATGCAGCGATGCTGAGTAATTTCTCAACATGATTAAATATCTTCTGGAACAGTGTAAAGTTTAAGCTTCATAACATGATGCTTGCTTAAAAGGCTTTATGGTCTTTAGAAAATGGATAGTCAGATCTATGCTAAATTTAGGTACATAACTTTCATTGACAGAAATCATACTTGGTCCAAGGTGGCTTCCAATCTTGGGTGAATCAGGGTCACCGTATTAAGGAGCTCAAACCTGAGACAACACTTACTGTACTCAAAGAGGTACTTCCACTTTGATCCTGATAAATTTTCATCTATCTTATGGAAGCATATCCTTCTTAGTTTACTTGGAAGAATAGAAGACAATCTTATTTCTCATTGCTACTTTCCCTTTTCTAGTGAGACCATATGCATCTATTTTTTTTTATTTTAGGTTCTATATATAATAGTTATATCAAATCTAATATAATGCCTATTATTATCCAAGTAAAGTGTTGCTCCATAGCAACTTATTATGAAAAATCAACGCATAATAGGAGAGTGCCACCCTAAAGAGAATTCTAGAAAAACTGCATTTTATCTTTTGTAGTTTAAAATTTTAAAAGAAGAGATGTATAAAGAGCTAACTATATTAACTAGGATCTAATAATTAGAGGATACTGGAGTGTCGATTGCGACTTCTATGATAGCAGCGAAATCATGTCTCAGAGCATATGCTCTAACTAGCTGAAGTAAGTTTAATTTGATAGATCAAGTGATATGATATATTCCTGGCCCAAGTAATCAGCTTGGTTAATAATTTTCATAAAGATGAAAGGGAGGGGTACTTCTTACTCGGCTAACACTAACCATTTTGAGTATTCTGGGCTTATCCTGCGGGATACTTGGAGTTGCGGTGCTGTAATACATATTAGGGCTCCTAGTCAACCTTCTTCTGCGCGGTAAAGAATGCTGTAACATACATATAGTCATGCATGCATCTGATGAAGAGGCTATTTATCCAGCAAATTTTAGGGGTTAAGTTCTTTTTGGTAGCACTTACTGTGTCTACATTCCTAGGAGATGGGGATGTGGCTTCATATTTAATTAATGGGCACAGTCGCAAGGGTGTGTTGCCTGACCCAAAATGCATTTGAGAAATGGATAATTGCATGCTCAAGGGCACCTTAGTAATTTTGTTTTCGAATTTCTAAGTAGTGTTCTCTAGCATGAATTATCCAGCATTGTCGAATAAATGTTAGCTTCCCATTAACTGTGACAGTTTGATACTCAGCTTTGTTCAAAGGACTGATCTGCTTCAGATGCTTGTGCATCTTGACATCATTTCAGGAAGCTGAGGCAATACTGGAGGAGATCAACCCTTCTCCTTTGCAACTTTTTGCTGCTGGTGTGGTAAGACCTATATAGTCGCACCTTTTGCTTCATCGAACAGTTTTAGTTGATTGCATCTCTCTATTACCTGTATTCTGTGTCTTATGTACGCGTTAACAGAAATGCAGATGATCAACTGGCTTAAAATCTCCATTTCCCACCTGTTTGGCATGCATATATGTCAATCTGATTTGCTACTTCTTTCTCATATCTGTATCGCATATCTAAACTGTTTTAGGATACTGAATATGAGCTAAGAAGAGGGTTCGACCACATATATGTCAAGCTAATGCCAGCTCTTCACCCTCTGGAAGATGGCCTATCTGCGATCAATATTGAGGGGTTTGCTGGCAAAAATAAATAAATAAACTAAATGGCCCTGCAAGTTTCCTGATTGAGTTCTTTATTGATTTTAATTGGGGATAAAGATGGATCTCTGTGCATCTTCATATATATCTTTCACCAATCGGTTTAAGAATTTCATGGCAGGGTCTTGTGGCTGCATTATACGCACTTGTCGGTGAGTGTCTTTTCCTGAAGAATGCTTCACAATGAATTTGGATATTGTTTGGTTTAGATGGTGGTATTTCAGCATGAACCTATACTACTTATATGCATGATATTCTTTGGGATTTTGGCAAGGTGGGGGGTGGCAGACTGGTGTTTTACTGTTCATGCATAAGTTTGACTTGTTTTTCATCCTTCTAAGCAGAAATTAATGTTTTTCAGAGTGGGAGAAGACTTTACAATTTATTGGAGTCATTGGCCTCGGCCAGGTACTTTTCACATCCTAAGATGATTTAAGCTGGTGACTGCCTTTTCTCCTTCTGTATTTTTTGTGAAATCATTTCTGCTACGGTCTTGCAATTTGCACTGAGATGTGTATGTACTTATGTAAAGGCTCCTAAAGTTTGCACTTAGACTGTTTTACGTGTTGAGGGTGGAAGATTGTAAAGTGAAGAGCCTCTTGTAGTAATCCACATGATGATCGCACTTGAAACGAAAAAATAGTTATGTAATTACGGCAAAGGAATGTGGTGATTTTTAAAGCCTGCACATTTCATGCTGCCGTCGGATAGTGAGCCAATTGTTATTGTTCTCACTGTGCACATATGGAAGGGGAGCCATATGAGGCTTGTACAAGCCCCCTCTGCTGGAAAAATGTAGATTCAACGATGATATTGTTCATCCCTCAAGTAGGCCTTGTGGGCATTGATATGTGATTTTGTTAATCGTGGTGGATCAGGCTGCTCCTAACATCTATGTTAGCGCAATCTGATGCTTGTTTCAAGCCTCAAATGTTTGCAACTTACACGAGTTTTCCTTGATTGTTTTGTTAGAATTCCCCACATGCCTCCCAACTTTTGCTAATTGTTATCGTACCTTCTTATATTGCTTATTTGCATTATCAGACAATTTACCGGCGGATTGCTTCTTATGAGGACTCAGAAGATTTTAAGCAAGACCTGAGGTAAAGCCTTAAACTCGAGGGACATTCCTTGGCAAATATTTTGCCAGACAACTCTATGGTTATTTTATCTGAATTTGTATTGCCAAGCACTATTGTATGTGATGAAACAATGAAAGTGGACCTTTTTTCTGTACAATGTAAGACGACATTGTACATAGCGTTCGTGACATAACTGTGCAATGGAACATTTCATTTGCCCGTTAATGATAATTGTCTAATCTCTACATTGAAGGTTGCTGCTTGCTCCGGTTAAAGTTGGAGCTGAAGCTTTTGCTTGGGCTGCTGGCAAATTGGAAACGAATGGCCTCAGGCTGCCGACATCGCCTTCGTCCTCAGATGTGCAAAATCGGGTCCTACAGGCTGCTGCAAGGCATGAATCTCAGCCGTCCGATGATCCTGAAATCGAAAACCTTCCTGCAGAATCGCTCTCTGCCGCCAGCGAGAGTGCCAATCTCTCTGAAGCATGAAGGGGTCGATTTTCCTTGCGAAAAGTAATTCTCTTTATCAAAGATTTCGTAGCCTGTGAATGATTCGTGAAACTGAATACACTTAGAAGAGCGAAATGAAATACAATGTACTTAAAAAACCTTACCATGTAATATGATTAAAGTTGATGTATTTTTTTGTCCAATCTGATTATGCTTAGCCAAAGAAAGCACAAGGGAAAATTAATTTACTTTGGTAAATCATTTCCATCGCTTCCAAATATCATGGACCGATACATTACTTGGCGGATTGTATTATAGTTCTCTGTCTAGTTTATCCATCAGGGCATTCAGGTTGAAGAATGAAGATGGAAAAAGTAGAGAGAAATCCACAAGCAAAATACTCGAACAGTTTGGTTAGTGGCGTTCTAGTGCAGCACCACTCTACTGCTAGTCCAAGGACACAACGGTAATTTTACAGAAGCCGGCTCCAGTCGGAGCTGTAATTCGGCATACATGTTCGGTCTACCCATCTTCCCTCTCTCGGAAAAACCACATCCTCTCCTTTGGTTCTCCTCCACGAGCATACCCGTGCCCTAGTATCGCGAGTCCTTTGTGAGTGTCTTGATCCAGGCTTGTCCATGATGCGTCGTTGCGGCTTGAGTCAACCACGTGTCAACATAGTTCAAGGTACTTAGAATTTTCCTATTTTTCTCATTTTTCATAGTTTCTAAATGATTCGGCTACTTAAACTCTCATATCTCAATAGTCCTTGTTCATTGCTTGCACCGTTAATAAATACAATAGAGTAAAACATTTTCTCATGACCCGTTTGCATTCATTCTTTCTTACAAACGATCTAAAAAACCGTGCGCACACCTTAGCATCGGGGCGTTGCACACTTGAGTCGATCGGTACACTACTCGTGACCAAGGATAGTCTACATGCACGGTCCTTTGACCTGGACCGCGGCATCCAGCCTCTCTCGTTCACTCGCCATTAGATCAAGCCACAAGACAACGAGCTCCGACGTCGCTCCATCATAGGTAACGCGACCCCATCACCAACGCTACATACACATTTACTTTCTCTTTCACCGGGATCGCTTCTTCCTTACAAGGGTTGCGATATGGTTGTCTCCGGCGACGCCTCTGCTCCGGCCAGCACCTCCGTCGCAGGTGACGACAATTTTTAACCATTTTCGTGGACGGGGCCTTGGCAAAGAATCATAGGCCCAGTACAAAGTCGGGCCTGACCAGGCCCGGCCCATTGTTCAGCTCCTCTCTCTTAATCTGCGGTGTCTTGCCGTCGCCATTTTCATGAAGGCAGCTCGAAGTGGCGTCTCTCGAAACGAAGATCCTCTCTCTTCGGTCCTCGCCGGACCCTCTCGCCGGACCTCCGGAGCTGCTTCTGTACGCTCTCTCTCTCTCTCTCTCTGCGCGTGCTTGACGGCGTTCGTGTGTGCTGTGTGTTCTTGTTCGACTGAGGAGGCTGCGGGCTGTCCGTTTTCATTTGCTCTGCGTCGGTCGGATTCGCTTCGAGTTGTTTCTCGTTCATTTGTTCGTACCGAATAGGTTGTGTCCGTGGTCGGTAGTGCTAGGGTTCTTTGTTCCTCATTTGCAATTTTCGCCTCGATTTGATGTTTTTTCTCTCCTCAGTTTTATTAGGTCTGAGGTGGAACTGGTGTTCGATACGTATGTGTTCGTATTTCAGTCGACACTGGGAATCGTTGGCTTGGACATTGTAGCTGAGCCAGTAAGGCCTAAACCCCGTACATGATGTGGTTAGAACGAGATAGGCCAGTCACATGGTTTGATTATGTGCTTGGTTATGCTTGTTTCGTGTTCAATGGTTCGCTGAGGAAGATTGGACTTCGGCTATAACGTGTGGCCCAGTGAATCATCCATTCTACAAATGATGTAGGAGGTTTTATGCTTTTTCCTTGCCTCTCTGCTGCGTGGCTTCATTACCTACTTGAAAGGTGTCTCGCTTGGATAGGAAGAGAACCCTACCGAGAAATTCGGTTGCCAAGATTAGTTGAAGAAAGGAGCATGGAGAATTCTAGTGTGAAACACATACAAAAAGGGTGTCTCTTGAACTTCAAGATCTAGGAAAACAAGTATTGATATGTTGGGGATAAATTTATGCAAGTATGGAGAATCACAGATTTAAATAGAGTCCTTTACCCGTGTAAACCTACCTAGGAAAGCAAATCCAAAACTATCAGCACTTGAGAACTCATATGAAAGATGCAATATGACTGTAGAAGTAAATTTTTTTGTTCTTTAGAATGAAAGCTATAACCTTGCATCACGTCTACATGAACAGAAGCATGTCTGATTCTCTTGATGTCTGAATCTGATTTGGAATCATGAAATTCAGGTTTCAGGTCTTTTTGGATGAGCAATTATCTACTCGAGTGCAATAAACTTACATCTTGTTGACCAATAATTGTAAATTTTAAAAATGATCGGAAAACCCTGCTAGGATAGAATTTTTCATTGGCATTGCAAAAGAGTAACATGGCTCCTTAAAAAAGTGATGATGTCATCCTCAAGCATGCTCCGACGAGATCCGAGAATGCTATAGAAAATTGGTTGCTGCTTTGAGCTGTCTTTATGGATAGTGCTAAGATACTCCTAGCAAATTGTGACTGGCAGCAATGATGCTTGAAATTTCATCAATTGCTTTGCTTCAATGTAGCTATTTATTGAAGAGGCTTTTGGATGAAACCAGAAGTACCTAGTCTATACTAAGTTCCTCATATTCGTTTCATCCGTTAAGTTGTATTTACTATGAATTGCGATTTCATAATAAGAAAATTTACAACTCGTGTAAGTGAATAATTCGGGAGTCGTGGTTTTGATATGGTTTGTCTTTAGCTTTTCCCTGCTGCAACTCTTTACCATTTTGATTGAAGTGCTCTTTTCTTCCTGAAACTTTATGTCTTCTAGAATCTTAATTTGGCTGAAATTAAATCAACAAGCACTCTTTCTTCATATTTTCAGTCCTTTTGGTGCTTTTCAAAGACTAAAAGTGCAGATCCAAACTACCAAAGAATCTCCCTAATCTTAGCATTGTTTCTCAAATTTGTCCTTCAATATCTTTCTTTCACAGTATTTTGGTCCCATATGAATTAGTATTCTCTGCGTCTTTGTAATCATCTATTTGCATGCATCTACTGATCCCACACTGTCGTCGTACCAAGTATATGTCTTTTCCCCTTTTGAAGACCATCAATGAGCTGTAATATGTTTGAACAATTTTGGCTTAGGCTAATAGTTGTTTGGGTTTGGTGACATGGATCCTTTTTGTTCTTCTGTTAAGAAGTTCCTGTGAGTTAATTTACTTTGATTTTGTTGTCCATCTTCTCTCCTTCTATCCTTTCTTGCTTCTTATGAAGTCACTTTTCTCTTCTATGGTTAGGACTTTCTCCCTTGCTTGTTGGAAACCATCTTAGAGGATCCTTTTCCACTTGTTAGCAGTGAGTGGACTCGCCATCCTTTTTTTGCCCATGAGTTAGTTGATTTGACATCTTATCTGACCCCTCTTTTTATTTTTTTAATAAGAAATCCCCGTTAATGTCCTCACATCCTAGGTATTTAAGCACTTCTCTTCAGTATATTTGAACCAATTTCTTTTGGAAGCTCTTTCCTGTTTATAAATTTAATAATCTCTTAAATATTTGGTGCAGTAAAACTACTGTTAAACCTGGTAGCTTTGCTTGGTAGGCTATGCTTGTTGTTTTATTGGGTCAAAAGCAGGTGCATGTAAGTAATGGCAGATGCGTGATGTACAGGCCTGCTTGCTTTGCTATTGTTAAAGAAGTTTATCGAACCTGTTTACTATGTGTTTCTCTCATCTCGTACTAGTTCCCTCATTGATTGTCTTGATATTGCCTGTATGTAAATGGCAGATGCGTGATGTACGAGTTTGCTTGCTTAGCTATTGTTAAAGAAGTTTATCGAACCTGTTTACTATGTGTTTCTCTCATCACATGCTAATTCCCTCATTGATTGTCTCGATATTGGGGTGCAGAGAAGTTGAACTTTAATTTGGATTAGGCAACCAGGGGAAAATGCAAGTTGTTCCAAGAGAGGGTGAAAATGCTTTATCAGTGGCTGGTCCCAGACCAATGGAATGGTCTACCATTCCATACAGTGCTCCTCAAGGACCCATGCCAAATGGGAGGCAGAGAACGTCGAGCTTAGAATCACCTATCATGTTATTGACAGGTCACCCGAGCGCTATCTACACTATGAAGTTCAATCCTGCTGGGACAGTCATTGCATCTGGGTCTCACGACAGAGAAATTTTCTTATGGAACATGCATGGGGATTGCAAAAACTACATGGTCTTGAAAGGGCACAAAAATGCAATTCTGGATCTTCAGTGGACAACGGATGGCTCTCAGATAATATCAGCCAGTCCTGACAAAACCCTAAGAGCCTGGGATGTTGAAACGGGCAAACAAGTAAAAAAGATGGTAGAACATTCTTCATTTGTCAATTCATGCTGTCCTTCACGGAGAGGGCCTCCTCTTGTGGTGAGCGGATCTGATGACGGAACTGCTAAGCTTTGGGACATGCGTCAAAGAGGTGCCATCCAGACATTTCCAGATAAATACCAAATCACGGCGGTTTCTTTTTCTGATGCGTCGGATAAAATTTTCACTGGGGGAATAGACAATGATGTGAAGATATGGGACATACGTAAAGGTGAAGTCACCATGACCCTTCAAGGCCACCAAGATACAATAACAGGTATGCAGTTGAGTCCTGATGGCTCCTATCTCCTTACTAATGCCATGGACTGTAAGCTCTGCATTTGGGATATGCGACCCTATGCGCCGCAAAACCGTTGCGTGAAGATAATGGAAGGTCATCAACACAACTTCGAGAAGAACCTGCTTAAGTGCGGCTGGTCGCCCGACGGAAGCAAGGTCACCGCCGGCAGCGCGGACCGCATGGTCTACATCTGGGACACGACATCCCGGCGGATCCTGTACAAGCTCCCGGGCCACACGGGATGCGTGAACGAGACCGTGTTCCATCCGACCGAGCCCATCATCGGATCTTGCGGTAGCGATAAGCAGATATACCTCGGCGAGATCTGAGGGGCCCATGTAGTTTCGGAGCAAGTCTTCCTTAATTCGCGTGTGACAGAACTTCTCTAGAGAGAGCATTTGGTAGGAACTTTTTGAGGAGTAATTTGTTTGAGTTTGTAGTAAGTACATTTTACATATCCTGGATCTCAATGTGGTCCAACATCTCTCTGCCCCTTAATTTCATTTGACTTTTCCTTAAACAAAAGAGAATTAGAGTAACCCTTTTGGGTCCATGATTGGGACTTCTTTGGTAAGCTGGCTGGGTCCAGCCTCGGGCCCTCGGAGAACAACAAAAGGTGTAGAAGAGCTTAGCAGGTACACTGAAGCTGGACGGAATTTCTGGACGAGTTGAATTTTCATCGCGAAAGGGAAAGGCGCGTTTGTGGACCCAAATTTTCCAAAAAAGAATAAAGCAAATAATCCTTAAATTGCATTTTCGTTACTCTTCCTACTTGCCTAGTACATAATTGTTTTATGACGAGGGAGTCCACATTAAGTAGCTAAATCTCGAGACCATTGCGTATCGTACTGATCTTGCGGATCGAGAGAGATGCGAGGTGAAATTTGGAGAAATGGATCGTACGTAAAACTTTTTATACTTGATCACTTGAAGAATTTAATTGGTGGCATTATTTTATTATTAGGAATTGTGCTTATGGAATTAGATTCGTTAGCTTTGTCATTAGTGTCTTTTGAATTGGTATGCAATCTTATGCTAGGAATCGAGAAAGGACAGGACTCATGGGAGTTTAAATTGATGATTCCAAATTGAATTGTCCGATGATTTCCAATTAGATTTAAAGAAACGTGGAATTCTTTCAAATTAGCACAATTCATTGATTTGGGTTGATAATCAACGGGATCTTGTTTCCAACTCGAGTTGGATTTCGACTCTTAAGTAAACTATTCAAGCTATGTGCATATCGGGTCGAAGACAAAATTATGCAAGATAATTTTGAGATTAGGACGTAATTCACGGCCCTAAAATCCTCGAGATGTCATTCCTATTATGATCGGAATTTTTAATTTAATCAATGACAAAAGCTAACTCATATACCAAAATCGGAACGAACAAATAATATCGATAAATAATAAGCGAGAAATCGCCAATTTTTAGAGCTTTTATTGAAATGAGGAAAGAATCTCAATTGTCAGTACGAGATTCCAATTCCATCGAATTTATAAAAAGAAAAACAAAAAAGAGAATAACAAAATGTTTAGTTTTAATTAGGTACACAGCATTTTTTTTTTGGGCAAAAAATTGGGAAAAGAAGATCGGTCAACGACATTATTGACGTCATCGTCGTCAAGATCGTTAAAACATGGAGAGAAAAAAGTACATTCACTGCGTGCCCCCTCCACTGAAGAAGGCGGCCAAAATCCTCTCCGTGTGAACACCTCCATCGGCGAAAATGGCAGCTCCTTCGTCTCTGGCGATCAATTCCTTGACCACTCCTCCTTCCTCTTCGCCTGCGGTGTGCTCTTCCAGGTGCGAGCTCCCCGTCTCCCAATCCGGAACCTTGAAGCTGCGCCGGAGCGGGCTCCCCGCTTCCCGGAGGCTGAAGAGGTCGGTCGGCAACTTCTCGACTTCTTCTTCCTCGGGATTCGCTGTGGCGTGTAAGGCGGTTTCGGTGAAGCCACAGACGGAGATTGAGGGCCTGAACATTGCCGAGGATGTTACTCAGGTACCCACAAGTCGACAGCGCGGTCACCCGCAACTTCTTTTTGTTTTTGTTTTTAGTTTTTGTGGAATGAGATGGTGGAGTCGTGTCGTTTCGATCGCCCGATGCGCGTTGTTTGGAGATTTGCTCTGCGATTCCAGCTTGTCGTTCTCGGCGGAAGTGCGTTGGGAGGGAGGGTGAGTGTTGAGTGATACGGCGTGGCTGTGGAGAACTGTGAGGTCAAGTATCACGCGATGTTGGATTTTCGGAGAGTCTCCGTTTTACCGTAGTGATGAAGTGGAGGAAAATTGCTGAGGCTTTATGTTTTGCAAGTAATCCGGTAGATTGCAGTGTTGGGCATTAGACTGCTTAGGATCGTATTGTGGAGTTCTTCTGTATCTGTTGAATTAGGAGAGGTGGAAGTAATTGCAAATGAATGTTGTGAGATGGAGTAATTTATCGTTGTTCTGGGAAGATTCTGCTCAGCGCTTTCCTCACTGCACAGATGTGTGTCTCCTTTAAAGTGTATTACGCGTAAATTTGCGCTTGATCAATCGGTAGCGGGCTGGAGATTATTACACTCTTTCTTTCTTGGTTGCTACACTCAAATTGGGAGGATAGTGGAAATCATCCGTTGTTTGTTAGAATTGGCATGGTACATGAATTTTTCCGTGCATTTTAATCTAAGCCTAATGGATATTGGAAGGAAGTGGAGCTCTTGGGGGAGTTTTTTGTTCTTTTCTGTATTTTATATCTTTGCTGTCTGCTTCAATGATAATTTTTTTTTATCTTTTTCATAATTTCAAGTTCTTTATCTTTCTCTGTTTGGTTAAGACTTTAGAAGATTCTACTCTTACTCCATCTCTATCGCTCGTGTTTGTACGATAAATAAATTCGTCTTTTCAAATGACTTTGCTTGACTGGTTGGCTCGTGGCGCAGCTCATTGGCAGAACACCAATGGTTTACTTGAATAATATGGTTAAGGGATGTGTTGCCAATATAGCTGCCAAGCTCGAGATCATGGAACCCTGTTGCAGTGTTAAGGACAGGTACGGGATCTGAACTTGCTTCTCTAGCGTGTTTGTTTAAAAAAGCCTTCAAGAACAGGGTGATTCCAATATAGAGAATCTATTACCGATATTTTCTGTGTATTTGCCACTCCATATGGCACAATAGGAAGAGGCATTATTTGTTAACTTTCTTGTTTTTACTGTTCTACCTTATTGCGCTGGACCATCTAACGCCCATATAATTTACACCCAAATGTGTTTTCTGTATTTGACATGTATCTTTTCTATGTGGAAAAACTTCAGCAATTGACTGCTAAAATCATTGGATTTCTGGTGTCTGTTTTCAGGATTGGTTACAGTATGATTGCTGATGCTGAGCGAAAAGGGCTCATTACACCTGGAAAGGTAACGGATGGCATATGCAACTTAGTCATGTGCCCACTTGTTAGAGAAGCAATATTGATGTTTATCATTCACTTAGGAATATTATTTTCAAAAGGAAGCTTGGCCTTGATTGATGAACTAACTGACTTTGCTTTCAAGCATTTTTTTTGGCATATATTTCCCTGTTACGGAAAGGTCCGGATTCAGTTTTAGCTATTTGCTTGAAACTCCTGCTATCAAATAGTTTAAAAGCTTGGTGATGGCCTGCTTTGCAGTGATGGTGTCTTTCTATGAAAGTCCACTCCATACTTGCCATATTTGTAACTCACCTTTTTTTTTCAAAGACAATCTAGCAGCTGGTCTGATGTTTTAGATAGGGTCATCACACATTTTATTTTCTCCCGTAGGAATACATTTGGTCTGTCGTGTTGCCAAGATAGGAACGAACCATAAATTTGCTATTTTGTTGTGCTAAATATTCCCTATTTATCTTGTCAAACACTTTGTGTTCCTCTTTTGCTCAGAGTATTCTAGTAGAACCAACCAGTGGGAACACAGGCATTGGTCTGGCATTTATAGCTGCTTCAAAAGGATATAAACTGATTTTGACAATGCCTGCATCAATGAGTATGGAACGAAGGGTTCTGTTGAAAGCATTTGGAGCTGAACTTGTTTTAACTGATGCGGCTAAGGGAATGAAAGGTGCTGTTCAAAAAGCTGAAGAGATATTGAATAGCACGCCCGGTGCCTACATGCTTCAACAGTTTGACAACCCTGCAAATCCAAAGGTATGTTTGGCTTGCTGCTTTTTCTTGTTAGACCTCAATTTATGTTTGTCTTATCTTTCTAAATAAATAGGCCTCATCATGGGCCTGGGTGCCCACCAAGCCCTCTAATTTTGAAGCACAATTTGGGCAAGCAGTTTCCCTCCTAAGCTGGGGCAAGCCCATTCACGTCCATTAAGGCCCAATAATTTTCTGAAGTAAAATTGTTTTTTCTCATTATGGGTAAGCCTGGGTGAGGATTTTTCTTTTACCCAACCCACGCCCACCTATGCGCCCTTTTATCAAATCCTAAATCTAGGTGGGAATATTTTCGATAAAAAATAGGGAAGTTTTAATGAAAAATTCACCTGGTATGCAAACTAAATTCGACCAAACAACTCAACCATAACTCAGTAAATAAGTCTAATCATGACTGTGAGAGCAATCTCCCTCCCTGTTCCGTTTCAAGGAACTTCTCATTTGCGTCAGATTCGCGTCTAATCCAGGCAACTTCTCTCTAGATCAACAGAGAATTTCTTGTCAAAAACTGAAGCTCAAAGTGCTGTGACCAACAAGGAACTTTAGTTGGATGTTTTGAGCAATTGATCTAGGCATCAGAAAAATTGCAGTGTCCCTGATGTGATGCCTCCAATGTGAAAATTTAAGGGGGACAGAAATCAGTGCCCATGAGAATCAGCAAGGCGCAAATTGAGAGTTTCATTCATTTTGGTGGTTTGGCCATGGTGAATTGGTTGATGATGAGTGCATGTCGTAGTGGTGACTAGTGTTCGAAATATTGTGGTCCAGTTTCCATCTTTGGGAGGAAGTGTAATGACTGAGAGAGATTACCTTTTGCTGATCGTAAAATGTCGTTGCATTGAAGTGTAGGAACTAATTGGAATGTATATATATTTTTTTTTTTTGCTTCTATTCTCAATATAATCCCCTGTTTGCTAAGCATTTTATTCTATGAAGGTAATTGCCAAATAAGTGAATTTTTCTGCACCTTTTTAACTGAGCATGTATTCTGTTGGCTTTTTCCTGAAACGAATAGAGGAGCATCTAGCTCATTATATTTCTGTTAGTGTCATGTGGTTGAGAATGCATAAATTTATTTTTTCTGCTATTCTGGTTGTGGGAGCGATTTCCTGCAGATACACTATGAGACAACTGGTCCCGAGATCTGGGAAGACACAAGAGGCAAGGTGGACATTTTTATTGCTGGTATTGGTACAGGAGGAACCATAACCGGGGTTGGACGGTTCCTTAAACAAAAAAATCCCAAAATAAAGGTGATAATTTTTAAGCAGAGCACTTACCCTACCTAACGCCATGTGTAAATTACTTTTCATTTCCTTATCCATAACCATTAGCATGCTATCGTGTAAATTCGACATACAATTTACATTAACTTACATGAGAAAGCTGTGGATTTCAGACGATTTTTCTCATTGATTTTCTTTACTGCTCTGCATTTGGCTCTGTTTGTGGCAGGTAATAGGAGTGGAACCTTTAGAAAGCAACATTCTATCTGGTGGCAAGCCTGGTAAAAATTCTTCAGCAAATAGAGATAATTGGACCACTTTAATGAAACTTATCGTCAACGTTCTAAGACTACTATATTTTTTCTTTTACGCAGGTCCTCACAAAATTCAGGGGATTGGAGCTGGTTTTGTGCCAAAAAATCTGGATCAAGAATTGGTTGATGAAGTCATTGAGGTGCGAGCCTTACCAGTTTTGTTATGCCTCTGGACAGGATCCATTATTTGCATGTGCATGTTTGCATAAGAGGTTATGTGGTCAACATAAACCTTTGATGGAGTTGTAGCTATTTGGTGACCATGATTATGGACCGTTTTCTTGATCCTTACGCCCTGCTTAACAGTGTTTCTGCATTTATTCAATTCAGATGACATGTTAATTAAGTCTCTCGTTAAAACTTGTGAGTTCGTAACTTTAACCACATCAATCTCACAAACTGACAGTCTAATTAGGATTGATAGCTCCCCTCGCAAACTGCTATTACGTCCTTTGGATTTCTGAAATTGAGGATACAAATATAAACCTAGTTGTATTGGCTTATTCTAGAGAAGAATATTTTACTTTCTTACATGGACTTGTGATTGTAGATATAGCTTGCACACGTAGTGCTTACTTTATTTTACTAATTGTTTTTAAGGCAGCATTTTTCTTTGTATTTTCAAAAAAGAACTCACATTCCCATTTAACATTGTGAGTGGCTCCAAAGCTATCTTCCAAGTGTAGTCTGGCCTGAATAAGCAAACTGGCGGAGCCTGCACCTTTTTATGTCATTTTCTCGACAAGTGGATTTATTTTCCGCATTTCTAGGCTATGATCTAATTTACTACCATGATGTAGTGGTGAAGCCGGATCCATTTAGATTAACATGTATACATTTGGATTTTGTTGCAGTAGTGGGATAAAAAGTGTATGATGTAAAAGTTAATTCTGACTTTTTCTGGGCAGATATCCAGTGATGAAGCTGTTGAGACTGCAAAGCAAGTAGCTCTTCAGGAAGGCTTATTGGTCAGTGCTCTGTGATTTTTTATTGTCTGAATTAGATGTATGCACTAGTAAAGTGTCATTTGTTATAAGCGAACATTTCTGGCTAGTGCAGTCTAAAGTTATCTGCTGTATGTTAACGGTGAACTTGACTTCTGCATATGGAATTCAATGGACACACTTAGCACAGAAAGTTCATAATGACATGCAGCCACAGTTGATACGTTAGTTTAAGTTCTGGAGACTGAACAATGGGATTGACAATGCCGTTACTATGGTTTATGAATATTTGGGTATAGTTTGGTTGTAATGTCATCTTTCAAATTCATGTACCTTTCATGTTTCAGCGTGTATTTTGATGATTTGAACATCTTCTTCTCCTATTGATGACTTTTAGCATTTGGATGCTTTGTGTCCTATTTTCATTTAGCATTGGAAAAATAAATTGATGGTTAGGTTAGGTTCGAAGCTTTACATCCTATGCTTTTACACATCTTTCCCTTTAAACGTTTGAGTTGCATCTCTCCAATTGGAGCTAATTATTTCAGGTGCTCTAAAGCCTGTGTGTAATTTATCATTTTTTACTCTGATATGTAACCAGGTTGGCATTTCTTCTGGGGCTGCCGCTGCCGCTGCAATGATGGTTGCAAAGAGACCAGAAAATGCCGGCAAACTCATTGCAGTACGTCTCTTTTGAATGAGACTTGCTTCTCGACATTGGTTATGGATTTAACATGTTGAAGAATTCTGTCATTATGGAGATGGTTGTCGTCAGAATGGATTTAGCAACTGTAACTAACGAAAGCTTAATGAGTAGTTATGAAATGTTCTTTGGTAGATGTTTATCTGAATCACAGTTCATAGGTGATCAAGACTCTAACCATCTTTTGTTTTTAGGTAGTTAAGTTGGATTAGCTGTTGCCCGTCCTTTGAAAGTGATTAACGTTCTGACGTGTTAACTAGTTATGGCCATCACTTATGGACATTAAGCATCCTCAATTTCTTTCTTTTAACCCTTTTTTTTTTTTGGTCGATTGCTTTTAACCCTTTGCAATGTGTCTTTTCCTCCCTTGCAGAGGGACAGCTAAAGAAGACCTCATGTTGAGAAAATCTTGGTTTTGCTCAATACTCTTTAACAATTTCAATTTTTCCTCCAAAGCTTGCCATTGTTGATTGAAAATCTATGCAAAACCTCCTTTTTGAATGCCATAACAGGCAGGACTCAAGCCAGTACCTTGTCTCTACTTGGAGCATTCATTCTGGTTTCTTAGGCTTATATTAAAGCTGATTGGTGTTTACTTTAGCATTGGAGCTCCCTGCTGGGTTTTACACCGGAAATGTAACAAGATAGGGAGCTATGAAAGCGTGCTAAATATACAATATTACTTTCTCTTAATTTGTTCACCTCACTGTTTATGCTTTTCATACCTATTACTTAATGCGTTCGTATATGTCAACATTTGCAGGTTGTGTTCCCCAGCTTCGGTGAACGATACCTCTCCTCTGTTCTTTTCCAGTCAATCCGAGAAGAGTGCGAGAAGATGCAGCCTGAACCATGAAAATTCCGTGAATGATTTATGGAGATTAGAGAGCAGCATTGCCTGCTGATATACTCTAGTGTATACATATACATCTTGCCTTTCACCATCCTTCTCTCGTTACTCGTTCTACCATTTGGATTCTATGTGGTCTGCTCTCTTGTATTTGCGATTGACCGCGACAATCTTGTACTTTTGTAATTGAGGGCTTTAAGGCCAAAAGCTTGTTTGCTTTTGCCGGCCGGCAGAACTTTTTCACTCAATTACAGCCCCAAGCTAGCCGAGCTTCCGTTTCTTTCTTGAAAGCTGTCATCTGACCACTGTCTATCCAATTTCTCTGTCGAAATGCTGCCTATTTGGCAACTGATGTGGCGCCGAAATGTCCTTTTCCCTTACATGAATTTGGGTCCATCCCCCAACCGCCAATGACGGTTGGCCCAAGTGCCTGAGGTACCGGACATGCCCCGGACATGCCCGTCAAATGTCAATGTAGATCAACCAATTCAGAGAGAGAATATTCAGATCGATAACCAAAACATATTGATTCTAAATATCTAGCTACCTTGTTTTATCGAGTAAAATTTTGTCACTTTTTACATTTGACATGAAAAAAGAAATTGTACGTTTAAATGTTAGACTAGATGATATGGAGACAAAGTATACCACACGATGTAATTGAATTAAGGGATAAGTGCACTAGAAATTCTAAAACTCATCATAAAAGTTCAATTGAGTTTTAAAACTTTCAAAAAGTGCAATCGTGTCATAAAACTTATTACGAAAGTATAATTGTATCCTCAAAATTTTCAAAAAGCACAATCAAGTCCTAAAACTTGTCAATTATGTGCAATTCAGTTCTACAACTTATTAAAATTTTTAGTTTGTCAAGTTGAACAGCGATAATGAACCCAGAAAATGCATTTTCGAAGATGGTAAGAATCTCTTGCAATCCGTCACTAAAGACACCACAAAGGCACACACGGGATAGGGATAGGGATATTGGGCCCGCTCCAAAGTCTATGGATTCACCTGCAAACTCCCAAGAAGAAAAAAAAAGAAAAAAAACTTTAACTCCGAGTCTCGAGGGCAAATCAATCATTTCAATAGGAAATTAGGGTTTATCGCCTCCCCCGCCCGCCTATATATACCACCGCTCGCTTCCCCTTAGTCGTCATCACCTCAGGGAATAGCTCTTCGCAGGCGCAGCGCTTGCCTCAGGCTCGTTCTTCTCCATCGTCTCTCTCTCTGTTATGGTGTTTCGGCGAATCTATCGTGTCTGTTCGATCGTCTTCTTTAAGCTTTACCTTTTCAACTCTTCTTTAGTTTTCTTTTCTTTCGATCCCTCAAATATGTGAAATTCTGCGATGGGAGAGAAAGCCAATTTGCAGAGCAAGGGCGTCGATTTTACGAAACGATGGCGCGAATTGCATTGAAGGTTGGCGATATCATAAATCCGCGATTCTCCGTGCCTATCAAATCTCTTTTCGGTTTTGATGATGGCCTCGAACAAGTCGCTACATTTTTTCCTCCCCTCTTCGTTTTCTCTCTCCATTTCTTTGCTTTTTTTGTTTTCTCATCTTGTTTGGTCAATCGGAACCGGTTCAGAAGCCTATTTTTTGGGTTAAATTTCAAAGCTTGTAAACGTTTTTTGTGTTGAAAAGTTCTGACGATGAAATTTGGAATGTGAAATAGTGGAATTAAATGTGAAGTGCGAGAAGGAATCACTTGGAAATCTTTGGACAAAAAAACTAGATTTGACGTGGGAACATAGCAAAAATCATGCTTTATCTTAGGTTGGTTGGAAGGATGCCAGTTCCTTTTCACTTCCCGACCAACCTATTCAAATTTCACATATTTCTGTAGCAACTTTAGGGAAAGATCGAGAGAGATGTAGAAGGAATATTGAAAAAGTTCTAATTTATCTTCGAATCGACCATCTGCGTTGGTTGAGTTTTTCCACTGGCCATCATAGTTTTTTTGGTGAATATGGTCGGATTAGATGTTGGAAGAAGAAAGCGCGAAACTATAGCGGGCTTGAAAGACGATCAAGAGTCTGTGTGAAGGATGGGGAAAACTTTGAGCAGTTCCATGTTCGATCCGAATTTCATCCCTTGAACCTTACATAGCCTTCACCAGAGTTCAATCAAAAGACGTATCTTGAACTTGGAAGAAGATTTTGGGTAAATTCATCAGCCGATGCGATTAAGGGCGGCGATTAACTAGAACCTCATATTATAAATTCATCATGATTGAAGTGGTCTAGATCAAAGCATCATAAAGCAAAGATGTATGAGATAATATTGATGCTATTTTACTTCGAAGGGTTGTTTCGGCTTGTGAAACTCATGAAGACTAAGACCCAACACCCCCTCTTATGACAAACCCCTTAAGAAAGGGAGAATTGGGATTACGGGTTGGATGTTGTTGGATGTCTAATTTCATTACTGAGAAAGAGGATATGGGAAAGAGGATCGAAACATGCCACTAAAGGACCATGAAGGACCCTACTGAGACAAAAATACTATCAAGAACAAAGATACATGCCACTGAAGGATGACAGATCTTGTTTTACCCTGACATCTCCCATCACAGCTCGATAGTGTTGGTAGAGTTCACAATATACCAAAGGCAAATCTCTGACATGTAGCAGTAGCCGGGGCTCGTTGCAAGATTAACCCCCGGTATCTTCAGCTTACCGGCAAAAAAATTTTCACATCACAAGTACAAAAATCTCGGAAGTTCCCGTTATTAAATTTTATCATATGATCAAAATCGGCACAGATTGATCTGTTACGCACACGACTAAATGGAATTTCCTGAAGAAAAGAGAACATAACACAACATGATATCGAAAACTACAGCTGCCGGCACAGCTAAATTATCTCTCTTACCTACGAGAGAAATATGACCGTTTCTACATCTAGCACGGTGCTCCCAGACTTCTCCCAAAATGGCTTGCGGTGATTGTGACGACGCATGACACTCCAACAGGTTCTGTTTATAATTCTATAATGACGAGATCGGAAGAGAGCGAAACTGGAACTTGTGGCGGTCACATGCCCACTCTAGAGCTTCAGTTTTCTATCAAAAATCCAGCTGAACGGAACGATCGAACCTTCCTTTGCCCTTCCCTGAGCTCTCTCTTCCAGTCTTCTAATTCTTGGAGGCAGAGTGCAGACATATTCTTGGGCTTTCCGTCCCTCCGCAGAAAGCCCAGTTAGCTCCTCCACCTTCCATCTGCCCACCAAGAACTCCAAAATATCGGCATAATCTTTTGCCGTATAAACTCCAAGCCGTTGTGCAACAGCCGAAAAGTGCTCAAAAAGATTGTCGTCACGACCATCGAACATCAAATGGGCCGGCATAGAAATCTTCTTCCTCATCATGTCGGCAAAAGCGGAGACGGTTCCATTTGGATCGATGTCAAACAGCTTTTCCACTATCTTGGTGTAGGCAGTCTCATGGCGCTTCTCATCAGAGGCAATCGTTCCACATATTTGAGCCAATTTCACGTCCCCATGCTCCTTGGCAAGCCTCGCAGTGTTCCCATGAGAAATAAACGTTGCCCTTTCTTGGAACGAAGTATAGATAAAGCCAAGATAAGGATTGTTCTCTGTTCTAGGATCCTATAATTCATGGTAAAAAGATATTGTTATAAAATTTTCAGGTGAAATTACAAGTATATATGAAGAAAGTACTAGAAACAGTAACTCCTACTAATAAAGAGTCGGAATTGAATCCACAGAAACCCACAGCAGTGCATGGCTGAAGTGTGCAGCACGGGCATGGTCTAACGGGGAAGGACAGATATGGGGCGGTCTATGCCATTAAAGAATAAAAGGGACTGCCCTTGGATTTGGGAGACTGAAAGTGTTTTGTGTACAAACCTAAAACACTTGAAAGGAAACGGTCCGACACGTCTAGTAATAATCAATAACCGTGTCATACCAGCCTAAATGCTAGGATCCCGTGACTAGAGACATCTAATGCACATCGACACAATCTAGCAATACTCACATGATGGTATTTCATCTAGCACTGTATTGTGGAACATTTTCTAACCAGTTACAGATGCATTTAGCATAGTGCCTTTCCACTGCACATCAGACTCTGAATCTAATGAACATGAATGCTTGATTAGGGGCGTTGGTACTAAGCACAGGCAAGCAGTTGCAAATAATTTCGGAATTCTCAACTTAACAAAATCATTATCAAGATGAGTCTCGAATTATGTAATTAGGATCTCACCATTCCTGACCCGATCAAATACTGGATTGTCTTCTCGATTTGCCTCATGTCTACTCGTCCGGATAGGTAAAGGTACTTGTTAAGGAGATCTCCGTGTCTGTTTTCCTCGGCAGTCCATGCCCTTGTCCAAATCGCCCAAGGCGTAAGGCTTGCACCTGTTTCATCTCTAACCCCATCCAAAGTATTAAGCATTGTCTGGTAAGTAGGAAGGGCTTCTTCGGTGACCATATCTCCAACCAAAACCACAAAATAATCGTCAGGAATTTCCTTTGCCCTCTCCCTCAGTTCCCTTACTTGTTCTTCAAATCCATCAGAGGCGGGATCTGGTAGAAAATCCTGTGCCTGCCAACACTTCTCAACTGGTTTCAGGTGAACCAAGATGTTTTTGTCAGCCCAATCCTCCATTGACTTAAATATTTCAATCTTTTGGGGTGGCAGGGAATGTGTTACTTGAACATGCACTTCCCTAGGAGGCATAAATGGCTTCTTGCTATTTTCCACCTCCCTACCACAAAAAACAACATGCATTCTGTTTTAAATAATCCAAATCAAATCAATGTATAATCTCATGATAACCAGACAAGGAAAGCATTCATTTATTGTAGGCTCTAGCATGTTAGCGTCACGCATAACATACGGTGTGAAGTTCTTGGTTTACTACAAGTCAGTTTTTGCTACAGCTGCATCATTTTTGGAGATGAGACCGATGGAGGAAGTTTCTCTCTGCTGATGATATTGCATGTTGTGTTGTATATGTCATATTAGTTCAATCAGTACTCAAAGGGGCTTGAAAGGGAAACTCAAACTGAGCAGCAAAGAGCTTTATGTTTCTTGGGTTTAAATATGATGGACTGAATTGGCAATAGAAATTTTACTTGCTTATTGAAATAGTTCTTGGTTTGTTGGTATTCAATAAGTAAGAGTACAGAGACAAAAAGAAGCTCAGCCTATTTGGTGAATCATGTTACAGTAGCTATCATACCGACCAAACCAAGCAAAAGGAAAAGAAAAGCATATTAATCAAGCAACAGAGTTCATCTAGGGTATAGAGTGCATACTGCCACAAAAAGAAAAGGTTGAATGGAAAACACAACCAGATTTTCATTGCGACATAACACTTCCTCCAAGCGCAAGCCAAGAGAGTAAGGTCAAAGATGCACGATCTTGGATACGATAGATGAATAAGAAACATAAATCCAAGGACCAACATTTTGTGTGACAAAGTGACGTTCCATAAAATAATATACTTTGAGAGGAAGAACTCCAGATGGACCTCATGAAGGTCGATACAAAAATTTCAAAAGCCCTCAGTAAACAATAGTAAATTTACATGTAATGTTTTTGTGAACAGTTCAAGCGATCAATATCCAACAACGAGCCCATCTGTCAACTTAGGTGGGCTCCTGCTATGCGGCATCAAGCAAAATGTTCGTGCATCAGTAAAATGTCAATGAGAACAAACAAGAAATAAGAACAAAGCCTCACTATCTAGCTGATAGTCACTTTAAGGCAACCATAACTCAAAGCGTTCAATTTGTTTCAGCATACGTCCTATTGGATATTGAAGGAAAAAAGACCTCAACATGACTAGGATCTGAAGGTGACTAGAAGTCAAATGTACACCAGCTAAAAAAAACACGAAAAGGACTTAATAAGAAGAGAACCAATCTAGAAAAGTACGAGCTACTTTCACCAACTGGAACAGTATGCTTTAGAAAAGACTAGATTACTTTGTGATACAAGTTTGGCCAAAGAAAAAATAGAAAAAAGAACGTCACATTGACAAGAACGGCAGCAACTTGTATAGACTTTCACGTGATGCGGACCAAGTAAAGGGACAATGAATATAACACAAGCCTCATTGTCCATTGAACAAGTCCAAACAGCTGGATTACTTGTCTTGGCATGGGAACAAAAATTTTGTCGGTAGGTTCTAAACTCTGAAGGAGTCATTGGCAAAATCATTAGCACAAAGAAACAACAGATGGAAGTCCATGCACCCATTCTGCAAATCAAACGATCTTTGATAAAAACACCAGAAAATAATACTAATGAGTCATCCTTCATGCAAAAGAAAATCTAGACCAGTGTCATCTAACAGTATCTTTTTGAGCGATATGAAACAGGAAGCATCAAACAAAATAGATGAAATATCGTAAGCTTGTGATAAATATCCCACCTACCCCCACCAAAGACCAACTGGATACGACAAACCAGGCATGCATCTTTATTCACGATTCATACATAGTAAAGACGGTTTCTTTCGTCAAAGCTGAGTCATCCCCGACCACAAATTTGAGAGAAAGAAAACATCTGAAAAAAGATAAATTCTTTCTGCGTCGATTCAAATGATTCTACCTTGGCCGAGGATATTGACGAGAAAAGCAAAATCGGGCTAACACGCTGCACTAATTTCATCTCTCTCTCTCTCTGATCTTTCCTTTTGTCCGGTTGAGAAGCAGAACAGCCAACGCTATTAAGATGATACGTTTGCGTGGTGCCAAAATTAAATGAGGGGGACTTGAATTGCATTGCGAAGCTATTGACACCACGCAATTCCCCTTACAAAATCATGCAACATTTCGATCAGACGAGGGAAGGACGTCCAGAACATCATCAACCCATTCGAGACTCCAAACGCCTCATCAAATTCAGACAAGACATCGACACTCGCAATTCAACATCGAATACGAAAATCCACACGCGCGCGCGCGCGCGCTGATTTGCTGAGCTCGGACGCGGAAATGAAAGTGCCGGCGAGAAAAGCCATTCCGATTGCCAAGAAAACAGGGGAGGTCACACCTCGGAGAAGCGCAAAGACGTCATTCTCGCAAACCAAATGGAAACGGGCGGATCCCGAGGCGGAACGGGGCTCGAGAACGAAGGACGGACCTGGAATCGGAGCGGAGAGTGGAGGCCATGAAGAACCTGGGAGATCTGAGGCCGACGTTGGCCACCGGAGGCATTGCGAACGACGCCAGCTTCCGCGACGGCGACGCCGCGGCCGCCGCGACGTGAGGATTCAGCTTCAGAGCCATTGCCTGTATCGCCGGTCCCCCCTCGCTTCCGATCCTCCTCCTTCCTCCTCCCTCCTTCCTCCGCCGCCTAGCTCGTCGTCTTCCCTCTCGGGCGGCCCTTCGCAGTCGTCCCTCCTCGCGCTTCGGCTTCGGTTTCTCCGACGGAGAGAGAGAGATGGAGAGAGATGGAGAGGGAGACAGACAGGCAGTGGCGCACTCCTTTAATGTTGGTCGCACAACGTTTGGCGGTGGCGACAAAAGCAGATGGGGGAGGGAAAATTGCCCTTTTCCGTGGCGTGGCGCCGATATTACGAGGTTGCCACCGTGATCTTGATTATGGCGGTTTTAGTGCCCTAATCTCGCGTTGCATGTGTCGGTTTTGAGCCATCGGCGTGCGATAAACAAAGTATCACGCCAACATATAAATAATCGATCGATACAATGATGACGGCGATACCGAGGATACAAGGTCGTGCGGCTGCAAAGGATATTTGCTTCGGTCACGGGAAAGATGATACCATCAGTCACTGAACTTTTGGGCCAACGTGCAATTTCATCCCACGGCTTTTAATTTATTTAATGTCGTCCTTAGACTTTTTAATTTGTTCCGTGTGATCATTAAATTTTTAGTACATATTCAATTCAGTACCCGAACTATATGAAAATGTTGAATGCTGTCGCTGAATTTGAATTAATGGAAAGATAACATTAGATATTTTCATATGATTCAGGGACTAGATTGAATGGACCATATTAAATAAATTAAAAAGTTCAAGAACCATATTGAACAAATCAAAAGTTGAGAGACGACATCACACATTGGACCAAAATGCATGAACTACTTATGTAACTATCCCTTTATATATAGGTAAAAGGGCAGTGATCGGCGACCGATGCAACTGCCCCTCGGAACATTATCATGGAATTTTTACATGTTCCGTTTAAGTCATAACTACCCAGGTCCGCCCATGAGTGTACGAGTCTCTCATCGTAGCTCTATTAGTGTCTCGGGTAGTTAGGAAATCTCTCCACATGAAATAGGAAATTGCCCCGAGGCTTGTCTAGAGATCCCGCTCATGACGAGCCATGAATAAAGAGGCTCGGCAGTGGAATCTTGTGTTTAGAAACGACGTCGCCACAAGATAATCCGAATGAAATGGCAAATTTTAAAAAGTGGGTTTGGTGAGAAATATTTTGGACAACTGTTAAATTATGTCTTCGTTTTTTTAATCATGTTAATTTCGACTAAATAATAATATAAGATATTCGGGAGCTTGGGTGTCATATCATATGACTCATATGTCAATCGATACTTTGGCGTGATCTCGAAGGCATTAAATTGCGAGAAAAAGTGGAGTGGTCCTTTTGAGAGAGAAAATGTTGTCCTCGAGATCCCCTCCTAAAAGGGTAGCATAGAAAAGGCGCTCGTACGCCGTTGCTGTTTGGATAGGTGGACAAGTACACGCCTAAACTCATTGCCAAACAAGGGGGGGGGGGTGGAGTTTCCCCCTACTTGGCACCCTCCCTTCCTTGCATGCATGCCACTCAATCTCTCCCCCGCTTTCTCCTCCCTCCCTCTTCTCGGGGCCGCCGATCACATGTCAAGAAACGGTGGAGACCCGCTCCGATGTCTAGTCCCACCATAAATCGCGACCTTTTTCAATGAATTTTTTTTAGAAGTGAGCCATTCCGGATTCCATACAGGTTCCACCGGGTATCTACACCCTATCCATGGGAACATGTTCCTCATTTTTTGAAACTTGAAACCTATCCTGTCACAAGTTCTATGGTCGGTTCCAAGGTCTATCCAGATTCTATCTGTATTATTAATTGAACAATTACAGTGAATCATCATATTTAAAGATCACCACTTGCTGCTACGATCCACTGATTACAACTTATATTTAGAAACATGAAGAATATGAAACATTAACAAGTCAAAAAATGAAAGCTCAAATTAGTGGTTTTAGATTATACACTCATCTTCTAACGCCATGGAACACAAAAGGATCACGCGAAGATATAGACAAAAAAAAAATACAAAAAACTTGTTTAAGGTTTCAGGTTTCAAACCTAGAACTTGGAACTTACCCATTGAAACAGGTGAAACCTAGAACTTACCCTGCATACCTTGGAATCTGTAACCTACAAGTTCCTATTTTAGATTCTACCATGAAATTATGCTTACCTCTAATTTTTTTTACTATAATTGGCTCTGTCAGTCTCTATTACTGAGATATATTTTTATCATACAATAGTATAAATTAAACTGTGGAGAATTGGTGATTGAAAGGTAACAATAAGGCGATTCCTTCTATTAAAAATGCGGGAATAAGTGCATTGGAAGTACTAAAACTTGTCATAAAAGTGCAATTAAGTCCCAAAACTTTCAAAAAGTGCAATTAAGTCCTAAAACTGGCCACAAAGTGCAATTGAGTCTTAAAACTTTAAAAAAGTGCAATCAAGTCTTAAAACTTGTTAAGTTAGTCCAATTAAGTTCTTCTTTTGATTACACTTTTTAAAATTTTTAGGACTCAATTGCACTTTCACAACAAGTTTTATGATTCAATTGCACTTTTTGAAAGTTTTAGGACTTGATTGCACTTTCATGACAAATTTTAGGACTTGATTGCATTTTTTGAAAATTTTAGAACTCAATTGTACTTTCGTGATAAGTTTTAGGACTTCTAACACCCTTATCCCTAAAAATGCTTGCCATATGAAAATTCAGATCTTTGTCATTGTATAATTATTTCATAAATAGTTTCAAAAATTAAGAAAATGAAAAAAAAATCAAATAGTTTTCAGGTGCTAAATGCTAGCAGAAAGATGGGCTAGACCTTAGTTATGATGATTGTTGGGTCAGGCTCAACTAACACATGGCCCAGCTTAGTCTCCAATTCCTTCAAAGCTGTCATGGCTTGGCTGAATTTTGTGAAAAAATCACATCACTTGCCATCATTCTCGTTATTGAAGGTTTTTGGCTACTTAGGCATGGAATGCATTCCGGAATAAAAATTCTGTTCCGGAATGCATTCCGGAACAGAATAGCGTTTGTTAAAAAATTTCCGGAATGCATTCTGGAGCGATTTTTGCATTCTAAAATAAAAATGCGTTTGTTAAAAATACTTGATTCCGTAATCGTTTTGATTCCGAATGCATTTTGATTCCTGAATGAGTTTTTGACAAGAAAAGAGAAGCTACTTTTGTAGCTTCTTGATTCGAAATGCATTCTCCCTATTTTCTCACAAATTTTTTTTTCGAAAATGCATAAAAATTAAAAAATTCTAGAAAAATTCATAAAAATTTCCAGAAAATAAAAAAGTCGATTTCAGAAAATATGAAATTTGGTGAATTTTTTTGTAAAAATAAAAAAAAATCAAAAAATTTCAAAACTTCACAAAATGGCTTAAAATACCCGCATACTTTTCAAATAAATTTAAATTTTTTGAGTGCCCAAAAACATAAAAATAATAAAAAATAAAAATTTTCAAAACTTCACAAACTGGCTTAAAATACCTAGCCATCCACTTTGATTGAAATTTAAATTTTTGAGGTGCCCAAAAAATAAAAATAAATAAAAAATTTCAAAACTTCACGTAATGGCTTAGAATATCTTGTACACCCACCTTGAGTAAAATTTAAATTTTTTGAGGTGCCCAAAAAAATAAAAAAATAAAAATATTCAAAACTTCACAAAATGGCTTAGAATACCTATGGCCACCCACTTTGAGTGAAATTTAAATTTTTTAGGTGCCCAAAAAAATTAAAAAAATAACAAATTTCAAAACTTTACTGGAATGACTTATAATACATATGCACCACCCACTTTGAGTAAAATTTAAATTTTTTAGGTGCAAAAAAATCAACAAATCAAAAGCATTTACGTCCAAAATCAATTTCGGAGACTACCATGGCTTGGTTGAATTTTGTGAAAAAATCACATCACTTGCCATCATTCTCGTCATTGAAGGTTTTTGGCTACTTATTTAAAGATGTTTTCCAACTCCTAAAATCTATATTTGACCCAAAAAAAAAAGCTCCTAAAATCTATTGAAGAGTAATTCAATCGATCGAAGTATTTCTCATCGTTGTAAAACCTATGATGTGCTTCTTGAAAGTCAGTTTTGTATAGAGATGATAGTTGTGACTTTCGAGGCGTCGCCATTCTTGGATCCTACCGAGCAGTAGAAAAGAGCAGAATCATCTCAAAAAGCAAAAATCGATGTTGCACATGACATACAGACACTCAAACCTTAGAGTAAACTATGCATCGATGCCACGCATGTGTGTGAGTGCCACGATTAAATTTGTCAAAATGGGTTATAAATCATTCCTTAACCCATATTTGATGGGCAAAGTGGTTAAATAAGTTAGTTATATTCAGTAAATAGATCATAAATAAATTTTCAAATGATAAAACTCAAAATAATATGAGTGTTAAATGAATTCACAATTTATTGATCTAAATCTCTATGACTCTCTCTTGCCTTCACTCGATCTCATACACGCTCGCTCGCTCCGCGTTCTCACCTCAATTTGAGTACAAATTTTCCTAGATTGAGTTATATATGGAAGTGTTTTAGCCATATATATTGGGTCAAGTCGGCTGGTCGGATATGAGTTGTGTCTAATATAGATCACTAAATTTATATTACATGGAAACGGATTAAAACGGATTAAAACGGATTAAATCAAGTTGAATCGGACCATTTTTGGCTCAATCCAATCTACTCATTTGACGGGTCTATCCATGATCCAAGCTTGTTTGGGACAAGTCATGCCCCATATGCACCATATCAGTCTTGACAGGACTCTTTAAATCGTACGCAGCAGAGTTTGGTGTGTATGAAGATGATAGAAAACCGATCATTCTTGGCTGTAGTCTCATAATACACACAAGAAATAAACTGCCCAGATTAATATGCACAGTACAAGGAAACCCATTGTAAAGTAAATACAATACATAGAATAATCTCAAACCACCCCTTATCAACCTAAAGATATCAGTGTGCAACAAGCCTCTCTCAGAATCAGATACATACAACATCATGATTTCCTAATTGTCTCCTTGCTACCAATCAATGTTTTGTCACTCAGTAACACTAATACACTCAGAACGCGAAAGTGAAAGATTAAAAAGGGACACCACCGCAAAGAAAGGAAAAAAGTAAGATTATGTCGAAGAAGAATCACACGAATCTGTTAAATGGCTTCCTTCCGACCACGGAAGACGCGGTCGAATCCACGCTCATGTTCCCGACGGACTGCCGGTCATGATGATCATTACTCGAGGCATTTTGAGAGCCAATGCCCTTGTTCCAAGCAAAAGTTGATCCGATTCCTCTCGTTAAAGGGTAAGAGAGACGCCTGCTAGATTCACTGCTAGGAGTACCCGGACGCCTTTCTTTAGGATTGCTGCTAGCTCTCGCCTTTGCTCTGGCAGAGACAGTTGGAGTCATGTAGTTTGGGACCAAAAATGGCGGGCAACTAGTGAGGCTTTCGTCATCCCTCATCGGCAAACCGAAGGGAGATACAGGTTCACCAGCTCTCGGTATTGAATACTGGCTTATGCTCGGACTGCTGGCCCTTGGTGTTCTCGTCGGTGTCACCCGTCCTCGCTTCGATGACATCACCATCATTGATCTTGATGATCTTGGTGTGGAGGCGTCAAAGTTATCCGACCCAAATGTCTGAAGCTTGTGGTTGATAGAGAGAATCCTTGGACTCGGCTTTAGCTCGGAGTTTCGCCTCGGTGGTGTGAGGCGGAAACTCTTCACGGATTGGTTTTCGGCCGGATTTGACAAGGGAAGCTGCCGTTCTATCCAGTTCCACCACCAAGGAAATACGCCAGATTGGATGTCTGCCAGAGATGTTTGAGCCGTTCTAGGATTAGCTCTCGATAACTGCAGACACAAGGGTCAACAAACAGCATAGTGAATAAACCGAGATCACAAATTCTGCTAGAGAAGAAATGACCTGAACTCCAATTATTTGATTATTTATGAACCGATGCTTTCTCACAAGAATCATTAACTCTCACGCAGATCAACATGGTGATTTCTAGATAACATAATGCAATCTTGATTTGCATTTCATTGTCCAAACTCCGCAAGAGGCATAAAGCTATTTTCCGCAGAAATAAAAAGGGCTTTCAAGTTTTCACTCTGCCAGCAGCATTGGCAGTTGTCATGGGTGCCTCTATGGTAGTTTGAACTTGAAAGCTCCAGCAAACACATTTATAGCAGCACACAGAATATGCTAAATGGTTGATCTGATAAATCTGAGATCACTCTAGCACCGTAGTTTTCACTGTCATGAAAGGAGAATACAATATGTTTAGAAAGTTATAACCCAAACTAGACATTTCATTGTACGTATGCAGTCTAAAGGGGATTTCCCTTGTCCTAATCGTCGCATAATCAAGAAAATCCGATGGCGTCAAGAGGAGGATTCAGCTATTCCCATTCCTAAGAACTATGCAATGTGCAGGCCTGACAAAATAGATGTCCTTCAAGGACCTATGGTTTGCAGAGGGTAAGCTGAGACTTCTTCAGACAAAGCAGAGAAAATTGTCAAATGAGTGTACCTGATGAGAGTATGCGTAAGCCCTTGCTCTTTCTCTCTTGATGGCTGCCTCTGCCTTCCTTTGCAGCCTCGCCTCTCTTTCCTCCTTTGTGTGCGCGGTATCGTCCCAGTACTCTCTGTTACCTGCCTCAGACTGTACCAACACTCGAACTAATTAATGAAGATCCCATTTAGGAAAAGAAACCTGAAAGTCAAAGTTCATGTCGAAAGATTCTGATTATGGAGGAATGGCTTTAGTTAACATTGAGGGGTTGGAGTTGAAAATGTCATGTCAGGAGATCGGTGCCATATTCCTTAGCAAAGAACATTGCCAATGGACTTCAGAATTGGATATGGAAAAACCGGAGCTACCAAACCTAGTCTTATTCGTTCTTCTCTTTACTTAATTCGCAAGACATCTATTAAAGTCAACTGGTAACAAATCAAAACATCCACCATTCAAATTCAACCTATCCAGCATTTCCCAGTGCGAAAAGTTGATAGTGATAGCCTCGTCTAGCATTGGAAAATGGATTCTCAGAGCACAAGACCATAAAACTCTCTGATCCTGAAATGTTGAAGCCTCACGATACTTACCGCTAAGCTCCATTTGCCGCAGGTGCTTTCCACTTCCTTGTCGTTCTTGTACTGAGCTTGATTACGTGCTTGGTTTTCTAACCTCTGAATCCTCCAAGATCGAATCTGTGACTGAACTCGCACAGAGAGATGCATATACTTTGAGGCATTCGTCGTTTGTCGCCTGACATTCTGCCCTCTTATGACTCCTTGAAGTCTTACCAAGCCTCTTAGAGCTCTGAAGCTTCTTCTTGCCTTCATTAAAAGGACAAAATTACATCAAATGGCTACTTGGGTTGGCAAAAGAATGTCGAAATCAAACAAACTCTAACGCTAACACCAACTCCCGGCAAGCTAAGTGTAGAAACTAGGCCTAATTTCAGCAACAAAAACTTCAAAAAAGAAAGTGGTTGTATGAAAAATATATCAGAAGTTGTAAATATCTATCCACATGGTTTCTATAAATCGACAACGCTGCAATTCACATTGCTTCTCTTGTAACTAAGTCATGTATATAGCTGAGCTGAAGCCCTCATAAAAGAAAGCTAATAAAATTTCGACCCCAGTAGGCATGTCGATGACAACAAATAATCGAGTAAAAGGAGTTGCAACTCAGAGGCTTCTCAGCCATCTGCAGATCTTTTGGCACTTTGATCTGGGGATCTTTGGCAATTCATATTTAGTGCGGTTCCATGTTTCACTCAATAAAACAGTGTCCTAAAGCAATCTATTCTTTTATTACATCATGTTAGAGCCCCTTCTGTCTTCCCACCCCAACAAGCAAGCAAGCATACTGAACACATCCACGCAAGCAAGTGCATGCACATGTGCATAAGCACAGAGTATTTCCCTTATAAATACTTTTTAAATCGACCAACTAGAAACAATCAGATCCTCACCATATACCCTCTGAAGGCAGCTTGAATCCTAGTAGCTGAAGCATGCTGGAAAGTTATGCTCGGTTCTGGTCGGACAATGACTTCCTTCTGGTGATTAAGGCTCCTGGAGGAAGTACCTCTGGAAGAAGCAACCCTGGGAGATGTGGCTCTTGGTGAAGCAGCTCGAGGCGAAGCAAATCTTTGGGAGGCAGATCTAGGTGAAACAACTCTTGGCGAAGCAGCTCTCGGTGATGCTACCTCTGGCGAAGAGGCTCTAGGCGAAGTGGCTCTCGGAGAAACAACTCTAGGAGAAGCAACCCTTTGAGACAGATTGCTCGTCGAAGCTACTAGAGAAGGCACAATCAATGGCGTTTGCGGTTGCTCTGGAGGCGTGGGAGGCCGAAATAGAATATTGTGCTCTCTTTCAGCATCTCCCAGTATCTTCTCGATGCTGCTCGGCTCTCTGAAGAGTGGAATCTTGAATGACTTCCTCTCTCCATTCTTCAGTTGTCCTGGCCCCTTTTTCTTCTTCCCTTTCGATTCTTTTTCTCGTGTGTCCTGAAAATTTATGCCGAAACTGAAGCTGTCACTTAAAGAACACAAACTCCTCTAGAAGCTATAAGCTGCTTTAGGAGACACCATGTTCATCATTCAAGAGTTGAGCTGGAAAGCAGAAACTCAATAAACTGCACAATCATGCAAAAGGTTGCAAAGTGCATCATGTCTTTCCTTCTCTCTGTGAATTGAAAAACGAGAATTTTCGCATGCTCACGTTTTAGAACACTGAAATCAATAAGACTTACATTGGTCGGTTTCTCCTTGGAGCTGGCTACGAAAATCCTTTTGATAGCAGCAAACCAACTCCCTCTCTTCCCCATGTCAGTCACATTACTATTCTTCCCGGAGATGAGAATTAAAGTGAAAATTAGAAAAGACGTTTGCGTAGTTCTAGAATCAAATGATGTATAACATATATCCACTTCATGGGGCAAGGCAAATCATCTTCCCAGTAAAACAAGCAAACATTAACTAGTTTCTCAGAAACATCAACCAGAACAATAACAGTCTAATTTCTATCTCAGATATGTGAGGGGTTGGCTATTGTTCTTGTATTAACAGAAGAACATAGGATCAGAAAGTGCTTCCATGACAATAAAAGCATATTAAGACGAATCTTCAAGAAAAATAGAAGCCAGTCATCATATTTCACAAACATAAATTGATGAGCAGTTAACAGCAAAAGAGGTTGCAACTCACAAGGCTAACAGCGCTCGGTTTGTAGCAGTTAACAGTAAAAGAGGCTGCAATCACAAGGCTAACAGCGCTCGGGATGTGACAAGCTAAAGTCGACTTTTTGCCAGAGAGTCTTAACGGATACAGAATTAGAAGCGAAACAAAACACAGAACAGAATTTCACCCTTATTGTTCAGAAGTTTTATGCTCAAAAGGGCAAAAAAAATCAACGGGAGGAAAAATCCTAGAGGCCAAAAACTAGAGTAGAAATGATATCGGAACCGGCATCTGTTGATGAATGGTTACACAAAGGCAGTCCTTATGAGCTAGATCGGCAAAATGAAGACAAGTACACGCTGCCAAGCCAGAGTATCCGCTTAGATACTTGTGGAAGTGGTGTTAATACAATATTAAAGCAAATGAAATGTCATGAAAAGAAAAATATTTCACCAGTTTTGTACGCTTCCTCAGTCTACAGCGGTCTCTGCATACAGAAGAAGGATTTCCAAAATTACCCCCCCAAATATCAAGCAAAATACCAACCTTAATTCTCAGAGAATCCAAACATCCTCTGTTCTAGCGAGAGAGAGAGAGAGAGAGAGAGAGAGTACTGGGTTATTTATGTGCTTGATGATGAGTTGTGGAAGGAGTGAATTATTCTAGACGAATGAAAGGGACATTAATTGCTCTCTGAAAGGTATCCAAAGAACACAAGAAATTGACAAAAACCGTCTCAAAACCCAACAAAGAAAACAACAGAGCGCTGGGTCTGTCAAGAACACCAATCCCACAAATTATCTGATGTTGACCAGCTAAAAAGAAGATGCTTGTGTCCGGCTAAACCAACAATTCAAGAACATGAACGGATTTCTTGACAACTGAGCTAATTATATGCCAACCCATGAAGATATCTGGCACAATTCTGCATGTGAGACTAAAATATCTTCACACCCAAGAGCCCAAAAGCGAAAAGGAGAAAGAAGAAGCGGAGAGAGACAAATTCGCAGAGCAGCATCAGCTCGTGTTCTTGTTTCTGTTTTACCTTGCGTTGGACCTTGTTGTTGAGCTTCTCTATCTTCCAGAAACACCTCCAAAAAGCTGCTGCAACTGCAAGAACGAGGAGGAACAGGATCTCCCTCTCTCTCTCTCTCTCTCTCTCCCCCCCCTCTCTCTCTCTGTAACGCACGCCCTGTTAATATTTGCCTGATGGACTCTTTCCTGAGCTCATTTGTTTACGCCGAACCCATATTCCCTTTCGAGTCCGGCGCCTTCCCTTTTGCGCCTGCTTGCTTGTATCAATTTACTTCTCCTTCCTATTCCTTTCACTCTGTTCCGTGCGGTGAAATCCCTCCACACACGTCGGGGTCCACGTATCCGACGGCCGATATCACCCTTGTACCGTCCAACCTATAGCCTCACACCGTGCACCTCACATACAGTTTGGATCAAACGACGGACCCAAAAAGACCAGGGGCGCCGCGGTCGTCCCGGACCGTTCGATACCCGATGTAAATTTCCGCGAATATATGCACTTTACATGCTCAAAATTGCATCTTTTTTAATGGGTTTTGGCTCACTAATTGTCATGGAAGAGAGCACGAGGTTGGAGAATTGGTCACTCCAAGAGGTGGCCAACTTCAACGACCATATCAAAGTGGGGATATGATTATGGGAGAGGAGACTTTGTTAATGAGGAGAGAGCAAGACAAAGGAAGGCAAACCCCCACTCATGGAAACGGTTAGGTTGGTGGCACCCCTGTTAACAACCCTTTTCTTTTATTTCATTTTTAATTCATTTTTATTTTATTTTATTATTAAATTTTTATTTTATTTTAATATTACAAATTTATTTATTTATTTATATTCCCGTTTGGATTGGTGATGGAGATGAAGCCACTTTTTGACAAATATTCTCTCTCTCCCGCTCTCCCTCTTTCTTTCTCTCTCTCTCTCTCTTTTCTTGCCCCACTTTTTACTGCCACGCTGCTCTCATGGCGCGTCCACTCCACGCTCTTTTCAATGGAAATTTGTAAAAGACCAAGGGCACGAATAATAACTATTTTGTTGCTTTATTTTTTCGTTCTCAGAAATAAGTTAGGAACATAAATCCGTTTGATAATATAATTTCATTTTTTCATTTTCGGGATAAATTTTTAGCCCAGAAATAGATTTTGAATAGAAATGAGAAGTAAAAATTTTCTACTTTTTTTGTTTCTGAAACAAAAACATAAATAATAATTCTTCTCAGAGCTCACCCTCACCGCCCCCGCCGCCCGTAAGCGCTACTTTCTGCTTAGAAACTCATCCAGGGAATAGAAATTGAAAAATCTATTTCTGGTCAGAAATTGAGCTCAGGAATAAAATGGTTATCATTCGCGCCTAATTCAAGCCCGAATAAAAGATATTCATTATTTACATGAGAATATTATATTGTAATGAAGAATTGGTAAAAATTTGCGGTGCATGTCAATTGGGCTCCCGATGTCATCGCCCGTTGAAAATTCACGGTAAGACGGCACGTTCTTAATAATGACCTTAGATCAAATCAACTATGGCATATAATAAACATTGGGACACATATAGGTATGGATTTTTTTCAATATTATAAGCAACGGAGACAAATGGCAAGCCCTAATTTATTGCAATTTGCACTACCGGTAGGAATGAAATGAATACAAACGCATGATTAGGATGGTGTACCCTAATTAACTCAGCCAACTTGCAACCAATCAAATGCTTGTTGAGTGGCCTAATCTATAAGCACAAAATGAGTTCTCTCTACCTTCTACGTAATGCAATGCTCATATTGAGTGAAGCTGAGACTTTTAGAGTATAATTTGTATTCTCTAAGGAATTGATCTATAAAGTTGATATATTGAGCGATGTAACATTATATAGACATTTAAATCGGTGAATTGCTTCCGGCCTTCCATCACTCGATTATCTAATCTCGTATTCATTGAGAGTGTGCAGATATTGCTCATCCCGGCTAACATCATGCTCCGAATACTCCCATACCCATGTGGATTGAAAAGTGGGGCTTCGTGTTAGTGGGGTCAAAATGCGAGTTATTCAAAATGGACGATACAATTGGTTCGTGGGAACAAGCGTGAGGGTTTTTGTGTTGGGAATGTAATGATGAGATTATTATCGTTTTAGAAGATCTCTAAAGGCGAAGTTGGTCTCCCGCGCAGAAATTGATCGGGAAGTGATGTTGTTCTCCTAATAATTAGGGCCGTGCAACTAATCCAGCTCTACTTGGGAATCGAATCGAATCAGCAATGGAAATAGGTCTACGAACCGGTACTGTGCGAATAGGTTCCGGATAGGAGTGCCGAAACCAGCGATTAGAACATGTTTTATGAAATTGAAAGACGATGATTTATCTTTCTTGAAAAGATCTAACTTTCCTATTGCTTTATATTTGTATTTGTTTTGTATCAATATTTTACTTTAAACCATTTTGTTGCTCATACTATATTGCCATAACTGTTATTTGTCTCGGTTTTTTATAAAATGAAGTAGCAAAAAAAGAAACTAGTTTGCACGTAGACCTTGAAACTGGACCAGAAAAACAAGGTAAGTTTCATGGCAAACATGATAGGTTTCGGGTTCCAAAAACTAGAAATCAGTTCTAACAAGGTCGGTTCCATACTAACCCTGCAAGCGATCATCCTTACTTATATTTATCGTGACAGGTCAAAACCGGTTGTTATGTTGAAGAGATCTACATGTCTCAGTCGAGGAAATGTACGGTTAAGTTAAATTAAGCGTGGTACGATCAATTACGAGGATGCAGTTCACTATACCATCCTTGGAAAGGATCCATCGAGGGAAAGCTAACATAGTCTTCTGACTCACGAGGCACTACGCGGGCTCGTCCTCGGCCAGGTTGCTTTCGACCCATGACACTAAGCTTGGAAGTGGAAACATAACCAACCAAATAAAGGAGAAAAAAACACACTTTGGTCAACTATGTCGTCGGTCTAATGCATTTCCTTTTGACTTTTGAGATGTCAAATAACTTTGGACCAACCACAAATTGTCATTTTTTGAGCAAAGCCCCTTCGTTTTGTAATCTTCTTTTAGGCGGTCCTTTTCTTTTTTTTCCCTTTTTCCAAATGTTTGACCCGGTTTCAGTTCACAACGTTAGACCCGAGACAAGAATTAAAGACGCTGTCAAATTTGAAGCCAACCGCAAACCCCACGTTCGGGAGTCAAATTGAACACATACGTCCTCTTACGTGGTAATAACGCGCTTTCAATTCATTCGTGCCGTGGACTACTGTGAAATCACGATTGATATATAGCTAATTTCGTGTAGGCTCCGAAAGCCTCTATCTAGAAGTCTATAATAGGGACCATCAATTTCGGGATTGACACGAAACCGACAATGTCATGAATTGTGGAATTGGGAATCGACTAGACTGTAACCCGGCGATCAGTTGCCAATTTTTTTTTTTTTTTTTTGTGGAATTGTATTGAAAGTCTTAAAACTTATCATCAAAATGCGATTGAATTTTAAAACTTTCCAAAAGTGCATTTAAATCCTAAAACTTGTCACAAAGTACAATTGAGTCCTAAAACTTTCAAAAAGTGCAATCAAGTCCTAAAACTTATCAAATTAGTCCAATTAAGTTTTCTCTTTTGATTGCACTTTTTAAAAGTTTTAGGACTCGATTGCACTTTCGCAACAAGTTTTAGGACTCGTTTACATTTTTTGAAAATTTTGGAACTTGATTTCTTTCTTCTTCTTCTTCTTCTTCTTTTTTCAAGGGAATGGAACATTGGAACTTAACAAGGGATTGGAAAGAACATTGTTTTTAAACTCTTGCAGGAAATAGAACACTCTTACAGACTGCAAGTGTGCCTACGAACGTTGTTTTTGTTCTCTTCTTTGGCCTTTTGGCAATAAAAAAAAACTATCGGTCTGGTTCAAGTGGTTCGTCCATACCTAAAATCGAGAACTGGACCGATTATCATCGATTCCAAATTTTAAGAACTGGGAACCACCCATAATTAGCCAATTCATCTGGTTCCCGTGTTCATCCCTAGTCTATAGCCCCCATTTCGAGCTTAGCTATTGAAAATGTTTTCATCATATGTGAACATCTATATCGAAAACATCATTGGCGTCGATTAATTTTTCTTATACTAGACAAAAAAAATATTTGTGGGGGCGAAATGCCGTCCTATTCAAGGAAACGAGTACGGCCCATGTTGGAATAACAAAGATCGGCGTACAAAATTTGCTTACGAATTAATGTGTCGTATTATTACTGTTATATACTTAAAAATATCGCGGTTTTGTCGTTATGAAATTTAGGGAATTTCTTTTTAGATAATTTCTCTTGTTGATCTTGGAAGAGGCCAGAGACTGTGGGGACCAATTTTTTGGGTATTGAGAGTGATATTGGATAATGTAATGAATTAGGAAGACTGATATGAAATAAATGAATCATTCATCAAAGTTATTGAATGAAGTTATTATTGTTGGAAATTATTATTATTGGTGGAATTTAATGCCAATTATTCCAAATGACAACTAGTGACCAAAGCCTTCCCAAACCCAACACCAAGCCCATGGCCCAATAGCTTAGTGTCGTCCGAATTCCCATGATCACCTCTAGGCCCAAGTGGGTAATGATATGTTCGTGTTAACCAAAATGATATGCAAAAAGCTTGCTATGTTACAATAATGTACATTTTATTTTCACTTACGTGAAGTGGAATTCCATCAGCAAAACATATTGATTTTCTAAAGGCTAAGAGCCACGATAATCTTGAGTTATAAAATTATTGGAGAACTGTCGTCTGGGTCACAAGTTCGGAGCAGTACATATAAAAATCCAGTGATACTTGTACACGTACAACGGGTGATTCGAATGGGCAATTTCGATGACCAATTCTCTACCTGAGATTGCCATGAACAATAGAAAACGACCGAGTTCTTGAACGCACAAAATGTTATCAGAGCAGTTGATTTCGATCGGTGACTTATGAAATGAATTTTTACCACGGATAAATTAGAAAACAATCCCACATGTGAAGATGGAGGAAAATCACCAATCAAGCTATCTTAGAAAGCTTATCTACTTGTTGGTTGATCATAGGAAAGAAGAGGTAACGTTGTCATTTGGTCATTCCGCCCCGGCCATGACCATTCTACTAAGGCGGCTTGGGCCGATCTTCCTTCGTCTCATCATACTCCTCCGCCGGATGACCTCCATTTGGTTCCTCCTCCGGACTTGCATCATCGCCTCCTCTTCCACCACGAACCTCCTCATCAGCACGTCGTCGGTCAACGACTTGCCCCGGAACACCCTCCTCCCCTCGACGCTGGACCTCGCGCCGAACATGACCGGCGGCGACAGCGACATCCGCTCCTGCGAGGCGAAGATCGACTTCGATCTCGGGTAGCTGTTGCTCCGCCTCGGCGGGACCTCGGCCTTGAACACCTCGTTGTAGGAGGAGATGGGCGCGCAGAGGCAGACCCGGGTGAACGACGTGGCGACCCTCAGGGAGTTGCATTTCCGCAGCTTCTGCCGGTGCGAGGTCGGGGCCGGGATCGGGATTTCCGCGGACTTCGTGATGGTCTTCCATAGGGTGGCATTGGGCGGTAAGGGGATTTCCGTGGGCTTAGACATGGTTGATCTCCACAAGGTCGCCATCTGAATTGCTCTCTGATACCAGGGCTTCCTGTGTCTGTACACATTGTCAATACACTATGTCATGATCCACCTCCATGAATGTCATATATTTGCTTGAATACTATTTTCCAAAACACCATCTTACCTTTTCAAATAACTATAAAGAAACATTACATTTTTTAATGCACCGCGATATGCGCAAGCAAATGGTATATTTCTTTGTTAAATATGCTTAGCGTGTGTCCCGGGTACGATCGTTACCGAGTCATGTATAAGGACAACCAGTTGGTCTTAACGTAATCATTGACTGACCAATGGATGTCCACCTTAGATTGGACCCGTGGGCCCAACACCAGAGATTGTACGTGCTAAAGTACCTGGGCACCAATAATTCGGACAAAGTTTGTGGAACTTGGAAAAGATTATGGAAATTCTACGATTCTTTTACCAAACGCCAATCAGCAAATTGAAATCAAAGTCCTCAGGAGACTCGGTGTCGGACTCGGTCGCACAGGAAAAAGAACTACGCAAGGCAATAGTAAAGTTTGACCGGGTCGGAAGCAGAGCTTGAATAGTTCACGAGTAACTTGACTCGCTTACGACTCACGAATGCCGAAATCGAGCGATTTCGGAGATGAGCAAGCGGATTCGATGATGATGGTTTTTTTGAATCTAAGTCCCTTTAGCGGGGAAGATCATGGGAGTCCAGTGACTCCAAGACAAGCCTAACATTCAGTCTGTTGGCCTTACATCATTCACAGAACTCAACCAGTAAACAAGCTTGCCAAAACATGACATAAGGTGAAAGCTGTCTATTATAATTTCTTAACCAAGACAATTACCTCTAGTGTTTCCCCCTTAATGGCCATCACTTTCATCTCTCTCTCTCTCTCTCTCTAGGTTGTGCACGAAAAAAGCCTTTGGCCTTGTGTGGAAAGAAAACTGCTAGATTTAGCTTGAGCAAATGTCCATGATCCATATGAGTTTGGCAGTGAGACAGAGAGAGAGAGAGAGAGAGAGCATACCTTGGGTGAGAGGTCTTGGGATCTTGCATGAACCGAGAAAGGAATGAAGTGTGAAGTTTGAAAGTAGAGGGAGGGAGGGAGAGAAAGAGAGAGCAAAAGAAGTTTCATCTGTGTGTGTATGTGGAAAGACTAGAGAAAGAAGTGAGTGCTAGTGACTGATGACGATGATGAACTTGGAGCTTTTCTTTTCTTTTCTTTTCTATTTTCTATTTTCTGTTCCTTGCTTTTTCCATGTTGCTTTAGAAGTTGTGATGACTGAAGAAAGATGGCAGAATTGCAGTGTTCAGCTTCTTTTCCTTTTCCCCCACTTCCTTTATTCCCCACCCCCTCTCCCTCTCCCTCGCTTTTCACCAAGTCATGATTTCTCCAGCCTGCTTCCAGTCCTCAATTTCACACAGGTTGGCAACTTCTTTCAGATAATGCATTCACCAAATTGAATCCACTTCTTTTAATTATACACTCATGCAAGAAGCGAGGTCTCGCACTGGGTGAATTCGTTGTGAGAGAGTTCTGTAGACGAATTTCGAATCTACTCTTCGAGCTTTACATGGGTACAAAAGAGTCAATTGACACTTATATCAGTACTCCTTTGCATGTGTGGGCAAGTGTCTAATTCGAACCCAAATAATAATGATGTTAGCCTTACTCAAAAGGTTGTCAAGGTTGGCACAGAGCAATATTATTTGAGCAGATCTCAATTTGTCTAAGCCCATGCCCTGCCCTGTTGGAATCAAATCATTACTGATCAAAAGCACAATCTTTTTCAGTGTCCTCCTCAAACCCCAATCACCCGCTTTTCACACACTCCACAACTGATAAAGGGTGACCCTCCTAATAATACTGCTCAGCTTTATTCAATTAGTTCTACTAATTAGTTTGCCTCTTCTCTTCAAGGGTATGCCTTAAGGAAAAAATGTGTGGAAATTGATAATTTTAAAATTATTGTTTTCTATATTTTGTGTTCATCATACTGCAAATGGTAGGACCCTGAGATCCAAACCTTTTTTTTGCCCGGGGATCATGAAATGATTAATCAACCGTGGGTGGTTTGATTTCAAAGACTCCAAAGCTGCCTGGAAACACCCCCTAGACATTATGATTGGGGGTTGCTGGATTAGGGATCGTGCCTGGCACAAATTGGCCTTTTTGGTTGGTTAATTAAGGAAAAGAGATGAAAAGTTTTGCCCTCTTAAGTTTTTAATGCAGTCTGATGACACTATGTCTCTTCACATGTCTCCTGCAATTTTGTGTGGTGCTTGATTGGGACACTCTAGAGTTCAAAAGGGGAAAGGTCTAGTCAGTAGATAACTTACATCTTCACTAATTCCAATTTCATCTGGTGGCTGGTGCTTCTCCCATTATTCTCGAGTAATTGGATGTTACTGAGTTAAGAAGGAGCACCTCGGAGCTTCCATCCTAAAAATATATAGTTTGTCTGTTCAAATCTCACCAAGTACATGTAAATTATTCTGTCGACGTCACTTGCACAAATTATATACTCTTGGTTAATAGAGTGTGTTCCATTGGTCTCCAGATAACTAGATCTTTATGCTCATACTTCGTGCCCGCGTATTCTCAAAGAAAAATAAAAAAGCATCATCGAATGCCTTATGTGGTCATCAAGAAACCTCTAGCCCATTATGTGATATAGTTGTTTCTACTACAAGAAATTTTCGGCTCGGTTAGTGCATTAGAAATATAGATATTACCCCCATACAAGCTCATCTAAAACTAAACGTGGATAATGTTTATGTTTATGATACACCCATTTGAAGATCTTCTTTTGTACACATACATAATGAGGCTTGCAAGAGGTGGCAATTCCCAATAAGACTCAAGAAATCCCATACAATTCTTTCTAATATTGATTTGACCCTACCCGAGTTGATTTCAAAAAAAGGTAAGGGATATCAAACACAACTCTTCCGAACTTTGGGTGTAGTACACGTCTGTCTTCAAACTTTTAACTGTTACATAATACCGCTTAAACTTTCATTTTTTGTTAACTCTACGTTGTTGTCTAGTTAGTATGTGCAATGCAATGACTTTTGTTGAGCAAAAGTATATTTTCATCTCATTTTTCAAGAAAATAGCACCAACATCATCCGACTCGAATCCGAAGCATCCGGCATCCGAAAAAAAAACCCGTAATCCGAAACTGCGGGTGGGTTCGAATCCGGATCACCCGATCCATTTCCAAAGCCCATCCAGTTCCCACCGGCCCAATACGGGCCCAACACAGGCCCAAAGAAAATCACGACCGAAACGCACCGTTTTTCGGTTACTTCCTCCTTCGTCCTCGTCCGCCCGCATTTTTCCCTCCCTCCTCCGAAAAACCCTAGAAACCTCTCTCTCTCTACTCGAAGCTGCACTCTCTCTCTCTACAACTTCATCAAGCTCGGAAACCCTAGATCCATCGAATCGGCGAGAGAGGAGGGAGGAGCGAAGGAGGAGATCCAGCAGCAATGTCGATGTCGAAGAGCTCGAAGATGCTGCAGTACATCAACTACCGGATGCGCGTCACCATCCAGGACGGTCGCCAGCTGGTCGGCAAGTTCATGGCCTTCGACCGCCACATGAACCTCGTCCTCGGCGACTGCGAGGAGTTCCGCAAGCTGCCCCCCGCCAAGGGCTCCAAGCCCAACGCCGCCGACCGCGAGGACCGCCGCACCCTCGGCCTCGTCCTCCTCCGCGGCGAGGAGGTCATCTCCATGACCGTCGAGGGCCCCCCTCCCCCTGACGAGTCCCGCGCCAAGTCCGCCTCCGCCTCCGCCGCCTCCGGCCCCGGCATGGGCCGCGCCGCCGGCCGCGGCGTCCCCACCGCCCCCTCGTGCAGGCGCAGCCGGGGCTGGCCGGCCCTGTCCGCGGCGTCGGCGGCCCGGCCCCGGGGATGATGCAGCCGCAGATGTCGCGGCCGCCCATGCCGCAGCTCTCCGCGCCGCCGGTCTCGTACCCTTCCGCCCCAGTCATTCGGCCCCCGGCCCAGATGCCGCCCCCCTTCCCTGGGCAGGGGCCACCGCAGATGGGTCGGGGACCGCCGGGGCCTGTGCCCCCTGGGCAGTTCCAACCCAGGCCAGGGGGCGTGCCTCCGCCGCAGTTCCCTGTGCCTCCTCAGCAGTATGGGCAAAGGCCACCTATGGTGCCGCCACCTCAAATGATGCGCGGGCCTCCGGCTCCACCGAGGCCTGGGATGCCTGCCCCGCCCCCACCACGCCCAGGCATGCCTCCCCCGCCTGGTGGTCAAGTGCCTGTTTATGGGCCACCGCGTCCAGGAATGCCGCCTCCACCGAATGCCCCTCAACCTCAGCAGCCACCGCAGTGATTTTGGTATGACTCTTTGTATCTTAGCTTACACATAATTCAGTGAATGATCATCTTTAAGATGTGAAAAGGTTTGAAGTTTCAGCCTCTGCATATCAACTTATGCGTCATTTCATAGGATCTCATGCTTGGAATAACAATCCTGATCTAGTGGGGCATTAATCCAACTGGTTGAAGTAGTTTTAGCAATAGAGGAATTAAGGTGTGGACTAGGCTGCTCTGAGTAAGACATCTTGTGCCATATTGATGAATAGTGCAACATTCGGAGATAATTTTTATGTCCTAAGAGTTAGGAAGCATGTGTAATAAGTTCTCTCATTTTTGGAATAACGGATTTGATGTTCTGTTTAAGGTGAATTTTAAAATTGATTTCATGTCTGGATGGTTACCTTTTGTATTGAGTTGAAGTAGTAACTCCGATTCTTCTCAGCGCCCAAAATAATATACTGCGTACATTAGAGTTATATTTTGGCAAAGTTGACTGTGCTGCCCTGGAGCAGGCTGTCCCTTTCAGTCATACTTGTCAAGAAGAAATTTTGGCTTGTGTCACAGGGTAGTCTTCTGGTCCAGGCTCCAATAGAAAATTACAGCTCAAGTGCGCAGACTTTATTATGTTCAAGATTGCCAGGTTGTAGCATTGATAGGTGAGATGCTTGAAAGTTTGAGATTTTACATTTATCTGCTGCCAAGTTAGTGGAGATTGAAAATCAATAGATATTCTTCTAAAGTCTTCGATATGCTGTAATAACCTGCTGTAATGCTTGTACTAATTCAGTTTAAAAGTTCCTAAACCTAAAGGATATGTACAGCCAAGACTCGGTAAGGAAACTTACTACTATAGAAGGTACATAATGTAACGGGGTTGCTTGAATAGATTATTCGACTATGCTATCAGATAAAAATTTGTGCATTCATTTCATCATCTAGATCATTAAGATTCTTAGTCCTTTGTATTTCTCCATATTTGCTTCTGTCTAATTTCATGACTGCAACTTTACAAAAGGTTCTGTCGGCCTAGTCAGTCCATTTTACAGTTAAGGATAGCATCACTAGTTGAGGCAATATTCACGTTCAATTTTTTTTTTGGAGAAGTCCTGTGTCTAGGGGATTTGCTTATTAAAGGATTGGAATCATCGCATGTAAACAGGGTCGGGAAGCGCATACTTTATGGAGCAAATATGATGTATTTTTTTGTCGAAGAGTGATTTATGATATTGTCTGCTAGGTACAATGATTTTGAAGTTGCAGTCTGTGAGAGCTGTATAAAATTTGTGAAATGTCCCTTTTTGGGGATCAAGTGGGATTAAATAGCCCTGATTTTACACATTATTAAACTTACATAGAAATTATTCCTTCTCAGAAATAAGTCGAGCTTTTCTTTATGTTCCTTGACTAATTTTATGTGAACTCAAATTGTCCTAGCCTGGTAATTTTTCCAAGAGGTGTCATTAATCTTTATCTCACTTTTGATACGCAATGTGCTCTGCTTAGTTTCATAGTTAAGCTAAGAGGTTGTTTCCTAGTAATGCGATTGGTAATATTCTTTGAATAATTTCATGTGTCAATATAATCTAGTTCTTATATATCAATAAAAGGTCATTTTTGGGACATTGGAGTCTGCCTTATGATATATTGCTTTGATAGGTTGCTTTTTCTAGAAAAGCTAGTTTGTCGATGGTTAGTTTCATGTCCCTTTTTCATGGCAGGGTTTTGACTCGTGGTGTGAAGGTCTTCAACTGGATGTTCATCTTCTCATACTGGCTCAAGGCTTTAAAGTCCTTTGGATTGGCTTGGACGTGTTAGCTTTGCTAAGATGGGCTTTGTGGATTGGTGTCAGATTAGCATAGTAGAACATTGGACCTTTTGGCAAATGCTGCTTATTATGGGAATGTAATGTTCGCAATCGGTATATATAGACATTTTTCGTAGAGTGCAGAGGGTTAATTGAGTAATTCTGAACAAGTTTCCTTGACATGTTTCTATGCTCCCTCCCTCCCCGGTCTGACAATCTTTAATTTCATCTTTCTTTAAAGCAGTATGATTGTCAGTTTGATCTTCTCTATGTGCTAGTCGCTGATGTCAAATATAGTTACCACAACACTTTTTAGGTTAATGGGCTCGCATTTTCTGAACCTTTCTTTTTGCCATCTGAAACGAAATGTTCCGGGTTAGTTGCTCAAGCAGGGAAACCGTTATACAATGCTCTAGTTATATACTGACTGAAGTACTGTATCTATATCGAGCAAGCATTCTTGGCATTCTGATAATGAGCTGTGTGTTCCAGCTATTTTCTCTTCCTCTATTATGCTTGACCGAAAGGCAGGCCATCAATGTTTGTCAGTGCGCTATGGCCTTTTCTGTTTTTGCATTAAAGCCCAAGTGGGTGTCCGAGGCTTTATAATTACTTGACTAATCCGCATCGAATGTGGCAGTCTTCATGTTCCATACACATGGAGAATTATGAGATCATACAGATGTGATAACTATGGCAGATGAATGAAATCGCTTCAGCAGTCTTCATGTTTCATACACATCGAGAAATATGGGGACATACAGGTGCGATAACTATGGCAGATGAATGAAGGGCACATACAGGTGCGATAACTGTGGCAGATGAATGAAATCGCTTCATACTTTTCAGTAGTTGACATGGCATATGGCGTTTCGTGTCGCAAGACGTTGGCGCGAGGGGAGTATTGCTCATAGCCTCCTCATCTGGAGAGGGATATGAAGCAAGGGATCTAATTTGTGTAAAAAAGAAAAAAGAGATGGCGCGGGGTACGATCGCAGATACTGTTGTTTGGAAAGCCACATGCTTTCTCTGGTCAAAAGAAACGTGGGGGGATTTCTTCGGTCTTCTCTGTTGCCTTTTTTGTACGTTGTAGACCAAATCATTTGGTCCATAAGAGGGAAAGGGCGATGATGACGATGAACATGACAGGATGTCCTTACGGAATTTAGGGGGGAAGTGGCTGATGAATGACGTTCACAGCCATCCATCTTTGTTTCTCACTCTCTTTTCTTTTCCTTCCTTTTCTTAAGGCTGCTTTTCTCTGCTTTTTTTGCTTTAACGTCGAGGTAAAATGTCCCTTTAAATTTTCTTTCTCTCCCTCCTTTTTTATCTAACGATAATTTTACAAATTGCTAGCTTCAATGAAAGTTGGTAGATTGATAAAAAAATAAATATGATAAGTAGGAAGCGATTCGATCAAGTGGTCATCTTATCGGACTAAATACAATTGGTAGAGTCGGTAACTCGAAAATGATCAAATAGATATTGATAAGTGACTAAAATAATAATTGCTAATTTAAAACTAATTGGTAGTCTCGTTAAAAAGAAGAGTTGGCGACTTGCTCAAATTAAGATTAGTAAGCCGGTAATAAGATTCGCAAATGAAAATTAGTAACTAAGTGAAACCATTAGTAATTTGTAGACAATCAAATAAAAGTTAGTAATTTGATAAAAGGGTTGGTCCTTTGTTAACAAGTTACTAAATAAGCAATCTGCCGGTCATTTTTCTGTAACAGGAAGAACTCGATATTTACAAGCATGTCTATAAATTTACCGACTATAAACATGTTTCCCTAGAATTTTGCTAAAAAATACATGTAGCCAATTCTTGGAGAAGTTTTCATGTTGTCGTCGTACCGCCTCCTCCGTTTAGCTTTGCCACTTGGTAAATGAAGTAACAAGTTCAGAAAGAAAATTCCCTTCTAATTTCAACTCATGCAAGCATAAATTCATGATCAACGTATCCCATACAACCTTTATCCAACCTCAGATTATACGATATATAGAACATGTTTTCGAGAGTTAGAGAGATGATCATGTAACTTTTCTCACATAAAACTAACTCTCTTGAAAAAGATACGTATCTAGAACTCAAGATTCTACAACAGAGGAAAAGTCCATTTTCAGAAAGCTACTGCTAGTTTGGATTCATGGTCTAACAAGAAATTTCTGCAACTTACTGGAGAAGAAAGACCTATCGCTGCGACAACTAAAAAGTAACCACAAGCCTGCCTAATCCTCTTGTTAATCTAGAACAAAGGACCCCCTGCATTAACCTAAGTCACTGAGCCCACTTCAGCCCGCAGAGGAATACTAAAAGTTCTCACTGGCTATCTGGCTCCCCTGGGCACTTCTTGGTCCAACCGCCTGAACCGGATCTACGTTCTGCTCGTTTCCTCTTGTTCTTAGGAAAATTAATATCTGAGGCTAAACATGATTTTAGTGTTGACTCCTGCTGAGATGCAACGCCTTTCACCACGGGGTCAGGCTTCGAAGCGGGAGCTGGAGAAGGATCGTTGCTCTCATCTTGTTCTCCTTTATCCAATTCCGGTTGCTTCAGTAATGCTTCCACTTCTGAGCTCCTTAGCATTTGACTCTCCGCTTCAGCTAGCTCATTATGTATGAGGACATTTTCCAATATCTGTAGATACAGAAATCATATTAAAATAATTGAGTAATTGAGGAATGTTCCGCCATTAGTTGTAATAACATGTGAAGCGCCTGAATTGTGAATGACTAGAAGGTCTATGTGATAATAAGAAACATTGTCAAAAACAAATGAGCAGATCAAAAAAAGCATAGTCAGGTACCCTAGCTTGATCAATAAGCTAAAGAAGCCAACCAGGAACCTGAGAAAACATTTGTAGCTGTAAACATGCCCAAAATACCAGTCCAGCGAAAAGGTGGAAAAATTGATAGCAAAAGGTGGTATGCTATTTCAAAGGATTAAACATTGGCAACCACCACAAAGGATGACACAAAAGTAATATAAGTTGCAACAGGAATGTTTGCACGGTACATCTCCGGCAGACATGAGTTTCTGAAATTGGCTGCAAAAATCTCTTTATCTGCTAAGAAAGAGAATCAACGAACTAGAGAAGAGCAAATAATTGAAGAAATAGAATTATGTCTCAGTCCTCCAAATTCTAACTGTGAGGACTGTAGGTGTTTCCTGGATCATACTAAGATAACATGAAGAAGTTCAGAAGCTATTATGTGGTGAAAGAATACTAAGAACATAGTTTCACTTGGACCAGACACCTAGAAGGATTAGAATAATTGCTGGCACAAAATCAGGGACGTCCATTCAATTAGAGAACCCAGACTCCACCCATCTAGTAAATTTACCAACATAATTTGAAAATAAAGGACAGTTATCAAGTCAGCTTAAAAAGAGTTATCCAGGAAATCCTGGGTCAAAGCAAAGTGCAAGCTTAGAGAAACTGTCAGGGATTAGATATGCGCTTAAGCCTGTCAAGTAAGTTTGCCACTGAAAGCTTACATCTTCACTTGTATCTCTGACCAGCGGCTGTTGGATGGCAACATTGGTAGCAGATAACAATCCTACAGTGCTTTCAATTACATCAGGAACAGGAACTGCATCCCCATAACTTGAAATCACACTTTCAGGCAGGACAAAATCTCCTATGTCACACTCTGGTATGTGCTGAGCTGAGGAGTATACGCCTCCAATTGATTTCACTTCGCCATTGCCAGCAGAAAATGTAGGACTCGGAGCACAACTAGTCTGTGCTTCAAAAGGTGCAAGCAGGCTCAAGTTCTCAGAAGAAGAGAACTTAGCAGCATTCTGTGTAATCACCACATCAAGCTGGCCTTTAAGTTTATGAACTCTAGAATGCACAGTTTCGATTTTCTGGAGTAACTGTTCCAAGTATATATCACCATCTTTGAACTCAAATGATGTTTGGCTATCGTTATGTCCAAATTCGGTGTTGACAATCCTGTTCTTGTCTGAAAACACTGCCACAAGAACAATACTTCTTATTCATAATCCCAAGGAATGTGATGAAGGCAGAAGTCACTTAAAAGAACAGCATCATTAAGCAATATAGCGAATCCAGAAAATAGCACTTGACAGCTGAACTGGGAGGAACCATACAACTTAGTAGGCCATTTGAGATGCATGTATTAGATGTGATAGTAAAATATACAACAAAGCTGTTATATTTTTTTTAATCTTCATCCTGATTCTTTTGAGAGTTAATCACTCATTCCCCTCCGTACACCCCCCCCCCCCCCAACCAAAAAAAAAACCACCCCATCTCAAAGCACCAAGAGACAAGCAACACTGCATAATATTGGTAGCAAGCAACAGAAGAAAGCTAAATTTGAATGGAGCTGTAATTTGTTACAGTGGATATTACCAGAAGAAGCGGTAAGTGCATTAATATGTACTCTCCTTCTCAGACTCTAGAGATTACCAGATTGGGAAAGCAAGTACATTATATTCCTTAGACTAAAATTTTCTCAGCAGTCTGTACATTGTGCTATCTCGAGTCATCTAAACTATAAAATGTCTACTATTACTAATGCAGTATGCCTCTTGCTGCCTCTTTTGCATCTGTTAGCACAGTCAACTGACATATTGCAATCTCTATGCTTAGGAACTTCAGCAAAGATTTTTTAAACAAATTGATTATCCTTTCCACCAGAAGAAGCATCTGTCAAATTAATTTAATGATTGAGGTCAACATCCTCCAATACCATTGCCACCTGCCACCCAAGGAGACCAAAAGATTGCTCCTAACAAAGTATAAAATACTTTGTTAGTAGAAGAAACCATCCAAGTTCACTACAGTTTCAAATGGAAGAAACACGTAGAGTAATCAGGATGCAGCAAATAATACCTGCGTTAGAAAAGTCATCGGCAATAAAAGTTCCTTCCGGATCTGACCTCTTGTTTTCTGCAACGAACACATCATAGTGTCACGCATTGACTATCTGAAAAGCAAGATACCGGACGAAGGTGCTGCATTTATAAATAAGAAACTTTTACCAAGATAAGAAAAAAGATTATGATGCGACATATACGATGCTATGTCTGTGATGTCTTCAATCTTCTTTCTTTTCCTCCTCTCCATGATCTTTCTCTTATAGCAGTGACCAGAAAATGGCATTGACTTTGATCCAAATTCTTCTACTGGGTCTGGGCATTGATCAGATGCCAAATGTTTGTTTTGTTCATATGTTGCAAGTTCCTTAGCATATTTAAGTGCTTGTGATTCAATTTCCTTTATTCTCAGTTCCGTCCATTTGCACCGCCACATCAGAGGACGTATGAAAGTCCTCCAGTGATCTGTCAACTTCTTCTTCCTAAAGGGGGGAATTCCATATTATGCTATTATGTAGAATTCTCAAAGAAATGATCCGCACATAAAGAACATGTTTATGCAACTTACGAACATGGAAATTAAAAGAAAGCTTGGGCACTCATTTTACAAGGAGTGCGCATATAATCTTTGAAACATTCTTGCACAAAGCATCTACAAACAAGGAGCAGACGATAGATGCACAATATTGGACTCACTAATGGACTTTTTCGCCCAGATAATAACGTGTGAGTAGAATAAGGAAAAGTAAACCAGAAGTCCAAAGCATTATGCATAGAATGCAATCAAGTCTTAAACCTTTTAATTGATGCAGTGAAATTCTAAACCTTATAAGTGCAATCAAGTGCTTTTGATTATTGCCTCTCTTAATTCTCCTCTGTAAAAACCTCTAAGGCTGTCATCTAGGCAATTTATAGGTGATTGGAAGAGCTTGATTGTGTTTTCTTTAGAAAGGTTTAAGATTTAATTGGACCATACGTAAATAAGGTTCAAGACTTCCAATTCACTACCAGCCACCCCCCCCCCCCCATAAAAAAAAAAAAAAACCAATACACAACTATACACTAAAGACAGAAGCGCCTACTGAATTAAAAGAGCATCATGCTTAGCCAGAGCATCTTCTCCTCTTCCTTAGATAGTTCATCAATTACACAGATGAAGCAAGACAAAACCATAACCAATTTAAATCCTGCTTTGAGTCACCAATGTCATCCGAAAAACTCATTTGTTTGCTTGGTGGACGACATCTATATCACTTCTCTTAATTGTCTCTTTCAACCTATCCCTTCACTGAACTCATACTCCAGATATCATAATTTTGACATAGTTAAGCATACATTATTAGATCCCAAGATTTCCCTCCATAATATGTGCTTCACATCTACTCTACTAAAATTTTATCTAGTACTTCCTGACCAAAAAAAAAAGGAAATTTATCTAGCACTCTATCATATGTAAAAGTAAAAACCAGGACATATCACCACAAGTATTTCTTGTAAGCTCATTTGGTACTAGAGGAAAGGGCAAACATCAAACTATAATGTAACCCCATGGCCTATTATAATTAGAAAAATCCTCTATTGCATATTTATGTGTCCTTATTGCAATCACAAACCCATCATACATGTCATATATAGTAAGTATACGGGGCAATATGCATCCCTTTCTTCTCAAAACCCTTCCAGTGAATATCGTAATATGGTTTCTCTGTGTCCATCAAAACCATGTGCGAATCCTTTTCAATATTGTCATATCTTTTCACTAACCTCTGTAACAAGTAAATTGCCTATGTAGGTGAATTCCTGACATTAAATCAAAGTGGTTCATAAAATCCTATACTTCACAAACACTACGTGTCCTACTTAGCCAACGAGTATCTACTTATAGCACATTACTATTAGGTGCTCCAACAGTCAAGATGAACATATTGAAGCCGTTTAAACAACAGCATTGGGAACAGGACCTATATGTCACTGTTACTAAATCTCACTGTAACTCCAACAAAATCACAAGCGTGTTTAGCAAGAGGCTTATGAAACATGCTCTCTAGACTTCCAATATCTCTAAGAGATAAGGTTGGCACAACAAGGTGTCACTGTCCGCTAAGAAAAAGGTCCGAAAGGAGTCTTTTTAAACAATATTCTTATGTCAAGATCAAAGGGGGCAACACTCGAACTGTCAAACCACTAGATAGTTTGAATACATTACTACAGATGATAGTACTCAGTAACCAGACAAAACGAATTAGATAAACAAGTAATTTCCAGAGAAATGCAATTTTACTGCTCGCAATTAAGAACCTGCCCATCCCCAATCACCGTCAATTAACGAAGTTTGCATCAATATGCACAGATTCAAATAATCAAGATGGGCCTCATTAAAGTTTTTCACCTTGACGAGAATTCCCATTTTACAACCCTCTTAACAATTTACAACTTTCTGTTACTGCCAGTTGTTGATTGGTATCTGGTAAAAAGTTTCATTATAAAAACTGTCAAAGTATGCTAGATGTAAAGAGCATTAAGTTGAAGATGTACACCTCATTCGAAAGATACTATCGAATGCATCAAGTGCAGATGGAAAATCATTGTCCCTGCAGAATTGCGAATCTACTTCAGCTTCACTCATCCCGGAATAATACTCAGAATCAGATAGAGTGCCACCAAAGGAACTCGAACATTCAGTTGCATCAGGATCCTGAGCATTAGCCAATTCCTCGTTACCAGAATTGGTAAACTCAGTAACATCAACTTCAGCATCCACTGCACTTCTCGGCACATCTGTAGTTGACTCAGACTCCATCAACGAGATATTGCCCTCTCGTCACTATCCCAAATGCAACTTAAATCCACGCTGCCAAAGGCTTCTGCAATACTTTTGCTGGGCAAGGCTTCTGAGGCAAACTTTGGGTTACAATCTGGATCCATGTCCTTTGAAAGTTGAGAATAAGCCATGCCATGGTTTTGGAAGCTATTTCATTAAATTCAAATCGAGCACCCTCTGGACAATTTCCCCTGGAGGAGCCTGAACCAAATGCCACCAGTTCATGTCAAGCACAAGGCAGTATGAAATGCCCAAAGCGCAATGCTAGGTGTACCAAGATTCATTTGCGAAATTTCTTCACCCAACAACAGTTTGCCGAGTCATTTTGTGTACCCAACTTTCTAAACCAATTTCGGTATACCCAGTATTCATGTTCAAATCATGCAACAAAAAGAGAGCAAAAAAAAATACACCCCTAGTTCTGAGGTAATCTGAAAGACAAGCTAAGCTGGAAAAGAAGCCATTTTGAACCTACCAACTCATATAACCAACGTCCCTTTCCTTATGATGTAACTGGGTGTCAACAAATGCACAGTCAGTAGTGTACTCGACGAACTATTGCCACAGCGAACCACCCAAATAGCAAAAAAAAAAAAAAACCCAAGAACGGTCATCAGCATGTTCAACTTCATTCGTTCAGCAACATAACAAGCCTGACCAACTAAACGAAACGATGCTAGGAGAGGACTCCCGCAGCCCAGCCGCGCTGAAGGGGGAATCAACATGCAGACATCAACCGAGATTGGAGCTCACGGGGGACGGAGCGAAACAAAGGGAGCACGCTGCAGAGATTTTACTCGGAGAAGTAGCGCGCGGCGAGCTTGAGCTTGAGCTGAGCACGGCGCTGCTGGCGACCAGGAGTTTCGGCGGCTGGTGGAGGAGGAGTGAAGGAGGGAGGGGAGGCAGCGTGGAGACGAGAGAGAGGAAGTTAAACGTTATAAACCTAAAGAAGAACACCTTCCCGCTTTTCCTTCGGTACGTGCCACTCTTCTATTGCTCCCAGACGCGTGGCGCTTTCCGATTGGCCCGTACACGACACATATTTTTGCTTCTCTCTTCTAATTTGTACATTTTATACTTTATTTATTACGAAAAATCTCAAACTGATAAGTCGGTGATAAATTTATCTCAAACTAATTTTTTACTACAAAACCCCCAAACTAGTACATTGGTGACAAATTTATCCTCCGATAGTTCTCGTTAAACTAGAGTAATACCACAAAAAATTACAAATTAGTACACTCGTAACAAACGAAAGAAAAAACCCATACCCGTTAATTATCACGCGTCATTTAATTCAGCAATTTGACTGTAAAATTTAACGAAGGGTAAATTCGTCACAGATATACCAATTTTGAGTTTTTAATGATAAAAAAATTAGTTTTTGATAAATTTGTTAAAACTATATCGATTTAAGGTTTTTCGTGTATTAACTTTTATTTCTTTCTTTCAACGTACACCAGCCCCAATTTAATTCTTCTCTCCCGAATCCAATTGAAGGCAAGCTAGCTAAAGGAGTTTTTGATCGAGATGCCATTAAAGATGAAATACATTATAGCTATTCAAATCTCATCAATCGCATGCGAATTATTTCGGATAAAAGTCAAGTGTGCAGATTAAATATTTAAATTTGATTTATTCATGGAGCTTGGAAGATATTTCACAGAACTCTTTACTTGTGTTCCTATAAAAGAAATTAAAGAAAAAATTAGCGAAAAAGAACTAGACGGAGAGTACCAAGCTTGATGACTAAGTTAAGGTTCAAAGGCAGCTTTTTAAGCCCTGATTCTGCTGATATGGAAGAGATTAAAGAAGCCTTTCCACGATTCCATCTTGTTTAGTATACACAAATTTCGCGAACGAGGTACTGATTCTGGCCCTTTTGTTGTGATTTGGTCGGGTTAGAGCGAATAAAATCATCTAGCGAAATCGACACGTATTGAAGAAAGTAGGTAAATTAGGTGTTAATTCCCTATAGTCTAAATAACTTGTAAGGCAAATTTATGCACGCTTTTTTTTTGTAGAATGGACCCTGTCGCTTAAAAGTTGGTAAAAGAGGCTCTTCCAATTGTGTCAAAAGTGAGATACATAGAGCGACATTGCAATCTACTGTTCATCTATATTTCCTTCCTATTTAACGGACTAGCAAATATGCGCACGTGTACATGGAACTGGAACCTAGAAGATTAAGCAAAATCACTTTATATTGTAAAATTTTATGAAAATAAATTGCTGGTAAAACTACATAATCCAATAAGGGTGTACAAAACGGATTGTCCACCGAATTGGTCGGTTGCGTCCGGTTCCAAGGAATGTCAATCCGGTTCTCCGTTCCAAGGGGGGAATCGAACCGAACCAGACTGACCAAATCGGCCCGATTACATATATATTTTTTTATTTTTCAAAAAAATTAGTAAAATGTGAACTAAACCCTAAATGAACTTTATTGACATAAATTTATTAACAAAAATTAGTAAAATGTGAACTAAACTTTAAGCGACCGGTTCCATTGGCTCGGACTGGTTCAGAACCAATCACCCTTGTAATCTAATGAAATTGTATACTTGGAAAGATACAAGATAATTCATAATTGAAATTTTTTTAGGAAAGTTGCGGCAGGGTAAAAGTGATTGAAATTTTAATACCGAAACGTGTGAGAGATGAAATTGAATTGTTAATCCAAGCATTTGCCTTTGGCTAAAATATTTATAAAATAATAAGCTGAGAATGTTTGGGAAAAAAAATATCGAGATCCCTCTAAATTGAAAAGTCCTCTTTGCTTTAATATATTATATATAATAATATATTAGATAATAGATAAGTACAAATGACTTAAACAGACATGATTCGACGTCTATAGCAAGCATGATCGGCTCTGAAATGAATAGGTTTCAAACATGAAATTTGGAACCTACTACATCAGGGTTGGATCCCGATTTTTGGAATCAGGAACCAACCAAGACTTCTTCTTTTTCCTTTCATTTTGTCAAATATATAATATGCATTGCGTTAGACTTGAATAGAGTTCTTTTTGCTTGAGAATAGTATGTCAAATATATGCAGGGCCGAACTAATGAAGAAAAAGAGTAAAAGAACTTTACTAGGTTAGGGGCGATCCGGTCAAGACAGGTTCCTAATTTTTTGAAAACGGGCACCGGACCGGTCCCCGTTTAAGTAAAATTTATTTATTTGAAATCCTTCACAAAATTTGGAAATTTACACTTAGGTGCAAATAAATGCTCGTGCTTATCATCTCGGTTGGTTTCTAATAGTAGTGGCATTTGGTAGGATTCTTACCTTGAGACGTGAGGTTTAAAGATATCAACCGTGTCATCATTACAATTAAATACGGCTGCATTTGGATGTGACTTACACAATAAATGATGCGTTGTTATTGGTAAATGTTGCGACGCCGTGACTTTTTATACACGGGTGTCACGTCACACGACACGACATCAATGTTCACACCTTCTTTTGCGGAGGATGTAACAAATCATATTCTTGCGGTAAAAAAGAAGACCCATTTTTTTAAACAACAATCTAGAGTTTTAGCTGTCGTGTTAGAAACAACTCTTAGAGAGGTGTCTATAATAGTATGGTTATATAATACATCGTATTGGTCAATTGATCGAATCATTAAACGTAAATTTAGCACAATTAGAAGCATTTTTTGGAGCTTCGCAATCCAAGTACTAAAGCTCGCTGCCCGGGGGAATCTCAAACTCGAAAAACACACATGACTTGCCTTGGACCAACTCACGCGACAGAAAACCCAGCATAAACTCGAAAAAGTTTAGTACTCAATTGGTCAATTGATTGCCATTACACTTCGCGCTCATCCAAAAAAAACCAAATCGACGGACTATAATTTTCTTTCCCGATCTACCCACCTCATCAGCGCGGGCGCGCGACGCGCGAGGCGCGCTCGCCGGACAAAACGAGGGGCAAATCGGTCATGATATTCCAGGGCCTCCTCTCCGGTGACAGTGTCTCTCTCTCTCCCTCCAATATTGACTCTGTCTCTCTCTCTCAGGCTGTCATCGTCTTTCAAATGCTGCCATTTCCGCGATCGCATGGTTTGACCGTCGTCAACCAAACCCTAAAACCTCTCCCCGGAAACCTCGATCGGTCTTCCTTGTCGATTGCTTCGGGCGGAATTGCGACGGCGAAGATGCGCCAGTAGCTTCGTGTGCATGTGCTCGCGGTTTCCTTATTTGTAGCTGTTGTTGTTGTTATTGTTGTTGCTGCTGCTGCTGTTGCGGCGATCATGGTGATGGAGACGGCGATTCTGGAGATTTTGGTGCCCTCGTGGTGGGAGGTCAAGGTCACGGTGGCCACCTCGGTGTTCGTGACGCTCGCGTACTGGTTCTTCACGTACGGGGCCGACGGGAGCGGCGGCGGTGCCGAACCGGATCGCTCGCTCGCCGAGAATTCGGCCGCTTCCGGTGACGACAATGGCAAGGTGCGATGATTTCAACGACGGCTTCTCTCTCTGTCTCTCTCTCTCTCTGTTTCTCTCTCGTAATTTGATGTTTGGAGTTGGTGATTGTGTGATCATGATCGTGATGGAGATGTCGGTATTCGGTAATTCCCTCTTGGTTGTCGTCATCTTTGGTATTGGGGGATGAGCTTTGTTTGTCTACGAGGAAGTGTTTCGTGTAAAGTTACCTTTTTCGGACCATTAGACAAAGTTCGCTTTTCAGGACCAAACGGTAATAATGGAAGGTTAGCCCGTACTTTCTGATTCCACGTTTATGGTGGTGGATTGTGGCGCCTTACTTCATCGCCGTTGTTATACCCAGCGGCTATTGAAAGTGAGTGGAGATAAAATTTGAACCTGAGAACATTTGGCCTGCAAACCTTGGATCCACTTCTCTGGCCGTATTTTATCCGCTCTAGTCTACCGTTTCAGAGTTCCTTATGGCATGGAAGTAGAACAGAGGATCTCAAACATCAGATTGAATGGGCAGAAAGTTACTAAATGGCAGGACTGCTGATGTTTTTAAAGTTTTCCCCTGTTTCTTGTATTTTGGTGACATGAACCATGTGAAACATGATACTCACACTTTATCAAGTTAAAGAACAACGAAGATTAGATAAAAGTGAGATCCAGCTCATCATGGGGAGTCATTTTTTCTCTTAGTTATTGACCTGCAGAGGTTTCTTTAGTTCTTCTTAGGAAAATATGACTCCCTTCTGTTAGCGTTTGCATTAAGAGTCTTATATTTTGCATTAATTATCTAGGGTGCATCCTCCACAACATATATTTAAAAGGACTGGCTGATACAACATTTAAGAATGTACCTGATAATGATTATAGCAATTTGTTGCAATGTTTCAGGTTATTGGTGATCCAGTATAAATATATATAACTGGAAAAATGCTTAAAAGAGAAAGGGATATATGTCTTACAAGTTACGAGAAATTGTTACTTTCTTTTACACTTTTCCGGCTCTTACGTTAGGGTTCTTGTTGAGTATTCAACCCTTCTTCTAGTAATTTTCTACTTGTTTGACATGCAGTTCTGCACTTGTTTTGTAGATGGCTCATTCGAAGGGAGATTCTCAAAGCAATTCTGCCTATGTAATTAAGGTATTATTTATGTTTACACGTGTATTTTCAGGAACCTTGTGCGGAAAGAGCTGTACATTTTTAATTACTCTCTTGGATTTTAGAAGGGTCTTTTCCCATAATAAGGTAGTTTGTGGTTATGTTCCGTTTCAGGTGGAATTGTTAGCTGCTAAAAATCTTATTGGTGCAAATCTGAATGGCACTTCAGATCCATACGCTATCATAACCTGTGGTACAGAAAAGCGATTCAGGTTATTACCTATGCAGTTGTGCAGTAAATAAATCTCCAGTGTCCTCATAGATTGTCTAAGGTTCAAGAATATGTATTGTAGAAATGATAATGAAGCTCACTCAACTGTAACTGGAAAAATATGAAGATGACCTTTTTACACAATACCCACACCTTTTTTGTCAGACTTTTCGACTCATCCTGATGGTGGTCTTTCCTTGGTGCAAACTGATGCAGCTAAGGGTACATTAGCTGACTGATTTGGCCAAACAGATGAGTCAAATTTGCTTTTTTTAGAAGTACCGGGCAATTTAAAAAAGACAAGGGTGCAAACTGCTCTGGTGGTCGTGGTATTGCAGCGGCAGCTGGTCATATGTCAATGGCGACGACTCCAGCCAAACTTTTCTCACATATCAGAACTCGTGATTGCACGTGACTAGTTATGAGAGGCAATTTGGTCATATACCATCTATTTATGTGAGAAAAGATGTAGGGATTACTTAGTGCACCCGTCTATTGTAGAGATTTATATAGTAATTTGACCAGTATTCCACTCCCTCTCTTTCTACACACATATGTGTGTGCCTCCACAATAGGAATCTGTCCTCCAACTTATCTCTTGCGACAATTGAAGGGAAAAATTCACTTTTCTGTCCACGGTCCCTAAGCTAGGGAAGGCATCTTTTATGAGAAGAGGTGCTTGTTTGTTATGGTCCCTAACCTAGGGAAGGCATATTTTATGAGAAGAGGTGCTTGTTTGTTCTGTATTCATGGGTCTAAGAGGTTGCGCTGTAATATCATTTTATAATGATTCTCTCTTTTTCCTTTGAATGAATTGTACACTCAGTTTTCTGATTAATAATTACTTTGTACTGCAGCTCAATGGTGCCTGGTTCTAGGAATCCCATGTGGGGAGAGGAGTTCAATTTTTCTGTAGATGAGCTTCCTGTTGAGGTAACTAATTATTTGATATGCCTTGTGTCCAGAAGTTGTAAGCACTTAAGATGAATAAACTGTAGTGGTAATAACATTGAATATTCTATTGTAAATTTTTATTAATGTGAACTTGCTGCAAAAAGAGGCTTGTCTCGCTAAAAATTTCTTATATATTTGTCCATAGTTTTTTTAACTGCGTTGGACTGTGATTCCCTTTTGAGGAGTGATGCATGATCTTTAACAAGTGATACGTGATCTTTTGCTTAAGCCCTAAATAAATCGAGAACAACCAAAGTCCATGAAAAGAGTGTGACAACTTATTTCCATTCAAAAAGAGTTAATAGTAGTATCATGTGACGATTTTGTCCTCGGAGTAGGCATCAAGAAAGTGCTCAAAAGGATAAGAGTTAATGTTTAGCAAAAGCTGCATAAAGATTATGAACAATACATTCTTGATTGAACTTGGTGAGTCACTCGAGTCAAGTTTGATTCACAAACTACTTGAACTTGACTCAAAGTCGAAAAAGCTGGGGTGAGCCTGGGTAGCTCACAAGTAGCTTGATTCGTTTGTTCCTCTATTCTTTAATTCTACTTTGTTCTTTCAAAGATTTTGCTTCTTTTAATAGGTCGAATTATTTTTCGCCCTTAATTCATGGTGTGGAGTTATCGCATTTTTAAGTTGACCATTGGAAGTTCTTTTGCTAAATAAAGGTATCTGCCACTTCACACGTTACCTCTCTAGCTAATGATTGATTGACAAACATATGTCTGTCTAGTATGTGCTCAGTCCACCTTCATATAGTCAGGTAATGTATCATTTTGGGTAGTTTTGTTTATGGTTTTTGCAAAAAAGGGCGGCAGCAATGTAGTAGTACATACTGTTAGATAAGCGTTGTCCGAAACTGGCATCTTTATATTGAGTGATCCTTCAGAAGCTAGCTAAAGCATAAAAATTGCGTATTGGCTTTAACAAGATTTGTCAATTAACAAAGCAGAAAATAACTATGCATGTTGGCCACTTTCCAAAGAAGGATAGCATTGGGAAACTATTTTCTGCAAAAACTTAACCTGTTACGAAATGGGTCCACAATATGTATGAATAATATCTCATAAATGCTTTGATTGACATTGTGGATCCCTCATTTTGTAAATGAGCTCTTTTTTCGGCTTTTGAGCTCTTTTCGTAAAGGGCTGGCAGCCCTTTTGTGCGTTGTAGTTGATTTCTCTTCACTTTATAAAAAAGGACTGGAATTATACTACATACGATGTTGTCCACTCTAAAATGAAGAATAGTGTTAGGAACCATTTTCTCTTAGGTTAAACTGTTAGAAGCTTATCTTTGAATTATTTGAGTGACATTATGAATTCCTTATTAACTGCATTGGAACTCCTTGGGTTCCTTATAGTGAATTTCTCTTGATAAAAGGAAATGGAGCATATTCGATAGCACTTGACCTCCTGTAGCCGGACTCTATACTTTGAAATACAAGATGCGAACATAATCACATCAGAAAGATGACTTAAGATATGGCATAAAAACAATAAGAGGGAGTATTGGGATTGAAAGTTTATCTTTGCTTTGATATCATGTTAGGAAATGTTTTTTTTTTCTAAGAGCATAATTGTTTGTAAGCCGATATATAATGAACACCAGTCTCGTCCCTTAACACATCCCTGTACGCCCGTACGTTTAAGCATATGTCGACGTGACCACATCAAATAAACAGCAGGAGGTGGGGGGACGCTATGGCACTACAACTGGCGGTGCTGGGATTCAAACCGTTAAAATGTGCTTCAATATCCTGTTACGAAACTGTTCTTTCAAAAGCTTTAATTTGTGTTAAGCGGGCCTAAATACATTTCAAGTATATCTCAATGGGTAGCTTGAAGTAAAGATATTCAATAATGATCTAAATGGTTAATGAGAACCTTAGGGTGTGTTTGGTTACTTAGTAAATCTACAGTTTGCTCTTTCCGGTTTCAGTAAAAACTGGTTAGGAAGCACATTTGATAGCCTTTCTTGGTTTCAAATTTTCTAAAAATTAGGAAGATATTCTGAAAACAAGAAAACAAAATGTTTTATCTGTCTTTCAAACTGCAGTAAGACAAAAAGGAAGATTTAAAATGTGTAAATGATTTAAACCTTAATTAGGATAAAAAAAGCACAAATTGGAATATTGAGAACAATGCACGAAACTTGTTCTAATAATCTTGAAGTACTTAGATAATGTTGATTGAGATATGCAAAGAATGCTAAAGGTATTGGAAATTTGGTAATGATGACATCGGCAATATATTCAACTGCACAAGTTTGTTTTTAGGGCACGTTCTCATTATAATGGGAATGGCGACAACACTTTAGAATTCGTCACTTAAATGAGTCTTTAGCAAATGGAATTGTCTCTAATTGTCTCACATGCCACATAAAGTTGGTGACAAACCGACAGCTATAGCCTGGAAAGTACTTCGTATGTTCTTCCCTAATCGAAATTATCATGAGCATTGTGAAATTCTGAGAAATTCTAGAACATAGGGTATCACAATATAAGATACGTGAATTTTTAGGTTTAAGTGATGAATAAAGTATGATGATTCAAACACGCAGCGTATGCAATTTTCTTTCTTGCAATCACTTTGACAATTTCTTTCTTTCTTTTTTCTCTTAAGGTGAGTGACTTTGACAATTCCATTATAATTTGAATATTTCTTCTATTAGTAGCAATGCACGGTCACTTTCTAGTTATCTATATCTTGGTGAAGTGCAAATGCAATCTCAGCTTCTTTGGTTTATTTTTGGCTGGAACTACGTTTATCTTTTTGAGCTAATGTTTTGTTTGGTATTAATTTTTTGAACAGCTGAAAGTTTTTTATACTGATACTTTGTTTGGGCATTGTTATATTACCTTCCTTTTTGATAAACGAGAACAATAACTTTGCCCTATATGCCTGGCAGATTAATGTGACCATATATGATTGGGATATAATTTGGAAAAGTGCTGTTCTTGGTTCAGTGACTGTTCCAGTTGAATGTGAAGGTCAAACTGGCGCTGTATGGTATACTCTGGATAGCCCATCAGGGCAGGTAATTCATGTTCGAAAACTAGGTTGCTGATTCTGAATATATTGCGAATACACTCTTCATGACTATGCTGTATTTACTTGTCAGGTTTGTCTTCATATTAAAACAACAAAGTTACCCGTAAATTCGACAAGGTAGCATTGTCTTTATTGGCTTTATAATTGCCCCTGTTGAGTCAATTATGCGCATTTTTTGTTATATGCATATGACTATATATGTCTGAGGTTATCTCCATATGCGAAACGGAAATGAAAAATCCATTTTCAACTCTTTTTTTTTAGATGAAGTGTTTTATTCTCTTTTGACCGATTATGTTCGGAATTATTCTGTGCTTGCTTAAGAAACGAAGAAAGTTGAAGAAATGAAAATGGTTGAAAGGAAAGTGGAGGTCAAGAAAATTCTCTTACGATGTTATTTGAGAAGAAGGAAAAGAAAGGAGTGGAGATGAAGAGATAGTTATGTGAGAACAAAGGAAAAAGTTGAGATTTCTGAAACCAGGATGTTAAAATTTCATGGTCCAAGGATTTTCACGTTTTACTGTGATACATCCCCTCCGTTTTTTAAAATAGCTTAGCATCTACTTGATCTCCAAAAACTGCAACTACATTTGTGAGATATAGATTAGGGCGGAAAGGTGTGCTGTGGATGGTGAATAGTGTACATGGACCTTTGATGATAGAAAAGTTGCTAAAGATCAGATGTGCTATCTAACTAGATGCGGATTTTGGAGTTTTTGGTCCTTGGGATGGTTGGATGTTGGCACTGCGTAATGTTTTTTGTTGGCTTTCTATACATGAACCTTAGCCATTAAAAGTTGTGATAAATGGACCCGTAACTTTAAGGATTATCCCCTTTTTTATGGCATTTTGTTAAATCAAATTAAAGGGAGCACAATTCTTAATTGTCACGGTGAAACTTTTGCAGAATCACATATCTAAATCTGCACTGGGGCACACAAACTCATTGCAAGTTATCTTTAATTAGCTTCTTTAAACATGCTAAATTTCATTGATTTTATCTATGGATGTTAAAGGCTGTACTATATGGCAACGAAAATCAAATGAGCTTTGAAGAGTGTATGAACACATGAAATGGGCAGATAAACACTTGAAGCTGTATCATTCTTGTTGTGCAGTAATTGTCTTAGATCAATCGGTGCTGAAATGGTTTTGCAAACTAAAGTGTGATGAACCGACCTTTCTTGTAACTTATCATTGAATTTATTCTAAAAAGTTGGTTGTTGCTTTTTTTGGAGCAATTCTTGTTGCTTATTTCTTCTGGATGGATAAGGTCTCATGGAACCCTTCTTTTTTTTGTACGATTTTTCCACTGATCTCTCTATCCCAGGGTCATAAATGGATATTCTGGAACTACTGCTCGTAGGAGAAAATCCCTAGATAATCAAGGACCGACGGTGGTTCACCAGAAGCCTGGGGCCTTGCAAACAATATTTAATCTCCTTCCAGATGAGGTGAGTACATGAGGTTTTCATCAATGTTTGTTTCTTATTTGGTTTGAACTTCGACAGCATACGTTTTTTTTGTCTTTAGTCTGATTTTCACTAAATACTTGTCAGTTAATTCCAGCTGGAGGCCTTATGCTTTGTTTGTTTCAGGCTGCTGACCATAGCTATTCATGCGCCCTTGAGAGGTCATTCTTATATCATGGTCGAATGTATGTTTCAGCATGGCATATTTGCTTTCACTCTAATGTCTTTTCAAAGCAAATGAAGGTAAGTTTTTTATCTCGTGTTTTTATTCGAGAATTTGATTTTACTTGCATCAAGATATTTTCGAAGTTGTTATTTCTCGCGTGCTGTTCTACTTATCCATGGGGGAAGGGGTAAGGTTTGAGATGTGGTGGTTGACTTTATTTTACAATTTTGTGATGTGCCGTGTAGTTGTTGTTGATGTATCCTGTGGTTGAACATGATAGCATGGTGGCGGAGACAGAGAGGAGAGAGGGAGGGAGGGAGGGACTTGTTGGCTTAGTCTAGTTCGTGGTTTTGTCTTGTATATTATCCATTTATTTGCCAATTCTTTTACATCTTTTTCTATTGCATTGTCTTGTATATTATCCATTTATTTGCCAATTCTTTTACATCTTTTTCTATTGCATTTTCTTGTATATTATCCATTTATTTGCCAATTCTTTTACATCTTTTTCTATTGCATTGTCCTTACCTAGTCTCCAACTCTCCCTATGTTTTCAATGCAGGTAATTATACCGTTTCAAGATATTGACGAGGTATGTTCTTTCCATCTGTATCATGTTTCCTTGGCTGGTTGTTGAATGATTAGAGATGCTTTTGGTTGATTCAGATAAAACGGAGCCAGCATGCATTTATCAACCCTGCTATAACGATTATTCTCCGCATGGGTGCGGGTGGACATGGTGTACCTCCTTTGGGAAGTCCTGATGGTAAGTCTAGGTGATCCAATTATCTAAGAAACTAGTTTTTTTTGGCTAAAATATCTAGGAAACTACTTAGGAAACCAGTAAGAGGCGCTGATTAATTAAGTGGTTTTATTAAGTCTATATAGCTGGCCATTGTCTGAAAAGAATTTGGTTCTGTTGTTGTTATAGATGAACTGTCTGTTATTTCGTGGAGGGAAACTTGTCTTGTTTGACCAATGCAAAGCAGATGCTAAAAGGGAAAACTGATGAATCAATCTGAACAACTGTAGCTTTTTTGTTTCTTTCCTTTAATGCTAATGTGAAAAGAGTTGAAAACATAGCTTTTAGTCTTTGACCCTCTAATAGACGAGTCATTGCTGTTCAGTTTATTTATTGGGAGCACAAGTTTTCTATGTGGTTAGGTTGGGCTATCTGTTTCTTGACCTCATTTTGGTTTTCTGAATATATATGAAATTTAAACTAGTCTTATTACAAATGACCTTAGGGCACCAGTTAAGATAGCTGTAAATAGTATGAACACTGATTGAGCTTTGGCAGTTTAAGAAGTACTCATTGCAAGAAAATTACCCGTGTAGAAAAGTTTAGATTTCCAAAGCATGTTTAATGAGTTTTAGCAAGTGTCTCAATAGAACTCTTTAATGTTTTCCAGTTTAGATTTTGTTTAAATCTATACATGTTTTCTGGATTTGGCTTGTCAAAGTCCGTTTAAAATCAGTTTCATGTGGGCTCTAAAGAAATTACTTACGTTTAAAAATACAATACTTTTACTCAGTTTATTGTCCTAGAGTAATGAAGAGAGACATTTTTCTGGTAAGGATATGTCTCAATGTTGTAACAGTGCATTAGCTGCAAACATGATGGTGCTCTAGCCTTGGCTTTCATGTTAGGACCCTTGTTTTATCAGCTGGATAATGTGACTTCTCACCGAATATGGAATGGGGCAATTTATTTTGTTAGTTGAAGAGTGCAGCTTTAGTTATCAGCAGAGATGTTTGAGTGATAGATGCCTAGTTATGAGGAAAAAAGTTTCTGCCTTTGAATAATATTGCCTTTTTTAGTGATGACTTCCTGTCAGTTGAATATTGGATGCAAGAATGTATTTCTGTGGATTTGCCTTAGCAAAATTGCTTGACCAGTGACACTCTATTAGGGGTCTGTTCTCGAATGGTTATGATAGATTCTATGTGATCTTGATTTTTCCATTTTACATTTTCAGGTAGAGTTAGATATAAGTTTGCATCATTTTGGAACAGGAACCATGCATTGAGAGCTTTACAGCGCGCGTTAAGCAACTTCCACGCAATGTTGGAAGCTGAAAAGAAGGTCTTTTCTCTTACTTTGTTGAAATTTATCTCGTATTTTCTTTCTCAGTCAATTCCTTAGCCCCTCCCCAACCCCCACTTAAAGGGAATAAACACCTCCAATCTCTCTCTCTCTCTCTCTCTACCCACCCCTGTGCCCACACACAGACTCCCCAGTGGTTTAATGCTCATGTTTACTGCTGTGCTTACTGGGACATTGGTGCTGATCATGTGTTAGGACTCAAATGACAATTCGATCTCGTATAAATTAAGGGCTTTATTTCCCAGCTTGGACTGGTTTATCTTTGCCCTCGATGTCCTTGCTTTCATTTTGGACAATGATAGTCTTTGTGCTACTTAATCTTGATTTGTATTAATAGTACTTTATACTCTGAAATGAGTGAAACAATATTAAAGTTGCTGTAATCTTTAGATTTGTTTTTAGCATAAGTTGTGGATGGCTGCATTAGCCTATGTGAAGGACCTGCTTATTGTATCTGTGATTGGGAAGGAAATTATGCTTGCTGGCACTACATTATACTGTTAAATGCTTTGGATGATAACATTCTCGTATTATCAGGGAGAGAACTTTATATCTTTAGGCCATTGCGGGCTTCTACTTTTAGAATTTACGTATAATCTATTATCATGAAACTTTAAACCTGATTTGAGGATGGTTTCAATTGATAAATCTCTAGTACACAGTATCTAAAATTTTCCCTTTGTCTTGGTTTTAAGCTTTTACCAGATGTGTCGAAGTACTGGAGTTCTCATCCTTCTAAATGTGCTCCTTAATCTGAAAAGTAGACAACGTGTTCTGACATTGATCCTTTCTGGCATACAGGAAATGGTTGAGTCAGCATTACGAGCTCATAGTAGCTCTGTGAGAGGTAGCAGAAGGTCTCTCAAGACTCCTGAAGATAGTGTATCCAAGACTGGAAAGCTTCAACCTTTCATTAAAGAAGAAGTTGTAGTTGGGATATACAAAGTGAGCATTATTCCTTTCACTCTGAAGTTTAATTTTCATTATCGTGAACACAATCTAACTTGTTATTCTCTCAGGACGTCTTCCCTTGCTCAGCAGAAAAATTCTTTAATCTACTTTTGAGTGATGATTCGAAGTTTACAAACGAGTACCGTTCAGCAAGAAAGGATACTAATCTTGTCGTAAGTTGCTACTTAGCTTATAGTAATCATATTTGGAATAATGCATATGATCAGGCAACAAAATATGCCTTGTCTGGTAGCCTTTATTCTCACTAATTACCATTGCCATTGGCATTTCATTAGTACATCTGCGTCCCTGATTTATAGTTAAATTGCATCTATATATATGAGATAAGATAGCACAGAAGCTCATTAAGGGGTTCAAAAAATCAATCTACATATAATTTATTTTTTAATATTTTTTATAAACAAGCTCCATATGAATTGCTCGAGCTTGAATTCCTAACTAGAATCGAACTTGTTTCCTTTTTGTAGGACAAGTATGGTTTAGTTGATAGATTTTTCATTGATTGGATGGCTGATGCAGTTCAAACTCGATTTAATCTGTAACTGTGTGCCTCAAACTTTTCACGCTACTTATGGTGTGTTAACATAAGGACTCTATCAGCAAGAGCATTGTCATGGGCTTGTAGATCATACGGGATGGCATTGCAGGTTTTAAAGCATTGGTTGAATATACTAAATAAGAGTTGGTGGATGCTTCATCTGTTAAGTAGATTAAACTTTACGTTCATGCCCAGAAAAAAATGAAAGTTTGGATGGACATAAAAAAAGAAAACAGAAAGAACTTTATGTTCAGCCAATTGCATGGCCTTTTGCATTGCTTCTCTAGTTCAGTATCCTCATGCTTCCTTTAACTCATGGGTTCATCACAAACCTTTTCCGATCTGTCATTCTGATCAAGGAACTTTGGATATGCCTTTATGAACTTCCATTCGATTTAGAAGCTAATTATAAGGATACAAGACTGTTGTTCAGCCCTTATGTAAGCATGGTCCTGCCGCTAGGTTTGATTACAAGGTTGTCCTTTTTCTGTGAGCTCATGATGACCAGCTTAATTTAAATAGCGTGTCAATCTTCAGTAGTCCCATGGCTTCTACTTAGTAGGGGAGTCTGTCTGTATTCGTAGCCTGCTGCGCTGGTAGGAATTTCCTGGGTTGACAAGGCTTGGTTTATCTCATCTGTGTTATTGCCTGTCCATGCTCGAAGGTGCATCTCTTTAGCATTCTGTAAGAGTCATCTCTTGCTATCACGTTCTTGCTTTAGTTTGAATGATGTTGGGGCTCTCCTTTATTGCAGACAAGAAAGGTTATGCCAGATTTCGTCCTACTTGAAATTAAAACATGTTGCTTAGTTTGTTACAATATAACAGAATATCTCGTCGTTTTCTTGTTCATAGGCATAAATTTTAAGGGTGAAACTAACGCCTGCTCTGGTTTCCTGGTTGCTAAGCAGGGGTTTACTTCGAATTGATGGCTATTGGCATCATAGTTTCTCTCCTATTTTTGCCGAACCCTATTTTTATTCAGCAAGACAAATTATCTCTGTTAGAATAGAAATTTCATGCTCTTTTTGTTATGGAATTTCCAGATGGGGCAATGGCATGCTGCTGACGAATATGATGGTCAAGTGAGGGAGATTACCTTTAGATCCCTTTGTAGCAGTCCAATGTGCCCACCTGACACGGCCATGACAGAGTATCAGCATGCTGTTTTATCACCAGATAAGAAAACTCTGGTACGCCTGCTTGCGTTAGCTTCTTACTTGATTCTCGTCAATGTTCTCAATACATGTTAACCTGCATTAAAGGGCTGTTCTATAGCCTCTCCTTTTGTTTTTGGCCAACATTTTGTAGCCTCTGTTTCATTTTGGTTTTACCCTTGTCTTCTTTTCTGCGTCTCCCTATGGTTCTAAATCTACTATGGTTGAGTGAATGCTCTTCCTCCTTGTAGGTGTTCGAGACAGTCCAGCAGGCACATGATGTTCCTTTTGGATCCTGCTTTGAGGTTTTACATATAATCTTTGTTTTTCATATTAAGTTCCTGTTAGAAAGTACTGATCTATTTAATTAGCATATGCGTGATATCAACATCTTTTGAGTTACATAAATCTTGGTTTTTCATGTTTTGTTTGGTAACTGTGATGTCAATCAGCTTATCACATTATTTCGATGGTTCATGGTAAATCTGCGCCATACCTTTTGGAGAATCCTGGAAGTATCATAATGCAATTAGTAATGCCAATTACTTTGGACATGGCAATTGGCAAGGGCCTCTTGGAGGTGCATTAGTAATTGGACCAATAGACCACTCTCGACAATGTTAGTTATTTTCACATTCATTCTATGTGTGGGTTGGATGACGCAACTCACACCCATTTCTATACACCTATTTAAAGCTCTTTTATCAGATGATGAAAGTGCTCAAAACTAATAAACTTAAAACTCCTTTTTCGTCAGAATCTGTATACAGATAAATCTTATTAGTCAAGGCAGTTGAATGATTAAGGGTTGCAGAAATGATTAAAGACAACAGGATGGGTACAGGAAAATGAGAAATTGTTTTGTGTAGGTATAGCAGTTTCTGAGAGGAGAAAATACATCCCGGTATTATTGATTCTATTTTATGGATGGTCATCTGATGTTGTCCTCTCTCTCTGCGCACAGAGACAATGTACATCCATCACACAACTATCCTTAATAATTTGCTATGGCAGTTTCTCTTTCTTAATTTTTTTTAATGTTTTTTACTTGCCAATATGCAGCATGCACGTTTTGATTGAGGCTGTCATCCTATGTTTCTACATTCCACATAATTTGTTATGTCGAAATGATTTTGCCATCTCAGGTTCACTGCCGGTGGCATTTGGAGACGAATGATGAAAGCTCATGTGCCATCGATATTAAAGTTGGTATGTTCCTTGGGATCTATCATTCGTCAGTCACTTGCTAACTCAAGTTGTGATGAACTGATCTGGAGCACCCACCTAGATGGGTCCTTGGTGTTCTATGCCACAGAAGATATGTAAAGGAGTTTTAGAGTTGCCTAATTACAGTTAATGACGTGATTCGTTTGTTTGATGGTAACAGATATAGGTAATTGTCCGGCAACCTCATTCCACATGTAACGTGTGGAATCTAGAGGATTGTTGAGTTGAGCCACCATAGGTACATTGATAAGCACTGATTTTTGTTGAGGTCAACGTTCAGGACGAGTCTGTGATCTCATTGGGCAGTTTTTCGTTAACTATAAATCTTGGACATGTTTAGAATGCTGAGAAATTTCAGAGCTGTTTGGTTAGGAAGGCAAACCTGAAGGTTTGACTGGTTTGCGTGATGTTAAATAGCAACTAATACAGCACTCATCTGTGACAAAGGAAATGATTGAGATGGTACTCAGCCTTAAATCTCTGGAGACAGATGGATGAATGAAGGGCGAGGGGTGATAGGTAAAGGTTTTGGAGATGAAAAATAGGTGTCCTCATATGGGCATTTGACATAATTCTTTCTCCGATGCCTTTCTGACCCGACCAATATGCTTACCAAGCTCAGATATCTGTGATAGAATAAATGGCTCATAGTTGTCCAGATGTTTAATTAAAGCAGAGGAAACCAAATAAACTTGAATGAAGTACCATGAGCACGTGTACTTAGATGGAGGAGAACAAGAAACTTTTATGGCAAGGATTATGATTTCAACCAATTATCAACATTTTGGTTGATGAAAATGATTACCACACAAATAAGCTTGGTCCTTCTTTAGTTCGCAAATGCTTTGTCATTATGCTTGAAGACATTGGAACTGTTGTTGCTAGATGAATGTCTTTGAGAATGCCGGTATATGTTGATGCAGATATTTTGCTTGACACTGAGATAATCGATATAGGGAACGTTGGATATACATAAAAGGTGGCGGATGCAGATGTCCAGGGAATATTTGATTGTGCTGATTTTAATTCACTTGTTGCAGTGAACCAGTTTAGACTCATTGTATGTGGAGAATAATTGGTCAAGAAAGCATCTTTCTTTGTAGCGTGAGTTTGGCTATTCCTTTAAGTGAAGCTTTGATTGCTCACTGTTTAATTAGCAAGTATGAGCGATTCAGTTGAACAAAGTCCTATGTTGTATCAATGTTATCTTGACTACTGCTGCGGATAGGTTACCTTGCTTTCTACTTTTGAATTCCAGCTTTGTGACCAATGATCCAGAAATTCCCTGCAACGGAGCCCAACTCCTTAGTTGTGATGTTCCTTGTTTCATTTTTTTATAGAGCTTAAGGTAATAGATTGTGCTGCGCCTAACTTACAAAGTTGCAATTCTGCAGGTGCCCATTTTAAGAAGTGGTGTGTGATGCAATCCAAAATCAAGTCGTCGGCTATTAATGAGGTCTGTGCATCTTTTGCTTAAAGCATTATATCTTCTTTTTTCCCCGTCACAATTTCTTTAGTATCATCTTCTGATGTATGTTATGATCGCTAATGCAGTACAAGAAAGAGGTGGAGATAATGTTAGATGTGGCCACCTCCTATCTCAAGTCAAATGCTTCAGCTGGCAAGACCGACGAGAGTGCTTCATCTGCCACCGCCGCGACCGAAGGCAGCAGCTAGTATTGTACAATGTCTGAACCTGCATATGTACCATTCAGTCTGTACTTGTACCATGAGATTAAAAGAAAACGGTTTTGCCTCTTTTTTTCCCAAAGCAGATGTAGATTCTGATGTCCCACGCCACTTCACTTCACCCTGTCTCTTTTTGGGGAGAACTAGAGGTGTATGTTGTGTCTTTTGTTATATATCACCTGTCAAGTTAAGGTGCAAGATACTTACCAGCCATCAAAGACGATTACAGAGAAAATGATGGTTTGGGTTGAGGACGGTTCGTTTTGTTTGTGCGTCTGTTGTACTTATACGACCGAAATTAGAAACTTTGTGGTAAGAGGTTGTTCTCTAATCCTGAATGGGTGTATCGATGCTTGAGATTGCAATATACGTGAATGTGGAGTGTTTAAAAGAACGGTGATCGAGATCTACAAATGCTTACAGAATGTATTCAGTGGAGTATTTAATGTGTTTTGTGCATCTGCAGTAGTCAATCTCTCTACGTTGGCAGCTTTGATCAGAGTACAATTTCGGGAAGCTCCAATCACGGCTCTCTCTGCACGCGCCGGGGTTGTGAGATTAGCTGCTGCGATCTGGTCAAACGAATCAGTCCTACCAAAACCGATGGATCTACGAGGGAAGTTTTCTCTTGATATGGTCTTCAAAGGGCTGTACTATGATGTATGCAAACGTGAGACGCTTTTGTTATCTTTAACTTCCAAATTGCCGTGTCTATGAGCTAGTGCTTTGAGGCACGAGCAAACACTAAGGTTTGAACTTTACAGTTGATATACAAAGCCAATACTTCGAAAATTGAAAAAAATCTCTCGTTTAGTTGTTTAATCAGTGCTCCAAGGGCAATTTTTAACGAGACTCCATATTTAATCATTTGATTTTAGAAATATATCAGAATCAACCAAGCATGGTACTGGCTTAGTAGCTAAGGAAAGGATTGAATTGCATTGCATCATTTGACCTACGAGATGCACCAAATATCTCTGCTTCCATGCCTTCTGATCATTGTGATTGATTGACCATCACAAAAATTCCCAAAATGAGCATAGACAACATCTTTTACACTTCCAGCCCAAGGCTTCAACATATGCAGCTTAATCATGGAGAGATGTCGCTTTTGAACCAAAAAAAAATGGAGAGATGTTGCTCATGACGTACTCTCTCCCACATATGTGGACTTTGGGCTAGTCGAGCCCGCCATCATTGGAGAATTGTAAGCATACACCTGCACATCCCGCTCTAAAACTATTCTCTGCCATTTTAGCATTCTCTATCACGTGCAAATCGACATATGCTCTAAATTTAAGGGAGTTTGATAAGAGGCCGAGCAATTCAAACACATCAATCACTACTTTAAGGGAGTTCGACAAGAGGCCGAGCAATTCAAACACATTAATCACACTACTTTGATGCTACCCAAAAACCAAAAGCTCAAGTTAATAAACAGAATGTGAAGTTGTTTCTTCCCTTCTTCTTTTTTTTTGGATTAGTGTACTAAAAAATCCTAAAACTTGTCACCAAAATGCAATCTGAATCCTAAAATTTTCAAAAAATGTAATCAAATCCTAAAACTTGTCACGAAAGTACATTCGGGTCTTAAAACTTTTAAAAAGTACCATCAATAGAAAGACTTGATTGGATCAATTTGACAAGTTATAAAATTTAATCTCACTTTTTGAAAACTTTAAGACTCGTGCACTTTTATGACACGTTTTAGAAATTAATTGCACTTTTAAAAAGTTTTATGATTCAATTACACGTAACAGGTTTTAAGACTTCTAATGCACTTATCCCCTGTTTTTTTTTGCTAGTACTGGGTTCAAACTCAGCTCACATCCCGGGACCCTCCCCACCTTGCCAACAGAGCCGCACGCCTGCTGGCGACAGAGCGTGAGGTTAAATGTGTAACCATGCAAGACTAGCAAGTAGCAACACAAACACAGGAGAACCATTCCGTCACGCCCGAGCTCGGCAGCAGAAGGTGAGAAGGGAACTAAAATAATTTGAGAAGCAATTCGGCATACGAGGTCTAAAGCAACATGGTCAAAGAAGCGGTTCATATATTCAAAACTTTTCAGAACCATTACTTTCATCATATCTTCCCAAGATGTGCTACTCAAGCTTTTTTCAAGTATACATATATAAATAGCAGAATGACTGACGCTACTGAGAAACCAGGCGGTCACCACGTCCACGCCTCTTGCGCGATCATGTTTACATTAGCTGGCTGAAGGATGAGCCTTCGCTGGAAGTGCGCGATTGATTTTCAAGTCTCGGGGAAGTAGTTTTAATCGGAGCCCATATGTCGGCACCGTTGGTGCTAGCAAATCCAGCAGTGCATGAGATAGGGACAAGGCACAGACCTCTGCTTCGCAGACTATACAGCTCCGCTTCCTGCGGAAGAAGGAAAAAGAATTCAGACTATCTATATTTTTCAAAGGATCAAAGCAACGTGACAACATCTGACAAGAATGTATAGATGAACGTCCAGTCCCAAAAATTTTCAACCGTCATTTGTTGGCGGAGCTAAGCCATGGGAGCCCCTCACTGTTTTTTGAGGTATAATTGCAAATTTTATAAAGCAAGCTATAAAGATCACTATTTCCTTAAATTTTGTGGTCAAGTTAGATAACGTGGAGAAGATGCAATACTTCCCCAAAATTGGCAACCGAAAAACTTTCGATTTTCAGCAATTCATGTTTCCAGGGAACCATAGAAACACCCCATGAACCAAAAGACATGATATGCATGAAACTAGTTGTATATCAATCACATTTACGGCTTCGGTACAGAACATCAATGTCAACACGAGGTGTTTTGTCTCCCAAAATAAAAATAAGAAACTTGCTAAAGGAGAAAATCCGAGAACTAAATGCTGTCTTTCCAAAGTCCCTCATGGTCCACTAACCTGCATCATAGTCGCTGGCATAGTTTGAAGGTATGGCGCGCTCAATACCTAGAAAGCCAAAACATTATGTTCAAGATTAAAAATTCGGCCAAAAAAGCTAAGAGATCTTATTGAGATCACTGACTTGAAGGAACCTGTCAAATTGAACCTATACAAGCATAAGAAGAATACGCCATCTAATCTAATAGTACGCTACTAATTTGCAATGTGCATATGTAGCCAGAGAAGGCCGAACCTTAACTTGCTCATGGAGGAATTGTATGTATTCAGAAGCCTCCGACAGTACTGAAGCTGTATCTGTCTGAAATAAGATAATTACAGGAAGAAAAAAATCGTTACAAGTGGTGACATAGACGCCAGTAGCATAGGCACCAGCTTATTGATCTTAAATTGAGAAGTTAACTAACGGGCTTTCAAAAACCTCCTAGGCCTAAAAGATGAAAATAAAGGGATCATATTTATATCAGTTTATTCATGTACCTTCCCATATGGTGAAACAAGCTGTTGCAGTTGAACAATCTTTTCCCCGAGCTTCTCTTTCCTTTCCTATTAGCAGAAGGAGCAGATAAGAAAGATAAAGAGGCGGAGTCAGGATCATTCATCTAATTCATCATATGGCCGTGAAAATAAAAGGGTGCAACGACTTCCATGAGTAACAAACTAGACGAAGGAAAGTGTTAGTAATGCCAATTTATCTTCTATCAAGTATGATAAGTAAAGGAACCAAGACATTCCAAATAGTAAACCATCCATTAGATTTTTTTTTTGTTGGCCCGACATACATTAGAAGATGCAAACGCTATTTCAATGGAATCTAAGAGGGGGGAGGGAGAGAATGAAGAAACCTTGTTTGAAATGGATAAGCCACCCTTGTGACGCTTGGATATAAGGGAGGTGATAGTGCTGTGGTCAACACTGCATGGACTCCTTTTTTGTTCCATCATCTTTTCCCTTAACCTTTTCTCTCCCTGATACAAAGCACAGAAATGTATATAAGCATTTCCACATAAGATGATAAGAATCCACAAAGTACAGCTTTTGATGACAATTTGATTCCAACATGGACACGACACGTTATTGATCAAATGGAGAAGCAACTGTATGAAGGGGAATATCTCGAAGCAGAGATCATGATTGTGAAAACTGGTTGTCGCTTTTCTTTCATCAAATTATGGAAGCCATTGTATATCCTACCAAACATATTGCATTATTCAAAATATCTTCTTCATTTTGATGATGTATACTCATGTACCTTAATAATATCAGGTTGGATGTTGATTTGGATGTCTTTGTGACCACTGACAAGTTTTCCCTACAAGTAATTCAATTAGCAGGACCTTTTCCTCATAACCAGAGACAGATCAATCACTTATCACTGCCTCAGAAAAGTGCTGCTTATTCAGAGAGGCTTCCATGGCATCTCAAGCATTCACTCTGCATCTATTCTCAGCCTAAATTGCAAATCAATTCAAGACCATATTTATTCACATCATCAGTTCTGAAGAGTCATGATATTCTTTAACGTGTCCCATAAAGTTCTAGGTTCTAACGAAAACAATTTGTCCTGGTTAAGTAAAGAAGTTAAAAAACGATACCGAAATGCCTAAATCTGGCTTTTAAAAAGATCTACACACTATGCTTCTAAAGGACATTGGGAAGCTCAAGTGCCTCTTTCTATGTGAGGTTCATCCACTTTTTTCCAATATTATCAGGCAGCACCACAAAGGTTTGTTTACTACTTTACTCAGGCATGACATCAACGCGGTTGACAAAATGCAGAGACAACACATCCAAAATACGAAATTGCGGTTGACCATCCAATAGGATTGTTCCTATCGTAAACCCAAGCTAGAGTACAAAAACTCAAAACCCGATGGAGTATTTTAAAAGGCATTCTTGCTGTCTTAAATAATCATGGATTTGGATAAACTGCACACGACACCATGCAAACAATAAACAAATTGTTAAGGGCATGGACAATGATATCATTTTCTATAGTATGTGCATTGTTTTTCCCAGAAGACAATCCACCGGTCCATCCTCCACAACATGATAATATAGGTTTACCTAAAACAATATTTTAACAAGTCTATTCAGTACCATGTCATTGACAATTATATACCAGTGACCTTTCAAACAGACAAGGTTACTTTAAATAAATGCAAAGACCCCAATCATCTCCGCAAAAGCTAGTTGAAGCTTCAATATCATGCTCAAGATCACCGGTGAACGTATAAGCTTGATAAAATAATGCCTCTCTGGTGATTCGATGAATTTTCATCAGCAAATAAAGCAACCAAACGATGCATTGAGTCGGTGTAACAGAAAGTGTCCAAGATTTGAATTATTTATACTATCTGATGTTTCTAGATCGCCAAGCTCATTCCATGCATCTGAAGCATTTTTTCATCTTCTGCAACCACTCAATATGGTATAAGTAGAGCATTAAAAAACAGGGCACAAACAATTTTTTATGCTTCAGGGTTAGGATACAAGCGAAAAACAACAGCATCCAAAGTCAAGAAAAGCAACTATCCTAAAGAAGAACAATCTCCTCCATTTCCAAGGTCAAACTATTTTGCGGCTTTTCTTTGGGCAAATTGATAGAGGAACATGAGAAAGTGATAACCCCATGCTTTTCTCTCCTCCATTCAACAAGTTCACAAACTCCGTGATAGAAGAAGCAACAGCCAGTAACATAAAAAGAACTTATGCCAGACATTACAAGAACTTACCAAGAACATGTACACCGCATTCTAAGGCGAGCAAGAAATCCCCCTCTTAAAACTGCACCGCCAAGATACAGTCTTTAGTCAATTCCAAGGAATTCTGACTTGAAGAGAGAGTGAAAACAGCTCAAGACTTCAAGAAGAGTCCTGTTTTGATGAACCCAGAAGCGCATGGAACTCAAAACTCAACGCGGACTCAAAACTCGCGGTCAGCGGCCTCACTGCCTTCTCTCTGGCTCTCTTAAAAACGGGTTCTTGTTTTCTAATGCAAACTCGTCAGCTCGAGAGCTGTCAAGATGAAAACTTTACGAAACCGATGCCAAGATTCGAGCAGCCCAAGGGCCAGAAACGCTGAACGGGCGAAGCCACTGAACTGCAGCAAGAGAAAACAGACACGCGGAGAGAGAAAAGCAGGTGTTGAAAAGAGGGAGAGAGGAAAGAGAGAGGGACAGGGAGAGGGGTTAAGGAGGAGAGACTGATATAAGGTCCTGAAGTTAGTATAAATCAGTCGACAACCATTATTTTATTTTGATTTTTTTTGTCAACTTTTCTTTGGGGTAGAGCCTTTTATTTTACCATTCTTTAAATTTTGTTATTAAAATAATGAGGAGGATGACATTGATGTGTTCCATATGTTGCTGATTATATAGTTTCTTTAGTGAAATAAAACAAGAATTTGACAGCTAATTTACAACCATGCAAAGAAGCAGTTATCTTCTGTTTGATGTCATTCTTTTTCAACACATCTTGATAGTGACATGAGAGCCTTGGCTTCTCTTGTTTCCTTTCTTCGTAAAAACAGTAGCTTGGTTCTTCGGTTGCCGTGATCTATGCGGTTCATTTATTAAGTGCTACTACTTCTTTTCTCTTATTTATATTTTTTTTTCGTACCTCCAAAAACGCCCGAAATATATCCACTGTAACACCGATATTTCAAATTTCTTTTGTATAAAAAAACTCCTAAACCATGCTCACATGACGCTAATACCCCAAACTTTTGTATTAGTGTGACAAAAGTTTGGCCTGCTAGTGACACATAAAAAAAGAAAAAATACCACCAAAAATCTCAAAACTATGTCACTTGTAATAAATTTACTCTAATTTTTTTTGTGACACGAAAAACCTCAAACAATGCCACTTGTGACAATTTTACCCCAAATTTTTTTTTGTGATACGAAAAATCCCAAACGATACTACTTGTGACACATTTGCTGACAATGGTACATTTTCATCTTTTTCCTTTTTTTCTTTTTCTTTTCTTCTCTCTTCCCTTTGTCGGCCATGGCGGAGGGAAGCCGGCGAGGGCGACCCTCGCCAACGTCGAGCGTCCCTCGCCAGCGTCGGGCAAGGGTTGCCCTCGCCGGATTTGGCGAGGGTGACCCTCGCCTAATGCCGGCTTCCCTCCGCCATGGCCAGCGAAGGGAAGAGAGAAGAAAAGAAAAAAAAAACAGAAAAAGGAAAAAAGATGAAAATGCCCATGAACCAAAGTATTGTTGGGTAAATATGTCACAAGTAGCATAGTTTGGAAACAAATCAAAAGTTGATGGACCACATTACACACTTAAATAAAGTTCATGAACTATATTGAGCAAACTATAAAGGTTCAAGGACGACATTGCATATTGGGCCAAAGTTTATGGTCAATTTGTGTAATTATCCCATAAGGATTCATAATGATATTTTCCTTTTTCTTTAGATGTGTCTAGAAATGGAAGTCGCATTCACAACTTTTTAAAATTTCGGAAAAAAAAAAATCCAACTGTTGGTAACTGTTTTATTGTAAGATCTCTAAGTCAAATTTTTGTGCAATTAACTAAGTTCATCCCTACGACTTGGTCAAATATAGATCGGTCATTACCAAGACTATAGGGCCTCATAAGGAACTAAACCCAAGTGCTAGTATTTTAAATGATAAAAATAAAGTCATTAAAAATACTACATGCCCATTAGGAGAGTTCATATTTTTTTCTTTTAAAAAAAACTAATAATCCTCGAGGCCTATGATTTTTTAAAAAAGAAAACTTGTTTAAAAATTACTTGTAAATTTTAACAAATTCATACCCAATATGAAATCAGTGATAAAAAATTACAGGGGCTGGTATAATGTGGTATTGGGAATCAAATTGGAAAAGAATACTCGAAACATATCAAAAGATGGATTTCTGATACCAAAAATGGCCTTAAACATCTTCCAACGCCGTGCTGTCGATCTTGGATGAAATTTTTCGATTGTACTTATAGTCCCTATAACTCCACATCGATTAAAAGTTGTGCTATCTTAAGGCCGAGGTTAAATCTGTAAAAATGGGTCATAAACTCATTTCTTAACCCATATTTAATGAGCTGGGTTGTTATATGTTTTAGTTATACGGAGTGAACGGGTCGCAAATGGGTTTAGAACGATAAAACTCGAAATAATATGGGTGTTAAATGGGTTCATATCTTATTTAAATCCAACCCAACTCTATGACTCATCTTCACTCTTTCTCGCTCTCACTTGATCTTGCGCTTGCTCACTTTGTGCTCTCACATCAATTTAGATATGAGTTTTATTAGATTTGGTTTAAATATGAAAGTATTTTAAATATGGATTGGGTCAGTATGGATCACCAGATTTTTTTTTAAAATTTTTTATCGGGATGTGTCAACATATTTGTATTGTATAGAAATGGGTCAAAACGAATTAAATGGATCGGACCATTTTTCGACTCGACCCTATCTGACTCACATGTTTGACGGGTCTAGCCGAGGTGTGAGAATTTCGTTTCTTTAAATGAAGCACACAAATTTTCTTGCCAATATTTTACCGATATCATGTTGTGATTTTTGAAAACTGATAATTAACAATTGCTTATTTTGGAGAAAAACATAATCTTTGGCTCGAACGGATTTGAACCAAACCAAATTACTTTCCAGAATTTTATTGTAATAAACAAAGCCCAGATTTCGAGACTGTAGCTTGAAATGTTCGAGGAGGGCCGTATGGTTTGATCAGCTACAAGTTGCGCTTACAACTTCATGCAGGCCAGTCGCATCCTGAAATTCGAATTGAGGACGAATTTTTGGAGTTAGCTCACCTTTGCGGACCCATCAATGGCCTTACCAACCATCCAAACCTAACTATTAATTTTTTTTTCGGTCAAATATGATCAAATTAAAATCTTAAGGGTTTCAAAGTGCTAAATTCTTGTCATCTCGTCGACTCAGACAACCTCGATGTCTAAATCATTAAAAGCTCTCCTTTCTCTAAATATGGCCAATTAAGCAAGGGCCCTCTCAATTATATTTGGGGAGCATTCTTAACCCAAGTTGAAAACTTCCAAATCGAATCGTCTTAACCAAAAATCTTAATCCAAATCAAATAGGAACCATAAAAATTATAATTCGAGGTAAATCGATAACTTCAATATGCATTTTGGTCGATCTCAAACGGTTAACATCAAGTCCATGCACAGAAAATTAGTTCAATTTTAAGGAACTTAAACTTTCATTGCATAAACTTTTAGGAATTTCACTTTTGGTCCTTAGTCTTTATCCCAATTTAGTCCTTTGACCATTCTTTGGTCAGTAGCCATTTGTTGTCCTTAAAATTTTGACATCCTTTCGATTTTTTTAATTCAGATCCGACATGCCTTTACTTCTCATCCGTTTTTCCTTCAACGCGTGCTCGATACATGACTTTTCGAGGGACAAAATGATAGTCTTTTCGTTATTTTCAACAAAATACGTCTATTTCATTTAAGGGTGATCGATTTCAAGGTGAATGAGTTACATATATGGAATCTAGAATTTACCATGTTAGAGTCAGTTCCCAATTTTTTGGGGAATGAAAACCAACTCTAGAACTAAATTGGCCAACTCCAAGGTCCAACTTAGGAATCAATCCTGGCTTTTTTTTTTCTCGTTTCATTTTATTATATACACAATATGTTTAAAAAATGAATGCTGGAGGATGATATGCCAAACATAGTCAATTTCGACGGATATATTTTGTTTTTTTTTAAAAGATGTAAAAGAGCATACTTAGAGTTATGAGTAAACCTATTCAAAACTGGTTCAATTCCAGGTTTTGCTCTGGAACCCGTCTTGTAGATTCTACTCTGCATTCCCCCTAACCATCACCGCCTATCCTCAGCTCTTACATGGATGGCAGATGCTCGCCCAACAAAATGCATCGCTCGTCGTCGCTTTCTCGCGTACCGCGCAATTACTAGCTCTCCCTAGGCTTTACATGAATGGCCTATGCTTGCCCAACAAAAACACATCTTCCATCTCAAACCCGTGAAGGATTTTGACTTCTATCAAAACACGGTAATGGATCGCATCCACACGTACAATTCGTAAACCCTGCTTTGATACCAATTGTCACAGTTCGGGAATTGGCCTTGGTCATGGAACCGTGCAGCGCATTCGGTTAACCTTTGCTTTCGATCTAATGACTTGTATCGTGGAATTCCTGTTCTTATCGACTAGTTTGTATCTCCCATCAATTGGGTTATCGCACCATCCTGAAGGAGACAGGCATGTGTCTCGATTCAACATAATAACTACTTTCGCCCCGCCAGCCATCATGAGCAGAGCGGCTTTAGCTTTCGACCAGTTTGTGAACAGGTAACCAATTTTGCCTTCGGACATTTTCCACATGATATTCCTTTCATCACTAGATTTCTAAGACAAAATTGCTAAAACCACTTCGAAAATCCAGTTGTATCGTTTATATCGCATTACTCACATTACAGAGATGCAAATGACACGAATAAATGATATGAACACAAAGATTTAACATGAATCGTCAAGGGATTTTTCAACAGTAAAAGGGTAGGGAAAGGCAACCCTCGAGCGTTAGTCATGTTAATCATAAGTTTTATATATCTGCTACACAATATTCGATTTAAGTCATAATTACTTTGCATCATTTACGATTTGAAGGTTTGATGCCAACGAGCTCGTCAGAGCAACTCCACCAAAATGCTAACAGCCGTGAACTCGCTTATCGCTTGTGTTTAGTTTGCCTTTCCCAAGGGCCTCCAAATCTTCTCGAGGGAAATTTGGGTTTTTTGGTAAATTTTTTTGGGACCCATTTGGCCAAATGCTAGCGTTAGCAAAGCCGAAAGTTCAAGGGGCTAGTCTTTCAACATTTTCGGAAAGCCATTTCTTAGGATTAATATATATTTTTTCCTTTCAAAACTACCCTCACCATTTTTTTTTTCTTTTTCTGGTTTTACCCCGTAAGAACTGCTCATCTTCTCCATGTAGATCGCTAGTGAAGAAGCTCTATCGAGAGTTGCGCAAGGTCGGTCTATAGTCCTTAATGGTTACGCGACCTCGGCTTGGGGAGGTCGGGGCCGCGCGACACCGAGGTCACCGGGGCGTGACCCACGACGGCGGTCGGGATCGCTTGAGGTCGCACGACCTTAGATGACGGATGCTGGCGCTAGATGTGGCTTGCCGACGTCTTCTACCGTGAAGGATTTTGAATTTCTTTTTACATTTTTTAAATAAAAAAATGATTTTTTTTTTAATCCGAACACTATCTAATCCCAAGTTGCTTTACGATGAACTTTTATATTACGGTGAATTAAACACATTTTCCCAAAAAAGCGAATCCAACGCAGCCATCATTAGATATGCCGCACTTAGTCATCGCAGCATCCAGGAAAAAAAAAAATTAAGCCCTTTTATTAGAAATCCCGCTCGCGACACGAACCCAACCCCCGGTCGCCACCGGCTTTTTGTCGCGGTATTCGGGAAAGCGGTCCTCCTCGATTTGGCGGGAATATCGCTCTCGAGCCGGAAGGGAGCCACCGCAATCAGGTGGGGCCCGTCTTCTTCTTCTCGATCCTCAATTTTTTCTTTCCCTTTTCCCTCCATCGCTACCATCGCTCCGCTCCAGGAAGCCACGCGCTCCCTCACCGGCCGGGAGAGAGCGTCACGGCCGACACGGGGCGGCGCGAGGGAGGCGAGTGGGGCCCACGCGGGGGCGGACGGCGAGTGCGGCGGGGAGAGAGGGGAAGGGGGGGGGTGCGAGGGTCCCACGCAGCGTACAGCGACCGTGCGCCCAGAAGTCCACACGAGAGACAGAGAGGATTCGGTCCGAAGGGGGGAGGGGTGGGACCCACGCGGTTTTCCCTTTTCATCTGCGTCTGCGTCTGCGTCTGCGTTCTGCTTCTTTCCTTCCTGGTCTTGTCTGCTGTCTCTCCTCTGCCTTGCTGCGCTTTTGGTGAAACTCCTGCTTTTCTTTGTTTTTTTTTTTTAATTTGTTTTTTTTTTTTATTTTTTTCTTTCGGGGTTTTGAAGTGACCATAGCCTACGCTTTACCGTACACCTCACCACACCCCCCCCTTCTCGCAAACGGACAAGGCCTCGCTATGTATCCAATATTTCTGGCCATGTGGGGGCGGGAATTGTGTTTTTTTTTCCTTCTTCGCCGTGATGACCTCGTCGAACAAATGAATCGGGTCGAATCGAAAATGATCCGATCTAAATTAACTCATTTAGGGCCCGTTTGATAACGTGCCAAACGATAAAAATTTCTGTTCTTTTGTTTTCAGAAATAGTTTGGGAACAGAAATGCGTTTGGTAAACTTTTATTTCCGGACACATTTTTGCAAAAATTTATGCCCGAAGCTTGAGTTTTGGAAGAGAAACAAGAAGTAAAAAAAGTTGCTTCTTGTTTCTACACAATTTTGAGAATGAGTTCTTTTTCTTCTTTTTCTTTTCTTCTTTGTGTTGTTCTTCCCTGGGTTGTGGCTGGTCGCCGGCGACCGGCCATAGCCCAGGGCCGACGAGGGCATCACGGGCCTCGCTGGCGAGGGTGAGGGCTGGACCCTCGTCGCCTAGGCGAGGCGACTCGCCGTCAATCATGGCGAGGTCGGCCTCGCCCAGATCGGGCGAGGCCGAGCATCGCCGTAGCGACCCACGGCGAGGCCGACCTCGCCGTCTCGACCCATGGCTAAGCCGACCTCGCCGTCGCGACCGACGGCCGGCCATGGCCAAAGAAGGGAAGGGTAGAAACAAAAAAAAAAAAAAAAATATTAAACAATTTAAAATATTATTAATAAAAAAAAATTTTGTGTAGTTACCAAACGTATTTACGTTCTTTTCATCCCGGGAATAGAAATTTTGGACATGCTTACCAAACGCCTTCAAATGCTCGAAATTGTTTCCTAGAATAAAAAAGAATCATTTCGAGTAGAAATAGTTCCGGAGCATGAGAATGATTGTCATGCGCACCCTTAGTCTATTTTGACACGTTTTCATGTAATGAAAATTTGGCGATCCATACCCAATCCGACCCAACCTATATTGCTAAAAATACTTCCATGTTTAATCAAATCTAAGAAAACTCGTATCCAAACTGAGGCAAGAGCGCAAAGCGAGCGTGCGAGCGCGAAATCGAATGAGGGCGAGAGAGAATTATAGAGATAGGTTGGGTTTAAATAAGTTATAAATTCATTTGGTACCTGTATTACTTTTGGGTTTTACCATTCTAAACTCATTTATGAAAAATTTACTGAATATAATTCATATAACTATTCAGCTCATATCAAATATGCGTTGGGTCATTTTGACAGGTCTACCCGAACTACATGAATTTGTGCCCTCTTTCATTAAGACTTTCATCGTCCACAAAAATATTTAAATATGAATTATTGTCGATAATAAAAATATCTTTCATTAACTAATTATTTCAAGCGATATACAAGCGATCAAATTTAAAACAAAATTTTCTAGAAAATCTATTTTCCGCGAAACAAACAGAGCTTGAATTTTCTCTCCAAACCATAAGATTGACTAAGGCGCTCAAACACCGTCGATTCGGAACTCCTCAATTTTTTTCGGCTCTCTTTTCTCATTGAATAGACGGGTCATTGATTCAAAAAGAATAATATATGACGTCATACCCTTTGCAACAAGCGACGTCACAAAAACGATATCGTTTTGTCTTTGCTTACTATGACATGTTGTCGCTGTTGTCCTCGTAAAATTTCATATCAACTCACATGTAACGAAAACTTAAATGCTGGCATTTTTGTCGCCCAATTAAAATTCCATGCATTCTTTTATAGTGTGAAAAGTCGAGATATTTCGCTGCGCAAGGTAGTGCAAATTTTTTCGTTTTTTTTTTCTTGCATTTGGCATTTTTTTCCTTTAATTTTGCTCTTCCATTTGTTCTTGACTTTGTATGGCATGGTACGAAAAGCGGGGCTGAGTTTGGATTGAACGGAATCAGCTGCGGATTCCAATCCTGCCGACGACCAATCAATTATTCATTCTCATGTCTGAAGCTGGAATTCTGAACTCAAGCATTGAGAAATCCCCCAAACTCGTTCCACACCTTGCAAGGACCCGATTGGCGCGACACAAAACTAATAGTAAGTCTAAAAAACGGATCTCAACAAATCTCAAACCGTTCATACGTGTGCTAATTATAAAATTCGAAACAACCCTTGTCGTCGCATGGGTGGAAATCTATAGAAACGCATACCAAACAAACAAGTACTCATATCAATTTTGTTTGGCAACTTTTCCTTGACTGTACATAGCATGGAATGTGAGTTCTTCATGGAATGGAAGCTTAGATAGATCTAAATCAATCGAATGTAATTCGTGAATCTAAATCAATCGGATGTAATTCGGACTCCATCCTCGTTTTTAGCTCTATGAAGTCACCGGAGCAACCTCATATATTTGGAAAAAAACGAGGGGTGAATGATATTACTAATCGAATTTGTATATAAAGTACTTGCTAAATTAGTCCTCCTTGAAGAAAATTTGGATGGAAGTTGAAAGAAATTCAGAAAGTGTTTGTTTCGCGAAAAATGAATAATTTTGTAAATACTTTCTTAAAATTGATCGCTTGTAAAGATGAATAGATGAAAAATATTTCCGTTGTCTATGAAAACGCTTAAATGTAAATTATTGTCGATAATGAAAATATTTATCGTTAACTAATTATTTCAAGTGACACAAACGATCATTTTTTAAGAAAATATTTTTTAAATTATTTATTTTTCGTAAAATAAAGAGGGCCTCAAGTTTTTTTTCTAACAATTGGACCAGTCACCCCTTCTCTCGAATGCAGCCTCAAGGTTGTTCGACATCGATGATCACGGATGTTCTGGAATCTTAAGTTGCCAACCTTAGACCTAAGGTGAGGTGAATGACTGATCTACGATTCGAGGTTGTGATGGAGGAAGATATAGACTAACCTCGCTTCACCACTAATGTACTTTTTCAATAGCCCTAATTATGAAAATCCACTATTTAATCATGGCACTTTAAGTGTCCCTTTCATCACATGAAAATAGTGGGGTTAGATTCAAGAAGCTTACAAGTTTTTCATTTTAGTTCTTAGTGTGAGATATTTTGGTCCTTAGCAGGATTTTAAAAGGCTCAAAGAAAGACACCTATAAGTTCTCTCGGTATTTTCTCTCTCTTAGAAAGACAAACAACGGGAGGAAACTAAGGGGGCCTTGGGTGGAGAACGTAGATTCCACGTCAGCCTCGGCTGGCTACTTCTGAGCTAGCTACTTCTGGATAGACAGGTATAGTAGCGTTGCGCGCCTGGGATGACAAGGTAGAACTTTTGGGTTCTTACTTAGTTGGCATGTGCTTCGCACAGTGTCTTAGTAAGTGACGAGCCAACTAAGTACTTGTGGTTACTAAGACATATTTGTTTATTAAAATAGTACTATGGCGGGAAACGGGTATTCGTTGGGTTATCAACTATTTTAGTGAGACGGGTTTGTGGTTTAATTACAAAATTTGCAATGCGTTTGAGATGATTTCTGAAATAACGAAAAGTTAACGAGACGACTTTGAAACAAGATCCATCGTTTCAAGCCTATTCCATTTTTATCTGTGATATAGACTAACCGCACTCCAAGACTTAGAGTGTCTTTTTTAGTAGACACGAATCTGTGCCAACTTTCATTAGGGCTTTCATTGTCCACGAAAATTTTTAATTTTTCATATTGACTAATTTTCAAGCAATACAAATGATCAATTCTAGAAAAAATATTTTACAAAAGATTCATTTTTCGCGAAACAAACGAAGTTTGAGTTTTCTCTCCACACCACAAGACTGACTGAGGCTCTCGAAAGATTGTTGATTTGGAACACCAAATTTTTTCCGTCTGGACAAAAAAGAACTCGATTAAAAAAAATACCTAGCTCAATTTAGGACTACTCATTTTTCTGGCTCTCTTTTCTCATTGAACAGACAGGTCATTGATTCAAAAAGACTAAAAAAAACGACGTCGTTTTGTTCGTCACAAGCCACGTTGTCTCGCCTTTGCTTACTGTGACACGTCAGCACCACTGCACTCATATAATTTCATATCAATTCACATGTAACAAAAACTTATATACAGGTAGTGCAATCTTTATTATTTTTTGCATTTGGCATTTTTTCCTTTTAATTTTGCTCTTCCATTTCTTCTTGACTTTGTATAGCATGGAATGAAAAGCGGGGCTGAGTTTGGATTGACGGAATCAGTTGCGGGATTCCGTCCTGCCGACGACCAAAATCACTCTCAAGTCCGGAGTTGGAATTCTGAACTCAAAGCATGATAAAATCCCCCAATCTCGATCCAAACCTTGCGAAGACCCAATTGGCACGGCACGACACAAAGCCAATAATAAGTCCGACAGCCAAATCTCAACAAATCTCGACCATTCTCATACATACGCTAATTAAACAATTCGGAACTACCCCTTGTCCCGCACGGGTGAATGGTTTTTAATAGGCAGAGATGGTACGGATGGAGACACCGACGAGATGGAGAATCTATTCCCCCGAGAAACGCATACCAAACAAACAAGTTCTCATGCCATTTTCTTTTCCCAACTTTTTCTTGACTAGATATGTAGCGTGGAATGTGAGTTCCTCACGGAATGGAAGCTTTGATGGATTTGAATCGATTGAATGTAATTCGGACTCCATCCTCGTTTGTAGCTCTATGAAGTCACCGAAGCAACCTCGTATATTTGGAAAAAAAAATGAGGGGTAAGTGATAATACTGATCAAATTTGTATAAAGGGTACTTGCTAAATTAGTCCTTTCGAAGAAAATTTGGAATCTAGGGTGCGTTTGTTCCACGAAAAATAAATGATTTTGAAAATGTTTTTATAAAATTGATCGCTTATAACGCTTACAAAAATGAATGGACGAAAAATATCGTCTACAAAAAATTTTAATCATAAATTATTGTTAATAATGAAAATACTTTTCATTGAACAATTATTTCAAGTGATGCCAACGATTGCTTTGCAGAAAATATTTTACAAATTATTTATTTTTCGCGAAATAAATGGAATCTTAAATTTTTTAGAATGAAAGTGGAGGAAAAATTCAAATTCTGGTACATTTTTTTTCTTCAATCACCTCGACCCTCGAGCGCAGCCTCAAGGCTGTCTGACATCGATGATCGCGGATGTCCTGGAATCTAAAGTTGCTAACCTTTAGACCTAAGGTGTGGTGATTGTCCGATTGACTGATTTCAAGATTCGAGGTTGTGATGGAGGAAGACATAGACTAACCTCACTCTACGACTAATGTACTTTTTCAATAGCCCTAATTATAAAAATTCACTATTTAATCATGACACGTAAGTGTCCTTTTGATCACATGAAAATGGGCTTACAAGTTTTTCATTTTAGCTCTTACTGTGAGATAATTTTTCACTAAAATAGTACTATGGCGGGTAACGGGTATTTTTTGGGTTACCGACTACTTCAATGAAACGGATTTGGGGTTTAATCATAAAATCTGTAATGAGATGATTTGGGAAATAACGAAAAGTTAACGGGACAAATTTAAAACTATATCAACCTTCTTAAATCTATTCCGTTTTCATCCGTGATATAGACTAGCCACACTCCGCGACTCGGTTTGTTGTTTTAGTAGCCATAGTTGTTCACTTGATCACCTCAAAATAGAGGGACTAGGTTCAAGAACAGCTAGTCATTTTAGCTTGTAGAGAACGAGGCGAACTCCAAACTGCATTTTCTCTATATATTACTTTCTCGTCTAGTTGTATCTTTTAAAATGATCCAAAAACATGACCACAATGCAAATCTTATAAACCAATTAAGTCTAGATCTTTAATTTGTGCAAATTTCGACCCTCGACCCTTAATCCCAAAGCAATTTCTTGTAATCGTGATGAGATTTTAACATATGACCTCTAGTTCCCAACTAGAAAATTCCTTAATGCTCCATCCAACTTGACGGTCACAATATGGATGGCGGTGCTTCATGATGATTTGGAATCGTTGGACCATAACAGTTTTAAAAAGGAGTCATTGGCTCGGAATGTTGCAAATAATGCATAAACATAAGCAAAAGTCACACCATGTAGAAGCTCTCTTATTCTCTTTTGCTATCATTCAAATTATTTAACTCGTCCTAACTTCTTAGGGTACACCAAAGACTAGACAGCGACATCTATTGATGAGTCGAATGGTTCATTATCATAGCACAGCAGCTAATCGATTGGTGGAGTCCATTTCTGCATGCTTAATTAAGGATTTATCTTCTCTTTGGGACCCTCCATGCCAACACTGGTCGGGGAGATAATTTATTTCTTCGACCTTTTTTATTTTTATTTTTGATTGGTGTTATCAAAATAGGAAAATAAAAATTTAAAGGACGGTCGATCCAAAATACTTTCTTTTTATTTGAATTTAGTAATACAATAAAACAATAGTATAGTCAATCGCCAAAAGATTATTTTTGGTTGGAACTCACCAAACAAATGAGTGTGGAATTAGTCATTAAAGTTCTGGTTGTTCGTTGATGGATTCCTTAAATATTATTTGATGAATTAGATTTTTTAACGTTTTTTTAAAAAAAAGATGCATTCAAATCATAATCTCGACGGTAATGGATTTTCAACCCCAGAAATCCTAAGTGACTCTTTGGCCTGTGGTCATGTGGCATGACAAGAAAGGTCATGTGGGAGACACATAGGATTTTCGGCCTTCGAAACCCTCCAACGGCGAGATTAGGGCGGAATTAAGATCTGATTGCACTCTTTTTTTTTTTTTTTAACGTTAAGGACTTAATTCACTAAAATAAAACTTTGAGGATTCAATTAACCAACGGTAAAAACGTTAAAAAAACTATTTATGCATTATATCCTTGAAAAATAAAATGATCATATTAATTGGACATTCCTTTGACATCATTCTGTATCTTCAGCCAAAACAATTGACCGACAGATTCTGATGGTAAATCGACTTCACATTCGGGCAATATCTAATTTCATATTTATTAAATGAATATATATGATATAAGTACATGTGTATAGGTGAGTATGTTAGAAGTTAGGTGGGTGGTCAGTCATATAGTTGACCAAAATGGACTTTGCTTTCAGGAAAATTTAGGGCCAACGTGAATTGTGGCATGAAACATGGAATCCAACATTTAATATGTGAAGTTGAATGATCGAGACAGGAAAGTATTTTGAAAGGGTATTTTTTTTTAAATTTTATTTTGAGGGTTTTCAGATTTCTTCGATCTTGAAAGGACTTGTCCCCCCCAATTTATGCGAAAATCAATACTTTTGTCAATGCGGACCACATTTATTTTACGTTATGTCGTTTGACTCTAATAAAATGTTGGCTTGGAAAAAAAATACTGAGGAGCAGTTTCTCATCAACTTCTCTATCATGACTGATTGAAAGGGAATCAATTTAGTAATTTTTTTATGTTAATGACAACTGCCAAATGACATGGCGGAATTTTCATTGGTTTTATTGATTGATCTACGGTTGATCTTGAGATGTGAACCATCCCAGACGCGTTAACATGACATTCTTCTTTTGTGTCTTCTCAATCCGAGTCCCTACTTTTGAGCTTTTGCTCGATTGTGAAATTTACTTCCCATGACGTCTAATTTGTAGTTACTCAAGGATATGTTTACAGTTTTAGGCATGTTATTGTGATTTGAGAGTGGTAAATTTACAATACTTGCTAGGTTTAATTTGATTATAGTGCAGCAATCTTCGTAAGGTTAACATGTAGCTCTCTTTGGATCTGAACATGTCCTTAAAATGTTTCATCAGAACTTCAGGATGTCAAAAATAAGAAGGAATTCCAGACCTTCCCGAAAGAAAAACGCACAATGGAAAGGGACAAGAGGGTGTAGGGTTTCACTGGTCGCTCGATCATTTAACAAAGCATTGTAGCTCCTACAGGTAGCAACACCTGTTTTTAGTGAGATAAACCTGACAAAAACTAAGAATTTAAGGACAGCTAAGGTAAGGTAAGGCAAGGTAAGGTCTTTTAGATGGTTGATCATAGCTTCATAAGAAAAAGAATATATTAAAAGATCGCTGTCAAGGCAAAAATATTTTTCGAAAGGAAAAGAACCTACCCTCTTTTGTTCTTTTCGATTTTGTAGATGATGTTTGATGAGATGCCTCCCTCAAGTCTCTGTCCTAATCATTGTGTATTTTGTCACGGAGCCGATCACACCTATCTTTTCATCATCCTATAAATCACAAGAAGACTAGAAATCATCATTGTTCCAAATAATAATTGGACTCTCCCTCCCTCCAAGGTTAGGAACAATGTTCCTGGGGTTGAAGCGAGCAAAGATTATCATCCAGCTACATATAATTTAGCATGATGATCTTAGGATGTTAATTGGGATGGCTACAGGAGAGATGTAACTAGACTTTGGGCAATTTGGAAGCAATCCTTCGTCATTTAGGATTGAATTCGAATTGCTGTTCGATTCAATAAAATGCGACGCCTTTCTCGCTCATCGACTAATGTCAAGGTTCTTCAAGATCAAGCGAAGTTAGCGCAATCACATTTAGAATGGCAATTCGTGCCTATACTTATGAAAAGTTTACCATCATAGAATTAGGATAAGCAGCAATATAGTGATGTAACAACCGCTTTTTCCTAATTTTGAAATCCAAGATTTGAATTGTTGGGCTCTCTTCCTCTAAAGAAAGAAGAAAGCCGTTGAAGTTTAATGGTTTCAAATATGCAAGAACGAACCAACTGGACAATTTTCCAATATCTGAGCTTCTCTCGGATCAAATTCATTGACAAAAATGTCGACTCGAACTAAGCTTGAGAGAGCATGTAGATCAATGATTGAGGTCGCGAAAACAACTGTCGAAACACAGCAAGATTGTATAACATCAATCCATGTGTCGATGGCTGTCTCTTTGAACTTTCAAGACAGATTTGTGACTTGAATTAGGCACTTATATGGCAGATATGTTGTGGTCTCTGCATTAGCAGTTATCCAGGTCACATTCAATCAAATGTCACTTTCTGATATATAATGATTGTGTGCATATGAAATGGGATTTCTTTCGGGCTTAGCCCATTATATCATCTACTGCCAACTTGGACTTGCCTTAGCAATACACAGGAACCGTGTAGCCCAAACTAAACTTCTCTTGAAAACCTATAATCTTGAATAAATGATCTGGAGATTCTACCTTCGCTTTGTGAGGAACGCGAGTTTGAGAACCCTGACTATGCCAATTATCGCGATCCATCGAGTTTTAGACTGGAAGCTTATAATCGCCTAACTAGCTCGATTAACCCTTTGAAGATGGAATTGACTTCTTATCCATCCGATAATATCTAAAGAGTTTACCATGGGAAGAAGAAAAACCCAGTCTTGCATGATCCTTCTCTGATGGAAATACTAAAAACAAAGGAATTTGCCCAAGTCTTCAAATTTGCTCGAAACCCTACTATCACACCTTTCTGAATAGTGAACACTTCGTGCACGAGTTGAACATTCTACATGAGCTCCAAGAACAATTTGCATTCGCTCCATGCACACAAACGAGACAGGATTTCACCATTTGCATAGAATAGATGAACAATGGTTTACAATCAACATGGAGAAGCAATATCAATGCACGATCAAGTGTGAAAAAAATACAGCACTTGGAAAATAGAAATCTGGCTACTGCTGGACTAGACCCATGCTCTCCAAGGAGAAGAGGCAGTTGACATGCAACTTTTGAACAACCATATTATGTTACTTATTTAAGAGAAGAAGACACCCATATTATTATTGGTACCATGTTCATTTCCTTTTTTGTTAACTTTGTTTATCCCAGATCACTTGATTCACATACATACATACATACATACATTACATACTGGCTATATTTTCTTTTTTGGGATTGTAAGTGAGACTAGAAAATTAATATAATTTCTTCCTTGGTTACAAAATAGAACATAGTTGATTATGACTGTTGTTTTTTATATTGTAGGTAGATGTGTAATTTACTCGTTATATATATATATATTGTGTGTGTGTGAAATGGATATTTTAACATATGAAATAATATTAGATGTCATTGCTTAGGGATTTGTTGTAGGTTGGCTTAGACAAGTAATATTCTATTAAGGAAATATTAAAGAGTTGATTAAGCATTTTAGATAATCCATGTTCAATTAACATGTCTTAGTGAATTTGATTTAATGAGAACAAAGCAGAGCTCGTTTGGGATGATTTGGCCTACCCCTAGCCCTTTCTAATGGCCCTGATGTCAGCTTATATCCTTAAGGCACGTGTCAACTCACCATTAGCATGTGTCCTCACAACACGTGACAAGCCATTACTGGCCTTTGATTATATGTCCAGGTGGTGACTTATCAACCGTTGGTTTACTGGATTGCCACATGGAGAAAATCTCATCCATTAACCAATGTAACCTTCTCACTATAAATACTAGGGGTGAGCACGGTTTCAGGTAGAATTTGAAACCTGAGAACTTGATCGATGAGAAACTACAATTGTTTTATATTCTTTATGTGTCTAAATATAAATTGTGATCAGTAAATCGTAGCAGTAAATAGTGATCGTTAAAGTTGATGATTCACTATAATTGTTCAATCAACAATACAGATAGAACCTGGATAGACCCTGAAACCTTCCAAAAAATAAGGAACCTGTGATTATGAGTAGGTTTGAGGTTTTAGGTGAAACACGTATAGAACTTGAAACTGTTCAGCCCCTAATAAATGTGTTCATTCAACTTCGGAGACTTCTTGTGTTGAATATCGGGTCGGATCCACCCATGACCATCCACCCAACCAATGTTTCCTCTTTTTAGAGTTCCGCTTTGGAGGTGGAAACCCCTCGTTCCGCCATCGCCACCCAGTTTGAGGCAAACCCTATTCCTGATGATGTAGCGCTTCGTGCATCCGCAGCTTTGGAGGCGGCAACCCCTCATTCCGCCACTGCGATTGAGGGGAGACCCCGCTGCATCCGCCGCCTATGGCAGTACTACTCTCTTACTTACGATCATGGGCGCCGTTTTGGCGGTGTATATTTCGTCCGGTCATCCTAGCCATACCGTTCGCTATTCGGGGTATGTAGTCACCGCGCTGTTAAGTTCGACCCTACTACTGCTAGTTGTGGGAGGCTCGTTCTGCCGCCCAGAGTTGATTGGCGTAGGGTCATATTAGTTGGGGTGGATGTATTTGGGATGATAGTTTTCGTATGGTTCGCTATCACGAGCTAAGCGAGTCTTGATTTTTTACCCGAAAAACCTCTGTGAATGTAATGTCTTTCCTATGTTGTCTGTGCGATTTATAGCGAGAGATAGGTGTCTTAAACTCTAATTGCGGCAAAAGCTCGAGTATTCTTTAAACCCATAATGAACTGGAACTAGGACCAGGATGTATTAGATGATGACAGGATACTGGAGCTACAAGGTACAGATTGCCATTGATCCCAATTGAAGAGACGCACGTGGCACACAAAGACAAATGACGATAAATGAGAATCAATAAGGAAGGAGTGGATTCACAGCTCTTCCAAAGGCTGGAGAACAGACTCTCCGAGGAAGCATTGCTGTAACTGCTAATATTGCAACAAATCTACTATGCACTGACCCAAAGACACGTTACAAAATGCTTACATGAGAAATCTAAGCTTCTTAACATCATCCAGTAGAAAAAAAGGATAATCCAAGACTTAAACAGACTAAATCCCCTCCCAAAGTAGAATATATATAACACGCCAAGAAATATGCAAGCAACAATCCACGCACCATATGAAAAAGAAGCAGGATGCTTAGCGTCGCCGTAGCCATAGTATGCACAAGAGATGTATAAATCAGATAATAGATAATACATCATGCATATCATACAGATAAAATCACAGTAAAGAAACCCAAATGCAAATAGAATACAACAAGGAGACTAGAATTCATCAATCTTCAAATCATCAGAAAACATCACAGCCATAGTGCATACATTGGATGCACAGATCACATAACAGGTGATGCATCATTTATCTCAAAAGGGCAAAGTTTAATAGAAACAAAAATTATATGCAAAATGCACCTGTTTGTTTTATCTCCTGCTCAACACATAACAAACAACATGCCTTGATCTGAACGGGACGGGATCTAGGATGCATTTACCTTCTACTCGCACTAAGGCTCAATGAACACATCTGCAATTCAAACTTTACTAATTAAGATACCAAAAACAAAAAACGCAACAAAATCACGATCAAAGTTGCAATTAGGCAAACATGATGTACCCGTGACAATTTTACGCTCTATTAGTTTTCGTTAAATTTTAATGTCAAATTTCCGAGTTGGATGACACGTGGCAGTTGACGGGTGTACCGGTTTGGGGTTTTACCCTCCATCTGTCACAGGTGTACAATTTTATAGTTTTTCATGATATTAATTCAATTTAACGGAAAGAAAATTTGTCACAAATAAATCAGTTTAGAGTTTTTTGTGGTTAAAAAATTAGTTTAGGGTAAATCTATCACAAATGTACTAATTTGGAGTTTTTTATGATAAAAAAATTAGTTCGGGATAAATTTATCACAGACGTACCAGTTTAGAGTTTTTCGTGGTATTAACCCTAAATATTAATCCATAAAGTTTTCTTCATTGCGAACTCTCTTCTTCCGCATTAGTGTTCTATTTGGATTGGAAGTCATTTCTTTATTTGACACCAACCTTGTTTCCTTGATTTGGGAATCATCACTTGCATTAAGCAAACGACCCATGGGACAGTCGTGCATGAAGTCATCTTCACATGAGCCCTCATCTACTCCTCCTTCACTTGCACCGGCACCGGCACCGCCACCAGCCGCGGCATGAGCACGACGTGCTGAAGGGGTGGTGGGCGGTGAATGGTGGGGGCAGATGCGTTCTGAAACATGCATAGTGATTAGTGACATGTCTCTCAATTTTAGATACTCTTTTCAAATCCATTTATTTCGATATTTCTCATATCCGTCAAAGCAAATCTACTCAGCAGAAAATAAAAAATGAATATGACATTATGTAAAGTCCATCTCATTTGAAATTGTTTCGAGAAAAGATAATAGAGAAGCTCATAAATTTTAATGTATTAGTTTGTTGTTCGACAGATTTTTCGTATACTACAATTTAAGGAAAAATTTATACAATGGATAAAAAGAGATGATCTCAAGCTTTAATATAGCCATTCAAAAGATTAAATGAAAGTTACATTTGAAAAATATGACAAAAGAGATAAAGAAATAAAGAAATTAAATTTGTAAGGAAACCGACAATAACTAAAATCTTATCTTTTGATTTTTGTACGACACACTATGTAAAGGAATATTGAATTTAAACTTTTAATCCTCATGATGTTAGGCTTCATTCCCTTAAAAAAACCCATCTTTAGATCAACTCCCAAATCTGCTCTGCAATTTTTTTTGTCTAAAAAAAACCAACCAATTTGCTCCATTTCGCCCAAAAATTCATAGTTCTTGTCCCTAATTTCTCTGATCTTCATATCAAAGAGCGGTTTCCTTTTGGAGGTAATTTTCACATTACCTTGCGAATATGAATTTATTACCAACTTGGAAATGTTAGGTCAATCAACTAATGGCAATTTGTAAACGGAAGGTTTGCATTGGCAAATTTGAGACTGGATTAATAGATGGTGAATTTTTTTAAGACAAAAAGAAGTTCTGTTAAAGCGAGTGGATATACGTAGACAAACGGAGAGTGTAATTCGGTGAAATCGAAACACAAAATCTAAAAAGAAGGGTCCCACAAAAGTTTTAAAAAAAATTGAGAGATTAAATTAAAGAGGACTATGACTTAAATTCATTTATTAGCTCAGTGTGTGAGATATTTGTTCACTAAACAGTATTATTTTGTGGTTTTTCTTTTTGAGACGGGATTGAGGCTTAATCTCAAAATACATAACGAGTTTGAGATGGATTTCGGAAATAACAAAAAGTTAATGAGACGGATGGGGGACGAGATTAACTGTCTCGAACCCGTCTTGTTTTCATCCATGAAATAGATTGATCTCACTCTGTAACTGTAGATTTTCGCGCAAAGTAATTAAAATTCCTCTATATGATCATGACACACGGTTGCTTGCTCGATCGCAACAAATAGAGAGATTTTAGTCAAGAATAGAGCTTACTTATTTTAGCTTGAAGAGAACAAGGTGAACTCCAAACTTTTTTTGTCTCTATATTGTTACTCATGCATTGATCAAAGTATTAATATTACTTTTTCGTCTCTAAGATAATCCGGAGACACGATTGTAAAGCAAGGCATACGAACCAGTTAAGTCTATATTTTTTATCTGTGCAAGCGATCTTGACCCTCGACCCGAATCAACTTGTTGCATCCGGTGAGATTTGAATGACCGATCTCTAGTAGAATTCCCTAACGTTTCAACCAACTCTACTAACTTGGGGTTTCTTAAGGTGTTAATTTCATGTCTAATTACACCATATAGAAGCTCTTTCAGCCTCTTTTCCAATTATTCAAATTATAAGATGTCCTAACTCAGTCTTGCACGATTGTGGAACATTAATCCATGTGTCGACGGCGTCTCTTCGAATTTTTGTGACAGATTTGCAACTTGAATTACGCATTCGCATGGCAGAAATGTTGTTGGGGTATCTGTATTAGCAATATTCATCCGGGTTACATTCAATCAAATGTGAGTTTCTTACATATAATGGGATTATATCCATATGAAATGGGATTCCTTTCAGGCTTAGTTTAGCCCGTTTCATCATCTACTGCCAACTTGGACTTACTTCGGCGAAATACAAACCATGCAGCCCAAACTAAACTTCTCTTGAAAAGTTACAAATCTTGAACAATCGATCTAGATATTCTACCTCAGCTATCGAATTTGAGAATCCTGACTATGCCAATTATCGCAATCCGTCAAGTTTCAGAGTGCAAGCTTATGATCGTCTAGCTAATTCGGTTAACCCCTTGAAGTTAGAATTTTCTTCTTATCCGTCCGATTATATCAAAAGAGTTTACCTTGGGAAGAAGAAAAACCCCATCTGGCGCGATCCTTCTCTGATGAAATCCTACAAACAAAGCAATTGGCCCTAGTCTTGAAATTTGCTTGAAACCCTCCCACGATACGTTTTTGAATAGTGAACACTTCGTGCGTGAGTTGAACATTCTACATGAGCCCCAAGAACATTGTCACTAGATCCATGCACACAAGCAAGACAGGATTTCACCATCTAGATAACAGCTTGCACTATAGATAGAGGTGGCAATATGGGTCATAAATCCATTTAGTAACTCAGATTTAGTGGGCCCATGTTACATATGGCTCACTTAAAATTTTAAAACGGGTCAAAATGGGTTTGAAATATTAAAGCCTAAGTTTATAGGAGCAAAACCATATTCAACCCATTTAACAAACTCATATAGACCAATTTAACTTATTAACTTTTATTTTTAGGACAAATATAGTTTATTAACTTGAACCACCGGTTGCCGGTCTCCACCATTGCCAGTCAACGCCCGCCGCCGTCGACGTAGAAGGAAAAAAGAAAAGAAAGAAAAAGAAAAAAAAGGAAAAGGAAAAAAAATATAAAAAAAAAGTCAGATTTTTTTAATAAAAATTGTCCGTAGTGTTTTAGTAATATATATATTTTTTAAAATTTATAAGAAACAAGTATTTCTAAATTGGATTTACTATTAAAGTCTTTTAACAATAGTGGTCGGGTTAGGTATGGGTTGGGTCGGGTATGGGTCAATAAAATTGCACTACATGAATATAGGTCAAAACGGGTTAAATGGGTTAATATGGGTTGGATCACTTTCGACCCGACCCACCCGTTTGACACGCCTTAAAGAGCAAATGAACAATGATTTACGATCTCAGCATGTAGAAGCAATATCAATACATGATCAAGCGGTGGAAAAAATACAGCACCTTGTAGAATAGAAATCTTGCTACTGCCGGAATAGACCCATGCTCTCCAAGAAGAAGAGGCAGAAAACCATTCAGCAGTTTGGACCGTAAACCCGTTTGGTAACGCAATTTCATTTTTCTATTTCCGGGACAAGTTTGCTTCTAAAACTGATTCTGAAACCAGAAATGAGAACAAAAAAAAAGTTGGTTTTTCATTTCTGGAACAAAAGTGAGAACCATTTTTGAGGAATTCATTTTCTTCAACACACATATTCATATGGAAGTCACGATCTTTAAGGTGAGAAAAAAAAACAGAAAATCAAAAATTTTAAAACTTAACAGAATGGTTTAGAATCTGGCTACCCACTTTCAGTGAAATTTAAATTTTTTTAGGTACCGAAAAAAATAAATAAAAATAAATAAAAATAAAAAATTTTAAAATTTCACAAAATGGCTTAGAAAACCTATGGCCACCCACTTTGAGCAAAATTTAATTTTTTTAATTGCCAAAAAACAAAATAAAAAATAATAAAAAATTCTAAAATTTAAAAACTTCACGAATATCTTAGAATACCATGCCACCAATTTGAGCGAAATTTTATTTTTTAGGTGCGAAAAAATAAAAAAATAAAATCAAAATTTCAAAACTTCATAGAATGGCTTAGAACACTTGTGGCCATCCACTTTGAGTGAAATTTAAAATTTTTAGGTGCCGAAAAAATAAAAAAAAATAAAAAATTTCAAAACTTTACGAAATAGCTTAAAATATCTGTGGCCACCACTTTGAGTGAAATTTAAATTTTTTATATGCCAAAAAAATAAAAATAAGCAAAAAATTAAAAATTTCAAAACTTTACAAAATGGCTTAAAATACCTGTGGCCACCCACTTTGAGCGAAATTTTATTTTTTTAGTTGCCGAAAAAAATAAAAAATAAAAAACTTCACATAATTGCTTAGAATACCTGTGGCCACCCACTTTGAGTGAAATTTAATTTTTTTAGGTGTCGAAAAAAAAATAAAAATAAGCAAAAAAGAAAAATTTTCAAAACTTCACAGAGTGGCTTAGAATACATGTGGCCATCCACTTTGAGTGAAATTTAATTTTCTTTAGGAACCAAAAAAAATAAAAATAAAAATAAAAAAATACCATTTGGGCATCTAAAAAAAATTAAATTTTACTCAAAGTAGGTGGCTAGAGGTATTGTAAGTCATTCATGAAGTTTTGAAATTTTTGATTTTTGCTTTTTTCACCTCCAAAATTAAAATTTCACTCAAAGTGGGTGGCCACAGTATTCTAAGCCATTCTCAAAAGTTTTGAAATTTTTGAGTTTTTGAATTTTTTTGGGCACCTTAAAAATTTAAATTTCACTCAAAGTGGGTGGCCACATGTATTCTAAACTATTCTATGAAGTTTTGAAATTTTTGATTTTTTGATTTTTTTTTGGCACCTAAAAAAATTTAAATTTCACTAAAAGTGGGTGGCTACAGGTATTCTAAGCAATTCTGTGAAGTTTTGAAATTTTTGATTTCTTGATTTTTTTTGAAAAATTCAACAAATTTCCTATTTTCCCGAAATCTAAATTTTTTTATTTTCTCGACATTTTGATGATTTTTTCTGGAATTTTTCAATTTTTTGGGATTTTCTGAATTTTTTTAAAGATTTTTATGAATTTTTCGGATTTTTTATTATTTTTATTCCATTTCTAAAAAATGGATTTTTGTTCCTGGAAATAGAATTTTCTATTGTTTATCAAACGGGTTTTTATTTCGAAATAGAAATTTTGTCTTGTTATCAAACGGGTTTCGCTTCTAGAAATAGAAATTGTTGGTCGTTATCAAACGGGTTTTTTTTTTCAGAAACTCATCCAGGAATCAGAAATAGAAAAATCTATTTCTGGTTCAGAAACTCATTCCGGAACAGAATGGTTATCATGCGCACCCTAGCTTTCCCAAGTTTTCATATCGATATTAACATTCGGCATATCTGCAGTCATATTGTGTTTAGACTATCTTATTTATTGATGACTGAAGTTCCTGGCTACAAACTAAACAAGTGCCATAACTGTGAGGCTACGGTAATCTACCAAGACCATGTATGCTTACTTGGCGGCTCATAAAGTCAACAAGAGTGATGCAACCCAAAATCCGCGGTTCGTCCTGCCCCATTCGTCCCAGCAATGTTCGAATAATTCCCAGTAAGCTACCAGCAAACAATGACCTGCAAAACATTTAAACAATTTGTAACATTCTGCTTACAAAGCGTGATCTGTCAGAGTAATTTCCCCGCCTTCCCAAGACGTAATTGAAGAAGAAGAAGAAGAGAACCACTTGTAGGTACGACCTCAGTTTAGAATGCTTCCTTCAATCATTCAGTAATCAAATTGCCACGTTGAAGTACATGAAACTTACATTTGCTCCTTACATGATGACAGCAGTTTTCTGTAAATGCACCAGAAAACTTTAACAGATCCATAATTCTCTCTCATAAAGACCAAACTTGGATCAGAGGATATTAAATTTATCTTTTGGCTTATGCGTAAAATAGTAAAGCACGTAGATGTTTAAACCTCAGTACAAATAGTAATACTATTCTTGAAAAAAATTGTTCTGAACTTTTTGAAGATATAACAATAAGAGAGTTTAATTGATGATCCAAAGAGTTATAATGATGTTATATCTAGAGTGGATGCACATATGTGGAAAATGGCAATGGGCATGGTCATTGACTAATCTTCCTCCTATAACTAAACTTTGGGTTCTAAATGGGTGTTAAATAAAAAATGGGATAAATGCATTTGAAGTCGTAAAACTTGTCACGAAGTGCAATTAAGTCCTACAACTTTTAAAAAGTGCAATCAAGTCCTAAAACTAATCAAATTGATCTAATCTAAGTCCTTTCGTTGATTGTACTTTTTGAAAGTTTTAGGACACGATTGTACTTTTGTGACAAGTTTTAGGACTTGATTACATTTTTTGAAAGTTTTATGACTCAATTGCACTTTTGTGACAAGTTTTAGGACTTTTAGTGCACTTATCCCATAAAAAATTAAAAGTTGATGGTACCATACCATACATGTCAACAAGGCAAGATTAGTGGCCAAAGCCTAACAACAATTAGAATAATGATGGCTTTAGCTTATACATAATTTGGTAATTCACCAAATGGACTTTAAAACCACCTTTCTAATTGGTGATTTAGAAGAAGAAGCTTATATTGATCAATTGGAAGGCTATATAGAATTTGGTAAGACAAAGTTCGTAAATTGAATAAATCTTTGTACGAACCTAAACAAGCACCTAGACAATGGTAAAAAAGCTCAAGGGTGAATAAAAAAGGTTGGCTTTAAAGCTCAAAATTGTGTTTTTGCAAAAGTCACAAATAATGGTCGTGTTGTTTTCACTCTTAAAGTTGATGATTTACTTAGGAAATTAAGGATAATTTGCATAATTCAAGTTGACATGCAATTTTTGAACAACCATATTATATTACTTATTTAAGAGAAAAAGACAACCATAATATTATTGGTACCGATGTTCATTTCCTTTTTTATTAAGTCTGTTTATTTCAGATAACTTTATAATATATATATATATATATATAAAGTTATATCATTAACTATATTTTCTTTTTTGGGATTGTAAGTGAGACTAGAAAATTAATATAATTTTTTTTCTTTGGTTACAAAGTAGAACATAGTTGATTATGATTGTTTTTTTTTATATTGTGGTTAGATGTGTAATTTACTCGTTATATATATTTATATATGAAATGGATGTTTTAGCATATGAAATAATATTAAATGCCATTGCTTAGGGATTAGTTGTAGGTTAGCTTAGACAAGTATTAATCTATCCAGGAAATATTAATGAAAAATGACACAAATGGTCTCTGAACTTTGGCCAAATGTGCGACGTAGTTCTTGAACTTTCAATTTATTCAATGTGGTCCCTAAACTTTAGCTCAATGTTCAATGTGGTTCCTGAATTTTTCTTACATGTTCAAATTGTCCCTAAATTAGGGAACATTTCAAATAAGGGCCCGAAATGCCATCGTTTTTTCAAAAGAAGATCCGAAGTGAATTTTGTCTCAAATAAGGATCCGAAGTAGTCATTTAGTCTCAAATAAGGGCCTGACTCGCCGGCCGGTGAACAGATGCATCTCCCATGCGTATTCCGGCAACCGGTAGGGGTATTTTCGTCCGAAGGCATTTTAATTTTTTTTTTCACTCTTATTCCTGTTCCTCTTCTTCATCGTTTGACCCAAAAAAAAAAAAGAGATCTTCTTCGTTAGGCATTGGATTAATGTCGTCCAAATCGAGGCCCTAGAGGGAGGCAAGCTCGAGGGCGGAGGGGCAGCCGGAGAAGCCATCAATCCGGGAGCGATGGTGGGAGGAGGGGACGGGAAAGGCGACGTGGGCGTTCCGGTCACTGTCCTGGCAGAGGATGAGGTTGTTGGTGAAGCAGCGGGCGGAGGCGGGGGCGGAGGTGCAGTTGTCGCAGAGCTGGGAGCGGAGGTGCTTGCGACAGAGGAGGTTGGCGAAGTGGACTTGGTGGTCGCAGAGAAGGCAGAGCTTTGGCCGCGTCACTCCCATACTTTTTCTTTCTTTTTTCCCCTCTATTCATCTTCTTCTTCTTCTAGTTCTAGGCCATGGATCTTCTTCCTCCCCAATTTTGCTTCACCATGGTACAGTCGGGGGCATTCTCTCATGTGCGACCTCATATTCAACCCCTTCACAAACACCATGGCCGTCTCTTACATTCGTGCTCGCGCTGAAACCTCCGCTTAATTCAGAATCTTTCGCATTAAGGATGAGTGTCGATGGATACATAAAACACTCCGAAAAAGAGAGAGATGTCATATTTTGCGTTTCTCATGTGCCAATTTGAAACAATCCCAGCAATCCTTACGCAAAAATTGGTGAGCCTTAATTTTGCCTTTCATCTCATAGAAACTTCTCATTTGCTGCTCATACTTGCACCACAGTCCTAGGTAGATGTCTCTCTCTCTCGGTCTGCCCGAGAGAACACAGAAAATGGTGTGCCCCAATTACGGTGTTCTTGATCTGGGCAATGCCTATCTTCAACATTGACGAAGAAGATGATGAACAAGGACACCATGGCTCGGATCAAGAAGAAGATGAACGGAGTAGAAGAGAAAGAAAAAATATATATATATACCGCACCGGAAAAAGAGATATCTTTGGACGAAAAATACCATTGACCGTCTACCGGTAATATGGATTTAGTTTTCACTTAGGGAAGATGATCTGACTACTTCAAATTACAAATACAGGTTACATTTTAGCGAAGTTAGGCGCCTTTATTTGAGACTAAATGATTACTTTGGATCTTTATTTGAGACAAAGTCCATTTCGGATCCTCTTTTGAGAAAATGATGGGACTTCGGGTCTTTATTTGGAATTTTCTCCCTAAACTATATGAAATGTTCAATGTTGTTCCTAAACTTAAACAATATGAAAATGTCCAATGTTGTCCTTCCATTAATTTAAGTTCAGAAATAACATCGAACACTCCATATAGTTTAAGGAATAGTTTGAACATATATAAAAAGTTCAAGGACCACGTTAAATAAATTGAAAGTTTAGGGATCACATTGAACAAATTAAAAGTTTATGGACAATATTGCACATTATGTTTAAGTTCATGGACCATTTGTGTTATTATACCAAATATTAAAGAGTTGATATTAGCATTTTGGATTATCCATGTTAAATTAAGATGTCATCGAGAATTTGATTTAATGAGCACAAAGCAGAGCTCGTCTGGGATGATTTGGCCTACCCCTAACTCTTTCTAGTGGCCTTGATGTTAGCTTGTATCCTTACGGCATGTGTCCACTACCCAACACCTAACCAAAATTGATTTTGGATTTGTGTAAATTTGTCAAAATTCATATTGGATTTGAGTTGTATCTAAGAAAATGGACTCATTTTCGAACGTACAAGACTTCATCATCTTTACACCACACTATCATCATTTGGAAGAGAGCTTCTGTAAATTTATTATATTATCTAGTTATGTTTAACCTTTAGAAAATCAATTCTTCTAAACTTTAAGTAACTCATTAAATTTCATTTCTAAGGCCGTGCCTTAATTAAATTCACATTAATCATCAAAATTAAACTAATTCCTTAATTTCCAGATTTCCAGAATTACATAGTTACACCTATAAAGTTTATCATTTCACAATTTTATCTGTAACTTCCAATCTTCTCTTAATCAAGTTATATTAATGAATTTAAATATCTAAGGCCATTGATTTGTTTTGTAAAGCATATGAATAACTTATTCATATTATAGTGATGCCACAGATTTTATAAAATTACTAAAACAACCCATTTCAAATTAGTTATGCAATTAAGTCCAATTTTGTCTAGTTAGATATACTGTTTAGATTATGCAATTATTTCTAAAAGTAATTTAACTACGTCTGTTATCAGCACCCAGAATGTTCAGTTTCTGCAGATTCGTCCTCTAGCTAGTGGAATTATCAATTTACCCCTGAAGAGTCAAAACTTTGCACTTAATTCCAATTTAAGTGAATTAAGCAATTATTTTTGGAATAACTTAACTACCTATCACCACAGGTGTCTAATTCTGTAAGCAGCCTTAGAATTTCCAGTATTTGCAAATTAGGCCCCTAATTGGTGAAATTACAAGTTTGCCCCTAAAGTTTCAAAAGCATTTAAGTCCAATTTTATCTAGCTAATTAAATTGTTTGTATTAAGCAATTGCTTCTAACGATAAATTAACTTCTAATCATCTTAAGGTTTCTGATTCTGTAATCAGACCCTATAATTTTTAGTATTTGCAAATTCATGCCCTAACTTTGTGAAATCACGGATTTGCCCCTAGAGTTCCAAAACTATACGATTAAGTCCAATTTTGTAGTGAATTCACTAACAATCATTCTAAGGTTTCTGATTCTGTGATTAGTCCCCAGAATTTCCCGCTTTTGTAATTGGGAGATTGCAATTTTGCCCCTAAAGTTTCAAAACTAATTATTTTGAACCAATTTGGTTACCTTTAATTAATCTAACTTAATAAATCCTTAATAAACATTTGAAATCATAAATATCATACTTAAATTTATAAAATTGTACCCAAGCATATTAACATTTTTTCTAAAATATCATTCTTAAATTTAGTTTGAGATAAGTGCACCAGAAATCCTAAAACTTACTACGTTAATACAATTGAGTCTTAAAAATTTTAAAAAATGTGATCGAGTCTTAAAAATTTTAAAAAATGTGATCAAGTCTTAAAACTTAGCATGATAATAACATGTGTCAACTCACCATTAGCATGTGTTCTCATAACACGTGGCAAGCCATTATTGGCCTTTCTCCTCATGTCCAAGTGGTGACTTATCAACCCTTGGTTTACTGGATTGCCACTTGGAGAAAATCCCATCCATTAATTATTGTAACCTTCTCACTATAAATGCTAGTTGCTTCATTCAACTTTGGACACTTCGAATACGTTTTGTAACCATTCTGTTCCAGAAAATAATTTCTACTTAAAAATAATTTTTTTTATTTTGTTCTCGGAAACAATTTCTGAGCGTTTAAAGACGTTTGGTAAATTCTATTCCTGGAATAAAAAAAGATCAAAAATGCGTTTGGTAACTGCCCAAAATTTTTAATAATATTTTGAATTTTGTAAGAATTCTTTCTTTTCTTTTTTTCGTTTTTTTGTCTTCTTCTTCCTTGGCCTATGGCTGGTCTCTAGCCATGACCGGCAAGGGCGAGGGCTAGACCCTCGCAGCCCAGGCGAGGGCCGCCCTCGCCAGATTTGGCAAGGGCTATACCCTCACGGCCTGGGCAAGGGCTACCTTCGCTAGATCCAGCGAGGACGGCCCTCGCCGGCCTCTTCCAACCCTTGCCCAGGCCGCGACGCCCTTGTCAGCCCTGAACTGTGGCCAGAGACCAGCCAGAGGCCAAGAAAGGAGAAGAAGAAAAAAAAAGTTTTTGTTTTGATTTTTTTCCTTTTACTGTACCGTCAATATCTCACTATGGTGATCCTAGGGTGCTCGGCCGAGCCATATGAATAGGCCAAACTCTAGTGATACATCAGGTTTTTGTGACACTAAAATGAAAGAGAATGAGAATTGACAAAGGGGATGACACATGAGGTATCACTCTTTATGAGGTGTCATCCGTTTGCCACACAACCATATCGAATCCATATTAGTAAAGTCTAAGGCACTTGTGACCATGGAAGGCTCTGCGTGATTACATGCAGTTACCGCAATGTTTCGGTATTTGATACTTTATATGATCGGATTGACTATTAAAAATTATCCATAGACCAAATAAAGGTGCACAGAAAGCACGATTTCAATTAATATAGCCCAAGTGGGAGAATGTAACGTTTTCCTAATGTGGGTTACATTAATTGAGATTGTTATTACCCGCTTGTGGGTTTGGTTTAATAAAGTTGGATATAAAGTTTCTTAATTGGTCGGATATGGGCCCGGCTTGTTTGGGCCGAGTTCAGCCCGGCCCGTTATGAGAGGGCTTGGCTAAAAACTCTATAAATAGCGCTCGAGGTCCCTCCTCTGCACCTAACTCTCCAATCTTTCTCAAACGCTCTCAAAACTCACCTAAGGTTTCCGTGAGCTAGCTAAGGTGGTCTTATAGCGCTAGGACTTCGGGGGGTGACAGGAGAGAAGACCTACGGTACCGGTTCGTTGTCATTTCCGTATCCAAGACAATGGAATCCAAATCAGGCGCTCAAATTCTATCCATCCTTTTACCGTACCGTCAATATCTCACTAAGGTGATCCTAGGGTGCTCGGCCGAGCCATATGAGCTGGCCAAACTCTAGTGACACATCAGGTTTCTGTGACACTGAAATGAAAGAGAATGAGGACTGACAAAGGGGATGACACATTAGGTATCACTCTTTATGAGGTGTCATCCGTTTGCCACACAATCATATCGAATCCATATCAGTAAAGTCTAAGGCACTTGTGACCATGGAAGACTCTATGTGATTACATGCAGTTACCGCAATGTTTCGGTATTTGAAACTTTATGGGATCGGATTGACTATTAAGAACTATCCACAAACCAAATAAAGGTGCACATAGGGCACGATTTCAATTAATATAGCTCAAGTGGGAGAATATAACGTTTTCCTAATGTGGGTTACATTAATTGAGATTGTTATTACCCGTTTGCGGGTTTGGTCTAATAAGGTTGGATATAAAGTTTCTTAATTGGTCGGATATGGGCCCGGCTTGTGTGGGCCGAGTTCGGCCCGGCCCGTCATGAGAGGGCTTGGCTATAAACTCTATAAATAGCGCTGGAGGTCCCTCCTCTGCACCCAACTCTCCAATCTCTCTCAAACGCTTTCAAAACTCACCTAAGGTTTCCGTGAGTCAGCTAAGGCAGTCTCATAGCACCGAGACTTCGGGGGTGACCGGGGAGAAGACCTACGGTACCGGTTCGTCATCATTTCCGCATCCAGGACGATGGAATCCAAATCAGGTGCTCAAATTCTATCCATCCTTTTACCGTATCGTCAATATCTCACTATGGTGATCCTAGGGCACTCGGCCGAGCCATACGGGTCGGCCAAACTCTAGTGACACATCAGATTTCTATGACACTGAAAAGAAAGAGAATGAGGACTGACAAAAGGGATGATACATGAGGTATCACTCTTTATGAGATGTCATTCGTTTGCCACACAACTGTATCGAATCCATATCAGTAAAGTCTAAGGCACTTGTGACCATGGAAGGCTCTACGTGATTACATGCAGTTACCGCAATGATTCGGTGTTTGAAACTTTATGGGATAGGATTGACTATGAAGAATTATCCATAGACCAAATAAATGTGCACATAAGGCACGATTTCAATTAATATAGCCCAAGTGGGAGAATGTAACGTTTTCCTACTGTGGATTACATTAATTGAGATTGTTATTACCCGATTGTAGGTTTGGTCTAATAAGGTTGGATATAAGGTTTCTTAATTGGTCGGATATAGGTCCGGCTTGTGTGGGCCGAGTTCGGTCCTGCCCGTTATGAGAGGGCTTGGCTGTAAACTCTATAAATAGCGCTGGAGGTCCCTCCTTTGCACCCAACTCTCCAATCTCTCTCAAATGCTTTCAAAACTCACCTAAGGTTTCCGTGAGCCAGCTGAGGCGGCCTCATAGCGCCGGGACTTCAGGGGTGACAGGGGAGAAGACCTATGGTACCGGTTTGTCGTCATTTCCGCATCCAGGACGATAGAATCCAAATTAGGTGCTCAAATTCTATCCATCATTTTACCGTATCGTCAATATCTCATTATGGATCCTAGAGCGCTCGGCCAAGCCATACGGGCCGGCCAAACTTTAGTGACACATCAAGTTTCTGTGACACTGAAAGGAAAGAGAATAAGGACTGACAAAGGGGATGACACATGAGGTATCACTCTTTATGAGGTGTCATCCGTTTGTCACACAATCATATCGAATCCATATAAGTAAAGTCTAAGGCACTTAACACCATGGAAGGCTCTGCGTGATTACATGCAGTTACCGCAATGATTCGGTGTTTGAAACTTTATGGGATCGGATTGACTATTAAGAATTATACATAGACCAAATAAATGTGCAGATAAGGTACGATTTCAATTAATATAGCTCAAGTGGGAGAATGTAACGTTTTCCTAATGTGGGTTACATTAATTGAGATTGTTATTACTCGCTTGTGGGTTTGGTCTAATAAGGTTGGATATAAGGCTTCTTAATTGGTCGGATATGGGCCCTGCTTATGTGGGCCGAGTTCGGCCTGGCCCGTTATGAGAGGGCATGGCTGTAAACTTTATAAATAGCGCTGGAGATTCCTCCTCTGCACCAACTCTCCAATCTCTCTCAAACGCTCTCAAAACTCACCTAAGGTTTCCGTGAGCCAACTGAGGCGGTCTCATAGCGCCGGGACTTCAGGGGTGACAGGGGAGAAGACTTACTGTACCGGTTTGTCCTCATTTCAGAATCCAGGACAATGGAATCCAAATCAGGTGCTCAAATTCTATCAATCCTTTTACCGTATCGTCAATATCTCACTATGGTGATCCTAGGGTGCTCGGCCGAGCCATACGAGCCGGCCAACACTTCTATCCAACGAAGGGGGGACGCATTGGAGGAAGGAGAAGAACCGAGAGAGATGGAGAGGAAAATAGAGAGAAGAATGGTGGATTGAAAAATGGCCGCGCGTCCATCCAAGTAGTAGCAAAAACCAACGGTACCGCATGGCAAGCACTGGGGATCATTTCGATTCTATTTTCGAGTTTTTTTCGCCCATGCAGAGTCCGACGGGACTGCATCCTATTCCTGACGATGCGTCCGCCGCTTTGGAGGCAGCAGAGGATGCGGTGCTCCGAGTTGTCGCCGCTCCTGCCATCGACCTGAGTTCCGTACAGCTCCACAGATTCGGGTGGAGCAGCATGTTGCCACCACTCCTGCCACCCCCGTTGTGGCCGTCGAAACCCCTGCTGCGGCCGACGAGGCGGAGACCCCCGTTGTGGCCACTGAGGCTACGGCTCCCGCAAAATGCGAGGTGGGCCGTATGTTGCCCATGCACTTGCCGCCACCTGTTGCGACCGAGCGAGACGGAGACCCACACTTGTGGCCGTCGAGGCTTCTGCTCCGTAGAGTCTGGTGGAGCCGCATGTTGCCACCACTGCTGCCACCCTCGCTGCGGTCGATGAGGCGGAGACCCGTGCTGTGGCCGCCTAGGCTACGGCTCCGCAGAGTGTGGTGGAGCCACATGTTGCCACTGCTGCTGCCACCCCCGTTGCGGCCGACGAGGCGGACCGCTGCCGCCGCTATTAGGGTAGAGATCCCTGCTGCAGCCACCGCTATTAGGGCGGAGACCCCTGCTGCCGCCGCTATTGGGGCAGAGATCCCTGCTGCAGCCACCGCTATTGGGGCGAAGATCCCTATTGCAGCCGCCGCGATTGAGACTGAGATGCCAGTCTCTGTTACTGTCATGCTCTTACTCACGATCCTCGGCGCCATTTTAAGTATCTTTGTTGCGTTCGGTCATCCCACGCATGTTGTCCGGTATTCGGCATATGTGGTCACCGGATTACTGAGTTTGACCCTAGCGCTCTTGGTGGTGGGAGGCTGGTTCGGCCGGCCTGAGTTGATTCGCACGGGGCGTGCTTTAGCTGGGGTCGATGTAGTTGGAATACTTGTTTTTGCATGGTTCGTTCTCACCAGCTGAGTGATATTTTTTTTTTGTCCGTAAAAAAAAAATCCTCGAGTCTTCATGAAAAGATTGCAATTTTCTTGATCATCAATAACCAAGCAAATCATCTCCCTCTTGCATAAAAAAAAACCAACAACGGAAGTGAATAAGAAGTTTCAAGCAAATCCTCGTTTACAGTTCTACAATCAACATCTTCTACCATCTTAGAGAAAGCAATTAATTGTAGGGAGACAATTAATCTTACTTACTTTTTTTTAGCTTTTCGTTTGAAACTTCTTATTCACTTTCGTTGTTGGTTTTTTTTTTATGTAAGAGGGAGATGATTTGCTTGGTTATTGATGATCAAGAAAATTGCAATCTTTTCATGAAGACTCGAGGATTTTTTTTTTACGGACAAAAAAAAATATCACTCAGCTGGCGAGAACGAACCATGCAAAAACAAGTATTCCAACTACATCGACCCCAGCTAAAGCACGCCCCTTGCCAATCAACTCAGGTCGGCCGAACCAGCCTCCCACCACCAAGAGCGCTAGGGTCAAACTCAGTAATCCGGTGACCACATATGCCGAATACCAGACAGCATGCGTGGGATGACCGAACGCAATAAAGACAGTTAAATGGCGCCGAGGATCATGAGTAAGAGCGTGACAGTAACAGAGACTGGCATCTCAGTCTCAATCGCGGCGGCTGCAACAGGGATCTTTGCCCCCAATAGTGGTGCCTTAAGCCGGGATCTCTGCCTCAATAGCGGCGGCAGTAGGGGTCTCCGCCCTAATAGCGATGGCTGCATCAGGGATCTCTGCCCCAATAGCGGCGACAGCGGTTCGCCTCGTCGGCCGCAGCGGGGGTGGCAGCAGCGGTGGCAACATGTGGCTCCACCACACACTGCGGAGCCGTAGCCTCGGCGGCCACAGTGGGGGTCTCCGCCTCGTCGACCGCAGCGGGGGTGGCAGTAGTGGTGGCAACATACGGCTCCACCAGACTCTGCGGAGCCGTAGCCTCGACGGCCACAGCGGGGGTCTCCGTCTCGTCAATCGCAGCGGGGGTGGCAGCAGTTATGGCAACATGCGGCTCCACCAGACTTTGCGGAGCCGTAGCCTCAGCGGCCATAACGGGGGTCTCCGCCTCGTCGGCCGTAGCAGGAGTCTCGGCGGCCACAACGGGGGTGGCAGGAGTGGTGGCAACATACTGCTCCACCCGACTCTGTGGAACCGTACGGAACTCAGGATCGATGGCAAGAGCAGCGACAACTCGGAGCACCGCATCCTTTGCTGCCTCCAAAGCGGCGGATGCACCGTCGGGAATACGATGTAGTCCCGTCGGACTCTGCATGGGCGAAAAAAACTCGGAACTGGAATCGGAATGATCCCTAGTGCTTGCCATGCGGTACCGTCGGTTCTTGCTACTACTTGGATGGACGCGCGGCCATTTTTCAATCCACCATTCTTCTCTCTATTTTCCTCTCCATCTCTCTCGGTTCTTCTCCTTCCTCCAATGGCACCCCCCTTCGTTGGATAAAAGTGTTGGCCGGCTCGTATGGCTCAGCCGAGCACCCTAAGATCACCATAGTGAGATATTGACGGTACGGTAAAAGGATTGATAGAATTTGAGCACTTAATTTGAATTCCATCGTCCTGGATGCGGAAATGACGACGAACCGGTACCGTAGGTCTTCTCCCCTGTCACCCCCGAAGTCCCGACGCTATGAGACCGCCTCAGCTGGCTCACGAAAACCTTAGGTGAGTTTTGAGAGCGTTTGAGAGAGATTGGAGAGTTGGTGCAGAGGAGGGACCTCCAGCGCTATTCATAAAGTTTACAGCCAGGCCATCTCATAACTGGCTACGCCAAACTCGGCCCATACAAGTCGGGCCCATATCTGACTAATTAAGAAACCTTATATCCAACCTTATTAGACCAAACCCACAAGCGGGTAATAACAATTTCAATTAATGTAACCCACATTAGGAAAACGTTACATTCTCCCACTTGGGCTATATTAATTGAAATCGTACCTTATGTGCACATTTATTTGATCTATGGATAATTCTTAATAGTCAATCCGATCCCATAAAATTTCAAACATCGAATCATTGCGGTAACTGCATGTAATCACACATAGCCTTCCATGGTCACAAGTGCCTTAGACTTTACTGATATGGATTCGATATGGTTGTGTGGCAAACGAATGACACCTCATAAAGAGTGATACCTCATGTGTCATCCCCTTTGTCAGTCCTCATTCTCTTTCCTTTCAGTGTCACAGAAACTTGATGTGTCACTAAAGTTTGGCCAGCCCGTATGGCTCAGCCGAGCACCCTAGGATTCATAGTGAGATATTGACGGTACGGTAAAAGGATGGATAGAATTTGAGTATCTGATTTGGATTCCATCGTCCTGGATACGGAAATGACGACGAACCGGTACCGTAGGTCTTCTCCCCTGTCACCCTCGAAGTCCCGGCGCTATGAGACCGCCTCAGCTGGCTCACGGAACCCTTAGGTGAGTTTTGAAAGCGTTTGAGAGAGATTGGAGAGTTTGGTGCAGAGGAGGGACCTCCGGCGCTATTTATAGAGTTTACAGCCAAGCCCTCTCATAACGGGCTGGGCTAAACTCGGCCCACACAAGCCGGGCCTATATCCGACCAATTAAGAAACCTTACATCCAACCTTATTAGACCAACCCGCAAGCGGATAATAACAATCTCAATTAATGTAATCCACAGTAGGAAAACGTTACATTCTCCCACTTGGGCTATATTAATTGAAATCGTGCCTTATGTGCACATTTATTTGGTCTATGGATAATTCTTCATAGTCAATCCTATCCCATAAAGTTTCAAACACCGAATCATTGCGGTAACTGCATGTAATCACGTAGAGCCTTCCATGGTCACAAGTGCCTTAGACTTTACTGATATGGATTCGATACAGTTGTGTGGCAAACGAATGACACCTCATAAAGAGTGATACCTCATGTATCATCCCTTTTGTCAGTCCTCATTCTCTTTCTTTTCAGTGTCATAGAAATCTGATGCGTCACTAGAGTTTGGCCGGCCCGTATGGCTCGGCCGAGCGCCCTAGGATCACCATAGTGAGATATTGACGGTACGGTAAAAGGATAGATAGAATTTGAGCACTTAATTTGGATTCCATTGTCCTGGATGCGGAAATGACGACGAACCGGTACCGTAGGTCTTCTCCCCTTTTACCCCCAAAGTCCCGGCGCTATGAGACTGCCTTAGCTGGCTCACGGAAATCTTAGGTGAGTTTTGAAATTGTTTGAGAGAGATTGGAGAGTTGGGTGTAGAGGAGGGACCTCCATCGCTATTTATAGAGTTTACAGCCAAGCCCTCTCATAACGGGCCGGGCCGAATTCGGCCCACACAACCCGGGCCTATATCCGACCAATTAAAAAATCTTATATCCAACCTTATTAGACCAAACCCGCAAGCGGGTAATAACAATCTCAATTAATATAACCCACATTAGGAAAACGTTACATTCTCCCACTTGGGCTATATTAATTGAAATCGTGCCTTATGTGCATCTTTATTTAGTCCATGGATAATTCTTAATAGTCAATCCGATCCCATAAAGTTTCAAACACCGAAATATTGCGGTAAGTGCATGTAATCACGCAGAGCCTTCCATGGTCACAAGTACCTTAGACTTTACTGATATGGATTCGATATGGTTATGTGGCAAACGGATGACACCTCATAAAAAGTGATGTCTCATGTGTCATCCCCTTTGTCAGTCCTCATTCTCTTTCATTTCAGTGTCACAGAAACCTTATGTGTCACTAGAGTTTGGCCGGCTCATATGGCTCGGCCGAGCACCCTAGGATCAACATAATAAGATATTGACGGTACGGTAAAAGGATGTATAGAATTTGAGCATATGATTTGGATTCCATCGTCCTGGATGCGGAACTGACGACGAACCAGTACTGTAGGTCTTCTCCCCTGTCACCCCAAAGTCCGGGGCCTTTATGAGACCGCTTCGGTGGCTCACGGAAATCTTAGGTGAGTTTTGAGAGCGTTTGAGAGAGATTGGAGAGTTGGGTGCAGAGGAGGGACCTCCAGCGCTATTTATAGAGTTTCCAGCCATGCTCTCTCATAACGAGCCGGGCCGAACTCGGCCCACACAAGCCGGGCCCATATCCGACCAATTAAGAAACTTTATATCCAACCTTATTAGACCAAACCCACAAGCGGGTAATAACAATCTCAATTAATGTAACCCACATTAGGAAAACGTTACATTCTCCCACTTGGGCTATATTAATTGAAATCGTGCCTTATGTAGACATTTATTTGGTCTATGGACAATTCTTAATTGTCAATCCGATCCCATAAAGTTTCAAACACCGAAACATTGCGGTAAGTGCATATAATCACGCAGAGCCTTCCATGGTCACAAGTGCCTTAGACTTTACTGATATGGCTTCGATATGGTTGTGTGACAAATGGATGACACCTCATAAAGAGTGATACCTCATGTGTCATCCCCTTTATCAGTCCTCATTCTGTTTCATTTCAGTGTCACGGAAACCTGATGTGTCACTAGAGTTTGGCCGGCTCATATGGCTCAGCCGAGCACCCTAGGATCACCATAGTGAGATATTGACGGTACGGTAAAAGGATGAATAGAATTTGAGCATCTGATTTGGATTCCATCGTCCTGGAGGCGGAAATGACGACGAACCGGTACCATAGGTCTTCTCCCCTATCACCCCCGAAGTCCCGGCGCTATGAGACCGCCTCAGCTGGCTCACGGAAACCTTATGTGAGTTTTGAAAGCGTTTGAGAGAGATTGGAGAGTTTGGTGCAGAGGAGGGACCTCCAGCGCTATTTATAGAGTTTACAGCCAAGCCCTCTCATAACGGGCCGGGCTAAACTCGGCCCACACAAGCTGGGCCTATATCCGACCAATTAAAAAACCTTACATCCAACCTTATTAGATCAAACCCGCAAGCGGGTAATAACAATCTCAATTAATGTAACCCACATTAGGAAAACGTTACATTCTCCCACTTGGGCTATATTAATTGAAATCGTGCCTTATGTACACCTTTATTTGGTCTATGGATAATTCTTCATAGTCAATCTGATCCCATAAAGTTTCAAACACCGAATGATTGCGGTAACTGCATGTAATCACGCAGAGCCTTTCATGGTCACAAGTGCCTTAGACTTTACTGATATGGATTCGATATAATTGTGTGGCAAACGAATGATACCTCATAAAGAGTGATACCTCATGTGTCATCCCCTTTGTCAGTCCTCATTCTCTTTCTTTTCAGTGTCAAAGAAATCTGATGCGTCACTAGAGTTTGGCCGGCCCGTATGGCTCGGCCGAGCGCCCTAGGATCACCATAGTGAGATATTGACGGTACGGTAAAAGAATGGATAGAATTTGAGCACCTAATTTGGATTCCATCGTCCTGGATGCAGAAATGACGACGAACCGGTACCGTAGGTCTTCTCCCCTGTTACTCCCAAAGTCCCGGCGTTATGAGACTGCCTCAGCTGGCTCACGGAAACCTTAGGTGAGTTTTGAAAGCGTTTGAAAGAGATTGGAGAGTTGGGTGTAGAGGAGGGACCTCCATCGCTATTTATAGAGTTTACAGCCAAGCCCTCTCATAACGGGCCGGGCTAAACTCGGCCCACACAAGCTGGGCCTATATCCGACCAATTAAAAAACCTTACATCGAACCTTATTAGACCAAACCCGCAAGCGGGTAATAACAATCTCAATTATTGTAACCCACATTAGGAAAACGTTACATTCTCCCACTTGGGCTATATTAATTGAAATCGTGCCTTATGTACACCTTTATTTGGTCTATGGATAATTCTTCATAGTCAATCCGATCCCATAAAGTTTTAAACACCGAATGATTGCGGTAACTGCATGTAATCACGCAGAGCCTTTCATGGTCACAAGTGCCTTAGACTTTACTGATATGGATTCGATATAGTTGTGTGGCAAACGGATGATACCTCATAAAGAGTGATACCTCATGTGTCATCCCCTTTGTCAGTCCTCATTCTCTTTTTTTTCAGTGTCATAGAAATCTGATGCGTCACTAGAGTTTGGCCGGCCCGTATGGCTCGGCCGAGCGCCTTAGGATCACCATAGTGAGATATTGACGGTACGGTAAAAGGATGGATAGAATTTGAGCACCTAATTTGGATTCCATTGTCCTGGATGTGGAAATGACGACGAACCTGTACCATAGGTCTTCTCCTCTCTTAGCCCCAAAGTCCCGGCGCTATGAGACTGCCTCAGCTGGCTCACAGAAACCTTAGGTGAGTTTTGAAAGCGTTTGAGAGAGATTGGAGAGTTGGGTGTAGAGGAGGGACCTCCATCGCTATTTATAGAGTTTACGGCAAAACCCTCTCATAACGGGCCGGGCCGAACTCGGCCCACACAACCCGGGCCTATATCCGACCAATTAAAAAACCTTATATCCAACCTTATTATACCAAACCCGCAAGCGGGTAATAACAATCTCAGTTAATGTAACCCACATTAAGAAAGCGTTACATTCTCCCACTTGGGCTATATTAATTGAAATCGTGCCTTATGTGCACCTTTATTTGATTTATGGATAATTCTTAATAGTCAATTCGATCCCATAAAGTTTCAAACACCGAAACATTGCGGTAAGTGCATATAATCACGCAGAGCCTTCCATGGTCACAAGTGCCTTAGACTTTACTGATATGGCTTCGATATGGTTGTGTGACAAATGGATGACACCTCATAAAGAGTGATACCTCATGTGTCATCCCCTTTATCAGTCCTCATTCTGTTTCATTTCAGTGTCACAGAAACCTGATGTGTCACTAAAGTTTGGCCGGCTCATATGGCTCGACCGAGCACCCTAGGATCACCATAGTGAGATATTGACGGTACGATAAAAGGATAGATAGAATTTGAGCATCTGATTTGGATTCCATCGTCCTAGATACGGAAATGACGACGAACCGGTACCGTAGGTCTTCTCCCCTATCACCCCCGAAGTCCCGGCGCTATGAGACCGCCTCAGCTGGCTCACGGAAACCTTAGGTGAGTTTTGAAAGCGTTTTGAGAGAGATTGGAGAGTTCGGTGCAGAGGAGAGACCTCCAGCGCTATTTATAGAGTTAACAACCAATCCCTCTCATAACGAGCCGGGCCAAACTCGGCCCACACAGGCCGGGCCCATATCCGACCAATTAAGAAACTTTATATCCAACCTTATTAGACCAAACCCGCAAGCGGGTAATAACAATATCAATTAATGTAACACACATTAGGAAAACATTACATTCTCCCACTTGGGCTATATTAACCGAAAACGTGCCTTATGTGCACATTTATTTGGTCTATGGATAATTCTTCATAGTCAATCCGATCCCATAAAATTTCAAACATCGAATCATTGCCGTAACTGCATGTAATCACGCAGAGCCTTCTATGGTCACAAGTGTCTTAGACTTTACCGATATGGATTCGATATGGTTGTGTGGCAAACAGATGACACCTCATATTTGTTTGGTGAGTTCCATTTCGGAAATGGCACGTACATATGGCTCCAAAACGGCGAAAATCCTCAGCACCAACAAAAAGAAAAATCTTTTGGAGATTGACTATGCTATTGTTTTATTATATTATTAAATTTAAATAAAAGCAATTTTTTTGGATCAACCGTCCTTTAATTTTTTTTTTCGTTTTTGGTAACACCAATAAAAATAAAAATAAAAAGCTAGAAGAAATAAATTCTCTCCTAGACCAGTGTTGGCATGGAGGGTCCCAAAAAGAAGATAATCCCTTGGTCGAGCATGCACAAATGGACTCCACCAATCAATTAGCTGCCGCTATGATGATGGACTATTCGACAATTCAATAGATGTCACTTTCTAATCTTTGATGTGCCCTACGAAGTTACGACATATTAAATAGTTTGAACAACAGCAAAAGAGAATAAGAGAGCTTCTATATGGCATGACTTTTGCTTATGTTTATGCATTATGACTCCTTTTTAAAAACTTTTTATGGTCCAACGATTCCAAATCATCATGAAGCACCGCCGTCCATTTTACAATCGTCGGTTGGTCAGGGCATCTGGAAATTTTCGGCCGGGAACTAGAGGTCGTTCGTTCAAATTTCACCGACGGTAAAAAATTGCTTTGGGATTAAGGGTCCAGGGTTGAGGTAATTTGCGCAAATCGCAAATCTAGACTTAACTGGTTTGTAAGATTTGATTCGCGATCATGTCTCTGGATTTTATTTTAAAGATACAACTAGACTAGAAAAAAATACTTTGATCCACGCGCAAGTAAGGGTATAGAGAAAAAGCTAATTGGAGTTTGCCTCGTTCTCTGCAAGCTAAAATGCTTAGCCATTCTTGAATCCAGTTCCTCTATTTTGAGGTGAACGAGTCGACAACTGTGTCTACTAAAAAAAACATACTAAGTTGCAGAGTGAGGCTTCTCTATATCATGGATGAAAACGGAACGGGTTTGAGATAATTGATCTCGTTTCAAATCCGTCCCGTTAACTTTTTGTTATATCCCAAATCATCACAAACACACTACAGATTTTGTGATTAAACTCCACACACGTCTCACTAAAGTAATCGGTAACCCGTTGAATACCCATTACCCACCATAATGCTATTTTAGTAAAAAAAATATCTCACACTATGAGCTAAAATGAAAAACTTGTAAGCCTCTTCAATCGAACCCCTCTATTTTCATTCCATAAAAAAAAGGGACACTTACATGTCATGAGTAATCGCTAACCCATTGAATACCCGTTAGCCAATGGGCGGACGTTTCCACCTCAAACTCAAAATCAGAATCATCGGGAATATGTGCAAATACGACGAGATTGTTATCACTTCATTCATAATTTGAAAGGACGAGAACGTTTCAACCAGGGGAAAAAATATTGAGATTTCTTAGATTATTTATAAATACTGTACTTTTTTTTCTTTTCGTGATTTTTCTTTTTGTATTTGCAATCTCATTTTTACCCAACATAACAAAAGAAAAAATTACGAAAGAAAAAAATGTACACATTTATAAATAATCTAAGAAATCTCAATATTTTTTTCCACTGGTTAGAACTTCTCATCCTTTCAAATTAGGAATGAAGCGATAACAATCTCGTATTTGCACATATTCCTGATTATTCTTATTGTAAGAAATAAATAATCTAATAAATCTTAATATTTATAAATAATAGGAACTCTAAGAATAGGAAACATTTGGTTAGGAATTGGGTCTAGTGAGAAGGTTACAATAGTTAATGGATGGGATTTTCTCCAAGTGGCAATCCAGTAAATCAACGGTTGATAAGTCACCACCCGCATACGAGGAGAAAGGCCAATAATGGCTTGCCACGTGCTATGAGGACACATCCTAATGGTGAGTTGACACATGCTATTATCGTGGTAAATTTTAAGACTTGATCACATATTTTAAAAATTTTAAGACTCGATTGTATTATCGTGGTAAGTTTTAGGGTTTATGGTGCACTTATCTCAAACTAGATTTAAGAAAGATATTTTAGAAAAATGTTAATATGTTTGGGTACAAGTTATAAATTTAAGAATGATATTTATGATTTCAAATGTTAATTAAGGATTTATTAAGTTAGATTAATTAAAGGTGACCAAATCGGTTCAAAATAATTAGTTTTGAAACTTTAGGGGCAAAATTGCAATTTCCCAAAGTTTATGGACGAGTTGACAAAATCTGGAAATTCTGGGGACTAATCGCAGAATCTGATCAGAAACCTTAGAATGATTGTTGGTGAATGCACTACAAAATTGGACTTAATTGTATAGCTATGGAACTCTAGGGAGCCAAATCCGTGATTTCACAAAGTTAGGGCACGAATTTGCAAATACTAAAAATTACAGGGTCTGATTTCACTATGTTTCGCGCGGTTATTCGGCCACGAAGTTCGACGAGTCCCGTTCTCGGCTGAAACTTCAAATACTTGACCGGTGACGAGTTTTGGAACATTTCCTTGCTTGCTTGATTACCGTTCGTGAGTGGAAGTTCGCTTTGTCAAGGTATGAACCTCCTCGTTTCCTTTTAGTTTAAGGAAACATGAATGTCCTGAGTAATGCTTGAACGAGAATCAAACCATAATTAAGAATATGTTAACAGAGGACATATTTCTGGATGTTATCGCGAGCATATGGACTGAAATCGACGCTTCACTGATGTTTTGTGCAATGTGTTTAAACCGGCCACCAATTGTTTGTGAAAATGTCTAAACGAAGCCGTGTTCTTGTTTGAGAAATATCTTCCGACTCAAAACACTTTTATGTTCATTTCATTTGGAAATTGCAACAGTCGTTTTCGATCCATCCATTTTGAGTCAAGGTAGTGATCAGTGATGACTCGGAGGTGTAAGACTAATATGTCTCATGATGGTAAGTGACTGTCGACGGTCAAAATTAGAATATTCGATATTTGAAATCCTCAATTACGGCGCAACTCGTTTCTTGACCCAAAAAATTGAACTAATTTTGCTTAGCGCCTTAATTGCATGTAGGGTATTAATTTAGTGCAGGCGCACAGGATTAGGACGTTAGGTTTAGAATTTTCGTAAAAATGGCCAGAGGTTGACATTTTCGTCAAACCGAAGATTTTAACTTATGATAGAAAAAAATATTAAGATTCCGTTAGTTTCTAAATTTTCTTTAGGCATTTGATTTAGGGGGCAATAAAAATTAGGGGCAATGATACAAACGATCCATGACCTTTAACTCAATACGTAACGTGATCGATGAACTTTCAATTTTTATCAATGTGATCCATGAAGCTTAGCTCATGGACCACATTAAATATTTGGCTAAAATTCGGGGAACAAATTGAGTTAAAGTTTGGAGATCATATTGAAAAAATTAAAAGTTTGTGTACCATTTGCTCACTAGCACACGCGCAGAAAAAGAAAAAAAAAAGAAACCTCCTCAATCTCTCTCTCCCTCTCTCTCTCCTTCTCCTTGGGTAAGATCATCACTGGAACCTTCACCTCCTCGGTCTTCGCTGCGCCTCCGTCTCCGTCGCGGTTCCTCTCATTGGCCGCGATTTCCCCGCAGATCCAGCCGCATCCTCAATGCGATTCTAGTCAACTGTTGTTCAGCTCTCGAGGTCGTCCCTCTATTCCCCAGTGAAGATTCGATCCAAGAGAGTTTCATCACTCTTGATTCGGAGAGCACGTTCGAGAGTTTGTGAATAGATTCAATATTTCCCCCCGCACACAAACTGCTTGATGAAATGTCCGATTCGCATTGGTATGAATATTGCTCAGAATTTGACCGGGATCATCTCGTCTGCTCGACCATTCACTGTATTTAGATAATACAGCGGATATTCACTTTAGAGTTCATTCCCGAAGATACTTGGTTTCGATACATTCGCATATGATAAACTTCATTCTATGAAATTAACTGAAATACTCATGTGCTGAGTTGTGAGCACTAGTTGATTGTCGCTGGCACGTTCATCAGGCGTAGACTGGAATGATTATTTGCTTGAGAAACTACAAGATATTCCCCATTTGTGTTAGTTGCTATGCTTGAATTGCGAATCAAACTTGCCCTGTATATGTTCTCTGTTTGTGTGTTCCTGATGCAACTCTATGGATTTTGCATATGCTGGGAGCGAGTGAATTGCAAGTGTGGATCGAAGGCATGAAATGAGTGATAGCGTTGAACATGATTGTGCGAATAATGATGTTTGTGTCACGGGCCGATAGTTTGGGAATGACCCGTGCGGCGACTTAGGCTTCCTTGGATCGTTGGAATACCTAGGCCAAGCCTTTTTCCCGATCGTTCACTTGATCGGACACTCGGATTGTAGAGAGAGAACTTAGAGAGAGAAGCTCTGGGAGGGAATGGAAATGTTTCTTGTTGTTTTTGGATGATTGAATGAGGAGGAGGACGGCGGTTTATATAGTAGAGGCCTCGGATTACTGGCCAGTTGATCGATTTAGATGAGTGGCCTAGATCGTATCGTTCTCGTCGACCACCTATATCGACATTTATTTCGAGAGCTAATTGCAACTACCGGCATTTATGCCGAGAACTCTCCTTTGGCGGCCCTTTTTCCGTTGGGGCCCCCCCTTGGGGAAGGTCGGGGCGCGGTTTGGTTTGGGGGGGGTCTTGGTGTTTGTTCTCGGTTTTTTTGGGTGTAGGAATTCTCTGGGCCGGGGGTTTTGGTTTTGGGCTTGGTTTGGTGGTGCGCCCTTCGGGAAGGGGGGGGGGTGGGTTTTGTTTTTTTGGGTTTTGGGTTTTTGGGCGAGGGTTAAATGGGGGGAGTTCTAGTTAGGTAAAGTGGGCGTCTGGGCTTAAGTTGTTTTTTTGGTTTTTGGTTTTTTCCTCCTTTAAAAAGTGTGGGGTTTTTTTTTTTTTTTTTTGGTTTGGGGTTTTTTAACTTTTGCGGGTTGGGTTCTTTTCTTCAAAAAGGGCCTGGTGTAATATGCCCGATTTTCTTTACGCCGTGCCTAGTTGAGAGCTTATTTCGGACGGCCCCCCCCCTTTTTTTTTTTTTTTTATTTATTTTTTTTTTCCATCCACCACCAGACCTTCAAGAGTTGTCGGCCACGGTGTCAAATCCAAACCTGTTCTTGGCTGGAAGAACCGGAGATGCTCTAGTTCCAGATTTAGAATTGGTTACCCAGAGGCGGACGGACATGTCCAATGGATTTTCGAACTCCGAAGGAGACCTAAATGCACCTCAACGAGCACATGACGGGTGGTTCTCTGGCGAATTTGCCAGGGCCGAAGAGGCCTTCCTCTTCGTCTGCGCTGTCCTCTTCGTAGTTTCAGGCGCCGTGGCCCTGATTTATTTTGCCCTCAACCATCCCAGTCCTGTTCTCAAAATCTTGGCATCTTTATTCACCGGGGCGGTATCTGTTACTCTGTTCTTGCTGCTAGTCGGATGGACGCGCGGCTATGGCAAAATGGTGCGCATAGGGTGCTGTTGGCCCGCCTCGAATTCTCGGTGATCTTGATCTTCCTTGCGATGAAGTGCATTCATGAACGGTGACCAAGAGGAAGAGGGGTCAACGTTCTATGCCACTGTTTCATAGAGTGAACTTGGTACTTCCATTGTAGGGTTGGAAATTGCAGTTTTTATCTTCTTCTTCTTCTTCTTTTCCGCACTTTGTTTGGTCCTTTGTTACTCAAATTCAATTCACCAGGATTTTCTCTTGATCTGTCTTTCCGATTCTCACTCTAATTTTAACAGATATTTAAATAATAAAAATTCAAAGAGATAAGAGCATCGCATGAGGGATTTATTGATTCCATAAATATGTCTATTATTATTTTCAGCGCAAAAATAAAAATGCTTATCCAAAGAGAACCTTAAAAGTATGATATTTTATTTTTTATCGCCTAATTTTTCCTCGCTAGCTGATGGAGGAATATAACTATTATCCTTCCGAAATGTAATAGAAGAGACAAAGTATTTTGAATATTATAACTGTTATCTTTCCGAAATATTTATCCCTGTCAAGTCTTATCTCTTGATTAATCTTATAATTCAAGAAACTGAAAATACATACATATATTGATGGATAGTTTATTCAGTAAATTGAAAATTAAGTTACAAAGAGAAATATATCTTATCAGATGAATAAGATTTATATTTTGAAGTATATTTCAAGATGGGAATGAATACAAAATTAATCTACTTAATTTAAAATATTTTAGTATAATTTGGAGTTATAGCTTATGTTATGACTTTTTTTGCTTAATGTTCGTTCATAATAGATACTACACTAACACTAATTTACTTTTAAAAAAAAAGTTAAATATTACAACACCACTTATTTTTTTTAAAAAAAGAAGTTAAAAAATTTAATATTGACATTTCATTCAATTAGAGGTCCTTTTGAAATCCACTTATTTTAAATATATCTTAAGTCCTTTAAAAGAAAATATTATTCAGTAGAAGATAAATACGAACATAGTTTTATGTAAAGTTCACATAATTGGAAATAGATTCAGAAAAAGATAAAAGAGAAGTTCATGAGCTTTAATATATTAGTTTTGTTGTTCGAATAATTTTTTAAGTAGTACAATTCTGACAAAATTTAGCTAATGGATAAAAAGAGATGATCTAAGAAATTGAAAAGATCATATTGTCGAAGTTGGGGTGAGATAGCCTTGTTGGCACTTTACTTTGCCTCTCGATTGTCATATGGCAAGGCAAATCATGTAGCTCACATTCGCCCAATAAGTACTGTTTTATTGATTTGTTATCTCTGAACTTTGATCTTTTGCGTTTTCTCTAAATTTCTTCTCTTGTTGTGTAAAGCCGAAACTTTAACTTCTCTTGAAAAGCTACAATCTCGGACATATGATCTCGCAGAGATTCTACCTCAGCTTTGTGAAGAACGGCAATTTTTTAGAACCCTGACTATATGCCAGTTCTCGCAATCATCGAGTTTCAGAGTGCAAGCATATAATCAACTTACCAACTCGGCTTAACCCCTTGAAGTTGGAATTCTCTTCTTACCGGTCCTATGATATCATAGGAGTTTACCATGGGAAGGAAAACAACCCTATCTTGCATGACCCTTCGCTGGTGAAATTCTACAAGAAAAGGAATTTGCACGAGTCTTGAAATTTGCTCAAAATCCTCCTATCTCACATTTGTAAACAGTGAACAATTCACACACGAGTTTACACTCGCAAGTCTACATGATTGGCGGTATCGCCTAACTATTGGATCCTAAACTAGGTCCGCATCACTTCAACCTTATACCCTAGCCAAAAGTTTAAAATCATGTGGCCGGATCTTGACACCGCCTACGGGAAAGTGGACAGGATAAAATTTCTACAATTATGCATGCATGGAAAGAAAGTGCACTACCCATCTACCAAAATGGGGTGTAGGCATTCTTCAGAAGCCAAATTTTGATCAGCGAGATATGAGGAAAGGAGAGAGTTCGCAACTTCACATAAAATAAACAGCATCCAATCACTTCAGAATAGAGGACAAGAATTCTTTGCGAGGACACCTTAGACCACAAAAGGATGGTCCGGTAGTTTTTTTTCCATGTCCATGATTTATAAAGCTCCAGCAAGCGAAGATGCCTACTCAAGCAATTCATTAATATAGAAGTTATTTACATTTTTCATTCTTAAATATCAGGGTCCACAGTGAGATCACCAGCCATAGAAAGGCTGATACAGAACAACCACATCGGTCGATTTGTGATCAATTGGAACTTACGGAAATAAAAGAAAAACCATCAACACGCATTTACATCAATTTGTCTCTCATATTCCCCTCACATTACATTAATCAGTCAATTTCTCTCCTTTTCCATGTCATTTCTTTGACTCGTACTCGTCGTTTTCCTTCCATTTTTATGGTTTTTTTTTTCTATTTTTGGCCAAGGTCAGAGTAAGACTGGAAAGACTACAACTACACCTTAAGTTGAAATGCAGTTCCCCACATCAAGTACTCCGGAAAGTCAGATCCATAAGCAGCAAACCCTCTTCAGGCACAAATAGACAAACAGCTATCCATGATTTTGCCAAATAGTTCCCTTAAACCTGGAAGAAATACATCAGAATAGAATGGAACAGAAATAGCTTAGGTGGTGCAATAAACTCTAAATTAGGAAAATCTCCTGATGGTTTACATATTGAGACAAATACAAACTATATATGTCAGACTTCACAACTATTCCCACAACTATTCCTTACCGATGTTTTATATGTATCATAACACTTTTTTGTTTTTTTTGGTCGAAATGTATCATAATACTGAGTTAACACAACCCGACAAATTCGATGACTTTTATCATAGTTTTCTTATCTTGAACTTTATTACCTTAAGAACATCAAAGATTCAAGCAAACCAATCTTCCTCACAAAACCAGCATCAGGGAAAAAGGAACTAAAAGTGGCAGTAAAAACTGAACTAATTTAAGAAAGGAAGTCATCAAATCTTCATGTAAACATCTCCTTATTTAGACACAAAGAATCCTGTTTAGTAATCTGTCAAAATGTAAGGTTAATTACGAATTCTCCCCAATTTTTGAGGTATATGCAAAAATCTCTGCCCTCTAAATCTTGACAAGTACCCCCAGCCTTCAGGATAGGCAAAGACCTCCACTACCATATTTATTAGTATTTTCAGTCTGCCTAAATTGACATAAAAAAATAGATAGTTTAAAAAATGCCATTTAAAACATGTTAACATGTCCATTTTCCACTAAAAACTGTTGGAATTCTTAATTATGTTAGTTGTCAATTTTGTAGAAGTTACTGATTGATCGTATCATTGTTTATTCGTTTTATGTTTTATTTTGTCTTAATAAGTAAATTTCCCGTTTTTGGCTTGATGAATGCAGAGTTGTTACCAAGCTACATTTGAATACATAAATTACTAAAAGATTCTTAGATAGACCTAAATGTGAAACTGGGTATTTTGCTTTAAATTTCAAACTTTTTGAAAAATACGGCATATTAACGCATTACAGAAGATAAATAATCCCGTGATTACCAATTCAAGCTACCAAAAAATATTTGGAACTTTACATATTTAAGAATTCAAAGATATTAGAGCTAAAATCAATCATTTAGGCAGAAAATGCAAGTCTTTCTCTTTAAAAAAGTTCTAAATAGCATTTTTAACTTTTCAAGATTTTTGGCACATTCCTTCTCACTGACGGAAAAAAGACAAAAACACAAAGGTAACGGAGTCTTTCGTTTTGAAAGGTTGGGAAGGTATTTTAAAAGATTTAAAAAGACAAGGGCCTATTTGCAAAAAGAAAAAACGAATCCCATAGGTTAAGGGAATATTTGCAAAGATATAAAGGATGGGGAGCTCTTTGCAACTGCAAGAGACACCTAAGGTTGGGGAAATTTGCAATTAACTGAAACATGTATCTTCTCTTTCCTTCTTTTGTTTACCCCCAACACAAGTATATTTGAGCAATCCTGTGCCGTATTATCAACACTCTTCTGATCAATTGCGATGCAACGTTATTTAAATCCTGGTCTACATAAGGTGACATAAAGAAACCACATCTGTCGTTTGTCATCAAGTCATCTATAATGCTCTCAGCATCAAATTAATTATTCAGTCAAGTGAAGCAGAATGGTGTACCTGTCTCCTACGGCTTTGTATGTACCATGATCTGGCCATTACGTAGCATGGCAAGAGAAAACCAGCAAACTGAAGAACTGAAACCTGAAACTGAATTTCCAATATTACAATGAACTTTCATGCCGTAAAAACTAGTCTACAGAGAGATTATTATCACTGAAAAGTTCAATGCACTTAGTTCGTTCGCATTTTTTCATTGATTTAAAAGCTAAAAGCCTACAACATGAACTTATGAGCTTGGCTGACCGGACTATGATCACAATTAATAGATTAATATCCAGACTTTCATGATCAAATTGTCTCACCAAATTAAAGCACATACTCATGCACTCTTTTGTAAGTGGCAGCGACTTCAATAAAACGGAATCAATCTAGATTGGAAACAGTAACTACAAATGTTGCCATAGCAAAACTCACAGTTGTTCCCAAAAAGTTTCATGTTCAATCCTATAAGTGCTACTCTAAACACCTCAACTTAATAGGGACCTATAAAGGCAGGGTACACATCTATCATTTCAAAATCGCAGGAAGTAATTACAGTCTGCCAACTGCTCAGTTCACTCACCTCCACAACTTCACTCATGTAATGACGGCAGAAAAGGGGATGCGAAATAACCTATGGAAGGATATCAAAATATTCGAAGGCCTGAAATACATCTGCTGCCCCACATACCACGAATTTTTCCCCCAATCATGTACACTTTTTGTTGAGAAAATGATTCTGAAGAAAAAAGTAAATTGTGCTGCTATATTCAAGTTGCAGGCACACTCGTGCATACTAAAGCATCATTGGTATTGGAGACTTACATCAAAAAACATTGATGATTCTTGCACCATTCCAGTTTCTCGTATAATCATGAGAGCTTGGCGTAGAAGTAGAATTATCAACAACTGCCAATTAATGATCCACGTTTACTTCCTGATAGAGGCAATAATCGATAGAAAAATCCTTGTTCCGATCACTTACAACGAGAGCCACGGTTCGGAGGCAGGCAATGCTGCTATTATTTTCAACAGCATACTCTTCGTAGTCACATCGCAGAAATTGCCTTTCAGCAGCAGCTAGCGCTATAAGATGAGAATCACGGAGATTGATACGTGGGCCCCATGCTCGCCTAATCCATAGGAGCCCACAGTATCTTAGGCTACAAATGCTCAGCAAGGACACAGAATTGCGAATCATAGATGCGACAGACAGTAATATCCAAAATTAAACATTATGACCTTAGCATGCAGAGACGCGACAAGCAAAGGCATGACATCATCAGCTAAGATGAGCAGGATGATATGAATCTATATGTACTTTGCAGCTGAAATTTCACGTTGGTAATTCAGTGAAATGAAACAAGATTGGACAAAAAAGATGGAGAAACGGGGTGAGTTTTCACTTGACAACTTGGAACATGAGAGATTAAAGCTGAAATCAGAAGTTATGTTCGAGTCATAACCAGTCATAGCGTCCAATAATTCTGCAGAAGAGTAGGGTACAACCCTGGGATCTCACTTCAAACTAGAGTACGGTGTGGTATTTAGAGGGAAGAATTGACATGTGAATCTACCAGATCAGACAACCTAACGAGAGTACAAGCAGCAGTGTCAATAGCATCTAGAAGAATATCTCCGCCATACACTTATAAATGATACATCATTGGGAGACCAATTTATTTGTTAATCTTTTTGAGGAAAATGCCTGAAACTATATGAAACGACACACTACATTAGCATATTAAACTCCTCCCCTTCCTAATACGCGAGAATAACATAGCCTGGAATTAGATGCTATTGCAAAGAGACTTTAAATAAAAGAAAAGGTTTCAAATAAACAAGTTGAAGAAAAAAGCAACTTGGTTCATATAACTCTGAAACTCGACGGATTGCGATAATTGGCATAGTCAGTGTTCTCAAATTCGCTATCTTCACGTAGCTGAGTAGAATATCTAGATCAATTGTTCAACATTGTAGCTTTTCAAGAGAAGTTTAGTTTGGGCTGCATGGTTTGTATTTCGCCAAGGCAAGTCCAAGTTAGCAGTAGATGATAAAATGGGCTAAACTAGGCCTGAAAGCAATCCTATATCATATGCATATAATCCCATTATATGTAAGAAAGTCACATTTGACTGAATGTAACCTGGATGAAAATTGCTAATGCAGATACCACAACATTTCTGCCATGTGAATGCCTAATTCAAGTTGCAAATCTGTCATCAAAGTTCGAAGAGATGCCGTCGACACATGGATTAATGTTCCACAATCATGCAAGACTGAGTTAGGACATCATATAATTTGAATAATTGGAAAAGAGGCTGAAAGAGCTTCTATATGGAGTTGCTACAACATTCTCAGTTCGTCAAATAGTACGCAAGCGTTTCTATTATGCTAACGACGATCTTTCTCATGTTAAGGTGATGTCATATCAAGGAAATGTTCCACGAATTGCGCTCTGAGACCAAAGAAGCAGGCGGACGTTATTTTCCATGCATCTTTACAATCTGGTATTAGGTGAAGTCTTTAAAGGGATTGTAGATTTGTTTTCCCCAGGGCGTCACCATATGTCCAAAACCAGGTGGCATAATTGACCTAGAGGAACACAAGTATGTTCAGTGAGAGAAATTAGTGTACTGGCTAGTTATACTAAGGAGAACCGTAAGAACAAATTCAAAAGAGATGACCCTCTACTAATACAGTGAAGATGAATTCGAGTCTATTAGCCCCTCAAACCTGTAGACGAGGCTTCATAACTCCCGTGTACTTCGCTGGAGCAACAAGATTAACGATGTTGAAAACCGCACAGGCCTGAGGCAATTACTTCTCTTGCTGAGCACTGATAAATACAGATGTCACATAGCACAAGATAACTCTGCAATATACAAATATCAGCAGAAGAGACATTGTTCCACTGACAGACTGTATTTGGCAGGGCCCCTTATTGGAGACACACAAATAATAAACCGTCTAGGCAAAACAAACAGCATGAAGTCCTTAGCTCATGAAGTTTCAATTACAGAGTGAGAGGTAGCTCCACAAATGCAAAGAGTTGGAAATGAAAAGGAAATGCTATTCACCATCAAGACTGCCAGCCCCAGCACTTCTAGCGCACTAAAGAGCAATAGCTTTAGTGCTTGGCAAATAACTTGAAGATTTTTGGTGAGATATCCTACCGAATGTCCTCGTCAGGCAATCAAACAGGCTGGCAGAGAACATGCTTTGTCACTCTCAATAGGTGAACATCAACAACATACAAAATCTCTGTGTGAGAGCTGCGCATGTGTGACTGTTTCCTGAGGTATGACGTACCACCAGGTCACAGATGATAATCCATTATTCCATACTTGTAAGTTTAGAACAATAATTTAGAAAATTAGCTTGAAATCTACTTGAAAGAGCTGTAAGACACGTCGAATATGAACAAGCAGACCTAAAGCTAATAATTTAGCTGGCTCTCTGTTTATTGGCCCAATAGAACCAGCAGATTTACAACTAGTTGCGGTTATTCCAGCAATGAAAGTAACTTTAGTGTAAAGTTGTGAAGTTTGAGCTGCTCAAGACCACCTTCATCTAATTGTGGTTATAACATCTACTTGAGAGAGCTGTAGGACACATCGAATATGAACAAACAGACTAAAGCTAATAATTTAGCTGGCTCTCTGTTTATTGGCCCCATAGAACCAGCAGATTTACAACTAATTGCGGTTATTACAGCAATGAAACTAACTTTAGTGTAAAGTTGTGAAGTTTGAGCTGCACAAGACCACTTTCATCTAATTGTGGTTATAACATCTACTTGAGAGAGCTGTAAGACACATCGAATATGAACAAACAGACTAAAGCTAATAATTTAGCTGGCTCTCTGTTTATTGGTCCCATAGAACCAGCAGATTTACAACTAATTGCGGTTATTACAGCAATAAAAATAACTTTGGTGTAAAGTTGTGAAGTTTGAGCTGCATAAGACCACTTTCTTCTCATACCTTGAATTTCAGAAATCCACCAGGTAATGATTTGTTGCACGAAGAAGTGTAACTTGGTAGTCTCCTTCCATCTAAACAAGCGGGAATTTAATTTGGTATCAGCCTGATGGAATACTGGAATCAACGATGTCAGATGAAGAACCTACTCTTCCTTTTTTTAAAAATCTAAGGTTTGATAACAAACTTCAAAACACTGCTATTACTCATCACTGATTTACTACAACAGAGTGCTGGAGATTTAACTGATATCAGCGAGCATCTCATAAGCACGGAAGGGTTCGGCAAAGTGAATAATGTAATTGTAGCGACGTGTGACAATAATGAAGGATCACAGAGAGAAGCAGAGTTAGTGAATCGTTTTATTCCGAAAATAGATACTCAGAGCGCAAAGCGATCCTCATATAAGTACGTGCATGCTCCAAAAAAATGAGCAACAAAAATATTTCATCTAAAGCAATTTAATTGGTCCCTGAAATGGGTCCCTGAAATAACAATTTCAGTGACAATAGTGACCAAACCAACAGTACTTTCCTCCATCGCTGCATCCCGTCTATTCTTCATCACCTCTGCTATGAATCGACCACAGAAGATTCGAAATAGAGTTCCCATCGTCAAACCGCTCATGCTCCTCACTTTTTCCAGCGCACTACCTTTGTCAAAAATCCCTTCTTCATCGTGAATGCGTACTATTTGGCTGAAAGATAATGTTGTAGCAATTCCAGGGCGCATGATAGATCACTAGCGCAATTCTATGTCAGTGGACTTGGAAGATCTGGCAGTTCTTATCCTTGATGAGGCAGATGGTCCGCTGGAGGTTGGCTTTAGTGCTGAAATTCATGAACTGGCATGATAATCTTTTCCAAGTACTCTTTTGCATGAGCGCTCATTCAAAAGGTTAGCTTTTGCTGCAGGAAACAGAGCATACTTAAGGCATGTGATTATCGTATTAGCTCACTTTTTATGTTATGATGGCCATTAATTCATTAACTTTGGACTGACTCATTTCTGTTGATTTTTCAGTTCCGTCGATGTCCTAAAAGGAGGCAGAAGATGTAATTTTCAGCTACAGTGACTGAAGAATGGATGAACTTGTTGAGCATTCTCTTAACAAACCTATGCGCCTTTCAGATGACCCACCAGCAAAACGGGCCGCCACATTAACTGAGGAATAGGCATTTTTACATTTTATCAGTCAGTTAGTTTGGCTAATGTACATTAGCTAGTACTATCTTATGTCCCTTGCGCTATAGCAGCGTCTTGTTCTGAAAAAGATTGGTCGGTCCACATATGAATTGTGGTACATTAGGTTTCTTTCTCCTCCAATTTGCTTGAACTTTGCTGGATTAGCAATGGACAGGGGCACGGGGCTTAGCTTTTTTAAATGCATCGACTTGCTTACGTTGTTTAGTCTTTTTTTTTAGAATCTTAATTATCACTTGCGATGCTGGCTTCAAGAATTTTGAAACTGTGGTGCAAATTATGTTCAATCCCGTTAGAGACAAGTTTCTGCCCTTCTTTTGTTACTTGGTTTATTGCAGCTTCATGGGCCTATGTTTTTTTTTTTTTTGGTCAAACATGGGCCTATGTTGACAAAGTGAAATTATCCAAGATTTTTGAGCTATTTATTTTGGTTATTTGTCGGAGGTCTTTCCCTTCTGTTTCCCCCTTAAATCTTCGTTTTATGTGAGAACTCGCACAGGAATTACCTCGTGAGAGAAGTTTTTCTTCTACCGGTGGTTGGCCTCCGGGAAGGTCGCGACAAAAGCCTGAAGCACCAGGCGTGATTGTGGCCGTGCCCACTGCCGTGAGAGGGTGGTGGCGGTGTTGGTGGGAGCTTTCCAGGTTGATGGATTCCTGGACGGAGCAGAACTCCTCCATGTGGCGGGGGATGGTGATGGCTCCCTTCTGGTCCAAGCCAGACCCTCCTCGGCCTTCTTGAGGAGCTCCACGAAGCGCGAGTGGTTCACGTGCATCACCGGTATCACGGACCTCCGCCTTTTCTCCTCGCCCTGCCCCACCAATCACCGCCAAGCATCTCTTTCGGCACGTCGTGATCATGCCGCGGACAGTGGTGGTGGTGGAGGTGTGGCAAGTGCAAGTGGTGTCGAAATAATTTGTTAGCATAAAGGATGTGACTTTTGATTAAGAGAAGATGTGATTCTTGATTATGAAAAGATATGACTCTGGTCCTAAAAAGAGGCTATTGGTTATTATGAAAGGAAGTTATTCTTAACATAAAGAGTGGTGATGATTGGGGATAAGGTACTTATTCCCAATATATGCGTTGATTGATTGTCTGTGAATATGGACAAAATCACATATCATTTATTATAACCGCAACTGTTTATAACTACAATTTCTTCGGAACTTTCTTTTCCTCTCTTTTCATATACGCAACTTTAACTACACATTCAAAGTGAAATTCCAAGAGAGAAATTGAGTAACTGCTGAACTCGTTTCTTTTCGGTTTTGGTATATATCCTGGAAGTATATTAGTTCTAAACCCGGCCGTAACAATAGTAGGTGCAAATAATATCTAAAGAACCGTGATTGTCATCACATATTAAAGCATTAAGGATATGTTACTACATCTCTATCTTCATCAGCAATCAAATTTCCCCAATAGGTGGAACAACTTGTCTCCACTTTCCATCGCCGGCCGCTAAAAGAGAGAGAAACGAAAGAAACTGGAAGAGAGTGAAGGAGGAGTCGGTGAGGGCTCATGTGAGGATGAGACTTCATGGACGGCTATCCCATGGGTCGTTTGCTTTATGCAAGTGATGAACCCCAAATCAAGGAAACAAGGCTGATGTCAAATAAAGAAATGACTTAACAATCCAAATAGAACATAAATGTGGAAGAAGAGAGTTCGAAATGAGAAAAAATTTTGGATTAATATTTAGGATTAATACCACGATAAAACCCCAAATTGATACATTTGCGATAAATTTACCCCAAACTAAATTTTTTACCATAAAAAACCATAAATTGCTGCACCTGTGACAGATTTATTCTAAACTAACCCAAAACTGGTACATTTATGATAAATTTACCCTCCGTTAAATTGAATTAATATAATGAAAAACTACAAAATGGTACACCTGTAACAGACGGAAGGTAAAATCCCAAACTGGTACACCCGTCAATTACCACTTGTCATCTAACTCGGAAATTTAACGGTAAAATTTAACGAAAACTAATAGAGGGTAAATTTGTTATAGATGCACCGGTTTGAGATTTTTTGTGGTCAAAAAATTAATTTGTACTAAATTTATCACAAGTGTACTGATTTAGGAATTTTCCGTGGTATTAAGCCTAATATTTGCCGGTCAAAACAACTGATTTCTCGCCAAATTGCTTGCCGAATTGCTTGATTATAGCAATTATCGCAATGTTGAGTTGACTTGCCGTGTTGCTGTGAGTTTGGGTAATTCGTTTGTTTCGTAATCATAGTTAAAATGAAATTACTTTTGAAGATATTTTGAAGCAAATCCGGAAAAGAACAGTTCACAAGCATTGGGCCAAATTCAACTCTTGGCTTCACTTGTCATGGGCCGTTCACCCAGAAACGACACCGCTTAAAGCATGAAGTCATCTTCTTCACCATTCATCAACCACCCTATGGCATTATGATAACAAGCTCCTTTAAATAAAAAACCAAGTCTTTTATAGAAAATTCTCGGAAGATAATTGATACAAAATTCGTTGTAAGATTGTTTGAAGTTTAAAAGAACGGTGCTTTGACATACATTTTTATCTGGAAAAAATGCAGATTCGGTTTGTTTATATTCTTATTTCGCCGGAATTGATCCCTTGGACACGAGGCTCAATTAAGCTGTGTCTCGTACATGTGGAGGACGGGTATTTCTCCCTCCGCAAGAAAGCGGAAGTGAACAAACCCGACAATGCTTACAGTCTCCGACATGCTATCAGTAACTTCCTTTTTTTCCTTCGACCACCGACGGCATCCCGTCAGCTGCGGCATTCGCAATATCGTGAACAAATATACAACGTGCTTCGGAAGCAACCATTTCCCGGCGCTTCACCTTCTCCTTTGCAGGGCACTTGGCTCCGACCCTCCATGTTTGCCTGCAGACTCAAAGCTAACAAAGTTTAACTCCATAAGAAAAGATTCGCAAACTGGCTTGAGGCAAGGAAAGAGAACCTTTTCCCTAGAGTTTCGGAGAATCAATGCTGAAAACTTAAAAAAAGACTTCAGCTTCCGGTACCTCATGCCGGTTGTATGGGTACTGCTTCACAGAAGAAGATAATCTATCTTCACGTTTTGAATTTTGGATGAGAGGAATTCATTTTGAATTTTGGATACAAATAAAAAATTGGAAAATTGTTATTTGGAGTTTTTGGATTGTCTGATGATATCAGCTCTCATCTTTCTTGTAGTTTGCCCACAGGAAGTGCATTCAAAGGTGGTACAACAAAAAAGGTCACATTAACTGTGAGATTTGCAGCCATGTAGGACTGCATCTTAGCTTCTTAATCTATATATGATGAATATGCAAATTCACATATAAAAGGTCTGGTTTTCTATGTGATAGGTTTTTTCTCCAAATTATTCATTGCCACCTGCCACCATCAGTCCCGATCTTGTGGCCATTGATGTCAGGTAACTTGTAAGCTTCATAAATAACATAAAATCCCTCTATGGAGCGTACTTTCCACGTTAGTTGGCCACCAATGTCTAGATATGCTTTATTTTAACAATCTACAATCAACATCTTCTACCATCTTAGAGAAAGCAATTAATTGTAGGGAGACATGCTCTTTTGCATGTTATAAGGATTTTACTTACATGTTTTTTAGCTTTTGATTTGAAACTTCTTATTCACTTCCATTGTTGGTTTTGTTTTATGTAAGAGGGAGATAATTTGCTTGGTTATTGATGATCAAGAAAATTGCAATCTTTTCCTCGTATCATTCCTCTGGTCTCCTCCGGCCTCATTATTGTTTCTCATTTTTTGTTGTCTCATTTCTCTTTTTATCTATATTGGGTAAAGAATACACATTCACAGTAACCTGATAATTATTGGTCTTACTCCAAAGCAAAATCAGCTTAGTGGATGCCCCCTGGGGAAAACTTGATAATGACCAAGGCATCGACAGCCACTAGTAATCCACAAGAATATTACTTTCTTTTGAGTAGTCTCTCATTTACTTAATCTCTTTCCGTCTTTCAACGCATTAAGTTCTAAACATTGTGAATACACGTTATGTGAACCAAGTAGCTTTTATCTTCAACTTATTTATTTGAAACTTTTTCTTTTATATAAAATCTCTTTGCAATAGCATCTAATTCCAAGCTATGTTATTCTTGTTAAAGCTTATTAGTAAGGGAAGAAGTTGCATATGCTAATGTAGTGTGTCATGTCATATAATTTCTGGCATTTTTCCCAAGTAAATAAATTGGTCTCCCAATGATGTATCATTTGTAAGTGTATGGTGGAGATATTCTTCTACGTGCTATTCACACTGTTGCTTGTGCTCTCGTTAGGTTGTCTGATCTGGTAGATTCACACATAAATAATTCCCTCTTAATACCGCACCGTACTTTAGCTTGAAGTGAGATCCCAGGGTTGTACCCGACTCTTCTGCAGAATATTTGGACGCTATGACTGGTTATGAATCGAACATAACTTCTGATTCCAGCTTTAATCTCTCATGTTCCAAGTTGTCAAGTGAAAACCCTCCTAGTTTCCCCATCGTTTTTGTCCAACCTTGTTCCATTTCACTGAATTACCAACCTGAAATTTCAGCTGCAAAGTGGATATAGATTCATAGCATCCTGCTCATCTTAGCTGATGGTGTCATGCCTTTGCTTGTCGCGTCTCTTCATGCTAAGGTCATAATGTTTAATTTTGGATATTACTGTCTGTCGCATCTATGATTCGCCATTATGTGTCCTTGCCGAGCATTTGTTGCCTAAGATATTGTGTGCTCCTGTCGATTAGGCGAGCATGGGGCCCACATATCAATCTCCGTGATTCTCATCTATAGCGCTAACTGCTGCTGAAAGGCAATTTCTGCAATCTGACTTCGAAGAGTATGCTGTTGAAAATAGTAGCAGCATTGTCTGCCTCCGAACCGTGGCTCTCGTTGTAAGTGATCGGAACAAGGATTTTTCTATCGGTTATTGCCTTTATCAGGAAGTAAACATCGATCATTAATTGGCAGTTGTTGATAATTCTACTTCTACGCCAAGCTCTCACGATTACACGAGAAACTGGAATGGTGCAAGAATCGTCAATGTTTTTTTTATGTAAGTCTCCAATACCAATGATGCTTTAGAATGCACAAGTGTGCCTGCAACTTGAATATAGCAGCACAATTTACTTTTTCATCAGAATTGTTTTCTCAACAAATAGTGTACATGATTGGGGGAAAAATCGTGCTATGTGGGGGCAGCAGATGTATTTCGGACCTTCGAATATTTTGATATCCTTACGTAGGTTATTTTGCATTCCCTTTTCTGCCGTCATTACATGAGTGAAGTTGCGTAGGTGAGTGAGCTGAGCAGTTTGGCAGACTGTAATTACTTCCTGCGATTTTGAAATGATAGATGTGTACCCTGCCTTTATAGGTCCCTATTGAATTGAGGTGTTTAGAATTAGGGCTGAGCGCGGTTCCCGAGTAGAACCGGGAACCGCAGAACCGAACCGGCGGGTCCGGTCCGGTTCCCGGTTCCATGAAGAGAGGGTCCGGTTCCCCATTTTTAGGAACCGGGAACCGGGATCCCTAAAACAGGTTTACAATTATTTTTTGGTCCTATCTTTCCCTTCAGTTTCACTTCCACCCGCGAGCATTTCTGCCATTCTCGCGTTCCGCTAGGGTTCCGGCGGGCTCCCACCGTCTCTCCTCGGAGGTGCAATTCCGGCCGTGCTTCTCGCTCGCTCGCTGGAATGCTCCGCGCGAGATTGCCAGCGACATGGACAGCAAGAAGTTGGTGCGAAGCGTCCTGGAGTCGTTCCTCCTCTCCGACGCTGCGGGCGAGGACGAGGCCAGGGCGGCCAACCTGACGTCCGAGGGGAGGCTGACGAGGTCGCCGTGGAAGCACCGGTGAGGGAAGTGAAGATGGAGCTCGGCGAAAGTGGAGGACGCGTCATTTGTGAGGTTGAAAGTGAAGCCCTATTGCATTGTAGAGAAAGTGAACTTCTTGGTCGTCACTTAGTTTTTGTCTGCTAATTCATGGCGAGACTGCATAAATTGTGATCGAAAGCCATGGCTGTCTGGGTTTGCGAAGAGGTGCCAATATGTATTTCTTTGAGGTTCGGATTGCGCACGCACAAGCATCTCTTGTACCGGACAGTCAAAAAGGCGAAGATGATAGTTCTACAAAAGCTTTATCAGATGCAGTCTCTTTGTTAGCTGAAGAAAATGGGATTGTAGGCAAATTTGAATTGTAGCTGTCTAGTTTGCTGAGGCTAACTTAGGGAGCATGAAAGAGGAATCCTTACTCTAGTAGCCCTGTGGCTGCAAGTAACATCTGAATAAGATTGGTGAAGAGTAGACAAAGTGCAATCGGCAGTGCTAAATCCAATATTGTAGATTCTCACTTGGCAGTAGTAGATAAGTGCAAAAGGCAGTTTTAAATCTAACATTTTAGATTCTCACTTGGTGGGTAATGTCTCTCCTTGGATTTTTCGTGGTTTTCCTTGATTGGCAATTGGGACTTAGCTCTAGAACCTCTAAAGGCTCTACTTGTGTTGCCGTTAAAACAGTTGGTACTGACTAGTGACATTTTCATTATATTCCTCTTGTGGCTGACTGATTATTCTGCATTCTGTGATTATATAAGCCACATCAACAACTTTTAAATCGTCATTTGATATTGGTGTAGCTTTCAGATAGGAGGTATGTGACTCTTCAAGATCATAACGGCACAAATATGGTATCGATAAGGGACTACTATATCAAAGATGGAAAGAATTTTCCCAGTGCTAAAGGTGATTGCACACATTCTCTCCTCTATCTAAATCTACAACGATGCTCGTCTTTTTATTCTAGCTGGTTCAGGTATAATAATTGTGAGTGGTCTTTCTTACTCTTTGCTGCCTGTGAGCTTTCCTAAGGTTTGATGACAATGGTTTATCTGATCACTGATTGATGCTGCATATAATTGACACTTGTGTTTATGTCGTCAATATCTGCAATTCCAACTGCTTCAGTGGCTTTTGCTAAAAGAGTATGTTTGTCTCAGTATAATTCTTTGGGTTTCTATCAACACTGTGTCTCTCTTTCTCTTGTATTGACTCCATAATGCTGCTCTTTGCGTAAAGTTGTATAAATGTGTTGTGGTGGCCTCTGAACCTCTAACTATAAATATTTACTGTAATGTGCTGAGATTGAAATCCTATAGCAAGTCAACTCCTTTATAGCTTTCTATGGGTTTGCATTGGCTGGGGAATTGTTATATGTGTAGAAGACAACAAAACGTCAAATATGATCATATTATTGAGGTAAGAGATTCATGGAAGTTATGAGTGTGAGATGAGCATAGTAAGTAAGGAAGTGTCTGATATACATTTACTTACCCTTTTCTCTATATCTCCAAGCATTAGAGCACTGTTGCACAGATGGGTCTCTCTTTCTCTCTCTCTGCTCATCCAACATCCATTACCTTCGTCTCAAGCCTATATGGAAGGATGACACATCCGTGAACTATGTGAGAAGATTAGTATAACTTATCTTTAGGTCCAAGAACTGTTTTTACTTATTTGTTATACTGCCTAGTCATAAATGTTAATGCTGTACATTGCTAGCTTACTTTTCTTTTGTCACACTAGATTTTTGTAGTCCTGTATGTTTTTCTGAATTTTATAAGCATTTTGGTCCATATTTTTGCTGGATCTGTAGTTTTCCCTTTTTTGCCATTGAGCGTGTTTATGCAAATGTTAATGCCTGTTCCAATGCATTCTAGGAATTAGCTTAACAAAAGACCAGTGGTCAGCTTTGAGCAGTAGTCTCCCTTCTATAGAGGAAGCCATTAAAAAGATGGAGTCAGAATTAAGGTGAGCCACCATAGTCTTTGTGATTTGATGATCACCCACTTGCCCAGAAATTCTTATAGTTTGCAACTTATGAAGAACACACTTCCTAGAGAAAGATCATGGTTAGCGGAATAGTTTTATCCAATTGTACATTTATTTGATTTCAGTTTGTCATCTTTAAGTGTTTGAGGTTGCTTCCTCCTTGATCTTTACAACGAAGTGGGAATATAGGATATGTGATTTTGCCCGTGTTGTATATGCTTCTCTTGTTAAGCATTTTCTTGTGGGTGGGTTTGGGATGTGATTATGTGGAAATGGTGATCTTTCGTTTTGATTAACTACAACTGAAAAAAAAAAAAAAAAGAACCTGTTAGAACCTGGAACCGACCCTGGAACCTGTAACAGGGTAGGTTTCAGGTTCCATGTTCTGACGGGTAGGTTCCAGGTTCCAAAAAATACAGAACTTGTACCCGAGGGTAGGTTCCAGGTTCCAGATTCCAGGTGGAACCTGTAAGGAACCTGGAACCGCTCACCCCTATTTAGAATAGCACTTATAGGATTGAAAATGAAACTTTTTGGGAACAACTGTGAGTTTTGCTATGGCAACATTTGTAGTTACTATTTCCAATCTAGATTGATTCCGTTTTATTGAAGTTGTTGCCGCTTACAAAAGAGTGCATGAGTATGTGCTTTAATTTGGTGAGACAATTTGATCATGAAAGTCTGGATATTAATCTATTAATTGTGATCATAGTCTGGTCAGCCAAGCTCATAAGTTCATGTTGTAGGCTTTTAGCTTTTAAATCAATGAAAAAATGCGAACGAACTAAGTGCATTGAACTTTTCAGTGATAATAATCTCTCTATGGACTAGTTTTTACAGCATGAAAGCTAATTGTAATATTGGAAATTCAGTTTCAGGTTTCAGTTCTTCAGTTTGCTGGTTTTCTCTTGCCATGCTACGTAATGGCCAGATCTTGGTACATACAAAGCCGTAGGAGACAGGTACACCATTCTGTTTCACTTGACTGAATAATTAATTTGATGTTGAGAGCATTATGGATGACTTGATGACAAACGAAAGATGTGGTTTCTTTATGTCACCTTATGTAGACCAGGAATTAAATACCGTTGCATCGCAACTGATCAAAAGAGTGTTGATAATACATCACAGGATTGCTCAAAGATACTCGTGTTGGGGGTAAACAAAAGAAGGAAAGAGAAGATACATTTTTCAGTTAACTGCAAATTTCCCCACCTTAGTTGTCTCACCCATCCTCTATATCTTTGCAAATATTCCCTTAACCTATGGGAATAGTATTTTTTTTTTTTTTGCAAATAGGCCCTTGTCTTTTAAATCTTTTAAAATGCCTTCCCAACCTTTTGAAACGAAAGACTCCGTTACGTTTGTGTTTTTGTCTTTTTCCTGTCAGTGAGAAGGAATGCGCCAAAAATCTTGAAAAGTTAAAAATGCCATTTAGAACTTTTTTAAAGAGAAAGATTTGCATTTTCTGCCTAAATGATTGATTTTAGCTCTAATATCTTTGAATTCTTAAATATGTGAAGTTACAAATATTTTTTGGTAGCTTGAATTGGTAATCATGGGATTATTTACCTTCAGTAATGCATTAATATACCTTATTTTTCAAAAAGTTTGAAATTTTGAAGCAAAATACCCAGTTTCACATTTAGGTCTATCTAAGAATCTTTTAGTAATTTATGTATTCAAATGTAGCTTGGTAACAGCTGTGCATTCATCAAGCCAAAAACAAGAAATTTACTTATTAAGACAAAATAAAACATAAAACGAATAAACAATGGTACGATCAATCAATAACTTCTACAAAATTGAAAAATAACATAATTAAGAATTCCACTAGTTTTTAGTGGAAAATGCACATGTTAACATGTTTTAAATGGCATTCTTTAAACTATCTATCCTTTTTATGTCAATCTAGGCAGACGGAAAATACTATTAAATATGGTAGTGGAGGTCTTTGCCTATTCTGAAGGTTGGGGGTACTTGTCAAGAATTAGAGGGCAGAGGTTTTTGCATATTCCTCAAAAATTGGAGAGAATTCGTAATTAACCTTACATTTTGACAGATTACTAAACAGGATTCTTTGTGTCTAAATAAGGAGATGTGTACATGAAGATTTGATGACCTCCTTTCTCAAATTAATTCAGTTTTTACTGCCACTTTTAGCTCCTTTTTCCCTGATGCTGGTTTTGTGAGGAAGATTGGTTTGCTTGAATCTTTGATGTTCTTAAGGTAATAAAGTTCAAGACAAGAAAACTATGATAAAAGTCATCGAATTTTTCGGGTTGTGTTAACTCAGTATTATGATACATTTTTTATCAAAAAAACCAAAAAAGTATTATGATACATATAAAACATTGGCAAGGAATAATTGTGGGAATAGTTGTGAAGTCTGACATATATAGTTTGTATTTGTCTCAATATGTAAACCATCAGGAGATTTTCCTAATTTAGAGTTTATTGCACCACCTAAGCTAATTCTGTTCCATTCTATTCTGATGTATTTCTTCCGGGTTTAAAGGAACTATATTGGCAAGATCATGGATAGCTGTTTGTCTATTTGTCCCTGAAGAGGGTGTGCTGCTTATGGATCTGACTTTCCGGAGTACTTGATGTGGGGAACTGCATTCCAACTGAAGGTGTGGTTGTAGTCTTTCTACTCTTACTCTGACCCTGGCCAAAAATAGAAAAAAAAACCATAAAAATGGAAGGCAAAAGACTAGTACGAGTCAAAGAAATGACATGGAAAAGGAGAGAAATTGACTGATCAATGTAATGTGAGGGGAATATGAGAGACAAAATTGATGTAAATGCGTGTTGATGGTTTTTCTTTTTTTTCCGTAAGTTCTGATTGATCACAAATCGACTGTTGTGGTTGTTCTGTATCGGCCTTTCTATGGCTAGTGATCTCAGTGTGGACTCTGATATTTAAGAATGAAAAGTGTAAATAATTTCCATATCAATGAATTGCTCGAGTAGGCATTTTGCTTGTTGGAGCTTTATAAACTTCATGGACATGGAAAGAAAACAATAGGACCATCCTTCTGTGGTCTAAGGTGTCCTCGCAAAGAATTCTTGTCCTCTATTCTGAAGTGATTGGATGCTGATTATTTTATGTGAAGTTGCGAACTCTCTCCTTTCCTCATATCTCACTAATCAAAATTTGGCTTCTGAAGAATACCTACACCTCATTTTGGTAGATGGGTAGTGCACTTTCTTTCCATGCATGCATAATTGTAGAAATTTTATCCTGTACACTTTCCCGTAGGCGGTGTTAAGATCCGACCACATGACCTGGATTTCGATAAAGTTTCTCTGAACTTTTGGCTAGGGTATAAGGTTGAAGTGATACGGACCTAGTTTAGGATCCAATAGTTAGGCGATACCACCAATCATGAGGACTCGTCAGTGTAAACTTGCGTTTGAATTGTTCGTTGTTTACAAATGTGAGATAGGAGGATTTTTTTTTTTACAGACCCAAAAAAAAAGGATATCACTTAGCTCATGATAACGAACCATGCGAAAACTATCATCCCGAATACATCCACCCCAACCAATGCAAGCCCTGTGCGAATCAACTCCGGCCGGCGGAACCAGCCTCCCACGACCAACAACAGTAGGGTCAAAATTAGCAGTGCGGTAACTACATACCTCGAATAGCGAACGTTATGGCTAGGATGACCAGATGAAATATACACAGCCAAAACGATGCCATGATCGTAAGTAAGAGAGTGGCAGTGCCTAAGAGAGTGGCAGTGCCATAGGCAAGGTTATCAGCCTTAATCGCGGCGGCTATAGCGGGGATCTACACCTCAATAGCGGCGGCGAAATGTATCCCTGCCTCAATAGCGGCAGCGGAATGAGGAGTGGCAGCGAAAAGAAAGATGAGCTTTTAGTCTTCAAATATCCATGAGAATTTTTTCCAAATTCTGACCACTTAATACAAAAGAAGCAACAATTATAGTTAATAACTTAATGATAATTTAAAATTTATAATTGAAGTGACGCGTATTAATTATTTGCAACTACAACTGCAACTACAACTACAACTTTTTCTTTTCTCCTTCCACCATATTATCGCCATGGTTCTAATTATACAACAATCAAGCTTAAGATGTTTCTTGAAAGAGTGAACGACGGAAACAATCGAACCTCACTAAAGAATAAAAACTTGGCATAGATACATGATAATGAATACCCAAACATGACACAAGTTAAGCAAAGCAATGAGCATGCAAAAGGTGGGTGCTCCAAAATCACAATAAACCAAAGTTCTAAACAAACTTTAATAGATGTTCTACATGACAAGTTAAGCAAAGCAATGAGCATGCGGACGGAGATGAGAATTTGAGAATTGAGAAGTAAGGAGTAGTAAGAAAATTAGGGATTTTAGATTTAGGTTTCCGGTTCCGAACCGAACCGGCGGTTCCTAAAAAAATGGAACCGGAAACTAGAACCTCCTTCCCTAGAACCAAACCGGACCCACCAGTTCGGTTCTCTAATTCCCGATTCTACCCTAAACTCGTGCTCACCCCTAGGCCGTGCGACAAAGCTTGGGCTTCAGCTTGCAATGGAAACAAGTTATCAAAGCTAAATGTTAATCACATGGACAAAGTGAACTGTCAACAGCTATCTTTAGAATTACCAAAGCTCGAGATCATCTCTTTTTATCCGTTATTTAAATTTTATCCAAATTGTAGCATTTAAAAAATCTGTCGAACAACGAACTGATATGTTAAAGGTTGTGAACTTTTCTCTTATCTTTTTTTGAATCAATTTCCAATTACGGGAAACTTTACATAAACCTACGATCATTTTTTTTTCTATTTAATAATATTATCTTTTTAACGGGATATAAGATATATACAAAATATGTGGATTCGAAATGGACCTCCAATGAATGAAATGTCAATATTAAAATTTTTAACTTCCTCATTAAATAAATTAATGGCGTTGTAACTTTTAAATTTTTTTAATAAATTAGTGTCGGTGTCATATCTATATTTGATGAATAATGATAAAAAAAAAAAGAGAGCCACAACATACGCTATCTCTCCAAATTATACTAAAATATATTTCATATTAAGTGGATAAGTTGTGCCCATATTTACATCTTGAAACAATTTATACTGCAAAATATGAATTTTATTTATCAGTAAGTTTTGTTTCTCTTTTCAGCTTAATTTCTAATTTAGTGAATGAATTATGTATATTGATATACTTTTGCATTTGCACTTTTTTCAATTTTAACATTAATTAGAGATAATGCCCGAAACGGATAAATATTTCGGAAGGACAGTCGTTTATACTTCTAAAAGATTTTGCCTCTTTTTAATTAATTTTTTTTCAATTATAAATTCCGCAAGGAAAAATGTTGAAAGAGAGAAATATTGGACTCTTGATGCGCTTCGTTATTTGAAATTCAAACTCAATTAACAAAGTAACAGCCGGTTGCTCTTTTTTACCGCAGTCAAAAGGCCATCCAAAAATCCGACTAAAAAGAAAAAAAGGCCATCCTAAAAAATACTCCACCAGCTAGCGAGGAAGGAAAAGAAAGTGCGGAAAAAAGGAAGAAGATCAAAAGAGAAAATCCTGGGGAATTGAATTTGAGTAACAAAGGACCAAACAAAGTGCGGAAAAGAAGAAGAAGAAGATGCAGACACGGGAAAAAAGAAGCAGCAATTTCCAACCCTACGATGAAGTAACAAAATCACTCTATGAAAGACCTTATAACAGAACCAAAGAAAATCTATGCACACGCTGAACCCTCTTCCTCCTGGTCACAATTTACCAATGCACTTCATCGCAACCAAGGTCAAGATCAGCCACAGATAGAATTCGAGGCGGGCCAACAGCACCCCTATGCGCACCATTTTGCCATAGCCGCGCGTCCATCCAACTAGCAGCAAGAACAGAGTAACAAATACTGCCCCAGTGAATAGAGATGCCATGATTTTGAGAACAGGCCCGGGATGCTTGATAGCAAGATAAATCAGGCCCGCGGCGCCCGAAACTATGGCGAGGACAATGCTGACGAAGAGGAAGGCTCCTTCGCGACCGGCAAATTCACCAGAGAGCCACCAATTATGTGCTTGTCGAGGTGCATTTGGGTCTCCTTCGGAGTTCAAAAATCCGTTCGACATGTCCGTCCGCCTCTGGATAGCCAATTCTAAATCTGGAACTAGAGCATCTCCTGTTCTTCCAGCCAAGAACTGGTTCGGATTCGAAGCCGTGGCCGACGACTCTTGAAGGTCTGGTGGTGGATTCGCCGCCATCGATTGATAGGAGTTGATGGCTGATGGAAGAGCGAGAAAGTTGAAAAAGGATATCTTCACAAAATGAATTAAAGGAGCGAGATAAGAATATATGCGGAAAAGAGAAGGGTGTAGTTTCTGTAAGGTATGAAAATATCAACGACAATGCATTACAATCTGATAGGCACGATCCTAATCCTAGATGGAGGGAGAATCCAATTATTATGTGGAACCATAATTTCGAATAATAGGATGAAGAAAAGACGGGGTTGATCACGGGGTTGATCATCTCTATGACCAAACAAATAATCATAAGGGCAATGACTTGAGGGAGTCATCTCATCTCATCTAACATCATCTACAAAATAGGGTAGGTTTCTCCCCTTTCGAAAAGTATTTTAACATTTCAATAATATTTTAAAAAATTTCGATAAAAGAGGTCGGGCTGGGCCCTTGAGCCCAGTCCGAAATAAGCTCTCAACTAGGCACGGCGTACAGAAAATCGGGCATATTGCACCAGGCCCTTTTAGCTGAACTGAACCCAACCCGCTAAAGTTCAGACACAGCCCAAACCTATCTAAACAAAACTAAGCCCACACTTTTTAAAGAGGAAGCAAGCCCAAACTCGCTACACCAACTTAAGCCCAGACTCACTAAACCTCTCCTGCCATTTACTCCTAGCCATGAACGAGCGACCCGACCAGATTCAACCTCCGGCCACTCCCGGCCGTGAGCGGCTCACCACGGAAGCAAGCTCTTTCTCAACCAAACATCATTATTCACACAATCATGTTCAACGCATATGCAAAATCCATATAGTTGCATCAGGAACACACACAGACAGAGAACATATGCAGGGCAAGTTTGATTCGCAATTCAAGCATAGCAACTAACAAAAAAGGGGAATATCTCGTAGTTTCTCAAGCAAATAATCATTCCAGTCTACGCCTAATGAAAGCGCCAGTGACAATCAACTAGTGCTCCCAACTCAGCACATGAGTATTTCAGTTAATTTCGCGGAATCAAGTTTATCAGATGCCGAATGTATCGAAACCAAGTATCTTCGGGAATGAACTCTAAAGTGAATATCCGCTGTATTATCTAAATACAGTGAATGGGTCGAGCAGACGAGATGATCCCGGCCAAATTCCGAGCAATAATTCATACCAATGCGAATCGGACATTTCATCAAACAGTTTGTGTGCGGGGGGAAACATTGAATCTATTCACAAACTCCAAGAGGTTTTTTTCTTTTAGCTGCAATCAACACTAAGTCAACAATATAATAACAAGCTATCGATCAGCAACTCCAGCTTTAAGCGATTTTTATGCAAATGATGTGAACATTACTCACTCAGCCGTATATCTCACTTAAAGCAGAGAGAGAGAACAGGGCGGGACGAGATTATCTCTGAAACACAGGAGAGAGGAATGATGAAATTACCTGGTCAAAGAGCAAGAGAAGAGTCGTGATTTCGAATCGAATCGAGAGAGAAATCTTTGATGTTCTTCCGCGAACGAAAGCAGCACCAACGGAGAAGTGGCGATTATCGATGGCTGACAATCTCTCGAGCATTGGAAATCCTTCCGTGAACGAAACAGCACCGACAGAGAAGCAACGGTGACCGATAGTGGACAATCTCTCCGAGCACCGAGGATCCTTCCCCGAATCAGTTTTCGCCAACCAAAAAAAAAAAAAATTCGAAGCTTTCCTCAGTGAATCTGTAAGAACCCCTTTCCGTCTCCAACGTACTCTCCGAATCAAGAATGATGAAACTCTCTTTGATCGAATCTTCGCCGGGAATAGAGGGACGACCTCGAGAGCCGAACAACAGTAGACTAGAATCGCATTGAGGATGCGGCTGGACCTGCGGGGAAATCGCGGCCAAAAAGGAGGAACCCGCGACAGAGACGGAGGTTTCTTGTTTTTGTCTTTTTCTGTGCGTGTGCTAGCGAGCAAAACTGTGTGGAGAGAGAACGAACGAGAGATTTCTCTCTCCTTTTGTGCGGAATAAATCAGAAAGATGACTTGCAGTCCCCCGCTCCCCACCACCCGACGAGAGTTCTCTCCCGAGCGCCCGCGCAAAAGAGCCCCAGAAATGGTGCCGCCCTTTTTTTCTGCTCTCTTCCGCCCCTGCCCAGCCCAAAAGGTTTTGTGTCGTCGTGCCACTTGGCGCGATCATCAGGAGCGTAAGCGAAGAGAATAGATGGTGAGGTGTCAATTATCGTGCTCTAAACGGTTTAACTGGCCGAAATTTCTTTACTCGGACCCGATGCCCTTAAATTTTAGGAAAAATTGGCACCAACGATACGCGAAATTTTAACTTGTTTAACATGGTTCTCGAATTTTAGCCAAATATTTAATGTGATTCATGACCTAAACCTGATGAACCACATTGATAAAAATTTAAAAGTTCATAAATCACATCACATATCGGATCAAAGTTCAGGGATCATTTATGTCATTGCCCCTAAATTTTACTGGCTCCTAAATCAAATGCCTAAAGAAAAATTAGAAACTAACGGAATTTTAATATTTTTTTCGATCAAAAGTTAAAATCTTCCGTTTGACGAAAAATGTCAACCTCTCGCCATTTTTACGAAAATTCTAAACCTAACGTCCTCATCCTGTGCGCCTACACTAAATGAATACCCTACATGCAATTAAGGCGCTAAGCAAAATTAGTTCAATTTTTTGGGTCAAGAAACTATTTGCGCCGTAACCGGGGATTTCAAATATCAAATATTCTAATTTTGACAGTCGGCAACCACTTACCATCATGAGACATACTAGTCTTACATCTCCGAGTCATCACTGATCACCACCTTGACTCAAAATGGATGGATCAAAACGAATGTTGTGATTTCCAAATGAAATGAACATCAAAGTGTTTTCACTCGGAAGATATTTCTCAAACAAGAACACGGCTTCGTTCAGACATTTTCACAAACAATTGGTGGCCGGTTTCAACACATTGCACAAAACATCAGTGAAGGGTCGATTTCAGTCCATATGCTCGCGATAACATCCAGAAATATGTCCTCCATTAACATATTCTTGATTATGGTTTGATTCTCGTTCAAGCATTACTCAAGACATTCATGTTTCCTTAAATTAAAAGGAAACGAGGAGGTTCATACCTTGACAAAGCGAACTTGCACTCACGAACGGTGGTGATCAAGCAAGCAAGGAAATGTTCCAAAACTCGTCACCGGTCAAGTGTCTGAAGTTTCGGCCGAGAACGGTACTCATCGAACTTCGTGGCCGAATAACCGCGCGAAACATAGTGAAATCAGACCCTGTAATTTTTAGTATTTGCAAATTCGTGCCCTAACTTTGTGAAATCACGGATTTGGCCCCCTAGAGTTCCAAAACTATACAATTAAGTCCAATTTTGTAGTGAATTCACCAACAATCATTCTAAGGTTTCTGATCTGATTCTGTGATTAGTCCCCAGAATTTCCAGATTTTGTAAGTCCGTCCATAAGCTTTGGGAAATTGCAATTTTGCCCCTAAAGTTTCAAAACTAATTATTTTGAACTTTAAAATATTTAGTCCCCAGAATTTCCGGAAAAGAACAGTTCACAAGCATTGGGCCAAATTCAACTCTGGGCTTCCCTTGTCGTAGGCCGTTCACCCAGAAACGACACCGCTTAAAGCATGAAGTCATCTTCTTCATCGTTCATCAACCACCCTCGGGCATTATGATAACAAGCTCCTTTAAATAAAAAAAACAAGTCTTTTATAGAAAATTCTCGGAAGACAATTGATACAAAATTCGTCGTAAGATTGTTTGAAGTTTAAAAGAACGGCGCTTTGACATACATTTTTATCTGTAAAAAATGCAAATTCGGTTTGTTCATATTCTTATTTCGCCGGAATTGATCCCTTGGACGCGAGGCTCAATCAAGCTATGTCTCATACACGTGGAGGACGGGTGTTCCTTCCTCCGCAAGAAAGCGGAAGTGAACAAACCCGACAATGCTTACGGTCTCCGACATGCTATCAGTAACCTCCTTTTTTTCCTTCGACCACCGACGGCATCCCGTCAATTGCGGCATTCGTAATATCGTGGACAAATATACAACGTGATTCGGAAGCAACCATTTCCCCGCGCTTCACCTTCTCCTTTGCAGGGCACTTGGCTCCGAAAGGACCCTCCATGTTGGCCTGCAGACTCAAAGCTAACAAAGTTTTACTCCATAAGAAAAGATTCACAAACTGGTTTGAGGCAAGGAAAGAGAACCTTTTCCTTAGAGTTTCGAAGAATCAATGTTGAAAACTTAAAAAGACTTCAGCTTCCGGTACCTCATGCCGGTTCTATGGGTGCTGCTTGACCGAAGAAGATAATCTATCTTCACGTCTTGAATTTTGGATGAGAGGAACTCGTTTTGAATTTTGGATATAAATAAAAATTTGGAAAATTGTTATTTGGAGTTTTTGGATTATCTAATGATATCAGCTCTCATCTTTCTTGTAGTTTGCCCACAGGAAGTGCATTCAAAGGTGGTGCAACAAAAAAGGTGACATTAACTGTGAGATTTGCAACCAGGTAGGACTGCATCTTAGCTTCTTAATCTACGTATGATGATCAAGAAAATTGCAATCTTTACATGAAGACTCGAGAATTTTTTTTTTTTTACAGGCAAAAAGAAAATATCACTCAGTTGGCGTAAACGAACAGTGCAAAAACAATTGCTCCAGCTACATCGACCCAAGCTAAATTACGCCCCGCGCGAATCAACTCAGGACGGCCGAACCAGTCTCCCACCACCAAGAGCACTAGAGTCAAACTAAGTAATCCGGTGACCACATACGCCGAGTACCGGACACCATGCGTGGGATGACCAGATGCAACAAACACAGTTAAAATGAAGCCGAGGACAGTGACTAAGAGTGTGAGAGTAACAAAGATGGACATCTCAGTCTCTGCAACAGGGATCTCCGCCCCAACGGTGGCTGCAGCAGGCATCTCCGCCCCAATAGCGGCAGCAGAGGGGGTCTCCACCTCGTCGGCCGCAGCGGGATTGGAAGCAGTGCTGGCAACATGACTCTGCAGAGCCGTAGCCTCGGTGGCCCCAGCGGGGGTCTCCACCTCGTCGGCCACAGCGGCGGTGGCAGGAGCGGCCGGACTCTGCGGAGTGGCGGACACACTCGGACTCTGCATTGGCGAAAAATACTCCGAACTGGAATCGGAATGATCCCCGCTGCTCACCATGCAGTACGGTCGGTTCTTGCTGCTGCTACTTGGATGGGCACGGCTGCTTTTCAATCCACCATTCCTCTCTGTATTTTCCTCGCCATCTCTCTCGGTTCTTTCTCTGTATTTTCCTCCGATGACTCCCCCTTCGTTAAATAAAAGGCCCGCCCCCCTCTCTCCCTCGGGAAAATATTCTGTTTGTCCTTTGAGCGACGCCTTCCTGCCATCAAGCTCGCCGATTCGAGCGACGCCTCCTTGCCATCAAGCTCGGCGATTCGTCCTTGCTGGCCGTTATCCCGTCTGTCCTCTCCGTTTTTGTCTTATCCGCCTTTTGTCATATCTGCGAGCGTCTCTGTTTGCTGCGAGCGTGAGGGAGAGAGGCGGAAAAGAAGACTGACTGGGGGCTGGGCTGAGAGGGAATTGGAGCAAAGGAGACTGGGCCGAAAATAGAGAGGAGGGGTGATACGAAGGCGGGCGTGAGCTGAATAAAAGGGAAAAGAAAGGGAGGAAAAGCCCAGTAATGAACAAAAAGGGTTAGGCTCAAGCGAAAATTAAAGGATTGGGGCTAAGGTTGATGGGCCGCGCTAAATTGGCCCGACATATATTTTATTTTATCATATATATTTATTTTTTTGTCTCTCTTTTGCACTAATTTGACCATTTTACCATTTAAGCGTTAATTTGACAATGTGGGCAAAATTAGGTGTCAACACTTTGTTAATTGAGTTTGAATTTCAAATAACGAAGTGCATCAAGAGTCCAATATTTATCTCTTTCAACATTTTTCCTCGCGGAATTTATAATTGAAAAAAAAATAATTAGAAAGAGGGAAAATCTTTGAGAAGTATAAACGACTATCCTTCCAAAACATTTAACCATTTCGGGTACTATCTCTAATTAATGTTAAAATTGAAAAAAGTGCAAATACAAAAGTATATCAATATACATAATTCATTCACTAAATTAGAAATTAAGTTGGAAAGAGAAACAAAACTTACTGATGAATAAGATTCATATTTTGCAGAATAAATTGTTTCAAGATGTGAATAAGGGCACAACTTATCCACTTAATATGAAATATATTTTTATTATAATTTGGAGAGATAGCGTATGTTGTGGCTCTCTCTTTTTTTTATCATTATTCATCAATTATAGATATGACACCGACACTAATTTATTAAAAAAAATTAAAATTTACAGCGCCCCTAATTTATTGAATGAGGAAGTTAAAAATTTTAATATTGACATTTCATTCATTGGAGGTCCATTTCGAATCCACATATTTTGCATATATCTTATATACCGTTAAAAGATAATATTATTAAATAGAAAAAAAATGATCGTAGGTTTATGTAAAGTTCCCCGTAATTGGAAATTTATTCAAAAAAAGATAAGAGAAAAGTTCACAACCTTTAACGTATCAGTTCATTGTCCAACAGAATTTTTAAATACTACAATTTGGATAAAATTTAAATAACTGAAAAAAAGAGATGATCTCGAGCTTTGATAATTCTAAAGATAGCCGTTGACAGTTCACTTTGTCTATGTGATTACCATTCAGCTTTGATAACTCTTTTCCATTGCAAGCTAAAGCCCAAGCTTTGTCGCATGGCCTAGGGGTAAGCACGAGTTTAGGGTAGAATCGGGAATTGGAGAACCGAACTGGTGGGTCCGGTTCGGTTCTAGGGAGGGAGGTTCCAGTTTCCGGTTTCCTTTTTTCAGGAACCGCCGGTTCCCGGTTCGGAACCGGAAACCTAAATCTAAAATCCCTAATTTTCTTACTACTCCTCACTTCTCAATTCTCAAATTCTCATCTCCGTCCGCATGCTCATTGCTTTGCTTAACTTGTCACGTAGAACATTTCCTAAAGTTTGTTTAGACCTTTGGTTTATTGTGGCTTTGGAGTACACCATTCGCATGCTCATTGCTTTGCTTAACTTGTCATGTTTGGGTATTCATTATCATGTATCTATGCCAAGTTTTTATTCTTTAGTGAGGTTCGATTGTTTCCTTCTTTCACTCTTTCAAGAAACATCTAAAGCTTGATTGTTGCATATAATTAGAACCATGGTGATAATATAGTGGAAGGAGAAAAGAAAAAGTTGTAGTTGTAGTTACAGTTGTAGTTGCAAATAATTAATACGCGTCACTTCAATTATAAATTTTAAATTATTATTAAGTTATTAACTATAATTGTTGCTTCTTTTGATTTTAAGTGGTCAGAATTTGGAAAAAATTCTCATGGATATTTGAGGACTAAAAGCTCATCTTTCTTTTTGCTGCCGCTCCTCATTCCACTGCCGCTATTGAGGCAGGATACATTCCGCCGCCGCTATTGAGGTGTAGATCCCCACTACAGCCGCTGCCATTGAGGCTGAGATCCTCGCCTATGGCATTGCCACTCTCTTACTTACAATCATGGGCACCGTTTTGGCCGTGTATATTTCGTCCGGTCATCCTAGCCATAACTTTTGCTATTCGAGGTACGTAGTCACTGCACTGCTAAGTTTGACCCTACTGCTGTTGGTCGTGGGAGGCCGGTTCGCCGGCCGGAGTTGATTCGCACGGGGTTGCATTGGTTGGGGTTGATGTACTTGGGATGATAGTTTTCGCATGGTTGTGATATCTTTTTTTTTTTTGGGTCTGTAAAAAAAAAATCCTCCTATCTCACATTTGTAAACAATGAACAATTCAAACGCAAGTTTACACTGACGAGTCTTCATGATTGGTGGTATCGCCTAACTATTGGATCCTAAACTAGGTCCGTATCACTTCAACCTTATACCCTAACCAAAAGTTCAGAGAAACTTTATCGAAATCCAGGTCATGTGGTCGGATCTTAACACCGCATACGGGAAAGTGTACAGGATAAAATTTCTACAATTATGCATGCATGGAAAGAAAGTGCACTACCCATCTACCAAAATGAGGTGTAGGTATTCTTCAGAAGCCAAATTTTGATTAGTGAGATATGAGGAAAGGAGAGAGTTCGCAACTTCACATAAAATAAACAGCATCCAATCACTTCAGAATAGAGGACAAGAATTCTTTGCGAGGACACCTTAGACAACAAAAGGATGGTCCGGTAGTTTTTTTTCCATGTCCATGATTTATAAAGCTCCAGCAAGCGAAGATGCCTACTCAAGCAATTCATTGATATAGAAGTTATTTACATTTTTCATTCTTAAATATCAGGGTCCACACTGAGATCACCAGCCATAGAAAGGCTGATACAGAACAACCACATCGGTCGATTTGTGATCAATTGGAACTTACGGAAATAAAAGAAAAACCATCAACACGCATTTACATCAATTTGTCTCTTATATTCCCCTCACATTACATTAATCAGTCAATTTCTCTCCTTTTCCATGTCATTTCTTTGACTCGTACTCGTCTTTTTCCTTCCATTTTTATGGTTTTTTTTTCTATTTTTGGCCAAGGTCAGAGTAAGAGTGGAAAGACTTCAACTACACCTTCAGTTGAAATGCAGTTCCCCACATCAAGTACTCCGCAAAGTCAGATCCATAAGCAGCACACCCTCTTCAGGGACAAATAGACAAACAGCTATCCATGATCTTGCCAATATAGTTCCTTTAAACCTGGAAGAAATACATCAGAATAGAATGGAACAGAATTAGCTTAGGTGGTGCAATAAACTCTAAATTAGGAAAATCTCCCGATGGTTTACATATCGAGACAAATACAAACTATATATGTCAGACTTCACAACTATTCCCACAACTATTCCTTGCCGATGTTTTATATGTATCATAACACTTTTTTGTTTTTTTGGTCGAAATGTATCATAATACTGAGTTAACACAACCGGACAAATTCGATGACTTTTATCATAGTTTTCTTATCTTGAACTTTATTACCTTAAGAACATCAAAGATTCAAGCAAACCAATCTTCCTCACAAAACCAGCATCAGGGAAAAAGGAACTAAAAGTGGCAGTAAAAACTGAACTAATTTAAGAAAGGAAGTCATCAAATCTTCATGTAAACATCTCCTTATTTAGACACAAAGAATCCTGTTTAGTAATCTGTCAAAATGTAAGGTTAATTACGAATTCTCCCCAATATTTGAGGTATACACAAAAATCTCTGCCCTCTAAATCTTGACAAGTACCCCCAACCTTCAGGATAGGCAAAGACCTCCATTACCATATTTAATAGTATTTTTCGTCTGCCTAAATTGACATAAAAAAAACAGATAGTTTAAAAAATGCCATTTAAAACATGTTAACATGTGCATTTTCCACTAAAACCTGTTGGAATTCTTAATTATGTAAGTTTTCAATTTTGTAGAAGTTACTGATTGATCGTATCATTGTTTATTCGTTTTATGTTTTATTTTCTCTTAATAAGTAAATTTCCCGTTTTGGCTTGATGAATGCAGAGTTGTTACCAAGCTACATTTGAATACATAAATTACCAAAAGATTCTTTTTTTGCTAGAAGTTACTAAAAGATTCTTAGATAGACCTAAATATGAAACTGGGTATTTTGCTTCAAAATTTCAAACTTTTTGAAAAATATGGCAATATAATGCATTAAAGAAGGTAAATAATCCCGTGATTACCAATTCAAGCTACCAAAAACTATTTGTAACTTTACATATTTAAGAATTCAAATATATTAGAGCTAAAATCAATAATTTAGGCAGAAAATGCAAGTCTTTCTCTTTAAAAAAGTTCTAATGGCATTTTTAACTTTTCAAGATTTTTGGCACATTCCTTCTCACTGATCTGAAAAAAGACAAAAACACAAAGGTAACGGAGTCTTTCGTTTCGAAAGGTTGGGAAGGTATTTTAAAAGATTTAAGAGACAAGGGCCTATTTGCATAAAAAAAAAAAAACAAATCCCATAGGTAAAGGGAATATTTGCAAAGATATAAAGGATGGGGAGCTCTTTGCAACTGCAAGAGACACCTAAGGTCGGGGAAATTTGCAATTAACTGAAAAATGTATCTTCTCTGTCGTTCTTTTGTTTACCCCCAACACATGAGTATCTTTGAACAATTCTGTGATGTATTATCAAAACTCTTCTGATCAGTTGCGATGCAATGTTAGTTAATTCCCGGTCTATATAAGGTGACATAAAGAAACCACATCTTTCGTTTGTCATCAAGTCATCTATAATGCTCTCAGCATCAAATTAATTATTCAGTCAAGTGAAACAGAATGGTGTACCTGTCTCCTACGGCTTTGTATGTACCAAGATCTGGCCATTACGTAGCATGGCAAGAGAAAACCAGCAAACTGAAGAACTGAAACCTGAAACTGAATTTCCAATATTACAATTAGTTTTCATGCTGTAAAAACTAGTCCATAGAGAGATTATGATCACTGAAAAGTTCAATGCACTTAGTACGTTCGAATTTTTTCATTAAATTAAAAGCTAAAAGCCTACAACATGAACTTATGAGCTTGGCTGACCAGACTATGATCACAATTAATAGATTAATATCCAGACTTTCATGATCGAATTGTCTCACCAAATTAAAGCACATACTCATGCACTCTTTTGTAAGTGGCAACAACTTCAATAAAACAGAATCAATCTAGATTGGAAACAGTAACTACAAATGTTGCCATAGCAAATCTCACAGTTATTCCCAAAAAGTTTCATTTTCAATCTTATAAGTGCTATTCTAAACACCTCAACTCAATAGGGACCTATAAAGGCAGGGTACACATCTATCATTTCAAAATCGCAGGAAGTAATTACAGTCTGCCAACTGCTCAGTTCACTCACCTACGCAACTTCATTCATGTAATGACGGCAGAAAAGGGAATGCAAAATAACTTATGAAAGGATATCAAAATATTCAAAGGTCTGAAATACATCTGCTGCCCCATATACCACGATTTTTTCCCCCCAATCACGTACACTATTTGTTGAGAAAACAATTCTGAAGAAAAAGTAAATTGTGCTGCTAGATTCAAGTTGCAGGCACACTTATGCATTCTAAAGCATCATTGGTATTGGAGACTTACATCAAAAAACATTGATGATTCTTGCACCATTCCAGTTTCTCGTGTAATCATGAGAGCTTGGCGTAGAAGTAGAATTATCAACAACTGCCAATTAATGATCCACGTTTACTTCCTGATAGAGGCAATAATCAATAGAAAAATCCTTGTTCCGATCACTTACAACAAGAGCCACAGTTCGGAGGCAGGCAATGCTGCTACTATTTTCAACAGCATACTCTTCATAGTCAGATCGCAGAAATTGCCTTTCAGCAGCAGCTAGCGCTATAAGATGAGAATCACGGAGATTGATATGTGGGCCCCATGCTCGCCTAATCGACAGAAGCACACAATATCTTAGGCTTCAGATGCTGAGCCAGGACACAGAATGGCGAATCATAGATGCGACAGACAGTAATATCCAAAATTAAACATTACGACCTTAGCATGCAGAGACGCGACAAGCAAAGGCATGACACCATCAGCTAAGATGAGCAGGATGCTATGAATCTATATCTACTTTGCAGCCGAAATTTCAGGTTGGTACTTCAGTGAAATGAAACAAGATTGGACAAAAAAGATGGAGAAACTAGGTGAGTTTTGACTTGACAACTTGAAACATGAGAGATTAAAGCTGAAATCAGAAGTTATGTTCGATTCATAACCAGTTGTAGCGTCCAAATATTCTGCAGAAGAGTAGGGTACAACCCTGGGATCTCACTTCAAACTAAAGTACAGTGTGGTATTAAGAGGGAAGAATTGACATGTGAATCTAACGGATCAGACAACCTAACGAGAGTACAAGCAGCAGTGTCAATAGCATCTAGAAGAATATCTCCGCCATACACTTATAAATGATACATCATTGGGAGACCAATTTATCTTAATCTTTTTGGGGAAAATGCCTGAAATTATATGAAATGACACACTACATTAGCATATTAAACTTCTTCCCTTCCTAATACGCCTTAGCAAGAATAACATAGCTTGGAATTAGATGCTATTGCAAAGAGAATTTAAATAAAAGAAAAAGTTTCAAATAAACAAGTTGAAGAAAAAAGCAACTTGGTTCAGATAACGTATATTCGGAATGCTTAGAACTTAATGCATTGAAAGACAGAAAGAGATTAAGTAAATGAGAGAATACTCAAAAGAAAGTGATATTCTTGTGGATTACTAGTGGCTGTCGATGCCTTGATCATTATTAAGTTTTCCCCAAGGAGGCATTCAATAAGCTGATTGAGCTTTGGAGTAAGACCAACAATTATCAAGTTATTATGAATGTGTATTCTTTACCCATTATAGATAAAAAGAGAAACGAGACCGAAAAATGAGAAACAATAATGAGGCCGGAGGAGACCAGAGGAATGATAAAAGGAAAAGATTGCAATTTTCTTGATCATCAATAACCAAGCAAATTATCTCCCTCATACATCAACAAAAAAACCAACAATGGAAGTGAATAAGAAGTTTCAAACCAAAAGTTAAAAAAAAAGTAAGAAAAATCCTTAAAACATGCAAAAGAGCATGTCTCCCTACAATTAATTGCTTTCTCTAAGATGGTAGAAGATGTTGATCGTACATTGTTAAAATAAAGCATATCTAGACATTGGTGGCCAACTAACGTCGAAAGTATGCTCCATATAGGGATTTTACGTTCTTTATGAAGCTTACAAGTTACCTGACATCAATGGCCACAAGATCGGGACTGATGGTGGCAGGTGGCAAAGAATAATTTGGAGAAAAAACCTATCACATAGAAAACCAGACCTTTTATATGTGAATTTGCATATTCATCATATATAGATTAAGAAGCTAAGATGCAGTCCTACCTGGTTGCAAATCTCACAGTTAATGTCACCTTTTTTGTTGCACCACCTTTGAATGCACTTTCTGTGGGCAAACTACAAGAAAGATGAGAGCTGATATCATCAGACAATCCAAAAACTCCAAAGCTTAGAGCAAATTTTACTGATTTCAACTTAGGGATCAATGACAAAGCAAAGCATGACTTGGTCATAATCTCAACCAACTTAAGCACAGAAGTACAACTCCTTGATGAGAAGTCGATGATCCCAGTATTTGTGGGTATATGAAGTGAAAGAGGCAGCTGCCACCACTCTTCTTCACGTGTACATTAAAAATCCAATGCATCATGCTATTAATTAATGCATCTAAGTGACTTGTTTCACATTATAAACCCAGAAATCACACGGCATGAATCTTTGAACAGTCGCTACCATACATGGTCATGTACCACAAAATACCTCTGTTTTACCATGTTCAAGTCATTCCTCAATGTTAAACATACAGAATCTTCCTTTCCTGCCGATCATGCCGTGTCCATTTTCTTACTCGTGGTTTTGTTGGGTATTAAATAAGGAAGATAGGAATCTCACTAACTAACCCATCCATGTGAGTCACGAACAAGATGGGGAGGCATTTGGGTACTACAAAAGAGTCGTGATTAAATATTCCACCATTGACCGATGCTTGTTTAAATATCTTCACATCAACATTCAGAGCATCTGTCAAAATTATGGGGTGTGCATTCACAGTATCGTTGATGCTTTGTTTTAACTCGACAGCCAGACATCCATACAATCAACTGTTTGGCATATAGAAAAAACGCCCTATGAAACCCTTTGTTCCCCCAATCCATCCTCTGCCAGCGTGAATTCTCCACATAAGTATCAGAAAGTCTCTTCCCACTCTCCTACTCATCCACTTATTTTTTAGTCTTTTGTTCATCGTAGAACTAGTTCTTTCTTTCATTGACATACTACTTGTCAGACAAAGCCAGTAATAGGACATTTAGAGGGCCTCTCTCTCTCTCTCTCTCTCTCTCTCTCTCATACATACACACACACACACAAGTGCTTTCCATTTTCATCTGTTATTTTCCTCGAAGAGGAAATCAGAGCAAATATGCAAACAGTATACCAAACCCCGACAAAGACGTAAATGCAAGAAATTACTGCAACACACAACCACTGAATTAAAAGCGGTCACGCGGTTGAGACCAGCTCCACCAAAAAAAAAAATTGCAATTTCCACGAAACTCCACCTTTACCAAAGGGGACAAAAGCAGATTACTTGTTTTCGCCTTTAACTTCTTCAACTAAGAGTGATCACATGAAAGTTTGAAAATCAAGACCCTTGATCAGAGAGAGAGAGAGAGACGGAGAGGTTTCATCTAATTCACAGAATTCGCAAATGTCAACGCACGGAAACATCTGCGTTTCAACAGCCAACTTGAACCGCAAAGAGGAAATGAGAAAACGAAACAAGCTCAAATAGAGAGAGAGAGAGAGACCTTGAGAGTGCCATTGCAGGCACAAGGAGACTCCATGGCCTGGACTTCGTCCTCCTCCTGGCATATCCTGCACTCCACCACCACTCCCTCCCTCGCCTTCTTCTTCTTCGCCGCCGCGGCCGCCGGAGCCGAGCACCCTTCCCCCCCGTCGACCACCACCACCACCACGCCCGCCATCGCCTGCATTTGCTTCTCCCTCTCCGGCGCCCCGCCGCCCGCCGCCGGCTTCGCGGCGGCCCCGTCCACGCCCGCCGTAATGTCGTCCACCATCTCTCCCTCCCTCCCTCCCTCTCTCTCTCTCCAGCGATGCCGAGTCAATGGCAGTTTCTCTCTCTACAGAGGAGGAGGAGGAAGAAGAAGGGGAGTGGTGGGGGAGCGTGCGTTTTAAAAAAGCACAGCACGAGTTTCTCTGCTGACGTAATTCTGGTTAAAAGTGGGCCCCCCTTTGTTTTTGCTTTTCGTTGGATGGTCCAAATTGCCCCCGCCGCGGGACTTGAATTCCGTTCGTGTCCGAGCAAAATATCTCCCCCGCTAGCGAGTGTTGTTAATTTTTAAATTTCTCTATTTTCGTAACGTGTGAAAACAATGCTTTAAAAATCAAATTTTATTTTCATTAAATATGCTTAGCGTATACTAAATCCATTAAAAATACATTTTCTAAATATTACGTTATAAAAACGTTGCCTCAAACGCATTCCATCCAATTGAAAAATGATTAAATTACGATAAGAAAATATTAATTTTTGTAAATTAACGAGTTAAGCATGTCAAATTGCGGCATACTGTTTGGGCATTTTTCCGTATTTATTATTTTTACCACGTATCTTGTATTGTAAATGGATCGAGTCGCATATTGTTAGCCTTACCTAATAATATAATCCCCTATTAATGTGAGTATAATTTGCCCAGATAATGCTATCTAGGAGGGGGGAATAAGAAACTTGGGAACTGGTAAAACCTAGGATGATCGCCAATCCTGATTTAATCCAAGATTCTAACCTTGAAACTAGCGGTTCCGCTTTAATATAAGAACGTTTAAGCCCACTATACCCAAATGTAAGAAAAACTTAAAATAAGCAGCTTGAGAACCGATACAATCTATGATGATTGATGGACCCGATTTAATCCAAGATTTTGACCTAGAAGCTAGTGATTCCACCTTACATAAAAGCCCACCATACCCAAATGAAAGAAAAACTCAAAAAGGAGAAAATGCCACCCTCCTCGCATTAATTCTCGCAAAAATTTCGAAAATTTCTTAATTTTCTACTTATATCTTCCCTTAAAAAACTACCTTTGTTTATATATTTTTATAGGGTGTATGGTCTCTATGCAAGTCTCTATGTCTACAAATCCCATGTTATGGCTAGTGGTGGGTGCCTTTGTCATGGTTTCCCTCAAACAGCCTAGGTATAGAGAATCAAAAAGTAGCATCTAACAGGAAACAAGGTGCCTAAAAGCAAACCATGTCCTATTTATTTATGTGTTTTTTGGGGGGAAATCAAGGAGTTTATATATAGAATAAAACGTGGTATTTTGTCTCTTGTTTGGTACTTGGAGAAATGGGACAACACCCACAACATCGAAATCAAGAAAAGGTTTGCTTCCATGGTAGTGAAATCCCACGTTTTTCTCTCTTGGTATCTCCAATGGTGGTGTCCGCTCTTTGCCATGATAACCAAAGATGGAGAAATTGGATCCTCACATGCAAAGGAGCAAAGAAATGATCGATGTCGTCATTTGCAAGTCATTCTTGTTTCTTGCATGCTTGCATTGATCGCGTATCGCGATGCATGAGTGACTTGATTATATCTCTCCTGAAGGGCATCATTGTGTTTTCTAAGTCATATTCTTTTCACCATATGGAAAATTTATGTTAGTTTAAAGGTTTCTTTTTGGGCGTGAGGGAGCACTTTGCTCATGTTACATCAAGTGGGGGATCGATCACTTCACAAACATGGAGGGTTAGAGGACAATGACAGTATATCGTGAAAATTTCTAGGCATCCCTAGACCCAGCAAACGGGTGGGTCAGGTTGGATCGAGAATTGTCAAACCTAAATTGACCCATTTAACCCGTTTTGATCCATTTCTATGCAATACAAATTTGATAACCCATACCCAACACATACCCGACCCCGATCTATATTGCTAAAACATTTTTATATATAACACAATCTAAAATACGTAGCAAGCAAGGACGAGAAAGAGTGAAGAGGATTCATGGAAGTGAGTTGAGTTTAAATAAGTTATGAATAAATGTGGTAAATGGGTCAAGAACCCATATATTAACCCATATTCAATAATTGTGGGTTATAAATGGGTTGGCTTTAGTTTTAAAAATAGACTTAAATGGGTCATAAATGGATTACCCAATAAGCTTAAGTGAATAATAAACATGTAATTTTCAATTTTTTTTTTAATTTTCTGATTTTTTTTTCATATTATTTTTATTCTTTTTCTTTTTTTTTGTTCCTTTTTCCTTTTCTTTTTTTCTTTTTTCATCTTCCCCCGTCGGTGGCCGGCCACAGGCGAGGGACAAGCTTGCCCGAGGCCGGCGAGCACGAGTCTCACTAGATCGGCAAGGCTTGATGCTAGCCAGAGGCCAGCGAGGCCTTAGCCTCGCCAGATCGACGAGCTCGAGCTTTGCTGGCCTTCAACAAGCTCGTCCCTTGCTTGAGGCTAGCTACCGGCTATCGTCGTGGCCTGCCGCCGGCGAGGGAAGAAGAAAAAAGAAAAAAAAAAGGAAAAAAGGTAAAGAAAAGAAAAATAATTAAAATATGATTTTTCATACCGGCGGAAAATATTTTCTAGTTCATTTTTCAGGTATCAGACAAATATCAGAAAATATTGTCATTTTCCAGAAAATATTTTCCAGAAATGTTATGTTTCCGCAAAACAAACGGAGCTTCAATTTTTTTTAAAAGATTTGTATTGTATGAAGATGTTTAGCAATAGAATTTTTTAAAATAATTATCAGAAATAAGCTTTCCTATATTTAGTTAAATGGGTCGGATCGGGTATGGGCATGGGTTGAGAAATTTGCCTTATGATAAATTTATCATAAATGAGTTAAATGGATTAAATTGGGTCGGATCATTTATAACCCAACCCAAATCCGATCCGATCCATCCATTTAACAGGTTTAGTTATGAATCCATTTATTCAACACCCAAATTATATTGAGTTTTCTTATTCTAAACTCATTTGTGATCCATTATTGAATAACTAACTCATATAACAATCTAGCTCATCAAAATGAGTTAAGAAATGAGTCATAGACCCATTTTTTACGGGTCTAGGCATCCCGCGTGCATGAATCGTTTAGCTCGACCCCTTGGTCTTTTGGGAGCTGCGAAACAATTCCAATGTATCGAAAAAGAATGACCCCTTCGAGTTATTGGCCTTAGATTTTCACCCCTTAGTCAAATCTCCACCAGGGAAAATGTAGGTTGATGCATTTGACTTTTGAGAATGATCGCGAATCGATTTGTTTGACTTCGATTGTAATCGAATCAAGTTGGATCGGCATAGTTTATTTTAAGTAGATCATGCTAAATCAAATACTCGACTTAAGACTTAAGCTCGACCAAGTCAAATTTTCGCAGTTTCCTCAAGCGCCATGAAAAGGGGCAATGATGATTGTTGCATAATATTTGTTCTAATATAATCACATGATATGTGCTTAATTTTTAGTTGTGAGCATAGATAAATTACTAAAATATAAATAAGTATTTGATATTATAGATTATACGTCTAATAAATTATACGGACTATTAAACTCATGAATCATGATTGATTATTAAAGTGGTAATCACGACATTCCCTCTAGTCTCGATTTTAGGGGCATTTTGGAAATTTTAATGCGACTCTCCTCTTGTTACATACGTCATTCGTGAAGCCAAATGGAATATTAATTATTTTTGCTAGAAGTTTGGACCGATTTTGATGTTGCGATGAAGCTAGGGGCGGGCTTGGACTTAGTCAAGCCTTTCGACCCGTGACGATGATTTAGCAACATGTGGTAGAGGCTTTCCCTAAGTCAAAAGCGTAGGGTGTAAAAGGATGGGACAATCAAACAAGTTAGGTGAGGAGACATGGATGCGTTCTCTTGGACCTACCATAGAAGGAATTTTAATAATTCCGTACATTGGAGAAGTTTGTCTAAATATTTAATACTCCACACTAGTATACCGGTGACTAATCTTATCCAAAATTAATATAAATTTACACTTGAACTTACCATGTCAATTGAGTTATTTTCATGTGTCATTTAGCTCAGCAATTTCACGGCAAATTTGCTATTTTTGGTAATCCCAAAATTAGTTTGGGGTAAATTTGTTACGGATATATCGATTTTGAGATTTTTTGTGCCATTAACTAAATATTTAATCAGGACCCCTCTAACGAAATCCATGCCTTATACTCATACACATCGGCGCATGATTTGCATCGAATATGACCGACAAGATCAACCAAAAAGACTCGACTGAATTACGAACTCGAAATCTTGACCCGCTTGACCGCACAAATGAAATTTCTCCGCACTCAATTTCTACCACAAGTTATTTATTTATTCGTCTATTTTTACTCGTGCCGTGGTTATTCCCGAGTAGAACTGATCAATGAGCGGAGTCCCGATCCGATCGCGACGCGCGGTTGGATCGGGCGTAGTTCATTGCCCCAAACACGCCCCATCGGGTGAGATCGGGATGGATCGGGCCTTATAGCTAAACACCCACGGTCTACCCGTGAACTAAAATTTGGGCCCATTTGAACCGGGCCGGCGCGGGCGGCGGCCCGTGATCGGGTCCCCGACCCGAGCGCCGACACGTCTAGGGTTTACAGCAGCTTCAGCTTCGCTGCGCCGTCTATTTAACTCCCCCCTTCGACTCTCAGATCGTCCCCACCCACGAAAACCCTCACGTTCTTCCGCCGCCTCGTCCTCCTCCTCCTCCTCGTCTTCTTCCGTCGCAGAGGTCTCAGATCTTCTTCCATCGTTCAGATGGCTGCGCATTCGCTCGTTCTTCTTCCCCCCTATTCCCGTAGCCATTAGCCCGGTGCGGTTGCTTCGCTCGAGTGGCGGCGGCGGCCTGTGATGCGAAAGAATTGTCCGTACCATCTGAGACGACCGTCTCTGATCGACACCTCAAAAGCTCTAGCTCTCTGAGGCCTTCGCCGCTCTCTCTCTCTCTCTGGCGCGGCTATTCTCGCTCTCGCTTCCGGTTCGATTTTTCTTTTCGCTTTTTTATTAGCCTCTCTTTTGGCGATTCGTTTCCATCGTCTGCGAATTTTTGGGGGGGAGGCAGTGATGATACGAAAACACATACCATCAAACTCTGAAGTCCAGATCATCTGGGCTTGTTGATGAGATCCGTAATCGAGATTCTCTGAGCCTTTTTCCCTTTTCTTTTGCCTGAAAGTTTTCCACTTCAGTTTTGATTTTTTTTGGGTGAGGGAGATGAATGGAAAGGCAACAAATTAGAGTCACTGTGACGCCTTTGCTTCCCATGGCGTATTCAGCGCTGTACGTTGCCGAGATCGACATGGAGCTGAGATTCTGGCATTTCGCCCCCCCTCTCCCGGGGCTTTGTGCATTCAGACGCTCCTACAAAATCTACTACCATAATCTCTCTCGAGTTCCCCCAGTTCTTGAAATTTTGGAAATTTTTAGAAGATTTTAGGAGATTCGGATTCGAAGATTTTCGCATTCGATCATTGTGAAAATTTTGTCGACCTGCGAGACTTAAAGATTTTTAATGAATTAAAAATTGAAATCTAAAAGTTAATTTTGACAAATTCGAAAGGTTTTCGAAGTAGTTGTAAATTGTTAATGTGGTCAGAACTGAAATGTTTAAAGTTCGGTAATGATTCATTAAATAATTTACATGAAAATCAAAAGACAAATGTGCAGAAAATACGTGAAGAGGACCTAAGGTCGGACCATGAAGTATGCAATCAATTTAAAGGGTTGATTCATTATACGTATACTCATTTTTTATACGAAGAGGATCTTAAAAAGAATCGCACCAATTGCATTTATAATTGGAATAAGCAATTTTATAAATTTTTATACTTATTGCTAATCGGGTTTTTCCTCATTTCAATAAATCTCTCTACATTTTTTTAATTAAATCATAATATGCGGGACGAACATAGGGTTTGATGATACGACATAATTCTTATCATGGACATGTGTTCATTCGGGTCGATCCATGTTAACATATTAAGTTAGACCCATCCGATGCTGTGAGAACACCTAGTTTCTGCACACAAAAGTGGATTGAACTTGGAGGATTCTCAAAAAGAGACCCAGTTAGACATCAAGGTTGTTTTCGAGTTTGAGATGGCCAAGTACGTTGGAGTTTCCACTGCCAAATGCCAGATTTTGTTTGAAATCAGTGATCTGGGCAGGGAAATTGACTGGAAATGAGATTTGGAAAAATCGACACTTCCTCTGGATTCGGACACTCAGATTTGGTGCTTAGTGTCAGAACAATAGTATAGTTATGGAAAAATTGCCCGTTCAATCATAAACTTATTATATGCGTATCAATTCAGCTATAAATTTTTCAATTTTGTTTTAAATCTTTGCTATAAATTTTTCAATTTTGTTTTAAATCTTTGCGCGAAATCTCAATGTAGTCATTCCAGCCAATTTTTGCTGAAAATCGCTAATGTGACAGTGTGTCACTATCGTTGATAACTGGATCGTCACATCAGTATTTTCAGATGAAAATTGACCGAAAAGATTACAGTGTGATTTCGCACAAAGGCTTAAGATTAAATTCACAAAATTAAATATGTTTAGGATTTTATCGGATAGGATTTTATTGGATAGTTTCTCCGTATAATCAACCAAGAAGCAAATGGAGGACCACCAATAATATTAACTCACAACACAATGCGTGAGTGCAAAACCGTTGAAGAGCCCTTTCCAGTGATATTTATGGGTTTGGGTTTGCATTGACACAGGAACAAATTTTTGGTATGAAAATGCAAGAATAAGATAATTGAGGTTGTTTTTGCAAGTAAGAATAGGACAATAATGATAGTCCTTTTGCTTCTAGTGACCAGTTTTGGTAATTGCAGGGAATTGTTGGACTAAATTGCAACATGTTCAAGTCAAGCACGTGCATAGAGAAGCCAACCAATTTGTTGTTTTTTTTATTCACGATGTACCTTTGCAGATTCAACGCGTTCTTTGAGCCGGATAGAAGGTTAGATACGCAACGAAGAAACCAGCGCTTCTTCGGGTTGAGTATAGATGTGGCAAAATGAATTTAGAATCCATAATTAATGATGCAACTTAAGTCTTAAAAACAGGTTTAAATAGGTCCAAGAAATAAATGCCTTACGCTTAAAATAAAAAGGAATCATCCCATTTCAAACCCATATGAAAAATAGAGAACTTTTTCATAGGTTTCTAGTAATAACGAATGCATCAAATGAAGTTGGAGATGTCATTTTAATTTTTTTTTAATTTTTCTGAATTAATTTATTGTATTTTATTTTTTTCTCTCTCTTTTTTTTTTTATGAAGTCCGACGAGGGTCGCCGACACTAGGCTCGTCAGCCATTGGGCAAGGGCCTCAAAAGCCCTCGCCGGTCGCAGGCGATGATCCTAGCCCTCGCCCAGATCTAGCGAGGCCCTTGCTAAGCGTTAGATTTTATTTGAAATTAGTGATTTAAACATGGAAATTGAATGGAAATGAGATTGGAAAATCAACACTTCCTCTAGATTCTGACACTCAGTTTTGGCGATCGGTGTCAAATAATAGTATTGCTATAGAAAAATTACCCAATCTATCACAAACTTATTGTACGCCTGTCAATTCAGTTGTAAACTTTTTGATTTTGTCAATTTAGTCCTAAATCTTTAAACGAATCCTAATGTAGTTATTTTGGCCAATTTTCATCATAACCACCGGTGACGATTGAATCGCTACGTCAGCGATTTCCAGTAAAACTTGATCGGAATGACTACGTTGGGATTTCGAGCAAATGTTTATGATTAAATTAATAAAATCGAAAAGTTTATGCCTGAATTAGTATATATATAATAGATTTAGGATTAATTGGACAGTTTATCTGCAAAGCAACCAAGAGGCAAATGGAGGAACTAACACCGACAATATCAACCCACAAAACAATGGGGAAGTGCAAAACCCTCGAAAAGCTCTTTTCAATGATAATTATGGAGCTGGGTTTGCAATTGCATTAACACAAAAACAGATTTTCGGTATAAAAATGCAAGAAATACAGTAAATGAGGTTGTTCTGGCAAGCAGGAATAGGATAGCAATGATGGTCTTTTGCTTCTAAAACTGACCGTTTTTCATAATTGCAGGAAATCATTGGACTAAATCGCAACGTGTTCAAGTCGAGCACGTGCATGTGTAGAAGCCAACAAATTTGTTGTTGTTTTTTTTTCTTCTTCGAGTCAGATTGGAGGCTAGATATGAAATGAAGGAACCGGTCCCTCTCCTATTCGGGTGGTGCGATGGAAACTGCTGTAAGCTTGTCTTAGAAACGACACCTTCGATTCACCAACATTCCATTTGTAAAATCTGTTAATTTTGATGTATCTTTCTCCCTTTTTTTCAATATGCATCGTAAAGTTAATTTCATGGTCGACACGGGCTCGGCGCTATTTCTTATAAGTTCAGCATTCGGAGAAATTGTTGCAAACAAGTCCATCGGAATATCTCTGTTTCACAAGTTTAATAGAAGAAAGGGGTTAACAATATATGGCAAAATTATATATAGTTAGAATAGTAGAGAATGTTGGTTTAAAATCGAGATTTAGTGATATTTAATGATATTTCTATATACTTATAACTAATTGTCCAAAAAATCATAAACTTATTGTATGGCGGTCAATTCAGTTTTAAACATTTAAATTGTGTCAATTTAATCCTAAACTTTTTGACAACTTACAAATTAATTATAAACTTTTCAATTGTGTCAAATTAGTTCTAAACCTCTCAATAATTTGTCAATTTTGATTGGAAATTCACGTTGACGGTTTAGTCGGCATTAGCCATCTATGTGCCATGTATTGATGTAGATAACTTTCGCTCTTTTTTTTAATTCTATGAATTTTTTTCTTTTTTTTCCTTTCCTTTCCTTTTCTTGCTTTTTTCTTTTTCCCTCCACCGGCTATCGCTGAGGCTCGTCGATGACTGGTGGAGGTCACTAGCCTTGGGTGATAGTCGCCCTTGCCTGGCCTAGCTAGGGCCGCCTTCACCTGGGTTGGTGTGGGCAGCCCTTCGCCAATTGGGCGAGGGTCTAACGAAGGGCTGCCCTCACTAGCCTAGGCTCAGGCCTCCCTTGCTTGAGGTCGACGATGACCAACAGAGTGAAAATGTAAAAAGAAAAGGAAAAGTTTAAAAAATTATAAAAATTATCCACGTTAGTACCAGGTGTCCTAGCGCCGACCGTGTCACGTAGGACGGCCGACGCTGATTAGACCACCACGTCAGCGATTTCTGGTAAAAATTGATTGTAAGGACTAAATTGGCAAATTGTTATATTTAGAACTAAATTGACAAATCATTAAAAATTTAAGGATTTAATTGACACAATTGAAAGATCTATGATTAAATTTGCACAATTGAAAGATTAAAGACTAAATTGGCTATCATACAATAAGTTTAGGACCTTTCAGACAATTTATTCAATTTATAAAAAAATATTTAAAGTAAAATAAATGGATTCAGACAATTTATTCAATTTATACAAATTTATTTAAAATAAAATAAATGGATTTACAATTCTTTTGAAAACTTTCAAATAAGGATAAATTTCGAACTAAAAATATATTTGTCAAATGAATAATTATAACTAATTTTCTTAGGTAAGGACAAGTATATTCAAAAAATTGTGAAAGAGATATATCTCGAGCTTTAGCTCAGTAAAAGATACTTCGATTATAATGAATAAAGATGTATTTCTAACATACATAAACTACCTTCTTGAACAAGGATTGGAAAAATTATTCTCGAGCTTTAATTATTGCTTTTTAACATGGACTCTCGAGTGACGGATTATCATATCACCAACAACAAACAAAGGATTAATGTGCAACCTCACTACGTAAATTGTAATAGATTCGAGCCCTTTTAAGAGTACAGAGCTGAAGTTAACAAGAATATTCGAACCGATTTTCACGAACGATGAAAAAAGCTACGGTGAAAATTAATTTTTCGAAATTATTATATCATTATATCTTGCGTCTTAATTTAACTTAATATCTTATGAGATGAGAAGAGATGTTTGGCCAAAGAAGAAAAAGAGATTTTTTTTTCTTTTGTGGAAGGGTTTTTCAATTTATAAAAGTACCAAAATTGCCCATATGCATAGAAAAAAAGAACAAAATTGTCCTGGATGTTGACTAAAGATCTACTTTGAGTGGACGAAAACGCCCTCCACGCGCCGCCTTATACCCATGGGTAAAATCGGGAATCCACCTCAAAGCCCTACTGTTACGTCTGCTTCAATTCATCATCATCTTCTTCAATTCGTAGATCTCAATCCAAAGCACAGAAAACCCAAAGAGAAACCTCCTCCTCCTCCGTCTCGCCATAAGCGCACGCGCATTCCGATTCTCGCTGTTCGTCGCCAATTGGGCTGGCGAGCTCGCCGATGAACAGCAATCTCCGAAGCAAATCGCGTTCTTGACGGCCCCGGTGATTCTCAGTTCAATCGGAGGTGCTGAGAATTTTTTTTCAATCGAGAAGTGTTCGTTCATGCGCTTTTGGGTTTTCGATTTTCACCGGCGGGGTCGATTTACCCTTTCTTTATGCTAAATTTGTCGGATTGTTGGGGGGTTTTGATGATTGTGCTGGTTTACGTGGTTTTTGGGATTGATTTCTGCGAGATTTATGATCAATTTCCCTTGGCGGAGTAGCCCGGTGGAGCTGAAAGCTGCTTGTGATTTGATTGACATGGAGTCGCATGTTGTCTGTTTACCTATTGGTTTAGTAAATTTGGGTGGTGGTGAAGTGCTGTTGTAATTTTCACCGTGGCGCGTTTCATTGCGGATTCTTTGATTGTAGTACCATTATAATTCGATGCATGACGCGCGATAAGCTGTTAGCTTGTGTTGAGTTCCAGAGTTCTGCGCTGACTGACTGACTGGAAAACTTGGGTGTTGTATGGATGCTCATGTTCATGTACCCAGTATAGTTTGCAAGGGCGTGCTGAATTTCGTTGATTCGTGTAGGTTTAGTTGCCGTTCGTAGAGTTCTTGTGCTCTGAAAGGTCGCCATGGCTGCGTCGGAGGAGAATAGTGCGCTGTTTCCTATTTTCATTTTGACTATAATGGCGCTGCCTTTAGTGCCTTATACCGTTATGAAGTTATGCCGTGCTGCTTCCAAAAAATCAAAGATCATGCACTGCCAGTGTTCGGAATGCTTGAGATCAGGGAAGTATCGCAGGTCAATATTCAAGAGGGTGAGTCGAATGGTTGACTTTTTGAAAGCATTTGTTGTTTTTGAATTGTGTGGGGGTTGAGTTTATGACTGCATGTTCTCTTTTTTCTTCATTGTTGCAGATCTCCACGTTTTCAACGTGCAGCAACCTGACGTTAGTACTTCTCTGGGTCGTGATGATATTTCTAGTCTACTACATTAAAAATATGAGTGGGGAGGTAAAATCTATGTGGAGAACTTTTCTATTGATCTATCTACATATGTATATGTCATCTCTTATTGCCATCATTGCCTATGAATCTGAGTTTCCTGAATGTCGCTTTTCACTGAGTTGTCTTTTTCCTGGCATGCATAGATTCAAGTTTTTGAGCCATTTAGCATTCTTGGGTTAGAACCTGGAGCCTCAGATTCAGAAATAAAGAAGGCGTATAGAAGACTTTCAATTCAATACCATCCTGATAAGAACCCTGATCCAGGTTGATAGTTTTACAAATATCTTCAAGGATGATTTAGTTAAATAATTCATGTATCCTAAGAGCTGACTTTGTATATATGTGTTATCAGAGGCAAACAAGTTTTTCGTGGAGTACATTTCCAAGGCTTATCAAGCTCTCACTGATCCTATATCTAAGGAAAATTTTGAAAAATATGGTCATCCGGATGGGAAGCAGGTAACTTGTTGTTTGAAGCTGTCTACTAATCTGATTAATATCCTTTGAGAAATCTTAAAATTATCCTGGTCTTGTGCAGGGATTTCAAATGGGTATCGCTCTCCCTCAGTTCCTGCTGGACATCGATGGTGCTTCTGGTGGAATTCTTCTACTTTGGATTGTGGGCGTCTGTATTCTTTTGCCACTAGTTATTGCCGTGATATACCTCTCAAGGTCATCAAAGTATACTGGAAACTATGTCATGCATCATACACTGTCCAATTACTATCGCTTAATGAAACCTTCTTTGGCCCCGAGGTATGTGGTCCTTTCTGAGTATATGTCCCATTCGTTTTGTTGCTGTATGCGTGAAGAGTTATGTTTATGCTATTGGATGTTAGTGATAAGAAAGACCTACCATTTATTGTTGCTATATACAAAAGGAAGGATGAAATTGTCAGTTTAAGTTGTAACTTTTGTTCTGATGGTAGGATGCTGCCATCGTTCATGCAGTTAACATGTCCTTTGTTTAACTTTTACTACTCTCTTTCAAGCATCTTCCTGATGTTGTAATATGTTTTTGGTGAACTCTTAGACCCGTCAAGTTGTATAACGCTCCATTTCTCTCGTCTACCATTGCTTGCAGCAAAGTTATGGAGGTCTTTATCAAGGCTGCTGAATTCATGGAAATTCCAGTCCGAAGGACTGATGAGGAACCCCTTCAAAAGTTGTTTCTATTGGTCAGGAGCGAGTTGAATCTGGATCTCAAGAACATCAAGCAAGAACAAGCTAAGTTTTGGAAGCAACATCCCCCATTCGTTAAGGTGAATGCAGCAAGATTGTCATTAGTAGCTTTCTGTCGAATTTTTTTTTTCAAGTGATTCGGCACTTAATAAAGATGTGCTTGGTGCTTTGATTTCTTTCAGACAGAATTGTTGATTCAGGCTCAGTTAACAAGAGAATCGGATTCCTTGTCTCCAGCTTTGGTTGGTGATTTCAGACGTGTTTTGGAACTTGCACCTCGGCTACTTGAAGAATTAATGAAGGTGCTGTTTAGTTACTTAGTGATGATTGGTGGGGGGAAGGGTTTATTCTATATGTAATTTGCATGCTTTCTATATAGAAACCATTTCTCTTGCGTCCTTCTTCATTCTTGTTCCTTTGTATTGGTCAGTATCTTGGCAGTAATTTTTCATGCAGTTCCATGCAGAAATTATTGAATCTTTTTATAGCTCTTTGCTTGACATGTGTGTTTCATATTATTAGTGTTACAAGAACTGAGATACTAGTATTTATGCTATATGAAAACCTTTTTGATCGTGTTGGTGTTCTTTGTTGACATATTGTGAAACCATTCAGCTAGCTTTTTATCCTCTTCCTCTCAGTAATGTTTTAACTTTTCATTCAGATGGCTGTCATTCCTCGCACTGCCCAAGGACATGGTTGGCTGAGGCCTGCAGTTGGGGTTGTGGAGCTTTCTCAATGCATTATTCAGGTGCTGAAGCTGAGAACTTAATCTTTATTAATTGTTGTCGTCGCCTAATTCCATAGATTTGGGTTGTCAAGGAAAGACACATTTGCCATTTATGCTTTAATAGTCTTGATGCATGAGTAAGTGATTATGAGTCAAGGAGATTGATTTTCAATCTTCTGAACAAATACTCTCTGCCTCTCTGTCTCTCTGTCTCTCTCTCACTCTATGTGCATGTGCATGCATGTGTGTGTGTTTGTTGTGCTGAGGTTCTGTGTTACTTGGAATCTTCTGCCGTGATCTCTGATGTCCAACATTGTGGAGAACTGAACTCAAAATATGTAGTTACATTAGTTCATTGAAACTTGAGTATTAGCTAGTAGCAGAGAGTTGTATGAAGTACAGATGCATCCATTGACAGTATGACGAGCAAAATGACAAATACCTGATGATCTGAAGGGTGATACTACAGGCGACGTTTGGTAAAACTGAAAAATAATTGCTGAATATTTAAGCTGCAAAGTTTATGTGTTAACCATTTCAAGTGCTGGAAAGAAAAAGCTGTTTGATATTAACTGATTGGTTGATGAAATGTTACTAATTTCTTACCAAATACAAAATTATGATTAGTATTGGTAAGTTTTAACAATATAATTGGCCAGATTCTAATAACAATCATTCATTTTCTATGGGAGGAATTTAGAAACCCTTACTTATCAGATTAAGTGAATTCTGACTGTAAATGCCAATTCAGCTTATGAAACCAACTTCATCTCATTGAGTGCTAAATTTTTAGTTTTCAGCACCTGATAGGGGTTATCAAACAGGCCTTAAGCCAATATTCACGATCTCAAAGGTCTGACGTGCACTCTTCTCTAATCTGGAGGCCGATTTGCCATTTACCTCTTTTTTTTATAATGCTCACTTGCCTTTGTTTTCTTTTTGCAATATATCTGAGATGTGGAGGAATGTAGAGTTGCACCAAATTTCAATGTACATTATCGCTACTAGATACAAAATTATAACTAATCCAGTGGAGCATGTGGGTGTTTTATGAATGTACTGTAGGCTGTTCCTCTCAGTGCAAAGAAGACAACTGGAGGATCTAGTGAAGGCATTGCACCTTTTCTGCAGCTACCGCATATCAGCGAATCTGTTATTAAGAGGATTGCTCGCAAGGTGAGTATATGATTGCTACATGTGTTGTCTCTGGTCAGAGATCTATTCTATACTATTCTCAGGTTGGTCATGATATGCCTGATGTTTGAGCTTAAGGCTATCCTTTTTTCTGTTAATTAAAATGAAATGTTGACCAGTTGTTGCACTTGGTGGAGTGACTGTGAGCCCATCCCTGAATCTTTTGTATTACTGGGATTTGTAATATCGTTTTCAATGAAAATTGGCACTTCATGATGCATTACACTGCAAGTCCTGCCTGCCCTGAGCAATTAGGAACCACGGCATCACGGATTTTTTTCTTCCTCCTAAGCTCCCTCTTTCTAAGTTCTTCACTCATTATCTTTTGCAGAAAGTGAGAACATTTCAGGAGCTTCGGGACATGTCTCTTGAGGACCGCGCCGAACTGCTCCAGGCAGCAGGCGTCTCCAGCACAGAAGTACAAGACATAGAGAGAGTTCTAGAGATGATGCCTTCTCTATCAATAGAAGTTACATGCGAGACTGAAGGTGAAGAGGGCATACAAGAGGGCGATGTGGTCACGATTCAGGCTTGGGTTACACTCAAAAGAGATAATGGACTTGTCGGCGCCCTACCTCATGCTCCGCGGTACCCTTTTCACAAAGAAGAAAGTTTCTGGTTTCTTCTGGCAGACCCCAACTCCAATGACGTTTGGTTTTCTCAGAAGTTGAGTTTCATGGATGAAGCGGCTGCTGTAAGTGCTGCCTCTAAGGCAATTGAGGAGACAAAGGAGGGATTGGGAGCAGATGCAAAGGAAAAAAGTAAGGCCATCAGAGAAGCAGTGGAGAAGGTGAGGGGTGGCTCGAGGCTGGTCATGGGCAAGTTTTTGGCCCCAGTGGAAGGGAACTACAATTTGATGTGTTACTGCTTGTGTGATTCGTGGATTGGCTGCGACAAAAAAGTGAACTCAAAGGTGAAAGTTCTCAAAAGGACTCGTGCAGGCACTAGGGGCGGCGCTGCACTGGAAGAGGCCATCGTGGAGGATGGGATCGAAGAGGAAGAGGAGAATGATGAAGAGGAGTACGATTACGAGAGCGAGTACAGCGAAGATGAGGCCGACGAGCAGGACTCGAAAAAGAAGGGCAAGACTGCTAACGGCACGGTGCCTAAGAAGGGCTCAAGTTCGGAAGGCTCGGGGACGGATGAGGACTGACCACAGTTCAATAGAAGAGACGGTGTGGAACTTCATTGTGTACTTTTGACCCCTTCTAGTTACGGCAAGAGTTCTCGATAGGTCCAGGATTGATAGTTAATTTATACCGTGGATATTGGTTCGAGCCAAATGATGATTACCAAAAGAATTTTGTTTATATTTTCCTGAGGCGTCTTTCTTATTCGACGGCAATGTTTCACCAAATTTTAACTCCATGCACTGGATATGACCGCATGGTAAACTTAGGAGAAGTACGAGGATGGAGATCTCGTTCTCAGTATTTTTCTCTACATATGTTAGTTAAACTTGCTTTCCTAAACATGGAGGAAATTACTTTTTCCTAATTTAGACTTTTCTTGCAAAGATGAGAATATGTTTTAACTTATAAAATTTGAAAAAATCGACATGTCTATATATATATTTATTTTGGGATGATATGAAAAGTTTTAGTTCGGGAAAGTTGCTAGGTTTTAAAATTTTAAAGCTACAATTTAACGGGGCTCTAAATGAACACTTAGTTCACCATTTTTTGCTATTAATTGTTTTTTAAACATGTACATAAATGGCATCCTCAAAACCGATACCTTACACGTCAATTCAGTTCCCCATAATCAACAAAAAAACATAAAAAATTGTCCTGCAGTGAGCCCGATTCTCAAAGTCTACCTACACTTAAACTTTGTTTCAAGATACCTTGAATTTGATTATTTTTGCCTCAATAAATTCTTTGTACTCATCCTGGTGAAAATAATTGCCCGTCGATGAACACATGCTTGTCATGCGCACGTATCGCACCTGGCGAGGATTCGCTTAATCCCTAAATTGACCTTACCCCAAACTTCTCACACGGAAGAAGTGCCCGACTGTGTTCACTTCAATCCATGACGTTGTCATTACCTTCTTAAATCCTTAGGGGTCCTTCATCCCCGATTTTAAAATTTTGCTTGTAAAACCCTTATCTTTTATTTTCGATCTAAAAATTGGGTCTTTTTTTTTTTTCGAAATTTTGCATGGAAAAATGTGATATCGATTGCTGACCAACAATAATCAAGGATGTTTTGATTAAAACATTAGTTGCTCTCCACAAATTAGCCAACGTTGGACCCTCTGCGACAATTTAGCAAGTTCTCTCTCTCTCTAAATATTTAATTATTAAAGTATTTTCAGAGAAAGGGTACAATGTCCGCAATGAGAGATCCCTACTATGAATCTGCTCAATTCTTCAACGTAGTCACAAATCACCATCCCCTAAGGAGAGAATTTCAATTTGAGATGTTTCTCTTGCGTGAGGAAAATATGATCTCTTTCTTTTTTGTCCTTTGATGCCAAACTTGAAAGAGGATAGATGCGAATGTACTTTTCTCTTCTCCCACCTCCTTTGCTTTGTCGCTATTCGTTGCTTTGAGCGGTCGTGGATGCTTTGTTCATTCATTCTATCTAACCATCTCCTCTTTGTCCCGCACATCGTGGACAAGCACACTGAAATGATATCTAATTCATTAATAATATCAAGTGCCTTTGTTAGATGTGATATGAACAAACATTTCACTAAGTTAATCATGAATGAGATACTTTTCTTCTACCACTTAATGCATGAGATATCTTATTTGTGTTCATTCACGGTATGATTGATTCACGGTTATTGTACCTTTTTGGGTTTTTAAATAGATTTTTTCTTCTAACGAACAAGTAAGGAACCATCTCAACATGTATATATACATTTCCCACCATTCTCTCCTATACAAGCTGAAATTATATTGAGAAAAGCGATAACGTTCAAACTAAGCTAAAACATGGCATTTAGCTCCATTTCAAATTTGTGGAACGAATGGAACATCCAAGGCTTCGTCATACTGAGCCTCTCTCTTCAGGTCTTTCTCATTTTATTTGCACATCGTAAAAAGAAAATAGCAAAATGCTGTGGAGGACGGGGTTGAAGAGGAAGAGGAGTACAATCACAAGAGCAAGTACAGCGAAGACGAGGCCGACGTGCAGGGCTCGAAAAAGAAGAGCAAGACTGCTATCGGCACGGTGCCTAAGAAGGGCCCGAGTTCGGAAGGCTCGGGGACAGATGAGGACTGACCACAATCGAGCAAAAAAGACAATGTGGAACTTCATTATGTACTTTGGACCCCCCTTCTAGTTACGGCAAGAGTTCTCGATAGGTTCAGGATTGATAGTTAATTTATACCGTGGATCTTGGTTCGAGCCAAATGATTACAAAGAATTTTGTTATATTTTCCTGAGGCGTCTTTCTTGTTCGACGGCAGTTGTTTCACCAAATTTTGACTCCATGCATTGGATCACGACCGCATGGTAACTTAGGAGAAGTACGAGGATGGAGATTTCGTTCTCAGTATTTTCTCTACATATGTTAGTAACTTGTTTTCCTGAACATGGAGGAAATTACTTTTTCCTATTTTAGATTTTTCTTGCAAAGATGAGAATGTTTTAATTTAAGAAATTTGAGAAAATCGACATGTCAATATATATATTTATTTCGGAATGATATGAAAGTTTTATTTTGGGAAAGTTGCTAGGTTTTAAAAATTAACGTGGCTCTAAATAAACACTTAGTTCACCATTATATGTTATTAATTGTTTTTTTTAAGCATATACAAGGAAGAGAAGTACAAATTTTCTACTTTTCAATTTGTGGAACAAAAAAGAGAAATAAAAACTTTTTATTTCTCTTATCTGAGGATTTATTTCTCTTTTTCTTCCCACAAATGGAAAAGTAGAAAATTTTTACTTCTCATTTCTGTTCCAAACCTATTTCTGGACTAAAAATTTATTTCAGAAATAGAAAAATAAAATTATGTTACCAAACAGATTTCTGTTCCAAACCTGTTCTCGAAAACAATAGAAAAACAGATAAACAGAATGATTATCATGCGCGCTCCCGTCAACTCAATTTCCCGTAATCAACAAAAAAAATATAAAATATTATCCTGTAGTGAGCCCGATTCCCAAAGTCCATCTAACACTTAACTTTGTCGAATTTGATTATTTTCGCTCAATAATTTTGCGGCTGGCGAGGATCCGCGTACCCCTGAATTGACCTTACTTGGGACTTCTCACACGCAAGAAATGTCTAATTGTGTTCACTTCAATCCATAACGTTTTCACTACCCTTGTTGGGGTCCTTCGTCCCCAAATTTTAAAGTTTTGTTTGTAAAACCCTTACCCTCTATTTCCAATCTAAAAATCGGTTGCTTTTTTTTTTCCCTATAAAAGTTTTCGATTGTGCAGAGAATTGGCATGGAGGAAGTGTGTTTTATTCAAACGAAAAATGCCACTAGAAAGGGCACGGGGTGTGCGCATGATGAGAACGTGATTAGTGCTGGCCAGCAATCAAGGTCACCGAAAATGAGCCGAGAGAGATAATTTAGAAAGCTCTCTCTCTCTCTCTCCAAACATTTAATTATTAAAGTATGTTCAAAAAGAGAGTACACTGCCCTCAATGAATGAGAGATCCCCACTATGAATCTGCTCGATTCTTTAAAGTAGTCACCAATCATCACCCAAAGATGGAAGTCCCACGAGAGAATTTCAATTTGGAAATTGTCTCTTGCGTGAGGAAATTATGCTCTCTTTCTTCTTTTATTCTTGGGAAAATTTCAAATAATGGCTTGAAATGTCCCCATTTTCTCAAATAAAGGTCCGAAGTAAATATGTCAGTCTCGAAGAAGGGCCTAACCTCATCGGCTGGTTAATGGTATTTTCGTCCTTTACTTTTTTGATTTTTTCTTTCCTTCTTTTTTTCTTTCTTTTTTTTTATTTCCTTTTCATTGCTGGCCAGTATCAAGCGATAGCCGATGATACCGGAAGAGGGCTGAGTGAGGCCTCCCTTGAAAGCCATAGACGAGGCTAGCCCTGGCCTGGGCAACCCTCGCCTGATTGGGGAGAGTAGCCTCACCCACGACCAGCGAGGACCTGGTTGGAGCGATCCATGCCAGCAGCCAGCCGGTGAGGCCCTTGCCTAGGACTTGATTTTATGCAAAAATCGAGTCCTTCCTCTAACTCCGTCAAATTTGACTAACGAAAAATGCTGACGTGATTACTTTAAAAATTTTATTTCTCCCATGTGGCGTTAAGGTTAACTAAAGCACTAAAACGACGTCGTTTTGATCTGAATCCTAATTTTTACACTAAATCTTAATTAAATTAGGTTAAAAAAACCAAAACTTTTTCCATAAAAAAGACAAACTCAAAATAGAAAAAAAAGCTAAAACTTTAAAAAAAATATACACACACATGCACGCAAAAGAAAAAACCCTAGTGGGAGGGCCTCCTACTTGTGGCTGCCGCCTTGGCAAGGGCCAACAACTTTTAGCCGCTAGAGGCGAGGGCCAGGGCCCTCGCCAGATCAGGAGAGGGCCATGACCTTCCCCCAGATCTAGGCGAGGGTCACAAGCCCTCGCCAAGTCACCGGCAGGCGGCCATGGCAACTCCCCACTACCCTCGTGCTTGTATTTTTATTTTAAAAAATAGATTTCTTAATTTTTAATCTAATTTAACTAAAATTTAGGTTTAAGTTGTCTTTGGACGAAAATGCTCTTGATCGGCTAGAATATTTAGCTGGCCGACGAGGTCAAGCTTTTATTTGAAACTGTCATGGCCACTTCAGGCCTTTGTTCGGAGCTTTTCCATTATTCTTTGATGCCAAACTTGAAAGAAGAGAGATGCGAATGTACTTTTCTCTTCTCCCAGCTCCTTTTCTCTATAGCTATTCGTAGCTTTGAGCCATTGTGAATGCTTTATCCATTCACTCTATGTAACCATCTCCTCTTTGTCCCACACATCATATACAAGTACACCGATATGACTTATTATATAGCATTTAATTCATTAATAAATCAAGTGCCTTGGATGAAAATGCCCTCGACTGGTTAGAATATTTAGCCTGCCGACGAGATCAGGCCCTTATTTGAAATTACTATGGTCACTTCAAGCCCTTATTTAAAATTGTCATGGCCACTTTAGGTTTTTATTTGAGAAAACGATGACATTTCAGGCCTTATTTGGAATTTTTTCTTTATTCTTTGATGCCAAACTTGAAAGAAGAGAGATGCGAATGTACTTTTCTCTTCTCCCACCTCCTTTGCTCTGTTGCTATTTGTAGCTTTGAGCCGTCGTGAATGCTCTATCCATTCATTCTATGCAATCATTTCCTCTTTCTCCCACACAACATATACAAGTACACCGATATGACTTATTATACAGTATCTAATCCATTAATAATATCAAACGCCTTGTTAAATGTGATATGACCTAACATTTCACTCAACTAGTCATGGATGAAATACTTTTCTTTTACCGTTTCATACTTGATATATTTTACTTGTGTTCGTTCATGGAATAATTGGTTCACAATTCTTTTACCTTTTTGAGTTTTTGAATAGATTCTTTCTTTTAACAAATAAGCAAGGAACCATCTCAACATGTGTGTATATATATTCCTCACCATTCCTCCTATTCAAGGCGAAATTGTGTAGAGAGGAGTGATAAAAAATTCAAACTAAATAAAAGCATGACATTTAGCTCCATTTCCAATTTGTGGAACAAATGGAACATCCGAGGCATCGTCATATTGAGCCTCTCGCTTCAAGTCTTTCTTATTCTATGTGCACCTCTTAGAAAGAAAATAGCGAAATCCCACGTCGTTTTCCTCTTGTGGTTGACCTATTTGATGGCTAATTGGGTAGCTACATTCGGGATCGGGCTCATTTCTCATAGCCAAGGCAATTCGTGCACTCGTGCAACAGGAGTAGACGAAGCACTTCATGCATTTTTGGCCTTATTTCTATTGTTACATCTTGGTGGTCCAGACACCATTACTGCCTTTTCTCTAGAGGATAGCTCGCTTTGGCGACGACACCTGCTCGATCTCATCTTCCAAGTCGGTGTTGCCATCTATGTTTTTTGGCAGATATTTCCTAGTGACAAGTCACTAGTGATCCCAACGATGATGGTGTTTCTTGCTGGGCTCATAAAAAATGCGGAGAGGACACTGGCACTCAATCTCTCGAGCCTTCCGAGGCTTAGGGAATGGATGATCATATCTAACGAGGTAAGAACGGATGCATGTTCGAAGTTAGCTGAAGAACTCAAAGTTCTAGAGAATGGATATTCTGAAGAAGAAGAAGCAAAGATTGACGAGAGCATTGTGGTGAAGCATGCTTACTACTTCTTTCAAATATTCCAGGTTTGCCTTGCAGATCTCATCTTCTCAAATGAAGAACGCCTCTTAAGCCGTGAATATTTCTGCAAAGTTTTTGCGATGAATGCTTTAAGGGTGATATCAGTTGAACTCCAATTCATGTATGAGGTGCTCTGCACAAAAGTGTTGGCAATACGCTCTAAGTGGAGCTACATTTTCCGCTTCACAGCCTTCACCGAGGTTGCAATGGCTCTCGTCCTGTTCAATCGCTTCAAGAGTCATCAGCTCCCTGAACTCGATGTGGAAATTACTTTTATCCTTCTTTACGGAGGGATTGCCCTTGATGTGATAGCTCTGTTCATGGTCATTTTCTCCGATTGGACTGTTGTCGGAATCATGCACTACAAAACAAGATCATCTAAACTAAATTCATTTCTCCATGAGTTGGTATCCGCCACGGATGACCTGAGGAAGCCCATATGTGAAGTAGAGCCTAATGCCAATGCTATGTACGCAGTCTTAGACACACCATTCATATTTCGAAGGTGGTCAGAATCCATCTATGCTTGCAACCTTTTTTCCGAGTTCTGTAAAAGGAGTTCAAGAAAGATGTATAAACGCGATCAGCACTCGGGCATCATCACTTTTTCAAATATCTGCAGTTTTTCAGTCCATGTGGCTGAGAAGATCAACTCTTGCTACCACCAAGCTCGTGGGATAATCACCGGAAGGAAATTATCAATCATTGTGACTCCGAGGTACGTGTCCAAGAATCCCTTTATTAAGAAGCTATGGATCTTTATCTTCAATGAGGTGAGACGTAAATCCAGAGACGTGCATAATCCAACAGAGGCGAGGAAGATGTTTGAGGCTAGAGGTGATATGTTTCTCCAGAGTAGACCGGAGGGGATCCATTGCGGCAATCTTATAGAGAATGTCACCAAGACTACTTACCACAGCAGTATTATAATGTGGCATATTGCTACTGAAATCTGGTACAACATAGAGATACCCACAAAAAGAAATGATGAAAGGGAATTCAGCAAGATCCTTTCCGACTACATGTTGTATCTTTTACTTAATCAGCCTGATGTGGTGTCTGCTGTAGCGGGTTTTGCCCAAATCACAGCAGCAAACATTTTGTTCCTGTTAGAGAACATCAGCGATGCCAAGGATGTGGAGGAGCTATGCAAGACATTGTACGAGGATACTTTTATTCAAATCATGCTTGCTAAAACCTTGCTTTGCCAGGGGATCGAGTTGGCCCAAAAGATGAGAAGCCTCGAGGAAAGGAAGTGGATGGTGATGAGCGGAGTTTGGGTTGAGATGCTGTCTTATGCAGCAGGTCATATTAAGGGAGAGGCACATATGCAGGTGCTGAGCGAAGGTGGAGAGCTTCTTGCCTTTGTATGGCTGTTGATCGCTCACTTCGGTTGTTTGTACAAACCTGAATGGGGCGTCTATGGGGAATATGTGTTCGGGACGGAATAGGAAACACAAAATGATGATGGAAATCAAGAGGAAGCTGATTGATTATGACCGAATGAAGATTTCAACCATTACCGAATTCTTTTGGTTGTTGCCAAATTAAAGCCTAGCTCTACTCTCCTTTCCATTCTAAGTATCTTGTTTTTATCAACAACTGGGTTCATTGATTGTTATTCGACAACCAGTTGAAAAATTATTCTTCTCTTCCATGAGAAGAATATGCTCCTTTTCTTTGTTTAATATTTGATGCTAAATTTCAAAGGGGAGATGGGAATGTACTTTGGCTTTTCTCCCACCTCCTTTGCTCTGTCGCTATTTGTAGCTTTGAGCCACCGTGAATGCCTTGTCCACTCATTCTACGATATCATCTCCTCCTTGTCCCACACCTCATTTGACCCATCGATCATCCAAATGAAGATGATTTCTAAGGTTCTAGGCTTACATGTTTATTAGGACAAGACGAGATACATTAGTCATGGCTTGTTACCAATACGGCACTCACGCACTCACAATTTTTCAACCAATTTTCCCTGGGTTGGTCTCGATCAATTGGATAATCCCATTTTAGAAGAACTATAGCGTTGAATTATTATCATCTAATCTCCCGGTTAATGATTTGCGAAAAATAATGAGACTAAGTTTTTCCTGTAACATTGATCAGGTCATCGGAAATACAACACAAGACATTACATAGATATCATCTTTTTGTCTTTTGAAGAATTAGATTGGAAATGGAGCTTTCCCAGAACCAAAATAATGACTAGTCAAGAAAGAATTTTCTCGAATGATATTCAATCAATAGATCAACTAGTTCAACTTCTCAATTTGTGTTGGTCTTCTCGGTTTATACCGTAAAATCAGTATTTTTGAAACATCTCGAGCGGAAAAAAAAGAAGGAACAATCTAATTGAGATATTATTCGTCATGTTAGACCTTTCGCATCTTGTGAATTCATTTTCTGCTTCTTGCAATTCATATCAGACATTTCTAACCCAAAATCGTCGATAATTTTACCACCTATGAATATTGACATGTTAATACGTATATAATTTTTCCTTTATTTGAAAAACTGATAAATATTAATTTTTGATGGGAAAACAACAAAAAATACTACTGACTTGTTCTTGAGTGCAGAAAAACAAGCCCTAACTCTTCTTAATTTGAAAATTTAGACAAATACGCTAATGGGGTATTGCCTTACATAAACAATAAGAGCTCTGCTTCGTGATGTTCTTAATGATCGTTTCAATGAAAATTCTATCTGGTTCTTGAAAGTGAAAGTTTCCGGAATTAATAAAAATTACAAAAACACGTTTGATTGTGTGATTTTCAAAGTTCAAAAAACGTATTTCAATTTGATCGGTATATTGTGTCCTCATTGAAATCACAAATTTAGTCAACAACTAATCTTCTCATTTTTAGTTTGTAGCTCGAAGGTTAAAATTCCGCATGTGATGGATCCTTACTTGAAAACAAATTTCTGACCAAATGCATTTTCAATTCAAATTTCATTTTCAAAAGAAATTAGACACCCGAATCATTTTCTTGTACCGACAAATTGGAAGACAAGACAGAATACTTTTCTTTCAAATGAATATTTCAAACGAGAGTAAAAGTCTATTGCTAGATTGAAAATACGCGTGTTATATTTCTACGAGGCATCTTTCTTATTCGACAGGACTGTTGCACCAAACTTGAATTCCAAGCGTGGGACATGACCACATGGTAACTAAGAAGAAGTAGCGAGGATGGAGATTTCAATCTCATTTCATTTTTTATTACGTCATTATCATTTCGGTGTCCCTAGCCCTTGCGGCTAGGTAAGATCTAGGTCGTGAGCATGGGTGTGTAGCGTTTTTCTCCGCATGTATTTGTAACTTGTTTTCTTAATCATAGATAAATTTACATTTTCCCATTGTAAAAGTTTCTGGCACAGATGAGAATGTTTTAATTTTAAAATGTGAACAAATCGATAAGTCAATATTAATATATTTTGGTATATTATCACAACTGTAAATACACCCTTACTGCTTACTATATTGTTATTAATGTTTGCGCAAGCATATCAAATGATGGCATTACCAAAACCAATACCTTACCCGAAATCTCAATTCCCCGTAATCAAGAAAATATATAACAAATTCTCCTGCAGTGACATCGATTTTCAGAGTCTTCCCAGATTTTATAACTTCTATGAACTGTCATCGCTAGTAAAAATAATTGCCGACCCAGGAACATTTGCTCGTCATCCGTACATTTGGCACGAAGCAGGGATCCGCTTACCTTCGAATTGAGCTGACCCCGAACTTCTAGCATGCAGGAAGCGCCTAGCTGTGTTCACTTCGGTCCGAAATGTTCTCATTGCAGCTCTCTTTGCACATCTACAGCGGTCCTTCATCTTCAATCTTTTAATTCATGCGAGGGAAATCCTAACCCTTTCTTTTCAATCTGAAAATTGAGACAAAATTGACGTTTTTGTTTTAAGGTTTTCGATCATGCACGGAAGGGGCATGGAGGAAGCGTTTTTTTTTTTCCGGGATGAAATTGCCCTTAGAAAGGGCGCGAAATGCATGCATGATGAAAACGCGATCTTTGGCCAGCAGTTAGCTTCACCGGAGATGAGCTCTGAAGATGATTTTGTCAATGTGATCGAATTCGGAGACATTTTAAAACAAAATCAAAAGTCTGGAGGAACTTCTAAAAACCAATGAGTCCCAACATTAGTTGCTCTCCACAAATTAGCCAATGTTGGACCCTCTGCTACAATCCAGGAGGCGCTCTCTCTCTCGCTCTCACTCTCTGTCAAGTTTATTAATTAAAGTATTTTTCGAGGAAGAATACAATGTCTGCATTGAGAGATCTCTTCCACGAAAATGCTACATTGTTCTTTTTCCCACCGTCGAATTCTGAGTTGTTTTTCTCCTCTCTAAATTGTTCTTCTGCTCAAATCTCTTCAAAGCAGTCGCTAGTCATCACCATGACGAAAAGAAAGGAGAATTCCAATGTGGGAAATTTCTGTTCCGTGAGAAGAACATGCTGTCTCTTTTCGTTTTTATTACTTGATGACAAGATTCAAAGAGGAGATGTGAATGTACTTTCCTCTTCTCCCATGTTCTTTGCCGTCGCCTTGAATGCCTCCATCCATTCATTCTATGAAACCATCTCCTCTTTTTGTCCCGCACATCATTTGACCCCTCAATCATGCAAATGAAAATGTATGTTTATTAGGACATGACCTGATATGAGCGATAACCGACTTATCTTATACAAGTACGCTCATATGATTTGTTAGATATTATATAATGTTGTGTCTAGTGCAACGTAGAAAGGGGTGAATAGATTGATTATTAAAACTTGATATATTTTTACGGAATCATTAAAATCAAGTTTGATATATTTGGGATCAGCTTAATATATGCAATAATAAGCTGATGATATCAAGTGTAATATCCTTCTATCAGATAAATATACAAATAAGTAAAGAGATACCAGATGTTGCACATAAATTTTATAGTGATTTGTCTTAGATCAAGCCTAAGTCTACTCTTCCAAACTAATTTACTAGCAATCTTTTGAGTAGGTACGACGTAGCCTATGCTGCTTTTACTCGAAGCTAGTAGTTCACACCATCAAATCTCACGCACTACGACAACATTCGTACACTTCTCAAAAGAGATTACAATCAATTACAAGTACTCCTAGTAAATGAACTTGTCGGTCACAACACAACAAGAGTATAAATGTACACTTCTCCACTTGAGTCGCTCTTATCTTCTTCAGCATGCATTGATCTTCTTATATAGTCTTCAATCTTCAAAATATTTAATTTAGCCATTGAAAATAATCAACACAATTACTAGGAGATCTGGCCGCTCATACAATCAAATCTTTCAAGTAAGGATGTAGTTTTCACGAATAGAGTTGGCTATATTAGGAAATACTCCTTTTTTTTTGTCTGTCCTATTTTAACTCTCAACTCACTCTCAAACTTTTGCTTTGTCTCTTGTAGGGCGTGACAGTCGAAACCTACATCTGAAACTATACGTCCCCACTCCTAATCTCCCTTGAGAAGGTGAGGAATCGAACTCCTCACCTCCCCCTTCCCAAGTAGGAAGGGTGGCCACTGGGGCAAACCCCAGTAATTGAAAAAATCCTTTTCACAAGTGATTGATGATTGATTGGATTCTGCTTCGTTTATTCTTTCCAGAGTTCCAGGTCTAAGACTTGTCAAAATTCCTTGAGGCTTAGATTGATAGCAAAAAGAATATCTGAGTCTTCTATTCAAAATGCATGAACTTGTGAATCGCACGTTCATCTCACATGATATAGAGAGAACTGCTCATATCAGCGATCCATGAGTATCGAAGCAATCTGTTGGTAGTTGACTTATGTACAGCTTTTCATTTGATCTTTCTAAGTACATTAGTGACCAAGGCTTCATAGAAATGTTCATGTCATGGTACCTCCAATTATCTATGAACTATGTGTTCTTCCCAACTTGTTCACCCTCTATTAAGGTTCATCTAGTATTCATAGTCTTTCCACTTTTTTTTTTTGGTGTAAAATGTAAGTATTATTTATAATTTGACGTACATAAGCTTAGGGGTATTCCCCAGCATTACAAATAGAACTATGCTCACAAAACATGGAGTGTATATTGGCCAATATTTCATTTGCCTAGGAAGGTTTAATAGTTTTGTAGTGCGAAGCTTGCCCTCTGACAAGTTTACGAACTTTAGCTAAGATAATGGGGGCATCATTTGACTTATGTTCTGTGGTTACGCTTCATCCAAATGCAATAAATGGTCACTAGAAAAGATATTTTGAGAAGTCTTGCCACCAAATCCTTTCCTTTGGTAGCACTTATTATCCATTGAAGTCCTCCTAAAAACTGCTAGATTCCGTATTGTGCAAGGATAGTATGCCAAATGCTTCTAGTCCAGGTGCACTGGAAGAATAGATACTCTCTGCTTTCCATACTAGATAGATAGTGGATATCTACTTTAGGCATCCAACATAATACGATTTCTGCCGTTGGTAGTCTATCCCTACAAGCTAGCCAGCCGATAAAGTTGTGCTTGCTGACACCGCCTTTCCAAATCAATTGGTACCATCCCACAGTCGGTCCCACTCTCCTGGTTTCATCGTTTATCTCTTGGCAACAATAGCTTGGCCTAGATATAACTGAAGCTAAAGCCAGTCTCAATTGAAGAATACCATGCCAACTCCAGTAGTCTTTCCACTTTGTACTTGATTATATCAATGGTGATAGAGCATTGTTCATATAATTGTAACTTGAAATAAAACATGTTTGCATTTATCGATTAATAGTGAGAAATAGATGATTTTGTCCATTTCAAAATATCATAGGTGGTTTTCTCAACATCTAGTTCATTAATAATATCAACTATCTTGTTAGATGTGATATCACCAAACATTTCATTCAACTAATCATAGATGAGATACTTTTATACTGCCATTTAAGCACAAGATACATTGCTTGTGTTCATTCGCGGAATAAATGGATGTGCAAGTAGAATTGAGATTAAATCAATTCGATGATAAAACACCAACCTGACACAAAGCAATAAGCATCATCCGTGCATGAGATTCTTTTCTCCTACCATTGAACGCATGAAATACCTCTCTTGTGTTCATTTGCGGAATGATTAGTTCATGATTCTTTTACCTTATGACAAACAAATAAGGAACTATCTTAACATGTATATATACATTCCTCACTATTCCTCCTATACAAACGGAAACTATATAGAGAGGAGTGATAAAGTTCAAACTAAGCAGTAACATGGCATTTAGTTCCATTTGGGATCTATTGAACAAATGAAACATCTGAGGTTTCGTCATGATGAACTAATCATGATCCATTTAATGCATGAGATATCTCACTTGTGTTCATTTGTGGGTGGTGGTACACGATTTGTTTACACTCTTGGGTTTTTGAATATATTCCTTCTTCTAACAAACAAGCAAGGAATCATCTCAACATGTATATATACATTTCCCACTATTTCTAATATAAAAACCAAAACTATATAGATAGAAGCGATAAAGTTTGAACTAAGCAAAAACATGTCATTTGGCTTGATTTTGGATATGTGTAATCAATGGAACATCCGAGGCTTTGTCATGCTGAGTATCTCGTTTCAGGTCTTTCTCATTCTATTTGCACCCCTTGCAAAGAAAGTAGTGAACTACTGCATCATTTTCCTCTTGTGTTTGGCCTATTTGATTGCTGACTGGGTAGTTGCATTCACGATCGGCCTCATCTCTCACAACCAAGGCAATTCATCCACTCATGTGGCTAAAGTGGACAGAGCACTTCGGGCATTTTGGGCCTTGTATCTTTTGTTACATATCGGCGGTCCGGATACTATCACTGTCTTCTCTTTGGACGACAACTCGCTTTGGGAACGGAACCTATAATCTCATCTTCCAGGTCAGTCCTGTCATCTATCTCTTTGTGCATATATTTCCTGGAGACAAGTCGTTGGTGATCCTAATGATGTTGGTGTTTCTTGCAAAGATGATTATGTTTTAATCTTAGAAAACATAAACAAAGAAATTCGACGAGTCTAAATTGATATAATTAGTGAGATTATGAAAGTTTTTGTTTGGAAATTTTCAAGGTTTTAGAAGTTGGAAATTAAAACTTAGCGTAACTCTAAATACACCGTTGGTGCTTGCTCTTTTGTTCTTAATAATTTTTAAGCAGATGGCACCATCAAGACCATTACCTTTGCCGTAAATTTTAGTTCCCCATAATCAAGAAAAAAATCTGAAAAATTCTCCTGCAGTAGGCTCGATTTTCGGAGTCCTCCAGACTTGACTTTACGATACACCGATTTTAATCGCTTTTGACTCAACAATTTCCTTGTATTCATCGCTGATGGAAACAATTGCCGACCGACGAATACATGCTCATTACACATACATTAAGCATCTAGCGGTGATTTGCTTAGCCATGAATTGACCTTACCTCGAACTTCTCGCACGCAAGAAACGCATAATTGTGTTTACTTCACTTCATGACTTGACTTTCTCAATACAGATCTCCTCTCACATCTGCAGTGGTCATTCATTTTTAATATTTCAATTTATGTTCGAAAAACCCAACCCTTTTTCCATCTGAAAATTGGGTTTTTTTTTTTATAAAGTTTTCGATTGTGCATGGGAATGGCATTGAGGAAATGTGTTTTTTTTCTGGACAAAAATGGGTGCGAGATGTGTGCATGATGAGCACGTGAACGTTGGCCGGTAGTTAATATCACCGAAGATGAGCTCGGAGAGATAACCGAGTCACCGCGATCAAAATCTAAGATATTTTAGAACACAATCAAATTTGGAGGAACTTTGAGAAACAAACTCCACTTCAACGGGAATTTTTGGAATCTTCCCGGAATGAACATGATCCCCAAGCGAGGCTAACGTTAGTTGCACTCCACAAATTAGCCAACGTTGGATCCTCTGCTACAATTTAGAAAGCCAGCTCTCTCTCTATAAACTTTTAATTAGCAAAGTATTCCTAGATAAAGAATACAACGTCCGCAATCAGAGGTCTCTATTATGAAAATGCTACGTTCTTCTTTTTACCACTTTTGAATGCTAAAATTGTTCTTCTGCTCAACTCCTCAAAGTAGTCACTGCTCATCAACAAAAGATGGAAGTCCCATTCCATGAGAGAATTTCAATTTGGGAATTTTCTCTTTCGTGAGACCAATATGCTGTCTTTATCTTATTCCTTGATGCCAAACTTGAAAGAGGAGAATCGAATGTACTTTCCCTCTTCTCGAACCTCCTTCCCTCTGTCGCTATTGGCAGCTTCGAGCCGCATTGAATGCCGTATCCTATTCTTTCCTCTTTATCCGATAAATCATTTGACCCATCAACCATGCCAATGAAGATGATTTTTATGTTTATTAGGACATGACTACCTCATACACTTAGAATAATTTCTCCCATTTTCCCTTTGTTGATCTTGATAAGTTGGATCGTGCCATTTTAGATGAAGTAAAGCATCAAATTATCATCGTTTAATCTACTGGTTTTTGATTCGCGAAAATAGTGCGACGAAGATTTTCCTATAACATCGATCAGCTCATCAGAAATACAACCCAAGACGCTACATAGATTACATCTTTGTTCTTTGAAGAATAAAATTGGACATGGATTGAAATGGAGCTATTCCTTGAACCAAACGAATAACTAGCCAAGATAGAATGCTCGAATGAATAGCCAAGACAGAAATCTTGAATGAATGCTCGGTTTATACCATAGAATCAGCATTTTAGAAACGTCTTGCACAGGAAGAAAGGAACAATCAAATTGTCCTCGATAAATTCTTGTTCATTATGCTAGATCTTTCGCATCCTATAAGTTCATTTTCTGCTTCTTCTTATTTATGTAAGACTATTTTGATCCCGAAACCCATGAAAATTTCACAATCTGTAAATATTGACATGTAAAATACTAACATAAATTTTTCATTTATTTTTTCGAAATATTGATAATATTTTAATCAAGCAAAGAAAAACCTTTTAACTTGTTATTGAGTGCAGACAAACAAGCCCTAAATCACTCCATTTTGCTAATATGACGAATTTTCTATTTAATTTGCATTTTCAGTACAAATTTCATTTTTAATGTGCAAGTAGAATTGAGATTAAATCAATTCGATGATAAAACACCAACCTGACACAAAGCAATAAGCATCATCCGTGCATGAGATTCTTTTCTCCTACCGTTGAAAGCATGAAATACCTCTCTTGTGTTCATTTGCGGAATGATTAGTTCATGATTCTTTTACCTTATGACAAACAAGTAAGGAACTGTCTTAACATGTATATATACATTCCTCACTATTCCTCCTATACAAACGGAAACTATATAGAGCGGAGCGATAAAGTTCAAACTAAGCAATAACATGGCATTTAGTTCCATTTGGGATTTGTTGAACAAATGAAACATCTGAGGTTTCTTCATGATGAACTAATCATGGATGAGATACTTTTCTTTTGCCATTTAATGCGCGAGATATCTCACTTGTGTTCATTTGTGGGTGGTGGTATACGATTCGTTTACACTCTTGGGTTTTTGAATATATTCCTTCTTCTAACAAACAAGCAAGGAATCATCTCAACATGTATATATACATTTCCCACTATTTCTAATATAAAAACCAAAACTATATAGATAGAAGCGATAAAGTTTGAACTAAGCAAAAACATGTCATTTGGCTTGATTTTGGATTTGTGGAATCAATGGAACATCCGAGGCTTTGTCATGCTGAGTATCTCGTTCCAGGTCTTTCTCATTCTATTTGCACCCCTTACAAAGAAAGTAGCGAACTACCGCATCATTTTCCTCTTGTGTTTGGCCTATTTGATGGCTGACTGGGTAGTTGCATTCACGATCGGCCTCATCTCTCACAACCAAGGCAATTCATCCACTCATGCGGCTAAAGTGGACAGAGCACTTCGGGCATTTTGGGCCTTGTATCTTTTGTTACATATCGGCGGTCCGGACACTATCACTGTCTTCTCTTTGGACGACAACTCGCTTTGGGAATGGCACCTATAATCTCATCTTCCAGGTCGGCCATCTATCTCTTTGTGCATATATTTCCTGGAGACAAGTCGTTGGTGATCCTAATGATGTTGGTGTTTCTTGCAAAGATGATTATGTTTTAATCTTAGAAAACATAAACAAAGAAATTCGACGAGTCTAAATTGATATAATTAGTGAGATTATGAAAGTTTTTGTTTGGAAATTTTCAAGGTTTTAGAAGTTGGAAATTAAAACTTAGCGTAACTCTAAATACACCGTTGGTGCTTACTCTTTTGTTCTTAATAATTTTTAAGCAGATGGCACCATCAAGACCATTACCTTTGCCGTAAATTTTAGTTCCCCATAATCAAGAAAAAAATCTGAAAAATTCTCCTGCAGTAGGCTCGATTTTCGGAGTCCTCCAGACTTGACTTTACGATACACCGATTTTAATCGCTTTTGACTCAACAATTTCCTTGTATTCATCGCTGATGGAAACAATTGCCGACCGACGAATACATGCTCATAACACATACATTAAGCACCTAGCGGTGATTTGCTTAGCCATGAATTGACCTTACCTCGAACTTCTCACACGCAAGAAACGCATAATTGTGGTTACTTCACTTCATGACTTGACTTTCTCAATACAGATCTCCTCTCACATCTGCAGTGGTCATTCATTTTTAATATTTCAATTTATGTTCGAAAAACCCAACCCTTTTTCGATCTGAAAATTGGGTTTTTTTTATTATAAAGTTTTCGATTGTGCACGGGAATGGCATTGAGGAAATGTGTGCATGATGAGCACGTGAACGTTGGCCGGCAGTTAATATCACTCAAGATGAGCTCGGAGAGATAATTGAGTCACCGCGATCAAAATCTAAGATATTTTAGAACACAATCAAATTTGGAGGAACTTTGAGAAACAAACTCCACTTCAACGGGAATTTTTGGAATTTTCCCGGAATGAATATGATCCCCAAGCGAGGCCAACGTTAGTTGCACTCCACAAATTAGCCAACGTTGGATCCTCTGCTACAATTTAGAAAGCCAGCTCTCTCTCTATAAACTTTTAATTAGCAAAGTATTCCTAGATAAAGAATACAACGTCCGCAATCAGAGGTCTCTATTATGAAAATGCTACGTTCTTCTTTTTACCACTTTTGAATGCTAAAATTGTTCTTCTGCTCAACTCCTCAAAGTAGTCACTGCTCATCAACAAAAGATGGAAGTCCCATTCCATGAGAGAATTTCAATTTGGGAATTTTCTCTTTCGTGAGACCAATATGCTGTCTTTATCTTATTCCTTGATGCCAAACTTGAAAGAGGAGAATCGAATGTACTTTCCCTCTTCTCGAACCTCCTTCCCTCTGTCGCTATTGGCAGCTTCGAGCCGCATTGAATGCCGTATCCTATTCTTTCCTCTTTATCCGATAAATCATTTGACCCATCAACCATGCCAATGAAGATGATTTTTATGTTTATTAGGACATGACTACCTCATACACTTAGAATAATTTCTCCCATTTTCCCTTTGTTGATCTTGATAAGTTGGATCGTGCCATTTTAGATGAAGTAAAGTATCGAATTATCATCGTTTATTCTACTGGTTTTTGATTCGCGAAAATAATGCGACGAAGATTTTCCTATAACATCGATCAGCTCATCAGAAATACAACCCAAGACGCTACATAGATTACATCTTTGTTCTTTGAAGAATAAAATTGGACATGGATTGAAATGGAGCTATTCCTTGAACCAAACGAATAACTAGCCAAGATAGAATGCTCGAATGAATAGCCAAGACAGAAATCTTGAATGAATGCTCGGTTTATACCATAGAATCAGCATTTTAGAAACGTCTTGCACAGGAAGAAAGGAACAATCAAATTGTCCTCGATAAATTCTTGTTCATTATGCTAGATCTTTCGCATCCTATAAGTTCATTTTCTGCTTCTTCTTATTTATGTAAGACTATTTTGATCCCGAAACCCATGAAAATTTCACAATCTGTAAATATTGACATGTAAAATACTAACATAAATTTTTCATTTATTTTTTCGAAATATTGATAATATTTTAATCAAGCAAAGAAAAACCTTTTAACTTGTTATTGAGTGCAGACAAGCAAGCCCTAAATCACTCCATTTTGCTAATATGACGAATTTTCTATTTAATTTGCATTTTCAGTACAAATTTCATTTTTAATTGAAAATAAAAACTGAATCACTCTTCTTATACCAACAAATTGAAAGACAAGTCAAATTGATCCTTGTGCTCTTTGATTCGAATCAATTTGATTTTTTTTTTGGGACAATGACACAAACAGTCGCTAAACTTTGGTCCAATGTGCAATTTGATCCATGAACTTTTAACTTGTTCAATGTAGTCCCTGAACTTTAGCCTAATGTTCAATTTGATACCTGAACTTTTAATCCGTTCAATATGATCCCTGGACTTTTAGTGCATGTTCAATTTAATTCCTGAACTATATGAAAATGTTTAATGTAGTCCCTGAACTTGAATTAATGGAAGGACTACATTGGACATTTTGAAATAGTTCAGAGATTAAATTGAACATATACTAAAAGTTTAGAGACCACATTGAATAGATTAAAAGTTCATAGACCAAATTGAACTTTAAGTTAAAGTTCAGGAACTACATTTGTTCAGGGATTGTTTGTGTCATTTGTCTTTCTTTTTTTTTAGTTCTGATTGATTATAATCGAATCCATTTCAATCTTTACCGATTTCTCTCGGTTGATTTCTGTTAGGCAACCAGTTACTTCATTATTCTCAGGGCCGCAATTAATTATTCTTCTTCTTCTCTTCCATGAGAAGAATACGATGCTTCTTTTCTATTCTTTGATGCCAAACTTTCTTTTTTTGTTTGGTCGAATTTGATGCCAAACTTGAAAGAGGAGAGATGCGAATGTACTTTTCTCTTCTCCCAGTGCTCAGTCGCTATTCGAATCCTGTGCCGTGAATGCCTCGTCCATTCATCCATTCATGGATGACATACTTTTCTCCCCACGCTTAATAAACCAGATACCTCGTTTGTGTTTCATTGTTGAGTTTTTGAATAAATACTGTCTTCTGACAAACAATTAAGGAACCATCTCAACATCCTATATATTTTGTTGTCACTAAATTATACCGGAGAGGAGCGACAAAATTCAAACAAAGCGAAAGCATGGCATTTATTTCCATTTCGGATCTGTGGAACGAATGGAACATTCGCGGCTTCGTCATATTGAGTCTCTTACTTCAAGTCTTTCTTATTCTATTTGCACCTCTTCGAAAAAAAATAGTCAACGACCGCATGGTTTTCCTCTTGTGGTTGGCCTATTTGATGGCTGACTGGGTAGCTACATTTGCTATCGGGCTCATCTCTCACAACCAAGCCAATTCATCCACTTGTGGAACTGAAGTAAATGGAGCAATTCAAGCATTTTGGACCTCATTTCTCTTGTTACATCTTGGCGGTCAGGACACCATCACTGCCTTCTCTCTAGAGGACAGTTCGCTTTGGCAACGGCACTTGCTCAGTCTTATCTTCCAAGTTAGTGCCGCCATCTATGTCTTCGTGCAAATATTTTTCAATGACAAGTGGTTGGTGATCCCAACGATGCTAGTGTTTCTTGTCGGGGTCATAAAAAATGTTGAGAGGACACTAGCACTTTATCTCTCGAGTTTCCCAAGGCTTAGGGAATCAATGGGTGCATATCTTTCTGATGTGAAACTTTCTGATGCGAAAAAAACGTTGTTGCATGGAGAATTCCATGTTCCAGGGGATGGATATGATGATGAAAAAGAAGCAAAGCTTGTTGAAAGCATTGTGGTAAAGCATGCTTACCAATTCTTTCAAATCATGAAGGTCTTCCTCGCAGATCTCATGTTCACATCGGAACAACGCGATGCAAGCCTAGAATATTTCCATAAAGTTTCTCCGCTAGATGCGTTGAGGGTGATATCAGTCGAACTCCAGTTCATGTATGAGGTGCTCCACACAAAAGTGTTGGCAATACGTTCCAAATGGAGCTACATTTTCCGCTTCGTAGCCTTAAATGTCCTTGCAGTGGCTTTCATCCTGTTCAATCGCTTGAATAAGCATCGGCTCCCCGAACTCGATATAAACATTACTTATTCCCTTCTTTTCGGAGGGATTGCTCTTGATGTGATAGCTCTTTTCATGCTTGTTTTCTCCAATTGGACTATTGCCGAAATCAAGCTCCTCAACACTTCTTCATCTAAACTAGTTTCATTTCTCCACAAGTTGGTATCTGCCACTGATTATATGAGGAAGGCCCGATTCGCTACATGTGAAGTAGAGCCTAATGCCAACGATACTTACGAGTTCTTAGATACACCATTAATGTTTCGGAGGTGGTCAGAATCCATCTCTGCTCGTAACCTTTTCTCCGAGTTACGGGAGGAGAGTCCAAGAAAGATGTATAAGTGCGATCGGGGCTTGGGCATCATTGCTTTTTCTAATATTTGCAGCTTTCCATTCCGTATGGCTGGAAAGATCGTCTCTTCTTTCTATCAAGCTTGTGAGACAATTGTTGGAGGCCGTTGTCCGAGGAACACATCATTGATTGCGCATACAAAGCACGTGTCCAAGAATCCCTTTATTAAGGAGCTATGGATCTTTATCTTTAAAGAGGTGAAACGTAAATCCGAGAAATATGGTGCTACAAACGTGAGAAAGATATATGAGGCTAGAGGTGATATGTTTCTCGAGTGTGGACCAGGGGAGACCGATTGCAGCAATCTTTTAAAGTATGTCACTGGAGCTAATTACGACTCGGGTATTATATGTTGGCATATTGCCACTGAATTGTGGTACAACAAAGAGGAACCCACAGAAAAAAACGAGGAAAGGGAATTCAGCAAGATCCTCTCCGACTACATGTTGTATCTTTTACTTAACAAGCCTAATGTGATGTCCGGTGTGGCGGGCAATGCTCAATTCACATCGAGCAAGACATTGGAGATACTGCGTGACCAAATCGGAGAAACCAAGGATGTGAAGGGGCAATGCATCGACTTGTTCAAGGATCCTTCGGAATTAGAGCTTGATGAGCGAAGCTCGCGATCTCCGCTCGCCGAGGGGTTCAAATTGGCCCACGAGATGGAAAGGCTTGGGGAAATGAAGTGGAAGGTGATGAGTGGAGTGTGGGTTGAGATGCTGACATATGCAGCAGGTCAAATTAGGGGAGAGGCGCATGCGCGGGTGCTGAGCAAAGGTGGAGAGCTTCTTGCTTTCGTTTGGCTGTTGTTGGCTCATTTCGGTTGCTTCTTCAAGCCTCCATGGGGCATGTACTATTAACGCCACGGGCACCTCTAGCTCGGTATAGATCCTTAATCTTCTAAATTCCAAGCCTTCGTTAGCGAATTCGGGATTGATTCAATCGATTCCTATTTCTTGTGTGTCTATACTTAAAATGGTGTGCATTTCCGTTGTATTCTATTGATGGAAGCTATTTTTCGATAGCTATAGAATGATTCATGTGAGATTGAGTACGACATGCAATTTTATACCCGTGATTTATGATTACATCGTATGATGAACTGACTGTGAGAATGGAATGGATATTGCATGTCGGATGAAGATCTTGTTGATATATTGCAAAGAAGTGGTGTCGAATTAGAACAAGATAGAAAAAAATGTATCACGATAGATATGATGATGGAAATCGAGTGGAGAGATGCGAACGTACGTTTCCTCTTCTCCCGCCACCTCGGCTCCGTCGCTATTCGTAGCTTGTGCCGCCGTGAATGCCCTTATCCAATTCATTCCTCTTTGTCCCACACATCATTTGACCCATCCATCGATCATGCACATGAAGATGGATTTTTATGTTTATTAGGACATGACCAGAAACATAGTCATGCCTTGTATTCAATAGGTCACTCATACACTTGTAATAAATTCAACCAATTCTCCCTTCCTTGATCTTGATCGAATGGATAAATCATATTTTAGATTGATTATAGCATCGAATTATTATTGTTTGATCTCCCGGTTTATGATTCACGATAGACAACGTGATGGAGACATTACATAGATCACATCTTTCAGAGGGGCTATGTGATCTCGATGAACTTTTTTGTTCTGTGAAGAAAAAGATTGGAAATGGATTGAAATGGAGCTATTCCTAGAACCAAAGGAATGACTAAGTCAAGACTCAGAATTTTCTCGGTTTGAAATTTCAATCAATTGATCAACAAGTCGAGCTTTTCAATTTGTGTTGTTCTTCTCGGTTTATACCGTAGAATCTGTATTTTAGAAACATCTTGCATGGGAAAAAAAAAAGGAAGAATCAAATTGTCTATGATAAAATATTGCCCGTCATGTCATTTCGCATCTTATAAGTTCATTTTCCGCTTCTTCTAATTCGTAAATGACTTTTTTAAACCCGAAATCCTTGACACGTAAATACGGATATATATTTTTATTTTTATTTTTTGAAATTTTGATAATATTTTTATTTTTCACTAGAAAACCAAGAAAATAGTTTTTACGTGTTCTTAAGTGCAGACAAACAAGCCCCAATATGATGAATTTTGTATTTTATTTCAAAATTTGGGCAAATACGCTAAAATGATATCACCATACATAGAAAATAAGAGCTCTTCCTCGTGATGTTCTTAATTTTCATCTTCAATGAGGATGGCATTTTATTCTCGAAAGTAAAAAAATTTCCCAATATGGATATAAATTAGAAAAAAGCACATTTGATTGTGTGGATTGCAAAGTTAAAAAAAAAAAAGCGTATTTCAATTTGCGTCCTCATTGAAAATACAAACTTACAAACTTTTTCTTCTCATTTTTATTTTGTAATTCAAAAGTTAAAAACAGCTTTGCATGCGTTCCATCCTCACTTTGAAAACCATTTTCTGACCGAATGCATTTTCAATACGGATTTCATTTTCAAAAGAAAATAGGAAACCGAATCATTTTTCTTATACGAACAACTTTCAAAAACAAGACCGAAAACTTGTCTTTTAAATGAACAAATCAAATGAGAATACAGTCTATTGCTTAATCGAAAATGCACGCGTCAACTTTGAAAATATTATGTATTAAAATAGACGATAATACTTGAAAATAATAGGGTAAAAAGAAAAATAAGGAAAAAAGCAAGAGAAAAGAAAAGGCAGAAACAGGGGAGTCAAAGCAAGCACACATCGATGGCCAAGCTTAGAGCCACTCAAAAATCTCCAACCTTTCTTTCTCTCTCTTCCTCTGTTTCAAAACTCAACAACGTACACAAGAATGACACCTCCCTTCTCTCTCTCTGTCTTCAGTTCTTGCAGTGAAAACCAATCCCACAAAATCTCTTCCATTTGATTGAAACTGAATCAAGAATCAAGAACCAAGACCCCATTGAAGGGCCATGGCGTTCCTCTTACCCAACCTCTCCCCTTCCCTCCTCCAACCCAAGTCCAAGGACAACAAGCCCTGCCACCCCAACCAACCCTTCTGTTCTTCTCAGCCCACCAGACCCTTCTCCCTCTCTTCTTCCTCTCCCTCTTCCTCTTCTCCGGTTTCTGTCAGCCCTGCCTTGAGCAGTGTCCGAACGCCGCCGACAGTTCAAGGCGTTGAAGTGGGTACCCCCCGCGATGAGCAGGACAATCAGCAGAGGGACGACTTCTTCGTCAATCTTGGGCTCGCCGTCAGGACTCTCCGTGAAGACATGCCTCTGCTCTTCACCAAGGACCTCAATTATGACATCTATAGGTATATTCTGGGGTTCTTTCTAGCTCTCTCTTTTTGGGATTTAATTTTGTGGGATTAAGCTTTGAGGTATATGCAGGATATAAGTAGTTTGGGATTCTTATTGCCCATTCAAATGCATGAAGCTAGTTTTGGGATGCTCATAGTTCCATCTTTTTCCTGGGGTACTTGTGCTTGTGTTTTAGATTACTTTTGTTTTGTCATCATCTCTCTGAGTCAATTTGAAATTTCCCTTATGATTTGTGTTTGTTTTAGATAAGCTAGAAAACAGAATACTCAAAGCAGGTGAGCAGACCTGTTGCATGCTCAACAATCCAAAACTACAGGAACAAGCTTTCAAGGCCCCAATTAGAGCATGGATATTAAAGCCTATCGAAGAAAACGTTCCTTCTAAACTGAACGCAGCCCATTATCCTACCACATACTGCCCTCTTAATTCTCATAAGTATTGAGGCATCACTTTCCAACGATAGAAGAGTCATGTATACAGCAATTGCTCATGATCCAAATATAGTGGAGAAAGGCATCCCTTGATAGCTTGAACAGCAACTGGTGAAGTGGATTCCCTTTGAAAGTGCACATTGCCCAAATACCTTTGCTGATCCGGTCCCCTAAATCACGAGAAAGCATATTAAAGTTGCAAAAGAGCGGACCAAGCCTGGGGCAGCAGAAGAACAAGTGATTGCTATGCTCCAAAGCTGAGTTACATAGGCAATATGTTGGAGAAATTTGCAATTTCCACTTTAGTAATCTATCTTTTGTAGCCAATCTGTTGTCCATTGCCAACCAAGGAATAAAACAATTTGCTATGCAAGAATTAAACTAAATAAGCTTGTAACATGGCCCCTTCAATCCCTTAATAGGTATCCGAAGACCTAAATCACAAGAAAGCATATTAAAGTTGCAAAACAGCGGACCTACCCTGGGGCAGCAGAAGAACAAGTGATTGCTATGCTCCAAAGCTGAGTTACATGGCCCCTTCAATCCTTTAATAGGTATCCGAAGACCTGTCCATTGAGAAATCCCCTGACGTGAATTCCAAACTACTCTATCAGGGATAGAGGGTTCGGGCAGCAAGAACCAGAAAGCTCAGGTTGAATCTCAACTGGAGCTTCAGATCTAGCTGGTGGCCTATGCCAATAAATAATCTAAATAACATCCTTCAACTTTATACTCAAAATGAATGTTCTGTTTTGTTTGTAACTTATTGAGGATGTGATTCTACATTAGTTTGTGGATTTTCAAATTTACCATTGGTTATATCCCACTTTTAGCTTGTTCGCACATGTTTAATGAAGTTATTTTATGCAAGACTGTTGAATGTTTGCACTCTTGGCTGTTTATTTGAAATCATTTTTGCAGGGTCCTTTTAAAGCTGAATTTTTGCCTATGCGAATCTGATTTTTCATGTATGTATGATGTTAGTTTTTCCATGAGACGCCTTATGGACAATCTTAAGTAGGTTGTATCTTGTCTTGATGCTAATAGAAATTTGTGTTTTTATGTTGGTTTTCTGTTGTTCAGGAATGATATCACTTTTACGGACCCTCTGAATACCTTTACTGGGATTGATAACTACAAATTAATTTTCTGGGCATTGAGATTTCATGGAAAGATTCTGTTTCGTGATATATCCCTTGAGGTGTACAGAATTTGGCAGCCTTCAGAGAATATGATATTGATTAGGTGGAACCTAAAAGGGGTTCCTCGGGTTCCATGGGAAGCAAAAGGGGAGTTTCAAGGGACGTCACGGTATAAGTTGGATAGGAAAGGCAAGATCTATGAGCACAAAGTGGACAATCTAGCCTTCAATTTCCCACAACCCCCTAAGCCTGCAGTGTCGGTTCTAGATTTGGTCACTGCATGCCCAGCTAGTCCAAATCCGACATTCTTGTGGGGTCCTGTTGATGTGCAACCATCATCATGGGTGGAATTCTATCGAGCTGTGAGGGAGACTTTGGACCATCAAGATCATTTACTCACACAAGACGGTTTGCTCCCTTGCTCATAGTAGAATGTGTAGCTCGTAGTCTTGTAATCTGTAGGGCATATACTTGTGGAATAATGCAATGCAGCTTGTGTAGTAAAATAATTGATGGCAAATAAAGCTGGTTTTTGGTGAATGATGATACAGTATATGTACATAAGGAGTTATGCTGAACAGTTCAATGTATACTCTTTATTCTGGAGGAGGTGGAGTTACTCGAGCGTATAGTTAGTCGGTACATACAGACATCTATTATGTACACACTGATACAACCCTGGCCCTTTGGTCCTCTGTTTCCATTGGTAGTGATATTATTCCAGTTCAAAGTTTTTTCCCTCATAGTGTGCAGTTTTTCTATTGCTTGTGGTTTGGGTAAAAGGTTGTGGCTATGTTCAATCTCATAGGGTGATTAGAAAGGGAATAATTATACATTTTCACTCGATCTTTACAAACACAGTAGGTTGTTCTGCGGTCTATGTAGCAGTGAGCTTGCAGGGTACTTTCTATTTACTCCCTATGAGGTTTTGATTTTGCGCATAACCATGGAGCTAAGGGTCATGTCGCATTCTCATCGAGGTTTCATTTTTTCGATGTAGATGTGTATTGATGTTGATTAGGTTCTAAATCAAGCAAATGCTTATTCTTCTTAAGCTGAGATTGACCTGAAGTGCCATTGTTGTTCATGTCCGTTAGAGCACTTAAGCGATGAGTTCTCTCATAGAGATGTGAGAGCTTTAACTTTCAACTCCACTTTGGTTAAACACTTTTATTTGCAAAAGTTCTTTAATGCCCTGCTGTTACAGTTTTGCCTCATCGTAGTTGTTACATACAGCAATATTTGGACAGGGGAAAAGAAGAGAAATGAAAACTATTCACAGGTGTGCTTGTGACCGCAAAATCTGTTGTTGATTTATGTACTTGCCCTCTAATATGTTCAAGGTAACAAGTTATAATGTTCTAACTAGGATGTTAAGAACATGCATTTGATTCTTTGGGAAGAAATTTTTGCCTCTTGACTGGGTTGATTTCTCGAGGCTTCGTTGCGATGTAGTGTATGAATCCTTGCTTAAAAGAGTTATAGGCAGCAGACAGAATAAAAGAGGAACAGATGTTTGGCTTCAAATGTGGGGATATACGCATCACTATTCTGTAGATCGTTTCGTATGAAACCTTTTCCTACTAATATCACTATGAGCAAACAGAATCTTAATAGGGCTTTTGCATGGTAATTCTCAAGGGGACAAAATTTGCACGAAACCAGCCAATCACTGTCACCCTTGGTTTTAAACTGCCAGTGGAACGTAGTAAATCCATTTGAATTTCAATATCAATATCAGTCCGTTCTCAAGCCGCAGCAATAAATGAACCACAAATCTGAATATTAGATACGGACTCCATTTTTATAGTGAGATTCGAAAGTGTTGCGAAAGGATGAAAGGCAATATCAATCTCCAACGAGAAGTTATCCTGAGAATCAATACATTGTCTAATTTCTAAAAAAGAAAGTGCTTTGCGCCATTACCATCAAATGTTGAGGCAGTCCGAATGTTGAGCGTGTTGCACGATATCTATACTCAAATCCACAAACAGTCCTAAAAATCCCCCAAGGACACAATTGAACTGCATTAGTGGCGGCAGCGGGGGCAGCAACCGCAGAACAAAAGCCCATATTTACTATGCCTCGCTCACAAAATTAAAGCAAGTCACAACAATTACAAGATGTACAGCAATGCAGATTTTCCTGTCAGGCAACAAAAGTACACGATAATATAAGAATAAACAGAGGGACGATGTGAATTTAGATCTCCAAATAAAAAGCAACCTTACCAATCACGTCAGCTTTTTTAGCAGTATAGAATTTTGGAAATCGCGTCATGGAGTGGAAAGAATCAACATGAGCCAAATCAAAAAGGAAGCTCATCCAATGGTTTTATCGCTGCAACACAACCATGGTCCGACCCCATATACTTCTCATATGTGACCTTCAACTGCCCTAGTCTAGCAGCTTTATGGAATCTCAGTATCATCTCCGCACATACTCTGCAGGAATAGGCCGAGCTTGTCAATACTGATTGCAGAGTAAGAAAGTTCACAAAAGAATGATCTTAAAAGATCTATGCCTGATTTGGGACACTTCATAGCGTGCATGTCTGATGAGCAGCAGCGTCCAAGCTGGAGACATCTGTAGTGTACACCTCGCAACGTATAAAGCTGATGCACATAGCAGTGAAGGCTTGAACTCCAACGCCTCGTATTCCACCAAGCAAAGCTCGATAAGATAAAATGCTAGGTGTTCAAGCTGGCAGGAGTGACCGAGTCAACGAGAAGCATTAGCAGGTTTAGAGCCCAAAGCAAGGTAAGCAAGATTTTGAAGGATATGGACATTCAAGTTTCCGTCATTTCCAGTTAGGTTCTATTTATAGGGACCTCTATGATCTGAATCCAACTTAAGTCTACATTATGGAAGGTCTGAAGCTTCACAGGAAGGCATGAAATTATCTTACATGCTAGTCTGATCATACTCACTCATGAGCCACTGCATACCTTTTTGTCTGAATGAGCAGCTTTGAGAAACCTCAGCATGAAAACATAAGGAGTAGGCAAATTCAGACGAAATTTCAGCTGCTTTAAGATTGATTTTTCCTGAAAATATAACAAAAGGAAGCCACTATATGTTGTCAATAGAGGCGAATTTTTCCTAGATAGTACGCTTAGCATAGATGAAAAATGTCATAAAGGTCTAATTTTTTATCCTACTGTTATTTTACTAGATGATTGAAGTTTAAGAGGCCAAAAGCAATTGTGACTTATGAGAAGAGGCCTTTTGTAATAAGTGAAAAGCAAGTTAGATTTTCTTTTTTCTTTCTTTGGCCAGAGCAAGTTATACATTCTACATTGCTATGCATTACATCAAATCGAGTAAGCTATCTCAACCACATAATACGACAACACATACCATCCCTAGCATTTGCTCTCTTGTGTAAGACTCTGCTGAGATGCTGATGAGGTCTTTTATCTGTTGGAAGAGCACGGACAAAATTAAGCATGTGTCAGAAACTTGCCCAAATATAAGGATTACAGGAGGCAAGAGAAACTTCAACATACCCTAGGATGCCAAAAGTCTTCATATTTAGATGACAGCAAAAGTGCAGTGAGACCAACCAACTGCATCTCTTTCTTCTGGATTGATACTTGAGATAGATATCGGTCTAGCAATGTCACCATGAGATAAAGTGTCTCATGCATTAAATCAAATTTGAAGTGCACCTACAATATTCACAAAGATGTCCAATAATTTTTAACGAGTGACAAGATTACAACCAATACCATAAAATTAGATTTAAGAGAGTGAACAGGGAAAGGGAATATAAAATGTTGAGTTCTTAAGTCAATACCTCAATGAGCCAATTTATCAATATGCCTCTCATACTGGGCGTAATGTCTCTTTGAATTGACATGTAATTTGCCAAACATGCACTATGTGCCTGCAAAAATAGACATTTAATAAACATAAAGGATAGAACAAATTTACTTTACACACTATATCAATAAAGTTAAATTTCAGGAACCTACTTAGAGGCACAGAATAAATTAAAATTTATCTCACATAATCCGGTGAAAATACTACAGTCTCCGAGTTTTCATGAAACCTAAATAGAATCGATCTCTATATCCCTTTTATGTCCCCAAACAACAAAGGCTAACCATGAAATCCTTAATCTATATAGTGAAAATGTAAAGCACATTTGTCTATATGAACGAAACTGTCATGTCCCTTATTCTGACTACAAACTGTGAGACAAGAAATTCCTTAGGATGGTTAGTAATAACCAAACAAAGTGGACAAAAAAAGTACCTCAGTATTCCAATAATACTCGTATATATCGTCAACATATTCAGCAACTTCAAGTTGATTGCTGTGATCGTCTATGCTTGGTAATTTTTCCAGCTTTAAGACTTCACCATTTTCGCCTAGGAACTGCAGAATAGACAACCACCCTTAAATTCATGCAACAGTCACATTAAGAACTCAACCAGTTCTTCTAACCTTTGATCTAGCCATCAAAAGAGATGTATAGGATCTCCGGCGCTGTGGTTTTTTCTTCACAATGAAACCTGATGTACTTCCACCAGAGTGGATGATATTACTTGATGACATCGCTTCTTTATCCAGTTGAAATGTATTCTCTGCAAGAGGAACTGACACTTCTGTCTGCTTTTCAGGAGATACTCCATCAACAGATTTGTCCACAACTTTTACATCCTCGCATTTTGAGGCCCTTTGAGCATCTAAAGCCCCAAGTGCGTTGTTAACAACTCCCTGATTCATAGCAAGGTCAAGCTTAATTTTATCTCAGTACCAAGTTGATGTGACTGCACATTATTGCTTGACAAAAACTTTTGTAGCGAGAATAGTGTGCAAACAAAGAGTCGCTTGGATACGATTAAAATGATTACTGATGAAAAATTTGAATGTACTACCAATGCAATAATCTTTGGTATCCATTGAATAAAAGAGAATCTATAAGAAAATAACTGAAATACAGAGCAATTGAATTAGTAAGCCATTTAGATCTGAATGACACTCATGAAATTGCGATACTATGTACATAAAATTAGTTACATCCTCTGGTCAGTAGTATTAGCAAGAGGAGCGCATAATCTAAATATTGAGAGATCTGCTGTTAAGAATGAAAAACCAATGAAGTCCACATATTAAAACCCAAGTCCAGAGATGATTTGCTGGGCGGGATAGCTTTAAGACGTACAAACATAGAGTGTGTGTGGGTGTGTGTATGTGTGTCTTTCTCTCAATTTGAGGTTTAAAAAACAAATGTATCACATACTTACGAATATAGCCTAGTGTATCCCATAGTTATGAACGTAGCTGACATGATAAAATCCATGTTAACAAGTATGAATTAAGTTCTCTCTCGTGAATAGAATTGCAAAACAAACTTTTAGGGAAAGCTTACTCTTAACTGAAAAAGTTGATGTTTTCAAAGATTTAGACATTTAACCCAGTTCTTAATAGAAGTAATGCAAATCATGACATTTATTATTATTTTAAATGATTCCACCTTATGGTGATTAAAGAGTAAATATCAGTCACAATCAAGCATGAACCAGAATAATATTTACCCTTGTATGACTATTTTATCAGTAGCTACTCAAAAAGAGGTGGTGCACAAAAGGAACATCCATAGTTTTATTTAGTATATCTCAAACTAGAAGCATCCAAGAAGAATAAACCAAGAGAATTTAAATAAATTAGTATTTGGACTGCTTGTAAGTTCGAATATTTACCAAAAAGATGAGACACAAACCTTAGAATGTTTTCTTGAAGATGCACCAACAGTAGATTGAAACCTTGGACCCCTACAAAAAATTGACAAATATGTTGCGAACATAAATCAAAATTTTTATTATAACAAAAGTAATCCAATTCCAATTCAAAAAGGTGAGATTACAAAAGATATGCAGAGGTAAAAGGAAGCACAAGTACAGCACATGATCTTGGATTATTTTCAAGTTTCAGTATCACCTCAGCAAGGTTAGCAACATCCATTCGGGAAGCTTCCTCTTGTCTCACCACTTACAAGAACTTAAAAACGCAAGTAGCACTTCATTTACTATTTACCAACTTTTATCACCAAGTGCAAAGATGATAACATCAATATAAGCTGACGTGACTTTTGTTTTGCAATGAATGCATTTGGGGGGACTAGCTATACCCACGAACTTGCAAAAAGCTGATTGTCCACAGTTCATTTCTTCAAATAGAAAAACTTGAGGTCACTGATTTGTTGATACTTACATCATTGTGCAACCACTCGCTCTAGTACTTGCAACATGGCTTGCAAGATTGCTCACACGGGGAAGTACTTTATGACCACCTTTTATCTTGGCTGAAAAAAAGTACAAAGTTAAAGCGATTCAATGACTTACTAAGAAAAAAATCTCAGTGCATAGCAACTTACTGGGCATAGCACTTCTGCCATTTCTCTTAGCTGTACTTTCAGAATTTTCCTAATAGAAAAGCAACTTCTTTCAGGAAAATCCCAAGCAAAAGGCCCATGCAATATGCTAGAGTAAAATGTGTGCCGCGAAAAAGAAAATCAAGAAAAATAACTTGTTTTCTTAGTTCATCATAGCAAGGCGGTAACATCTTCAACATAAACATTTACTTATATATACGAGCAATGATTTCCAATGACAGACTTCTTTAACACTAGCATTATATTACTCAATTTTACCTGGCTGTTCCTCCTCAACACTGGCAAAGACTTCCTTAAGACAGAAAAAGGTAACCAAAGGAATGAATCAACGTAAAGAAATGTATATTTTTCTATGAGAAAAATGCAAAAGTTAGCTCTCATACCTTGTTAACATAGCATTTATTCGAGTCCTGACAGAAAAGGCAAAATTATGTTACACTAAAAAGTCCTAAAAAGATTGACAAAACGGAGCCAAATAAGAGTTAAATGCAGTTGTCATTTTGAGGATCCTGCAATTAACAGTAAAATGACAATCACGGATAGCAAATACCTTTGTTCGGTGATATTATGATCTTGACATGGCCCCTTGTTTACGACCCTTTGAGAAGCTGTAGCAGTATTAACTTCTTTCATACATGGTAAGACAGAAAACTAGTAAGGGCATTTCAAATAAGTAGAAATCATGCTTAAAAAATTACTGAAAATCATGTTCACCTCTCTTGACTGTAGGAGGCTCTTCATTCCTTTGATTCATTTGTTCCCTCACTTTTCCCTGGTTCAATCAGATGATATATTTGTACCCATTATGATCATGCAATATGTGTTAAAAGATACCAAGAGATGCCCAAGTGCTAGTTTACAAAACGATATTATGCTGCCACATGTTTTGGTGGATTAATAGGAGGGGAAGGGGTCATCTCAAATCATAAACAGTAAGCCCATACGGCCATACCTCTGATGAGGTCCTTTTAAAGCCACTTATTGGAGTCCCTTAAGCTAAATGGATAGTTTATTCATAAAAGAAGCTTCAATCTCCCACAGCTTATGGTGCTATTCTGTGCTTGTCTAAGGAACTTTAAAACCGGTTCAAGGCAAGTCAATTACCCCATATTTTGTGGTACCCGACGTTTCACGAAAAAGATTTTATCCAAGAAATGATATGTTCAAACCCGATAAATTCACCATGATAAATGCAAGTTCAGAATTTTATACAAGTTCATTTCCGTTGCCCTTTTTCTTTTCCAGTTTTATCTCTTCAGATGAAAATCTATTCCTCCCTTTAGCGCTTCAGTTGCTCTTTTCTTCACCAACGCCATCAAATCGTGACACATTTCCTATGTCTCCATCTCGTGAGCTCCCATTTGAGCTATTAATGGCTAATCACTGGGGCCTTAAATACAACTACTCATCGTGTCAAGAGTGACATCAATATATCTAATTCGACCTGACAATCCTCTTTTAAAGTCTGGGCACCAAAAACAAACACTTTAGTTTTCCGACCACTTACCAAGTCCTATAAATATCCAATACAAAGGTAAAATAAACCACAATCCCCAACCTATTTCCTGCTACTCACCAAATTTCAAAATGTAAGAATCGATTATTCTGATAAGTTCAGAAACAAAATGCTGGGCTGCTTCAAGAGAAGAAAAAATACCATTACTTGTATATTAAATAGCCAAGAGCAAAAGAGAGAAAAAAAAAAGCAGGAATGCAAACTTACCATCACAAAAGATTTCTTTTTCGCAACCCCTGCTTTCCTAATGCTTGGATCCACCGAAACACTGTGGCAAAGAAAAGTGTTGAATGCTTTACCAATAACAAAGTCAAAGGAAAAGTAGAAGTGCTGAATACAATTCACTGTAGGCATCCAAAACAAAAACTTCAACTTTTAGGACTCGATGTAACCCCTACAAATATGTGAAGTGGAAAAGATCTCTAAGCATACCGTTGCAAAGATGTGAAGCCCTCATTTTTGTACTTCCTGCAATAAATTGTGTTTAATGTGGTTAGAGCTACCCGCACGATTAGGAAGCTAATGGAGAACCACAAAATTCCATAGTCATGTCAATTGTCAAGTACCATAAAATCTTCATAGAACATGTCAGAAACAGATAGGGTGAAAACAGAAATAAGATAAAGAAAGAAAGAAAACTCCCTATCAAAATATAGCAATACTCACATTGGTTTGGACCCATCGCATACAACTTTATCGGAAACATCACTTTTTCGAACATTGCTGACATCAGCCAAAGCTTTTCTTCTTATATTTTCTTTACCTGAAGAAAACAAATTATAATCAGATGAATACAAAGTCTCAAGAACGCTTTCTTTCTCAGCCTAGTTTAATCCTACCAGAAGCATCATTTTTACCCGCGCTCTTCTTTTGGTTCTCAAAACCATCCTGCAAGTAAAATGACTAAATATTTGATGTGTATATGGATTAAGTTCATAACAAGTAACTTGAACACCAAAAGAACAATAGGAGACTCATGTAAAAGTTCCAGTACGCAAGAGAAAGCAATCCTCCTTGCATCACTTACAGTGGTCCCACTGACACCTTTGTTAGCTGTGATTGATGTTTTTCTGCAAGAACAAAGAAGACAAACTAGATAATACAAAAAATATTATGGCTAAAACAACCAAAACATCACCTTGGAGTAAAATAGTTGTTGATAGGCTTTCTAGCGGCAAAATACCAGGTCTACCACAAGCCAAATTGCCTAGTACTGTTACAAAAATGGTTGTAGGCAGCTTCTGATATGAAATTACGGGTGAAATGTTTGACCTGTCACCTCACATAAATTTTGGAAAGGAGACCAGGGAATTAATGATGAACACAGAATTTCTAGTGTAATGAGCATCATGGTGTCCCGCAATCTAAGTGGTTCAACTCCATGGACACTAATCGGCCAATATAGCCTCCTCAACTCAAAGTCTACCAAGTGCAAACAATGACATGACCTGCAAGCAGCCAGGCCTAGATAACTTTTTCAAGATTCTACATGGAGGTCTGAATTTGGTTCTGGTGCCACTCGATATCTAAGCATTTAAACAACTCACACTGTAAACATCGGGGAGAAAGAGCTCAAGCACTGGATAAGTTTCTTTATATATTACCGACATGGGACTTATCTCCTGATAATGAAGCTGAACACTACCAGATAATCCATCATAAAAAATAAAAAAAAAACTGGACGTGTCTAAAACAAAAAGAGACTCATCAAATATTCCCTCATAGTAGTAATTCCACAAGGGAAGTTCAGAGATGTCTCTTACCGTGGAGGCATGCTGAATCCGGTCGCAGATTTTCTGTAACCAACAAGAAAAAATAGAAAATATTAACTTAAGACTAAGCATAGTGACTATCAGAAGGCAAGATTTGCAGAGCACGAAGAGACCGAACGAATGATTCGAACAACTCACAATCTGTCCGCAGCCTTATCAGTTCCGAGTTTCTCGGCATCCGTGAAAACCTTGAATTTGCCGGCGCCGACTGCTTCCATCAAAAAGCGACCGTGCGCATCAGGAACGCCACGCCAAGTACAAAAGATCAAAAGAAAATTCAAATTCCACAAAAAAAAAAAAAATGAACTCGTACCGTTCTTCTTCTTGGAGGATTCCTCGGCGAATGGATTCAGGCCTCCTTTAAGTTTCGCCTGAGAGTTTCAACCAAGAAAGCGCAAAAGAAGATGGCAATCAGAAGCAAAAACAACGAAATCTACGCGCTCTAGGCAGATTCGACATCCGTAGAAAAACGCGAGAAGGCACGGAGGAAACAAGGATCGGGGGGGCAGGATTAGGGTTCTTGCGGGGGGGAAACCACCTTGGCGATCACCATTCCTGCTGTGCTCGATCGCTGTGACGATTTCATCCGAGTCGATAGCATCTGTCTCTCTCTCTCTCTCTCTGTGTAAATGCGGGTTTGAGTTTTGAGGAGGTTGAAAGAGAAGCGCGTCTTTTCGCGTTTGAAAATGGGAGTGTGCTTTGACATCAATACCCTCCGGCGACAAAAGGAAGATTGCACCACACTGTTCCAAGCTTGGAATAATTACACAAATAATCTATGAATTTTGGTCAAATATGAAATATAGTCCCTAAATTTCTAATTTGCTTAATATGGCTCATGAACTTTAGCTCAATGTGCAATGTCATCCCTGAATTTTTAATGTGTTCAATGTGATCCATCAACTTTTAGTGCATGTTCAATTTAATCTCCCAATTGTATGAAAATGTTCAATATTTTCCTTGAAATTGAATTAGTGAAAGGACAATGATAAACATTTTTATATAGTTCAAAAACTAAATTGAACATGTACTCAAAATTCAGAAATCATATTGAACAAATTAAAAATAATGGACTACATTGCACATTAATATAAAGTTCAGGGACAATATCAAATAAATTAAAAATTCAGGAATTACATTACACACATTTAACCAAAATTCAAGGATCATTCGTGCCATTTTTCTTTCGAGCAATGAAGTAACAAGTCCAACAAAGAATTGACAAGGTTTAGACCGGCTTGAGAATCGAACCGGACCGCTCGCTCCCATTGAACGAGTTCAGACCGGCTCCGGACGATCGAACCGGATTTCTCGCTCCATTTTCTTCCGAGCTCCGATAGAGCGACGGGTTCAAAAAAATCAGACGACACAGCCGTCGTGCGCTTTCATCTCCTCCGCCATCTCCGAACTTCTCCGACGAGCGAAGCCGAGAATCCTCGTAATCAGCCACTGTAACTCTCTCTCTCTCTCTCTCTCTCTATGCACCCGCAGTGAAGTTCGTGCTGCTGAGAATTCTCTGCTCTGTGCAAGCTACGGATTGCTGCCTCCGGCAGTTTCGGTGGCTAACGTAGCCGGACAGTCGAATCACGCGACGAGTTGTGTCAGAATTCGGACAAGCGACGGAGGGTTTTTTGGTCGGTTGAAACGTGATAACCGCTAGCGATTTTGAGACTCCTGGGTTTTTCGCATTTCAGGTCGCGCCGAACGATTCGGGGGGATCGCTTTCAATGCCGTAGTTGCCTGAGTGTTGTTGCTGCGATCGCATGGCGTGCCATCAATCCGCGAGCGTCCACGTTCATTCCCTGTGGAGGTGTTTCATCTGCTCCTGGAGTAACTTGACAAGAGCCAGAAGCATTGGCAGATTGAATCCCGCAAACCGTCTACCCATTTCGCCGAGGAAGGTAACAATCGTGGCATGTTTTTATGGGCCTTTTCTGGTCGACGTCGTGTCCATCTACTTTACGATCTTTGGTGTTGTTGTGGTCGGTTGGTAGTGCTGTTTAGTGAGTATAGTTGCCAGTTCACTTGTTGAAGCTTTGTTGAACTCAATCAAGTACATTGAGTTGCAAGCCCATAGAACAAGATATTGCCAGCAAGTGGAGGTGGTCGTAGAAATATCTATCCTTAGTGGAAGCTACTGGTTTACGGTGCAATGCTATATTGCCCTGAAAATCTTTTGAAGGGTAAGGAAGAAATTCATTCGTGAACAAGTATTCAAGAGACCTACAGTGATTGAAATTCTTAGAGACAGATCATCTTTCTTACCACAATGCAATTAGCATTGAAACATAAAGTCTCAGAAGAAGTTAATTTGGAGGATTGCTGACAATAGTTCCAAACCACCCCCTCCCCCTCCCCCTCCTCCTTCTCCTCTAGTAAGTTAGTCTAATTTTCACCCTATGTTGCTTTCTCCTTGTTTTTTTTTTTTTTGGTAAGGGCGCTGTCTCCTTGTTCATTATTTCATATTATGTAATACGGAACCATCTTCTTAGTCTATCTTTTAAACTGAGAAGTGGCACCAATGTGGCAGCAACAAATCAGATTCTTCACTGGTTTTATCATCATGCGATGAACTTCTCCTATATCTGAGGATTGAGTTACAACTTACAAATGACAAATGCACGTTCACAAGGCAACAAGAGATGATTTGCTATTTTTGCTGCCTTCACGCATGCGTGGACACACATAGCAATCATCTACCAAATTCTCTTTTCTCTGATTCTCATTCAACAGGATACTTCTTAATCCAGCTGTCCCTCGACGCCACTGCATAAAAGGGGACCAACTTGACGGGAATCTTTATGTTTAATATTTGTTTCCTTGAATGGCTGCTGCCTCCCATAACTTAATGGAAAATATGGAAGAGGAGGAGAAAATAAATTTGTTTCATGAACTTCTGAGGGACAATTAGAAGTTTCTGCAAAATTGAAATTAACATAAAACTTTTGTCCTTACAGAAATCTGCAATAAAATCTGAGAGAGTGAATTCAGGATTATATTGGCAATCCGACGTCTTGTTTACAGATTTCATTCATGGCACAAGATGTCCTATGGCTATACACATTTTTAGGTACTCTTTTCTTGGATTAGCTTCTGTTACATTTCATTATCTCTCTCTTTTCCAGGGCCACTATATGCTGGCAAAATGTTCGTTCTCAACTCTACCTGGAGTTGCCACTGAAACTTCTCCTAGGAATTCGGTGATTCCTTCTAAAACTAGTCCTTCAGTAGGCCAAGATGCACTTTTGGATCCAGTCAATCAGGAAGAAAGAGAAGCAAAGGCTGATCCTTCCAGTGGCAGGGTAATGCTAATTGATGGCACATCAGTCATATATAGAGCATACTACAAGCTTTTGGGTATGTCATGCTACGCCTGCTGAATCCTTCTACTTTTTCTTCTGATTTTGTTGTGGGGCTGACTACATAGCAAATTTTGGTTCTTCTCCTTGTGTCCCACATTTCTAATATAAAGCAGCATTGAAATTAGATTTATATTAGACTACCAAAGAATGGTGTCTACTAAATGAAGATATAATAAGCACCTTGACCATTGTTTATTATGGGATGGATGTAAGGGAAGTTAAAAAGGGAATGGCAGTTCTGACACTAGATTTTGGTTAATAGCATGGACGAATTTTCTCAACTAAGTGAATATTGAAATAGCAACTTCACCATGCCTTTTTTCCCCTCGTGATAATTTAGAGTTTTATTGGCAAAACACCCAAGATGGTTATATTGCCACTCCTGCTACAGGCTAAAGCATATTAACAAATGGATCAATCAAGTGTTATCCCCCTGTTACTACAACTAACTTCTTCCCATTCAGTAACTACCTAAGATCAACTGCTTTATGAATGGAATCTGCAACTATGGGTATCTGCTAATGAATTGCAAGATTAAAAGACCTCCACAAGCGATAGATGCAGGCAACACAATGGAGTTTTAACTTTGAAAATTTCAAAATATCCCTTGAAGATGCGGAGTACTCCATTGCAGTTCTTGATCCCGTGATCCAACAGTTTCTGTTCCTAGAACCCAATTTAAATAATCTTGTCCGTACTGTCATTTGACATGGGGCAATCCCAGAACAATTGGCTCCATGATCCATCTTCTCCAGAACATGAAACACATGTCCTTGAGACATTAGCATTCTGACAAACTTGTATTATAACCTGGCAGAAATGCTGTGTTTTGGTATATGATTAGTAAACTGAAGCACCCTCTGCTGAGAAACTTTAGGTGAATTTCCAAGAGGTGCATCAAGCATTAGCAAGAGAAAAAATGCCATTCTTTGTTGGTATCCAAGTGACAGCAATATTAAAAGTCAATCTTAAGGGACTAAACCTCCGCAAGCTTTGGATTACCTTTTTCAAATCTATGTTGGCTATTGTATACTTTATACATGCATCTTGGACATTTTGTGCCAAAACTTCTATGAACTTCACTGTAGCATGATGTCTTCAAGAATTATTTTGACTCCTTGACCCGACACTTTGTATGCACAAATCACTGTAGTAGTTTGTAACGTACATCAGTGAAGCATCTATATTTTTGTTAATTGTTCTCTTTCCTGTCTCTTTAATGGTGAATGTTTCTATTAATTAATAAACTTGTTTACTTTTCTTGGTTAAGAGTAGCCAGGTTGCATCATGGGCACTTACCACATGCAGATGGGAATGGAGACTGGGTTTTGACTATTGTTACGGCTTTATCTCTTGTAAGATGTTGTCAGCGTGTATAATCAATTGGTGTCTTCATTCATATAGTCCTTGATTAATACTGAAATCATTATTGGACTTTGCATGTCTTTGTATGAGCTTTGGTGAAATGTCTACAGCATTCTCTTCTTTGTGAAGAATTTTATAGCCCTTGCTAAAAATGGTAAATCTTGGTGATATAATGGCAGTGCACTTACTGTTGATAATGTAAAAAAGGACGTTGTGCATGTTGGATAAGACTTGAGACTTAAGAGGAGACTTGCTCGATTTTTGTTGTTCCGCTCGGGGATATCATAGCATAGCTACAAATGTCGTACGGACTTACCCAAAGAACCGATATTTATCCATGTTTTGGGTTGAGTAACTTACCTATGCAGTAGGTCTAATTTTTTTTCAGTCATGCTTGGATGTTTGGTATATTTTGTTTAGTTGCGTATCACCGCCTAAAGAACTTTCCTCTACTATGTATAATTTGACTTTTGCCCTTTTTTACTCATCGTGCTTTTGTTGATCTGGGTTTAGAAAGTTGGACGGTTTTAGGATGTCTTCTAACTTATGTCAGTATGCTTGAGCATCATGGACTTAATTACTCCTTTGGGTTTAATTTGTTGCAATGACTTAAAACTGGAAGGAATTTCAATTTCTCATAGTGACGCGTTCCCACCAATTCCTGTCTTACAATGAGTTTGCAGTTTAGAAATTTAATTCTGTGCGGTCCAGTTGGCATACTTTTTGATTATTTCATGACGTTTTTTATGAGAGTGCCGATCGTGCGTCCATTTTTCAACATGGTGTCTATTTGTTTGAAATGGGTAATAGGGGCCTTTTGGTAGAAGGTCTTAAGCATCATATTGAATCAACTGCATCCACTAGTGCATACACATATCTTGCAACTTTCAGTCAAAAGACGAACTTCACATGCATGCAGTTGACCAATGATGACCCGACTAGTTAAGTAATGTGAGCTTATAACCAAGTGGGGCAATAAAATGGTTGAATGTTATTTGTGGGTTGGACCAGCGAATAGGCTTAGGCCCTTTGATCTATATTGGCTTTGCATTCCCCCTCCTAGGGTTAAAAGGGACCCCTAATCACCGCAATTGGGTTGCAAAAATTTAACCTATAATCAACCTTTGAAGATGTTGCTTCCTAAAAGGATCTTCTGTCCTTTGACCATACTCCTAAAAGGATTTTCTCTTCCTTGCAGCATTGCCATGCCCTAATTTTTTGATAGACCGAGATTGACTTGACCGCTCTAATCTTAATGGCATGGTTTTATGCCTAAAGCTCTCTTGTTCGTGAAAGGAGAATTAGAGGCAATCAACCTTTTATAATTATCTCATATAATAAATATATAATTGAGCTCATTTCTTAGTAAAGAAAATAAACGTTGATCTTGAAATGAATTATTGACTTAGCAAGTGATGATTAGATGTTACATGACAAGAAGAGTGTTCTTTTGGCCACTGATAGTTTGACGCTAGTTATTCTGCAAGTAGTGCATCACAATATAAATTCAAGCTGGTTTCATCAGTTATTCCCATCCTTAACTTATCTTCTGGATGTGTGGTTTATTATATCTGTTTCACATGGTATAAAATTGTTCCAATAAAAAAAAGACTCTGTTTTTTAATCCCGACTGTCTTGTGGCATTTGATGCCTCTTCTCACGTAGGATTGTTCACCTTTGGAAGCACGGAGAACTTTTTCTTCATCATTATTCATCTTTTCACTTAAATTTTTTTCCTGGTTTTTTTAACTTTTTCTTGTTTCTGCTGCAGATTATTGATGTCCTTGAATTCGCCCCTTCCCATGTGGCAGTAAGTCCTCATCTCCCTTTAGAGATCTATATTTGTATTCACAGTTGCTAGCCATTATGTTATTCCTCATTTTGTAAAACAATCTGTCAAACTAATATAGTTAAAGGCTTCTTGAGATGTTTTCTGAGCATTTGCCCCTCATTTGCACTTGTATCAAGCTAGAGTTTTTTTATCTTTGGCGGTAGAAATTATGCTAGCATTTATTTGCTTAAATTTGTGAGACTTGGTATTTCATGTTCGGTTTGACAATATTTTATGGATGCTGTGAGAATCTCTACAAGTCTGTTTCTTTCATTTTTTCATTTGCTTTTTTTATTCCCCTAGCAAATATATGTTGCTTATTTTTGAGTATTTTTTTCCCTGCAGGTTGTATTCGACCATGATGGTGAGAGTTAGCCTTCGCGATTTCATTTTCTTCAGAAGTCTCTTCAATTTTTGTAGATGCATTTAATTCTCATTTATATTTTTCTTCAAACTGCGTGCTTTCTTTAAATTTACCCAAATAGTATAACGGGAATAGAAATAAAGCTAGTACACTAAAATCATTCTTAGTCATATTTGGCATAGGATAATAAGCATGCAAATTCTCTTTTAGTGCTTCCTCTGCAATGAGCAAGTTTTAGTTGACGAATGCCTTTGAGACACTGTTATTATACCTGTCCTGAAATTAATCTTAATTGAAGAAATTTCTTTTAGGCATTTGCATGCTTTTTCCGAGGAGCTGCTCTTTTGTTCCTCTTTATAGATTAGTTAACCAGATGGTTTTAGTTGAGAGTGAACAAATAAACTATATGCTTTGAAGTGAACAGCGTCTCTTTTTCCTGGGTTGTTGGTTCCTGGAAATGCCAGGATCTTCGAATGCTTATCTTGCAAAATAATTTTATGATTTTGTTAATGTTCTGGACAAACAATTTCTTGTTTATTTATGTTTCCTTTTTTTTTTGTTTATGGGTTGTGACTTTTGGGCTTTTGGACTGCCATGATCTTTAAATGATTACGTCATGAAATGGTTTTATGTTTTTGTCAATGACACATGATTGGATGAAGAAGAGAGTTAAGAAATCCATTGGTCTGCTTCTGAACTAGAAATTTTGTTCTTTTCTGAGTTCTGCTCGTGAATAACTCGAAAGATCTTCACACACATACATAGTGTTCTCATAAAAATTGTGAGCCACATGATCGAAATGTGGTAAGCCTTGAATAATATTAACTTCTATTTCACTAATACACTGGTCAATCAATGAACACATCTGCATTCAGGAAATCTCATCGTTGTCGCTATCCTGAAACTTTAAAAAATTTCAATAGTGAAGTATTAAACTGGAATATTCACTAGGTATAGCAATTGGTGGGGTTGTTAGCTAGCATGTTTAATGAGTCCCTGAAATTTTTGGGAACTTAGGTCCTTTGTGAATGTGTGCCAAAAGTTACATCATTTTGAACATTAGAACAATCTGTTGAGGAATTAATTGTCCGTCACTTCAAGGAGCCCTTCATGTTACTTTATATTGTTTGGCTGGACTTTCATGAATTTATGTTTGCTTCAATGAATGTGACAGAAGGGGGGAAGGTTAATGGAAGAGATTATGCTTAGTTCTTTTTAGTAGTTTAGATTATGAGTAATTAAGTGTTTGGTGGAACCGTATTTTCGTTGACTTGTTTTTCTTTACAAAGCTTGTGTTCTTTATTCAATGGTAAATAGGTGATTGGAACTAACTTTGTAGAAATTTTGTCCTAATCAGCGGCTCTTCCTGTTCTCTTACTGTCCCTTCTTTGAGACCATGGTCTCCTGGTAGCACCATCTGTTATAATCGTTTATCATTCTATCGCTTAAGTGTATAGCTGCCCCATACCATATTTTTAGCCATTTTTTAAGAGAGCACAATTTGTTTGATTCTGCAATTTCTTAACTCGAAATGTTTAATGGCAAATTATTAGTATGGTTTGGAAATACATTAAATAACATTAACTGATTTCTTGCTACAATTAAGAAGTTCTTTGAGCTCTTAATTACAAAAATAATTGAAAGCTGAAGCTTAGTGCATTAATTCCTGGGAAAGCATCCTATGAAAGCTTCCTTCTTGCCGTGCATCTCTCTCTCTCTCTCTCTCCCTCTCTCTCTTTGTGCCATGTGCGAAGGGGTGGTGGTGTAGGTGATTCTTGTAGTTCTGTTCTATTGCAACTTAATTTTCGATTTTAAAGCAATTCTTTGATAGAGTTTTACCTGACCTTCTAACTGAGTATTGCCTATGTACATTGGGAGTGTGCATGAGAACAAGAGATGATTCTTTAAAAGCACTGGAAGTTCTGGACTATCTTTTGCTAGTAACTGATGTTGTAATTTTTCATGCCGCTTTATTTCTGCAAATTCACATTGTTGTTTCAGTCCTTGTGTAAACCGTGTGTATTGCTTTGGGGTTAATTTTTTTTTTTTTGATCATATCTTTGTGGTTAATTTAAAATGTTTAGTTGGCGATTGTGAGATGCTTGGCTTGCACTAGTAGTTTTAAGCAAAATTATACTAAGGGGACCTTTTATTTTCAGGAATTCCATTTGGTCATACTTTTAATCCGTTGAAAGAAAGTGTCATGGCTAAAGGTATGCTTTTCAAAGTTCTTTTTTCGATGATTAGTTAGAATAGTTGGGCCATATTCAACCCAAGGAAGTGATGTTTTCGTGTAGTATGACAAATAAGAGGTCGTTCATACATGATCATTTAAGTCTATTATATGCAGGGGATTTACATGCCCCTCTTTCGTGTGGAGTTCTCTTAAATGAGTATTGCACTGTGGAAGATGATTGACATCATCCTTCTCTCGAATATTGTCTGACATCATTAGTTCAGAGGTCATTGTTTAGAACAGGAGATATTGTTGTTAACCTGTGGTGACCTGCTTATTTATCCATGGAAGGGAATTAACTTGATTATTTTATTAATATAATGTCAGAAGATGTTTTAAGAAACGTGCCTCAGAGAGTAATATCTTTTTAATTGCTGTAAATAGAAGCTGTTATGATATGGAATACACTACGCCACTCTCTGCAAGCTTAAGTTTTTGGAGTAATTGATTGCGCACTCAATTAAACATGGTATCAAGCCAACAATGCTTCTATTTGATTTCTCATGCTTCCCATTTATTGGTGACCTCTCTTTATATTATGGGGTTTGGCCATTGTTTCACACACATGCTAGGGTTTTACACGCTTCAGGCTTTTGTCATTCTTTGGGCCTTCATGTGAGGGAGTATTATTATGTTGAGGCAATTTCAAGGAACATTTACAAACTTCGAACTTTGCCTGAAGGGTCTATTACCAGTGCGATTGGAGGATTTCCCTCGATGTATTTGGGAAGAGAATGATCATCTTATATTTGGACAATGGAATGTTCAGATGCAGGAAAATGTCTTTTTTAAAATACGGCTTATTTTCTTCATTATGTGAATGTTTTTGTGCCTTTTTTACTTTTAGAGTACTTGTCACTAAGCACTCATATTTAATTTCAAGAGTGAAGTCGGATGTATTGGCATACTCCTGTATGTTGAGTAAGACTCCATAATGTTAAAGGGGTTCTCTTTCGTATAGATTCCTTTAATGACTTTTCTCACATTAAACATTTGATAAGCAGGGCCTTGAATTGGCATTTCGACTTCTTTCTTGAACATGAAGCACGATAGCTGATTAAGATATTGCAGCAATTCCTTGTTCACATTCTTTACGTCATTCTGCATTTATTTTTTGTACTTCACTTGTCCATTTAATTAAATTGTTTGAAATACCAGCAAAAACGATGATGCATTCTTGGATGTATTGAAGGTCTGAATTTTCGGCATACTTTGTACCCAACATACAAGAGCAACCGTCCCCCCACACCAGACACCGTTGTCCAGGGACTCCAATACCTAAAAGCATCCATCAAGGCCATGTCCATCAAAGTAATTGAGGTACATGATTTATCAGTTGCCTATTTCCATAATAAATATACTGAAGAGTGAAAAAAGGAGTGGCAGGTGTGAGATTTACAGACAAAGAAAGGGTGGCCTTCCAATCCTCATCTTGGAAAAACGTTTCATCACTGATTTCTTTCACGATCTCTTGATATTTGTTCAAACAAGTGCAGCTTTGAATTGTTGAGGGGATTTCTGAGGGATTGGTTATGGCAAATTATTGATTTTGTTATGGTTTGGGCTGACCAGTCAGGAGCTATGTCGGTTGCAGGTGCCTGGTGTTGAAGCTGACGATGTGATTGGAACCTTGGCTGTAAGGAGTGTTGAGGCAGGCTACAAGGTATTGTCCTTTTTCACTTAAAGAAGAGTTTTACTTCTGTGATGATGATTCTCGTGCTCCAGCTTGCTTTTGAGCAATGAGAGTACTTTCATAGTCTATATGACAGACCCTTTCATCTTTCATTGACCAAATGGTGATACAACAACCATAAACCAATCTTCCCTGAAAGTTGGTTATTATGTGGATCCTTCTGTCCCCATGCATTATTCTGTCCATGAACCATTTAAGATCTATACTTCTTTTGTGCTCAAGGGTTCCAACCCTTGTTTCTTAAGCCTCTTCTTACACGTTCTGAAGTGTACTCTGTGCATGTAGTGCGTCTTTCTACTGGAGCTACTTGTTGCCGTCAATCTTTTGTGCTTAATAGGGGTCACAACCTTTTCTCAGGTGTACTCATTTTCATTTCTCCTTTCATAAATAAAGCTCACATATAAATCAAAGCACCTTCACTTTGATTATATACTATATGCCGATACTTGACCTGTAGACCGTGAAACAATCCATCTCATGGAGCCTAGCTTGTCTTTATTGCAATCCTGTGAATCTTATCTTTAGCTTAAGTGGCATTCTTCAATCAAATATAGCTTTCATCGTGACAGTCTACTGCACCTGTCCCTATTATATTGATAATAATAATAACTGAATGGTCCTTCCATCTTTCTGCAAAATGGACTGAAGATGCAGTAATAACTTCTTGGTCTCCAGCTCTCACTACTAATTCAGTTAGCCTCTTATATACAAAAGCTGCATCCTTTCTACTTCGGTGTTTACTTTGATGAAAGTCCAATAGATTTTTAATGTTTGCTCCTCTCCTTCTCTCCTTGTGGTCAAGGTAAGGACTTGGGCAAGGCCAGTCCCCATAGTTCATGGCTATTAGTCCCACCCTAATCTCATTCACCAGTATCATATCATCTATTAAAAGCATGCACCAAGCAATCCCCATGTTCTTGTTGTCTGTCAGTATATCTTTTCGTCAACCTCTTCAATCAGATTCTCAGATGATTTCAGTATTTCCACATCCATAATTAGTAATCCTACTTGTGCTCATTTTGCCACAGGTTCGAGTCGTCTCCCCAGACAAGGACTTTTTCCAGATTTTGTCTCCTACATTACGTCTTCTGCGCATTGCTCCGCGTGGTCTTGAGTTAGTAGAAAGTCACTCATTGCTTTGCCTAAAATTGGTTTAGCTTTTGTTAATTTCTCTATGTGGTGATAAAAAAAGAGGTCTTCATGGTAATTGTTTCTTATGAATTTGAACTAGAACATACTTTATAATATTTTTCTGTGCTGCAATACATACAACATGGAGAGAGTGGTTGAGAAAAGACTTCGAATTTCAGCACTGAGAATTGAGATTTGGTTTTAGATGTTTTTCTGTTTTCTGCTTGAGATCACTCATCCTAATATCTTGGGCCAATTTCAACAAATAGGAAATGTTGATGGATACATCTCATAGGATTCAAGTGGGAGGGATGTAATGGAGAGTGCTATGCACTGATGTTCTCTGCAGTTGTTCAGTGTCGGTCAAAGGTAATTATTCATGAGAGGAGTTCCTGGGGAGACTAGACAATAGGATTGTATCCTCAACGAGGATGCTTTGGTGGATGTGTAAATGCTACAAAAAGACATGTTTGTCTAAGAAAGATGTATCATATATTTTTGTGGTCTCAATTGACAATCGGGGGTGGAGACTTATTTTAGGTTGATATGGTACATGAAATGACCATTTTAGCAAGGGTGCAAGTCAGAAATGTATCAGATAGGATAGGTGTAATAGGACATGGGGCAAACATCTAAAAATGACCTTGAGTATGTAGATTGTACGGATGATATGATACTGACTACTGAGTAGAGTTTGATGGCTACATTTTTAAAATTCTGAAATGTCTAACACAGAAGCAGTATGAATAGAGATCTAAAATTTTTCATTCTTCCAGATCCAGATGCGCAATTTATGGAAAAAATCTGACACTTAATATAAATGTTTATTGATTGATTACTCATGTGCCTCTTGCTAAAGTATACAGCTTTCTTTCTTTAAATAAATTGGAATTTTCATCTGTAAACGTGGGCATTTTGATATTTGACCTTGTCATACACATAGTTATAATTTCTGTTATTCGTGAATAATTGAAGCTTTTACATCAAACATCTTACTCAACTTTAAGATGATGAGGCCTCTAGCTTGATTTCTTATATAATGAATGGGTTGTGTTCTTTATCCATGTTGGGTTTCATCTATTCTTTTGCTTGAAACAAAGTGTTAAGATCTAAATATTGGTCATTATATTCTCTATCAACTTAAGCTTCTAAAATATACAGTTGCCCACTCAACTTTAGAAAGTTATATAATCATACATTTTCTTCGTGTATCTTGTGATTACCTTTCCGTTGGGGTTGGGGTCTTCACGGTTACTCTCTCATTTTGGCAGTATGGTCTCCTTTGGGATGGAGGATTTTGCTAAAAAATATGGAGCTCTAGAGCCTTCTCAATTTGTTGATGTCGTGTCGCTTGTAGGTGACAAATGCGACAATATCCCAGGTAATATTCTAGTTCTTATTGGTCACTTGATCATAGATAGTGCGTATATCACCTTGATGGTGATGGTGACCTTACTGGTTCATCTGTGCTTTCTTCATTATCCACTTTGGTTAAGCAGTGGTTTAAAGACTGAAATTACATCCCCTTGAAAGAGGGGGCAGTTTCTGACATGACATGAACATACGACCTAGCATGACATGCTGTTAGCCTTTTTGGCTTTATTGAATCATGTCCATACCATAATCCTGACAATTAGTTCACACAGTGATGGCACAAACACTAAGAAGGGGCCCTGTTTGTCATCCTTTTTTTTGGATTAGAGCATAGAAGGAGATTGCTGATGGCACATTTCAAAATGTCTAAATCTTTCGCAATTTTTGGAAAAGACATTGCATATTTTTGAGATCGATGATTGAGGCATCGTTAATTTTAATGCAGGAGTCGAAGGGATTGGCAATGTGCATGCTGTGCAACTGATTACTAAATTTGGTAAGTTTGTTTTGGTCTGACATAGTTGTATGCGTTTTGTGTCCAAGTGGACAAAGGTCAAAACTTGTTTCTTAAGTCTTAACATTAACAAACTTATAAAAAAGAGTTACATGTACATATTTTCCGTTTAAATTAATTTAGTATGGATCCCATGGCACCTCGTGAAGAGGATGCCTATCAGATGTATGAGGGGGTGTTTTCTGGTGCTATTATGGTGGATAATAAGATATTTTGCTGGTACTGATTGTTGACCAATAGTTTGTCAGATTTGTGAATATCACCAATGTGGTGCAAGTATTTAAAATTTAGCTATGAGCATGCTATCAACAAAGTTCACTGTAACATTTTGCCTTCATTCTTGATCCCTTTAAAGCTTATTTAGCATCGTGTTACAATCATGTACCTGAAATTATACATTAATGTCGATATGTAGTTAGGTCAATGTCAATGTTCTCTTCCTGTACTCATTTAGCTGCAATTTTTGCCTTTATACCAAGTAAATTATTCAGCTTGATGACTTGGAAGTTATTTTATTGCCTTGGCAGGCACATTGGAAAATTTGTTGCAATGTGTGGATCAAGTTGAAGAGGAACGGATAAGAAAGGTTACTCTTATGTTACTTATAAGTGGGAATGAATCAGACAAATCCAAGCATTTTTTTTTTCATTCATAGCTTCATCGTCGAATAGAATATCTGTGATCATAAACTCTCTCTCTTCTTTTTAGGGACACATGGTTCAATTGCTCACTTGCTCTTAATGGATAATTAACGTGTCTCTAATCAGATTACCGAGTAATGTGACCTTTTTCATGCAGGCTTTGATAGCGCAGGCTGATAATGCTATCCTCAGCAAGAACTTGGTATCATAACCTGCTTTTTCTCTAATATCTTGATAGTAATGCACTGAATAGAATTACAAGTTTCATGTTAACTGCATCTCCTTTTCATAAATACATATTCCCTAAGGTGAATCCTTGGTTTTTGACTGACTGATTTGTTTTTCCTTTTCAATTATTTTTCAGGCATTAATACGTTCTGATCTTCCGTTCTACATGGTACCATTCACCACCGAAGATATCGCATTTAAGAAACCTGAGGTTTGTGTAATCAATAAAACTCTCTCTCTCTCTCTCTCTCTCTCTCTCTCTCTCTCTCTCTCTCGATCGATCGATCGATCGATCGATCGAATTCATGAAAGGCAGATAATTTGGCAATGCACGTACTGTTTGGTTTAGTTAATTTCTTTTTGTGAGCTCACATCTGGCACAGTTTTAACTTACAGGATTGACTAAAATCAAGGTTTTCTTTTCTGACTTCGGAGGTGATGAAGTTTGTGCTGCCTCCCGTGATTCCCAAGCCCAAGGTTGAGGGGAGGAAGTGCATGAGTACTTCATCATTCGTTAGAAACATGAGGCACTGTAGTTTTAGGTTGCTACTGGCCACTCATTCACCACATCGGTTGTGCTAGGGTTGTTATCACTTATATCCCAACTAAAAAACAGAAGCTGGCACTTCAAATACTTTTTTGATGGAGTGAAAGAACGTGAGCTCATTTGATTTCTTTCTTCCCGTGAAATTATGAAGTGGAAGCACTTGATTTTGTTGTCCAGCACCTACTATGAATACTATATACAGCACCACAGATATCTTTGCACATAATAAATTTGTTCATAATGTTCTTCGCAGCTGCATATAAGGAACTCACGAGCTTTACCTTTAACCTTGGCATGGTTACAGGATAATGGGGAGAAATTCACCAGCCTACTAAAAGCCATTGGTGCATATGCCGAAGGATTTTCAGCTGATCCAATCATTCGAAGAGCTCTTAATTTGTGGAAGAAACTTGAAAGACGGTGATCAATTTTTCTTCTTGTACAGTCAATCAATAGCTACTGATAGCATGGATATCCATGAGTGCATACTCTTCAGCAACATTGGTCGAAGATTATGGTCCTCCTCCTCACAATTATTTCTGCAGAGGCCGGAAAAGGAAACCCATGGCTCAGTATGTGAAGGTAGTAGGCTGGAGAACTGCATGGAAGAATAGCTACTTCAAATACAATTTCTGAGGCCTATCGATTTTCACTTGTATTCTTGACCTTTTTGCTGCATTGAGACTCAATGCTGCGCCATCACCTGTTTCAAGGAAGGACGAAGGAAGAATGATAATGGTGTGTAGCATACAAGTTGCAGATTGATACTTTATTTTTTTTTTTTTGGTCGAAGATTGATACTGTATTTGTGTCAATGGTTTGTGGATAAAATGTAACGGGAACACTCGGCTGCCAAAGCAAGAATCTTGGCAATGCATCTCCTTTTAATCAATCCTATTGGCGATATTTTTTTCATGTGTAAGTACTGAAGCAGTGCTGTAAGATTTCTGCTGGTTTTGTAAGATCACATTTCTCTAAATTTTTTATTATTTTTTCTTTTCTTTTTTTCCATTGTGGCTGGCGACTCGTAGCCTCTGGTGAGGGCTTGACCCTCGTGGCTAGGCATGGGCCGCCCCCGCTAGATCTGGCGAGGGCTTGCTTGGTCGAGGGCCACAATCTTTGCCAATGTTGCCGGCCACAATGAAAAGAAAAAGAAAAGAAAAAATATTTTAATTTAGAAAAAAAAATGTTTTGCAAAATTTATCTACGTTAGCATCAATCGTGTCACGTAGGACAGTCTTCTATGTTAATGATTATCGGCCAAAGTTGGCCAAATGAATTGAGTTGGTGTAAATATAAAAAGCTTATAACTAAATTGGTCTGATCGAAAGGTTTAAAGCTGAATTAATATTAATGTAACGGATTTAAGACTTTTTCGGTTCTTTTTCCTGCAATATTTGCTGAAACGAATCTGTGCAGGTTTTAATCTAGGCTTGATTTGTTTGGGTAGGCTACAACTGTGGCGAATTTTTGGGCTTGGCTGATAAGTGTGGGGTGGGCCTGTTGGCTCTTGGGTCTTGAAAGTTGGGATATTCCTGGGCTTGTATTGGGGGTGTGGTCTATCCCTATTTCTGGTTCCTGTGCTCAATGATGAGAAAAGATTAGATGAGTAATTATCTCACCATGCAAAAGATAAGTTATCTTGCTTATCTCGTTTCACCATTTAGGTACACAGACGAAACCAAAAAAACTTATGAGCTTCAGCAGCTATCGAGAGGAAAAGGTTTCGATTTTATATAAAAACACTTTCATCAAGTGCTCCAAAAATACTGTCAAAAGTTAATTTACTTCTTTTCCTTCCTAATTTGCAAAAGAATATACAAAGGCCAATGCAATTTCTACAGGCGCATAAGCTGGGGAACCAACATGATTTATTTGTAAATATTGCCTCTGTTACAGAAAGAAAGCAAAGAGGGCTACATATAAGCATTGCTTAGTACAAACATGCAAAGTAATGCCGAACAGATGGTTCAATAGCAAACGAGATAGAGAAAAGTTGACAAAGATATGGGAAGGGTCAGTCCAGATCTTTCTATTGAGATTATTATTCCAAATTAAAGATCCATATCCGTATGATATATGAAGTCCAAGGAGTTTATCGACCACACACAAATGTACAGACTCATGTTATTGATGCCTAGAAAGAATGTAAGAACGTACCAAGCAAAACTAACTTCAATTTGGCAAAAATTTGTGATAAAGGGGAATAAACCAAAACGATAGACAGAACTTACTGAGTATCTCCCTTTTTATTTAATAAAGAATAAAAATTCTACAAGTCATTGGAGGTGGAACTTGATGTCTCAATTTCTGGACTTTCAAGTTCCACTACAGTGTTGAATCCGAAATTTTTTCCAGGAGCAAATGTTGATTTGAGTTCTTCTGCTGTCTGGGTTGTGCTGATTTTGTTCTCTTTCAGAGTCAGGTTTTCCTGAAGTCACAGACTTTCCAGTGTTACTAGATCATTCCTATTCAGGTCTACATAAAATTACCAACAAAGACTTACCCTTTTCACATAATCAGCCATTGTTGAAGTAACTATTTCTTGGATCACAAACTTGGTGACGCGGTCTTCACCAAGGATCTGTAAGAGAAAATCCTTGGGAACCTGTCGAATGGTTTCGTCAGGCCTCTAATGAGAACAAACGCTGAAAGTTCATTGGGAGAGAAGAGATAGATGCACTGAATTTTAGCAAAATATGCAAATGAGTGATGCCTTGGACTAACAGCTAGAGGCAATGAAGGATGCAGACATGCAAGCTTCTCACTAGATCTCTTGCAACAGTTATCTCAATTTCTTACAATTGCTTCAACTTCCTACATATGATGCCAATAGATTAGGTCTATTTTTAAGTGGTCCTCCTCATCTCCCAGCATAAAGAAACAAACAAGCCTTATCACTGGCTCAGCACATGGCATTGGCAAGATGAATGGTTCCATGCTACCACTTCTTGGATCAATAAGATTCATAAACGCTGTCTCTTCCAGACAACGGTATCAAGAAGAAAGTTACATCTAATCTCCAAAATGGAGCAGCTGCAAAAATGTATAGCCCATCAAAGAACAATGGCAAAAATCTCCAGATTAATTTTCACAGCAGTCTGATAGATCAAAGAAATTTGTTACAGACAAGTATTAGAGGCCTCAAAGTCTCAAACCACATCCAGAAAGGTTAAATCACAGAAACCATATAAATAGACTATGGAGATCGCTGGGTCACTCACCTTTGTTGTTTTTCCTGGATGAGCTCCCACGAGTATGCCAAATGGAACATGATCAGAATACATGACTTCAGATAAAGTGCACAGGGTAATCTAGACAAGGAAAATAATTACGTAACTCTAATTTTTCCATATTCTTTCCTTGTGAAAGAAATAGTAGCCGAAACAAATAGAAGAGCTAACACAGTGGAAGTTTGATAAATAGCTGTATACCAATCTTCTATTAATCCAGAAAAGGATTACCAGTAAAACAAAGTTACTCTTGACCAAGAACATGTGGATTAAAGAATATATCAGTCTCTTACCTCCTTTTTGCCTACGAAAACCTGGAATTGGCGGTGCTGTACGAGCAAGATTAGTCAGAACCTGATCAAATACTCTTTGTGTCTCATCGCCAGTCAAATCCACTCTCAGCTGGCAACAAAAACTCATTAGATTTTGCAGTTACTTCTTGGTTGTAAGTGATTACTAAACAAGACACTTCTCACATCTAAAGTTGAGATAAAAAATCAAAATACCTACTTCCGGAAAACACATGACGTTTAGGGTCAAACCTAAATAACATACAGAAACTTTGGGTGCAATATTTTTGTGGCTTCAAAGAGTTACGCCCGCTATAAAAAAAGCCCCAGCTGCCATTGCAATAGCTCGGAAGCAATTCAAACGGTACTTTTGCCTAGTTGCACATGCAAACATTCTTATCTATCTCCACATTTATGAAGACAAATCAGATGGGCTGTTGCCATCAGTTTATTTGAGCCAGTAAAGATAAATCTTTGTACTTTAACTTGAGATTTTTAGTTTAAGATCACTACTAATACCGTTGACCCTTTCTAGAGACTCATGCAATAAAGGTCAACGATTTATTGAATGAAACACGGCAATGCACAATTAATTTAAGTTGCTCCTTCATAGCTTCAGCTAGACTAAAGTAGAGGGGCATCAAAAGTCAGGTGAAATGAGTTGGAAAGGGCACAATGAAAATATTAAAAAAAAAAATGCCCTTCTGGTAAATATGATAATAGAGTTTCTGCATTTTCTAATGACCAGACAATCTCAATAGATGCGGAAAGGTAAGCTACTTGCATAGAATAGTATGCTCTGACCTGACCAGTACTATGAAACATCAACTCACTCAGCACAAGGGTCAAATAACCCACAGAAGTTGTCAAAACTTTCTTTAATTTTGCTCCAAAGTTGCAGTTGGACACTTAAGATAATCTAGAGAGAAGAGAGAGAAGGGCTCACTTGCATCTGATTTTCTTTTTGGGACTCTACAACAATCTTGGCATTTTTCAAAGTTACTGCATTGTCCTTCGGATCCGTAATCACTGCCTCTAAACCTGGAAAATTAAAGAAGCATAGATAAGGCTTAAAGATAAATCAATCAAACTTGTATAAATGGTTAGAACTGAAGTTCACCAGAACCACTTGCACATATGGGTTTCGACAAATATCTCAGACCTCTGACAGACAAAGAAGTCGATTGCCTGAAAACAGAAATAGGGGGACAAAAAAATTGTGCATGAATCCACTTAAAAGCATTCAGACTCAGTAAGAGTGAACTTATGTATTGAAGCTATTACTGCTTGAGAGAGAGAGAGAGAGAGAGAGCAGGCACCTTTACTTGCAGATCATACTACTACTAACCGAGGACAGCCAAATTTAAGCAGAATGTTGAGCGTTATTGCCACAGAACACACACAAACTTTAATACATTAAGACAGCCATTGAGATTACAGCAAAAAAATTCCATCTCCTCTCCTTTGGTCATGTTGAACTTCACCAGTGCAGTTCCGACTACATGACAACCTAATCAAAATATTATCCTTCTCCGGTGATTCACAGTTGTTGACATTCACAAGAATCAAAATCCTGATGTTTCAGTCAGCATAGCTGGAAAAACTGCTATAAGTGATGATAACAGTCTTTCGTTCGCAATCTATGTAAATGGGTGGCTTCCCTCTGAAGTCATTTTGTGTACTACCTCGGTATCTTTTTAATAGAATTTTGACTGTGCTGAAAAAATGCTATAATGTATGGACAAAGGAATAGTCTCGTATTTTCTAGATGGTGAAATGTCATTCAGGTATTACAATTGGGTTCTAGATATTGGTTTGCTAATCTTCCTGTGCATCTGCAAACATCTTGCTCAAAGAATATTGGTGTTCAACTACAGTACAAGGACAATGATCGTGCTAACGTTCGATGTAAACCATAGCTAATCAAGAGAATAGAATCACCCATTCCTGTCGCTCTAAGCCACAAATTGGCTGGCCAAGGGGTGAAACCAAACTTCGAAACAACTCCTGAAGTCTTCGTAACACAAAGAAAGTGAAGAATGCTAAGGGAATTTGAGAAATGCAGACTCACAAAAGTGCATGGAAGATGTAATAGTCTACCTATGATATATATTCTGTCCATAACAAAACTTGATGCTTCTGGGGTTGTCAAGAGTGAGGATATAATCATGGAAGCTCCCAATGGTAATCTGCGAAAGACATCAAGAACAAATGGACTCACGCTTAGACGGAATACACTCCCGTGGAAACATTTGAAGCACAATCCAGATACACGAAACCCCTTGTGTGTACAACTCTTGATGAACTTCCCATTTTTTTGTTCAATATATTTCTTACTATCAGACTTCCACAGTTACGGACCTGCTGCATTTCAGTTCACAAGTTACCATCACAATGTCCTTGAAAAAACAAGCTTCAATCATCAATTCGCAGAACAAGCACCAAAGGAAACGCATTTTGGCCGCAATTTCATTTCTTTATTGCCATTGTTCATCATTTCCTGCCGAGATTCTTCTTCGCAACCACGAGCCAAACCCACAGTTTCGTTGAAACCAGACTCGACGACACAGCGCGAAGAACACCGGACAAGAAGAGAGCAGGCGGACTCGATGAAACTAAGGAAGATTGACCCGATGAAGTTGGTGGTGCATATGACTTCTTACTCTCGAATTTGGTGGGAGGCGTTGGAACAGCCGAGGCATGGACGACGCCATCGTCATCGTCATCGACGCCATTGTTGTGGGTGCGCGGAGTGGTGCTGCCCGCAGAAGCTTTTTGATAGCTGATAATTGGTTTGAACTTCTCTAGCCAAAAATAAGAAAATAAAATAAATAATAAATATGGTTTAGTTTCTCTAATACGAAAGAAAATGTTAAAGATAATCACACAAATAGTTATTAGACTTTTAATAAATGTTCAATGTATACTCTGAATTAAATAAAAATCGTTTATGTTATTTTTTCATTAGTTTAAGATTAAGAACAAAAAAGAAATTTATTAAATTAAATATGTACCAAATAAACTCAAAGTACAGTAAATACATTATACATTAAATTAAAGTTCAAGATCGCATTAAATAATAAGTTAAAATTTAGAGGTCATTTGTGTCATTTTTTCAAAATGTTATTAGGACCGAACCGGCATTGAACCGATGAGCCATTGGGACCGAACCGGATTCAAATCTTCTTCTTCCCTTTGGCCGGGACGGGAGTTACAGAGAGTGAGAGGGAGAGAGTGAGAGCAGAGTTCAGAGAGAGAAATGGAAGCAGCCATCGCCAACAATCCTCCTCTTTTGGGTTCGAATCTCAAGGTTAGCCTCGTCGAAACGAGACCCCTTCTTCGGATATTCTTCCGTTTCTGTTTCGAATTCTCGCTGTTCAACCGTTCTTTCCGATGTGAATGTGCTCTGTTCCGCTTTAGTTACCTTCTCCTGTAGATTCCGCTGAAACACCAATGCTCCCTCGATTGGTCTTGTGTATAACTGCTCTTCTTTCTCAGTCAATGCCCTTTCACGGAGCTTTTCTTTGTTGTTTTCTTGAGAGAGATAACATCACGTATGAGCACGAGACAGCCACTGAAGTGGCATTTTGATTATGCGCAATTGCCGAATTCTCGGGTTCTCTGAAAGGTGCTTCTTTGTTGTGAGTTTTGTGCTTTGATGATGTTGACAACGTTGGGTTGTAAAGAGATAAAAGTTCTTGTCTTTATATATGCGAAAGTCTGGAGGCCGAAGCCGCGAAGCATCAGCAGAACTAATTCTGTTCCTTTAGCAGAACTAATTCTGTTCTTAACGAGCTTCGACGATAAAAGGGCAAATCTTTTGTTGTGTAAGTTGACAAAATATAAAGTTGAAAAAGAACAAAAGACTTCCTCGCCCTCAAGAAAGAATGTAACATGGGACTGATGTTGCTGCCGAAATTGCAGTAGTATCCGAGCATCAGAATGGCCTGCTTCTGGAATATCAAATTGCATTGCTGAGCAAGTCTTAGAAGATTGTTATTGAGATTATTTTGTGTAGAGTTTCATTAAGCTCCGTGTTACATCATTTCGGAATTTATTTTGCAATTGTGCAGATGATAAATGTGAAGCAAGCTGTGAATGTTTCCATCCCAAGTATGTCTTCAAAAATGGCTCATGTCTCCCTTCAAAGGAGATACTTGCCTCGAGAATTCGGTGGAAGGTACTTTTGCTCTTTATCTTGTAACTATATATGTTAGGATAATCATGAACTCATAAGTTTCTACCACAGCTTGGACCAAAAGTGCCATATAATAATATCTACCTCCCTTCATTATTAGGGATTATTGCCTTGACAATTGTTGTTTCTGATAATCATCTCGTGGTTATTCTTCACATTTTGTCATTCCATTACATTAGCTAGCGTCTTTTGTTGTTTTTGACTCCATATTGTCAGGTGTGTGTCCATAAGATGTTGAAGAGAATCTTCCCATAATTTTGCTTCATGTTTGGGTCATCTTATAGCCTTTGAATTCCTTAAATTCCTTCTTTTTGGTTGATTGATTTGTTTTGCCATACCCTATGCTTCTGTAGGAATGGCTTGAACCAATTTTGTGTGGTGGATCTCAATCACCAAGAGTTTACCGTCCCATATGGATTTTTTGAGATTTTTTTTATTCATTTTTCAGGAGGAATAATGAAGGTTCCCGAGCTGTTTTTGCTGCAGTATCAGGTTAAAATAAGTTCTTTTTGGTCCATATACCACTTTTAACTTTCTGGTAATCATGTTTGTAGCTTCTGACGCCTTATATATGTATGAATTAGGCATTGAAAATGTTGAGACTCCTTCTCATTTTGAAGACTTTTCAGTTACCAACACAACTAGCAGCAGTGATAGAGACTTGAAGGTGAGAAGCATTATGATATTATGCTGCATCTAAGAAATTTTTCAGTATGTAGTGTCTCAAAATCTTGATATGGGTTCATGTAAAAACTGTTAAATAAGTATTAATTGAAGAACGAGGGAATTGTGCCAAAGGCAAATGGCCTTTGAATTTCCTATAGCTTCCCTGTGGTTTAGACAATAGTGCATTATTTGTTGTTTTGGCACTTCAGTACTCAAGTTTTTGGCATGATGATATTTGTAATCGTTTGTCTAGATAAGGGTCGAGGTATCTGGTGCCAAAACTCAAGTGATTTTCAATGATGTGTTTGACAAGTTGGTTGCTGCTGCCCAGCCAATTCCAGGGTTTCGTAGAGAAAAAGGAGGTAAAATCACCTACTAGAGAATGTCTATTGCAGCAGTTCTTACTGTCTTAATGTCATGAGAAAGGACATTGTGTTCATGGCATTGGACGACTATGGAATATGATGTTTTGAACAATGGATTCTATCATTTTCAAGGTCACAATAATCAACCATATGGCTTTATCTCATTTCCTATTAGGCAACTTTGTGAAGCTTTCATGCGTGCAGATGAAATGTTCCTTCTTTCCTAAACTATTCTCCCTCTTTCTCCTCATCAATATGTTGCAGTAGGGAGCCTGCCTGCAGCATGTCGAAATTGCATTTTGAACTGAAAGCAAGAAAATTTTTAGATGTGCTGTCAATTTTAGTGCCAAATAATGACTCGTTGAAGCACTGTGTATGCAAGAATATGATTTGCCGCGTGGTGAAATCCATTTCTTTGCTCACTCAATGAATATGATTTTGTTCATTGTTATTATCATCTTGACCAAGCTAACCATTTTTTTTTTATCTTCTTCTGACATCTTTGGTGACATTTGCAAATTGCCAGGGAAAACACCGAACGTAAGTTTCTGAGTCCTCTTATCATGCTGCAGATACTTTATTGGCGTCGCTTCTTGGCTCTATAAATGGAAAATTTAGACCGAGGATGAGCTTTTACACTTAAAGAATGGGCAGATAATAAATGAAAAGTAAATAATTTGTTGTTCAAAAATTAAACCGTGCAAGTGGAATGGTAAGCATAATATCCCTCGAAGTTTATTCAGCCATTTCTGGGACTTCAATTTAGATGGAATCTCTGACGCGCAGTGTTTTCTTTAATCTAGTGATATTCAACAAAACCAGGGACTGTTGAAATATGTCATACGGTATTTATTTAGAGGAACAGCTTGTAATGATGCTATAGTGCTCATTCCTCCCCGTTCTTTTAATGGAGGTGTTCCAGTTAAGAATTCATTGTTTGCTGGGCGCATCTGTTTGTTCTCTGTCTTGGATATATCCTTTTTCAAGCGCATGATTATTGAATTCGAATCTTCCATTGTTTAATCTATATATGCTTGGTTTGACATTTGATGTTGCTCAGAATTTTTTCCCCTCCTACCTACTGAGCATGTGAGGATGTTGCGTCGATGCTTAACCTCCTTTTATGGCATGCTTGTAATGCTAATATATGTGGCTTTTGCCTTAGCGCAGATACCCAGAGACATTTTGCTAGAAATTCTTGGACCTTCTAAAGTTTACAAGCAAGTGATAAAGAATGTCATTAACTCCACTGTTGCTGAGTATGTTCAGAAGGTAGATGTCCAACTCTTCGTCATACATGCATAGGTCTCTCGACTCCTCCATATATGCACTTATGTTTGTGATCCGTGACCTTAGTGGAGCTGAGAATTCCTTCTCATTTAAAATAATATTAAACTTTCTACTGAGTTTACACGATGTTTCATTTGCAAGATATGTCCAAATGGCAGAACTGTCCAATCTAGTCCTCACAAACATCAAAAAGTCTCTCCTTTATTGTAATGTCCCCAAATTCACTTAGTTTCCACTGCGCACTTCTATTCCAGGACCTTGATTTCCAAGTTTCCTCAATCTAGGCCAGCCTGTACACACTGTTTGTGAGCCAGCCTCGACGCTGAGTAAGCACATCACTGGCTGAGCAAGAAATTCTCCACCTCTTCTAGGGATCGGAAATGCTAATTATAATAGATCGCGTAGCTGTTATCGAATGATGCATGTCATATAGCTAATCCCATCGATATACATAGATGATCACACAAGTAGGATTCTAGAGGTGGCTTCATGATTTCAAGAGGTGGCTCTCACCATGCAACATTTTGCCCTATACCCAAGGTTTAAGAGGTGGCTCCCAGGGCATAGCACTTTGTCTAGCATGACAGTTCCCACTGTGCTCAAACGTCAGTGCCTTTTTGATGCCCATGATGTCACTCGGCCACATATCTTGTATTCGATATTACACACAATGAATATATATTAACATGACCGATCTAGTTTAAGTATAAGCATAACATAAGATTTATTCAAAACAATAGAGGCGGTGAAAGACTTACATATACATCAAAGTTAAGCCAAGGTTCAAATCTTTCCCTCTTTTCAACCTTGGCGAAATCATCTTCTGTTCTTTCTATTCATGGTCTTTCTCTCTTCTTTATCATTCAGCTGAGCAATCACAATCAAGAGTTGGGCAATATGTAGAGCAAAGTGGTGTCTCAGTCATCACCACGTGCAACCCAACATGAAGATTCTTTCATGCATTCCCATGATACATAGATATTGCTGCCACTTTTGTTTCCGTCCTGTTTCTCCAAATGGGAGAGCAAGGACAGATATTATTTTTTACCGCACTTAAGAGATGTTATTTTTCTTACTGCACATGTGGGGAGATAAGGTCAAACTCGTAGGGAGGTTTGTACTCTATAGATAATCTGTTCTATTTAGTTGCATTTAGAGAAGAGTTGACAAAACACTTGGGGGAGTAGCATTAAGCCCCATCACTCACTGTTGCTTGCACAAGAGAGTATCACATAAAAAAACAATATTTCCTTCCTTTGGAGGATCCATTATCACATTTGTGCAGCTTTGCATGGGAAACTTCTATGACAATCTTCTAATTTCCTCTTTCTTTTGCAGAACGGCTTAAAAGTTGGGAAAGATTTGACGGTTGAGCACAGTTTTGAGGACCTAGAAGACAGTTTTGAACCAGGTGAAACCTTCAGTTTCAGTGCAGTCGTGCAGCTGCTGGAATGAAATGAACCGGACAGCGTCTTGATTATGATGCTCAGCATTCTTAGGAAAATCAAGAAAATCTTACATGACTGGCCTCCATGTAAACGAGGAGAGGATGAATCGAAGTTCTTTGTATGTGCGGCTGAGTGGGCTTTTGAATTTTTTGCAGTTTTACTAATGAGCAGTCAAGTTTAGGAAGAGCAGCCAAAGATGTCATTTGAGTGGTGATATGGAACGTCGCGGGGAAGGTTGAGAATTGCTACCTATTGGAAAGATGTGGATTCTCTTCTCAATCCATAGGCTTCAAGATGGGACACATACTGTCATCATAAATAGTACAGGTCTCACGCCAAGTTCATGGACGTTGTTGCATTGATAAAGCTACTAGCCCAAGTCCCCCTTGTTATTCTCTCCGATCAAAATTCGATTTTGCATTTTTTTGCCCCCGTCCCAGGTGCATTTTTAGCGTTAATGAAGCCATTCTTGGAACATTTGATGCATACTTGCTCCAGTTTGTGTGCTGTAACTATTCAAAGATCATATTTTTACGTCTACTTTTTTAGTCTCTTTGGCAAGCACTGATCGTCAGTGAGGTGCTTCACCTTATAGGAAGTAATTTGCCTTTTAAAGTAGTATGCATGGTTTCACGGGTCAATATTGGTTCAGAGGTCGTAAGTAGCCATGCAGAAAGTGATTTTCCTTGACAGTAGTGTGTTTGGCTATGGTTTCATGGGTCGGTAATTAACCATTTTTCGCCAGAATTAGCCTACAGTTATCGTAAAATTTGGCTGTACGCTTTGCAATGTCACGGTGCAAGCACCTAATAAAACAATCTCAAATCGTTGTACTCACAACCATTCTCAAATATATTATTAATTTTCCTTGTAAGTCAATAACTTTTATCTCTCGAGAGTGATTTACTGTTAAAGTAGTAACACAACATATCAGCAAGTGGTTCGCCTTTAAGGGCGTAAATCAATGAGTGGTAATCTTTAGTGACTGTAATTTTCCTCGTCATGGATAAATTTCAAACAAAATTTAATCGTAACCGTAAATGAAAAATAAAGATTGTAACTGATCTTTATCTTCGTGAAAGTCCATTTTGTTTCGTCTGTTGTTGTATCGGAAACTCTTCGTTGGTATGGCAGATTGGCTGCCTTTGGGAATGGCTTTCCCAAGGGCCTTTGGGCGTCCAAAGCTCATTGAGCCACGTATTGGGTGTTAGATAAAAATTTTACAGCCCACCTTGAGGAAAAAAGAGCCTTCGGAAGGCTGAAAGCCCAAGGCAGGTCCTACGCTGCCTTGGGCTTTCAGCTTTCTCGGCATACAAGTCCCAGGAATAAGTGAAAAAAATTTCTCCCGAAACTACCCTTATCTTTTTTTTCATTTTCTGATTTTGGCATCGTCTGTACCGTTCATCTTCATCTTCGCTGAGACCTCAGCGGCGTGGCTGTGAAGCGACGGCGACCGGATGGAGGGCGGCCGGTGTGGTCGCGCAACCCGACGACCGTCGCTTGGGCTCGCATGACCGCCGCAAGGGGCCACGCTACCCAGGCGAGGGCCACCTAAGGTCGCGCGACCTAGACCACCCTCGAGGGCCGCCGGCGACCTAGATCTGGCGCCGCGCGGCGGTCGTCTGAGGACGAACGACCTCAAGCAGCCTCCGGCGACCGTCGATGAGGGCCGCCTGGGGTCAAGCGACCCCCGACGAGGGTCGCGAAACTCAGGTGAGGCCATCAGTGACCCAGATCTGATGCCGCGCGACCATCGTCTGAAGCCGAACGGCCTCGGGCAACCCCCGGCGATCGCCGACGAGAGCCGCCTGGGGTCGCTGATGGCCGCCGCCGCCAGATCTAGGTCGCCGGCGGCCGCCCATCCTTCGCCGGCTGGCGAAGGGTTTCAATTTTCCTTTAATAAAAAATGAAAAATTTACTTTGTAAGTATAATTTTTCCAAGCATTATTTTACCCAAAGTTACTTTGCAAGGGACTTTTAAGTTACAGCTTACCAAACACAATTTGCATTTTGAAAAACTCATTTAACTTAAAGTCATTTGCATTTTCCCAAAAACTTTCCCCCAAAGTGTTTCCAAATGCAACCTATGTCTCGACCTAACCTTTTTCGTCCGAAGGGGTAAGAGACTTAGGTTTAGGGGTATAGCCCTCCATTAGGCACGGGCTCTCCCAAGCCCGTATCTCACTCGATGTTGGATTTTCCTTGTAAGTTCTTTCTAAGCCTGTGGATTTTTAGGAGTCGTCACTAGCCATTTGGGGTTGACTAGAAACCAATTGAGATGCGGGAGCGTTTTCTCAATTCCTATGAAACTAGAGATTTTAAGCACGGAAGCTTGTTTACGTTTACGCTAACGTTTTTATTAGTGCCTGTCGCGACCTACGCCTCGGAGGCATGCTCTTGAGACGCGGGTTTAGAGGTACTTGCTCGAGATGGCCCAAAGGACTCGTTGAGAAAGACTCGGTTTATCTTTTATCGACAATTCATTTGGCGCATCGATCACGAGCGCGGGTTATACAATAGCTGTACAATTAAGTCCAATTTTGTAGTGAATTCAGTAACAATCATTCTAAGGTTTGTGATCTGATTCTGCAATTAGTCCCCAGAATTTCCAGATTTTGTAAATTCGTCCATAAGCTTTGGGAAATTGCAATTTTGCCCCTAAAGTTTCAAAACTAATTATTTTGAACCGATTTGGTTACCTTTAATTAATCTAACTTAATAAATCCTTAATTAACACTTGAAATCATAAATATCATTCTTAAATTTATAAAATTGTACCCAAACATATTAACATTTTTCTAAAATATCATTCTTAAATCTTCTAGTTTGAGATAAGTGCACCATAAACCCTAAAACTTACCACGATGATACAATCGAGTCTTAAAATTTTTAAAAAATGTGATCAGGTCTTAAAACTTATCACGATAATGGCATGTGTCAACTCGCCATTAGGATGTGTCCTCATAACACGTGGCAAGCCATTATTGGCCTTTCTCCTCATGTCCAGGTGGTGACTTATCGACCATTGGTTTACTGGATTGCCACTCGCAAAAAATCCCATCCATTAACCATTGTAACCTTCTCACTAGACCAAATTCCTAACCAATGTTTCCACTTCTCAGAGTTGCTATTATTTATAAATATTAAGATTTATTAGATTATTTATTTCTTAGACTAAGAATAATCAGGAATATGTGCAAATACGAGATTGTTATCACTTTATTCATAATTTGAAAGGATGAGAAGTTCCAACCAGTGGAAAAAAGTATTGAGATTTCTTAGATTATTTATATGTGTACTTTTTTTCTTTTCGTAATTTTTTTCTTTTGTTATGTTGGGTAAAAATGAGATTGCAAATACGAAAGAAAAAATCACGAAAAGAAAAAAAAGTACAGATTTATAAATAATCTAAGAAATCTCAATATTTTTTCCCCTGGTTGGAACGTTCTCGTCCTTTCAAATTATGAATAAAGTGATAACAATCTCGTCGTATTTGCACATATTCCCGAAGATTCTGATTTTGAGTTTGAGGCGGAAACGTCCGCCCATTGGCTAACGTGTATTCAATGGGTTAGCGATTACTCATGACATGTAAGTGTCCCTTTTTTTATCACATGAAAATAGAGGGGTTCGATTGAAGAGGCTTACAAGTTTTTCATTTTAGCTCATAGTGTGAGATATTTTTTTTACTAAAATAGCACTATGGCGGGTAACGGGTATTCAACGGGTTACCGATTACTTTAGTGAGACGTGTTTGGAGTTTAATCACAAAATCTGTAACGTGTTTGTGATGATTTGGGATATAACGAAAAGTTAACGGGACGGATTTGAAACAAGATCAACTATCTCAAACCCGTTCCGTTTTCATCCATGATATAGAGAAGCCTCACTCTGCAACTTAGTATGTTTTTTTAGTAGACACAGTTGTCGACTCGATCACCTCAAAATAGAGGGACCAGATTCAAGAATGGCTAAGCATTTTAGCTTGCACAGAACGAGGCAAACACCAATTAGCTTTTTCTCTATACCCTTACTTGCACGTGGATCAAAGTATTTCTTTCTAGTCTAGTTGTATCTTTAAAATAAAATCCAGACATGTGATCACGAAGCAAATCTTATAAACCAATTAAGTCTAGATTTGCGATTTGCGCAAATTACCTCAACCCTGGACCCTTAATCCCAAAGCAATTCTTACCGTCGGTGAAATTTGAACGAACGACCTCTAGTTCCCGGCCGAAAATTTCCAGACGCCCTGACCAACCGACGATTGTAAAATGGACGGTGGTGCTTCATGATGATTTGGAATCGTTGGCCCATAAAATTTTTTTAAAAAGGAGTCATAATGCATAAACATAAGCAAAAGTCACGCCATATAGAAACTCTCTTATTCTCTTTTGCTATAGTTCAAACTATTTAATATGTCGTAACTTCGTAGGGTACGTCAAAGATTAGAAAGCGACATCTATTGATTTGTCAAATAGTCCATCATCATAGCGGCAGCTCATCGATTGGTGGAGTCCATTTGTGCATGCTCGACCGAGGGATTATCTTCTTTCTGGGACCCTCCATGCCAACAATGGTCCGGGAGAGAATTTATTTCTTCTAGCTTTTTATTTTTATTTTTATTGGTGTTACCAAAAACGAAAAAAAAAAAATTAAAGGACGGTCGATCCAAAAGAATTGCTTTTATTTAAATTTAATAATATAATAAAACAATAGCATAGTCAATCTCCAAAAGATTTTTCTTTTTGTTGGTGCTGAGGATTTTCGCCGTTTTGGAGCCATATGTACGTGTCATTTCCGAAATGGAACTCACCAAACAAATATGAGGTGTCATCTGTTTGCCACACAACCATATCGAATCAATATCAGTAAAGTCTAAGACACTTGTGACCATGGAATGCTCTGCGTGATTACATGCAGTTACCATAATGATTCGGTGTTTGAAACTTTATGGGATCGGATTGACTATTAAGAATTATCCATAGACCAAATAAAGGTGCACATAAAGTACGATTTCAATTAATATAGCCCAAGTGGGAGAATGTAACGTTTTCCTAATGTGTGTCACATTAATTGAGATTGTTATTACCCGCTTGTGGGTTTGGTCTAATAGGTTGGATATAAGGTTTCTTAATTGGTCAGATATGGGTCCGGCTTGTGTGAACCGAGTTCGGCTCGGCCCGTTATGAGAGGGCCTGGCTGAAAACTCTATAAATAGCGTTGGAGGTCCCTCCTCTACACCCAACTCTCCAATCTCTCTCAAACGCTCTCAAAACTCACCTAAGGTTTCCGTGAGCCAGCTGAGGCAGTCTCATAGCGTCGGGACTTCGGGGGTGACAGGGGAGATGACCTACGGTACCGGTTCGTCGTCATTTCCGCATCCAGGACGATGGAATCCAAATCAGATGCTCAAATTCTATCCATTCTTTTACCGTACCGTCAATATCTCACTATGGTGATCCTAGGGCGCTCGGCCGAGCCATACGGGCCGGCTAAACTCTAGTGACACATCAAGTTTCTGTGACACTGAAAGGAAAGAGAATGAGGACTGATAAAGGGGATGACACATGAGGTATCACTCTTTATGAGGTGTCATTCGTTTGCCACATAACCATATCGAATCCATATCAGTAAAGTCTAAGGCACTTGTGATCATGGAAGGCTCTGCGTGATTACATGCAGTTACCACAATGTTTCGGTGTTTGAAACGTTATGGGATCGAATTGACTATTAAGAATTATCCATAGACCAAATAAAGGTGCACATAAGGCACGATTTCAATTAATTTAGCCCAAGTGGGAGAATGTAACGTTTTTCTAATGTGGGTTACATTAATTGAGATTGTTATTACCCGCTTGCGGGTTTGGTCTAATAAGGTTGGATATAAAGTTTCTTAATTGGTCGGATATAGGCCCGGCTTGTGTGGGCCGAGTTCGGCCCGGCCTGTTATGAGAGGGCTTGGCTGTAAACTCTATAAATAGCGCTGGAGGTCCCTCCTCTGCACCCAACTCTCCAATCTCTCTCAAACGCTTCCAAAACTCACCTAAGGTTTCCGTGAACCAGCTAAGGCGGTCTCATAGAGCCAGGACTTCGGGTATGACAGGGGAGAAGACCTACGACACCGGCTCATCGTCATTTCCGCATCCAGGACGATGGAATCCAAATCAGGTGCTCAAATTCTATCCATAATTTTACCGTACCGTCAATATCTCACTATGGTGATTCTAGGGCGCTCGGCCGAGCCATACGGGCCGGCCAAACTCTAGTGACACATTAGGTTTCTGTGACACTAAAAAGAAAAAGAATGAGGACTGACAGAGGGGATGACACATGAGGTATCACTCTTTATGAGGTGTCATCCATTTGCCACACTACTATATCGAATCCATATCAATAAAGTCTAAGGTAGTTGTGACCATCGAAGGCTCTGCGTGATTATATGCAGTTACCGTAATGATTCGGTGTTTGAAACTTTATGGGATCGGATTGACTATAAAGAATTATCGATAGACCAAATAAAGGTGCACATAAGGCACGATTTCAATTAATATAGCCCAAGTGGGAGAATGTAACGTTTTCCTAATGTGGGTTACATTAATTGAGATTGTTATTACCCGCTTACGGGTTTGGTCTAATAAGGTTGGATATAAAGTTTCTTAATTGGTCGGATATGGGCCCGGCTTGTGTGGGCCAAGTTCAGCCCGGCCCGTTATGAGAGGGCATGGCTGGAAACTCTATAAATAGCGCTGGAGGTCCCTCCTCTACACCCAACTATCCAATCTCTCTCAAATGCTCTCAAAACTCACTTAAGGTTTCCGTGAGCCAGCTGAGGCGATCTCATAGCGCCGGGACTTCGGGGGTGACAGGGGAGAAGACCTACGGTACCGGTTCGTCATCATTTCTTCATCTAGGACGATGAAATCCAAATCATATGCTCAAATTCTATCCATCCTTTTACCGTACCGTCAATATCTCACTATGGTGATCCTAGGGCGCTCGGCCGAGCCATACGGGCCGGCTAAACTCTAGTGACACATCAAGTTTCTGTGACACTGAAAGGAAAGAGAGTGAGGACTGACAAAGGGAATGACACATGAGGTATCACTCTTTATGAGGTGTCATCCGTTTGTCACACAACCATATCGAATCAATATCAGTAAAGTCTAAGGCACTTGTGACCATGAAAGGCTCTGCGTGATTACATGCAGTTATCGCAATGATTCGGTGTTTGAAACTTTATGGGATCGGATTGACTATTAAGAATTATCCAAAGACCAAATAAATGTGCACATAAGGTACGATTTCAATTAATATAACCCAAGTGGGAGAATGTAACGTTTTCCTAATGTGGGTTACATTAATTGAGATTGTTATTACCCCCTTGTGGGTTTGGTCTAATAAGGTTGAATATAAGGTTTCTTAATTGGTCGGATATGGGCTCGGCTTGTGTGGGCCGAGTTCGGCTCGGCCCGTTATGAGAGGGCCTGGCTATAAACTTTATAAATAGTGCTGGAAGTCCCTCCTCTGCACCAACTCTCCAATCTCTCTTAAACGCTCCCAAAACTCACCTAAGGTTTGCGTGAGCTAGCTGAGGTGGTCTCATAATGCCGGGATTTCGGGGGTGACAGGGGAGAAGACCTACGATACCGGTTCGTCGTCATTTTCGCATCCCGGTTGATAAAATCCAAATCATGTAATCAAATTCTATCATTCCTTTAAACGTATCGTCAATATCTCACTATGGTGATCCTAGGGTGCTCGGCCGAGCCATACGAGCCGGCCAACACTTTTATCCAACGAAGGGGGAGGCATTGGAGGAAGGAGAAGAACCGAGAGAGATGGAGAGGAAAATATAGAGAAGAATAGTGGATTGAAAAATAGCCGCGCGTCCATCCAAGTAATAGCAAGAACCGACGGTACTGCATGGCAAGCACTGGGATCATTCCGATTCCAGTTCCGAGTTTTTTTCGCCCATGCAGAGTCCGACGGGACTGCATCCTATTCCCGACGATGCGTCCGCCGCTTTGGAGGCGGCAGAGGATGCCGTGCTCCGAGTTGTCGCCGCTCCTACCACCGATCCTAAGTTCCGTACTGTTCCACAGAGTCGGGTGGAGCAGCATGTTGCCACCACTCCTGCCACCTGCTTTGCGGCCGCCGAGACTCCTACTGCGGCCGACGAGGCGGAGACCCCCGTTGTGGCTGCTGAGGCTACGGCTCTGCAGAGTCTGGTGGAGCCGCATGTTGCCACCACTGCTGCCACCCCTGCTGCGACCGACGAGGCGGAGACCCCTGCTGTGGCCGTCGAAGCTACGGCTTCGCAGAGTCTGGTGGAGCCGCATGTTGCCACCACTGCTGCCACCCCCGCTGCGGTCGACGAGGCGGAGACCCCCGCTGTGGCCGTCGAGGCTACGGCTCCGCAGAGTCTGGTGGAGCCACATGTTGCCACCACTGTTGCCACCCCCGCTGCGGGCGACGAGGCGGACCGATGTCATCGCTATTGGGGCAGAGATCTTTGCTGCAGCCACTGCTATTAGAGCTGAGACCCCTACTGCCGCCGCTATTGGGGTAGAGATCCCTGTTGCAGTCACCGTTATTAGGGCAAAGATCCCTATTGCAGCCGCCGCGATTGAGACTGAGATGCCAGTCTCTGTTACTGTCACGCTCTTACTCACGATCCTCGGCTCCATTTTAACTGTCTTTGTTGCGTTCGGTCATCCCACACATGCTGTCCGGTATTCGGCATATGTGTTCACCGGATTACTGAGTTTGACCCTATCGCTCTTGGTGGTGGGAGGCTGGTTCGGCGGGCCTGAGTTGATTCGCGCGGGGCGTGCTTTAGCTGGGGTCGATGTAGTTGGAATACTTGTTTTTGCATGATTCGTTCTCACCAGCTGAGTGATATTTTTTTTTTGTCTGTAAAAAAAAAAATCCTCGAGTCTTTATGAAAAGATTGCAATTTTCTTGATCATCAATAACCAAGCAAATTATCTCCCTCTTACATAAAAAAAAAACCAACAACGGAAGTGAATAAGAAGTTTCAAACGAAAAGCTAAAAACAAAAGTAAGTAGGATTAATTGTCTCCCTACAATTAATTGCTTTCTCTAAGATGGTAGAAGATGTTGATTGTAGATTGTTAAAATAAAGCATATCTAGACATTGGTGGCCAACTAATGTCGAAAGTACACTCCACATAGGGATTTTATGATATTTATGAAGCTTATAAGTTACCTGACATCAATGGCCACAAGATCAGGACTGATGGTGGCAGGTGGCAAAGAATAATTTGGAGAAAAAACCTATCACATAGAAAACTAGACCTTTTATATGTGAATTTGCATATTCATCATATATAGATTAAGAAGCTAAGATGCAGTCCTACCTGGTTGCAAATCTCACAGTTAGTGTCACCTTTTTTGTTGCACCACCTTTGAATGAACTTCCTGTGGGCAAACTACAAGAAAGATGAGAGCTGATATCATCAGACAATCCAAAAACTCAAAATAACAATTTTCCAAATAACATATGCCGAATACCGGACAGCATGCGTGGGATGACCGAACGCAACAAAGACAATTAAAATGGCGCCGAGGATCGTGAGTAAGAGCATGACAGTAACAGAGACTGGCATCTCAGTCTCAATCGCAGCGGCTGCAATAGGGATCTTCGCCCCAATAGCGGTGGCTGCAACAAGGATCTCTGCCCCAATAGCGGCGGCAGTAGGGGTCTCGGCCCTAATAGCGGTGGCTGCAGCAGGGATCTCTGCCCCAATAGCGGCGACATCGGTCCGCCTCGTCAGTCGCAGCGGGGTTGGCAACAGTGGTGGCAACATGTGGCTCCACCAGACTCTGCGGAGCCGTAGCCTCGACGGCCATAGCGGGGGTCTCCGCCTCGTCGACCGCAGCGGGGGTGGCAGCAGTGGTGGCAACATGCGGCTCCACCAGACTCTGCGGAGCCGTAGCCTCGACGGCCACAGAGGGGGTCTTTGCCTCGTCGGTCGCAGCGGGGGTGGCAGCAGTGATGGCAACATGCGGTTCCACCAGACTCTGCGGAGCCGTAGCCTCAGCGGCCACAACGGGGGTCTCCGCCTCGTCGGCTGCAGCGGAGGAGGCAGGAGTGGTGGCAACATGCTGCTCCACCCGACTCTGTGGAGCCGTACGGAACTCAGGATCGGTGGTAGGAGCGGCAACAACTCGGAGCACCGCATCCTCTGCCGCCTCCAAAGCAGCGGACGCATCGTTGGGAATAGGATGCAGTCCCGTCGGACTCTGCATGGGCGAAAAAAACTCGGAACTAGAATCGAAATGATCCCCAGTGCTTGCCATGCGGTACCGTCGATTCTTGCTACTACTTGGATGGACGCGCGGCTATTTTTCAATCCACCATTCTTCTCTCTATTTTCCTCTCCATCTCTTTCGGCTCTTCTCCTTCTTCCAATGCCTCCCCCCTTCGTTGGATAAAAGTGTTGGTCGGCTCGTATGGCTCGGCCGAGCACCCTAGGATTACCATAGTGAGATATTGACGATACGGTAAAATGATTGATAGAATTTGAGCACCTGATTTGGATTCCATCATCCTAGATGCGGAAATCACGACGAACCGGTATCGTAGGTCTTCTTCCCTGTCACCCCCGAAGTCCCGGCGCTATGAGACCGCCTCAGCTGGCTCACGAAAACCTTAAGTGAGTTTTGAGAGCGCTTGAGAGAGATTGGAGAGTTGGTGCAGAGGAAGGACCTCCAGCGCTATTTATAAAGTTTACAGCCAGGCCTTCTCATAACGAACCGGGCCGAACTCGGCCCACGCAAGCAGGGCCCATATCCGACCAATTAAGAAACCTTATATCTAACCTTATTAGACCAAACCCACAAGCGGGTAATAACAATCTCAATTAATGTAACCCACATTAGGAAAACGTCACATTCTCCCACTTGGGTTATATTAATTGAAATCGTACCTTATATGCACATTTATTTGGTCTATGGATAATTCTTAATAGTCAATCCGATCCCATAAAGTTTCAAACACTGAATCATTGCGGTAACTGCATGTAATCACGCAGAGCCTTCCATGGTCAGAAGTGCCTTAGACTTTATTGAAATGGATTCGATATGGTTGTATGGCAAACGGATGACACCTCATAAAGAGTGATACCTCATGTGTCATCCCCTTTGTCAGTCCTCATTCTCTTTCCTTTCAATGTCACAGAAACTTGATGTGTCACTAAAGTTTGGCCGGCCTGTATGGCTCGGCCTAGCGCCCTAAGATCCATAGTGAGATATTGACGGTACAGTAAAAGGATGGATAGAATTTGAACACCTCATTTGGATTCCATCTTCCCGGATGCGGAAATGACGACGAACTAGTACCGTAGGTCTTCTCCCCTGTCACCCCCGAAGTCCCGGCGCTATGATACCGCCTCAACTGGCTCACGGAAACCTTAGGTGAGTTTTGAAAGCGTTTGAGAGAGATTGAAGAGTTGGGTGCAGAGGAGGGGCCTCCAGCGCTATTTATAGAGTTTACAGCCAAGCCCTCTCATAACGGGCTGGGCCAAACTCGACCCACACAAGCTTGGCCTATATTAAACCAATTAAGAAACTTTATATCCAACCTTATTAGACCAAACCCGCAAGCGGATAATAACAATCTCAATTAATGTAACACATACTCGGAAAACGTTACATTCTCCCACTTGGGCTATATTAATTGAAATCGTGCCTTACGTGCACCTTTATTTGCTTTATGGATAATTCTTAATAGTTAATCCGATCCTATAAAGTTTCAAACACCGAAACATTACGGTAACTGCATGTAATCACGTAGAGCCTTCCATGGTCACAACTGCCTTAGATTTTACTGATATTGATTCGATATGGTTGTATGGCAAACGGATGACACCTCATAAAGAGTGATACCTCATGTGTCATTCCCTTTGTCAGTTCTCATTGTCTTTCCCTTCAATGTAACAGAAACTTGATGTGTCACTAGAGTTTGGCAGGCCCGTATGGCTCGGCCGAGCGCCCTAGGATCACCATAGTGAGATATTGACGGTACGGTAAAAGGATGGATAGAATTTGAGCACCTGATTTGGATTCCATCGTCCTGGATGCAGAAATGACGAAGAACCGGTGTCGTAGGTCTTCTCCCGTGTCACCCTCGAAGTCCCGGTGCTATGAGACCGCCTCAGCTGGCTCACGGAAACCTTAAGTGAGTTTTGAAAGCGTTTGAAAGAGATTAGAGAGTTGGGTGCAGAGGAGGGACCTCCAGTGCTATTTATAGAGTTTACTGCCAAGCCCTCTCATAACGGGTCGGGCCGAACTCGGCCCACACAAGTCGGGCTTATATCCGACCAATTAAGAAACCTTATATCCAACCTTATTAGACCAAACCCGCAAGCGGGTAATAACAATCTCAATTAATGTAACCTATATTAGGAAAACGTTACATTCTCCCACTTGGGCTATATTAATTGAAATCGTGCCTTATGTGCACCTTTATTTGGTCTATGGATAATTCTTAATAGTTAATCCGATCCCATAAAGTTTGAAACATCGAAACATTGTGGTAACTGCATCTAATCACGTAGAGCCTTCTATGGTCACAAGTACCTTAAACTTTACTGATATGGATTCGATATGGTTGTGTGGCAAATGGATGGCATCTCATAAAGAGTGATACCTCATGTGTCATCCCCTTTGTCAGTCCTCATTCTCTTTCATTTCAGTATCACATAAACCCGATGTGTCACTAGAGTTTGGCCGCCTCATATGGCTCGACCGAGCACTCTAGGATCACCATAGTGAGATATTGACGGTACGGTAAAATGATGGATAGAATTTGAGCATCTGATTTGGATTCCATCGTCCTAGATGCGGAAATGACGACGAATCGATACCGTAGGTCTTCTCCCCTGTCACCCCCGAAGTCCCGGCGCTATGAGACCGCCTCAGCTGGCTCACGGAAACCTTAGGTGAGTTTTGAGAGCGTTTGAGAGAGATTGGATAGTTGGGTGCAGAAGAGGGACCTCCAGCGCTATTTATAGAGTTTCCAGCCATGCCCTCTCATAACGGGCCGGGCTGAACTCGGCCCACACAAGCCGGGCCCATATCCGACCAATTAAGAAACTTTATATCCAACCATATTAGACCAAACCCACAAGCGGGTAATAACAATCTCAATTAATGTAACCCACATTAGGAAAACGTTACATTCTCCCACTTGGGCTATATTAATTGAAATCGTGCCTTATGTGCACCTTTATTTGGTCTATCGATAATTCTTTATAGTAAATTCGATCCCATAAAGTTTCAAACACCGAATCATTGCGGTAACTGCATGTAATCACGCAGAGCCTTCTATGGTCACAAGTATCTTAGACTTTATTGATATGGATTCGATATAGTAGTGTGGCAAATGGATGACACCTCATAAAGAGTGATACCTCATGTGTCATCCCCTTTGTCAGTACTCATTCTTTTTCTTTTCAGTGTCACAGAAACCTAATGTGTCACTAGAGTTTGGCCGGGCTGTATGGCTCGGCCGAGCGCCCTAGGATCACTATAGTGAGATATTGACGGTACGGTAAAATGATGTATAGAATTTGAGCACCTGATTTGGATTCCATCGTTCTGGATGCGGAAATGACGACGGGCCGGTGTCGTAGGTCTTCTCCCCTGTCATACCCGAAGTCCTGGCTCTATGAGACCGCCTTAGCTGGTTCACGGAAACCTTAGATGAGTTTTGAGAGCGTTTGAGAGAGATTGGATAGTTGGGTGCAGAGGAAAGACCTCCAGCGCTATTTATAGAGTTTCCAGCCATGCCCTCTCATAACGGGCTGGGCTGAACTCGGCCCACACAAGCCGGGCCTATATCCGACCAATTAAGAAACTTTATATCCAACCTTATTAGACCAAACCCGCAAGCGGGTAATAACAATCTCAATTAATGTAACCCACATTAGAAAAATGTTACATTCTCCCACTTGGGCTATATTAATTGAAATCGTGTCTTATGTACACCTTTATTTGGTCTATGGATAATTCTTAATAGTCAATCCGATCCCATAACGTTTCAAACACCGAAACATTGTGGTAACTGCATGTAATCACGCAGAGCCTTCCATGGTCATAAGTGCCTTAGACTTTACTGATATGGATTCGATATGGTTGTGTGGCAAACGAATGACACCTCATAAAGAGTGATACCTCATGTGTCATCCCCTTTGTCAGTCCTCATTCTTTTCCTTTTCAGTGTCACAGAAACTTGATGTGTCACTAGAGTTTAGCTGGCCCGTATGGCTCGGCCGAGCGCCCTAGGATTACCATAGTGAGATATTGACGGTACGGTAAAAGGATAAATAGAATTTGAGCATCTGATTTGGATTCCATTGTCCTGGATGCGGAAATGACGACGAACTGGTACCGTAGGTCATCTCCCCTGTCACCCCCGAAGTCCCGACGCTATGAGACTGCCTCAGCTGGCTCACGGAAACCTTAGGTGAGTTTTGAGAGCGTTTGAGAGAGATTGGAGAGTTGGGTGCAGAGGAGGGACCTCCAACGCTATTTATATAGTTTTCAGCCAGGCCCTCTCATAACGGGCAGGGCCGAACTCGGCCCACACAAGCCGGACCCATATCCGACCAATTAAGAAATCTTATATCCAACCTATTAGACCAAACCCACAAGCGGGTAATAACAATCTCAATTAATGTGACACACATTAGGAAAACGTTACATTCTCCCACTTGGGCTATATTAATTGAAATCGTACCTTATGTGTACCTTTATTTGGTCTATGGATAATTCTTAATAGCCAATCCAATCCCATAAAGTTTCAAACACCGAATCATTATGGTAACTGCATGTAATCACGTAGAGCATTCCATGGTCACAAGTGTCTTAGACTTTACTGATATGGATTCGATATGGTTGTGTGGCAGACAAATGACACTTCATATTTGTTTGGTGAGTTCCATTTCGGAAATGGCACGTACAAATGGCTCCAAAACGGCGAAAATCCTCAGCACCAACAAAAAGAACAATCTTTTGGAGATTGACTATGCTATTGTTTTATTATATTATTAAATTTAAATAAAAGCAATTCTTTTGGATCGACCGTCCTTTAATTTTTTTTTTTTCGTTTTTGGTAACACCAATAAAAATAAAAATAAAAAGCTAGAAGAAATAAATTCTCTCCCGGACCAGTGTTGGCATGGAGGGTCCCAGAAAGAAGATAATCCCTCGGTCGAGCATGCACAAATGGACTCCACCAATTGATGAGCTGCCGCTATGATGATGGACTATTCGACAAATCAATAGATGTCGCTTTCTAATCTTTGACGTACCCTACGAAGTTACGACATATTAAGTAGTTTGAACAACAGCAAAAGAGAATAAGAGAGCTTCTTTATGGCGTGACTTTTGCTTATGTTTATGCATTATGACTCCTTTTTAAAAACTTTTTATGGTCCAACGATTCCAAATCATCATGAAGCACCGCCGTCCATTTTACAATCGTCGGTTGGTCAGGGCATCTTGAAATTTTCGGTCGGGAACTAGAGGTCGTTCGTTCAAATTTCACCGATGGTAAGAAATTGCTTTGGGATTAAGGGTCCAGGGTTGAGGTAATTTGCGCAAATCGCAAATCTAGACTTAATTGGTTTATAAGATTTGCTTCGCGATCATATGTCTGGATTTTATTTTAAAGATACAACTAGACTAGAAAGAAATACTTTGATCCACGCGCAAGTAAGGGTATAGAGAAAAAGCTAATTGGTGTTTGCCTCGTTCTCTGCAAGCTAAAATGCTTAGCCATTCTTGAATCTAGTCCCTCTATTTTGAGGTGATCGAGTCGACAACTGTGTCTACTAAAAAAACATACTAAGTTGCAGAGTGAGGCTTGTCTATATCATGGATGAAAACGGAACGGATTTGAGATAGTTGATCTTGTTTCAAATCCGTCCCGTTAACTTTTCGTTATATCCCAAATCATCACAAACACGTTACAGATTTTGTGATTAAACTCCACACACCTCTCACTAAAGTAATCGGTAACCCGTTGAATACCCGTTACCCACCATAGTGCTATTTTAGTAAAAAAAATATCTCACACTATGAGCTAAAATGAAAAACTTGTAAGCCTCTTCAATCGAACCCCTCTATTTTCATGTGATAAAAAAAGGGACACTTACATGTCATGAGTAATCGCTAACCCATTGAATACACGTTAGCCAATGGGCGGACGTTTCCGCCTCAAACTCAAAATCAGAATCTTCGGGAATATGTGCAAATACGACGAGATTGTTATCACTTTATTCATAATTTGAAAGGACGAGAACGTTCCAACCAGGGGAAAAAATATTGAGATTTCTTAGATTATTTATAAATCTGTACTTTTTTTTCTTTTCGTGATTTTTTCTTTCGTATTTGCAATCTCATTTTTACCCAACATAACAAAAGAAAAAAATTACGAAAAGAAAAAAAGTACACATTTATAAATAATCTAAGAAATCTCAATACTTTTTTCCACTGGTTGGAACTTCTCATCCTTTCAAATTAGGAATGAAGTGATAACAATCTCGTATTTGCACATATTCCTGATTATTCTTATTCTAAGAAATAAATAATCTAATAAGTCTTAATATTTATAAATAATAGCAACTCTGAGAAGTGGAAACATTGGTTAGGAATTTGGTTTAGTGAGAAGGTTACAATGGTTAATGGATGGGATTTTCTGCGAGTGGCAATCCAGTAAACCAATGGTCGATAAGTCACCACCTGGACATGAGGAGAAAGGCTAATAATGGCTTGCCACGTGTTATGAGGACACATTCTAATGGCGAGTTGACACATGCCATTATCGTGATAAGTTTTAAGACCTGATCATATTTTTTAAAAGTTTTAAGACTCGATTGTATTATCGTGGTAAGTTTTAGGGTTTATGGTGCACTTATCTCAAACTAGAAGATTTAAGAATGATATTTTAGAAAAATGTTAATATGTTTGGGTACAATTTTATAAATTTAAGAATGATATTTATGATTTCAAGTGTTAATTAAGGATTTATTAAGTTAGATTAATTAAAGGTAACCAAATCGGTTCAAAATAATTAGTTTTGAAACTTTAGGGGCAAAATTGCAATTTCCCAAAACTTATGGACGAATTTACAAAATCTGGAAATTCTGGGGACTAATTGCAGAATCAGATCACAAACCTTAGAATGATTGTTACTGAATTCACTACAAAATTGGACTTAATTGTACAGCTATTGTATAACCCGCGCTCGTGATCGATGCGCCAAATGAATTGTCGATAAAAGATAAACCGAGTCTTTCTCAACGAGTCCTTTGGGCCATCTCGAGCAAGTACCTCTAAACCCGCGTCTCAAGAGCATGCCTCCGAGGCGTAGGTCGCGACAGGCACTAATAAAAACGTTAGCGTAAACGTAAACAAGCTTCCGTGCTTAAAATCTCTAGTTTCGTAGGAATTGAGAAAACGCTCCCGCATCTCAATTGGTTTCTAGTCAACCCCAAATGGCTAGTGACGACTCCTAAAAATCCACAGGCTTAGAAAGAACTTACAAGGAAAATCCAACATCGAGTGAGATACGGGCTTGGGAGAGCTCGTGCCTAATGGAGGGCTATACCCCTAAACCTAAGTCTCTTACCCCTTCGGACGGAAAAGGTTTGCGTTTGGAAACACTTTGGGGGAAAGTCTTTGGGAAAATGCAAATGACTTTAAGTTAAATGAGTTTTTCAAAATGCAAATTGTGTTTGGTAAGTTGTAACTTAAAAGTCCCTTGCAAAGTAACTTTGGGTAAAATAATGCTTGGAAAAATTATACTTACAAAGTAAATTTTTCATTTTTTATTAAAGGAAAGTTGAAACCCTTCGCCGGCCGACGAAGGATGGGCGGCCGCCGGCGACCTAGATCTGGCGCCGGCGGCCGTCAGCGACCCCAGGCGGCCCTCGTCGGCGGTCGCCGGGGGTTGCCCGAGGCCGTTCGGCTTCAGACGACGGTCGCGTGGCGTCAGATCTGGGTCACTGATGGCCTCACCTGAGTTTCTCGACCCTCGTCGGGGGTCGCTTGACCCCAGGCGGCCCTCATCGGTGGTCGCCGGAGGCTGCCTGAGGTCGTTCGGCCTCAGACGACCGCCGCGCGACGCCAAATCTAGGTCGCCGGCGGCCCTTGAGGGTGGTCTAAGTCGCGCGACCTTAAGTGGCCCTCGCTTGGGTCGCGTGGCCCCTTGCGGCGGTCATGCGAGCCCAAGCGACGGTGGCCGGGTTGCGCGACCACGCCGGCCGCCCTCCGTCCGGTTGCCGTCGCTTCACAGCCACGCCGCTGAGGTCTCAGCGAAGAAGAAGATGAACAGTATAGACGAGATCAAAATCGGAAAATCTAAAAAAAGATAAGAGTAGTTTCGGGAGAAATTTTTTTCACTTATTCCTAGGACTTGTATGCTGAGGAAGCTGAAAGCCCAGGGCAATCTAGGACCCCTTGGGCTTTCAGCCTTCCGAAGGCTCTCTTTTCCTCAAGGTGGGTTGTAAAATTTTTATCAACACCCAATACTTGGCTCAATGAGCTTTGGACGCCCAAAGGCCCTTGGGAAAGCCATTCCCAAACGCAGCCAATTTGCCATAAAAGCTCCCCCTTCCAGCACAGCTCTTTCAAAGAACGCTCAGCTTTCTCAACTCTGTTCCAATTCGCTCGCGCCTCCTGAGCCCAACTGAACTTCTTGTGATGACTGCACTTGCGAGTCGGCGTCGTCATCACCATCACCACCGCCATTCATCCCAATGCATCATCACCGTCATGTGCTCAGAGCCTCCAAGAAGCCACCGTCTTTGCGGCCACACCAGTTGGCGAACACCCTCCTCGTCGCCTCCGTCGCCAAGACCCTCTCCCAGTCCGGGACCCGCAACCTCGACCCGGACGCCGTCCCGGTCACCGACTCCCTCCTCCGCCAGATCCTCTCCCACAGGTCCCTCCACCCATCAAGAAAGCTCGAGTTCTTCACATGGTCTCGCTCTCTCACGCATTTTGGCAAACACGCGGCGAGAGTGTACTCCCACCTGTTCTGGGTCATGTGCCGAGCTGACCAGCTCGAGGAGGTCCCTCCCCTGCTCCGCCTGATGAAGGAGGACGGCGTCGTCGCTGATTCTTGGACGTTCAAGCTCCTCCTCGAGGCGTTCATCCGGTCGGGCAAGTTTGACGCTGCGCTCGAGATTCTTGATCACATGGAAGAGCTCGGCACGAGGCTGAATTCCCATATGTATACTTCGGTGCTTGCCGCACTCGTTAGGAAGGGACAAGTGGGTCTGGCCTTGTCGATTTTCTATAAGCTCTTGGACGGTTCAAGTGGGGCGGTTTCCCTGCCGAGCGCGGTCGCGTGCAATGAGCTGCTCGTCGCGCTTAGGAAGGCGGATATGAGAGCCGAGTTCAGGGAGGTGTTTGACAAATTGAAAGGGAAGGATGGGTTTCAGTTGGATGCTTGGGGTTATAACATTTGTATTCACGCATTCGGGTGTTGGGGCGATTTGCCCGCTTCTCTGCGCCTTTTCGAGGAGATGAAGGCGAAGAGTTCGGGTTTGGGATCATTTGGGCCCGACTTGTGCACCTACAATAGCTTGATCCAGGCGCTCTGCTTGGCCGGCAAGGTCAGAGAGGCACTGGTCGTGTGGGAGGAAATGAAAGGGTCTGGCCATGACCCCGATGCCTTTACATATCGAATTCTCGTTCAAGGCTGCTCGAAATCATACCTCATTGATGATGCCGCCAGAATTTTCGATGAAATGCAGTACAATGGATTTCGACCGAATGTGATTGCTTACAATTCTCTCCTGGATGGACTTCTTAAGGCGAAGAGAGTGAATGAGGCATGCCAACTTTTCGATAAGATGGTTCAGGATGGAATAAGGGCAACATGCTGGACATACAACATCCTCATCGATGGACTATTCAAGAATGGAAGGGCAGAGGGTGCATATACACTCTTCTGCGACTTGAAGAAAAAGGGTCAGTTTGTGGATGGCGTTACTTATAGCATTGTTGCGGTGCAGCTCTGTAAGGAAGGTCAACTCGAGGAAGCTCTTACACTGGTACAAGAAATGGAAGTCAGAGGCTTTGTCGTGGACCTGGTCACGATAACGTCCCTCCTGATTGGATTTCACAAGCAGGGTTGGTGCGACGGGACGGAGATGCTCATGAAGCACATTAGGGACGGACATCTGGTCCCGAGTGTGCTCAAGTGGCAAGCTGACATGGAGGCTGCGATGAAGCATCATAAGAGCAAAAGAAAGGATTACATGCCAATGTTCCCATCTAGAGGCTGCTTCCATGAGATTATGAGTTTGGTGGGTTCTCCTCCTGACTTGCAGACTTCGCCTGAGGAGGGTTCAGAAGAGACCAGGATGGGAGATGAGGAGGCTTCATCTACAGATTCTGATGAGTGGTCATCGTCCCCATACATGGATCGGTTGGCTAGTCAAGTAAAGTCCGGTGATTATTCTCCTCAGCTGTTTTCGCTTTCGAAAGGGCTGCGTGTTCAAGACCGAGGGATGGGCACATTAGATATCCACATGGTCAATACCTACTTATCGATCTTTCTAGCAAAGGGAAAGTTGAGCTTGGCCTGCAAGTTGTTTGAGATGTTCAGCGACCTGGGCATCGACCCAACAAGCTACACGTACAACTCCATGATGAGCTCCTTCGTCAAGAAAGGCTATTTCGAGGAGGCATGGGGCGTCCTCAACGAGATGGGCGAGAGGGTCTGCCCCACAGACATTGCAACGTACAACATGATCATTCGGGGGCTTGGCAAGATGGGGAAAGCGGACCTAGCAAGTGCGGTCCTTGACAAGCTAATGAAGCATGGGGGTTACTTAGATGTAGTGATGTACAACACGCTGATTAACGCCTTGGGGAAAGCTGGAAGGATCGACGAAGCGTGCAAGCTTTTTGAGCAGATGAGGACGAGTGGGATTTGCCCTGACGCCGTGACGTTTAACACCCTCATTGAAGTGCACAGCAAGGCGGGGCGTCTGAAGGACGCATATAAGTTCTTGAAAATGATGCTCGATGCCGGGGTCTCCCCTAACCATGTGACCGACACTACTTTGGATTTTCTCGGGAGGGAGATCGAAAAACTAAGGTATCAGAAGGCTTCAATGGTGCACGTGGATACGGATGATTCTGGTTAATGCAGGAACTTTGTCAGGGGTGTTGGTTCGCAAAAATTGAGTTGTCTTCCTGATCTTTGCTTATGAAAATGGAAAGATCACCTAATGTTTCAGGCGTGTTGACATTGTTTGAATTAGACTACGATATAAGATGCCTGAGGTATGCTGTACTTCTTGTGTGATTGTGATGATTGTCCAAAGGATGATTCTTTGATGTAATCTCTTTCTTTTCCTGGATCACAATTGATCTGGGTAGTCGTATATTTGAAACTACTAAAGTTGGATTTTGTAAAGAGTCTACGTTTCGCAGTCTGTATACCCTTTTAGGGTCCATGCCTAAAAGGATTATTGTAAGTAAACTTTCTCCAAGACGTTGATAATTTTATTACTCTGATGATAATATTGGAAGTAGCTTCTCAGTCGTTACATAGGAGATTATACCTTTCACAATATTACGTTGTGCTTTCTATGTATCAAGTGAACATCTTTCAATTAAAGTAATGAACTACTAGCTAGTATCAACAGATTGATCGATAGAACTTGAGAGCGAGAATTATGCATCGATGGAGATAAAAAAAGATAAAAAAGAAGTCAAGTTGCGATATCTGCGGGTTTAAAAGAAAAGGTAAAAAGTAATAAAACACAATTGGTTCAACAGCCTAGCCCTGTTGGATAGTACAAGGAGTAAAATGTCTAGTTCTGAGTAAACTAAATTGAATAACAATGCAAATTTCTTCAACAGCAGCCTCCTCTAGTTCTGAGCTTCAGCCTCTTTGGTCTCAATCAATCTGACGAAATTGCGAACAATCGTCTTGCCTTCATCGGTTATGATGCTTTCTGGATGAAATTGGACACCCTGAAATTCACATGTCAGCACGATATCGTTTTCGCAGTTGTAGTAAAGAGTAACTAGCATCATTAGGCGTATTAACATATTAATAATGGGATAACATGAGACAGCACAACTAAACGAAAAGAGAAATGTCCAAAAATTACATGACACGGACGAATAATATCAAACCCTCGCCGCACACAGACTAGACATCAGATGTAGTCACAACTATCCGGAAAGCAAATTGTTTAATCTTTGATGAGATGTTGTGGTCAAAAAACCAAAATCTCTGTTTACATTATCCACGAATTGAGTGCAGAGACGTACTTATGAAGCCTCAGTGCAATGAACATGAATGGGCGCTATCTATAAGCACAAGACTCACCCTACAAATATCAAAGTGTGCGTGTAGATTGTAAAGTAGGACGTCTCCCGTCAAGTGCGCACATGTGCAGAAAAAGGATAAATCATTCACAAACTTATGCCAAAAATCCACCCATACTGACAAGATTGCACTACTTATTAACCGTTTATCCCACATCGCGGTTGTTACTGTGAAGGTGGGGCCAAGGGAGCATGAACCAACCGAACATCATCTAACTTCTGGAAAAAATCGGAAACCTTTTTAATGAAAGAGAGATGAGTAGAGACCTGTAGATGCTTGTAAGTTTTGTGACGAGCAGCCATAATCAGTCCATCTTCGGTCCATGCGGTGACCTCCAGAAATTCGCCAGGAAAACTCTCCTTATCGATTACAAGGCTGTGGTACCTACCAGCAGTGAAAGGGCTGCAAAAGATAATGGGAATGAGTACAGGTTTCCGGAATTTTTGCTATAAGCCAATACGAGGATCTGTCATTGCTATCGAGAAGTTCAGAGCAACTTTCCGTCAACAAGAGCTGAACGCTTCAAGCACGATAGAGCAGGTCGGTACACAAAAGGAAGCTGTTTTACACACGATACATGAATAATGCACTGTGCTTTATGTCAAGAAACTGGTAATAAAATGAAGATTTATGTATAATATCAGTTTGGAACACTAATAAGAAAGTGATTCTGCTACAAAAGGACATCAAAGCACTGATTCTAGCAACACAGAGTTGCATTTGACCAACAAATATCCATCTCAGAGCTTGACAAAAGAATAGGTCCCAGCTATACTTGTAGAATAAAAATGCTAGAAAAGGAACACAGACATACTTTGATAATCCAGAAAATAAGCCATCTTCTCCCTTCTCGTCATAATATACAAGAGAACTTTTTCCATGCACCACACCATAAGGAGAACGCACAATCTTCCCTGATGCACCACATGCTACAGTGTAAATGCTTCATATCGACAATGAATATAACAAAAAGTTCAGATGCCACCTAGAACCTTTTTCTCAATCAAAAGAAAGTAGAGGACAGTACAATAGTGTCAAACACCAAATTCTGTGCAGAGTAAGCATAGATCAGCACTATTTGTTTAATTTTACTTGAGATTTGACATGAGCCAGGTAAATCAAGATCCTGCACACATAATAGTTTGTGCCACTAAAACTTGCTTTTAGAGGCTCTGAAATGTGCTTTACCGCACAAAATCAGAATTTCTTGGTATCATGAAATAAGCAATTAAAAGAAAGATCCAATAGATATGCCGTTAGCACATGCTTTTGTTAAAAGAGACGCACCTCCAAAGGCCTCCCCAATGCATTGTAGACCCATGCATACTCCAAAAAGCGGAACCACAGGCCCTAGTTCGAGAACAGTCTGCAAAGAAATTCCAGAATCCTGGGGTGTGCCTACAAAATAATGCCAGGCATAGGTACGATATTCCTTTTGATTTCCCTTCAAGAAATAGCCAGCATTTCGATCAAATGGAATCATATCATAGAAGCTCTAACCTGGTCCTGGGGATATAAGCACTCCTCTCGGCTTTTTGCTACAACACGTGGAAGCTATCAGTTAAAAGAGTGATCCTTTCAAGTGAGGCACACTAATCGAGGTGGCCCATTTCAAGTAACGAATGATCGGAAAGGTCTGTTGTGCCATAAAAAGTGGAACGCTATTATATCTTAACGAAAAAAGAAAGAAAAGGAAATTTCTTACCTTTTCAATTCCTCTACAGTCAATTCGTCATTCCGGTAAACCTCAAACTTACATCCCAGCTCTCCCAAATACTGAAAAATGACGATAGAAGGTCATAAGGATTGTTGTACATTACATCACAAATATGCACCTGCACGGCTCATAGACTGTGTAATTGCATGAATGACCTCCTAAACAGAGCCAAGTGCTTGCGTGCAGACAGACTCGATGCATGCGTGCTAGAGAGAGAGAGAGAGAGATGAGGTTGATGCTTGTGTTCAATAGCAAGTCATTGTTAGGACTCATAGAGTGCTTTTTTGGCTGAGGATTGACCTCATATTGCATCAAAATACCTTACAAATGGAAAAGCTTGCAGATTTATACATTAACATGTTAAACATTTCAGTGAAGCATCCTTTTTTATCCAGTAAAAAGTGATGCCAGGATTGACAGTGCAAAAGGCGGTTGTGCGTTTCAGGAAAGTCTTAGAGAATGGACCACCATATGCATATACTATACTAGCATCAGTTCAATACTGACAAGATAAACATTTATACAGATTCCATGTAGCAACCGCAATAAACTCCAGGTTTTGCCATTTTGGGTGTCTTCAACTAAACCATATAATAAATGAATTAGACCATCCAGTATCCACAATGTCACCCAAGAGTGACAGAAGTTGTCAAGAGTCAAGACTCAATATCAAACTACAGAGGAAAAAAGCATACTTGTAAGATTGAGTCCCAGCGAAGGCAAATCCCTTGGGGCCCACCCTCAGTGGCCTCTTCTTTTGATAATTACCCGATTGGGATGGCAGAGGAGGCATATTCACAATTTGATGAGAGAAATCGGGTGCTATCAAAAGGCCTGGAAACCCTACCTCACACAAGAACACACGTGCACACACATGCATCCAGTTTCACCACCTAGGCTCCTTCAAATGAAGCTACACCCCAATCTCAAAATGAAAAAGAAAAATAAAAAACCTTCCTACAAAATGTTAGATGTGAATAGGAAACATGGCAAATGACATCAAATAAGGCAACCAAATATTGTTTATCGTTTTATCTGTTCAAGCAAAACCAGAGAAAAATAAAATCACCTGGCAAAGGTTGTAAGTGAAACTGTCATAATTGTCAATGACAATGATTGGTTCATCACCCTTTCTAATGGACACTGGAGACCTGGAATTCAACTTAGAATTAGACAAAGATCTGGCCTTTGTGACAAATGTTCTTTTATTTTGTGCCACAAAACTGAGTTCTGCAAATGAAAAGGAAAACTTAGCTTCGTTTATAAAATAACAGAGAAAAACAGAGGATGAAAGATTGTGCTCAAAGATTACATACTTGACGTACGGGCGATCATAAAGAGGCGATTTAAGCGAGGATCTTGCAGGGTTTTATGAGAGAAGGAAGGTTTTGGGTACTTGAGAGAGCAGTGAGGTATCCCAGCAGCAGCCATCTTGATGGAAATGGAGTTCGGTGGTGAAGGTATTATGTGTGCGCCGCGCAGTAGAGAAAGCCTGTATAGTTCTAATTGAGATAGGGAAGCAAACGCTATTGACACTTCAAATCACTCCCTTTTTATTAACCATACAAGGAAAAACCTTAAAGGACATATGTCATATCTGATTTTGTGCTAATATGGCTCTTTCTTTTATCGTACTGCCTTATATGGTTCTTCATTGCTCCCTTTTCTCTAAACGTACAAGGAAAAGCCTTTAAGGACAAATGTCTTCTCTGATTTTGTGCTAATATGGTTCTTTCTTTTATCACACTGCCTTATATGGTTCTTCATTTTAAAGGCAAATAACACAAAACAAGACAGCATTGTTCTCATCCAACATTCACTCCACATTATCTTTATTCTAATTAAATTCAAAAGTGGAATAAGATTACACCAGGATATGAGAAGTAAATCCATCTTGACTAAGCCAGATATCCAGGATACAAGAGGCACACTGACACCAAATAGATCATCCTATAAACTAAATAAATAAAACAAACCAACCATACTAAGAAGTAAAGTGAAACCAATAAGCCTCATTTTACAACTAGAGTCACGAGCAAAGATAACCCAATGTGAAAAAACAAAAATGACAACTTGAATAATATTATCTAAACTGTTTTTCCTTCACTTGTTGCTCCATACCATGCAAAACTGAGCTAGTGTCCAGAACATAGCCTCTTCTTCTCATCTATCGATCTAATTTCGTGAGCAAGCCAAACATCAGGTTTCATTGATGAGTTATCTCCCCACGTACAATAGTTGGTTTTCTTTTACAATGCTAATGCAACCATATAGAAGCGTCTTTCTTACTTCCATTAATGACATCAACTTTCTCATTTATGCTAGATTTATACCATTGACATAGCGAACATGAGCATAAATATTGGAGAGAAGTGCGTAAACTGAAAAATCTTCTACTTATAGGCTATAGGCTATAGTCGTATGGCAATTCCAATTGCCATTTTTTTTTTTTGGTCATACCAATTGCCATTTTGGTTAGCCTTATTGTTCGCAAGCACTAAGAAAAGTTATCCATGTAGGTCCATCATGTTGAAATGGCATCTGATCGACGAGGTTCTCAGCCTCGTCAAGATGTTCCGAAGGACTCAAAAGATCCAATAAGCAAGTATATTGAGTAATACCATAGCCCTTGCTCATAGAATTGAGAAAAATGATGACCTCTCTTCTCTGATCCGAAATGGCCACACAAAGTACATGCATAGCACTAACCATCTTAACAAAGAATTGCTAACGCTTCCTCAGCTTTCCCATGCTGATCAGCGCCAACCATGACTGAAGTTCAAGATGTCTCTTCTCTGCATTTCTTCCCATTGAACATATTCTTTGCACCAAGAATTCCGCCACACTCGGCATACATACCGATAAATACATTGCTTATGAACAGGGGTGATTCATACCCAAGAACTACAACAAGAACATGTACCCGCTTTCCAAGTTCCGAGACGTCCACATCAGCACAAGAACCGACAATGCAAGAACCGAATGAAATGCATTAACCTTATCCCCAGTTCGAACCAACCCGGAAATCAATGCCACCATAGAGACGGCCAAGGAGCAGGGCCGGGCCCACGTCCACATTCCCCCATCCCGGGGAAGAAAGCTTCCACGGATCCAACCCACAGCGCGCCCCTGCGCGGCCCCCCACAGGCATTAGGCACTTCACACAACAAAGACCTCCCCTTTATCATAACATGGTATGCGAATCCTTCGGCTCGAATAATCCCCACGAATGCATAACTAAATTCTTTTATGCCCGCAGTAAAGAAAATTAAAGCAGCAAATCCAGCTTCCAGACAAATCAAGCAACCGACCCACGAAAGATTCACAGAGCATATCACACACACACACACACACACACACACACACATAGAGAGAGAGAGAGAGAGAGAGAGAGGGGACCTGAGATGGTGGAACGAGCGGGAGCGCGACTGCGATGATGGGTTGCTGAGGAGCGGTCGCCGGCGGCGGCGCCGAGGCGGGATGGTGGCCGAGGAACGGTCGTGTGTGGCTGCTGATGGGAGTTACGGCTACGGGTTGGCTTTCTCATTGAAGGTGATGGCTGCAGCTCTGGAGTCGATCGATGAGGTCATGATTTTAATTGACAATTAACCGTGATTAGCGAGTAATCCACCTTGATTAGTGGGATCACTATTATACAGGTCCAATTATTATTTTTTAAATAAATTTGTAAAAAGAAAATAACTCGACTGACTGAATTATATTGGCTGAGTGTCTCGAGTTTTGTAAATGAAAAAAGTTGATGGAAATGAAATTTCATGTGAATACCCCAAAATTATTACTTTGGCAAACTTACTAAACTTGATTTGCAACTAGAAAACAATGCATAAGCAAGACTACACTTTATGATTTATTAATTAGTTTTCTCAACTTATACTGACTTTTTTTTTTCGTAAAGTTGAAATTACCTAATTAACTAATATAGTCGTCCCGTGCTTCACATGAATTTTCATACATAATTCTTTTTTTTTCTTTTCGAACAATTTATTTTATTACACTTGCTTCTCTACTCTTGCACATTCAACTTCCATGAAAAAGGGCTGTGGTAACGCTTGGAAGCATATCATTTGAAAGTGACGATGCTGACCAAATTGGAAAAGACATATATCACTTGGAAATAATATAATATCGTTTGGAGAATAATCGAACATCGTGGGCTCATTTTGTAATATACATAAATTCTCTTTACGCTTACCAAACATCTCCTATGTCATATTTTGTGAAAAGTTTAATATGCAAGGAACAGGAACTATATCTATTTAATTCGACTCAATTGTTCTTCCATTTCTTTTTGAGTAAATATTATCATTTAAGTAAATTTTAATTATATTATCGGCAATGTGTTATATTGGATGGAATGGAAGTAAATTTAGTCTATTTTACTCTCATTATCATTCTATTATATATACGAGTAGAATTTCTCTACAAGTACATCACATCATGTATCGTGAATAGTAGAGTTAAATTTACGTGAAATTATGAATATTAATACTTTCTCGTTCGTCCATAGTTAATTATACAACTTACTACATCGGATACTACTAAATAAATGCAATGTCTATATGGCTATAACATCTCATTCTAGGTTAGTTTTACTATTCGTAGTCAGGAGATTTTATTTTTAAACTTTCTCTTTCTCTTGAAAAAACTCTTAAATTTTCATTTGAATACAAAAAATTTGACTCCATTTAACAAAATTCAATGCACTTAAGATATATTTGTTTCGCAGAAAATAAATCATTAGAAAATAGGGTTAATACCATGAATAACCCAAAATTGATACACATGTGACAATTTTACCCTGAATTATTTTTTTGATCACAAAAAATCCCAAATTGGTACACTCGTGATAATTTTACCCCGAAATAATTTTTTGACCATAAAAAACCCTAAATTTGTACACCCATGATAAATTTACCCTCCGTTAATTTCGTTAAATTTTACTGTCAAATTATTAAGTTTGATGACACGTGGTAGTTGACGGGTGTACCAGTTTGTGGTTTTTGATTGGCAAAACATTAGTTCGAGTAAAATTGTCGGATACTAAGTGTGGGTTTTAGTGGTAAAAATTATCAAATCGTATATCGTGTGGGGTTTTTAGTGGTCAAAAAATTAGTTCAAAATAAAATTATCATAGGTATACCAGTTTGGGGTTTTTCGTGGCATTAACCCAAAATATTATCCTAAAAAATAAATGTTTGTGTCATTTATAATTTTTTTTTATCATTTGCGAAAATGTTTAAGCTTATTTTTGTGCAAAATATTTATTTTTACTATAATATGTTAGATGAGATTAAATTAAGATGCACGCGACCGAGTCGCACTCAGAAAGGCTCGAGTTGGGGACGAGAGCGAGAGAGGAGCAAAATCGCTGCCGAAGACGCGGCGGCGGCGGCGGCGGAGGAGACGAAGCTAGGGTTTTTCTTCCCCGGGAGAATTCGCCATGGTACCGCCGCTTCCCTTCCCTTTCCCCTCGGGGATTTCGCCGCCCTTGCCGCGTCGCGAGTCGCGAAGTGCGATCGGCGATTTCGTTACGTCTGTTGCATGCGATGCTCCGATTCGCGTGTTTGATGGGGGCGTGTAGCGGTCCGTCTGCGGATCGCTTCGCCGCGATGTTCTGCTCGCGGGCAACCGATCTGTCTGGGAGTCGTTGTCGATCGAGTCGAAGTTGCGCGCGCTTGTTATCGCTGTAGTTTGTGCCATCGCGGGGATTTCTTCTCCGGCAGTAGTAAATTGGATCAGATTTGAGTCGTTGTCGATTGAGGTTTCGAGGATTTTGGAGTGGTTGACTGGTGGTGCAGCAGCTGGCATTGAGTGCCTTCTGTGTCCCGATCAATGCGTGTCTTTCAGTAAAACTATAGGCGTGCTTTGTGTGTGCTGGGTGTTGTGTTGTCCGAGTTAGCGGCGCTGCTGATGTTTTGTGATGTGATGCTCCTTTTGGCTTCTTTGGTTGTCTAATTTCATGTCTGCCTTCTGTTGTAGGTTCTTCTGCAGCCGGACCCGTTTTTGAATGAGCTTACTAGCATGTACGAGAGAAGTACAGAACAGGGCTCTGTTTGGGTTACTCTCAAACGATGTATGATTGGCTGTTTTTTTTTTTTGGATGATTCCACATTCTTGTTTTGTTAATTATTCTTGCAATGATGCAACGTAGCGTGGAATTTGACCGCGACAATTGTATTGCTTTAGCTTCCTTGAAGTCTAAGGTTCAAAGGAATAAGTTGAAAACTGCTGGTGACCCGATTGAGTACAGATGCCTCATACGTGCAACTGATGGCAAAAAGACTATCTCTACCTCGGTATGTTCTCTCTCTCTCTCTCTCTCTCTCTCTCTCTCTCTCATAGAGATATGGGGATGTGTGTGTGTGTGTTCACATGTCCATGTGATTTGGTGCTATAATTGTTTCCTTGCTGCAATCTGTAATTTCAGCCAAATTGAATCTCTAGCATTTCTCTGGGTCAGAAAAGATAGACTGCACGGTGCATGGAATGTGCATGACATATATCTGTACAGATATACATAGACAAACACACATCTGCGCGTGCTTCGTTTTGACCACCTGGTTGAGAACTTCTTAATAACTAACTCACATTGGATTGGAGGACTTTTCTAGGCATGTAATGTGGTTTCAAGCCTTTGTCCTGAGATAAAAACTGTTTGTTCCTCTCAGCGTGACAACTCAGAAGGAGTAACTGTTTAGTTTGTTCTATCATGTGTACTTCTTTTCAGATCACCAAATCTGGTTAGCAAGTTCCTATAAAATGTTAGGAATACCCTGAATTTGAGAGAAATAGCACATGTGACAGCAAAACTATTTCAAGATTTCAATGCGTTGTGGTAATAGAAAATCTTTAGGCTAATACAATTAATCCTCTTGCAAAATTATGTCATGAAGATTTGCATATTTTAGATAAAATTGGAGCAAAATTCTGTCCGAAGATCATATTATAAACACAATAAAGAGTATTGAGAGCAGGAAATGCTTTATGGTTTACAATGATCTCTCAGAGTAGTACTCTCAATTTCCATTCGTCAACTCTTTTTTTGGGGGTTCGAAAACCGATATCTCTTGAGTTCCATGCGATTCTGGATGACATTTTTGGGTCTATAATAGTTCGAGTTGCATTATCTTTTCTATTTCTGGTGAAGAGTTGATGACTTATTTTGCGATTATTCTTGCTATTGTAATGTATAAATAGGTAGGAGCTAAAGATCATCAGCGCTTTCAAGCTTCTTATGCCACGATTCTCAAGGCACACATGACTGCTCTAAAGAAGAGGGAGAGGAAGGACAAGAAAAAAGCTGCTGAAGGAGCGGGGTCGAAGAAGGCACGCCAAGGGTCGTGAGAGCCCATTTTTCATCAAGGCACGTGTGACTTCTCCCTAGAAAAAGGGAGAGGAAGGACATGACAAGATGCAGAAGTATAGGGGGGGTTGAAGAAGATACCACAAGGGTCGTGAAAGGCAATTTTTCATCAAGTTTTGTCAATATGAGTACATTATCCATTGATATTGAAATGCTTGAAGTCTCTGGGGTTTTTTCAATCGGGGGGCCTCTGATTCAGCTAGAGTTTCTGTGAACATCTCATCTTCCGAGTGACGGCTTACGTCATTTTGATGCATCTTTCTTCGAGTCAGAAGATTGTACATTACGCACTTCGATTGCTTCATTGACGTTTTACAATGAGCTTCTTCTCTTGGAAGTAGGCTTTCTTGGTCGTTTCTTTTTGGCGCTGCAATAATTGTTGCCCAGGCCCTTTGTCTCATGAGCGCGCGCCTGTGGCTATACAGTTCGGTTTTGAGCCCCAATCTCACTTCCCAACACCTAGAATGCCCGTCGCCTTGTTTACTCTTGTAAATTATACTCTTTTCTTCTCTTTCCCATTTTATTCGCGTGCTTCTGGAAGTCGAACAATCAGATGGCCTCATTTATCGCTTTAGACGCTTACAACAAGATTTATGGAAATTTAGTGACTTGCAGTCTATTTCAATTTTTTCGTATTTCTAGATGGTCGAGCTTCAGCCAGCATAGAATCAGTAATAATTATCGTTGGTTGGATATTACATGTGAAAACTTGAGGCGAAGGAAATAGAAAGAAATATACAACTATTCCGTGAAAAAAAATTAGAACTCCCAACATTATGGATCAGTTGTTTCATCTTCTTCCCTATTATTCCACATATTCATCCTTTGAAAAACAGATACTTCTTGCTATTTAGCCTTAAAAGCTAGCCTGCAGCAGCACTCAGAGAGGGAGAGAGATTTAGTTACCATGCATTAGTGTGTACCATCTGTGTACATACCAAAATTGAAACTAGTAATTTCCTGTTCAAGTTTTGGCATTTCACCAATATTCTTTATCCTGTACAAAATTACATTGCGAGAAAGCATGTCGTACAATGGTTGCAAAAGAATTTCTGAAGTATCAACGAGGAATGTTAAAATTCCTTAGCTTTTTGTCTTAGTTCGTTCAGCTCCCTCTCTATGTCCGAATCTTGAAGAGACCTACTTGTGCTGGCAGGAACTGTTCTGCCTGGTGGGAGCTCTCCTTTCTGATGCAGAAGGGGAAAACACAACATTTAAAGACGTCCGTATTGAAGATAGAAAGTTCATGAGATATTCGAAAGATGAATCGCCAATCTTCCATTCTTTCCCCACTTCCTTGGCAAAGAGAAACAGGTAGAAAGGGGAGAACTTCTTTCATCGGTCCTTAAACATGAAACTATTAGTTTCTGGAAGTATCCAAAGTAGTCCTAAACATAAAATAGCGCAATATCTCTCACAATTACAGTATTCCTGAATTTCAGGCCTTGAAATGATACTAAATCAGGCCTCTACAAGTTCGATATATTCACCTTTTAAAGCATGAATTGGTTATGCTATTTCATCATCTAAACTTCCAATAGTTTTATCATAAGATAGTGCCCCCGATCACTTGAGCTATTGAGCTGCTGTATGTGCCATCATGGTGATCGTGTTTAGTTCCTCATCTTAAAAGAAAGCCGGTTGAATAATCAAGAGCCATACTGACGGGGAGTTACAAAATATAGTCTTTCGACAAAACACCAAGCATATTGAAAGGGAGCTTCTATGTTATTTCATAAAACTTCTAAAGCTTCAGTCTAGACAACCAACAGTCCGACATTTTTTCTTCTTTACTCCCTTTTTCTTTTCTCCCAGGTCCTCACAATATCAGTATTTTATTTCCCATAGCCCAGCAAGTTTGTTATGCGTGTTAAGTGTTAACCAGATCATTAAAGCATGGTCTCTTTATTCCTCCAGTGGGTAAATAAGTGAAAAAGACATTTACTGCAACTCTCTCCCACTTCAACATCATAGAGAAATAACAAACCAAACCAATACTATCTTCTTAGGGGGCAGAAGACTTACCTTTGAGCTACCAGAGAGTTCTTTCTTCAAGTTCTCAAGATCATCATCAACTGATGAGCCCTCTAGCAATGCAAACTGCCAAGAAGAAAAATACTGAGTAAGAAACTGGAAGCAATATCATTTGTTATAAGCATCGTCAGTCTTGTTAAAGTATCCCCGTATCGCTTATTCATGTGGTTTATATAGGTCTTATCACATGCGGTCTATTTGTTATAAGCATCGTCAGTCTTGTTAAAGTATCCCCGTATCGCTTATTCATGTGGTTTATATAGGTCTTATCACATGCGGTCTATTTTCTGTTAACGGCTTAAGCTTTTAAAATGAACTTTCTAACATGGCTTAGAGCCACATTTTAGTTGTTCATACCCCATATAGTATGTTTTGTTTGGTGTATGGTTCTTGTTTTGTCTTATCCTTGTTCTTCAATCCCATGTTTTGTTATTCATTCTCTTTGCGTAACGTGTTACAGTATCCAACATCACTTGGCTATGAGGTTTATCACGGCCTTCTATATGTGTAGTCTCCCTCCACCGAATGCTTGAACTTTTAGGTTGGACTTTCTTACAAGTCTAATCACAAATGGTTGACATGTTGTCAAATGATGCTGTTGGATCAGATGTGCTACTTGTGCCACCATTTCAATAGTGAATCCGAATTGTTTAGACCCAAATAAATGCATTGCAGTTGTAACATGTACATGGTTGACCTCAAAGAAGCTGAAGCTGCTGTGTTCGAATGGAAAAGCCCCAAGGCCATGGGTTCTTCGATTTTCTCAAGGAATTTGAGAAATCAGTAAAATGCTATAACCAGACCAAATGCAAAAGCAAATTAAATATTAAGAAGGTTTAATGAGGAAGGGAAATCTAAAACACCCAAAAAGGACTCCTTGTATCAATTGGCAAGAAGTGAAAATAAACTTCAGACTTTCAGCTAAAGGTTACAGTTCGAACTTTTGGCACAACATACCAAAGTTTACAGGAAGCTTCACCAATTTTTAGTCAGTTTCACTAAAATTCTCCGTTTATCATAATGTTAACAAGATCTGTTCTCAAGGATAATTGCTTCACTCTAGTAGTTCCTGAGGAGCAATGCAAAGATAACTAACTGGGGGGAAAAAGCGGAACCATTTTACTAATGAGGAGGATTAAATGTAAAAATATACCTAAGGAATCGAGATGCAAGGATAAATCAGTTACCTTTCCTTCAAGATCATCCGATGTCAATTGGCCAAGAGCCTCTGCTTGAGATTCCATTGCCATTACTATCAAATGAACAAACAGAAAGTTTGAGATGCTAGCTTCATCTGACAACTTCACATGCGACACTATCTTAACGCAGAAATATGAGCTATTCTACTTTATTACCCTACTAGACACATGGCATTTCAACAGGCGGCAAAACATAATTTCAGAAAATTTTAGAAACATTGTCACAAAATATCATCTCTAGTTATCATCGAATATCTATTTTTATGTTCTTCACTTAAAGTATATTACCTCATGAGTGAATCCATCACTTGCAAAACCTCACCGCCTCCAGTTTCTTCTACCTTCAACTTATATGCTTAATTTCAAATTAAATCTTCTGTAAATAGCAGAAATTGGCCATATAACTTTCATCAAAGTTTTGATTCAAAGGTCTGAGAGAGTTGGATTAAATCGCAACTAGTTAAGTAGTATAGCAATTTTTTGCCTTGCAATAACTATATTAATTACATGACATCAAATGTACTTTAGCATGTACCCAATGAAAAATAGCCCCAACAATGAAATTTGGAGGAGCAGAAATTCAAAACTCCTTGTATTTTGACAGCGGGAAACGAAATTAGAAAATGAAAAAAAGCGAAACCTTAAAACAAGGTGGCAGTCCAATTGTTTTAGTTTGAACCACTTAAGCGCAATGTAGGTTCTACTTTTACATGCACAACTTCAGTCTGCATGTTCTATCTTTACCAATTATAACTAATGTTCCCATACCATTTAGAATACATTGATAGCCTTATGTGAAGATTGCTGTCACAGGCAGACTAATACATAATACAACATAGATAATTAAGTGGGACTCGTTAACCAATTTAGCTTCAGTGTAGGGAAAAGATGAAACCTAAACAAAATACAATCCACTTTCACTTTCTTCCCAATTAAAAAGAAAAGAGAATTTGCTATGGTTTTGTTCGGCTTGATTCTATTTTATACTGATAGCTTCCTTTCCCTTTTTTTTTCTTTTCAGACGCCTCTAGGCCATGGCATTCTTCTTCAAAGGATGAACGAACATGTACAAAGTAACTGATCACTCAGGAAATGTAGAGCACTAGTAGGAAGAAAAGTAGCTTAATTCAAATCCTTATATCTTTTCTCATAAATCAATTAATCAGTGAAAACTGTACAGGAAAAATAGAAAGTAATGATTTTGAGTTTGTCATACTGTTTAATTATTCATTTTAAATTCAGACAAGATGAAAAATTTATATCTATATATGTCCAGAACTCTGACGGAAGTGAAGAACTGTCAAGGTCTGACACAAAAAGAATATATGCAGACTGCCCTTCAAGCAAGCAAACAATAAATTCCAATCAGTAGAAATTTTACCTTTCTCTTCCATCTTTTCAAATGCTGAAAGGGCATTACTTGTGTTAACATTTCCTAACATTTCACTAACTTTGGTTGCAGTCCTAAGAGATAAAAACAAGAAAAAAGATGAGCATCTCATATGAGTGACAGAGCAAAGCAGGAAGGGAGATAGCCATGGGAAATGATGGCAGAGACAAACTTCGCAGACTGAGCACGGGCTTTCAGAGTATCCTTTTTGGACTTTGCCTCCTGTATTTTGCTCTCCAAAAGCTACACAAAAATGGATTTCATGGAATGCAACTGTGACAAAATCAGTATCTCTATATGAATATACTCCTTGAGGAAATAATATAAAAAGCAAAAAAGTACGGCCAACTTTCTCTTTAAATATCCAGAGGCCTATACATAACAATAGCTTAAGTAATTTTAAACAATCATTTTAACCTACTCATTTGCTAGCATATATTAATTTAAGGGTACAAAAAGCTGACATTTATCTAGAATCACCCATGCTATGAGTGCATACAGCTATTACGGAGTTGATATACAACTAGCTGGTGGCTAAAGTGCAGTACAAATAACTACAAGCACATCTTTTTCATTACTCTTTTGAAAAACTGCTTGTGCTACCTATGAAAGAAAGCAATGATTGATCACAAGTAACACTGAACGGAGAAATCGAGTTTATTTCATTACATATTGCACTGCTTTTGATAAAAGGGCTCTAAATGACCTTGTTCTCCAATTTTTTTCTTTTCAAACCCACCTCCTTTTGAACTGTTGTTTCAAAGTTAGAATAGAGATACAATTTTGTCAAAGGAGTCTTCCCATCCCAATGATTACCAGAGGTCATTTCTCACCTAAGACAATTGGTGACTGAGTTACAAGTATACTGCCGAAATCTGCCTTCACTGCTCATTTAGGGTTAAGTAACCTTGACAAGATGAGAACTTGACATACCCTGGTATTTGAGACCAAATTATCAACCACAGTCTTCTGTTGATCATACTGTGCTTTTAAAGCACTGGCATTGTCCTGAAAAAGAAAATATTGTGTTGAAAAAGAAATTCGGCACCATCTATCATATTACTAATACGTCGAAGAAAAGTACCGTTTCTAGATCTAGCCATAAGTAAATAAATATCATCTCAAGTTGCATCATATGACTATTCAGGACCAAAAAATAAAAATAAGAGGGACTATGCATGTTTTCAATGAAAACTAATGATGGCAATAAATATGAAATTATTGAGACTAAAAGAAAAAGGATGTATCCATACACATCTCATGGTAATGAATTCAGTTATAAAAGTAAAAGGTAAGATTGCAATAAGGTAAATGTTTGACCATGTTGAGAAACCTAACCGTTGAACTCTATCAATATCTGTAGCTATCAAACAAAATTAACAAGAAATATTTGAAGAAAAATTAGACTGGTTTGAATGAATTGTGATGTGTACATAGGACAGACCTTTTACGTAATAGACAGAAAATTAGAACTTCACCTAATATGTAGCAAAAGAAGGACTTCATGAGAGTCAAATCTGAAGCACTTTAGAAGAAAATAAAAAAGAATTAATTATGTGCATTCATTGTTCTTTTCTTGCTCTTTTCTTACTGAAAAGCACTCTGTTCCCCAAGGATTCAAAACCTTCCAGATCATGGACGCTTGTTGCAAACTATGCGTAAAGATGTATAACCCAGTTATTGTATAAGTGCAGACTCAAAGATCACAGGATAAAGCAGTCGAGCTATATTTTCTTTTGTCAGACATACTTCCTGAACCCAAATTATAAGATCACTCAGTATAAGAATTTGAAAGGAAACAACAAAGTACTATCATTTTCATCTCCCTCTAAGAAGCAATCTCCAGGGGAAATCATCCAATTTCAACTATTTTTCCAGGAACTTTAGCTTACTACACTGAATTAAACTAAAAAGAAATAGCAGACAAAATATTATTATTGACTGTCACTTGTGAGACAATGATATATACGTGCATTTAGTTTGAACTTTTAACGCAGCACCTTCAAAACATACTAAGCTGTCAGTCTCTTAACTTTCCAAAAGTGACCGTGATAGTTTGTAGAGAATGTAATGTCTTATATTTCCTTGCTTTAACATTGTTAGCTGACGTGACCATAATTTCTGTTATTTTGACGTTAGATTTGCCATACTGGCATCCATGTGGCTTACATGTGGCTTCCCATCATCTCTCTCTCTCTCATTATTTTGGTGCAAAAAGAAAGGAAAAAAAGATTTGCTAACTTGGGAAAACAACATGGTAGTCCACATCATTATTTTAGCCCAATAAATGCTGACGTGACAATCCACATTGGAAAAGTGCACATGGTGGTACACTTAATGGAAGGACTGCATTGTGCAGATTTTTGAAAGTTCAGGGATTATATTGAAATAAACAAAGTATAGGGAACACATTGAATATTCAAGAAAAGTTCAAGGACCACCCATGTCATTACCCCTAGATTCCAGGAAAATGAATATCTTGCCCGCAATCTCATCACAAGCAGAAGAAAATTTAAATAGAGCACGATAAGAGAACACCGGTTTTAGTTAAGTAATAGTCCACAACTCCAAAGAAGAATCTTATGAAAAAACCTTCGCAAAATAAAGCACAACTTACAGCATAAGATTTTCTCCTTTTAAGAGCCTCACGTGCAAGATCTTCCTCTCCTTTCTGAAGAGCCAGTTGAGCCTTGCGATACCTAAGACAGAATTAGGATCGCGAAAAAATAATATCACGAGAACTAGCGGGAAACTAGTCTAATCCCATATACCACTCTTCTGAGGCCTGCTCTGCAGCTTTATATTTGTTCTCCAACCGCTTTTGAGATGCAATTACCTTTAAGGAACACATGGGATCTATTTAGAACAAAAACGAAGAAATAAGAGACAAACTATGGTTAATAAACTAGGAAACTTTATAACAAAGATCATTTTGAAGCTTCTAGGAGTAGGAATTTTCAAACTATACTACTCTTCATCAGGCTCGAATCACTTGTTGCTCACCTTTCCACATTTAAGAAAACAGAGACTTATTTACTGAAGAAGCAAAGTGAATAAGGGGAAGTGAAAAAAGACAGGACGGAAAGAGAAAGAAAACATGCAGCAAGAATTGGAAAGCTTACTTGAGCTGTTGCTTGCCTCATTTTTATCAGGTCATCATTCATTTCAAGCACTGTCTGTTCTAAAATCTTCTCTGGATCTTCAAAAGTACTTATGACTGCATTGGCATAAGACTGCAGTTGGGAAAAAGTGAATCAGGTTATATACTGTAATTGAAAGTAAAACAAGGTACTCTGATGTGCATATGTGAACAGATCCATGAACTCAACCTTGACCACTCGAGCAAACCGATCAAAAAGATTCATACGAGAACCAAGAGCACCACCACCTCTTCTTTGACAATCTGATCCTTTGCAACGAGCAATTCTGAGTTTTGTAACTCTTAAAGCCCCGGCTGCATGAAAATTTTTGTCGTGTAACTGTTCAATCATAAAGATATAGGGTGGAATTGCACTAGGGATAAGTTTTAGGACTTTTGGTGCCCTCATCCCATTTCTAATAGGTATTGGAAACGAACAATTACACTTTCATCCTTACCAAAAAAAACAATTACACTTTCAACACTGGTACAGGCATAGTAAAGGTACAATGTCTAGACTTTTAGTTTTAACCACACGAGATTTGGATGATGTCAAACAGAGGGTCGTGCATTGACAAACTGTAAGGGAGAACATCTAACAGCATGCTACAGACCACTTAAACTTGGCCAAACACATTGCCTCATGGTAAGAACCTCTTCCATGGATCTTTGCAAGGAACTGCATACCCTTTTTCATTTGAGGTCTAGCAGTTGTATCATTTACCGCAGACATGGAAGCATAAGGTACATAAACTGTCTCTCACATCTATCTCTACACACATAAAGCCATCTTAGATATCTTCCAATGTCTCTGGGATTGCTCAACTTCTACCTAAATTTTCTCGCCGATGATAAAGGAGATAGTTCACTTATTGCCTCAGGGGTGTTCTCACAGTGCTATCAAAGGCTCTTTTTTTTCCATCCCTTTTCTTTCTTTTCCAAAAATCTACGAGGAATTCATACTGTTGTTAAGTAGTACACCAAGGGAACCAATCTCTGCCTCTAACTTACTCATCACCGCACTAACCAAGGTCCGGTTGAATTGGACAGAAGATAATGCCGCCGGAAACATTTCCTCTCATCAGTAACATCATTGCGCTCAAATACAATTCTAATACGCACCACACTTCGATTCCTTTTTTTCTTTCTCCCTCAATCGCCTCCCACACTACGAACCAGGAAACTCCAATTACAATGCAATCACTTCAAGCCCATCGCCCGTTCCTCCGCATTCGCCCGCAACCTTCCAAACCCATACTCCGACACGCAATCGACTTCACAGGGAACAGCAACTTCACTGCAATCGGCACTTCAACTCGGAGAAAAGAAAACCCGGGTAAAAAGATTCAGCGAGAGAAGACGCACCTCCGCCGTTGAAAAAGGAGGTCGCCAGGGGCTTCTTGGCGACGCAGAGGAGGCCATCGCCGGAGCTCGAGGAAGCGGGCAGCGTCGGCGGAGCCAAACCGGCGAAAGTTTGGAGCTTCGCGGCCATCGAGTTCGTTCGTTCGTGCTCGGACTCGAGCTCTCCGAAGTTCAAATGCTGCAGGAGAAGAAGAGCATGTGGAAGAAAGGAGGAGGACGACTCAGGTGGGACAAATGCCGCTCTCTTTCGAGATAATATTTAATTTTTTCTTTAGTCTCAGATAAAATTTGCAATTTCCGGAAAAGGAAACAATGGCGCCACTCACAAATTATGCAAAACAAAAAAAAGAAGAAGCAAAAGCCACGAAAAAACCCTAAATTATACTCAACACATTTATCCTAAACTTCTTTCTAAGACACAAAAAATTTCAAATTTAAACTTATATGACATATTTACCCTCCGTCAAAATCCCATCAACGAGGACCGTTAAACATAGCAAATGTTGTTGACATTGAAATAAAAACGACATTATTTTGACTGAAAAATTATCTAACGGAATATCGATAGATGGTAAAATATGTCACATGAGTACACATTTGGAGTTAGGATAAATGTGTCATTATGGGTATAGTTTGAGATTTTTAATATCACAAAAAATAATTCAAGATAAATGTGTCACAATGCATATAATGTGCGGTTTTTTTTTTTGTGTGTCTTTTTCCACTATTTATTTTTGTTATTCTCCGATAAAATTTGCATTTTTCGAAAAACGAAAACACGAAAGACCCGCCGATTTGGCCGAATCAAAAAAAACCGGTTCAATTTTGGAAAGGTTGGTCCTAGGACGAAATGCATATCAATAGAACGTTTATTTTTTTTTTTTGGGTAAATACTTAAGGTTTAGTTCACGCTATACTTATTTTTAGAATTTAATATCTCCGATAAAATTTGCATTTTTTACGGAAATTAGGAAAAAAAATGGCACCCGACCCGCCCGCCAGGCGCCAAGGGCCTTTGGGGTCCGACGCCCGACCCTCTTCGTGCAGGCCCGCTCATTGATCGTAACACCAACGGAGGTTAACGGCCGCCCTTCACCGCCGGCGCTGAAAACCAGAGCTTCCTTCGTCGCTCATCTTCGTCGTCGCTTGCTCAGCCTCTCTCGCTGGAGCTAGAAGAGACGCGTCTCCGTGGCATGGATTTGGAGTCGTATTACGAGATCGATCGCACGGCGGAGTTCGTCCAGAGTCGGAACTTCGCCAGAGTTGCTCTGCAGGTAAGAAGCGACCCTCTGCCTCTTCCGTTGATTCCGTCGATCGCTCTGCTACTCGTGAACTCGTCGAAAGAGACTGATTTGGAGCTGAAGTTGCTCTAGTTTCGTCTGGTTTGCCGCCTTTTCGGCCCTTTTTTGGAGCTTCGGAGGCGAAACGCATACTGACTTCTATTAGCTCGCTTCTGGCTGGATGATATGAATAACACACTTCTCTTTGGTGAATGGTGAACTAAGTGGAAAAGCAATTTAACGTAGTGATCTTGACTGAATCCTGGTTGCAGAAGTTTCGGAATTCCGAAATCTTTATTCGCCGCTGCTACGTATGTAATTGGATAGATCAGCATGTAGGGTCGAAAGTGATGGTGGCATGGCGAGTATAAACCGGCGCTGTATCCATGACGACAGGGTGTTGTTCGTATTCATGGTTTAATGAGCTTATGGTTATTGGCTCAGCCTTCAATTGTGTAGTCCACGTCGATCCATCTATTCTTTTTTTTTTTTTTGTGTAAGAATAATTTTCTAGTTCAAGATATGATGAATCGAGGGAATTCATTTCTTGCAAGGTCCGATTTTGCTTGTTTTTTCGGGCAGTTTCCGGATGACCTGTTAAAGGATTCGACAAAGGTGGTGAGAGCTTTACGTACGAAACTTGCTTCTCTGAGACCATCTTCTGGTGAGGAAAACAGGGGAGACGGTGATGTTGGGCTATTCGTGATGGCAGACACCACATTCGGTAGTTGTTGCGTGGACGAGGTCGGGGCTTCACATATTAATGCTGACTGTGTCATACATTATGGGCATACTTGTCTTACTCCGTGAGTATTCTCCTTGAGTTGTCGCTCATTTGACATTGTTGGTTCATTTGGAGTAGTTTATGGATTTGATCGTTTCATCTGTGTCAGTTTGCCTAATTCCTATTATTTAGAAATCCAATGAAGATATCAATTAACATGCATCTATATCGCCCTGGACGTTGACGCCTTTCTTGCTTCCTCTGCAGCACCTCAACCCTTCCAGCATTTTTTGTTTTTGGAAAGGCTCCTATAAATGTATCAAATTGTGTGAACAGCCTATTGCACACTGCTGATACAGCTGGTAAACCTGTTATGGTAAGAGATATTTCTGCTTCATGTTGAATAACTGAATGACAAGGTCTAGCCTTTTGTAGGTTTTGAAAACTTGGGAACATTACAGACAGTTCCCACCTTTTTTATGTTCCAACTTAGTTGCCTGCACAATTTTGAGAAGTAATATGATACCCGCCCATGTGATTATCATTAAACCTGCTTAACAATTCTAATTGGGAGATCCTGATAATTCTTTGTGCCTAATCACAACTGTGATATGTAAAAATCTATCCATCTATGGCTTTATCAAATAAGGACATAACTAGAGAAGCCTTCATTTACTTGATTTACATAAACTTTTTTAGACTTTTACTTTTTGCTAAACGTAAATATTGCAACTTATGCACTTTGAAATCTGGAACCCCTGAAACTTTCAAAATACTAAAATGTTGACATGTAAATTCCCATACAATTTTCTCATATTCTTTTGAAATTTAAATAATATTCTAATTTTTAGCGGGAAAGCAAAATGGTACTTTTAGCTTTTGCTTAAGTGTACACAAACAGGCCCTCAAGTTTATATTACATATAGAGGTTTCTAGAGTCGAGACTATGGCCCATTCATTGCATATGAAGATTTTAAGGTTGGTGTTTGTTTGACTTGCTTGAAATTGGGAGGAGGGGGTTTGGCTTTTAGCCTTTTTCTTTAGCTTGAGCTTTTGGCAATTGGACGCTGGATTTTTTTTATTTTGTAACTCCTGAAATCTCAAAACATACAGAATTAAGCACCCTGCCCTGCCCCTAAAAAGAAAAAAAGGGCCCTTAGCTGTTCGCAGAAATTTGTGATGTCATGTGGTTTATTCACACCTGCAGGTTCTTTTTGGGCTGGAATATGCCTATGCTATGCTGGATGTGAAAAAGGCAGTGTTGGAAGCATTAGTATCCTATGAATCCCAAGCTGAACTGGAAATCCAATTTTCTGATGTTGTCTGTTCAGTGCTAGATCCATCAGGGAAGTCTGGGAACTCTGGCGGAATCACGGAATTAATTGGTGTGTCTAATGCCAATGATGCTGTTGGTGTACAAACTGGCACTAGGCACAGCACTGGAGGTCTAGTCTGGAATGTGCCTCAAGGGCGCAAAGTGGAGGACTACTCAATGTTTTGGATAGGATCAGAGAATGCTGCATTTGCAAATTTGGTTTTGACATTCAATGGGTGTGAAATAGGTATGTAAATTTGAGATATATTGTATCCTTTTAATTGTTTGTTGTAAAGGTCCTCAAGCTGGCAAGGAGAAAAGGCTAGGCCTTCCTTAAATCTACTGTTTTATGTGGCTTGACGTGAACTCTGTCCTTGCTAAAGAGATTATTCCTTGAACCTCTACTTGCTGCTTTTGATTCCAATTTGCATAAGTTTGTGATCTGTTTTGGCACTATCTGAAAAATTGATTTGAAATAAGCCTCTCCTACAAATAACAGCTGTTGACAATGACATGCTGTTTTTACTAAGTGGGATCATACTTAACATGAATTCTTCAACACCACTGTACATTTCTTATATTCTGCCCTGTCTCTCTCATGCGTTTCCTGTGTGTGGAGTGGGAATTTTATATTTGTTGTGGTAGGAATGGTACTGGGGATGGGGGAGGATGAGGGTGAGGACAAGGGTGACGGGCACTGTCAACGCTGAACAGGCCAAAACCCCTAATTAGAACATTGGAAGGAGGAAAGAACTTCTTGAGTCAGCAAATGTTCTGTACTAATATGCCATTGGTTGATTGACCACCTTAATAATCTGCATCATGCATTATTTCAATCATGTGATCCTCTTAATTATGAGTTTTTGCTTGGTCTTCAAGTGTTAATAGACTCCAATTGAGTGGGATCCATTGAACTCATCTTCGTAGGTTGGATTCGTGGTGCTTATTGCCTTTATCCTCAGAAAGTTGTCTAGATGTACTAGTTACCGGCATCTTGTTGATTCTGATAAATGTAATGATAGCCTATGTGTGTTTGCGCTTGTCAAATAAGTGAGTGTAATGTGTCTATTATCTTTCACTCACTACAGAGAAAACTGATTAACCAAGGGAGTACCATTCATGTACAAAACTACATTCATGAGACAGTATATCAACATTAACAAATAAAGATCTGAGTGTGGCTCTATGTTATTGGGTGAACAACAAAACCTAGTAGGTGTACCCATCTATTTTCTGTGAAATCAACTCTAGAATCCATGTTCTGGGATGCTTTTTCTCTAATACTTGCAGCTTCAACCAGGATAGACCCACAATTTCTGATGTGGAGATCTTTATCTGTATTTTATTATTCTTTGATATCTTGGTCATGGTTATTGCAAAGTCATGAAGGACGACAAGGGCTGGATCAAGGGAGGTTGTAACTATAGTGTCAATACCTGGTCACGATAGCAATAATATTGTGGCCTAAGACTTCCTGTGGCAACTTGATGACCACAGTCAAGAGCTGAAAGTTCTTATTCCCGGTTAACATTGCTCCTCAATACAGTCCTTCACCCCTTACCTCAGTGCCTCGGTGTAAAATTGCACTTGCAGGACTTGAAGTGCCGGATGTTGGACATGCTGCTATACGATCTCTATCCTATGACTTTGTCTAAACTTCAGCCCTTTTAGTTGACCTTCAGTCATACAGGTCTAATCATCTTGCTGAGTACTTCTGCTAAGTTCATAGGTCTAATCATCTTATTGGTCTATCATATCTCCATTCTTATTGGTCTAATCATCTTAGCAAGTCCTTCTTGCCAGAGCTTGAGTGAGCTATGTACAGCTTTTAAAGGAAATTATGGATAAAGTGAACATCTGGTGGATCAAAGAAGTGTTGCATTTACTTCCATTTACCTCAAAATAATAAGAATAGATGAGATATGTATAATTAGATGTTTCATCTTAGACCAGTCTTATCATTGTGGTGCATCTCCCTTTTAGCAAACTTCATTTGAGACTAATGATGATTGGTTTCAGTCAGATATGATGCGACAGAAGATCGCTTGGTGACAGATTTATCACAACAGAGAAGAATACTCAAGCGTAGGTATTATTTTCAACCCTAATGCTTCTACTCTTCTTCAGTTGTTTCTGGGATTGGATCTATATTAAATTTACATTAATTTCATGCAGATACTTCCTGGTGGAGAAAGCAAAAGATGCTAATATTGTTGGGATTTTGGTGGGGACCCTTGGTGGTGGTATGTTCTGCTCATAATATCTGGTGGAGTGCTTGTGTTTAAGTAGCCAGTGTTCCTCTTTCTGGGGATCCATAAACTTGTCCTTCTGGCTAAAGGATTATGTGCCTTTCTTAAAGGTTAAAGGGTGCTCACAGTATATGTTAGTTCTGTGCAACCTTGAACTAGTCTTAAAATGTAAATCTCTGCCCAGTTCACACTTTCCAGCATTTCATGTCTCGCATGTTCCATTGTTATTATTTTTTCTTTTTTTTTTTTTTTGGGGGGTGGTCTAATATAAACTACGTACATTGTTTACATCATCGATTCGAATTAATTAATTGTATTCTGTAATCAGACGTTGTCAATAGACAATTTTCAAAGGGAGCAAAAGAGAAATATAAAAACATTTGGGATAGAATTTTTGAATGTGCGGGGACTAATAAAAGAGAGCTTATGAAGATGTGATCAATTTGTGGCTGGAAAAATAGATGTGATGGAGTCAGATGTTATCTTGACATGTTGTTGCTCACCGGTTGTCTTGCACTATGTTTCAAAGCTTCATATTTTACATCTGCTGCTAGCAGAAAAGTTTTGTGACAATTATGCTTGTGCTTTTGTTGGGACATTTCTCTAACTCTCATATTGTGTTGAAGCCGGCTACCTTCATATGATACATCAAATGAAAGAGCTGGTCACAGGAGCCGGCAAAAAGGCATATACTCTTGCCATGGGGAGACCAAATCCTGCAAAGCTTGCCAACTTCCCTGAGGTAAAGCTGATGCATAAAATATTATTTTTCTTGACCTATTGAGCAAGACTAGCTCAGAATCTCTGGTGACTGTTTCAATCTTGGCGCAGTGCGATGTTTTCATCTATGTCTCCTGTCCCCAGACAGCTCTGCTGGACAGCAAAGAGTTTTTGGCTCCTGTAATCACACCATTTGAAGCCATGATAGCTTTCAAGAGGTACCAAGTGTCGCGATCTCCCCGAATGCTAAATTTTGTGCAATTAATTTAATTGGGCAAAAATATAGGTGTCAACACCAAGTGATTGACATCTTACTGCTGTCATGGTCCAGTTTTGTCTAGATTTTGAACTTCTAAGATTCTCAATCTCTCTGTGCTCTCTTCGTTAAGTGCTTTCCATCTTTGATGTCTTCTGGTTGTTGTGTTCCCCTCTTGCAGTTATAAAGAACTGTGATGTTCAAGTAGTTACGGAATTATGAAGACAAGTTGTTTGAGGATATCAGGAACAGTTTTCAGACAGCATCTTTCTTATCGGTCTCCTTATGTCTATGTTTACTCTGGCTGTGGTTGTATGCCAGCGTATTCATGGTTGAGTTATCTGGTTGCAATTAAAATCCTTATGAAGAAGAGCATTGTTAGTTGCTACTATAAGAAACAAATAAAATCCTTATGAAAATTTGACACCATGAATTACCCATAAATTTTGAAAACTAAAATAGATAGGAGGTGAGCAATGGGGACCGAAATTCCTGGCCTACATCATAAGATTGTATAGTGGAAAAGCTTTGCTATAGCCATGGTCAGTTATTGGTAGGAATTAGAAACCATGCAAATCATAACAAGCTAAAAAGATGTGTCAGAAGTGATCTTGCGGGAACCCTGAATTTGATACATAGCAAAACATCCATGTTTATGTTGGTGTAATACAGTGCTACCATTGTCTCTTGCGTAGGCATTTCCACTTTACTTTCTGGAAAAACTGGACATGTTGAATTTGACATACTCAAGAGGCTTTGATAACTCTAGAAGGCTCTTTGCCACTATGAAACTGTCTCACCTCTTTCATTTTGCAAAATGTGACCACCCCACTTCCTTTTACTGTTTTGAGTTATCCTCGTTCTTCTTGTTGCCTTGATTTAGTTTGTTTTGTTTGTTTTCCATGCTCAAACTAGCTTAATCTTGACGTTACTTTCTACCTAGTTTCTGGCCATGATAGAAAGAATGTGATAAGTGGCCAAAAAGTGCTTTATTGTACTAATATTGAGTAATCAACATTTGAGTCTTCTCGTCGTTAGCCAAAATAAAAGGAAAACGAAAAAGAATTCCTGTCTGCTCATGAGCCTGCAAGTATAAGGAAATTCAAGGGATTATCCACTAAGGCATCAGTTGTGTGGCTCTGTCGTTATCTCTCTGTATATATGCTACATATGGTTGCTAATGTATCCATATTTATATGCACTAGTGGAAGTCAGTGGACAGGAGAGTATATTATGGAATTTCGGGATTTCATTAAGTCATCCCCAGAAGAAGTCAGGAATCCATCAGAAGAAGCTCGTTTTTCCTTCCTTCAGGGCGGATATGTAGAGGACCAAAATCTGGAAGGTATGTTTTCTTTCTCACCGTATTTCAGAGATACATTTTACATGCAGAGAAATCCCCCCGGTTATGATCAGTAGCTACTTATTTCTTCTGCTCAATTTTTTGCTCCACTAGGGATTGGCGAGGAAGATAATGAAGGAGATCTCGCATTGGCGCATGCCACAGAGAAGGCTCTTTCTCTGCGTAAGAGGCATCCCAATTCTGTTGTCAAAGGAACAGCTAAATCTGGGGCCGAGTTTCTTGCAGCTCGAACGTATCACGGCCTTGACATGGATAGCTACAGTTCATCCCCAGAGCCGTTCATAGTTGGCAGGAGTGGCAGAGCGTCGGGGTATGAGGATGAGAAAAGCCGTGAGAAGGATTAGATTGGTCTGATAAAAAGTTTAGTTGCATTGCGATTCCTGGATGCAAGTTACCGACCATCTTGATTGATAAAGTTGGTGTAGTTCAGTCGATGGACAAATTCAAATGGCCCCTCATTTGGTACTCTTCTCATCAATTTTGATCGAGTCTCAATACCTTTCATGTGGCTGGGGAGCAGGAGGCAGGGACATCGGGTGCGTTGCTTGGGATCAAAGGGTGCCTTGTCATCTCGAGCTCATAAAGCGGCAAATGTGGAATGTAACTTGTAATGATTGGTCTTTAGCAAATTAGTTTGAGAGAGGAAAGGCTAATTTTAGGGGGATTGCCATAAAGTACTCGAGAAAATTCTGTTGTAATTACATGATAGTGAGAGCTTATGCTTTGGGTTCTTGTTTTCTCATTTATTTTTCTTTTTAAAATTGGCTTTTGGGCTTTTTAGTTCTTGCTGTGTCACGGCGTTAGCTTTACTGGGTTCTGTAATTACATTTACGGTTCCATAGCAACTAATTGTGTTGGGGTTGTTCCTTTGACCCAAAGAATAACACTGCAAGCATGCACAATCGCAGTTATATGTACGGCATTTGGATGATAACTTTGACTTCTATTCATGGGAAAAGAAAAACGTGAAAAACGCTCTTTGGAGTTCATACATGGAAGCAGATCATTTTCAGCGACGGGGAAGGACAGGAACACAGGTCAACAACCACTTCGTCACGAAAGGGGATGGCTCTGAGAATTGGTCAGAATGATTTCTAGAAACGAAGTGATGGACGGCATGGTGGTCAACTTTGGGATCGTTGCACTGAGGATGTTTCCTAGGACTTTTGAGTCTGGGATGATAATGTGGGAAGCTTCATCTATGAAATGGTCTCCCCTGAATTCGAGTGCCCACGTTTGAAAATGAGTATAGCTCGCTAATGATGCGTTTTGACTTTCCGAAACCCTCGAAGCATTCCAATCTGATTAGCTTAATGATCCTCCTTTTTCCTGTCTAATTTCAATAGCACTATCGCCGTGTAAAGAGTGAGATAACGATTCCATCTGACTAGCTACCACGTGTTTAGCCTAGCGGCGATCGATCTCTCGAAACCTGACTCAAGAACAAGAACCGAAGTAGCAATTCCACGAGACGTAATTAGCTGAACGCACTTGCTCATATATCAAATTCCGCCATAGCTATTTAAGCCTCTTTGGCTGATTAAAGGGATGACAATTGAACTAGTTTTTAGAAAGTTTAGCATTTTGAGGAACAAGAACAAAAGTTTGACTCGTTCAAATCCAGACTTGCGGTCAAATATGTGCATGGTGGTTCTTGTGTGGCCGCAACTCATTTATCTCTAGAATGATCCCCCAGTCAAACACTCAAAAAGTCAACGCCACTATCACAGCCCTCATTTTCAACTGTTTAGAGTTTTATTCTCTTTCCGTTTTGCACGGTCCAAATTCGCTGACCTTGCGAAGCTCAGGCAATATGCAAATTGCCCTCGTCCATCACTATAAATATCCAAGCCTCCCCTCATCAAAACTACACTTCAATCTATCATTCCTCCCTTCAAAAAAGATGACAACCCTCAACCTCAGGAAGCTCCTCCTGACCGCTGTCGCGGTCGCCGGGATCGTCGTCTCAGCTCTGCCCGACACCACCTCGGCCCAGAACTGCGGGTGCGCGGCCAACCTGTGCTGCAGCCAGTGGGGCTACTGTGGCACGGGGGACGACTACTGCGGGACAGGTTGTCAGGAGGGCCCGTGTAACGCACCGCCGCCGACGAACGACGTGTCGGTGGCGGACGTGGTGACGGAGGCCTTCTTCAACGGAATAATCGGGGTGGCCGCGGAAAGCTGCGAAGGGAAGGGCTTCTACTCGAGAGAAACGTTTCTGGAGGCCGTGGGGAGTTATCCTCAGTTCGGCAGAGTCGGGAGCGTGGACGATTCGAAACGAGAGATTGCTGCATTTTTCGCTCATGTCACTCATGAAACTGGACGTAAGTTACCTCTCTCAATCACTTGATGAATTAAATTAGGAAAAGAACGTGATCAAAAGATTGAATGCTAATTGATTTGCGAATGAGCTAAAGGGAAAACTTGCTGCTTGTGGTTGTGCAGATTTTTGCTACATAAACGAGATAGATGGACCATCAAAGGACTACTGTGATGAGACAAACACCCAATACCCATGCAACCCGAACAAGGGGTACTACGGCCGCGGCCCCATCCAACTCTCTTGGAACTTCAACTACGGCCCGGCCGGAGAGAGCATCGGCTTCGACGGGCTCAACTCCCCCGACACCGTGGCCACCGACCCGCTGATCTCCTTCAAGACCGCTTTGTGGTACTGGACGAAGTTCGTCCAGCCGGTCATGAACCAAGGGTTTGGAGCCACCATCAGGGCCATCAACGGCGCGCTCGAGTGCGACGGCGGGAACCCCGCCACCGTCCAGGCTCGGGTTCAGTATTATACAGAGTATTGCAACCAACTTGGGGTGGCTCCTGGAGATAATCTCACTTGCTAGCTGGAGTAGGCTGGACGTGAAATCAAGTTGTGCATGTAGAACGCCAGTTAGAAGTAGTTTTTCGGGTGGATTCATTTATATCAATAATGCGCACAACCCAGGAAATAAAAGAGAAATGTGACTTTCAGATTGAGATATCGTCAATAACAATTGCAGAATGGCAGTGGTGACACTGTTCATTTTTCACCAGCTCATCCCTTCAATCACTTAACTACTAACTCACACTGATTTTTGGAGGCAAACCTGCAAAGAAAGATGAGGACTTCGTGGAGAACATGGAAAGAAAGGAGCAAGTTCAATATGTTGTTCAATTCATGAGACATTTATACATGTCACTCGTTTAGGTATTCCATATATTGTTCGATTATGACATGGACACGACTAGGCTTAAGGCAAATGCAATTAATTAAAAGGGAAACGGCATGAAGTGGACGGAATGTTGTTGACGGGTCACCTCATTCATAAACCACGTGAAGATTTGGGGTTACTTTGCTATTTGTAACATTACCGCCGGTCATGCGTTTGGCTCGCTCTCGCTCAATTATGCAAGTTCTTCCGAAACCGAGGATGACGAACTAGTGGTAGCAATCCTTGTCGTCGCGGCTTCTTTGTACAAGTGCAATCCTTTTGGTGGATTACTTAGGATTAACCAGAGGTCGGTTTCCTGAAATGGCCATGATCATTGAATTGAAATTTTCATTCTACACATGCCGACATTAACTAGCTGTGTGAACTGGTGTATGAATGTCCGCCAGCACCTCGTCGCAGGCCATTGCGGTCCATGATCTTCGTTTTGGTCCAACAATGGAATAAACGAGATTTGCATTTCTTCATAGGTTGATAGTAGATACTGATATATTATTGAGTATGTGAGATTGGAATCATCCTTTAAATGAGGAAGTGCCAGATTGGAATCTACCTCCGATTCCGCTGTGCCCAGCCCGAACCTCTCCTTAGTTTTTGTCGCTCCCTTTTATCTTCATCTAGAGAGAGAGAGAGAGAGCCATTAAGGTAGAGAAGTAACAACAATCACGTACAAGGATAAGCATCATCGTCATGATTTGAGTTTAATATCTTGCGTGAATAATTCACGTGTAATTATTGATCTCCTTTCCTCCTTCTTTCTTCGGAGTATTTGTATCTCCTCATATCCTATAACTGCTTGTCGGTTACTTCTATGTTTTCAAACTTTGAATCTTAGCGCTTTCAATAACTGCCTTATCTAACCACGTTTTCCAATTTCATTGTCCGCCAAAACTTAATCTCAACCACTGGGACGGCTTCAAATTTGGACAAGTAACTCCCCACGATCTGCTCGTGCTCACTATCTCCGCTTTTGCTCAAAACTTCCTGCTATCATGATTCACGTGGCGGGCCGTAATTCATCTTTACCGATTTTTTGTAATTTCGGTATATTCCCGAAGTATAGACTTTCCATGTTTTGGTAAATATCCCGATCTTCATCAATTACCGAATTCGGGATATGATGCCATTCACGCTTGCTTCCCAGCATGTTTCCGAATTTTATCCAAACGTATTTCGGAAGATGGCTGACTTCCATTATACACCAAATTCGGCATTAAAGCCGACTCAGCGTCTATGCCGATTCTTATTTTGGTGTCAACAGTAATGTTTTTTTTTTTGTCCAAGGTTCAAACTTCCCGAATTGAATGCCAGATCAGCGAATTCTTATTACTTTAATTAATGAAAGGATAATATTGGATATTTTCATATAGTCTAAGGACTAGATTAAACATATATCAGAAGTTCATGGATTACATTGAACAATTTAAAAGTTCGGAGATGACATTGCACGTTAAGTTAAAATTCATAAACCATATTGAACAAATTAAAAATTTAGGGACAATATTGCATAATGGGCTAAAGTTTAGAGGCCATTTGTATAATTATCCCAAAATTAAAATAGTGAAGACTCATCAATCAATTAAAACTCCAGAAAAGCCTATTAAATATTAAAATCTAGAAATTAGTAAAAGTTCATTTTTTTTCTTCCTATGATTTTGTCCGGTGAGCTTGAGTCGGGGCCTCGTTTGATGAGTTCGTAGCCTTATTTGAGATTAATAAATTAGCCATTTCGATGTCTTATTCAAGACAAGATCTACTATAAGTCTTCTTTTGAGAATACTATCCCATTTCAGGGCCTTTATTTGAAATATACCCTTAATTACAAGTCTTGCGGTGGGTTTGAGCCTAATACTCCACATTCTTTTCTTTCATTTATGAAAATGCTCCTTATGTTTGGTGGAAAAGACTCGTATGGGTACGCATAGAGTGGTAGAATCCACTTCACCTTTTGATCAAGTAGTACCCACACGATCAATGATTGTGATGAATGTGGTTCATATGTACCCGGGTCCAAATAAAAATCTCCTTTGGAGCAAGAGGGTTTTAACTTATAATGCATTTTGCAACTCTGAAATTGTCAATGGAATCAAAACCGACATCTCATTACATGCTTGCCTAAGTGATTATTACCATTAAATAAACTACCAACTACTTTTAAACTTGACTAGTAACATGAAATGTAACTTGCATGCATTTCACGTTCTTCAAGTATATATTAGCGGTCGATGCAATTGATGCTACACTTATAAGATCTACATGAGAGGACAAAATCCAACTGAGAGCAAAGAATCAAATCCAGAATACAAGGACAAATATGGTGAAAAAATTGATGGTTACGAGCCAAGAGGAACAAAGCTCAGATACCCATGTCAAGAGCAAAACAAAGAAATCTGGTGCATAACGAGACACAACTCTCAAGTGCATCACATTGCTTCCGGTGAGATTAGAGGGAGCCGGCTTATAATGTAAATATGTTTCTTTACCTATATATGGAAAAATTATTGGACATAGAGGGGTGGCGATCACCACCTGCTATCATAGGTCTGTCACTTCGGAGCAACCTTATAAAGTGTTGTAGAATATTAACGCGGAATCGATGGGATCTTGCAAATCAAGTAATGCAAAATCACAAGAGAAATAATGAGGAATGATAAAGGACACCGAAAATTTACGCGGTTCGTGATTCGGTTTGAGTGTTGGTACCTATGAGGAGGGCAAGCAGCAAATAATCTTTTATAATCAGAGAATCGGAGTTACAATTGCTCATACGCTTAAGGATTTCCCACACCTAGATTACATCAAAATCCAAAGAATTCACAAATAAACAACTTCAATTGGATGGAATTCAAGAACGCTGGCGCGTTCCTTTTTGTTTTCTTTTCGCGGTGTCCTATTGCTCACCGTGCGGCAGATCCTTGTGCGGCTCCTTCACAAAGTCTTCTCTTTTTTTTCCCTGTACGTGCAGGCCACGACCACACAAAAGTGAAACCTTCTTTTTAATCCTGCAAACAAGTCTAGAAAACTGTTCCATCAAATTTATCCTAATCCAATTAAGGTAAGGAAAGCGTGCACGAGCTCAAACCCGAGACATGATTTAACACAAAGAGGCACGAACATTCAATTCTGAAGTTCTAATTCACCCGCAGCGACAAAATAGAAACCGGAAATCCCATTCGATGAGTCCGCGGGCGACCTGATCCCTTCATGCCCAACTCAAGAGCAAAGAACTAAGTAGTAATTCCACAAGGTTGTGATTGGTGAAACGCACTTTGCTCAGATATCGAACTCTGCCAAAAAAAAGCAATGTAACCCTCTTTGGCTAATTGGAGGGTATGATACGTTAAACTAAGTTTTGAAGAATAAAACCATCAGTCTTGGCTCATTCAAGTCCGGACTTACAGTCAGATATGGCGGAGCTTGAAGAACAAACTTGTCTAGATTTTCGTCCTCTTTCGTTTCGGCATGTTCCAAATTTACCGACTTTGAAGCCTCATGCAATATTCTAGGAACATCGTTCCCGTCGTTCATCACTATAAATATCCAAGCCTCACCTCGTCAATGCTACAACTCAAATCTGTCATTCCTCCCTTCAACAAAGATGGCAACCCTCAAACTCAATAAGCTCCTCCTGACAGCCGTCGCGGTCACTGGAATCATCACCTCCGCTCTGCCCGACGCCGCCTCGGCCCAACACTGCAGGTGCGCATCCGACCAGTGCGGCAGCCGGTGGGGCTACTGTGGCACGGGGGATGCCTACTGCAGGATTGGGTGCCAGGCGGGCCCGTGTAGCAAACCGCCGCCGACGAACCATGTGTCGGTGGCAAAAGTGGTGACCGAGGCATTCTTCGACGGGATAATCGGGGAGGCCGCGGAGGCTTGCGAATGGAAGGGCTTCTACTCGAGAGGAACGTTCCTTGAGGCTGTGGGGAGTTATCCTCGGTTGGGCAGAGTCGGGGGCGTCAACGATTCCAAACGGGAGATTGCCACATTTTTCGCTCGTGTCACTCATGAAACTGGACGTAAGTTGCCTCTCTCAATCACTTAATGAATTAAATTAGGAAAAGAACGTGATCAGAAGATTGAATGCTAATTGATTTGCGAATAACCTAAAGGGAAAACTTGCTGCTTGTGGTTGTGCAGATTTTTGCTACATAAACTAAACTCCCAATACCCATGCAACCCGCACAAGGGGTACCTACGGTCGCGGTCCCATCCAACTCTCTTGGAACTTCAACTATGGCCCGGCCGGAGAGAGCATTTCGACGAGCTCAACTCCCCCGAGACCGTGGCCACCGACCCGTTGATTTCCTTCAAGACAGCTTTGTGGTGCTGGATGAACTTTGTCCACCCGGTCACAGACCAAGGGTTCGGAGCCACCATCAGAGCAATGAACAGCGCACTAGAGTGCGATGGTAAAAACTCGGCCTCTGTTCGGGCTCGGGTTCAGTATTACACCAAATATTGTAACCAACTTGGGGGGTCCCTCCTGGAGATAATCTCACTTGCTAGCCGGAGTAGACTATAAATGAAATAAAGTAGTGCATGTAGAACGCCAATGAGTTTGTTTGCAGGTGGAGTCATTACATCAAATATTCAATAATACACACAACAGAGAAAAAAAGTAGAGAATTGTGACTTTCAGATTGAAATATTGCGAATCACAATTGCTAAATGTAGTTGTAACACTGTTCATTTTTCACCAGCTTATCCCTTCAATCATGCAACTTTTCAACATATTTTGGAGGTAAAAGTGCAAAGAAAATGAGGACTTCAAGGAGAAAATATAAATAAAGTAGCAAGTTCATGAAGGAAATTCCAACATTGTATTTCATCAAGATCAAAGTAAACCCTTGGGACAAAAGATTGCACCAAATTGTATGCTAATAAATATTTTGGAGTTTACAGTCCATCCACAAGAGTACCCGACAGGATCAAGTGCATTTGCCCAAGAAAATACCAAGCAACAGTTGGCCCAACATACAGAGGAGAACGTCATCCTTTCAGGGTCTGCTAAATCAGTTACGACTCGATAGAGTTAACAAGAGAAATCAGATGATACAGGCAGCTCAAATCTCAGAGCTTCCTGATGCAAAGGAACAGCCTTTGGTCGAGGTCGAACTGATTGAGATTAGATGGGTCCCCTCTCAGCATCATGAGAAGCCCTCCATATGAAACATATATCTCCCTGAAGCCAAAAAAATCTTTAGCATCAGTCAAAATAATCCAAAAACACCAAGTCATTTGCTAACCAAGTTAATTGAAGATTCCTAAATGCACATTCTTGTGCATCAGCATCCCACGTAGTCAGCAGAAAACCACAAGACTAGACAGCTACACACGAGGTCCCAATGTAGTAGTATATTAAAATATCCACTGCATCAGTAGTTTCAAAAGCTTAGCTCTCGTGTATGAATAGATGGCCCTATAGTTACTGGTTGTTAAATTAACCTGTTAAAGCAGAAAAAGTATTGCCTTCATTTGAAGATTATGAGTAACTTGAGGCGAGGGTGAAATCACTCTCAAGAGCCGAGACACCGGAGAGCGGTCTGTACATGAATAAGTGACATTGGCATGTAGAAGGAAAGCAGAAGTAACAGATAAAGATAAGAAGTACAAATGAAACTGGAGGTTGTCATAAAAAAACATGCTTTCACTTGCTAATTTACTCCCCGAGCTCTAAGCTGGTAAGAAATAGGCTCCAGGTCCTGTTGGAAGCAGATGACACATACATAAAGTAGATAGACATCTTGCTCCTTGAAGACACGACATCGATAAGAAAAACCATAACACTGTATCAATGGAGTTCTTTATAGAGTTAAAAAGAGAAAGCCAACATAAATGTTCCATAGAAGTTCTAAGGTTTAGAAAAAGCAAAGATGAAGCTTCAAAGATTCTTTTATATGAAGCTAAATGTTAGATGTTAACTGTGGCTTACCAAAGATTGCAAGAGAGACGTAACAAGCATGACTCAAAAAATGCAGGTCAAATTAAGTAGAACTTACGCTTTGACTCCTTTTACTGAACTTTTAGAAGCCCTTCCAGGATCATCCTCGGATATCTTGTATAGCTTCCCATGCATAATGTATTCGTACTTGTCAGCAATGGATTTCCTATTACCCTGAGAATGGTTATCACTAGTCAGAGACTCAAAGCTCTTATAAGAGTTGAAATGCCAAAAAAGGTATGAAATCCTAGAAAAAAAGAGAGAATTCTGAGTTCAAAGCATAGCATCCAGCTAAAAATTAGTCCTCCAGGAAAGACCAGAGGTTTAAAAGAGTAAATTGCTGGCTTTCTAGCAAATGACATTTAACTACTGTCAATACTAGATTGGAGAATGCAAAGACACCAAGAGATATATATCTCCATAGTTCAAAATGCTAATCACTGGTTACGGCAAAACCAACTTGATGGGTTCAGAAAAGAGAAAATTTTCCTCTTTGTTATTTAAAACAATTTTGGAGCATTCAGACCTCCAAGCGGATTGCTGATTCTACTCAAAACAGCTCAGGCTTACAATTGAGAGAGCTTAGAGAAAAGATGACAAATGAGATAGACAAGCATCAAGTTATGGAGAGAAAAAGAAGCAACAATCCACTGCCATTAAAATAGGCAAGAGATTGTGAACAAAAGCAGGAGGAAGATCATACCGGGGTATAATATCCTGTGTCCGGTGTTCCATCCGAATTTAACGTAGTAGCTAACGCCATGGTGAACTTTTGTCCTTCTTTTATTGGGTATATTTCAGTATTCACATCTAGATGCATGAACATGTCGAATCTTTCGCTTCGTGCTTCAATCCGAGATACTAAAGAAAGAGAGCAAACTGTGAGTAACAAAATTTCCACGAAATAATGTAGCTGAAGACGGCATGAACCACATAATTTGACTACTTAACTTCACTGGGGCACAACAGACACCATAATCCATGAGTTCACAAACAACAAATTAAACGATTCATTTGCACATCAAAAGATAATTCTTATCTTAGGGCACCTCACAGAATGAGAATCCAAGCTGCAACAAGGATATCCGCCCAATTTCACCATTGCCTATGTAAGGGAAGGAGTCAAATTCCTCTTCCATTCACTGGTCCCTAATTCCGATACACTTCCATTGTTTTACCAAATTGTTAAATTAATACTCAAGCTATTTCAAACAACTAGTAACTTCTTCCGCAGCAACAAATAAATTCAATAAGCGCATGTCACGTGCCATATAGCTCATTCTCCGGCTTATCACAACCCCAATCAAATCTTTAAAAGCAGCAACGAGCTCAACTTAAGTTAGCCCAGCATACAACAATCGGCACCCAAGAAGTAAAACCTTGACATCATTCCCCCAAGTTTGGAGTGACAAGAGGACATTGCAAAAAGCTCTTTTGGTGATCTCTCCCCATCACATCCTTCCTAATTTTTATCCCTACTGGTATCACATTTCACATAACAAGAGCAAGATTTAACACGACGACCGCCAACAAGGACCTGGGGCAACGAAAACCCAAGATTAAGGAGTCTCAATAGGTGCAAAATTCATGCCACAGTTAGCTCAATAACTGGGAAACAGCAAGAAACCAGGAGCCCGATTTCACAAAAAGGAAAAGAAAAGTTCCACACACCGAATCTCTCAACAAGCACATACTCAAACGATACAAACAACCAATACAAGGGCTCTCTTGTTTGCTAAACCCCATTAACAGGCTCAACAGTAGATTGGCGTCTGCTTGAGAGATGAACAGATATCAGGAAAAAGAACAGTTATTTTGACGAACCCAAAACGAGAAAACTAGCGGAGAAGAAGCAAACGCGCAATCGAGAAGGCATGGGCATACCTTTGTCGAACTTCTTGCCGTCGGGGTCGAGCCTCTCGACCTTGAAGACGTCCTCGAGAATTATCATCTTTCACCTACCAAGAACTCGAATTGAGGTCATTGCCATCATAAGATTCACACGCGAAAGAACCAGAGAGAGAGAGAGAGAGAGAGCCATACCAGAGCAGACACACGAAGACGTCGCGTCCTGTGCGAAGGAAAGTGATGCAGAGGGGCCGGCAACTGGAGGAGACGAGGGCTTACTTTGCCTTTTGTTATAATCAATAATTGTGTAGGTTGGTTTTTTTTTTTGTCTTTTTTCTTTTTGCTATAATATAATTAATGTCATATTCTTATGGTCATTTTTCTTAAAACATAGACTATAACATATTTTCTCTTGGGGATTATAAGTTTTCTTAATATTAAAATAATATTCCATGCTTGATTTTTGCGAAGCTTGATTATAGTTGGTTTTTCACTTTCCAGCCTATCTAAATTATGTTCATGGTAATCAACCTGTGCGCTTGTAAGGTGAAAAAAAAATTTGATTTCTAGGTTTTGACATAAACCTAATTGATTACATACAATTAGGTAAATCAATTATTGAAACTGCACTCAAAGGTGGGGCATTTTCCATTTGGAACTTTTGTACAAAAAACAATGGTATCTCCAATTGTAGCCTCACGAGACATTTTTGATCTGCACTGAAGGATGACCCGTCTCCCGGACTAGGTTCTATTAACTTTCTCGATCAACTTTCTAAATGGAGGTTGGGAAGCGATCCATCCGGACTCTTTTTCTATTTTTCTTGCAAGAAAAAACTTAGTTCAATTTAGATTGAATTCGTCACTCTTGGAAAAGGAGGAGAAAGGATGTCGGGTACGAGATTAATGGAGTCTATGTGGTGAGCATTGAAAAAAATAATCAATAGAAGGTTTATTGCGATTGCTTCTTCAGCTGAGTTGAAAAAGGTCCGACTATTTTCACTATGGCGCCTCTAGACTATTTCTAGGTTTTCCTTCTGTTAAAAAATAATATTTTTCTTAATTAGTTAAACACGAGAAAGATCATTATCAACAGAGTTACTTCCATGCCATCATAAATTTAAGAGGTAATAGCATACGGTAATCAAAATAATATGTTAGAGGAAGCTTTTACTATTTGATTTTTTTTTTAATTTGTTAAGATTAAAATCGAGGACCATAATCTTTTCTTTTAAAAGATCGAGACGCCGAGTTATCTGAGTTAACATAATTTACTTGTTTTAGTTTAAACTAAGGTACATGCTCAATTGAATTGTTGAAGACAACAATATAAAAGCATGACAATATAATTCATTGGTCTTTTTTGCATGTTTTTGTAACATCAAATAATATACTACGAACAATACTTTGTAATTTTAGGGACCGCAAATCTTTTTTCTTTCTTTTGTTCCTCAAATATCTTCGAGGGTTTTATTTTATAAATGTTGTACCCATGGGCAACTGTGTCAGTTCATAACTTTAATTTGCCTCTTACATATTGCAATTAAAATTTTCAGTCTTTGCATCTTCAAAGACAATCTTATTGGAAACAGAACCTGAAGTTCACTTGCCTTCTGTATTTGCAGAAGTTCCATAAGAAAGTGCCTTGATATGTCCCTGGGATTTACTCTGAAAGAAGTACCGGATCCCAATTGCAAGGTTTTGACTGGGGTGTTCACAAGTCAGTAAGCAGGCTTTGCTTTCTTCTGATGCAAGTGCATCTTAATAGCCCACTTTTTCGCCCGCCACAAGTTGCACGACACGGGATGTCGGGCCGCATCGATTCAAGAACTTGGTCCAATCGACAATACTGATTACGCTGCGAGTTGTGGGAAGCATTCATATTCCAGTAGGGAAAGCAATCTACTACTTACAAAGATGTTCAAAGATGTCAACTGTCAATTTGGAGGTCTAGTTCAACTGCAGTTTTACAATTGTGAGAAGTTGTAACAAATGATCTATCAGTATGCCGCCTATTCTAAACTTCGCAAACAAAATTTCGATCTGCTTTTCACATTCCCACCAGTGCCTACGCATGCCGCCGATCCAAGCAAACATGAATTATCTCTTCGTTTTCTTTTACCCGTTTATATGATTATGTGTGAAAAGCCTCGATCTAGCTTTGTGGATCGCTCTAGAAACAACTGCTCCGTGCCTTGACAGAAAAGATCATTGCTCACGAGTAGGCTTTGCTTTCCTCTGGGCAAGATGCATGTGAACTAAGAAGCTCTTGCCTCGTGCCTTGACAAAGGAAGGTCGAAATAAACTTTGTGCTGCCCGCCTTCAGGGAATACGCGACTAGTGGGATGTTGTTTTCAATATGTCATACTGCATGTATGTACTGAGCAACTTCAACTAATGAAAACAAAGTATCATAACTTAGTCACAATAATAAGCATTCACACAGGGAAAACAATCTGCTATTTTCAAAGATGTTCATAGAGAATAGTAGATTCAAATGCCGACAAGCATTCCAGTATCAATCACGCTTTTGGATTTCCCCTTGTATGACTGCAAACACCAACCAATAGGTCATAGGACTTAAAAAATGCAGCTTCCTTCAGTCTCGAATAGATTGCCATCACTTTTCTTCTTAAGCTTGTGGATTCTGTGTCTCGGCGGTCTAAGACTTCTCAAAATGAACTCTGGAAACCTGTCCAATGACGTCTAAGGCTCAGGAATTTGTTTCTCAAACATACAAGATCTTAACTTGCAAAAATAAAAACGACCAGTTGCTTACTTGAAATGCAACTTTCCTCTTTTAACTGAAGATTTATCAGAACTTTGAACAAAACTCGAACTAGGGTCCTTGGGACGTTATGGTCGTACGGCTCCCCACAATCGAAAACATGTATTAGGCGCCCATCAAATTACATCCCGTCCAAAAATTCTAACTGATCAAGGCCCTCAACAAACCGTAGTCCATAGCACTGGTTGATTTTGATATGCCTCAGGCTCCTCAATTTTGACAAATCAACTAATTGTTCCACAAAGTGGCACCTATAAAGAGAGAACTCTTCCAATGATTCCAGCTTGCCGACGACTTGGATGCCGGGTAGCTTTGGGCACTCGTCTTCTAGATTCTTTAAGGGGTTCAATAGAAGGATTACTATTCGTCCCACGAGCAGTCAACACTCAACAACTCTAGTTATAAGAGAGATTCAAAAGGCCGCGGTAGATAGCTAATCTCTTCGGTGGTTGCAGCACACTGCCAGTAAATTGAACCTCAACCAGCTTCGAGCATCAGCTCCCCACTAGTACTTTCCAGTTTCTTGAAGCTCAATCTCTCCGGTTCACAGCATCATGACCTTCTACTCTAATTGTGAAAGTCCCTCAAGTTGTATCATTCAAGAAGGAGAGAGCTCTAAAGCCGACCAATTTTCCAAAATTTTCAAGCTGGACAAGAGTGATCTTGGTGGGTTGACTTTATCAAGGTTTAACTGCACCAGAGAAGATGGAAGATGTGCGCAGGATAGCAGGGTTAGTACAGACAAAGTGAGTACGTTTAGAAGAGAAAGCGAGCCTCACTCCACTGGGGGCACAGTGATATGCCAAAGGCACAAGTCAATTTCTTTCGGTTTGGACAACCTCCCAATCCACCATTGGTCACGAGTCTGCACTACCTTCTGTCCTGTATAACCAGTGCCATCATGTAGATTCAATTCAACCAAATATCACAGATCGGTGAGATTAGGTACCGACCGCAACGAAATAGACTAGAATCGTAAACACATGAAGCTTGCGAGTAGCTCTGGAAAACTCTTGAATCTCACAATTCTAAGCCCAGTTTTTCCAAGGAGGGGAAGCAGAGTTCAGAAGAAAGATGAGTAATCCAGCTTCCCTAGCCCTCCAGTAGAATTCAGAAGTTCGATGATTGCTGTGTGTGATATCCTGAGAGTTGACAAAACAGTTTAGTCCACTAATAGAATCCGGTAAGCAACGGATCGCCATATTCCATACAAAAACCTTTGTTCAATGACGCTAGTTTACCAAATAAGTCGAGGAGTTTCTTCTCCACAAAACATTCCTGTAAAGAGAAGTGCTTAAGAATCACCAGCCTTCGAATTTCTTCAGGCAACTCTTTAAGACGCCTGCAACTTTCAATACTCAAGTCAGTCAAGCACTTCAGTTTTCCAGTGGAGCAGTCATTTTCCATCAAACTTGAGAGCAACTAGAAAAGTCTGGAGTTTTAGTTATGGTAGAACAGTTTTTCAGCGTCAGAACTTGCCATCTGCAAATAGAGAACAACGTATTGCAGAAGTGAAATATATTAGAGGATCATATAACTAAAGGAAAAAAAAAACGTATTAGAAGATGAGACATAACTAAAAAAAAAGTATTGCAAGATGAGACAATTAGGCTACAAGTAAGCACATAACATACCTTTAGTATGCTCCATACTTCCTCTGTGAAGTCATTATAACAAAATTTGAAAACGACTATATTCTTTACTGCATACTGGCCACCCTAAAATCTGGTTAAGGAAAAGCCCAAGAAATCCATCAAGTTGGAAAGACATTTGGTGAAGTCCCCAGCAAAAGTTCCTCCGTCCAATTTGAGGAACCTTATAGGTCCAAACCTTTCCATCTCTTCAATAGTAATATGGAATCTTGGAAAACTATGCCAGGCTAGATGGAGTGCTTGAATATTTCGTTTCCTCTGTGACAGTAAAAACTAGTCAGTGAGTTAGAGTTCCTCTTCTCTGTTCAACAATCACATTTCACAGAAGAGAAGAAACGCCTTAAGAGAAAGGTACTTGGTAAAAAAGAGAATAAATTATTTATTGATAGTTGAAGATTTGCTTTATTTCCAGGATCTATTAGAGCTTTTTGATGGACGATTTCCCTTCCAAGTTCTATTAGTTGATCCTGCAACCTTTATCAAGGACGTCGATAACCCATTCATGGCAAAAATGCACAATCCTTCCACATGTGAATTGCCATATTGTGGTTCTCATCAATGAAAAAGCAAGCAATATCTAGAAAAATTTGTCATCAGTCAGTACTCAAGGCATCATAACTGATCTTCAACTTTCCTACGACATCCTCGTGAGGAAATCTACTTAATTTGTTTCGTCTCTTTTCAAATTTTCCTTCCTTTTCAGATAAAGGAACACACCTAACACTTCAAGAGCCAAAGGAAGTCTTCCAGTCATGGAGACGTCTCTTTGTGGTTGTCATCTAAAGGAATGTCTCTCTCGAAGGCATGCCTGCTGAAAAGCCGCAGTCCCTGATCAGAACTCATTTCCTCCATTTCATAATCTAGAACGTCATACATTAATTCTTTATTATGCAAAACATTTTTATTCCTAGTTGTAATACTAACTCTAGAACCTGAACCACAAGGTAAACTTGGTGAACTTGTGGACTCGTTCACTCATGTCTAGATCATCGGGAACAATGAGGACCTTCTATTTGTGGAGTGTTTCTTCAATCCTCTGCTCTCCATAATCAACGTCATTAATGTTGTTCGACGTGGAAGAATTGACCATATCCGATGATAACTGTTTTGCAACTTGACTATTCCTTCACCTCTTGATGACTTTTTCTTGGATATCTTCAAAGAAACTGCTGCACATTTCAAAGTGAGGCGACAGTTGATTGAAGACGACCTTGGCTAGAGTTGTTTTTTCTATGCCTCCCATTCCATGAGCTACAGCCAGCCAAAAACCACTTGCTTCGATAGCTAATAACTGTCTCAGGTCTGCCACTCCGTTGTTCATTCCAACTAAATGTTCAGTCACAGACTTATGTATTGTCTTCAGCTTATGCAAAACCACCCCAACCACCAGTTTGATTAGTCCCTGTCACAATTAATTGCAAACCAGTTTTAGTGGGAAAAGATCATAATATATCCGTTCATGTTTGTACTTACTTTATTTACTATTCCTTTTCCAAGTAAAAGAACAGGGAGAAAAATGGTAAAACAGCAGAAACTATGCAAAACACGAAAACTTCACTGATACTAAACAATAGAAATCTTGATTACTACAAATTTTTTCCGACAGTTAGGTAGAGCTTATCAAGAATATGTTCTGTGAAAAAGAAAAAAGAGAGGAGCTTAACCGTCATCCTTTTTCAGGTTCCATCCCTTCATTTCATCGACTTCTTCAAGAGCCTTTCTACAAGCCAACCTCAACAATACTCAACTTCTGCTCTTGCTCCAACTTCAATATGGCATCACGGTAGAATGGAGTTTTAAGCTTGACATCCTCAGGTTCCACATCGCAGAAAATGGGAAAAATCTCTTTCTTCCACATGTAGATGATGGAGTTCTTTATCGTACACGGAAGCTTTTCTTTCATTTTTTTGCCAACTTGGAGTCCATTGCCGTCTCTAAAAAATGGAACCCGACATCCACCACTCCACGGTAGAGGCAGTCGGTGAATGCATGGTGAGAGTCCGGTGCTCTAATGCTCAAAAACACCCGGTACTTGCCGCCAAACACATCGTTGCTACTCATTGCGGCCTCTAAGTTTGCAGAGATCAGCCTCCAAGTGCGTCCTAAGTCATCACTGCTTATTGATTGTTTGGCAGCTTATGTTATATACTGTCATACGAATATCCGCCATGTCAGGAACTGGTGAAGTTATGACCTTAACTATATGTAAAAAATATAGTTTGGCTGCTTATGTCATAAAGTAGATTTACTTTAGATAAAGCAACTTTAGAAAAGTAAAGCATAAGAGAGTAGGACAGACAGGAAAGCAAAGATATGGCAGGACAACTTGATCTCATCCACTCATCCAGTGTATCACAGTGCAGATACTGCACACTAAGGTGGAAGATAACAGCAGAACATGATTCTGTCAAGATGAACCCTAAAGACAGCAAGGTACATAAGGCACTTCATTATTCACAATACACTGAAAGGAAAAGGGTCACAAAAGCAGAACACTTAGTCTTGCATTTTGTACTAAAAGAAAGTGGCTTATAATAAAGATGACTTTAGATAAAACGACTTTTGAAGCGGTAAGCTTAAGAGAGAGAATTCTCTTTCAAATGGTGAAGTTGCTTGGACCACATGACCCAACTTTGATGTAAATGTGGGCCTCACATGAATAAAAAAAAAAGTTAAGGAATGAGAATTCCGATGGCCAGTCTTAAAATAAGTAGGAATTTAGGAAGAGTCCCACATCGACCATGGACACACATGAGCCTCAGTTTATATTGTCCAAGTGAGATAGAGGAGCTTGTCTCTTCGGAGACATCCGATAAAATTGGAACGATACAGAGAAGATTAGCATGGCCCCTGCGCAAGGATGACACGCACAAATCGAGAAATGGTCCAAATTTTTTTCTACTTTTTCGGTATGTATTTTTTTTTTTCCGTATGCTTGGAGTAATCCCAACTTTTATTACATTCACCTTTTCTTGATCAATCCTAAATTCCTAGCATACTTTCTCTCATTATTATTGTGGAAATCTCAGAATTCATACTATTCGTAATAATACAAATCTTCGTAGTGTTGTATATCATGGATTGATCTCGTGTTTATTGCGTTGAGATGACTTCAATTTTATTTTTTATTTTTTACTTATTTTCGTATTTTGCAATACTTATGTCTTGACTTCAAATTAAGCAATACTCACAAAACCTTTCAAGATATACAAATACTGACAAAATGAGATTGCTTTTGCTTTTTATTAAGAAAAACAAAAGCCACTAAACTTCTCAAACTATTTTTTGCATTTAATTCTAGAATTAATTTAAATTTTTTCAGCCTGGTTCGCCACTCAGGACAGACACAGCCCAAAACCCAGAAGTGGATGAGGCATGGAGGCTTCTCTGTCTCTCCCGTTTCGCTCTGTCCGACCGCGTCTCCACCAAGCTCCGGCCACCAGCCTCGTCACCTGCGGGCTTCGCAACAGTACGAGGAGGCCACTGTGGAGGTCGGTTGTGCTGTCCACGGAGGCCATACAAGCCGTCCAGTCCCTCAAGCTGGCCATACAAGCCCCGGTTGAACCACGTCCTCAGCACGACCCTCGCTCGGCTCTTGAAATCCGATCTGTTGAACACCTTCGCCGAGCTCAAGAGACAGAACGAGGTCGATTTGGCCCTCAAGGTATCGCCTTTTTCGAGCCCCTGGTTCTGGGTCTCTGTCTTTCTTTGCTTTTCTTGGTGGTTTTCGAGTTCTCTCTTTGTAACTTTGGCGTATGATGTGAAAAATCTCTGCCCTTCTAAATAGGAATTGGAAGTTTAGAAGGCCATTTTCGGTGTCTGTGTAAGTTACATTCTTTGATTGTAGCGGATGCTCTAACTGGTATGAGCAGAGCAAGTGATCTGGCAATTGAGTGCTGCTCTGAAGTTTGGTGAATTCGTTTTTCGTATTGGTCATCGGTGATTCAGCCGGTGCATCGAGCTAGCGAGTGGCATGGGTGATTTTTAGAAAACGGGTTGAGTGTTGACTGATGAGATTGGCTTACCTTGCAACAATGACTCTTGTAGGCTTGTTCGGCCTTATGGATTTTATCCACGTTTAGGATTTCCGAGTTCGGGTTTGGGTACTCTTTTTTAATCTTCTACATTAGGCATTCACAAAGAAAGGAGAATAACTCTGCAGATTAATTTTAAATTAGAAGATAATAATAATAACATTGGGCAGAAATGCAGGTTCTGCATGCTTCGAGCATCAGCTCACCTCTAATACTTTCCAATTTCTTGAAGCTCGATGAAATGGATAATCTCTCCGGTTCACACCACATGGCCTTCAACTTTTCTAATTGTGAAAGTCCCTCGAGTTGTATCATTCAAGAAGGAGAGAGCTCTAAAGCCGACAAATTTTCCAAATTTTTCAAGCTGGACAAGAGTGATCTTGGCGGGTTGACTTTATCAAGGTTTAACTGCACCAGAGAAGATGGAAGATGTGCGCAGGATAGCAGGGCCAGTACAGACAAAGTAAGTATGTTTAGAAGAGAAAGCGAGCCTCACATTTTTGGGGGCACAGTGGTATGCCAAAGGCACAAGTCAATTTCTTTCAGTTTAAACAACCTCCCAATCCACCATTGGTCTCAAGTGTGCAGTACCTTTGGTCCTTCTGTATAACCAGTGCCATCATGTAGAATCAATTCGACCAAATTTCTCAGATCGGAGAGATTAGGAACCGACCGCAACGAAGTAGACTAGACTCGTAAACACATCAAGCTCGTGAGAAGCTCCGGCAAACTCTTGGATCTCACAATATTCTAAGCCTAGTTTTTCCAAGGCGGGGAAGCAGATTCATATTACTTGGCAAATTGAAAGTTTGTGTACGCAATAAATTTAAGATTCTCAACGACGACAATGTTCCGATTTGCACAGGGACTTCAACCGCCAACTCTGGACAACTATAGAGAGACATGTAGCTTTTCCAAATTCTCCAACATTCTAATAACACTAGGTAACTCCCATTGGTTTCCAGGTACTAATCGATTAAGATGCGACAGTTTCAACATGTGCAATGATTTTAGAGCCGAAGAGGAGAAAGGTTGAAGATGAGGTTCTTAACTTCTCTTCTTGTTCTTTTACAGCCGAAGAGGAGATCGGTTGATCTTGTTTGAGGGTAGATATATCAAAATAGATCATAAACCCATTTCTTAATCCATATATCAGTAAATGGATCATAAATGTTATTATATTCACTAAATTGATCATAAATTGGTAAACATAATATGAGTGTTAAATCGATCGTAAATGGGTTCACAACTTATTTAAAATCAATTTATCTCTCGCCTTCACTCTGCACTCTCATATCAGTTTGGGTTCGAGTTTTTCTAAATTGAGTTAAATATGGAAGTGCTTTAGTAATATAGGTCGAGTCGGGTATGGGTTATTAGATTTGCATTACATTGAAATAGGTCAAAACGGGTTAAATGGGTCTATTTAGATCAGACCAATTTCGACCCGACCCAACCAACCCGTTCGACAGATCTTTTTGAGGACTTAGAGCTATGCAAGCATGGGTAGCTAGAAGTCCTGCTCCAGCAATGAAAACACGCGCCACTTTTGCCGACTTCCGTTGCACATGGTTTTACAGTAGGATCTTGAATTTTTCTTTTATTGTGATATAGATACGTATTCAAATTATTTAAATAGTGAAAGTATAACCATTACTAGATATAATTCCGTCCTATCTTAACCTAACGTGTAACTATTCAACCAATTGGTTGGGTGCCATGTGATTTTGTTAATTCTTGATTTGAATGTATATCTAGTATTTTGCAGATTTATTGAGTTTTTCGACTAGGTTGATTTTTCTTAGATTGACGTATAATCACTAGATATGTTGAAGAGAGCAACCTATATGATATTATAAATTTGAACCATCTTATTCGTTAAGCTTTTAATACGCGAAAGGGTGAGGAGAGATAACTAGCGCGATTACCTCCTTTGCACTAACCCATGCATGAATGTAAATATGACCGGTCATGTTCTTAATTTTAAAGTGGTTTAAAAGGATCTTAATTTCCTAACATGGAGGATAACCTACTCATCCTATACAAGCACACTCATATGACGTTATTTTTTTTTTGGTCGGAAACACTCATATGACTTGTTAGATGGTATCTTATTGATCAATAATATCTAGTGTCTTGTTAGATGTGGTATTGCTAAACACTTCAATAAACTAATCATGCATACTGCAGTTTCATAGTTCGAAACTCAAGTTGCTACAGGTGAATGTGCAAGTCGAATTTAGTTATGATCGATTTGACAATAAAACATCAACCCAACACAAAGCAAGAAGTATCATCCATGCATGAGATACTTTTCTTCTGCTATTTAATGCATGAGATACCTTGTTTATGTTCATTCACCGAATAGTTGGTTCCCAATTCTTTTTCCCAGTTGGGGTTTGGAATAGATACTATTTTCTAAAAATCAAGCAAGAAACAATCTCAACACACGCACACACATATATAATAGTTGGTTCACGATTCATTTTCCCATTTGGGGTTTGGAATAGATACTTTTTTCTAAAAATCAAGCAAGAAACAATCTTAACAAGACACAATATAATAGTTGGTTCACGATTCATTTCCCATTTGGGTTTGAATAGATACTTTTTTAAAATCAAACAAGGCAATCTCAACACATGCCCACATATATAATAGTTGGTTCACGATTCATTTTCCCATTTGGGGTTTGGAATAGATACTTTTTTTCTAAAAATCAAACAAGGAACAATCTCAACACATGCGCACACATATATAATAGTTGGTTCACAATTCTTTTTCCCAGTTGGGGTTTGGAATAGATACTATTTTCTAAAAATCAAACAAGGAACAATCTCAACACATGCGCACACATATATAATAGTTGGTTCACGATTCTTTTTCCTAGTTGGGTTTTGGAATAGATACTATTTTCTAAAAATCAAGCAATGAACAATCTCAACACACACACATATAATAGTTGGTTCACGATTCTTTTTCCCAGTTGGGTTTTGGAATAGATACTAGTTTCCAAAAATCAAGCAAAGAACAATCTCAACACGTACACACATATAATAGTTGGTTCATGATTCTTTTTCCCAATTGGGTTTTGGAATAGATACTGGTTTCAAACAATCAAGCAAGGAACAATCTCAACACATATATAATAGTTGGTTCCCGGTTCTTTTTCCCAGTTGGTTTTTGGAATAGATATGTTTTTCTAAAAATCAAGCAAGGAACAATCTCAATATATGTGTGTGTGTCCCATTATTCGTCCTATACATTCTATTGTACCAGAAATTACATTAGAGAGGATCGATAAAATTTAAACTAAGCAAAAACATGGCATTTAGCTCTATTTTGGATCTGGGGAACAAATGGAACATCCATGACTTCGTCATACCGAGTCTCACACTTTAGGTCTTTCTTGTTCTGTTTGCACCCCTTAAAATGAAAACGGCGAACGTTGCATCGTTAACAATAGAATAATTAATCGTACAATATGCTATTTTAATCTGTAATTTATGCTTTCGTGTAATTCTTGTGCTAATAGTATAATGGATGGCTGTGAGAATACGGTGCTGAATTACACGAGGGAAGAAGATTGTGTTAAGATATCCAACCGAAGCAAAACAAGATAGAAAAAATGATCGCGACTCTTAAAATTGATTACAACTGAATCAATTTCAATCATTACAGATTTCTTTCAGTTTTGCCAAAAAGGCTAGCTTCCCTCTCCTTTCCAAGTATCTTGGTTTCATCAGCTACCAGATTCATTGATTTCTATTGGACAGCCAGTTAATTAATTATTCTTAAGGGTGCGATGTTAAAGCTTCTTCTATTTAGGAGTCACATGATTTATGACCCTCAAGAAAGTTGCTCAGTTGACCATGGTGATCAAGCCAAAACAACCAAAATCGATCAATTTACCACAAAGTTATGTAGTTAAAGACGAAATCTAAAGTCGAAATTTAGAGAATATTTTTGTTTGTCCTTGCCACGTCCCAATTGACCTCACACATGTCATCATGTGTACAGATTCAACAATAAGCTTTAGCTTATTTATTCATCCACAAACTATTATCTCTTATGGAGTTTAATGGGTACACAAGAAAATATTTTTAAAAGTATTCCTAAATTATATAACTTCTTTTCCAAACACTTATGTAACTTATATTGAAAACAAATTATGTTAATAAACACAAGGACATCTATTTGATTTACAATTAAAATAAGATGGAAAATAAAAACAATAATATGACATCCAATTTATAAGCAGATCATTTATAATTTGTAATAGAGCTTACTTGATTGAATGAACAATTTTCACTTAACACAAAGAAGTTTCACTTAAGTTTAAACATTACTCATTCTTGTGTCATTTTCTCTTATACCTATCTTTATGCATGGCCCTCTCTCTGATCCTTCCTGTCTTTGGCAGCTTTATGATCAGATATGAATTGCTCATGTCTCTTGGATGTTATCTGGAAATGAATTTTCCTTTAAAACCAGTCGTCATTGCTCAAAAATGAATGTTCGACGCGACGTGAACTAGAGCTTTATACTCTTGGATTGTTCTAAGTCAGGACATTCTCTAACCGCAGCACGTTCTGTCATTGGTCCAGTTTGTTCTTCGCTTTCTTTTGAGAGTTGTCTTGCTTCCATGCGTGTTCTGCGTTTATCCTAAGAATGTATTCCTTCTTTTCATTACAAGTTGCTTATCATGAAAGCTTACGGGGGCTGAGAGAAGTATTGTTGTAACAGCTGTGGCTTTCAATGTCCTTTCCTTTGTTGATTCTTGAACTTTACTTTTTTTTTTTGCCAGAATTCTTGAACTTTACTTTTGATAGATCTTCACGTGAAGCTTGGCATCTTGAAGATGAAGTTCTTAACTTCTGAACTTATTCTTTTCCAGCCTAAGAGGTGAACGGTTGATCTTGTTTGAGGACTTTCGGCTATGCAAGCATGGGCAGCTAGAAGTTCTGATCCAGCCATGAAACGAGGCACCACTTTTGCCTACTTCTGTCAAAATCATTGGACATGGTTTGCAGCAGGATCTTAAATTTTTTTTTATTGAAATATAGACAGTGAAAGTGATTAGTTTTATCTTTGAGAGACTAGGAAAACGGAGGGGAAAAAAGGTGAAACTTTTAAAACTTTAAAATTTAAATTAGTGGATATTTCCTTTGTATTTTCCTCCCCCTTCATGCTTCCAAATATTGGGAAAATATCATGTACACGTATTCAAATTTTTTAAATTGTGAAATTACATACGACTCTATCGTATCTTAATTAAATGTATAACTATTCAGCCAATTTGTTGGGTGCGATATGATTTTGTTAGTTCTTGATTACTGGACATGTGGCAGAGAGTAACATGTATGATACTATAAATTTGAACCATCCCATTCGTTAAGCTTTTGAGACTCGAAAGGGTGAGGAGGTACAACTAGCGTGGTTACCTCCATTGAAGGTAACCCACACAAAATTATAAATTCGGCCGGATAGGTTCTCAATTTTACGTTGGTTTAAGAGGATTTTATTTTCCTAATATGGAGGATATCCTGCTCATCTTATACAAGCATATTCATATGACTTGTTAGATAGTATCTTATTGATCAATAATATCAATTGTCTTGTTAAAAGTAGTATCACTAAAGAATCCAATAAATTAGGATACCGAAGTTGGGAAAATTACCCAAAAGGTCCTCAATCTATTGCAATTGTGTCAATTAAGTCATAAACTCTTCTTCTTCTTTTTTTGCCAAATGAGTCATAATCCTTTTGTATTTGTGCCAATTAAGTCCATCTGGCCAATTTTAGTCGGCCCGCGCTAAAGTGGATAATTTTTAATAATATTCTAATATTTTTTTCTATTTTATTTATTTATTCTTTCTTTTTTTTCCTTTTTTTTCTTTTCTTTCTTTCTTTTTTGTTTCTTCCCTTCTTCCTCTTGCCAGTCATTGGTTCCCAGACCGACCAAAGGCCCCCACCGGCCCCTGGCAAGGCTCGTCCCTGCTTGCCCCTGGCGAGGGCTAGGGCGAGCCTCACCCAGAGATGGCAATGGCAAGGTCGAGCCTTACCATGGCTGGACGAGGGCGAGCGTGAGGGCGAGGGCAATGTCGATAGATTGAAAGAAATTATAGGGTCTCAGGAAGGTCAATCGGATAGGAAATGCGAGAGTCGCCATTATGGCTCGAACCTCACCATCAAGATCATCGATGCGAGCAATCCCGTTCTGAAGACTAAGAGCACAAATAGACCCATCGAAGATAGGGCTATCGTGAGCATCGAAATCAAAGTGATCCAAGTCGGCATTGGAGGCATTAACGAGCTCCCACTGAGCGGAAATGGCATCTTCAACTTTCGACTCTACGTGGAAGAAACCGAAGTCGAGTTCTTCTTCGATGTACGAGAGCGATTCCATCTTCATCTCCATGATCAAACCAATTCGAATCCCTCTCAATCTCTCTCTCTCTCTCTCTCTCTCTCTCTCTCTCTCTCTCTCTAGATGTGTTCTGGAGAGGTCAAGGTTGCCATGCCCCCGCGCTAGGGGAGGCTCGACCTCGCCAGCTCTCACCTTTGGCCGGTTCAGCAACCGACTAGAGGAAGAAGAGAAGAAAAAAATGAAAGAAAAGAAAAATAAGAAAAATAAATAAATTTGAAAAAAATTAAAATATAATGAAAAATTATTCATGTCAGCGCTCAGCCAGTCAAAATTGGCCGGATGGACTGAATTGGAACAAATACAGAAGGTTGAAGACTCAATCGGAAAACAAAAAATTGTTTAAGACTAAATTGGCACAATTGCAATTAGTTTAGGACTTTTTTGGTAATTTTTTTTTCTATGGAAGTTTCATAGTTCCGAACCTAGGTAGTTTCAAGTGAATGTGCAAATAAAATTAAGATAGGACCGTTTTGACGATAAAACATCAACCCAACACAAAAGCGACCAGCATCATCATTCATGCAGGAGATGCTTTTCTTCTTTCATTTAATGCATAAGATACATTGCTCATGTTCATTCGCCGAATGGTCGGTTCACGATTCTTTTTCCTCGTTGGGATTTTGAATATATACTTATTTCTAACAAACAAGCAAGGAACCATCTCAATGTATTTGTCTTTATTCGTCCTATATATGTTGTACTCGAAGTTATATTAGAGAGGACCAACAAAATTCAACCTAAACAAAATTATGGCATTTAGCTCCATCTTGTATCTGTGGAACAAATGGAACATCCGAGGCTTTGTCATGCTGAGCTTTTTACTTCAGGTCATTCTCATTTTATTTGCACCCCTTAGAAAGAAAACAACAAACAAATGCATTGTTTTCCTCTTGTGGCTGGCCTATTTGATGGCTAACTGGGTAGCTGCATTTGGGATCGGGCTTATCTCTCACAACCAAGGCTACTCGTCTGCTCATATAGCTGATGTAGATAAAGCACTTCGAGTATTTTGGGCCTCATTTCTCTTGTCACATCTTGGCGGTCCGGACACCATCACTGCCTTTTCTCTGGAGGACAGTTCGCTTTGGCGACGGCACCTGCTCAACCTCACCTTCCAAGTCGGTGCCGTCATATATGTCTTTGCGCAAATATTTCCTAGCGACAAGTCCCTAGTGTTCCCCACAATGCTGGTTTTTCTTGCCGGGGTCATAAAAAATGTGGAGAGGACACTAGCACTTTATCTCTCAAGCCTCCCGAGGCTTAGGGAATGGGTGCTCTCACAGCAGTAGAGTCTCTTGATGATAAAGGTGATAGGCTTGATGTCGAACTCATTGACCCACTGGATGGAAATTCTCATGATGAAGAAGAAGCAAAGCTTGCCGAGAGCATTGTGGTGAAGCACGCTTACTACTTCTTTCAAATCTCTAAGCTATTCCTCACAGATCTCATCTTCACACGAAGACAACGTCAAATAAGCCAAGAGTATTTCCGCAGAGTGTCTGCCATGGATGCGCTGAGGGTAATATCAGTGGAACTCCATTTCATTTACGAGGTGCTCCACACAAAAGCATTGGCAATACGTTCCAAGTGGAGCTACGTTTTCCGCTTCATAGCCTTCATTGACGTTGCGATGGCTTTCATCATGTTCAATCGCTTGAAAAAGCATCAGCTCCTCAAACTCGATGTGAAAATTACGTATTTACTCCTTTTCGGAGGGATTGCTCCTGATGTGATAGCTGTGCTCATGCTCGTTTTCTCCGACTGGACTGTTGCCGAAATCCGGTGGTACAAAACAAGATCATCCAAACTATATCCATTTCTCCACAACCTGGTATCCGCCGTAGATTACGTAATGAAGCCCCAATTCCCCACATGTGAAGCAAAGCTTAACACAAAGGTTGCTTATGCGGTCTTAGATACACCATTAATATTTCGAAGGTGGTCAGAATCCATTTCCGCTTGCAACCTTTTATCCGAGAGTTTGGAGAAGAGTCCGAGAAAGATATATAAGCGCGATTGGCGCTGGGGAAACATCGCTTTTTCTAATATTTGTGGTTTTCCGCTTTATATGGCTGAGAAGACCATCTCTTATTTTCATCGAGCTGTTGATACAATCACCAGAGGCTTCGGTATGAGGAACACGAATGGAAAAAGATTGATGATTGTGAATATGAGGTACGTGTCGACAAATCCATTTATTATGAAGCTATGGATCTTTATCTTTAAGGAGGTGAGACGTAAATTCAACTCCATAACAGATATTTCGAACCTAGGAAGAATGTCCTACATATATGAGGCTAGAGGGGATTGGTTTCTTGAGACTCTCCCGCGCGAGGCCTATCACAGTAAACTCAGTGATTCTAACACGGAGAGTATATGTGAGGCTAGAGATGATGAGAATCCCCGGACTATCGAGGGGAATAACGTACGGGCCAGGCTAATGGATTTAGTCAGCGGGGCTAATTACAATGAGTGTGTCATATCGTTGCATCTTGCTACTGAAATGTGGTATAACATAGAGGATCCCACAGCCAGAATGACGCAAGGGAATTTAGCAAGATTCTCTCCGACTACATGATGTATCTTTTACTTAATCAGCCTAATATGATGTCCGCTGTGGCCGGCATTGCCCAATTGAGATCGGCGAGTGTGTTGCGGGAGCTACGGGACCACATCGATACCAAGGATGTGAAGAGCTTATGCGAGGCAATTTTTGCCCTAAATGTAGAAGCGTTCGGTCCCTCCCGCGCGGTTCCCTTGGTCGACCGGGGGATCAGATTGGCCCGAGAAATAGAGGAGCTCGGGGAAGGGAAGTGGAGGGTGATGAGCGGGGTGTGGGTGGAGATGCTGACGTATGCAGCAGGTCATATCAAGGGAGAGGCGCATGCGCAGGTGCTGAGCAGAGGTGGAGAGCTTCTCGCCTTCGTTTGGCTGTTGATGATTCATCTCGGGATTGTCTACAGACCTGAATGGGCCCCATCTTATATCTTCAGGGACGAGGAGGAATCACTGGGACCGTGATGGTGAATCAAATGATTTTCTAAATCCCAAAGCCTTCGCTAGCGAATTTACAATTTCGGTACGATACTATCAATTCGATCAATTTGTATTTCTTTATACGCTTACGAATAAAATGGGTGTGTATTTTTATTCTATTTCATGATGAGAAGCCATCTTTCCATAGCTATAGAATAATTAATGCACGATTTTTAGTACGATGTGCAATTTTATATTGGTGACTTCTGTTTACATGGAATCCCCGTGCTAATAAAACGACGGATGGCCTATGCAAATATAGTAAACAGTTGTAGTAGACAATGAATTATGAAGATTGCATCAAAGATATTCAAGCGAAGCAAACAAGCCGTGTCCGGTCAAAACAAGATAGAAAAAAAAATCGATCAAAATAGATACAACAATAAAAACCCAGGAGCAGATGATAGAATAGTCGAAACACAACTCTTGGAATTGATTATAACTGAATCAATACAATGAACAAAATCAGATTACGGAGAAGAATTAATCCATCTGGAACCGAGATTCACATCGAGGCCATAGAGAATATGATTAGCTTCCCTATTTCATTTTTCCCAAGTGATTCGGATCTAAAATGACAAAGAGGCACGACAAAACTACCTTCTCAGGTCACACGTCGTCCTCGACTCGTCGAGTATCACTCCTCTCACTGCCCTCGCCATTCTCTCTCTACATCTCTCTCTGCAGAATACGTTTGCTTTGTGCACACTGAAGTGTCAACAGTTCGGTTCAAGTCGAGGCGGGTTTCCATGATACCAGGCCCGAACCAAAACACGAAGGATTTGGCTTGTACTCTTGCTGTTATTGCTGATGCTGCTGGCGTTGCTGCTGCTACAACTTCTCCTACTCCTATTGCTACTGCTACAACTCTCACCACCACCGCCTTAACTTAGTGTGACTAGCATGTTACATTCTTACCATGTTAATATAATGTGACATGGTTGTGATCGATATTCAAAATTTGTGAATTTTTCCAAAGGAAGAAACTAATTCGAGAGTCTAAAGATCATACTGCAGAGTTTGAAGATGCGAGACCTCCATGACTTATCTTCCTTTTCTCTTTATCCCGCTTACCCCCTTTAAACCATTCTGTTTTTATGGCTATTTCCCTACGCCTATTCGTGAATAGATCTTTAAAGATACAATCACATAAAACCAGTTGCGGGCTCCTTCAAATGATAACGTTCAATCTTTGATCAAGTGAACTTCCATACTAGCCTAGTCATAAGAGTTGGATTGAAATTGGCCACTCTTTGAAAGCCCTAGTTCCTCTTCCTCTTAGGCAATAAATTTCTCCTGACTATAGACAAAAGTAGTTGAGGAGTTTCTTGTGACTTATCGGTAACTAATCAAGGCAAACGCCGCTTAACATAGTTCTCGAATCCACAATTTGGTCGCATACCTAAAGGCCTAGCTTTTTTCCATATTTGCCATACTAACTAATCAAGAAACTTATGATTGAATCTTCTCACTAAGCATAGTCTCACTTTATACATAACTAGGGCAAATTATACCTAATCTACTCAAAGAGCGGTACCAAACTAGTAATAAATGTATGACTGGAAAAATTCATTGAAAGCTCTAGTGATTCTTGATCACACATTGAAATCTTTCTTATTTTGCAGTATATATTAATATATTTACAAATCGATCTTATGAATAGAATTTACATTAATTTAATCTCTAAACCCTAAAGTCCCAAATCTCCCAAATGTGGAAACAAAGCAGTCTGAAACCACCCTTTTAAAGCCCAGTCCAAAAGGCCTTTCCTTTTACTATTTTTTTCTTCCACGAAGATACAAAAGGTAAAATAAAGTCGTCAAAACGCTGCTTTGCAGCTTCCACTTTATCTACCCACTTTACAATTTTCTTACATCCATAAACAATTAATCACATTAATTTTTTTTGATTAATAGAAAGTGGTTTCTTTTTTTCCTTTATAATTCCCAATTGAATAAACAAATTAGGGTTAATATCACAAAAAATCTCAAACTGGTACACCCGTGACAATTTTATCCCGAACTATTTTTTTAATCACAAAAAACCCTAAATTGATAGACCTGTGATAAATATACCCCCAACTATTTTTTTGACCACCAAAAATCCCAAACTAGTACACATGTGATAATTTTACCTCCAACTAATTTTTTAACCACTAAAAATCCCAAACAGGTACACCTGTAACAATTTTACTTCGAACTAATTTTTTGACAACTAAAAACTCCAAACTGGTACATTTGTGACAAATTTACCTTCCGTTAGTGTCCGTTAAATTGGATTAATATCACGAAAACTCATAAATTGGTAAACTTGTGACAAACAGAGGGGTAAAACCCAAAACAGGTACACCTTTCAATTACCATGTATCATTAAACTTAGCAATTTGATAGTAAAATTTAATAGAAACTAACGGAGAGTAAATTTATCATAAGTGTATCAGTTTGGGATTTTTGGTGGTCAAAAAATTAATTCAGGGGTAAAATTATCACAGGTATACTAGTGTGGGGTTTTTGGTGGTCAAAAAAATAGTTCGGGGTAAAATTGTCACCGGTGTACCAATTTGAGATTTTTTGTGATCGAAAAAATAGTTTGGGGAAAATTTATCATAGGTGTATCAATTTGAGATTTTTCGTGATATTAACCCAACAAATTATTCAATTAAGATAGCCAAATTAGAAATTTTTAGGTGATTGGGCTCGTTTTGATATTCCATGTAGCGAAAAGACTGAAATGGAGTATATAATTTTAACTTTTAATTTTTCGATTTTTTTTTTTTTGGTTGAAGGTTTTATTTTATTTAGTGATATTGTGGGGAACAAAAATAATAAGTATAATAATGGCGGTATTATTATAATTCTCTTTTCACATGACAGACAGTCCAATAATATTGTCTTCCTGTCTCGGAACGGACGCACTATCTCACTGACTCTCTCTCTTTCTCTCTCCCTCTCTCCGAGTGACTTCCGAGTTAGCTCAGAGCTAGCTCCGAGTTAGGGTTTCCGTGAGCTGAACTGTTAACCAATTTATTTCTCCTTCATCTCCATCGATCGAGCTCGAAGAAGCTGCTGAATTCGTTTCTTGGGTGTTTCGCTGCTCCTGATCTTGAAGGGTCTTCGGAAAATCGATTGATTCTTGATCCCGGAAATGCTTCATGGGTCTTACATCATTAGGTATTGTTGAAATATAAGGTGGAAACGATAGGATCTTGCAAATTAAGTAAATGCGAAAATACCAGAGAAATAAACGAGAAACGATAAAGAACATAAGAGATTTACGTAGTTCGATACGAATATCGATATCTACATCCACAAGGAGAGCCAGCAATAAATAATCTCTTATAATAGGAGAATCAGAGTTACAATTCGCTCATACGCTCGAGTGTTTTCTATATATAAATTTAAGCTCAAACCCTTATTGTTTACGAATAAATAACTCAATTGGATAAATAAACTCACTGCACGAATCACCGTGTACATCTATTTAAGATTAGGGGTGAGCATGATGGACTGCCCAAACCGGGACCGGACCGGACCGACTAGTTTGGTCCTGTTCTCGGGAGTATCGGTCCGGTTCCCGATTCCTAAAAGTGGAACCGGTTTCCGGGCGGTCCGGTTCCCGGTTCTAGGGTGGGAACCGGACCAGATTGGATCGATAATTTTTTTTTGCTCAGAAAATATATTTATTTATTCACTTTTTTAAAATTTATGAAAAAAATAGAAATCATTTTTATCTGTTTACCTATGGCCACTGTGGGCCTCTGCGACAAAAGTCCCCCTTTCCCATAAAATAGAAAACAGAGTCCTCTGCAGCAAACCCTAATCACCAAGGCTCTGTCCAATTCACTCTCGCCAATTCCTCACTCAGTTTACGCAATCTCGCTCACGCCTCGCTCAACGCCTTTCCCTCTTGTGGCCTTGCTAGTGGCCTCACGCCTCGCTCGACGCCGACGACCAGCCGAGGCTGAGCGCTCCTCTCACCCGGCGGTACTCGATCTCCGTCGCCTCCCTGCCCTCCTCGCAGCACGCGCTGGCTGCCAAGGTGCAGCGGCTCAAGGACGATGTCTAGGTTTTTCGAAATGCTCCCATGTCTCGCATCCGTTTTCTGGTCTGATTGAGTGTGGGGGAAATTTGCCTGTTTTAAGTCCAGTCTAGATGTGGAATTTCCGTTCTTGTGTAAGTTGATTCCTTCACTTTTCCGCGATAGCTTGCGAGGCAGGATTACTTGGAGCTGAGGTAGGAGGCGAGCGAGCTACAGGAGTGTTCCAACGCAAAGCTCGATCGAGTCACGCGGTACCTAGGCGTTCTAGCCGACAAGACATGGAAACTAGGTGAGGGCGCGGCCTCTGTTGTTGTATCTTGGCGTGTGTTTGCTTTCCCTTTTTTTGGATTTTTTACTGGTTCTATGCTTTGTATCATATCAAGCTGCCCTTGAAGGTGAGAGAGACATTCTAGGCTCTGATGTCTTGCTGCTAAGCGAAGCGCGTCCATCCATAGATTGTTATAGAGAGACATTCTGTTCGTTCAGACAAATTGATCTTGTTGGTGAATTTCTACAGGCTAACAGCAAGAGCACCGTACATAACGACCAACTCATATCTAGTCACGCAAACAGTGCAAAAAAATCATACGTGATAATGCTTAAATTCTTGATGTCAATCCTAATGGTGCAATTATTACTGAATTTAGTGGATGTTCTGGTTTGATGGCTCCAATTATGTTTTGCTTGATTCGGGTAATCTATTTAGATGTCAATGGAAGTGGTCAAATCCCATGATTTTATGAATTCGGTAATTGACTCACTAGAAGATGAAGGTAAAGAAGATTTCGTAGAGGGATCCGACACAAACAAGGTATCTAATGCTTGTCCTTCTGGTAAGCAAAAATCAATAGCCTGGCTTCATTTTCGCAAAGGAAAAACTGAAAATGGGAAAACCGAAATGTTTTGCAATTATTGTGGGGCACACTATACGTATAGTGTTGGTCATGGTACTTTTGCTATGTTGAAGCACTTGAAACGGTGCAACAAGTATCCTCGCAATATAGATAGGAATCAAAAATTGTTTGTTGCACGTAGAGTAGATGGGACTCAAATGACAAGTGGGCATACCAGTACCGATAGTGCTAATATCTTATCGACATGTACATTTGATCATGATCATTGTAGGCAAATGCTTGTTCGAATGATCATAATGGATGAACAACCTTTTTCGATGGTTGAGCGTGTCAGATTTCGTGATTTTATTAATCAGTTACAACATCTCTTCAATCACATCTCATGATTTACAGTGGCTAGAGATTGCATGAAGTTGTATCTCTGTGAAAAAAACAAGTTTGAAGACTTACTTTTGCAATCTTAAGTCTAGTGCCGCCCTCACAACTGATACAAGGAGTTCCATTCATAATTTGAACTATCTATGTCTCACTACACATTTTATTGATGACTATTGGAAACTGCACAAAAGAATCATCAATTTTGTGGTGATGCCTAGTCATAAGGGGAAGGATATTGGGAAAATGGTTGAGAAATGCATCTACGAGTGGGGAATAGAGAAAAAAGTGTCCACAATCACTGTAGATAATGCTAGTTCGAATGATGTTGTCATTGGTTTTTTGAAAGAAAAATTATCAAGAGATAAGCTATTCATCTTAAATGGTGATGTTCTACACATGAGATGCATGGCTCATATTTTAAACTTGATTGTGAGGGATGGATTGACCGAGGTACGTGATTCTATTGCACGTATTCGAAACATGATTAGGTATGTGAGAGGTTCTCCCATGAGAGCTAAAACATTCAAAGATTGCATTGAAAGTGCAAGGATCACCTATAAGGGTTCAGTTTGTCTTGATGTCACAACTAGGTGGAACTCCACGTAGCTCATGTTAGACACCGCCTTAAAGTTTAGAAAAGCTTTTGAAAGGATAGAAGAGGAAGATCTTTCTTTGTTAACCGAGTTTGATTATGAAACTCCTAAACATTAAGATTGGGAAAATGCCAAAATTCTTTCCATATTTTTGAAGAAGTTTTATGATGCCACCAACAAGATGTCTGGGACTTTGTATGTCACTTCGAATGATTATTTCAATGAGATAGCTACTTTATATAAAACTCTGAAACAAGCGGAGAAAGCTTTGGATCCTAGGGTGAAAGCTATGGGTGCGAAGATGAAGGATAAGTTTGACAAATATTATGGGAGTTTCAAAAAAGTAAATATGATGGTGTTAATTGCGGTAATATTGGATCCAAGAAAAAAGATGAATTATGTGCGGTATTGTTTTAGACTAATCTATGATGATAGTGCGAAAGTTGATGAGATGTCCGATAAGGTGAGGATTGCCCTGGAACGTTTGTTTCATTTTTATGAAAAATCTTTTCTTGGTTCTAGCGATGGAAATTTGGGTGGTCAACTTTCCATTGATACTGTTAGTAGTTGGGATCCTGATAGTCATGAGGAGGGTGACAAGGATGAGCTTGATTTGGTTGCAGATTTTGATTCGGAAAAGGCAAACAAATTATTTCTTTACGAGGAGAAAAAAGTGTCCGCGGGCTACTTATCTGAGCTCGATAAGTATCTTAAAGCCGAACGTGAAGAAGGTCATGATCTTGACCTTCTGGTGTGGTGGAACACTGTTGGCCAAAAGTTTAAAATCCTCTCTTTGATGGCTCGGGGTATTTTGTCTATTCCGGTAACAACTGTTGCTTTTGAGTCAACATTTAGTACATCCGGTCGTGTGCATGATGGTTTTCAAAGTTCTTTGACTCCTAGAGTGGTCGAAGCTCTGATTTGCACTCAAGATTGGTTGAGGGTGGTTACCATGCCGATTAATGTTGAAGAGTGCATCGAGAATGCAGAAAGGTTTGAGTGGGGTAAGTCTAAATTTATCTTTTTATCTTGTAATTCTTTCATATATCTAACAAGTGAATGCTTTATTTAATATTTTGTTTTTGTTAGATATAGACGATGTTCACTCGGAGCTTACCGATAAATAGAGTTTGTAAGTTGAAGTGGAAGAAATATATATGGTGAGTATTTCCATTAATTATTTGAGTTCGATTAATAATAATTCTAGTTTAAAACTAATGTTCAATAATCATATATAATATATTGCAGGACTATCAACAAGTTTAGTTGTGGTTGGGCTGATGTTTAAAGCGTATTGGGAGGAGTTCCAATTGGGATAATTGTTTAATGTCCTGTGGTTATGTATCTAATTCACCTGCATCTAATTCCGTTAGGCTAAGTTGTGGCATCAACCTTAGATACTAGTCGTGAAAGCTTTACTGCATAAGGTTTCTTTTGTGGACCAATGAGATTGCTGATGATCTTTTGTTCAGGAATAGCTATAATGGTTTTATGGACCAATGAGACTGCCGTGAAAGCTTTACTGCATAAAGTTTTTTTTGTGTTGTATTGTGTATCTTCACCCATTAGGAAAGCACTGCAGGGAAGATTTTATTGGTATGTCATTGGTACATCATGTGCGATGAAGGTCCCGTGTATATCTTTGCTTCCTTACATTGGATATCTGGACATTGTGGAATCACATCAGTACATTACATTGTTGGTTATTCTGTTTGGTCAATGTTGTTTGCTGAAAGCTTGATCTCTGACCTACCTAATTCAATAGAAGCACCTTGAAAAACTTCTATATTTAATCAGTAGCACTATAGAGAACATAGAGGTAGGTCTGGTTTTTTCATTGAGTAATTGTTTCGTGATTGTTAAATATTTTGTTAAGAATTTTTGGACACTATAGCCAATGTTGGTTGAATAAAGTTGCTTTCATTGGAACCAAACCGCACCGATGGTCCGGTCCGGTCCACGGTTCCAAGACTAGCTGATCCAGTCCTCAGTCCTAAAAACTGGGAACCGGTTTTCCCGGTCCGATTCCAGGTTCTTGGGTGGGACCGGATTGGATCGGGAACCACTCACCCCTAGTACTAAGGGTGAGCATGGTCCGGGTAGGCCGTTCTAACCCAGAATCGAGAACCGTCTATTGGTTCCGTGGATCCACCTGGGAATTTTAGGGTTCAGCTTTTAATTAGGGATTTTAGGGTTTTCATTTTCCTTAAAATGTTTAATTCCTTTTCTGTTGGAAATTTTTCTTAAAAATTATATATATTATCGATCCGGTCCGGGTGGGCGGGTCAGTGGTTTCACGCCTAGAATCGAGAACCGGACCGGTACTCACTAGTTCTAGTAAATTGGAGCTGAGAACCGGACCGATTCTCACGGGTTCCGTCGGTTCCGGGGCCGCTCTAGTCCAGTTTCGGACATTTCAGGCGATTCTTAGTTCCTTTGCACACCCCTACGTAGCAGACACTTTCGATAAACATTTTTTTCATCAAATTACTTTAAATTATCTTTAAACAAAAATTTCATCGACATAAATCTAGCTACTAATATTGGTTTTAGAATTAACTTCCATGAAAACTCAAAAATAAATGACAAGAAGAAAAAGAAAGAAAGCGATATTTCTTTTGTTTGGTTGGAAGAGGGCAATATTGAAATCTCTATTTTTAACAAGCATAGAGAATTACTTCATCCTTTCTTTCTTTACCCTTATCTAAAATTATCTCAAATGAAGGTTTGAGGAAGAAGATGACATCGCTTAATATTCTGCATGTTTATTTTCCTATGGCTCTCGCAATTTAAGAGTTTTTAATATTAAAAATATGAAATCTGCGAAAACATACTAGAGCTTCCTGTTCAATTTTCCATCATTTTTGGAAGCTTGAAACAGCTATTTGATTTCAAATTTTGCAAGGAAAACATTAAATGCTACTAAGGACAATCGAATAAGCTATTAATTTAAGTATTCTGTAAGTTTATTTTCTCTACTGGTGGTAGAATATTTGACAAATGTAAAGGAACTCATCGACAGAAGTCTAATCAGCAATTCTTGAATAATGGAGCCGAGAGTCGTACATCAGCTACTGGACACTAACGTGACACACAAATTTCTGCCATGAGTTGTACGTCAGATGCTGGACCAACGTGACTCGCGAATTACGTAATTTCGAGCAAGTGAAGAACATTGGGTGGAAACCGTGAAGAAAAAGGCCAAAACGCTAAAGATACATGGGTCCAGTGACAAAAAAGGACAGCAAAACATGACTTGAAAAGGACGCGTGACCGTAACGTATTCAAATTGAGTTTAAACGAATTAATCTTTTATATATATTTATTATTTGACCATCTCAATTTGTTTATGACATGCTTAGATACAACCTGATGGCATCTTCCACTTTAATGGACACGTGACCCTTTGTACACATTCAATTTAATCCACTAGTGATTAATCTAATTCAAGTTACATCTATCTTAAGCTCTATTTTACTTGTGAAATGATTGGTTCACGATTTTTTTACCATCTTGGCTTTTTGAATGGATTCTATCTTTTGACAAACAAGCAAGGAACCATCCCGGTAAAACTTCTTAATATGGACACTAGTCTCCTAAAATTAATGTTGGATGGAGAAAATATTACAAGTAAGTTTCATACGCGTAGTTAAGTTCAAATAATTGCACGTATACCATTTCTACATGTAATACTAGGGGTGAGCATGGTCCGGGTGGGCCGTTCTAACCCAGAATCGAGAACCGTCTATTGGTTCCATGGATCCACCTGGGAATTGGACCGTCGGTCCCGTTTGGTTCTCGGATGAGTCCATGGAATCGGTCCCCCCAAATTTCATGCAAATGGAGGTGGCCAATAGCGAGAGAGAGAGAGAGAGAGCGATGAACGACCGGAGGCTCGGTCGTGAGTTGATGGGAGTTGAGAGTAGATACCGTGAGTCGATGGGCGTTAAGCTTGAGAGTCGAGACTATGAGGGAGAGATAGAGAGACGACTCAGATAAAGCGAGAGTGAGACGAGATGAGCATTTAGTGGATGGGGGTTCAGCCTTTAATTAGGGATTTTAGGGTTTTCATTTTCCTTAAAATGTTTTCTTCCTTTTCTGTTGGAAATTTTTCTTAAAAATTATATATATTATCGATCCGGTCCGGGTGGGCGGGTCAGTGGTTTCACGCCTAGAATCGAGAACCGGACCGGTACTCACTAGTTCTAGTAAATTGGAGCTGAGAACCGGACCGATTCCCACGGGTTCCGTCGGTTCCGGGGCCGCTCTAGTCCAGTTTCGGACATTCCAGGCGATTCTTAGTTCCTTTGCACACCCCTACGTGGCAGACACTTTCGATAAACATTTTTTCCATCAAATTACTTTAAATTCTCTTTAAACAAAAATTTCATCGACATAAATCTAGCTACTAATATTGGTTTTAGAATTAACTTCCATGAAAACTCAAAAATAAATGACAAGAAGAAAAAGAAAGAAAGAGATATTTCTTTTGTTTGGTTGGAAGAAAGCAATATTGAAATCTCCATTTTTAACAAGTATAGAGAATTACTTCATCCTTTCTTTCTTTACCCTTATCTAAAATTATCTCAAATGAAGGTTTGAGGAAGAAGATGACATCGCTTAATATTCTGCATGTTTATTTTCCTATGGCTCTCGCAATTTAAGAGTTTTTAATATTAAAAATATGAAATCTGCGAAAACATACTAGAGCTTCCTGTTCAATTTTCCATCATTTTTGGAAGCTTGAAACAGCTATTTGATTTCAAATTTTGCAAGGAAAACATTAAATGCTACTAAGGACAATCGAATAAGCTATTAATTTAAGTATTCTGTAAGTTTATTTTCTCTACCGGTGGTAGAATATTTGACAAATGTAAAGGAACTCATCGACAGAAGTCTAATCAGCAATTCTTGAATAATAGAGCCGAGAGTCGTACATCAGCTACTGGACACTAACGTGACACACAAATTTCTGCCATGAGTTGTACGTCAGATGCTGGACCAACGTGACTCGCGAATTACGTAATTTCGAGCAAGTGAAGAACATTGGGTGGAAACCGTGAAGAAAAAGGCCAAAACGCTAAAGATACATGGGTCCAGTGACAAAAAAGGACAGCAAAACATGACGTGAAAAGGACGCGTGACCGTAACGTATTCAAATTGAGTTTAAACGAATTAATCTTTTATATATATTTATTATTTGACCATCTCAATTTGTTTATGACATGCTTAGATACAACCTGATGGCATGTTGCACTTTAATGGACACGTGACCCTTTGTACACATTCAATTTAATCCCCTAGTGATTAATCTAATTCAAGTTAAATCTATCTGAAGCTCTATTTTACTTGTGAAATGATTGGTTCACGATTTTTTTACCATCTTGGCTTTTTGAATGGATTCTATCTTTTGACAAACAAGCAAGGAACCATCCGGGTAAAATTTCTTAATATGGACACTAGTCTCTTAAAATTAATGTTGGATGGAGAAAATATTACAAGTAAGTTTCATACGCGTAGTTAAGTTCAAATAATTGCACGTATACCATTTCTACATGTAATACTAGGGGTGAGCATGGTCCGGGTGGGCCGTTCTAACCCAGAATCGAGAACCGTCTATTGGTTCCATGGATCCACCTGGGAATTGGACCGTCGGTCCCGTTTGGTTCTCGGATGAGTCCATGGAATCGATCCCCCCAAATTTCATGCAAATGGAGGTGGCCAATAGCGAGAGAGAGAGAGAGAGAGCGATGAACGACCGGAGGCTCGGTCGTGAGTTGATGGGAGTTGAGAGTAGATACCGTGAGTCGATGGGCGTTAAGCTTGAGAGTCGAGACTATGAGGGAGAGATAGAGAGACGACTCAGATAAAGCGAGAGTGAGACGAGATGAGCATTTAGTGGATGGGGGTTCAGCTTTTAATTAGGGATTTTAGGGTTTTCATTTTTCTTAAAATGTTTTCTTCCTTTTCCGTTGGAAATTTTTCTTAAAAATTATATATATTATCGATCCGGTCCGGGTGGGCGGGTCAGTGGTTTCACGCCTAGAATCGAGAACCGGACCGGTACTCACTAGTTCTAGTAAATTGGAGCTGAGAACCGGACCGATTCCCACGGGTTCCGCCGGTTCTGGGGCCGCTCTAGTCCAGTTTCGGACATTCCAGACGATTCTTAGTTCCTTTGCACACCCCTACGTGGCAGACACTTTCGATAAACATTTTTTCCATCAAATTACTTTAAATTCTCTTTAAACAAAAATTTCATCGACATAAATCTAGCTACTAATATTGGTTTTAGAATTAACTTCCATGAAAACTCAAAAATAAATGACAAGAAGAAAAAGAAAGAAAGAGATATTTCTTTTGTTTGGTTGGAAGAGAGCAATATTGAAATCTCTATTTTTAACAAGCATAGAGAATTACTTCATCCTTTCTTTCTTTACCCTTATCTAAAATTATCTCAAATGAAGGTTTGAGGAAGAAGATGACATCGCTTAATATTCTGCATGTTTATTTTCCTATGGCTCTCGCAATTTAAGAGTTTTTAATATTAAAAATATGAAATCTGCGAAAACATACTAGAGCTTCCTGTTCAATTTTCCATCATTTTTGGAAGCTTGAAACAGCTATTTGATTTCAAATTTTGCAAGGAAAACATTAAATGCTACTAAGGACAATCGAATAAGCTATTAATTTAAGTATTCTGTAAGTTTATTTTCTCTACCGGTGGTAGAATATTTGACAAATGTAAAGGAACTCATCGACAGAAGTCTAATCAGCAATTCTTGAATAATAGAGCCGAGAGTCGTACATCAGCTACTGGACACTAACGTGACACACAAATTTCTGCCATGAGTTGTACGTCAGATGCTGGACCAACGTGACTCGCGAATTACGTAATTTCGAGCAAGTGAAGAACATTGGGTGGAAACCGTGAAGAAAAAGGCCAAAACGCTAAAGATACATGGGTCCAGTGACAAAAAAGGACAGCAAAACATGACGTGAAAAGGACGCGTGACCGTAACGTATTCAAATTGAGTTTAAACGAATTAATCTTTTATATATATTTATTATTTGACCATCTCAATTTGTTTATGACATGCTTAGATACAACCTGATGGCATGTTGCACTTTAATGGACACGTGACCCTTTGTACACATTCAATTTAATCCCCTAGTGATTAATCTAATTCAAGTTAAATCTATCTGAAGCTCTATTTTACTTGTGAAATGATTGGTTCACGATTTTTTTACCATCTTGGCTTTTTGAATGGATTCTATCTTTTGACAAACAAGCAAGGAACCATCCGGGTAAAATTTCTTAATATGGACACCAGTCTCCTAAAATTAATGTTGGATGGAGAAAATATTACAAGTAAGTTTCATACGCGTAGTTAAGTTCAAATAATTGCACGTATACCATTTCTACATGTAATACTAGGGGTGAGCATGGTCCGGGTGGGCCGTTCTAACCCAGAATCGAGAACCGTCCATTGGTTCCATGGATCCACTTGGAATTGGACCGCCGGTCCCGTTTGGTTCTCGGATGAGTCCATGGAATCGGTCCCCCCAAATTTCATGCAAATGGAGGTGACCAAGAGCGAGAGAGAGAGAGAGAGAGAGGCGATGAACGACCGGAGGCTCGGTCGTGAGTTGATGGGAGTTGAGAGTAGATACCGTGAGTCGATGGGCGTTAAGCTTGAGAGTCGAGACTATGAGGGAGAGATAGAGAGACGACTCAGATAAAGCGAGAGTGAGACGAGATGAGCATTTAGTGGATGGGGGTTCAGCTTTTAATTAGGGATTTTAGGGTTTTCATTTTCCTTAAAATGTTTTCTTCCTTTTCAGTTGGAAATTTTTCTTAAAAATTATATATATTATCGATCCGGTCCGGGTGGGCGGGTTAGTGGTTTCACGCCTAGAATCGAGAACCGGACCGGTACTCACTAGTTCTAGTAAATTGGGCCGAGAACCTGGACCGATTCCCACGGGTTCCGCCGGTTCCGGGCCGCTCTAGTCCAGTTTCGGACATTCCAGGCGATTCTTAGTTCCTTTGCACACCCCTACGTGTGGCAGACACTTTCGATAAACATTTTTTTCCATCAAATTACTTTAAATTCTCTTTAAACAAAAATTTCATCGACATAAAGTTGAGGGGGGAGTGGGAGATTGGGGGGGTAATTTGTTATTTTTTTTTGGGAAGTGAGTAGAAGAGAAAAAAAAAAAAAAGAGGATCCCCACCGCCTCCCCTACAAGGGAAGAAAAAAAAAAAAAAAAACCCCTGCTCTTTGGGCCCTTTTATAAAAAAAGACCCCTTTTCCCCTTGGGGTTTGGGGCTACAAGTCACGCCGAAGGAAAACCCACTCTCTTTTGTGTACCTTGTTTACTTTCCTTGGACTCTGACTAGGCCCCTGATGCCTTTTCTTTTATATGGCCAAACAAAGAAGTCTCAGTAAAGTAAATTATAGCCCACGAAGTCAACTTGATCAAATCTTGCATATTTTCAAGATTTTCTTTCTCTTTAACAAATCGATCTATATCCGAGACAAGATTCAACAGGTATGTTGGCTGGTGGAATCTGTGGGGGGATGAGCTCACATTTTTTTTTTTTTTTTTTTTTGGGAACGTTGTTGTTGTTCTTACTGGTGATTGAGCTTAATTTGAGCTTGGTATAAGCATTTCTTGGTGAAGATCAGTTGAGATGTGCTTTTGGGTCGAACAAATTGGGACGATGTGAAGCATTTGTTAGCTTGATGGTTTTGAGTTCTCTGTATTCGGTTCTTTTTTTCCAGGAAAATGCAGAGAACGATTCTTTTTTTTTTTTTTTTTTCAGTTATGGGAAGTCGAGGTGGTCACTAAGTGGGCAAGCTCGCCTTGCCTTGCCTTGGGGTCAATCAGGAATTGCCATTTTTTTTAATTAAATTTTGGCATTGCAATTTTCATTTACGGGGTTGTGCTGTATAGGCATTTAACTTCATATAGTAGGTGAGACAGTTTAGGGAAGTGAAAATGACTAGGTCTTATGTCACGAGTCCTGATCTCTGGACTTTTACGAGTGACTCTTGTGGGGAAATGATGGTCTGGGATTTCCTTGCTTAATTCTTAAATGGGTAATGGAAAACGGTTGAATGGAGAGTGGCTAGATTTCTCTCTCTATTTTGTTGGATTAGAGGGCAGACTAGTACAAGTCTTGGCTGATTATAATTTTTTTTAGCTGAGTTTTTGGTAATAGGTCCAGCATTTGACATCAGCAAATGCTTGTTATTTTTGTTCTTCGGCTAAAGTACATTTCCAACTACTTACGTAAAATTTAGCAGTGTGCAGTGACATGTTTACGAGACACCGTGCGCTTAACCAGCTCAAAACGAGCAAAACAATTCGTGTTGGTTTTGTTAGTCTTTCTTTTCCTTTTTGCAATGACACTGAAAGGCTATATATTATATGAATTTTATATTTTGAATCATTATTTGTAGAAAACGTCGATTGTGGAAAGGAAGTTGTATGGTTCCGACGCTTAAGGAGACAGGAGAAACTTACGATGGCACTCATCTTAGTTTTTGATCGATAAAATTCAACCTAAACAAAAATATGGCACTTAGCTCCATTTTGGATCTGTGGAACAAATGGAACATCCGAGGCTTCGTCATGCTGAGCCTCTTGCTTCAGGTCTTTCTCATTCTATTTGCACCCCTTAGAAAGAAAACAACAAACAATCGTATTGTTTTCCTCTTGTGGCTGGCCTATTTGATGGCTGATTGGGTAGCTGCATTTGGGATCGGGCTTATCTCTCACAACCAAGGCAGCTCGTCCGCTCATATAGCTGATGTAGATAAAGCACTTCGAGTATTTTGGGCCTCATTTCTCTTGTTACATCTTGGCGGTCCGGACGCCATCACTGCCTTTTCTCTAGAGGACAGCTCGCTTTGGCGACGGCACCTGCTCAGTCTCACCTTCCAAGTCGGTGCCGTCATCTATGTCTTTGCACAGATATTTCCCAGCGACAAGTCCCTGGTGTTCCCAACAATGCTGATTTTTCTTGCCGGGGTCATAAAAAATGTGGAGAGGACATTGGCACTTAATCGCTCAAGCCTCCCAAGGCTTAGGGAATGGATGCTCTCGCAGCAGGAGTCTCATGATGATTATGGAGTTGACAAGTCTCATGACAAACCCGATGACAACATGGTGAAGAAGACAAAGGGTGCACTTGATCTACCGAATGGATATTCTCGTGATGATGAAGAAGCAAAGCTTGCCGAGAGCGTTATGGTTAAGCATGCTTACTACTTCTTTCAAATCTCGAAGGTTTTCCTCACAGATCTCATCTTCACAGAAAGACAACACCAAATAAGCCAAGAATATTTCCGCAAAGTGTCTGCGATGGATGCGCTAAGGGTAATATCAGTCGAACTCCATTTCATTTATGAGGTGCTCCACACAAAAGCATTGGCAATACGTTCCAAGTGGAGCTACGTTTTCCGCTTCATAGCCTTCATTGGCGTTGCGATGGCTTTCATCGTGTTCAATCGCTTGAAAAAGCATCAGCTCCCCGAACTCGATGTGAAAATTACGTATTTACTTCTTTTCGGAGGGATTGCTCTTGATGTGATAGCTGTGCTCATGCTCGTTTTCTCTAGCTGGACCGTTGCCGAAATCCAGTGGTACAAAACAAGATCACCTAACCTAGATTCATTTCTCCACAACCTGGTATCCGCCACAGATTACGTAACGAAGCCGCGAATCCCCACATGTGAAGCAGAGCTTAACACACAGGTTACTTATACGGTCTTAGATACACCATTAATATTTCGAAGGTGGTCAGAATCTATTTCTGCTTGCAACCTTTTATCCGAGAGTTTCGAGAAGAGTCCGAAAAAGATGTATAAGCGCGATTGGTGCTGGGGAAACATCGCTTTTTCTAATATTTGCGGTTTTCCATTTTATATGGCTAAGAAGACCATCCCTTATTCCCATCGAGCTATTGATACAATCGCCAGAGGCTTTGGTATGAGGATCATGGATAGAAAAAGATTGATGATTGTGAATACGAGGTATGTGTCAACAAATCCATTTATTATGAAGTTATGGATATTTATCTTTAAGGAGGCGAGACGTAAATCCAACTGCGCAACTTCTTCGGAAGGTATAAGGAAGATACAAGAGGCTAGAGGGGATTGGTTTCTCGAGACTCTCCAGCATGATTCTGACACGGAGAAGACTATTCGGGAGAATTATGTCACCCTAGCTAATTACAATGAGAGCATTATAACCTGGCATCTTGCTACGGAAATGTGGTATAACAGAGAGGATCCCGCAGCCGGAAATGACGAGAGGGAATTTAGCAAGATTCTGTCCGACTACATGATGTATCTTTTACTTAATCAGCCTAATGTGGTGTCCGTTGTGGCCGGCATTGCCCAAATGAGATCGGCGACTGTGTTGCGGGAGCTACGGGACCGCATCGATGCCGAGGATGTGCAGAGCTTATGCGAGGCAATGTTTGACCTAAATGTAAAAGCGTTCGGTCCCTTCCGTGAGATTCCCTCGCTCGACCGGGGGATCCTTTTGGCCCATGAAATAGAGAAGCTCGGGGAAAGGAAGTGGGAGGGTGATGAGCGGGGTGTGGGTGGAGATGCTGACGTACGCAGCAGGGCATATCAAGGGAGAGGCGCATGCGCAGGTGCTGAGCAGAGGTGGAGAGCTTCTCGCCTTCGTTTGGCTGTTGATGATTCATCTCGGGATTGTCTACAGACCTGAATGGGCCCCACATTACATCTTCAGGGGCGAGGAGGAATCAATGCCGATCATCGACAGTGATTGACCTTCTAAAATCCCAAAGCCTTCGCTAGCGAATTAACAATCTCGGTACGATACTATCGATTCGATCTATTCGTATTTCTTTATGAACTTGCGAATAAAAACTGGTGTGTCTTTTTTTTTTTATTGTATTTCGTGATGGGAAGCTATCTCTTGATAGCTACAGAATAATTTAATGCACGATTTCCTACTACGTGCAATTTTCTCTGTGATTTTTTTTGTTTATATGTAATCCCTGTGCTAATAAAATAGCGGATGGCCTGTGCTGCGTGAATATAGTGAAAAAGTACACGATGGATGAAGATTGCATCAAAAATATTAAAGCGAGGCGAAGAAGCGGTGTCCGGTCAGAACAAGATAGAAAAAAAAAAAAAGAAGATCATAATAGATACAACAATAAAAATCAAGAAGAAGAAGATGATAGAACAGTCGAAACACAGCTCTTCAAATAGATTATTATTGAATCAATTTGTATCATTACAGATTTCTTGCAGCTTTGTCGAAACACAAACTCTTCGAATTGATTATAATTCAATCAATTTGCATCATTACAGATTTCTTGCAATTTGACGATAGGGTAGCTTTTACTTTCCTCTCCGATTATCTTGTTTTTATCGACAACTAGATTCATTAAATTTTTATCAGACAACCGGTTAATCAATTATTCTTAAGGGTGTAAGGTCAAAGCTTCTTTTATTAGTGAGTTACATGATTATATTCATGCCCTCGAGAAAGGTGCTCAATTTACCACGAAGATACGCGGTTGAAATCGAAAATGTTATGTAGTAGTTCGAGATGAAAAATACTGTCGAAATTAAAATATATATATATTTTTGTTTATCCTTGCAACGTCGCACTTATACAACATGAATGCAAAGACAAGCACGGACAATCAGAAAAATAGCTCTTCAATCCAGATAAGGGATGCACAGGCAGCAAAGCAAAAGGTAGCAGAAGTTAAAAATTCATTCAGGCCCTAAATTACTTGCTGCAGTGAATTTCCGTGCGCTTCCAAACATGCACCTAGCTTCCCAGACGCAGTACAATGAACAAAATCAGATTACTCCCGTAAGCTGCATGAAAATCCATCAGGAACCGAGATTCACATCGAGGCCATAGTGAATATGATTAGCTTCCCTATTTCATTTTTCCCAAGTGATTCGGATCTAAAATGACAAAGAGGCACGACAAAACTAGCTACCTTCTCAGGTCACGCGTCGTCCTCGACTCGTCTGAGTATCACTCCTCTCACTGCCCTCGCCATTCTCTCTCTACATCTCTCTCTGCAGAATACGTTTGCTTTGCACGCACTGAGGTGTCAACAGTTCAGTTCAAGTCGAGTCGGGTTTCCACGATACCAGACCCGAACCGAAACACGAAGGATTTGGCTTGTTCTGACGAGAACGGATACCCGACCCGAATATGACCCAAAAATACGTATTAGGCGCCCATCTGGTACTTTCGCGCTCGGGATATCCATCAACCTTTCGAATGATCTACACTCATCAAATTCCATCCTGTCCGAAACCTCTTAACTGATCAAAGGCCCTCAACAGCCCGTAGCCCGTAGCACTGGTTGATTTTGATACGCCTCAGGCTCTTCAATTTTGACAAATCAACTAATCGTTCCATAAGAGTGGCGCCTATAAAGAGAGAACTCTTCCAATGATTCCAACTTGCGGACGACTTGGATGTTGGGTAGCTTTTGGCACTCGGAAAACTTCTCTTCTAGATTCTTTAAGACGCTCGATAGAAGGAATACTCTCAGCCCACGAGCAGTTGACTCCCTCTGTTAGAGATATTTAGATATCTTCGATGGCTGTAGTTCCAAGAGAGAACCTAACCTTACTACAGACTCCCCGCCTTAGATAGCTAATCTCTTCAGTGATTCCAGCACGCCGCCAGTAAATTGAACCTCAACCGGCTTCGAGCACCAGCTCACGTCTATTACTTCCAGTTTCTTTAAGCCTTGATCAAATGGGTGATCTCTTGAGTTCACAACACTTGACCAAACTTCTCCAACTTGGAAGTCCCTCAAGTTGTATCGCTTTCATTCCAGAAGGAGAGAGATCTAAAGCCGACATGTTTTCAAAAATTTTCAAGCTGGACTTCATCAAGGTTTGAATCCACCAGAAAAGATGGAAGTTGCGTGCAGGATCGCGGGGGTCTAGTACAGACGAAGTAAGTGTTTAGAAGAGAAAGCGAGCCTCACTGGGGGGCACAGTGATATTCCTAAGGCACAACTCAATTTCTTTCAGTCTAGACAATCTCCCAATCCACCGTAGGTCACAAGTCAGCACTAACTTTAACCCTTCATTATAACCAGTGCCAACATGTTGAATCAATTCCACCAAATTTGTCAGATTCGAGAGATTAGAAACCAAGTGCAACGAACTAGATTCGAATTGTAAACACATCAAACTCATGGGAAGCTCTGGCAACTCTTCAATCTCACGCTATACAAAGTTCATTTTTTCAAGGCGAGGAAGCAGATCTTTGTCCTGGCAAACGGACGGTTCCTGTACGCGATAAATTTAGGATTCTCAACAAGGACCATGTCCCGAGTTCGGCAGGGATTTCAACCTCTAACACTGGACAACTATAGACATGTAGCTATTCCAAATTCTCCAACATTCCAATATAACTAGGAAACTCCCATCAGTTTCCATGTACCAATTGATTAAGATGTGACAGTTCCAACACGCGGAATGATTTCAACTTTCTGATGGAACTAGAAAGTATCCTAAAGTTAGTGAAAGAAAGACGAGTTCTCCAGCTTCACCAGCCCTTCAATAGAGTTCAGAAGTTCGGTGATTGGCGTGTGTTATATGCCAAGAGTTGACAAAACAGTTTAGTCCACTAATAGAATCCGGTAAGCAACGGATCGCCGTGTTCCATACAGAAAACTTTGTTCGATGATGCTAACTTACCAAATAAGTCGAGGAGTTTCTTCTCCATAAAACATCCCTTTAAAGAGAAATGCTTAAGATTCACCAGCCCTCCAATTTCTTCAGGCAACTCTTTAAGACGCCTGCAACTTTCAATACTCAAGTCAGCCAAGCACTTCAGTTTTCCAGTGGAGCAGTCAATTTCCATCGAACTTGGGAGCAACTAGAAAAGTCTGGAGTTTTAGTTATGGCAGAACAGTTTTTCAGCGTCAGAACTTGCCATCTGCAAATAGAGAACAACGTATTGCAGAAGTGAAATATCTAGTTTAGAGGATCATACAACTAAAGGAGAAAGATAAAAACAGACTAGAAGATGGACTTTACTAAAAAAAAGTACCATAAGATCAGACAATTTGGCTTTAAGTAAACACATAACTTACCTTGAGTATGCTCCATACTTCATTTGTGAAGTCATTGTAACAAAGTTCGAAAACGACTCCATTCTTTAATGCATACTGGCCACCCTAAAATCCGGTTGAGGATAAGCCCAAGAAATCCATCTTGAGTTTGAAAGTCAATTGGTGAAGTCCCCAACAAAAGTTTTTCTGTCCAATTTAAGGAACCTTAGTTGTCCAAATTCTTCCATCTTTCCAATAGTAATATGGAATCTTGGAAAACTATGCCAGGCTAGATGGAGTGCTTGAACATTTTTTTTTCTCTGTTACAGTAAAAACTAATCAGCGAGTTGAAGTTCCTCTTCTCTGTTCAGCAACCACATTTCACAGAGAAGAAGAAACCCCTCAAAAGAAAGGTACTTGGTAAAATAGAGAATATTTATCGATAGTTGTCGCTTTGCTTTATTTCCAGGATCTGTTACAGCATTTTGATGGACGATTTCCCTTCCAAGATCTCATAGTTGGTCATGCATCCAGGACACCTTGTCATTTCGAACCTTTATTGAGGACATCAATACCCCATTCTGGAGACTATCCACAATCCTTCCACACGTGAATTGCATTATTCTTGTTCTCATTAATGAAAAAGCAAGCAACATCAGTACTTAAGGCATCATAACTCTTCTTCAACTTTCCTGCGATATCTTGTGGAACTTGATTTGTCTTGCCTCTTTTCCTATCTCCTTCTCGATAAAGGAACGAACCTAACACTTCAAGAGCCAAAGGAAGTAGTCCAGTTATGGAGACGACGTCTCTTGAAAGGATGTGGTAGTCATCTAAAGGAGTGTCTCTCTTGAAGGCATGCCTGCTGAAAAGCCGCAGTCCATGATCAAAACTCATTTCCTCCGTTTCATAATTTAGAACGCCATACATTAATTCTTTATAATGCAAAACATTTTTATTCCTAGTTGTAATAATAACTCTAGAACCTGAACCACATGGTACACTTGCTGACTAATTTCTGGACTTGTTCACTCTTGTCTACGTCATCGAGAACAATGAGGACTTTCTTTTTGTGGAGTGTTTCTCCAATCCTCTGCTCACCATAATCAACATCATCAATGTTGTTCGCCGCGGAAGAATTCACAATATCCGATGATAACCTTTTTTGCAACTTGACTATCCTTCATCTCTTGATGACTTTTTCTCGGATGTCTTCAAGGAAACTGCTGCACATTCCACAGTGAGGCGATAGTTGATTGAAGACGACCTTGGCAAGAGTCATTTTTCCTATGCCTCTCATTGCATGAGCTACAGCCAGCCAGAAACCACTTGCTTCGATATCTAATAACTTTCTCAGATCTGCCACTCCGCCGTCCATTCCGACTAAATGTTCAGTCACGGACTTATGTATTGTCTTCAGCTTATTCAAAACCACCCCAACAACCAGTTTGATTAGTCCTCCTCGGCTGTCACAATTAATTGCAAACCAGTTTTAGTGGGAAAGATCATAATACATTCGTTCATGTTTGTACTCACTTTATTAATGTTCCTTTTCCAAGTAAAAGACTAGGGATAAAAAATGGTAAAACAGCAGACACGATGCAAACGCGAAAACTTCACTGATACTAAACAATAGAAATCTTGATCACTACAAGATTTTTCCGACGGTTAGGTGGAGCTTATCAAGAACATGTTCTATGAAAAAGAAAAAATCGAGAAGAGCTTACGCGTCATCCTTCATCAGGTTCCATCTATTTATTTCATCGACTTCTTGAAGAGCCTTTCGAGAAGCCTCAACCGCAACAGTGATCAACTTCTGCTCTTGCTCCAACTTCAATATGGCATCACGGTAGGATGGAGTTTTAAGCGGGACATTCTCAGGTTCAACATCGAAGAAAATGGGAAGAATCTCTTTCTTCCCCTCCGATTTAGAAGTTAGTTGTACCATGACTATGAGCTCGCGGAGGCACCAATGACTGGAAGCTATGTAGATGATGAAGTTCTCTATCGCACAGGAAACTCTTCTTTCATTTGTTTGCCAACTTGGAGTTCATCGTCGTCTCTAAAAACGCTGAACCCGACATCCACCAAGCCATGGTGGAGGCAATCAGTGAATCCATGGCGAGAGTCCGATCCTCTAAAACTCAAAAACACCCGGTACTCACCTCCAAACAGATCGTCGCTACTCATTCCAGCCTCTAAGTTTGCAGAGATCGGCCTCCGAGTGTGTCCTAAGTCATCACTGCTTATTGTTTGTTTGGCAGCTTATGTTATATACTGTCGTACGAATATTCGCCATGTTAGGAACTGGTGAAGGTATGACTTTAACTATATGTAAAAATAATACTCAAAGAAAAGTGGTTTACAAAGTAGATTACTATAGATAAAGCAACTTTGGAAAAATAAAGCATAAGAGAGTAGGACAAGGCAGGAAAGCAAAGATATGGCAGGACAACTTGATCTCATCCACTCATCCAGTGTATCACAGTGCAGATACTGCACACTAAGGTGGGAGTTCATGGCAGAACATGATTCTGTCAAGATGAACCCTAAAGACAACAAGGTACATAAGACACTACATTATTCACAATACACTGAAAGGAAAAGGGTCACAAAAGCAGAACACTTAAAGTCTTGCATTTCGTACTAAAAGAAAGTGGCTTATAATATAGATTACTTTAGATAAAACAACTTTGGAAGCGGTAAGCTTGAGAGAGAGAGAATTCTTTTTCAAATGGGGAAGTTGCTTGGACCACATGACCCAACTTTGATGTAAATGTGGGCCTCACATGAGTAAAAAAAAGTTAAGAAATGAGAACTCCGATGACCAGTCTTAAAATAAGTACGAATTTAGGAAGAGTCCCACATCGACCATGGACACACATGCGCCTCAGTTTATAATGTTCAAGCGAGATAGAGGAGCTTGTCTCTTCGGAGACATCCGATAAAATTGGAACGATACAGAGAAGATTAGCATGGCCCCTGCGCAAGGATGACACGCACAAATCGAGAAATGGTCCAAATTTTTTTGTACTTTTTCAGTATGTATTTTTTTTTTATTTCCGTACACTTGGAGTCATCCCAAATTTTATTACATTCACATTTTCTTAATCAACCCTAAATTCCTAATATACTTTCTCTAGTTATTATTGTGGAAATCTCAGAATTCATACTATTCGTAGTAATACAAATCTTCAAAGTGTTGTATATCTAAGATTGATCTCGTGTTTAATGCGTTGAAATGAACTTTTATTTTCATTTTTTTTTACTTATTTTCATATTTTGCAATGCATATGTCTTGACTTCAAATTAGGCAATACTCACAAAACCTTTCAAGATATGCAAATACTGACAAAATTGAGATTGCTTTTGCTTTTTATTAAGAAAAACAAAAGCCACTATAATCTTCTCAAACTATTTTTTGCATTTGATTCTAGAATTAATTTAAATTTTTTCAGCCTGGTTCACCACTCAGGACAGACAGGGCCCAAAACCCAGAAGTGGAGGAGGCATGGAGGCTTCTCTGTCTCTCCCGTTTCGCTCTGCCCGACCGCGTCTCCACCAAGCTCCGACCACCAGCTTCGTCACCTGCGGGCTTCGCAACAGTACGAGGAGGCCACTGTGGAGGTCGGACGTGCTGTCCACGGAGGCCATACAAGCCGTCCAGTCCCTCAAGCTGGCCAAATCCACGCCCCGGTTGAACCACGTCCTCGGCACGACCCTCGCTCGGCTCTTGAAGTCCGATCTCTTGAACGCCTTCGCCGAGCTCAAGAGACAGAACGAGGTCGATTTGGCCCTCAAGGTATCGCCTTTTTCGCGCCCGGGGTCTTCCCTTGTTGGTTGTGGTTCTGGGTCTTTTTTTTCTTTGCTTTTCTTGTTGGTTTTCGAATTCTCTCTTTGTAACTTTGGCGTATGATGTGAAAAACCTCTGCCCGTGTATATAGGAATTGGAAGTTTAGGAGGCCATTTTGGGTGTCTGTGTAAGTTACATTCTTTAATTGTAATGGATGCTCTAAATGGTATGAGCAGAGCAAGTGATCTGGCAATTCGGTGCTGCTCTGAAGTTTGGTGAATTCGTTTTTCGTATTGGTTATCGGTGATTCAGCCGGTGCATCGAGCTAGTGAGTGGCATGGGTGATTTTTAGAAAACGGGTTGAGTGTTGACTGATAAGATTGGCTTACCTTGCAACAATGACTCTTGTAGGCTTGTTTGGCCTTATGGATTTTATCCATGTTTAGGATTTCCGAGCTTGGGTTTGGGTACTCTTTTTAATCTTCTACATTAGGCATTCACAAAGAAAGGAGAATCACTGTGAAGATATTAAATTTAAAGATAATAATGATAAAATTGGGCAGAAATGCAGGTTTTCCATGTTTCATCAAGCGAAACAACATTGGGCATATTCAAACTACTGTTCTCATTAGTATTTTGAGGAAAAAGAGAAACAAAGTAATACCCTCGCTGTATGGACAAGGGTGGTGTGAATTCTGGATGCACTATTTCAATATTTCCTGTTTACTGTTCTCATTCTATCTAAAAAGATTCGAGCTATAGGTCTTCGAGTACATGTGCGAGGAGGAATGGTACGACACTGAACTTACATTGCGTTGCGACATGATCCAACTATTGGGAAAGAACAAAATGGTTGCTCTTGCCGAAGTTGTTTTCTCCGGACTTCTGAAAGAAGGGATTGAACCTGACACAAGGGCTTATGCGGAGATGATTGGAGCATATCTAAGAGCGGACATGATTGAAGAGGCAATGCAGACTTATGAGAAGATGAAAGCGGCTGGTCGTACCCCAAATGAATTTACCCTGATGATTCTCATAAGAAATCTAGAGAAGGCTGGAGAAAAGGATCTGGTACAGTTGGTGAAGAGAGACTGTGTTGAATATTTGGATTCTCCTAAAAAGTTCCTGGAAGAAGTCGACAGAAAACATGTAGGAACTCGCTCTTCCATACTCATTCTAGCATTACGTTCTCTATATGCCTATCTTGCTGCATGGGCTTCTCTCTGATCCTTCCTGTCTTTAGCAGCTTTGGGATTATCTTTTGATATAAATGCTCATGTCTCTTGGATGTTACCTGGAGATGAATTTCCTTTAGCACCAGTCATCATTGCTAAAAAAAAATGTTTGATGACGAACTAGAGTTTTATACTCTTGGCTTGTTCAAGTAGGAGTAGTAGCTTCGCTTTCTTTTTGAGTTATTTTGCTTCCATGCATGTTCTACATTTATACTAGAATGTATTCCTTCTTTTCATTGATAGCTGCTTATAATAAATTATTGGGATTTATGACCTAATCCTGTTTTTTGCTTCCATGCCAGTGTTTCGTTGATGGCTTTAGCTTTTATTATTCTTCTTGATGCTTGAACTATACTTTGTGACATTTGGTCATGTGAAACTTGGCATCTTGAAGATGAAGTTCTTAACTTCTGTTCTTATTCTTTTCTAGCCGAAGAGGAGATCGGTTGATCTTGTTTGAGGACTTACAGCTATGCAAGAATGGACAGCTAGAAGTTCTACTCCAGCAATGAAAAGATGCACCACTTTTGCCGACTTCTATCAAAATCGTTGCACACAGTTTGCAGCAGGATCTTGAATTATTTATTGAAATAGAAACATGGGTAACTGCTGTCAAACTGTTATGCCCATCCGTGCGTAGGTAGGCCTCTAAACCAGAGGAGCTTAGGCCAGATGAAGCAGATTATGGATGTTTATAGCAGGTGCTGTTGGTTTCTTTTCTCATGCCAGTGTTGCAGAGTCACTGTTGCTTAGGTTATATGGAACAGGTTTTTTTGTAGATGTTCTATTTGTTTGTGGATGGACCTCATTGTCATTGTCACAAGTTGCTTCTAGTTGAGTTCTTCCTGTATAGATCAGTCAACAGACACTACTGTTGATAACCCTGAGTATACCTTTACTTGTCTATCTGTTATCAGGAATTTTATTGTCCTTTAAGGACGCCTCATTGCATTTGATCCTCTGTATTAAATTGTTTGCTGATGGTATTACCTTTTCCTCTCACGTAATGGGCTAACTATAAGTGCAAGGAAAGGCACGAAAATTGTATGTTCTGTTGAATTCGGGTTGTGGCAAAAGAAAATCTTTTCGCGTATGTTTTCTTCAAAAGCTCTTTCTTTTTTCCCGGATGAGATGTAATGGATGATGTGGAACATGGCGTTTCTGCAAGTAATGTGCTAAAAAACTGATACAATCCATGGCCCAGTTACTGGCTTTGTAGGTAGTTACTGCCTCAGTAGAGTATTTACATAAAAAATTGCTACAGATGTATTGATAGTTACTTTTTGCGTGGTAATAATTCGAGGATGAATATTGTCGTTACTTCAGTCGTGCTTTATTTACTACATAAAATTACTAGTCATATTGAGAAATGAATCTTGACAAGTGTTCAAGGCACGTCATTTAATTACCATTTAAGGAAACTTTATAGTTTGAATGTACTTACAGTCTCGTGTTATGTGTAATCACTATTTTTGAAAGTGAATTATTGCACATTTAGTATGCTTAACTAGGGGAAAGAGAGATACTCATTAACAGGACCTTAAGAAATTACTCTGCATACAACAAATGCGACGAAGGAATCAAGAACCCACTTTGTATCACAGTAAAATAACATGAACTCATGAACAAAAGCGGGCGCGGGCAAACATATTTATCTTCACATATGCATTACTTTCTTGTGGCACCCATGAACAGTATATCTACAAGTCTACAAATATAGGAAGGAACTGTATGACCAATACAGAACAAGAACATCGAAAATTTGACAGAGAAGCTAGCAAAAAGTACTACTTTGTAAGATAATTAAACACTGCAAGGATTTGGAGGGGGTAAAAAAGCACATGAAATAGGAAAAGAAGTCGAGGAAAAAAAAATCAACATCCCTTCAAAGAGCATGAATGCAACTGTACTCTCTTCAGCTAGCCAAGTGACTGGGTGAGCTATTGAACATACTATGCCACATGAATGCTCTAGAAAGCACCATCTCCAACTCTAAGTGAGTCCAGTTTTCCGTAGGAAGGTGTTGAAGAAACATCACCATTTCTTGGAATTCAAGCTTCTGAAGTTTATCCGACCACTGAACACAGCACAGGGAACAAACAAATAGTGATCATTCCAAGTGTTATGACTTAAACAACAAAAGATATCTGAAGAAAACTGTTATGCAGAGATCCACCAGTACACAAGTTTGAGAGCCACAAAGTATGAACTTTTCCAGTTACACTTTACGCACGCTTGATGGAAAATATTGGAAATAAAAAAGTTTACAACACTGTTAAAAGATAGGAAAACAGAAGTTGCACATCATGCAGTAACTGCACCAAGAAATTGAAGATGTATCTCACTCAACAAATAGAAAAGCTTCGAAAGATCTTAGAAAACTCCTAGACAGCTTCGCTTATAGAATATGAGCAACCACCACAAACATTAATTCCAAAATGAGTCGGATGTTGGTTGATCACATGCAAATTGATGAATTCATAAAGAAAGATCCACTTTAACTGTCTGGTATTAAGCACTATCTAGAACTGCATTAATTCTATGTCATCAAGTTCTGGTGATATAGCCTGATTAGACCTGAAGATATTTCTACATCATTACCCTTCACACATATTAATCCTACGAGTCACGAAGTTATCCATCATCTGAATCAGCTGTACGAGGGCATTGACATAACAAATGGAGAACTCAATCAGTTTCCAACCTAAAGCTTATGGGAGTGAGATCACCCTCAGAAAGGTTTCTGAAGTCTATTAAAAAAGCTCTTGGTTCTCACATCATGTTAGACCATGTTCATGTGAGAAGGCTTGAACTAGATACTGTGGCAAGTCACAATAAAATGGGCTGGAGTAATTGTCAAAATTTAAATACATAACAGATCAAGATGTTACTGAGAAGCAACATCTTTGAGGTTTTGTTCTGTTCTGAGATACCACATGACAGGCGGTGTCCTCAATGTAAAGGAAAATCAGTAAACATACTAGCAAGTTAACCAAATATCAGCTTACGGACAAAAAAGCTTATATTCACAGGCCAAAGACGTATAAAGGAATCAAATTTATAACTGCTTTCCTCAAAACAATTCAAACATGTAGAAAAGTTTATTGCTTTGTACTGTAAAGTAGTTGGAGTGGTAGTCTCTCGTACCGTCAACAAAAAACTAGCAAATATGTAAACGAGAAAGTCTGGCAATGCATCTCCTTCTGCAAGATATGTGTCCCACAAGCGAGTGACGAGATGGAAAGGGATCTAATAAGAGGAATTAGGTCATAAGCTTCATGCCTGAATTATTGAATTTATAGGAGTACAATTGAAAAATCACAATTTATACAGGCATCTTTAATTCAAGAGAACTAAAGAAGTGAAGACTAGAGAGAAGCTTGGGTAACAACAGACCTCACGTATTAAGAGACAATTAAACCAGCGGAAAGCGAATTGCAGAAATTCAAGGCCTTGCTCCTCCATGTGTCTTGACACAGGTTCTGGTCCAATTTAAAGAAAGAGAAGTTTAAATTACAGCAAATAATTCCAAAATTGCAATGAAACTAAAACCCAGATGACTGACGAGCATCAATAAAAAAGTGACATATTCCAAAACTAGCAAAGTAGTTAAATGCACCATTATTTTCATATGCAAACAACTATGTTAATTACCAACAGCATGTAAGAAATGCACATCCAGAAATCCAGCCCAGTCAATATGGCCATATTGAACTGAAATAAAATTTCAGAAGGCACTCCATGCTGTCTCATTAGATATGAAATAAAGTACGCAGCAATTTATGCATGTCATAAGTACAGAAAAATGAAAATGGTGCCGTATATCTTGCTTTCAAATATCACATATGGTGGTCAAAGTCACAGGTGCTTAGGAAGCTGAGACATTCTTGTTCTCAAAAAAATGCATGTTTCTTAAAGGACAACTTTGTCGTTAGAGTTTACATTGTGTGCATGAAGTGAAACCAAGGTATGCTTAGAAGGGAATTGTCGTGTGTCTTCAGTTTGTCTGCTACAAAATTTACCAATTGACAGCACCCTAATCAACATTCATGTAGAACTGTGTAAAGCTGCTAAACATTATTTTTAAAAAGATTAAGGCATCTGTCAGGGCACTGCTCAACGCACTCCCAGCAAATTTAATCAAACCACAAGTAGACCGCACCAGACGCATCCTTCTGTTTCTAATAAACTATAATCAGTAATATCACGGTACTGCAATTTTGGATACATGTCCATTATCAACTCAAAAATTCGTGACTAAGGCTTACCATCAATGCGCCTGACCAATTCCTTCAGCTTAAAGACAAGTCGTTGGATTCCCGGTTGAGCAAATGTATAATGGTCTTGCATACCATCTAACAACTTTGTCAGACACCAATAGCAGTCTGCCTCTAAGTAAGAGATCTTCTCAGGAGACAAATCAGATAGGGACCAATTATCCGCACTTCCTTCTAAGTATTCTGACAAAAAGACGACTAGAAATGGCGTGACTAGATCGTTTATGCCTTGAACATACCCACTAGCTGGATGACGGATAGCCCTGGATTAAATCAGCTAAGCATTAAAAGAAAGATCAACAAGCACAAAGCAATATCCATCTAGACTCTTCAAAAAAGGATTGGCACAGACATAGCTTGCAGAAATTAGGAATTCAAAAAAGGCTAGAAATTTCATGAATTTACTAATCTACCAGTGAAATCCCTAGAGAGAGATTAAGTTGACCAGGAGAAGGCATCTAGTAGTGTTCCTTCGAAAAGTGTCATAACATCAACATGTCCTTAGGGAAGACATGGAACAAAGAAAGTGAAGACAGGACCTCATTTGAGCAGCTTCAACAGTTCAACTTGGTCCTAAAGAATTTAACAAACTGCACAACTACCTCATGGTTCAATGGTAATTGCTAAGAACCATATTTAAAACCCACCACATAAAAACCATCATTTAAATCCCACCACAAAATCTCCTTGATGAACCAAAGAGCTCTCGATTTTAGTTCTTACACTTCATAGTGGCCACAGTTTCATTAGCCCAGAGAAGGAAAAGGTCATACGACAGGAAAATGTCTAATGAAGATCATTTTAGTTTGTGACTAATTCTGAAATGTATGGCTTGGTGCTATTATAGATTCTCACGAGACCCTATGAGATAATGCATGACACTGTCAATTCAGGTCGGTATCAGACAGCTTAGCCTGTGACAAGAAGATATTACAGACTTGTTCCATTAATACTTTAACTGTAAAATTAAACACTTTATAGCGGCAGCACATGAAGGTATGACAAAATAATTGAATAGAGAAAATACTGCAATCATATTAAGACAAAAAAATTGGCAGCCCTTAGTGCCCTACCAATGAATCTTTTGGTTAATCAATAAAAAGAAAACGTTCCCAGCAAGAAAAGGCAAAAGAGCTTATATGTAGAAGGCCCTTTGATCAATATTAAAGAAGGAAGAATAGCGACATATCCTAAACCTTTCCAAATAAAAAAAGTCGCTCCATTTTTCCTAAACCTTTTGTCTTCAGTGTAGTATGAAAAAATGTAATGAGTAGAAGTCACTACCACCAACAAAAACACTGGCTTTTTGCCCTATCTAAGAAGTCAAACGGCCATTCAGTTGTGGATGCTAGACTCCACAAATACTAGCCTCCTCTTTGAAGCAGAAGATATCTTGTGCCATAGTAGTAAAATAGAGGAACACAATAAGCATGAGGATAACACAATAGAATAACCCATGGTGTCATCATTGCACATTCTACTCTCCCTCCACCTATTGGATTAAGCTTTTAAGTCACACATTCAGACACTCTGTCAAATGGTAGCTTCAGACTACTCTAAATTCCAATTCACCCTCGTCTGTGCTTTAGGTAAGCAAGGTTTTCAGTTTTCATTTATTGTGATTAAAGCATCAATCGCCATGTACAAAGAAGATAATCTGACCATGTATACAGGATGCGCTCCATGGACTTCTGTACTTGGGCTTGCTGAAAGAAAGAAACATCAGGTACAGTTCTTGGACAATCCACAGCAATCTAATCAAAGTTCACAAGAGTTGTCAGAAGCAGAATATAGAACTGAGAAAATTAGTTCAATCATAGACATGGCCAGATAGAACAAAAGATACCTGGCGAAGCATGCTGATCTCTTCATCCGTGCGTTCAGTATCCGGAATGTCATAGAACTGAGCAACACAGTCAAGATACTCGAGGCGTTTCCTTCTCAGGACTCCCTCCCTTCTATCTGAATTAGTTGGTGCATATCCCTGTGGTCAGTCCATATTTAATTTTCAAGCTATGAATAAACTTAGTCAAACCAAATCATACTAATGAATTTCAAGCCAGTGAACTGTTAAACCAGATTTATGGATCTTTATGCATGGTCTACAACATGAACCGACATGGAAAGAGCATTTGGTTAAAAATTGTTGCTATCCGTCCTCATTCCCTAGGTTTTTACGCATGTTCCAGCACTTGGTCTGCATTTAGATAAACAGATATGGCTGTCCAGTTCATTCTTCTTTTCTTTGAAAGATTTTAAAAGGAAATGAACCAAAGGACTTTTGAAAATATTGAAACTCCTATGATGGTTCTAAAGGAGGAATGGTTGTTGAGCTCTTTTTGAGGTTTTCAGTTAGCACCCTTTCTCGTACTCAAACTTCTCTGAACTTTCAAGATCTTATTGTAATTAATTTTGTACAGTAGATGTAACCCCTTAGGCAGCCATTAGTGAATTCCTCAGTTATCAGAAAAGAATATAACAATGTTGCTATTTGCCCTCAGCCTGTAGACAGTTACATCTACAATAGTATTGGGCAAAATTAAATCTCGTGGTTCATCCCCATTAGTATTAACCTACTAGTATTGTTTAGCTAAATCCGATTGTGAGCTTAAATTGTACTGGCATGAGAAAAAGGGAGATTGACTACCAAAAGAATCCTAACTCGTGAAGATTGTATTAGCAGGCTATTTTTATTCTTTGGGCAAGAAAAGAAAGAGAAGGAGGGTTTCAGTGGCTCTGTGCCTCCACCAAATTACCATTACATGGTAATAGTCTATCAACTGTAACCGATGGATGTATGAACGAGGCACCCCAAAAAATAACTCTTACATGAATACCAATAAGCCCACCGAAGGAAAAGTTATCACAGTAACATGCCAGGCAGGTAGGACAATCACATTATGAGAAGTTGAAGGTCAAAATCAATTCCACATAAATTACACTCGAAAGCTTCAGTTTGAGATGGTAAAAGAGTGTATGGCAAAAACGTAAGACTCGGAGGACAAAATATTTGTGCTTCTAGTGAACCGCATAGTACCACCAGATGCTTCTCTATATTTATAGATTTCAGACCACAAACTGACTACTATAAAGGAATTATGCCTTACATAGCACTACGCACACTTAGAATGATTATAAGTACACCTATATAGCTAAGGAATCAAAATCTAATGTGGTAGCCACCAACAAAACCTTAATTGAAAAGAATGCCAGTTCCAGTAAGAAATTCTTTCAACAACTAAATGCAGCTCCTTTTTATTTTTCCAACTTTGTACGTCAACAGTGAAGTTATTGCTAACTTTTGAAGGCCCAGTTGGGGATATAAATGTGCTAACTCTACTTCCCAAAGTAACAGCTTTAGCTTACCAAGAGGAGTTTCCAAACTGTAGGGCGCATATACGGTGGTATTCCACTCCATGCCAACTCTCGCAACCTTTCTACATAATGTCATCATCACATAAATAAGATTAAAGGACCAAGTTTAATCATAAAGAGCCTTTGCTGCACTCAGTATGCAATAACAAAAAGACCTCTATCCATGAAAAGATCAAGAAAAAAATCACGAAGCTCCATCAAACCAATGCTTATAAATCTTTCATGAACCCTGTATAAGTGAGAACAAGCCTTATCACTTTTACCCTTGTTAAATCAAACTTACTGGTACTACTAATTCAGCAACAGCAACTGAAATACAAGACAAAGCCTAAGAAAATAGAATGTAAATTCTGTGTAAGACCAAGGAAGCCCCCTAAAAGGTCAAAAGTTGGACACGGGTGCATAAAAAACTGTAATATCAGGAAACCAGATAGCATGAGTATGTTTAGCCTATTCACCTGAAGAATCTTGGACTAAGCAAAAGCGATGAGAGTGACTTGAAAACAAAAAAAGAATTACCACAAAGTTAGTTCGGTAGTCGAATACATAACTACCCACCTGTAATTTACTAACAAGAAAAGCTCATTTAATCATTTATGAAATCGAGACTATATATTGTTCTAAAGGTCACTAGAAGAAATAGGAAGTGTGCACAAAGTTGAAGCATCATCCACATACACAGATCCATCTCTCCTCTGCCAACCAGTTCAAACATCTTAACAAGCAACATTAACCAAATCCAACCAATCTGAGCAAGAATAACTGCTAATGTGTGTTCATTCCCCAGTTCGTCATTATTAAACAAAATTGGGGAAAAAAGAGAAGGAAAATTCATTTTCCACTTTCATGCTTTCATCAGGATGAAAAAGTTATACAAGGAAATCCTCATCATACCTAATATGACGGTTGTTCCTGAGAGCTCCTTTGTGAATTTCATGACCCTTGCAGAATCTGTAGCTCTCGCACCAATGGTGGACTTCTGCACTTCTTTGGGAGTACTATGAACATCTGATGTTGAGGATTTAGACTTGTTGAGATTCTCGTGTGTACTTGGCTTAAAAGGACCTTTGTCATCTTCCTAGATCAGAAGCAAAATCTCTCAATTGATTCCCAATTATTAAACTTTCATAAAATTGACTATCTATAGTAGCAATGACAGAAGACCAACTAGCATCATCCGTACTACCTCCGTTGACTTGTCCATTTGATCACTTGGGCCAGTATCATTTTCTGAGAGACTTCGTTCATACTTAGGAGAGCGGTCTTGCCAGCTTGAATCGTCCAACGGGTCCGATCTCCTGGTCAGCAACACTTTTCCAGGTATACTGCGACCTTTGAGCAACCTACCAATACAATCTGAGATGTTAAAGTTCACATAGTGACTAACGCAAAGCAGTCATATAGGTAATACCCTACCACAGAAAAAGTCATGGCCAGGGTATGCAGCTGCTCTCAGAGACGAAATTAACAAAAGTGTAGAGCAAATAGCAACAGACGGTGGATAAAGGAAATACCACAAAGATATATGTCAAATAAATACGATACAACCACCCGGCATCACATTACTGTAGGCCAGACTCCTTGAGATTGCAACGGGCTCCCAAGGAGAAGGTAGGCAAAGACACATGCACCGAATGCAGATATCATCCATAGGCATGCAGAAGCACACACACTTGCTCGTGCACAGTGCACACAGACACATAGTAACTGATGGAAGGAGAAAGAGGGTGAGAAGAGGCACTTGGATGAGTCAAATACCAAGGCCAGATGTTTTGAGCCAAAATTTTGGTTGAGTGGAAAAAGAAAATTCTGATTTACGCTTCTTGACAACAGTAGATGTCGCACTCAAAGGTGAGCATAGTCGGCAAAGTCACAAATCACCCAATCAAATGAAGTACACAGAATCAGGAACTTGTTACCAATCCACAAATTTGAAATTCCACATCCGCCATTACTGTGGTAACTGAGGATTAAAAGAAAAGTCAGCAGAAGCTCTAGTCCTATATCCAGCATCAAGCAATAGCAGAGCACGCAGCTTGTCTCGCTCAAGTCTGTCAACGCAAACTGAACTCTAGAACCGGGCACCACATCTCACTGAGGCAGAACAAAAGACTATCTGATCCATTCCCTTGGTCTAAAAATTAGCTATCGAAGCTCCTGCTTTCATTTACTTCAATGTCAAGGCATTAAAATCAAACAGATCCACACACACAGCCTTCGAAGAAGCGCACCTCAATTCCCCACATCACCCCCATTCATTTCCCGCGATCATGCAGCTAAACCCCCCCAACCCGGACCAAAGCTCTCGAAATCTCGCAAATCCCGAGCGAGCTCCAGAACACTCGAACCAGATGCACAGAGACAGATCACGGCGATTACCCGCTTCGATTCCAGAGATCCGGAGCTCTACTGCGAAACGGAAGCCGAACACGCGCGAGAATCGAAAATCGTTCGAGCTACAAACACGGCCACTCGCGTATCCATGATCGGGGAGAGCCGCTGAATGCAAAAGATGCGGGATTGCGATGGAGGAGGAGGAGGAGGAGGAGAGAGTTGCCGTACCCTTGGACGCTGCGGAGGGTCTGGTTGAATCTGGAATCGGGGCTCTCCGTCTTGTCTTCCCGGAGGTGGTGGTGGTTGCTGCTGCTGTTGGTGCTGTTGCTCCTCATGTTTGCTGCTGCTCTGTTTGCCTCCTCTCCCGAGAAGACGACCATGCTATATGCTAATCTGCGCTCTTCTCTCCTGTCATTTTCCTCGCCTTCTCACTCACCAGGAGTGGCATAGGTCCCGGTCCAACCCGAGAACCGGCCGGACCAAACCGAACCAACTGGTTCTGGGTAGTTCTGGGAAATCGATTTGGTACCAATTTTCACATAAGAAACTGTGAAACTGGACCGATCAAACCGGACTCCCGGTCAAGTTTCTTATTTATTTTATATTTTGAAGCAAATCATAATTAATAAATTAGTTTTTTAATATTAGGAAGCCCCCAAAGAATAAAGAAATTATCGATCTGGGATCGATCCAGGCCCACGTGGGCCGGTTCCTAGTTCCACAAATGGGAAACCGATCATGTCCGGTTTGGATCCAAATTTCAAGGTGGAAAACTACCCACTCTGAAACTAATCATCCTTATCTTTCGGACACACATGTTCTACACAAATAATTGAAACCAAAACGAAGTGAGCTATTCAAGACTTGAAAGTTCATAGGAGCAAAGGAGAAATATATTGACCTTTTGAAATTGCTTAATTTGTAAGTTAAAGGTCAAGGATTCGATTCTCTGACCTATTTTCCGTTTCAAAAAAACATCAATTAATCTAAGGACGGCCAGGCTTAGGTGTGTTTGTGGTATTAGCTTCCTCACTCGGCCCCGACGGTACTGTGGTGGCAGGCTCGCCTAATTGACAGGTGGTGTTTCATTGGCAACTTAAACCAAATTCGTTTAATTAAGCGAAAAAAAGAAAAAGAAAGAAAGATGACTTGGAAAAATTAGGTAATATCTTAGGCTTTTCGTAATTCAGATATATATGAATATGTAGGGAAAATTGTATTGTAAATCTTAAATTTTATGTACAGAATGCTTAGATGTGTTGTTGTTATTAGTTTACTTACTCGTTCTTGATGGTCTGTGACAATGACTCACCAAGTGAACAATTGGTGTTTGGTGGCGCCTTAACCAAATATTATAGCAGCATATGAATCACAACCTATCCAAACCCATTTAATTGATCAAAAAAAGAAGTCAGTAAGAATAAGATAATAATTGAAATTTCCTATAGGTTTTTTGTAATTCAAGTATATTCAAATATGTAGGAAAAGTTACATTATAAGTCCTAAAATCTATTGTATGGAATGTAGTTGAGTTGCAGGTGCAATTAACTAATCTTTCGATTGGTTCGATTAAACCTTAAAATTTTGTAAGAAAAAACACAATGAAGTCCTAATATTGTGTTGAAAAGTACAATTTAAGAATGTCACTATTTGAATGACAAACATGCAATTTTATGTGTCATTTAAACAATGATGCCAATATAACCGATAAAACTCCGTTGCCTGGGTACTATAATCTCATCCTACTCCACGCCACAGAAAGGTCGTGCATCTCACTTTTTAATTGGTTCATTACATCACGTGCCATTGCCGGGTGGTATAACCGTCGCATAAACTACCTCTTCCGTAGACCCAGTTAAACATGATCGGTCTAGAGTCGAGCCAACCAGCTTCGTCCCACCGAGGCCCGAATGGGAAAATAGACGGGCTTGGGAAAGAGCCTTATAAAGCCCGGCATGCCCATGCTTGGCCCGACCCGAATCCAGCCCAAATAGTTCAACATATCTTTCGGGTCTTGAGCGGGCTTCGGACAACGATTCAAGCCCGGTGTTAGGCCCAGCCCAGGCCCAACCAACCAGCCATCAGGCCCATCACCTCTTTTTTTTTTTTGTTTCACCGCCATTTTTCCAAAATTTTTTCACGCGCCGACTGCGGCTTAAACCTACGAACTGCTCAGTTCGTCTTCTTCAGCAAGAAGGGTTTTAAGAGCTTCTTCTTCTTCTTCTTCGTCTACCGCAACTCCTGCGAGTTCAAAGCCAGGCGAAGAGCGACTGCAGCCATGGCCGCGGAGAGCGCGAGCCACGACCAATCGCACAAATCCCATCGCTCTCGCCAGGCGGGGCCCTCCGCGAAGAAGAAATCCAAGGCCGGCAAGCGGAAGAAGGGCAAGGGCGGCGGCGGCGGCGGCGACGAACCGCAGAGGCAGAACCCCAAGGCCTTCGCCTTCAACTCCTCCGTCAAGGCCAAGCGGCTGCAGTCGCGCGCCGTCGAGAAGGAGCAGCGGCGGCTCCACGTCCCCACGATCGACCGCTCCTACGGCGAGCCGCCTCCTTACGTGGTTCTAGTTCACGGGCCTCCGAAGGTAATTGGCGTTGGTTGGATTGACGTCGGGTGGTGATTAGTTGGAATTGGAGTTCGGTGGTTGAAAGTTTGGCTGGGGAGGCGGTTTTAGAGGTTTGATGCTGGTTTATTGGATCTGTTTGTTGCAGGTTGGGAAGTCTCTTTTGATCAAGTCGCTAGTGAAGCATTATACTAAGCATAATTTGCCCAATGTTCGCGGTCCGATTACGATCGTGTCAGGTCATCTTTTGCTTTTAAGCTAGTGAATTACGCTCTTTTTGGCTCGAATAGGGGCTTTTAACCTTTTCAGCTTCTACATATGATTTGTATGCTTTGGTGCATACGCTTCAAAGATTGGTTCTGTAAAGTTGCATTTTGCTCCATTCATGCATTATCCTTTTCATGTAATAATATCCTTTCTTTCTGTTTTTGATCTAACGTCTTGTTCCATATGTTTGCTACATCAGGCAAGCAAAGGAGGCTGCAGTTTGTGGAGTGCCCAAATGATATCAATGGCATGATTGATGCTGCAAAATTTGCTGATCTGGCATTGCTTCTCATAGACGGAAGCTACGGTTTCGAAATGGTAAGATATTGGAGCTACACATGCTTGCTTGAAGATTTCTTTATTCTTTTTGCTGATGAAAAAGTCTGTCGTGTGGATGATAGAAGTAGATAATGGTCTAGTTTACAATACATTTTGGCATTTTCAGTTTAATTCTTCTTTGTCGCAAAGGAAGATCCTTTTTCTTGTCCATCTCAGAAGCTTCATTTGCTAATGTAACGGTAGTATTGGCAAATTGATAGACCTGTTAGGTCTTATGTGGTATTGGTGCGGTGGAGGCATTTTAAGACATGAAACCCCGGTCGCCTTGCATTTGAATTGATAAGGACATTTTTGGTGCAATTTGATAGAATTATTTAATGGTGTACTACAATGGGATCCTGTTGAGTAAGTAAACGATTCATAAGTCGGAGGTCATGATGATGAATACTTTTCACGGTTCAAACTTGATCAGTTGAGGTTCCTACCCAGGTGGTCTCTTTTTGTTGCCTTTGGAATAACCTTTGTTGATGTGATTATACAAACTCACAGAAACACACGATCACATCTAGGCATGCTCACACATTCATATTCAGACCTGCCTACCCGAACTCGTGCATTCATTCTCGCGCTGGAGAGGGGGTGGGGAGGGAGGGAGAGGGAGAGTGAATTAGTAAGTGAGTGAGTGAGCGAGCAAGCGCAGGCATAGTGCCATTTAAGTATCAATTGGTCAATTTTTATGGGAAGGTGGTAATGTCTACATCAGTAAAATTCAACTTGTTTCTAGGATTAGGATCCCAGCAGAATTATAAGCTGGGTAGGTGGTGAAAAGTGGATTGGCATGATTTAATGTTTAAAGTGAAAGCGTGAAGTAGCTGCCAATAAAGATGCCTATCATGTGATGTCTGAATATTTTTCTTAGGGTGTCGATAGTTCTTGCTTTTATGCTGTTGTACTTTTACTTTTGCTGCGAGGAATATTTTGGTACTGTATGTAAATTAGGAACAATAGTGAGCAGAGATGAATCATGGAAGATGAATCTCTTTAACAATCCGAGTGATCAACTCAAGAAAGCCAGAATTCCTTATATAGTATTTCATGGCATGTTTTATAAAATGACCTTAAGTGAGTGCGCTATTCAGCATATTTTAGTGCTTGGAGCAAACTCTCATCATGAGCAAAAGGGCAAAGCTAACAAAAAAGCCAGCTCCAAATATATTATATATACTGTCACTTTGCATGCATCAGAGTGGATTTCTCTTAGAAGTCATACTGTGCCCTAGGCCTTTTCTCTGTTGCTCTTTTCTTTCTGATGCTCGGCCCCAGCCTAGAACTTGTCTCGATGATAGTTTCTGGTTCTATTAGCGAGTTAACTTTGAATTGCTATATAATAATTTCAGAAAATATTTTGAAGAAAACTATGTGTGCATGCATCGATATGTGTATGTTGCGAAAGTTTAAGGTGTCTTGAGTTAAAAAAATTCAGAACTGCTTGTTTACCTAAAATTTGCTATTGATATACCGTGTCAATGATTGCTGATACTCTATTTTCATTGTTGATGTTGTTCAGGAAACCTTTGAATTCCTTAATATTTTGCAAGTACACGGGTTCCCAAAGGTTATGGGAGTCTTGACACACCTTGATAAGTTCAAGGATGTGAAGAAGCTTAAGAAAACAAAACAACGGCTCAAGCATCGTTTCTGGACTGAAATATATGATGGAGCAAAGTTATTTTACTTATCAGGTCTTCTTCATGGAAAGTGAGTGCCTATTCAAGTCATGCTTTGTTTATCTACCCTTATTCTGCTATGTTGACTGATCGTTTGCTCTTCCGCTCATCTGGTTAGGTATCCTAAACGAGAGATTCACAATCTTGCAAGGTTCATCTCTGTTATGAAGTTTCACCCTTTATCTTGGAGAACTACTCATCCATATGTATTGGTTGATCGTTTTGAAGATGTTACTCCTCCTGAAAGAATACGCATCGATAATAAGTGTGACAGAAACATTACAGTTTATGGTTATTTGCGAGGCTGCAACCTGAAGAAGGGAACCAAGGTAATTTATTTCACGCTATTTACTTCCTGCATTTATAACTTATGCAGGAAGGATATTAGATATTATGGAATATATTGGTCAGTGAAGATATTTCTAAGGAGCAATTGATGATTATTTGTCTTTAATTGCTACGAAGATCTTGGACTGGTAATTGGTGATGTGTAATAGGCAGGAACCAACTAAACCAACCAAAAAACAAGTCTTAGTAACTTATGAGATGAATTTTGATGTCTCATTCTTTTGTTATATTTTTTGGAGCTTGTGTGTGAAGACATTCAGAAATTTAGTCTTCTACAGCTTTCTCACTTGGCTACTTAGGTTATGGAATATGGACATATTTTCTTTCTTTTTTGCACATTGAGGATCCATTTTGACAATGTATTGAGAGACTTTGGAATTTAATATGTGTGGTTGCCCCCATCCTTTCTTTGTCTGTCCCACCCGACAAAAAAATTGCTAGATCTTAGTTGTTGGTTGAATCTAGGAAGATGTTATTGCAAGTAAGTTATGAACTAACAGCAAGTTGAATTGTATCATTTTTCAATTATTTTTAGTTAGGTTTCAACCTTAAATGTAGGGACTTGCACGGCAGACATTTGGATAACCTCATTATGAATTAGTGTATTTTCCTCTGGCTATATCATCGTAAGACATACCATCATCTCTTGACTTGAGGGAGGTATGTTAAGCAGCGGCAATCCCAAGGATTTCGTTTGAATTTTACTTTATATAGTTGTGCCTATATGATATGGCTCATAGTTCGAATAATTGGATGAATTTATTTTGATTTGACCGTTACAGCAGTGATTGTGGGCTCCTTCCTTTCCTTATCTCCCAGTTTCGCTTGTTATTTTCCATATATGTGTGAAAAACTTTATAAGCGATCGTTGCATGGCAGCTTTTATAGAGATATCAAATACGTGAGTTCTGGTGCATTTACTTTCTATTGACCAAATACAGAAGCAAGTGCATGTGCAAGCTCTCATGCGTGTGTGCATCATAAAAAGGGAAGGTTGATGGATGTTAGAGAGAGAGAGAGAGAGAGAGAGAGAGAGAGAGAGAGAGAGAGAGAGAGAGAGAGAGAGAGAGAGAGAGAGAGAGAGAGAGAGAATTTCATAAAATTTCATGTAGGTGCCCATTAATAATGTGAAAACAACAAAAAAAAAATAATTAAAAATTTTATTGCTAAAATTAGACAAGTTTAGGAAAATTCAACAAAGAAATTATATGAAAAAAATTGAATGAATTAATATTGTAATTATGCAAGAAATCTTTTGCCATTCACATTTTTTTGTCCTTTAAGATAAATTTTCAATCTTATGAAAGAAAAAACACCTACAAGATAAGATAGAATTCAGGAATGATCGATTCATCAAATATTTTTTGCAAACTTAAAAGGAGCGAATCACTTGCATAAAAGCTTTGCCGACAAAAAAGTATCACTTAAAAAGTGCCATTAGATATAGGACTATCTAGAAAAGTTTAGTTTGGCATTGATTTCCCTCTAATGATTTAGATAATTATAGGTGAATAGAGCCATATTTATGCTTATAAAAAAGAATTCATTAACATAATGGGTTACTGAATAATGTTTGTTTCCAAGAATAAAATAATTCCTTATTATATAAATTTCTAATCATGGTGTAACAAGAAATGTCATTATCCAATTCATTTAGTGGAATGTGACACTAGAATACCAATATATAAATCGGGAAGAATGTTTTTTATAAACTAAACAGAAATCACCGTAGTTTTTCATTTATTTATCAAATATGATTTTATTCTTACGCAAAGCACGGGTTCACGCAATAGTGTAGACATAAATTTTCTCGCATTCTTATTTCTCATATGCGATTTGTTACTACACCTCAGGTGCATATTGCTGGTGTTGGAGATTACAGTTTAGCTGGCGTGACCAGCTTAGCTGATCCTTGTCCCTTACCATCAGCTGCTAAGAAGAAGGGACTCCGTGATAAGGAAAAACTGTTTCATGCTCCTATGTCTGGACTTGGTGACCTCCTCTATGACAAGGATGCGGTCTACATAAACATAAACGATCACTTTGTTCAGTTCTCAAAAGATGATAATGAAAATGGGGAACTCAAGCGCAAAGGTTTGGAGCTTTTTCACTTCCCTGGCAGTTTTATCTTGGTTATAGAAATGTGCATGTGCACAAGTAAAAATAGAATTTGAACCAGTTTGGTCTTAGTTTCCAATATGCCTTTCAGAAATAAAATTTTTGCTGATAGAGGAGATTTTGATAGATTCCAAGTATGCCCCCTCTACCCAGCAGTAAGTTGCAGTAAAATCCTATAGTTTGCAATTACCTACTCCCCTCCCATGGCAGGATCCTTGAATGTATTCACAATTGGCATCCCATAATAGAAAAAGTTTCGAAAGTGCAAAAGTACCTTAGAGCTTCATTAAACAAGGAAAACTTCTTTTCTTAGTCTTCACTTGTGTAAAATTGAGTCTGAAGACTACAACTAAGGTTACTATAAAAGTGACATGTCAGCTACATCGAGCCCTCAAAGTGTTTCATTATATTTAAAGAGGAAGTGCCACCATGCAATCTTTATGCAGGTGAAAGTTCCATGGACCCACGAAAAATTTAAGCAAATTATATAGAAGGATAATGACAATACATTTTCCATGTGTTGTAGCTGGGTGATATTTCACTTTCATATTTTGTACTAATATGAGATGTTATTATGGTTGAAGATGGAATACGTTTCTGGTAGTAAGTGACTGCTAGACAGGTGTTGACGTGGTGTAAAGTTATTCTATTTGACGGCCTCCAAACTCAATCTGATGGAAATGAAGGCAAACCTTCACTGTTTTTACAAACATATTTGGTTATATCAGATTTTCATATTTATGGATCATCAGGCACCTATTTTTGCAAAGTTAAAGATCAGATGGTAATTGCAAATTGATGGGCATGAGAGATTAAAAGTGATGGTGGTTGAGGGGGTATGGTATTTGCAATTCGTGGAGATTCTTCTTCTTTGTTTGGATGCTTGTTGACTTTGGTATAATGCATAAAGTTAGTAGAGAAAGTATTGCATCTCCCTTTAGCTAATCACATGGACATTAAGTGCGTATTTCCTAATTCAAATAGGAAGGGACCAAGATGTTGGTGAGGCTTTGGTGAGGTCGCTCCAGAATACAAAGTACTCAATCGACGAAAAGCTAGAGCAAAGCTTCATCAACCTTTTTAGTCGGAAACCCAATATCTTGCCAGAAGCTCAACACAATTTGGAACATCATTTTGAAAGAGAGCCTGCCGATGGAGACGATGCTGTATCTGATGACAGCGACAGTGAGGACGTTGATGACTCAGAACCGACTGATGAGGATGAAGCCGTTCAGAACAACGCAAGAATTGTGAATGATGGAAGTGATTTTGATGAAGAAGATGGTGATCCATCAGAAAGACACGCTTCTCTTAAAGAGAGTTTGAAGGAACATGTAGAGTTTCATGGTGGAAGGATGAGGAGAAAAGCCATATTTGGAAATGAAGCTGATTATATAGATGCTGTAAGTGCTTATAATCAATTGTAATTAAATTTCATTGTTGTTTGATGATATTTATTGTCATTGCATGATGTGGCAAATTGGTGAAATTTGATCTCTGGTGCTCTTTTCCTTATACCATGTGCAGTTATTAATGCCACCGCCACTAGACACAATTTCTATATCTTAGAAATTGATCTTGACAATGTATCATGGGAATTATGCATCTTAGAGCAAACAGCTATATCCTTTTGACACCACGATTTAAGTATACATAATACACTGGCTCATCATACATAATGTTGCAACGCCATTGCTGGAACTTAATAATTCACTTATCGTGACAGGTTCATCTTAAGACTTCTCAATTTTGAGTGCATTTATGGATGGCATGTGCTTTTTTTGTTGTAGTTATTAGCTGGTCAAGCTATCTTCTTTATGATGTTCTAAACACATATATGGCATTTCTTTTCTAGAAAAAAAGATTTAAGGAGGTAACTTGCAATCTCAAAATCCAAGTCCAATTCCTGAGACCTTAAATTCCCAAAAGTCCAATTACCGACTACCAGGTACCAACTTCCAAACTTCAAATTCGTAAATCCCAGAAACCAATAACATCCAGCCCTTACTCCTGAAGCTTAACCCTTGAAACCCAAATTTTAACCCAGTTGACGTCGCTTCTTTACCTCAAAAGCTAGCCATTCTTGTCTAGTAAAGCAGCAATAATTTTGTGATATAATGTCTTTGAACATTAATTTCAGTGCTTTTGTGCATCAAGTAGATATGGTTTTTTTATATATTTTTCTTTGCGTGGGTTTTGCATACAGATACTTAGGGGTGTTAACCGGGTAGTGAATTGTGTACTGGTTGTAATCTCAGTGCATGATGCCCAATTTTTGTACCTGTAAATCCTCAGGATTCCTATGACGAAGATGAAGATGCCAACAATGACGATGATATAAACAATGATTCACCTTCTGATTCCGATTATTCAGATGAAGGTGGAGAAGATCATGAAACAGATGATGGTACAATCTTCTCACTCTGGGATTACTATAGCCATTTTATAGGGCCTGTTGAAACAAGAGAGCAAGTTGATACTTGAAGCTCTGAAAGATACCTGAAGGAGTAACAAGTGAAGTGCTAAAATTGATGAATCGATATCTCATTTATAGTTAGTCAAAAGAAAAAAGAAGAAGCAAATGTCATTTATAGATGCGTGTTAGTATTAGGACATTATTCTGCATGTTAGTTTTGGGACTTTATTCAGTTCTGAACCTCATTCTTTGTCCCTCTAGAAGATGACATGGGCAACGTTTCAAAGTGGAAAGAATCCTTGTTGGAAAGGGCCGTCTCAAGGCAATACACTAACCTTATGCAAGTTGTATATGGTAAATCAACTTCAGTGTCAACTCCTGTGAGTCAAACACAGGAAAATAGTGAAGGTGAAGAGAGTGAGGAAGACGATTTCTTTACTCCAAAACAAGAAGGAAAGAAGGTAAATCTTTGATGTGTATTTGTTCGATTTTTTTTTCCACCCCCATATTGTCCATGTTTTCTGTCCATTTTAAGAGTTATCCCTTGGTGCCATGCATCTTTCCCACACACACAACTTCCTGGATTGCAGAAATCGAGAGAAGGACCAGATGATGGAGATCTCGATGCTGAAGATTGTTCTAAATTCACCAATTATGGGGCAATAAAAAGCTGGAAAGAGGTAGAAGTTGTTGAAAGCATCCGTGACCGCTTTGTGACTGGGGACTGGTCAAAAGCGGCTAGCAGAAACCAGATATCAGAAGCGAACGGTGATGAAGATGACGCTGTGTATGCAGACTTTGAAGATCTGGAAACAGGAGAGAAATATGAAAGTCATCCGACAAGAGAAGCTGGCAAAACTGCAATGCAGAAGGAAGATGATTCAGTGACTGAAGAGAGGAGGCTGAAGAAGCTTGCTCTCCGTGCAAAATTTGATTCTGAATATCCTTTTATACATGATATAGTACTTCCGGTTGAGCTTTTTTTCCTGTTATTATCAGCAGAAGTTATGCATATACTAGCATGTTAACATTTGGGTCATTACTTTCTGGGACAGTCACTCTGTCTTTCTATGAGCTAAGTTACGGTATGTTTTTTTATTTTGGTGGCCTTAACTAGTGTCCCTACATATAATGGATCTGAATCACCAGAGGAGGAGACGGATAAAGAGCGTAGGGGAAAGATTGACCGCAGTCAAGCAAATGAAGGTGGATATTTTGACAAGGTAAATCATTGGGATCATTTTTCTTCATGGCTTTTACTGCTGGTTTATTTAATGGTTGTTGCTTTGAATTTATCAGTTGAAGGAGGAGATCGAACTTCGGAAGCAGCTGAATATTGCTGAACTCAATGACCTGGACGAGTCTACTAGATTAGAGATTGAGGGTTTCCGAACTGGTACATACTTAAGATTGGAGGTCCACGATGTTCCTTTTGAGATGGTTGAACATTTTGATCCCTGTCATCCTATATTGGTTGGTGGAGTTGGTCTTGGTGAGGAGAACACAGGATACATGCAGGTTAGCATCGATGACACGTCTAATGACTTCAGTGCTGCTTTACTGGACATATAGTTTCTTCTGCTAGATAATTAAGTCTAATTATAGCCACCTGGTGGCTAATAGGTTCAAATTCAATGTTCTTTTAATTTTGGGGATTTTATAAGCAAGAAAACAGTATTACTGCAGGTTTTTATCAGATATGAGTCCATGTGTTTATATGTATCGCTATTCAATTCCTTCTGGGTCTAGTGAAATTGATTCATTGGCATGACCTGCAAACTTCTTGCGAGAAAGGGAAAATTTTCCTACATTTATTTGCCAAAATTCCCTTTAACTATCAAATAACACAATTGCCTCAGTGTCAACATAGAGTATCATCATTCGACCAAAAAAAAAAACATAGAGTATCATCATTCCATAGGCCATTAATTGATACTCTTTTAGACATGTGATAAGCAGATAAAGGAATAGATAAAAGAAGATACCAGGGGAAGTGATAGGGATTGCCAACTGAGCCCACCAGCTTAAATGTGGGCTTTTTAACCGCTTATGGATCATTTTTATTTCTTGAAACTTTGGTTGAGCAATTCTCACGCACTGTATTTTCATTTTCAGGCAAGGTTGAAGAGGCATAGGTGGCACAAGAAAGTGCTGAAGACTAGAGACCCCATCATTGTTTCTATCGGGTGGAGGCGCTACCAAACCATACCTATTTATGCAATAGAGGATAGTAACGGAAGGCATCGAATGTTAAAGTACACCCCCGAACACATGCACTGCCTTGCCATGTTTTGGGGTCCTCTAGCTCCTCCAAACACTGGGGTAGTTGCTGTCCAGCACTTATCAAACAATCAGGTAACTGTTCCCTCTTAGTTGGCTTCATTTTTGTTTAGTGAATTGCTTTGATCATTTGGCATTGGATACTCAATTGGTGTAATTGTCCGCATGCTGGTGAGACACTAACATTTTTTAACTCGATGGATAATGCATGAAGTCAGAATCATGCAAAAGTTATGCATAATGGTGTATTGTACTTAGCTGTTAGGTCCACAATCCACAAGATTATGCATCTCATAGCTAATGTTCAACATATATCTTTAAAATAGGATTCAGTTGCTTTCACTTCTCAGTCTTTCTGGCGCATCCATTTTGGTGAATAATTTGCCTGTAATGCAATCTTTGTCTTGACATAGTTAATGTGGATAGTGATGGAAAATATTAAATCGAAGTAACTATTGGCTACATTTTGGTCAATTTTTAGATTTTGAGAAACTGGATTTTCTTTTTCCTTTGTTGTAATTGTTTCAGCTGGACCTATTCTAGATATGATTTTCTTTTTTGCACGGCATTCTTAAATTTGACCTGGATCTTTGCTTAATATTTTGCTTATCCAGGCATCATTCAGGGTAACAGCAACTGCTGTAGTTCTTGAGTTCAACCATGCAGCACGCATAGTGAAGAAAATTAAGCTGGTCGGTTACCCTTGCAAAATCTTCAAGAAGACGGCACTCATAAAGGATATGTTTACTTCAGATCTTGAAATAGCTAGGTTTGAAGGTGCAGCTGTTCGAACTGTCAGTGGGATTCGAGGTCAAGTGAAGAAGGTATTTTTTTTGTTTTTCCAAAAGTGAGGAAGCATGGTTGTTTAGTGAATTCTATGAACTTATTGCAAGAAAGAAAAAGGAAGTCAAAGTCTCCTGTATAATTGCATGTATGTAGAGGCTCGTCATACTACTTGGGGCATGCAAAGATTGCAAGGTCAGGAACTGAGTCGAAGTAACTGAACCTTTTCTGGGTTCACATTTTTGTAAAGTTTGCAACGTCATTAAAATAAAGCCCAATAAATTTTGTTAAGTGAGCTGTAATATGGCTTGAAGTCCAACTCTTGCAAATTATTATTGTTGGAAGTTTGGTTCAACCTGATTTTTCTTTCTCCTACTTCTAAAAGAAGTGTGCATGAGAGCTCTAGGAGAACTTGCAGAAACAGGATTAACTAATTCTTAGATGTTGGCAAATTCATGAATATTTTCCCTTACAGAAATGAAATAGTTAAAAGAAATTTCAATATGACCATCGGTTGGGATTCTTTCGTAGCCATCTTTGTGTTTTTGATTTCATCCAATCTAAACCAGCTAAAGAATGCTGAGAAGCATAAAGTCGAGGGTTTTCTTCTTGCATATAGTGCTAGTCTGAAAATCCTAGTGACACCTGCTCTCATCGAATGATTACCTGCATCGCTCAAGAATTCATGCTTTTCCTGTGGAGGAAACCTCTCTCTTCATAGTCTCATTGTTCTTTCTTAAATATGCGGAACTGTGCAATAAGGAATTACCCAAAAATTTTCTGTGAACATCCTTTAAAATATAGACTTCAACCATGTGCATAATGTTCATTCTGAGTGGCTGATACGTGATAGATTGAATAACAAGGACAATGAGGCTAGTGGCATTTTTTCAGGTTGAATGCAGACTTAGATATATAACTGCAGCCTTAAAATGCGGTGACAAATTGCTGTTAAAGGCTGATTCTGTGAAATAGACCATTCTCCTAGCATGAGAAAGATTTCTTACTCCCAATGCCACGAGGGGGGGTGTTGAAAACAGTTATCATGTGCATAGAGTCAAGATGCTGAGTGCACTATCACATGGGGATAATGTTTGACGTGTGTCTTGCAGGCTGCGAAAGAAGAAATAGGGAATGAACCAAAAAAGAAAGGAGGACTGCTTAGAGAAGGGATAGCCAGATGCACCTTTGAGGACAAAATACTGATGAGCGACATTGTTTTCTTACGTGCGTGGACCCAAGTTGAAGTTCCTCACTTTTACAACCCATTGACCACTGCATTGCAGCCTCGTGACCAGACGTGGCAAGGAATGAAAACTGTAGCTGAACTGAGGAGGGAGAATAATCTGCCAGTTCCTGTTAATAAGGATTCGCTGTACAAGGTAACTTATAGTGCATGGTCAGAGCCCATCTAGGAAATAAATCCTTTCACCCAATAAAAGGGACTAATGCAAACTGGAAACGCTGTGTTCACTGCTTGTTCTTGTTTTGTTTTTGTTCTTCTTCTTATTTGTCACTCTGACATTGATTTATCTCCAACAGCCAATTGAAAGGAAGGCAAGAAAGTTCAATCCATTGGTGATTCCAAAGTCATTACAGGCAGCTCTTCCATTTGCTTCAAAACCAAAAGATATTCCTAGTAGGGGGCGACCACACCTTGAGAACAGAAGAGCAGTAGTGATGGAACCCCACGAGAAAAAAGTTCATGCTCTTGTTCAACACCTGCAACTGATTAGGCATGAGAAGGTATACTTTGTGAGACTTTAGTTTGCATTAGAGGACATATGATGTGGTTGACAATGCTAATACCTTTTAGCTTTTAAAAAGAGATCCCTCATACTGGTTTCTCCTCTCACCAAAATCTGCAAATTCACAGTTTATCTGAGCTCCTTGGTATTTGATGAATGTTTTCTTGGCATGGATGACCGGATTTTGCATGTATCAGTATCATCTTGATAATCTGCCTACCTTTGCTTGTCTACATGGTCAAAAGATGCCAAAACATTTTCTCCATTTTGTTTTGACAGAAATCGATAATGCAAAAGTTCATTGTTTTTGTTTCGGATTATCAAGTGTGTTCAGTTTCTAGATGGACTTCTTTTTTCTTTTCAACAGATGAAGAAACGAAAGCTCAAGGATGAACAGAAGAGAAAAGAGCTAGAAGCAGAGAGGGCCAAAGATGAACAGATATCAAGAAAGCGTCAGAGAGAGCAAAGGCGGGAGCGATATCGGGTGCAAGACAAACAGAAGAAGAAAACGCGAAGGAATTAGGAGGCCTGATCCCTCCCACATTTCTTTTTGCAATTTATTTCTGACAGCTGAAGCAAAGTTAGCCAGTGGCTCCGGTTGAGAATTCCTAGCAAATTAGTTGATCTCTGGGACTCCAAAGTATTGGATAGAGAAAACTCTATTCAAGGAAAGTGCTGGTAAGAAAAGAAGAAAGGAGGTCGGATCCGTTTGGAGGATTCAGCTGCGAAGAATTTTGCATGACAGAAATTCTTGTTACTAGGTTTTACTTTGCTAGTGTAAAATTTTGCCGATCGCCCCGAAAGTTGGCGCAGCGCTTAATTTGGCGTCACGAGAATCATATTTTGTCATGGCTCGTGGGTCCGGAAAGAACCTAGCGCTCTGGCAGGACTGCTGCAGTGAAACTTGGATCGCTGGAGCCAGGGGAAATGTCAGCTGCCGTGATTAGTTGCTCGTGCAATTACCGAGTTGGAGAACAACTCAGCACTGTTTAGCTTTTAGGATCGGAAGTGGCAGCTTACGATTTATTTATAGGCGGCACCGCCAAGAAAATTCTTTTATGTGAATGACAAAGTTACAGCAATGCTATTGTTTTTGTCCTAGCAAAGAAATTATACTCGCTGCCAAAGATATTTGAATTTGATTTGCTTTCAAATTGTTTAGTGCAGGATGGGACCTGCATCACATTTGCTAAGACCTCATTGCACTTACCATCTCTTGAACGTTCGGTCGGCCTAGCATTAACGGCTGAGTCGACTTTATACTGAGAATACTTGTAAATTTATGTCAGATTTATAGAACAGAGAGGGATGAAAAAGGATTTCATTGCTTTATGGGGCAATTCATTCACTCGATTCCTTCATTTTTGCTGGGAAAAAGCAGAGATATGCCCTGGTGTTTATACAACAGCCCAAAAACGCTTGCCTTTATATGAATGATCAATATCTGATAGGTTTCCGATTGAATTGTTCTATGTACATTGTATGTGAATCTCATGGGCAGAAGTAGTTCTAATAAATCAACATTCAGTCGACAAGGAACTTTTTGAGGCGAGGTCCGGCGTCTTTGCTGAATTTGGCAAATCGAAATTTGAAGATGGCAGCTTCTTTTTGCCCCTCCATGTCTCACGTGATTTGCATAAACCTAATCATTGACTAATTATTTCATACGATTTGGGTGATTATTTTTAGAAAGATATTTTCTAAATCATTAATTTTTCGCAAAATAAATGGTTTCTAAAATTGAAATGTAAATTTCACTCTACCTGTGGATGCCTTTCTTGGACAGGCAAAAGGAGCATTGGCAAAGATTTGGATCCTCAAAAGTCGTTTACACAATCAGGCCTATAGCTAGACTCTCTTGCAGTGTAGTAAACAACAGAGAAAGGCCCAAGCCAAAGCCCAAGTGCTTCCTCAATAATGGTTAATTTCTGAGTGGACTCTTCGTTAATCGGGGGGTTCTTAGAGAGGGAAAAGTACAAAAAAAGAAGAAGTCATAAATCTTTTGCATTGGTATCAATTTAGTCCTAAACATTTCAATTAGATTAATTTAGTCTTAAATCTTTTCGCATCGATGCCAATTCAATCCATCCGGCCAATTTAGGCCCAAAATTTCTGATTTGGACGCCAACGATCTTACGTGGCACAGTCAGTATTGACGCGGACAAATTTTATAATACTTTAATGATTCTTAAAATAAATTTAATGTTTTTCTTCTTTTTTTTTTCCTCTTTTCTCTTTCTATACACTATTGGCTGGGTTGGTTGGGGCGAGAGCCTCCACGACCACAGGCGAGGGCCGCTGCACTCTCGCCGGGCAGAGGCGAGGGCGTTGGGCCCTCGCCCAGATCCAAGTGAGGGCATCACGGCCCTCACCAGCCATGAGTGAGGGCTGTCACGCCCTCATTGGCCACAAGGGAGGGCCGCAATGCCCTCTCCTGGATCTAGGCGAGGGCTCGACGCCCTCCCCTGTGGTCGGTGAGGGCATCGTGGCCCTTGCCTACCACGAGTGAGGGCCTCCACGCCCTTGCCTGTGGCTGACAAGGGCGCGATGGCCCTTGCCGGCCAATAGGCAAGGGTCACCGTCCCTCTCATGTGGCCGGCAAGGTCGCAGGGCAACAGTGTATAGTAAAAGAAAAGAGAAAAAAATAATAAAAAAATTCTAAAAAAATATAAAAAAATTATAAAAATTTTTCATGTTAGCGTCAACCGTGCCATATAGGACCTCCGACGTCCATGTCAGCGATTTCCGATCTAAATTGGCTGAATGGACTGAATTGATATCAACGCGAAAAGATTTAGGACTAACTTAATCTAATTGAAAGGCTTAGGACTGAATTGGTACTAATGCAATAGATTTAAGACTTTTTTGATATTGTTCCCTTCTTAGGGATGAAAACTATAGGACAGGCTTCCTTGTTTCATCTGAGCCTCGGGCACTTTTTCGATTTCCTTCTAGTTTAGGTTTTGCCTTAAATCTAACAGAAAAATGGAGGTAAAACATAATTTAATAAAGATTATTTTATATCAAATCTCTAGAAATTTAGCTAATTTGACCTGGATATATGAAACAAAATTCTGAAATTTAACGTAAGAATTTAGATGGTAAGATATTGACTTCTCTTGTTAGTCCTCCTTCTCTTTTGTACTCTTGCTGTTATTGTTATTGCTAATGCTGCTGGCGTTGCTGCTACTACAACTTCTCCTACTCCTATTGCTAATGCTGCTGGCGTTGCTGCTACTACAACTTCTCCTACTCCTATTGCTACTGCTACAACTCTCGCCGCCGCCGCCTTAACTTAGTGTGACTAGCATATTACATTCTTACCATGTTAATATAATGTAACATGGTTGTCATCGATATTCAAAATTTGTGAATTTTTCTAAAGGAAGAAACTAATTCGAGAGTCTAAAGATCATATTGCAGAGTTTGAAGACGCGAGACCTCCATGACTTATCTTCCTTTTCTCTTCATCCCGCTTACCCCCTTCAAACCATTCTATTTTTATGGCTATTTCCCTACGCCTATTCATGAATAGGCCTTTAAAGATATTATCACATAAAACCAGTTGCGGGCTCCTTCAAATGATAACTTTCAATCTTTGATCAAGTGAACTTCCATACTAGCCTAGTCATAAGAGTTGGATTGAAATTGGCCACTCTTTGAAAACCCTAGCTCCTCTTCCTCTTAGGCAATAAATTTCTCCTGACTATAGACAAAAGTAGTTGAGGAGTTTCCTGTGACTTATCGGTAACTAATCACGGCAAACGTCGCTTAACATAGTTCTCAAATCCACAATTTGGTCGCATACCTAAAGGCCTAGCTTTTTTCCATATTTGCCATATTAACTAATCAAGGGAAAAGTGCCAAAAGTCCTAAACCATTTGCATTAGTGCCAATTTAATCCTAAACCTTTTTTTGGTGCTAATTCTAGTCCTAAACCTTTTGCATTGATGCCAATTTAGTCCTAAACTTTTTTTTTGCGCCAATTCAATCCTAAACTTTTTGTTTTGTTTGTTTAGTCCTTCTAATCAATTTTGACCGGAATTTGCAAGCGTGGCCCCTAACCCAAAGTTCTTATCAGACGCGCTGACGTCAAATTTAATAATATTTTTTGAATTTTTATTTTTTTTTCCTTTTTTTTTTTTTTTTCAACTTTTTTTTGGTCCCCCCTCCTTCCTGATAAATTTTTTTGACGTAGACAAAATTAGTGTCCGTTAAATTGGATTAATATCACGAAAAATCACAAATTGATAAACTTATGACAAACAGAGGGATAAAACCCAAAACAGGTACACCTTTCAATTACCACGTGTCATTAAACTTAGTAATTTGATAGTAAAATTTAACGGAAACTCACGGAAAGTAAATTTGTCACAGGTGTACCAGTTTAGAATTTTTGGTGGTAAAAAAATTAATTCGAGTGTAAAATTGTTACAGGTATACCAGTGTGGGGTTTTTGATGGTCAAAAAAATAGTTCGGGGTGAAATTGTTACCGGTGTACCAGTTTGGGAAATTAAGATAGCCAAATTAGAAATTTTTAGGCGATTGGGCTCATTTTGATATTCCACGTAGCGAAAAGACTGAAATGGAGTATATAATTTTAGCTTTTAATTTTTCGTTTTTTTTTTTTGGGTCGAAGGTTTTATTTTATTTAGTGATATGGTGGGGAACAAAAATAACAAGTATAATAATGGCGGTTATTATTATAATTCTCTTTTCACATGACAGACAGTTCGAAAGGAGACAGAAGGAGGAGGCCCCACATTAATGAAGAGAGAGAGAGAGAGAGGGGAGAGACTGATGGGGGCGTAGGTCCTGACCTTGCAGAGGAGGGGAGCAGGCTAAAAGAGAAAAAGTATTAATTTTTTTTGTGGAAAAAAGGGGTCCCGGCCCGCCGGCCCCGCCGGCGCATGTGGATCAAGTGGCGCCTTGTGAGGGGTCGGGGACCACGCTGACGAGGCAGTCCGAGACCACCTAATATTTTCTCGTTTGACTTCCTGTCTCGGAACGGACGCACCATCTCACTGACCCTCTCTCTCTCTCTCTCTCTCCGAGTGAGCTCCGAGTTAGCTCAGAGCTAGCTCCGAGTTAGGGTTTCCGCTAGCTGAACTGTTAACCCATTTATTTCTCCTTCGTCTCCATCGATCGAGCTCGAAGAAGCAGCTGAATTCGTTTCTTGGGTGTTTCGCTGCTCCTGATCTTGAAGGGTCTCCGGAAAATCGGTTGATTCTTGATCCCGGAAATGCTTCATGGGTCTTACGTCATTGGGTAATGTTGAAGTATAACGTGGAAACGATAGGATCTTGCAAATTAAGTAAATGCGAAAATACCATAGAAATAAACAAGAAATGATAAAGGATATCAGAGATTTACGTGGTTCGGTACGAATATCGATACCTACATCCACGAGGAGAGCCAGCAATAAACAATTTATTATAATCGGAAAATCAGAGTTACAATTCGCTCATACGTGTTTTTCACATATAAATTTAAGCTCAAACCCTTAGTGTTTACGAATAAACTCACTGCACGAATCACCGTGTACATCTATTTAAGATCGTCCTCCAAGTTCTGTTTTCGCTGCTTCTTCGTGTGATCAGAGAGCGTGATCTGAGAAAATATTAGGTGGTCCCGGACCGCCTCGTCAGCGTGGTCCCCGACCACTCACAAGGCGCCACGTGGTCCACGTGGCGCTGGTGGGGCCGGCGAGCCGGGACCCCTTTTTTTTCACAAAATATTATTTCTTTTTCCCTTTTAGCCTGCTCCCCTAGTCTGCAAGGTGAGGACCTACGCCCCATCAGTCTCTCCCCTCTCTCTCTATTCATTAATGTGGGGCCTCCTTCTTCTCTCTCCTTCTCTATCTCTTCATCTCTTCAGAGAAACTCACGAAAGAAAGAAGCCCGCATTCTCTCTCCGTTTTTTAAAAAATCACTCCCGCCCGAGAGCGATTCGCCCGCCCGCCGGTACCGACCTCCGCCTCCGCCTCCGCCCACCGGTCCCGATCACCGCCGTCGTAGCTGCGTCCCGAGCTCTGACCGCCGTCGCCTCCGGCCTCCGCCCGCCGGTCCCGACCTCCGCCGTCGCCTCCGTCCGCCCAAGAGCGGCTGGGTCTCGAACCTCTCACCGCCGTCGCCTCCGCCCGCCCGCCGGTCGCGACCTCCGCCTCGTGAGTGGTCGGGGACCACGCTGACGAGGCGGTCCGGGACCACCTAATTTTTTTCTCAACAATCATTTCTCCTTCGTCCCCTGCTCCTGCTCCGGTGTCGTCTCCTCTCCTCAGCAACTTTTCGGTGGGCGCGCGGGTCGTCGCGGTTGTTTGTGGTGCAAATCTCCTCTACAAGGACTACCAGAGCGACCACAAGTTCACCATCACTCCCTCCTCGGTCACGGGTGCCGTGAGCTTTTCCCTCTGTTTTTTTTTTTGGGAGACCTTTGCGTGCTTGTTCACTTCCTTGAGCTGCGATTGAAACCGTTCGTAGTTTTCCACTTGGTGAACGACGGCTGTTTCTTCTTAGGATTTGATGTAGTCTTGGCTGATCGAGCTTTCCTTTGGAGATTGTTTGGGGACTTCCGACGGTTCTGCTCGAATATATATGTAGTTCCACTGTCCCGAGCTCCCAAGCTCCGCCGTCGCCTCTCGCCTCCGCCCGATATAGTCGAGGTCCTGATCTCAGGCAGAATGAGGTCCTCTTTACTTTGGAAACAGTTTTAGATGGTATGCACACAAATGCACGGTTGCTTAGCAGTTTAGGTGTTTAATTGTTTTCACCATACATTCAGTGACTCGAGTCTCCATATGTTATGCAGTTTTTTCCATAGTGCGCCGCTGTTCTGAGTTCTGTTTGCAGAGGCCAGTCGCTCAATATTTGAATCACTCTCGACCTCCGCCGTAGCCTCCTTCCGCCCAAGACCAGCTGGGTCCCGAGCTCTGACCGCCATTGCCCGAGAGCAAGCCGTCCGCCCGCCGATCCAGAGCTCCGACCTCCGCCGTCCCCCGAGCGGTTTGCGGTAATTCTGATATCAAATCGACAGATGTTTCTGCTTTTCAGTTTCTGTTAATAGCTTGGTCAAACATCCCTCCCTGTTCTTCGTATGTTTCATTTCTTCAAAGGAATTGCTTTAACATCATTTGAAACACGGCACTATCAATGGACAGCAACAGGAAGATCAGGAAATCATCTGAATCAAAATAAAAGATACGACAACATTTCAGGCTGACATTAGAGCCGTCCTAATTCTAGGCTTTTGTTTCTTCTCTTCATCCCCAGAACAAGAAAATTCTTGCATATGTGGGACAATATTCATCAAAACCTGATTTTTACTTTTTGTAGCCAACAAAGTGCATACCGTGCTGGCTATAAGATTAAAAATTGTTCATTTGCCTTTTGGTAATCTTAGTAGGCACCATGTTGTGCCATGAGATCTTACTCTCCTAGTTCAGTTCTCCAATTTCTTACAACAATGGATTTGTGTTCTGTATTTATATGCATAGACTGAGTTTCGAGAGTACACAATAAAATCTTGTTATATACCCCGTAACAAACAATAACTAGATTATGGTGCCTAGATTTACATAGTAATTCACCGAATAGGTAAATTAAAATGCCTAAAACATTTGGCATCTAACAATTTCTTTTTTTAATTATATTTTCAAAATAGACATTTAGCAATTTTGTTTTATTTTGCTGCCTTCTTTGCCATGTCTAATACATCCGGTCCAATTTTGTCATTATCATCTTTTCTTTATCAGCTCCATACGTCTCCTTCGGTTTTAGGGTAGTGTTCTACCATTTAATTATTCTTTGACCTAATGTTGCCCCCTGGATGTCTTCATCTTGCAGAAACAAAAGCTGCTCAATGCTTGTCCTTTGGAATTTGGCATTGCGAAGAGATTTTTGAAATATATATTGGATCGTGAGTTACCGGTATGCCCCTCAGATTGTCTGTGCCATTATATTTTTAAAAAAAATACACCTTGTTAATTGACTCCGGCAAAGACAAAAGCACACTACACATAAAGCAAATCTTAATCTTGCACTCATATGCTTCTCATGCCTTTCACCCGAGACTGATCATTTTGTCTTTTACTATATATCAACATCCAAATTAAAAGTAATAATGATAGATGACCTCAGCTGAGGAAGCAGTGTCTCGTTTAGAGCATGTTGTCAGGAGTTTTTTATAAATGTCCAGTTTCTGCAAGATTTTTTTTCGTCTTAGTTGTAGCACCGCTTTGTTATTTCTTTCGTTTTAGATCATTAGTTATTGGTTTGAGCAAACATAGATTGGTCTCCAAAAATTCTCATCTTATAATTCTTCTTGTGGATAATTTGTTACTTTAGATGTGATAATTATCACTAAGGTTGCTCTTCTCTGTGGAAAAATTATTGTTTGCAAGAACTTTGCAATTGCAAATTAATGTCTTGGCAGATAGCATGCTTTAATTCCTTTCTTTTTCTTTTTTTAAAACTCTGTATCTTATATTTATAGTGGCGGTCTTGGTTGTGGACTGCCATGTGTTATATCCATATTAAAATTCTCAAACCATTTATCAGTCTAGATGGTCTGTCTCTGCGCAGGTCAACGAGATGCATGCGTCTGGGAAATTCTTGGTGTTTGGTGCACCATTGGCGCTAACTATGATGAACTTATTGTGGTTCGGAAAGATCATCAAGGGATTGAAGAAGACTATAGCAAAGAGGCAGTAAAAGGTGTATAAGGTATTCTGCAGGTCTAGCCATTAGAGAGAAATAGTTGATCCACTCATACCTGGCTTTCCCTTGTGTAAAAAAGTGGGAGGGAAAGATAAAAAAGTTCAGGACCCCTTAGGTTAGATGGAGAAATTCGGATCATGGACTTGCTTGTAACAGCATCTTCGGTGTCTGAAGTTTAATCATTTGGTTGCATCACGAGCTCCACTTCTGAATTAGATGTATATAGTGTAAAGTACTTATTTATTTGGATTTGAATGGAGATGAAGTTGCTGGAGATCAATGCAATTACTGGTGAGTTCTTCTGCCTGAACCTTACGTGCGTTTACCCAAATACTGTCCACCCTGTGGAAATTATGGCACTACGACTCTGCGTTTTGATCAGATTGTGTAGACATCACTTTGAGTATGGGACCGTTGCTCTAATACCACTTGCTAAATGCGGACGTGTGGCTCTGATAACACTTGCTGAGTACGGAAATATGGTGACACAAGAAAATTGTATCCGATAACTCAAGACACCGAAATACGGTACAAGTATACCACTAATAAAATATTGTCTCATACAACTAGTACATACACTATACGTGAATAGCCAGAGACCACAGCTTGCTGTTGCAAAACTTATTTTCACACACTACACACAAAACTCTGGATCAACATCTATTGAATCAGATTGAGAGTGACCACTCGATGGTCAATGCAACACAATCGGATAATGAAAGGTCTTCAATAGGCCATGGATAATGTAGTTTTTAGTGTATCCTTCTCTTTTGGCTAGTTTTTTTTCCATACAATCCTACTCATTATATATCTTGTTATGTAAACAAATGAGAGTGGAAAAGGTATCGATCCAAATACACATGTCCAGTTTTGACCCAAAAAATGAAAAACACATGTTCAATCAAGAGGCACTGTGTCCAATTTGGAGAAAAAGAAAAAATTTCGATTGAGCAATTGTTGCGTTATAGTGAAAAGTGCAACCAGAATGTTTATTGTAAAACCTGCGTCCGAATCTGTAAAATCAGAGACTCTAGATACTCCGAAACTCACATGCCACAGACAGATGCATGTGCCGAAAACAAGAGCGACAATACTTGCAGACGCCGCTCAGAATCACAGTTCTTCGTTCTTCCATTCGATCGATTGAACAAGTGAAGATTCTAAAAGTAGCCCCCAAGGTTCACGACGAGGACATTTATTTTTACACCTCCAAAAACCACCCAAAAGTGGAGGAAAACTTAGGAAACCAGCATAACTCTCAGACAGAGATTACAACCAACCCAAAAAAAAAAAAAACAAATAAAACCATCGGTCCGATCAAACTACACAACTTTCCTAAATTCCTTTTTCCCATCAATGCGCCGAGCCACAAGTGAGGAAAATACTCTCATCATGGCTTAAGAGCCAGGGCGAGACCAACCTTCGCACTCTTATCAATGGATTTGGTGTCGACCTCGCCGGAGACGGTAAAAAATGACCTTGGGCGCCACTCGTGCTGGATAAGAGCGCTCGCCTTACCAGAGTTGTTGATCCGTGCCTTCAGCATGGTCAATGGGTCCAGCGCATGCTGGGTACCGACAGTTATGGTGTTTACATTGGAAGAAAAGCTATGGGTAACCTCAGCACCGATGGCAGTTTTGGTCACAAGGTTCACTATGTGGTAATAGGATGCAGTCAGTGAGTCGCCCTTGTTGTTCCTGCGTAGACAATGAGAATGTTAAGCGAAATAGGGACAAAAAGCGCAGAGTATCCACACCAGCTCTACACTTACATAATAAAGCAATCTAGTTTCATTCTCAAATTCAGAAGAGATATGTTGCTATGAGAACCCAGTTGATTCTAAAAAAGATTCTAAAAAAGCTAGAGGACCTCCTAATCTAAACGTTAGAAGAATGGCTTCCACTGTACATGAAAGGAAACATATAGGTTTTAGGATGCCCCTTTCTTCAAAAGAAGTACAAGCTATAATCAAGACTAAAGGCAGGTGACAACTTCAGAACATCCGAACTGTTATCTAGTAATGTCAACATTGGACCAGACAATGGCCAGTGTTATAGAAACTTTCCTGTTCATGAACAAGAAATGCAAACTACTCACATGGCCAATGACGCAATCAGGTCAGCATTTGAGAAGCTGATGCCAGCATTGCATTTGGTGAAATTGCTTGTTTTGCTGTCAAATGACACACCCGTGCCAAGTGACAAAACATTACTTCCTAGCACAGCAGCAAAGTTGACAACAGGATTTGCGGTCAACCCAACGCTTGTGCTTATCCCAGCATACTCATGCAAATATTGTAGCTCAATCTGTTAATTGCAAAAGTCAGGAAGCGCCTTTCTCTCAGTAACAATAATATATCCAGTAAAGGAGCTCAATAAAAGCAATGACATGCCCAACTTAGATGATTAACAAAAAAACCATCATCCTTTTCTAATCAACATTAAAGATGCCATGAGACATGAATGCTCACCTGGCCAGACCTTTGATCTGGCACTTTAAAAGAGAATATTGTCTTCAGTCCAGGGCAAGGTTCATCAATAGTAATTTTTGTGACAAGCTGCGTATTATGAGGCAAGGTTCAGCAAAACCATGAAACAATTAAGTAAGGTATCGGAGATCCAACTTATTCTTGTAAAGAACTTAATGAGTTATAAGACAAAAATGTACAATATAGACTTAATCAGCCTCATAATAAGTTCTTGACATAAAAGGCCTTTTTCCACAACCATAACATACAGCACACCATTTATGAATCCCCTTCAGCCACGATCCAGTACTTGGTCCCCAGTTTTAAAATTTCTCTCCATGATTGCTGAAAATCGATTTACTTGACTCAACTACTCAAATAGCAAACAAAGATAGTAGAATACGGTCTTGAAAATTGACTCACTTGACTCAACTACTCAAGTAGTAAACAAAGACTGTACAATAGGGTCCCATAAAGCTGGCCTACTACAGGTACATGGTACAACCTAATTTAACAAATTACAAGAAACAAGTACAATGCTAATTGACACTGCTAGCCCATTGGTCAATAGCATCGAAAGTTGTAGTTTACCTATAATGTTTAGACGCTAACTACTAAAGAGAACGCAAAGTCTTCCCTGATTACTATAAAGAATAAACCAAAACCATGTTTCGAAGGATCACAAGAAACCAACCAATGATCCCAATAAGCGTATTCTTGCACACATGTTCTTGACACCCAACCCATTTCCATTCTGGTCATAGAGCTGGCTTTGCTAATGACAAGCAATCATCAGGAGTTTACATTCAGTATACCATTGGCCACTATCCATTTCTCCATCAACCCCCTCCCGCCCCTCGACACCCGCCCAGATATGATTTAGAGAAAGAACAACATGCTATAAGAGAACTTTTCACTTTCTTCGTGCTATAAATTCACAACACTTACATTGGAGTTCGTGTCCACTTTGACATCAGTTGTAACATTCTTGTTGTCACGCCCCGTACCCCACGAAGCGTGAGCATCCCACCTGCGGTCGATAAGTTGGCTGCGACGTCCCAGGAAGCGTCGCCGACCCAAACCCAAACAGAGATCAAGCACAAGCGGAAGTACGTATATAAATATATATATACACCCTGACAATAAAATACATGAGACCAAGGTAGTACATTAAGTAAACAGCACCTCTGAAAATATGTATACTAGTATTACCAAAGAAAACTTTTTACACAATTCATTTAGACAACAGCAGAGGAAACACACAGTCAGCAGCCACTCAGTCAAAAGGGATCAACGTATATCACTTCGGGCTCCTCAGCTTCCTCGACCATGGCTGCAGGTCCATCCCCACAAGGGTGCACACTAGATGACCGCTGGATGAATTGCGGTATACCAAAAAGAGGCGCTCTCCTCGGCATCCTACGGCTGGGGGTCTGAAAATGTTTCGGTTTACACAACCGTGAGACGAATCTCAGTGAGTTCAACCCCTAAACCTAGGCTAGGCTAGCATGCAATCTCCTGACCGGAAATAAACATTATAAATCATAATCACACAACCATAATCATACAATTCTCTGACCCTGCAGGTTAGATAGTTCAATATGTAATAATCACGGGACATACGTGGCACACATTATCACACGTACGCCAATCACATGCTCATACACCGAGTCTCACACACTCGCATGCCATTCAATGCATGTTTATGCATGCAAATGTCATTGACATGTCATGCACATTTCTTTGGCCCACTGGCCCACACTGGCACACTTGCCCAATTAATTATTATTACGACTCGAGTCATCAATTTTTCACGGCCCGGTGCGTCTAGCCTGCTTCAAAGTGCATGAGGCGCAAGATCCGATCTCGGCCCGTGTCTCTAGCCCGCTTCAAAGTGCATGAGGCGCAACACTGTTCTCCTTGCGAACCGTAGCCTCGCTTCAAAGTGCATGAGGATGGTCGCCTTCCGGACGTACGGGGCATCGTCCCGCTTCAAAGTGCATGAGGACGGTATCGACCCGAAGGTCCTTAGGTGATCACACACTCATTATTATCCGAACCCGGCCGTATAACGCTTGGGGTATTTTAGGTGATCACATGCTCATGGCGAGACACGCATTCTCGCACAATTTTCATCACATGCCTCACTCTTGGCATACGCAATGCGTGTCCATGTTATGCAATGCAACGAACCACGAGCACCAATATAATTCAGACAACCCGGGCATACCCGGCAATTTCACCGATGAACTCCTAAATTGGTCATTAAACCCTATTATCCTCCCCAACGATTCTCATTAATCCACTAAATTTTTCCGATAATAATTTCTACCAATCAATTCTCAACCCAGTCTCAATTACACACTGCTATTATCTAAGCCAGTCCAAAATGCCCCGATAACACCTAAACCAGTCCAGAAAAACGCAACATCAGTCCTAATCCGGGTTTAGAAATTTTACTCACTTAATTTCTAGACCACGACGACGGGGAACGGCGGCCGACCACTGATGAACAGTGAAACCGGCGGCGGAATCCCCGGGGCGCGTACTGTTCACGCGCACTGTTCACTCGGCACTGTTCACGTGGTACTGTTCACAGCGACTGTTCACCGCGGTAAGGACTTGTACGGACGGGCGGAAAACGGTGGCCGGCGAAGTGCCGGTGACGGCCGCGACGGCGTACGGTCGAGATGAACAGTGATCCGTACGGACGCGATGAACAGTACCGTACGGACACCGTACGGACAGGCTGGATGGCGACGCACGGCGAGGCTGGACGGCTGGGTGGTGACGGAACAGCGATCCGAGCTCCGGCGAAGCTTCGGCGACCCTTTTTGCCGGACGGGAAAGAGAAAAAGAGGGAGAAAGAGAGAGAAAGGGAGAGAGAAAAGGGCTGGACAGGGGCGAGGCTGAAGCTGGGGGACTATGTGGTCGACGGCGGGGCACGGCGGTCGGCGGCGGCACTCCGGTGGCCGGCGGCAAACTCCGGCGAAGCCAAAACCAAGAGAGAAAATGGAGAAAAAGAGAGGAAAATGGAAGAGAAGCTGCTGGTGGGGGCTGGTTCTGCCGTGAGGGAGGGCTGAGGAGAGAGAAAACAGTCCAACTTGGTCAAATAAAGCAGCCCAAAGTGCCACGTGTCGCCGATCCGTGAAAAATGACCAAAACGCCCCTAATCTAACGGTTCTAAAGAGATAGGCTTAAATAATTGAGGGGCAATTGGGTCTTTGGTGCCAATAATGCAGCTGATAACCACAGTTACTTATCCCAAAAATTTCCCAAAAATTCGGACCCGAAAACGGCCCAGGGGCAAAACCGTCATTTTTCCGGTCCCGGGGCGAAATTCCAATTTTCGCACATACGTGTTTCATATGTGCGTGGCCAACATAATATGGTGTCGGATTCGCGAAATTCACTTTCTAAGCCCTCGAAAATCGACTGCGAAGTTTCGGGAATAAAATAATATTATTTTTCCAATTTTTGTCGAAATTCCAATTTTTGGCCAAAACCACTCTAAATGTGCATGGCCACCCCAAAATGACCTTGGCCGCGAAAAATAAACTCAAACGGCCTCCGAATCCAGCCTCGGTGCCCACAGGGGCAAAACCGTAATTTTTCACCCCCGGACCGAAATTCCACTTTTTACTCGTACTAACTCCCAACGTGTGTGGCCAGCGTAATATGACGTCAGATTCCCAAAAATAGTCTCTTAATCCTTTGAAAATCGATACCGAAATCCGGGCCCAATTCCGTGAACAAAACCCGCTAAACTTTCAATTTCAGAGTCTCTCACTAACGGGTGGCTGTTTAGAGGTTACGCGTATCGACCTAAGGCTATTCGTATCGTGATGGTCTCGATCATTGAGAGAATGAGAAATTATCATTAGTTCCAGAGGTCACAATCATTAGGTTCAAGTTCCGGACTGGTTGACCACGTGCACTTTTGGTCTTGCAGAATCACCTGCGTCCCAATCGTACATCGTTGGCATTGGCCAAACCAAATCCGTTACCTTTCCTAAGATCGGCTCACGTTGGCCCAAAATATTTCCTCAGAGTCTCTCGTGATCGGTATCCGTCTCACGATAGGGTCCCCGGTCCACGTACCATCTTCTAGTTAGCCATACCCTATTGATTAGTATCCCGAGAGTGATCAGCTCTGGGTGAGACTTACTAAAATGAAATGCGAAATAATATCAATTTCATTGATCCCGGAAATTACATCGAAATTCGGGTTGTTACACTTGTTCTTCAGCTGGGTATTAACTCTAGAAACAGCTCGCCTTTCTTTGTTGCTGCAGATGTTATAGTCTACAATATCATTGTGAATCTCAGTTGCATTAATAAATAAATAATATGCTGCAGACAATCCCAACAATTAAACTACGATACCAGACAAGAGTAAGCTTTTTCATCTAGCTAGAAGCGCATAAAAAGTGAATATCCAAGACAAAAGCAGGAATGTCGACATCTAAGAGTTGCTATAGAGCTCGAACTGTGAGCGAATTCATCGAGTTTATTACACCTCTTATTTACAAATACAATGTAAAACCAATTGAAATCAGCAAACTCATTAACCGACTTAAAGAACATCATTCTTCCGAAACTATCCAACGGTTTAGATCCAGAAACTGATTTTTCAGGTTCTGCACAACCACATCCGAGTTAAAAATGCACGGTGCCGTGTGAGAACACACCGCTGTTTTCAAACATCGACGGAACCGTCGGAAGTCCCCAAACAATCTCCAAAGGAAAGCTCGATCAGCCAAGACTACATCAAATCCTAAGAAGAAACAGCCGTCGTTCACCAAGTGGAAAACTACGAACGGTTTCAATCGCAGCTCAAGGAAGTGAACAAGCACGCAAAGGTCTCCCAAAAAAAAAAACAGAGGGAAAAGCTCACGGCACCCGTGACCGAGAAGGGAGTGATGGTGAACTTGTGGTCGCTCTGGTAGTCCTTGTAGAGGAGATCTGCACCACAAACAACCGCGACGACCCGCGCGCCCACCGAAAAGTTGCGGAGGAGAGGAGACGACACCGGAGCAGGAGCAGGGGACGAAGGAGAAATGATTGTTGAGAAAAAAATTAGGTGGTCCCGGACCGCCTCGTCAGCGTGGTCCCCGACCACTCACGAGGCGGAGGTCGCGACCGGCGGGCGGGCGGAGGCGACGGCGGTGAGAGGTTCGAGACCCAGCCGCTCTTGGGCGGACGGAGGCGACGGCGGAGGTCGGGACCGGCGGGCGGAGGCCGGAGGCGACGGCGGTCAGAGCTCGGGACGCAGCTACGACGGCGGTGATCGGGACCGGTGGGCGGAGGCGGAGGCGGAGGTCGGTACCGGCGGGCGGGCGAATCGCTCTCGGGCGGGAGTGATTTTTTAAAAAACGGAGAGAGAATGCGGGCTTCTTTCTTTCGTGAGTTTCTCTGAAGAGATGAAGAGATAGAGAAGGAGAGAGAAGAAGGAGGCCCCACATTAATGAATAGAGAGAGAGGGGAGAGACTGATGGGGCGTAGGTCCTCACCTTGCAGACTAGGGGAGCAGGCTAAAAGGGGAAAAGAAATAATATTTTGTGAAAAAAAAGGGGTCCCGGCTCGCCGGCCCCACCAGCGCCACGTGGACCACGTGGCGCCTTGTGAGTGGTCGGGGACCACGCTGACGAGGCGGTCCGGGACCACCTAATATTTTCTCAGCGTGATCTTGCGTCACCTCTCTATTCACTGTTCGGCTCTCTGTACGAATCCCCAGCGGCTTCAGCAGCAGGCAAGTACAGAAAGAAAAGAAACCCTTGCTCTTTGGCCTCTTTCTTAAACAATGATCCTTTTACCCTTGTGCTATGGTGCTACAAGTCACGCCGAAGGAAAACCCACTCTCTTTTGTGTACCTTGTTTACTTTCCTTGGACTCTGACTAGGCCCCTGATGCCTTTTCTTTTATATGGCCAAACAAAGAAGTCTCAGTAAAGTACATTGTAGTCCACGAAGTCAACTTGATCAAATCTTGCATAGTTTCAAGATTTTCTTTCTCTTCAACAGATCGATCTATATCCGAGACAAGATTCAACAGGTATGTTGGCTCTCGCTTTGTTCTGTAGGAAAAAGATGCAAATTGTTCGTCTGCTTTCTGGGTGTTCCGACGGCTGGTGGAATCTATGAGGGGATGAGCTCACATTTTTGTTTTTGTTTTTTTTTTTTTTTGGGGAACGTTGTTGTTGTTCTTGCTGGTGATTGAGCTTAATTTGAGCTTGGTATAAGCATTTCTTGGTGAAGATCAGTTGAGATGTGCTTTTGGGTCGAACAAATTGGGACGATGTGAGGCATTTGTTAGCTTGATGGTTTTGAGTTCTCTGTATTCGGTTCTTTTTTTCCAGGAAAATGCAGAGAACGATTCGTTTTTTTTTTTTTTTTTTTTTTTTTCAGTTATGGTAAGTCGAGGTGGTCACTAAGTGGGCAAACTCGCCTTGCCTTGCCTTGCCTTGGGGTCAATCAGGAATTGCCATTTTTTTAAAATTAAATTTTGGCATTGCAATTTTCATTTACGGGGTTGTGCTGTAGGCATTTAACTTCATATGGTAGGTGAGACAGTTAAGGGAAGTGAAAATGACTAGGTCTTGTGTCACGACTCGTGACATAAGACCTAGTCATTTTCACTAGTAAAAGTCCAGAGATCAGGACTCGTGAGTCACGAGTCCTGATCTCTGGTCTTTTACGAGTGATTCTTGTAGGGAAATGATGGTCTGGGATTTCCTTGCTTAATTCTTAAATGGGTAATGGAAAACGGTTGAATGGAGAGTGGCTAGATTTCTCTCTCTATTTTGTTGGATTAGAGGGCAGGCTAGTGCAAGTCTTGGCTGATTATAATTTGTTTTATCTGAGTTTTTGGTAATAGGTCCAGCATTTGACATCAACAAATGCTTGTTATTTTTGTTCTTCGGCTAAAGTACATTTCCAACTACTTATGCAAATTTAGCAGTGTGTAGTGACATGTTTACGAGACACCGTGCGCTTAACCAGCTCAAAACGAGCAAAACAATTCGTGTTGATTTTGTTAGTCTTTCTTTTCCTATTTTGCACTGACACTGAAAGGCTATATATTATATGAATTTTATATTTTGAATCATTATTTGTAGGAAACGTCGATTGTGGGAAGGAAGTTGTATGGTTCCGACGCTTAAGGAGATGGGAGAAACTTACGATGGCACTCATCTTAGTTTTTGATCGATAAAATTCAACCTAAACAAAAATATGGCATTTAGCTCCATTTCGTTTCTGTGGAGCAAATGGAATATCCGAGGCTTTGTCATGCTGAGCCTTTCGCTTCAGGTCTTTCTCATTCTATTTGCACCCTTTAGAAAGAAAACAACAGACAAACGCATTGTTTTCCTCTTGTGGCTGGCCTATTTGATGGCTGACTGGGTAGCTGCATTTGGGATCGGGCTTATCTCTCACAACCAAGGCAGCTCGTCCGCTCATATAGCTGATGTAGATAAAGCACTTCGAGTATTTTGGGCTTCATTTCTCTTGTTACATCTTGGCGGTCCGGACACCATCACTGCCTTTTCTCTGGAGGATAGCTCGCTTTGGTGACGGCACCTGCTCAACCTCACCTTCCAAGTCGGTGCCGTCATATATGTCTTTGCGCAAATATTTCCCAGCGACAAGTCCCTGGTGTTCCCAACAATGCTGGTTTTTCTTGCCGGGGTCATAAAAAATGTGGAGAGGACACTAGCACTTTATCTCTCAAGCCTCCCGAGGCTTAGGGAATGGATGCTCTTGCAGCAGGAGTCTCTTGTTGCTACAATTGACTTGCGTGATTTTGAACTCATTGATCCACCTGATGGAAATTCTTATGATGAAGAAGAAGCAAAGCTTGCTGAGAGCATTGTAGTGAAGAATGCTTACTACTTCTTTCAAATCTCTAAGCTTTTCCTCACAGATCTCATCTTCACAGGTAGCCAACGTCGAACAAGCCAAAAATATTTCCACGAAGTGTCTGCGATGGATGCACTGAGGGTAATATCAGTCGAACTCCATTTCATTTACGAGGTGCTCCACACAAAAGCATTGGCAATACGTTCTAAGTGGAGCTACGTTTTCCGCTTCATAGCCTTCATTGACGTTGCGATGGCTTTCGTCCTGTTCAATCGCTTGAAAAAGCATCAGCTCCTCGAACTCGATGTGAAAATTACGTATTTACTTATTTTCGGAGGGATTGCTCTTGATGTGATAGCTGTGCTCATGCTCGTTTTCTCTGACTGGACTGTTGCCGAAATCCAGTGGTACAAACAAGATCATCTAAACTAGATTCATTTCTCCACAACCTGGTATCCGCCGCGGATTACGTAAGGAAGCCCCGAATCCCCACATGTGAAGCAGAGCTTAACACCGAAGTTACTTATGCGGTCTTAGATACACCATTAATATTTCGAAGGTGGTCAGAATCCATTTCTGCTTGCAACCTTTTATCCGAGAGTTTGGAGAAGAGTCCGAGAAAGATGTATAAGCGCGATTGGCGCTGGGGAAACATCGCTTTTTCTAATATTTGCGGTTTTCCATTTTATATGGCTGAGAAGACCATCTCTTATTTCCATCAAGCTGTTGATACAATCACCAGAGGTTGTGGTATGAGGAACATGAATGGAAAAAGATTGATGATTGCGAATACGAGGTACGTGTCGACAAATCCATTTATTATGAAGTTATGGATCTTTATCTTTAAGGAGGTGAGACGTAAATTCAAAGACGAAACTTTTTTGGGAGAATTATCGGAGATAAACACGATGCAGGCGATATATGAGACTAGAGGGGATCGGTTTCTCGAGACTCTCCAGCATGAGGCCTATCACCGTAAACTCGGTGATTCTGACGTGGAGAGTATATGTGAGGCTAGAGATGATGAGATTCCCCAGACTACCGAGGGTGATAACGTACGGTCCATGCTAATGTATTCAATCCGCAGAACTAATTACGATGAGAGCGTTATAATGTGGCATCTTGCTACTGAAATGTGGTATAACAGAGAGGATCCCACAGCCGGAAATGACGAAAGGGAATTTAGCAAGATTCTATCCGACTACATGATGTATCTTTTACTTAATCAGCCTAATGTGGTGTCCGTTGTGGCCGGCATTGCCCAAATGAGATTGGCGACTACGTTGCGGGAGCTACAGGACCGCATCGATACCAAGGATGTGAAGATCTTATGCGAGGCACTTTTTGCCCGACATGTAGAATCGAGCAGGCCCTTCAACCAGATTACCTTGCTCGACCGGGCGATCCTTTTGGCCCGAGAAATAGGAGAGCTCGGGGAATGGAAGTGGAGGGTGATGAGCGGGGTGTGGGTGGAGATGCTGACGTATGCAGCAGGTCATATCAAGGGAGAGGCGCATGCGCAGGTGCTGAGCAGAGGTGGAGAGCTTCTCGCCTTCGTTTGGCTGTTGCTGATTCATCTCGGGATTGTCTACAGACCTGAATGGGGCCCACATTATATTTTCAGGGGCGAGGTGGAATCACTAATACCGTGATGGTGAATCAAATGATTTTCTAATTCCCAAGCTTTCGCTAGCGAATTTACAATTTCGGTACAATATCTATTAATCTTGTATGCTTACGAATGGGTAAAAGAACACTTCGAGTCTGTAATTTTACGTTTTTTGCTTATAAGTTTTTTGATCACTTTAGTGCTAAAATTTTTGAAAAACGATCACTTAAGTGCTAAAATTTTTGAAAACGATCACTTAAGTGCCAACTCCGGTGCCGTACACAATTTTTCGCGGAAATCCGACGCGGCATTTTTTTATTAATTTACGAAGCGCGTGGCTCGGGAGATTGGCACTTAAGTGATCGTTTTCAAAATTTTTAGCACTTAAATGATCGTTTTTAAAAATTTTAGCACTTAAGTGATCGTTTTTCAAAAATTTTAGCACAAGTGATCCAAAAAACTTATGACACTTAAGTGATCGTTTTTCCTCCGACTTGGCACCAAAGTGATCCGAAAAAAAGTTATGGCACCAAAGTGATCTCCGTACACAAGTTATGGCATTTATAGTATCTTTTTGCCCTTACGAATGATATGGTGTATGTTTTTATTGTATTCTATGTTGGGAAGCTATCTCTCTGTGGCTATAAAATAAATAAATACGCGATTTAGTGCGATGTGCAATTTTATATCCGCGATTTCTACTTCCGATGTAATCCCTGTGCTAATGAAATAGCGGATGGCCTATTGCATCGTAGATATTAAAGCGAAGAAAACAAGCGGTGTCCAGTCAGAACAAGATAGAAAAAAAAACGATCATAATGGATACAATAATAAAAAATCAATTTTCATCATTACATATTTGTTGCAGCTTCACTTTCCTCTCCAAGTATCTTTGTTTTATCAACAACCAGATTCATTAAAATTTTATCAGACAGCCAGTTAATTAACCATTCTTAAGCGTGCAAGGTTAAAGCTTCGTTTTATTAGCGAGTTACACGATTATATCCATGCCCTCGAGAAAGTTGCTCAATTCACCACGGTAAAGCCAAAACTACCGGAAATGATCGATTTACCGCAAAGTTACGCGGTTGAAGTCCGAAAAAGTTATGTAGTTCGAGATGAAAAGTAAAGTCGAAATTGAAAAAACATTTTTTTTGTTTGTAAGGGATGCACAGGCAGCAAAGCAAATGGTAGCAGAAGCTAACATTCATTCAGGCCCTATATTACTTGCTGCAGTGAATTTCCATGCACTTCCAAACATGCAACTTCCCGGATGCAGTACAATGAACAAAATCAGATTACTCCGTAAGCTGCATGAAAAATCTATCTGAAACCGAGATTCACATCGAGGCCAAAGTGAAAAAGATTAGCTTCCCTATTTCAATTTTCCCCAGTGATTCAGATCTAAAAACACAAAGAGGCGCGACAAAACTACCTTCTCAGCCGACGCATTGTCCTCGTTCAAGATTCCCTGTGAAGAAGATCGACTCGTCGAGTATCACTCCTCTCACTGCCCTCACCATTCTCCCTGTGCATTTCTCTCTGCAGAATATGTTCGCTTTGTGCGCACAGAGGTGTCAACAGTTCTGCTCTGGTCGGGTTTCCATGATACCCAATCTGAACCGAAACATGGAGGATTCGGCTTGTTCTGATCCGAACAGAGACCTGACCCAGTGACCCGAATGTGACCCGAAAATACGTATTAGGCGCCCATCTGGTACTATTTCACTCGGGATAACCGTCAACCTTTCCAATGATCTACAATCATCAAATTCCATCCTGTCCAAAACCTGTCCAAAACCTTTAACTGATCAAGGCCCTCGACAACCCATAGCACTGGTTAATATGCCTCAGGCTTTTCAATTTTGACAAATCAACTAAATGTTCCACAGAGTGGCACCCATTAAGAGAGAACTCTTCCGATGATTCCAACTTGCAGACGACTTGGATGTTGGGTAGCTTATGGCACTCGGGCAACTTCTCTTCTAGATTCTTTAAGACGCTCCATATAGAAGGAATACTCTCAGCCCACGAGCAGTTGACTCGCCTGATGGCTGTAGTTCCAAGAGAGAACCTAGCCTTTCTAAAGACTCGCCGCCGTTGATAGCTAATCTCTTCAGTGATTCCGGCACGCTGCCAGCAAATTGAATCTGGACCAGCTTCGACAACCAGACGCCTAATACTTCCAGTTTCTTTAAGCTTGATCGAATGGGTGATTCTCCAGTTCACACCACTTAACCAAACTTTCCAACTCGTAAGTCCCTCAAGTTGCATCGCTTTCATTCCAAAAGGAGAGAGCTCTAAAGCCGACATGTTTTCAAAATTTTTCAAGCTGGACTTCATCAAGGTTTGAATCCACCAGAAAAGATGGAAGTTGTGTGCAGGATTGCAGGGGTCTAGTACAGCCAAAGTAAGTGTTTAGAAGAGAAAGCGAGCCTAACTGGGGGGCACGCTGATATTCCCAAGGCAAAACTCAATTTCTTTCAGTTTAGACAATCTCCCGATCCACCATAGGTCACAAGTCTGCACTAACTTTAATCCTTCTGTATAACCAGTGCCAGCATGCTGAATCAATTCCACCAATTTGTCAGATTTGAGAGATTAGGAACCAACTGCAACGAACTAGATTTGAATCGTAAACACATCAAACTTATGGGAAGCTCTGGCAACTCTTCAATCTCACGCTATACTATGTTCATTTTTTCAAGGCGAGGAAGCAGATTCATTGTACCTGGCAAACTGATAGTTCCTGTACGTGAAAAATTTAGGATTCTCCACAAGGACCATGTCCCGAGTTTGGCAGGGATTTCAACCTCTAGCACTGGACCACTATAGATATGTAGCTCTTCCAAATTCTCCAACATTCCAATATTACTAGGAAACTCCCATCGTTTCCAAGTACCAATTGATTAAGATACGACAGTTCCAACACGCAGAATGATTTTAACTTTCTGATGGAACTAGAAAGTATCCTGAAGTTAGTGAAAGAAAGACTAGTACTCCAGCTTCACCAGCCCTTCAATAGAGTTCAGAAGTTTGGTGATTGCTGTGCGTGATATGCTGAGAGTTGACAAAATAGTTTAATCCACTAAGAGAATCCGGTAAGCTACGGATCGCCATGTTCCATACATAAAACTTACCAAATTAGTCGAGGAGTTTCTTCTCCATGAAACATCCATTTAAAGGGAAGTGATTAAGATTCACCAGCCCCACAATTGCTTCAGGCAACTCTTTAAGACGCCTGCAACTTTCAATACTCAAGTCAGTCAAGCACTTCAGTTTTCCAGCGGAGCAGTCAATTTCCATCAAACTTGAGAGCAACTAGAAAAGTCTGGAGTTTTAGTTATGGCAGAACAGTTTTTCAGCGTCAGAACTAGCCATCTGCAAAAAAAGAACGTATTGCAGAAGTGGAATATCAAGTATTAGAGGATCATATAACTAAAGGAAAAAAATAAAAAACATACTAGAAGATGAGACAAACCTAAAAAAAAGAAGGTAAAAAACCACCAAAAACCCCAAACTTTGCCATCTGTAACACATTTACCCCGAACTTTTTTTTGTGACACCAAAAACCCCGAACTTTGCTTTTTGTGACACATTTACCCCAATGTATTTAGTTCATGGGCATTTTTGTCTTTTTTGGTTTTTCTTTTTTTTTTTTCTTTTTTTTCCTTTCCGGCGAGGGGGGCCTCGCCAGATCCGGCGTCGGGCGGCCCTCGCCGGCGTCGGGCGAGGGTCGACCTGCGCCCGAGTCGGGCGAGGGCGACGTCGGCGAGGGCCGCCCTCGCTCGCCCGGGCGAGGGCGACCCTCGCCGGCGTCGGGCGAGGGTCGACCTCGCTGAGTCGGGCGAGGTCGCGCGGGCGAGGCCCCCTCGCCGGATCCGCGAGGGCACCCCTCGCCCGACGCCGGCGAGGCCCTCCCTCGCCGAAAAGGAAAAAAAAAGAAAAAAAAAAAAGCAAAAAAGACGAAAATGCCCATGGACTAAATACATTGGGGTAAATGTGTCACAAAAAAGCAAAGTTCGGGGTTTTTAGTGTCACAAAAAAAAGTTCGGGGTAAATGTATCACAGATGGCAAAGTTTGGGGTTTTTAGTGATTTTTTCCCAAAAAAGAAAGGTTCTGCAAGATGAGACAACTAGGCTTCAAGTAAATACGTAACATACCGTGAGTGTGCTCCATACTTCATCTGTGAAGTCATTGTAACAAAGTTCGAAAACAACTACATTCTTTAATTGATATTGGCCACCCTAAAATCCGGTTGAGGAAAAGCCCAAGAAATCCATCTTAAGTTCGAAAGCCAATTGGTGAAGTCTCCAGCAAAAGTTCCTCTGTCCAATTTAAGGAACCTTAGATGTCCAAACCTTTCCGTCTCTTCAATAGTAATATGGAATCTTGGAAAACTATGACATGCTCTTGAGGACATCGATAACCGATTCTTGGAGAAAATGCACAATTTTCCCCATGTGAATTGCCTTATTCCTTGATCAAAAAATTGCCTTGCTCTGGTTCGCAATTTCTAGAAAAATTTGTCATCAGTACTTAAGGCATCCTCGTGAGGAACTTTACTAAATTTGTCTTGTCTCTTTTCATTCTCCTTCCTTTTCCGATAAAGGAATGCACCTAACACTGCAAGAGCCAAAGGAAGTCTTCCGTTCAAGGAGACAACGTCTCTCAAAAGGATGTGGTAGTCATCTAAAGGAGCGTCTCTTGTGAAGGCATGCCTGCTGAAAAGCCGCAGTCCATAATCGAAACTCAATTCGCCATTTCATAATGTAGAACATCATACATTAATTCTTTATTATACAAAACATTTTTATCACTAGTTGTAATAATAACTCTACAACCTAAACCAAAAGGTACACTTGGTGACTAACTTCTGGATCTGTTCACACATGTCTACATCATCGAGAACGATGAGGACCTTCTATTTGTGGAGTGTTTCTTCGATCCTCTGCTCTCGATAATCAACGTCATCAATGTTGTTCGCTGCGGAAGAATTTTGAATATCCGATGATAATCTTTTTTGCAACTTGACTATTCATTCATCTCTTGATGACTTTTTCTTGGATGTCATCAAGGAAACTGCTGCACATTCCAGAGTGAGGCAATAGTTGATTCAAGACGACCTTGGCAAGAGTTGTTTTTCCTATGCCTCTCATTCCATGAGCTATAGCCAGCCAGAAACCACTTGCTTCGATAGCTAATAACTTTCTCAGATCTGCCACTCCGTCGTTCATTCCGACTAAATGTTCAGTCACGGACTTATGTATTGTCTTCAGCTTATGCAAAACCACCCCAACCACCAGTTTGATTAGTCCTCTATGGCTGTCACAATTAATTACAAACCAGTTTTAGTGCGAAAAGATCATAATACATCCGTTCATGTTTGTACTCACTTTATTTACTATTCCTTTTCCAAGTAAAAGACCAGGGATAGAAAATGGTAAAACAGCAGAAACTATGCAGAACACGAAAACTTCACAGATGCTAAACACTAGAAATCTTGATTACTACAAATTATTTCAGAAAGTTAGGTAGAGCTTATCAAGAAAATGTTCTATGAAAAAGAAAAAAGCTAGAGGAGCTTACCCGTCATCCTTTTTCAGGTTCCATCTCTTTAGTTCATCGACTTCTTGAAGAGCCTTTCGACAAGCCTCGACCTCAACGATACTCAACTTCTGCTCTTGCTCCAACTTCAATATGGCATCACGGAAGAATGCAGTTTTAAGCTTGACATCCTCCACGTCGAAGAAAATGGGAAGAATCTCTTTCAACCCCTGCGATTTAGAAGTTTGTTGTACCATGACTGTGAGCTCACGGAGGCACCAATGACCAGAAGCTAAGTAGATTATGGAGTTCTCTATCGCACAGGGAAGCTCTTGTTTCATTTTTTTGCCAACTCGGAGTTCACCGTGGTCTCGAGAAACACGGAACCCAACATCCACCAAGCCATGGCAAAGGCAGTTAGTGAATCCATGGCGAGAGTCCGGTCCTCTAAAGCTCGGAAACACCCGGTACTCGCCTCGAAACACATCGTCGCTACTCATTCCAGCCTCTAAGTTTGCAGAGATCGACCTACGAATATTCGCCATGTTAGCAACTGGTGAAGGTATTCCCTTAACTATATGTAATAATAAACTCAAAGAAAAGTGGTTTATAAAGTAGATTGCTTTAGATAAAGCGACTGTGGACAATCTAGAGCATAAGAGAGTAAAACAAGGCAGGAAAGCAAAGATATGGCGGGACAACTTGATGTCAACTCATCCTGTGTATCGCAGTGCAGATACTGCACACTAAGGTGGAAGATAATATCAGAACGTGAATCTGTCAAGATGAACCCTAAGGACAACAAGGTACATGAGACACTACATTGTTCGCGATATGCTGAAAGCAAGAGGTTCACAAAAGCGGAACACTTTGTCTTGCGTAATGTACTAGAAGAAAGTGGCTTATGACATGATTACGTTACATAAAACTGACTTTTGAAAAGGTAAGCATGAGAGAGAGAAAGTAGAACCTTTATAGTTCTTTTTCAGCTGGCAAAGTTGCGTGGACCACAGTCCCAACTTCGGATGTAAATGTGGGCTTTATACGAATAAAAAAGTTAAGCGATGAGAACTCCGATGGCCTCTTAAAAAAGTAGAAATTAGGAAATGTCCCACATCGATCGTGAACACACATGGATCTAAGTTTATATTGGCCAATGGGGATTGAAAATTTGGAATGATACATAAAAGATTAGCATGGTTTCTGCAGCAAAAATTGAAAAATGATTCTAATTTTTTCGTACTTTTTCAGTATAATTTTTTTTTCCGTATGCTTGGAGTCATCCCAAATTTTATTACATTCACCTTTTCTTATCAATCCTGATATACTTTCTCTAGTTATTATTGTGCAAATCTCGGAATTCATACTACGAATAGTAATACAAATCTTCAATGTGTGGAAATGACCTTATTTTTTTAACTTATTTTCATATTTTGCAATACATATGTCTTGACTTCAAATTAGGCAATACTCACAAAACCTTTCAAAATATACAAATACTGACAAAATGAGATTGCTTTTGCTTTTTATTAAGAAAAACAAAAGCCAATAATCCCCCCAAACTATTTTTGCATTTGATTCTAGAATCTTGTTTTTGGAGACAGCATGTTTGCTGTGTTCCGCTTTGTGCTTCAAATTCGAAGCAACCCTTAAATTCATAAATGCGAGTATCGTGTGAAGGAATTGCCTTCGAGAAAGGGAAAAAAAACTTCAGTTTGGTCTACGCTTGCCGAGCAGATGGTCCATCTCATGTCTTTTTTTTTTTTTTTTTTTTGGTCAAGCGTCTCATGTCTTTTCACTGGCTAGATTTGTTATCATATGCGAACTTGAGCTCTAAAGCTGCGTTTAGTCGTCTCGGATTCGGATTGAAATAGGATAGGATAAAGCGGGATTAGATATTCTTTGACTATCTTCCGGATCGTACAAAATCTCATCATAATTCACTTATCGTGACAGGTTCATCTTCAGACTTTTCAATTTTGAGTGCATTTATGGATAGCATGTGCTTTTTTTGTTGGTGTCATTATTAGCTGGTCAAGCTATCTTCTTTTCTGGCTCTATGATGTTCTAAACACATATATGGCATCTCTTTTCTAGAAAAAAAGATTTAAGGAGGTAACTTGCAATCTCAAAATCCAAGTCCAATTCCTGGGACCTTAAATTCCCAAAAGTCCAATTACCGACTACCAGGTACCAACTTCCAAACTTCAAACTCGTAAATCCCAGAAACCAATAACATCCAGCCCTTACTCCTAAAGCTTAACCCTTGAAACCCAAATTTTAACCCAGTTGGCGTCGCAGCCTTACCTAAAAAGCTAGCCATTCTTGTCTAGTAAAGCAGCAATAATTTTGTGATATAATGTCTTTGAACATTAATTTCAGTGCTTTTGTGCATCAAGTGGATATGGTTTTTTAATATATTTTTCTATGCGTGGGGTTTTTCATACAGATACTTAGGGGTGTTAATCGGGTAGTGAATTGTGTACTGGTTGTAATCTCAGTGCATGATGCCCAATTTTGGTACCTTTAAATCATCAGGATTCCTATGACGAAGATGAAGATGAAGATGCCAACAATGACGATGATATAATCAATGATTCACCTTCTGATTCCGATTGTTCAGATGAAGGTGGAGAAGATCATGAAACAGATGATGGTACAATCTTCTCACTCTGGAATTACCATAGCCATTTTATAGGGCCTGTTGAAACAAGAAAGCAAGTTGATACTTGAAGCTCTTAAAGATACCCGAAGGAGTAACAAGTGAAGTGCTAAAATTGATGAATCGATATCTCATTTATAGTTAGTCAAAGGAAAAAAGAAGAAGCAAATGTCATTTATAGATGCGTGTTAGTATTAGGACTTTATTCTGCATGTTAGTTTTGGGACTTTATTCAGTTCTGCACCTCATTCTTTGTCCCTCTAGAAGACAACATGGGCAACGTTTCAAAGTGGACAGAATCCTTGTTGGAAAGGGCCGTCTCAAGGCAACACACTAACCTTATGCAAGTTGTATATGGTAAATTCACTTCAGCGTCAACTCCTGTGAGTCAAACACAGGAAAATAGTGAAGGTGAAGAGAGTGAGGAAGACGATTTCTTTACTCCAAAACAAGAAGGAAAGAAGGTAAATCTTTGATATGTATCCGTTCGATTTTTTTTTCCACCCCCATATTGTCCATGTTTTCTGTCCATTTTAAGAGTTATACCTTGGTGCCATGCATCTTTCCCACACACACAACTTCCTGGATTGCAGAAATCGAGAGAAGGACCAGATGATGGAGATCTCGATGCTGAAGATTGTTCTAAATTCACCAAGTATAGGGCAATAAAAAGCTGGAAAGAGGTGGAAGTTGTTGAAAGCATCCGTGACCGCTTTGTGACTGGGGACTGGTCAAAAGCGGCTAGCAGAAATCAGATATCAGAAGCGAACGGTGATGAAGATGACGCTGTGTATGCAGACTTTGAAGATCTGGAAACAGCAGAGAAATATGAAAGTCATCCGACAAGAGAAGCTGGCAAAACTGCAATGCAGAAGGAAGATGATTCAGTGACTGAAGAGAGGAGGCTGAAGAAGCTTGCTCTACGTGCAAAATTTGATTCTGAATATCCTTTTATACATGATATAATACTTACTTTTTTTTTTTTAAAGAGAAGGCAAAAATCTTCACCCCTCCCCCCCCTCTCGTCCCCTCAGGGCTGAGCCTCGTTCCGGTTGAGCTTTTTTTCCTGTTATTATCAGCAGAAGTTATGCATATACTAGCATGTTAACATTTGGGTCATTACTATCTGGGACAGTCTTACGGAACACTCTGTCTTTCTATGAGCTAAGTTACGGTGAGTTTTTTTATTTTGGTGGCCTTAACTAGTGTCCCTACATATAATGGATCTGAATCACCAGAGGAGGAGATGGATAAAGAGCATAGGGGAAAGATTGACTGCAGTCAAGCAAATGAAGGTGGATATTTTGACAAGGTAAATCATTGGGATCATTTTTCTTCATTGCTTTTACTACTGGTTTTTTTAATGGTTGGTGCTTTGAATTTATCAGTTGAAGGAGGAGATTCAGCTGAATATTGCTGAACTCAATGACCTGGATGAGTCCACTCGATTAGAGATTGAGGGTTTCCGAACTGGTACATACTTAAGATTGGAGGTCCACAATGTTCCTTTTGAGATGATTTAACATTTTGATCCCTGTCATCCTATATTGGTTGGTGGAGCTGGTCTTGGTGAGGAGAACACAGGATACATGCAGGTTAGCATCGATGACAGGTCTAATGACTTCAGTGCTGCTTTAATGGACATATAGTTTCTTCTGCTAGATAATTAAGTCTAATTATAGCTACCTGGTGGCTAATAGGTTCAAATTCAATGTTCTTTTAATTTTGGGGATTTTATAAGCAAGAAAACAGTATTACTCCAGGTTTTTATCAGATGTGAGTCCATGTGTTTATATGTATTGCTATTCAATTCCTTCTGGGTCTAGTGAAATTGATTCATTGGCATGACCTGCAAACTTCTTGCGAGAAAGGGAAAATTTTCCTACATTTATTTGCCAAAATTCCCTTTAACTGTCAAATAACACGATTGCCTCATTGTCAACATAGAGTATCATCATTCCATAGGCCATTAATTGATACTCTTTTAGACATGTCATAAGCAGATAAAGGAATAGATAAAAGAAGATACCGGGGGAAGTGATAGGGATTGCCAACTGAGCCCACCAGCTTAAATGTGGACATTTTAACCGCTTATGGATCATTTTTATTTCTTGAAACTTTGGTTGAGCAACTCTCATGCACTGTATTTTCATTTTCAGGCAAGGTTGAAGAGGCATAGGTGGCACAAGAAAGTGCTGAAGACTAGAGACCCCATCATTGTTTCTATCGGGTGGAGGCGCTACCAAACCATACCTATTTATGCAATAGAGGATAGTAACGGAAGGCATCGAATGTTAAAGTACACCCCCGAACACATGCACTGCCTTGCCATGTTCTGGGGTCCTCTAGCTCCTCCAAACACTGGGGTAGTTGCTGTCCAGCACTTATCAAACAATCAGGTAACTGTTCCCTCTTAGTTAGCTTCATTTTCGTTTAGTGAATTGCTTTGATCATTTGGCATTGGATACTCAATTGGTGTAATTATCCGCATGCTGGTGAGACACTAACATTTTTTAACTCGGTGGATAATGTAGGAAGTCAGAATCATGCGAAAGTTATACATAATGGTGTATTGTACTTGGCTGTTAGGTCCACAATCCACAAGATTATGCATCTCATAGTTAATGTTCAACATATATCTTTAAAATAGGATTCAGTTGCTTTCACTTCTCAGTCTTTCTGGCGCATCCATTTTGGTGAATAATTTGCTTGTAATGCAATCTTTGTCTTGACATAGTTAAAGTGGATAGTGATGGAAAATATTAAATCAAAGTGCCTATTGGCTACATTTTGGTCAATTTTTAGATTTTGAGAAACTGGATTTTCTTTTTCCTTTGTTGTAATTGTTTCAGCTGGGCCTATTATAGATTTGATTTTCTTTTGCACGGCATTCTTAAATTTTACCTGGATCTTTGCTTAATATTTTGCTTATCCAGGCATCATTCAGGGTAACAGCAACTGCTGTAGTTCTTGAGTTCAACCATGCAGCATGCATAGTGAAGAAAATTAAGCTGGTCGGTTACCCTTGCAAAATCTTCAAGAAGACGGTGCTCATAAAGGATATGTTTACTTCAGATCTTGAAATAGCTAGGTTTGAAGGTGCAGCTGTTCGAACTGTCAGTGGGATTCGAGGTCAAGTGAAGAAGGTATTTTTTTTGTTTTTCCAAAAGTGAGGAAGCATGGTTGTTTAGTGAATTATATGAACTTGTTGCAAGAAAGAAAAAGGCAGTCAAAGTCTCCTGTATAATTGCATGTATGTAGAGGCTCGTCATGCTACTTGGGGCATGCAAAAATTGCAAGGTCAGGAACTGAATCAAAATAAATGAACCTTTTCTGGGTTCACATTTTTGTGAATTTTGCAACTTCATTAAAATAAAGCCCAATAAATTTTGTTAAGTGAGCTGTAATATGGCTTGAAGTCCAACTCTTACAAAATTATTATTGTCGGAATTTTGGTTCAACCTGATTTTTCTTTCTCCTACTTTTAAAAGAATTGTGCATGAGAGCTCTAGGAGAACTTGCAGAAACAGATTAACTAATTCTTAGATGTTGGCAAATTCATGAGTATTTTCCCTTACAGAAATGAAATAGTTAAAGAAATTTCAATATGACATCGGTTTGGATTCTTTCGTAGCCATCTTTGTGTTTTTGATTTTCATCCAATCTAAACCAGCTAAAGAATGCCGAGAAGCATAAAGTTGGGGGTTTTCTTTCTGCATATAGTGCTAGTCTGAAAATCCTAGTGACACCTGCTCTCATCGAATGATTACCCGAATCGATCAAGAATTCATACTTTTCCTGTGGAGGAAACCTCTCTCTTCATAGTCTCATTGTTCTTTCTTCAATAGGCCAAACTGTGCAATAAGGAATCACCCAAAAATTTTCTGTGAACATCCTTTAAACTATAGACTGCAGCCATGTGGATAATGATCATTCTGAGTGGCTGATACGTGATAGATTGAATAACAAGGACAATGAGGCTAGTGGCATTTTTTCAGGTTGAATGCAGACTTAGATATATAACTGCAGCCTTAAAATGCGGTGACAAATTGCTGCTCAAGGCTGATTCTGTGAAATAGACCATTCTCCTAGCATGAGAAAGACTTCATACTTCCAATGCCGCAAGGGGGGGTGTTGAAAACACTTATCATGTGCACAGAGTCAAGATGCTGAGTGCACTATCACATGAGGTTAATGTTTAACGTGTGTCTTGCAGGCTGCGAAAGAAGAAATAGGGAATGAACCAAAAAAGAAAGGAGGACAGCTTAGAGAAGGGATAGCCAGATGCACCTTTGAGGACAAAATACTGATGAGCGACATTGTTTTCTTGCGTGCGTGGACCCAAGTTGAAGTTCCTCGCTTTTACAACCCATTGACCACTGCATTGCAGCCTCGTGACCAGACGTGGCAAGGAATGAAAACTGTTGCTGAACTGAGGAGAGAGAATAATCTGCCAGTTCCTGTTAATAAGGATTCGCTGTACAAGGTAACTTATAGTGCATGGTCAGAGCCCATCTAGGAAATAAATCCTTTGACCCCAAAAAAGGGACTAATGCAAACTGGAAACGCTGTGTTCACTGCTTGTTCTTGTTTTGTTTTTGTTCTTCTTCTTATTCGTCACTCTGACATCGATTTGTCTCCAACAGCCAATTGAAAGGAAGGCAAGAAAGTTCAATCCACTGGTGATTCCAAAGTCATTACAGGCAGCTCTCCCATTTGCTTCAAAACCAAAAGATATTCCTAGTAGGGGGCGACCACTCCTTGAGAACAGAAGAGCAGTAGTGATGGAACCCCATGAGAAAAAAGTTCATGCTCTTGTTCAACACCTGCAACTGATTAGGCATGAGAAGGTATACTTTGTGAGACTTTAGTTTGCATTAGACGACATATGATGTGGTTGACAATGCTAATGCCTTTTAGCTTTTAAAAAGAGATCCCTCATACTGGTTTCTCCTCTTGCCAAAATCTGCAAATTCACAGTTTATCTGAGTTCCTTGGTATTTGATGAATGTTTTCTTGGCATGGATGACCGGATTTTGCATGTATCAGTATCATCTTGATAATCTGCCTGCCTTTGCTTGTCTACATGGTCAAAAGATGCCAAAACATTTTCTCCATTTTGTTTTGACAGAAATCGATAATGCAAAGTTCATTGTTTTTGTTTCGGATTATCAAGTGTGTTAAGTTTCCAGATGGACTTCTTTTTTCTTTTCAACAGATGAAGAAACGAAAGCTCAAGGATGAACAGAAGAGAAAAGAGCTAGAAGCAGAGAGGGCCAAAGATGAACAGACATCAAGAAAGCGTCAGAGAGAGCAAAGGCGGGAGCGATATCGGGTGCAAGACGAGCAGAAGAAGAAAACGCGAAGGAATTAGGAGGCCTGATCCCTCCCACATTTCCTTTTGCAATTTATTTCTGGCAGCCGAAGCAAAGTTAGCCAGTGGCTCCAGTCGAGAATTCCTAACAAATTAGTTGATCTCTGGGACTCCAAAGTGTTGGATAGAGAAAACTCTATTCAAGGAAGTGCTGGTAAGAAAAGAAGAAAGGAGATCTGTTTGGAGGATTCAGCTGCGAAGAATTTTGCATGACAGAAATTCTTGTTACTAGGTTTTACTTTGCTAGTGTAAAATTTTGCCGATCGCCCCGAAAGTTGGCGCAGTGCTTAATTTGGCATCACGAGAATCATATTTTGTCATGGCTCGTCGGTCCAGAAAGAACCTAGCGCTCTGGCAGGACTGCTGCAGTGAAACTTGCATCGCCGGAGCCAGGGGAAATGTCAGCTGCCGTGATTAGTTGCTCGTGCAATTACCGAGTTGGAGAACAACTCAGCACTGTTTAGCTTTTAGGATCGGAAGTGGCAGCTTACGATTTTTTTATAGGCGGCACCGCCAAGAAAATTCTTTTATGTGAATGACAAAGTTACAGCAATGCTATTGTTTTTTTCCTAGCAAAGAAATTATACTCCTGCCAAAGATATTTGAATTTGATTTACTTTCAAATTGTTCAGTGCAGGATGTGCAGGATGGGACTTGCATCACATTAGCTGAGGCCTCATTGCACTTACCATCTCTTGAAGTTCGTTGGCCGTCGGCCTAGCATTAACGGTTGAGTCAATTTTATCGCGAGAATACTTGTAAATTTATGTCAGATTTATAGAACAGAGAGGGATGAAAAAGGATACCACTCGCCTGGGTGGCGCTGCTGGAGCGCGCACTCTTCCTCTCGCAAAAGGTTGAGTGTTCGAATCCCGGGCGTAGCAGGGTGACTTAACCGGTGGCACGTGTGTGGTGGCTAGCACGTGTCGCCCCCAAGGTTTACTCCCCGGCTGTCGGCCGTGCGGGGTTCCCTGGGTTACCAAAAAAAAAAAAAAAAAGGATTTCATTGCTTTATGGGGGCAAATCATCCACTCGATTCCCTCATTTTTGCTGGGAAAAACCAGAGATATGCCCTGGTGTTTATACAAATGCCTGAAAACGCTTGTCTTTATATGAATGATCAACATGTGATAGGTTTCCGATTGGATTGTTCTATGTACATTGTATGTGAATCTCATGGGTAGAAGTAGTTCTAATAAAATTAACATTCAGTCGACAAGGAACTTTATGAGACCACGTCCGGCGTCTTTGCTGTTTTTGGCAAATTGAAGTTCGAAGACGGCATCTTCTTTTTACCCCTCCATGTCTCACGTGATTTGCGTAAACCGATCTCATCGTTGATCAAAAACAAGTTTGCAATTAGGTGCGATCTTATTTAGAAAATATTTTTGGGTAAAAGAAAATTTTATCATCCACGAAAATGTTTAGACGTAAATTGTTGTCGATTATAATATGTTTTTCGTTGATTAATTATTTCAAATGATTTAGGCGATTATTTTTAGGCAAATATTTTTTAAATCATTAAGTTTTCGAGATATAAATTTTTCTTCGACCGGCAAAAGGAGCATTGGCAAAGATTTAGATCATCAAAAGTCGTTTACAAAATCAGCCCTATAGCTAGGTTCTCTTGCAGTGCAGTAAACAATATAGAAAGGCCCAAGCCCAAGCCCAAGCCCAAGCCCAAGTGCTTCCTCAGTATTGGCCAATTTCTGAGTGGACTCTTCGGTAATAGGGGCTTATTAGGGAGGGAAAAGTACCGAAAAAATTATAAACCTATTCCATTGGTACCAATTTAATCTTAAACATTTTAATTGGACAAATTTAGTCATAAACCTTTTCACTTTGGTATAGTTAAATCCATCCGGCTAATTTAGGCTTGAAATCGCTGACTTGGATGCCGCCGGTCTTACATAGTGCGGTCAACGTTGACATGGATAAAATTTATAAAATTTTAATAATCCTTTCAAAATTTTGTTTTTTTTATTTTTATTTTTTGTCTTTTCTTTTTCTATATACTATTGGTCGCGCGAGGTCGCCGACCACAAGCTAGTCGACGCGAGGGCCTCCGCGTCCTCACTGGCCATGGGCGAGGGTCGTCGCATCCTCGCTGGCGACAGGCGAGGGCATCATGGCCCTCGCCAGCCCCAAGGGAGGGCCATCACACCCTCGTCGGCCATAGGCGAGGGCCGCGATGACCTCTCCTGGAGCTGGGCGAGGGCTTGACGCCTTCACCTGTGGCTAGTGAGGGAATCGTAGCTAGTTATGGCCACGGTTCAAGAACCGCCGGCTCCGGTTCGTGGCCACGTATGAACCGGAACCGGAACCGCAAGAGGGCGGTTCCGGTTTCGGTTCGGAACTGGCGGTTCCGGGCCGGTTCCGGTTCCGGCCGGTTCCGGTTCGTAATTTAAAAATTAACAAAAAAAATTATAAAAAAAAATTTGCAGGCCTGGTCTCCGTTGGTCGTCGCTCGGGCTTCTCGGCCTTGGCCACGGTGGCGGAGGCGGGGTTCAAGGCGGCGAGGAGATGAAGCGGGAGACGGGGGCGGCGGCAAAGGGGAGAAGGAGGGGGCCGGGAGGGGGACGGGGATGGGAAGGAGGAGTGGGGGGTCCTCCTCCTCCGGGGTCGGGAGGAGGAGAGGAGGAGGGGACGTCGGCGTTGGTAGTTGCGGCCATGGGCGGCGGCGGGGGTCAGATCTGGGGAGACGGGGGGTGGGCAGACCCGACGGAGGAGAAAAGGGGAGGAGGCGCAGGGTAGCGAGGGGGAAGGCGGCGGGGGTCAAATATGGGAAGACAGGGGGCGGGCGGAGCCTCGGAGGAGAAGAAGAAGAAGGAGAAGGAGAAGGAGAAGGAGGAGAAGGAGAAGAAGAAGATGCAGAGCACGTGAAAGAGAGAGAGAGATATATCAATGCAGGCTGTAGCAGCAGTTTTTTTTTTTTTTGAACTGGAACCGGGCCCGTAGGCCACGGGCCAGTTCCGGTTCCGAACCGCGGGCCCGGTCAATGGGTCGGTCCCGGGTTTGACCCGGGCCGGTTTCGGGCCAAAACCGGCCCCTGGCCATGACTAATCGTAGCCCTGGCCTGCCACGAGCGAGGGCCTCCATGCCCTTGCCTGTGGTTGACAAGGGCATGGAGGCCCTTGCCGGCCAATAGGCAAGGGTCGCCGGCCCTCTCTTGTGGCCGGCGATGCAGTGTATAGAAAAGAAAGAAAAGAAAACAATAAAAAATTCTAAATAAATTATAAATTTTGTTTACGTTAGTGTCGGTAATGTAATGTAGGACTTTCGACATCCATGTTAGCGATTTTCGACATAAATTGGCCGAATGAACTAAATTGGTACTAATACGAAAATGTTTATAACTAAATTGATTCAATGAAAATGTTTATGATTGAATTGATATCATTGAATAGATTTATGACTTTTTTTATACTTTTCCCTTCTTAGGGATGACAACCACAAGACATGCTTCCTCGTTTCATCCTGTCCTCGGGCACTTTTTCGTTTTCCTTCTAGTTTAGGTTTTGCCTTAAATCTAACAGAAAAGTGGAGGTAAAAAAGAATTTAATAAAGATTATCTTCTATCAAATCTCTAGAAATTTAACTAATTTGATAAGGATATATGTACAAAATTCTGAAATTTGATGTAAGAATTCAGATTGTAAGATATTAACTTCCGTTATTAGTCCTGCCTCTCTTTTGTACCCTTTTTGTTATTGCTACTATTGTCATTGCCGCTACTACGACTTTTCCTACTCCTATTGCTACTGCTACAACTCTTACCGCCGCCGCCTTAACTTGGTGAGACTAGCATATTACATTCTTATCATGTTAATATAATGTAACATGGTTGTGATCAATATTCAAAATTTGGGAATTTTTCCAAAGGAAGAAACTAATTTGAGAGTCTAAAGATAATACTGTAGAGTTTGGAGGTGCGAGACCTCCATGGCTTATTTCCTTTTTCTCTTTATCCCGCTTATCCCCTTTAAACCATTCTATTTCTATGGCTATTGCCTTACTGCTATTCGTGAATAGCCCTTTAAAGATATAGTCACATAAAACCAGTTGTGGACCCCTTCAAATGCTGACTTTCAATCTTTGATCAAGTGAACTTCCATGCTAGCTTAGTCATAAGAGTTGGATTGAAATTGGCCACTCTTTGAAAACCCCAGCTTCTCTTCCTCTTAGGCAATAAATTTCTCCCGACTATAGACAAAAGTAGTTGAGGAGACTTATCGGTAGCTAATCACGGTAGGCGTGGCTTAACATAGTTCTCGAATCCACAATTTGGTTGTATACCTAAAGGCCTAGCTTTTTTCCATATTTGCCATACTAACTAATCGAGAAACTTATGATTGAATCTTCTCACTAAGCATAGTCTCACTTTATACATAATTAGGGCAAAGTATACCTAATCTACTCAAAGAGTGGTACCAAACTAGTAATAAATGTATGACTGGAAAAATTCATCGACAGCTCCAGTGATTCTTGACCACACATTGAAATCTTTCTTATTTTGCAGTCATTTATTAAAAAATTTACAAATTGATTTTATGAATAGAATTCACATTAATTTAATCTCTAAACCCTAAAGTCCCAAATCTCCCAAATGTGGAAACAAAGCAGCCTGAAACCGACCTTTTGAAGCCCAGCCCCAAAAGGCCTTTCCTTTTACTATTTTTTTCTTCCACGAAGATACTAAAGGCAAAATAAAGTCGTCTAAACGCTGCTTTGCAGCTTCCACTTTATCTACCCACTTTACAATTTTCTTACATCCATAAACAATTAATTACGCTCATTTTTTATTATTATTAATAGATAGTGGCTTCTTCTTTATTTTTTTTGCCTTTATAATTCCCGATTGGGCTCGTTTTTGATATTCCACGTAGGGGAAAAAAAAAAGGCTGAAATGGAGTATTTAATTTTAATTTTTTAATTTTCGATTTTTATTTTATTTAGTGATATGGTGGGGAACAATAATAATAGATATAATGATGGCGGTATTATTATAATACTCTTTTTAGCACGACAGACAGTCCGATAATATTGTCTTCCTGTCTCGGAACAGACGCACTATCTCACTGACTCTCTCTCTCTCTCTCTCTCTCTCACACTGAGTGAGCTCAGGAGCTAGCTCCGAGTTAGGGTTTCCGCGAGCGAGAGCTGTGAACCCATTTGCTTCTCCTTCATCTCCATCGATCGAGCACGAAGGAGCAGCTGAATTCGCTTCTTGGGTGCTTCGCCGCTCTTGATCTTGAAGGGTCCTCCGGAAAATCGGCTGATTCTTGATCCCGGAGATGCTTCATGGGTCCTACATCATCGGGTATGTTCGCTCTCGTTTTGTTCTGTAGGAAAAAAAAAGATGTGAATTGTTCGTCTGCTTTCTGGGTGTTCCGACGGCTGGTGGAATCTGTGGGGGGATGAGCTCACATTATGGTCTTTTTCTTTTTTTTTGGGGACACTGTTGTTGTTCTTGCTGGTGATTGAGCTTAATTTGAGCTTGGTATAAGCATTTCTTGGTGAAGATCAGTTGAGATGCGCTACCGGGTCGAGCAAATTGGGACGATGTGAAGCGTTTGTTAGCTTGATGGTCTTAAGTTCTCTGTATCCGGCTCTTGTTTCCAGGAAAATGCAAAAGAATGGTTCCTTTTTTTCAGTAACGGGAAGCTGAGGTGGTCATTAGGTGGGCAAGCCCGCCTTGCCTTGCCTTGCCTTGGTGTCATTCAGGAATTGCCATTTTTATTTTTATTTTAAATTTTGGCTTTGGAGTTTTCATTTATGGTGTTGTGCTGTTGGCATTTAACTTTATATGGTAGGTGAGACAGTTTAGGGAATTGAAAATGACTAGATCTTATGTCACGAGTCCTGATCTCTGGACTTTTACGAGTGATTCTTGTAGGGAAATGATGGATTTCTTTGCTTAATTCTTAACTGGGTAATGAAAACAGTTTAATGGAGAGTGGCTAGATTTATCTCTCTCTATTTTGTTGGATTAGAGGGCAGACTAGCATAAGTCTTGGCTGATTATAATTTTGTTTAATCTGAGTTTTTGGTAATAGGTCCAGCATTTGACATTAGCAATTGCTTGTTATTTTTTTCTTCAGCTAAAGTATATTTCCAACTACTTATGCAAATTTAGCAGTGTGTAGTGACATGCTTACTAGACACTGTGCACTTAACCAGCTCAAAACGAGCAAAACAATTCGTTGTTGGTTTTGTTAGTTTTTCTTTTCCTTTTTGCAGTAACACCAAAAGGCTATATATTATTTGAATTTTATATTTTGAATCATTATTTGTAGAAAACGTCAATTGTGGAAAGGAAGTTGTATGGTTCTGACACTTAAGGAGACGGGAGAAACTTACAACGGCACTCATCTTAGTTTTTCTGTGGATTTAGTTTAGATTAATTTTTAAATTTGCCTTCATCTGCTTGTGTGTTTTTACTTTATACAAAATTTCCATAAGAAAATGCGACAGTTTGCGTACATTTGCTCATTTTCTGTTTACTGCTGTTCAATTACATCTCGGTCTTAACTTTTAGTTGCCTGCAGGGGATGTTGTTTGACTTGATCTTATTTGGAAGATTCACAACTCTGTTAAATATCGTCGTGCAACTTGATGCTGCCAGAGGATAGTGGACCCATGAGCTATCATAAATTTTATCAATTTCTTAGGGGTAAAGATTTTGTTTGTTGTCAGAGTTTGTGCTATATATTCATTTAATCATTGCTGTGGTGGACAAAGAAATATTCCTTCTTGAGTTTAAATCTCAAACATTGATATTTTGTCTTTGCAGGCTCTATGTGCCATCAGTTCTTATTATTTATCATCTACCTATCCAGCTTCCGAGATGTAGCAGCATTGGAAATGTCGTTTGAATCTACCCATATGGCATCCATGTCTGAGTTAGCGAGTCCCCCTACCACTGGCATCTTTTACCCTATAGATATATCTCCCGCTGTTATTCCACCTTATCCACTTCCAAATGAGTCTTTGCCACCGATGTATCCTACTTTTCCAACAACATATGAGCCGCGTTTAACAGGAAAATGTCCTGTAAATTTCTCTGCTATATCCAATATCTTAAGCAAGACAGCCTCTGATTGTTCTCAACCCATGGCAATGATTGTTGGAAACGTGATATGTTGTCCACAGTTCAGCAGCCTTGTCCACATATTCCAGGGATTTTACAGCATCAGCTCTGACAAGTTGGTGGTGCAAAGTGCTGTTGCAAATGATTGTTTTTCTGATATCATGAGTATCCTCACCAGCAGAGGAGCTAACGCCACAATACCTTCAATCTGCTCAATAAAATCAGCAAATCTTACTGGGGGATCATGTCCTGTAAATGATGTTATGACTTTTGAGAAAATGGTGAACTCAAGCAGCCTACTTGAAGCCTGCCGCACGGTAGATCCTCTTAAAGAATGTTGCAGACCGATCTGCCAGCCTGCAATTGCGGAAGCTGCTCTTAAGATCTCGGGGGGAGAATCGTCGATGACCGAAAATGAAGATGCAGGGCAGGGCTCTAGTCGAGTTGATATACTAAATGATTGTAAAGGGGTTGTATACTCATACATATCAAGAAAGCTTCCATCAGAAGGAGCAAATACTGCATTTCGAATATTATCTGCATGCAAGGTCAACAAAGGTATGTCTTTTGCCACATACAGCTACTAATTAACTATTTCTGTTGTGGTCCTTTGTTTGTGGCTCAATGTGGTGTTGTCTGGGATTTCGGCTTATTAGTTTTTTTTGTGTTTAATCTCTCCAAGTTGCGAAGTTAAACAGGGATGGCTAAGGGTGGAACATAGTATGTATGATAAGGTAGGATATGTGCACGGACAATCAGGTGTACTGGGTAACTTTTGGTACCTCTCTTTATTGATGTTGATATGAGAGAAGAGTTTCATACTGATCTATTGGGAAAGCATTCCTTTTTCCTTGGGAACCTAAGATGATGAGGCTTTGATATGTGTATTCTTTTTTTAACCCAATTTTTCAATGGGGCTAATTTGCTTGTTTAGTTTCTGCTGGTTTCTGACTGACATGTATAGATCTTGAGTCCCACTGATCCTCTGCAGACACCAATGGGATTAGATATGAGGTATCTTTCAAATGTCTGGCTCACCCATGTCTAAATTATTTGCAGTATGCCCTTTGCAATTTAAGCAGCCTTCGGAAGTAATCACCGCATGCCGTAATGTAGCTGCTCCTAGCCCTTCCTGTTGTAGCTCGCTGAATGCATATATTGCGGGCATTCAGAGACAGATGTTGATCACGAATAAACAGGCAATAATATGTGCAACAGTGTTTGGTTCAATGCTTCGGAAAGGCGGGGTCATGACAAATATATATGAGCTTTGTGATGTTGACTTGAAAGATTTCAGTCTTCAAGGTAGAATTTTCTATATGACTTTTTATGTTTTCTGAGGCTCTTTGTTCTTCTTACTGACTTAATTTCCTTTCATTTCTAACGTACTTGGAGAGGACGCAGTATATGGACAGCAAGGTTAGTTTTTTCTCCAATGATGTCCCCTTTTCCCATCTTCTTTCCTAGTTCTCTGCTTTTTCTAGTTTGATCATTTTTCATATGTAAAATACCTTCCGAGTAACACACACTATAAAATTTCAAGCTTTGGAAATCCATTACTTCTTGGCACGAGGTTTGCATCATATCTTGCTATGAATTGTTATTGGCTAGTCAAATAAAGTATTGGAACTGATTTAGTTGGAGAAGGCATATAGGAATTCGAAAAGGACACTTTCTTCATGAATGAAGTGGGTGTCATTCCTGTGCATGCTGAATTGTCTTCTAATGGATGTATTCAGACTATGGATAATAACTGGAATCTCGCTTTCTTTTAGTGGCAGGTTGCCTACTGCGTAGCTTTCCTGCAAATGTGATATTTGACAACACGACAGGGTACAGCTTCACATGTGACCTGACTGACAACATTGTAGCTCCATGGCCTTCATCGGCATCAGTTTCATCTCTTTCACTATGTGCTCCTGGTAACGTGATATCTAATCATCTTGATCATTTGCTCTTCTCCATCTTTTCCTGCTTTTTGTCATCTTACTTTGCTCCACTCGTACTTCATTTTGATTTCTGCATTGGTTTTGTGCTTGACCTTGCAGAAATGTCACTGCCTGCATTGCCAACTTCAGAGACCATGAAAAACCCTGGTATGCACCGTTAACCGTCCAATTTTTCGCCCTTGTGAATCTGCGTTTTGCTGTTAGATCTGAAGTTAGGTGTCGATAAATGCATTTCCCTAACAAGATTCACCTATCTAACTTGGTGAAAGCCGCATATGTGGCTTACATGAGAAAGTATTCTGCTTGGCAATGCTGTTAACCGAGTTCATCAGTGTGGACCGAAATGGGTTTGTATCTGGAGAGATCCGACTTAGCCCTTTTTTCTTCTGGATAAAGTGGCTTTGTTTATGTTGAGATATGAATAATTAGTCAAGGTTCAACAGGACTTCCTGGATCTGTCAAAGCTCCCAGCGAGTCTTCAGACCATAATCCCTAGGATTTACTCTCAGCACTTTGAAGACACATTGATCAATTACAAGGCAGAGCCCTCAAAGCTGACTTTTGCTAGACTTTTCTTGGAAGAAGACTCGCTTTCCGTTCAGCTGCCACGTTTTACATGTTAGGGGGTTTCATGAATGAAAATCTGCCCATTCTTTTCGGGTTTACGGCTTACCCCTTGGCACTTGGTAGTACCTGCTTAGCTTCGACAATGATTTGTCATGCCCCATTAGGACTGTAGTTTGGAAGACCTTCCCGTGAGCGACTATTCTTTTAGGCCACACATCTGCAAGCAAGTTGCGCATCTGTTCTTTGTTTGATGCATATTGTTTTCATTCAGATCTTCTCGCATGTCGATGCAATTGCATGAAGGTGTCTTTACCAGTTGCACGAGACATCACAGAACACGAGTAGCCTTTTAATGATAGCTAGCTAGTCCTCGTAGCAATTTCGCGCTTCCTCTTTACCGGTCCGATTCCTTGAACGCCAAAGCATGCGCTTACCATCTTATCTCTGGGTGCAGGATGCCGTGGTGTCGGGTTGGAAATGATGGTTCCCATTTTTTCATTATTTCTTTTCAGTGCAATTTTGTGCTGATGAAATCCAGCTGAGGGGTGAGCAGTTCCTAGTTTCGGGCTCATGGAAAATTAACACGGAGTGGCCATAATTTACCTGTATATCTTTTTTGAGTAGCCTTCTTGTATAGCATCTCTTCTTTTTGTTCTCTCTCTCTCTCTCTCTCTCCATTTTTCTTTGTGATTGGTTGTACCTGATCTATGAGCTTTGAGTTAGCATATTTTTCTTTGCTTTGTTTTCTTTCTGTTCTCTTCCCCCAGAAGAGATTGGGGACACCCCATTACACATTAAAAGCAGAGTCTGACTCATGTTGGTCAACTCTTTTGGGCATATAGCCTCTGAAATCAGGGTCAACTTGAAAAGTGCACTCCTTAAACTGGCTGGACTCAGCTCTCAAACCCTCTTTTGTTTTGGAAAAAAAAAAATTCAATTCCTGTATTCTCTCGATTTATTTCTGCCATAGAATATGTAAATGAACTCATGCTTATTGCGAAAATTGAATGGCAAAATTAAAATAAATTGGATTGTCTTTCATTTTAACTTCTATCAACTATATAATTGAACTAAATTATGCAATCTTCAAATTCTTTTTGAAACAAGTCTTTTTATATTTCGTGTCTCTGTTTTTTAAATTAGGAAATAAAGCTATATATACCATATGCTAGTTATTTTCAAATTGTAGTTTCATTGTTATCCTCCAACTAACTTGATTTTTACTTTCAAGAGAAATTCATCATAACGAAACCAATGTAATAATCAGAATTGCAAGAAAGTTTTGTTATTGAAAATAAGATGAAGTGATCAGTTAATTCAGTTATTCGAAAACTCATTTTTTTATCCATATTTTCGAATTCTAACTCGGAAGCTTAGTTTTATTATGCGTGCGAAAATTAGCTCTGGTTTTCATTATTAATGATAAATTGGATTTTGAAAGAAAATTAATATTATGCAAAGTGTTCGAAGTTGGGCCAACAATTTAAGGAGATAGAGATGAATATGAATATGCTTAAGAGGCTAAAGACCCAGGCAATCTCTGTGAGAAGCGTGGCACTAAGAGACCAATTTTTTGGTAAGTAGCTTTACGATAAATCTATTTAGGGAATTATTTTTTAAATACATCTATTTTGGGAAAAAAATCCAAATCTATTGAGGTTTCTTTTGTTTTATCCACTTTTAAATAGGTAACCGATAACATAAACTAATATCTAGCTAAGTTTGTTGCTATCTAAAGTTCGACAATAATATCTTTTTTGGACCCCATAATTATGAAAATAATGGTTATTTTCACAATACTTAAGAATCGAGGTATTTGGAAATCACTACTTCCATGTTATTATCGCAATCTTACTCATTGAAAGAATCAAACGGATGTCGCGTACGCTGTGCTGTATCTGATAATTCAATTAGGTGACTCGATTTGCTTAATTTGGAGATAAAAAACTACACAAATAGCATAATTATACGAAATAAAACCTCATTCCCTAGACTATAACGGGGTGATAAGTATCATTGATCTCCATGATTCCAAATTCCCAATCATGATTTAACCCACAATGAGAAAAAAAAAAGAAAAAAGAGAAAAAAGAAAAAAAGAAAGAAAGAAGAGTTCCTCCACTTCATCGGGTTAACCCGACCCAAACCGAACCCGAATCTCTTGCCCCGTTTTTATTTTTATTTTTTTTCCCCGGGTTGCATCCTGTTTTTCCCCAAAGCCGTTGCTCAACGAACTCTTCCGTCTCTCCGGCGCGCATGCTACAAACACCCGCAGAAACCCTAATCTCTATCTCTCTCGATCGCGACCTCGATCTCGATCGATCGATCATGGCTGGTTTGGGGCTGTACCACACGGACTGCGATTCGATACTGTCGCAAATCAAGCATCAAGAGAAGCAGCTCGCGCTCAAGAGAAGGTCTTTGCCTTTACGCGTTTGGATTGTCTTGAATTTCTCGTTTGTACGATACATGCGCGTGTATTGACGGTGTGTCGCTATTGCGCGCATCTTTAGCTTCGATGCAATCTTCTTTCTTCTTTTTTCCGGAAGGAGAGGATTGATTGACGAGGACATTGGAGTTCTAAGGTATTAGGACTGTTAAAGTGGTTTTAATCTGGAGCTTCTCGATGAAGTGCTCTGACGCGTGGGGAAAGGTGCTAGTTTGTTGATAGAATTCTGTTAATCAGATGAGGGTTTGTTGATTTTTTGTTTGATTTTCCTTCTTTTTCCAGCTGGTTTTTTTTTTGTTGGATTTGATGTGACAAGATCGAAGTAGCGGAGTGAATTGAAGCCTTGTCTCTCTCGAACTCTCTTCCCTTTTGAAGTCTTTGTACTTCCTACTATTTCTCCGTTTCTTTTCCCCTGCGAATTTTATGTTTTTCTTTTTTTTTTGGGTTGAATTGGACAGCAACATGCTTCTCAAGTTTTCTGGTCAATTCGATTGACTCAGAAGAACCAATTAGATATGCGATGTTCTCGTCATGAGTTGACGGTTTTATTTTGAAACTGCATGTAGGTGGTTGATGGGGGTACCGTTGTCCAAGTCAGAGTTAAAGCATTTGGAAGGGCCAAAGTTTTTAAAGGAAAAGTAAGTTTTTTTAGTTTTTGGGCAAGCTACTTCGACACTGCTTTTGTGTTGTCGTAGATTATAAACTGGTCCTTTTTTCTTTGTGTTTTCTTTGTGTTCATATATACGTATAGAATCATGAAATTCACGTTAGGAATTTATCGGTGCATTTTCAGGGTCCTACGTGAATCGATGCTCAGGGAAGATGATGTAAGTTCTTGTGTCAAGTATCAAGCCATTTCGGGATTCATTCTGATATATTGTATTTGGTATTATTTTCCTCTTTTTCTCTAGCATTTCGGGCTGTATCAATCTAAGTTGAGTATGAGATGCTTATTTAAAGCATCTTCTGTGCACCGGAAACTATAAGTGGAAAAGGTTTTAACTAGGGAAGTTTCGTGGATGTGCCTAACAGTTTCTATTTGTTATCGACTGCCATTAGTTGCTGGTGGAAAAGAACATTTTCCTTTGTCTTATTTACTACTATTGCTACTACTTGTTGTTCTGTTTTTCTTCAAAGCATATTGCAATGATCTGCGTTTTCACGTGTCTTCCGGTGGTTTTATAATTACCTATTCGGTTTCTCAGAAGTACTCATGAGATTCGTATGTTTTTTCAAAGCAAGTGCAAGTTCCTTATTTAGGTCTCTTCCCTTGCAGTCGGTTCTTAATTGGGTTGGCACTTCCTTGGTTTGTGTTAGTCGCATCTCTTTATTTGCTTAGCAGTAGGAAATTCCAAATTCCAGCCTAGTTTTACAGCGGCACTGTTCTTCACTGTAATATTACCTTGTCTTTATTTTCAGATATTCTACGAGACTGCTAAGATGCATGTTGAAGAAGCTATCTTATCGCATGATATGGAGCGAGGATGCAGTGGTGGTGCAGAAATTGTTAAATCGTCTGACATGCCTAATTTGCTAAAGGAAATTCTATCTCATCTAAATGATATGACCAATAAGGGCCTTTATCATTTTGCTATGATAGTTACTAGGGGGTCTGTTGAGTTTGACAAAACTCGCTGGAAGATGAAGAAACTTGTTAGGCAAACTGTCCGTAAAGTATGCCATATTGAAACGAACACTCAATGGGATAATGTTACTTTTAAGAAGCTCTATCAACTTCTAAATGACCCACGAAATTTCCGAGGAAACTGTCTGAATCATTTGGCTCCTACATCTCATTCTCAAAGGGCAGCGGCTTTGAAGCTCCTGGGTAGACTTGAGGAACTCTCTACGCCGGCTCTGATTGCAATGTATAGGAAACTAAGATGTGTACAGGGGAGAGTTCCTCGGTTGGAGCCCTTCAAAAGTGGACGCAGCCGAGATGATTTGATAAAAAAAGTGAGGAAAACTAGTAGAAACATGTTGCTGGATCTTGGTTCAAGAGATTGTATACCAGAACCACTAGCTAAAGCAATGGCTATAGCAGCGTTATCTTTAAAGCTAGCATCAGGCTTTCAAAGATCCGCAGGAATGGAGTTTTACCAATTTGCACCAGAAATTAGAAGTTTGCAGGATGAAATTGTGAAGGCTGTTTGGCTACTGAACTCAAAAGTTAGATTTCAGGAGCTGAAAGTTTTTCAGTCACTGCTGGACCCCAGTGCTAAAGTCTCAAATAGTCGTCTAAGAACAGCAGTCAAGAACGTTTTGACTGAGTATCTTTTCGAATGCTCTGATTTGGATGTGATCCCAAGGTCTTTATTGGAGAGTCTGGCTTTTATTAACAGGAATTCTCGAACTGCACCACCTTCATCCTTTCCTAAGGAGGAAGTTGAAGAAGAAGTAGAATGCATTTTGGTTGTCAGTGCCCATATGAAGCAGAATGTCTGGGATTTGCTTCCGGAAATTGGGTATGATACAGATTTCGCCAATGCTTATATGGAAGAATTGGAAGAAAGTGATGATGACGCTGACTCCGATTACGAAGATGAGAGACATACAGGGATATTAAAGAGTGGAAGGTCTGACAACATTGATTCATTGTTTCCAGTGGAAGGTACTGGAGAGTCTATTACTGATAGCTCCAACCTGCCTTTTATTAATATTAAGGGCAATGGTAGTTCTCCCAGTCACACCCCAAGGAAAGTGTTTTACAGTGCTGCTGCAATTAAATCTGAGCCAGATATCTCACCCGGTATTGCCTCCACTGCTGCTTGGTATAGCAGTTCTTCCTTGTTATTCCAAGACTCAAAGAGTTCTGAAGGCTTGAATGGCATGGATATAGATGGTTTAAAGCCATTGAGCAACTTTAGTTCTGCTAAAATCAATGGCGATGGTCCCTTCTCTTTTCTGTCACCCAACACAGGGTTTGCAAAATCTCTCGAGAGACACAAGGCTGAAGATGATGAACTGAAGAATCAACAAATGGATGTCTTGAACAGACCAAGCACTTGCATAAATCGATACTTTGCTGTCCAGGAAGCTTGTGATGAAACAAGTATAATTGCCCATAATTTGGTAGGTTATATATTGGAAGAATTTGCACAAAGAGAAGGTTTGAATCTAGAAATGAATGAGAGTTCATATCTGGGGCGTGATCAGTCCAATGAAGAAGGTCATGAAGGTATACCAACCAAGCTTTATCGTTAGAGGGACAACATTGAAGAAAAGGGATTCATGCTTTACTGTTGAAACAGTGTCATTGTTCCCTAACTTTGTTCAAATTATATTTGAGGAAACATCAGTTTTCATTGTAAGAATGGTGACTGAGTGATTGATTGCCCGTCAGTAACTTATATCATGGTAGAGGTGCCTTGTTGTTTTAACCAATTCATCACCACAGTAATCATTGTAACCATCCATATCATTTTAAAAGGTACTTGGTGAATGACATCAAATAAACAACGTGGCTATTGTTACTCCCAGCATTTACTGCTTTACATGTTTAGATTGTCAGCAGAAGTTTGTGTTAATGACTGATATTGGCTATTTGTGTACAATTGCAGAAAAGAAGGATTCTAGTCATCACGAGGGCTCAGAAGATTTTGTCATCCATAGAGCACTCGAAAATCTAGTTCCATGCCTCAAGAAGAGGTATGACAGAGTTTTACTTATCCCACTTATTGGCAAAATCTTGTTCCATATGTTTTTTTTATTCTTTTGAATATTTAAGATAAAATTCATCAAAGGGGTACGAGGGGTTTACCATTGCTACAAAGCTAGATTCAAGAGATGGTTTGTCAAATCTAACGAATGAAAGATTACTTTTGATCTATCTACTAGTTTTAGTATTTCCCCTGAAGAACAGTTTCATACGTTCTTTTCTTTATCAGTAATATTTCATAAGGTATAGGTGGCGGTCTTGAGTATGATTCCTACCTTACTCCCTCACCCTCTGCTCATGAATTTGAATAGTAGAAAAAACAATGATCACATCATAAGGTAATACTGCTAGTGCCATACTTTAGAATGTGATGTTATATGAGGCCACTGCAAATATTGCGATCATTTCTGGGATTTATAAATGAGTTTTTTGAGGTCCGGTTTATTGTTTCCCATTGGTACTTGTATCTTAAAACTCATCCTGTTTCATGCAGTGTGATGGAAAGATTGAAGGAGTTCACAGGCATTCCTTAGAGGTCTACTCTCAATGGGAAGGGGATCATATCCTTGTTCCTCAAGTAATCTCTGGAATCTTGCTTGAATTAAGCTCCATAGTTAATGGCTGCATATGGTGGGAGTTGAAGACTTTGTCTCCATGGGGAATTATCTGGGGAAAGATGAGAAGACTCGCAAAAAGCTGACTTGTTTGGCCAGGGAAAGAAGACCTGCTAGGCCTCATGCCTCATGGATGAAATGGATCCTATGGTAATCTCAAAGCAGTTGGGCATCCTGATGCCATGATTCGGATGGATATTGGCTTAGCTTGGAAGGTATAGGTCTCCTGGTTGTGGACATTACTTCTCTGTCGGCACTCACATGACCTATTTGGCATTGCGGCTCTTAAGGGGAAATGAATTGCGAGAATCATAGCCTGTTTGTGTGGGACATATTCACCTAATATCGAGCCAATGTCGGCATGGGCTGTGCATGATGTCCCCTCCCTCCAATGAGTAATGTGGGTGAAAGGAAGTAATCTACTCCTGCTATCCAAGAGCCGAGAGAAAAGGAGCTCTGTGTATAGGTTCTTTGGCCTGAGAGAGGGAATGTACGTTTGCGAAAACAAGAGCCCTCTATTATTTGCAATCCAGATCACACTCGCGATCCAGTGTTTCCTGAAGTTCAGATGATGATCGCTCTATAGAGATGTGTTAGGATTCTTTGACCCCAACAGTCATGTTATCCCCATTTTGGACATGTTAGCCCAATCTATATCTATTATTTATAACCAACCTAGCACTAACAACTACCAAGCAAAGGTTTGCCCTTGCAATAAGGATTGTGAAACAATGTATTACATATAGTGTTAGAATGAATGCACTTTGATTGATCTCTAGACTTGTTAGTGCAATCGACCCTCCTCACAATGCCATGTATTCCTTCGCTTCAGTTCTCTCTCTTCTTCGGTTTGAAGGGTACTCTTAGCCATCGTCTTGATTGACACACACAATATCTCCTGTGACTAATTTTTGCCATAACTCTTCTCAGTGCTGGTAACCGTCTGTGTTTTGGTTGAGTTGGCTCTACTAACTAAATAGCATTTTTCCCAGGAGGATTCATATGTCCAACCTTACAGAATGTGGCAACTCAAATTTAAAGTCTTGGTTGTTGGCGAACCTCTCAATCTCCTTTTCAATTTTCAACTCCCACGAGGTGTTCTTCCTAACACCAGCTATAGATAGGCTCCGTGAGGTCAATCTTCAGGTTTTGCGAGGAAAAAAAGTTTCATGTTCTTGCGACTCGCAACTGATATCCGAATCCACTCAGCACAGACACATGGACGCTCCTCGTGGCTTCCCAGGTCCGTATAAATGTCGCGCACAAAGTCGTTGGTTTTCTCTCGGTTTTAAGCTCAAACTCTAGGTCGAGCGAGGCGTTCTTTCTATGCTTTTTCACTTACTTATTTCTGGTTGAGGTGTGTGCGTGAGACGGGCTTAACTTGTCCATGGCAGCTCATGGCGTGAAAAACAGTGTATTTGTGGCACTTTGAAAATTATTCAGATGCTCAGCATTCAAAAACGTACTGACTTCAGAATGCAAAGACCTGGTTGAACGGGTCGTTTATCTTTCTTCCCTACACCATTTCAGGTTATAAGAGATCATTCGATGGTAAAGAGGTATGCGAACAACCCCCGATTAAAATCATTCCAAATGGTCTACATTCTTCCTAGTTTAACCCTCCCAAAACAATCCTTCGATTTGCTGTTTCCTGCACTTTACATTCACAGGCGCGATATAACTAACACGGATGCGTTCTTCTTAGTCGACGCGTTCCAGGAGCTCTTGTAATTAAAACAAAGATTTCTCCACCGAGCTCTCAAACTTCCATTATTTATCGGACGCACATTACTACATTCTTCATCGTTGTGTTAGTATTTAGGCCTGATTCTGGGTATGTTTCGTTCCGATGAGGTGGTATATGGACACATTTCCTTTGTGTATGTTCTGGGGTCTTACTTCGGCGACTCAATGGCGTTCGTGACGAGGGTATGTTCTCGACATACTGATTTGAGCTTCGAGTGACACGACTGAGGTTTCATTGCATTAGTTAACTTTCCCTCTTGTTCCTCGTGCCTGTGCGCGGAGGTCGGGCCGTAGATGGGATGACCAGCAGAAGAGTCTATGTTCATTATTCTGCTGCTCTAGTTTGATGAACTCCCGTTGTCGAGGTCCCGGTATGATGTTCTGTGTATATTCCAATTGGTTTTGGTGTTCATGGAGATATTGAAGGTTGCTGGGCAGCCCTCGGTGAGGCTGCGAGGAAGAAGACGAAGGTTAAAAAAGCATCGAACAAAGAAGAAAAAAGAAAATAAAAAACAGAAAGAAAGAAAAAATGGGAAATGGGCTTAAGTTGAAATTTTGTTAAATATGGGCTTGACTTATTTAAATAGTTTTAGATTTGGTTTGTTTTCAAGCTGTGCCGCCAATCACCACCTCGTAACCCTGAGCCCTTTGTGCATATAAATGACAATATGTCTGAATGATTGATATATCTAAGGAAAATAAAAATATAAATGACAATATGATTAAATGATCGAAAGATTACAAGATATTGAAAGATTGCAAGTGGCCACGAGAAACTTACGGTGCAAAGGGATATGACAAGCTTGACCCCTAAAACACGATTGTAAGTTTTACGGATACAAGTGAGAGTCTATGCTATTTTATGGTTGTGGGTGCCCATGTGATGATACGGTATAGTGTATGTGTTGACACCTGAATTTTCACCACCGAGTCCAAAAAACATAAAAACCCGAGACTTGGAAATCCTAATTGCGACAAGGCCCGTTTTTTGGCAAAAAAAGGTCATTTATAGAAACTTATCAATATAGATTGAGAACTTCTTATTAGTTATCCGGGACAATACATAAGTATAACGTTGACCTCCCAAAATACTCAAAAATCAACTAAAAATAATAAAAACCACCACACCCTAAGCAAAATGCTAAAATGAATTTGTAAGGAGGGGCAGTTTGGTGTTTTCAATGTACGGTTTTGCTCGGAGGGTATGTGAATGCTTTTTGTATAAATAGAGGTAATAAGTAGTCAATTGGCTAGCAATGAGATATAGTTTTTGTACTTTCCCCAGAAGAAAAGGACCCAGTTTAAGATCAACATAAGCATCACTTTACAAAATTGAACAACAATGATACAAAGATTTATAGCAAAAATGATGCAACAAACTTCAATTAGCTACTGTAACCAGTGAATTATTTTTAAATATTCAATAAAGATGTACAATCTCTTTTACAACTCGATTTCATATTCTCTAGCATTAATAATAGAAGCGACACTACCAAAATTTAGTCCTTGAACTCTTAATCAATTTTCAATGATCCGTAAATTTTAATTTTGGTCAAATTGATATTTGTGCTCTGTGAGTCGAATCAATTTGGTTTTTTATATATGGTCCTGCAGATAAGGAATTAATCCTTTATAATCTTTTATGACTACTCTGATTAAACTATACTAGTCCATTCTTTAGCAAATAATATGGCTTTGTCAAATAGCATGGATTTCCGGTGCACCTCAGAACTACAAGCCGAAAAGAAGAGCACCGTGAAGACAATTCTCTCCGCTACCTAAACCATTATCCGAGTTATTGCCGATGATCCTTGTTGACACCTAAATTTTAATTACCCGAGCAGGGAGGTTGTGACAATCCTCGAAAGGAGGATAGTAACCAAAGAAATTCCGAGAGAAAATCCATTTATTGAATTTGATATGTCCAAATCATATGAGTATCACATGGGAAGAAAATGGGCATGACAACGACCGACAACTGTTTGATCCTGAGGGTCAAAGTCTAAAATTTTCTTGATAAAAGGATGTTATCTTTCGAAAATGCTCCGCCAAATGGGCAAGAAAACATGTGATTTAATCACCTTGGAGCCGTGCATATGATCGTGACCGATATTGCTAAGCCACTTAGAAGCACATCCATCCACCCTTTGGCGTAGAGAAGCTCTTGCTTGAAAAGTTTTTCATTTCATGTTTTCCTTCCCCTGCTTGGGAATTATTTGTTATTTCAATTCCTTTTTGCCATTCGTATTAAAAACTCTATGACATTCGGAGCTTGAGCCGTTGGTCTGCAGTAGTCTATGTTGTAATGCGGCATTATCCTTTTAATATTCAATAAAGCATGCATCCATTTTATTGAGGACATATGGGGCATTCCCAAACCAGTCCTATGATGATCCTTGAGGACTGGGCTTTCACACGTTTCCTAGTTTCAAGGTTTTTGCCGAATGAGGAAGTCCAAGGATATTAAGACTAAGTTTTAAAGCATTTTCAAACATTGTTTTCTGTTGAGACATATCACGTATTTGTGAATGTCTTTGTTTTCAAAAATAATTTTTTAAAACATTCATGCATATATGTTGATTTCTCTTACCTAATCATTCTTGCAGAATGATCCCGAGGAATGCTGCTTCAAAGACGGTAAACATAGTCATTCCAATGAAAGCGTCTCGCATACGAACTAACTTGCTCATCCATTTCTCTTGTAGATAGGTGAAAATGGTCGATGACACAAGTAGTCGAGATGATTGAAGATAATGGACATGTCAAAGAGACGACGTCTCATTTCTAATAATCAAAGGGGGTAGTTCATTCCTAAACTCAAATTGATTCAAATTGTAGACTAACATATCATTTTTGACATACAGGTGAAAAGAAGAGAAACCCAAACAAGTGGCAATGGAAAACAAACGAGAAATCACAAGAGGACATGGAGGAACATCGACCATACTAAAAAATCTAGCTAGGGCAAGCGGCATATATCGATGCAACCAAACATGGGGGTGAGATTTAAAAGAAGCATGTACCTGGCAGATGTAGGGGCAAATCATCTTATGGACGATGGAGGAGTTACAAATGAAAAGCCCAAGCAACAAATTGGAGAAGGGTAACTGAGTATCATTCTCAATTTACCTTACTTCATTCCATTTCTAACATATGATTTTCGATTCACTTTTACTAGCCTTCGAAGAAGCTAAAGCAATAATCAAGCAATGGATTCAATGAAGGGTAAATTGTATCAGTTCCAAGTCACCGTTCCTGAACACATTCCTGACATAATTTCCTTTCTCTTGATAGGGAAAACGTCAAAAACTTGAGGAACAAGAGTAAGGGTAACGTCATGTGTCATTCTCAGGAGAGATTCATTAACATAATCTCTTTTAATTTTTCCAGGGTCGACCTGCTGGCACTGTGCAGGTAAGTATCCTAAAAACTCCAAGTAAGAATAAAATTTTAACAAAAGAAAATCGTTCAAGAAAAAGAAAACTTTTAATGCTTTTCCAAGTTCAGAATCCAAAATGAACATTTGAAGCCTTTTCTTCAAAATCCTTGAATGATACCCTTGGTTGAAAAATAATTCCAAGTTCAAGACTCAAGGTGAGTATAAAACAATTTTGAAACCATTGTCTTCAAGAGTTTTGTTTGACATTCTAAAATTGTTCATCCATGCAGTGGTACATGCATCATGCAACAAAAGTCTCAATGAAGGATAATTTAAACAAGTGATTTTGAAATTAAAAAAGAGAATGTTAAGCATGCCAACGGGGAGTACTTAGGATGACAAAGGCAAGCTATGCCTAAACATGTCCCTTATACACATTTTTGAGAGTTGAGTGGATCGAAAAGGAAACCGTGTTTTACGACAAAGAATTTATTTACAAGGAATACATGGATCGAAATGACGAAAGGTGTCTCCTTCTCTTTTCCTAAACACTAATGATATCCCTTACTAGCCATTTTGAGTCCGAATAAGGAGAATTTTCAAATTCATGTTAAGAACCACCCCACATTGGGGCAAGTACCGAAGGTTTTATTTGGAAAAAAAGTTTAAGAAAGATTTCATTACCTTCACTTTCATCAACTTTTTTGTGGTAACTTCATGTGAATTTTCATGGAAGTTTCAAGCATTCAGAAAAGCATTCATTTCATCACCCAAGCAATGATTTCCCTTTGCTTGGCCAAGTTTAGTCGAAATATTCATTTCTTAGCTCAAGCGGTCATTATTTCCTTAAATTGGGGAAAGGCATGTGATTTCCCAAAAGAATTGGAAATTTGAGAAAAATGTCTCCAGAGTCCCAGGGCACAAATGATAACCATTCCATTTCCCTATTTTTCTATTTTTTTGTTTCTAAGAGCAGGTTTGGAACATAGATCCGTTTGGTAAAATAATTTTATTTTTCCATTTCCGGGACAAATTTTTCGCCTAGAAATAAGTTTGGAACATAAATGAGAAATTAAAATTTTATACTTTTCTATTTCTAGAACAGAAACAGAAATAACAACTCTCTTTTATTGCTTGCCCTCATTGCCCACCGCCTATCCGTCGGTTGCCTGTTCGCCGGCTGCCGCCGCTCGCTGCCGCCTACCCACCGTTCTCCTTTGACCGCTGCCGTCCGTTCGCTGCGGCTCGTCCGCAGCCTACCGGCTGTCCGCTATCACTCGCTAGCCATTCGCCCCCGCCGCTCGCTGGTTGTCCTCCATCGCTTGCCTGTTGTCCGCCTCCGCCCACCACCATCTGCTGACCACCCGCCCCCCGCTCACCCGTCCACCGGTGCCAACCGCCCGACCAGCCGGCGTCGGGAACAGAAATTCAAGAATAACCTATTAAATGAATTTTTATTCTGGGAACGGAAATTTTGTGTCGTTATCAAACACTACTTTTTGCTCAGAAACTCGTCCAGGAATAGAAATAGGGCTAGGGAAGAGAAATTTTAACATTCGCGGCCTTAAAGGGCCAAAGAATCAAAAGAATTAAAAAGTCAAAAGAAAATGGGAACTAGGTAGTAAGAAAAAGCAGTGTGTCTGGAAAAAGTAAGGCCAATGTCCAAGAAAAAAAGAAAAAATTTACATTAAAAATAAAATTCTTATGAGGAAAGAAAATCAGTGCAAATGCAAAGACATTTAGAAAAGAGCGAAGCTCTTGAGTTTCAAATGAAAGACTAACCAATGGACTTTTGGACTTTAGAGATGAGTTGGATGATTTAAAAAAAATTGATTCGTTGGTAATGATGTCATGATAATCATAAACTTTTAAGCCCCTAAAGGAATTTTCCAAGCCTATTGAACCTTTCACCGGACCTATATTACAACCCTTAGAAAGTCTCTTCTGATCGAGATGGTTCAAGTGGATTCAAGGATTTCACAAGGAAAGCTACCACTTGAAGGAGTGGAAGCAATTGTTTCTTATCTTATCTTCAAGGTTCTTAACTTGTAAACCCAATGAAGATGAACTGATAAACATTTCTTTCTTGGCCTCAAGGCGATTATCCTTTGTGTAAACTCACAACGAAGCCAACATCACGGTCCTCTTAAAAGACCTTTTAGATTGATCGAAGTGTATTCAATACGAATGTTTCCAAAAGCCTTTGACATAGGTTATGTGAAATATCCCGAGTGTTTAAAGATGACTTCCCACGTCAATAAATGAGAACAAAAGCCTTTTGCGAGCAATTGTGAGAAGACCTTTACAATTAAGCTCCTCCAATTTGGCATCTTAACAAACTCTTTGAGTAAACCAAGATAATTTGTTGAAAATTCTCCTCCAAAGGAATTTGATAACTGATGACATTTACCAAAAAAGTTGGTTAACAATTTCTTGAATAACATTCAACGTCTTCGTGATCGATTACATTTTTCGTTTGATTTGCTTATGAAATCTCGGAACCTTTTTACTGGTGATTTCATATAGGAGATTTGTTGGCAGTGGACACAGCCTGCAGTTGTGGATATGATGAATTTAATAGTCCTTTAAAGTATGCGCTTGTTTCTAGCCTTGGGACTCTCACCATCCAAGTGACAACCACCTGTAAGTTTGAATGACTCTATTTTAAATGGTATTTCAAAGCATTTACAGGTTTGTAGCCTTGGAGCCTCGCCCTCCGCAAGTGACCACAGCATGTAGTTTTGGATATGGTGATTTTAATAGTCTTCCCAAGAGTACGCATGTTTGTAACCTTGGAGCCTCGCCCACCAAGAGGACGCAACCTGCGGTTTTGAACATGGTGATTTTAATGGTATTTTAAAGTGTAGTAGGTTTGTAGCCGTGGTCCCTCACCATCCAATTAATCACAACCCGTAACTTGGATACGGTGATTCCAAATAGCCTTTTTAAGTATGTGCAGGTTTGGAGCCTTGGAGCTTCACCCCCCAAGAGGACACAACCTATTGTTTTGGACATGGTGATTTTAATGGTACTTTAAAGTGTAGCAAGTTCGTAGCCTTGGTCCCTCACCATCCAAGTGATCACAACTTGTAGCTTGGATACGGTGATTCCAAATAGCCTTTCGAAGTATGTTCAGGTTTGTAGCCTTAGAGCTTCACCCTCCAAGTGGTCACAGCCTTCAAACTTTCCTTTATAGCATTATCAGTAGGTAAGTATTCCTATTACCCATATTGGTCTCATCATCATAAAAAAAAAATTCTATTCAAAAACCAGGCACAAAAGAAGAGTGAAAACATGAATGCGTAAATGCGGTACAAATGATGAAAAGGTTTGAGGTACCTTACCAAGGTACGTCCCTAATCAAATGTCATTTCTTACGCCATTTCTTTTCTATGAGTCAATCAATTAAAAATTCATGCATCATTCGGTCTTTGAGAGGAACTTCTTTGAGCTCCCTCTTAAAAATTCCTCTCAAAGAGAGGTAGCTATTGACACTTGAATTTTAGCCGACAAATCCGATTAGGGTAAAACTAGGAGCCCCTAATCATGACAAGACCCGTTTCTTGGCCAAAAAAAGTCATTTCACTGTTTTTCAAATATTTTCAACTTCCATTACATTCTGTCTAAACTTAGACATTGATTTCCCCAATAATCCAAGATTGTTTTTTGAGTTGACTTTTTTGGTCAACCCCTAAGTCAACTCTTGGTCAACATTTTTTTCGAAAAATTGAAAAATCATAAATTTAATTCTTTATAAGCTTAATTAGACTTTCAATTCTTAAATTTTACAAAAAAATGATTGAGAATCGATTTTTTAGTCAAATCGAGAATTTTAACTCTCAATCATCAATTTCCAAAATTCATTGATTTATAGTCATTTTCTAGATTAATTTCCTTCTCGACATTTGATCATGGGGTCGTAACACATTGAAATTTCAAGCCAATTTCAAGCTGATTTTTAAGCGCCAATTTAGAGGGTCTTCATAAATAGTGCCAATTAGCACTATTCATATTTGATGAAGTCAAATTAACTCAATTTCTATATCAATTTTGCTAAAATCATGGTAATTTGGCATAATTTGGTCGAAACGGCAAATCGGGATCGACATGATCAAGCCAAGTCAACCTGATTAACCAGACTTGGTTTGACCCACTTGATTTTACATTGCCTAATTGATTGTTATGTATTCCAATGTTTATTATACTCGTTTAATTACACAAAGAGGGGAGAAGAAGTTACCGGTTCTTATTAATTTGATGTACACGATGAGATGTGGTCCCACAAATCTCTTGACTCTCCATTATTTTGTCTTTCCAAAATATAGCTTGAGGTGCGTGACTAGAGACATTTGGTTTTTGTTTGGCCCTAACACTGTAAACTAGTATTTGATACATTTAAACTAATTTTCTTTTGCATTTTTAAGTGTAGTCAAAGTTATCAATTCTAGAAAACACGATCGATACTGAGAACCACAAAAATGAAGATGAATGGTCGATTTTTTTAGACACTTGAGACACCAAGAAATATTAATACGTAAAAATGTATCCGCGGCTTTTTAGTGTTTTAACCATGGGTTTTCGATGAATTTAATCTGACTGAAGTCAATCGGTCTTTGATTATCCTTGTGGGTGAATTCAGTCCTCGATTTCATTGTGATATGAGGAAGTCCGCAAATGGATAATCGCAACGATAATGCCATCAATGCAAAGCAATTGCAAACGATAGAAAACATACGAGTCAAGTTGACTTTATTCCGTGTCATTTTGTGCAATCAAAACAATCTCCAATCACACATGTGATGCATTATTATTCCCATGTATACTCGAGGCTCCACGTGGTGTTATCGTTGCTGAAGTGAAACCCGTTGTCTCGCACAGACCAATAGCAATCCACGTTGTCGCATCTGTCCTCATCCCGACGCGCCCTAAATGCGTCGAACTTCTTGTATCGCTCCTCCCATCGGGCGGCGCAGTAGAAGAGGGTCGTCCTAAAGATATTAACCTTAAAACGGATCAATTGCTCCTCATTTGGGTGGAGGATCCGGGCCCCAAGATCATCATCACCGGATTTGCAAAGCAGCGCGAAGTCGCCGGGCAAGTTGTTGACAATGTGGACATGGTACGTCCTGAAAGGGGTGGCGTACGTTGGTGGAAGAGAGGATATGAAGGAGAGTGATAGGACAAAGACGAGCGTGAATTGCGTTAAAGATTTCATTACTGTGAAGTGTTATGATAATTAGTGAAATTCGGTGAAGAATCCTTCAAGTATATATATATTATAAATATTCTCTCTCCATTATGAGCATTTATAAGGATTAATTTTGTACCTATTATATTCTCATTATTGTGCGTTTATATTCTCATTATTATAAATATTCTCTCTCCATTATGAGCATTTATAAGGATTAATTTTGTACCTATTATATTCTCATTATTGTGCGTTCTTGCCTCATAAGGAAAATATTTTAAGGAATTTTCGGATATTCCCCAATTTTACCAACAACTCTCACTTAAAAAAAAATACTTTCAAATCCAATTTAGCAACAAATCTCAATTCCACCTTATAAGGAAACTATTTTATGTATTTTTATTCAAATAATTTGGTAAAGAATCCTTTAAATATACATATTATAAATATTCTTTCTCCATTATGAACATTTATAAGGATTACTTTTGTACCTATTATATTCTCATTATTGTGCGTTCTCGCCTCATAAGGAAACTATGGTGAAGAATCCTTTCAGTATACATATTATAAATATTCTTTCTCCATTATGAACATTTATAAGGATTACTTTTGTACCTATTATATTCTCATTATCGTGCATTCTCGCCTCATAAGGAAACTATGGTGAAGAATCCTTTCAGTATACATATTATAAATATTCTTTCTCCATTATGAACATTTATAAGGATTACTTTTGTACCTATTATATTCTCATTATCGTGCATTCTCGTCTCATAAGGAAACTATTTTAAGGAATTTTCGGATATTCCCCAATTTTACCAACAACTCTCACTTAAAAAAAAATACTTTCAAATCCAATTTAGCAACAAATCTCAATTCCACCTTATAAGGAAACTATTTTATGTATTTTTATTCAAATAATTTGGTAAAGAATCCTTTAAATATACATATTATAAATATTCTCTCTCCATTATGAACATTTATAAGGATTACTTTTGTACCTATTATATTCTCATTATTGTGCGTTCTCGCCTCATAAGGAAACTATGGTGAAGAATCCTTTCAGTATACATATTATAAATATTCTTTCTCCATTATGAACATTTATAAGGATTACTTTTGTACCTATTATATTCTCATTATCGTGCATTCTCGCCTCATAAGGAAACTATGGTGAAGAATCCTTTCAGTATACATATTATAAATATTCTTTCTCCATTATGAACATTTATAAGGATTACTTTTGTACCTATTATATTCTCATTATCGTGCATTCTCGCCTCATAAGGAAACTATTTTAAGGAATTTTCGGATATTCCCCAATTTTACCAACAACTCTCACTTAAAAAAAAAATACTTTCAAATATTTCCCAATTTAGCAACAAATCTCACTTCCGCCTTATAAGGAAACTATTTTATGGAATTTTATTCGAATAATTCGGTGAAGAATCCTTTAAGTATACATATTATAAATAATCTCTCTCCATTATGAACATTTATAAGGATTACTTTTGTACCTATTATATTCTCATTATTGTGCGTTCTTCGTAAAGAAACTATTTTACGAAATTTTATTCAAATATTTTTACCAATTGCTGCCACTTTATAAAAAAAGTATTTAAGGAAAATTTATTCAACTACTACCCAATTTAACCAACAGCTCCCACTTTACGAAGAAACTATTTTGCACTAATTTTGCCCATTTTCTAATAATTCTCTCTTATTATCTCTCTTTTGCACTAATTTGGCCCATTTACATTTTAAAAGCACCAATTTACGGAGTCGACAAAATTAGGTGTCAACATACACTATCAAATTTTGTTAACTTCATATGGAGATAAGGTACAATAAAAAAGATGTTTAACTTTAGCATTTTGAGCAGCTCTTCTCTAAGCATCTTGTAAACGAGTAGCAGTAGCCGCAGGCTCGCGGCTTTCAGTAGCTTGATTATTTTCTTCATCTTGTTGAGCAGGAGTTCGCACTGTTATTTCCATTCATTTTGGATCACATCACACATGATGAAATCACTTGCTTTAGTGTAAGCTTGCATTCTCTACTTTCAGAGATAGTTGTTGCCATCAAAGTATGGAGGCTTGCAAGGTGCTCAAGAGTCACTTGTACAGAAACCATCAAAGTTAGCCATAGATAAAGATCTTTATGCTCAAAAGTAATATACTTCAAATAATAAGCAACGGAGCTCTAATACCAATTATTGAGACTAACTAAGAAACCTAGAGGGGGTGAATAGGTTGTTTTGATGAACTTTTGAAAATTATGTGGAAATCAGCACCGATACTTTGAAATTAGGAGAAGCTGATATGATAAATATCAGGTTATACGAATGTCCAATAGATAATGTAACGGCAAAAGTAAAGAGAGCACAAAACAACTTATAGTGCTTTGGCATTATTACTAAGCGTACATCCACTCTCCAAACTAATAGCCACAATTTGGGCTGGATTGTACTAGTAATCACCAAGATAAGTTACATCCTGCGAGTACTAATCCTATCAGATGATAGATCGTACTATCAGGACTAAATGCCGCAATGAAGCTTGTACACTTAATCTTCTCACGAGTACAAGACAACAAGAACTCTACACTAGAAATCTCAAGAGAATGAAACACTAAATATTCAAAATACAGCGTTGAATACTTTTAGCTGGCTATACAAACTTATAAATTGATTGTTGTGGTGTTGAACACTTAATATGTTGAATGAGTTCTTTAACAAATGAAATTGATTAATTATGGTCGAAATTAACATGCTAATTCATGTTATAGACCTAAGGATCACAAATAGATTAAACAGGAATTTCGAGTCTGTCTGACCTTTCTCGGTTCTTAGATTTTTCTAATCTTTTGAGTTCAAAATTTCGAAAAGTGTTCTTCCTAAAAATTGTAGCCAACACTGCAAGTTTTAAAAAAATAAAAATTTTAAATCATTGGATTGGCATTATGCATCAACCAAAAAGACGATTAGATTTTGTATCTAATTTGTTTTTCTGGTTCCTACACTCATCGACTTTGTTTTGCAAATTCGACGAAGTTCGAGTCCTTTTCTGCAAACACTCAAAACTGAAAAGTTGTTCATTAGGGACTTAATTAGTGATTTGGAAAGTTTGAGAACCAAATAGAAAATTTTAGGGGGAAGAAGTCGGTCCCGGCCTACAAAACTGTTTTTCAGTGACATCCCTGGGAAAACATGCAAATTTCGTACAGTTCGAGGGCTTGTTTGTGAAATTTTAAAACATGAAAGTTGTTAATAACTGAATGAGAAAGATGTCTTTTAAATTTGGCAGACTTTTGAATTTTCAAACTATTTTTCCATATTTTTTTAATCTCGCGGGTCAAATCCGGGTCAATTCCAAACTGTCGGGTATTTTTTGCTCAATTTCGGGTTTTTCGGTTTAGAACTGGGTCATGTGGTTTTTCATGAACTTTGAACTGTACGTCCTAAGCTTTCTATTGATGCTTGAATCATTTCAATTGGATTTCGTTTGATGGGTTAACTGAGTTTGAGCATAATTAGTCCAAATTTGGTATTAAACTGAATAAGTGACCCTTCGATGGTTCGCTTCATCTTGTATGATTGATTAAGAATCAAGGTCAAATTACCTAAATGCATGTTTAATTAAATGCATGTGTTTGCTGGATGAATGTTGTGTACGATGCATGCTCCATGGGTGGCCTATTGGAAATCGATTAGAACCAAATTAAGGGTTAATTGATGCGACCGTCGTCATGTAAAAGCAAGTGGTGGCCGATTATCAATAACCATTAATCAATCAGTCTTAATCAATGGGAGATTGAGATAATCGTAATGCCTGAAAGTCAAAAGCCGACCCCGAGGCTATTCCGATGTTTGATTAGATGAACATTGTTGATTGTTTTGTATGATTGAGTGCATGTTATGCAAATAAGTTAAATGAATGGAAATTGACACCATCAACGGAGGCCACTCGAAGCGGTCCATGGAGGAGGGGGCCGAGGCTCTTAAAGACAGTAATTTAAGACCAATGTCAAATCCGGTCTCGCTATTGTAATAGTTAGTTTAATCATCATTAGGATTAGTTTCAATATAAAATTTCGATTCTCAAGAAATAAAATCAATTTAGACTTAGCCTCATTTTTAGATAAATAGCTTAGGCTTAGTTCTAATCAATTAAATAGAATTAGGCCCACCTTAGTCGTCAATAGCAAGCTTCCGAGGGATCATGTCTCGAGGCTAAAAAACACAAAGCCATGTCGATTCTTTTTGCGAGGTCCGGTTTATTGTTTCCGATTGGTACTTTTATCTCGAAACTCTTCCTTTTTTTCGTGCAGTGTGATGGAAAGATTGAAGGAGTTCACAAGCATTCCTTAAGAGGTCAACTCTCAATGGGAAGGGGATCATATCCTCGTTCCTCGAGTAAGCTCTGGATCTTGCTTGAATTAAGCTTCATAGTTAATTGCTGCATATGGCGGGAGTCGAAGACTTTTCCTCTGTGGGGAATTATCTGGGGAAAGATAAGAAGACTCGCAAAAAGCTGACTTGTTCGGCCAGGGAAAGAAGACCAACTCGGCCTCATGCCTAATGCCTCGTGGATGAAATGGATGCTATGGTAATCTCAAAGCAGTTGGCCATCCTGATGCCATGATTCGGATGGATATTGGCTCAGCTTGGAAGGCATAGGTCTCCTGGTTGTGGACATAACTACTCTGTCGGCACTCACATGACCAATTTGGCTGGCAATATGATGACTCTTACGGGCAAAGGAATTGTGAGAGTCATAGCCTGTCTGCATGGGACATATTCACCTATATTGAGCCGACCTCGGCATGAGCTGTGCACGATGTCCCCTCCCTCCAATGAGAGATGTGGGTGAAAGGAAGTAATCTACTCCTATCCAAGAGCAGAGAGAAAAGGAGCTCTGCGAACATGGTTCTTTGTTCTGAGACGGAATGTAGGTTTGCAAAAACAAGAGCACTCCATTAATTTTACCCATATTACTTCTCAATCTGTGTTTTGGTTGACTAGGCTCTAGTAACTAAATAGCATTTTTCCCAGGAGAATTCATATGTCTAACCTTATAGACATGCGGCAACTCCAATTTAAAGTCTAGCTGTTGTTGAATCTCCCAATCTCCTTCTCAATATTCAATCCCGGAATGTTGTTCTTCCTAACACCAGCTATAGATCAATTCCCTGAGTTCAATCTCTAAGTTTGGCAAGGAGAGTCCCCTTGTTGTTCTGACTCGCATCTGATGTGCACAAGCCTCGGAAATTGCCGAGTTTACTCAGCAGAGAACATAAACTCTCCTTGTGGCTTCCCAGGTTCGATCAAATGTTGCGCCCAAGTCTTTGGTCAAGCGCGGATGTCTTATTTATTTCTGGTTGAGGTGTGTGTGAGACGAGCTTAACTTGTTCATGGCAGGTCGTAATGCGAAGAACATTGTTATCGGTGGCACGTACAGAATTATTCACTAGGGCGAGAACGCTCAGCATCCTATATAATAAAAGTGACCATTTGATAATAAAACAGAGTGCATAGGGAAAGACCTGGTTGAATAGGTCATTGATCTTTCTTCCCCACACAATTCCAAGTTGTAAGAGACCATTTGATAATAAAAGTACGCGAACAACCGCCATTGAAAATCATTTCCCAATGGTCTATATTCTTGCCAGTCCAACCCTCCCAAAACAAACCTTTAATTTGCTGTTTCCAACACATTCACTGGTGCAACATAATTAACAGGAATGAGTTCTCACTCAACACATTCCAGTAGCTATTGCGACTATAATCAAGATTTCTCAACCAAGCCATCGCACTTTTATTATTTATCATATGTGCTTTCTGCACGATAACAAATTACACTAAAGCACAACAGAGATCCAGTCCGCTCGAGAAATCCACACACGCACGCACTCACACACACGAATTGCGTTCTTGACCGATCTGTGTGCACTCAGCCAAAGTAGCTGATCCAACATTATCTAGAGGCATCATTTTCCCAAACATTGTCCCAAGAACCAGTCGGAGCGGCCTTTGGTTCCTCACTGTAGCCCCGAACGGCATGAGGGTTGCCCGGTCCAGGAAGTGGAAGTCCGTCAGGGCCTGGTGGGTGGACTTTCCTGGGCTTCGTCCTGATCCCCAGCAACCTCAACACAAATCTAGCAAGCTCACCATATAACATTCCAGATCGATCGAAAAGCTGCAGTAACACACCAGATTGCTGAGAGCTTAGTATTAATACAATATCACAAGAAGACAAAATCCTAACAAAAGCTTTCACAGTCATAATGTACTAAACAAGTTACAAAACATAATGTACTAGTGCTCTTACCATGCTAAAGGTCTTTTACAGATAATGACATCAAGTGAAACCAATCATGTCTCAAATTTCCATCATCTTTAAAAAGTGAAGAAGTGGAAAAAAAGAATTTTCCCCTCTCAGATTCAGCTTTGATCCTAATCATGTATTTATTTTTCAAATGCACTTTCCTTTCAAGCCAATTTTTACCAAACAGTATAGTAATACCTATCTATCTTTCCCTCCATGAACATTACGGCCCCCTTCACTTCAGTTAAATTACATAGTGCAGTCCACTAAAGAAACTTGCACAGCAAACTGACAGAGTTTAAGCAATGCGGTTTCCTAATTCAAATTTACTCCAGAATACTCGATACGGACAGGACAATACCGTCGCAATGGGCATGAGCTTGTACATATTTCCGCACAGGGAGATACACAAACTTTATGCATTGTCAACTTTGACAGGGAGAGAAACAGGTGTTTAAGGTGAAAGAGTGTCTATGTAGCTGAATCATAATATCATAATTTCACCCTCTTAATAGATAGAGACTGAAAAACCCAATAATTACGTCACTATGCAATTGCATTTAACAGAGAAGCCACGGGACATAAAAGACTACCTGAAGAAGCGCTGTCATAAACATGTGGAAGGCTTGAGTATTTTGGTCAATAAGAATTGAAATGCGGCCAAAAAAGTTTACCACTCCTTGCATCTGGCATTAGAGAAAAGCTAAAATGAGCTGTCCATAAAATAAATTTGTACAACATCGCATTAAATTATAGTTCTAAATATAGGTCTAGCGAACTATGTCTTCATCCATTGCCTTAAAAATCAAGATTGAGGCAATTACTTCAACACGTTCTGAGGACACAATCTTAGAGAAGAAAAATGTTTCACCTAATAACAAGGTAACGACACGCAACTGCGGAAAACTTGGAACCAAAAATGGTCCCAAGACATCATATTTGATATTTAACCGGGAACCGAAATGTGTCAAAGCTAATCGACCAACTAAATGAATCACATAACAGACTTACATATGTTTATGCATTTAAGAATTTGATTAATCTCAACCAACTAAAAAAACGACTATGAGGTCCAACCAAAAAACCTAAGCCATAGGTGAAGGTAGACAACATATATATAGACCTTTATGAAGGTATACACAAGTGGCATGGGATACATTCACACCCCCTTTCAAGTGCAAACCAGACTGAGAACAGCACTTGGAATTGATGAACGGGGGTCTCACACGTGAAAAAAATTAAGGTGGAAACCGGCTCTGATACCATGTCACAAAATTCAATCCAAAAGCTTTAGCCTTAGATGGAGGGAGACAATATGTATATAAGACCTATACAAAGAAATATTCCTTCTTGAGTTTAAATCTCAAACATTGATATTTTGTCTTTGCAGGCTCTATGTGCCATCAGTTCTTATTATTTATCATATTCCTATCCAGCTTCCGAGATGTAGTAGCATTCGAAATGTCGTTTGAATCTACCCATATGGCATCCATGTCTGAGTTAGCGAGTCCAAATCTATTTTGGGGAAAAAAATCCAAATCTATTGAGGTTTCTTTTGTTTTATCCACTTTTAAATAGGTAACCGATAACATAAACTAATATCTAGCTAAGTTTGTTGCTATCTAAAGTTCGACAATAATATCTTTTTTGGACCCCATAATTATGAAAATAATGGTTATTTTCACAATTCTTAAGAATCGAGGTATTTGGAAATCACTACTTCCATGTTATTATCGCAACCTTATTCACTGAAAGAATCAAATGGATGTCGCGTACGCTGTGCTGTATCTGATAATTCAATTAAGTGACTCGATTTGCTTAATTTGGAGATAAAAAACTGCACAAATAGCGTAATTATACGAAATAAAACCTCATTACCCAGTCTATAACGGGGTGATAAGTATCATTGATCTCCATGATTCCAAATTCCCAATCATGATTTAACCCACAATGAGAAAAAAAAAAGAAAAAAAGAGAAAAAAGAAAAAGAAAAAGAAAGAAAGAAGAGTTCCTCCACTTCATCGGGTTAACCCGACCCAAACCGAACCGGAATCTCTTGCCCCGTTTTTATTTTTATTTTTTTTCCCCGGGTTGCATCCCGTTTTCCCCCAAAGCCGTTGCTCAACGAACTCTTCCGTCTCTCCGGCGCGCATGCTACAAACACCCGCAGAAACCCTAATCTCTATCTCTCTCGATCGCGACCTCGATCTCGATCGATCGATCATGGCTGGTTTGGGGCTGTACCACACGGACTGCGATTCGATACTGTCGCAAATCAAGCATCAAGAGAAGCAGCTCGCGCTCAAGAGAAGGTCCTTTGCTTCTACGCGTTTGGATTGTCTTGACTTTCTCGTTTGTACGATGCATGCGCGTGTATTGATGGAGTGTCGCTGTTGCGCGCATCTTTAGGTTCGATGCAATCTTCTTTCTTCTTTTTCCGGAAGGAGAGGATTGATTGAAGAGGACATTGGAGTTCTAAGGTATTAGGACTGCTGAGTGGTTTTAATCTGGAGCTTCTCGATGAAGTGCTCTGACGCGTGGGGAAAGGTGCTAGTTTGTTGATAGAATTCTGTTAATCAGATGAGGGTTTGTTGATTTTTTGTTTGATTTTCCTTCTTTTTCCAGCTGATTTTTTTGTTGGATTTGATGTGACAAGATCGAAGTAGCGGAGTGAATTGAAGCCTTCTCTCTCTCGAACTCTCTTCCTTTTTGAAGTATTTGTTCTTCCTACTATTTCTCCGTTTCTTTTCCCCTGCGAATTTTATGTTTTTCTTTTTTTTTGGGTTGAATTGGATAGCAACATGCTTCTCAAGTTTTCTGGTCAATTCGATTGACTCAGAAGAACCAATTAGATATGCAATGTTCTCGTCGTGAGTTGACGGTTTTATTTTGAAACTGCGTGTAGGTGGTTGATGGGGGTACCATTGTCCAAGTCAGAGTTAAAGCATTTGGAAGGGCCGAAGTTTTTAAAGAAAAGGTAAGTTTCTTTGTTTTTGGGCAAGCTAATTCTACACTGCTTTTGTGTCATGGTAGATTCTAAACTGGTCCTTTTTCTTTGTTTTCATATATACGTATAGAATCATGAAATTCACGTTAGGAATTTGTCGGTGCATTTTCAGGGTCCTACGTGAATCGATGCTCAGGGAAGATGATGTAAGTTCTTGTGTCAAGTATCAAGCCATTTCGGGATTCATTATGATATATTGTATTTGGTCTTATTTTCCTCTTTTTCTCTAGCATTTCAGGCTGTATCAATCTAAGTTGAGTATGAGATGCTTATTTAAAGCCTCTTCTGTGCACCAGAAACTATAAGTAGAAAAGGTTTTAACTAGGGAAGCTTCGTGGATGTGCCTAACAGTTTCTATTTGTTATCGACTGTCATTAGTTGCTGGTGGAAAAGAACATTTTCCTTTGTCTTATTTACTACTACTGCTACTACTTGTTGTTCTGTTTTTCTTCAAAGCATAGCTTCAACAGTCTTTGGCTTGAAATGATCTGCGTTTTCACGTGGCTTCCAGTGGTTTTATAATTACCTATTTGGTTTCTTAGAAGTACTCATGAGATTCGTATATTTTTCCCAAACAAGTGCAAGTTCCTTATTTAGGTCTCTTCCCTTGCAATCGTTTCTTAATTGGCTTGGCGCTTCCTTGGTTTGTGTTAGTCGCATCTCTTTATTTGCTTAGCAGTAGGAAATTCCAAATTCCAGCCTAGTTTGACATTGGCACTGTTCTTCACTGTAATAGTACCTTGTCTTTATTTTCAGATATTCTATGAGACTGCAAAGATGCATGTTGAAGAAGCTATCTTATCACATGATATGGAGCGAGGATGCAGTGGTGGTGCAGAAATTGTTAAATCGTCTGACATGCCTAATTTGCTGAAGGAAATTCTATCTCATCTAAATGATATGACCAATAAGGGCCTTTATCATTTTGCTATGATTGTTACTAGGGGGTCTGTTGAGTTTGACAAAACTCGCTGGAAGATGAAGAAACTTGTTAGGCAAACTGTCCGTAAAGTATGCCATATTGAAAAGAACACTCAATGGGATAATGCTACTTTTAAGAAGCTCTATCAACTTCTAAATGACCCACGAAATTTCCGAGGAAACTGTCTGAATCATTTGGCTCCTACATCTCATTCTCAAAGGGCAGCCGCTTTAAAGCTCCTGGGTAGACTTGAGGAACTCTCTACGCCAGCTCTGATTGCAATGTATAGGAAACTAAGACGTGTACAGGGGAGAGTTCCTCGGTTGGAGCCCTTCAAAAGTGGACGGAGCCGAGATGATCTGATAAAAAAAGTGAGGAAAACTAGTAGAAACATGTTGCTGGATCTTGGTTCAAGAGATTGTATACCAGAACCACTAGCTAAAGCAATGGCTATAGCAGCGTTATCTTTAAAGCTAGCATCAGGCTTTCAAAGTTCCACAGGAATGGAGTTTTACCAATTTGCACCAGAAATTAGAAGTTTGCAGGATGAAATTGTGAAGGCTGTTTGGCTACTGAACTCAAAAGTTAGATTTCAGGAGCTGAAAGTTTTTCAGTCACTGCTGGACCCCAGTGCTAAAGTCTCAAATAGTCGTCTAAGAACAGCAGTCAAGAACGTTTTGACTGAGTATCTTTTCGAATGCTCTGATTTGGATGTGATCCCAAGGTCTTTATTGGAGAGTCTGGCTTTTATTAACAGGAATTCTCGAACTGCACCACCTTCATCCTTTCCTAAGGAGGAAGTTGAAGAAGAAGTAGAATGCGTTTTGCTTGTTAGTGCCCATATGAAGCAGAATGTCTGGGATTTGCTTCCGGAAATTGGGTATGATACAGATTTCGCCAATGCTTATATGGAAGAATTGGAAGAAAGTGATGATGACGCTGACTCCGATTACGAAGATGAGAGACATACAAGGATATTAAATAGTGGAAGGTCTGACAACATTGATTCATTGTTTCCAGTGGAAGGTACTGGAGAGTCTATTACTGATAGCTCCAACCTGCCTTTTATTAATATTAAGGGTAATGGTAGTTCTCCCAGTCACACCCTAAGGAAAGTGTTTTACAGTGCTGCTGCAATTAAATCTGAGCCAGATATCTCACCCGGTATTGCCTCCACTGCTGCTTGGTATAGCAGTTCTTCCTTGTTATTCCAAGATTCAAAGAGTTCTGAAGGCTTGAATAGCATGGATGTAGATAATTTAAAGCCATTGAGCAACTTTAGTTCTGCTAAAACCAATGGCGATGGTCCCTTCTCTTTTCTGTCACCCAACACAGGGTTTGCAAAATCTCTCGAGAGACACAAAGCTGAAGATGATGAACTGAAGAATCAACAAAGGGATGTCTTGAACAGACCAAGCACTTGCATAAATCGATACCTTGCTGTCCAGGAAGCTTGTGATGAAACAAGTATAATTGCCTATAATTTGGTAGGTTATATGTTGGAAGAATTTGCACAAAGAGAAGGTTTGAATCTAGAAATGAATGAGAGTTCATATCTGGGGCGTGATCAGTCCAATGAAGAAGTTCATGAAGGTATACCAACCAAGCTTTATCCTTAGAGAGACAACATTGAAGAAAAGGGATTCATGCTTTACTGTTGAAACAGTGTCATTGTTCCCAAACTTTGTTCAAATTATATTTGAGGAAACATCAGTTTTCATTGTAAGAATGGTGACTGAGTGATTGGTTGCCTCTCAGTAACTTATATCATGGTAGAGGTGCCTTTTTGTTTTAACCAATTCATCACCACAGTAACCATTGTAACCATCCATATCATTTTAAAAGGTACTTGGTGAATGACATCAAATAAACAACGTGGCTATTGTTACTCCCAGCATTTATTGCTTTACATTTTTAGATTGTCAGCAGAAGTTTGTGTTAATGACTGATAATGGCTAATTGTGTACAATTGCAGAAAAGAAGGATTCTAGTCATCACGAGGGCTCAGAAGATTTTGTCATCCATAGAGCACTCGAAAATCTAGTTCCATGCCTCAAGAAGAGGTATGACAGAGTTTTCCTTATCCCACTTATTGGCAAAATCTTGTTCCATATGTTCTTTTTATTCTTTTGAATATTTAAGATAAAATTCATCAAAGGGTTACGAGGGGGTTGCCATTGCTACAAAGCTAGATTCAAGAGATGGTTTGTCAAATCTAACGAATGAAAGATTACTTCTGACCTATCTACTAGTTTTAGTATTTCCCCTAAAGAATAGTTTCATACGTTCTTTTCTTTATCAGTAATATTGCATAAGGTATAGGTGGTGGTCTTGAGCATGATTCCTACCTTACTCCCTCACCCTCTGCTCATGAATTTGAATAGTAGAAAAAACAATGATCACATCATAAGGTAATACTGCTAGTGCCATACTTTAGAATGTGATGTTATATGAGGCCACTGCAAATATTGCGATCATTTCTGGGATTTATAAATGAGTTTTGTGAGGTCCGGTTTATTGTTTCGCATTGGTACTTGTATCTTGAAACTCATCCTGTTTCATGCAGTGTGATGTAAAGATTGAAGGAGTTCACAGGAATTCCTTAGAGGTCTACTCTCAATGGGAAGGGGATCATATCCTCGTTCCTCAAGTAAGCTCTGGAATCTTGCTTGAATTAAGCTCCATAGTTAATGGCTGCATATGGCGGGAGTTGATGACTTTGCCTCCATGGGGAATTATCTGGGGAAAGATGAGAAGACTCGCAAAAAGCTGACTTGTTTGGCCAGGGAAAGAAGACCCGCTAGGCCTCATGCCTCATGGATGAAATGGATCCTATGGTAATCTCAAAGCAGTTAGCCATCCTGATGCCATGATTCGGATGGATATTGGCTCAGCTTGGAAGGTATAGGTCTCCTGGTCGTGGACATTGCTTCTCTGTCGGCACTCACATAGCCTATTTGGCACTGCAGCTCTTAAGGGGAAATGAATTGCGAGAATCATAGCCTGTTTGTGTGGGACATATTCACCTAATATCGAGCTGATGTCTGTTTTGCGAGGAAAAAAGTTTCATGTTCTTGCGACTCGCAACTGATGTGCAAGGGCTTATGAAATATCCGAATCCACTCAGCACAGACACATGGACGCTCCTCGTGGCTTCCCAGGTCCGTATAAATGTCGCGCACAAAGTCGTTGGTTTTCTCTTGGTTTTATGCTCGAACTCTAGGTCGAGTGAGGCATTCTTTCTATGCTTTTTCACTTACTTATTTCTGGTTGAGGTGTGTGCGCGAGACGGGCTTAACTTGTCCATGGCAGCTCATGGCGTGAAAAACAGTGTATTTGTGGCACTTTGAAAATTATTCAGATGCTCAGCATTCAAAAACGTACTGACTTCAGAATGCAAAGACCTGGTTGAACGGGTCGTTTATCTTTCTTCCCTACACCATTTCAGGTTGTAAGAGATCATTCGATAGTAAAGAGGTATGCGAACAACCCCCTATTAAAATCATTCCAAATGGTCTACATTCTTCCTAGTTTAACCCTCCCAAAACAATCTTTCGATTTGCTGTTTCCTGCACTTTAGATTCAATGGCGCGATATAACTAACACGGATGCGTTCTTCTTAGTCGACGCGTTCCAGGAGCTCTTGTAATTAAAACAAAGATTTCTCCACCGAGCTCTCAAACTTCCATTATTTATCGGACGCACATTACTACATTATTCATCGTTGTGTTAGTATTTAGGCCTGATTCTGGGTATATTTCGTTTCGATGAGGTGGTATATGGACACATTTCCTTTGTGTATGTTCTGGGTCTTACTTCGGCGACTCAATGGCGTTCGTGACGAGGGTATGTTCTCGACATACTGATTTGAGCTTCGAGTGACGCGACTGAGTTTTCATTGCATTAGTTAACTTTCCCTCTTGTTCCTCGTGCCTGTGCGTGGAGGTCGGGCCGTAGATGGGACGATCGGCAGAAGAGTCTGTGTTCATTATTCTGATGCTCTAGTTTGATGAACTCCGGTTGTCGAGGTCCCGGTATGATGTTCTGTGTATATTCCAATTGGTTTTGGTGTTCATGGAGATATTGAAGGTTGCTGGGCAGCCCTCGGTGAGGCTGCGAGGAAGAAGACGAAGGTTAAAAAAGCATCGAACAAAGAAGAAAAAAGAAAAAAAAAACAGAAAGAATGAAAAAATGGGAAATGGGCTTAAGTTGAAATTTTGTTAAATATGGGCTTGACTTATTTAAATAGTTTTAGATTTGGTTTGTTTTCAAGTGGGTTTCGGCTTAATTGAGCAGGCATGATATACAAACCCAAAACCCCCCCTGTCCCTCTTTCCTCTCACCTCACACACACACACACACACACACACACACACACACACACACACACACACACACACACACTCTCTCTCTCTCTCTCTCTCTCTCTCTCTCTCTCTCTCTCTCTCTCTCTCTCTCTCTCTCTCTCTCTCTCTCTCTCTCTCCGTGCGGTGAGCTCTATCAACCACAACCAACATTGTACTGCCACCATTTCCGATAGAAGCTGTGCCGCCAATCACCTCCGGGTAACCCTGAGCCCTTTGTGCATATAAATGACAATATGTCTGATTGATTGATATATCTAAGGAAAATAAAAATATAAATGACAATATGATTAAATGATCGAAAGATTACAAGATATTGAAAGATTGCAAGTGACCACGATAAACTTACGGTGCAAAGGGATATAACAAGCTTGACCTCTAATACACGATTGTAAGTTTTACCGATACAAGTGAGAGTCTATGCTATTTTATGGTTGTGGGTGCCCATGTGATGATACAATATAGTGCATGTGTTGACACCTGAATTTTCACCGCCAAGTCCAAAAAACATAAAAACCCGAGACTTGGAAATCCTAATCGCGACCAGGCCCGTTTCTTGGCCAAAAAAAGTCATTTATAAAAACTTATCAATATAGATTGAGAACTTCTTATTAGTTATACGGGACAATACATAAATACAACGTTGACCTCCCAAAATACTCAAAAATCAACTAAAAATAATAAAAACCACCACACCCTAAGCAAAATGCTAAAATGAATTTGTAAGGAGGGGCAATGTGGTGTTTTCAATGTACGGTTTTGCTGAGAGTGTATGTGAATGGTTTCCGTATAAATAGAGGTAATAAGTAGTCATTTGGTTCGCAATGAGATATATTTTTGGTACTTTCCCCAGAAGAAAAGGACCCAGTTTAAGATCAACATAAGCATCACTTTACAAAATTGAACAACAAATGATACAGAGATTTATTGCAAAAATGATGCAACAAACTTCAATCAGCTACTGTAACCAGTGAATTATTTTTAAATATTCAATAAAGATGTACAATCTCTTTTACAACTCGATTTCATATTCTCTAGCATTAATAATAGAAGAGACACTTCCAAAATTTAGTCCTTGAACTCTAAATCAATGTTCAATGATCCGTAAATTTTAATTTTGGTCAAATTGATATTTGTGCTCTGTGAGTCGAATCAATTTGGTTTTTTTTTACATAGTCTTGTAGATACGGAATTAATCCTTTATAATCTTTTATGACTACTCTGATTAAACTATACTAGTCCATTCTTTAGCAAATAATATGGCTTTGTCAAATAGCATGGATTTCCGGTGCACCTCAGAACTACAAGCCGAAAAGAAGAGCACCGCGAAGACAATTCTCTCCGCTACCTAAACCATTATCCGAGTTATTGCCGATGATCCTTGTTGACACCTAAATTTTAATTACCCGAGCAGGGAGGTTGTGACAATCCTCGAAAGGAGGATGGTAGCCAAAGAAATTCCGAGACAAAAACCCCCAAATTTATTGGATTTGATATGTCCACATCATATGAGTATCACATGGGAGAAAATGGCCATGACACCGACAACCGTTTGATCCTGAGGGTCAAAGTCTAAAATTTGCTTGATAAAAGGATATTATCTTTCGAAAATGCTCCACGAAATGTGCAAGAAAACATGTGATCTAATCACCTTGGAACCGTGCATATGATCGTGACCGATATTGCTAAGCCACTTAGAAGCACATCCATCCACCCTTTGGCGTAGAGAAGCTCTTGCTTGAAAAGTTTTTCATTTCATGTTTTCCTTTCCCTGCTTGGGAATTATATGTTATTTCAATTCCTTTTTTCTATTCGTGTTAAAAACTCTACGACATTCGGAGCTTGAGCCGTTGGTCTGCAGTAGTCTATGTTGTAATGCGGCCTTGTTATTTTAATATTCAATAAAGCATGCATATATTTTATTAAGGACATATGGGGCATTCCCAAACCAGTCCTATGATGATCCTTGAGGACTGGGCTTTCACACGTTTCCTAGTTTCAAAGTTTTTGCCGAATGAGGAAGTCCAAGGATATTAAGACTAAGTTTTAAAGCATTTTCAAACATTGTTTTCTGTTGAGACATATCACGTATTTTGTGAATGTCTTTGTTTTCAAAAATAATTTTCAAAACATTCATGCATATATGTTGATTTCTCTTACCTAATCATTCTTGCAGAATGATCCCGAGGAATGCTGCTTCAAAGATGGTAAACATAGTCATTCCAATGAAAGCGTCTCGCATACGAACTAACTTGCTCATCCATTTCTCTTGTAGATAGGTGAAAATGGTCGATGACACAAGTAGTCGAGATGATTGAAGATAATGGACATGTCAAAGAGACGACGTCTCATTTCTAATAATCAAAGGGGGTAGTTCATTCCTAAACTCAAATTGATTCAAATTGTAGACTAACATATCATTTTTGACATACAGGTGAAAAGAAGAGAAACCCAAACAAGTGGCAATGGAAAACAAACGAGAAATCACAAGAGGACATGGAGGAACATCGACCATACTAAAAAATCTAGCTAGGGCAAGCGGCATCGATGCAACCAAACATGGGGGTGAGATTTAAAAGAAGCATGTACCTGGCAGATGTAGGGGCAAATCATCTTATGGACGATGGAGGAGTTACAAATGAAAAGCCCAAGCAACAAAATGGAGAAGGGTAACTGAGTATCCGTTCTCAATTTACCTTTCTTCATTCCATTTCTAACATGAATTCGATTCATTTTTACTAGCCTTCGAAGAAGCTAAAGCAATAATCAAACAATGGATTCAATGAAGGGTAAATTGTATCAGTTCCAAGTCACCGTTCCTGAACACATTTCTGACATAATTTCCTTTCTCTTGATAGGGAAAACGTCAAAAACTTGAGGAACAAGAGTAAGGGTAACGTCATGTGTCATTCTCAGGAGATATTCATTAACATAATCTCTTTTAACCTGCTGGCACTGTGCAGGTAAGTATCCTAAAAACTCCAAGTAAGAATAAAATTTTAACAAAAGAAAATTGTTCAAGAAAAAGAAAACTTTTAATGCTTTCCCAAGTTCAGAATCCAAAATGAACATTTGAAGTTTTTCCTTCAAAATCCTTGAATGATACCCTTGGTTGAAAAATAATTCCAAGTTCAAGACTCAAAGTGAGTATAAAACAATTTTGAAACCAGTCTTCAAGAGTTTTGTTTGACATTCTAAAATTGTTCATCCATGCATGCAGTGGTACATGCATCATGCATCAAAAGTCCCAATGAAGGATAATTTAAACAAGTGATTTTGAAATTAAAAAAGAGAATGTTAAGCATGCCAACGGGGAGTGCTTAGGATGACAAAAGGCAAGCTATGCCTAAACATGTCCCTTATACACATTTTTGAGAGTTGAGTGGATCGAAAAGGAAACCGTGTTTTAGGACAAAGAATTTATTCACAAGGAATACATGGATCGAAATGACGAAAGGTGTCTCCTTCTCTTTTCCTAAACACTAAAGATATCCCTTACTAGCCATTTTGAGTCCGAATAAGGAGAATTTTCAAATATTCATGTTAAGAACCACCCCACATTGGGGCAAGTACCGGAGGTTTTATTCGGAGAAAAAGTTTAAGAAAGATTTCATTACCTTCACTTTCATCAACTTTTTTATGGTAACGTCATGGGAATTTTCATGGAAGTTTCAAGCATCCAAAATGAAGAAAAGCATTCATTTCACTATCCAAGTAATGTATTTCCCTTTGCTTGGCCAAGTTGAGTCGAAATATTCATTTCTTAGCTCAAGCGGTCATTATCTCCTTAAATTGGGGAAAGGCATGTGATTTCCCAAAAGAATTGGTAATTTGAGAAAAATGTCTTTAGAGTCTTAGGGCACGAATGATAACCATTCCGTTTCTCCGTTTTTTTTTTTAGAACAGGTTTGGAACATAAATCCGTTTGGTAAAATAATTTTATTTTTCCATTTCCAAGACAAATTTTTCGCCTAGAAATAGGTTTGGAACAGAAATAAGAAATTAAAATTTTCTACTTTTCTATTTCTAGAACAAAAACTGAAATAACAACTTTCTTTTATTGCTTGCTCTCATTGCCCACCGCCTATCCATTGGCTGCCTGTCTGCTAGCTGTCGCTGCTCGCTGCCGCCTACCCACTATCCTCCTTCACCCACCGCCGTCCATTCACCCCAGCCCGTCCGCAGCCCGCCGGTCGTCCGCTACCACTCGCTGGCCATCCGCCCCCACCGCTCGCTGGTTGTCCTCCGTCACTTGCCTGCTATCCCCCTCTGCCCACCGCCATCTACTGACCACTCGCCCCTTGCTCACCCGTCCACCGGTGCCGATCGCCGACCAGCCGGCATCGGGAACAGAAATTCAAGAATAACCTATTAAACGAATTTTTATTCTGGGAATGGAAATTTTGTGTCGTTATTAAACACTACCTTTTGCTCAGAAACTCGTCCGGGGAATAGAAATAGGGCTAGGGAAGAGAAAGTTTAACATTCGCACCCTTAAAGGGCCAAAGAATCAAAAGAATTAAAAAGTCAAAAGAAAATGGGAACTAGGGGGTAAGAAAAAGCAGCGTGTCTGAAAAAAGTAAGGCCAATGTCCAAGAAAAAAAGAAAAAAGTTACATTAAAAATAAAATTCTTATGAGGAAAGAAAATCAATGCAAATGCAAAGACATTTAAAAAAGAGCGAAGCTCTTGAGTTTCAAATGAAAGACTAACCAATGGACTTTTGGACTTCCGAGATGAGTTGGATGATTTATAAAAAATTGATTCGTTGGTAATGATGTCATGATAATCATAAACTTTTAAGCCCCTAAAAGAATTTTCCAAGCCTATTGAACCTTTCACCGGACCTATATTACAACTCTTAGAAAGTCTCTTCTTATCGAGATGGTTCAAGTGGATTCAAGGATTTCACAAAGAAAGCTACCACTTGAAGGAGTGGAAGCAATTGTTTCTTATCTTATCTGCAAGGTTCTTGACTTGTAAACCCAATGAAGATGAACTGATAAACATTTCTTTCTTGGCCTCAAGGCGATTGTCCTTTGTGTAAGCTCACGACGAAGCCAAAATCACTGTCCTCTTAAAAGACCTTTTAGATTGATCGAAGTGTATTCAATGCGAATGTTTCCAAAAGCCTTTGACATGGATTATGTGAGATATCCCGAGTATTTAAGGATGACTTCCCACATCAATAAATGAGAACAAAAGCCTTTTGCGAGTAATTGTGAGAAGACCTTTATAATTAAGATCCTCCAATTTGGCATCTTAACAAACTCTTTGAGTAAACCAAGATAATTTGTTGAAAATTCTCCTCCAAAGGAATTTGATAACTGATGACATTTACCAAAAAAATCGGTTAACAATTTCTTGAATAACATTCAACTTCTTCGTGATCGATTACATTTTTCGTTTGATTTGCTTATGAAATCTCGGAACCTTTTTACTGGTGATTTTATATAGTTTCTCTAAGCGTATGTAGATTTGTTGGCAGTGGACACAGCCTGCAGTTGTGGCTATGATGAATTTAATAGTCCTTTAAAGTATGCGCTTGTTTGTAGCCTTGGGACCCTCACCATCCAAGTGACAACCACCTGTAAGTTTGAATGACTCTATTTTAAATGGTATTTCAAAGCATTTACAGGTTTGTAGCCTTGGAGCCTTGCCCTTCGCAAGTGACCGCAGCATGTAGTTTTGGATATGGTGATTTTAATAGTCTTCCCAAGAGTACGCATGCTTGTAACCTTGGAGCCTCGCCCACCAAGAGGACGCAACCTGTAGTTTTGAACATGGTAATTTTAATGGTATTTTAAAGTGTAGTAGGTTTGTAGCCGTGGTCCCTCCCCATCCAATTAATCACAACTCGTAACTTGGACACGGTGATTCCAAATAGCCTTTTTAAGTATGTGCAGGTTTGGAGCCTTGGAGCTTCACCCCCCAAGAGGACACAACCTATTGTTTTGGACATGGTGATTTTAATGGTATTTTAAAGTGTAGCAAGTTCGTAGCCTTGGTCCCTCACCATCCAAGTGATCACAACTTGTAGCTTGGATACGGTGATTCCAAATAGCCTTTCGAAGTATGTTCAGGTTTGTAGCCTTAGAGCTTCACCCTCCAAGTGGTCACAGCCTTCAAACTTTCCTTTATAGCATTATCAATAGGTAAGTATTCCTATTGCCCATATTGGTCTCATCATCATAAAAAAAAAATTCTATTCAAAAACCAGGCACAAAAGAGGAGTGAAAACATGAATGCGTAAATGCGGTACAAATGATGAAAAGGTTTGAGGTACCTTACCAAGGTACGTCCCTAATCAAATGTCATTTCTTACGCCATTTCTTTTCAATGAGTCAATCAATTAAAAATTCATGCATCATTCAGTCTTTGAGAGGAACTTCTTTGAGCTCCCTCTTAAAAATTCCTCTCAAAGAGAGGTAGCTATTGACACTTGAATTTTAGCCGACAAATCCGATTAGGGTAAAACTAGGAGCCCCTAATCATGACAAGACCCGTTTCTTGGCCAAAAAAAGTCATTTCACTGTTTTTCAAAAATTTTCAACTTCCATTACATTCTGTCTAAACTTAGACATTGATTTCCCCAATAATCCAAGATTGTTTTTTGAGTTGACTTTTTTGGTCAACCCCTAAGTCAACTCTTGGTCAACATTTTTTTCGAAAAATTGAAAAATCATAAATTTAATTCTTTATAAGCTTAATTAGACTTTCAATTCTTAAATTTTACAAAAAAATGATTGAGAATCGATTTTTTAGTCAAATCGAGAATTTTGACTCTCCATCAACAATTTCGAAAATTCATTGATTTATAGTCATTTTCTAGATTAATTTCCTTCTCGACATTTGATCATGGGGTCGTAACACATTGAAATTTCAAGCCAATTTCAAGCTGATTTTTAAGCGCCAATTTAGAGGGTCTTCATAAATAGTGCCAATTAGCACTATTCATATTTGATGAAGTCAAATTAACTCAATTTCTATATCAATTTTGCTAAAATCATGGTAATTTGGCATAATTTGGTCGAAACGGCAAATCGAGATCGACATGGTCAAGCCAAGTCAACCTGATTAACCAGACTTGGTTTGACCCACTTGATTTTACATTGCCTAATTGATTGTTATATATTCCAATGTTTATTATACTCGTTTAATTACACAAAGAGGGGAGAAGAAGTTACCGGTTCTTATTAATTTGATGTACACGATGAGATGTGGTCCCACAAATCTCTTGATTCTCCATTATTTTGTCTTTCCAAAATATAGCTTGAGGTGCGTGACTAGAGACATTTGGTTTTTGTTTGGCCCTAACGCTGTAAACTAGTATTTGATACATTTAAACTAATTTTCTTTTGCATTTTTAAGTGTAGTCAAAGTTATCAATTCTAGAAAACACGATCGATACTGAGAACCACAAAAATGAAGATGAATGGTCGATTTTTTTAGACACTTGAGACACCAAGAAATATTAATACGTAAAAATGTATCCGCGACTTTTTAGTGTTTTAACCATGGGTTTTCGATGAATTTAATCTGACCTAAGTCAATCGGTCTTTGATTATCCTTGTGGGTGAATTCAGTCCTCGATTTCATTGTGATATGAGGAAGCCCGCAAATGGATAATATAATGCCATCAATGCAAAGCAATTGCAAACGATAGAAAACATACGAGTCAAGTTGACTTTATTCCGTGTCATTTTATTCAATCAAAACAATCTCCAATCACACATGTGATGCATTGTTATTCCCATGTATACTCGAGGCTCCACGTGGTGTTATCGTTGCTGAAGTGAAACCCGTTGTCTCGCACAGACCAATAGCAATCCACGTTGTCGCATCTGTCCTCATCCCGACGCGCCCTAAATGCGTCGAACTTCTTGTATCGCTCCTCCCATCGGGCGGCGCAGTAGAAGAGGGTCGTCCTAAAGATATTAACCTTAAAACGGATCAATTGCTCCTCATTTGGGTGGAGGATCCGGGCCCCAAGATCATCATCACCGGATTTGCAAAGCAGCGCGAAGTCGCCGGGCAAGTTGTTGACAATGTGGACATGGTACGTCCTGAAAGGGGTGGCGTACGTTGGTGGAAGAGAGGATATGAAGGAGAGTGATAAGACAAAGACGAGCGTGAATTGCGTTAAAGATTTCATTACTGTGAAGTGTTATGATAATTAGTGAAATTCGGTGAAGAATCCTTCAAGTATATATATATTATAAATATTCTCTCTCCATTATGAGCATTTATAAGGATTAATTTTGTACCTATTATATTCTCATTATTGTGCGTTTATATTCTCATTATTATAAATATTCTCTCTCCATTATGAGCATTTATAAGGATTAATTTTGTACCTATTATATTCTCATTATTGTGCGTTCTTGCCTCATAAGGAAAATATTTTAAGGAATTTTCGGATATTCCCCAATTTTACCAACAACTCTCACTTAAAAAAAATTACTTTCAAATATTTTCCAATTTAGCAACAAATCTCAATTCCACCTTAGAAGGAAACTATTTTATGGATTTTTATTCAAATAATTTGGTAAAGAATCCTTTAAGTATACATATTATAAATATTCTTTCTCCATTATGAATATTTATAAGGATTACTTTTGTACCTATTATATTCTCATTATTGTGCGTTCTCGCCTCATAAGGAAACTATGGTGAAGAATCCTTTCAGTATACATATTATAAATATTCTTTCTCCATTATGAAAATTTATAAGGATTACTTTTGTACCTATTATATTCTCATTATCGTGCATTCTCGCCTCATAAGGAAACTATGGTAAAGAATCCTTTCAGTATACATATTATAAATATTCTTTCTCCATTATGAACATTTATAAGGATTACTTTTGTACCTATTATATTCTCATTATCGTGCATTCTCACCTCATAAGGAAACTATTTTAAGGAATTTTCGGATATTCCCCAATTTTACCAACAACTCTCACTTAAAAAAAAAAATACTTTCAAATATTTCCCAATTTAGCAACAAATCTCAATTCCACCTTATAAGGAAACTATTTTATGTATTTTTATTCAAATAATTTGGTAAAGAATCCTTTAAGTATACATATTATAAATATTCTTTCTCCATTATGAACATTTATAAGGATTACTTTTGTACCTATTATATTCTCATTATCGTGCGTTTTCGCCTCATAAGGAAACTATGGTGAAGAATCCTTTCAGTATACATATTATAAATATTCTTTCTCCATTATGAACATTTATAAGGATTACTTTTGTACCTATTATATTCTCATTATCGTGCATTCTCGCCTCATAAGGAAACTATGGTGAAGAATCCTTTCAGTATACATATTATAAATATTCTTTCTCCATTATGAACATTTATAAGGATTACTTTTGTACCTATTATATTCTCATTATCGTGCATTCTCGCCTCATAAGGAAACTATTTTAAGGAATTTTCGGATATTCCCCAATTTTACCAACAACTCTCACTTAAAAAAAAATACTTTCAAATATTTCCCAATTTAGCAACAAATCTCACTTCCGCCTTATAAGGAAACTATTTTATGGAATTTTATTCGAATAATTCGGTGAAGAATCCTTTAAGTATACATATTATAAATAATCTCTCTCCATTATGAACATTTATAAGGATTACTTTTGTACCTATTATATTCTCATTATTGTGCGTTCTTCGTAAAGAAACTATTTTACGAAATTTTATTCAAATATTTTTACCAATTGCTGCCACTTTATAAAAAAAGTATTTAAGGAAAATTTATTCAACTACTACCCAATTTAACCAACAGCTCCCACTTTACGAAGAAACTATTTTGCACTAATTTTGCCCATTTTCTAATAATTCTCTCTTATTATCTCTCTTTTGCACTAATTTGGCCCATTTACATTTTAAAAGCACCAATTTACGGAGTCGACAAAATTAGGTGTCAACATACACTATCAAATTTTGTTAACTTCATATGGAGATAAGGTACAATAAAAAAGATGTTTAACTTTAGCATTTTGAGCAGTTCTTCTCTAAGCATCTTGTAAACGAGTAGCAGTAGCCGCAGGCTCGCGGCTTTCAGTAGCTTGATTATTTTCTTCATCTTGTTGAGCAGGAGTTCGCACTGTTATTTCCATTCATTTTGGATCACATCACACATGATGAAATCACTTGCTTTAGTGTAAGCTTGCATTCTCTACTTTCAGAGATAGTTGTTGCCATCAAAGTATGGAGGCTTGCAAGGTGCTCAAGAGTCACTTGTACAGAAACCATCAAAGTTAGCCATAGATAAAGATCTTTATGCTCAAAAGTAATATACTTCAAATAATAAGCAACGGAGCTCTAATACCAATTATTGAGACTAACTAAGAAACCTAGAGGGGGTGAATAGGTTGTTTTGATGAACTTTTGAAAATTATGTGGAAATCAGCACCGATACTTTGAAATTAGGAGAAGCTGATATGATAAATATCAGGTTATACGAATGTCCAATAGATAATGTAACAGCAAAAGTAAAGAGAGCACAAAACAACTTATAGTGCTTTGGCATTATTACTAAGCGTACATCCACTCTCCAAACTAATAGCCACAATTTGGGCTGGATTGTACTAGTAATCACCAAGATAAGTTACATCCTGCGAGTACTAATCCTATCAGATGATAGATCGCACTATCAGGACTAAATGCCGCAATCAAGCTTGTACACTTAATCTTCTCACGAGTACAAGACAACAAGAACTCTACACTAGAAATCTCAAGAGAATGAAACACTAAATATTCAAAATACAGCGTTGAATACTTTTAGCTGGCTATACAAACTTATAAATTGATTGTTGTGGTGTTGAACACTTAATATGTTGAATGAGTTCTTTAACAAATGAAATTGATTAATTATGGTCGAAATTAACATGCTAATTCATGTTATAGACCTAAGGATCACAAATAGATTAAACAGGAATTTCGAGTCTGTCTGACCTTTCTCGGTTCTTAGATTTTTCTAATCTTCTGAGTTCAAAATTTCGAAAAGTGTTCTTCCTAAAAATTGTAGCCAACACTGCAAGTTTTTAAAAAATAAAAATTTTAAATCATTGGATTGGCATTATGCATCAACCAAAAAGACGATTAGATTTTGTATCTAATTTGTTTTTCTGGTTCCTACACTCATCGACTTTGTTTTGCAAATTCGACGAAGTTCGAGTCCTTTTCTGCAAACACTCAAAACTGAAAAGTTGTTCATTAGGGACTTAATTAGTGATTTGGAAAGTTTGAGAACCAAATAGAAAATTTTAGGGGGAAGAAGTCGGTCCCGGCCTACAAAACTGTTTTTCAGTGAAATCCCTGGGAAAACATGCAAATTTCGTACAGTTCGAGGGCTTGTTTGTGAAATTTTAAAACATGAAAGTTGTTAATAACTGAATGAGAAAGATGTCTTTTAAATTTGGCAGACTTTTGAATTTTCAAACTATTTTTCCATATTTTTTTAATCTCGCTGGTCAAAACCGGGTCAATTCCAAACTGTCGGGTATTTTTTGCTCAATTTCGGGTTTTTCGGTTTAGAACTGGGTCATGTGGTTTTTCATGAACTTTGAACTGTACGTCCTAAGCTTTCTATTGATGCTTGAATCATTTCAATTGGATTTCCTTTGATGGGTTAACTGAGTTTGAGCATAATTAGTCCAAATTTGGTATTAAACTGAATAAGTGACCCTTCGATGGTTCGCTTCATCTTGTATGATTGATTAAGAATCAAGGTCAAATTACCTAAATGCATGTTTAATTAAATGCATGTGTTTGCTGGATGAATGTTATGTACGATGCATGCTCGATGGGTGGCCTATTGGAAATCGATTAGAACCAAATTAAGGGTTAATTGATGCGACCGTTGTCATGTAAAAGCAAGTGGTGGCCGATCGTCATTAACCATTAATCAATCAGTCTTAATCAATGGGAGATTGAGATAATCGTAATGCCTGAAAGTCAAAAGCCGATCCCGAGGCTATTCCGATGTTTGATTAGATGAACATTGTTGATTGTTTTGTATGATTGAGTGCACGTTATGCAAATAAGTTAAATGAATGGAAATTGACACCATCAACGGAGGCCACTCGAAGCGGTCCATGGAGGAGGGGGCCGAGGCTCTTAAAGACAGTAATTTAAGACCAATGTCAAATCCGATCTCGCTATTGTAATAGTTAGTTTAATCATCATTAGGATTAGTTTCAATATAAAATTTCGATTCTCAAGAAATAAAATCAATTTAGACTTAGCCTCATTTTTAGATAAATAGCTTAGGCTTAGTTCTAATCAATTAAATAGAATTAGGCCCACCTTAGTCGTCAATAGCAAGCTTCCGAGGGATCATGTCTCGAGGCTAAAAAACACAAAGCCATGTCGATTCTTTTTGCGAGGTCCGGTTTATTGTTTCCAATTGGTACTTTTATCTCGAAACTCTTCCTTTTTTTCGTGCAGTGTGATGGAAAGATTGAAGGAGTTCACAAGCATTCCTTAAGAGGTCAACTCTCAATGGGAAGGGGATCATATCCTCGTTCCTCGAGTAAGCTCTGGATCTTGCTTGAATTAAGCTTCATAGTTAATTGCTGCATATGGCGGGAGTCGAAGACTTTTCCTCTGTGGGGAATTATCTGGGGAAAGATAAGAAGACTCGCAAAAAGCTGACTTGTTCGGCCAGGGAAAGAAGACCAACTCGGCCTCATGCCTAATGCCTCGTGGATGAAATGGATGCTATGGTAATCTCAAAGCAGTTGGCCATCCTGATGCCATGATTCGGATGGATATTGGCTCAGCTTGGAAGGCATAGGTCTCCTGGTTGTGGACATAACTACTCTGTCGGCACTCACATGACCAATTTGGCTGGCAATATGATGACTCTTACGGGCAAAGGAATTGTGAGAGTCATAGCCTGTCTGCATGGGACATATTCACCTATATTGAGCCGACCTCGGCATGAGCTGTGCACGATGTCCCCTCCCTCCAATGAGAGATGTGGGTGAAAGGAAGTAATCTACTCCTATCCAAGAGCAGAGAGAAAAGGAGCTCTGCGAACATGGTTCTTTGTTCTGAGACGGAATGTAGGTTTGCAAAAACAAGAGCACTCCATTAATTTTACCCATATTACTTCTCAATCTGTGTTTTGGTTGACTAGGCTCTAGTAACTAAATAGCATTTTTCCCAGGAGAATTCATATGTCTAACCTTATAGACATGCGGCAACTCCAATTTAAAGTCTAGCTGTTGTTGAATCTCCCAATCTCCTTCTCAATATTCAATCCCGGAATGTTGTTCTTCCTAACACCAGCTATAGATCAATTCCCTGAGTTCAATCTCTAAGTTTGGCAAGGAGAGTCCCCTTGTTGTTCTGACTCGCATCTGATGTGCACAAGCCTCGGAAATTGCCGAGTTTACTCAGCAGAGAACATAAACTCTCCTTGTGGCTTCCCAGGTTCGATCAAATGTTGCGCCCAAGTCTTTGGTCAAGCGCGGATGTCTTATTTATTTCTGGTTGAGGTGTGTGTGAGACGAGCTTAACTTGTTCATGGCAGGTCGTAATGCGAAGAACATTGTTATCGGTGGCACGTACAGAATTATTCACTAGGGCGAGAACGCTCAGCATCCTATATAATAAAAGTGACCATTTGATAATAAAACAGGGTGCACAGGGAAAGACCTGGTTGAATAGGTCATTGATCTTTCTTCCCCACACAATTCCAAGTTGTAAGAGACCATTTGATAATAAAAGTACGCGAACAACCGCCATTGAAAATCATTTCCCAATGGTCTATATTCTTGCCAGTCCAACCCTCCCAAAACAAACCTTTAATTTGCTGTTTCCAACACATTCACTGGTGCAACATAATTAACAGGAATGAGTTCTCACTCAACACATTCCAGTAGCTATTGCGACTATAATCAAGATTTCTCAACCAAGCCATCGCACTTTTATTATTTATCATATGTGCTTTCTGCACGATAACAAATTACACTAAAACACAACAGAGATCCAGTCCGCTCGAGAAATCCACACACGCAGGCACTCACGCACAGGAATTGCGTTCTTGACCAATCTGTGTGCACTCAGGCAAAGTAGCTGATCCAACATTATCTAGAGGCATCATTTTCCCAAACATTGTCCCAAGAACCAGTCGGAGCGGCCTTTGGTTCCTCACTGTAGCCCCGAACGGCATGAGGGTTGCCCGGTCCAGGAAGTGGAAGTCCGTCAGGGCCTGGTGGGTGGACTTTCCTGGGCTTCGTCCTGATCCCCAGCAACCTCAACACAAATCTAGCAAGCTCACCATATAACATTCCAGATCGATCGAAAAGCTGCAGTAACACACCAGATTGCTGAGAGCTTAGTATTAATACAATATCACAAGAAGACAAAATCCTAACAAAAGCTTTCACAGTCATAATGTACTAAACAAGTTACAAAACATAATGTACTAGTGCTCTTACCATGCTAAAGGTCTTTTACAGATAATGACATCAAGTGAAACCAATCATGTCTCAAATTTCCATCATCTTTAAAAAGTGAAGAAGCGGAAAAAAAGAATTTTCCCCTCTCAGATTCAGCTTTGATCCTAATCATGTATTTATTTTTCAAATGCACTTTCCTTTCAAGCCAATTTTTACCAAACAGTATAGTAATACCTATCTATCTTTTCCTCCATGAACATTACGGCCCCCTTCACTTCAGTTAAATTACATAGTGCAGTCCACTAAAGAAACTTGCACAGCAAACTGACAGAGTTTAAGCAATGCGGTTTCCTAATTCAAATTTACTCCAGAATACTCGATACGGACAGGACAATACCGTCGCAATGGGCATGAGCTTGTACATATTTCCGCACAGGGAGATACACAAACTTTATGCATTGTCAACTTTGACAGGGAGAGAAACAGGTGTTTAAGGTGAAAGAGTGTCTATGTAGCTGAATCATAATATCATAATTTCACCCTCTTAATAGATAGAGACTGAAAAACCCAATAATTACGTCACTATGCAATTACATTTAACAGAGAAGCCACGGGACATAAAAGACTACCTGAAGAAGCGCTGTCATAAACATGTGGAAGGCTTGAGTATTTTGGTCAATAAGAATTGAAATGCGGCCAAAAAAGTTTACCACTCCTTGCATCTGGCATTAGAGAAAAGCTAAAATGAGCTGTCCATAAAATAAATTTGTACAACATCGCATTAAATTATAGTTCTAAATATAGGTCTAGAGAACTATGTCTTCATCCATTGCCTTAAAAATCAAGATTGAGGCAATTACTTCAACACGTTCTGAGGACACAATCTAAGAGAAGAAAAATGTTTCACCTAATAACAAGGTAACGACACGCAACTGCGGAAAACTTGGAACCAAAAATGGTCCCAAGACATCATATTTGATATTTAACCGGGAACTGAAATGTGTCAAAGCTAATCGACCAACTAAATGAATCACATAACAGACTTACATATGTTTCTGCATTTAAGAATTTGATTAATCTCAACCAACTAAAAATACGACTATGAGGTCCAACCAAAAAACCTAAACCATAGGTGAAGGTAGACAACATATATATAGACCTTTATGAAGGTATACACAAGTGGCATGGGATACATTCACAACCCCTTTCAAGTGCAAACCAGACTGAGAACAGCACTTGGAATTGATGAACGGGGGGTCTCACACGTGAAAAAAATTAAGGTGGAAACCGGCTCTGATACCATGTCACAAAATTCAATCCAAAAGCTTTAGCCTTAGATGGAGGGAGACAATATGTATATAAGACCTATACAAAGAAATATTCCTTCTTGAGTTTAAATCTCAAACATTGATATTTTGTCTTTGCAGGCTCTATGTGCCATCAGTTCTTATTATTTATTATCTACCTATCCAGCTTCCGAGATGTAGTAGCATTGGAAATGTCGTTTGAATCTACCCATATGGCATCCATGTCTGAGTTAGCGAGTCCAAATCTATTTTGGGGAAAAAAATCCAAATCTATTGAGGTTTCTTTTGTTTTATCCACTTTTAAATAGGTAACCGATAACATAAACTAATATCTAGCTAAGTTTGTTGCTATCTAAAGTTCGACAATAATATCTTTTTTGGACCCCATAATTATGAAAATAATGGTTATTTTCACAATTCTTAAGAATCGAGGTATTTGGAAATCACTACTTCCATGTTATTATCGCAACCTTATTCACTGAAAGAATCAAATGGATGTCGCGTACGCTGTGCTGTATCTGATAATTCAATTAAGTGACTCGATTTGCTTAATTTGGAGATAAAACACTGCACAAATAGCGTAATTATACGAAATAAAACCTCATTACCCAGGCTATAACGGGGTGATAAGTATCATTGATCTCCATGATTCCAAATTCCCAATCATGATTTAACCCACAATGAGAAAAAAAAAAGAAAAAAAGAGAAAAAAGAAAAAGAAAAAGAAAGAAAGAAGAGTTCCTCCACTTCATCGGGTTAACCCGACCCAAACCGAACCGGAATCTCTTGCCCCGTTTTTATTTTTATTTTTTTTCCCCGGGTTGCATCCTGTTTTCCCCCAAAGCCGTTGCTCAACGAACTCTTCCGTCTCTCCGGCGCGCATACTACAAACACCCGCAGAAACCCTAATCTCTATCTCTCACGATCGCGACCTCGATCTCGATCGATCGATCATGGCTGGTTTGGGGCTGTACCACACGGACTGCAAGTCGGTACTGTCGCAAGTCAAGCATCAAGAGAAGCGGATGGCGCTAAAGAGAAGGTCTTTTGCCTTTACGCGTTTGGATTGTCTTGAATTTCTCGTTTGTACGATGCATGCGCGTGTATTGATGGAGTGTCGCTATTCCGCGCATCTTTAGCTTCGATGCAATCTTCTTTTCTTTTTTTCGGAAGGAGAGGATTGATTGACGAGGACATTGGAGTTCTAAGGTATTAGGACTGCTAAAGTGGTTTTAATCTGGAGCTTCTCGATGAAGTGCTCTGACGCATGGGGAAAGGTGCTAGCTTGTCGATAGAATTCTGTTAATCAGATGAGGGTTTGTTGATTTTTTGTTTGATTTTCCTTCTTTTTCCAGCTGATTTTTTTGGTTGGATTTGATGGGACAAGATCGAAGTAGCGGAGTGAATTGAAGCCTTCTCTCTCTCGAACTCTCTTCCCTTTTGAAGTCTTTGTACTTCCTACTATTTCTCCGTTTCTTTTACCATGCGAATTTTATGTTTTTCTTTTTTTGGGTTGAATTGGACAGCAACATGCTTCTCGAGTTTTCTGGTCAGTTCGATTGACTCAGAAGAACCAATTAGATATGCAATGTTCTCATCGTGAGTCGACAGTTTTATTTTGAAACTGCGTGTAGGTGGTTGATGGGGGTACCATTGTCCAAGTCAGAGTTAAAGCATTTGGAAGGGCCGAAGTTTTTAAAGACAAAGTAAGTTTTTTGGTTTTTGGGCAAGCTACTTCTACACTGCTTTTGTGTCGTGGTAGATTATAAACTGGTCCTTTTTTCTTTGTGTTCATATATACATAAAGAATCATGAAATTCACGTTAGGAATTTATCGGTGCATTTTCAGGGTCCTACGTGAATCGATGCTCAGGGAAGATGATGTAAGTTCTTGTGTCAAGTATCAAGCCATTTCGGGATTCATTATGATATATTGTATTTGGTCTTATTTTCCTCTTTTTCTCTAGCATTTCGGGCTGTATCAATCTAAGTTGAGTATGAGATGCTTATTTAAAGCATCTTCTGTGCACCAGAAACTATAAGTGGAAAAAGTTTTAACTAGGGAAGTTTCGTGGATGTGCCTAACAGTTTCTATTTGTTATCGACCGTCTTTAGTTGCTGGTGGAAAAGAACATTTTCCTTTGTCTTATTTACTACTACTGCTACTACTTGTTGTTCTGTTTTTCTTCAAAGCATAGCTTCAACAGTCTTTGGCTTGAAATGATCTGCGTTTTCACGTGGCTTCCAGTGGTTTTATAATTACCTATTTGGTTTCTTAGAAGTACTCATGAGATTCGTATATTTTTCAAAAACAAGTGCAAGTTCCTTATTTAGGTCTCTTCCCTTGCAATCGGTTCTTAATTGGCTTGGCACTTCCTTGGTTTGTGTTAGTCGCATCTCTTTATTTGCTTAGCAGTAGGAAATTTCAAATTCCAGCCTAGTTTTACATTGGCACTATTGTTCACTGTAATATTACCTTGTCTTTATTTTCAGATATTCTATGAGACTGCTAAGATGCATGTTGAAGAAGCTATCTTATCGCATGATATGGAGCGAGGATGCAGTGGTGGTGCAGAAATTGTTAAATCATCTGACATGCCTAATTTGCTAAAGGAAATTCTATCTCATCTAAATGATATGACCAATAAGGGCCTTTATCATTTTGCTGTGATAGTTACTAGGGGGTCTGTTGAGTTTGACAAAACTCGCTGGAAGATGAAGAAACTTGTTAGGCAAACTGTCCGTAAAGTATGCCATATTGAAAAGAACACTCAATGGGATAATGTTACTTTTAAGAAGCTCTATCAACTTCTAAATGACCCACGAAATTTCCGAGGAAATTGTCTGAATCATTTGGCTCCTACATCTCATTCTCAAAGGGCAGCGGCTTTGAAGCTCCTGGGTAGACTTGAGGAACTCTCTATGCCGGCTCTGATTGCAATGTATAGGAAACTAAGATGTGTACAGGGGAGAGTTCCTCGGTTGGAGACCTTCAAAAGTGGACGGAGCCGAGATGATCTGACAAAAAAAGTGAGGAAAACTAGTAGAAACATGTTGCTGGATCTTGGTTCAAGAGATTGTATACCAGAACCACTAGCTAAAGCAATGGCTATAGCAGTGTTATCTTTAAAGCTAGCATCAGGCTTTCAAAGATCCGCAGGAATGGAGTTTTACCAATTTGCACCGGAAATTAGAAGTTTGCAGGATGAAATTGTGAAGGCTGTTTGGCTACTGAACTCAAAAGTTAGATTTCAGGAGCTGAAAGTTTTTCAGTCACTGCTGGACCCCAGTGCTAAAGTCTCAAATAGTCGTCTAAGAACAGCAGTCAAGAACGTTTTGACTGAGTATCTTTTCGAATGCTCTGATTTGGATGTGATCCCAAGGTCTTTATTGGAGAGTCTGGCTTTTATTAGCAGGAATTCTCGAACTGCACCACCTTCATCCTTTCCTAAGGAGGAAGTTGAAGAAGAAGTAGAATGCATTTTGGTTGTTAGTGCCCATATGAAGCAGAATGTCTGGGATTTGCTTCCGGAAATTGGGTATGATACAGATTTCGCCAATGCTTATATGGAAGAATTGGAAGAAAGTGATGATGACGCTGACTCCGATTATGAAGATGAGAGACATACAAGGATATTAAAGAGTGGAAGGTCTGACAACATTGATTCATTGTTTCCAGTGGAAGGTACTGGAGAGTCTATTTACTGATAGCTCCAACCTGCCTTTTATTAATATTAAGGGCAATGGTAGTTCTCCCAGTCACACCCCAAGGAAAGTGTTTTACAGTGCTGCTGCAATTAAATCTGAGCCAGATATCTCACCCGGTATTGCCTCCACTGCTGCTTGGTATAGCAGTTCTTCCTTGTTATTCCAAGACTCAAAGAGTTCTGAAGGCTTGAATGGCATGGATATAGATGATTTAAAGCCATTGAGCAACTTTAGTTCTGCTAAAATCAATAGCGATGGTCCCTTCTCTTTTCTGTCACCCAACACAGGGTTTGCAAAATCTCTCTAGAGACACAAGGCTGAAGATGATGAACTGAAGAATCAACAAAGGGATGTCTTGAACAGACCAAGCACTTGCATAAATCGATACCTTGCTGTCCAGGAAGCTTGTGATGAAACAAGTATAATTGCCTATAATTTGGTAGGTTATATATTGGAAGAATTTGCACAAAGAGAAGGTTTGAATCTAGAAATGAACGAGAGTTCATATCTGGGGCGTGATCAGTCCAATGAAGAAGGTCATGAAGGTATACCAACCAAGCTTTATCCTTAGAGGGACAACATTGAAGAAAAGGGATTCATGCTTTACTGTTGAAACAGTGTCATTGTTCCCTAACTTTGTTCAAATTATAATTGAGGAAACATCAGTTTTCATTGTAAGAATGGTGACTGAGTGATTGATTGCCCGTCAGTAACTTATATCATGGTAGAGGTGCCTTGTTGTTTTAACCAATTCATCACCACAGTAACCATTGTAACCATCCATATCATTTTAAAAGGTGCTTGGTGAATAACATCAAATAAACAACGTGGCTATTGTTACTCCCAGCATTTACTGCTTTACATGTTTAGATTGTCAGCAGAAGTTTGTGTTAATGACTGATAATGGCTATTTGTGTACAATTGCAGAAAAGAAGGATTCTTGTCATCACGAGGGCTCAGAAGATTTTGTCATCCATAGAGCACTCGAAAATCTAGTTCCATGCCTCAAGAAGAGGTATGACAGAGTTTTACTTATCCCACTTATTGGCAAAATCTTGTTCCATATGTTTTTTTTATTCTTTTGAATATTTAAGATAAAATTCATCAAGGGGTGCGAGGGGTTTACCATTGCTACAAAGCTAGATTCAAGAGATGGTTTGTCAAATCTAACGAATGAAAGATTACTTTTGATCTATCTACTAGTTTTAGTATTTCCCCTGAAGAACAGTTTCATATGTTCTTTTCTTTATCAGTAATATTTCATAAGGTATAGGTGGCGGTCTTGAGTATGATTCCTACCTTACTCCCTCACCCTCTGCTCATGAATTTGAATAGTAGAAAAAACAATGATCACATCATAAGGTAATACTGCTAGTGCCATACTTTAGAATGTGATGTTATATGAGGCCACTGCAAATATTGTGATCATTTCTGGGATTTATAAATGAGTTTTTTGAGGTCCGGTTTATTGTTTCCCATTGGTACTTGTATCTTGAAACACATCCTGTTTCATGCAGTGTGATGGAAAGATTGAAGGAGTGCACAGGCATTCCTTAGAGGTCTACTCTCAATGGGAAGGGGATCATATCCTTGTTCCTCAAGTAATCTCTGGAATCTTGCTTGAATTAAGCTCCATAGTTAATGGCTGCATATGGCGGGAGTTGAAGACTTTGTCTCCATGGGGAATTATCTGGGGAAAGATGAGAAGACTCGCAAAAAGCTGACTTGTTTGGCCAGGGAAAGAAGACCTGCTAGGCCTCATGCCTGATGGATGAAATGGATCCTATGGTAATCTCAAAGCAGTTGGCCATCCTGATGCCATGATTCGGATGGATATTGGCTCAGCTTGGAAGGTATAGGTCTCCTGGTTGTGGACATTACTTCTCTGTCGGCACTCAGATGACCTATTTGGCATTGCGGCTCTTAAGGGGAAATGAATTGCGAGAATCATAGCCTGTTTGTGTGGGACATATTCACCTAATATCGAGCCAATGTCGGCATGGGCTGTGCATGATGTCCCCTCCCTCCAATGAGTAATGTGGGTGAAAGGAAGTAATCTACTCCTGCTATCCAAGAGCCGAGAGAAAAGGTGCTCTGTGTATAGGTTCTTTGGCCTGAGAGAGGGAATGTACGTTTGCGAAAACAAGAGCCCTCTATTATTTGCAATCCAGATCACACTCACGATCCAGTGTTTCCTGAAGTTCAGATGATGATCGCTCTATAGAGATGTGTTAGGATTCATTGACCCCAACAGTCATGTTATCCCCATTTTGGACATGTTAGCCCAATCTATATCTATTATTTAAAACCAACCTAGCACTAACAACTACCAAGCAAAGGTTTGCCCTCGCAATAAGGATTGTGAAACAATGTATTACATATAGTGTTAGAATGAATGCACTTTGATTGATCTCTAGACTTGTTAGTGCAATCGACCCCCCTCACAATGCCATGTATTCCTTCGCTTCAGTTCTCTCTCTTCTTCGGTTTGAAGGGTACTCTTAGCCATCGTCTTGATTGACACACAATATCTCCTGTGACTAATTTTTGCCATAACTCTTCTCAGTGCTGGTAACCGTCTGTGTTTTGGTTGAGTTGGCTCTAGTAACTAAATAGCATTTTTCCCAGCAGGATTCATGTGTCCGACCTTACAGAATGTGGCAACTCAAATTTAAAGTCTTGGTTGTTGGCGAACCTCCCAATCTCCTTGTCAATTTTCAACTTCCACGAGGTGCTCTTCCTAACACCAGCTATAGATCAACTCCGTGAGTTCAATCTTCAGGTTTTGCGAGGAAAAAAGTTTCATGTTCTTGCGACTCGCAACTGATGTGCAAGGGCTTATGAAATTTCCGAGTCCACTCAGCACAGACACATGGACGCTCCTCGTGGCTTCCCAGGTCCGTATAAATGTCGCGCACAAAGTCGTTGGTTTTCTCTCGGTTTTAAGCTCAAACTCTAGGTCGAGCAAGGCGTTCTTTCTATGCTTTTTCACTTACTTATTTCTGGTTGAGGTGTGTGCGTGAGACCGGCTTAACTTGTCCATGGCAGCTCATGGCGTGAAAAACAGTGTATTTGTGGCACTTTGAAAATTATTCAGATGCTCAGCATTAAAAAACGTACTGACTTCAGAATGCAAAGACCTGGTTGAGCGGGTCGTTTATCTTTCTTCCCTACATCATTTCAGGTTGTAAGAGATCATTCAATAGTAAAGAGGTATGCGAACAACCCCCGATTAAAATCATTCCAAATGGTCTACATTCTTCCTAGTTTAACCCTCCCAAAACAGTCCTTCGATTTGCTGTTTCCCGCACTTTACATTCACAGGCACGATATAACTAACACCGATGCGTTCTTCTTAGTCGAAGCGTTCCAGGAGCTCTTGTAATTATAACCGAGATTTCTCCACCGAGCTCTCAAACTTTTATTATTCATCGGACGCGCTTTACTACATTATTCATCGTCGTGCTAGTATTTAGGCCTGATTCTGGGTATATTTCATTTCGATGAGGGGGTATCTGAACACATTTCCTTTGTGTATGTTCTGGGTCCTACTTCGGTGACTCAATGGCGTTCCTGACAAGGATATGTTCTCGACATACTGATTTGAGCTTCGGGTGACGCGACTGAGGTTTCATTGCGTTAGTTAACTTTCCCTCTTGTTCCTTGTGCCGGTGCGTGGAGGTCGAGCCGTAGATGGGATGATCGGCAGAAGAGTCTATGTTCATTATTCTGATGCTCTAGTTTGATGAACTCCGGTTGTCTGAGGTCCTGTTGTGATGTTGTGTGTATTAATTGGTTTTGGTGTTCATGGAGATTGAAGGTTTCTGGGCAGCCCTCGGTGAGGCTGAGAGGAATAAGACGAAGGTAAAAAAAAACATTAAATAAAGGAAAAAAAAAGAAAGAACAGAAAGGAAGAAAAAAATAGGAAAAAAAATTGGTTTTGGTGTTCATGATGTTCTCTCTCTCTCTCTCTGCGCGGTGAGCTCCCACTATCAACCCCAACCAACATTGTACCGCCACCATTTCCGATAGAAGTTGTGCCGCCAATCACCGCCGCGTAACCCTGAGCCCTTTGTGCATATAAATGACAATATGTCTGAATGATTGATATATCTAAGGACAATAAAAATATAAGTGACAATATGATTAAATGATCGAAAGATTACACGATATTGAAAGGTTGCAAGTGGCCACGAAAAACTTCCAATGCAAAGGGATACAACAAGCTTGACCTCTAAAACCCGATTGTAAGTTTTACTGATACAAGTGAGAGTCTATGCTATTTTATCGCTGTGAGTACTCATGTGATGATACAAAACTAGAGCACGTGTTGACACCTGAATTTTCACCAACAAGTCCAAAAAACATAAAAACCCGAGACTTGGAAATCCTAATCGCGACAAGGCCCATTTCTTGGCCAAAAAAAGTCATTTGTAGAAACTTATCAATATAGATTGAGAACTTCTTATTAGTTATCCGGGACAATACATAAATATAACGTTGACCTCCAAAATACTCAAAGATCAACTAAAAATAAAAAAAACCACCACACCCTAAGCAACATGCTAAAATGAATTTGTACGGAGGGGCGATGTGGTGTTTTCAATGTACGGTTTTGCTTAGAGTGTATGTGAATGGTATCCGTCTAAATAGAGGTAATAAGTAGTCATTTGGTTCGCAATGAGATATATTTTTGGTACTTTCGCCAGAAGAAAAGGACCCAGTTTAAGATCAACATAAGCATCGCTTTACAAAATTGAACAACAAATGACACAAAGATTTATAGCAAAAATGATGCAACAACTTCAATTAGCTACTGTAACCAGTGAATTATTTTTAAATATTCAATAAAGATGTACAATCTCTTTTACAGCTCGATTTCATATTCTCTAGCATTAATAATAGAAGAGACACTACCAAAATTTAGTCCTTGAACTCTTAATCAATGTTCAATGATCCATAAATTTTAATTTTGGTCAAATTGATATTTTTGCTCTGTGAGTCGAATCAATTTGGTTTTTTATATGGTCCTACAGATAAGGAATTAATCGTTTATAATCTTTTATGACTACTCTGATTAAACTATACTAGTCCATTCTTTAGCAAATAATATTGCTTTGTCAAATAGCATGGATTTCCGGTGCACCTCAGAACTACAAGCCGAAAAGAAGAGCACCGTGAAGACAATTCTCTCCACTACCTAAACCATTATCGGAGTTATTGCCGATGATCCTTGTTGACACCTAAATTTTAATTACCCGAGCAGGGAGGTTGTGACAATCCTCGAAAGGAGGATGGTAGCCAAAGAAATTCCGAGAGAAAAACCATTTATTGGATTTGATATGTCCAAATCATATGAGTATCACATGGGAAGAAAATGGGCATGACACGGACCGACAACTGTTTGATCCTGAGGGTCAAAGTCTAAAATTTGCTTGATAAAAGGATGTTATCTTTCGAAACTGCTCCGCCAAATGGGCAAGAAAACATGTGATTTAATCACCTTGGAGCCGTGCATATGATCGTGACCGATATTGCTAAGCCACTTACAAGCACATCCATCCACCCTTTGGCGTAGAGAAGCTCTTGCTTGAAAAGTTTTTCATTTCATGTTTTCCTTCCCCTGCTTGGGAATTATTTGTTATTTCAATTCCTTTTTTCTATTCGTATTAAAAACTCTATGACATTCGGAGCTTGAGCCGTTGGTCTGCAGTAGTCTATGTTGTAATGCGGCATTATCCTTTTAATATTCAATACAGCATGCATCCATTTTATTGAGGACATATGGGGCATTCCCAAACCAGTCCTATGATGATCCTTATGCTCCGTTCGTTTGGCGGAAAATTCTCCCGGAAAATATTTTCCGGGTTTTCCGGTGTTCGGGGCGGAAAACGTTTTCCGTGGGAAAATATTTTCCTTCCCCCTCACAAAATAGCCTAAGTCTACGGAAAATGACTTCCGCTTCTTCAAAGCGGAAATCATTTTCCGGAGCTTCTTCTTCTTCTTCTTCACTAAGGTCGCGGCCGGGGCCTCGCCCGGTCGCCGGCCGCCGCCGGATGCCGGACGTTGGCCGTCGGTCGTCGGCTGCCGCTGCCGCATCCGCCTGCCCCCACCGCCGGTCGCTAGCCGCTGGCCGTTGGTCACCGGACACCGCCGCCGGCCGCCGGCGAAAAATATTTTCCGAAACTTTTTCATATTGATCGCCGAACACCGGAAAATTATGTTCCGGGAAAACATTTTCCAGGAAAATGACTTCCGGGAAAATATTTTCCAAAAGGAGAATATTTTCCGCCAAACGAACGGAGCCTAAGTTTTAAAGCATTTTCAAACATTGTTTTCTGTTGAGACATATCACGTATTTGTGAATGTCTTTGTTTTCAAAAATAATTTTCAAAACATTCATGCGTATATGTTGATTTCTCTTACCTAATCATTCTTGCAGAATGATCCCGAGGAATGCTGCTTCAAAGACGGTAAACATAGTCATTCCAATGAAAGCGTCTCGCAAACGAACTAACTTGCTCATCCATTTCTCTTGTAGATAGGTGAAAATGGTCGATGACACAAGTAGTCGAGATGATTGAAGATAATGGACATGTCAAAGAGACGACGGCTCATTTCTAATAATCAAAGGGGGTAGTTCATTCCTAAACTCAAATTGATTCAAATTGTAGACTAACATATCATTTTTTACATACAGGTGAAAAGAAGAGAAACCCAAACAAGTGGCAATGGAAAACAAACGAGAAATCACAAGAGGACATGGAGGAACATCGACCATACTAAAAAAATCTAGCTAGGGCAAGCGGCATCGATGCAACCAAACAAGGGGGTGAGATTTAAAAGAAGCATGTACCTGGCAGATGTAGGGGCAAATCATCTTATGGACGATGGAGGAGTTACAAATGAAAAGCCCAAGCAACAAAATGGAGAAGGGTAACTGAATATCGTTCTCAATTTACCTCTCTTCATTCCATTTCTAACATGAATTCGATTCATTTTTACTAGCCTTCGAAGAAGCTAAAGCAATAATCAAACAATGGATTCAATGAAGGGTAAATTGTGTCAGTTCCACGTCACCGGTCCTGAACACATTTCTGACATAATTTCCTTTCTCTTGATAGGGAAAACGTCAAAAACTTGAGGAACAAGAGTAAGGGTAACGTCATATGTCATTCTCAGGAGATATTCATTAACATAATCTCTTTTAACTTTTACAGGGTCGACCTACTGGCACTGTGCAGGTAAGTATCCTACAAACTCCAAGTAAAAATAAAATTTTAACAAAATAAAATTGTTCAAGAAAAAGAAAACTTTTAATGCTTTTCCAAGTTCAGAATCCAAAATGAACATTTGAAGCCTTTTCTTCAAAATCCTTGAATGATACCCTTGGTTGAAAAATAATTCCAAGTTCAAGACTCAAGGTGAGTATAAAACAATTTTGAAACCATTGTCTTCAAGAGTTTTGTTTGACATTCTAAAATTGTTCATCCATGCAGTGGTACATGCATCATGCAACAAAAGTCCCAATGAAGGATAATTTAAACAAGTGATTTTGAAATTAAAAAAGAGAATGTTAAGCATGCCAACGGGGAGTACTTAGGATGACAAAAGGCAAGCTATGCCTAAACATGTCCCTTATACACATTTTTGAGAGTTGAGTGGATCGAAAAGGAAACCGTGTTTTAGGACAAAGAATTTATTTACAAGGAATACATGGATCGAAATGACGAAAGGTGTCTCCTTCTCTTTTCCTAAACACTAATGATATCCCTTACTAGCCATTTTGAGTCCGAATAAGGAGAATTTTCAAATTCATGTTAAGAACCACCCCACATTGGGGCAAGTACCGAAGGTTTTATTTGGAAAAAAAGTTTAAGAAAGATTTCATTACCTTCACTTTCATCAACTTTTTTGTGGTAACTTCATGTGAATTTTCATGGAAGTTTCAAGCATTCAGAAAAGCATTCATTTCACCACCCAAGCAATGATTTCCCTTTGCTTGGCCAAGTTTAGTCGAAATATTCATTTCTTAGCTCAAGCGGTCATTATCTCCTTAAATTGGGGAAAGGCATGTGATTTCCCAAAAGAATTGGAAATTTGAGAAAAATGTCTCCAGAGTCCCAGGGCACAAATGATAACCATTCCATTTCCCTATTTTTTTATTTTTTTGTTTCTAAGATCAGGTTTGGAACATAGATCCGTTTGGTAAAATAATTTTATTTTTCCATTTCCGGGACAAATTTTTCGCCTAGAAATAAGTTTGGAACATAAATGAGAAATTAAAATTTTATACTTTTCTATTTCTAGAACAGAAACAGAAATAACAGCTCTCTTTTATTGCTTGCCCTCATTGCCCACCGCCTATCCGTCGGTTGCCTGTTCGCCGGCTGCCGCCGCTCGCTGCCGCCTACCCACCGTTCTCCTTTGACCGCTGCTGTCCGTTCGCCGCGGCTCGTCCGCAGCCTACCGGCTGTCCGCTATCACTCGCTAGCCATTCGCCCCCGCCGCTCGCTGGTTGTCCTCCATCGCTTGCCTGTTGTCCGCCTCCGCCCACCACCATCTGCTGACCACCCGCCCCCCGCTCACCCGTCCACCGGTGCCAACCGCCCGACCAGCCGGCGTCGGGAACAGAAATTCAAGAATAACCTATTAAATGAATTTTTATTCTGGGAACGGAAATTTTGTGTCGTTATCAAACACTACTTTTTGCTCAAAAACTCGTCCAGGAATAGAAATAGGGCCAGGGAAGAGAAATTTTAACATTCGCGGCCTTAAAGGGCCAAAGAATCAAAAGAATTAAAAAGTCAAAAGAAAATGGGAACTAGGTAGTAAGAAAAAGCAGTGTGTCTGGAAAAAGTAAGGCCAATGTCCAAGAAAAAAAGAAAAAATTTACATTAAAAATAAAATTCTTATGAGGAAAGAAAATCAGTGCAAATGCAAAGACATTTAGAAAAGAGCGAAGCTCTTGAGTTTCAAATGAAAGACTAACCAATGGACTTTTGGACTTTAGAGATGAGTTGGATGATTTAAAAAAAATTGATTCGTTGGTAATGATGTCATGATAATCATAAACTTTTAAGCCCCTAAAGGAATTTTCCAAGCCTATTGAACCTTTCACCGGACCTATATTACAACCCTTAGAAAGTCTCTTCTGATCGAGATGGTTCAAGTGGATTCAAGGATTTCACAAGGAAAGCTACCACTTGAAGGAGTGGAAGCAATTGTTTCTTATCTTATCTTCAAGGTTCTTAACTTGTAAACCCAATGAAGATGAACTGATAAACATTTCTTTCTTGGCCTCAAGGCGATTATCCTTTGTGTAAACTCACAACGAAGCCAACATCACGGTCCTCTTAAAAGACCTTTTAGATTGATCGAAGTGTATTCAATGCGAATGTTTCCAAAAGCCTTTGACATAGGTTATGTGAGATATTCTGAGTGTTTAAAGATGACTTCCCACATCAATAAATGAGAACAAAAGCCTTTTGCGAGCAATTGTGAGAAGACCTTTACGATTAAGCTCCTCCAATTTGGCATCTTAACAAACTCTTTGAGTAAACCAAGATAATTTGTTGAAAATTCTCCTCCAAAGGAATTTGATAACTGATGACATTTACCAAAAAAGTTGGTTAACAATTTCTTGAATAACATTCAACGTCTTCGTGATCGATTACATTTTTCGTTTGATGTGCTTATGAAATCTCGGAACCCTTTTACTGGTGATTTTATATAGTTTCTCTAAGCGTATGTAGATTTGGTGGCAGTGGACACAGCCTGCAGTTGTGGATATGATGAATTTAATAGTCCTTTAAAGTATGCGCTTGTTTGTAGCCTTGGGACCCTCACCATCCAAGTGACAACCACCTGTAAGGTTGAATGACTCTATTTTAAATGGTATTTCAAAGCATTTACAGGTTTGTAGCCTTGGAGCCTCGCCCTCTGCAATTGACCGCAGCATGTAGTTTTGGATATGGTGATTTTAATAGTCTTCCCAAGAGTACGCATGTTTGTAACCTTGGAGCCTCGCCCACCAAGAGGACGCAACCTGTAGTTTTGAACATGGTGATTTTAATGGTATTTTAAAGTGTAGTAGGTTTGTAGCCGTGGTCCCTCACCATCCAATTAATCACAACCCGTAACTTGGACACGGTGATTCCAAATAGCCTTTTTAAGTATGTGCAGGTTTGGAGCCTTGGAGCTTCACCCCCCCCCCAAGAGGACACAACCTATTGTTTTGGACATGGTGATTTTAATGGTATTTTAAAGTGTAGCAAGTTCGTAGCCTTGGTCCCTCACCATCCAAGTGATCACAACTTGTAGCTTGGATACGGTGATTCCAAATAGCCTTTCGAAGTATGTTCAGGTTTGTAGCCTTAGAGCTTCACCCTCCAAGTGGTCACAGCCTTCAAACTTTCCTTTATAGCATTATCAGTAGGTAAGTATTCCTATTACCCATATTGGTCTCATCATCATAAAAAAAAAATTCTATTAAAAAACCAGGCACAAAAGAGAAGAGAGTGAAAACATGAATGCGTAAATGCGGTACAAATGATGAAAAGGTTTGAGGTACCTTACCAAGGTACGTCCCTAATCAAATGTCATTTCTTACGCCATTTCTTTTCAATGAGTCAATCAATTAAAAATCCATGCATCATTCAGTCTTTGAGAGGAACTTCTTTGAGCTCCCTCTTAAAAATTCCTCTCAAAGAGAGGTAGCTATTGACACTTGAATTTTAGCCGACAAATCCGATTAGGGTAAAACTAGGAGCCTCTAATCATGACAAGACCCGTTTCTTGGCCAAAAAAAGTCATTTCACTGTTTTTCAAAAATTTTCAACTTCCATTACATTCTGTCTAAACTTAGACATTGATTTCCCCAATAATCCAAGATTGTTTTTTGAGTTGACTTTTTTGGTCAACCCCTAAGTCAACTCTTGGTCAACATTTTTTTCGAAAAATTGAAAAATCATAAATTTAATTCTTTATAAGCTTAATTAGACTTTCAATTCTTAAATTTTACAAAAAAATGATTGAGAATCGATTTTTTAGTCAAATCGAGAATTTTGACTCTCAATCAACAATTTCCAAAATTCATTGATTTATAGTCATTTTCTAGATTAATTTCCTTCTCGACATTTGATCATGGGGTCGTAACACATTGAAATTTCAAGCCAATTTCAAGCTGATTTTTAAGCGCCAATTTAGAGGGTCTTCATAAATAGTGCCAATTAGCACTATTTATATTTGATGAAGTCAAATTAACTCAATTTCTATATCAATTTTGCTAAAATCATGGTAATTTGGCATAATTTGGTCGAAACGACAAATCGGGATCGACATGGTCAAGCCAAGTCAACCTGATTAACCAGACTTGGTTTGACCCACTTGATTTTACATTGCCTAATTGATTGTTATATATTCCAATGTTTATTATACTCGTTTAATTACACAAAGAGGGGAGAAGAAGTTACCGGTTCTTATTAATTTGATGTACACGATGAGATGTGGTCCCACAAATCTCTTGATTCTCCATTATTTTGTCTTTCCAAAATATAGCTTGAGGTGCGTGACTAGAGACATTTGGTTTTTGTTTGGCCCTAACACTGTAAACTAGTATTTGATACATTTAAACTAATTTTCTTTTGCATTTTTAAGTGTAGTCAAAGTTATCAATTCTAGAAAACACGATCGATACTGAGGACCAAAAAAATGAAGATGAATGGTTGATTTTTTTAGACACTTGAGACACCCAGAAATATTAATACGTAAAAATGTATCCGCGACTTTTTAGTGTTTTAACCATGGGTTTTCGATGAATTTAATCTGACCTAAGTCAATCGGTCTTTGATTATCCTTGTGGGTGAATTCAGTCCTCGATTTCATTGTGATATGAGGAAGCCCGCAAATGGATAATCGCAACGATAATGCCATCAATGCAAAGCAATTGCAAACGATAGAAAACATACGAGTCAAGTTGACTTTATTCCGTGTCATTTTGTGCAATCAAAACAATCTCCAATCACACATGTGGTGCATTGTTATTCCCATGTATACTCGAGGCTCCACGTGGTGTTATCGTTGCTGAAGTGAAACCCGTTGTCTCGCACGGACCAATAGCAATCCACGTTGTCGCATCTGTCCTCATCCCGACGCGCCCTAAATGCGTCGAACTTCTTATATCGCTCCTCCCATCGGGCGGCGCAGTAGAAGAGGGTCGTCCTAAATATATTAACCTTAAAACGGATCAATTGCTCCTCATTTGGGTGGAGGATCCGGGCCCCAAGATCATCATCACCGGATTTGCAAAGCAGCGCGAAGTCGCCGGGCAAGTTGTTGACAATGTGGACATGGTACGTCCTGAAAGGTGTGGCGTACGTTGGTGGAAGAGAGGATATGAAGGAGAGTGATAGGACAAAGACGAGCGTGAATTGCGTTAAAGATTTCATTACCGTGAAGTGTTATGATAATTAGTGAAATTCGGTGAAGAATCCTTCAAGTATATATATATTATAAATATTCTCTCTCCATTATGAGCATTTATAAGGATTAATTTTGTACCTATTATATTCTCATTATTGTGCATTCTTGCCTCATAAGGAAACTATTTTAAGGAATTTTCGGATATTCCCCAATTTTACCAACAACTCTCACTTAAAAAAAATACTTTCAAATATTTCCCAATTTAGCAACAAATCTCAATTCCACCTTATAAGGAAACTATTTTATGTATTTTTATTCAAATAATTTGGTAAAGAATCCTTTAAGTATACATATTATAAATATTCTTTCTCCATTATGAACATTTATAAGGATTACTTTTGTACCTATTATATTCTCATTATTGTGCGTTCTCGCCTCATAAGGAAACTATGGTGAAGAATCCTTTCAGTATACATATTATAAATATTCTTTCTCCATTATGAACATTTATAAGGATTACTTTTGTACCTATTATATTCTCATTATCGTGCATTCTCGCCTCATAAGGAAACTATGGTGAAGAATCCTTTCAGTATACATATTATAAATATTCTTTCTCCATTATGAACATTTATAAGGATTACTTTTGTACCTATTATATTCTCATTATCGTGCATTCTCGCCTCATAAGGAAACTATTTTAAGGAATTTTCGGATATTCCCCAATTTTACCAACAACTCTCACTTAAAAAAAATACTTTCAAATATTTCCCAATTTAGCAACAAATCTCAATTCCACCTTATAAGGAAACTATTTTATGTATTTTTATTCAAATAATTTGGTAAAGAATCCTTTAAGTATACATATTATAAATATTCTTTCTCCATTATGAACATTTATAAGGATTACTTTTGTACCTATTATATTCTCATTATTGTGCGTTCTCGCCTCATAAGGAAACTATGGTGAAGAATCCTTTCAGTATACATATTATAAATATTCTTTCTCCATTATGAACATTTATAAGGATTACTTTTGTACCTATTATATTCTCATTATCGTGCATTCTCGCCTCATAAGGAAACTATGGTGAAGAATCCTTTCAGTATACATATTATAAATATTCTTTCTCCATTATGAACATTTATAAGGATTACTTTTGTACCTATTATATTCTCATTATCGTGCATTCTCGCCTCATAAGGAAACTATGGTGAAGAATCCTTTCAGTATACATATTATAAATATTCTTTCTCCATTATGAACATTTATAAGGATTACTTTTGTACCTATTATATTCTCATTATCGTGCATTCTCGCCTCATAAGGAAACTATTTTAAGGAATTTTCGGATATTCCCCAATTTTACCAACAACTCTCGCTTAAAAAAAAATACTTTCAAATATTTCCCAATTTAGCAACAAATCTCACTTCCACCTTATAAGGAAACTATTTTATGGAATTTTATTCGAATAATTCGGTGAAGAATCCTTTAAGTATACATATTATAAATAATCTCTCTCCATTATGAACATTTATAAGGATTACTTTTGTACCTATTATATTCTCATTATTGTGCGTTCTTCGTAAAGAAACTATTTTACGAAATTTTATTCAAATATTTTTACCAATTGCTGCCACTTTATAAAAAAAGTATTTAAGGAAAATTTATTCAACTACTACCCAATTTAACCAACCGCTCCCACTTTACGAAGAAACTATTTTGCACTAATTTTGCCCATTTTCTAATAATTCTCTCTTATTATCTCTCTTTTGCACTAATTTGGCCCATTTACATTTTAAAAGCACCAATTTACCGAGTCGACAAAATTAGGTGTCAACATACACGATCAAATTTTGTTAACTTCATATGGAGATAAGGTACAATAAAAAAGATGTTTAACTTTAGCATTTTGAGCAGCTCTTCTCTAAGCATCTCGTAAACGAGTAGCAGTAGCCGCAGGCTCGCGGCTTTCAGTAGCTTGATTATTTTCTTCATCTTGTTGAGCAGGAGTTCGCACTGTTATTTCCATTCATTTTGGATCACATCACACGTGATGAAATCACTTGCTTTAGTGTAAGCTTGCATTCTCTACTTTCAGAGATAGTTGTTGCCATCAAAGTATGGAGGCTTGCAAGGTGCTCAAGAGTCACTTGTACAGAAACCATCAAAGTTAGCCATAGATAAAGATCTTTATGCTCAAAAGTAATATACTTCAAATAATAAGCAACGGAGCTCTAATACCAATTATTGAGACTAACTAAGAAACCTAGCGGGGGTGAATAGGTTGTTTTGATGAACTTTTGAAAATTATGTGGAAATCAGCACCGATACTTTGAAATTAGGAGAAGCTGATATGATAAATATCAGGTGATACGAATGTCCAATAGATAATGTAACAGCAAAAGTAAAGAGAGCACAAAACAACTTATAGTGCTTTGGCATTATTACTAAGCGTACATCCACTCTCCAAACTAATAGCCACAATTTGGGCTGGATTGTACTAGTAATCACCAAGATAAGTTACATCCTGCGAGTACTAATCCTATCAGATGATAGATCGCACTATCAGGACTAAATGCCGCAATGAAGCTTGTACACTTAATCTTCTCACGAGTACAAGACAACAAGAACTCTACACTAGAAATCTCAAGAGAATGAAACACTAAATATTCAAAATACAGCGTTGAATACTTTTAGCTGGCTATACAAACTTATAAATTGATTGTTGTGGTGTTGAACACTTAATATGTTGAATGAGTTCTTTAACAAATGAAATTGATTAATTATGGTCGAAATTAACATGCTAATTCATGTTATAGACCTAAGGATCACAAATAGATTAAACAGGAATTTCGAGTCTGTCTGACCTTTCTCGGTTCTTAGATTTTTCTAATCTTTTGAGTTCAAAATTTCGAAAAGTGTTCTTCCTAAAAATTGTAGCCAACACTGCAAGTTTTAAAAAAATAAAAATTTTAAATCATTGGATTGGCATTATGCATCAACCAAAAAGACGATTAGATTTTGTATCTAATTTGTTTTTCTGGTTCCTACACTCATCGACTTTGTTTTGCAAATTCGACGAAGTTCGAGTCCTTTTCTGCAAACACTCAAAACTGAAAAGTTGTTCATTAGGGACTTAATTAGTGATTTGGAAAGTTTGAGAACCAAATAGAAAATTTTAGGGGGAAGAAGTCGGTCCTGGCCTACAAAACTGTTTTTCAGTGACATCCCCGGGAAAACATGCAAATTTCTTACAGTTCGAGGGCTTGTTTGTGAAATTTTAAAACATGAAAGTTGTTAATAACTGAATGAGAAAGATGTCTTTTAAATTTGGCAGACTTTTGAATTTTCAAACTATTTTTCCATATTTTTTTAATCTCGCTGGTCAAAACCGGGTCAATTCCAAACTGTCGGGTATTTTTTGCTCAATTTCGGGTTTTTCGGTTTAGAACTGGGTCATGTGGTTTTTCGTGAACTTTGAACTGTACGTCCTAAGCTTTCTATTGATGCTTGAATCATTTCAATTGGATTTCGTTTGATGGGTTAACTGAGTTTGAGCATAATTAGTCCAAATTTGGTATTAAACTGAATAAGTGACCCTTCGATGGTTCGCTTCATCTTGTATGATTGATTAAGAATCAAGGTCAAATTACCTAAATGCATGTTTAATTAAATGCATGTGTTTGCTGGATGAATGTTATGTATGATGCATGCTCGATGGGTGGCCTATTGGAAATCGATTAGAACCAAATTAAGGGTTAATTGATGCGACCGTCGTCATGTAAAAGCAAGTGGTGGCCGATTATCATTAACCATTAATCAATCGGTCTTAATCAATGGGAGATTGAGATAATCGTAATGCCTGAAAGTCAAAAGCCGACCCCGAGGCTATTCCGATGTTTGATTAGATGAACATTGTTGATTGTTTTGTATGATTGAGTGCATGTTATGCAAATAAGTTAAATGAATGGAAATTGACACCATCAACGGAGGCCACTCGAAGCGGTCCATGGAGGAGGGGGCCGAGGCTCTTAAAGACAGTAATTTAAGACCAATGTCAAATCCGGTCTCACTATTGTAATAGTTAGTTTAATCATCATTAGGATTAGTTTCAATATAAAATTTCGATTCTCAAGAAATAAAATCAATTTAGACTTAGCCTCATTTTTAGATAAATAGCTTAGGCTTAGTTCTAATCAATTAAATAGAATTAGGCCCACCTTAGTCGTCAATAGCAAGCTTCCGAGGGATCATGTCTCGAGGCTAAAAAACACAAAGCCATGTCGATTCTTTTTGCGAGGTCCGGTTTATTGTTTCCGATTGGTACTTTTATCTCGAAACTCTTCCTTTTTTTTCGTGCAGTGTGATGGAAAGATTGAAGGAGTTCACAAGCATTCCTTAAGAGGTCAACTCTCAATGGGAAGGGGATCATATCCTCGTTCCTCGAGTAAGCTCTGGAATCTTGCTTGAATTAAGCTTCATAGTTAATTGCTGCATATGGCGGGAGTCGAAGACTTTTCCTCCGTGGGGAATTATCTGGGGAAAGATAAGAAGACTCGCAAAAAGCTGACTTGTTCGGCCAGGGAAAGAAGACCAACTCGGCCTCATGCCTAATGCCTCGTGGATGAAATGGATGCTATGGTAATCTCAAAGCAGTTGGCCATCCTGATGCCATGATTCGGATGGATATTGGCTCGGCTTGGAAGGCATAGGTCTCCTGGTTGTGGACATAACTACTCTGTCGGCACTCACATGACCAATTTGGCTGGCAATATGATGACTCTTACGGGCAAAGGAATTGTGAGAGTCATAGCCTGTCTGCATGGGACATATTCACCTATATTGAGCCGACCTCGGCATGAGCTGTGCACGATGTCCCCTCCCTCCAATGAGAGATGTGGGTGAAAGGAAGTAATCTACTCCTATCCAAGAGCAGAGAGAAAAGGAGCTCTGCGAACATGGTTCTTTGTTCTGAGACGGAATGTAGGTTTGCAAAAACAAGAGCACTCCATTAATTTTACCCATATTACTTCTCAATCTGTGTTTTGGTTGACTAGGCTCTAGTAACTAAATAGCATTTTTCCCAGGAGAATTCATATGTCTAACCTTATAGACATGCGGCAACTCCAATTTAAAGTCTAGCTGTTGTTGAATCTCCCAATCTCCTTCTCAATATTCAATCCCGGAATGTTGTTCTTCCTAACACCAGCTATAGATCAATTCCCTGAGTTCAATCTCTAAGTTTGGCAAGGAGAGTCCCCTTGTTGTTCTGACTCGCATCTGATGTGCACAAGCCTCGGAAATTGCCGAGTTTACTCAGCACGGAACATAAACTCTCCTCGTGGCTTCCCAGGTTCGATCAAATGTTGCGCCCAAGTCTTTGGTCAAGCGCGGATGTCTTATTTATTTCTGGTTGAGGTGTGTGTGAGACGAGCTTAACTTGTTCATGGCAGTCCATAATGCGAAAAACATTGTTATCGGTGGCACGTACAGAATTATTCACTAGGGCGAGAACGCTCAGCATCCTATATAATAAAAGTGACCATTTGATAATAAAACAGCGTGCATAGGGAAAGACCTGGTTGAATAGGTTATTGATCTTTCTTCCCCACACAATTCCAAGTTGTAAGAGACCATTTGATAATAAAAGTACGCGAACAACCGCCATTGAAAATCATTTCCCAATGGTCTATATTCTTGCCAGTCCAACCCTCCCAAAACAAATCTTTAATTTGCTGTTTCCAACACATTCACTGGTGCAACATAATTAACAGGAATGAGTTCTCACTCAACACATTCCAGTAGCTATTGCGACTATAATCAAGATTTCTCAACCAAGCCATCGCACTTTTATTATTTATCATATGTGCTTTCTGCACGATAACAAATTACACTAAAGCACAACAGAGATCCAGTCCGCTCGAGAAATCCACACACGCACGCACTCACGCACAGGAATTGCGTTCTTGACCGATTTGTGTGCACTCAGGCAAAGTAGCTGATCCAACATTATCTAGAGGCATCATTTTCCCAAACATTGTTCCAAGAACCAGTCGGAGCGGCCTTTGGTTCCTCACTGTAGCCCCGAACGGCATGAGGGTTGCCCGGTCCAGGAAGTGGAAGTCCGTCAGGGCCTGGTGGGTGGACTTTCCTGGGCTTTGTCCTGATCCCCAGCAAGCTCAACACAAATCTAGCAAGCTCACCATATAACATTCCAGATCGATCGAAAAGCTGAAGTAACACACCAGATTGCTGAGAGCTTAGTATTAATACAATATCACAAGAAGACAAAATCCTAACAAAAGCTTTCACAGTCGAACATACTTAGTTCCCTGATATCTCCAACGTGAGCAAGTTACAAACCATAATGTATTAGCGCTCTTACCATGCTAAAGGTCTTTTACAGATAATGACATCTAGTGAAACCAATCATGTCTCAAATTTCCATCATCTTTAAAAAGTGAAGAAGTGGAAAAAAAGAATTTTCCCCTCTCAGATTCAGCTTTGATCCTAATCATGTATTTATTTTTCAAATGCACTTTCCTTTCAAGCCAATTTTTACCAAACAGTATAGTAATACCTATCTATCTTTCCCTCCATGAACATTACGGCCCCCTTCACTTCAGTTAAATTACATAGTGCAGTCCACTAAAGAAACTTGTACAGCAAACTGACAGAGTTTAAGCAATGCGGTTTCCTAATTCAAATTTACTCCAGAATACTCGATACGGACAGGACAATACCGTCGCAATGGGCACGAGCTTGTACATAGTTCCGCACAGGGAGATACACAAACTTTATGCATTGTCAACTTTGACAGGGAGAGAAACAGGTGTTTAAGGTGAAAGAGTGTATATGTAGCTGAATCATAATATCATAATTTCACCCTCTTAATAGATAGAGACTGAAAAACCCAATAATTACGTCACTATGCAATTACATTTAACAGAGAAGCCACGGGACATAAAAGACTACCTGAAGAAGCGCTGTCATAAACATGTGGAAGGCTCGAGTATTTTGGTCAATAAGAATTGAAATGCGGCCAAAAAAGTTTACCACTCCTTGCATCTGGCATTAGAGAAAAGCTAAAATGAGCTGTCCATAAAATAAATTTGTACAACATCGCATTAAATTATAGTTCTAAATATAGGTCTAGAGAACTATGTCTTCATCCATTGCCTTAAAAATCAAGATTGAGGCAATTACTTCAACACGTTCTGAGGACACAATCTAAGAGAAGAAAAATGTTTCACCTTATAACAAGGTAACGACACGCAACTGCGGAAAACTTGGAACCAAAAATGGTCCCAAGACATCATATTTGATATTTAACCGGGAACCGAAATGTGTCAAAGCTAATCGACCAACTAAATGAATCACATAACAGACTTACATATGTTTATGCATTTAAGAATTTGATTAATCTCAACCAACTAAAAAATACGACTATGAGGTCCAACCAAAAAACCTAAACCATAGGTGAAGGTAGACAACATATATATAGACCTTTATGAAGGTATACACAAGTGGCATGGGATACATTCACAACCCCTTTCAAGTGCAAACCAGACTGAGAACAGCACTTGGAATTGATGAACGGGGGGTCTCACACGTGAAAAAAATTAAGGTGGAAACCGGCTCTGATACCATGTCACAAAATTCAATCCAAAAGCTTTAGCCTTAGATGGAGGGAGACAATATGTATATAAGACCTATACAAAGAAATATTCCTTCTTGAGTTTAAATCTCAAACATTGATATTTTGTCTTTGCAGGCTCTATGTGCCATCAGTTCTTATTATTTATCATCTACCTATCCAGCTTCCGAGATGTAGTAGCATTGGAAATGTCGTTTGAATCTACCCATATGGCATCCATATCTGAGTTAGCGAGTCCAAATCTATTTTGGGGAAAAAAATCCAAATCTATTGAGGTTTCTTTTGTTTTATCCACTTTTAAATAGGTAACCGATAACATAAACTAATATCTAGCTAAGTGTGTTGCTATCTAAAGTTCGACAATAATATCTTTTTTGGACCCCATAATTATGAAAATAATGGTTATTTTCAACTTCTTAAGAATCGAGGTATTTGGAAATCACTACTTCCATGTTATTATCGCAACCTTATTCACTGAAAGAATCAAATGGATGTCGCGTACGCTGTGCTGTATCTGATAATTCAATTAAGTGACTCGATTTGCTTAATTTGGAGATAAAACACTGCACAAATAGCGTAATTATACGAAATAAAACCTCATTACCCAGGCTATAACGGGGTGATAAGTATCATTGATCTCCATGATTCCAAATTCCCAATCATGATTTAACCCACAATGAGAAAAAAAAAAGAAAAAAAGAGAAAAAAGAAAAAGAAAAAGAAAGAAAGAAGAGTTCCTCCACTTCATCGGGTTAACCCGACCCAAACCGAACCGGAATCTCTTGCCCCGTTTTTATTTTTATTTTTTTTCCCCGGGTTGCATCCTGTTTTCCCCCAAAGCCGTTGCTCAACGAACTCTTCCGTCTCTCCGGCGCGCATACTACAAACACCCGCAGAAACCCTAATCTCTATCTCTCTCGATCGCGACCTCGATCTCGATCGATCGATCATGGCTGGTTTGGGGCTGTACCACACGGACTGCAAGTCGGTACTGTCGCAAATCAAGCATCAAGAGAAGCGGATGGCGCTAAAGAGAAGGTCTTTTGCCTTTACGCGTTTGGATTGTCTTGAATTTCTCGTTTGTACGATGCATGCGCGTGTATTGATGGAGTGTCGCTATTCCGCGCATCTTTAGCTTCGATGCAATCTTCTTTTCTTTTTTTCGGAAGGAGAGGATTGATTGACGAGGACATTGGAGTTCTAAGGTATTAGGACTGCTAAAGTGGTTTTAATCTGGAGCTTCTCGATGAAGTGCTCTGACGCATGGGGAAAGGTGCTAGCTTGTCGATAGAATTCTGTTAATCAGATGAGGGTTTGTTGATTTTTTGTTTGATTTTCCTTCTTTTTCCAGCTGGTTTTTTTTTTGTTGGATTTGATGGGACAAGATCGAAGTCGCGGAGTGAATTGGAGCCTTCTCTCTCTCGAACTCTCTTCCTTTTTGAAGTCTTTGTACTTCCTACTATTTCTCCGTTTCTTTTACCATGCGAATTTTATGTTTTTCTTTTTTTGGGTTGAATTGGACAGCAACATGCTTCTCGAGTTTTCTGGTCAGTTCGATTGACTCAGAAGAACCAATTAGATATGCAATGTTCTCATCGTGAGTCGACAGTTTTATTTTGAAACTGCGTGTAGGTGGTTGATGGGGGTACCATTGTCCAAGTCAGAGTTAAAGCATTTAGAAGGGCCGAAGTTTTTAAAGAAAAAGTAAGTTTCTTTGTTTTTGGGCAAGCTACTTCTACACTGCTTTTGTGTTGTCGTAGATTATAAACTGGTCCTTTTTTCTTTGAGTTCATATATACATATAGAATCATGAAATTCAAATTAGGAATTTATCGGTGCATTTTCAGGGTCCTACGTGAATCGATGCTCAGGGAAGATGATGTAAGTTCTTGTGTCAAGTATCAAGCCATTTCGGGATTCATTATGATATATTGTATTTGGTCTTATTTTCCTCTTTTTCTCTAGCATTTCGGGCTGTATCAATCTAAGTTGAGTATGAGATGCTTATTTAAAGCATCTTCTGTGCACCAGAAACTATAAGTGGAAAAAGTTTTAACTAGGGAAGTTTCGTGGATGTGCCTAACGGTTTCTATTTGTTATCGACCGTCTTTAGTTGCTGGTGGAAAAGAACATTTTCCTTTGTCTTATTTACTACTACTGCTACTACTTGTTGTTCTGTTTTTCTTCAAAGCATAGCTTCAACAGTCTTTGGCTTGAAATGATCTGCGTTTTCACGTGGCTTCCAGTGGTTTTATAATTACCTATTTGGTTTCTTAGAAGTACTCATGAGATTCGTATATTTTTCAAAAACAAGTGCAAGTTCCTTATTTAGGTCTCTTCCCTTGCAATCGGTTCTTAATTGGCTTGGCACTTCCTTGGTTTGTGTTAGTCGCATCTCTTTATTTGCTTAGCAGTAGGAAATTTCAAATTCCAGCCTAGTTTTACATTGGCACTATTGTTCACTGTAATATTACCTTGTCTTTATTTTCAGATATTCTATGAGACTGCTAAGATGAATGTTGAAGAAGCTATCTTATCGCATGATATGGAGCGAGGATGCAGTGGTGGTGCAGAAATTGTTAAATCATCTGACATGCCTAATTTGCTAAAGGAAATTCTATCTCATCTAAATGATATGACCAATAAGGGCCTTTATCATTTTGCTATGATTGTTACTAGGGGGTCTGTTGAGTTTGACAAAACTCGCTGGAAGATGAAGAAACTTGTTAGGCAAACTGTCCGTAAAGTATGCCATATTGAAAAGAACACTCAATGGGATAATGTTACTTTTAAGAAGCTCTATCAACTTCTAAATGACCCACGAAATTTCCGAGGAAATTGTCTGAATCATTTGGCTCCTACATCTCATTCTCAAAGGGCAGCGGCTTTGAAGCTCCTGGGTAGACTTGAGGAACTCTCTATGCCGGCTCTGATTGCAATGTATAGGAAACTAAGATGTGTACAGGGGAGAGTTCCTCGGTTGGAGCCCTTCAAAAGTGGACGGAGCCGAGATGATCTGATAAAAAAAGTGAGGAAAACTAGTAGAAACATGTTGCTGGATCTTGGTTCAAGAGATTGTATACCAGAACCACTAGCTAAAGCAATGGCTATAGCAGTGTTATCTTTAAAGCTAGCATCAGGCTTTCAAAGATCCGCAGGAATGGAGTTTTACCAATTTGCACCGGAAATTAGAAGTTTGCAGGATGAAATTGTGAAGGCTGTTTGGCTACTGAACTCAAAAGTTAGATTTCAGGAGCTGAAAGTTTTTCAGTCACTGCTGGACCCCAGTGCTAAAGTCTCAAATAGTCGTCTAAGAACAGCAGTCAAGAACGTTTTGACTGAGTATCTTTTCGAATGCTCTGATTTGGATGTGATCCCAAGGTCTTTATTGGAGAGTCTGGCTTTTATTAACAGGAATTCTCGAACTGCACCACCTTCATCCTTTCCTAAGGAGGAAGTTGAAGAAGAAGTAGAATGCAGTTTGGTTGTCAGTGCCCATATGAAGCAGAATGTCTGGGATTTGCTTCCGGAAATTGGGTATGATACAGATTTCGCCAATGCTTATATGGAAGAATTGGAAGAAAGTGATGATGACGCTGACTCCGATTATGAAGATGAGAGACATACAAGGATATTAAAGAGTGGAAGGTCTGACAACATTGATTCATTGTTTCCAGTGGAAGGTACTGGAGAGTCTATTACTGATAGCTCCAACCTGCCTTTTATTAATATTAAGGGTAATGGTAGTTCTCCCAGTCACACCCCAAGGAAAGTGTTTTACAGTGCTGCTGCAATTAAATGTGAGCCAGATATCTCACCCGGTATTGCCTCCACTGCTGCTTGGTATAGCAGTTCTTCCTTGTTATTCCAAGACTCAAAGAGTTCTGAAGGCTTGAATGGCATGGATATAGATGATTTAAAGCCATTGAGCAACTTTAGTTCTGCTAAAATCAATAGCGATGGTCCCTTCTCTTTTCTGTCACCCAACACAGGGTTTGCAAAATCTCTCAAGAGACACAAGGCTGAAGATGATGAACTGAAGAATCAACAAAGGGATGTCTTGAACAGACCAAGCACTTGCATAAATCGATACCTTGCTGTCCAGGAAGCTTGTGATGAAACAAGTATAATTGCCTATAATTTGGTAGGTTATATATTGGAAGAATTTGCACAAAGAGAAGGTTTGAATCTAGAAATGAACGAGAGTTCATATCTGGGGCGTGATCAGTCCAATGAAGAAGGTCATGAAGGTATACCAACCAAGCTTTATCCTTAGAGGGACAACATTGAAGAAAAGGGATTCATGCTTTACTGTTGAAACAGTGTCATTGTTCCCTAACTTTGTTCAAATTATATTTGAGGAAACATCAGTTTTCATTGTAAGAATGGTGACTGAGTGATTGATTGCCCGTCAGTAACTTATATCATGGTAGAGGTGCCTTGTTGTTTTAACCAATTCATCACCACAGTAACCATTGTAACCATCCATATCATTTTAAAAGGTACTTGGTGAATGACATCAAATAAACAACGTGGCTATTGTTACTCCCAGCATTTACTGCTTTACATGTTTAGATTGTCAGCAGAAGTTTGTGTTAATGACTGATAATGGCTATTTGTGTACAATTGCAGAAAAGAAGGATTCTAGTCATCACGAGGGCTCAGAAGATTTTGTCATCCATAGAGCACTCGAAAATCTAGTTCCATGCCTCAAGAAGAGGTATGACAGAGTTTTACTTATCCCACTTATTGGCAAAATCTTGTTCCATATGTTTTTTTTATTCTTTTGAATATTTAAGATAAAATTCATCAAGGGGTGCGAGGGGTTTACCATTGCTACAAAGCTAGATTCAAGAGATGGTTTGTCAAATCTAACGAATGAAAGATTACTTTTGATCTATCTACTAGTTTTAGTATTTCCCCTGAAGAACAGTTTCATATGTTCTTTTCTTTATCAGTAATATTTCATAAGGTATAGGTGGCGGTCTTGAGTATGATTCCTACCTTACTCCCTCACCCTCTGCTCATGAATTTGAATAGTAGAAAAAACAATGATCACATCATAAGGTAATACTGCTAGTGCCATACTTTAGAATGTGATGTTATATGAGGCCACTGCAAATATTGTGATCATTTCTGGGATTTATAAATGAGTTTTTTGAGGTCCGGTTTATTGTTTCCCATTGGTACTTGTATCTTGAAACACATCCTGTTTCATGCAGTGTGATGGAAAGATTGAAGGAGTGCACAGGCATTCCTTAGAGGTCTACTCTCAATGGGAAGGGGATCATATCCTTGTTCCTCAAGTAATCTCTGGAATCTTGCTTGAATTAAGCTCCATAGTTAATGGCTGCATATGGCGGGAGTTGAAGACTTTGTCTCCATGGGGAATTATCTGGGGAAAGATGAGAAGACTTGCAAAAAGCTGACTTGTTTGGCCAGGGAAAGAAGACCTGCTGGGCCTCATGCCTGATGGATGAAATGGATCCTATGGTAATCTCAAAGCAGTTGGCCATCCTGATGCCATGATTCGGATGGATATTGGCTCAGCTTGGAAGGTATAGGTCTCCTGGTTGTGGACATTACTTCTCTGTCGGCACTCAGATGACCTATTTGGCATTGCGGCTCTTAAGGGGAAATGAATTGCGAGAGTCATAGCCTGTTTGTGTGGGACATATTCACCTAATATCGAGCCAATGTCGGCATGGGCTGTGCATGATGTCCCCTCCCTCCAATGAGTAATGTGGGTGAAAGGAAGTAATCTACTCCTGCTATCCAAGAGCCGAGAGAAAAGGTGCTCTGTGTATAGGTTCTTTGGCCTGAGAGAGGGAATGTACGTTTGCGAAAACAAGAGCCCTCTATTATTTGCAATCCAGATCACACTCACGATCCAGTGTTTCCTGAAGTTCAGATGATGATCGCTCTATAGAGATGTGTTAGGATTCTTTGACCCCAACAGTCATGTTATCCCCATTTTGGACATGTTAGCCCAATCTATATCTATTATTTAAAACCAACCTAGCACTAACAACTACCAAGCAAAGGTTTGCCCTCGCAATAAGGATTGTGAAACAATGTATTACATATAGTGTTAGAATGAATGCACTTTGATTGATGTCTAGACTTGTTAGTGCAATCGACCCCCCTCACAATGCCATGTATTCCTTCGCTTCAGTTCTCTCTCTTCTTCGGTTTGAAGGGTACTCTTAGCCATCGTCTTGATTGACACACACAATATCTCCTGTGACTAATTTTTGCCATAACTCTTCTCAGTGCTGGTAACCGTCTGTGTTTTGGTTGAGTTGGCTCTACTAACTAAATAGCATTTTTCCCAGCAGGATTCATGTGTCCGACCTTACAGAATGTGGCAACTCAAATTTAAAGTCTTGGTTGTTGGCGAACCTCCCAATCTCCTTGTCAATTTTCAACTTCCACGAGGTGCTCTTCCTAACACCAGCTATAGATCAACTCCGTGAGTTCAATCTTCAGGTTTTGCGAGGAAAAAAGTTTCATGTTCTTGCGACTCGCAACTGATGTGCAAGGGCTTATGAAATTTCCGAGTCCACTCAGCACAGACACATGGACGCTCCTCGTGGCTTCCCAGGTCCGTATAAATGTCGTGCACAAAGTCGTTGGTTTTCTCTCGGTTTTAAGCTCAAACTCTAGGTCGAGCAAGGCGTTCTTTCTATGCTTTTTCACTTACTTATTTCTGGTTGAGGTGTGTGCGTGAGACCGGCTTAACTTGTCCATGGCAGCTCATGGCGTGAAAAACAGTGTATTTGTGGCACTTTGAAAATTATTCAGATGCTCAGCATTAAAAAACGTACTGACTTCAGAATGCAAAGACCTGGTTGAGCGGGTCGTTTATCTTTCTTCCCTACATCATTTCAGGTTGTAAGAGATCATTCAATAGTAAAGAGGTATGCGAACAACCCCCGATTAAAATCATTCCAAATGGTCTACATTCTTCCTAGTTTAACCCTCCCAAAACAATCCTTCGATTTGCTGTTTCCCGCACTTTACATTCACAGGCACGATATAACTAACACGGATGCGTTCTTCTTAGTCGAAGCGTTCCAGGAGCTCTTGTAATTATAACTGAGATTTCTCCACCGAGCTCTCAAACTTTTATTATTCATCGGACGCGCTTTACTACATTATTCATCGTCGTGTTAGTATTTAGGCCTGATTCTGGGTATATTTCATTTCGATGAGGGGGTATCTGAACACATTTCCTTTGTGTATGTTCTGGGTCCTACTTCGGTGACTCAATGGCGTTCCTGACAAGGATATGTTCTCAACATACTGATTTGAGCTTCGGGTGACGCGACTGAGGTTTCATTGCGTTAGTTAACTTTCCCTCTTGTTCCTTGTGCCGGTGCGTGGAGGTCGAGCCGTAGATGGGATGATCGGCAGAAGAGTCTATGTTCATTATTCTGATGCTCTAGTTTGATGAACTCCGGTTGTCTGAGGTCCTGTTGTGATGTTGTGTGTATAAATTGGTTTTGGTGTTCATGGAGATTGAAGGTTTCTGGGCAGCCCTCGGTGAGGCTGAGAGGAATAAGACGAAGGTAAAAAAAAACATTGAATAAAGGAAAAAAAAGAAAAGAACAGAAAGGAAGAAAAAAAAAGGAAAAAAAATTGGTTTTGGTGTTCATGATGTTCTCTCTCTCTCTCTGCGCGGTGAGCTCCCACTATCAACCCCAACCAACATTGTACCGCCACCATTTCCGATAGAAGTTGTGCCGCCAATCACCTCCGCGTAACCCTGAGCCCTTTGTGCATATAAATGACAATATGTCTGAATGATTGATATATCTAAGGACAATAAAAATATAAGTGACAATATGATTAAATGATCGAAAGATTACAAGATATTGAAAGGTTGCAAGTGGCCACGAGAAACTTCCAATGCAAAGGGATACAACAAGCTTGACCTCTAAAACCCGATCGTAAGTTTTACTGATACAAGTGAGAGTCTATGCTATTTTATAGCTGTGAGTACTCATGTGATGATATAAAACTAGTGCACGTGTTGACACCTGAATTTTCACCAACAAGTCCAAAAAACATAAAAACCCGAGACTTGGAAATCCTAATCACGACAAGGCCCATTTCTTGGCCAAAAAAAGTCATTTGTAGAAACTTATCAATATAGATTGAGAACTTCTTATTAGTTATCCGGGACAATACATAAATATAACGTTGACCTCCAAAATACTCAAAGATCAACTAAAAATTAAAAAAACCACCACACCCTAAGCAACATGCTAAAATGAATTTGTACGGAGGGGCAATGTGGTGTTTTCAATGTACGGTTTTGCTTAGAGTGTATGTGAATGGTATCCGTCTAAATAGAGGTAATAAGTAGTCATTTGGTTCGCAATGAGATATATTTTTGGTACTTTCCCCAGAAGAAAAGGACCCAGTTTAAGATCGACATAAGCATCGCTTTACAAAATTGAACAACAAATGACACAAAGATTTATAGCAAAAATGATGCAACAAACTTCAATTAGCTACTGTAACCAGTGAATTATTTTTAAATATTCAATAAAGATGTACAATCTCTTTTACAGCTCGATTTCATATTCTCTAGCATTAATAATAGAAGAGACACTACCAAAATTTAGTCCTTGAACTCTTAATCAATGTTCAATGATCCATAAATTTTAATTTTGGTCAAATTGATATTTGTGCTCTGTGAGTCGAATCAATTTGGTTTTTTATATGATCCTACAGATAAGGAATTAATCGTTTATATACTTTATGACTACTCTGATTAAACTATACTAGTCCATTCTTTAGCAAATAATATGGCTTTGTCAAATAGCATGGATTTCCGGTGCACCTCAGAACTACAAGCCGAAAAGAAGAGCACCGTGAAGCCAATTCTCTCCACTACCTAAACCATTATCGGAGTTATTGCCGATGATCCTTGTTGACACCTAAATTTTAATTACCCGAGCAGGGAGGTTGTGACAATCCTCGAGAGGAGGATGGTAGCCAAAGAAATTCCGAGAGAAAAACCATTTATTGGATTTGATATGTCCAAATCATATGAGTATCACATGGGAAGAAAATGGGCATGACACCGACCGACAACTGTTTGATCCTGAGGGTCAAAGTCTAAAATTTGCTTGATAAAAGGATGTTATCTTTCGAAAATGCTCCGCCAAATGGGCAAGAAAACATGTGATTTAATCACCTTGGAGCTGTGCATATGATCGTGACCGATATTGCTAAGCCACTTAGAAGCACATCCATCCACCCTTTGGCGTAGAGAAGCTCTTGCTTGAAAAGTCTTTCATTTCATGTTTTCCTTCCCCTGCTTGGGAATTATTTGTTATTTCAATTCCTTTTTTCTATTCGTATTAAAAACTCTATGACATTCGGAGCTTGAGCCATTGGTCTGCAGTAGTCTATGTTGTAATGCGGCATTATCCTTTTAATATTCAATAAAGCATGCATTCATTTTATTGAGGACATATGGGGCATTCCCAAACCAGTCCTATGATGATCCTTGAGGACTGGGCTTTCACACGTTTCCTTGTTTCAAAGTTTTTGCCGAATGAGGAAGTCCAAGGATATTAAGACTAAGTTTTAAAGCATTTTCAAACATTGTTTTCTGTTGAGACATATCACGTATTTGTGAATATCTTTGTTTTCAAAAATAATTTTCAAAACATTCACGCATCTATGTTGATTTCTCTTACCTAATCATTCTTGCAGAATGATCCCGAGGAATGCTGCTTCAAAGACGGTAAACATAGTCATTCCAATGAAAGCGTCTCGCATACGAACTAACTTGCTCATCCATTTCTCTTGTAGATAGGTGAAAATGGTCGATGACACAAGTAGTCGAGATGATTGAAGATAATGGACATGTCAAAGAGATGACGTCTCATTTCTAATAATCAAGGGGGGTAGTTCATTCCTAAACTCAAATTGATTCAAATTGTAGACTAACATATCATTTTTTACATACAGGTGAAAAGAAGAGAAACCCAAACAAGTGGCAATGGAAAACAAACGAGAAATCACAAGAGGACATGGAGGAACATCGACCATACTAAAAAATCTAGCTAGGGCAAGCGGCATCGATGCAACCAAACACGGGGGTGAGATTTAAAAGAAGCATGTACCTGGCAGATGTAGGGGCAAATCATCTTATGGACGATGGAGGAGTTACAAATGAAAAGCCCAAGCAACAAAATGGAGAAGGGTAACTGAGTATCCGTTCTCAATTTATCTTTCTTCATTCCATTTCTAACATGAATTCGATTCATTTTTACTAGCCTTCGAAGAAGCTAAAGCAATAATCAAACAATGGATTCAATGAAGGGTAATTGTATCAGTTCCAAGTCACCGTTCCTGAACACATTTCTGACATAATTTCCTTTCTTTTGATAGGGAAAACATCAAAAACTTGGGGAACAAGAGTAATGGTAACGTCATATGTCATTCTCAGGAGATATTCATTAACATAATCTCTTTTAAGTTTTACAGGGTCGACCCACTGGCACTGGGCAGGTAAGTATCCTAAAAACTCCAATTAAGAATAAAATTTTAACAAAAGAAAATTGTTCAAGAAAAAGAAAACTTTTAATGCTTTTCCAAGTTCAGAATCCAAAATGAACATTTGAAGCCTGTTCTTCAAAATCCTTGAATGATACCCTTGGTTGAAAAATAATTCCAAGTTCAAGACTCAAAGTGAGTCTAAAACAATTTTGAAACCGTTGTCTTCAAGAGTTTTGTTTGACATTCTAAAATTGTTCATCCATGCAGTGGTACATGCATCATGCATCAAAAGTCCCAATGAAGGATAATTTAAACAAGTGATTTTGAAATTAAAAAAGAGAATGTTAAGCATGCCAACGGGGAGTACTTAGGATGACAAAAGACAAGCTATGCCTAAATATGTCCCTTATACACATTTTTGAGAGTTGAGTGGATCGAAAAGGAAACCGTGTTTTAGGACAAAGAATTTATTCACAAGGAATACATGGATCGAAATGACGAAAGGTGTCTCCTTCTCTTTTCCTAAACACTAAAGATATCCCTTACTAGCCATTTTGAGTTCGAATAAGGAGAATTTTCAAATATTCATGTTAAGAACCACCCCACATTGGGGTAAGTACCAGAGGTTTTATTCGGAGAAAAAGTTTAAGAAAGATTTCATTACCTTCACTTTCATCAACTTTTTTGTGGTAACTTCATGTGAATTTTCATGGAAGTTTCAAGCATTCCAAAGTGAAGAAAATCATTCATTGCACTACCCAAGCAATGATTTCTCTTTGCTTGGCCAAGTTGAGTCAAAATATTCATTTCTTAGCTCAAGCGGTCATTATCTCCTTAAATAGGAGAAAGGCATGTGATTTCTTAAAAGAATTGGTAATTTGAGAAAAATGTCTCCAGAGTCCTAGAGCACAAATGATAACCATTCTGTTTCCCTGTTTTTTTATTTTTTTATTTTTGAGAACAGGTTTGGAACATAAATCCGTTTGGTAAAATAATTTTATTTTTCCATTTCCGGACAAATTTTTCACCTAGAAATAGGTTTGGAACATAAATGAGAAAATAAAATTTTCTATTTTTTTTTATTTATAGAACGGAAATAGAAATAACAACTCTTTTTTATTGCTTGCTCTCATTGCCCACCGCCTATCAGTCGGCTGCTGCCGCTCACTGCTGCCTACCCATTATCCTCCTTCGCCTGCCGCCGTCCATTCGCTGCGGCCTGTCCACAGCCCACCGGCCGTCCGCTACCACTCACTGGCCATCCGCTCCCGCCGTTCACTGGTTGTCCTCCGTCGCTTGCCTGCTGTCCGCCTCCGCCCACCACCATCTGCTGACCACCCGCCCCCTGCTCACCCGTCCACCGGTGTCGATCGCCCGCCCAGAAATTCAAGAATAACTTATTAAACGAATTTTTATTTCGGGAACGGAAATTTTGTATTGTTATCAAACACTACTTTTTGCTCAGAAACTCATCCAGGGAATAGAAATAGGGCCAGAGAAGAGAAATTTTAACATTCACGCCCTTAAAGGGCCAAAGAATCAAAAGAATTAAAAAGTCAAAAGAAAATGGGAACTAGGGGGTAAGAAAGAGCAGCGTGTCTGGAAAAAGTAATGTCAATGGCCAAGAAAAAAAGCAAAAAGTTACATTAAAAATAAAGTTCTTATGAGGAAAGAAAATCAATGTAAATGCAAAGACATTTAGAAAAGAGCGAAGCTCTGGAGTTTCAAATGAAAGACAAACCAATGGATTTTCGGACTTCCAAGATGAGTTGGATGATTTAAAAAAAATTGATTCATCGGTAATGATGTCATGATAATCATAAACTTTAAGGCCCCTAAAAGACTTTTCCAAGCTTATTGAACCTTTCACCAGACCTATATTACAACCCTTAGAAAGTCTCTTCTGATCGAGATAGTTCAAGTGGATTCAAGGATTTCACAAAGAAAGCTCCCACTTGAACGAGTGGAAGCAATTGTTTCTTATCTTATCTTCAAAATTCTTGACTTGAAAACCCAATGAAGATGAACTGATAAACATTTCTTTCTTGGCCTCAACGCGATTATCCTTTGTGTAAGCTCACGATGAAGCCAACATCACGGTCCTCTTAAAAGACCTTTTAGATTGATCGAAGTGTATTCAATGCGAATGTTTCCAAAAGCCTTTGACATAGGTTATGAGATATCCTGAGTGTTCAAAAATGACTTCCCACATCAATAAATGAGAACAAAAGCCTTTTGCGAGCAATTGTGAGAAGACCTTTATGATTAAGATCCTCCAATTTAGCATCTTAACAAACTCTTTGAGTAAACCAAGATAATTTGTTGAAAATTCTCCTCCAAAGGAATTTGATAACTGATGACATTTACCAAAAAAGTTGGTTAACAATTTCTTGAATAACATTCAACGTCTTCGTGATCGATTACATTTTTCGTTTGATTTGCTTATGAAATCTCGGAACCTTTTTACTGGTGATTTCATATAGGAGATTTGTTGGCAGTGGACACAGCCTGCAGTTGTGGATATGATGAATTTAATAGTCCTTTAAAGTATGCGCTTGTTTGTAGCCTTGGGACCCTCACCATCCAAGTGACAACCACCTGTAAGTTTGAATGACTCTATTTTAAATGGTATCTCAAAGCATTTATAGGTTTGTAGCCTTGGAGGCTCGCCCTCCGCAAGTGACCGCAGCATGCAGTTTTGGATATGGTGATTTTAATAGTCTTCCCAAGAGTACGCATGTTTGTAACCTTGGAGCCTCGCCCACCAAGAGGACGCAACCTGTAGTTTTGAACATGGTGATTTTAATGGTATTTTAAAGTGTAGTAGGTTTGTAGCCGTGGTCCCTCACCATCCAATTAATCACAACCCGTAACTTGGATACAGTGATTCCAAATAGCCTTTTTAAGTATGTGCAGGTTTGGAGCCTTGGAGCTTCAGCCCCCCAAGAGGACACAACCTATTGTTTTGGACATGGTGATTTTAATGGTATTTTAAAGTGTAGCAAGTTCGTAGCCTTGGTCCCTCACCATCCAAGTGATCACAACTTGTAGCTTGGATACGGTGATTCGAAATAGCCTTTCGAAGTATGTTCAGGTTTGTAGCCTTAGAGCTTCACCCTCCAAGTGGTCAAAGCCTTCAAACTTTCTTTTATAGCATTATCAGTAGGTAAGTATTCCTATTACCCATATTGGTCTCATCATCATAAAAAAAAAAAATCCATTCAAAAACCAGGCACAAAAGAGAAGAGAGAAGAGAGGGAAAACATGAATGCGTAAATGCGGTACAAATGATGAAAAGGTTCGAGGTACCTTACCAAGGTACGTCCCTAATCAAATGTCATTTCTTACGCCATTTCTTTTCAATGAGTCAGTCAATTAAAAATTCATGCATCATTTAGTCTTTGAGAGGAACTTCTTTGAGCTCCCTCTTAAAGATTCCTCTCAAAGAGAGATAGCTATTGACACTTGAATTTTAGCCGACAAATTTGATTAGGATAAAACTAGGAGTCCCTAATCATGACATGACCTGTTTCTTGGCCAAAAAGTCATTTCACTGTTTTTCAAAAATTTTCAACTTCCATTATATTCTGTCTAAACTTAGACATTGATTTCCCCAATAATCCAAGATTGTTTTTTGAGTTGACTTTTTTGGTTAACCCCTAAGTCAACTCTTGGTCAACATTTTTTTTCGAAAAATTGAAAAATCATAAATTTAATTCTTTATGAGCTTAATTAGACTTTCAATTCTTAAATTTTACAAAAAAATGATTGAGAATCGATTTTTTAGTCAAATCGAGAATTTTAACTCTCGATCAACAATTTCCAAAATTCATTGATTTATAGTCATTTTCTAGATTAATTTCCTTCTCGACATTTGATCATGGGGTCGTAACACATTAAAATTTCAAGCCAATTTCAAGCCGATTTTTAAGCGCCAATTTAGAGGGTCTTCATAAATAGTGCCAATTAGCACTATTCATATTTTATTAAGTCAAATTAACTCAATTTCTATATCAATTTTGCTAAAATCATGGTAATTTGGCATAATTTGGTCGAAACGACAAATCGGGATCGACATGGTCAAGCCAAGTCAACCTGATTAACCAGACTTGGTTTGACCCACTTGATTTTACATTGCCTAATTGATTGTTATATATTCCAATGTTTATTATACTCGTTTAATTACACAAAGAGGGGAGAAGAAGTTACCGGTTCTTATTAATTTGATGTACACGATGAGATGTGGTCCCACAAATCTCTTGATTCTCCATTATTTTGTCTTTCCAAAATATAGCTTGAGGTGCGTGACTAGAGACATTTGGTTTTTGTTTGGCTCTAACGCTGTAAACTAGTATTTGATACATTTAAACTAATTTTCTTTTGCATTTTTAAGTGTAGTCAAAGTTATCAATTCTAGAAAACACGATCGATACTGAGGACCACAAAAATGAAGATGAATGGTCGATTTTTTTAGACACTTGAGACACCAAGAAATATTAATACGTAAAAATGTATCCGCGGCTTTTTAGTGTTTTAACCATGGGTTTTCGATGAATTTAATCTGACCTAAGTCAATCGGTCTTTGATTATCCTTGTGGGTGAATTCAGTCCTCGATTTCATTGTGATATGAGGAAGTCCGCAAATGGATAATCGCAACGATAATGCCATCAATGCAAAGCAATTGCAAACGATAGAAAACATACGAGTCAAGTTGACTTTATTCCGTGTCATTTTGTGCAATCAAAACAATCTCCAATCACACATGTGGTGCATTGTTATTCCCATGTATACTCGAGGCTCCACGTGGTGTTATCGTTGCTGAAGTGAAACCCGTTGTCTCGCACAGACCAATAGCAATCCACGTTGTCGCATCTGTCCTCATCCCGACGAGCCCTAAATGCGTCGAACTGCTTGTATCGCTCCTCCCATCGGGCGGCGCAGTAGAAGAGGGTCGTCCTAAAGATATTAACCTTAAAACGGATCAATTGCTCCTCATTTGGGTGGAGGATCCGGGCCCCAAGATCATCATCACCGGATTTGCAAAGCAGCGCGAAGTCGCCGGGCAAGTTGTTGACAATGTGGACATGGTACGTCCTGAAAGGGGTGGCGTACGTTGGTGGAAGAGAGGATATGAAGGAGAGTGATAGGACAAAGACGATCGTGAATTGCGTTAAAGATTTCATTACTGTGAAGTGTTATGATAATTAGTGAAATTCGGTGAAGAATCCTTTACGTATATATATTATAAATATTCTCTCTCCATTATGAGCATTTATAAGGATTAATTTTGTACCTATTATATTCTCATTATCGTGCGTTCTCGCCTCGTAAGGAAACTATGGTGAAGAATCCTTTCAGTATATATATTATAAATATTCTTTCTCCATTATGAATATTTATAAGGATTACTTTCGTACCTATTATATTCTCATTATCGTGCGTTCTCGCCTCGTAAGGAAACTATGGTGAAGAATCCTTTCAGTATACATATTATAAATATTCTTTCTCCATTATGAACATTTATAAGGATTACTTTCGTACCTATTATATTCTCATTATCGTGCGTTCTCGCCTCGTAAGGAAACTATGGTGAAGAATCCTTTCAGTATACATATTATAAATATTCTTTCTCCATTATGAACATTTATAAGGATTACTTTCGTACCTATTATATTCTCATTATCGTGCGTTCTCGCCTCGTAAGGAAACTATGGTGAAGAATCCTTTCAGTATACATATTATAAATATTCTTTCTCCATTATGAACATTTATAAGGATTACTTTTGTACCTATTATATTCTCATTATCGTGCGTTCTCGCCTCATAAGGAAACTATGGTGAAGAATCCTTTCACAATTTGGGCTGGATTGTACTAGTAATCACCAAGATAAGTTACATCCTGCGAGTACTAATCCTGTCAGATGATAGATGGCACTATCAGGACTAAATGCTGCAATCAAGCCTGTACACTTAATCTTCTCACGAGTACAAGACAACAAGAACTCTACACTAGAAATCTCGAGAATGAAACACTAAATATTCAGAATACAGCGTTGAATACTTTTAGCTGGCTATACAAACTTATAAATTGATTGTTGTGGTGTTGACCACTTAATATGTTGAATGAGTTCTTTAACGAATGAAATTGATTAATTATGGTCGAAATTAACATGCTAATTCATGTTATAGACCTAAGAATCACAAATAGATTAAACAGGAATTTCGAGTCTATCTGACCTTTCTCAGTTCTTAGATTTTTCTAATCTTTTGAGTTCAAAATTTCGAAAAGTGTTCTTCCTAAAAATTGTAGCCAACACTGCAAGTTTTAAAAAAATAAAAATTTTAAATCATTGGATTGGCATTATGCATCAACCAAAAAGACGATTAGATTTTGTATCTAATTTGTTTTTCTGGTTCCTACACTCATCGACTTTGTTTTGCTAATTCGATGAAGTTCGAGTCCTTTTCTGCAAACACTCAAAACTGAAAAGTTGTTCATTAGGGACTTATTTAGTGATTTGGAAAGTTTGAGAACCAAATAGAAAATTTTAGGGGGAAGAAGTCGGTCCTGGCCTACAAAACTGTTTTTCAGTGACATCCCCGGGAAAACATGCAAATTTCTTACAGTTCGAGGGCTTGTTTGTCAAATTTTAAAACATGAAAGTTGTTAATAACTGAATGAGAAAGATGTCTTTTAAATTTGGCAGACTTTTGAATTTTCAAACTATTTTTCCATATTTTTTTAATCTCGCTGGTCAAAACCGGGTCAATTCCAAACTGTCGGGTATTTTTTGCTCAATTTCGGGTTTTTCGGTTTAGAACTGGGTCATGTGGTTTTTCATGAACTTTGAACTGTACATCCTAAGCTTTCTATTGACGCTTGAATCATTTCAATTGGATTTCGTTTGATGGGTTGACTGAGTTTGAGCATAATTAGTCCAAATTTGTTATTAAACTGAATAAGTGACCCTTCGATGGTTCACTTCATCTTGTATGATTGATTAAGAATCAAGGTCAAATTACCTAAATGCATGTTTAATTAAATGCATGTGTTTGCTGGATGAATGTTATGTACGATGCATGCTCGATGGGTGGCCTATTGGAAATCGATTAGAACCAAATTAAGGGTTAATTGATGCGACTGTTGTCATGTAAAAGCAAGTGGTGGCCGATCGTCATTAACCATTAATCAATCGGTCTTAATCAATGGGAGATTGAGATAATCGTAATGCCTGAAAGTCAAAAGCCGACCCCGAGGCTATTCCGATGTTTGATTAGATGAACATTGTTGATTGTTTTGTATGATTGAGTGCATGTTATGCAAATAAGTTAAATGAATGGAAATTGACACCATCAACGGAGGCCACTCGAAGCGGTCCATGGAGGAGGGGGCCGAGGCTCTTAAAGACAGTAATTTAAGACCAATGTCAAATCCGGTCTCACTATTGTAATAGTTAGTTTAATCATCATTAGGATTAGTTTCAATATAAAATTTCAATTCTCAAGAAATAAAATCAATTTAGACTTAGCCTCATTTTTAGATAAATAGCTTAGGCTTAGTTCTAATCAATTAAATAGAATTAGGCCCACCTTAGTCGTCAATAGCAAGCTTCCGAGGGATCATGTCTCGAGGCTAAAAAAACAAAGCCATGTCTATTCTTTTTGTGATGTCCGGTTTATTGTTTCCGATTGGTACTTTTGTCTCGAAACTCTTCCTTTTTTTCTTGCAGTGTGATGGAAAGATTGAAGGAGTGCACAAGCATTCCTTAAGAGGTCAACTCTCAATGGGAAGGGGATCATATCTTCGTTCCTCGAGTAAGCTCTGGAATCTTGCTTGAATTAAGCTTCATAGTTAATTGCTGCATATGGCGGGAGTCGAAGACTTTTCCTCCGTGGGGAATTATCTGGGGAAAGATAAGAAGACTCGCAAAAAGCTGACTTGCTCGGCCAGGGAAAGAAGACCAACTCGGCCTCATGCCTCTTGCCTCATGGATGAAATGGATGCTATGGTAATCTCAAAGCAGCTGGCCATCCTGATGCCATGATTCGGATGGATATTGACTCGGCTTGGAAGGCATAGGTCTCCTGGTTGTGGACATAACTACTCTGTCGGCACTCACATGACCAATTTGGCTGGCAATATGATGACTCTTACGGGCAAAGGAATTGTGAGAGTCATAGCCTGTCTGCATGGGACATATTCACCTATATCGAGCCGACCTCGGCATGAGCTGTGCACGATGTCCCCTCCCTCCAATGAGAGATGTGGATGAAAGGAAGTAATCTACTCCTATCCAAGAGCCGAGAGAAAAGGAGCTCTGCGAACAGGGTTCTCTGTTCAGAGACGGAATGTAGGTTTGCAAAAACAAGAGCACTCCATTAATTTTACCCATAGTACTTCTCAATCTGTGTTTTGGTTGACTAGGCTCTCTAGTAACTAAATAGCATTTTTCCCAGGAGAATTCATAAGTCTAACCTTACAGACATGCGGCAACTCCAATTTAAAGTCTAGCTGTTGGTGAATCTCCCAATCTCCTTCTCAATATTCAATTCCCGCGAGATGTTCTTCCTAACACCGGCTATAGATCAATTCCCTGAGTTCAATCTCTAAGTTTGGCATGGAAAGTTCCCTTGTTGTTCTGACTCGCATCTGAAGTGCACAAGCCTCGGAAATTGCCGAGTTTTACTCAGCACGGAACATAAACTCTCCTTGTGGCTTCCCAGGTTCGATCAAATGTTGCGCCCAAGTCTTTGGTCAAGCGTGGATGTCTTATTTATTTCTGGTTGAGGTGTGTGAGAGACGAGTTTAACTTGATCATGGCAGTTCATAATGCGAAAAACATTGTTACCGGTGGCACGTACAGAATTATTCACTAGGGCGAGAACGCTCAGCATCCTATATAATAAAAGTGACCATTTGATAATAAAACAGAGTGCATAGGGAAAGACCTGGTTGAATAGGTCATTGATCTTTCTTCCCCACACAATTCCAAGTTGTAAAAGACCATTTGATAATAAAAGTACGCGAACAACCGCCATCGAAAATCATTTCCCAATGGTCTATATTCTTGCCAGTCCAACCCTCCCAAAATAAACCTTTAATTTGCTGTTTCCAACACATTCACTGGTGCAACATAATTAACAGGAATGAGTTCTCACTCAACACATTCCAGTAGCTATTGCAACTATAATCAAGATTTCTCAACCAAGCCATCGAACTTTTATTATTTATCATATGTGCTTTCTGCACAATAACAAATTACACTAAAGCACAACAGAGATCCAGTCCGCTCAAGAAATCCACACACGCACGCACTCACGCACAGGAATTGCGTTCTTGACCAATCTGTGTGCACTCAGGCAAAGTAGCTGATCCAACATTATCTAGAGGCATCATTTTCCCAAACATTGTCCCAAGAACCAGTCGGAGTGGCCTTTGGTTCCTCACTGTAGCCCCGAACGGCATGAGGGTTGTCCGGTCCAGGAAATGGAAGTCCGTCAGGGCCTGGTGGGTGGACTTTCCTGGGCTTCGTCCTGATCCCCAGCAACCTCAACACAAATCTAGCAAGCTCACCATATAACATTCCAGATCGATCGAAAAGCTGCAGTAACACACCAGATTGCTGAGAGCTTAGTATTAATACAATATCACAAGAAGACAAAATCCTAACAAAAGCTTTCACAGTCATAATGTACTAAACAAGTTACAAAACATAATGTACTAGTGCTCTTACCATGCTAAAGGTCTGTTACAGATAATGACATCAAGTAAAACCAATCATGTCTCAAATTTCCATCATCTTTAAAAAGTGAAGAAGTGGAAAAAACGAATTTTCCCCTCTCAGATTCAGCTTTGATCCTAATCATGTATTTATTTTTCAAATGCACTTTCCTTTCAAGCCAATTTTTACCAAACAGTATAGTAATACCTATCTATCCTTCCCTCCATGAACACTACGGCCCCCTTCACTTCAGTTAAATTACATATTGCAGTCCACTAAAGAAACTTGCACAGCAAACTGACAGAGTTTAAGCAATGCGGTTTCCTAATTCAAATTTACTCCAGAATACTCAATACGGACAGGACAATACCATTGCAATGGGTATGAGCTTGTACATATTTCCGCACAGGGAGATACACAAACTTTATGCATTGTCAACTTTGACAGGGAGAGAAACAGGTGTTTAAGGTGAAAGAGTGTCTATGTAGCTGAATCATAATATCATAAATTCACGCTATTAATAGATAAAGACTGAAAACCCAATAATTACATCACTCTGCAATTACATTTAACAGAGAAGCCGCAGGACATAAAAGACTACCTGAAGAAGCGCTGTCATAAACATGTGGAAGGCTTGAGTATTTTGGTCAATAAGAATTGAAATGCGGCCAAAAAAGTTTACCACTCCTTGCATCTGGCATTAGAGAAAAGCTAAAATGAGCTGTCCATAAAATAAATTTGTACAACAACGCATTAAATTATAGTTCTAAATATAGGTCTAGAGAACTATGTCTTCATCCATTGCCTTAAAAATCAAGATTGAGGCAATTACTTCAACACGTTCTGAGGACACAATCTAAGAGAAGAAAAATGTTTCACCTAATAACAAGGTAACGACACGCAATTGTGGAAAACTTGGAACCAAAAATGGTCCTAAGACATCATATTTGATATTTAACCGGGAACTGAAATGTGTCAAAGCTAATTGACCAACTAAATGAATCACATAACAAGGTTCCTGGTAATGCACCACATAACAGACTTACAAATGTTTATGCATTTAAGAATTTGATTAATCTCAACCAACTAAAAATACGACTATGAGGTCCAACCAAAAAACCTAAGCCTTAGGTGAAGGTAGACAACATATTTATAGGCCTTTTTGAACGCGTACACAAATGATATGGGATACATTCACACCCCCTTTCAAGTGCAAACCAGACTGAGAACAGCACTTGGAATTGATGAATGGGGAATCTCACACACACAAAAAAATTGAGATGGAAACCAGCTCTGATACCATGTCATAAAATTCAATCCAAAAGCTTATGCCTTAGATGGAGGGAGACAATATGTATATAAGGCCTATATGAACCCATATACAAGAAAAGTGGTATGCTTTAACAGTCTCAAGAATTCTTAAACCTGCATTTGCAAAATTAGCAAGGATGGGAAGAAGTGAATGTAGATAAGTTTCATAAAAGCAGGACATGAAAATGAGAATGGTGTCTTCACCAATCAATCTTTTTTCCTCGCAACAACAATCAATAACAAAAGCCTCTATTCAGTTCCATTTAGAAGTATAAGTTCGAAACAGTCAAAGCAATCAGGAGATAGGTGCCCAATCAACATCCTTTAAATGAACCTCACAAGGAAGAGGAAAGCACAAGAACATTGCTTACCACCCGTAAAAATGATATCCAAAACCCTGGAGGAGAAGATGGCTCGCCATATGGATTGTTTGGATCTTGACCTCCATAAGGGCCACCCATTCCCATCCCATAGCCGCCCATTGGTCCTCCTAATCCACCACCATACATTCCACCACCATACATTCCAGAGGATCCATAAAGGCCTCCATAGCCTCCCCTATACATGGAGTTACCATACATACTGCTGCCATACATTCCACCTACTCCACCATACATTCCAGATCCATAACCCGAACCGTAATTCAAACTAGAACCATAACCTGCAGATAAAAGCAATTTAAAAATATGCTTCAATTAAAGATGGTAGTAAAGATATCATCTTCTGCAACAAAATCAACGGTCACCTCCATAGGTATTATTCCCATAGCTCTGCTGCTCCCATGGCCGCGTAGGAACAGGCCTTCCCACAGCATTCCTATTAGGAGTGGTAGTCCTGTCAGTGGATGCAACAATTTCTCCCGGACTTGCAGTTCCTGAAGCCTCAACTACATCACTGGTGCTGCCAGCGGAAGGCGGTTTAAAAGGTGCGGGACCAGAAGAGGCACCGCTTCTCTCCCATGGTTTTGGCGGGGGAGTAGCTGCAACGGCAGAACATTGTTCAACTCAGACAGCACAGAGTTTTTCTATGCAGGCGGAGAAACATCCAAAGAACGTAACAAGACAGGTATTTACGTATCACAAAAACATGGTCATCACATGCGGGTCACAGCATCCAGCCACAAATCACAAAGATCTTTCATTTGTCTAGAGTGACCCCGGAAATCGGGCTGTAAAAGTACCAATGCGAAAAGAGCAGAATGATGTAACTAGTCGAACTTCTCTTCACAAAATCACCTACCAACTACCAAGCAGTTCTCTAATGAGTTCATCAAGCAAGACAATCCCTTAATCAATTCCTTAAAAAGAGACTGAATCGAGCTAGTTGTGCATTCAGATGAAAGTATCCAGCCAACAAATGGAAGTCAACCCAAAGCATCCGACTTTCTTAAAACTAATGAAAACGGAAGTCAACCCACCACCACCGACCAAAGACTCATCGAGAAGACACCCCCGAATCCCACTTGCTCAACGGACAGCGAACCGAAAAGCAACAGCACACACGCTAGCGAGGTCCAATCGTTCGCCATAAACCGAAAAAAGAAAGGAACACGTCCCCCGATCACGAGCGCAATCGAAATCGCCGACACAGAACCCGAAAAATTCATCGGCGGCGTTCCGCGGTCGAGGGGACAACGTGGGAAAAAAAAAAAGAAAACCTAGGATTCCCAGAAGAAGAAGACAGGACAAGCACGCGATCGCCGATCGATCGATCAATAGCGACGAAGAATCGGAACGAACCTGAAGGGGGCTGAGGATTAGACGCCATGGGAGTTGCAGACAAGCAGCGACATGTGATAGAGAGAGAGATTTGACCGGCGCCTTTGAATCGAAGGCCGGCGTGGTTGTGGTGGGGGCGATTAGCGCAATGACCTGGGAGGGTCCGTCTCTGTTCTTGGAAGCTTGTGTTTATTCCTTATTTTGTATTTATGCCTTCCCACTATTTTGAATTCTTGTTTGCACACTTTTTTTTTTCTTTTCTTCGTTTTTTTGTGTGTTGTGAGATTTTTATTTGTGTCTTAAGAAATCTCAAATTGACATGGAAATAAGCCGGAGTATTACAATCTTCTTGTTAGCAATATGCGGGACGGAGATTAATATGGATCGCGACGAGGACGAGGGAGCATGTAGCACTGTTGTCCTGAAAAGTACCGGTGGAAAAAGTCGACACGATCGCGATGTCATTATCGTGAGTCTGACTGACGCATGCTTTTATCGAGAAAAATAATCTCTTGTGCGTTGAATTCTCGATAATGCGAACAAGATAAGTTCTCAGGTTACGTCGACACACTTGACTGCTTCTACTCTTATTAATCCATGTAAATAATCTCGTGTTCGAATAACCCATTGAGATTCGACTCGCATTTAGTGGGATCTTCCAAGAACCAAGAGAGTGCATAGTTGACGGTATCAGATGTATCTGTCTGTCTACGGGCTTCACAGATTTGCAGGCAACCCTCTTTTATCAAGGAAATCTTTGAATGCAAAACCATGTTGATTGTGTTCTAAGCAATGTCAGAGGTGGCCACGGGCCGGTTTTGGCCGGAACCGGACCGAACCGGCCCGGTCAAACCCGGGCCCGGCCCGTTGACCGGGCCCGCGGTTCAGACGGAACCGGAACCCCGTGGCATGGAACGGGATCACGGTTGCCTAGCTCGGTTCCTGAAAAGCAAGAAAAAAAAAAAAAAAAAGCTTGCTGGCAGGTGCGGGCTACAGCCACGCGACTGCAAGTGCGCCACCTGCTGCAGCGCTGCACCCGCAGGAGAACGGGCCAACGGACAACCCAACAAAAAAAAAAAAAAAAAATTTTTGATTTATTTGCGGCGGGGCTGCAGACGTGCGAGCCTGCTGCGCCAGCTTGCTGCGGCCCGTTGGGGCAACGGCTACGCCCCAACGGGCATTTTGATAATAAAAAAAAACACATAACCGTTGCAATTTTGCAACGGTTATGTTTTTTTTTAATTCTAAATTTTCTTCCATTTTTTCCTATAAATTCTCTCAAATTCTCACAATACACACACAATTCTCTCAAATTCTCTCCAATTCTCTTCTCTCAGTCTCAAATTTTCTCAATACTCGAAATTCTCTCAAATTCTCAAAATTCTCTCAATTTTCTCAATCCACGCAATTCTTTCTTAATTCTCCCAATTAATCCGCTCAATTCTCTCAATCCATTCGAAAAATGGCAAGTGGAAGTCGAGTGCCACTGGCAAAGGTAAGAATATTGCGACGGAATCCCATCATTCTTTTGATCCTCGTGAATATGCAGATTTTCAAGATGATGAAATCAACATTTTTCACGATGTGGAGCGCGTCCCGACGCAAGAAAGTTTTCATCCTCCTGCTGAAATATCTACAACAAAGGAAGCGGAACGGGAATTTACATCCGACATTTGGAATCACTTCACGAAAATGGAAAGGTTTGATATCGGTCAAAAAAGGTATGATATAATTTGTAAATATTGTGGAAAAATATATAAATATACAAAGGACAAGGATATGGAACATTTAAACGACATCTTATGAGCAAACATCCAACTGAAACGGAATCGATATCGGGCAACAACAAATTTCTTACGTCAATCCTAACACTTCCCTTTATTTCGTTTTAATGAAAAAACTTATAAGGAAGAATTAGGCAAATTTATTTCCGTTGAGCATTTAGCATTTAATTTTGGAGAAAGATTTGGTTTTAATGAATTTGTACAAAAAGCATGTGCTCCACAAGCAAAACGTGTTTCTAGAAATACAACTAAACGAGTAATTAAAGATCTTTACAAAAATGGAAAAAATGATTTACAAAACTTTTTTATGCAATTTAATGGATGCGTGCATATAGGTAGTGATATTTGGAGTGATCATTGGCAAAATCATTCTTACATGGGCATAACATGTCATTGGATAGATGACAGTGGACTATTCAAAAAGAGTTATTGCATTTAGAGTTTTCGATGATCATCATACGGCAAATAATATTTATAGACTAATTAGGCAAGTTTTAGAAGAATATTATTTGCTTAACAAAATTTTTTCAATTGGTTTTGATAATGCCGCAGCAAATACCGCTTCATTGCCGAGTTAGAAAATATTTGTAAACCCGCTTTTGGTGGAAAATTTTTCACATTAGATGTGCTTGTCATGTTTTAAATTTATGTGTACAAGATGGTTTGAAAACTCTTGATATTTTTCTTCAACCAATAAAAACGGCGATTCAATTTTTATGGAAACATCCCAAAAAATGAAAGAATGGGGTAGATTTTGTAGAGATAATGGCAAAAGCCAAAAGATTTCAGAGATGTTCCAACTCGTTGGAATTCTACTTTCCACTTGCTTAGTGAATCTTTAGCATATAAAGATTTATTATGTGCATTCATTTCTAATAATATACCTGAGATTAATTTATACCCACAAGAGTGGCATATTTGCCAAAAAAATTTAGATCTTTTAAAGGTTTTTAATGATGCAACTTATACTTTGTCTGGTGTTTATTATCCTACTACACATTTATTTTTAGTAGAGTGTACTAATATTGTCGGAACTTTTGATGAATATGAAAATGATGTTGAATTACAACCTACTGTAGTTGCAATGAAAATGAAATGGCTTCATTATTATAGTGAAATTCCCATGATTTATTTAGTTGCTTGTGTTTTTATCCGCGTTGCAAATTGGATGGCTTAAATGATTTTTTGCGTGTGTATTATCAATGTTTACATTATGATGTGACAAATGTTACAACCATAGTACGTGAGGTTAAAAACGTAGTAATAGAATTATATAATGAATTTTATACTAAATATAATTTAGGTGATATTAGATCTTCTCAATCTACGGAGATACAAAATGACAAGATTAAAATTAGTAGAGGGTACCAACTTTTATTACATAGACAAAAAAAAAAGGGAGTAATAGGAAATATTTCTGAATTAGAGAGTTATCTAACCATTTTATTTGAGTTTGCGAAGCGAAGGTGGTAAGCAGATTTTTTTATTTTGGATTGGTGGAAGAGGCACGCAAGCCAATACCCAATCCTTTCTCTTATTGCAAAACAGATTTTTCAACCCCTTGTTCTACGGTTGCGGTCGAACAAGCATTCGGTTCCGGAGGTAATATTTTGAACGAACATCGTTCAAGATTATATCCAAATCGGTGGAGATGCAAGCTTGTGTTGCTTGATTGGACGAAGGCTCAATACTAGGGCAACAAGAGATAGATCGGAATAATGAATCCGAATTCTTTAACGACGGAGATACTACCGCTACCACTATCGATGTACTTGGAACGGGTAGTGACGATTGAGGAGTAAAAGAACTATTGGAGTTGGCAAATATTTCGGGAACTCTTGTTTCTCATACCGGGTACGCCCGTGAGCTTAGGGAAACCGAAATATAATCCGACGATATGTGACCTCTCGGTCCCCTGCGCACGGAATGCTTAGGTTTTGGGATAATTTTAGGGTATATATATTGTACTCCTTTTTTTTAAGATCGTTATAACGAATTGTAATGTGCTTAATGATAATTTATTAAGTTGAAGCCCTCTCTTTCTCTCTTGTCTTTTTGTCCCCAAATTTGAGTACAATTTACATTTTAATCACAATTTATATTGAATAATGTTCTATCACAAGAATAGTATTTTTAATTTTTTATTTTCATTTCTGTTTTTCCTTTTTCTCTTTTGTCTTTTTCCTTGTTTCTGTTTTTAAAATTATAATTTATATTTTAATTTTTTTTTTCTTCCTCCGCGGCCGCCGCGGCGAGTCGCTAGCGTCCGGGCGAGGGCCCTCGCCGGCGTCGGGCGAGCGGCCTCGCTGGGGGGGCGAGCCGGCCTCGCCCGGCGCCGGCGAGGCGAGGCTCGGCCTCGCACCGCTGCGAGGCTCGACCTCGCCGGCGTCAGCGAGCCGGCCCTCGCTGGGCGGGCGAGGCCGGCCTCACCCGGCAGCCGCAAGGCTCGGCCTCGCACCAGGCGCGAGGCTCGACCTCGCCGGCGTCGGGCGAGCCGGCCTCGCACTCAAGCTGGCGAGGCTCGACCTCGCCGGCGTCGAGCGAGGCCGGCCGGCCTCGCCCGGCCCGAGCCGGGCCGGCCTCGCCCGACGCCGGCGAGGCCGCCTCGCCTAGAGGCCGGCGACCTCCGCGCCGGCCCGGCTATGGCCGGCCGCGGAGGAAGAAAAAAAAAAGAAAAGGAAAAGGAAAAGAAAAAAACAGAAAAAATAGGAACCCGGAACCGGTTCCGAACCGAACAGTCGAAACCGGTTCGAACCGGACTGAACCGTGCAGTTCCGACCCGGAACCGGAACCGCCGAGGCGGTTGCGCCCGGTTCACGCTTGCCCACGAACCGGAACCGCGGTTCGAACCGTTGGCCACCTCTAAAGCAATGTATTGCTCTTCCCATCATGTAAATGGATGAGCATGGAGCAAGTAGGAGTTGGCTCACCTGCTTGAATCTAGAAAATGAACAAAATTCCGACAGATTTTCATTGGAAAAGACCTCAAGTATCGGATCAGATTTGTTCCTGCAAACAGCGCGGAACGCCCCAGTAAAAGCTTTTCCACGAAATCGCGACGGAGAAAAAAGTGCACGAACTCGGGCCTGCTATATTCCCTTTCATTCATTTTTCCCCACACTCTATGATAAAAAGTCTATACAGATTGGGAGAACAAGACAGGACCACAAGGTGTTCAACCCATAGGGAAGTGCTATTTCTACAGCTGCTTCTATCATTTACAGATGCTAAACTCACTGAAAAGATTCCAACATTTCTCTCCTTACACTCTCCCCTCCTTCATCTTGACGTGCCCGTGCCAATCGATCATTCAAGTCACTGCTCAGAACCGTGAAATGTGCCACCAAAACATCGTTGAAGATCAATCATGGACGTGGTACCGTCAGGGTAAGGACGATGCTGGCGAATTTCAAGCCCCCAACAACAAGATGGACCCAGATGTTAGGAGCATCCAGCCAAGAAGCAATTGCTACCGCCAGAACTGCCCATTGCAGCAGGCACATCGCGAATGAGGAACTTGACACTCCGTGTACCGACATATTCCATAATCTCGAGGCATTCCTGCAAATCCGAATCGCTAACCAGCATCACCCATTCGTCCTCATCGTCCAAGTACTTGAGCTGAAACGTCCCGTTTTGCAATTTGAATCTCACGGACACTTCTTCGTAAAGTTGGAAACACCCGGCGGAAGGCTCGAACTTGAAACGTATCGTGTCGTCTTTGTAGGTCGCTTTCACAGTAACTTTAGACCCACTATCATGTGAGCTCGTTCTTTCTTTAGAATACTGTCCTTCCTCAAAGCTGTGAGAACTTGAGGAACTGACGTGCATGATCGAACTGGAGCCATTCGAAGAATCTGTCATGCTGCAAGAAGCAGGTCTGTTATGCTCAACAATACCATCATCAACTGCAGTTGATTTGGAATCTTCCCTATATTCAATCTGACTGAAACTTGTTTTCTTCGCTTCCCCGTGACAAATGTTGAGCAAATGCAAGCTCGAGGTTGAGGGCCCCGAGTGGTCTCCACCGACACAATACTCATCTTCCAATTTAATGGCAGAATTATTACCACAAACAAATGGATTTGATTTTTCCTCTTCTTGGATAGATGCTTCTTGATTTTGCACTTCTGGTTTTTTATCAGGTATGAAGTTCTTCTGCGCATCAAATTCTTGGATCGTCGAACCTGCCGCCACAAATCCTCCAGTGTTTGGGTCAAACTTCAACCCTCCCTCAACTCCCTGAACAGAATCGAGCACGGTTTGTATTTTTTTCAACGATCTGTTCACCTTGTTTATCTTGCGAGATGGCCATCTTGAAATTCCATGTTGTCTGCATATCCTTTTCAGTGTTGTGGGGCAAACTGCATCGCAGAAAATAAAATGGTTGGCATTCATTATTCAATTACCAAATAATTCTACAAGATGAACATTTTCTTTATGCACAAAGGCTTTATTACTGTATTTTTTTTTTTTTGGCTGGAATTGCTATTTATGTTAACTTGACCATGGATATGTTCTTTATTCCCAATCAAAGGGTGTGTTTGTCTGAGGGAAAGCATTTTCCGCAAATCAATATTTTGAAATTTTACGCGTTTGGTTTGCTGAAATTGATCGATCAACGGAAAACCATTGCCGATCAAATGTGCATGCTTAACGTTAGGAAAATGAATTCCCTAATCTAAAGGAAAAAACATTTTCCAGGAAAATGATTTCCCAAAAAACGTTTTCCTTTATCATGAAGTTTCTTCTGAAATAAATGCACCCTAATTGTTAAAAGACTCAACTAGCCCAGATCTCTTCTTTTCCCTTTTCATATTTATACCTGTTATCCAAATTTCCTGTTCTTTGTTCTTTCCTCATCTTACTTTCCATTATATAGCTCTTTTTACCCTAAACTGCAACATCAATGAGAGACAGATGCACGGGCCAAGGTTACTTAAAAACTCTGATAGATCTAAGCGAGAGGCACTATGCTGATTAAGTGTGATTCAAACAAGAGGAGATTTGACGTGAAAAATGCAAATCAACCATTGATATACGGCAAATTAAGAGCCTCTTAACAGAATCTCACCACCAATGCTTTTCGCAGCATCCTTCAGACTCCCCGAGAAATACTGCTGGAGAACACTCAAACTCACTGTTTTCTCTGCTGTACTCCGCTTTTTTTCATGCTGTCTTCGTGATACACTCGCCACCTGTGAGACATTCGGAAAACTGTCAGAAGTCATGTAAGTGAACCACTATATCCTGTATGAAACACCACAAGATCAAGCCTAGCCATATCATCCAATTAAAAATTCTGCACTCCACATCAAGACTTAAAAGAGGATAATTATTGGCTGTGAGAGAAAGGGAGAGCGACAGAAGAGAGAATGGGAGTGTGGCACACAAGGAAGAAGCTAGGGAAGGGCAAGATGAGAATGGATGAAACAAACATCGCTTTAGTCATGATTTCCAATTAACGAGATAATATGTCATAGATGCCATCACTTCAGTCATGCTTCCCCCAAATACCAAGAGTACAACTATTACCGTGCAGACATTTATCTGACCATCAAAGGCTTGCTACATCCTTTACAATTATTTGGCCATTGATTTTGCAGAAAAGTCAAAAGAAAGGCTGGAAAATGTATCTGTGCCCCTGAGCCCCTGACTGTGGTCGCATTTCAAAAGGCAGCCTCATTCACCTAGATGATGCTGCCATTCTGTAATCTAATCTAGTGTAAATTATAAAAAAGAAGAGCAAAGAACAGAACGCTACCTTCAGCTCTTTCAAGAAGATCCAAATTTACGCCGTATGCATAAATGTCAAAATGTAAATCTGAAATGGAGTTCCAGGTCGTATAGTGTATATCTCTGCCACCCTGGAACCTATCCTGCAGATACTAGATTATTTTTTAAACCTAAAAACCTATATTGTGACCCCTTGGAACCTCTGGAATCAGGAATCTGGAATCTGTTAGTTCCCACAAGTTCTCAACTTTTTAGGATTTTTGGGTTAACCAATATCAACATTGTTAAAGTATCTCACATTGCTTGTCTATGAGGCTATTCTTCTCACCTAATAGCTTAAGCTTTTTGGTTTGCATATTCTAACAAACATATTTGACCCAAATTCCACATATAATCTCTACTGTGGAAATAAAAAACAGGGCACATTCAAGTTGTTTTCTTTTTTTGGCCTACAATGACATAGCCTCAGCGTAACAGATTTTGGAGGGAAAAAGAAGTGGTCCAATTACTAAAATCCCCTCATCAACTCTTTTAGACTCTGTAAACCGTTATCCCTAGCAACAGGTACTTCTGCTGAACATATATGTATCAGAAACTTCAAATGTCAGCAGCAACAATCGTGGACGTAAGAAGGTGTACTTCAGATTGTCTAGTAGCCCAATAAACATGAAACTATATAGGTCTCTTACATATGATGACAATCCTGCCAGCTGTTATTCCCTCACACAATACTTGATTATTGAAGATAAATATATTATAGATTACAGCATGAACAGTCATAATGATTCCGACCAAAATAAAAATTCATAAGGAAACCTTTTTTCTTTTTAACTTTCTAACCCTAATTCTATCACAGGGATTTTGAAAGAAAATGACATCAAAGCAGAACCACCAACTAATGTGTTAAAACAAAGTACCCTAGGCAGATTGAGGGCGTTGGCAAGTAAAGGAAGTCCAAAAACAACATACAAAGGCGACAGAGAAAAGTCCGAGTAAAACATGTTCACTACAGGTAAAGAAGGATAAAGGAAATGACCTGCTTTCGAGGAAGATCCGAGACCGTTCTTCTTGGCGTAGATACATTTGAGGGCCCCCTATCCATTGAAGACGTGCTGTTATCGGATAAAACTGTCTGATGGCTCCCTCTATAAGTGGGAATTGATGAAATGTTTGGGAGTGATACTTCCTGTGACTCAACTTTAGAGCCTTCTGTACTGAATAATTCTGCATCTGATACTGTCCTCAAAGTTTTACAAATCCTCTGCATTGTACGTGAGAGGTTGTCCAACAATAGTTGTTGCTCTGCACTTCCTTTTATGTTGACAGGTAGAAAAAACTCCAAAATGTAATCATCATCACCTGTAAAGGTGCTTCTCAGCCTAATTGCAACAGCAGCATTCAGGCCAAACCTGCGCGCGTGATGGACGAGAGGATACTGATAAATGTCATAGGCCTTAACGTCAGGATAGAAAAAGGGATGATTTGATTGAAGTGCTTTTCCAGCTATTCCTTGCCCTTCCTCAAGATAGTGCTCTGCACATGCATGAACAAATCCTTGCATCTGCTTATCATTCACATAACAAGCAGTATCGTCAATGCATAAGATGCATTTCTCATTAGCATTTCTGTTACCATCCCTAACGCGTACTCTTAGTATTTCATCAGCAGCTCCCTCAGAAAAACAGCACGGGATCCATGTCAAAGCCAATGGAAACCTATGCGCGTGACATACAGCGCGCAAGACATCTGTTATTTCAGCCAAGGCAGCTCTCTGATTACTGGAGAGGCACTGCATAATGATAGATCTTTCAGGAGCACTGTACAGCCTCACGGAAAAGAAAAGCTACGTTTAATTCTTTTTCTATGTTTTACCTGTGGAAGAAGCCGTGGCGGTGGTGTGGTTCTCAAATTTACAGCCTGCAATAGTTGCTAACCGTCAATTTCCACACTCACAAACGACTGAAAAAGGAAATTTGAAGTTGATAATTCAAAAAATTCTATAGAAAGTGAACAAAATAAAGCTGCAGTAAATTCACCTAAACTCATTGAAGCACTAATGAAAACATCCAGCCACAGCATAAGAAAATCCTGATGTAAAAAAGAAAAATTCGATGCCTAACCTTAGCATTTGATGGGTACCCCTAAATAATTCCATAATATATAAGTTCAAGTCATTTGATTCACTCTTTTTTTTTCCTTTCTGTAATGTTATAAGCATTTATACTTGAAGCGAATGTCAAAGAACGTGTTTCTTTGCCGTGCATCAACTAGACGACATCGAAATTCCCCCGCATACAAGTTTCTTATAAAACACTTCTTTTCACTATTTTTCACTATAAAGCCAAAGCAATAACTTTCCAAAAGGTTGATGTCCCACATAGGTTCAGAAATTACAGCCAAAGAAGCAAACAAGAAAGCCCGAAGTAAAAAGCGCCCCCAAGAAAGTCTCAATCCATGATATGATTAGTGCAAAGAAACAAAAGGAGACTTCAAGAGAAGTCCATTCATGTAGCCTCGAAATGAGCGCTGCGAAATGTTAGTATGTCACAGTTTTGCTGACAATTCTAGACAGTATGCTACAACCAAGGTACAATCCACTACTCCTGCTAAGCCCTTCTCCTCCTCATGCAGGCAGAACTTCATGCTCAGTCTCTGGAAAAACAGCTAATATACTTCACCTTTGCGAATGTAAATAAAACAGGCCTGTATGCAGACTCCACAATCTTCAGAAATCAAATACAAACACTATGCTTGATCAACTGCTCTCAAAAAGCATCGTCTTGATGTATAACATGCGAAATAAAAGTCATTGATCAGATTTAGTCTTGCTTCATATATCAAACAAAAGAAAATAGCTATTATTTATATGAATTCTCTAAAAAGTGGAGCTCTTCTATGAATTCTCCGACCAAAAGGTGGAAAAGTAACAAAAGAAACTCCATATGCCATGCACTTCTAGTATGGTGGTTTCCAGCAAAGGCACTATGTAGTTAAATTGCGTGTCGCTCATCTGGATTCGCAACTTTTACAAGAAAGGCAAAGAAGAGAACAGTCATCTTCATTCTAGAGGAACAATGAAAGGAAAATTAACCTGGAGGGCAAGGCACACTTTCTCCATTTCCGAGTCGAAGTTGGGTTTTTCTTTCATAGTGACAAGTTCCAGCACCGCACAGCAGGACTTATCAGAAGAGTCAAAAACTGGTAAGGCAATAGAACCACGGATATTGTGGTGAACTGCATGTTTTACCCGTAAATATTCACTATTACTGTAATACATTACGTTAGAAGTCCATTCTGGAACTTTCGATGTAAAAACACGACCAGGAAGGCCCAGAAAAGTTCCCAGTTTTTCCTCGGCGGAGAAGGTAAATGTTCTGGATACTTCTCGATATCCTTCTAGCATTTTGTCAAGTAAATAAGGTTGCTCACAGGTGCTTAAGACATACTGATCCCCAAGCTTTATGGGGACCCAGACCTGAGCCAGAATTCCCCCTCCAGAATACTCCTTGAACAAGGAGAGCGCCCTCAGCATCTTCTCATCTAATGAACGAGTAAGAGGCCTGGCTATTGCATTATTAGCCACATCAGAAATACCAAGTCGCCCAAGGGCACCTTCACCTTGTTTAGGCCCTGAATCATTTTGGTCATTGGAATCCAACTGATAATCAAGTTGGCTATCTGCTTGCTGAAAAGCCAACCTTTCCACACACGCATAAGAACTTCCCACAGCATTTGACACCCCGCCACGGTCGGGATAGTAAAAAGAACTTTGTTCTGTAAAATTCATCGTATCCAATGATCCATACGGTGCTGATGGACTTATCGGTAACCCATAGGATGCAAGTATCTGCTCTGTTGTAGATGGACTGTTGCATAATCCAGCATAACCATCGAAATTCATCAGCTCGGCAAAGTTCCCAAAAGGATCCTCCAAGATCGAATTTCTTGTGCCATTATCCAAAGAAGCAGAGCTGTCCGCCTGCACTCCTGGAGGAGTCCAGTAACCCATACCCTTCTCTTTGGAAGAAAAGGGGTATTCCATTTGAAGTGAAAAAGAAAAAAAACCTTCCCCGCCAACTAGTACAAGAAAATGCTAGAGTCCTATCAGATCGTGCTCACTCGAGTAAGTCATGCTGTTCACGACATCTTCCTACAATTGGCTACCCTGCAACTGAGATCACACGACAATTGCAGCAAGTTTCAAAACCAACTATCGAAATCGTTCACCGTCAGGATTGGACAGTAAGACCAGCTCTTCCAAAATCAAATAGCAAACACCCTGCACCACAAACACAACAGTTTTATTTCGCTTCAATCATAACGTCATCAAATCTCTAATAAGAACAAAAGTCAGCTGCCTATCACTCCACCAATCAGAGATACGGCGGACATTTTGCCACCATTTCCATAAACAGAAGACGATGAACACTAGTACTGACCTCTTTGAGATAAAACAAAACTCATTCAGACCCGAAAGCCGGCGCAGTTCACTGCAACACCAAAGTGGGCACAGCTTAAATCAGCAAAGTATTCCACAATCAACAAAAACCCACCTCAAAAAGCCATCCTCTTATGCAAGAACACAAAACACACCCCTTCCATCCCCCCAAAAAAAATCACAAATCAGAGCACAAAACGTTCGGTCCAATCAACTATCACAGCCCCAATCGACAAATTTCGCGCATGAAAATCCCAGAGACACGGTCAAAACACTACCGTGCTAATTTGACGTCGGGCGAACAGAAATCTGAAATCTTGACCCAGGTACCGATCAAGAAAAGGCGAAAGCCGCAACCCCTTTTCGTAGCAGCAAATTCTGGGTACAATCCAAAACACCCACCTAAGTATCTCCGGATAACTTTACGCCGCTCGTGTCTCGGGGCGAACCCCTCCAGACTCTGCTACTTGTAGTCTTGTACTATGCACTGCACCCCAATAAAGGGGGGATCTTTTTAAGCCGTTTTCTTGCCACAGAGCAAGCGCGAAATCTAGAGAGAGAGAGAGAGGGGTCGGGGGATTGCTAAATTAGGAAAACCCTAGGGAGGGGGTCGCGTAACTTGCTCGAGGGGAGGAGAGAGAGAGAGAGAGAGAGAGTGGGAAGTAGGAGGAGGGAATTGAATGCCCAAAAATAGAAAAAGGTTGTCTGGGGAGCAGTCCACAATGGGCTCTGTCTCTTTCTCTCTTTCTCTGTCTCATGTCTCTCTCTCTCTCTTTTCTCTCTTCTCTGCTCTGACGCTGAGGAAGCAGGGCCGTTTTCAGAACAGGGGAAAAAGGCTCACCATATGCGTGATGAAACCGGGGGGGTATCGAAATTGAAAGTAGGTAAGCTGTTTCGTTTCGGGTCTGACACAGACGATGTAATATGTTTGTTTTTCTTTTTTCGTGAAGACAGCTGGGTTCTCCCTTTCGGAATAGTCAATATAAATTTATTAAAAAAAATTGGCTATGGTTCGTCCTCCCTATCTTCCAAAGTGCATTTATAATTTACCGGTATATAATCTCTTTTTTTCTTGTAATTAAATATTGTAACGGAGAGTTTAGTTTTTTTTTGTCAAACACTTAAGATTTAGTTCACATTTTACTAATTTATGTCAATGAAGTTCATTAAGGTTTAGTTCACATTTTATTAATTTTTGTCAATGAATTTATGTCGATGAAGTTCACTTAGGGTTTAGTTCACATTTTACTAATTTTTGAAAAAAAAAATTAAAAATATATATAATCGGCTCGCAGACCGGTCGGCCCGTCTCCAGTTCCTTCCCTAGACGAAACATAGTTTAAAGGTTAATCAGGATGAATTTTGCCACCTGCTCTCTCTTTTTCTATTAAATATTACGAGATTAAGACCTAATATAGGAATCTTGAATAAGCCATTTAAAGGTGAATTAGAGATTTTGGTCTTTCCCATTCACTATCTATTTCGTTGTGTTTGTACTCTTAATCCTAACAAAAATCCTCATCCACCACTCTCTTTCCCCTCAATCTGCAGCCACCTTGAGCCCAACCGGCTCCCTCGCTGTCGCCATCGGCGAAGGTGCATCGCAGCATCGAGGGCGACCATTGTCGGGCATCCAAGCCAAGCCACCCTCTTCGTCATCTTTGTGGTCAGATCTGTCCTCCTTCAAAGCCGCGCCTCCAATTCTAAAGCATGGCGAATCAAATCCAGAAGTTCAGATCTAGCGACCACCGTCGCTCGCAGCCATAGATTTGGCGAACACGATGCAAAGATGTCCAGGGTCGAGGGAAGCTCTTCAAGCATGACGCCACGTAACATAATCTCGTCTAAGTTCGACGAGGCGAAGAACCAGCGAAAGCTCGCATTTTATCTCTTGTCACGGAGCAACCATTTGGCATCGTCGTATATCCCCAGGTTGTCCACTTCACGCAGACAGCTCTACAACATCAATTCAGGCTCATTCGACGTTCCGGGGATAACAAAAAGCAGGAACTGCAAGTCATTTGTCCCCAAGAGAAAAGGGCAAAGTTGGTGCATCCACGGTCAACGGGATACCTTTCAAGTCTCTTTAACTTCTAACATATAGACCAGCCCTACGGGGTTACTTGCATCGTGTCGTCACTGGTCATTGATTTGGCAAGGACTGGGAACTGCTTTAATGAACTCTTCAATTTAAGAAGTTAATATTTTGGGATGGTTTTTGAAACGTGGCTACAAAAACTATGAGAATTGTCAATGAATTTGGCATCTCTGATGCCACGCGATATTGACGAGGGTGTTAGTGCTTAAAGTGTAAGATAACATCTAGTCAAGTCTTACATTGAGTGCACATAAACCTTATTTATGGAGGCATAATCACCACTTTAAAAGTAGATTCATTGACTCGTGTGCCGTGAATAAAGTAAGAATTTTTTTTAGGTCGAAAATAAAGTAAGATTCACTTACTCATATGCTCTGAACCAACACTCCTGTTTACAAACATTTACATCTACGTTTAAATTCAATGAGTGTTTGCATAGATCGCAATCTACAAAAAGGTATATTAGTTACTCCAAAAAGTTGTTGTCAATCAATTGGCTTTTTAGTAAGGAATTGATCTCGTATCAATATTCGATCATAGTCAAAGAATCATATTAAGTCGCGTGAAATCACATCAGATTATATCCGTTCATCTCCTAACATTGAGCATGTTAATGTGCTCGATAGAATAATAGGACTTTATGGATTTGAAAGCCGGTCCAGGTGCTTCTAATGAACAAGTCCATAACTCTAAAGCTAGATACAAATTGCGAAACGGTTTCTCATAATACTTTATGCATTGCACGTCAACGCTATTTGAACCATCAAAAGAACATATTCTCGCCGTCCCCCTTTAACCCTACTTTGCTTGCCACGGTATGGACCAATGAATACCATTATAGAAGCATACAGATAGAAAGCCATCTAGCCCATGTTTATTGTTAAGAAACTCATGGAAATATATCATATCCGTCCTCGTATTTTCACTATTTTTCTAATCATGTGCCCTATACTTCTAATTTTTCTGATAGTCATCTTACTTACACACAAATTATCCAATCAAGTCTTTCTAACATTAAATTCAGCCAAATCCAGGTGACGTATCCATTGTAATCGGTAGTTTTCAAGAAAATCCGTCATAATCCCAATTTCAGTATGTACGAAGAAACGAAATTTTGGTTTATTTGATCATTGAAATCAGAATTAGATTTGAGTAACATTAATCTCCCCAAATTGCTATATCTATTGGGTCATTTATTCCATAAGAAAACTTTTTCACAACACAACAATGCAGTACAAGGTACAATTGGGGAAGTACAAGGGCAGAAGCGTTTAGGTTCCTCATGGCACAACAAAAAGTTATGTCAAGTCGTATTTGTGGCGGGGACGAGGACACGTGTGAGCCGATAATTGGGCCAGAAGATGTTGACCGAATCTTGGAATCTTTAGGACGAATGACAACAAAAGGATCGAGGTTAGATTCTAAGGGAATTTCTCCTGTGATGTAATTGTTTTCCTAACATGAATCGTTATAAAAAAAGAGAAAAAATGTGGTCCGTCGGATCTGCCAGAAAAACCCGATTTTTTGTCATAATTTACTGGCGTCAAAGGAAAGTTATCGACGCAAAGACGGTCAAACTTACATTTGATTAAGGAAAGTTACAATGAATAAAGCAGATTACTGACACATAGGTTGCAAACTTTATAGAATGTATGAAAGCTACGATCTATTGGACATTTTACTAACAATGGCACAAGATAAATTTGTCATTAACTTAGGAAGATTACTATTTTTGTGAAGTAAATTATTGTAACATGTAATAGATAAATTTTTGTGCCCTCTAAAAATAAATTACGAAATGTTATCTGCAAAGAGATTAGCGAGGACAATTACGTACGTCAAAAAAAAGGTACAATCCATTAGGCAATAAACTAACAAGGGGAAAAGAAGTTTGCTATTAATTTAGACATACTACTATTTCTTTGAGGATAAATTACGGATCATAGACTTACAGAATTGGCGCCAATAAAAGGAAAATTACTCCATATAAAGAAAAGTTACGAAATAACATGTAATAGGTAAAATATTAAGAGTGAGGAAAACTACGAATGCAAAAACGAAAATTACGACCAATTAGGCAGGATCTAGTCCCCTTTTTTCTCGCACAGGATAGTCGAAGAACCCTACATTTTTAATGCGCATTTGAATCTCGGCAACTGGCCTAACGAATATCTTTTGCGAAACTCATGTTGCACGGTGTGATTTTGACATTGGAGAACATGACGTTTTTGAGTAAGAGGAAAATTGATAGTTGACTTTTTTGTAACTATTATGTTTTAACACGATGAGGACAAATATGAATGGAATCTGTGCTATTATTATTATTACTAATATTAATATTAATTATTATTATCGTTTGTTTTAATTAGGGGAGACGTACGGAGTTCAACCTCATACGTGAGCACTTTAAAGTTTAAACAAGATGAAGTCGACGTGACGAAGAGGATAGTTTCATAGTTGACACTAATTACAGTTTTTTGGGTTAATACCGCGAAAAATCTCAAACTAATATGCCTGTGACAATTTTACTTTAAACTAATTTTTTGACCACCAAAAATCCTAAACCGGTACACATATGATAAATTTACCCTCAGTTTATTTTCGTTATATTTTATTATCAAATTGCTTTGTTAAATGACACGCGACAATTGACGGACGTACCAATTTTGTGTTTTACCCTCCGTTTGTCACAGACATATCAGTTTATGATTTTTTGTGGTATTAATTCAATTTAATGGAAACTAACGGAAGGTAAATTTGTCACAAATGTACCAGTTCGGGGTTTTTTATGGTCAAAAAATTAGTTTGGGGCAAATTTGTCACGAGTGTTTCAGTTCGGGGTTTTTCATGACAAAAAAATTAGTTTGGGGTAAAATTATCACTGATGTACCAATTTAGGGTTTTTCGTGGTATTAACCCAAGTTTTTTTGCCGAAATGAGTGGGTTGTCATTTTCCATAAGCCCATCACCTTCCATGATTAGACAGCTGTAAAATATTTTAATCTTTATACACCAATTATTAATTACCATTTCTTAATCAGCTTGCAAACTCGACCTACTTCATCATTTGATTATACTTTTAATTTGATGGGAGTTGCATAAGATACGGCTCACCATATGATGCTGATGCAATATAACTAGTCACTATAAGATGGTCAACATGGTTGAGGTGGCCTTTTTTTTTTTGTAGTATTTCGAATTCGTCTTTACATATATACTTTGAATGACCGAGTCAGGGCCGACGTTGTATAATAGCATACTCGTCTCGGATCTCCATTAATCCTTACTTTAGACCCCTCGTGTCCTATATAAGTCCATAAAGATAATGAGTACTCGATCCAACGGCAAACAGCCTCGCAGAAAACATTCCACGGAAAAAGCCTTTTAACGTATCTTTTCTTGCCAAAAAGTCTTCATTTTTGGCTAATTTCTTATCGATATATAACTAGCGAAACATATTATAACAAAGTCTTTTTTAAGTGTAGTCTCTAAGTAGGTCACCTAGGATTGTAGATTTATGAAATTTGGACTCTGTTCATCGTGAGGAGATGTTTTCATAGTTTCCCAACAAAAGTGACCAAACATGTATACACTTATTCATTACCTCTCATTACTCTCTTCTCTCTTCATGATTATATTACTTAATTGTAACTCATTTGTACTTAAGAAATATTTTTTTTTGTTTTAGCATAAAACCATAATTTGAAGTAATCTCCATTCTAGTTCGTACATAAAAACTTATAATGTTTATATGCGTGTCAGAAATAGCATGATATTCTTTTTATTATGCTGGTGAAATTTTGTATTTTTATAGTAATTAGTTGCTGTGTACTTCGATAGTTTAATTTTTTGTGTAGCTTTTTCACAACTAATAGTACGTTAAAATGTGTAGTTAGGCTTAAATGTCTCATGCCCCATTATAATTCCTTCCCTGCTGAACCAAAAGATTCTAACAGCAGCTCCGGTCTCCTTTTAATTTAGGTACCATTCCCATTGGAACCTTCCTTCTTCTCATCAGTAGTTCAGTTCGGCAATGCATGTAGTTCTCACAGACTTGGATGCATCTTTTGCATTAAGTTGTGGATGTTGGACTGTAGTTTAAAGTTAGTATGAATTTATCTCTTGCATACAAGAGAAGATTGTGATTTTCAGCAACCCTTTAGCTTGTTTTCATTGCAGACAGTCTGTTTGACGAGGTATATACTGAGTTATGTTGGCAGTCTCCCAACGACGGAGGATAGCGACTGATGTAATCGATAGTTCTTTGCATCATTGCGGGGTCTGCCGTGCGAGATGGCAAGCCTGTGTTGTACTGCTCGTTCTACTGATCGAATCTTTGCTGGTGGGTATGGAAAAACTCCGAGGTGTTGCGGGCTGAAGATCGACCGGAAAGATACGACTGGATTTACCTGAGGCAAGTGTGTTACATAAACAGCCCATTTGTTGTACATCTTCCTGCTTACGTATTTGCCAAGAAACCCGGTTCTTCGTAAAACTGATAAAGAGAAAGGCTCTGCTGATTCTGGAAGCAACACCTTTGTTAAATCTGCAGCTGTTTTCAGCCTTCCGGTCAGCCAATTATCCCGAGAGCAGAGGAGGAAATGCAGAATTATACGATGCCCGAAATCTGCCATCTGCAACACCCGACAGTAGACAACTGACAGGGAGTGAACAGGTTCGTCGTCAGCAAGAGGAAGAGGCTGGCTTTCTTCTCTGTCATAGCCTGAACAGCTTGAGTATCGAGTTCAGTTTGTAGTTGACATGGAATCTCCCTGTTCTGATCTCTGATCCGGTGAAGAAAGAGGACCAGCTTGCAATTATCTCGATCTTTTGTCCGTTACGCTTAACTCGCATGCAAGACTTTAGAAATTCGTTCCGATCAAATCATACTTCGAAATCGATCTCCGATAAACCCCACGACTTCACAACACCCTGCACTATCATTTCCATATAAATAACTGCTTAACAACTCCCCAATCGAACCTCACAGTTCAAAACTAACATAATTTCATATATATGATCTAACTTCAAAAATTACTCCAATTAAACGAATAATGGACTTCAGTACTTACCGGACGTTGCGAAATGGAGTCGGTTCGGCTTGTCAGGACATCCTAAACTTGTGTGCGCGACACTTCATTTCAATAGCTCCATACGCAAATCTGGTGAAGAAAATTGCAAGTGGGCTGAGCTGTGGCTATTGAAGCATGGGCTTGGGCCCGTTATTGCAATATTAGCTTACAAATTATAAGCAAGGTTTTCCGTTTTTCAATGATTTTGAACCACAATTGTCATTTCACGAGAAATTTAACATCTGAAAACATCACCAAATATTGAATTTGCGTAGTAAAACGAAGGTGACACATGCTTTCATGGCCAAAACGATGAACTTGCAGAAAGTATAAAAGCATTACAAAAAAAAAAAGGGGGGGGGGGGGGGGAAGAATGGAAGATCCTAGCATTACCAATGTCATCCAAACAAACCCGCTTTCCTCTTAAACAAATTCAAGAATCGAAAGATCATTTTCCACAGGTCGTACGATATTCTAGACTAATTTTACGACAATCACAATGAATCACCCGTTTGTCGCACGGTTATGTTTCGTTGCTTTGAATGGAAATCGAAGTCGAGACTGATGCTAGAGGCGTAAGATCCCTCTTTAATTCAACTGCAAATCCTCCATAGAGTCCAATGGCACCCGAGCGGGGTTTGACAAGCCTAAAAGAAAAAGTGAAAATTACCAAAAAAATTCTAAACCTATTGCAATTATGCCAATTCTGTTATAAACATTTTGTTTGGGCCAATTGAGTCCTAAACCTTTTGCATCTGTGCCAATTCAATCCATCCAGCCAATTTTGGCCGGCCGGCACTGACGTGAATAATTTTTAATTTAATTTTAATATTTTTTCAAATTATTTATTTATTTATTTATTTCCTTTTTTTTTTCTTCCTTCTTCCTTCTTCCTTTGGCCGACGAGCTTGCCCAGCCATTGGCAAGGCGAGCCCTTGCCAAATCCGGCAAGCGTGAGCCTCGTCAGGGGCTGAGAGAAAAGAAAAAGAAAAAAAAATTAATTCGAAAAATATTATTCAAAATTGTCTACGTCAGCGTTGGCCGCGCTGATTGGCCGGATGAACTGAATTGGTACAAATGTAGAAAATTCAAGACTGGAATTGATACAATTGTAATAGGTTTTAGTTTATTTTCTTGAGAATGTTCCCAAAGAACAACTTGAGCATTATTTAAAAGGTTCTTTTTTTTTTTTATGACCGGGAACCCCGACACCGACAATAGAGAATATTATTTAAACCCAGGGCGACAAGTATTATTTAACATGTCACACGTGCACTTAGTTAAGTCATTGCGGATGGCGAAATTCGAACACTCTAAAATTCAGAGCGAGAGGAAGAGATAGGTTTAGTTTATTTTTGAGAATGTTCCCAAAGAACAACTTGCGCATTATTTAAAAGGTTCGATTCGGTCTTTTAGCCAAAAAAAAGAAAAAAGGTTCGATTCGGTCAGGCATGGCCGGTTGGACGACATGCACGTGCGATTTGTTCAAGTGTTGTCTGGTAATCTTGGGATTCCTCGGAATGGTTTCCCACTTTCCTCAAGATTTCCTCTGAAGCCTCAACGGCCACACCAAACCCCTCCAGCATTCCACCCTTACGCACGTGGCTCAACCAAACCCATGTCTGCCTCATCTCCGTTCCCTCCTCGTTGCTTGCCATTCCCTTCCTTGTTCTCATCTCCGTCTCTGTCATCTCTCTCTCTCTCTCTCTCTCTCAACAGACATGTCTACCTCAACAGACATGGACGGACGAACCCATCGCAGTCGCGCCGGCACCCGCCATTTCGTGATTTCGCTCCTCACTTCCCTCGTCTTCCTCTTCCTCGACTTCCTCGACGCCTCCCTGTGCGTGCTGTATCGCTTCCTCGATGCGTTCCTCGAAGGGAAGCCCTCTCCTTGTTACTGCGGCGAGAACAGAGGAGGGGCGAGAGGCGGTGCAAGCGGAGGGGACGGGGAGAGCGAGGTCTCCGAGACTCTGTACGGCAGGAGGAACGTTTTCAGGGAGATGGGTATGCTCCGATTGGTCGAAAGGTGGGAGCCTGCGGGTTTGGCAGGAAAGGCGGTGGTGATGAATCATCGTCGTAGGTGGTCTGATTGTGGCTGCGACTCGTGCGTTTCTTGGGCGGGCGATAGTGCCCTGAAGCTTCATGTCGTTGTTCAGGAGCCTCTGGAAGGTAATTTCGTTCGAGCTCTTGCACTTTTTTTCTTGCGCTCTTCTTCTGGATGTTGCTCTTTTAGATGACATGGTATTTGGAACTTCGGCCCCCATCAATGCATACCAATTGCCCTGTTCTCGTGCGTCGGTCGTTATTTTCTTGCTATGCTATGCCTTTTAGGGACTATTCTATCGGTTAGAGAGAAACGGAAAATGCGAGATCATGATGGTAAAAGTAATTGTACTTGCAATTGACTGAAGATTAGGTTGATTGAGTGGAGCGTTCTTTGGTGGTACCTCGCTTGTTTTTGGGAGGTTTTATTTGACCTGATGTTCTCTTCTGGAGAACAGTTAGAAACTTAGAATGTAATAGTGTGCTCTGCTCAGGTTCTTAAAGCCACCTTAATCAATTAAGCAAGCTAGAGGTACGACAGCGTAACTGGTAAGATTTGTACTTTTTTTGTGGGAGAGGGCGATCGTTTCAATTGGTTAACTATATAGACTAACTGGCCGCTCCCCCGAGGAACTTTGCTGTTTGGTCTGTGTCTCCAGGTCACATACCGTAGGGCTGTGTGTAAATCTGCATTTCATCATCACGTGGATCACTAGATTTTACCTTGGAAGACAATTGAAGTTGCAGTAGGTATAGTGTATCCTAGCGTCTTGCTGTATTGATCTCCTATTGTCTTTGCAATTCAATTAGTGGAATCAGTTGCTGCTTCTCTGGCTGTACTAATCAAAGTTAATGTAGCTATGTTATTGTGCTGCAGCAAGCGCTCGGGTGAAGAAGGCCCCTGAAAATGTGATATTTTTGCACGGGTTCCTCTCGTCTTCATCGTTTTGGACAGAAACAGTGTTCGCTAACCTTTCCGGATCGGCAAGGACTAACTACAGATTCTTTGCCGTGGACCTTTTGGGGTTTGGGAGAAGCCCAAAGCCGAGGGACTGCGCGTATACATTGAAGGATCACCTGGGCATGATTGAGAAATCCGTGATTATTCCTTATGAGCTAAATTCTTTCCATTTAGTTGCACACTCCATGGGATGCGTAATCACGCTGGCCTTAGCTGCAAAATATACAAAGTCGGTGAAATCAATCACCCTAATTGCACCGGTGAGTGCATTAAGAACGTACTTTATGTCGGGAAAATGACACAAATAGTCCATGAACTTTGACCCAACGTGCAATTTGATCTCTAAACTTTAGCCTAATGTTCAATTTGATCCCTGAACTTTTAATTTGTTCAATGTAATCCCTGAACTTTTAGTATATGTTCAATTTAGTCCATGAACTATTTGAAAATGTTCGATGTAGTCCTTCCATTAATTCAAGTTCAGGGACTACATTGAACATTTTCATATAGTTTAGGGACTAAATTGAACATGTATTAAAAGTCCAGGGATTACATTGAATAGATTAAAAGTTCAGGAACCAAATTGAACATTAGGCTAAAGTTCAGGGACTACATTGAACAAATTAAAAGTTCATGGGCCAAATTGCACATTGGACCAAAGTTCAGAGACTATTTGTGTCATTATACCATTTATGTCACGGGAAAAAGGTGCATCTAGACAATTCCATGTCATTGATGTGCGTGTGGAAGAAGTTATATGGCTGTTGTTCTCTCACAATTCTCTCTCATTTTCTCCCTTCAGCCATATTTCCCCTCCTGGAAAAGCAATGCGAGCTTAACAGCCCTCGAAAAGCTTGCTGAGAAGAGATTGTGGCCTCCTTTGTTGTTTGGCTCAGCGGTCATGTCATGGTATGAGCACTTGGGTCGATGTGTCTGCTTCCTTCTTTGCCGCAACCACAGGACGTGGGAGAGAATCCTGAAGCTTCTTACCTGGAGGAGGTACACATATTATAAGCGTACCTTCTTACGCAACAAAAAATAGGAAGAACAAAGCAGTTTCTTGATTGTAGTTTCTCACTCGCAGCTTTCGTGCATTCTCTGTCCCAGTGAACTGCATTTTGCAGCTATAGACTTGACGAGGCACACCCATCACTCAGCCTGGCATACCATGCATAACGTGATATGTGGGGGAGCGAAATTCGTGGATGACTACTTGGAAGGTCTAAGGAAATCTAGGGCAAGAATCGTGATTATTCACGGTGATCGTGATGAGGTTGTCCCATTGGAATGCAGTAACAACATCAAGATGAAGATTCCGCATGCGGAGGTGGACATAATTCCGAATGCTGACCACACGAGGGTGATCCTCGGCAGAGAACAGGCTTTCACTCGGAAATTGGAGCATGTATGGGCAAAATTTGCAAGTCTTGGACAGGAATTGGATTGAGGATTGGTGCTCGAAAGATGGTAGCGAGTGATATTCTCTGGCCATTCATCTTATTTTTCGCTAAATCTTTAGCCATTCATTGTAATTGCTTGCCTGAAGCATTTTTCCCTCATTGCACAACAATTAAGTAGTGAGAAAGTAGATTTTCTCGATCCGGGAATGTGTGTACAGCTGATTAAATGTGTCAGCAGTCATAAATCATTGTTTCATGGCTTTGCTACGCCCCAAATAAAGAGCCAGCGTGATGGCATGAATCGTATGCAAAGCTCTTCGCGAAATTGTTTCGTTTGGGAAATCAAAATATAGCTTCTTTGATTGTTCATTTGTTAAAGACAATTGGGCTACTAATTTATATAGTAAGACTCCGTTCGTTTGGCGGAAAATATTCTCCTTTTGGAAAATATTTTCCCGGAAGTCATTTTCCAGGAAAATGTTTTCTCGGAACATAATTTTCCGGTGTTCAATGATCAATATGAAAAAGTTTCGGAAAATATTTTTCGGCGGCGGCGGCGCGACGCCGGCGCCCGATGATCCGCCCGGCGGCGGCAACGCGGCCGGCGGCGGCGCGGCGCGGCGCCGGCGGCGACCGCGCGGCGGCGGCCGGCGCGGCGGCGACCGGCGGCGGCTGGCAACCTTAGTGAAGAAGAAGAAGAAGAAGCTCCGGAAAATGATTTCGCTTTTGAAGAAAGCAGAAAGTCATTTTCCATAGACTTAGGCTATTTTGTGAAGGGGGAAGGAAAATATTTTCCCACGGAAAACGTTTTCCGCCCCCCCGAACACCGGAAAACCCGGAAAATATTTTCCGGGAGAATATTTTCCGCCAAACGAACGGAGCCTAAGAAGACTTTCAAGTTTCAAATTCTTTCATTCCTTATTTTCATCTCAGTAATGCCACCCAAGATATCATAACCGAATACATGAAGATTGACTCGAGAACAAATCATGCTTCCAGATTGCGAGATCATTCGATATTGGTCCGGATTATTTCCCGTTCACGGCTCTGCAACTCTTGCGGATCTCCCCCTGATCCCCTGTCAAGGCCACGATGTTCCCCATCCGGTTCATTGACAGGGCAAACACCTTCCGGAAGTCCTCGAACCCGGCATCAAACTCCTGAGCGATCTGGGAAGTGTCGTTGCCGAGGGCGAGCTGCTGGTCGACGCCAAGAACGGCCTGGTGGTTCAGGAGCCTGGTGTACAAGGAGTTGCTGAATGTGTAGCTCGAGCCTGAGGCAGGGTCAAGGAACACCTGAGGGTCACCTTGGCTCTCTGAGTTTGGTGGGCATTGCTTCCTCATTTGGGCCAAGAAGGATGAGTCCATATTTGGGTCTGGCTTGCCAGTGTTGTTGAAATTGTAGAGCCTGTCTGTGATGTAGCTGCAGTGAGTCTTGCCCATTGAATAAGCGCCCGTAAAATTTTATATTTTTTGGGCAAGTTAGGAATTGGTTTTGACTGAGATTGACATAATACGTGAGCATGCCAATTCTATATCCGATAATTCTTTGTATCATGATAACTAGACAATGATTTCAGAGTTTTAAAAAGCGAAAGGAAACATCGTGATCTTCTTTTTTCCTCGAAGTAAACAAGTTGTTCGAATTGCTCATGATCCTAAGGTAACTACCAAGTAGAGTGGCAAGGTCCAGCACATCCAAGCCCTTCGATTCGAAGTAAGCGAGCGTCGCTTCCCACGAGATGGACGGCGACGGGAGGTCCACCGATGCCTTGGACGACATCCCATCCCTCCTCCCCGTAAGAACGGCATACGATGGTGCTCCCGCCTGTTAAGGACATCATCATCGTATCAGCGATTATGGTTTTTCACATCTAATACTACAAACTCAAGCTAACAACATTTCAATAAATCAGTATGGCAGTGAAAATAATTTCTTTTTAAGCCAAAAGAGGAAACTGCAGACCAGGTGCATACCAAGTGAGCAGCATCTCTGCAGGCCAGGTTGAGAATGTCAGCACAAGAGACAACTGAAGGACAACGTTGTTCCAGGACTTCCTTGATCTTGTCTATCACCGCCGTACCAAACCCTTCAAGCCCTGAATTTTGTGGTGCTACTTTCTCTGAATTTGGCCCGTCCAATAGAATTGACGCATCACACCCCTGTTTTCTACTATTATTGTGCGTTAGAAAGCCCAGTTCGATGGAAGGATATTACAAGATCAGAAAGCCTATTGAAACTGGATATCGAAGAGATGCGGAGTTACATGATCGTTTGGAAAAGGATAACGACGGACGATACGTACCGTGACAAAGCAGTCGGAGGAGCTTGGGAGTGAGGCTCTTGTCCGGCTTCCAGTAGAACTCGACCTGGTGCGTCACGTATGTCTTGGCGTTGCGGCACGAGTTCCGGTAGTAATGCCACTTGAGCGTCAGCATCTGCTCGATCGTCACTGCCGCCTCGACGCGCCACACCGCGCACGAGCTCACCAACCCGGGCACCGGTAGCATCAACAACCACCACCTCGATCCTCTCGTCATTCTTTTTCCCTATCGCTTTCTTCTTTTGGTGGTGGTCGAGAAGCTTTGATTTGCTTTCTTTATATGTGCTAAAATACACAAATACCGCGATGCATGGGAAGCTAATGAGGCTCTCTATTTATATAGGGGTTTTGCAACATTTATCTTTGACTTTGACCGACATTGCCAGCTAGGATTAAATACGGGTTTATAGTGAGTTTGAAGTTTCTAAGAAGATGAAGGCAATATGACAATAATTACTTCAATTTTGGTGTAGCGAAGAATGTGTAAAAACTAAGCTGTTCACAAGCACCAAGGTGTCGATTAAGTAAAGTATTCAACATTAATTCTTGTACGCCAGGTTGCTACGCAAACGTCGTTTGCAAGGTGTTTACCTGCCTTGGCATGTGATTACTACCTTGATACGTGGGTCGTTTATCTTGCTTTTCGATCTTGCTGCTGTTTGCAAATTAATCTAAACATAATCCTTCTCAAGTCGGTAATGATGTTGCTTTTCAATCTTTGACGCGCTATAAACAAAATTATAAGATGCTACGTAAGATACTTTAATGGTCCCGTTCACGGGCAAGTTGGATTATGCGGCGACATATGGAGCTTGACGAACATGGACTCGCACGTGCAAAATAAACTAGCGAAGAACCCGGTCGTAGTATGTTAGAAAGTGCAACTCGTAAGTCTAAGCTAATAGATGGGAATAGACCAAATGTATATAAAAAGCATATTAATCCGTAAATAGATGACGTGGGATACTTTAACGGATTTTGTTTATTGAATTTAAGACGTTGTTTTGAAAACATCATGTACATCACCAAGCCTTATTTATGTACAAATCTTTTTATATTTTGGTGCTGGCTATGGAGTTGTGGCTGATCCAAGAAAAGTGAATATTGGAAGAAGCTTTACAATGGGGAAGCTTTATACAAGTTCCCATCGTATTGCTTGCTTGCCAGATACTTCTCTTTTTGTAATCCAATGATAGTAGATTTTCAAGCATATGATTCATGCAATAAGTAGAGCGATCCCGGTAAAGGAAGATGTCGTTCGTACAACATCTACAAAGATTTTCATTCAAAAGATCACTATAAGAATAACTTTCTCTATACCGAATACCTTTTCGAAGTCGGGCGTTCAAACCGGGAACTTCTTGTCTCCACTGTCGTTGTCGAGTCACCGTCGTCTCGCCACCATTACCACCTCGATACTGCCATTGCTACGTCCGCCATGCACCATCACACTCTCCTCTCTCTGGAAATTCTCATAATCGACGACGACAAGAAAATCTAGATCGTCATGGTTGATGATAATATTGGTCAACGACAAAGCTAAAGGTGCTGGTTGTGGCCATCGCGAGCACCGAAGCTACGGTAGCGAGGTGGATTACGGAAGCTAAAGGTGCTGGTTGGAAAATTGTCCAAAAAGTCTTAAAATTATTGTACAGCGTTCAATTCAATCCTAAACCTTTCATTTCTGCCAGTTTAGTCCAAAATCTTTTGACAACTTGTCAATTTAATCATAAATCTTTCATTTATGTCAGTTTAGTCCTAAACCTTTTGACGACTTGCCAATTTGGTCCTTCCGGTCAATTTTGGCCGGAAATCGCCGACATGGCCAACGCTGTCATGAACAATTCTTGCATTTTTTAAAATATTTCCTTTTTTTCTTTTTCCTTTTCTTTCCCTTGGCCTATGGCAGGTACTCTGCCATGGCCTATAACTGGCTATTGGCGAGGGAGGGTCGAGCCCTCGGCAAATTCGGCGAGGGCCCAGGCTGCTAGGGTCAATCCCTCGCCTTTGTCCTGTGGCCAGTCGCCGGCCATGGCCGAAGGGAAAGAAAACGGAAAAGAAATGAAAGGAAAAAGAGAAAAAAAGGGAAAAAAAAAGGGTAAAATTGTTCGCATCAGCAATATCCAACCAAAATTGGCCAAAATAACTAAACCGGCAAATCTTCAAAAGGTTTAAAACTACATTGGAAAGTTGTCAAAAGATGTAGGACTAAATTGGCATAATTGAAATGTTTAGGACTGAATTGGCAGTCGTACAATAAGTTTAGGACTTTTTGGATAGTCGTGAGTAATAGAAAGTTTTGAGAGTTTTGATTACCATAACTAGCAATATCATTAGGTTAGTATCTATGTGATTGGGAGCCCATAGGTTCCATGAATGATGGACCTACTTACTAGCAAGTCATAATAGATGAAAAACCCACATCCCCCTAGACTATAAGGGCCAAGCACCATACAGCCTTTTTGCCATTTTCACTACAAAACTATATTTGAATTTTTCATTGTTCAATAGAGTAAGATAGACTAATACGACCTCGTTACTTTATGTATCAAACGGGAAAAAATCTAACATTAATTTTTTTTATAATTCAAGGTCGGTAAGTCGTGGGTGACCCTTAAATTCATTGGGGAAGTTGACTTGACTCCACATTTAAGGAACTACTTTTTGTTTTTATTGGTTATTTGGACAAGCATTAAGAGAATTATCAAATTGACTAGTTGTAGCAACCTTATCGGCAAGAAAAAGCGTTGTCCGACTTTGAACCGGTCATACGACTTTGAGAGAGCAGATAGATTGAGATTTTAGGAGGTACGAAGTTGTCAGCAAATCGTTGTAGAGTCTTGCCATTCACTGCTGCCACTATTTTCTTTTCCTTTTTTCTAATTTTTTGTCTTATAGTTATTTATTGGGATATGTTCATTAGAAGTCATAAAACTTGTTACGAAAGTGTAATTGAGTCCTAAAACTTACAAAAAGTACAATCAAGTTCTAAAATTTGTCAAATTGATTCAATTGAATAATGTTGACGTGGTTTATTTTAATATTTTCTCTCTCCTAAGTAGCAATGACGTGGCTAAAATATGAAACATTAGACTACAATGATGTCGTTTTGGCCCAAATTCGATTTTTAATACTAATTTTATTTAAATCAAATTTAAAAAATAAGCTTTAAAAAAAAAAGGAGGAGGAGACAGGCGTGGAAGGCCACAAGCCCTCTATGCCACCGCCGCCCGACCATCACTAGGAGGGGCCAGCGAGGGTGGGGGACGGCAGGCGGGATCGTGGCCCTGGCCTAGATCGAGCGAGAGTCGCTAGCTCTCGCCCAGACCTGGCTGAGGGTTGACCACCACGCAGGCCCTCACCTGCCGTCGGCGAGGGTCGCCGACCCCTAGCCAGGGCCCGACAACGCCCGCCTACCGTCCCCCACCCTCGCTGGCCCCTCCCGGCAATAGTGGGGTGGCGACGGCGGCGGGGTGGGCTGCCCTCCTCGCCTGTCCTCCTCCTCCATTTTTTTTTTAGCTTATTTTTAAATTTTAATTTAAATAAAATTAGTATTAAAATAATTTTGAAAAATCCATGTCATCGCCACATAGGATAAAAAATAATAAAAAGCCACGTCAGCATTTTCTATTAGCCAAATTGGATGGTGTTAACTTTAGGACTTGATTGAACTAATTTGACAAGTTTTAGGACTTGATTGCACTTTTTATAATTTTGAGGACTCAATTGCACTTTCGTAACAAGTTTTAGGACTTCTAGTGAACATATCCCTTATTTATTTTGGTTAGCTATGTAACTTTAGAAAAGTCTCACGTCGAAAAATTGATGTGGTGTGAAGTAGTTAATATATCCTAGTTGGCCCATAAGTCCAACTGCATATATAGACGGACTAGAACTTGGGCTCCCTTGGTTTTCAGCTACAAAACATTATAAATGATATATTAAAATGGTTTTCATTTGCAATGTATATTTTCTTTTATATATATATATAAAGATATCCGTTTTCCAAACCAAAATCAGATTTTTAGGACATTATATTCATTTAGGAACCATTATACCAATTGCAAGATCAATACTTTTTGCTGAAAATTTTCCTAATGAAATCCGAGATAAAAATCAATTACAAAGATTTCTTGGGAGTTTGAATTATGTTATAGAGTTTTTTTCCTAATATAAACTTAATTTGCAAACCCCTCCACCAAAGACTTAAAAAAGAACCTCCACCATGGACCTCAACTCATACTAATATTGTAAAACAGATTAAACAAAGTATTAAGGAAATTCCTTGTTTACATCTTGCCGACCCATTTGCTTTCAAAATTGTTGAAACAGATGCTTCAAATATAGGATACGGAGGAATTCTAAAACAGTCAAAAGACAACAAAGAACAAATTGTGTTCAAAAGTATTTCCTAAATTTGATATGAAATCAGGATTTTGGCAAATACAAATCAATGAAAAGGATATACATAAAACTACCTTCATTATCCCATTTGGACAATATGAATGGAATGTCATGCCATTTGGATTAAAAAAATGCTCCATCTGAGTTCCAAAGAATCATGAATGATATTTTTAATCCATATTCTAATTATATCATTATATATATAGATGATGTTCTCATATTTTCCTCCATTATTGACCAACATTTTAAACATATTAGTCATTTTATTAACGTTGTTAAGAAAAATGATTTAGTAGTATCACCTACTAAGATATCCCTTTTCCAAACCAAAATCAGATTTCTTGCCCTAGGGTCTGGGGATTATAAGTAGAGAAGAATGAAGTCTAGAGATTATAAGTAGAGAAGAGTGAAACTATTCTGTTCGTCTTCTTTTGAAGAAAGTGGATGAATATGAATAAGAACAAGAGGTCTGATAGAGTTATATGGTTTGTATTAAATTATCAATAAAATCAATAAAATTATTAATAGTTTCGATTTCTAAATAAAAAGATATACGGTTATGAATAAAATAAAACTAAATAAAAGAGTGAGCATTAAGAGAAAAGGGTACAGCGGTAAGAAGAAGTGCAAACCAACCATAAGCGATAAAACCTGCCTATTGTGGGTATGTAAATTAAATTACTGTAATATAAATTGCAGATTAAGAAAAGATTAAGCTAATTACTGATATTTTAACAATATTGAAAGATTACAAGTAGAGATATAAAAAATACAAATATAAAGGTGCAAATTACAAAAAGTAAAACCTTTGTATCCCTAAATCATGAACAAGATCCGAAATTATAAAGGTGTTTTAGGAATGATATGGATATGTGAATATGAATATGAAAAAATTGGCTGGGAATATGAAAAGCTTACTAGGTATGATCAGAACCCAGTGTTTGGTTCAAGGGAAGGTTGGGTTTTAGATGCAGAAGGGAAGTGTGAAGGAGAGGATGATGTGAAGACGATGTGAAAGGGAAGTACGAAAGAGAGGTGTGTAAGCAAAGCATGCTTGTTTTGTTAAGGGAAGAGGTCTTTATATAGGCCAGGATCCTCCTTGAGAGAGAGTTCTTTTTAGAAAAGGTAAGATATTATTAAAGGTTCACATGAGGTTACTGTGCTTGTCTCTAAAATGAACAGAAAAAGGTGCACAATGTTACAGTGAAAAGTATGAAAGATGCTATAGTAAAATTTGAAAGCTCAAAAGACTGAGATTCTTCTGTCTTCATTATTAAAGTGAAGAAAACTTCAGACAATGATCGTTCCTTCTTTGTCTTTTATTCTTCTTCATCATCATCACCAATGTTGATACCGTAACAATCATCTTCATTGGTGTTCCTACTATGATGTGAGTGGGAGGAGTTTGATTCTTCCGATTCTCCAAGAGCTTGTTTCAAAAATCCCATTAGTATTTGGCAACCCCCAGTTTCAGGACACCCCGTTCATCACTTCTTTCAAACCAGAACCGATCATCCCAAGCAATGTAGAGAATGCTTGTGGAGACTCATCTCAAAATGGGTGAGACCTAATATGGTATTTGACCAGTCGCGAACGTTAATAGCTTAGATGGGTTACAACCAAGAGTTATGGGGACCGGTTTGAGATCATTTACAAAACCTTAGAGTTTGAGACGGGTACGAGGTTTGTTTTGCTAGTTAGCCGAACCCCGAACCTGATAATTCATAGTGCCCATTGATAGGCGATCTAGTGAAATGATAATGTCGAGCAAGTGCTTCCTCGACAACATAAGCCAGACTCATGGTAAAGAGTTCAATTTTCCCTTGAATCATACAAGTCTCTCTCCATGTTCGACCCGCGATAAGATAGTTAAGAAAGGAACTCATACGTGCTCGAGTCACTTCACATGCATGCGCATCACATTTGAAAGCCAATGCGAGTAGCAAATTATGTCTCCCGTGATATATAGGACATGATCTAATCACTTGCAGCAATTTCTACAGTTAGCTGGGAATATCTGTGCGTCATACCCTGAGAATATCTGACCATTTTCTTGTATCGTTTGTTTGGCGTGATGAGAAGGAGACATAATCCTTGAGAAACTTGACTGAGCATTAACACAGGCAAATTTCTCGATTGCATTTTTAAGATTGCAATTCATATAAAGGGAAACAGGAGCTGTTGATGTTCGAAACACAAGTCGCTAATTTAATGCCGTCTAAGAAGGGATATATCGTAGCATTTGACGATTCCAAGTGAAGCAAGGGTTTCCGAGAGTGCCTTGCAGAGATAATCTGGTTATTCCTCTATACAAGTCAGCCCATGCTATGCCTGCATAGAGCTGAAAATCCTCCCGACCATCTGATCACGAGTCAATAGCTCGTTTACCATACTGTTTAACTCAAATTGGAGCATGTTAGGGCGAGATTTGCAAGTCTTGGACAGGAATCGGATAGAGGATTGGCGCTCGAAAGATGGTAACAAGTGATATTCTTTGGCCATTCAAGTTTTCTTTGTCACTAAACCTTTGGCCATTCATTGTAATGGCTTGCCGGAAGCATTTTTCGTTCATTGTGCGAGCGAGAAAGTAGGTTTACTTGATCCAGGAATGTGCGTACAGACGATCAAATTTGTGTCACCAGTCATAAATCTTTGTTTGATGGCTCGCTATGCCCCAAATGAAGAGCCAGTGCGATGGCACAAATTGTATGTAAAGCTCTTCGCGAAATTGTTTCATTTGCAAATTGATATATATGGCTTCTTCGATTGTTCTTAAGGCCAAACAATTGGGCTACTAACAATAACAATAAGAGCACTTTCAATGTTCTTCATGCCTTGTTTTCATTTCATTAATACCACCCAAGATATCATAATCGAATACAAGAAAACCCATTTGAGAACTTTTACTTTCATCTTAGGACAAATTATGCTTCCATTGACGTAATGTTTGCAAGATCATTTCGATCTTAGTGGGGATTATTTCCCGTTCACGACTCGGCAATTCTCGCGAATCTGCCCCTGATTCCCTGTCAAGACCTTAATGTTCCCCATCCGGCTCATTGACAGGGCGAACATCTTCCGGAAGTCCTCGAAACTGGCATCATACTCCTGAGCAATCTGGGAGCTGTCGTTGTTGCTGGCGATCTGCTGGTCGATCCCGAGGACGGCCTCGTGTTTCAGGACCCTGGCGTAGAAGAACTTGCTGAAGCTGTAGCTCGAGCCTGAGTCAGGGTCAAGGTACACTTGGTTCTTTGAGTTTGGTGGGCATTGGTCCCTCATTTGGGCCAAGAAGGATGAATCCATGCTTGGATCTGGCTTGCCAGTGTTGTTGAAATTGTACAGTCTGTCCGTGATGAAGCTGCAGTTGGTCTTGCCCATTGAATGCCCCCCTGGCGAATTTCATATTTTTTTGGCAAGTTAGGAATTGGTCGTGATTGAGATTGACATAATACATGAGCATGTCATTTTGTGCGCTTGGAGGAGATCACTAGGAGGATTGGTTCGGATTATATCCTCGACTATCCTATATCTGATAATTCTTTGTATCATGACAACTAGACAGCGATTTAGAAAACTTTAAAGCGAAAAGGAACATCATGATTTATTTTTCCCTCGCAACCGCACTAAACTGAACAAGTTGCCCGGATTGCTTAAGATCTAAGGTAATTTAATGAGGTCCAAGTCAATTAAATACTTTTCATGTGAGGGTCGATCGTACCAAGTAAAGTGGTAAGGTCCAGCATATTCAAGCCCCTTGATTCAAAGTAAGCGAGCGCCGATTCCCACGAGATGGCATGCAACGGGAGGTCTACCGTGGCCGCGGACGATGACATCCCGTCCCTCCTCCCCGTCAGAACAGGGTACGACGGCCCTCCCGCCTATTACAACATCATTATCGTGTCAGTGATTCTAATTTTCCACATTCAACGCTACAAACTCAAGCTAACAGCATGTCAACAATCAGGGCAAGCCAAAACAATTTCTTTTCAAGCCAAAAAAGAAAACTGCGAACCATGTACAGACCAAGTTAGCAGCATCTCTAGCGGCAAGGTTGAGAATGTCAGCACAAGAGACAACTCCTGGACAACGTTCTTCCAGGACTTGCTTGATCTTGTCTATTACCACCATAGGAAACCCTAGAATCCCTGCATTTTGTGGTGCTGTTTTCTCTGAATGTGGCCCGTCCAATAGAATCGACGCATCACACCCCTGTTTTATACATATAACCAAACATATCTGAATCCAAGGCTTTGTTTTATACATATGTATACAAAAAAAAAAAAACAACAATATTCGTCAGTTCACCAATGACTTGCACGTGATCCTATATTACAAGTTATTGCACGTACTTGTACGATTTCCACTAGTATGGTATATTAGAAAGCCCGGTTCGATAGGTTTCTCCATTGGGTAAAGGGATATCACGTGCTTAGAAGGCGGATGGAAATTCGATATTGAAGTGATGCAGACTTAAAGATCGTTCGAGAGAGGATAAAAACAGACGATACGTACCGTGACGAAGCAGTCGGCATAAAGCATTCGTATGAGCTTAGGAGCGAGGCTCCTGTCTTGCTTCCAGTAGTACTTGACCTGGTGCGTCACGTACGTCTCGGCGTTGTGGCATGAGTTCCGGTAGTAATGCCACTGCAGCTTCAACGGCGGCTCAATCCCCACCGCCGCCTCTATGCGCAGCACCGCGCATGAGCTCACCAACACGAGTGCCGATAGCAACAACAACCACCACCTTGATGCTCTCATTTTTCGTTTTCCCCTTACACCACCAAGCAAACACTTGGTTGGCACTAGGCTTGGCTTGCGTTCTTGATTTTGCTCTCTCTTTATGTGCCAAGTACACAACACCATAATGCATGGGAAGTTCATTACGCTCTCTATTTATGTAGGGTTTTGGCAACATCTGCGCTTGACTTGACCGACATTGCCAGCTTGGATAAATACGAGTATAGAGTGAATTTGACGTCTCCAAGAATATTTAAGGCAATATAAAAGTCGTTACTTACAATTTTGGTGAAGTGAAAATGTGTTAAAAAACTGTGGACACAAAGCTGTACACATGCACCAAGGTGTGCTACGAATAATATTCAAACCCTCATTCTTGAACGCCAGGCTACTACGCAAACGTCGTTTGCAAGGTATTTACCCGCCTTTGCATGTGATTATTACCTTGGCACGTGGGTTTTTCATTTTATTTTTGTTTTCTCTCTTGGTGATCCAATAATGTTTAGGTAGCCGTGGAGATTAATTAATTAAAATGCGAGAGAATAATGCGCCTAGAGAACTTAGAGGCAGCTGCCGAGTAATTCGTGAATCAATCTTCTTTATCTTATTTTATATTATTATATAGGTAGGTAGATGTATGTACTAATGTAAGTAAACATGGAGTTGGGGTTGATCCAAGAAAAGGGAATATTTAAAGAAGATTTATTTTATGGGGATGCGAGGATCAAACTCTCTTTTTCGAGTGACTTCTTTAGGTTCACACCAGTTCCCATCATATTGCTTGCATGCTTGGTACTTCTCTCTTTGTAGTCCAATAATGGTAGATACTGTAAGCATATGAATCATGCGATAAGTAGAGTGATCACGATAAAAGAAGATGCCGAGGATACAATATCTACAAAGATTTCTACGAGAAAAATGCCAAAAAAGTCATAAACTTATTGTATTGGTACCAATTCAGTACTAAACATTTTATATTTTTTTTTTGAAATTCCAAACCTTCAACTTCTTTAAGGGCTTCGAGTAGATGAAGCCTTCCTTCTTTCTTCTCGGTCCGATTTGGCTCCTAATCTTGAGATCACAGTTATTCACCTAAGACTTCTTCTTCGAGTCCTTGCTTTTGAGAGACGAAACTTTAAGCCCTTGATCTTGGCCTTCCAACAGATCAGGAAGTCAAGTACTTGAACCCTGGACTCATTGTCTCCACTGCCGCCGCCGAGTAACTCGGGGATGGGTTTTTCGGGACCTAGATTGGCATGCGACTATGTAGTAGCATTAAAAATTTTCTCCCACTTACATGGTTAGTTGCCCTAGTCTCAGGCCCTTTGTATCTCCTCTCTATCCCCCACTAGCTTGAGCAGACTCACCCCGTTGCCCCTCAGCTGTCTTGCTGCCGTTACCACCTCGATACCGTCATTGCTACGTCCACCACGAGCGCCTCTCTCTCTCTCTCTCTCTCTCTCTCTCTCTCTCTCTCACGGGAAATTCTCACGATCAATGATGACGACGAGATCTGGACCGTTGGTAGTGGTGCCTGGCAGCTCGACCGTACAAGGCCGAGTTTCATCGACCCAAAGAGCTCTAAGTTGCCAGGTGGATTACTCATATGAGTAATAGTTACTCACATGTGTCCATAACTCATCCATCAGGGGTCAATTAATAGTGCATGTGATTGTGAGCCTATAGGATCCATGAATGATGGACCTACCTAATATCAAGTCATTAACAGAGAAGCAAACCCACATCCCCTAGACCATAAGGGTCAAGCACCATTAGGCACGAGGCATTTTCACCACAAATTGAGTTTGACTCTTTCAATGTTCAACAGAGTAAGATTCATTTAATTACCTCATTGTAAGAAAAGCAATGAGGACTACTAATACGACCTCATACGTTAAAGTACCCAAACGGGAAAAAGGAAATACCTAACTAACGCTCATTTACGATTCAAGGTCGTTTCCTTAATTTCATTTGGGAAGTTGACCTTTTTTTTTTTTGGTCTGAAGGGAAGTTGACTTGACTCCACATCTAAATAACCCCCTTTTTTTTCTTTTTGGGTTATTTGGACCGACCTTTAGAGAATTTTCAAATGACAAGTTGTAGCAACATTGTCGGCGAAAAAAGGCGTTGTCTGACTTTGGACCGTCGTATTACTTTGAGAAAGCAGATAGATTATGATTTAGTAGGTACCAAGTTGTCAGTAAATCGTTGTAGAGTCTTGGCCTTCACTGCTGCTACTAAATTTATTTTTTATTTTTTCGGTTTTTCTATCTTTTAGTAAATATTTTTGTTAGCAATTATGTAACTTCCACATGAAGCCCTTTATGTTAGAACCAGCTGTTTTGTGGAGAGTCCGCGCATTGACGCGGCGTGAACACTTTGATCGTATAATATACGATACATAATATCTGACACAAAGTGATATTCCATGTATACCAAAGGTTTATAATTAATATCAGCTATAAAATATTATAAAAATGATATATTGAAATGGATTTTCACTTGGAATCTAGTTTTTCTGATGTATATACTACGCGAGGATTGCAAACTTGTACACTTTGAGTGACATGCAATCCAAATATGGCTTGGCAACTCAACCCCCAGATTCAGGACATCCCGTTTATAACTTACTGTCAAACCAGAGCCCTTCATCCCAAGCAACGTAGAGAATGCTTATGCAGACTCAACGCAAAAACGTTGGGATCTAACACGGTACTTGACCCGTCGCGAATGTTAATAGGCTTAAATGGGTTGCAACTGAGTTACGGGACCGGTTCGAGAAATCAATTACGAAACCTTGTAGAGTTCAAGACGGGTACGAGGTATGTTTTGCTGGTAATCGGAACCCTGAACGTGATAACCCATTATGCCCGTTGATTGGCAATCTAGTGGAATGTTAATGTTGAGCAAATGCTTCCTCAACAGCATAAGCCCGACGCATGGAAAGAGTTAAATTTTCCCTTGAATCATATGAGTCTCTTTTCGTGTTCGACCTGCGAAAAGGAAGTTAAGAAATAAACACATTCATGCTTGAGTTAATTCACATGCGTGTCTCACCGACCGAATTCTCCCGTACCTTGTGAGCTGAAAAGTGAAGCTTTGTGGCATTGGGGTGAAGAGTGAATGATGCAAATGGGATAATACAACTGGTTCGTGAAAATGGTGTCAGAGAGTTTATGCTAGAACTCCTGGAGTGGGACAAATGCCAAATTTAAGGATCTCTAAAGGCGGGTTGGCCTCCCGTGTACAAATTGGTGGAGAGATGATACCACACTCCTGATAAAGTCATGGCAAACCGAAACTAGTTGTTGTACCAAAATGATTTGTATATCTTGTTCGAGGGATTGGATGCCCAAGTTAAACTAGACGTGATATGATCCAGTGTGAAGATACAATTTGCTATACTATCCTTAGGAACAATCTATAGAAGAAAGGTTGGCCTGGTGTTCTCAGCTCACCAGGCACCGAGCGACTATCCCGCGGTCAAGGAATTATCCGTCCGTGACAAATGGTATTAGAACAAGATCACTCCAATAGGTGGATGATTTAAGAAAAGCCTATGATCTACCTAATCATATGAGGGCGGGGAGTGATCGTCGAGGCTAGAGGGGCTTGGACAAGGTACGGCTCTCGGCAAGCTTCTAGGATGGCAATAAGAAGGTAGAAATTAACCGAATTGTTCACCGAATAGGAAAACGTTCTTGGATCATGGGCAAATCTCTAAAGGAGGTTTGTTACCGCACTTCAAACAATGAGAGAAACCTCCATTGGCTTGCTAAGATCAGGAGAAGCCTAGAAAGTGAAAGAAAGTGCTGTCGAGGGAGAGCAGTTGGCTTTGTATGCCACATTTGTCGGGGAGCACAAGGGATTGGACCCTCGTGAATAACTTTGATCGGGGGAAGATACTAGCTTGTTTTGTTGGGCGAGCGCTCTAGTCATGTAAGTCCAATGGAGTGACATTGATGGTTGTGGGGCACAAAGAAGCGACAGAGCAGCCCACGACGATTGCATTGTGGAATTGGGTGGAGGAGAATATCATGGACTGAATTCTCCCATCGCCTTGTGAGTTGAAGAGTGAAGCTTTTGTGGTATCGGGGTGAAGAATGAATGATGTAGCACAATTGGTTCGTGGGAATGGCATTAAGGTGGTTGAACCGTCGGACCGTGACACATGCGCATCGCATTTGAAAGTGAATGCAAGTAGCAAATTATGTTGCCCATGATATATAGGACATGATCTAATCACTTGTAACAATTTGTACGGTTAGCTGAGAAAATTCAATGCGTTATAACCCGAGAGTGTATGAACATTTTCTTGAACCGTTTGTTTGGCATGACGAGAAGGAAACATAATCCATGAGAAAGTTAACTGAGAATTCACAGAGGCAAGATTTGCGATTGGAAATTCAAGATCGAAATTCATATAAAGGGAAACAGGAGCTACTTAAATTTGAGACCCAAGTTGCTCACTTAATGCTGTCTAAGAAAGGATATTGTAGCATTTAACAGTTCCAACTAAAGCAAGTGCTTCTGCTAGCGCCTTCAAGAGATAATCTGGAGATTCTTCTATGCAAGTCAGTCCATGCTGAGACTGCATAGAGCTGAGAATTCTCCCAACGACCTGATCATGAGCGAATAGCTCGTTTACCATATCTTTTACTCAAACTTACTGATCACCACCAAGTGTGAGAAAGTACCCTTTCTATGGACAAGCTGAAAAGAACATGATCAATCTACTAACCTTGCGAGCATACCCTCCGTAAGCTACGCCTCCAATAGGAGCATCCAATGGCCAGAGCGATCCAACTTTTGATTGCCCATCCTCGAAGTTCTCTTCTAATACATAAGGGGATTAGCTTAAAACCAGGAGAGATGGAAAAAAAAAACAACAGATAAAAAGGAAAACAACAGAGAGAACAAATTATGAGAGATGAGGCAACACCAGAAAAAGATTTAGTTTGGAAAAGCCCATGTTTCTTTAGTCCGGCAACTGTATGAGCATTGATGCCACCCGCCAATTGAAGAAAACCTACATTACAAGAGTAAAGCAATAATAGGCATTCTATTAATAAAATGAATATGTCTACTCTTAGCCAAGGGAAGAAAAGAGAGAACATAAAATTTACTAACCTCTAGGTCTGTCACTTGCAGCAACCAGACGAACAGCAAAGGCGATAGATTCCCTTGTGGCACCACGTCCGATATCCCCACTCATAGGACGGCCATCCAACTGCAATAAATCACATTAAAGCAGCTGCTTTAAGCCTTCATATATCACACACAGTAGGTCCTGGAAATGCAATGATAGGAGGTTTTAGAGCAAGGATGCGCGCACCTGCCACAAATTAAAGCAACGTAGGCGATGTTCCATGATTGAATACATGGCATTCATTGTAGAGATGGTTGAATCCCCAACATCGGGCAAGCTAACCTGGAGTTCTTAAAGCGCAAAAGTTATCTATCCACTCAGCATGTACCCAAATAACTAACATTTTATTCTGGCCAAACATGCAAAGGTTCTTTACTCACCGCCACTAATCTCAGATGGTGGATCGCATCTCCCAAACCCTCCCAAAGTGACCTAAAGTGCAAAGTTTGCCTGCGAAAAAGGGAATCAAAGGCTCAAAACAGGACATATACTTAGATCAACCACATTATTTATCTTCAGAACGTATCAAGACCAATGTCAGATGGGCAAGATGTTGTTGGTCTTTTCTTTCCCATTTGATAGCATGAATGTTATGATGTTAAATATATCATTTTCACTTCAAACATCAGGAATTCAAGGGTATGACCGAGGTAAGAGTTGCTACAAAAAAGTCAATAATCCTTTGATAACATTGATGCTACAAGGTTAAACATATCATTTTCACTTAAAACATCAAGAATTCAAGGGTATACAAGGTAAAAGTTGCTGTAAGAAAGTCCCAATCATTCATTGCCAGTCCCATATATTAACAAACACGGATTTCACATCCATCACCAAACTATTACCTTCCGCTCGTATGTATTTCTAAAGCATCAATATCTTCTCTTCTCAAAAGCTCAGAAGTAGCAGCAGCGTCTCTTACGTATGTATGCACTCCTAAGTCAAATTGAAGGTGATTAGCATTAAAACGTGACAAAATGATGACAGCAGAGAAAATGTGGATTGGGAAACCATGTGTAAAGAAGCAAGGAGGTTAAAATAGCACTTTGAGAAGGAGAGAAACGCACTTATTTTATCATATGGGCAAACTGGAATGCATCGCCCACAACCATAACATCGCTCAGTCAAAACCCCACCCTGCATATTCCCATGTCAAATTTTCCACAGAATCCAAATACAAAATTAAAAGATCAACTAGCTTGAGTCCTCGGTGAACCATGATAGAGAACAAGGACCTGTTTTTTACCCTCATCATTGGTATTCCAAAGATGGCCTGCTGAGGATTTTTCTTTCTCTAGTGATATCGCATTAGCAGGACATACAATCTCACAAGGCCTTGAGCAGTCTTGGGGGCAGTCAGCTGGATCAAACTCTGTCAAAAAAATTCTTAAGGTCATGAAAAAATCACAATAGTCACTTTTAACTGATCCTTGCAAAACCAGCTTAATGCACAAGTAACCAAACATGGCTGTTCGTATTTAAGAACTATAAGTCACCTATATAGTAAGCCAGAGCTAGCTTAAACAACCATATTCACAGCAGATCATGTCCTAAGGTCCTCACTTTGGATACCATATAGGTTTAAATTAGTGCATAGGCTCAAATTTCCTTGTAGCCAATCCAATGAGGAGGTTGCGCTTCATTCAAAAGGGCATTTATTTACCAGCTTTGCGAAAGTGAAGATCTTCATCGTCATTAACACTGATCATCACCCAAGGCCTCCCAACCTCCACGATTTCTCTCGCCGCCTCAATCCCCTGGTTCACTGCATTCACCACTGATTCATCGGCAGCGCAGTCAATGCAGTCCACTGCGCATGATTTCCAGATTCCCCATTCAAAAACATTTCACCGTCACAAAGCACACGTAACAAAGTGACAAGAGAAACAACTCCGAAACACAAACGAAAGGGCCTTGAAAATGTCCAACCTCCAGCTAAAGTGTAAACCAGAGAAAGATTCCTGATGTCAACCACATCCTAGAAACAGACAAGACCGAGGCGCTCAGGAAGCTTAACAAGAAAGCACAAAAAAGCAAGAATTCCGAGGTTCAAAATCTTAGTCACCTCAAAACTAGCACCGCAAATAAGCTTGACCCAGTTTCCATTCTTGAGAGAATCGACGGGAGAAGACCTGATTGAGTGGATCCCGATCGACTTCACCATGTTCCTGACGTCTTGAAGGCATTTCTGGCTACTGGGTCTGAAATTCACTGTCGTCATTGCACATGAGACACGTCGTCAGATGCACCATCAAATGAAGTGGGTGTGTTGGAACGAAGATGGTGGTGAAGAAGAAACAAAAACCTTGGGGTTGCAGCGGAATTGAAGCGGTACATGAGAAGCAGCTCCAAGCCATGTCCAGAACGAAGATCGTCAGAAGAAGGGAGTCGGATATTTTTCTTTTCCTGGTTAGATGGATGGAAATTCATAATTGCAGCAGAATTTGGCGGTCAGAGAGAACCATATTGGGCTACATAGCGGGCCAGTATCTGGAACAAGACAAGAACACCCCTAAAGCCCAATTACAATCCCAGGCCCTTGCGCAGAATTTCTTCCAAGAACTTTCACAAAAAGCAATGCAGATAATTGGCTGAGGTCGAAGAAGATTTAGTGCGTTCAATGCCTAAATTCATATCGACGTGCTATTGATTATTTGTGCCATAGAGATGGCAGTAATACAGTATCAAAAGCATTGAGTTGCGTTGAGGGGATAATGAATTGCAATAGAAATGAAATTGATTCACCACCGGCACATCGATCTGGTGACAAGGGGAATGAACGGTTCAGGGACGCGATCAGTGTTCGATCCCCAAAAATGGCAACAAAGTTGTCATAGCATGAATTCCCACACAATGTGAAAGAATTAAAGAGGGAAAAAAGAGAACACATTTTACCATGTCCCCTGATAAAAAATTATCAGTATACAATAGGACTGAAGACCGATATCAAACAATTTTGCAAAGTAGGCGAAAAAAAATAAATAGGCTGTTCCATCATCAATCCCCAACCGTGCCCAAAGATAATCGATATTGACCAGTTTCTTTCAATGAACCAGCCTGTGATAGATAGCCACCTATTTTACTTCGACGAGGAGGCTTCGACCCTCAGCCTCAAGTCAAGTCTGCCGAAAGGAAAAAAATAGTAAAGCTACTGGCGAAAAAAATGAATGGTAGGCTTTCTTCTTGAATGTAATTATGTGCACATAAATTGCTATCTCGAACTAGAAACATGCGTTTACAGGCGAGGAAATGCACATGCTACAAGGTCAAACTGAATAGCATCTCAAATCTCATCTTTACCAATTCTGATATAAGATCTTTGACCCAACTCAGGATGAAGGTGTAAATGAAATTTAACTCGGAAAACATTGCATTGCTGAAAAAGTGCAGCACAGTACTAAACATTACATGAAACAGTGAGTAATGACTAGCACTATCATGCATGCCTTCTGAAGGAGAACGCATCCGCGGAATTTGCTCACTTACTATTTGACAGTATAGATGTGGTTCCTGGAACATGGTCAGATGTTTTCTCCCACGCTTTGCCCACATTTCACATTTTGTCTAGACTCAGCACGGTAAATGATCAGTTGATTTGCTAAAATTTCATTGTTCCAAACTTTTTTTAATCCTAATGAAACATTACCCGAATTCACAGAAGCAGCAAGTACGAGACTATTAGGGATAGTTAACATTGATGGACCAAGCCGAGTTTGTTACTGAACATCTATTCCAAATAGAAACATCACAGTCCTGAAAGAAAATGTGATATATACAAGATCACAGATATAGCTCACCTACTTAATTTTTTGGTGCTGCTCCCCCATTAGCTAATGCAGTCAAAGTGCTTCTAGACACCATCTACCAGTGGAGTGAGTCATTGCCTAACCATCTGCCTCTATTTTCTTGTCAAACAGTTAGATGCATTAATTTGTGTGTTCACGCAGACCAATGATAGTCGAGAGAAACAACATCTCAAACAATACAAGGTTTTAGAGAGCAATTCCACACCAAGGATTTTTCAGATGGTTAATAAGGACAACGCCCATCCTCTCCACAATGGTTTGGCCAAGGATCCCCGTCAATATTTACGTTGCCCCACCACTGGCCTTGCAATTCTTTCTCCAGTTCTGCTAGATAAATATGATACCGCCCATCTTAGCAGATGCAACACCAAAAAACAAGAAAATAAAAAAGAAAGTCAGAATTGACACCTTGGCAAAGAAAATTAATCAATTTGAAAGAAAGTAGTTGCCAGCCCAAAAAACGCAGTGCCTGTCCTAGATGCATCAACATCTGGTCCCTCACCCTGCTAGCATCTCTGGATCCATGCGATATGACCTTCCAACTATTTCTCCAAAACGCTGACCAGCCAACAAATGCATGTTCCAGATCTATAACTATATTGTAGGGCAAAATCTACAAACAATGATGAGCACAAACATCATCAGGGAGATATACCCAGTTGGACTAGAGAGACCAAAATCAATTTCGAAGGAGATGCTTGAGGTTAATTCTGTCATCTTCAAAAGGGGTAAACCAGTTCATTTCAACATTTTATCTTTCAGGTACAACTATACAATTTATAGTGGGATTTGAAAAACTGATGTAAAGCTAGAAATCATCCAGACAATTAATTTCGCATCCTGTGAAAAGCAAAACAAAATGATCTTCTAATGACAAATGCAGCTATTGGTAGTCATATAAGCCTTTCAATGAACTGAATCCACTGTGTGTAAGGTGAATTCTACATCGCATTTAGAATCCACCCAGTTGACTTCACAGATAAGTATACCAAGAGATTCTACTATAATAGTTGCCGAAAGGAAAGGATTATAATGCTTACTCATAACTAATCAAGCTTAAGGTAAGGCTCCAAAATTGTTGTTTTCATGACATCATCTGGCACTATCCCGTCTCTTAACATGCGTTCATACCACATCTGGCCTTCTGCTATACTTCCAACTTTGCAATAGCCAAGAATCAAAATCGCGTATGCTATTACATCAGGCACTAAATGCCTGTCTTTAGCACAATGAAATGCAAGCGATGCTTCTGTCATGAGTCGCCTTTTACAAAGACCATCAATAAGAATGCTATAACAAACTATATTTGGAGAAATCTTCCTATTTAGCATCTCCTCATAAAGCTCAAAGGCATTCTCAAGGTTCTGAGATTTAAAGTACCCATCAATTAGACAACTGTAAGAGATGAGATTAGGTTCCGGACCCTTTTCCAACATTTCTCTGAACAAAGACATTGCTCCGTCCATTTTACCTTCTTTGCAATGAGCATCAATTAGAATTGTAAATGTTATGGTATTCGGTCTTAGTTGTCCATAATTAAGCTTCTCAAAAAGTTGAACCGCCTCGTCCAGCATTTTCAAAGAGCAATACCCGCAGATCATGGTATTGTATGTCACGATATCAGGCTCTAAGCCTCTTTCTTTAACTTCATCAAAAAGCTGTAGAGCGTCTCCTAGACGAGCTTCCTTTAACAACATGTTAATGAGAACATTATATATTGCAATGTCTGCTATCACTCCATTCCACTGCATCATCTTGAAAATCTCTAACCCAAGAGTTGAGTTATGTTGCTTGCATGCACCATCAATAAGAGTGCAATAAGTTACAACGTCTGGTGAGAAACCCTTCTTCAATAATTGGAAAAAAAGCAGCAAAGCATAATCCAGTCTTCCCAACTCAATAACCACGCTTATGAGCATGGTTTGAGTCACAATATCAGGTCTTACGCCATAACAACCCATCTGGTTATACACCTTTAAAGCATTTCTTATACATCTTAATTTACACCAGCCGTTTATCAAGGAGTTGAAAATAAAGACATTCGGATTAAGCCCATGGCCAACGCTCTGATAAAAGAATCTGAGAGCATCAACCATCAAGCCTTGCTTACAAAGACCATTTATCAGCACATTATAGACAATGATATCAGGCTCTTCACCACTCTTCACTATATCACCAAACAACCTAAAACCATCTCTTAAGTATCCAAATTTGCACAAGCCTCCAAGAAGACTGCTATAGGTCAAGAGAGAAGGCACATAACCAAGCTTCAATATATGACCAAACATCCCACATCCCTCCATTATCCGATCATTCAGACACATCCCATTGATAATAATGCCATACGTGATCATATTTGGTTTGATCCCCGACTTCAAACATCTTTTATATAACACAGCAGCCCTTCTCGAATCTCCAATTTTCAAAAATGCATCCATAATTGAACTATAAGTCACCACATCGAACTCAATACCTTTATTCAATGCTTCTGAGAGAAGAGCATAACCCTTATCCAACTTTTTAGCTTTTAGAAGACCACCAATGAGAATAGTATAAGTTACAAGATCGGGATCGACACCATTCTTTGCCATGAGCTCATACACCTCAAATGCCTCGTCCAATCTACCCTCCTTACAGAAACCATTAACCAAAATACTGAAAGACGCTACCGATGGCTTTGGACCAGTTACCTTTAACATATTCAGATATCGAAGAGCTAAATTGTTTTGACGTCTCTCGCAAAGAGCTCTCATGATCTTGTTACACGCTATGATATCAAGGACAACGCCACCATCAATCACCGCATGATGAAAATTCCAGCTTTTTTCAATTTCCCCCCTCTTCAAGAACCTATCCATTGCATGCTCATAAATAGCTCTATGACACTGACTTCCAAATGATTTGCACATGGACTTGTAAATACCGATAAGTTCATCAGCACGATTCAAATCAACCAAAAAATCCAACATTCCTGATAACGAGGAATGTGATACCACAATGCGCAATTTGCACATATAGTGAAACGTACTCATGCATTGATCGACCATTCTATATTTGCGGTAACCATCAAGCAAGAAGCTACACGCCGCTCCTAATTTTCCACTTGCACCATACCTCCTCAGGCCTTCACAAATTGGAACAGATAAATCAGAAGAATTCACAATGCAATAACCAATCATTTTGTCAAAAACTCTGTTGGCAGGGGCAAACATATTCTTGGAAAGCAACATATGGAGGAGAGCACAAAAAGAATGTATATCATGGTGAGATCCCATCGACTGCTCCGATCACTCACAGAACTGAATTACAGGACCCAGTTTGGAGCAGAGACTTATAGAGGGCCGCCAAGGCCCATAATTTCGATCCTTGTGCTTAGGCACACATTGGATATTGAGAAATTGCCTCAACATTTCACAGTATCAACCAACTTTTTCTTCGATTCAACCAGAGTCCAGCTCCACATAGAAACCTTGATTTTTAATTTGGGAACAGAAGACCTTCATGCCCTTCCTCCCCGTCATAATGAACGCCAAACCTGTAATTACAATGATAGAAGAGGAAAAAATGCACTTCAATCGACATCTTTCCAGCGTACGATATCGGAGAACAGGAAAGCAAAAGGAGTTCGAAAGTGAAACTTCCGAAAAAGTTCAATGAGGGAAGAGTGAAAAGAGCGTGTGGAATAAATAGCTCAACCAAGTATGAAGAAACCATAAGACCCATCGTTGAACTCCTGTTAAGAAGACAGGGGGGCTAAACAAAACAAGGAAGGAAGCATTCCGCCACAAAGAAGAGCAAGACCCTTCTCGGGAATTTCGTCAAGCATCTGGCGTGCGGCGTGTCCTGCTCAACTTTTCTCCCTCGGGAGACGTTTCGTTGTCACAAACATTGAAGACCCAAGTTCTAATTTCGACCATTCTCCACCCACGTTTTCACTTTTCCATGCGCAATGCGAAAAAAACAACAATAACGATCACGCATACATGTCGAGTGCGAGAAAAACGCAGTACGAACATCGCTTGAAGGCAAACCTGAGTTGGACGAACATAGAGCAACTCCCCTTGAGTTTGAGAACGAGATTTCTTGCCCCCCCAACTTCAATGCCTTGGAGCCAGCATGCCTTCGAGGAAATACCGAGAGATGCTCCAGAACGCGGGCTTTGTTTGGTCTAGCCAGACAGCATGTAAAAGTGACAGGCCGGTGATAAAAGGGAGCCGCTCAACGGCAGCCACGTCACGCTGCTCGAATCCTCACCGTTCGTTACATCCAAGCTTCCAAGTATCAAGAGATTCGAGAGGCTGGGGTTGTAGAGGGCTAAAAGAAATAACATTAAAATTATTTTGGATTATCGTCTTACTACGAAACATATGAACATTGAGACAAATTAGGGAAAATAAATTATGAAAATGATGTACCATTACAATCGCTTCCACGTTAGAAGGCGGTACTAAGCAATTGAGCACGCTATATCGGCACTCTTACAAAGGAAACCTTTAGATTGTGTGCGTACCATCAATCTCGCTAAAATACCTTTAAAGTTTCCGTAAGTTTTACGATAACAAAATTTAAAAGGGTCATTTTCGTAAGCTTTTGAGTGGGTACTTTTTTAAGATAATGGATAGTTATTTCCACTAAGACTAATTTCTGAAAATATTATCCAATTCTCCTTATTCTTAGATACGCGCAATCCGTAATGTGTAGGAGTGAACGATTCCAAGTTCCACCTATAACCTAAAACTCAACTGTTCGCAATCAATTTCCAAAATTTTTAGAACTTAAAATCTACACCGCATACATTAGAACCTACCTTGGAATCTACCTTATCACAGATTCCACGGTCATTTCCAATATCTATCCAAGTTCCATATATATTCTTAATTGAAATATTATAGTAAAGCATCGTTTTCAATGACTACCATTTGCTGCTACGATCTACTAACTACAACTTATATTTAGACACACAAAAAATATGAAACATTAACAAAGTAAAAATCTCGATCATGGATATCGTCGGAATTGGAAGCTTAGATTAGTGGTTCCAAAATACACACTCATTATCGGACGTCATAGAATATAGCAGGATTGCGCGAAAATATAGAATAAGAAAACCTAAGACTTGTTTTGAGTTCCAGGTTCTAACCCTCCCCGTCAAAAGCGATTCCCTAATTTTTTGAACCTGGAACTTACCCTACTATATACCTTATAACGTAGAATTGAATCAATTCCCGATTATACCCCGGAATCATGCTCACCACGAATAGTGTGTGCTTGCAATTAAGTACTCCATTAAATTAGTTTCGCATATGCTCAGTAAATTCTCAATGTGAAAGGTAATTTTCAATAAATCAAATGTTAGTAACTTTTTTCTTTTGAGCAATTATGGAATTCTGATAAAATACTTACTCAAAAGCTTAGGACAATAGATTTTGTAGTTAATTTTGCACTTATTTGATCGTACGTCTATGCTTATTTGAAGGGGCGAGCAATAGAACTGGCCAAAGTTCCGGGGCCTTGACTCGCGCGAGTTGACTCGGAGTCGGAAGATGCGCTTCGAAGCGATGCCGGCGGTGCCCTGTCTTGGCCTGGTGGTGCTCGCGATCGTCGCCGCGGCGGCGTCGTCGTCGCTCGCGTCGTCCTCGCGGGAGCAGCTGAGCACCCGGCAGTGCGAGGATCTAGGGTTCTCGGGCCTCGCCCTTTGCTCCGACTGCAACGCTTTCGCCGAGTACGTCAAGGACCAAGGTTCGTTCGTTCCCCCTCTCGTATCGATTTCGCATCGAGGGTCGAGCCCCCATTTGATCCGATTCGGTTGGTCGAGATGAGATTCCATGCTCCTTTTTTCTAATCGCGAGTTGAAAGAATGGTGGGTCAAGGAGCTGATCGGACTGAGTGTAACTGGAAGAAATCTAAGACGCAGCTGTACATCATGATTATGTGGTTTTATATCTTTTCGACTTGAAAGTTACCCTGCATTTGGTCGTGAACAATGAGATAACTTGACGACTTCGCGTGCCCATTACTAACAGGGATCAAAGCATCTAATGGGTGTTTTTTTTGGGCGGAGAAATAAGTATAAGAAGATGTTTTGAGCCTGACTTTGTGGTATGGATGGAAATAATTTTGTAATGTCTTTGTGCAGAGCTAGTATCCGACTGTTTGAAGTGTTGCACCGAAGATTCCGATGACGAGACTAGCAAGGTGTGATGGATAAGTTCCTGGGCTTGTATTTTAAATATATGGTTTTTAATTTCATTTGTGGTTATATCCGTGTGTTATGACGATGCTAATCTATATGTGCGGTTAAAAGGAGGAGGCAGTGACTTGATCTTATAAGAAGAATGTAGTTGTAACGTGTCATTTGAAAAAAAAAAGATGTGTAATGAGGCAGATCAGAGGATGGAGGGAATAGTTTGTGAAATGAGCACTTAGAACCTTCTCTATAATTGATCTTAAGAGGCTTTTTAGTTTTACATGATGCTTTCGATTCCCTATCATTGTCACGGGACTTTAGTCTCAGGCTTTCTATGCACATCTGACCCTTCCTATCTCTTCTAGAGGTTGTTCTTGTGAGACAGGTACTCTCATAGCTCTATTGTCTACTTGTTGCTTGATTTTTGCTCTGCCTCCATTATAATCTCAGGAGTCTTGCTTACTGAAAAATTTGTGAAACAACACCATTAGCAGAAACCATTTTGGCAATGATCGATGGATGCAAAGGAGTTGTGAGTTGCTTGTTACTAAGAGGTTGAGAAGGGGCAAAAAGAAAAAAAAAAGTAAATGTTGGCAAAAAGTAGGAGGAGAGGAAACTCGGTACTAGATTGTATGAGTTATACCGAGCAATACCAGGCTGTACATGGACTTTGGTTTGTATTAGCTACAGCTTCTGATTGGATTTTCAATCTTATGCCTCAACGGAAGTTCATTAGCGATTTTCCTGAATTGTCCTGATCCTCTTTGATACCTGGGTCTTTTATATTCAATATCAGAAATTTCTCTTAGTACAGTGATTGAAGTACACTCACCACGTAGATTACCTTCATTTATAGACTTCATCATCCACAAGCCTTTTTTCCTCATCCTAAAGTATGCCCTTTAGGTTCCATTTGGCATGCTCACCAAAGGGTGAGCTGCATAGATGCCAAAGCCCTATCCACTGTTTTAATGCACCTTTTGAGGAGAATACCTCACAGACAGTATTTTGGAAATTTGACAATAATTGTCTCCTTACCTTTCTTACATCAATTTCTGACCTCCTGCTTCTTCCGGTCCTCTCTCCCTAGTGTTCTCATTATTGTCATTAGTTTTTGTTCCAATAAGAATGGCGGAACTTAAGGAATCGTCTAAACTTCACATGCTTCCCGAGTGGGCAACTTGATATTGTTGTCTCTTTCTGGTTAATTATGTTAACTGTTTTCAGTATGCCTTGTTTCCTAATTATTTTCTTAAAATTGGGTTCGAAACTTAAATGAAATAATAAAGGATTGACTTCTGCTGGATGTGATGCTTGTATTTTACAAAGATCAGTTCTGTTTTGACTGCAGATCACTTACTCTGGGGCAGTACTGGAAGTTTGTATGAGGAAATTAGTCTTTTATCCTGAAATTGTTGGTTTTATTGAAGAAGAGAAGGACAAGTTTCCTTCTGTTAAAGTCCAATACGTTTTCAACTCACCACCAAAGTTGATCATGCTGGATGACGATGGCCAATTCAAAGAGACAATAAGGTAACTCTCTTCTGCTTATGCTAACGGCTGTTTCCGTGGGGTAGTGTATGCTTGGGGTTGAATGGAAAAGGTTTTCGACCTCTCAATATTTGGATGTTAGTGGCAAGCGAATGTCATGCTTTCTTGGTAGGGTTTTTTAACCTTAAAGGCCATGTTTGATCCTCACCCCTAATATAAAATTTCTTTATTTTGAGATGGATGATGATGAGATTTGAGATGCTGTTCATCTGATCTTGAAGCAAACGTTTAGTACTCACCTAATCACCAAATGCATCAATCTATAGCCATTTTGTATGTCGCTGGACATGATAGATTGATAGGTCTGCTTCTAGTTTAAGGTGGTTTCTTATATTTACATAGCATTAAGCAGCTAGCTAAATGTTTCTTTCCACTGGTTTTACCTTTTTTACCTTTCGGCAGGATCGACAACTGGAAACGTGAACATGTCCTGCAGTTTCTGAGAGAGAAAGTTAAACCTGCTTCGCCAAAGTAAAAAGAGTCAGGTTTGGCTGGAGGGGAAGTTGTAGATTAGACATGATTTTGCGTCTGAACTTATTGAAGAAATCTAATGATTTTGGTATGGAAAGTAGATGTTTGATATTTATCTCTCTATAATTCCGACAACTGGTTATGTTAAAATCTCATGCGATAAAGGTTTCTCATTTATCTCTCTAATATTCTGACAACTGGTCATGTTAGAATCTCATGCGATCAAGGTTTCTCATTCTACATCCTTTCTCTTCCTTAAATTTCAGTTTCCCATTTCGGTATCATAATTAGGTATTCTTTTAGAAGCCTCTAGGACTATATCTTGTGTTTTTTCCCCCTCAAAGAAAAATACGATGAGTTAGAGAAAATGCAGGCGATATTTGCTTATTAATTCTGCTCTATCTTTCTCAGTCATGCCTACTTGTGTGCCTCTCGTGCTAGTAATAGAATGTCATTATCCTCCACCGCGAGCGGCATAAGTTGAAGTTGTTTGAGATATGGTGTACCGTAGTTGATTTGGTGGATCTTTACTAAAAAACCGGACTTCATTTAATATGTTAAGATGACTTGGAGGACTCAGTTGCAAGATTTCAAAGTGTAAGGATCGTATTGAAAAGCTAATGTGAGTTCAGCGACCTATGTCGTATTTTATGTATGGTCAAAGGATCCATTTTCGATTGCCCTCTTCACGGGTATAGGATTAACTAAACCAATAAACCAGTTGGCCATCTTATTGTGCCTAGAACTAGAACAACTTTGGTCAGGCAATCAAGATCACTGCCTCTATTTCTGGCACTTTGTATGTGTATTCAAGTAGAGCTTTGCTTTCTGAAGTTTTGATGTCAATAATTCCAAGACAGGCGGTGCCATGCACAAAGTCAGACATGAAACATCTGCATCACAAACCTCTGTCTCCTTTTTGTTACCCTGGAACAGAAATCAATAACATAGGAATCAATAATAGTTCTTTCTTTTCTTTGTTTTGTGCGAACAAGACAGCCATGGAAGGGGGGAAAACAAAGTAGCCCAAGAATAAAATGAGGGTGAAAATGCTCACACCTTTGGCTACAGCTACCGGGGACTATGGAGAGGGAGAAATTGGGTGGATTTAACAAGATCCCAACAAAAACTACCGATTTTCGACGGAACTGGACAGATGAACTTAGATATTCGCGTGAAAGCCGATTCAAGAATATTACTCAATCGAAAAAAGAAAAGCCTAGTAAAATAAGTTGGGATAAAACTGATATAGCAGATGTCTTGCCTCCATCAACTTCAGCAAGAACTATGACTTTTTCATGACGCTATAGAACATTAGCATCACTGATTACGGAACCCTAATTCTTATCACTTGCAAATTGCAAGTTTCAATGTGAACAAACTAGCCAGTCCATACAGAAGTGTCCGAAAACTAAACAACCCCCATTCGGCCCATACTTTTGTCTAATTCTAAATCTCAATCTCTCGGTGGCCTGATGTCACATCAATTGGTATCTTCACAACGGGTCACCACACGTGGCAAATTTTCCTGCTGCTCATTAAAATGAAAAAATAACAAAAGAAACTTCTTTTTTTTTTATTTTGGCCATCATTTTCTTGTGGAGATAGCAAAATCTGACCTGGCTCTCCACCAATTACAGTTCACTTGCTCCACTAATGAGGTTTGTAAATTTGTTGACGTTTTCGTTTGGCCATGACCTCACCTTTTATACCTTTTTTAGGGTTTGCCCGAACTTACAAGGAACTACTTGCTCCACTTACGAGGATAATCTTTAGGCATCATTTGTTTATAGATTTCCTAAACAAGGAAAATCATCCAATTAGTCATCAACATATTGTACGGATGTCAATTCAGTCCTAAACATTTTAATTTTGCCAATTTAGTCATAAACCTTTGTAGGAAATTTAAATGTAGTCATTGCACTTAATTTTCTCAAGAAATTGCTGACTTGGCTATCCAGTCATTGTCGATCATCCTGCTTGGCACACCGTCACGTTAGCAATTTTCGGTGATATTGGCCGAAAGGATTATATTCGAATTCGGGCAAAGATTTAGGATTAAATTGGCAAAATTAAAAATTTGATGATTGAATTGTCATTGGTACAATATGTTTAAAACTGATTGGACAATTTCTCCTTCCTTAACGTGTATTCCTTTAGTATGTCTCGGTCCACATTGATAGGATAACGACACGTGCCGTTAATTTTTGTAAAAATATATTGTTGAGAGAATATGTATCGAGTGTCGTTAATTTTTTTTAAAATATATTGTTTAGAGAATATGTATCGAGATCTTATTATTGTGATACGAATTGAGATACGAAAGGATCACAGGATTCATATATTATTATTAATTTCATGAAATAATTTGCGAGATCTACTTGCTGCACCTAAATTTACATTTTTCCCCCCTTTCCCTTTTCAATTAAGATGAATTCGATGTTAATTACCTGTTTAATGTCTAGTCTCTCTGCTCAATAAAGATTGCTTTTTCCTTTCCAATTTCTGAAAAGTTGTGCGTGCTTTTGCTGTCGTATTATTTGTTTCATACATGCACACCCAGTACACAGCCGACGACCGTCCATGAACTCTGTTATTATATTTGGCCAAAAATGAAATTCAGTTATACTATTGGTCCATCAAGCAAGAAAAGACTCGATGACAAAATAAAAAAAAAATATCTCCGGATTGAGAGCAGACAAAAACAACTAACTTAATTTTATTTTAAGAGAAATTGGATTAATTTAATTGATAAGTGCATTTTTCCTTTTAAAATGAACACATCTTTATCAACGCATATGGTCGATTGATCAGCCCCTAATCTGTTCTCGGTTTTGTCCGACCCCTGATGATTGATCGGTCGGCCACCAACATTTTTGGTCCAATCTAAATTCCTAAGTAATTCTACCAAGACGTCAGAACGAAGACCCATGAAATGATTTGCTGGGCAGAATAGATAATCCAGCAGCTTCCAAGCCATATAACTCTATTTTAATATTTGTTGATTATGGTAGGACTACATGCCAAACTTTGGTTGTTCACTATATTAACAACTGTTAGAAATGCCCCTTACCAAAAAAAAAAACAACTGTTATAAATGCCTATAAAATAGCTCTTAAAATAAGAATGTGAAATGTGGAGGTTACCCAAGGACAAGCTTTCTGTGGATGGGCCACACGAATGGGAAATCAGGAGAGGAGGAGGATGGAACAAGGACATCTCATCCAGTTATATCATGATGGATTAATTTGATATACTTAAAAAAAAATTTAAAAAAAGAGAGATCTGAACTCCTTGTCTTGCTGTTTAATCACCTTTAGGAATAAAGCATCCTTTCGATGCCAATCATTACATGGTTTTTTGTGCCATTTGCTTATACCCCTATGTTGATTATTAGGACTATAGGGGCTCTACCACATTAATTAATTAATTAAATTGTAGCCACACATAAGTACATAGGTGGAGACATCTATTTGTGCACATTCGAAATGGTTGTTGGCCCTAAAGTTATAACCACCGACATGCTCTTGTGAGTCTAGAGAAACTAGCCTAGCAATAACATCCATCTCATGCTCATTATCCAATACAGAGGTGGACAAAGATTGCGTGCGAATATTCGAGTTTCGACGTCTTATTTCCCGAGAGGCCGCCGTCGTGCCGGCAGCTTCAAGTAAGGGAAGAAGTCAGCGGTTCAAATCCCGAACAACCTCATTAGATGGGTGGCGGAAAAGGGCATCTTATGAGAGGCACTGCGTTGATCCCTATTGATACATGGCCAAAAAAAGAGTACCTTTCGTATCGTGTTTAATTAATAAGTAAGGATCTTACTTAAGAATGGGCGTCTGAATCAAATCGTAAAACGCGATGGCTGATTGATTTACGCAATCGTGATGGATATCGGCCGATTTAAGATCCTCAAAGCAAATGCAAGAGAGAGAGAGACTAAGTCTCAACAATAGGATAATTTGCACGGTCACTACCACTTGCAAAGCAAAAGTATACCAACTAATCTATCCCAATAGATATTGAAAGTGATGTTGAAATTAACATCAAGAGTAACATCAACTACATATAAACACACCAAACGTATTGATTTTTGATTTTTTGCACAACCGTTGAATAGGATCATGAGTAGTAGTTTTTTTTTCCTTTTAACTAGCACAAATATATGTCTTCAAAAGAATAATAAATTATTTTTGAAGTTACTAGGCCGAATTTCTTCGATCGTATGATGATCACTGAACAACAAAATAACTCTTTTGACAAGAATTTTTCTAATATTAGCTGAGAGTAAAACTTGATTCATTATCTAAATCATTTTATGAAGTAGTTTTTCTTGAGCTTCTCTAATTGATGGACAATGAGTTCTTATCGTTATCTCTTTGCTCTTGTTACAAAAAATACGTTCTTTGTAATCTTCCTTTTGCCTTTTCCTAGTTGCCCATTAATTAATATAGATTCCATGAGCATAGTATAGTATGTCCCAGATTAAATGTTTTATTCCTTTGCCAACCATATATTAACTATCACACATATTACATGACACTGACCTCTGAGAAATTTCTGTAATTGGAAACAACTACTAATTTTTAAAGCCGAACTTCACTAATTGGAAGTGGTATGGAGATATTTCACGCAACAAGATACAAGCAAAAACTATTATTATTATTATTATTATTATTGAACCATGGTTTGGTAAGCCAATAGACAACGACTCACGCTATTATAATCGACGTAGCATCTAGATTTCACTTTCTTGGCACTTCATGAACTCATTTTGTGAAATTGATCAGTACACCTTTGGGAGAGAATTGTCTCAAAGAGTCAAAGAGGGGCGCCAATCCCTCTTCCCACATGGACATATCCCTCTTCACTCCCAAAGGAACCTCACCACAGTTGATCAGTTGTGACCCCCAAATTATCATCGGCCATGGTCAATTAGACATGCAATTCAACAACAACAATCAGCCTCAGAACAGCCACACCACGACGACGTCAACGAGCCGATCGTCGGACTCGAGCGAGCCATCGGCTACGGGCAACAAATGGGCTCCGAGGCTTCTTAGGGAGTGCGCAAGGGCGATCTCGGACAAAGATTCTACCAAGATCCATCAACTCCTTTGGATGTTGAATGAGCTGGCCTCTCCATATGGAGACTGCGATCAGAAATTGGCTTCTTACTTCTTACAAGCCCTCTTTTGCAAGGCGACGGACTCTGGGCACCGGTGCTACAAAACCCTAATCTCCGTTGCCGAGAAGAGCCACGGGTTCGACATGGCTAGGAAGTTGATACTCAAGTTCCAGGAGGTGAGTCCGTGGACGACTTTCGGTCATGTCGCTTCAAACGGTGCAATATTGGAAGCCCTAGAAGGAGAGAGCAAGCTTCACATAATCGATATAAGCAACACGCTTTGTACTCAATGGCCTACTTTGTTAGAATCTTTGGCCACGAGGAACGACGAGACGCCGAGGTTGAAGCTCACCGTGGTGATAACTGCTAGCGTCGTTGGGTCGGTGATGAAGGAAATAGGTCAAAGAATGGAGAAATTCGCGAGGCTCATGGGAGTGCCCTTTGAGATGAACGTGATTAGCGGACTAAACAACTTGGGAGAGCTGACCAAGGATAAATTAAGCATCGAAGAGGACGAAGCCATCGCAATCAATTGCATCGGAGCATTGAGGAGGATCGAAGTGGAGGAAAGAGGGGAAATAATAAGGTTGTTCCAATCGTTCAAACCGAGGATCGTGACCGTCGTAGAAGAAGAAGCCGACTTCTCGAGCACGAGGGACGATTTCGTCAAGTGCTTCGAAGAGTGCCTCAAGTTCTACACGATGTACTTCGAGATGTTGGAAGAGAGCTTTGCACCGACGAGCAATGAGAGGTTAATGCTGGAGAGGGGGTGCTCAAGGAGCATAGTTAGGGTCTTGGCATGCGACGACGGGCATCACGACGGTGGCGAGTGCGAGAGAAGGGAGAGAGGGAGTCAATGGTCCGAGAGGCTCAAGGAGGCCGGTTTTTCAGCCGTCGGGTTCAGCGACGACGTGGTGGATGACGTCAAGGCCCTCCTCAAGAGGTACCAGGCCGGCTGGTCGCTGGCGGTGCCGCCACAAGGACAGGAAGATGACTCATCAGCTGGGATCTATTTGGCTTGGAAGGAGGAGCCTCTAGTTTGGGCTTCAGCATGGAAACCCTAAAAGAGGGAGAGGGATGATGATCTCAGTAATATCTTTTTTGCATGCACCATAGATTGTTATAGCTTAAGAATACTGATATCCTGCTAGGGCTTTTATCATGGCAAATTCTGATGATCACTAGCATAGTCTCTTCTCTTTGAAATCTTTCATGGAGGGGACTCATATAATTCATCATCTCATGACCATGTTCTGCTTTTTCTTTTCTTTTACTCCATGCTTTGTGCTTGGGAGCTTGTGTTGTTCTCTCTCTTTCTCTCTCTGGTTATTTTTTTCTTTATTAGGTTGTTCTTGTTTGAAGGTGCTTGAACTTGTGCAAGTTCGTATTTGCTTTATCAGGAGTACTCTATTTGGTTTGATTTGCTTTATTGGCTTCCTTTTCTCTTTATCCCTTTGTGGAATTTTGTCAGGAAAAAGCTTCTTTGGTACTTGCAAAGCTGCAACGTATTACTATTACTATTATCATTGAGTTATCATTCACATACTTTTCCTAGTGGAACCTCTCTTTTCTTCTTTTCCTCTTGTCAGACATGAAGGGAGACATCTTATATGCGCACGTTTGGAGATACCAAATTCATGAATTTATAGTACATTTCAGTGATCATGAAAGAGGGGATGTGAGAAATCAATCAACAAGAAAAAAAAAACCAGAAAAAGAAAGAAAAAATTAAAAAGGACTTGGAGATGCTAGATGATTAGGGGCGAGCAATCAACAATGAAAGAATAATGATAATCAATCTGGATCACCTACTTACATGCTCTTTGGAACAGTTGATAGATAAGTCATGATTACATAAACTTCTTCTCTGATTGTAACTTACAAGACAGGAATCATATAATGTGAATGTTTTTCTTTCAATTATGCGGCTTGTTTCTCGAACTACTCTTTTGTAGCCTCTCTTTGTCCATTTTCTATATTTTCTCTTAGGTTGATGATTGATGCCGTCACTTTCAAAGCTATGGTGGTTGTGGAACAAGGTCCTTCCTTAGTCTTTAGCTTTTATAAAAGCTGAACTCTTTTAGCCAATCGGGTCATTCCGGGAACGTGTACCGTGTCCAGTGACTCAATAAATCTTAACCATTGAGTTATGAGACGTCTATCGACTATTGAGATCTGCGTAGATTCACAGAGCACCGCATCGAATAGAGAATCTTGACCTCAAGATCCTTTGTGAAATCATGATTCATGTCGGCTCACCTGTCTTCAACTTCGAATGTTTCGAACACACCGATTAATCTAGCAGACTAAAGTTAGGAAAGATAATTTTCTGCTAGACAATTGATTTTTTCATGATTATTTACACAAAATGGCCGACAACTTTGTTCTATATTATATCTTCTCTCTTTTTCAAAATGAAACTCTTGGGTGTCATAAAAAAATCCACTTAATCTGTTAAGTAAGGGAGGGATTGCATAATTCGTCCAACAGAAAAAACACACAAAAAATGACGGTAATTTGGATCTTGCTAACTAAATTGATAAAACTTACTAATTGTGATGTTTTTATATTTTTGGTAAGAGAATAATAATATTCAGCTGTCAATTTTCAATTATCGCCAAATAACTTTTAAAATTTTATTCTCGACATTTAAGAAGATTATCAGCAACTTCAGCACTTAAGTTTCGATTTTATCAAACAGGCCCTAATTCACTTTTCATCTAATTTAAAGGAATGATCTCCAAATCTGTACTACTCTAGGTTTTAAGTAGAGTATGATTCACCAACTTTTGGAACACCTTTTTTTAATTCCCCCCCTTGCCACCAAACGTGTGAAATTTTTTCGAAACGTCGTGCAAACTGAGTTGTGCCAATAAAATTTGACACGAAGAAAAGAGACCTCAGTGGCAAGCACAGGCCTACCGACCAGATCCCATTTATGACTTTTTGTCTCTTGATGATTTAACCAGCACAATACTATCAATATTCATAAAACCCCACACTCGTTTTTTTTTTGCTTCTTTTGGCCTCTCATTTTGTGTACCGTCAATAGCTTTTCAGACCCCTTCTGGTTTTCTATCACGTGTTTGTCGCTCACTCCTTGATGGGGGATTAATGGATTAGCGCACTTTGCTCATCATGCGCAAAAAAAAACCGAATAAATTCGCGCTTCCACGTAGATCCATCGTGTTCACTTAAAAATTTTATCGATTGCCTTTTGGAAACATAGTAACAGTACCGGAATCAAACTTGTTAGGCCCCTGTCGATTATGTGCGACTTGTATCGCCTTTTACAGAAACCTCGAGATAGCTTGCATAATATCACCGTTGTAAAAAGTTTTAGATCATCAAGAAAGCTAACTGATTCCCGGTCTCTGTGTTTATGCTTCTTTTAGTGGTCAGGCAATATTTCACGTGTCTAAGTCTACCTCTCGAGTCCTCGGCAAATGCAGGTCGCCGGCACCGAGAATACGGGGAGCCGCCCGGTCTCCGGCCGTTAGGTTCTCCCCCTCAATGTCTTCTTCTCACATGATCAATCCATGAAAGAATCATTCGACAGCATTTGGGCCCAGGAAGTTTAATTAATGGGCCTGGGTCAAGAAGCTTGAGCCCAATAAATTAAAGCCCGATTTTGGATTTCTAGGATTTTGTTCTTGTTGATGAATGGATATAAAAGAGAATAACAAGGCTCTTTGAGTGTGCCGATTTCTCTCCGGAAACTTTTCACAATTAAGGTAACAAAAAGGAAGAATGTTTGAGTTGAGGAAGCGAAGTACAACTACATCTATTTTTTTTTTAAAAAGTACGATTTTTTCGTAAAATTTTAATAAATTGATCCATCATGCTTAGTTAGAGAACCACTTTAGATGACGACGTCTCATGGACCCGACAACCAAATGATTGAATTTAAAAATATTTCGATCCAAATTATGAATATTTAATTGGAAATGATTTTGTTTATAATTATTGAAGGAAAAGATCTACTCTAAATCATTACTTTAAAAAAAACACGGCATCAATTCAAACCCTTATTTGAAAGTTTTCCGAACGTTATATTATAATAAAATCGACATAAAGAAAAGGACAAGGCCCAGGATGAGACCTCAGTGGCAAGCACAGGCCTACCAAACAGATCCCATTTTTGCCTTTTTGTCTATCGATGATTTGAATGAACAGCATGATTACATCAATATATTTATATAGCCCCAACATATCACATAGTAGGAAAAAGTCCCACCTTTTTCTTTATTTTGTTTTTTTATTTATTTTACCCACATCCTTTTCTCTATGAATAGATTTCAGCCCTTATGTTTTTTTATTTTACATGTTTGTCGCTCACTCCTTGATGGTTTTTTATTGACAGCCCCACTTGCTCATCATACAAAACACTGTATAAATGTGCACTTTCACGTGGATGTATCATGTTCACTTTTTAAAAAAAAAAGCCTTTTCTTTTATTTTAGTTAGGATTAATATCATGGAAATTTTCAAAATAGTATACATGTAATAAATTTATCATGAACTAATTTTTTGACCAACAAAAACCCAAAATCGGTACACTTGTGTCAAATTTACCATCCGTTAGTTTCCGTTGAATTGGATTAATATCACGAAAAATCACAAACTGGAAACAGAGGATAAAACCCCAAACTAGTATATTTATGACAAATTTACCCTTCGTTAGTTTCTGTTTTTTTTTTTTTTTTATGACCTAGGGAACCCCCACACGGCCGACAGCCGGGAGGTAAACCCTGGGGGTGACACGTGCTAACCACCACACACGTGCACCGGTTAAGTCACCCTGCGGCACCAGGGATTCGAACACTCAACCTTCGTTAGTTTCTGTTAAATTATATTAATACCAAGAAAAACCAAATGGAGAGTAAAATCTCAAACTAGTACACCCGCCAATTGCCACGTGATCCAATTCAACAATTTGATAGTAAAATCTAAAAAAACTAATGGAGGATAAATTTGTTACAAGTATACCAGTTTGGGGTTTTTTGTAGACAAAAACTTAGTTTGGGGTAAATTTATCACAAGTATACAATTTTGGAGTTTTTCGTGATACTAATACTTTTAGTTAATACCATTAAAAATTCCAAACAGGTTCCTTACGACACATTTATATTATCAAATTAATTTTCGTCTCACAAGAAATTCAAAGCCAATACCCTTGACCCAAAATATATGCTTCGTTAAAATGCATACCTATCAACACAAGTGAATTTTTCACATCGAATCTGCCATTCATCTCGTTAAATTTATCTTACAATCATTTGCCACGTGTGTTGACATGTATGTATTTTAACATGCTACTGGACAAAAATGCTAACGGATGTTAGATTTGGGAAAAGGTACCGATTTTGGTTTGTTTGTGAGATGAAAATTGTTTCAGGTTAAAATGTGTCATAGGGTATTGGTTTCGGATTGTAATGGTATTATTCCCATGCGTTGATAGTTATGCAATTTAACGGAGTATAGATTTAGTTCAAGGGTGTCGGTTTGGTTTCCAAGGACAATAGTTTGGGTTTTGTTTGCGAGACGTAAATTAGTTTTGGTTAGAAATGTCATGGGATACCGGCTTAGAATCTTCAATACTACAAAGCCCTTTTGTTTTTATCAATTGGTCAGATCCTATCGATCGTGCGGTGTACACGAAGGCTTTGAGATAACTAGTGGGAAACCATTATTGTAAAGAGATCTAAAATCAGCGGGAAAGTGAGAAATGAACCAGTTGAACCGGTTTAGCGACATCTGTTGAACCGGTTTTCGAGCATCAAAAGTATTTGGGCCTAAAAGGTCGAGTTGATGGGCCTGGCCCAGGAAGCTCGCGACCGTCGTCTCGAGCCCAACAACTTCAAAACCTAATTCTGGGATTTCTTCTAGGGTTTTTGTTCTTGTTGACTATAAAAGCGAAATCTCACAAGGCCAAGGCTTCCAGTGTGCCGCCGACTTCTCTCCGGGAGCTGCTCATTCTCAGACATGGTACTTCTTCGATTCTCTCTCCTTTTGTTCCTCCGTCATTCGATGATGCTTGTTCTCCGAACGAGGATTTGTTTAAGCGTTTGCTCTGCGGATGTGTTGGGAAGAGGCGTTGACTGATTTGTTCAGTTCTTGCTTCGAAATGTTAGGCTAGCAGCTTCAGATCTTGGAATCCGTTTGAGCAGAGTTGTGAAGCTTGAGAAGTAGATGGTTTGAGATTGGAGCTTCGAATGTTAGGGATGGAGGGTAGTCGAAATTATGCCTTTTAAGCCACGGGAGTTGTTCGTAGTTACTCAGATTTTGCATGGTGGATGGAGCTTTTTTCTTGATTGAAGGGAACTGCTGTTGAGAGTGGGCTATGCGATATTCTTGACATGTTAAATTAGGATATAGATGTGGAATTTTTCGGTAGCGGGGATTGTCTCGGACTGTCTTCGTGTATATGGATGGTGATCGTGATTGTGGTGGTAATCAAGAACTTTATTCCTTGATGCTCCGCTCTTCCTCCCATGAGGCGCGGTTCCTTGTTGGAACTCGCGAGATTGTATCCAGGAAGGAGCTCGAGCTTCTACAACCTAGAAAAAACCGGTCTTTACAATGTGCAAGAATTGAGTGGCGCTAGATATGGGTCGACTGAACGCTGCGGATGCGAGAGTCGATTCGCTAAAGTGTTTATTTGCAAAGAGCTCTATTTCAAACGGCCGTAGATGTGAAACATGAATCCAGGTTCAGTTGTTTGGTTCCCCCAGAATCATGCTGCTTAGTGGGTTCATTCTGAGTTGAACGTCAATGGCCTGAGGCATTGACTTTTAGCCCATAGTGTTAAATCTACTCTATAAGCTGGATCTTAGATGATAATTGGTGGAGCTTTAGAAAGGTGTTGTGTGGGTACTCTGCATCTGACATATGCTTGTTGCCTTGTTGGGTCTTACATGCATTCGATTCTTACTGACTGTAATCTGTCACTAATATACTGAGAGGGCTTTCGTGTTGATTGGAACTCCTTGTTGTGGTGCACAGCCGAAGCAAATCCACGAGATCAAGGATTTCCTCCTCACTGCTAGGAGGAAGGATGCACGCTCCGTGAAGATCAAGAGGAGCAAGGATGTGGTGAAGTTCAAGGTCCGCTGCTCCAAGTACCTCTACACTCTTTGCGTCTTCGATTCCGAGAAGGCCGACAAGTTGAAGCAATCTCTGCCTCCAGGTTAGCTGCCGCAGCAACATAAAAATTTGTTCACATCAGATGTTAGAAAAACTCATTTTTGAACACGGTCCTAGTTTCCATGTTTGTTAAACAAAAGTGCATCGCAGCTGATTTCTTTTCTTTCGTTCGTTCGTTCGTGCAGGTTTGAGCGTGCAAGACCTGTGAGAAGATGGCTTTGTTTCATAGCCAGTAGAGTTTTTAGCGAGAGACATGCACTTCCAGTGATTTAAGATTTATTTTCTTGCCAGTGTCTACAGGTTGTCTTGGTTGACCTGGATTTGGTTATTAATTATTATGTTATGAGGAAAATATGGCTTTTGCTGAATCATATGATATTGTACCTGTGAACCTTTCTTGCCATCATCTTATTTGGATAAAGTAAGAATCTAAGCTTATTGTTGTTGTTATGGAATCAATGGGGTTTTCCTTTTACTACTAGACGATGCTCCATCAATTGGAATATATTCATCATGGCAATTTTAACGACTTTTCATTTCCTGGATAGGTAAATTGCAACTCCAATGTCATAGAAACATGGGGACCAGGTTAAAGCTTTTTATGTATCGATTGCACGAGAGGTTTATCAATTTGAATATCCGCTTGGTATCAATCTTTGTGTGTTTGAAATACGATGAACTCTCCTTTGGTTGGCATGCTTTTCCAAGTGCCTCTGTCACGCTGTGTATCCGACATGTGAAGTGCTTTGATACTAAAGTACTTTGATACTTTTCGGGAGACCAAAATTATCAATGGTTCAATTTATAACAGCTGAACTAATAATCACTGTCTCCGATTTGATAGAGAAACGCATCAGAATTTACCTTCCTACACTTGACAATAAATGCAATCTCTTGGATTACTTCATTTGAAGCTTCTTTCTTGATGTTAATGCCATTTCGGGCTCTCCGAAGTCTAAGCAAGTTTGAATTGCAGGCCAGCTTGCAGAAAACTCAGGAGAGATCTGCCTTAATCATTTGTTCAGATGGAAATGTTGCGCTCGAGTGGACTAGTGCCGGTTGATTAAGTTACAGGTGAATGCGGGATTGCATTCTAGACGCAACTTCTTCATGTCAAAACGCTTTGCTAAAGAATCTCCAAACAGGCTGACGTTTTGACTTTGGAATTGTAGCTCTTGGTTATTCACTCCTCAAAGGGGTTTGAATAATGTTTTGATCAGGCGTTGGACCTGATTGGTTTGTGAAAGACAACCGTTTGAACGATAGAGAGAGAGGGAGAGTGAGAGCCGCTAACACCAAAGGAGGGTGCGTGAGTGGCGGCGAGCGAGTAAGAATGAAGATGAGCACAGCATCTACAGAGGCAGAAAGGAAGGAGCAATGCAGAAGATAGACGTCCGGGTATGTGGTTGCTGTAGTCATTACACTTCGGTATGTATGGACTCCGATCTGAAATGAATCCACTACTTTAACACAAATAAAATTAGAATAAGGAAGACCCGTCCGATCAATCAAAATCTAGAAAAAGCCCATAAAAAATCAAAATAAAAAAAATCGTAGAAGATTATATTTTTCTTTTTGTGATTTTGTCCAGGTCTTCGTTTTTGTCAGTTGTCATACTTATCCAGACGCTCAGCACGTTTATATTTTATAAAGCCTCAGAAGACAAACAAAGATGATGGCGAACCTGTTTGCCCGATGATAAAAAATCGAACACTCACGATCAAACTCCCGCTTGGAACATACTGAGGGTATAAAGATAACATGAGAAAATCTGACAGTTGTCAGTAACTGCACAAAGGTTACTGGAATAACCAAATGACCTCCAAAACCTAAGACAAGAATAATGGATAGTCTCTTTTGGTCTTCCAAGAAAAGATACGAGGGAAGAAAACCTAAAACTTAGTCTCACGGACAAAGCCAATCATATTACAAAAACCAGTGGGACTCCCACCAAATAACACAGATTCCCAAATAGTTTCTAAGTTGTAATTGACCGTCTAACCACAATGTGCCAGAATCAGAGCAACATCGGATACAGAGCAACCCTCCTCCAATTCCACTAGAGGTACTTGATTGTTTTTGAAGATAGTGGTACGTGCATAATCTTTTCACTTTTGATGGTGGGAACTTTTTCATTTCTTCGGAATAGAGACAAAATTAAGATAGATATAGAAAAGTATGGTGGGGGAAGTGGTAAAGGAAACAAGGAACAACAAGATCAGAATCTAGAGCAATCACTTCCGTCTCTAATCTGAAGAAAACGAAAATGTTCCAACCATCACTGGTTGCTTTGATTCTCATCTTGCAGTCCCTTGTCTCTTTTACCACTCCTACCAACATACTCGTCAATATCTATCTTCACCTCGTCTCTGATATGAAGAAACGAAAAAGTTCCAACCACGAGCGAAAAGATTATGTATATATACGACCATTTTAAAAACAATCAAGTAACTCGAGAGAATTACACTGATGCTGCTCTTTAAGTCCCTCATCTCCTTGACAACTTCCACGATCAAACTTGTTTAGGGACTATATCTGTTATTTTCCCATATATGATCAACTAGGGTTGACCAAGAAAATATGATCTCAACAACACAAGCATAATCTGCTCCATCAAAATGCTTCACATATACATAGAGAAACTCAGACATGGCAATTGGGGTGTGAAGACGGGCATGATCATGAGTCGAAGAAAGGGTGTTTTCCTAAGTTGAGGGCTTCCCAGACTATATAAACAGTCTCAACAGCCGAACTGTGATCCAGAAACGAGTTCTGAATCAGAAGAAGATGGTTTAGATGATACTCATTGTCTACAAAGTGATAGCATTGTACAGAACTTATTACTTTGACATCTTAGAAGCAACCCCCAACAGTCCAAAAGGCATCCATTGGTTGCTCCCTGAACACAAATTCTGCTTTTAACTAGCTGCCTGTTTCAAGAACATATACTGGTAAATACCATGTCAAATGAAAAATAAAATCACAAAAGGCACCCATACACAAGGAAATGCAAAAAAGGATCAAAAACTAATTATTTTAAAGCATGTGGCAAATTTCTAAGTCGGCCATGAGATAAGATCATAAGTTTGATGAAAGATATAAATGACACAAGAATCTCAAAGGCCACGTTTGACAAAGCAATCGAAATATTCGATACACATTGTAAATTATCTCTTGTAGATTAAAACTCAACTACCTACTTATTACTTAAAGGTCTAGACTTAACTTTTAGCACATGAGCCCTCATGTTATATCTTATTAAAATCATCTACTTTTAACTAGCCAAAGCCCGCATTTGTCCCACATCGAAAAAACTTCATTTCATCCAGGAAGAACCACCTATATATGACTTTACTGAAAATTATAACAGGTAATACATCCAGAAATGGTAAGTTATTTACAGTTTTATGGCCAACATAAGAAATTCAATTTAAGAAGCAAACGTACCTACCAAGCAAAACTAATGACTAGCATCAGGAGCTTTAGAGTTGGCATTAAAACTGTCATAGCCTCCACTATTTGGTCCTGCAGGATTTGTTTGATAGGCAGGAAGTGGTACCATTGAGGGGGCGCCACCAGAAGAGGTTGGAGTTGGTCCACTCCCAGGAAATGTCGGAGGGGCATTGAATGTAGGAGGCCTTGGCATGCCATTCATTTGAAGGATAGAGGGAGCACCAGGGGGTGGCACCATTGATGGCATCGTTGAAGGAGGATTATAGCCTGGCAAAAGAAGAAAAAAAAAAAAAAATAAGATCCATGTTTCTCCTTTGATAGCCATTTTATACGTGGGCGAAAAACAGACATATTGCTAGAAGGGTGCAGGCTCTCAGGCTCTCTCAATGAGTAGATATAGATAATACAAGCTTAAAGAAATGATATCAAACTATTGATGAGAACATATATGGAGCAACTACTCGCTTGTCAAAAGATCTCCCACATCCAATGCAACGAGTCAAAGCAATATAATAAAATGGTGTTGCATGGAAAAGTAAAAAGAGAAAAGCAAACTATAACTCAAACACACATAAGAGGAGCTTGTGCTTAGAATAAGGACTAGTGAGTACCCAGAACACAATGTATTTTAATCCACTAAGATGAGTCACGTTGGTTTAAAAAAAAGATAAAGAGGACTAATGAAGTACAATATTATGTCTTTTGCCACGTAATGATTATGATTTGATTTGACAATTGTCACCATTAGAAACAACTCAGAGTGAATTGACTTGTCTGTTAATCAGTTGTCCTTCTTGCCTCTTAAGAATTATGTGTATTCATTTGAATGTTTAAGTAAAACAAAAACAACTAAGCAACACAAAAGGTCGACATTATATACCCTTCTACGTTACTCCATTTCTTATCCTACCATGTCTTGTAGGCCCAACTTTACCTTTTCAACGTAAAAGCCTCCACAGAAGTACATTTACCCAGCTCCTAGCAGGCATCAACACTGTCAATGTCCTATCCATCTCACTTTAAAGGACCTTTTACTGAATTTATTTTTCATATGTGCAGATAAAAATACTGAAGAATCAACAGTTTGACTTAATCTCCGTAAACAAAAGAGGAACAAAAGACGAGTTTCAGTCTCCAAAACTGTATATGTTTCATCTGGAATATTTCTAGAGAAGATACGGCATTCTAAGAAGTGATACTAAGGGCCCGTTTGGCAACGTGCCAAACAGTGAAAATTTCTGTTCTTTTGTTCCCAGAAATAGTTTGGGAACAGAAATGCTTTTGGTAAACTTTTTGTTCCCGGGCACATTTTTGCAAAAATTTGTGCCGAGAAACAGTTTTGGAAGAGAAACAAGAAGTAAAAAAAAGTTGCTTCTTGTTTCTCGGCACAATTTTGAGAATCAGTTTTTTTTCTTCTTTTTCTTTTTTTTCTTTTCTTATTTTTGTGTTGTTCTTCCCTGGGCTGGGCCGGCCGCCGGCGACCGGCCATGGCCAAAGAAGAAAATGGGTAGAAAGAAAAAAAAAATTAAACAATTCAAAATATTATTAAAATATTATTTGGGAACAGAAATTTTGTGTAGTTACCAAACGCATTTCTTTTCTTTTCTACTCTAGGAATAGAAATTCTGGTCAGTTTATCAAACGCCTTCAAATACTCAGAAATTGTTTCCGGGCACAGAATAAAAAAAAATCATTTCTGTTCAGAAATAGTTCCCGGGCACAGAATGGTATTCATGCGCACCCTAATAATTTCGTGAAAGACACTTCATGAGATTGAAAATGGATACTGACCATTTCATACATCATCAGCCAATGCATGTTCCAATGAAGCACCTCTAAAAGATAGACATTATTCTACTATCCACAAAATTGAGAAAATGAAATGTACACACACCAAGGACGTACCCGTTCTTTCAACAAAGCTTTGCTTCTAAATGGCAGTGGATATTTGACGTGGAGAAAGACAGTTTGAAAAGGAGGGTCCTAATTGCAAAATTTGGTTTGAAGATGCACGGTGTTAGCTATGTCTAATCTAAAGCACACGGGATAGGGCTTTGGAAGAAAATAAGGTAGGAATGGGACAATCTCAGAAGCAAAAATTAATATTATAGTGGGAAATGGTATCTAAACTTTGTTGCAGGATGATGGATGGTGCAGAGACACTGCCTTAAACGATAATTTCCTGTTTCTTTGCATTAGCAAGGACCACGAGAGTTCAGGTGGTGGAGGCTGACAATGGAGAAGTGGTGTGGACGACAGACCTTTTTTATTAGGGCTAAAGATTAGGCGCTCAAAGCTTTCTCTTGTTTTTCTGAGCTGTTGTATCAGATAACGCTTGACGTGTGAAAGGAAAGTAATGAACGGTGGAATTTTTGTGCTTTTAGAGATTTTTCTATCAAATCCAACTACATTAATCTTGTCTCTATGAAACTGGAAGTGCAACAAAACACGCTTTTTCCTTGGGAATCTATTTGGAAAGTAAAGGTTCCTTTGATTTTTTCTCTAGAAAAGCAACTCAGGGATGTAGTATCACTTTTGACATATGCTCATCTCCGCTCTAAATGTATCAAGATAAACCCTAATTGGTCGCAATAGGTTGAGAGCACTAACATATGCTTTAGCTAAAATTCTATAACAATCTCTTGCCAAAATTTCCCACCAAAAATAATTCTATACCTTAACAAAGCCCAGACAATGAAATGAAAAAATTGTGTCCACCAGTCAATCGATAAAGGAAAACTCCGCGTAGCCACATTTTCAGTATATGTACGAAAATTCACGTAAGAGCCAGTGCAATGGTCAACATGTTACCTGGAGCACCAGGGGGTGGCCTAGGCAAAACAGGTGGCCTGATTCCAGGGGCTAAAGGAGAATTCATAGGCATCTGCATATTCGCTCCCATGGGCATTATAGGCGTTGGTAGTATAGGTAATCGAGGCCTCTGAGCCATAAGATGCTGATTGTAAGCAGCGCCGACTTGTTGAAAAGCTGCTGCTTGCCCCAAGTGTTCCTTAATCCTTTGGTCAATTAAACTTTGAGTTTGCTGCTCCTCAAATTGCTGATAGTAAATACGCACATTCGCCTAAAACCAGTTACAGATACAAGTTCAATAAACTTGGGAGCCCACTATAACTAATCAAACAAACAAACAAAGAAGGGATAGCAAAACAGATGCAGATGAGAAAAAGTACCTTATGCTTGTATCCTGCATTGTGCTGCTTTCTGACTGATGGCTGAGGTATCCAAAACAATTAATAGTGATTAAAAAGCTTAGGGGTTGGAAGTTCTAAAGGTCAAAATGTCAGTGCATGGGAATGATAATCATAGTTCATCGAGTTTCAAAAAGATACATGAAATGAAATTTCATAAGCAAAATGAGCTCAATCTCATGAAGAAAAGGGCAAAAGGCAAAATGAACTCAATCTCAAGGTAGCAACTGCTCAGAGCTAATAACCAGTCCCTGAGCAACTTCAAGAAGCAAGCAGCGTTTTTCGCATATCATTTGGAAGCCCGTTCTTTCTTCCCGACCCCCAAGGTACTCGTCAATTCCAAAACTCATGGACGACTTGAAGATTGCAACATCGAAAACGCAGCACACGGCCAACAGCATAGAAAACTAAAATGCCGACTTGCGAAAAAAGAGAAACCAAAACCCGATCCATCGATCATCGACTCTACAGAGCCTAAACCATTCACCAACACCGATCGACGAAGACGGAGAAGGCGAAGAGAGCAAGAGCCGAGGGAAGAAGGAAGGCTTACCGAGTCGTGCGTCAAGTAAGTGTCGCAGTAGTCACAGTAGTACCTGCGAGCGAACGACGGGTGATTCGTGTCAGCAGAAGTCAGCCAAATTGCGACATCGGAAACAAGAAGAGGATGCCGAGGAATCAGGCAAGTCCGACGTACCGAGGCATGGCGGCTTCGAGCTCGGCGGCGGAGGGCGGAGGGCGGAGGACGGAGAGGGGGGAAGACAAACCCTAGGAGAGAGAGAAAATCGGAGGACTTCCTCGGGACGGGGACGAGTATGGCGACGCCGAGACCGTCCTTCTCTTTAGCTACGGGCCAGTTTTCAGGGTTTTGTTCGCGCACTCGAGCAGGGGGGGATCCAGCCGGAATCCTGTCGGTCCAACCGGAATCGAACCGGTTGGAATCACATCGAACGGTTTCATAGTCATTTCGGAAAATGTTTATATGAAAATTTATCGACTATTACTAGAAAAATATTTTTTAAATCATTTATTTTCCACAAAATAAATAGAATATAATTAACGTTTTAAATAAACAAGCCCAAAGCGTAGGTGGCCTTCCTAGGCTCTATGTGCAAAACTCATTTCCAGCATATTTGGATTTCTTAGAATCAAACAAAAACCTATCGTGTTTCCCATGTAATCTCGCTTGGAATAGATATGGAAAGGCCCGTTTAGTTTGGTTCTCGGGTTGAGTTGACCCGATTGCTCGCTCATATTCTCGGGGTTAGAGAGAAATCAGGAGCTAGTAAGTGAATCCATGGTTAAGGTTACTTGGCGGCCTACTATGGCATTTTAGGGAACTTTGCAATGATTTATTTAATGCAGCATTTGCATCGCAATTCGGATTTATGAAAAAAAAATTCAAAAAAAAGTGCTATTGCAACACTTGTTAACCAACTAAAAGGTAAATATTAAAATTTTCAATTCGCTAGGCATTCTTGTAACATGCACAATGAATACTTTTGAAATCGAGTCATCCCTTATTAAACAGGTTTAACAAGTGTTCCAAAAGGATTTATTAGCAAGATCTTATTGGTGTTCTTCGGACATTTTTTAGTCTATTTTAAATTTAATGATGTCGTGTTACGACACGTGATAATATCATAAGGCACAACACAAGGCATGTCGTAATTTTGCTAATAATGCTTCTCGAAAAAATCGGGGAAAAAGATAAACGTCGACCATGTATTATTAAATTATACGGCATGGCACGCCGTGGAATCGAGACTAGAAATCCATGCTCCTCCAAGATCCGAATTCTCCCGAATGCAACCGCCCGAAATCCGGTCGGGTGGGCCGGACTCGAGCAGAGAAGATGGGCCGCCGCTACTTCGAGAAGCATCGGCCCGGCCCAATATCGAGCCCAATCCAGCTCGCTGTGATTCTCCAAGGTGGCACAAGCGTAATTCGGCACAAAACTCGGGGCAATGACCTTTCCGGGGGCTCTCCAGTCAAGGTCGTCGTCAAAGTCAAAGTCGTCGCGACCCGTCGAAGGCGCAACCCAAAGGCCACTCTCAACTGTCTGAACGAGCTGAGATTCCTGCACAGTGAACGAAGAAGAAGAAGAAGATGATGAGAGTATAAAAAGGAGCGAGCGCGCTTTGCTCGGAGAAGAGAAGCTCGTTCGAGGCGCTCATGGAGTCGCAACTTCTTCTTCTGCTGCTGCTCTCCCTCTCCGGCTTCGCTCTCGCGGAGATCTTCTTCGAAGAGCGTTTCGAAGGTAAGCTCTGTCGAATCGCTCGCACCGAATCCAAGCCATCGCGCAGCGATCGTGTCCGACGCACGGCTTTCGTTTTGTTCTCTGCTTGATTTCAGCCCATGGTTTTGGTCGGTCGGTTTGGTTAACTAATGTTGGGCGAGTGTGCTTGGAGTAGCGAGGAAACAGTGTCGTATGAGGGATCGATTGTTGTCTATTGTCGGGAGATGTGTCGGAGGATCGACCTTAACTTGGTGGAGTGAATTCGAGTTCCTTTGGTATTCGCGCAAAAGTTAGAATCCCGACTAATGGCCTTCTTGGTAGAATTCCGTTGGACAGGAAAGAAAATATTTCATTCGGAAAGTGTTGATTCTCACCGAAGAGTAAATGGTTGTTCGAGATAAGATGTCGATCATCGCGAGGAGACACCGGGAGAGATCATGGATTAATCCTCACAGAATTCATGCTCTCATCTCGTATAGAAAAAAACTTGAGGTCCTTTAGCTTTTTGTGTCAAGTTTAAAAGCGAATAGAAAGTGTATGTGGTTGCGAGGGCACTTACTGTTTTGGTGTTTTAGTGCTGAAATATCATGTTGGTCTAGTCGTGATGGTGACTCTCTGGTCGCATCTGTTGCAATTTTGGGATTCAAGTCTCTTCCTTAGTATTTACGATCAAGCAGAAGCTTTGGGGGTGGTGCCAGTTTGTGTCCAAGTGTCTTCATGTGCTCTTCTTTATTTTAAGGTTGTTGTTGACATTTTCATTTGATCCTTTTTGAAAGATGGGTGGAAAGATCGCTGGGTGTTGTCTGACTGGAAGCGGGCTGAAGGGAAGGCAGGTACGTTTAAGTATACAGCTGGGAAATGGTCCGGAGATCCTGATGATAAAGGTAAAGTATTAATCTATCTTCTACAGAATTATTTAGCTTTAGTTCACCAGACAAAAAGGAAATAGATGCATATAATTCAGTAGGATCTGGATAACTAGATGTGTTTTGCTTACTAACTTGTTTCGATGTCTGTGAGATGTTCTTTCCATCTTTCTTCCTGTCAGTAAAGGGTACAAGCTTATGTTTTTGTTAGAGTTCCCAACCCCCTACCCACACCCTGCGGCTGTGAAAAAAATTACTAAAAACATGATTGTTATGTTCGATGGAATGTAAAAGTCATAGAGAGCACATGCTTACATGCCCATGAGGGATGATTGCAAGTTACTGTGTGCAATCCATGCGTGCAGTTCATGTTAACTGCTAGTCTGTATTCGTGCAATGCATGCCATTAACTAGTATGCATCCTTTTGAATCTGCATCTAGATAGTCCCATCCACGCCCACAACCTCAACAGATCTTTCTACATCTCCTTTTACTAAATTTGTTGATCCATACTTTTCACTGGAACCCATTAATGTAGTGTAGATCATGCAGACTGTCTTGTCAAGGGCTTGAATTAAATTATACTTGAAACAGCTCTTCCTTCCGGAATTACCATTTTTCCCATTGCTACGCTTCATTGAACTCCTTTTGCTGTAACTCTCAGTTAAATCTTTCTCATGATATCGTCCTTTTGACGATCTGGTTCTGCTGGTAGGTATCCAGACTTATAATGATGCAAAGCATTATGCAATATCGGCAAAGATACCCGAATTCAGCAACAAAGATCGGACTCTAGTCGTCCAATATTCAATTAGGCTTGAACAGGACATTGAATGCGGGGGTGGTTACATCAAGCTTCTATCTGGTTATGTCAATCAGAAGAAATTTGGTGGCGATACTCCATATAGGTTCGTAGTTAATTATCCTCGTAGTTCCACTTTCTGTTACGTCTATTTATCAATGTCCTTGAGGAAGGGTGTTGAAGGAGCACAAATTCATTTGATTGCCTTTAAGTGTCCCACTTTCTGACTTTGACTATAAGCATTTGTCTCAATGGTCAAAGAGTCTATTTCTTGGATGAGTCGCTGCAATCTGTTTAATAAAGTACTTGTTTGTTGACTAATAAAATTCATTTTCAATCTTCAAATTAAACAGATTTGATCAGACTTGATTTCTCTCACCCTGCTTGAACTAGAATTAATTGAACCAAAAGGATCCATGTTTGGTTGAAAAGCTACAATTAGGACTCATACTCCTCTTAAAGGAATGAACGTTCGGTGCCTTTGTGGTGATCTTTTGGAAAACAGTCCTTCACTTGCCCTAAAGCTGAGCTCTTGTGTGGCATTATAGCAGTAACGAATAGTTGCTACTCTTCCAGAAGAAACATAAAACTCTCTATTATTAACTTCCTTGAGGTAAAATTTCTTCTAAAGTGAAGAAACTCAAACAACAGAAGTCTTTTATGTTTATATAATCTTGTAGCTTTTCCTTGTAATTCTAGGGTGAGATGAAAACTGAAACTAAATGCTAGACAGAAGCTGTGCAATTGAAATGGTTTATAATTGCCCAGTTATTTTCTCCCATAGGCTTTACTGCTCTTGTATGCTTTTCTGGAATAAATGTTGTTCCTAGTTACACTCTTGATGTAGTTCTCTTAGACCCACTATCTATCGAGTGGGTTATCACTAATCATTTGAAGTACAGAAATTTCTTTTGTTTTTTTATTCTAAAAGTTTGTTTCACCCTGTCATTTATCTGCTCTAAATATACCTAATCTGAATTTGTAATTCATTAGTAGTTAACTATTCCTAAGCTGCATGTATTAAGATCGACATTCTCCTTGCAGTTTTATGTTTGGGCCAGATATATGTGGCACACAGACGAAGAAGATTCATCTAATACTTTCCTACCAAGGGCAGACTTATCCAATCAAAAAGGACCTGCAATGTGAGACTGACAAGTTGACTCATTTCTACACATTTATACTTAGGCCAGATGCTTCATACAGTCTATTGGTTGATAATCGCGAGAGAGAAACAGGAAGTTTGTATACAGATTGGGATATCCTTCCCCCGCCGAAAATTAAGGATGTGAAAGCGAAAAAGGTATTATCGCTGCTGTAGACGCGGCTAGAGATTTGTTTAAAACACCCTTTTGTTTGACGCTGAACATCAATTTGTGCTGGTAACTGATTTATAATTTTAGGACCAGTTCTTCTTATTATCGCGCATGCCAATCAACAAGCAATGTTGATGATGTCATGATATATGTCATGCTTTATATGGTTGACTTGGTCTTTAATTATTTATTATGTTCCTGCATTGCTACCCATGATAACATTCATAACTCATCCATCCATACAGCCGGCAGACTGGGATGAAAGGGAATACATCGATGACCCTAATGGTGTCAAACCAGAGGTAGAAATTCTGCTCTAAATCAGTTGGAGTACCTGTTGAGATCATTAGATTGGACATTTTCCTCATATGTTTGAATATTGCAGGGATACGATTCAATTCCTAAGGAGATTCCAGATCCAAAAGTTAAAAAGGTAGTTGCTCAGCAAAATCGTTTTGTCATGTCTACTTCACATCATAAACTAATGCAGCTTGCTTGTACAGATTCTAGATTGAATATGACATCCTAATGTTTATTCTTTGTTTTTCTATTCCTTTTCCAGTACTTCTCCACTGGCATAAAATGCATTTATGTTGGAATGACTGTACATTTCTTCTAGATGTAATATGTAGAGTTATTCCTTCTTTTTGAAATGCTGATTTCTGGAGCCACTTTATGTTACTGTAGCCCGTTGACTGGGATGAGGAAGATGATGGCATATGGAGGCCACCTAAAATCCCAAATCCTGCATATAAAGGACCATGGAAAAGAAAGGTGCTTAAGTTTATAATTGGAGATTTAGTCCCTTTCTGCTTTTTTCAAACTTATAATACTTATTTCTCAACTGCAGAAAGTCAAAAATCCTAACTACAAGGGTAAATGGAAGACTCCTTGGATAGATAACCCAGGTATCTTCCTTTTTTGGCTATAAATTATTGCCGGCTTGGTCCATTTGTCTCTGAAAATCTAAATCTAGAAGAGACAGGAGAATGTCAGCAAGTATTAGATAATCATAAACAGCCACATAAACATTGGATCCTGCTAGTCATATTGTGGATATTCTTTCTACCTTTCTATAATATGTATGTCTCATTTATGGATCCTAATTTGAGAACTATGTGCTGAGCATAGTTCTAAATCCCACCCCTATCGCGGCAATAGCGTTTGTCGCGGGCACTATTGCAGCTGTAGCGCACCCTACTAATTCGAACGAAAAAGGAAAGAGAAAATTATGAAGAAGAAAAGAGAGGAGGAAGACAAGAAGAGAGAGAGAGAGAGAGAGAGAGAGAGAGGAAACTTTCAAGCCTTGTGTCCATCTAATTTTAACACTTCCTTTTCCACTCTACTTCTCTCAGTCAACTTAAAATGTAGAAGAAGTTCTTTCCTTCGATTTGAACTTATTTTACGAATAATCAAAAACCCAAAGGGTCAAGTCATCAACCCATCTCATTTGAAGTTGAAATTCGAGAAAAAAAAGCATTGATTGTCTCAAATTAAAGCAAATCAGTTCAATTACTATGTAAAAAAGTTGAACATGCTCAAAGATTTGTCTAGCCTAATTAATATTTGACATATAAAGTTTCAAATCCATATAATTCAACTTTTTTGCACTCTTATATGCTTTGAAGAACACTCTAATGCTCCTATAAATCACAAATATAGTTATATTAAAGCTACAAAAGTTAATTTTTGCTTCTATGATAATTGTGCTGACATTATGAAAATTCACGCTCTCTATGACCGCAATTCGATATTTGGCGGCCGCTATGCCTGCATCTACAACTATCGCAGCACGACTGCGAGCGAAATTTAAAACCTTAGTTTTGAGTATCTTCTGTTTGGGTCAACTTCTAAGCTATTATTATATGAACGGCCAAATACATGGATATTTCTAGTCCATGTAGCCTTATCTTCTATAATAGAGGACACAATTGAGCCATGACATTTATTTTTGGTTCTATATATCGTGATCCTCTGTTGTTTACTGATCCGATATTTGGCGGCCGCTATGCCTGCATCCACTACTATCGCAGCACGACCAAGACCGCAATTTAAAACCTCGGTTTTGAGTATCTCGTGTTTTGGGTCAACATCTCAGCTATTATTATACGAACGGTCAAAATCATGGATATTTCTAGTCCATGTAGCTTTATCTTCTATAATAGAGGACACAATTAAGCCATAACATATATTTTTGGTTCTATGTATCGTGATTCTCTGTTGTTTACTGCTGCAGAGTTTGAAGATGATCCCGACCTTTATGTAATGAGGCCAATCAAGTATGTGGGAATAGAAGTTTGGCAGGTAAACATGGCTACTTACCTTGACTGGTTTTGTTGTGCTCTTTATCATCTCATAGCATATAATTGAGTCCAACAATTAACCTTTGCAATAATTCTGCAAATCGAGTTTGCTGTTGAGGGTAGGAGAAAATTTGGCTGTATATATGTGTTGGTGAATTTGCTGTAGAGCTGCTGTCCAGGTTGCTGCATGTATCTTCTTTCATTTAACAGACAATGTATCTGTGCTTTCTGAATCTATGTTATGTCCAAGATCAAGTTCCAAGATCTTGGATTTGGAATAATTGAATGTGAAGTCACCTATTAAATCAACCTTTATTGGACATCATCAGAGATTGACCAATCCATTTCCTTGCAGGTGAAGGCTGGTTCTGTTTATGATAATATATTGGTCTGCGATGACCCACAGTATGCAAAGCAAGTTGTAGAAGATCATTTTGAAAGGAACAGAGAGGTGAGCTGTTGATCTTTCTTGACTCTGGCGTTGTGTAGCTCTATAAATTGACTTATTTCTCTATTCCAGGCTGAGAAGGATGCCTTTGAGGAAGCTGAGAAAGTGAGGAGAGCTCGGGAAGAAGAGGTGGCATCTGTACTAGGCTTTATCATCTGAGAGGAAAACTTTACTAAAGTTTAGGCCGCATGTTTCTAATATCGATCATTACTTGCAGGAAGGTGAAAAGAAGAAGAAAGGAAGGGATAGACGTGGGAGGCACTCTAGACGGGTATTAGTCATGTTAATTGTCTCATTCGCTTTAATATTTTGGTAAAAGATCATTAAGCTTGAGAAATGCCAATCTATACATCTTCCCGTGGTTTCTTGTACTTTAAGCAATGAAGTTTACTTTTATGGTCTGCAACTATTGGAGGATTTTTTACCAAAAAAAAAATATTGAAGGATGGGTTCATGTGGACAAGGGTGAGTTACCCCTTTAGCAACATATTCGAATTGTGCATCTGTTAACTAGTCGGTGTTAATCTCTGTTTTCCTGATCTAATGTGCAATTGAGCCTCAATTAATTTTGAATGCTTCAGAAACTGAAAGTCTATTTATGAACAGATTAATGATGTTAGGAACAGTAAATGTTAAACTACTTCATGTAACAGTTTAAATTTTTAGATATGTTGTGAATGATTTCTCAATTTCTTCATGGCATTAGAGCCACCGAGACCCTTCTCTTGCAGTCTCAAAAATCTCATCTCTGTAAATTAAGTGCTTTAGATTATATAGGCTTCTGAAATCCAAAGATGTGAAGCTCTTTGGGCAAATAGAAGAGGAGGCATATTTTGATGTTCATTCAGATCCTGTGTAAGTCAGGTCTGTCTGATCGATAGAAAAGAAAGCTTAAATTCCCATCCTTGAATAAATTAGGTAGATTTCTTTTTTTTCATGGAGGATACCATTCATCGAATGTTGTCTCAACCTTGTAATATGGAACAAGTTATTTCTATGTTTGCCTTAGGAAAGGTTTTTTTCTCCTCTCGGAAAAGGTTATGGGCACTGAATGTTGCTCAACATGGGATGCCCTAATTTCTGGGGGCAAGCATCTGATGAGAAAATAAAACCTGAATATATTCTAAAGTTCTGGGGATAAGGAAAGATATCCGTTTGTCCGATCCAAAAGTGGAACCCTGACGACCAAGGACAATCAATTAGAAGGAAAAAATAGAAGACTAACGCATATCTCCATGTACTGCATGAAAGCTGTGCCTGTATAATGTTCCTACTATTTGTTTAATATTGGAAGGAGCAGAGATGCTTTGAGATTTGAACCATTTACTTGGAAGTTGCGGCTATTTTCGTTTGGGATCTGATCTGATTATTTTCCTTTTGCAGCATGACCCACATGATTATCTGGATGATTACCATGTAAGCTTCGCTCTCCTTCCAACTACTCTCCTTTGCTGTTCTCAAAATCATAATTTGCATTGTAGGAGTCAATCGCTAATTAGCCTAATCACGGTAGTACTGTCGTATAATGTGAATACCAAATACTGAGTTCAACAGGACCAAGCAACAGCTTGGGTTGCCTGTGGTCCATTCGTGAGGAGCACTAAATCCTATAAGTTTTAGCCGTTCTATTTATATTGAGCAGATAGCTCAGTTTGGGCTATCCACTTTGTGCTGTTGAAATTGGGATTTTATTCCGTGCTCCGGCGTCTGGGGTTCAAAATCCTGGATGCTCATAAGCCACTTTACCATGCAAAAGAAACAGGGGGAAAAAAAACGGAGAAAAAAAAGAATGGTGATGACTGAGTTGCACACTTGAGTCTTTCACAGTTTCTCTGCTACGAACAAAATGCGTTCAGCATTCATGAATGATGCTTTTGCCCCTGTTGTGGATTGCAGGACGAGCTGTGACGACGTGCAGGCTTCCTCAATTCTTTATGCACTTCTAAAAGAGATGAGAGATCTTTTCGTGCTGAAACAGCTTATGGGTATATATCCAGTCCTTGATGTGAGAAGCTACAACAAACGAGAAGGTTAATTTACCTGTTCTCTGTTTGTGCTATAGATTACGTTTGAGGAGGACAATTGCTTACATTTTCAAGTATGGATCCTTAAAAGAAATCCTGTCATAGTTTCGGCTTAAATATGAAGGTCGTTAGAGCCTTGTACTATGAAGTTCTTTCTTCATTAACTACATATGATTCTTCTGGGTGGCTGCTATGGTTACTAAAGAAATTCGAGTTGTGTTTCCTTCTTAACGTTCGATCTTTTGAGTATTGTGTCAAAATCTGCTGCTTTAGAAACTTTAAAACTGTTCATCGATTTGCTGCTATCTGTGCTAAAGTCTTAGGTTAAGTAGTCCTTGTACTCTTGCTCAACATCATCCGTTCACTTCCCCTTTTTGTTTAATATGGTGGGGCTACCTTTTAGAAAATGTCACCCTTCGTCCTCGAGTCATTTCAAATTGCTGAACCAAATGCACCCTCTCTCTTACGCGACCACCCACAGATACATGGCTAAGACTCGAGAGCGCTCGCCGCCGCCACCCCTTCGCGGTGGTTGCAGGCCTAGATGTCACCGTGCAGTTTGCAGTCTCTCTCTGAGTTTTTATAGGTAAACTGGCACAAATGGTCCTTTCATTCTTACTCAAAAATCAAGATTGTTCCTCTACTGTTCTCTTTATACCAAAATCATCCTTATCAAAATGGTTCACAACTAGTCCTTCTCTTAAAATGCTTCATATGAATGATGAGGTGGGCGCCTTAAAATTGGGCTGGATATCAAGATGCACATGTGATAATATAATCTACTTAAATTTCTTATGTAGCGTCAAGCAAGCGTCACATAGTTATAATAAATATTTTTTATAAAAATAATTGCCGAGCAAAACAAACAAGAACAGAGAGCCTGAAGGCCATTTCACTACCGCGGCCGCCGCCTCGCACCTCGGCGGCAGTCATTGTGTTAGAGGCGTGCGACCACCTCACAATAGTTGCTTGGGGGGCAGCACTTAGCGGCGGCGGTCGCCTCCGGGTCTTAGATATGCGAAAGAGGGAACGGACGACTCTCGGGGCGAACCCCCCGAGGCGGCGGCGGCGACAACGACGAACGAGGCAACATATCTAAAATTGGACAATCTTAAAAGGTAAATGGACCGCCTTAAATCAAAAAAGAAAAAAATAATGACGAAACGACGATTTTGAATCTTGAGAAAAAAAAAAAACATAAGGATCATCATCCGTGACATTATACGAAAAGTTAACCACGATCAGTCATAAATACGGTTTAACAAACTGATCTATATCGATAGATGTTCATCTTTTTTTACCGCGACGCTTTTAGAGCCTATAGCAAACGGTCATATAACCACAACGCCTTAATCGTGCAACAATGACTCTGTAGTTTGTACCAAACGGACATAAAATAATCGCGTATAGCGTGGTATATTCTTGTATATCCTTTTATTGTTGTGGTACGGAAATTATGGAAAAAGGATATTCAATGGACTATCTTTAAACAAATTTATTGTGGACGATTTTTCCTATTAGCATTTTAAAAAAATCGGGTTTATTTTATGTGGTGGAATGTGGGGTTGAGTGCGACGAGGTCGTGTTTCTCTACTGTAGAAAAATAAAATGCGAGAGAAAAGAAATAAAATAAAAATAAAGAGGGCACGTGCGTGTCAACGTGGCTCGAGGAGCATCTTCGAAAAGAATATAATAAAGTCGGGCCAGCATATTTTGTTTTCCCTATTCTAATTTTTAAGCGTCTTTGAACCAGAAAAAAAGCCATTACATCTGGATCCCATTCCACCATAAAAAATAAATTAATTTTGCAAATTTTAAAATTTAGTGGTCGCTGATCGATGAGCGAATTTTGTGATATTTATAATTTCTTTTATATTTATTGGTGACATTAAGAACCCAAACATCGATTTAGAGTACTGACCAGTTAAATAAAGGTCGAATTTTCAACTTTTTTAAGAGCTCAAATGCAAATAATTTTTCATTTTACGGTAGGGACGAAAACCGAGTCGAGCTATTCATATGCCTACAACTCAGGGTCGGCTCAATAGCTGCTCGAGATCGACTCGCCTGATTTCGAGCCGAGCTTGAATTCGACTCACTCAAGCATCTTCTTCGAGTCGAACTTGTCACTACTGAACTTGATACACTCCTAAGTTAATTTTTTTAATATTCAAGAACATTTTACGATTACAAAAATAGATATACCTAAACTCGAGGTCGAATTTCTATTTAAACGTTTATCGTAATTAGGTCGGGCTCTAAGATCTTAATGTTTTAGTTCAGAAGGAAGAATCATTGCTTGACCGAGCTCGAGCCTCGAACATGTAAGGACTCGAGTCGAGGGTCATTGAGCTTGAATTCAACAATGCACAAACTTGGCTCAGCTCAGCTCGACTACACGGTAGAATTTCGTTAAAAAAAAAGTTTATTGACAATAAACACGAGCCGCTTTTTTTTAATTAATTAATTAATTAACTAGAGAGAGTTTTCAATTTTGCAGATCTTATTATTATTAGGGAAAATGACACAAATAGTCCCTGAAATTTGCCTCAACGTGCAATTTGGTCTCTGAACTTTTAATTTGTTCAATGAAGTCCCTGAACTTTAGGCTAATTTTCAATGTGGTCCCCGAACTTTTAATTCGTTCAATGTTATCCCTAAATTTTTGGTACATATTCAATTCTGTTCTTGAAATATATGAAAATATTTAATCTAGTCTGAGCTAAAATTTAAATATTATTTGTATCATTATTCCTTATTATTATTATCATCATTTATTATTTTATAATTTTGATAACAACGAATGAATGAAGCACCCGAGCAAGTTGCCAACTGCCATAAAAGAAGAAAAGCGCCAGCCCACACACACTGCCTCCCTCTCTCTCTCTCCACCAAGCAGTCCTGTCACTCTTTTCTCTCTTTCTGGAGCGAGGAGGAGGAGGAGGAGGAGGAGGAGGAGGATTTGGCGAAGAAGGAAGAAAGCGATGCAGACGATCTCCAAAGCTTCCTGCACCATGGCTTCCTTCCCTTGTTCTAGGGTTAGGGTTTCTCCCTCTCCCCCTCTCTTTAAGTCCACATGATTCGATTTCGAGTGCGCCATGCGCGCATTTCCTTGGCCGAATCGTGTTCCGCACGGTGACTCGGATCGCACCGGCGAATATGATATTATTACTTTTGGTTCGCTAGTGTTTGATCGCTGCACGTTTGTTCGGTAGCAAATCTGGGTCCTTAATGGATGGAGGAAGGTCTAGTGCCGGAGTGAGCTTTTTTGTCCCGTTTGTTTTTCTTCCGCTCTGCTGTGGCGCTTTGGCCTTTCTCAAGTGACTGGTTCCGATTTCGGCTATGCTTTCGTCTGCTGTCGTGTCGCCGTGTCCTGATCGAAGGATGATTCCTTGTCCTCCTTGTCTTGTTTGGCAATGCGTGACCGCGACTCTGCTGTAGAGACACTGATCGCGGAACTTGCGTTTTTTTCTTTTACTTGGGCATTAGCTTGGGTCTCCCGTATCGTTTGATCCGGCGCTAAGTTGAGTACCTTTTTGACTGTGATCTCGTGTCCTGAATCTTCAGTTGGGTTCTTGATCTTCTTCACAAGCTATGTCTGTTTACGTTGCTGCCCTCTTGGAGGCGGTGTTTACTGGGTAAACGGTTGTGATTGATTGTCACTGTGCTTGTCTATTGCTATATCTTGCCCTCTCTCTTAGTTGACTTGGTGCTTTCGGGTCCCTTCTCGAGCTATATTTGCCAACCTTTTCTTGTAAAAATCTTCATAATCTTGCTTTGTTTAATTCAGGTGAAGAGCGGGCTATGCGTGTGGCCAGGCATGAAACAGCTTTGTTTGAGGAAAGGACTTCCGTATGGGTTGTTGCGTTTCCTGTCTATTCCTTTCAAGACCTTGTGGGGTGCCAGTAGATCTCTCAAAGTTACTCAATTTTGCACCGTGTATAACATGTCCTCCTCTTTACAGATTGAATTGGTGAGTCTCGCCTGGGTTACATCAGGCAGACAGGCGTACTGTCGCATTCTTTCTATTTAGCTTCTTATTTTTTTTTTGGTAAAGTTTTTAAATTTTTTTTTGGTGAAGTATTTAGCTTCTTATTTTGTTATGTACAGTCTTAATAACCGATAGAAATGCAAATAATTACAACGTGAATTTGCTATTTCTTCTGAATTTTATTCTGAGCTGTGAATTATGTAGTACAGAGAATGGTCAGATAATGATGCTTGGATAGTGAAGGCTTTGTTTGTGGAGACGCTTATATGCTTCTCGGAGTTGAAATTATTGTCGGAGACTTATCCTACGTAAATCCTTGAATTGATGCTGGAATTTTCCTCAGTGAAATAGAATTGCTCAATAGTTATGGAGAAAATTAGGAACCCATGCAATGGAAAAGAACTTACGTGGCCTGGGTAAAGATAATTGACAAATTAGAAAGAGTAGATTCTAAATGGAAAAGAACTTACGTGGCCTGGGTAAAGATAATTGACAACTTAGAAAGAGTAGATTCTAAAGGGTCTGCTTCCATCTAATGTTGCTGCATATTGCTAAGGAAGAGATATTTTTGTTGTCCCTACTGTTTTTAGTTGTTTTTGTTTTTTATTCAGTGGATGTTGTCCACTGCGTATGATTGTGTCGATGTCATTAACTTAGTAAAATATGGAAGATGGATGACAGCATGGATGATTGGGTCTTGTTGGAATAGTTGTTGAGTGCAACTTCATGGAAGATGTTGAAGTTACTTCCGTTGTTCTATTCATCCCTGTTGTGCGGCAATAACTTTATAATCATCAAAAGGTGACTAGTGGCTTCGTTGTTTATCGTTCTAAGTCAGATTACTACTTTAAACGCTCCTGGATAATCATATCTAATCATATGTCCTTTTCCCATGACGTGATTTTAAATCATACCTTTGGGTACATTTACAGATGCTTATTTTTCTGGTACATTCCAAAGTATGTTAATTAAAAGTATCCAGTAGAATTTTTTGTGTGTCTACTTTTTTAGTTTTCACTAGCGTTTGGTGTATCTGTTCGGTCAATCAGAAATTTCATTTGTACTTTGTTGCGTGGATACATAATTCTTTGCACCTTTCCATAGGTACCATGTCTCACGGACAACTACGCATATCTTTTACATGACGTGGATACTGGGACAGTTGGAGTGGTTGATCCTTCTGAATCTCGACCTATAATTGATGCTCTGAGTAGGAAAAACCGAAATCTCACCTACATATTAAATACCCATCATCATTTTGATCACACTGGAGGCAACGTGGAGCTAAAAGCAAGGTACGGTGCTAAGGTATGATGCATCATCTTGTTAATTAACTACATTTACTGCTACTCTTCTTCTAAACTTTTTAGATATACATGGGAAAAAGTCAAGGATGGAATGTGTGTGCAAGAAGCTTTTTTCTGTTATGTGTATATATTTTTATTAGAATGATATGAAAACCTGATCTCTCAAGTTACTTAGCTGAATCTTTATTCCATGCATTTGTTTTTATTCTGACCAAGGGGTTTAGCCAATGTCAAGTTGGAGCATAATGAATTAAGTTACACTTAAGCAATCATAAATACGCATGTTCTCTATAGAGAGAGAATAGTTTTTGAGAACTTTTAACATATGATGAGACTTATAGTGGATGCACTTATAAATTGCTCTTCTTGCAGGACTAGATCCATTATGGGTTTGTAATTGACACTTTCTGAGGAAAGAAAATTACATCATAGTGCGACCTGCTGCCTGAAGTAGCTTACTGCTGGATTCTTTTATTTAGATTGGATTGGATGTTCTGGTTGAGATTGCCTAGTTTTGCACGGTCAACAACTTGTTTTCTGGTCATGCTGATGCAGCACTGTGTTTTTCGTGTTATATAGCCTCCTAAAAACATGGCTGAAGCTAGTATTGGCTTTGTCCTTTCTAGAGTCAACGAGCTATTTGCTCTTATACATCATAATGGGAATAAGAAACACACAAAATTAGTCTCCCTACTTCTAAAAATTTACTCGAGGTAGATTAGGACGTTTCTTAATCTGCAGACAATATATTTGGTTGTTTCATAATGTAAAGATTTAGGATTTGACAATTGAAACTTATAATCATTCGATACCTTTCTTAAGCTTCAGTGTCTGCAATTTGTGTTCTCTGTGCCCTTTCCAAGCACTGAAGAAGATTTTTTTTGTTCTACCAAAGTCCTGCTCAAGCATTTTTTGCAGTTCGCAATTTCTGCATTAGCTCATAATACCTTCAACTCTTATAGGTGATTGGTTCAGGAATAGACAGGGACAGAATACCTGGCATAGATATAGCCCTCAAAGATGGGGATAAATGGATGTTCGCTGGACATGAGGTGCTTGTGATTGAAACTCCAGGACACACTCGAGGTTGGGTTCTCCTTATTTATTTCGAGAAACTTTGGCTGTTAGTCTCTGAGTGGTGGAATCAGATTTCTTTAAATTAGCTCTTTATATTTATCAGGCAATATGGCTCACACAAAGTCGTATGGACACCTATACAGTTGTGGTTTTCATTTGCTCTTTAAGCCATAACACTCCTCTAATTTGCTTGAGACTTTTGCGATTGGTGCATGCCATACTTTGTTGGTTTTGCCTACTTTTACAAGATCTGCACTAAATTTTTAGTATCTATGGAGGATATGATTCCCCCAAGGGATGCCTGTTTTGGGAGATTCATACATGACTCACATGACTGTGCAATGAACATAGCTTTCTATCCAATTACTTTTGCTTCGTTTAGAGGCTTTTGACGGAAATTGGTCTAGTATGTTATTTATGGATATTTCATTAGCATCAGATTGCACGAGTATTTTTGGCCTCTTCTCCCTCTTTCTAATGCATCAAATTGATTTTGTGTGGCAGGCCACATTAGTTTTTATTTTCCTGGATCTGGAGTAATTTTCACTGGAGATACATTGTTTAGCTTATCGTGTGGCAAGCTCTTTGAAGGGACTCCTGAACAGGTTATTTGTGCTTGCAATAATATATATTTTTTCTTTTTTTGCGGCTTTAGATATTGAAAATGATGTTATGTGGGACAAATACCGAGGAAAATATAGAAATGACTGTTTGAGGAACGGTAGAAATCGTGATGGTTAACTTCTGGAAGTATGGGAATTAAATGTTTAACTTTTCTCTTGTCCTATTGTCAAATATGTAGTAGTTAAGTTAGGTAGTAGATAAGTTTTCGTTTGTTGCTATGACTGATAGATATTCTAATTCAACTAGTGATGTGTCCAGAAGTTAGAGAACTTGGTTATGTTTGGTTCTGTTGAAGGAGAAGGACAAGTTATGGCCAGGAAAAAAAAAAGAACTACCAGTTTAGAGGGAAATGCCTCTTCGCATAGGCAGGAACAAAGCATTTTGCGCCGAATCCCCTGTTCTGTTACTGTTTCCTTTTGATGGTGCTTTCCAGTTGTCTTAAGGAGAGACGAATTTAGCTCTTACATTTCTATTTAAAAACATTTTAGGACTGAGAGTCAACTTTCATTGAGTCTCACATCCAATATTGGTTTGGAACATCCATCTTTAGTGCTGGGAAGTATTGAATGTCTTTTTGTGACACTCACTTAAAATGGTGACTGTTCTCATACCAATAACTGTGCTTTTACCGCTTATCTCCTGCTTGTTCTGCTTTTGCTAATAGTCATTATTTTTTTGGGCCAGATTTGGCTAATAATCAGTGACAGATATGAACTTTTGATTTTTCTGGCAGATGGTTTCATCCCTCAAAAAGATCACGGCTTTGCCTGATGATACAAACATTTATTGTGGTCATGAATATACATTGGTTAGTTAAGTTATCTTCTTATGTTGTTAAGCCTTCCCAAGCTCAAATTTATGAAAGCTCTAATTGGGTGTCATTTCTTGGCAGAGTAATTCAAAGTTTGCACTGTCTATAGAACCCAACAATGAAGCGCTTAAAAATTATGCGGCCCAAGTTGCTCATCTTCGCAGCAAAGGCACAGCAACGGTACTTTTGGACCAGTTTTTATTTGGCATTAATAATTTTAACTTTGAAGAATTCATCGAACATTTTATTTATGGTGCAGTGACTACTGCTGACGGTTTTGGCCGAGTTTTCATATAGCAAGAGACTTATATTTTTTCAAAGCGTTGTGCATGTGATGTCCTAAAAATGAGCTCTTTATATTAATATGCAAAGCAACAGTGCCTTTTCCTTATAAAGGGCCATATATTTGATTTATAAAATCTTTTCTGGGTGATATGACTTCATGTTCGGTCGGTTGTAATTTTCCCGTGTTACCGATGAGGTGTTATAGCAATTTGAGGCCGCTGTACCTAGATGTTATATATTAGCAAATGGACCTATTAATGAGTGCCTTTAGGGCACTATCTCAGCTAACTATATATAGAGAAAGTTTGTAAAAGTCAAGATCGCGAAAATGAGTAACATGTCGTACGTGGAAACATGAAAAGCCCACTTTGTGTTCCCAAAGCACATTAAATGCAGTTTAGAATAATGCTTAGCAAGGCTATCTTGGTTTTTCTATTTTGCCCGTCTGATGGGCTTATGATAGTTTCTTCAATTAACTTAGTATTTTAGGTTGCTTCACCATGTTCAGGGACAAATACAGGAGAAAGAGTATTTATGTAGCCATATTTGACAGGTCAGCTCTGGTTTGCCTCCAATAAACTAATTCTCTGGACACTGAAAGATTCTCAGAGTGGGGAGATGCAGATCTTGAGACTGGCTTGTTTGGTTTTCTTACCTCGGTCAAACTTCTGAATTGCATGAGTTAATAACAATAGTTCCAGACCTTTTATTCAGATGCAATTATAGGTGCGCAGTAATTTATGATTATGCAGATTCTGTTTGAGTCAGATATCAATTTAAATCAAGATATATCTATGGGACAGTTTTCTTTGTTGGTGTGGTGGATATTACTGTTAGATGCTTTCGGTTTCTGTAATGTGACGATTTCTGGTTTTTCAGATCCCAACGACTTTGAAGACGGAGAAAATGTGTAATCCATTCCTTCGCACTTCGAGCATGGAGATTCGACAGTCGCTAAGTATTCCAGCCGCAGCAGATGATGCTGAGGCATTGCGAGTTATCAGGCAAGCAAAGGATAATTTTTGAGCTTGTCAATAGCTATTTCAGATTTTGTATAGAGGTGAGCTTGTGAATGCGTCTATAAGTGGTCGTTCATTCGACGATTGTAGTTCCGGTAACGTGAGATCTAATTACTGGATTGATTCTTCGAGCAATTGTTTGGTAAAAAGGCATATTGTTATTGTGAAGCATATACTCTCTTCTGCTTGAAAGTATCACAACACGTGCTTTCATGAATGTGCCGGATAAGAAGGCTGTCACACCGTGCCTCTCTGAACTGTGATTGCATCATGCACCATGTATATTGAAGATTGACCAGTGAGGTGATTTTGTCGAATCTCAGGGAGAGGCAGTGATCGACAGGCTTTTAATGAGCTTCAAAGTAACATGTTTTGCGATTGTGTGAACAATTAGGATTCGCTTCCTTAAGAGCTGTTGGGTTATGGGGTTCTGTTGAGTTGGTTGAGAATCTTCTCGCGGAGTTTGCATAGAAATGACCGAACTCAAATGGCCATCCCGGATTGGCAGTCATTTTTAGTTCGTTGATATTTGAGGAAAATAACATTTTTGCATCATGTAATAGAGGCATAATAAAACTTTCCTTATCTACGTAACGTGGTAACTTGTCATGCGAAAGATTGTCGGCCTTACTCGGAGAAGAGTATGAATAGTTTACTTAATGAATAACTCCGCGTAATTCCGTTGTCTCCATATTCAATTGATTTCTAGCAACTTCACCTTTCACAATCGCGCTTCCCGCTTAATATACACTTCATTGTAGCACGAAAGGGCGTTTCGCTTTCTATGCATATCATTGATATCCAAAGATTATCATGTATCAAGTGCATGCCGTGCGTGTGCTTCCAATGCTATTATTGGACAAAGAAGAGATGGAAAAAAAATGACTTTGTTGGGAGGATGTCAGTGTATGACCACACATCAGAGCTTGGGAATTCCCTAAGAAAAGCAAAGACGGGACGACACGGTTTGGTTGCGGCGGACTGAAGTGAGCACTTCACCTGCAATTTGATATTTGGGAAATTGTGAAACCCTTTAGTTGACGTATTTGTTTACCAAACTTACTTTACCACCTTCTTTTTGGGCATTCTTTATGGTGACCTAATGAAGCTTTCTCTCTCTCCCAACCAACACCACGTGTCTCCTTTCTCTGCTTTTCTTCCAAAGGACTGACGTCAGCTTCCGTGAAGTTGAGAGGCTCTTTTGATCTCCCCGTGCACTTCTTCAGTCTTAAGCATTCGCTGTTGTTTGGCTATTAATGGTCGGCTCACCAACTGTGCTGTAAAAGCATGCCGTCTTTTGGAATGAGCGGTACTGGGGAGTCAGACATCTCTTGAATCCTACGATTGGATACTTTGTCAAAGTTGGTAAGTTGAAGCCTATGTTTAGGAAAGAAGAGTAAGTGGGAGAAGGAGAAGTGGTGGAGATAACTTTTTTTTTTATCTTTTTCAATTTCCTATCCCACGTTTCTTTTTCCACCTATCCAGAAAGAAAGGCATTAGAGCTGATGGGATTTCGAAAAGGAAAGAACAGTCTTCTTTCGGACTTTTATTTCAGTCGCATCTTCCGACCAATTTGGTGTGATCCAATCCCTCATTTGCCTTCTCACATTATCGACTCGTTAGCACGTTCATTTTCGTAAGTGGATAAGACGTAAAAGGAAGGGCAAAGAAAGAAAATCGATAGTTTCCGTTTACCACCAGACAACACCTTCGTGAGAAGGTGTCGATCGCGACTCTCGCATACAATAAAATCCTCACCGCATCATTTGCCAAGCTGCCGGGCCGTGACAATGCCTATTGTTATCTCCCTTGCCACTTCCCTCCTCTCTCGTCAATTATCATGTTTATCGCGTTAAATAACGGCATGTCAATATTTTGACGGTATATTCTACTGGCAAATGATAAATACTGTTATTTCTTTATCCGTGAGAGTTAAATAACCCAAGGTGAAGAAAATTGGTGGGTGAAATCGAAGAGATAATATATAGGGGCGAGTGTATCAAAAGTCATAAAATTTATTATGAAAGAGTAATTAAGTTCCCAAATTTTTAAAAAGTGCAATTGAGTTTTAAAACTCGTTATGCAAGTGTAATCGAGTTCTAAAATTTATCAAATTGGTCCAATCAAGTCATTCTGTTACATTTTTTGGAAATTTTAGGACTCGATTGTATTTTCGTGATAAATTTTAGGACTTTGAGTGCATTTGTTCATAATATATGAGTGAAATGGAATGGATGAGAAAACGAAAAAAGGGAAATAGTGGAATCCCCAAAAGGATTTGACCGGGTGACCCGGTCACCCGATTCCCGGGGCCCGCCCGCCCGCCCGCCCCGTGAAACTTCACGACCGTCTCTTTTTTTCCTTCGTATTATAATTTCCCCGCCATCATCACCCCCCGCCCCTTGATTTGATGCGAGCGAAGCCCCCCTCTCTCCCTCCCCCCCTCCCTCTCTCTCTCTCTCTGCGTAACGGAAAATGGCGGCGATCGGCGACAGCTGGTCGGCCACCTCGAGCCCTAGGAGGCGGACCTGCGTCGTCATCGGCGGCCGCGGCTTCGTCGGGCGGTGGCTCGTCCTCAGGCTCCTCGAGCTCGGCAAGTGGATCGTCCGCGTCGCCGACTCCGACCGCTCCCTTCGGCTCGATCCGTCGGCGGAGCGGGACGAGGCGGCGGCGCTCCTCCTCTCGCAGGCCATCTCCGCCGGCCTGGCTTCCTACCATCACCTCGACGTCCGCGACCGATCGTCCGTTCTCGCAGGTGAGGAGAGCCTGATTCGCGCCTTGTGCATGTGATCGGACGTAGAAACGTGGACGGTGAAGATATGAGGAGAAGGAAGTGTGAGGTCGGGAAACGTTTGCCGTGTGGTGTGTTTCGGCTGTTGTTCTGCGTATTGCGTATATGGTGACGTGGCAGGAGGTGGTTGGGAAAGTGAGGAGAGATTGCTGCTGAATCAAAAGGTTTACCATTGTCGGGCTATGTTCGTTGCAAAATCTAGGAGAACCCCAGAGAGATTGCTGTGTGGTTCATGGAGTTGTGTTTATCGAGTATTCTGCAGCTGGTTAACAAATTTGACCCGGCCATTCCATTCCACGACTGCGTTTGCCCACGTGTTATATGGGAACCAAAGTTTTCTCCTTGCCATGTGACTATAGTCGCGGTCATCATTGCATACTATCATGAAAAAAACTTTGCATTTCAATTTTCATCTCAAATTTAAGAAATGAGCAGCACTCTATTCTCAGCGCTGAAGGTGTTTGACCGCAAAATAGCGGGCTATTGTACGATATAATTGCCATATTAAAACAAAAGGAACAAGAGAAATGTTTGGTGTAGAATTATGATTTGAATGGTTGTTGTCTCCATGGCAGCTAACTAGCATGAGTAAGTTCCAGTTGTGCTTGTTCACCTGTAATTGGAAATATCATGCTCCTCGATTTGCAATCTGGTTGGTTGCTCTGTTTGAACGTAAAATAAAATATCTGAGCATTCTATTCTCACAAAAGTGTGTTACGGATGCTATCTTTCTGGTTCTGGGTTGAGAACGAGAGAGAGGTACCAACTGTCGTGTTTAGCATGAAATAAAACTCGTCAGATCTTCTTTTTCCCATTTCTTCCTGATTTTTGCTGCTTCATGGTCTTATTCTTCCAATATAAAATAGGAATGACCGATCCATTTTGGTTTTGATATTACCTTCACAGTTATCAAAGGTTCACAGGCTGTGTTCTATACGGATGTTACCGATTTGTTGGGTCAAGATTTCTACAACTCTTACATGATCATTGTTCAAGGTAAGAAATTGCTCCGTCAGCAATAGTAAAACCATGTAGAAAGGTACTTTTGGAATTAATACAGTCGGGTGGTTTAGCTGTTTTAGCATCTTCACATGTCGATGCAGGTGTAAAAAACGTCATAAACGCTTGTAGAGAGTGCAAAGTCAAACGGCTAATATACAACAGCTCTGCGGATGTTGTTTTCGATGGTTCAAGGGACATAAATAGTGGAAATGAATCATTGGCATACCCTTGGAAGGCATGTATCTTTCTTTGACGGAGCCGTTTTCACATTCTATGAGGATTTCTTTCATTCATCCTTTCACGCACTAGTTCCTTTCGTGATCTTATCTGTACGATGAAGCAGTATGCAGACATGTTGAGTGACCTCAGGGCTCAAGCGGAGGCACTGGTTTTGTTTGCAAACGATATTGACGGTCTCTTGACATGTGCCCTTCGTCCTAGTGGCATTTTTGGTCCTGGAGATACGCAGCTTGTGCCAGCAGTTGTAAAGCTAGCACAATCTGGCTGGATGAAGGTTTGCGAAATTTCCGTGCACTTCCTCAATTAATATAAGTCGCCACATTTTGTATTACTGAAGTTGTACAAGGTCTGTATATGTTATTGATTTTTATGCCAGTCTGCATTGTATTACAACTATTGTTGAGTAGTATGATTGGAGCAACTCATTCTTATCCTTGTATTTTATTTTCCTCATCTCTTTTTGTTCCCTTATATGACAATTTTGTTGACCAAATTGAATGTTTATGCTACCAAATGTTCTTGGTAATGTAGTGGATTTACTCTGTGATCATGGCAGTTTAGTTTTCGTCCCTGATTTGTGAAATTTGAGTCTTCTTATTGTGATCGCATATTGCTTTTTTAACTCCATCAAGAATCATTTTTAAGGTAACAGAACTTCTCATTTCAGTTTATCATAGGAGGTGGAGAAAATATGTGCGACTTCACCTATATTGAGAATGTAGCTCATGCCCATATTTGTGCGGAAGAAGCTTTATGTTCTCGGATTGTCTCTGTAGCAGGAAAGGTATTGCTTCGGTTACATCACTGGCCACTGATCTCTTTGCTATCATGATTCTACTGTTGCTGATCTTTGGACTGTTTTAGGCGTTCTTCATCACTAACAATGAACCAGTGAAGTTCTGGGAATTCATCTCTGTCCTATTGGAAGGCTTGGGATATCAAAGGTGAAGGGAAATCTTGATTGCACTAGCACCATCTATTGTAAATTTGGAGTTAGTATGTAAATCACTGTTCCACAAATCTGAAAGACTATGAGAATCGCATTTGTATTGCACCTATTCCGCTGATTATATTCTTAAGATCAGTTGTTTGTGTTTTTTGTACTACTTAGTTGAATTATTTAGTGTTGAACTTTACTTGCTAAAGTGGTGGCTTTTTCTTTGTCATTTTCTTTTGGGTTTGGAGGATGGGTTTGAGGGGGGTGGGATAGATGCTAGTTAAGCAATTTTTTTCTCAAGAATAGGTTTGCTCATTTAACAGCTTTAATAAATAACTATGATATCAAGCTTTAATATTTCAGATGCATTGCATTACTTTTATATTTGCTTAATTTGATTTCGGATTTGGTTAACCGGTTGGTATTTGGTTGTTGTTTTCCTAGAAGTGTTTATACACCAGTAAGCTTGTAATTTTGACCCTTTTAAAACCGACTGTTCCCAGTAATAATCACTTCTCCTCGCTTGCTAAGTATCTGTCTCTTGATTGCAGGCCTGTCATAAAGCTGCCTGTTAGCATGGTCTACTATTTTTTCTTGCTTCTTGAAGGGATATTTGAATCATTGGGCATCGCAAAGAACAGTTATATGCTGTCAGCTCGCCTTTCTGTTCAAGTAGCCTCCCGGAATAGAACCTTTGATTGCAGTGCAGCCCGGAAGCAAGTTGAATACTTGCCGATTGTTTCCCTAGAAGTGAGCATCTCCTCTTAAGCTGTTGCTTTTAGCGCTTTGCACGTTATAGAGTAGGTTTTGCCAGATTATTGGCCTTATCTATGGGCCGTCAATGGTCCTTTCAACCGTGAGCTTCATCAAAACTTATGTTGGGATTTCCTTTTAGGTGGAAGAGCTTGTTAACTTATTGGGGAATATGCAAAATGTCAATCTCATTGTCTTTTAAGTTTTGACAATGATATGTAGTTTCTCAGGCTCTGGTAGTTGCCATGGAACACATCTTTTTTTCCCTTATCAACTTATATTTGGTTTTTGTAGATAATTCTTTTGAGCATTAGCAGTATCAAGCAGTTCTCTTTCACTTTGCATATATTTTACTCAATCCCAAAGTAGTATACAGGAAAACTGCTACATTTTTGGTCCTCGTCTTGGGTATTATTGCAGCATGTTTCTCTTACTTTTATACTTGCTATGTCGTCCTCAACTTGGATGTTCGCTTCATTGATTTGTTGCCAGTCACCTTTTGTTCCCTTACTTTACTTTCATTGGGATACTAGGATGCTCAATCAAATCATTTTGCAGTTAGGGGTATTTGTGGCAATGTCAGTGATAGTTTTGAGCTTTCCTGCCACAACATGGTTGTCCTTGCTTAGTCTCAACAATGTGAGTCTGAATGTGGGTATTCACTTGTTATTGCTCAAACAGGATGGCATCGCAAGAACCATTGCGTCATTCTCTCATTATTCCAGAGACTCATCTTATGGGGGACAAGGTGATTTTCCCGATCAGTCAAAAGCAGATTGGATGCTTGGCGGAGGAAAAGGTTGTATTTTCTTTTTACTCCATGATATATAATTTAGGTTCTTTAGTGATACCACTCTTACTGTGAAAATTTGTTTTTGTAGATTCATAATCAAACTTTGCTGAGGTTTTTATTAGATTAATGAATTAATCTTATTACTCTGCCAGAAGAAATGGAAACAACCTTATTTCTCATTGACCTTCTCCCCGTGCTATTTTTTTTTTTTAATTAATTTTATCACAAGGAATCCTCCTGAGGCAGGTAAACCCCAGCCCATGAATACCTGTGCTAAAGTTCATTAACCCATGTTTTGGTGCAAGTGCTAATTATGTTGTGTTCAAGCGAAGAATTTAACTAAGTTTAAAAGTCTATAAATCAACGTTTTAAATTTACTGTCCATGGTGAAAAGCTACATTTTTAGTCTTCTTCTGAAGATGATTCTGTTCAGAATAAATTTCTTGGTCAATAAAGCTCTTTAGATATTTGAGTCTACAACATAGATCTACCTTTTCTGTATGCCTTCTCCAAGTTGCTGAATGCTGTTTTCTGTAAAGTGACCATTACTTAATTTAGTTATTTGCATGAATTGAATAGTGCAACTGTTCCCGACCAAAAAAAAATAAAATAGTGCAACTGTTTCTTGACAAAATTTCTATGTCCTAATGTAACTGTAACATAACCTAAAAATTCAGTACATTCGTTCTGCCATCGCTCTTGGTGGAGTAGCAAAGTGCAGTCAGTTGTTGTGGTAACATGTAATGGCAGGATGTTTTCAAAAACATACATTGTTTGTCTCTGATCTTTTACAGCTTTTTCATCCTTTGCCATCATCATTATTGCAAAAAGAGCCTAATTGACCAAACGTCAGATTAATTGATGAAGAAAATATCCGGACCGGACCTAAGCACAGCTGCCATTTCTACCCATTGAATAGGCTAGTCTGGTCTCACTATGAAAGTCCTTCTAGTTTGTCTTGTTATGCGGTGTCATGCATGTGACAAATACATGCTTCATTACGAAACTTTACTGTCTAAATTTTCTGACATGTCATGCTACTGCAGTAGCGGACATTTTGCTTTGGAGAGATGAGAAGGAGACATTTGCCTACTTTCTGGTATCGGTGGTGTTGTTTTACTGGTTCTTCATCAGTGGAAGAAGTTTTATCTCATCTACTGCTTATCTTCTACTCATGATGATGATGGCACTCTTTGGGTACGGTTATCTGACATCAAACCTGTAAGTATAAATGCTTGTTACTACTACAAGTAAGATCTTTCTTTTTTTGCCATCCTTTTCTAGGTTTTCTGTCAAAAGTTTCTCTTAAGCTAAGTCATTTATGTGTCCCTGCAAAAGTTGACTAATTCAAGTTCTCCCTCTGCTTAGTTCCTGTTGGCCTCTCTTTTATGCCTAACCAGTGATATAGCCATACTTTTTCTGTTGGAGGTTAGAATTCTGCTAAGGCTTGTCAGGTGCTTTGCTTTTGCCTTTAAGCATGAAATATTCTTGGTTTGCTATTTGATCAGTGACTGTGTGGCAGCTTTTTTTTTTTTTTTTCTTTTTTCTGTAGTAGTATGCAATATAAAAATCATTGTAGAAACAGTATTCATTATCCTCACAGACAGGAATGCAATACATACTTTCCTTTAGCAAGATCTCTAGGGTAAACTTGTTGGCTTTATCGGCAAGAGCAATTGTTTACACGTAGTTTTTAAATGTCTCGCTATGTATAAAGGCCTGGGATCCCTTTTGCATTTGAAAAAAATGATTTTCTTGTCCGCAAGTACTTGAAGACTCTTTATACTTCCTCTAGAATAGTGGCTATCTTCTGGTGTGTTTTAGCATTGACTCACTGAAATGATAGATCATATGCTTGGTTGTTTGTAACAGGTTCGATTCTAATATCAAAACAACATCTTTCTCTTGTTTTGATATGCAAAAAAGCATAGTGGAAGAGTCGCTTGGGAGTATCATCTCATTGTGGAACAGAGGGGTCCATATTATTAGATCGTTGGCACAAGGAGAGGATTGGAACATTTTCTTTGAGGTATGACCATTGGTGTCATGTAATTTCTTCTTAAAGCATAATGCGCTAAAACTGCCAACTTTTGCAAACGGTATGACCATGTTGGGCATGTGCATTCTTATGTTCTTTCTTGAGAGACGGAGAGATACCTTGTGTGTCAGGTAGAGTATAGTACTTTTTTGTCATTCAATCTTCTGGTTTCTTTTGGCCAAAAACAAAATCTTCTAGTTTCTAAGAAGGCCTACTCTTTTGTACTTATGGATGCAGTTGAGCAGCCCTTAGTTCTGTAAGGGTCATTTGTCAGTCAACTTTTATATCATCACCCCTAAAAATCAAACTTTGCCTTACTTAATATTGCTGGATTAGAAATCACTGCAGCCTTAGTTCACCAGAAAATTTGTCATCTTAGGAAGAGGGCGATGAGTTAAGGATTTACCCTAGATGAGATATCACCTTGTTCGAGGAATCATAGATGTGTCGGAGTAAAGGATCATCAATGAGGGTGTTCAAGTGCCTGTAGATTCATGATATGTTTGACGGGTTTACCATCCCAATAAGTAGATATTAGTGTGAAATAGGAGTGACTAGACTACCATGGGTGCATTCACCAGAATTATCCGGGCCTTCCAAGCTTACACTCCCAGCATCAAGCTTTTTGGCTAACTTTTTCTACTTTAATTTCTGCGATAAAATATGTCTGCATAACTTGATGATAATCAAACTTTTAATTGAGTAAACACTGACGTTTCGACTTTTACAAGGCTGAGGAATGAAGGTTTTGAGATCACATCTCATCATAGCAATTTGAGACTTCAGGAATGATGTCTTCTGTACTATCACAGCAATATCCACTCATAATTACAGTGTACTACCCCTGCTTTGCCCTTTCTGGTTGTAGTGGTGCATCATGCACCGCTTGACTGTCATACTGTCTAGTCTCTTTGCTGAAGAAAAGATTTAGTTTTTCTTTGCTTACTTTTCTGGGGCAGGAAGAAAAGATCGAAGGTTCTCTCATGAACAAGGAACTTGATACATTGCCAAGTAACGACTTGAACTACTCGGGAATATCGGCACTCTTTATCATTTTTTTCTCGGTGAACCACCTTGGTTGTGAAATAACATCCAATGTATGTGGTAGCGGACAGATGCATTCGTCTTGGATTTTCGGGTTGCTGATGCTCAATTAGCTCTATATCGCTTGGGTCTAAGTCGCATACTAACAATGCATTTGGAGTTATAAAGTCTATTTACTTTATTTTTCAAACTAATGCAGACTGCAGTCGCTATGTATTTCTTGAAGCTGATTGTATCATATTACCTGACTTTCGCAGTTGGTGCAGGTAAGAATCAGTGGCTATACACAAGTACAGATTAAAGCGGTTCAAGATTTATTATTTATTCATCCTAATTGATGTTATTTGCAATTGCAGCTCTTGTCTGTTCGTTTACTTGCTTCTTCCTTTACGAACAATACGAATTGGAGATCGATGCACTTGAAAAGGTTCTGATGAGCGGAATGAAAACCTTGAAAGAATGGTTGGTGAGTTTCTTGCCTCTTTCCACGACGCCACATCGCCGCAAGCAAGATTGGTAGCACGAGGACTCGTCCAAATGCGAGAAAACTGTCTGCAACAGTCGACCACTGATCACCTGAGCTTGACAGCATTGTCACTAAAATGTAGTTAGTAAATAGCAATCTCACTCGGGGATCTCTATCCAGGCACAGTGATCGATCGTAGAATTGAAGTACAAGCTCTCCTTTTGAGCCTCTAACCAGGTTTCGTTAGCGTCGAGAAGTTTCGGAAATAGACTGTCCTGTCCTTTACAACACATCTGAATCTGATGCAATCAAGCACACAAGGTACAGACAAAGTTGACATGTAAACAGCAACCGTTCGAAGGACCACAATGGTTTCTCTCTCTCTCTCTCTTATTTTTTCTACTTGTACTGTTGAACCGGCCTCAAAGCAAGGAATATGTTTTACAACCTTGTCGGACATTTGGCTATGAGCACACAAGATAGATTATGACAACAATGTATCAATAGATGTTGTCTTAAAGCTTCATTAGCTTGAGACTTTGAGAGTTGGGTCAAGGACGTCGATCTGATCGGGCGTGACTACTCTGATCCCGGATGGTAGAACCAAGCAAAATTGTAATATGATTCCTACATGTCTTCTTTTTCACCTTGGAGAATCAAGCCATCAATGTCCGTGTTGGTACTATAAGCAATGTAGAATTCCTTCTTAACGGATTGATTTACCAAATTTTGGATTATAACGACTCAATTCATGAGCGGGTGGTTTGCCGGTTGTGGCGACTTAACGGACTAGGTTTCGATATGTTCTCGAATTTCGTTACGTGGTCTTTCCTTATCTTTCTTAACGTCGTGGACTTGTTCCGAAAAGGGAGGCATGACCGAGCGCCCTATATAAATAAGAAGAAGAGACTGTTCTCGTTTCAAAGGAAAGGCCGGGCTCCAAACCCGGCACCTCGTTTTTTTTTTTTTCTGATGAAGTCGTTATTGACGTTGGCAATGTTCTTGCATTGTGCCGGAGACTCCAACACGATCCTATTTCAGGAAGGTTCCAAGTACAAAAGATAAGCTCCCTTCTTACATAAAGGCCGTTGCCGCATGATTTGCTCTTGTATAAAAGACGATGGTTAACATGAACGAAAAAAGATAAGGAATTTCTTTAATTTTCTTTTCAGCTTCAAATCAATACTTTAGTCGTTCTGAGTGGCTTCTTTATATTGCGTGAAAAGATGCTCTCGATTATATAGAAAAAGGGGAGGTACGTACATATTCAAATCGCTTACATCCAAATATTTACGTGTTAATTGATACGGGTATTCATGAAATCTTCCCGCACGAATTTGAGTTTGAAATTATATCGTATTTTTTTTCTTTGTATACGATTGACCTAAGTTAGCATGACCTCAATTTTCTTTCGTATTTTTTCTAAAATTAAAATATTGTATGAGAATTTTTAAGTGAGGCGGTTATTGAAGCTTAAAACTCTCGTTATAAATAAATATTATACGAGAATTTTTCTCTCCCTCTCATTTCGTTACATCGATTATATAAATATATATAGGCATAAATGCATTGCAAGCCCTAAACTTTATCACGAAAGTAAAAGTAAATCTTAAAACTTGTCAGGAAAGAACAATTGAGTTCTAAAACTTTCAAAAAGTGCAATCAAGTTATAAAATTTGTCAAATCGGTTTAATCAAGTCCTTTCGTTTATTTATACTTTTTAAATGTTTGAAGATTCAATTGCACTTTCTCGATAAATTTTAAAATCCGATTATATTTTTTGAAAATTCTAGGAAACGATTGAATTTTCGCGACCACCGTAAGGACTTGTGTGTGTATATATATCGTCCTCTCGCCTCTCTCTCGCGCGATTTCTCGAGGACACACTTCAATCCCTCTTTTCCTCCCGAGCTCTTTTCTATCTGGTCCGCAATCTCTCAGCCCAGCCACTCCTTTCTAGGGTTTCCTCCCCTCCTCCGGCAATGCCGCCTCCGAGCAAGTCCATCCGCCCCTCCCACCACGGGGCCGCCAAGGAATCGGGCGGCGGCGGCGACCACGAGACGCCGCCGTCGAACAACCTCTGGATCGGCAACCTCTCCAGCGACGTCACCGACGCGGATCTGATGGACGTGTTCGGCAAGTACGGCGCCCTCGACGCCACCTCGTACGCCGCCCGCAGCTTCGCCTTCGTCTTCTTCAAGCGCCCCGACGACGCCGCCGCCGCCAAGGACGCGCTGCAGGGGACCTCCGTGAAGGGGAACCCGATTAAGATCGAGTTCGCTCGGCCGGTTTGTACCGCTCTTTTGTGTAGATTTATTCGGCCTTCGCGGTTGCTCGTGCTCCCTTTTTGTATTTGTTCCTCTCTTGGTAGGATGCTTGATGTTCGTCTGGAACAGCAATTTTGTGGCTTCCGTTATCAATTGCTGTGCTTTGATTCGATCTTCAGGTCTGGTATGTTTGGCATAAGATCGCGCTTGATTGACCTGGCTAAGACACAATTACAAAGACAAACGGGCTCATATCCTGCAAATTGGATTTCGAATGCGTTCGCAATGAGAATTAGGTTTAGTTTCGAGACGTAAGTAAAATCATAAGAAATTGGAAATACAAATCTTTTTAGTGGCACGGGTTGCGAATAATGGGGCCTCCTCCTCTTGAGTATAGTCCAACTCAACTTGGTTTGTCGCGTTACAGGTCTTCTGCGAGTTTTACACGATTAAGGAACTTATAATGTCTACATAATCGATGTTTTCTCACCACCGGTTTTCCCTCAAAGAAGAAGGTATGTGTAGGATGGTCTAAGTGATAGAGGTGTTAGTATCTATATCATGTGTTATTTCACAGTACCAAGGGCGTAACCTTAAGCTCCGCATTCGAAGATGTAGCTTAATCTTTGGCAAAGCAATAATGCTTATAGATGGGAAATCTGTTTTCTTTTTCTTCCCCCCCGCCTCTTCAAATTCTAGACAAGATCATTGGAGAAATGAGCTCTACACAGCTGCTAGGCTAACAATCATTTGGCAGGCAATTTATCAACTTGTAGGGAACTTTATTGATGATTCTCGACTTTGTATACCCAAACCTATGCTCCACTGATATCTGAGTTCTTCTTCCAGAATTAGAATTACTGTCGAGGAACAAACAGGGGTTTATGATTTTAAAAATTTGGCTGTTCAAAAGGTAAATTGTCAGATGATACATAATCCTTTTAGAGGAGAACAGGAAGCTTCTTACAAGCATGGTTATTTTCTTCCTTTAAATTGGAATCATCACATAATGCCTCAATAGGGGGTTTTCCTCAACAACATTTTTTTTTTCACGCCGCTTTCCGCTCAACATCTTGATGTGGAGTTGTGATGATATCTATTCTCTGAACATATTGTCTGTCACAATAATGTGGCTATGAGCTTCCCGTCCTGGCCATGTCCCTTATGGACTTATCCGGTGCGTTGAGTAGTATAGGGAATGTCAGAGTAATCCTCGCCATTTGTGGGACTCTGAATATACCGATCCTTTTTGTGAGAAAAATCTTTATAGTCTTGATGATCGATGTATAGAATGATTCAAAAGCCATCCCGGGAAGCATATTACTGCAAAAGATATAGATTTTACTCCACGCGATGATATGTGAAGTCTGTCATTCCTATAACAATTTAAGATATTGAGAAACGAAAAAGTGAAGCTATGGGTAGCAAGTTGCTGAATCGTGGTTACCTCCCGCTGTAGCGATAGTCAACTTTTTGATGAGGAAAGAAAGTTTGACTATAACATCATTCTACAGGTGACCATCCATATTGGTAAACCTCCATATCGGTCATAGTACATGCAGTTGTTTTGCCTGATTTGTATGTCTCTTATGATCATGCAATAGGTGGTTTGTTGGAAACTTTCAAATGTTATGTAACTTCTTTCTCTTCATGCAATCCAAAAAATTAAGCTAGTGACCATTCTCACAAGTTTCTCCTTCTCCTCACATATTAGCAAAACGATTTTGCAATTTGCGAAGCTCGTTGACATACCCTTTAGTCCTAGTCACGATGTGAACTATAGTTATTTAGTGTGTTGTAATCCCTTGCACTTTGCACAGATGAACTACCATCAACCAGTGACTGCCCCGAATTTCTTGAAACATCTCTTAGACTTTCTAAGCAAAGTAGTGGTTGTAGGCAGAGCTTTACAAGATATGGTTTTCCACCCTTGCATCTGCTAAGGTGTGACTAATGTCAAAGAAGTAACTAAGAGTTCCTGCTCACATGACTAAGCATTTCTTTGGAAGTTGTCTTTCCATAGAAATACAGAGCCAAATACATGGAAATCCACAAGTTCCATTAAGCGTGTTGGGCTTTGCGACCCAGAATATTGGGCCACATTAGGGCACCATTTACCATCATTAGTGTTCTTGATGGTGCTTGAAACTCAACAAATGTAAGATTGTTTAAGTTTATGGTTAAGTTAATCAATCTGAAATCAAGCTGGAGATATGTAATAGAAGGCCTACATGAATATATGAAGCTCAGTTCTTTAGTTTTGTTTTTAGGTGATACTTATTAAATCGTGATAATGTAGATCTGGCAGTACCATTGACCATATTGGTACCTCATGAAGTCTTTATATGGCTGTTTCATCTTTTAAAGAGTTATAGAATTATTTTTTCCACTTCTGAAAGTGCAGTGGCAAAGTTTTCTGGACTTTGCCCATACTTCCCAGTTTTTTCTTGATGTAAATATATGAAATTTGTGTTGATATAGCTGTAGCATAAACCTTCAAATGGTTTGTCTATGGATATTATTAGAACTTTTAGCTCTTAAAAATTGTTTATTTTTGGTGTGTAAACGGTTATGTCCCTTTTTACTTAAAGTTGATAATGGATGAATCTCTCCTCAGATATTTCTGGCCATGAATAATGTCGAGGCATGTGCTACCTTCTTTTTTTATCTCATCTTCTTTTTTCAGTTATATATTGGAGTTCCTCGTCATTCTTATAAGTAAGTTTCCCATCATTAGTGTTAGCTGATGAGAGAATGATGCTAAATTGGTAATGCTTAGATAGCTTAAATTATATTTCATGTCTGGGAGTAATACGGTAGGCAACGGATGATGTTATACAAATAAAAGATCAAAATTGTGTATTTGTATGGTTGTCCGTTTCAAATGTACACTGCTTTGTTTGAATTTCTTTGTATGTGATGTCGTTCTTATTCTAAGTCTATGATGGATTGGATGCTGTGTTAGTTGTTGCTTTTGGCAATATCTTGTTTGTGTTGAACATGTTTTCTAGTTTTGTTCTTATTCCCTCCCTTTATATAGTTTGCTAGCATTGTGTCCTTACTTGGTGTTGCTTTTAGGCTAAACCTTGCAAGCAATTGTGGGTTGGAGGGGTCAACCCAGCTGTTTCGAAGGAAGAGCTGGAAGAGGAATTTCTCAAGTTTGGAAAAGTTGACGATTTCAAGTTGTTTAGAGACCGCAATACTGCATTACTGGAGTACGTCCGAGTGGAAGACGCTATTCAAGCTATGAGAAACATGAATGGAAAGCAATTAGGTGGTGATCAAATACGTGTGGATTTCCTGCGATCTCAGCCCTCAAGAAGAGTAAGTTGTTCTATTTTAGAATCGAGGGAGAAATTGTACTTCGACAAGTTTAAGTTATGTTCAATGAGCCGTAGCTAGTTTTTTTATGTTTGCATCTTTTTAGGAGTGGAGTGCTTCTTCAACTGAAGTGCATGCTATTTTAAACTTATGCAACTGGTTTATCATTACTATAAATCCAACGTTATTGTTACACTTCGTTTGGATGGAGTAATTATGAGGGATTAGAGAGGAAGAGAAAAGGTTAAAAAAAGAATTCATAGTTTCGTATTCGGGATTGAAATCAAGGGATTTGGAGGGATTACTATATCAACATTCCTTGCCTTTTCTAATCTCCTTAAATAACTCTAAATCTGGAGGGATTTGGAGTTAAAGGGATTGTGGGAATTCCACACATGTTTTTTTCTCACTTTTGTATATTCCTTTTATTTTGACTATGAAATGAATTGATTCTGATTACTTATCATATGATTATTTGTTCTCTTTTAAGGGGTGAAACACACTCTTTTCTTGTGGATATTTCACTTTCCTCATATATTTTCTTCACTGCTATGTTGTAAACCTAGGTTATTTTTCATGATGAGATTCCTATTTTAATTTCAAATAAATACATTACTTCTTTGTTGTTGAATAAAGTGAACTTATTGTGAACTTATTTCATTTTCCTCAAATATATATATATATATATACACACACATATATATTTGTTTAATGAGGCTCCTTTGCACGAGTTTATTTTGATGATATTGAACCTTTAATGGGCTAAAGGCCTGTTACTAAGGTTAAATTTCATTTATTTTATCTAGGGAAAATGTAAAAAAGATGTCTTAGCTTTCACCCAATAACCATTTGCATACCTATACTTCGTAAAATACCAAATACATACCTGATTTTTACCTTTGGAGACCACTTTGCGCCTTCACATCGATTATCCTTATGTACCTATTTACGAAAAGACTATTTTCTTTCCAATAATGCCCTTCTCTAAATCCTAAATTCTTTCACCCACTCAAAAACACCCAAAACGTATTAAAAACCAAACCACCTAAAGACCAAGCAAGAGGCTAAAATCAGTTTGCAAGGAGGGGCAATTTGGTCTTCAATGTGGAGGTTTTAGTAGAAGTATGTTTATAGTTTTTGCAAAAATAGAGATATTTAAGTGGTCATTGGGTCAAAAGCGATGTATGTTTTTAGTATTTCCCTTTTATCTATGAAGAAGTACAAGGACAATGTAGCCATAAAGATACAATTAGATTCCTTTCCATTTTATCCTCTTCTTCAACCAAACATATAGTGGCCTAATTCCTGTCATTTCTTTTCCTTCTTTTTTTATAAGGAACCAATCCTTTCCCTTCTTTCTTTTCTCTTCTAAGGTCATTATCCGGATCCTTTCCATTCCCTCCTAATCCATACAAACCTAGTGTTAGTCACACTATCTATTGTGTGACGTTGAACTCTGCAAACATATTGTGATGCTCCTTTCGATCAGATGAGCTTGCTGTTGCGGTTAGCTGTTTTGTTGATAATGTTATCAGAGAAAACTTTTTGGTTGACAGTTTTTCCTTCAAAATTTTTTGTTGTTGTGTCTGATTAAGATGTTATAGCTGTTAGAAAAGTTTTCTTGTTTAAGTGACTTAACAATTTCTGATTTTTCTTTCTAATTAGGAACATTGGGCTGACACTCATGACTCTAGGGAGTTTATTGGTAGGGGCATGGGGCCTACTGACGTTCATGCAGGTTCTAAAAGGCAACAGGTGAGTCAAAAAAGTTCATCTTGTGGCTTTGGATGCCTTGGTGTCTTTGACAGTTCCATGTCTCTTCAGTTGGTTGCATCTGGAATGGCTTCTCTGTTCTGTTTCCTGCACGTAATTTTATTTCAGGTTCTTAATTGTTTGCTGATCCAAATACATAAAGTAGGTTGTTTCTTGTGTATTAATTCGAGTTGTTGTATTGTTTTATTAGAAACTCGATTCAAACTCGGACAATAAGATTTCCCTATTGCTTTGTATTATTCACTTGGTTCCTGATATTGTGACTTCTCTTTTGCAGCTTTCTCATTCTTCAGGGTCTAGAAGAGGAGATGGGCAACCTAGTAAAGTTCTGTGGATAGGTTACCCTCCTTCTGTCCAGATTGATGAACAAATGCTGCATAATGCAATGATATTATTTGGAGAGATTGAGAGAATCAAAAGTTTTCCTTCAAGGCATTATTCATTTGTGGAGTTTAGAAGCGTGGATGAAGCCCGTCGCGCCAAGGAAGGATTGCAGGGCCGTCTGTTTAATGATCCTAGAATAACCATTATGTTCTCCAGTAGTGACCTGGCACCTGGCAGAGAGTACCCCGCGTTTCATCCAGGAGTTAGAGGGCCAAGGACAGAAATGGAACATCCATTCCGGACCCCCCAAATTGATATGTTTGGTCACAATCATCCGGCGGGTCCAGGTTCACTTCCACATGGTGTTGGTCAAAATATTGCGGTAAGGCCTTTTGGTGCTTCAGAATATGATGATGGTGACCTGCCTTATGGCATGCAAGATGTTAATGCAAAAAATCTGATGGGCCCAAGCTGGAGAAGGTCATCTCCTCCCTCTTCTGGTTTGCTGCCTTCTCCTGCTCCAGGTGTTCGGACTCCTGTGAGGGCCTCTGGTTCATGGGATGTGTACGATGCTAGTCATTTTCCTAGGGATTCCAAGCGGTCAAGGATTGAATCTTCTTTACCTGCCGATGAGGCATCTTTTCCTTTGAGGAAGATAGATGATCGTGGTTCAGCAATTGATGTAGGTATTCCTGGCCCTTTTGCAAATTCCCATGGAAATGGTCGTCTGAGTCCAATGGGTGCAAGGTTTACATCTGGAGCTGGTCAAGGCCCTGATGATGATTACATCTGGCGGGGCCTTATTGCCAAGGGCGGAACACCTGTCTGTCATGCTCGATGTGTGCCTGTTGGTGAGGGGCTTGCTGCAGAGCTGTAAGTGTCTGCTCTTATATGTGAAATCATGACCCAATTTTTGTGTATATGTATGTGTGGATATAGGCTGCCCCGGGAAATGGGGTACAATTTTTTATTCAGATGAAGTCTTTGGAACCCTGTCGTAAAACTGGCTATCTCACTGACTGCTTCATTAATGGCAAATTCTTTCTTTGCAGCCATCTTTGTTGTTATATTTAGTAAATCTTTTGACATTGTTGTGAAGAAGCATAGGCTACAATTCTTTAGGGAAATCAAATCCTAAAATTGAAGTATAAAACTAGTTATTGAACTGGCTGTTGTGGCAATTGCTAATTCTTTATGTTATCGTGCCAGTAGCTCAGTATTACGATTAATGCATTTTTCTCAAATTTAGGGGTTTTAGATGCTTGAGTGGTTGCCTGAATTAACTCCTAGGATTTGTCGTGTTGTAAGATTTCTACTTTGTTTGGATACTGTATCCTACCTGAGGATGGTTACTAAAGTTAAACTGAGATGGGTCTCTCAATCCCTGATTTGCCTATTTTGCAGTCCTGAAGTCGTCAACTGCTCGGCTAGAACAAGTTTGGATTTGCTAGCAACACACTATAAGGAAGCTCTTGGTTTCGACATTGTTTTCTTCTTGCCAGACAGCGAAGAAGAATTTGGTTCCTACACTGAATTCCTCCGGTATTTGGGCTCCAAAGATCGTGCTGGTGTTGCCAAACTTGATGATGGCACCACCCTATTTCTTGTCCCTCCATCAGAATTTTTGAGGAAGGTATTAAGGGTAACAGGTCCTGAGCGTCTGTATGGAGTGGTCCTCAAGTTTGCTCAGGTTCCTGGCAATGCATCTGTGCAGCATCAACCACACGAATCGGTGCCTCTTTCCCAATTTGCTGATGTGCAGAGGATGCCTGCTCTCCAACCTGAGTATGGATATCCATCCCCTAAGCAGGAACAAGTTCTTCGAAGTACACCAGAGGATGCAAAACTTCCACAGCAACTGCTGTATCCACACATGGGTGAGTCCTCTGCAATGCGTTCAGTTTCTCACGAACAGGCACACAGCAATGCTGCCGCAGCATCCCAAGCTGGGGTTGCTTTAACACCCGAACTTATTGCGACTCTAGCTTCATTAATTCCTGCAAGTACACGGACATCATCTGCAGAAAGTTCTCAGCAAAACTTGAGGTCAATGTTTCCTCCTGTTGTACCCAATAATGAACCTTCATTACAAGCTTGGAAGCAAGAACATCAAGCATCAGATAGTGGTGGGTATTCAGTGCAACAACCTGGGAGTCAGTTGAATCCTCCGATGTCATCAGTCTCCCAATTTCAGCCTTATACATCTGTCCCAAGCACAGCTAGCCAGTCCATACAAGTGCCGGCCATCCTTCCTTCCACCCAAATGCAAGAATCTGTGCTCAACGCTTCACAATATGCCTCAGTTTCTAGATCATTTAATAATATCCCTTCCCAAGGTGGACAGTTTGCAGCTTCCATTCAGCAGTATCCAGTTGAAGTTCCTCCCACTTCTTCTGGGTTATACAGTTCACCACTTTTACACCAGCACGGTTCTTCTGGCTTGGCAAGCCAGGTTCAAGGTCCTCCTTTTTCTCAGCTACAAACTGTCGTTCCCACAACATATACCGATGTCTCCAATCAACCACAGCAGATTCAGTCTTCTGCCTCTGGGGCTGCTCAGGGCACACAAGATGAGGTTGATAAGAATCAGCGCTATCAGTCAACATTGCAATTTGCTGCGAACCTCCTCCAGCAGATACAGCAGCAGCAGCAGCAGCAGCAGCAGCAGCAGCCAACAACGAGCACCCATCATGGGCAAGGATATGGTGCTGGCCAATAGAATTGAGTTATGGTTGCAGGTAATTTCTCTCTCTGTATCTGATGTTTAAGTGCATTAATTCATTTTGAATGATATTGCTGACATCCTCAAAGTTCAACTGGTTGGTATGAAGATAGCTCTCTCTGTATGTTTACCGTGTGTCTGAGGGCTCACTTTTGTCTTACTTCTTTTCAGTCTCAAGCGCATGTCTTTGCACTACCTTTTGACTTAAGAAGTGGAAATGTGCATTGTGTAATGATAGTTACTGGGTGCCTAAGCTACCTAATAGGTATTTAAGTTGCTGGCTTCTGACAATGGTGTGTGTTTTGTGAGGGTTCAGATTTTTATTGGTTGATACATGGTTCATGATTTTCATTCTCACATGCCATCTCCATCCTATCTCCTCATTCTGTTCCTCTGAACCAGTCATCTACCATCACATTGATATTAACTAAATGAAGCATTCATTTTGTCAATTTCTTTATGACGTGCTGCAACATGCTTTTGTGTTACTTTCTCTTTTTCTATCTGGATGTCTGCCTTTGTTTTATCTAGGGATGTCAGTTGCATAATTTTCAAAATGACTTCGGAGTTTAATTGGCTCAGTTTAGATAAGGGCAAATACCACAAAAAATTCCAAACTATGCCCATTGTGATACAACCCCAAACTTTTTTTTGTGTCGCCAAAAACCCTAAACTTGCCCACCGTGACACAAATACCCCTAACTTTCTTTTGTGTCTCAAAAAACCCAAACTTATACACGCGTGACATATATGCCCTCTATTTCAGTTCCATACAGCGTTTATTTGTCACATTGGTATAAGTTAGGGGTTTTTAATGACACAAAAAAAAGTTTGGAATATTTGTGTAACAATGGGCAAGTTTTGGGTTTTTAGTGACACAAAAAAAAGTTTGGGTTATTTGTGTCACAGTGGGCATAGTTTGGGGGTTTTTTGTGATATTAACCCTTTGGATAAATAATACTTAAGTTTTTTTTTTTTTTGAGAAAAAGCAAATTTTTCCTCGGATTAGAGGTTGTCTTGATATGCTGTTCTAGGATAAAAAGATTTTTTGTTAAAAAATCTGTGCATGGTTGTGATGTTTGTCTCTTTGGTGTTGTCCTTTTTAACATACTCAAGAACTTGCCTCATGCTTGTAGTCTTACGAAAATGAAAGTTGAGCTTCAGATAATGTGATATTTTCCCGGTTATCTCCTTGCCCTTTTTGCAAGCTTCTCTCTTCTCTGTGTGCTCGATCATCTTTTTTCTTCTGTGCTTTACCTTGCTTTGGCTGGTACTGAGCTTGCTGTTACTTGGTGCCTTGATCTTTGGTTCATAGTTTAGACAACCTTTTTTCCCTTTACATGCTTCACATTATCTCGGTGTCCTGACCTTTTATTGTTTGGTATCATGCACTGTTGTTGCAAGTATACTTGTCTGTATCTGTTGTGGTGTGTTAGCTGGTATTTCTGAAATTCACTCACTATTTCCTCGGAGTACTTGAAACTTCCTATAATGTAACTAATGATTTTCAATTTGTATTGGCATGTTTAGTTTGTCTAGAACGTGGATCATTAGAAATATTTTAAGATGACAAATATCGACACGGACCATTCTAGTCTCTCCAAATTATTCTAGGACTTAATTAAAATCGTCAATGAAACAAGTAGTGCTGTTGAACTTTCAATACCCGAAGAGATGCAAATCATGTTCGTAAGGATTTGCAGATCTTTTAAAATTGGTAGGGCGACTGTCTTTAACCTGAGGTTCATAGTCTAGAGTGTTCTTACTTATTCTCACTTCATTCTCTGGGGTGAGAAGAAAACCTTTGTGAAACAAAGAACAACCTGTTTTAATCTGTCAAATTCAGTTTGGCATGTTTATTTTGGTGGGTTGGGCATCTACCAACAAAAAAATTGGATAATCCTTGCTCGAATATGTTACTAATCATGTCCATATAGAGATTATTTTGTCTGGAGCACGATACAAATTGCCCAAGGCGAGTGCTTCAATGAACCTCTTCGCACATGGTTTCTCCGTTCAATATTCTTCTGTCCCTTTTCCTCCCCCCAATCATCGAAAAATCCGCGGGCCTATTTTAAAAACCTGCATTCCCTGGTAGGGTAGCCACTTCACAAGAATTTGGACCTTATTGCAACTATTTTTTCGAGATAGTGAATCCTCTTGGGACCCCGAGAACCATCATCAAGCCACTTGATCGCGATCGCTCATTACCTGCTTTAATGTGGTGCTGTTATACCTAACCCACTCATGAATGCTTTTACAACTAAATAGAATAATCTGGAGTGTGAATCGATTGCCAAAGCAGTCCCCAACCTAACGGTAGCAATTAGAATCGCAAATTTTCATGCACCTGTGATAGTTTGTAGACTCGTCAGTTAGTGCAGCTGATTCTGAAAACTTATAGAACATGATTTAATAGATCACGATATATCGGTTGGCCCAAAGTGATGATTCTATAAAACATAGTGTTCATTTGATCCTCATGCCATGATAACTAGCCAACCATAGAGATTGACACCATCCATTGCTATGGATGGCTTTCTGTTTACAAGATTCTGTGAGTAAATTGTTATTCACGGAGATCACTGGAAAACAAATGGCAAACTCCCGCACGCGTTGTTACACCACTATTGCCGCTACTGTTTGGTGATTCTAAGCGGATGTTGGTTAACTGAGGATGTCCATAGGTGAGTTAGAGTGTTATAATGAGCTACAGGTTTGTAACTTTTGGTCATATCACGTGTCATATTTGGAGATGCACGTATAAATACTAGTGTTTTGGACATAGATCCCTTAGAACTTCAATATTGGGCGCGACACACGATCTATTCTATTGTCTTATCCTATGTCTATTGGAGATTTATCAAGGTCTTGGTCATATTTATCTCCTTTCATAATTCTAAAGGGATAGTTCTCTGAGTTAAATTGCAAATGCAACCTGTTGCTAAGGATGTTTCCTCGCATAAAATTAATTGAACTCTGATGCGGAAAGGGCACTATAAACTTGTCAGGAATAGTTAGAAGCCATGACTTTTGTTTCCCAAGTCTTTCGGGCGTAAGGACAGCCTGTGTGACTTCTTAAAGGGCTTTGTCAATTTGACTCTTTTGTTGTTCCAGTTTTACTTAATCATATTTTCAAACAGTACATTCCTTGGGATGGTTCGTGCCCTAATTTTAGTTTGAAATCGCTCTCCTGGAAATTCTAGTTGAAAATCCTTATTTGAGGAATCTCTTACTGCCGCTGCAATGCCTATTAAGTCCCTGTGCTTGTGTTGCGCATCATTATTGCGTGGTTGTATCTGTCACACCTCGTGTACAACTCAGTTCTGAGTTTGAGTTGCACAACATGACTACATAGTATCGTGATCAAGCCAACACTCTGCAACTCGTACAACATTCTGTTTTCTTCCCCCATCTTAAGGTTGTATTACCATCTCCAAACTTCTTTAGAGGAATTCTGCGACCCTATGTGATAATTAAACTTTTTAATTAGGGTGGCGTGACTTAAACAATGAATCTTTTGATTAGCGAGTGCAATTGAGTATCGTCAGAAAAGGGATGATGATGGAGGTTTGTTGGGGGTACTTCTGTGGATCCGTCTCAGCGAGGCCACGGTAATCAAAGCAAGGTACTTCTCAAGAGTAATGCCTTGATTATATAGTACCCTACGAATTGAGTTGTGAAGAGGGATGATTTTTAGCACGGTGGTTCATGAAATCTATACTTTTAATTTTTATGAAGTAGGCTTTCGATAGAATCTTTCACCATTCACGTCTATCTTTATCACTCTCATTGTTCAAACCACCGCCATCAAGCTCACTAGTTCTTGCCCGATCAATCAATTCGAGATTGTCAACTGTCATTGCCAACCGACTAGGTCTTTAGTTGAAATTGATGATTCATTGACAGCTCTGATTAGTCATGTCTTGTAATAGTTGGTTTGAACGATTAACACCTGGACATTGGATCTGGGTCAAAATCTGTGCAACTCCACTCGATTGAACTTTGGTTGATGCCCCGAAATGTGGTCGTTGGATCTTGGCCTCTGGGGTTGCTGCCGATTTGCCAGTCACCGAATTTGTCTCCATCGGTTGGTTCCTGACGTCGTTCCTAGTTGTCCCGGTCATTTCCATCGCGATTCTCGTCCCCCAATCATGGGCAATCGATCCCGATTACTCTAGTTGGCCTGCGTTGATAATTGACTAGTTCTAAATCTAAGTCCAGATTTCGTGTTCCATGAGAATTTCTTTCAAATAAACAGATCCTTGATGAAAGCTCGTAGGCGTGTGATACATTTGATTGTTTCTAGGTGTAGGCTAGGGGGGTCTGACAGCAACTGGGTATTCTTTCCCACGACTAATCTCCCATTAAAATCGCATGTCTTTCTATTTTTCTGGGGCAATTCTCTCAAATAGGGAATCGGGGACGGGCGAACACGTGTTGGGGGAAGATTCTTCTTTCGTGGGAATTTTTAGATACCCAAGAAATTGAATAGAACATGACTGAAACAGTGCACGCAACTACAACTTCCCTTTGCTCCTTTCCAGATGTCTGAATAAGCTGCTCCTTCGACAAAAAGGTCCATTTCACCAAACTAATACGGTCTGCGTTTTTGGCCATTTTGGCGAATTTCAGGTTACATAGATGGCCGTCTTCGCTGTGGCGGATCTTCGGACTAATTGGAAAGAGACATGTCATCGCCAGTTCTAACGCGAGTCAACTAGCGTGTAGTCTTCTTCTCTTCTTCTTTTTCTTTCAGGGTTTTTTTTTTCTTATGAACTCTCTTTCCCTCTCTCCCTCTAACCCTTTTTTGTTTCATGGGCTTTTTATATTGGAGTTAGTTTTTGGGTTACATCTAGTTTTATATTTTGTAAATGGACATGGAATTTGTAGCCTTAATTTAAAATCCCTAACGGTGTACTCAAAAGGTGCTTGCTTTTAGCCTAATGTTCCTTCGTTTGGTGTGTAAATACATATATATCAGCGACGTAGCGGTATTATCATCGCTATTCGACCAGTATTATTAAACAAAAGTCGCCTCCGTTTGCTATTTAGATACGTGCATCTAAACTCCACATTCTCAATCCGTTAAAAGGTTAAAAAGAAAGAAAGAAAGACCATTTGACACCTATGCAATTCTCCTTTTTCTCGTACGCACGGATGGACGTACTGACTTTTCGGAGAAGAGCAACAAGAGGAGGAGGAGGAGAAAGGATAGCGGTAACATACATACATGTTCATCTTGTGATCTCTAGTAGCGAAAGTTATGACAACTATTACATAGTCTTTCCATATGGTAGCTCCTTGCCTGTTATCGTGATTCGCCCCCCCTTTCTCCCTATTTCTCTCACTCTCGGTCTATCGTTGCCCGTTGTCGGGTAGCCAACGTCAACAATCGATCTCACTAGTTGCCAAGGTTTTAACAAGAGCAATTACGTTGTTAGTTGTTGCTGTTGGTTTCCTAAGTTGAATAGTTCGTGTACGAGAGACGCTACAATCAAGAATTGTTGGGTAGATCAAGAAATTTTTCGGTCTCATCAGATAAAGCGTGCCCTAAGTGCACACTGGTTGATTGTGAACGTGGTCGAAACCACAAAGTCAACGAGAGACATGGACCGAGCGATTGGTGCATTGATTCCCTCCACTTTGTCAATCAATCAGCAAGTCAAGTGTCACAAAAATTTTCTAGGCCCTCCGGCTTCTCCTTCTTTATCGGTAAAATGTTCCCGGTCATTAGATCTAATGAATTTCATGTAAATTCACCACGATCTAAGCACAAGAAGTGCATTAGGTGCAGTTCACCCGTGCACCGAATATTTTCTCTTGCTCAACAACCGAGAAAGAGCGCACAGTAAAGAACGAACCGTAAACGACCATGAATTCATGAGATTTCGGCGATACATTTTTAATATCATTCCTCATAAGTCTACCCCATTATAAAACAGAATCATTGACTTTATCATAACTAGCATACAAGAACTTCACATATAATCAATTTATTTATTTTTCCCTCTTTCTTTAAATAAATTGAATTAGAGAATAGAGACCTCCTTCTTCATAATTGACTGCGTTCATCCTAGCATTAGTCTAAAGTGATTGGTCCAATAAGTTGGAAGTCACGTGGCACACAGCGGTGCTTCGCCTTGTTGTCCTACAATAGGATGAGAATGATACACATGAAGAAAATTGGAAGTAATCAAACAAGTGGGCGATCGTCGAATTGCTTAGTCGTTGGTTTAATGTTGTCATTGTAATTGAATGAAATATTTATAATTTATCTCTTGGCATGGTTAGGTTGTTGAGAACATATGGTGTAGGTGCGACTCAAATGCTGAGGTCTTCAACTATGCCAAGCATATTTTTTTGTTTGTTTATTAAGGTGCTAATTTGTCTTAAACCTTAGTGTTGAGGTCTAGTCTCGAATAACGGAAGATCCCCGCGATTGATCACGATTAAAGAAATATCGATCATTACGCATAAAGTCGGCCGGGCCTAGACATTCTGAGATCAAGAAAGGAACCGCATACCCCGACTCGCCCGTTTGCACCTCGAGCTTGGGAGGGTCTAGCAGGCTGCTAGGTGTGTATAAATTACCTCTCTTTTCAAAATTTCACACCTTAATTACGCTACGAGGTTTCAAACTAAAAGCATAGACTTTATACCTATAAGTCTAACATTGTACCCGTAAGCTCAGGACGGCTATAGAAACTAAATGGCGTCGAGTGTAAATTACGAAGAATAGAGTCTCGAAATGAAAATATGGAAAAGAAATGTAGGTTTTGGAATTGGAGAACGTGAAGTAGATTTAGTAAGATAAATTGGTCCTTTGTAAGTTATCCCTATATTTCTATTTTCTCCATTTTAAAGCTCTCCGTTCAAACTCTCTCTAAGTAGTGATTTACTTGTTCACAAAATAATACTTCAAGTAGTGATGGAGTCGTCTTGATTTCATATTAAAAGTTCTTGCCCTTTCCCTGCAACATCACAATCTAAAGCTAATAAACATATTACTTATGACCTATCCTAAGACAATACGTACACGCCAAATTAAGCCCACATTCTCAGCTTATTCACCAGGCCTCACTCACAATTGATTATCTCGGGAGGTAATGGCGAACCGAAATTACATTCGAGATGTCACGCTTTTTTGATAGGAGCTTGGTCTTGACCTCAACGGAGTATATGTTAGAAAAAGTGCAGGTGATGAAGGGTGGGAGATAATCTTAATTGGATCCTGTTAACGAGTATCCCTCATTGATGATCGATACCAAGCCGGTTCAGTCCCAAAATTAGAACCCGAAACTGGCCTTGTAAGATTCAATTTCGGAAAATCGGAGCCAATAACCGAACTGGCTAAGCTTGGAACAGGCCTGGAACGGGATTTGCAGTTTGCAACCGATGATGATCTCAGCTGAGCGGGGAACTCGCTTCGAACCGATCTAGGCCGGTTCCCCGGATAGAACCCGCCAGTTCAAAGCTCAGAACCGGTACCCTACCCGGAGGTAGACCGGTTCAGAACCCTTAAAACTTTTCCCCCGTGTCGGTAGTTGTTGTCCGAAGAGACGATGTCTTGAAAAGGCAATGCATGGAATGCTCGTGCAAAGAAAGCCAACCCCTCTCCACTTTTGTCTCTGGCCAACAGCAGTTTCTCTCTCCAGAAACATCTCGCTTTTGCTTGCCATTTGTCAATCAGGGCTCTTCTCCAATCAATTTTTTCCTCACCTAATTAACGTTGAATCGATCACCAAACCTGTCAGAAGTTTCCATCACTCAGTCTCACCAATCCCTCCTCTTCCAGTTCTGACTTTTTTGGCACGTCATCGGCGCCAGATGCGACCTCTTTCTATCTTAGGTTAGGGCGCCTCCTCTTTACTTGTGATCGATCAACGTTGGACTTGTCTGGTCCGGCCACGTTTGAGCTTTCGTCTGCGCATTTCGTGCATCCAAACTCGGGTCTACAATGATCCTCGTGCATGTTAGTCATTTGACCCGAATTCAGTTAAGTAATTCATGTCATGTATATGTATTACATTCGTCTTCTTCGCATTCTCTCTCTTTGGATTATCCCGCTTTTACTCGATGAATTTCGAATTAGGATTTTGTTAACGAGCGCGAAGTGCTCGATAGATGTTTGTATAAAGAGATATTGTCTTTTTCAAAATATTGTTTTTCTCGTGTTTTGTATAATCAGTGCATTTTAAATGAAAAAATCTTATTTTTATTAGGTATATGCTTGATAAGTGCTCTAAAGACACTAATTAACGAGACCCTTTAGATTATTTTATCGTATATGCTCCAGATTAGACAATGTACACAATACAATAGATGATTGACCGGTAATAATGCAGGCAACTATAGTGCAAACTTGTCTGGATATGATCCATGATGGCTCGATTATATATATATATAGATTTTATAATCTCGTATGAGTCTCTTAAAATTTGGATGGCATTAACTGCATTCAATTTGGACCATGGTCCATACAAGAATTTACCTATCGAGGGATCTCATCGTGGGCTCGTGCTCATAAGGAAGGGCCCGACTATGAAATGGAGATATAATGGGGAACGTTTTTCATCTACTATACCCGTTTACTATCTTTATCCATTACTTAACACTCAACACGAAGACCTTCAGACTCTGTTGTGCGTTTACCTAATGCCCAATGCAAAAACCTCCCTCTCTCTTTCACACACATACCGGCCGCTTCCGACTCCATCGCATGGCAAGCCCCAAATTGATCGTAGGGACTTCGACCTCTAGTCAAGGTCGACTGCCTCGAATCGGCGCCAATTCAACAGTCTTTTGAATCGCGACAGTATGAACCTAACGTCCGATTTACATGATTTATAGACTACAGAAATACTTTTTTCCGGTGACGATAGATGGATATAAACAGAGCATGGAATGTGGGGGACACAGGCCCCTCCCTCTCACGCACAGGCTTGGCAACTTTCTATGCAGTAACTTTACATGGTGACATTGATTCCCCAACAGACGGGGGTGGACTCTTGTGATCTCTCTCTCTTTTGGAACCATTATCGCAACCACCGCCAAATTTATATCTTTTCATTCCTTAAAACCCACGATAAGTAAATATGGAATTACGACAATTTCTTCCCCTTTCCTCTTTTCCCAGTTCTCAATGACATGTTGTGTCGGTTGGGCCTCCCCGTTGACTTTGACATCCTCAGAAAGCCACCCGCAGCAGCCTTCTTCCCTCCACCCCTCCTCCTCCTCCTCCCATCTCCATTTCAAATCCTCCCTCTCTCTCTCTCTCTCTCTTTCTCTCTCTCTCTCTCTCTTTCTCTGTGTGTGAAGATGATGTTGAGGAAGCTGAGACACGCGCTGCCGTGGACGGCGGTCGACAAGCCCAAGTCCTCCAAGCACCACAAGGCTGATCAGACCTCCTCCAAGCTCAAGCCCGCCCTCTTCCTCTCCTCCTTCTTCGCTCTCTGGTTCCTTCTCCTCTACTTCCGCTTCGATCTGCTCCGCCCCGACACCGCGAGAAGGCCTCCTGCTGCGACCAACCTCACCCTCGGCGTCGCCGATGACCCTCCCGACGGCTCCGCCTGCCGCTCCCGCGCCGCCGTCTACGTCCACTCCCTCCCCCCCAGGTTCAACTCCGACCTCCTCCTCCGCTGCCGCTCCCTCAACATGTACACCGACATGTGCCCCCACGTCTCCAACCGCGGCCTCGGCCGCCCCATCCCCTCCGTCGCCGGCATTGGCGGTGGTGGAGGAGGCAGCTGGTTCGCCACCAACCAGTTCATCGCCGAGATGATCTTCCACGCGCGCCTCGAGAACCACCCGTGCCGCGTCCGCGACCCCGCCCTCGCCAACCTCTTCTACGTCCCCTTCTACGCTGGCCTCCACGTGTCCAGCATGTTCCGCGAGCGCAGCCTCCCGGCCCGCGACGCCCTCGCCGTGGACCTCGCCGAGCACGTGCAGTCCCTCCCCACATGGCAGCGGCGCGGCGGGCATGACCACTTCCTCGTCCTCGGCCGGACTGCATGGGACTTCCTCCGGCTCTCGAACCGGGGCCCCGACTTCGGGGCGAACTCGCTCCTGGACCTCCCGGCCGTCAGGAACATGTCGGTCCTGACCGTCGAGAGGCAGCCCTGGACCGGGTCCAACCAGCATGGTATCCCGTACCCGTCCTACTTCCATCCCGCCACATCAGCAGAGATGCTGGCGTGGCATAAGCACGTCAGCGAGTCCGATCGGCCGCACCTGTTCTCCTTCATCGGCGGACCGCGGAGGGGCCCGGGCATGGCGGCAATAAGGGACGAGCTCATCCGTCAGTGCAACGAGTCGGCCCGGTGCGAGCTCGTGGTTTGCAAGCCGGCGTCCCCCGCCGCATGCCACGACCCGGGCCGGGTGCTCAGCATCATGGCGGCGTCGCGGTTCTGCCTGCAGGCACCGGGGGACTCGTTCACGCGGCGGTCCGTGTTCGACGCGGTGCTCGCGGGGTGTGTGCCCGTGTTCTTCTCGCCGCACACGGCGTACACGCAGTACAGGTGGTACCTCCCGGCGGAGCCGAGGGAGTACTCGGTGTTCGTCGACGCCGGAGAGGGAGAGGAGCCGCTGGAGGTGGAGATAGAGAAGGTGCTCGCGGAGATCCCGCCGGAGGAGGTGGAGAGGATGCGGCGGAGGGTGGTCGAGCTGATACCGAGAATCACGTACGCGCATCCGAACGCGACGGCGTTGGGGTTTCGGGACGCGGTCGACGTCGCGGTCGACGCCTTGCTCGAGCACATGGGGTCCAAGTTAGAGAAGACCTAAATTTAATTTATCAATAATTCTTTCCTTTTGTGAAAAGAAAAGTCATAACTTTAATTTTTATTTTCGTTTTTGTAGTTTTTTTTTACATCGTGTTCATGTAGTGTAATGTGATTTGTCACGATCACAACCCTCAATTTTCAGGGAAAATTACCATAAAAAAATCTAAATCTATTGTACGCCAATTCAATCTTTAATCTTTTTATTGTACCAATTCAGTCCTAAATCTTTTGATAATTTGATAATTTAATCATTTTACACAATTTTAGTCGAAAATCGCTGACCCACGTGAGGCATTCTACATTGCACAGCGAGCGTTGATGTAGACAAATTTTTGTAATGTTTAACTATTTTTATTTATCAGACCAAAAAAAAACTATTTTTATTTTCTTTTTTTCCTTCTTCCTTCGCCGGTCCTTGACAATGGTCGGCAATGACGACCAGCGTGGGTTGTCCTTGATGGATCTGGCGCTGGTGAGGTCACCCTTCGCTGGTCATCGCTAGCCATCACCGAGGCTTGACAATCGTCAAAGGAAGAAAGAAAAGAAGAGAAAAAATAGAAAATAAAAATAATATAAAAATAAATAAATAAAATTATAAAATTTGTCCACATTAAGTATTTCCGCCAAATTAATCAGAATGACTAAATTGGTAAATTGTCAAAATGTTTATGACTAAATTGATCAAATTGAAAGGTTTAAAATTAAATTAACATAAATGTAATAGGTCTAGGACTATTCTAATAATTTTCCCTCAATTTTTGTGTTAATAGCATATGAGATTTGCTATGTATCGCCATTTGGCCTCTCTCGTGAACATACTCCACTTCTTAGTCGTTTCTTAGGGCAGACCTTTGGTTTCCTTGAAAATATTTTATGTTTATCTTGTATTTTTTACATCGTCGCCCTTAAGTTCCTTGTAATTTCACTTTAGATCTTTTAAATATCTGGGATTTATACTTCGCGCCCTCCAATTTTAATATGGAAAACTTTTACTTTTCGACCCTATACTTCCACACTCTTTCTTATTCGAATTAAATCCTTATACTTTTTTAATTTTTCTCATCGAATCCTTCTATTCGCACAAATTGTCTAATGAAGCGCTCCGGACCAAACCCAATGAAAATTCTGTTGATGTGACCGTCCGAACGTGACATGGCTAGTGAGGCCGCAGCGATTCGCCGAGAATTATAGGAAGAACACGTTATTTATGTCAGTTGTAGCTCAACTTAGCTCTTATTTTCTAAGCTAGAAAAGAATGATGTATAATATACCCAAAATGGTGAGCAAACGAGAAGAGAGAAGTGCCCTACACAAAACGAGCAGAGAGTTAGGGCCCGTTTGGTAACGTGCCAAACAGTGAAAATTTTTGTTCTTTTGTTTCCAGAAATAGTTTGGGAACAGAAATGCTTTTGGTAAACTTTTTGTTTCCGGGCACATTTTTGCAAAAATTTGTGCCCAGAAACAGTTTTGGAAGAGAAACAAGAAGTAAAAAAAAGTTGCTTCTTATTTCTCGACACAATTTTGAGAATGAGTTCTTTTTCTTTTCTTTTTTGTGTTGTTCTTCCCTGGGCTGTGGCCGGTCGCCGGCGGCCGGCCATAGCCCAGGGCCGACGAGGGCGTCATGGCCCTCGCCAGCCGCCGGCGAGGGCGAGGGCTGGACCCTCGCCACCTGGGTGAGGCGGCTCGCCGTCGATCATGGCGAGGTCGGCCTCGCCCGATCTGGGCAAGGTCGGCGGTGAGGCAGGCGGCCAGGGTGGCGGCGAGGGCCGCGACGCCCTGGCCTGTGGCCGGTCGCCGGCGCCGGCGACCGGCCATGGCCAAAGAAGGGAAGGGTAGAAAGAAAAAAAATAGAAAAACAATATTAAATAATTTAAAAAATATTATTAATAAAAAGAAATTTTGTGTAGTTACCAAACGTATTTCTGTTCTTTTCTATCCCAGGAATAGAAATTTTGGACAGTTACCAAACGCCTTTAAATGCTCAGAAATTGTTTCCGGGCACAGAATAAAAAAGAATCATTTCTGAATAGAAATAATTTCCGGGCACAGAATGATTGTCATGCGCACCCTTACTAACCTGGCGTCCATTCGATGATTTCTACACGGTGGAGCCAGCAACCTGCTGCCTGGACAGCTGGTTAACTTTGGTCCCTATTGAGAGCATGACATATGTATCCCAATTGTTGACTCTGAGGCCCTCCTAGTCACATGGAATTGACTATTCTAACATGAGAGCCAAAATGACCGACTCTTCTTGATTTAAAAAGAGAATGAGCCATTCCAACAAGAATTCTCGAGGAAATTAAAATCGATAACCATCGTCGTCCATAATGGACCAGAAACATCATTCGCATCTAGCACAATGGGCAACACAATCAAACCCTCGAACTCTTCATGGGATGAATGGAAAGCACAGGAAAGGAAAGAGAGATCTAAAATCACCATGCAAGGCAAAAGAGTGTGTTATATATATATATATCATCAAAATCTTTGCAAGAGAATCGAAGAAGAAGAAGAAGAAGAAGAAGAGGCCCAACCCAAGAACGAGCGAGCCCTTCCTCAGACAGAAACGGCCTGTGTCTTCTCCGAGAAGCCTCGTCTTCTTCCTCAGATCTCTCTCTGGCTCTCTGTCTCTCTCTCGATTCTCTCTGTGCTTTACAAGCAACACACACACACGCACACTCTCTCTCTCTTCCTCTCTGCCTGTCGTCCCGACAACCATCTCTCTCCCCATGTGATTCGCCTTCCTCTGTGAAAAAAAGAAGGACCAAAAAGCTGTTCATTCTCTACCCTTTTGGCCCTCCTTCGTCCCCTCGCTTTTCATTCCTTCCCCATTTCACATGAAGATCTGATCTCTCTCTCTCTCTCTCTCTCTCTCTCTGACTTCGCCTGCAAGAATTTGTGTCCCCTCTCGCGATCCCCAGGCAGGGAAAAAGGAAGAAACTTTGATTCGCCCTTCAGCTTCTCTCACTCCCCTGCTTCGTCTCTTGTCCAATCTCGCCGTCCGCTTTCCTCGGATCTTCGTGGGTCTAGGGTTTTCTCCCACCCCCCATCACCTGCTTCGTCGTGTTTGCGCGTGTCCCTTGTGAAAAAGGCGGGATTTTGCCGAGGCTTTCTAGCTGGGGGAACCGACCTCGGGGGCTTTTTGATCGGGTCGATCGTTGGTTTGGAGTCGCGGGTTCAAGGTGGATTGGATTCAGTTCGATTCGGGGGATTTCTGGGTGCCATGGATAAGGAGAAATTGTCTGGTCATAGTAGCGGGTTGCCGCCTCCGTCGGGTCGTTTCGCGGGGTTCTCGCCGAATGCGAATGCCTTCTCCGTGAAGCCGGAGCCGCCGCCGGCGGGCTCCTCGTCGTTCCCCCCGTTGGCTCAGCAGAACCTGGTCCCCGACTTCAGCCACGATATTAGCCGGATGCCCGATAACCCGCCGCGGAACCGTGGCCACCGCCGCGCGCATTCGGAGATTCTCACTCTCCCTGATGATATCAGCTTCGACAGTGATCTCGGAGTCGTGGGAGCCGCGGATGGTCCTTCGTTCTCAGATGATACGGAGGAGGATTTGTTTTCCATGTACCTCGACATGGATAAGTTCAATTCGTCCTCGGCGACTTCGTCGTTTCAGATGGGAGAGCCTTCTTCTGCTCCACTGGCCATGGCGGCTGCCGCGGAGTCTGGTTCGGGGGCAGCCCCATCTTCTGCGGAGAACGTGGCTTCTGGGTCGACTGAGAGGCCTAGAATTAGACATCAACATAGCCAGTCTATGGACGGGTCAACGAGTATTAAGCCCGAGATGCTTATGTCGGGTTCCGAGGAAGCATCTCCTGCAGATGCCAAGAAGGCCATGTCTGCTGCGAAGCTTGCTGAGCTTGCACTGATTGATCCCAAGCGCGCAAAGAGGTACACAGTGGCTCAAGAGAGTTTTTCGATACTTGCTAACTCTGGCAAGTTGCTGAAGTCTGTCGTTTGATATCGCCCATGCCTTGCGTATATAGCATAAATCTGTTGTTAATTGTGCTTTAATAAATGCTTCAATCATTTAGTGTTTGGTCTTCAGATGACAAGTATTGACTGCATTGTCTAGACATTAGTTGTACATCTTGGCTCATCACTCATGATAGATAGTTCTATGGTTGTTATATGGATGATTGAGGAGGACTATTCTGGGACCATTCCTGCCTGCGAAATAGAGGCATTGCTTGCTGAATTTTTAATTCAATGTATAATGTGGTTTATGTTTTGTGCAAATTTAACGTTGCAAGTTTTTCCTTTGACTTGATTGTCTGGTGTTAGGAAAAAATGCTGCCTTAGGTTTGGTTTGCTAATTCATTTGAACTCTTTGTACTGACATCAAATGCATTCTCTCTCTTGTGCTTCTACCTTTACTAGTGTTATTTTGGTGATCGTGAATATATATATACATGGGGGCAGTGGTAGTGATTTTTGATAGGTCATAAGTTTGAATGCATACAGCTTGTCTCTCCTTCTCAGGACAATATGTGTGTTGCACCTCTTGTGTACACTAGGCAGTCTGTGCATGGCTTATGCTGGTCTTGCTTCGAAAGGTGTTGGTTTGACCTGTGTGACAATATTTTGGCCTCTTTCCTCATGTAGTATATCCTTTTCAGTCTTAGAATGATGCAATTGAGTGCACTTTAATCTGCATGGTGCCTGTATGAGCATACAATTAATTAACTAAGAGAACTGTTTCCATTTAGGCATTGTACACGGAGAAGGGAGGTTTTGGGATTTGGGTTCAGCTGCTCATGTACTTCGACATATATTCTGCTTCGTTACTGATGTTTGTCTTCTTTCGTGAACTGATGTGCTCTCTTATAGTTAGTATGTCTTCTGTAGTACGTGATGAAAGATTGAAAGTTGCTTTAACTAATTAATCGATTGGATGATATTGTAAATGTTTGCAAGAGGAATTCAAACCGGCACAAGATTTTACTTTACTACATTTTTACCTTTTCTTCAAAAGTACTTTTAATAGCTGGGTGCACCAACAGTAATAAACTTATAAGTTAGAACATTTTCCACTTCCTTTGAATTAATGTGTGGCTAGAGGTGCTCGTCTCTGTTGCCCTCTTTGCAAGAGTTTTGACTCGAAGATGTGTTAAGAATCTTGATTAGATAATTGATGAAAGAGGTTGCTTTCATAATAAGCAGGAAGGTAGAAACACGAAAATGGACTGAAATTGGACTTATTGTCTCCTTGTTAACTTCCTTGGCTGTGAGTTTCATGTTACATTTCGATTTTATTCAGTACTTTTGTTTTTTACTAAGACTTTCTGCTTGTGAAATTCAGAAGCGAGCATATGTTTTCTCCTTTTTTTCCTTTCATAGTAAATGTCAAGTGTGAGCTATGCAACACCATATGTTTTTCAATAACTATGAACTTTACATAATTATACATACGACACTGTTGAGTGCTTTATGAAATTATGACTCACTTGCAGAGTACGATATCGTGTGTATCTACATATGTTTATGCTTTCAGTAATATTGTAAGCTTTGGTATTTTCTCACTCTTAATGAGGTCTGTTGCGAGTGGGGTTTCTATGGCGTGCTTCGATTTGCTATAAAGTGTGCAATCTAGGTGAAAGTTCAACTGTTTTTCGGTCTTATGTTTTGCCTTCTTTGTCTCCTTTTCTAGAACTCGCTATGGTATTTCTTTGTTCCGTAACTTTTTTTTATCTTTGTACTGTGATTATGTGATGTCCACATTATATGTACATTCAACCCCATCCTTTCGGTGATTCAATAGGATCTGGGCAAACAGACAGTCGGCTGCAAGGTCAAAGGAAAGGAAGATGCGATACATAGCTGAGCTTGAACGGAAAGTACAAACTTTACAAACTGAAGCAACAACTCTCTCTGCACAGCTCACTCTGCTGCAGGTAAGTTGTGTCTAGTTAGATGGTGTGAATGAGAGCTGATTTGGTATGTTCATTGCTCAAGTGCTACAAAAGCTCTCAGTGACATTTTGTTCTCCTTTTGCTTTTCTTGTGTTATTGTTCTTGACAAGTGATGTTGCTTGCACATTGATATTGTTATCATTATGTTTCTTGTTTGGATTTTGCAGAGAGACACAAATGGTTTGACTGCTGAGAATAGTGAATTGAAACTGCGGTTGCAAACAATGGAGCAACAGGTTCATTTGCAAGATGGTATGTCTTGTTCTTTAATATGTCCCTCTGTAGTATAGTAACTATTATTATATTGTTTGCACTTCCGCTTGTCTAAGTATGGCATCATTATTGAACTATAGCGTCTCATTGCTTCTGCATATAAAAGAAAGATGCAGCTGCATGTTATCAGTTGTATCTTCTTCAGACTGTTGGTTTTTATTTTCTGGTGCTTGTACTAATGAAACACAAACGACTGCAGAATTTTTTTTCTTTTGGTTATGTACAAACAACTCCAGATGTATGGGGTCTTTTATTGGGCCTGTAGTAATCTAACCTCAAATGCAATGCAATCTTTTTGATATTTTTTATGCATGTGCCTAATCTAATGATGTTGACCACATTTGCCTGATGTGCATTGCATGGTTAATTGAGCATCTTACATTGTTGTGTTGTTAAAGGATGCGAGAAAAAACAGAATTTTCATAAGATGGAAGTTAACTGCTTTGGTGGAAATTAATAAAGTTGCAGTGCCAGAGGTCCTACTAGAAAGAAGATGAGCAGGAGAAATGACATGACCATCTAAGTTGGATGGATCAATACACCTGTTTGTTAGTTCTAGTTTTCTTATGGACTGCAAATGGAGTAATGTCCATTGTTCTGACTCCTATTCCACATTATGTACTAGAATCTTTTGTTTGAAAAAATCTTTTGCAATTTCCTCCAATGTCTACTGTCTCACATAATATCACAGTATGTGTATATCACGGTAATGTGGAAATTTTGAAGTAGTCAATGAGGAATTTTGTGGGAGTAGATTGCATTGTATGTTCTTCAGCAATCCTTTGTGTTAGTCAGATAATCTGTCTTACCAGTGTCTTTAGCAATACTTATGAAGTAGGTGATTAGGTGAAAGAGAGTATAGATATGGGAAATCAGTGTAAATCTGGTATGCAAGATATGCTAGATGCTGCATGATGATACAGTTGGAATTTAAGTTTGGTACATTTTCCTTTCTCTTGCTCACCCTTTATAAATGCTCTTTCATCATTTTTTTTGGGGATATCATCGCTGTGATAAATTTTCTGTTTCGCTCTATTTCCTGATATAATGTTTCGGTTCGTTTGGAGTAATGGTATTTATTTGGACTCTTTGCACAGCAATCTGAAGTGCTTTACCACAATGATTATGTCTAGTTGCAGTGCTATCTGGTTCTTGCAGAAGGCATTTCCAAAGATTCGTCTAAGAGTTTCTTCAAACATTTTTTTATTCTGTTTATAATTATTACTACGAAGTGTCGTTTGTTTTACTACTTTTGCTCTGAGATTCCTCACATACGCATCTGTAGCATAAAACTGCACATTGATTTTTACTTGGTAGGAGGTTTGATGAGGCATACCCCTTCATCTTCTTTGCAGCTTTGAATGAAGCACTCAAAGAGGAAATACAACATCTGAAGGTACTAACTGGCCAAGCTATGCCCAACGGTGGACCCATGATGAACTACGCTTCGTTTGGAAGTGGCCAGCAGTTCTATCCCAACAACCATGCGATGCACACTCTTCTGGCTGCACAGCAGTTTCAACAGTTGCAGATTCAGTCACAGAAGCAGCAGCACCAGTTTCAACAGCATCAACTGCATCACCAACTTCAGCAGCAGCAGTTACAGCACGAACAGCAGCAACCAGCTGGGGACTTGAAATTCAGAGGACCTATTCCTTCTCCAAATCAGAAAGATGGTAATGCAGCAGAGTCAAATTCTTCTAAAATGGAGTGAGTAGCTGCCTTTGGGCTTTGTATCAGTAACTGTTGTCTCCTCTTAGTCTGTCGCTAGCAGTATTAATCACCATCAGTCATCAGATTAGACACATACCCCTCTCCCTCAAAAAAAAAAAAAAAGTAGTACTAGATTTAGACTTTTCATGGGACGCATACTGTCGAATGCATTTATTTGTTTATTTATTGTTGTCGTGTTGTTTAGATCTTTGATCTGGATTGAAGTTTCTCGTAGTAGGTTTGCTTTGTGAATTAGTTACTTGTTGGGTCCCTGTAGTGATTTGGTATAACTGAGAATTTTTGTCTAAACTGGCTGCTTCTGAATTGCCCTTTACCTTTTTGGCTGTGAAGTTTGCGGAAGGGGAATCCAGGTTTACTAAGTGTGGACTCGGCTGGCTGTATCTGCCTTTGGTCTTAAAAATTTCTTCATTTCTTCTTACTTCACAAACTGTAACTGCATTTCGGAAATTGCACATGGAACAAAAGTCAAGTAATCTGATTTTTCTGATGAGTAACTCAATATCACAGCAATGAAGAATATTTCTATGAGCATGCCATTCTGTTATCGAAAAAGGGGACAGAGGTTTCTGTTCCTAGATGAAGTGGTAAACTATGAGGTGGACCACGTCCTTAGTTACCTTGTTCAACCTATGGCTAGTCTTTCCTCTTACATTTAGGGGAAGGTCTTACATGCTGAAGGGCCAAGTAAGACATTCTTGGAGAGAGCTGATAGTCGATAAGCACTCTCCAGTTTCTCTTTATCCGTACGTGATGCATGTGTTGTTTTCTCCTTACCGGTTTCTCAACTCTTCTGTTTAGTGGGAGTCGTTTTGCAAATCAAAGAGAGAAACTTCTCTGTTCAGGGAATATGGTTCCTCTGAATGTTCTGTTTTATACTTCTGATTGCAAATGTAGCTTTCTTTACGGATCAAAAGATGAGAACGTGGGGAGTTTTGTGTCTACAATGTTTGGATATACTTGAACAGGCTTTCTTTTGTTTTCTTTTGAGAGGTCATGTAAACTTACGTATCTTAATTATGAACCGAACTCTCGGCTGCAACATCTATAGTAAGCAAATTGTTCAATATTGGTTGATGATATTTCAATGTTCCTTCAGACTTGATTGCAACCCCCAATTGATGACTTTTCCGCGTCAGTGGTGGTTGTTATGCAGCAGAAGCTAAGGCAGGGGAGCAAGGTCAACGACATTAAAATGCAGAATTGAGCGGTGATACCATTGCGACCTCTGATTATAACTTTACGACATGGAGAATACAAGAAAGTAATATGCCAAGGGTTTCCCTAGGCAGGGTAACTAATTGCTTCGTAATAGCACAATTAAGTTGAACCAGGCATACCCCATAAGTACAGTAATTATGACCGAAGGGAAGAACTGAAAATGCATAAAACGGGAAGAAAGCAAACTCTCAGGGGTAAGGTAGAGTGGCAATGTGGTTATGAGCCACAGTTCCAATCCAAAGCTTCCCATTGGCTTCCCTAACTTCACTCACTAACTTCATAACCGCACCCTTCCTATCCTCAAGAACTTCCAAGATCTCTCCTTCCTCACTGAACAGCGAGATGACCGTGTACATCCGCATCCCCATTGGCCTCGCCAAAATGCTCATTTTTATCGGCAATCTGAAGTAGATGCTCTTAAACCATGGATTGTGACTGAGAAGCTCTTGTGCCGGCGTCCTGCAACAATCTATGGCCACCCAGAACTGCCCTTTCTCGTTAATCCTCACATTGTCCGGATAGCCTGGAAGATCTGCCACGACTTCAGTTGTCCCGATTTTTGGACCCTCCAGCCAGTACTTCATCAACCTGAGATGCAACTCCAAATTTAATCAGTCTGAGGTGACGCGATGCATCAACTAGTCTGTTTCACAACTACACTCCTCATAAATTCTACACAAGTGTACATATTTAATCTAACGGGGAAGCAAACCGAAATCATTAGAAGCAAAATCCAGAACTTCTATTTGGAAATGGTGGTTGAACAGAGAGTACAAGTCATATCGGCAATTGTGGTAGCAGTAGAGTACCTGCAATTGGTGGTCTCAGTGAAGAGGAGGAAGTTTTGGTTTCTAGACAATTGGACTCCATTGGGGAAGGCCAAGCCTTCCAAAACGACATGAGTTGTATTAGTGGGGGGGTCGTATCTGAGGAGCCTCCCAGTTGCTTCTCCTTCCAGCAGTATATAGAAATGGTTCCTTCACATAAAAACAGTCACAATTTCCTCGCTTATAACGAAAAATTTGAAAGCAAAAAGACCTTAAAAGTACTCGTACAGAACCATTATATCTTTGAACATGCTTATGTTGATCATAGTGTATTTTGTCCCACAAAATTCAACAAGAAAAGAAGAAGAGAACATGGGTGCAGTGTGATTTTCACAGAAATTATCTTATAAAAAAAGAGAGAGGAGCATATAGGAATGTGTCATGTTTCACTTACACTCTGTCATATCTGGTGCTGGTATCAGTGAAGAAGATGGAGCCATTGCTGTGGAGGTCAAGGTCATTTGCAAAGAGAATTGGTTTACCATGCACATGTGTGGCCAAAGGAGTTGCATATCCTCCTTCCGGTCCAACCACCAGCAGCCCAAAATAGGCATCTGCTATGTAAAGCTGTCCACTCTCCTTGTTGAACCTCAGCCCCAGAGGCCTCCCACACTTCTTCTCCACCTTCCATTGCTTTGGTGTGGTTGAGTCCACCCCTTTTGCGCACACTTTCTCTGACCTAATAATTCTCATAAATGTCACTCCCAAATCACATGTTAGCTTGTTGATATGACATGAAATGTTAAATACTAGAGAAGTTGATGGCATTACGTTTATGTTGGCATGATGGCGATTGTATCTAATCGTCTCTTCAGTTGTAAAGTGGTGCATTTAAAATTAATCTATTTTTTTTTTTTTTGGTAAAGGCCGATAATGACAGTGATTATTATATCCCAATGTTAAATTAATCTATTTTTGGTTCGCATACATGTCAAGATCAAGTCATTTGCACCTTTTTCTTCGGTTAATTACTGGATACATGCTCGAGTATGGAACTGTTGTACTGTGGAGTTTTGAAAGGTGTTTCAAATGCTGTCTGTTGTCAATGAGCAGTAATATAACTTGAGAACGCTCACCAATTTGGAGTTGCGAAAGCAAATGTCTCCCACCCAACGCCTTCCCCCATCCACCTGACGACCCGCCCGTCGGCAAGGCCGGTGTAAGGCCCGCGTCCCGACGGGTCGAACTCCAAAGACTCTGGCCCATAGACTTGGTCTGCAAACTCCAACTTCCCAAACCGCAGCTTGCTCTGGTTGTCTCTAGGCCAACTCTCCATGACCCTCTTGTAAGGTGCAATGGCATGCCTCACAGGCCTGAACTCATGCCCTCCCACTGGCCCCACATTGAATGGGTCCACCATGCAAAACCCTAGCAACGCTACTGCGACAACATACACTAACAATTGCTGCAGTGAGGTCTCATCTTTGAGGGAACCCTTTTTCTCCATCTTTCTTCAAAGGGATCCAAATGCAAAAGGACAGAGGGGTTTCCACTCTTTGTGGGTGTTCTTGGGTATGAGGGTTGTGATGTGAAAGTGCGAAGTTGATCGTGGTGATTGGTAGGGATTGATATGATAAAGAGAAGGGTGAGCATAGGAATTACATGCATTGTATATGAGGGGATTGGAAATGTTTGGAGGGGGAGTAGGTGGTCTGCTGGCCTGGATTGTGTGTTCATCTGTTTTTCCTTGTTTGTAGTAAAACCAACACGAAACCAACTTTTCCATTTGAGAAAGTGGCCAAGTCATAGCCTAATTTGGTGTGACATGGAACCACGGCTGGCCTAAAGGATACTTAATGAGTTTGCGCAAAAAATTCATTTTTCTTTCTTTTTCCTTTTTTTAAGATAATACGGGCATTTAAATCCTTGACTCAACTAATTACTAGGAATGCATGTAATTCACCACATTCACATGCATGTGCAAAGCTTTATTCATAAGGTGAAACGGACAGTTTTTAAAGTTATTTTGAGTGGGAGACGCTGTGATTTGAATTTAGGATCGGCGATATCTAAACCAAATGCTTCACCGTTCCACTAACCTTTGGAAGTTACTTGGTGCCTTATACCATTTGTTTGTTAGCTACTGAATCATGCTAATCGATGCATCTATTAGTCGATACTATGTATGCAATAATCTCTTTAGGACTAGAGACTAGTTTTTTCAACAAAAGATAACGCGCAGCGCCACTCTAATGAATGGATCCTAGATGTTGTTTCACGTAAACGTTCTCGTATTAAATACCTCGCAAGAAGAACATTGCCAAAAGAAATTTGGTTGAGTGATCGATCAATCATGAGATGTCTCGCAATAAAGCACCCTACAAGGCTAGAACTATCCTCGGTTTTAATGATAAAAGGCTAAAAGGTTCCAATAGAGGCTGGGGTGTCGATGGAAACGTGGCTGAGACGTGACTTGCATCTATCTATTTATCATGTTAATGGGTTCGTTGGGAGTTGAAACTGTGATTCTTCTGCCTCTTTATTCCTGTGCTAGATCCAAATATTGTACACAGGGAAGGATTGAGATGATCCAATGCAGTGGCCGGCACATAAATCTAGCTTGAGGGGGGAAGATAAAAGAAATTATAATACTTAGCTAGGGCACGATTTGAAGAGACTTTACATGGAATTTCATGTATTATACATTTAATGAAAATTGCACCAAGCACCAAGCACCGTGCGGCTAAAGGGTGAGGGCACTGGCCAGCTCCTCAATCTGTCACCGATTCGTCGGAAAGCATAATGAACATACATCAATGGGAACCCATGAAGAGTAAATTCATATCGAGTACGGTCAAGACAAAATGATTTTTCTGTGTTGAGATTAGGGTTTATTTCAAAACATTAATTTGATAAATTAGAGGCGTTGGCAAAGGTTTTGACCACCTAAAGATATATACATATACACATATATAATACTTTGCAAGTTTCACAAACAATATTAAGTGCGGACTTTAATTTCAAATTAGCATATTCATATGTATGGATGGAACTTTTAAATGAGCATAATCTTCATAAAAAGAAAAAAACATGGAGCAAGATATAAAAAAAATACCAGTTAAAGTTTTATAAAACATAAGGAGAGAGGTTCAGATGTCTAAACATCTATGCGAACTCTTTTCGGAGAATCTTTGTGACATCTTTTGCAATAATCATGTCTCAAAGAATGATTTGATAGGGCAACGAATTCTTAATCATAATCTAATAAGGGGAGAGAGATTTCACCACAGCTTAATGAGAGTGCACATCTTCATGCTAAATCAAACTTCTGTAGTGGAATTCACGCTATAGTGCACTTATATGGGTAAAATCGCTTCACATTTAAAAAGATCTAGTTGTCTAAGAGCAATGACTAACTGGGCGTTGGTCCATCATTGGTAATTCATGTACCATTATCATGCTCACTTTGGGTCCGTTTGCTTCGCGAAAAATTAACAATTTGAAAAAATATTTTTCTAAAAATAATTGGTTATATCGTTTGAAATAATTAGCCAACAAAAAGTATTTTCATTATCGACAATAATTTATACCTAAAATTTTTCGTGGACGATGAAAATATTTTTCGTTTCATAAATTTTATAAGCAATACAAGCGATCATGTTTAGGAAAATGTTTACCAAAATGTGGATTTTCTGCTAAACAAACGAACCCTTAATCTTCTTTTTGGCCACATATTGATGTACTCAGCTGGGATAAATATTCTTGCTCCTTTCCAAACTCTATCGTCATTGCTTTCTAAGACGAGACACTTTTACATTCACGTGTGCACCTAATTTATATGGAACCGTTACACTAAATAGGCTAAATATGATCCGATAGTTGACACGCTTTTGGCCTGCATGAAATGGGTGCATCGATTTGTCAAAAGTACTTAATAATCTTTTTTTTCAAGTCATTCTTGTCATGTGTGTCTATAGAGAAAATGGCAATGTCTCCTCAATGCACAAATATTTATGATATGAAATGATGACAAAATACCTGATGGATTTGGGGCGATCTAAACACGTAACCTTGGATGATTAAAAACATCAATGCTTTGTCTCCAAACTCCTTCGCCATAATTGTAGTCCGCGTGATTGCCATCATAAGTCTATTAGAAAAATATACTTGTCGTGTGTAATCTTTTTTCAAAGTGTAAATAAATGAAATCAAGATTTGACTTAAGTCCAAAGAAATATACTTTTGTTTTCGCATTTCAAAATTCACAATCCTCATCTATAGATCCGGAGAAAAAGCCAGAAGAAACAACAAACGAAATACGCCATCAAAGATTCCTCAATTTTCAATTACCGTCTCGTCCACGGCGAATAGGAAAGTGTGACATCGATCCACGAACGCAATCGTTGCATCCTCCGAAGTCCGACGTGAGAATCTTCTTCTGTCTTTAGTCGGTCGTTCATCTTGCCACGAAGTTAAACCAATAAAGATCGTTTCTTTTAAAGTCTATACCTGTTGGCGAAATAAAAGTGCAATTCTTGGAAAAGTAAAAGGGCGAGCTTCTTTCAAAAGAGAAAAAAGAATGACAGCAAATAAATGGGAGAGATCTCACCTCGAGCTGTCGATGAAGCTTCCCGTCTTGACTAGGTAAATTTATCACCAAAAACCCAAATGAGCCCTTGATCAGATGACCTGTTAGCTGGTTATGAAACAGACCCAGGTTCTGAAATTTCTCCTCAACAGCTAAAGGTTGGATTTTTTCTCCTTTTGCCCCCACTTCTCGTTTTTTTAGCTTTGAACAGCACGAGATATTTGAATTTATGCATCTTGACCCTCATTTTTATGGTTTCTTGAAGCATGCTTTTTGTCCTTTTGCGGTGTAATGGCTTGGTTTCTGCGTATGTTAGGCAATTTCTGTTGATTTTGGTATGCATTTCCACATGCAGCGATTCTTTTTCCTGGTCGAGTGGATTATGAATCTTGATTCGGGGCGGAGCCCTGATATAGAAATTGGATGATCCGTATGATTGTGGTGGTTCTAGTGGGTTAACCTGCTTTCTTGTGTTGATTTTGTCAGCTTATTAAGCTGAATTTCGGGCATCTGATCTGCTCCTTTTTCCATGTGATTTAATTTGTGGGTGCAAGCTGTGGTTTATGTGTGTTTGGCCTCCTAACCTTGTTCTAATGTTCAAAATATCTGCAGAGCTTCAGCTTGCTTTTTGGGTTTTGGCTGTTGATCCTTCTCTGTTGAAATGGATGCAGATCTAACTTGTCTTCTTAAATATCTGTTTTCTCTTTTCTGGGTGAAGAATTTCAAAGAATTCATAGGAAGACACTGATTTAGATGTCAAGGATATTCTATAAAGACTGTCCTTTTCTTCGATGCGGCGTAGATCATTATGTGCCAAAGAAACCTCAAGGAAGATTTTGTGCGAAAAAATTTGGTTTACTGATGTGCTTCTGGGTTCTCCATATTTTGGAAGAAGTGATAGTGGTTGACTAATATGTGCGTGGCAATCTGTTTCTGATAGCTCTTTTTGTTGATAAGTTGCTTGAGCCTTCAGAAGTTTCTTTTCAAGTACTTGGCTCAGTCATCAGATGTACTCTGAAGATTGATCTGTCCCTTTATGTCATCATTGGATCGATTTGTGTCTCCATTGATAGTTAGGTCGGTAAAAGTGTTGGAACTTGGAAGTGGCTACTGCCCTCCATATTCTTGATTAGGTATAAGTAAGCAAAAGAATGAAGATTATTTCACCGATTTGCTCTCTAACACACATGTACTTGTGTTCTGTGTTCCTACTTTGAGAGGCATGGACACTTTGCTAAGTGGTCTCTTTTTCCTGTCTCTGTTTCTCCCTCCTGCTATTATGATATTATGAGTAAAGTAAAATCGATTTACAAAAAGAACATGCCTTTTTAATTTGACAGCAGGGATCTTCCTGCCCGGTATGCTATATTAGGTGAAGTGAGCGGGACAATAAATTTAGAGGATCAGTGGATCTTCGGTGTTTTTTCACCTCCTCACCTCAGTGGTGAAACAACATATTCATCATTTGTGATATTTCTTAATGTTCTTTGTAATCTTGAATTATTTGATGGTGCAGTCAATCAGGGGAAATGTGCAGCTCTGCCGACGCAAGTGATCCTCAGTGGATAGAGAAAGTCAAGTCAGAGGGGGCTGTTCCATGCCTTGATCCTGATAACTGTCCAAACGGATGGGCTTCTCCACCTGGAGACATATTCATGGTTAGAGGTCCAGAGTATTTTGCAAACAGGGTCAAAATTCCCGCTGGCGAGTATCTCTTGAAGCCTCTTGCATTTGATTGGATTAAAAGCTCTTCAAAAGTCTGGGAGGTCATGAACAATCCAAATAACCGTGTGAGGAAGGCCATCGAAACTGAATTTCCTGATGGGGACAGACCTTTTGTATGGGCTTTCAATCTCCAAGTGCCAAGCAAGGATAACTATAGTGCTGTTGCGTATTTTGTAGCCAAGGAACCTATTCAAGAGGGTTCCCTGATGGACCAGTTCTTAAGAGGTGATGATGTGTATAAAACCTCGCGTCTCAAAATGATTGCAAACATCGTGAAGGGTCCTTGGATAGTTAAAAAGGCTGTTGGAGAGCAGGCTATTTGCATAATTGGACGTGCCCTTACCTGTAAATATGTTGTATCCGACAATTTTATAGAAGTAGATGTGGATATTGGGTCCTCGATGGTTGCCAGTGCGATTGTTCACTTGGCATTTGGCTACATCACGACATTGACAGTTGATTTGGCTTTCCTTATTGAGAGCCAGACACAGTTGGAGCTACCAGAAAGAATCTTGGGCGCTGTTAGATTCTCAGAGCTGGACCCTGCTTCAGCGAGGCCAATGGAACCGTTTGATTGTACTAACGTAAATTTACAATCCTCTCTTTCCAGTAGATGGTGGAGGTCCATCGGTCAAGGGTTTTCCCATTTAATTAGTCAAAGCTCCCAGGAAAGCAGCTCTCCTTCTGGATCAGTGCACAGTAATGGCATTGGCGGTGATAACAAGAATGACAAATTATAAAATGGTAAGCTGTTCAAGCATGTTTTAATGCATGATACTATTCTAATAGCTAGTTATTTCTTTGTTCTTATTTCTTATGCATTTCCACTTTCCAGGGAGAATCAATTGCTAAGCTAAGATTCAGTATACCTTCTCGTGAGCACTCTTCTTTAGCACAGCTTTTACCTATTAAAGGAGATCTTTTGACACAGGAACTTTAACAAGAACTAGTCAAGGTTTAAGAGCTCATAACAGTGGAAAAAGTGATTCATCTTCATTAGACACAAGGTGCTCTTTTTTTGGAGAGATCTCCACTTCTGTTAAAAAGATCAGAAAATTGTGCAATGACAATTGATTACAATATCACCCTTAGGACTCCAACCAGAAAAGAGTTCACCTTGTGTCCGACTTCCGGACCTGACTAGAAGGCCTTCAAGTTTGTAATGGGAATTACACTCATGCTTATGTGGTTGTATCTGATGCTTGCCAGTGCCACAATATTTGTAGTGGGAAGTCAATTTAAGTGTTCAGGCTCTTGATACATCATCCATCTGTCACTGAGGCTCTTTGTTTTCAAATTAACTAGGACATATTCTGCTATTCACTGGTCTTGGCACACACTGCATCCAACAAAACTGCTAAATTGGTTATCGATTTTTTCAAAACTTTCTTACTTTTCTCCAGCAAACTAAATTGTTGCAAAGAGTGCGTGTGTGAGAGAAAGACAGAGATGCATCACTGCCCTTTTCTGTTTGTTGATAATATATCAGCATTTGTTGTATATTGGTTTCATACAGATTATATTTGCCACATGCAGAGTCAATGTCGGTTTCTGGAAGCATTTCGCGCTATCAAAGATTATGTCCACTTATGAAGAATTTGGGGACATCTACGCTGACATGTACAGCTTTGCGCTTGCTCATGCTGTCTGATACTTCATTCATCTGTAGAGTAGATCATATGGCTGAGGACCAATGACGATTTTTTTGTCTACCCATCTTTGACGTCTGCAAGGGCCTTGTATTTATGTGTTGCCAACATTGAATTGAATGAAAACTGATATGCCCTGCAGTTTGTGAATATGATTCAGCAATACATATTAAGTGGGTATTTATTTTTCCAATAGAGGGTCTAGTTCTGAGTATATGGATTGGTGTAGGTGATGGCTAACACTTGGTTTTTAGAGATACACCCCTTTGTTCTGCCCATCTTATGATTCTTATGAATTCTCTCTAGTTGCCAATCACCTCATACTACCAACTTATGAAGTAACGCTAGGAAATGGAAAGATTTGGATTATGAAATTGATTTATAAAGTCACGGCAATTTTAAGAGATATTCAAACAAGCATGACACATTCTAGAATCCTAAATTCTAATTCGTTAATTTAGTAGTAAAGCTTTAGGTGAATGTTTCAAGAAGCCTATCCCCTAAAGACTGGATGTATTCACGTAAGCGGCAATGTCACGTCAGGATTCCTATCCTATTCAACTGATGAATTTAATAAAAGGGATAGATTGGAGGTTAGTACGATGAGTTTGATGCATCCCCCCATTGGTCAATTTTTAGTTCAGACCTATCTTTCGAAGAGATTTTATGTTTTTCAAAGCCCTTTTCAAGAAATGTCCAAATCTAACCGATACGAGGACAAAATTCTTGTACATTTTAGTCGATAATCAACATGATTGAAGAAAGAAACCAATAGTTCAAGAAAGCCTGAAAAAGACCATTCAGAAGTTTCTCTCTCTCATCAACGAGTTCAATCTCCTAGTAGTCACTTTGATCAAAACTGAAACTGAAAACTACTCGAGATGTTGTCAAAACAAAATCTCTGTAGAAAGCGTCACGTCCTTGCAAAGTGCAAATTAGAAAAGGCCGACCTAAGCCGATACGCTGCAACTACCAGATCATGAATTTGCTGCTTGGGTTGCTAAGTGTGAGAGCCCGTGAAAGTCTTCTGCTAAATCGGCAGATAGACGAAGCACAAACATTATCAGATGCGAGTAACACTATATCTGGACACCATCTTCCCAGGAGCATAGATGGAGCTAGCAAAGGCTAACAACCGAGCCATGCGCCCCGCAACATATCTTACTCGCAATAACTATAGAGGCTCAAGAAAGGCCATGATTTCCTTTTTGTTTACACACTCCTCTGGAATCAAAACCTGTGTGTACATCCATCACTTGCCAATAGACCATAGTTGCAGAGGGAGATATTGTGCAGAATCTCAAGGTTCATCATACCATATGACACTAAAACAGTGGAGAAAGAGAACGAAAGCATTGCAATTGATCTTGATAACTCACTGGACTACATCAAAATGCAGGAGAACCGGATGGAAAAGCCTGATGATCAGAACGACAAAAAAGTTGCGTATGCACTTGATGCAAAGACGGAAGGTGTAACATATGCTTGCTTATTGTTAGTGTCATGCATATTGAAAAAGAATCACCAACCGTCCAATTTAAAAGTTTCCGATCATTGCCACACAACTTGAGAAGTGAGCAAGCGATTGTATGGAGAGGGGAGACACAGCAGACAGAAGCAGGGAATCCTACTAACACGAGCATAAAAAGCATGAACTTTATCTTACCTTACCAAAAAAAAAAAAGCATGAACTCCAACAAATTCTGGAAATAGTTATACAAGTAATGCAGCCTATAAAGGTGTTAAAAAACCTTTACAACTATTCCTAATTCATGCCAGTAGGTAAGACATTTGACGTGCCACCACGACAAAAGAAAAAAGTAATTTCGTCATGGAAAGTAATCTGCTTGATCCGGAAACAAGTAAAGACAAAAACTCAAGCATATACTGTAAGGTTAATAATACACTGAATCTGATCGAGTCCCAAGAGTTAATCCATTTTAAGATCCTCCTACCTACGAAATGCAGCTCGTGTTGATGTTGGTCAGGTGCTTTGCAGAATGAACAGGTACCAGGACTTGAAAAATCTGCTAGTGTAGACTTTTGGGATCTTAATTTACCAATCAAGAAAACCTCTTAAGAGGTCTAATACGAATAAGCATCGCAATATTGAAATGAGCCACTGCAAAATCTACAATTTCACATTTTTCTTTTTGGTGAGGGGAAAAGATGGAGGGAGAGAGAGAGAGAGAGAGAGAGAGAGAGAGAGAGAGGCAACGCAACTTCATAAAGAATCAAATATTCCATAGTAAAGCTTCATGGTTTGATAGCTACTCTAATTAGGTTGATTAGTCAAGGTTGCAAGAGAATCACTCAAATCATGGTTCAATCAGGTTGATTGGTCAAAGCTTGCAAGAGAATCACCATCTAAGTGATCCACATCATAAAAGTATCACCTGAAGACCATCATCCCCTAAATGATTAATGCTCTTAGAACAACTTGCCAAATGAATCTATCGGAACAGTTCAAACAACCAAGAATACATTTTCCAACTAAACATTGTCATAAAGAATAAGAAAGCTTCTTCATTTGACAACAGACCGAAGGAGATAGCTAACTCTATAATATGCACCACAAATGGAAGCAATGACAACCATCTGCTAGTGTAATAATGTAGACAAATGGTATCAGTACCATACAATAGAGTGATTCACCAAAACACATTTACAGAATACTATAATCTTCATGCAGCGAATAAAATCTTGGCAAGAAAAAATCACTGTTATATTGTGCATCATGAAAAATCTCAAAGTGAGTCAAGACCCAAGCTAGCTCCCACCCTTATAAGAGAAGGAAGAGGGGCTAAAGGTCACACGAGTTCAGCACCTCCAACTGGAAGCGCAGTCATTTGCAAAGTTCTACCATTCCCGGTTGCGACAAATCGCAAAGAAGGCAAGGAGGGATCAGTAACAGATTCAATCTCGAGAAAGTTTAAATCATAGGCGCCGGATCGCTTCAAACTATATATGAACAAAACCACAACCCATCCCAGCATTGAAATAGCCCAATAACTGTTCATTCCATGAATCACACCCCAAGCAACAGCATACCCGACAATGATTCCCGATAAATGCCCAAGGAAACTTGCCTGGGGAACGATGATAGAAGTGAAAATTAGGGACTCAAAAGGTGCAAAACTGATGGGAAGCGAAAGGAACCCGAAAAGGTCAAGCTTCGATGAGGGCTGCTTCACAGCAAGAATCGTCATCCACCCAAAAACAACACAGGAATACCCAACAGCCGTGACTCTCCGAAAATACTCTACCTTGAATCGATGAATCAATACATGGTAAATGCCCAAAACAAGCACCCCCGACAAAACGACCAGAACAAGGGTGTACTCCAGATAATACGCCACGCCAAGACCCATGAGCCCCAGCTGCTCCACTACTCCAAGACTCCAAAGCGCACTCATGTTGAAAACAAGATGCAAGACGCTAATGTGCGAAAACGCCGACGTAATTATCCGCCAATAGTGCCCTTCGACGGCGGCGTCGTAGCTCAGTCCAACATGCGAATAACCAATCCCTTTCTTCTGAATGTAGAACCATATTGCACAGCACAATCCTATGACACAGCTCGTCGCAGGTTTCTCCAAGATCTCGTAAAACAAAGGCTTCCCCATCTACTAAAACCTCAATTACCTTCTTGCTCGCCCGCACATTGGAACTTTCACGACTGCAAACAGCGTGAGATTCGCTCTCGAATTATTCGGCAATATCAAGAAAACCCAGATAAAAAAAATCCGAGAAATTGCCAGGAGACGACGAACTAGAAACTTGGCTTTTCAGACCCAGTCGAAGAGACGTTCTTCGGTAGAGATTCCCCTCAATATCTTGGGCTCAAGAAAGGAATCCAAGCTGGTTGGATATGAATTTTGCACTTCCAAAGACCCAGAAAAAGCTGATTGAATCTCGAGAATTCGCAGCAGTAACTTCTCACCTTCAGGTCCAGTACTAAATCTTTCCGTTCCTCGCAAACTCTAGATTTAACCAGGTGACCGACCGGGTCGCCGCGCGCCGTCTAGCTGACGCTCGCTTGCGGGGTGGGTGTACGTATATATGAACTCCGGGAGATCGCACTTCTTCTTGTTTTTTGCCTCTGGAATTCTCGTCTCTTGCCTCGGACAAAGATCGGCTCCATGAGCAGAGAGAGCACTGGGCCAAATCTCGAATGGGCTTTAAGTTTTTTTTCATGTATCCTGTCGAAAGTGCATCGACAGAAGCCGATTCGAGGAACATGAACTTACGGGAACAACAAAAGGAAAGGAGTTGCAGCCTGATCCAAGACTGCTGCAGGGCCTTTGAGAGCTTTGCATATCTAATGTCACAATGTTTCCGGTGGAAATTACAAAAAAAAAGTCTTAACTTATCGCAATTATGCCAATTCAATCCTAAACCTACTTTTTAATCGTGCCAATTTATAGTCTTAAACATTTTCACGTTTTGTCTATTAAGTCCATTTGGTCAATTTTACCCAGAATTCGCTGACGTGGACGTTAACCATCTTACGTGGCATGATCGGCGTTAATGTTGATATTTTTAATAGCTTTTTAATAATCTTTTCTTTTTTCAATATATTTTTTTCTTTCATTTTGGCCAACAAATGTCATGTCCCTTACCCAAGCTAGTGGGGCCGCCAAGGCTCTGGGCAAGGGCCTTCATGCCTCACTCAAGGTCGGCAAGGCCATCACAAGTGAGGGCCTTTTCACCCTCCTCCGCAGTTGATCAGGCCACGATGGCTTTGCCCAGGGCCAACGCGACCTTGCCAACCCTGAGCAAGGGCACGAAGGCCCTTGCCCAAGGCCTTGGTGGCTCGTCGGCCGCGAAAGAGGTGGCCCTCGCCCAGATCTTGTGAGTGCCTAGGCGAGGGTTGCAACCATCTTAAGTGGCCTGTGTGAGGGCTTGTTGGCCCTTACCATCGGCCGGCGAGGGCCCGGCCAAAATGAAGGAAAAAAAAAAGAAATAAAGAACATAAAAAAAATTTGTAAAAGTTGTCCACGTCAACTCTGATTTTGTCACATAGGATGGCTAGCGTCCACATCAGCAATTTTCATTCGGAAGAATTCAATTAGCAAATTGTAAAAAAGTTTAGAACTAAATTGACACAATTAAAAAATTTAGGAACTGAATTGACACAATTACAATGTGTTAGAACCTTTTTCATAATTTACCCAATTATTTCTTCATACGTAACAAATCTCAACCTTCTTAAAGTCTTCATTGTCATATGTTCATATCATCGACCATGGTGATTAACTTCTTAAATTAATGCATTGTCATCATCAATCTACTTTTCTTAGGTAGAATGAAAACCTAAACTACTAGGCATTAAGGAAAACATACTTGCTTAAAGGGGTCATTTTGCAGTCATCTAGTAATTGAAATCCGAGATTCGGTAATGTATAGGAGGGATCAACACTCTGCGATACTCTTTCGGTGCAATGGCAACAATGATCGGAACTATAATTTAATATGAAAGAGATCGCGTGTAAATTAACATGACATGATAATTACACCGCATTACGGTATGGCGAGAATGATCGGACATGATGACGAGCCGCCGATGATACGGTAATATAATGTTGTAACATGATCCAAGAGTTCGACTTTTCGATTCAGTGACGACATCACTGGAGAGCAGAAGAGACATACCGAATAAATCATTAGCAAATATTAACCATTCTCTGTTCTACGGGGTGGATATGACTTGGGTGCAACAGAAGCTACCAACCCTAATTGCACATTCTCCTTTGTGGTTCACCCACTAGGCAATAACATTCATTTTCTTAATCTCTACAACCACCAGCCTATTTCTTCTGTCTTTTCTTTGTTTTGAGTCTATATAAAGCCATGACACATCAACCGAAACTTAGTATCCCACACACCAAATCGTCATGCGAAGCACCAAAGTACAGAACCACGCATGAGCAGCAGTGAACCTGAACCACTTCATGATGATCTCCATCATCAACTCAACGATCACGATTACAGTTTGCAAGCCGGTGATCGTCACGACGAAGGAATCATAGTTAGTGTGTGCGAGTATCGCCGAGGCCGCGAATACTGGCACGCGAGGCAAGCGTTCCTAAGGAGCTACCATTTCTCCTCCTCGTCGCCGCCGCCAGAAGAAGATCATTGCGATCATGACCGTCGCGATGATCATGATCGGGCAAGTGGGTTTAAGGGGAAGCTCAAGAGGTCGATGAAGGGTTTTAATGAGACCGCTGCGGGAGTCGTAATGGAGGTCCGTCGAGGAATGATGTCCAAGAGGAGGCTCAAAATTAGGGTTTTCAGGGTCAAGCTCAATGTGCATTCTTCTTTGGTTGCGCTGACCATGAGATGTTTCATTCCCTGGTTTAGTAAAGTTGAGCGTGTGCGATGATCCACAGCTCAACTAGGTTTTACACCAAGAGTTCTCTATGTGAATATAATTGAGGTCAAAAGGTTGTAACTACTCTCCTTCCAAACACCATACACTCCTATCATGATTTCAGAACGATTTGACACCAAAAGTTCTCTATGTGAATATAATTGATTGACCTCTTGTGAGCTTGGCAAGAAGTACTCATGTCCACAGAATTTTTCAAAATTTATAAAAATTGACATTTTATGCCACACAGAACAAAGGGTAAAGGAAAAATTCTACTTCTCGACATCGTACTTTAACCTTTTCGAAATTACGCGATTAATACCGCACGATTTGAGCTCACGGTTTTGTCTTGGGAAAAATTATCCAAAAAGTCTTAAATTTATTGCACTTTTGTCAATTCAGTCCTAAACCTTTTAATTTTGTCAATTGAATTCTAAACATTTTCACGTTTTACTAAATTTTTTGGCCAATTTTAACCGGAAATCCCTGATTGGACGTCAATAGTGCCACGTAGGATGAGCAGCGCTGACGTGGACAATTTTAAATAATTTTTAAATAATTTTTTGAATATTTAAATAATTTTTTATACTTTTTACATTTCTTTATTTTTTTATTTTTCTTCTTCCAAGTCCGACCAGTCACGGGCGAGGGCCGGCCGACCCTCGCTGACCACAGGATAGCGCCCACGACCCTCGCTGGCCGCTGGGCAAGGGCCGCAACTGGCAAGGGTTGGCCGATGACCCTCACCGGACTTGGAAGAAGAAAAAAAAAAGAAAGAAAGAAAAGAAAAGAAAAGAAAGAAGAAGAAAAAGATAATTAAGAAATTAATATATTATTTAAAATTATCCACGTCGGTACCGGACGTGCCACAAAGGGCCAGCAATTTCTAAATAAAATTGGCCGGATTTGCTCAATTGGCAAAACGTGATATTATATAGACCTGAATTGTCAAAAGTGCAATAGGTTAAGATTTTTTAGACAAATTTTCCTCCTGTCTTGCATTGCACATGTTCCTCTCAAAGAAACGTCTTTGATTTCTCAGCAATCGAAGCAACATCTATCCCTATCCCTGTTCAAGATTGATGTACTGTGCTGGACACCGTGGGTCGAGCTACCATAAAAGATCTGTTCTCTCTGAGAACGGCACACACACATGGGGGTGTGACCCCACCAAAGCCTCGGTGGATGTTGAAGATTTCATGCTTTTGATTCGGGCCAAAATTCGTATCTCCTTATCTTCTCAGCCCCCTCAACTGTCCACCAAACACTCTCGTGTGTAGCTTGCAGTCATCAATCATCCACACACACACACACACAAACACAAGAACGCAACAATATCTCTCTGAGCCTCCTCTTTCTTTCATTCCCTCCATATCTTGATTCTCTCTCTCTCTCTTGTTCTCTTCATTCTTAAAACTGCTTCTGAACTTGTCTGTTAATCTCTCAGCTTGGCCTGAGAAGGGCATTTGTCAGAAGTAAATATTGCTGCTTGTTTCAGAGAGCTCACTTGTAGAGGTTGATAGTTGAAGAAGAAGAAGAAGATGAAGATACAGTGTGATGTGTGCGAGAGAGCACCGGCGACAGTGATATGTTGCGCGGATGAAGCTGCGCTGTGTGAGAAATGCGATGTGGAGATTCACGCGGCAAACAAGCTCGCGAGCAAGCACCAGAGGCTTCTCCTCAACTGCCTCTCCAACAGCCTCCCTCCCTGTGACATTTGCCGGGTACTAACCCTTTTCTTCTTTTTTGTTTTCCTTTTCTGATGTGTGTCAGCAGATGTTGATTTGCCTTTTAATTTGTTCTTTGAGTTCTTGTGTCCTTAATGGGCAATCTGGTTTGAAACAAATCTCGTTCGCGAGCCATTTGAAGCTAGTGAAATATATACTGAGCCGGTTGCACACTCAACTTTTTATCTTGTTCGAAGTAATTATTTGGTTTTCTATTAGCTTCAGCTTTTAGTTCATACAGAAAGTTGCTTATCATCGCAACTGATGATTCTTTTTTCTGTTCAGTTAAATTATTTACGGATCAATCTCTCTGGCTAAATGTAGTGGCTGCCTATTACTCAATTTTACAGACTCAATCCTTCTCTTTTTGTCTGAAGCGCAAGATAACCCTGATGTGCAATAGAATGAATGGCAAATCCTTGTAGTTACTGACTGACCATAGTTGTTCTTAAATCATAAACATAGTGATTAACAATTTAACACCCTATTTTGGCCATAGTTTAGTTCCTTAGGGGCACTGTGAATTTTGCACAACTAGAAAGACATAATATGGCCAAACAAAACTGAACTACTTTGTCTTTTCAGCTTTCTAACTTTGCAGATTTTGTGGTCATTTTACGGTGATACGAGGTACATACATTGTTTTCCACTCTAGTTCCATAATTTCATGACCAATTCGACATACAGGAGAAGCCGGCGTTCATATTCTGTGTCGAAGACCGAGCTCTCTTCTGTCAGGACTGTGATGAACCGATCCATTCAGCGGGGAGCCTCTCTGCAAACCACCAGAGGTTCCTAGCCACCGGAATTAGGGTGGCTCTAAGATCTAGATGTACCAAGGATGCCGACAAAACCTACTCGGAACCACCGAACCAGAGCTCTCAACCAGTTAAAACACCCCGCCAACAGGCTTCTGTCTCGACTTCGCCATGGGGCGTCGATGACTTGTTGCAGTTAGCGGATTTCGAATCTTCTGACAAGGTGAGATAAAGCGTGACCACTTTGGACTATACATGCGAATAATGTTCTGTGCTTGGGTTTCTGGTGATTGCTGTTTTCCTAAAAAATGTTACACATTGTTCTGTTATTTCTAGAGCTCGTTTTGATTTGTAATTTTTTTTGCAGAAAGAGCAGCTCGAGTTTGGAGAGCTAGAGTGGCTTGCAGACATGGGGCTTTTCGGCGATCATATCCCACAAGAAGCGGCTGAAGTACCTCAGCTGCCGATGCCGCAGTCGAGCAACTTCACTTCCTCCAAGACCTCCAAATTCAATGTCTCTCACAAGAAGCCAAGGATTGAAACATCGGACGATGACGAGGAGCACTTCACCGTCCCTGATCTCGGATGAGAATGGAGGAGTTAACTTTCGAGGGTAACGGTTGATAGATTTGTTCATAGTCTGGTGTGTTAGTACCTAGTTACATATATATGTGTGCACACGTAATGCATATACATCTTAAAGTTACTCGTTGAATTGCTTTAGAAGCCGTCCTCAATATCATGGGTTAGAAGAAGGGCTATTTCTTCTACTAGATTTCGTTTCTTTTTCTTTGTTAGAATTACACTTAAAATTGACGGCTCTGTATTAAATGTTTCTGCTTATGCGTTACTTTGTGACGACGACGAAGAGTCGAGCTTATGCGTGGGTGAAATTTACGACAGTGTCGCTATACCCATATTCTGAATGAGTCTGCAGGTAAGTTCAGACAGTATAGCCACTTTGTGTGACCGCTCATCGCACCCTTCGGAAATAACATTGGATGGGCAAACCGTTACCATATGCTCACTCACCCTGAGGCATACCCTTTAAACAAGAGGAGGAATCATCAACATCAGGGATGCTTGGTCTCATGCAGCGTCTCCGAGTTTTGCCAAAAATTACAGCAGGAAGCTTCTCTTTACGATCGATTCCAAAATAATTTGAGGGCAAATGGAGACAATTCACCGTTGGATACATTGGCTAGCACGGGATATGGATTTGGAATAGGTCAGGACGGGAAAAGTAACTTCAAATCTATCCAACTCATTTTCAATTAGTGAATTTAACCAGTGTTCACATCGATTCAGCAACTTTATAGAACGAAAACTGTGTAATGTTTTCTAGTTTGTAATATTGTCATGTGATTAGGGACTTTCCAAATGGAGAAGTAACTATAGATCTATGAATTTAACAGCTCTTACATGAGGTTAGAAATTGTGCGAACAGAAATTTATATTGCATATTCAATGTGATCAATAGCTTATCAATGGGAAAAGTAACTTTAAACCAATTATACACCAGTAACTTCTACGAATGGTTGGCGTCAAAAGTATCAGTAGCATCTATTTTTCGGCCATATCCAAAAGCAAAAGGTAATGTTTTCAACACCTTAATTGCCAGTAACTTAGCATGAAAAGTTATTAACCAGTTAAGAAGATTACTTGCCAATCAGCAAAACGAGTTATCGGTTCTTGTAGCTTTTATTTGATCCAACGGTCCACATAATGGAGAAGGATTGAGATCTTTTTTTTTCTTCTAATTTGATTGAAGTGAGGAAAAGGCCCAAAAATAGCAAGACATAGATAGGCCTCAGGACCTCAGACCAGGCCAGGCAACACCAGTGGTTTAGATACACTGTTAATCAAGTCTGTCCTCCTTATTCCACCATTTAAGTGAATCTGTACTGATAAGAAATCGGAACCACTAGTCCAAAACAGAGATGAAACATCATAATTGCCGTGTTCGGAGAGGTTGTTATTTAGTCTTTTTGCCAACACTGCAATAAATCTTGCATGATCAATAACCGACGTCAACAAATTAAATTTAAGAGGGGCAAAAAAGAAGCCAACTGTACAAAACTCTTCAAAAATGCTACACAATGGACTCTTTCCTGTCGAAACATTACATGATTCAGTTCAGAAAAGCCAGTTGAGACTAATATTGCCAAGCCATAAGAAAAGTGGGAACTGTGCGAAAGCAATGAAGAGCAAGAGGTAGTGCAGCCTACTTGTATCGCAACTTCTCACCTCCGAAGTAAGCACTCTCTTCATCGTCTTTACCAAGAAAATGCCCATACACAAGCAGGCCAATGGCATCACAACAAAGTACGCGTATCTTAAGATGATTTTCCCGATAATAGACAAGCAAAGCCCCGCGAACGTGTACCCAGCATATGCCACGATGTCCAGCAAAGGTGGCTCGACACCACCCAGAGAAAGCAATGTGACTTTCAGCAACATTACTTGCAGAGACCAGCCAAGCAATCCTTTGACAAACAGCCATTGCAATGCTTCTGGACTAAACCTGAAAATAATCCCTTATTAATGTCTACCAAGAAGCTTGGGCAATACGAATTATCAGTACAAAGCAAGCTGAAATGCTAGCATTATTTGCGTGAAAGCAATTATGAGAGATCCGGAAAATAACTCGTCTTCAAAGACAAATTGAGGATGTCTGAGAAACAGAAGTATGCAAACTTCAACATCAGAAAAGGCAATACATACTGGCCCTGAAGTCCCAACAATAAGCCAGCAAGAACAATATAGGTGCCAAAAGCCATGAATGGGATGTACAAGTCCGGCGCGTTGATATCATAGATAGGGGGTTTGTATGAGAGCCTTCCTCCCACGGGTTCCGTTATTCGTGTCCAGTGACCCTGAAGAAAGGAATACACAAAGCAGATTGATGAAAGGACGAGCAAGAGTTACTAATGACGACTGCCCAATGAAGACATCACTTACTCTGTGAAGGAACGGGAATAAAACCACCTTCAACTTGTTCCTCACGTACTGATCATTTACTTGAAAATAGTACTGGGGATCAGACAGGTACCTACTAATCTGCTTGCACAGAAAGCAAAATCCAAAAGACGCCAAGTGATACTCGTCAGATAAAAATGCACATATGAAAATTAGGAGGTTCCAGAAGAATAGTCTACTACATCAAGAATTTCATCTCAGCTATGCATAAGTCTACATACTATATATATCCTGTGATAGAGAACAGAAGACCAGAACCGTCCTTCAAATCAACGATACACAATGAAAAGTTTTGATTTGAGCAACTCAAGAGCTTCCTTCTTGCTGTTATTGCAATCCACTCAAAACACAGGACTACCAGTTCCAGGCATCATTCAATGAAAAGAACAAAAATTCATATGTAGCTCAAAAGGCGAGTAACAACTATAAAGGGTATAACTTATCAGCGCAGTACTCACATTGCTTTGTACATACTCAGAGCTTGATCCCAAAAATTTCTCTCCATATGCACCCAGGCCGCCTCGAATAAGTCCAGAACTAGCTCCGTAAAGTGCATCTTCAAATGGGTGAGGCTGAGAACGTGTCGGTGGCCTAGGCGCCCCAGGCTGCAGCTGCGGATTGTTGTACATAGCTGCAGAAGAGGCAGCACACTGCACAACTACAAAAAATTCAATTAACCTGTGCCCATGCAAATGTTTCTCACAAAATAGACGTAACTAGTTTATTAAAAAGGGGCCTTAGGTAAACAATCGCTACGATTCAAATCCACATAAAGAGGTTATCTATTCTTTTTTTGGGTATAAGTTACTTGGTTTCCTAATTCATATGCGGCGAAAACTATGCCGAAAAAAAGTCGAATTTCACTTCCTCAATCAGTTTGCCAATTACGCGCGGATCATTCGAATGCTTTGACCCTTTTTCCCCTTAGGCCTACATGTCATGAGATTTCGCAGATTAATGGGCAAAGAAGCAGCCGGCATGATGTACCATCACGCAAGCATCGCTGCACCGAATTCATCATCTGACCAAAAAAAGATAAATCAAGTACGGAAACGACATATCCCTCATCGACTAACAAGAAAGGATCTTGCCAAACAATCATACGAACCCCCTCTATAAGCACGACGGACAAACAGCTTTCGACAGCTTCTTCCATTGCTAAAGAGTGTTTCGCCACTACCAGAACCCACCCTAAACCATAACCAAACCAAGCAAAACAAAGTGGGACATGAACCCAGGCAAAATCAAAAGGATACCAAGCCGCCCCCTAGAAAAGCAACAGGAACTGGAGGACCATCCAATCCACTGAACTCAAACCCTCCCCATCAAAAGCCAACTCAATTCCACCCCAATCAATCAACAGATGCACAAAAGCAACCGCGATCATAAAAAGAAACACGCGCGCGCGCGCGCGCGCACAGCTGATCCGACCTGAACGGAGACGGAACTGCACTAGACGGAATCTCGATCGACGCGGAACTTCGGCGAGCCGCTCCGATGACGATCGAGGCGGGAACTTCCGAACGCCGATCGATGCGGCGGTCCGATTGGCCGGCGTGAAAAAGCTCGGGCGGGAGAGAACGAACGCGTCAAGGGAGGGGGAAGGAAGAAGAAGAAGAAGAAGAAGACGACGACGCCGACGACGAGGGGGGAAGGGGAATTTGCCGGGAAGCTAGCACGAGCCGTGCACGTGCACCGCCATCGATCATCTTTTACTTTGCGCGCCATCATCCGCCCAATCAGAGGCTGACAGGTGGACCTAAACGCGCCCCTTCGTATGTGAACGAAAATAAAAAATAAAAAAATGTTAAACCCGTTCGCCCTATCCCCCAAAAAAAAGGCACTTTCTTATTTTCTTTCTAAAATTGGAAAACGAAAAAATAAATCTCCACAATATTATATACGTATTAATGTATATGATTTCACCCATCACAGACTTTCCGTATTTTTCACCTATACTTTATTGCGTAATGAAACTGAAAAAAATATGTAGTAATGTGTTGCAACTCATGGTGATTAATGCAAATAAATCCATTTCGTAATTTCGCCTCCTCACTTCGCAATTATTGAAGTGGCAAATCACAGACCCAAAAAAGCTAAAAAAGTAACGCAAATAGCAAAATATCGTCATGGTTAGAGTACAAATTCTTAAAGAAAATCAGCAAACGAAAATAACGCATTAAGCAGAGCGTCCATGAGCTGACTATTTAGAGAATTTTCTCTGATTTTTTTTCTGCAATATAACTATGCTGATTATTTTGCTATTTTTTTTTTGTATGCAAAAAGGGTTGAAGGTAATTAACGGAGGGCATAACTTGCGTTAGCTAACGGAGGGAGAGAATTTTACCCGTGCCAATTTAACGGCAGCTAACAGAGACCGTAATTTCAGGCAAGCTTCGAGTTAGCTACCAGCCCCAGGCGAGCTCAAGCCTCGCCCAAGGCCGGCGAGGCTTGAGCTCGCTAGATTCCGGCAAGCTTAGAGCTCACCGGAGGTCGTCGCAGTAGCCGATCGACCTCGGGCAAGCTCGACCTCACTTGTGGCTGGTCGCCGGCCGTCACGGTGGCCGGCGACCGGCCAAGGAAGAAGCTAAAAGAAAAGAAAAGAAAAGGAAAGGAAAAAATATGTAAAAAACAAAAATTAATTTTAAAAAATATGGATCTTGTTTGATAATTTTTCCCATAAGATTTTCCTTACCAAATAACGGATAATACTTTCCGGATCTTTTTCATGATTCAATTGAACATCAGAAAATTCCTCGAAAATGTTTTTCAGAAATGGTATATTTTCCGCTAGACAAACGGACCCTTAAGTAAATCAAAACATTAATTTTGAATTTGTCCGAATAAGAAACTTATTAATGATTTGGATATCTTCAAGGAGCCTGATCTTTTCTTTCCTTAAGCTTCATTGTGTATAAGTTCCTACCCATCCTCACATTTCTCTGCTACAAATTTCCCTCTTACTTCACTAGCCTGTGACAACCAAAAAAACTTAAGATGGGGATTCTAGGCTTGAAGAGGCTGGCGCTGGCGGTGGCCGCGTCAATTATTTTCGCGCTGTTCGCTGCGCAATTCGCGCAGAGCGATCGCTGCAGCGACTACATCATTCGCATGTGCAATTTAGACTGTGCCGGCGTCAAGCCTTTTTATCCGTGTTACAAGCAGTGCTTGCGCCGCCAAACGTGTCCTCCCGACGCCGCCGCCGCCGCCGTCGGAACCGGCCTCCTCGACTCCGCTATTCCGGGCAGCGCCCACAAGTCCACCGCCTTCAATTCTGGTAATACAACCAATCTTATCTCGAAAGAAGCTTTATTAGATTAAGCTTATTCGTTACCAAATTAATGTTCCAAAATTTTTTCTATTTTACTCACCTTAATTTCATATTTAAGCACATGAAATATCTTTTGTTTTGTTCATCTTGTCCAGATTTATTAAATTTTATACATTACGGTTTGGTTTTTCTTTTCTTTTCTATTGTCAAATTTTGCAGATCCGATGAAGCTTAAAGATTGAGCAAAGGCCATGCTGCAAAGTGCAAAGGATTGCCAAGCGAGTTATTACGCTCCAGGATTTGTAATAAACAATTGCCAGCATTAATGTATAATTTTCGCAAAATAATGTGATTATTGTGATGGACCAGATTACCTAATGGATATTCTTTTTTTTCCCTAATATCCTAAAATGGCTATTTTGTCAATATAACGTGCCATTTATAAAGGGATACTTTAAAATGGCGATTTTGTCAATCTTATGATTTTTAAATTATGTATCTTATTTTGTAGGCTACTGCAAAATGGCGATTCTGTAGATTTCATAGTTTTAAATAGCACCTGTTTGATAAGGTGGCAAAAGAAAAGGTTGTAAAGGGAATTTTCGTGAATAATATGGGAGATTCGATGCCATAATTAACATCGTCGTAAAGATGTTATATGGAAGATTTCCTCCTGATGTCGGCCGGTCGACGTTCCGCTCTTCTGGCATTGTCCATGCAATGCCCCACAAGTCCGCGGGCTTAAAACCCGGTATCATATCTTAATCTTAGAGTGAGCGTGTTTCGTGGAAAATGAAATGATTTGTAAAACATTTTCCTAAATTTGATCGCTTGAATCACGGACAAAAATGAATGAACGAAAAATATTTTTACCATCCATGATATTGTGTAGACATAAAAATTGTTGTTAATAACGAAACTATTATTCATTGACTAACTATTTCAAGTGATACAAGCGATCGTTTTTTTCCAAATCATTCATTTCCCGCAAAACAGACGGAGCCCGGATTATCAAATTTGACCTAGCTCATCGCAATCAAATCTTAGGCGGCACTAATTTCCTTGTATCGATATTGTTTCCTCTTCTTGCACGTATTATCTCTGGAAAATTTGCATGAATTATCTCTTGAAAATTTGTGTTTATACCATAAAATGTTTCGACAGATGGGGAATTGGTTCAATCTTCTTTATCAATCATCATCATACATGCGTTATGGAAGTTATAAATAACGTATTTTTTTTTTTTTGGCAAGAGAAGTAATTCGAAACTCCCAAACGTATAGGGCAATCTTCAATGCAATCATAAATGCATTGATCTTTTCCAGCTCTCCCTTCACCTATATAAAAAGATTTTGGGATCTCCAAGGTCCAGCACAATCTTCAACAAGCCCCTAAATAAAAAAGACCATAAAAAGCGAAAAAATATATATAAAAAAAAGATCCCCTCTCTTTCCAGAATAATGGACGCTACTTCTTCAATAAGGTCCGTGTTGAAGCTCGTCGTGGTCTCCTTCATAGCGTTTGTGGCGTCCGTGACCCCCGGAGCCACGGCGTTTCCGATCTGTTGCGCCCGCGACCATAAGTGCTGCCACCGAGCCCAAGAGGCGGAGTTCGAGTAATGACGCGGCACTATATTCTCTATTAAATTAAATAAAGGGTTATCGGCTTTTTTTTATTTTTATTTTTTTCCATCATTGAATATGTGTGGGGGGAGGGGGTGATTACCGTAATCCCTTTGAGCATGTCGCTCTAGTCATGTCTCTTTAATAATAACTGGTTCTTCGAATCCCGCGCAATGCCTGGGTTTGAAACTTCGATTATTCTCGTTTTGGTTTTGATGCTATGATTCGGTAAAGCTAAACAAATTGCGACGAATTATATATATTTTGTCGAAATTCACTCGGGCGAAAAAGATATGGTAGTTCGAAATGCATTTGTGTTCCTTGGACATGTTCTTTTAATTCGTGATGCGATTCGGTATAAAATTAAATAAACACACAAATTAATGCTCTCGTATTTATCATTTGCGGATATTTGCAAATTGCATTAGAAATGCTATTTCTGTTTCTCGTGCAACAAGTGAAGCCCTCCTATATCTTAAGGAATTTCAATTTTCTTTGATTTCCTAAAATATCCTAAGGACAACATCAATAGCTATAAATACAGAGAAGAAAATCGAAATATCCTTTTTAAACTTAACTGCCAAGAACCCACCAACTTCCTTGGCATACAACATTAGGAATTTTCTTGGCTTCGTTGGCATACCCCTCAAATTCCCAATCAAGCTTAGTGATTCATCATAACCTCATTCCATAAGGTAATGGTCGATGGAAACATTTTTCGAATCGTTTACATAAAAACCGCGAAATGAGCGCACACTTGAATCATAGTATACTTTACCTTATATTATACCACATCGCATGTTTTCAACTTTTATGCGGGATGAGAACCAATAAATCAATACCCAATATTAACTGTTCTGCTTCCAAGAACAATTACACATTTAACCCACGCAATAAAATGGCTCGGGAGCTAGTCGAAACTAGAAGGCGCTCCGGCCCGCGCTAAAATGGTCTGCGACAGCAATCGACCATACTCGATACAACTTAACTTTGATGGTCCCTAGATTGATAGCTTTGTATTTAAATGCATGTCTTCTAATGGTAAGTAAATTCAAATGAATAGATAAAATAAAAAAAAAAGAAGGCCAACGTGTAGATGACGGGGCGTGGGGTAGAAGTTAGGTAGGGGCGCGTTTGGCGTTGCAGGTGGCTGTGTTAATGCTTTCATGCATGTTCAAAGCCAAAGCCAAAACCAAAACCAAAACCATTCACGGGCGTCCCTACACAACTCCCCCCTAGTCTCTTCCTGCCCACTTGACATAATATTAATAATAAAACCACGTTTTCATCTTTACAGGAGATCTCGCGGACACCAGATTTAGCTATAGTGGATTTCAAGAGACTACCAAACAGCCAACCACATTCGAATTGAATAAAAAGTAAAAGGAAAAGAGGAAAGACCAACGACATCATCAGTGATGGCTCTGCGCCCCACTTAGAAACAAAGGTAAAAAGTTAGACAAGACAAAGGGTGCTGCTAGCTGCTGCTCAAACCCAAAAATTTATTAGGATTATTTATATATCTTAAGAAAGCAAGGAGTCTTTGCGACCATATGCGGGAGGAGGAAAGGGGAAAACAGGAGCGGAAAAGTTAAAAAAGACTCTTCAATTGGAAATGCAAGAAAGAAAGCAAGCAAGCAACTAGAGAAACTAGCGAGAAGAAAATCGAGAATGGAAGAATTGGAGTTGTCTGGATGCTTTAGTTCGCGCCTCCAATCAAGCTAAGGGCATCGGCCTCGGCCGGGAGGGCAGGGATCGCTCCCTTCTTGGTGGTGGTGATGGCTCCGCACGCGTTGGCAAACTTCAGGACTTTCCTCAGTCTTCCTTCGTCCTGCAAATCGACCATCAGTACATTATCCAACAAATCCGATGATTATAAAAGGAGTACATCATAATAGTAAGCAAGCATTGTTCCGGAAATGTAGTACGATCCCTACTTCGAGAATGGAGTGGTCGTCCACAATGTTGCAGAGGAGTGCCCCGACGAAGGAATCACCAGCACCAGTCGTGTCCACCGTGTTGACGTGGAAGGCGTCTACAGCTCCATGGAAATTCTGAATTTCGGCGGAAACAAAAAAAAAAAAGTTAGTAATCGGATAATTTTTAATTTTTCCAGAACAGATCAATTTCCAATTCCGTAGCTAAGGAGTAAATGCATACGACTTTATAGCTCCGGTAACAATTCAAGGACTTCTTACCAAGTAATCTGTTTCAGCAACTTTATAATTTTTTTTCTATTTCTACTTTCGTTAGGCAAGATGAAGCTCAGCAGAATAAAATAAAGAAGGGGTGGACAGGAGGAGAAGGACAGATACAAAACTACAATCACACAACAGACAGTGAGTGCACGGCTTCAATCCACAGTTGGCTGCACGAGACATAATTAATTTCAAGCCGACTCCGACCAAATCCAAGAATGGTCATACCAACCTATCCACCCACCCCAACAACAGAATAGGACATCTAAGTAAGGTGTTGTATCACATAGGGACATTATTTCAACTTTTCTTATAACTCTCACTGTAAAAATATCGGTTGGAAACCAAATTTTCCTGCATCACTAAGCAAGATTGCCAACAGCAACTGCTAAAACAAAGTTGTCTGCACATTGATAACACAGAAAGAAAAGTCCACATGCTTCCTGTTGCATATTCCAATGCCGCTACTACGAAATTTGACCGAAAGACAACGGCCCAATTTAAATATAATATGTGAACCAATTGTAACAGGATGATTTGTCTAAAAATGGGCTTGATCTATTGTTTCAATTGCTAGACTTTCTTTTTACTCTCTCTACACCAGACCAACCTCCCACATAAAGTAAGAGGTGCATAATAACGTAGTTAGTTGTAGCTGCCACTAAGGAGCACAACAAAAAGTCAATAGTTTTGCAAAGAGAAGACAAGTAGGAATTTCAGATCCACTGACCTTGGTGTAGTATCTACAACCATTCTCACCCAAAGTGACAAGGAGAAGCTTCAAGTTGGGGTGCCACAGTGACATTGCAGATTCATCATCAATCTTGTCACTCCCTGTGAGGAACTCCAACTCAACATCACTCACTTTAATGAGATCTGCCTTGTCCCAAATGCTCATGATCTGCTCACGAGCATACTCAGGCGATGGCCACAATGGTAGTCTGAGGTTCGGATCATAGGAGAGCAGAGCCCCAGCGTCTCTGGCAACTTGCATTGCTTTAAGATGGGCTGATCTGCATGGCTCCACAATCAAACTGATGGATCCATAATGAAAGACTTTCCCCTATAGAGAAACAAAAGTTAGATTGAGGGTTTCTGGTCAATCAAAATTACCCTCGCTAAACTTTTCCAAAGTCATAATACATATACAAAGACAGGTGATATATGAGTCAATACATGAAGCATGCCAATCTCATCTTCAAGAAATTTTTTACAATTACAGGGGCTTCTGACTCTAGCTAGTTTTGCCATGCAAAGTATGTTTCTTAAACTTCTGTCTTCCGCAGAATCTAAGGACTGAAGTGAAGTTAGCGGACGACAACAGGTTATCAAAAGAATTATCTTTGAAGGTGGGATGGCAACTTTTAGCTCCAAAGAGAGAATAGAAGTGGTAAATATCACAATCGTACCGCAAAAGCATAAAAAAGAACAATAAAATACTAATGCTGACAACAATGAATTGTGATCCTAAGGAAAATACAAAAGTCACAACAACGTTTACGGGCAAAAGGCTCACGAACCCAAATAAGTCAGATAACCAGTCCTAATAAGGGTGCCAACAGCAGGTAATCTTCAAGGCATGTATTCCTTCATGCGCTCATCCAAACTCAACATTGAATTTTTGTTTGGTATCACGATGACTACTACGCTGTTCATTAATGATAGTACTGATCCACCTGACTCATCACATTAGTTTTTCAATGGAAACCAAAGTCCTGGAATCCTTGCTTGAACACAGCCGGGGCTGAGAATTATCAGATCAGGGAGCCAAATCTCAAACGCATAGATCAACACTCTTATTCTCATATTACCTGATTATCCAACCAAAAAAAAAAAAAAATCACGCCTTTGACTCGATTAGAAGTTCTGAGAATTACCCCTTGGTTAAATATTACCGAGAAATCTTTTACTATAGAATTTAAAAAGAAAAGCTTCATCCTTTATGACGACGAACCAGTTCATTTACAGACAAAAAGGGGCGCGGGAGGCGTGGTCAAAAACGCAGCGCCGCCTGAAGTTCAGGAAAAGCCAACCAAAAGTCAAAGCTTGACCGAGAAGAACCGTGCGCGATCCGACGCACAAGGTTTCGTCGCACGCGTGACCCAAAACAAATCCCCCAAAATATTCGCCATTGACGATGGACATACAAAATATCCAATCCGGGAGCCAAGATCACATCGCCCGCTGCATGTCCAATTCCAACTATGTTTCGACCAAAAATAAAGATAAATTCCAACTATTTATCGGAAAAAACCTCATTTCTATAAAAATAAAAATGGCAAGAGGATAAAAATCTCGGCCGAAACGAATCATCCGGGGCCCACAATGGCCCCGCGAGAGCGGGGAAGGGATCATTCACCGGCGGGTCCCACCCGAAATGCCGTCACGCGACCTGCACGTGAGACCACAACAGTCGAAGACGACGAGACCTCAACAAAGATCCACGCACCACACACAGACACACACACACACAGATCTGATGGAATCTCAAGGAAAGGAAGAAGAAAATCCGCCAATGCGGAAGCCCCGATTCCAGCCGTCGGATCCACTCGCGGCGACGTGTTCCGATCGCAAGGGACGAGCCACGTGACGGCGAGCCCCGGATTCCGAGACTCGAAGCTCGATCCCCGCGCGAAACGGAGGGGACGAGCGAAGGAGAAGAGCAGCGGAAGGACGATCGAGATCGATGGATCGGTAGTGCAGGAAGAGGTTCGAAGCACTTACAGATCTGATCAGCTCGAGGTTGAGCTCCTCGGGCTTCAGCAGCATATCGGCGCTCGGGTTCCGGTAGAACATGAACTCGCGCTCCCCGTCGGCGCGGAGCGTGACGAAGGCCAGCGCGGTCCGTGCCCCCTGGTCGAAGTTGATGCCGTCGCCGTTGACCCCGTTCTGCTTCAGGATCCCGGCCAGCATGTGGCCGAACTCGTCGTCCCCGAGCTTGCCGACGAAGGCGGACCTGCCGCCGAGCCGGGTGACGGCGATCGCCACGTTGGCGGGGGCTCCACCGGGGGCCTTGAGGAACCCCGGCGCCTCCGCCAGGGAGACCCCGGAGACGGTCGGGACGAAGTCGATCAGCATCTCGCCGAAGCTCACGATGAGGCCCTGGCCGGCGCCGGGCTGGCCATTGCCGTGGGAAGCCATGGGGATCGCACCGGGGGACGGGGGAAGGGGTAGGGTTTTTGCAGGGGAGGAGGGGGAAGGACGGAGGATGAGAGAGAAAGCGCGGGGGTGGGGCAACTGTTTGTAGAGAGAGAAAGGGAGAGGAGAGAGAGAAGGGAGAGGAGGGATTCGAGGCGTATTTATAGCGGGGGGAAGAGGGAGAGGTAGTTGAGTCGAGTCGAGTCGGGAGGTTAGACGACGACGACGACGACGACGAAAAGCCAGAAAAAAGCAACGTTCTGAGGTAAAAAAAATAAGGAGATAAATTCTCTGGATTATCTTAAATTCAAAATATTATTGGATAAATACAAATAGATCGAGCCTATATCTAATCCAATTTCGGATTATTATTAGACGGCTTCGCCATTTTTTTAAAAATAAAAAAATCGACCCGAAATTACGAAAATTTGGGAGGAATTTTGCCGAAAGGATAATTAAATAAGAAAAAACCAACTTACCCGATCATGACCGTAAACAGCAAGGCGACTTTTTGACGTGACAAAATAAACAACCTAAAATGGAGAAATTTTGGAGAATTATTAATGTTGCGAGGTTGTTGCATTGCACGTGTCTTGATGGAGACGTGAGAACCCAGCGGGATTGCGAAAGAGATTTTGTGATAAGCTTCAACCGCATTTCAAGGTTCGAATTAATTTGGGGTGATTTTCATCTTTTTACTCTCTCCTTTTTCAAATTCAGCAGGGCATGCATTTTGACCTTTATTTTTTTCGATGTGTCGGATTTAAAATCTCTAAAAATGTTATTGCCGCCATAATATGTAGATCCGCGTATATCTTTTTTTTTATTTTATAATTTCTTGAAATTTTGGATGATATTTTGAAGTTTGATGGGGAAAGGGGGAAAATATTTGCTTTTGACATTTTAGAAGCCCGAACAAGCAAATACATCGGAATGAAATTACATTTCCAATAATAGTTTTCATATGAATCTAGCTGCATCTGGTTATAAGATTGTCACGTGTGTCTTTGTTTAGTTGTGGTCACCAAAAATTCAATAGTTTCAATTATTAAAAATCCAATCGAATTCAATCCATGACCGATTAAAGTGTCACATGTGACCTCAAATCAAAAGCTGAAGGACTCTCATATGCCTTGAAGCCTCAACTTTGTAAGATTCAATTATCAAGATAATACATCGTACGAATAATTTTAAACAATTAAGGAAACTACGAGAAACCTTTATTGAATCAGAATATATGGCTTACATTCTTAAATGTCATCCTTGCTCGATGACTGCATTTGAATACAAAGGTCTTAATGGCACTTAAATGAAATGAGAAGGGAAGTAAAAAGCTTACGAGGCACGATTGGAAAGTTTGAAAACATGTGTTGGAATTAGGAAGCCTAATCTATTCGTGTTTGAAACTCCTTCGTTAATGTTGAGAGAAGCTTGAGGATAAGTTTGTTTGTCGTTTACTTTGACACGTCCTATATCTTTAACGAGTCATTCCATAATACATCACGATCTTTCCTTGCTGGTAATCTTTAAGGTTGCGTTTGATAATCAGAATAGGATACAATTTATCTTATGCCGTGTTTAATTCATGCCCAAGATAGGATAAAGTCGGATATAGTCTGACTAAAGATATCTCAAAGGGGGAGGTGTGATAAAAATGGATAGGATTTTTTATATTCATTGTATAAACGCTATTTTTCTCAAATGACAAACTTCTTAAGTTGATAAAATTAAAATAATAATCAAATATCAATAATATTTAAATTCTAATATGAAAAAATAAAATTAAAAAAATAACAATAATTTTCATTTTTAGTTTAGGTCAAAGCTCCACGAAAACAGCGAAAGAGTTGAAGCTACTTCTCCCCCTGAGCTTTCTATTTCATGTCAAAAGTCCATGATAGCAGCAAGAGAGTTGAAACTTATCCTCCGTAAATATGTGGTTCACTTTAAATTTTTAGGAAAGTGGCAAGAGAGTCGGAGTAATATACTTTTCGGAATCGCAAAGATGAATAATCATGTTTTCTTTCTCTTATTAGATTTAATATTCGTTGGCTGATCTACCTCTTTGATGTTACTATAGCTCATTTACATTTCTTGTTATAGTGAACTCGTGGCTTTAGAATGCTTCAATGAGCTCCTTTGCCGTTTAAAATTTAGATCTTGAAGTAATCATAAACCGATCGATGGAGGTTATCTCCATTTATTCATTTTTGTAGTTTCATTGGTAGTAAAACACGAGAGATTCTTACAATCTCTATTTGTACATCCTCAGGTTTATTTATATTTATATGCCGTTTATACCGAACAATGAATATGATAGGATATAAAAATGTCTGGCTTTTTTATTATCTCGATTCATTAAACAACGGATATGACATAGTAAAGTCCCTGGATTCTTTATCATATCATATCCAGTCTTATTCAAGTTAAAAATCTAAATAACTAAACACAGCCTAACGGTCTCTTCATTTGCCCATCACTCTGGAAATGATAAGTAATCGCTTCCAACCTTACCTTATGGTTATCCTTTGGTCAATGGGTCCGTCTTAACTCAATCTTCAACTTCCCTTAATGTTCCGAGTTGATCAGAGGTCACTGCACGTCACGATCTTCACTGAAAAACTCTGCCTATCGAAAACTCAGGGTTAATTGGCTTTGTGGGCAATTGTATTTTCCATGACCTTTGTAATCGATGAGCTTGTCTAGACATTCTATCGAGTGGGTCTTATAGATTAAGTGTACTCTTATGGTCTGGCCCGTGCCATTAGTTTATTTATACAATTGGGCAGAGCTACAATTGGAAAAAGAAAAGTATCCTCAAGTATCTTATTTCCTATGTCTTGTTTGCAAAAAAATAGTGGAATATCAACCGTCGCACCATATGGTACGTGGTCGGGCGTTTGGTGAACTCAATTAAAGATTGAATAATAATGAGAAAAACAAATAAGTACTAAAAAAACAAAAAAATATCGTAGGACTACTATGCGTGACCACTGCATCGGTGGCCTCTTTGCCGAGGTGCTCAATCGGAACTCGCCGAGAGAGAGAGAGGTGATTGCCCGAAAACTTCACTGAAACCATGGCAATCGCTTCTCTGAGGTGCTCAATCAGAACTCACTATGAGCAAGAGAGAGAGTGTGTGTAAAGACCCGGTCAGACGAGGGCAGGAAGTAGTCATCGAGATTAGAGGGCTTACATAAAGAGCGGCTCCCGACAGACTTTTAAGATGGCGAAGGGAGCATAAATGAACCGAACTGTGCATCGAAAATGAGGTCATATATACGTGAAAATTAGAATTAACTCACGTAGGCTCGGTATAAAATGGGCCAAAGCGGACAATAACACAGTTAATTAATCTAGGGATGTCGGGGAGAGAGAGATTGTTAGGTGACCATAACACCTAATGGTGGTGGCTGTTGTTACTGTAGGCCTATCGAGCTTTGGCCGCTGCTCACTGTCAAATTAGTTGCATATCAGAGAGTCGCATCTCAAGAAACAACTCAACCGCAATCTGTTCTCTCTCTTCTTCTTCTTTATCAATTACATATATATCTTGAACCTTCTTATCCAAATATAAAGAGGGGGATATCAATGATCACATCCACATCCACATTCACATTCCCTAAGGTTCAGAAGAGACGTGCAGGACTGTATTCGGGCCATCGTCCCAAAGCTTTATTCCATTCCACTTCCATGGCCGAACATCAGATAAGCTAAAGGCCATAAGATTCTCCTCCATGGAAAGACAGAAACCATTCCATCTTTTTCCTCGGCGAGAGAGTCGCAGATGCGACGTTGCTTGCGTGGAGGAGACGAATGAAGCTGACACACGAATCGAATCGATGAACACCCTTTGTCATATCGCCACCATATATGCAAGAATATTCATTTTTTGCTGCCCATCGAGTCATAAAAGTTTCCTCCATTCATATTGCTTTATTACTAAAACTGAGTAAGTATGGATAATCAGTACATGAGTTATAGTTGGTATTTTTTTATAAGACGAAAAGAAAAAAACAGGCCATAATTAAGACCCGACCTAAAGTTGGTGGCTCTTAAGGGAAATGAACCAATGTATATATGTTGTTTCCATAGTAATTACTTATTTCCACAATAATATGGCGACTTAATCATATGATCTTATCGATGCACAATTTAGCCAAGCTTTCCGGGACTGTCCGCATATTTTCGAGATTGTCCCAATATTCTCCCACTTGGCCCGATTAAAATTTAATACATTAATTATTATGCTCGCTTGATGACAATAAACAAATACTTATAATGTCCCTCAGAAAACCATACTATGATAAATTGTTTAATGTGAGTTATGGCGGTTCTGTACTATTTATGCATAATACTTCCTTCCAATATACTACAACACTTATAGGGTTCATGAGAGATATATAATCATGTGGGCTAGTACCACAAAAAACTCCAAATTGAGATAGCTGTGAAACATTTATCCCAAACTAATTTTCATATCACAAAAAAATCCTAAACCAGTGTTTGTGTTACATAAAATTCCAAACCGGTACACCGGTGTCACATTTATCTCAAACTAATTACCAAAATCTTGAAAATCTGCTAAATTCCCTAATGTTCTTTTTACACAACAATTGATTTGGGAATAAACGTGGCAACGTGTACTAGTTTGAGATTTTTGGTGATTTTAATTTTTATAATTTCATTATAGTCAGCAATAATGTCTCATAAAGACTTTCCTGTTGATTTAAAATAAATTATGTGTACACAACTCAAAAGAAAACATGAAATGATTAATGTATGTCCGAAACACAACATAGAGCTCAGAGTCTCGACTAATCGTAAACCACCGACAATTTATTACAACCGTGACCCATCCCGAGAACATATATGTTCTTTAAATAACTTTTGTTCTAATCTACCAAACACTATAAAGAATCTGCCAACATTCCGTTAAATTAATAAGATATCGACTTTTGTTGAGATTTCAGAAGATCTGAAATTTTATGTTATGGTGGTTGTGTACATTTTATGCAGAACACACTAAAACTCCTGTTCGCAACCTCGACCGCGACCGCGACTGCAGCCGGTTTATACATGCACGCGATGGCGATTGATCCCAAGGAGTATTGGGATCATTAGGAGGACCAAGCACACCCCTGTGCCAATCATCCTGCGGTAGTTGGACGACCCTCCGCCTACAGCAAGAGCAGATTCAAAGTTACCGCCTGGAGAGCAAAAAGAGAGAAGTCGAAAAATGGAGGAATTGGAATTTGTCCGAATGGTTTAGTTCGCGCCTTCAATCAAGCTGAGGATGTCGGGCTCGGTCGGGAGGGCAGGGATCGCTCCCTTCTCGGTGGTGGTGATGGCTCCACACGCGTTCGCAAACTTCAGGACCTTCCTCAGTCTTCCTCCTTCGTCCTGCAAGCCGACGAAATCGATACGTTATCCAACAGATCTGATGATTATTGAAGGGAGCAACGTCAGAATAGCAAGCAAGCATTGTCCAGGGAATGTAGTTCAATACGTACTTTGAGGATGGAGCGGTCATCGACGATCTTGCAGAGGAGTGCCCCGACGAAGGCATCGCCGGCACCGGTTGCGTCGACAGTGTTGACACGGAATGAGTCTACTGCTCCACGAAAATCCTAAATTTAAGGCAATGTTAGTGGTCAGGTGAATATAATCTTTCCAGAACGGATCAATTTCCTTCCCCTTAGCCAAGGACCGTATAAATAAGACTTCATAGCTCCTGCAACAATTCATCTTCCGGCAACTTTTCGTTCTTCTTCTATGAAGCTCAGCAGAATACAACGGAGTGGAGAGGAGGAGAAAGACAGATACAAAACCACGATCACACCATCAGACAGCGAGGGTGCGGCTTCAATCCACAGTTGGCGGCACTAGACATAATAAATTCAAGCAAATCCAAGATTTGGTCATGCCAACCGATCCACCCACCCCCAACAACAGAATAGGACACCCAAGTAAGGCGTTGTATCATATAGGGACATTGCATTTCTTATAATCCTCACTTTGACAGTGTCAGTTGGGAAACGAGATCTTCCTGCATCACCAAGCAAGATTGCCAACAGCAACTGCTAAAACACAGAAAGAGAAACTCCACATGCTTCGTGCTGCATATACCGATGATGCTACTACAAAACGTGAACCAAAGACGATGGCCCGATTCGAATTTTAAAATTTAGTGTTAAACCCTTTGGAACTAACATGATGATTTGTTAAAGAATGTGCTCGATCTTCCTTTCTACTCTCTCTTTACACCAGACCAACCACCCGACCACCCGCAAAAAGCAAGAGGTGCATAAAACAACATAATTAGTTGTAGCTGCCACTAAGGACTACAACAAGAAGTCAATGTTAGCAGGAATTCCAGATCCACTGACCTTGGTGTAGTATTTACTGCCCTTTTCACCCAAAGTGACAAGGAGAAGTTTCAATTTGGGGTGCCACAGCGACATTGCGGATTCGTCATCGATCTCACGGTTCCCCGTGAGGAACGCCAGCTCATCGTCGCTCACTTTAATGATGTCCGCCTTGTCCCAAATGCTCATGATCCGCTCGCGGGCCTCCTCGGGCGACGGCCACAACGGGAGCCTGAGGTTTGGATCGTAGGAGAGCAGAGCCCCGGCGTCTCTGGCAACCTGCATTGCTTTAAGATGGGCTGATCTGCATGGCTCGTCAATCAAACTGATGGATCCATTATGAAAGACTTTCCCCTGTTACGAAAACACACATCGAGATCATCAAATATCATCGCCATCACTAAGCTTTTCCAAAGTTGTAATACGAATATAAAGAAGGTGATATCTGAGTCCTGAGAATGGTGCCAAATCCTATTTTTATTTATTTTAATGATAATGGCAGAGGATAATAAAAATCTCTCGATAAAAGGAATCGCGCGACTTGCGTGTGAGATTATCACAACAGTCGAAAGACGGAACCTCGCCCTTGCCTCACCCCGACCGCGTTGCCTTCCTTCTCTCTCTTCTCGCTCGCGGCGCCAGAGTTGGACAGCTCCATCGTGGCACAAGCGATGAGCTCACCTCTTCTTCAGCCTCAACGAGGCTGCCGGGTTTTGAAGCTCGCGTGCACGCGATGCGAATGCTGCCAAGCGGAGTTGTCGCCGTAGAGCTTCCGAACCGAAGTTTTTGGAGACTGGACGGTGGTGGTCGGCGTCAAGGTGAATACGCAGAGCGGGAGCTGCCGACGTGGGCTATGGTCAAGGTTGCGGAGTCTGGCGATGCGTCGTCGTGCTTCGTGTTCTCTGGAACGACGATGAGGGAGAGGATGGCCCGGGCTTAGGGTTTCTGTGAGGTTGAGGTGTTTGTGTTTGTCGAGATTGGGTGTGAACTTATGAAGGTTCATGCAAATTGAAGCAGGTTTTGAGCTCTCCTTCTGTTTCATTGCTTCAATAACCTCAAGATTCGTCTCCAGAGGTAACAGAGGACTGGAAAAGAAATTTGATTAAGCTTGAATTTCGGCTTGCTTTGATTTTTAATGAACTGTAAATGCTCAGGAGATTTTGCTTGTTAATTTTCCAAGTAAATTGGGTCATCTTGTTGTGCACATCTTTGTTAACGGGACGCTGCAAGCACTGTGAGATTTTATAAGACCGTTGCTAAACGCGAAACTGTTAGAAAAGTTTAATTCCATAGATAAATTTCTAACACTTTCCTCGCACGTTGATTGGACTTTAGCCTCCGTCTAAAGGGTAGACAAATAAGCGGTTGGAAAGATTTTAACTCGAAACCTTTTATTATAATGTCATATTAAATTTTGTAGATCACTGCCTATTGTTGTAAAATCTTATTATTATTTAAATATTCTAGCAATCAATTCCTGATTTATGATGCGGTGCACAAGGAAGAAAAAGTAATTGAAGAGAGAGAACGAACGAGAATAATTTAGACACGTGGTGGGGATCAAAGAATGAAGTGGACTATGGCTTACGTGGCAGTCTAGGATCACTCAATATTTTCTCCACGTCACGGTGGACGATCCGGAGGTGGTGGCGGGGTGCACGACGGCTAGGGGTGTCAAATGGGTGGGTTGGGTCGAGTTTGGGTCGGGTCATAAATGGTCCGACCCAAACTGACCCATTAACCCGTTGATAAACCATTTATACGCAATGCAATTTTCTCCACTATCCATCAAAAAATTACAGCATCCAGCTGCCCATCCTACAAGACTATACAAAAAGCTCCAAACAAACAGCAACCTTATGGAGGAACATTAAGACAGTGAGTGGATGCAACAACAAATGAGACTTTCGGTGTAAAGTCAAATATGAGAGGAACATTTAAAACTAAAGAAAAACTACGAAAAAATAGCTCATCCAATGGAGGTTTTCCAGAAAATCCAGAAACCCAGTCCACCAACAATCGCTGTGACCACACCAATCAATGGGAATGACCCACATAACACCGAGCTCACGGCGCATTCGCACAAAAGAGCCGACAGAATTCAAGGATCGGCGAAGCAAAAGAAAGCAACTGTAGGGAAAAAGATCGAACATTCTCACCTCGACGAAATTGGTGAACTTGGGATCTCTATTGACCACCAACCGATGAACCTAGAAACCCAGCAACCCAGCGCCTCTGGTATAGATCGTAAGAGCTGAAGTTAGGAGTTAGGACCACAATTAAATTGGAAAGAAAGTGACAAACTAATAAAAAATAAGTTAAACATGTAAATAGTACGTATGTGTCACGGTCAAGAGGTTTTCTAACACCAAGGACCGTGACACATCGACGAAGACCCGTCCAAAACCCAATGGAGCTTCCGGAATTTTCCTAAGGACGGGCGAAACGGTAATTGTGCCGGGGTTCTAGAGAGTTCTCAGCATAAATGCCGGTAGTTGATAGCTCTCGGAATAAATGTCGGTAGGTGGTCGACGAGAACGATACGATCTCGGCCACTCGTCTAGAAATCGATCAATGGTTGTAATCCGAGGCCCTCTACTATATAAAGGGGTGTCCTCCTCCTCATTTGAAGTATCCAAACAACAAGAAGCATTTCCATTCTCTCCCAGAGCTTCTCTCTCTACGATCCGAGTGTCCGAGCGAGTGAGCGATCGGGAAAAAGGCTTGGCCTAGGCTTTCCAACGATCCAAGGAAGCCTAAGTCGCCGCACGGGTCGTTCCCAAACTATCTGCCCGTGACAAGTGGTATCAGAGCAAGTAAAGAGTCCATCCAAGGAGATCGAGGAGCACACCAATTGGTCGAGAGAATGTCAAACCAAGAACAACTCGCTTCGGTTGTTGTGGATGAAAGGGCTCCCAATGAATCGGTTCCCAATGAGCCGACTGCCCAACCAAAGACTCATGGAAAGTCCAAGAAAAGGGATGCTTCGTCGGACACCGTAGCCGCGGTCGATGAGAAGCTCACGAGAATGAGAACAGCAATGCTGGAATTCATCGAAGAACTCGATGAAGTTAAAGGGCGGATCAACGAGGTTGAAGAATCTCTCCGCCACGATTTCACAAACGTCGTCAATCGCACGACGGCCCCCTTATTCGATAGGGACGATGTCCTCGAAGCATCCATCGAGGCTCTAAAGCTTGAAGTCGTGGAGCTCAAAGAAGGCAACTCCTCCAAGGCCGAAGTCGAAGCTTTGAAGATGGAGGTGCAAGAGCTCAAGACCGAGCTTGTCCTATGCAAAGCAAGCATTGCGAACAGTGCATTGCCCATCCAAGCGGCACACAAGCTAGATGTGCCGAAGCCGAAAGAATTCAAAGGCAACCGGTCCGCCAAAGAGGTGGACAACTTCCTATGGAGCATGGAACAATACTTCGACGCCATTGGAATTCAAGAAGACTTGGCCAAGGTACGAACCGCTTCTATGTTCCTAGTCGATAATGCCATACTTTGGTGGCGAAATAGATGTGATGAGACAAAGCGAGGCGCCGATCCCATCACTACTTGGGATGGATTTGTCGAGGAGTTTCGGGATTATTTCTTCCCCGAGTATGCTCAACAAGAAGCCCGTAGCAAGCTCCATCGCCTTGAGCAACGAGGCACGGTCCGAGAGTACGTGAAGGAATTCACCGAGCTCAAACTCCAAATTCCCAACCTTGGGGAGGAGGAGGCTCTCGGGGCGTTTATGGATGGATTGAAGCCATGGGCACTACTCGAGCTCAAACGAAGGGACGTCCGAAGCCTCTCGCGAGCACTAGTCGTGGCCGAGTCTCTCGCCGACTTCACCAAGGAGGCCCCAAAGACAAGAGGGAGCGGGTGGAGATCGGATCGCCACCATGATGAAGAAGAAGACCAAGCTGTCCGTGGCCGAAAGGACTCGGATAGAAGTCCCAATCATGGCCGAAAAGACCATGGTGGACGTGAGAAGACATGGGGAGAAGGAATGTCCAAGTCAAGCGATCCCAAGTGGAATCGACCCCAAGGAGACTACAAGGGCAAGTTTGATACTCCACCACCGTCTCCGTGCTTCATTTGCAACGGTCCTCATTGGACACAAAAGTGCCTGAAGAAAAGTAGAATCAATGCCATTCTTGCCGTAGAAGAGGATGAAGAGACGAAGCAAGAAAAGGAGAAACGCGAGGTGCGACTTGGGACCGTGAAGGCTTTCAACTCAATCAACTCCGTGAAGGACAAAGCTCCGCCAAAGGAGAAGCCGGCACATTCACACCTCTCATTCATTGAGGTCAAGGTACGTGGCGTACCCCTCCTTGCCTTGGTCGATACGGGTGCTACGAGCTTGTTTTTGTCAAATGAGGCGGCCAAACACTTGGGACTTCACGTGGAACCAATTCGTAATCGTTATAAGACCCCCAATTCTGAAGAGATATCAGGCATAGGCGTGGCCAAAGATGTGGAACTCCAAGTCGGTACTTGGGAAGGCAAACTCCCGTTCGAGGTAATTCCTCTCGACGACTATGATCTCATTCTAGGCATGGAATTTTTCGATGCTGCAAGAGCCATGATAGACCTGAGGAGCAACATGATCATCATCACCGACTCGGAGTGCCCATCCATGATTCCAATGATTACTGGAGTAACCGAAGCCAAAGTCTTCTCCACGATCCGACGAATAAACAAAGAACCAAGAGTTGAGAAGTCCGTGCCCGAACTCCGCACCAAGCCAAAGCCGAAGGTGGATCATCCCCTTCAACACAACATGCCGATCCATGTCCTATTCCCGGAGGTGACAAACTTGCCGACCAACATGGAGGAACCCAAACCAAAGGAGCCAAATACTCGACAAACCGAGAAGCCGAAGGCCAAGAAGTCTCGGAAGAGTCGAAAGCGCTCCAAGAAGCCAACAAACAACCCCAAGCCAAGAGCTCCGAGGACGTCGCTCGAATGGGTGGGGGAGAATGTCACGGTCAAGAGGTTTTCTAACACCAAGGACCGTGACACATCGACGAAGACCCGTCCAAAACCCAATGGAGCTTCCGGAATTTTCCCAAGAACGGGCGAGAAGGTAATTGTGCCGGGGTTCTAGAGAGTTCTCGGCATAAATGCCGGTAGTTGATAGCTCTCGGAATAAATGTCGGTAGGTGGTCGACGAGAACGATACGATCTCGGCCACTCGTCTAGAAATCGATCAATGGTTGTAATCCGAGGCCCTCTACTATATAAAGGGGTGTCATCCTCCTCATTTGAAGTATCCAAACAACAAGAAGCATTTACATTCTCTCCCAGAGCTTCTCTCTCTAGATTCTCTCTCTACGATCCGAGTGTCCGAGCGAGTGAGCGATCGGGAAAAAGGCTTGGCCTAGGCTTTCCAACGATCCAAGGAAGCCTAAGTCGCCGCACGGGTCGTTCCCAAACTATCGGCCCGTGACATATGCATCTTAGACAAAACAACCTAATCAAGACCTATTTTTCCTAATCATTTATTTAATTTTTTAGTTTATCTTATATATATATTTTTCATTTTTTCAGACCACCATGAAGTTCAATTTTTTTTCCCTTTCCTTTTGAACCTTTTATTTATCTTACTCTCACGCCCAAACACAAATTCAGCCTATCAAGGTTGAGACTCTTCGGGAATGGACTCAAAAGTGAACATCAATTAGATTTAAGCAGACAAAGATGATCTCAGTCGGATTCGTATTTATACTAACACGACTCAGGCATTTCAACAAACACTTAATGTGCATTCGCTTAAATGGCAGCATGCAGCAATGAGACAGTGAGAATCACAACCCAATAAATCAGCACGAGATCATCAAGCCTGAATCGACAGTTATTGATATAATCTCAGACGAGAACAATTTTCGTGCTAGCAACAACAAGGAGCGATCGAATGATGTTCTGAACTTGCACGCTCAACGAAAGCTGGAAAGGTCGAAGGCTCCAAGTTGTGGAAGGTTTGAAGAAATTCTCCTTGGGTTCAATAAACTCGAGTTCATCGATGGTCCTAACTCCTAACTTCAGCGACAGAATTCAAGGATCGGCGAAGCAAAAGCAAGCAATTGTAGGGAAAAAGATCGAACATTCTCACCTCGATGAAATTGGTGAACTTGGGATCTCTATTAGTTTGTGGGATCTCTAGTTCGTCATCGGAGGAGCGAACTTCGTGAGCACATACTAGAGGCGCTTGGGACGGTAGGAGTCGAGGCGGTGGTGGCGGAGTCGTAGGCTCAGATGGTCCTCAGGAATTTAGTGGCGATCGGAGGGATTTAGCCGCAAGAAACGGAGTTTAGGGTTTGCGCGGAGTGCAGGACGGGCGATAATGAGTCGTCGGAGAACCTCGGCTTTGACGGAGATGGGCGGTGCACCGGAGAGGGGCGGCGCAAAGTTGGCGATAGCGGCGGAGGTGGCTGCGAAGAAGACGGAGAGAAGATCGTGAAGCGAGAGGGAGACATCAGCCAGGCTTTTCATAATGGGTTATCAAATGGGTCGTAAATGGGTTCACAATATACCCATTTAAGACCCATCTATTTTGGCCTTCTTTTGTTTGAAACCCATTAAGGCTGATCTGGAAAAAAAAGAATGACTCATTAGCGACCCATTTAAACAAACGTGGGTTCATAAATGGGTTCTGGACCCATTTGACAGGTCTACGGGGGAGATGAACGAAGCCGACACACGAATCGAATCAAGGAATAACCTTTTTCGCCTCGCCACATTTCTTTTCATTAGTTTAGCACCGAATCTTGAGGAAACCCTTTGCTTTTTTAATCCTGCCAATTGCATGGAAAAGTGTAAGAATAATAAGTTGTTGCTTTATCACAAAGCGAAGTTATATTCTAGAGCTTACTTTGCACATAGTATTCGTTTAACTATGCACATCACCAAATATAAGAATCCGAAGTTTCGTAAATGATGCGTAACGAAATGGCTCGGTTAAAGATGTATCTTACTTCGTTGCCCGGTAGTATTAGGGTGCGTTTGGTAATATTTCTGTTCCTGGGAGAAATGGGTAGTTTTTATGAGATCAAAAAAGATTTGAGTTAGAATTTGGACACGAGCTAAAGTTGGTGTTTTCATATGAGACAAAAAAAAAGGTCAAGCCAAAATTGATACTCGAGTTAAAGTTAGTGCTTTTTTAAGGGAATTAGGCTCATGTATGTGTTATTTCCACAGTAATCGGTTATTTCCATATAATACCAGCAACTTAATGATACGATATTATCAATGCATGATTTAGCCAACCTTTCGGAGACTTTTTCAATTTGTTTTTGAGATTTTCCCTGACATTCTCCCACTTGGCCCAATTAAACTTTAATACATCAATTATTACGCGTGCATGATGATAATAAACAATCACTTATAATGTCCATCACAATATCATAATATGATAAATTGTTTAATATGAGTTATGGCGGTTGTGTACCATTTATGCAGAACACTTCCTTCTATATACTGCAATACTTATAATTCACCCTATAAGGTTCATAAATGATATATAACTGTAATTTCATTATAGTCAACAGTAATGTCTCGTAAAGGCTTTTGAGGGCGACCTTGCCCAGGGCAAGGGTTGCCTCGCCCAGATCTGGCGAGGCCATCCCTTGCCTGTTGCCGGCGAGGGTGGCCCTCGCCCAGCCCTTCCCGGGCTTCGCCAGTGCCCGGCTCGGCCACCAGCAACCGGCCACTAGCAAAACAAAGAGAAGATTAGAAAAGGAAAAAAAGAAAAGAAAGGAAAAAAAAAAAAAGAAAGGAAAGGAAAAAAAATTAAATTATTTTTGAACGAAAATGCCCTTAACCTCGCCGGTCGCCGGTAGGACTATTTCACCGTCCAGTGACCGGCAAAGTCAGGCCCTTATTTAAAACTCTCATAGCCATTTCAAGCCCTTATTTGAGAAAATGAAGGTACTTTCGGCCCTTATTTAGAATTTTTCCTATTATTTATAAATGGGTAAAAGCTACCAAAAATCATAAATTATGCCCACTGTGACATAATGACTCTAATTTTTTTTTCTGTGACACAAAAAATCTCAAACTTGTAAATGTGTGACACATTTACCTTCCATCAAAATTCTGTCAATGAGAACCGTTAAAATTCTGCTACATAGACACCAGAAAATAAAACAATGTTGACATGGTACCCACGTGACATAAGTAAAATAAAAACGACGTTGTTTTGACTGAAAAATCATCTAATGGAACCTGGAACCCCGACGAAGGATAAATATGTCACATAGGTATAAGTTTGTGATTTTTTATATCACAAGAAAAAGTTTAGGGTAAATGTATCACAGTGGACATAATTTGGGGTTTTTAATGTCACAAAAAAGAAGAAGCTCAAGGTAGATGTGTCGCGGTGGGCATAATTTGGGGTTTTTGATGTCACAAAAAAAAGATCAAGATAAATGTATCACAGTAGGCATAATTTGGGGTTTTTTTGTGGCTTTTCCCATTTATACATTAACATAATGTTGCTCAACTTAACATAAGGTACTTGATCGTCCCAACGAACTTTATGAGAATCGAAATTCTAGATGGTGTTTCATTGTAGGTATGCACATATGAACATGTAAGCGAGATTAGTCCCCTGAAATTGGGGAATGTGCAATGAAATTCTTACTTAATTATCTATGGACCCCCCCCCCCCCCCCCTCAAAAAAATTGCACAATTATGTATCCAAAATAGTTGTATCATGGGGTACTTGATTTCGCATTTTAAACATGCTAGTTAGCTCGTCACACGGTGGCTCTATCGATGCCTATCATACCAATTAATCAGGAGTGAGAAAATCATTCATAGAATCGGTATGAATGATGCTTGCCATCTTTGACGATTAAGCTAAACCAACATTTTCTTTTTTTATTGAGTAAAGATTGATTTTATACCCGATCAACGGGAGGGCGGTCTGCCCGGGTCCAATTGGCCCGAAAGATAAAATGGGCAGGTTTGGACAAGTAATTTCCTTCGTCGGGCTTGACCCGTTTATCCGTATCTCGATAACTGAGCCGGTTAATTTCATAAAAAAAAAATCTAATAAATCTTTTTAAGCACGGAAGAGTTTGATATGGTATAGTTGCTCTCCAGGCCTAGGGAGTAGGGACGACCACTGTTTTTGCAAATGGCATTCGGGTGGGTTCGTGAGGGTGGTGTGGCCCATGGTTTTTCAACTTTGATCATCTCCATGCTTCCCAGCTGATCAAAGTTTTGGTTTTGGAAAATTCCCCATTATTAATTCAAGTTGGAAATCTCAGGTACCATTCTGACTCGTCCCCCAAAAGAGAAAGTCACGGAATAATCACCCCTTGTCTATGTTTTTAGCGTAATTTTAGGATTAGTTCGTATCGTCGAAGATAATTTCTCGATAAACATTTGCCTCATTTTTCGGCAGTTGGGTCTTTGAGGAAAATGAGTTAACGGAAAATCTTTTTAGAGTCAACTGAAAACCTTACATTTAAATCTACAAAAATGACTTCATCCTTTTAAAAAAAGGAATCATTTTTCGAACTAAGACCAGATCTTTGAGAGCAGAGAAAAAGATAATAATCGCTCTTCCAACGCTAGGCACAGTATCGATCTCGATGGAATAAGTTTCAGCCTCGAAACTTGAAACTTATGCACCTGAAACCGCTCACCCTCGAGGAAAACATCGTTCAAACCGAATGAAAAGTGTGTGCACATTCATGTGCATGGCTTTTGAGAGCCTACGCAAGGATGGTCAACTGAATGTCTAGAGATTTGAACTTTCGAGGTATATTAAGAGAGTCAATTTCTGTGGCCAATTTAAAAAGCAAAATAAAGAGACAAATTCTGCGAACAAGTGTTGGGTTTTTTCAACAAACACCGGGCACTTAATATAAAATAAAATCTCCAAGTGGGTATTTTAATTATCTTATTTTTGTTTTTCGGAAAAAATAAATGTGGCGAAAACGGTGGTCGCATGCACAAATATTTTATGTTAGATGCCATGACAGTATTTGTCTGACTTATACACATATTCACACATACACTAGATAGACTACTATTTTAATTTGATGTCCAAGTCACATGACTAGGTCGGACTAAGATAATGAGGCACCTTAAAATAAAATACAGCACTATCTTTTTATAACTCTTTGTTCTCTGCGCATGCAGGTGGTCCAGACTCAAGGACGCATCCGACTTGTCCGAGAGTAATAAAAAGTTAAATACCTTGTGACGCGCGAAACCCGATATGGTTTCCAACTCGGAGAAAAAATCAATATTTTTATCCGCGTGCAATCGTGTCCGTGAGCATGCGCGTGGCGCAAAGAAACAGTACTCAGCAATTTTGGTCACCAATAAATTGAAGGGAAAATTTCAATTAAGGACCCTAAGTGGGGTTAAATTCTCAAAAAAGGGTTCAAAGTGAATATAGTGTCAAATAAGGGTCTTAAGTGTCAAATCAATCTCAAATAAGGATCCGAAGTGCCCAAAAAGTCTCAAATAAGGACCTGAGTCACTGGCCGGCCAAAATACCTGCCGGCCGGCAAGAATGTTACTATTCCAGCACCGGAATAGTAACTTTTTTTAATTTTTTATTATTATTTTCTTTATGTTTTTCCTTTTCTGTTTTTTTTCTTTTCCTTTTCCTTTTATTTTTTTTTCTTCTCTTCCTTCGCCGCCCATAGCCGGGGCCGGCGGAGGTCGCCGGCCTCAGGCGAGGCCGCTCTCGCCGGCGTCGGGTGAGGGCCGCCCTCGCCTGAGCTGGGCGAGGTCGGACTCGCCAATTGCCGGCGAGGTCAAGCCTCACCAGCGGCCGGCGGCGCCGAGCCCTCGCCAGATCTAACGAGGCTCGACCTCGCCGCAAGAACGGCGCGGCTCGGCCCCAGCCGCGCCGGGCGAGGCTCGACCTCGCCGCCTCGCCCAACGCCGGCGAGGTTGAGCTGGCCGGTTTTGGCGAGGGCTCGACCTCGCCCGACGCCGGCGGCAGGTCGAGCCCTCGCCAAAACTGGCCAGGCTCGACCTCGCCGTTGCTGGGCGAGGTCGAGCCTCGCCCATTGCCGGCGAGGTCGAGACTCGCCAGATCTGGGGAGGGCTTGGCCCCGCCGGCCGCTGGCGAGGGCGGCCCTCGCCCAACGCCGGCGGAGGAAGAGAAGAAAAAAAAAAAAATTAAAAAGTTATTGTTCCAATGCCGGAATAGTAACATTCTTGCCGGCCGGCAGGTATTTTGGCCGACCGGCGACCCAGGCCCTTATTTGAGACTTTTTGGGCACTTCGGGTCTTTATTTGAGACTGATTGGACACTTCATGCCCTTATTTGACACTATATTCACTTTGGACCCTTTTTTGAGAATTTGACCCCACTTGGGGTCCTTAATTAAAATTTTCCCTAAATTGAATATGAGATGCCTAGTTTATGATTGAACGTGGCCTAAGGCGCCGTTTGTTTCGCGAAAAATGTGATGTTTCTAGAAATTATTTTTCAATAAATTATTTTTTTAAAAATGACAATATTTTTCGGTTTTTGGCTGAAACCTGAAAATGATCTGAAAAATATTTTCCATCGTTTAGTATGAAGAATTTGATTTGATTTTCTTAAGTAGACATTCACTATCCAGACGTTACTAACTTATGCATAAACAGCCAATGAACCAGATACGGGCAGTAAAGTCCTAGGTTCGGCCTCGATGGATACCAACAGGGCATCGGGATTGGGGCACAGGCACTTGGGTCTGTGGACCTGGTCCTAAGTATTGGAGATCCGAGCTCGGGTATCGAGATCCCACGCTTGGCCTTTGTGAACCCGAGCTTAGGTGTTGGGGCATTGAGCACCTGGGACGTAGGCATGGGTGCCGAGATCTAGGCACCAACACCATGGTCATAGGCCTGGCCTCAATGGACCCTAGCTTGAGTACTAGAGACTCGATCCTAGATGCTGGGGACCTACGGACCAACATCGGAGTTTTCATGCCCAAGCGTAGAGTTTCGGGTTATGCGTTAATACCTAATCATATTTTGAAAAACGATTTCCGATTTTCTAAGGAAAAAATCATTTTCTAGGATTTAAACATAAGTTCTCCATTATCTAAGAAAACATTTTCCGTTAACTCACTTTCATAGGCAAATTAAATATCGAAAAGTATTTTTTACAATACAAATAGAGCTTAAATTGTCTTTCAATATCTTGCAATCGAGGCCTAATCTCGATGCTAGTGACATGTGCAATTGGGTATGCCTGGATGAGGTCTAATCGCGTTCCTGTTACAAATTGCTCGACCAATCAAGGTCAAGCAATTTACACGTCAGATGGGAGCTATCCTGTTTTAAATAGCTAATGAGGTACGTTCCAAAACATTCGAACGCATTTATATACATCTAATTGTATTTCCTTGGTGTGTTAAACATGCGAATCGAATGATAAGCGATGCCTGATCGAGTCGTAAATGCGTCGTGTGGTCGATAAACATGCCGTATTTGGAAAACGAAATGGGACATCACGACGATGCGCGGGCGCACGAGTAACGACGGGGGGAAGGAGCAGTGATGAGGACAGCCTGCCAAGGCCAGTTGGGTCCCCTATGCATGCACGGGACGCGGGGGCTCCACGGCCCGTGTGACGTTTCAAGCAAAGCGATGGCGGATGACAGATCTAACTTCCCTTGCCTTTGAAGGGAAGGTACCATTTACAACACCAGCTTCTCTCCCTTTGTAAAATGTGTTTGTTGCAGCTGCACAGTTCTTATGACAGCATCATTAGCCATACGAACCACCCGACTGCTAATATAATAATTAGAGGTTTTTGAAGTAATCCTGGTTCAAAGGTCAACAAAATTAGCTCTCAATGAAAGAGCATAGACAACGGTCCGTGACGGACGCGACCATCGGCTAAAAACCCTATTCCTCCCAAACCGACTAGGCATGATGGCCGTTATCGGTCGTCAAATATAGTCTACTTGTTTAAAAAATCGCCTTACGGGCCAGGCATGTCATTAAATTAACCGATTTCATGAATCAGTCTCGGTTAGCCTGGCAATTTACGCCGGCGATTCATAGCCGATGGTGTTACCGTCCGCATTGGGATTGAGGACCACATGCTTTCACTTTCTTTCGAAGACGCCGTGAGGAGCATAATAAGCCTATGTCTAGTCTCCGCACTCGAATAATCATCACCCGAAATGTCGGTGCGTAAGAACCGCTGCATCCGACGACGGAGAGTAGTCGTGTCGTTGAGGAGTCTCGGACACCCCCATTGTTTGTGGACCGATGAAGGAGAAGCAAAGGCTAATGGCGCCATGGGCCCTGAGCGATGCGTTCAGCAGCCCAGTTCAATGAACAGCCCGTCACCATTGAAGCCCAACTTACGCTGAGATTGGCCCAACCACTGAACAAAGCCCGCCTTCTTCGTCTTCTCCTGCTATCATGCCCTACCCTCTCTGTCTCTCTCCCTCAGCGCACTTGATCGGTTGAAGTGGTTCAGTTTCGTCTTTGAAAGAGCAAAATTTGGTTTCGAGCTTGTTATCGCGTGCTTGCGGATATGCTCTAGAAGAAGCTGACGAAAAGGTACGTAATTTTACTGCTTGCGCGCACCAGGTGTTCGACGAAATGCCCGTTTGTCAGAAACTTACGTTTTCCGAGCCATGATGCCCCTCTTTTTGTTTCCTTTGTAGTTTTTTTCGGTTTGTGATTTAAGCTTAATTTGTTCCGTAGACACCCAGGTCTCAGTCTCTTCCTATAAACGAACGATTCTGATCATTGTTGTAGCTTAAAGTAAGAGCCTTTAAGCAGCCATGGCTGCACCCAAGACGAGGGCCAGCAGTTTCTCGAGGAACGTACCATCTACAGCTGCGTCTCAGGTGCCAGGAGTGAAGAGTGGGCCGAATGGGACTCTCTTTTTGTCCTCTGGAATATCGGACCTTGACAGTGAGTTCCCTGTTATATGTCATATTGGCGATATTGCATTGAGAGTGTTGTACTGTGTAACTCATAATGTAGAGCTTTCTCTTGTGATCAAAACTCTCAGAAATATTAGGGGGTGGCTTTCCTCTTGGAAGTTTGGTTGTTGTCATGGAAGACCCAGAGGCACCGCATCATATGCTTTTGTTGAGGAATTTTATGTCTCAAGGACTTGTTCACAATCAACCCCTTTTGTACGCAAGTCCTGCCAAAGACCCAAGAGGGTTTCTGGGTACTTTGCCTAGTCCTGCATCGTCTAAAGAAGATAAGCCGCTCGACCGTGATTCTGAACAGGTGCCCCCCTTTCTTACTCTTTGATAACTTAGATGGATCGAAATAAGGTTGTTCACTGAGCTACTTCACCTAAAATTCACAGGAGAAAGGCTTGCGGATTGCTTGGCAGTACAAAAAGTATTTTGGAGAAAATCAGCCGAATTCAAATAGCCAAAGAGGTAAAATCATATTTTTGGGCTGTCCATGTCTTATTATTGGTCAGGACTAGACTAAGATCGTGATTCACCTCTTACTTTGAAATAAGCGTGAACCATTTCTTGACTCTTGATTTGATCTCCTGATACTGTGGCTTCTTCACTTAATATTGATTTCTTTCTGAAAATCAAGTGATGGATATCAATTCCGTACCATAGTCCTTGTTAAGTTGAAGTAATACAAGATTATAGCTATGGCTCTATAGTAAGGGGCCTTTCTTTGCAATCTGCTATGTGGAACCTAATGAAACATGATGTCATTAGCTATTCAATTGCAAGATGCTCCTTTTTATGGTACGGGGCCTATAGGCAATAGGTGACTGTTTACATGAGTCCCTTGATTTAAAATTTTACAAGATCTTGTATCTCTGTTATAGGACATCTAAGTTAAATGAAGATGCTGTTTTATTACGTTGAAGAAGGAATAACTTAATCAGCTGGAGATAGATTGTTGAGAGTTCATTATGCTATAGCCATGCAGATAATAAGTTCGAGTTCTGCAATGAGTTTGATTTGCGGAAGCCCTTGCAAAGGCAGTTTCTCAGTGGACAACGCATAGAGTGTATAAGCACTCAAGATTCTCCAGATCTTGCTGCTCTCCATGATCGTTGTGCAACATTTCTAAGACAGTTTTGCAGGTACGTTTCCAAGTACTCTTATATATGCTTTTGTTTTTCAGACCAACAGAATGTGGATTCTATTTAGCAACACTAATTGATTTTTGCCTATTTAAAAAGTTGGTTCATTTGAGTAAGTCTATCTCTAGCATTCTGTGTCTGGAAACTGGAATTGAACTGTTTGAAGCAGTTTTACCTTTAAAATCATCATGTTTGTGCGTCTTCTTCTACCAAGCTTCGAATCCTTGTGGTTATTGAACCTTTTTGTGCAGAACCGATGGCAACATTTCGGGTGCTGGCCGCATTGCAATCCAATCTTTTTGTGCCCCGCAATGTACATATTTTGACCAGGTTAGTCATAATTCAGAAGTTGTTCAGGATGGCCTTGATAGATTCCAGAACAATTTTGGTCTATATGTTTATATTGTATTCTGAAGCTGTCCTGTCTTTGCCTTGTTTTATCTGACTGTCTAATGTTATTGTTATCAACGTTTCTCCTCCAGGAATGGCATGTTCTTTCATTCATAAGATCACTGAGAAGCATGATTAGGTCTTCGAATGCAGTTGTAATTCTGTCCTTCCCACCGTCCCTACTTTCTCCCTCTTTCTCTAAAAGATTGCAGCATATGGCAGATACATTGCTCTCAGTCAGAGCGATCCCAGGTTTATCATATGTTCTTGCCTCTCCTCTCCTTCTAGTTTTAGTTCAATTAAAGACGGAGATTAGAAAAGGCGCTTGTACTCCCTGACTTCTTTCCAAATTTTGGATTCCAGTTTTATACTGTTGATCCAATCAACTTTGCCTTGAACTATGTGGGTCAGATTGCGGACTACTGCTCCATCTTGATTCTGTTTTCAGTTTTTAGTTTTCTTTATATAACAACTCTATCGGTATAGTGTTTCTGATTTATTTTACCATAGTACTTCGAAGGTAAAATTGATTTTGTTGATAGTATGAGGAATTAAAATCGAACTTATAAGCAAGTGTAAGAAACAATGTTCATCACTGAATGTTTTTTTGACAAATGCTTGTCCAGATGAGGACAAAGACTTGGCAAAACTTCTCACAGGCTACCAAGACATGATTGGACTTCTCAGTGTACACAAAGTAGCACGTATTAATACACAGGTATCAAACAACTTTCTCCTGCCGTGTAGATTGGCGGAATTTTAGCATGTTGCCATATTGATTTCTTTCCTTCTATTTTTATAAACACGTAACATGCATAATCATTATTCAGGTTCCTATCATTCTTGAGGCAGCGACGTTCTCCATAAAGTTGCAAAAGCGCAAGTTTTTGGTGCTTGAATGTCTGAATCAAGCTCCTGTTGATGGTTCAAGTGGCACGTCATATGCTACTTCTGGGAGCTGTTCTGGTTCTTCTAAGGGCGGGTCCCTCGACTTTTAGCCTGTATCAGCACATAGAGAAGCCACATAACGTCGAGAGATTGGCGGAATTTTAGCATGTCCTGGAAGCAAAGACGTCCATTTTTGGCTGGCACCGGCAGAGCCATTCGTCTTTTGTGTTCAATTAATCTCTCTTTCCCGGTCAGACATTCGTTTACCGTTGCAAAGTTGAATTAGAAATTAGAAGCAAGATCGTCGCAATGTTTTCTGCGTGGTAGAATGAGTACTGTCAGGATATTTTTTCCTAAGTTTTGTACTGTTATGTAGCTAGATTCAATTCTATTTACCTCTCACGTACTATTAACTCTTTTGTGGCATTCAAAGAATGATGAACTCCTCTCACTGCAACACCCACTATAGATATTTTGACTCCCAGTGTCTATCAGTGAATTATGTGGGACGAAAAAATGAACAGATAATCTTTATTGTGCCCTCAAACATTCTAGTTATAATTATCTCAACGAGCGACCCAAGCGATTATGCATCTTGCTGACACAGAGCGAGAGAAGAAATATGCATTTTCCTCTATAAACAGTGGTTTCTGTAATTCATTCAACCCAAAGAGTGCATTTGCAAGTTGTAATGCTACCAAATCTCTCCATTTCTCGTTTCCTTTTCCTTCCATAAATTCTCCGATTTAAATGGCAGAAAAGTTTCCGTATTAATACTTTTTCTCGTTGGAGGGGCGACCGTCCCTTGAAGTACCAAAGAAAAAAGGGTCAACTGCACGATGCGGCGATCAAATTCTTGGGGGGAATCGGCAACTTCATGATGTTTTAACGGCTCACGCTTTTTTAATGTTCTTTTTTATGGTTATGCCAACCAAACAATAGGTGGATCTGGTAATTGGTCTGTTCCTTTGGCTACACAGGTAGGTAATGTTTCTACTACTACCCCCCACTAGGCTTAAAACTCTCAAACCAACCAGAAAGCAACGATATTTGATTTCTGCATCAGACATCAACTGGTAGAATATCATACTTTCATGCACACTGTAATTCCTGTCAGCTTGTCATGTTCGCCAAACTTTGAACTATTTGCAGAGGAAGAATGCGCCAAGTCATGGGTAGAGTGGCCCCCTATGGCCGAACACCATTCTTCTCTTTCATCGCTGATATCATGAGTGTGGCCATATTCAGCATCTGACTCACTAATGGACATTTCATCTTCAGAGCCATCCTCAGATTCAGTTTCAGATAGATCTGAAAAATCACTATCCAGTGGCGAGTAATCTCTTGAAAGGCTGTCATCTGTCACACATTGTCTATCTATCTTCGAGCTATCAACTTCCTTGGATCCAATTGTACCATTTGCCGGTATGTCCAAGATTGTTATGGGATTCCTGCTATTTGGGTCCCCATAGAGTGCTGTGTGCCTGTAGTAAAGCTCCAGTTCTTTCTCTGCAATAGCAATAAAGCGCCTCACGGACTCGAGCGACTGCTCGTACTTCGATTTTTCAAGAGCCTGCAAAGAGGACAAAGGCTTGGTTAGCACCAGAGTAAAGAATCGACATTACCAGGCAATAATTATTTGAACTTAAGACAAAGTTAGCACCACTCTTAGGATGGGCTCCAAAATCATATATTTCACTGTAGTTTTACGAGATAAGAATTTAGACTAGGTTTTGACGAGTCTTCTGCCTTTTCTTAATGGAGTGAAAACCAGTTCACGGTAAGCCACAAGATGGGAACAACTGCTGATATTCCAGAAATAAGTAAATATACAAAACGTGCTCAAAGTCAAATGATAAGGCTTCATTCAGGCAGTTCCCAGTAAAGTCCTTCACTTCACAGCCAATATAGACTTTTACGCTATAAAGTCCTCTAGGTATCATCATGTATGGTTAGCCGCTAGACCCCCAATACTTAGTAAAGTCCGAATTCCATGATAAGTATGTAGCAAAAAAGAAAAAGTGACAAATCACTAAATATCATTCCGTCAGCTACTTCCCTCATATATACTGCGAACTTCACTGTAACTGTAGCGTGATCAATTTCACCTCTCACATTGTTTATGTTTCCATCAAGTTTTAGTTTCTGTCAATCATTTGTCTCGCTTTTACTTTGTATCAGACATTTCATTATTACAACTAATACTCTGCGCCAGCAGATCACCTGCTTTTGCTTACAACGGGACTACATCATGGGCGACAATATATTTCATCTTTTTCAATGTCCTAACACCACCAAACCCCAGGTGAGCTTTCCAGCTCGTAGGAATCAATAATTAAGCAGGAGTTTATAATATTTTCCTCCGAACTGATGTAGCACAATGGTTAGAAAGGATCAGTAGGTCTCTACTTCAAAAATATATCCTAAATAATGTCAGATATCCATGAACTCATAGGTGAAAATGAAGGGATACCTAGAACTGCTGAATGAGCAAATAGTGATGAAAACAGAAACAATAGCATCAAGAGGACCACTATAGTAGAAAATACATGGGACAAAATATGAGTTTAGCATATATACATCGAGTAACCTATAAAAGTCAAAAGGAAATGTAAAATATACAGGCAGTACATTCTCCTAATCTAAATTACATCAAGAACATCTTAATGGTTGGGTTGACAATGCTTAATACAGTGGAAACTATACATATTGTCGAAGAGAAATATCAAAGTCAGGAGACTTACCCGTTTCTTGGATAATGTATCTACAGGTGACATAATTTCTGGCTGCACGTAGTTCCTTCCCCTATAAAATATTATGGTATCATCTCCAATTATTTGAACTGGAATTCCACCACTCAATCTGGCAATTTCCTGGGCATACTCATGAACTTGGCCCGGCTTGCAGGGCTTGCAGATGACCTTAACAGTTTCATGTTTCTTCCAGTGCATGTGCATATTGAGGATGACACCTCCAAATACTCCTCTTCTGCCAAGAGGCACGTAATTAGACTTTTTTTGGCCCATCTTTTTGAGAAAAAACCGTTCCTCACCAGTTAGATTATCTGGTTTGACCACAGGACCCTGGACTTTAGGAACTTCATACTGCTTGAGCTTCTCGATCAGCAAACTTTCCTTAATTCGAGCCTGCAATTCAAAGAGAGAAAAAATATCAACTTCTAAGATTACGAAATCCAGATTAGCTTAAAACAAGGACTAAAAAATAATTGCAACTATGTGGAATCTAAACAACTTCCAGAGTTGAGCTGGACGCACTATTCATGCCTGAAACAAAACATCGATGAGGAGACACGTGTGCATTATGACTCAAATCTAAGCACAATAAATGCCAAGCCATCATGCTAAACAAAGTATTAGAGGCCGTGATGAGTGCACAGATTGACCTGATGAGGAAGTGAAAGGTTTACTAAAAATAATGCTTTCACAATAAACTTAGGTAGGTCAGAAGAGCTTGTTGTGGGAAACTTGTGCTTGGCAAACCCATCATACTGAAAAGTAATACTCGAGAATGTTACCCATCATACTTTCAGATAGGGCAATGCCAGTTAAAAGCAGGTGAAATGTGCCCATTGTACAACAAGAAAATCATGGGAAACACAGTCAGATTATTCCTCTATGCAAGAGCTTATGTGGAATTTCCACTTTGTGTGGGAGATATAGTGGGAGGAAAATGAGGGGGTGGGTGGAGAAAATATTACATTTTCCTTTCAATCCCTTCTCGGACAAAATTCAAGTTTTTCAAATTTTCTGCACCCACCTCTGATTTTCTTCCCCTCCTTTCTATCCCAAGCAAAGCATTAAGGCGACAACAAAGAGATCTGCGGAAGAAGACTTCCTAACAAGTTTGGTGACAAAATCATACTGCATAATTGAAGAAGCAAGGGGGCTTGTAGGTGAATGCGAATTAAAATATACAATTGTAGAAACGAGGGGATTATTTATAGCAAAATAAGAAACGGAGTTGCTTTCATGTTAATGTAGATTAATCATGAGTCCAAATCAGTATATGCAGTTCCAGTTGATGAGGTACTTCCAACTGATTGACTGAGTATGAATCGGCTAACTTTGGAGATACTGCCCACAAAATATAGCCACAACAAATATAAAAGCCAGAAATAGAACCGAATCATGACAGCCCACCTTCTCGAGAACTGATTGACTGACAGTATGAATCGGCCAACTTTGGAGATACTGCCCACAAAATATAGCCACAACAAATATAAAAGCCAGAAATAGAACCGAATCATGACAGCCCACCTTCTCGAGCTTGTACTTGATCTTTTCCTCTGCATCTGCAAATTTTTGCTTCCTCTTCTTCCCAATACGCCTTGGATCCTTCTTGTTGGCTGCCTTTCGCTTCTGCTTCTCTCTCTTCTTCTGTAGCTTGAACCTCTTCTTATTCTTCCACTTCTCCTTCTTTGGAGGATCAACCTCATGTGTCTCAAACTTGGGCTTCCCTTCAGCTAAAACAAAGTTCACAGATCCGTAGCTCAAGTTTCTAAACCACCATGAAGTATTTCCCGGGTTTCCCACAAGCAAGTGCTTAGATGAAGAGAGAGTTATGCTTCCTGATAGTAAAATTGGCCTAACAAAGGGACCCAATCCAAGTCAACAACAAGAAAATCCAAAAAGAAAAAGGTCATTGAGATTGAAGTCTAACAAAAGAAAATACTTTCGACTTTAACTGTATTAGTAGTTCTTTAAGTTCAGCTCCACCTAAGCACCAATGTCGGTTCGTATGAAACCATAATTTACAGAAGAGCACCAGAAATCTAAGAAAATTCAAAAGAATCAATCAATCCAAACCGGTAGGAATCAGTCCTTTCTTATCTCTTTTTCCTGAATGAAACAAGCAAGCATCTTTGGAGACATACTGAAACACAAGAGCTGATTCAGCTGTTTGCATACTACAAACACAACTGCCCATCATTAACGATTCGACAGTCAAGAAACCCAACTTCAACAAATCATTCTACGCCGTCATCAACCAATTTCCTCCTAAAATTATCAAAGAGGTCAAACACACTACACCTACACATCCAAACACTGCCAATCAAGCCACTCAAACACCAGAATTCCATGAAGTTGCGTTGTTTACACTTGAACCACACTGAATCAATCTGAAGAACAAATGTGGGCAACGCATTCGCCTTTAATCCATCAAACCGGGGACGCGAATGAAAGAAGACATATACATTCGATAGCCACACATTTCATACCTCTGAGTTTGAGACGCCGGTTTCACGCATCAATCAAACTCACAAATGAACCATCACCCGAAGCAGCATTAACACACCGGCATTCCATTAGGCTCAATGGTGCGAAAAAGACTGATACTTTTCGCTCGCTACATAAAAGAAGAGAAAGCTTGGTTCCTCCGAGGTACCTCGCAGAGTCACCCACTTCCTTCAATTCATCGCCATCACACACACGCACACACACGAGTACCTGAAGGAGGAGGCGGATGCAGAAGATGATCTGAAAAGGGAAGAAGCTCTGAGCAAATTGCGCAGTAGCGCGCTCGCCATCACTCCATTTCACGTATCACGGCGAGAGAGAAGAGGCGGTAATAACACTTGCGCTCCAAATGTTTGATGATTTGCGTCGATTAATGTTAGCTCCGGTTGCACGTCCGACCAGATTTCCCCAAAAGAAAAGAAAAAAAAGGGGTAATGACATAACAACCTCTAAATTTTAGTCTAATTCACAATATAATTGCTGAATTTTTAATTTGTTCAATATAATTTTTGAACTTTAGCATAATATTCAATGTAGTCCCTGAACTTTTAATTTGTTCAATAGATGTTCAATGTAATCCCTAAATTATACGAAAATGTTCAGTGTTGTCTCTTAATTTTTAATTTGTTCAATGTGGTCCCTAAACTTTAACTCAATGTATAATGTGATCCTTAAATATCGTCCCTAAACTTTTGGTACATGCTCAACTTAGTTCCCGAACTATATGAAAGTATTCAATATTGTCCTTACATTAATTCAAATTCAGGGACAACAATGAACATTTCCATATAGTTCAGGAACTATGAATACCACGTTACAAATTGGGCTATAATTTGAGGATCATATTAAACAAAATAAAAGTTCATAGATCATATTATGTTTTCAATAAAAGTTTAGAGAACATTTGTGTCATTTTTCCAACCACCTAAGGCCACATGGGGCTTTCGACCAAAAATAAAATAAAAAAAGGGCAGAAAAGGCTAAAATCCAATTTGGGTTAGGTGAACCCACCCTCTTGAATTTTGTGATGACTAACTACGACATTATTTTTTTCTTTTACTTTTCTTTTACCATTTCTATTATTTGTGTTTTCTTTTTTTTTGGTAAGGTTTTTTTTTTTTTTGGTAAGGTATTATTTGTGTTTTCTTTCATGCTATAAGTCAATAATTAATTCTTCTACTTACATTTGGGTGATTCAATAGGAAAATATCGATTTCTAACACGACCATTTATAAATACACAAGTAAGAACTCACGTCCTTTTGGTAAATCATAAATTCAAAAAAAAAATTTCGAATGAAATACTGATGCGATAATTAACTTTTGGTTACTCTTTTATAAATTTTCATTTCAAGTTACAAATAATTTCTTTAATTGTATCGTTTTTCATTTGGAGATACAACAAGGCGTCCTTTCCTACAGGGTCGGGTCGGGTCCGATCCGAGGGGTTCGAATCTTGAGCGAGCAAGCCCCACGACACTTCACACGCGTCGGAACATCACCCGCTTGACCAAAACCGTTGACTTCTTCCCTCGAGCGCTCTCCAATGGATGTCCGCCACGTGTGTCTGGATGAGTCCCCATATTCGCTACGTGAACCCTCCTCTTTCCTGCCCCTCCTCTCTCTCTCGCTCGCCCGCCTCGCCTCGCCTCGCCTCGCCTCGCTCGGTGGCGCGTCGATACGGACGGTGGCCATGCCCACCACCACCACCACGGCGATCGTTCGACCGGGGATTTGAAGATCAGTATATATATATGTACTCAGTGAGTTGGAGTAGTAATTGGGTTTCATCTTGGATATCTGTGTTGAACTGATTGCGAAAATGGATTCTTTTGTGGGATTGATTGCCCGTTTCATTCGAAAAGCTTGTAAAGGTTCTATCTTTCTGGTTGGGTTTGTTGTTGTTATGGGAAGGAACTCTGTTGAGGTTCTTAGGGCATCATGGGTTTGGAGTTACCTGTCCTCAGAGACCAAAGTTGTGTTGCTCCATGAAGTGGGACATGAACGAGAAGCCGAAATCCATGAAATTTCTTGAGGTTTAGGTCTTCCTGTTGCCTTTTTAATGTGAGGGGGGGTGTATTTTAAATAAATCTCGCTGGGGAAGGGTTGTTCTATCCCCCACTCCCTTTTCGTTTTCAAGATGATGTCGATTGAGGGGCCTATGGCGATGCGGGTATGGTCAAGTTCTTTGTCTTGTGTATGTGCAAATTTGTTTAATCCCTTGTTCAGGTATCTGTGCCTGTCAACAAGGGCGTGAGTAAATGATGGAATTCTTTGTTGCATTTGTCATTGCAACTTTTGTGTCTTATGTAACTTGGGCCTGTTAGCAGATTATAAGATTGTTTCCTTGTTTTGGCAGTGGATATGGCGAGCGGTTTCAGTAGAGATGGGACGGTGAGTTCAGTTGGTGCTGAGAGTAGTAGTCGGGCGGTTGATGAGAATGAAGTGGGTGTAAGTGAGGTTGAAGGGGAGTATGAGCAGGTTGTGGAGGTAAAGATGAATGACGATCCGTTAGAGGGGGACGACATACTCGACTCCATGCCGCCAGTATCGATGACTTCAGTAGATGAGCCCTATGTGGGTCAGGAATTCGACTCTGAAGCGGCCGCACATGGGTTTTATAATGCATATGCCACCCGGGTAGGATTTGTAATTCGGGTGAGCAAACTCTCTCGGTCGAGGCGTGACGGATCGGCCATTGGTCGGGCTTTCGTCTGCAACAAAGAGGGTTACAGGATGCCAGATAAACGCGAGAAAGTCGTCAGGCAAAGGGCTGAGACAAGAGTTGGTTGTAGGGCCATGATACTGGTGCGGAAAATGAATACAGGCAAATGGGTTGTCACGAAGTATGTGAAGGAACATACTCATACCTTGTCGCCTGGCAAAGGCCGGAGGGACTGCATCTATGATCAATATCCAGTAAGTTCTTGCTCCTTTTGTATTTTAAGTTGCAAATGTTTGCTCAAAGCTATTGCCATGGACCTTAGAAAAAGAGACATGAGAAAGCTAATTAATAATTATTCGCTTATTTTATAGTCCTCTCAAAGTTGCATGGTGATATCTCCTTTTCTTATGTATTCCACACAAACACGCACACGATGACTGTATGGAACATCGGGGTGCTAATCTGGATAATAAGTCAGCATTTGTACTGTAGCTTTCTAGGTTTGGAGAACAAAATCCTCTCCAATGAGAGTCCCTACTTTTCAAGTTTAGAAACGTGTCTGGCATACTTTATTTACACGCCCTTCACTGACTAGCACTTTCTTTCTACTGATTGGTTCTATCCTTCTGAAAGTGCCTTGTGGCGTATTTGTTGCTATTTTCAGTGTTATAGCTACACTGAACGATAGTCCAATAGCCTGTCTACTGTCAGCTAGGATCTGAAGTTCCTGCCTTTAGTTGACATGGCACAAGTCTTTGCTGTCGTCCAACATAATGTCCTCGACATATCTGTTGCCCAAAAAGAGAGAATATCATTAGCCAATACTGACATATCGGTACATTAAGCTATCCAAAAAGAAATTATCCATCAATAGGACATATTAGCATCGATCTTGGCAGTGTAACCGTTCTTGTCATAGAAAAGCCCAAGTGTCACTCACTTATCCGACTTTTTCTGAAAGTTTGTTGATATTTTATCTTCCTTTTAGTATTCGAACTACTTTGCTTTGTATCTCCTCTCCTCTCTGTAGGGAAACCAGCCACTTTGATCTGACTTTGCTAATCTTGATTCCACACGACAGTGCTATCTATTTGATGACGAAAATAATGTTTTAAACTCTGTGATTGTCCCAAATAATCATGGAAACTCTGGAATTTCCATTTCTGAACATTTGTTGCATCCTTTTAATTCTAGTTTAGCAGCCAGAACATCATTCTATTGCTAATAGGAATTGTAGCTGTGATGATGGATAAGTCCTACATGCCATCTGATGATATATCATTTACAGAGTTAAGGCATAACCAGACAAATTAATCACTTGTATCATGATTCAGAGAAGCACTGCATTTCTGATAGGCCAGGGGCCGACAATTTTGCCTGCATTTAATATTGTAATTTGTCCATCTCAGACTTCTCATTCTTGAGAAGCTATTGGGAAGTTTGTTGAGCCTGTGTAACCACTTGACTGGGAGCTTTACACGGGAGGAAGGCGGGCATTTGCTAAAACTAACAAAAGTTTGTGGCATTAGGGTTGCATAAGGTGAGCCTATGTGAGTTCAGATTGAAATCTCTTGATATGTATGACTATAGAGGTTGAGAAAATTCTCATGGTCTGCCTTAGGCTACAAACTGATGCTTTTGACAAAGTAATTATGTCATGGAATTGTTTTGGTAAAAGTGGTTGTCTCTAAGACTTTTCTTTTGAAGGTGTTGATTTCATAAAAGCATCATAGTAGTTGAGATGCCTTGTCACTTGCGCTGCAGGCTTAGTTCTCTGTTTTTGGATTATATTGTGCACGAGTATACTTTTTCCTTGAAAATTATGGCTGATCTTGTGTGTACCTGAGATGTCGATGCTAGAGATTATCTATTTCTGTATACTACATGGGAAAGCTCTTGTCAAGCACTGTCACGGTTTTTCTACAAAAATTCTGTAGTTCACGGGTCTTATACAATGTGCATATTCCATTCTTCTCCTACAGAATGAACATGACAAGATTCGGGAGTTGTCGCAGCAGTTGGCAATAGAGAAAAAGCGAGCTGCAACGTATAAAAGGCATCTCGAACTAATCTTCGAGCACATTGAGAATCACAATGAGAGTCTGGCAAGAAAGATCCAGCACATAGTAGACAACGTGAAGGAAATCGAAAGCAGAGAGCAGCAAAGTTAGAGATAGATTGCGGCATCTCTTCCTTTTCTTTCCCCCTTCTTTTCTTTTCTGTTGTCTGGTTCGAATTGTAAAATGACGGCCACTGCATGGCAAAAGATGATGTGATGAAATCCTTGTCGATATGTCTAGTTTTGAATAGATTACAGCAATCAATTCTTTCCCCAACTTCTTGTCATGGTTGATCATGGTCCATAGCATTCATTCATGTATTAATTGATTGTGCTATTCCAGTTGAGGTATTCCTGATTAACAGGATTCTGGTTTTTTTTTTGCTGTTTAAGAACGTCGTAATGCCGGATTAGTCACTTGTGAAACTTAACGGTTATAATTTCCAGCATCTGTTCAATCTGATTAAATGAAACCCTGTTGAATTTGAGGTCGCGCCGCTAAGTTCAGTTCTGCTCAAACGCGATCGGAATAGATACATAATTTGGTTGATATAATTGCTCTTTGACATAGGAGGGACATGATATCGAAGACAACACATCTAATTCTATCAAATGAAGAAAGGGGAAGAAACAAAGGCTGGAACAAAGAAGTAGATGTGCTTTGTTATGGTCTTTTGAATGAATAGAATAATTAACCATTTGATGATCATAGGATAGAGCATAATATTTAATAGATTTTCTGTAGCGTAATTCGCTCTATGAAATAAATATTACTCGTTATAATTGACAAGTGATAATTTCGAAATAAAATAGCATACTCAAAAGGACTTTTTGCCGGTTTTTATATGATTATTAAAGCCTCATTTTCACCCATACGGCTAGTCTATCGAATCTTACTTTTAAAAGTATAAATTTTAAAGACCGTGCAATTTATCAACAAAAAATTCAGTTATGAGTTCTAATATTTTTTTAAATATAGTTATCGATTTGGTTATGAATTGTGATATTTCTAAACTACAATTGTGAATAAATTTATGGTATTATAGCTTACTCGCAATAATGTGAAGTGAAAATAAGGGTGCCTTTGTTTCGCGAAGAATGAGCGAATTGAAAAATATTTTCCAAAAAATGATCACTTATATCATTTAGAAAAATAAATAAATAGAAAATTTTTCGTCACCTACGAAAATAGTTAGACATATATTATTATTGATGATGAAAATTTTTTCTTTAACTAATTTTTCTAAACGATATAAGTAATTATTTTTCAAGAAATATTTTCTAAATCACTTATTTTTCGCGAAACGAACCCACAAAAAAAAAAGGGAAAAATTTTCCAAATTGGGAGACTAGTAAGGGTTTTTGGCAACTCCTCCTTCCGGAGGGGAAAGAAAGGGTGGTTTTTGCTTGAATTCGGACCGCACGCCTAAACTCGAAGAGATACACCGAACTCTCGACCGCCGCTTTCTCTCCAGCGAAGGTTCTCTCTCTCTCTCTCTCTGTCTCTCCCGTCCACGGTAATTCGTTTTTAGTTGAATGAAAACCTGCTGACAAGAGCGTTATTCGATCTTTTGAGGCCATTTTGCCTCGGTTTTTGAAGGGTTGAGCTGAGAACTGTGGGGTCAAAATTACCAAACAATCTTTCGATATAGGACTAACGTAATGTATACATGGTCTGCCTCTGCTTTAGAATCGTGGGTAGCTGTTGGTTTTTGAATTTGTTTGTCAGAGAGATTAGTTTACTCATGTATCCATCTTGAACTGTCGTAGTTTCTGCTACAGACGAGGAAAAGATTCGATTTTTTTTCAGCTGGAAATAAAGAGTTGATTATGTGCAAGTGTTCTGCAACTTGAGTTTTGCCGTGCGAAATCTAGGCAAACCGAACAACCTCCGTATAGTCTGTAGTTCCTCCAATTATCTGGGATGCTCATGGTATAGGAGAAAATAGAGGAAATAACAGGGTCAAATGGCTTTTTCCCCTGGGTGTTTCGAGAAATTGCTCGGAAAAGCTCTATCTTTTTACTGATGGTTGAAAAGTCTGTGATTTAAACCTGTGTGCAGTCCCGGACTTGTCACTAGAACCAAGATACAGTTATAGCACTTCTTGGTATTCTCATTTTGACATCTATCAAACTAAAGTAAATCGTGCAATGGAGATGAATGGATATTTTTTAGTGTACTTGCAGTTTTCTTTTTGTTCTTTCTTTATCATTTTAAACTCCTAATTCATCATAATTGTGTTCTGTGGCCATGTTGGTTTCCCTGTTTCTGGTTTATGTGTCTTTTGTGTTACATAAATTGCCGTGTAGCTCTGTTTGTTTTCTCCTCCTATTTGGCTGGATCAAAATGCAGTCTTCTGCTCGGTTGATACAGCCACAGTGTTGCATTGTTCAATCTTTTTTAACTTGCTGACTGGTAGCTCTTCAATTTAGTGTTGCTTTACTTCATGCATCTTATCAAATTAGGTGCTTTGATTTTGTCTGTACATCTTTCCATGGAGTATTAACCATGCCCCGGAGTTTCACTTGTAGAGTGAATAGTAATGCTTTTGTTTTCTGGTTTTTCATTTTTAGTTCTTCCTATGGGATTCAACCATTCCCTACATGTTACGTCTGTCTTCCAACAATTTGGTCCTCACAGTGGGTGTCTACTGTTCATAGCTATCACTTTAGTAAAAGTTAATTTTGTTGCAACATACGGACTATATGCTGGGCTATTAAAAGCCAGTACTTCATTCTCTCTTTCTAGGTTCTTGTATGTGTGGGTGGCTGCTATTGTTGGTGCCTTTTTCTTTGCATCAGCATAAATACACGCTGACTTACTTTGGTTAGCTGCACGCTTGAAGTATCCTTCTGCCTCTGCACTCCCACCCTGTTCTTTGCTTAACTTTTTCTTCCTATTTATATCAGTTTGTCAATTAAGAGGATTTGAAACTGAGCGAAGAATAGACCTGCAAACATGAAGAAAATGATAGCCCTTGGTTTCGAGGGGTCAGCCAACAAGATTGGCATTGGGGTGGTCACTCTTGATGGTGATATTTTGTCTAATCCACGTCATACCTACATCACACCTCCTGGACAAGGCTTTCTTCCACGAGAAACCGCTCAGCACCATTTCCAGCATATACTTCCTTTGGTCAAAGAAGCTCTAAAAACTGCACAAGTGACTCCTGATGACATTGACTGTCTATGTTACACAAAGGGTCCAGGCATGGGAGCCCCTCTGCAAGTTTCTGCTATTGTCATTAGGATGCTTTCACAGCTGTGGAAGAAACCGATTGTCGCTGTTAATCATTGTGTGGCACATATTGAAATGGGCAGGATTGTGACTGGTGCTAATGATCCCGTTGTGTTGTATGTAAGTGGTGGAAATACACAGGTAATTGCCTACAGTGAGGGAAGGTATCGTATTTTTGGAGAGACTATTGATATTGCTGTTGGAAACTGCTTGGATAGATTTGCTAGAGTCTTGACACTGTCCAACGATCCTAGCCCTGGATACAACATTGAGCAGGTATGTCACCAGGAGTGCACTCGAAGGTCTCTAGTTTGTGCATTCTACTTTAAGTTGGACTTTTGGCGTTTTGCTGTGCTTAAGTTATTTCGTTAATTTTAGGATTTAGTCAATTATTGTGTCAGGTATTCGGTATTTTGGTGTTCACTATGCATATGATAATCTGTTAGAAATGCTATATTTACACTAATAATAGACTTAGTCCTTGCACCTCATGCTAGTATTATATAGCTATAGAATTTATGGCCTGGAATGCTGTGTGTCCCATACCAGTATTTTGCAGAGAGAATTTTTTGCTAGAGTGTGGGCTTTAGAAAAGATAGAACCAGAAATGAGTGTGAGAAGGTATTGATGTTATGATGGGAATGTAGGTTAAAAATGGTGCGAAATATCTTACAAAATGTGTATGGAAGCTTTGACAAAGATCTCAAGTATTTGGATCTCATTTGAAGACTTGATGTTGAATGGAATGGGATAGTATACACTGATCCTCATAGAGGGCTGCAACTGGTAGAGAAAGGGTGTTGCCATTATATCATTTTGGTGGGTATTATTTGTGTACTAGGGTTCGTAATTTTCTATGCATCATTTCCATTATTGAGTTAGGACCCCGCTCTATTCGCCCTATATTGTGGATACGTTGATTATCTCGATTTGCCTTCTCTATAATGGGCGTAGTTTACTGTTGTTATTCTTGTGCCGTTGCTTTCTTACCGAACCCTTTCATATCATGAGAATGGAAGTACTTTCTTCCTCCTATTGACTGATATCCGTCTAATCTCTACCAGCTTGCCAAGAAGGGAGAAAAATTCATTGATCTTCCTTATGTTGTCAAAGGGATGGATGTATCTTTCAGCGGAATCTTAAGCTTTATCGAAGCTACTGCTGAAGAAAAGCTTAAAAATAACGAGTGCACCCCTGCCGATTTGTGCTACTCTCTACAGGTGAATTGGACTTGCATCCATCTTTAAAAATTAGCAGTTTTTACTAGCTTAACTTCAGCTCTGGAGTGTCAGACCTTTATACCTTTGTTCCGACAAAATATTTGAGTGGCGGTTAAAGTTTTGGTTGATGCTTTATGCTGCAGGAAACACTATATGCAATGCTCGTGGAAATCACAGAACGGGCAATGGCACATTGCGACATAAAAGACGTTTTGATTGTTGGCGGCGTGGGTTGCAACAAGCGGTTGCAAGAGATGATGAGAGTTATGTGCTCAGAGCGAGGTGGCAAATTGTATGCGACCGACGATAGGTACTGCATCGACAACGGTGCCATGATTGCATACACCGGACTCCTCGCTTATGCTCACGGGACATCGACGCCATTAGAGGAGTCGACTTTCACCCAAAGGTTCCGTACGGACGAGGTGCACGCGATCTGGAGGGAGAAAGAGGAGTCGAAGAAAGCGAATGGTACTGAAGAGTAGATGAAATTCCTGGATTAGTTTTACACAGCCGTATTTAGCAGAAGAAGACTAAAACTAGGATTCCTATTCAATGCAACAGCCTTAATTACAGAAAGAAATGCTGTGCATTTATGCAGGATGTTTACTTCAGCTTGTTGCACTTGCTTGATAAACAATTATTCATCTCGACTGGTGTTTACTCCAAATTGTAGTCACTTCTTTTTCCCCTTGGAACATATCGAACTATAACGTGCTTCTTGACTATTAATGACATTGTCATCGAGTCTTGGAGGAGTCAAAATAACTATCTGCCATTTGGGAGGTAATAGCTCCACAAACACTACCTATGCAACTAATGAAATTTGATAATCGCAATATGGCGTTACACTAGAACATTGAAACAAGTGTTATTAATCAGTTTACCGTAGCAATTATCGAAGAATCTAAAGTAACACCGAAGCCCCGTGTGACCAAAACCTTCGGTAGCCCACCTTGAAAATACGGCATAAGAAGTGCCTAAAGTTTTATACGGCACTCAGTTAAACTATCATTAAAGTGCCTCCGGCACCAAATTTCGGCCAAAAATATTAAGTGACTTTTACAATAAAATGTATAATATGAAATGACATTCTTATTTTAAGAATGAGTCCAACGTGGATTATGACGTGGTTGGACTCTCCATAAACGACGCGAGCCAATTTTAAATATTATTCGTTATTCTCGTTTCAGTCAAGCCATGAATCCGAGTTCGAGGATGTCGTGATAGATGAAGATGGTGGATGAGTTGCAGCTTCAATGGTCAGAAATGGTGATGTTCAGAGACTCTATCGCCTCCCCTTTTCTGAGAAAAAACCGTGCTCTCCCTCCAGTCGGTGAACGTCGGAACCTTGGCCAAATGAAAAGAGTTCTTTCTTCCACCGCAATTCAGATTTTTCTCCATGGAGTTCAATTAATTTTAAATATGACTTCCATTCTTTCCTGATTTGTCTTCTATTTTCTGTTTCGTTTTGTTCTGTTTTTTTTCCGCTCTCTTGCTGTCTGCCGAATTCCATTTTGCAAGGAAGCTCCGGTTGAACCGCCATCGCCATGGCTGCAGATGTGGAAAAGGACTAGCAGCATGTTTATGGAGAGAGACAAACTGATTCCTTTCTCATACTAAAGAATTCCAGAGGAAAAAGTGTTTAGAGGGGGAAGCTTTTTAAGAATGCTTGTATTGCTCAAATATTTTGGATAAATCCAAATGAGGGGAGGGCATGAGCCCCTCTTATTATAACCTTAGAATTACAATCCGATCTGACGCTAGAAATCAATGGGAAGCCTTTAGAATATAATCCTATCTTTTGTAATATAGTTTTTAAGAATTAATAAGTTACAATAATAAAATTATCACCTTCTAACGTAACATGATGTAATGCTCTTACTTTTCATCCATTGATTTCATGCTTCCGCAACATGCCTCGTGCTGGCAATCAGATAAACTACCTCTTTCAATGTTTCATACTGTAACATCATCCCTCATTTTTGTAGGGAGATTTGAGTTTCCTATTGATGAAATTCAGGTGGTGATCTTGTTATAAGATAGGTTCAAGGAAATTATCGGATTATGAAGATAATAATATTGGAGATTTATTCATTAAAAAATTGTGGGGTTTTGATATTGTATTATTAAAATAATGGTAGGTACACACGGCAGTTGGAAAAGCTTGATATTTCTAGAGCCCATAAAATATAGTTTGATCCACTCAAAATGGTCCGAATGGGTAATAAGACTTTCAGTTTATCCATTTTCGTGCACTTTTACGGTAAAAATCAGTAGAATATATGAAGAATATTGTGAAAAAATATTAGCACTTAGAGGACATGTAAGCAGAAAATAAGGCCAAAAACAGACCTGGCACGTCAAAATACCTTAGGAACTGGTCGAAAAACCCCAACAACCATTCTGAAAACAGTCGAACCGGTTTTGGAATTTTTGTGATACAAAAAACAATTAAGGCTGTACCGATGTCGGTTTTTGGTGATTTTAGCCCTAACAAAATCCTTATGAAAATGTCAATTTGAAACAATATATTGATTGGCGATTCCTCCGTTTACAAGTATGCAGTCTGATTGATAGCCCAACTAAAATAAATTCCATCATATGCAATAATTTAACATCCACATTTTCAATATAGATCCATATAGAAGTATTCAATAACTAATCTTAGAAAAAAGGGGATCTTTTTTAAATAATTTAACTACAGCTTCAACTCATTATATTTTTCCCCTCGGAACACATCCAACTACAATGCCCCTTGACCATTGATCACATGGTCATCAAGTCTAGAAGAGTCAAAATGACCCGGCTCCCGTCCGCTCCAATCGCCGCATTTCCATGATCAAAAGCACAACATGACTGCTCCAACACTAGATATAGCGTGTAGTATAACCACTGCCGATGGTCGCGCAATCTTCCAATGATCAATATACTCGTACTTCCAGGCTAATCGATCATCTCTTGCTAATTGCTTGGCAATCATTAACAATCAACCCTCTTGTCGAAGCCCTTGGATTGCTCATGTAACAACATATATGCACAACTCGTGCCGCTCTCCTGCTGCCATCTTCTGGATTCATCTGCACTTATTGAAAAGAGGAAAAGAGAGGAGATGAGAAGACATCGATTTTGTTTTCCTAACAGCAGCGCCATCACACATCCTGAAAAAACTAAAAGGATATAAAGACCAATGCAACTGAGGAGACGGCAAAAAGCAAGAACAGAGAGTGCACGAGGAAATGGAGAACCTGGAACAATGTATGAGAATATACCTATACGCCGAGGCTAACTTCTCCTCATAAGGCCCGGGTCCACAGGTTCGTATTTTCTAATATTGTTCACCACGGACTGAACTTTCTTCGAGAGCTGATCGTTGTGCTCCTCAACGATTTTCACAAATGCAGTTAGCTGCTCTTGATATGCTGCACACAACCTTTTCTTGTTTCGCAGCTCGGCCGTTAATTCCTGGATTTTCTTGTCCTTTTCGTCCTACATTAACAAAAGAAAATACAGAGGACGATAGTTTGATTAATTATACACAAGCCACAGACACTGCATACCTCAAATTTAAGCTACAATCATTCAGATGAGTCGCAGCCATTTTAAACAAGCACACCAACCACCACCACCGCCAGTTCAAAAGTCAGTTGAATTGATATGATTTAGACACAGGGACTTGGGGCGGAAAAGTAACTGAACAGCTCATCTTTACATAAAAAATTCAAGTCACAGAAACTTGATTGGCTATTGGTATTTTTGCTCACTTATAAGTTCCTCCTCTGGTCTATTCACCGATTGCTTGTCTCTGTGGACCCAAAAGAAAATTCACTTTACTAAAAAGCAGTATCCACCTTTCCATCAGAGGGGTTGCTATTAAATTCTATGAAGCACAAAGCATTGCCCCTAAGAATTACGACATATTCAATTCAAGGATAAAATACAAAATAATCATATCCCTGTTTTTCACAATCAGTAATTGCCTAAGAAAGCAATAGAACATACTAAAATGCTTAATTCTTCAAAACATGCTCCTGAAAACTTTCTTGGCAAGATTCAATTATTCTTCAGTTGCGCTGCCCTGCTGAGAGCCAGCATCACTCAGATAAGGAGTCAGAGATAAGAAAGACAAGAAAGATAGTGAAGACAGCATGATTCGATCAAATTGAACAGAGGGTATGTCAATGTAACTGAATAATTGTCCAATTTTGCGTGACATAAAAGCCAGTCCATTCCATTGTCAAGGAAAGGAATATGAGAAAGAAACAGAGGACGAGACGAACATCATAATTGAAGGCCATATCATCCCCATGAGAGTTCTAAGAAATCTTTTGCTATTCACCACAGAACGAAGTTAGAAAAGGTTGCGCAAATTTGAGCAATACAAAGAAGCAATTAATATAACTGATTGTCCTGCCTCATCATGTCCATTGCAGGGACAAATCTAGAGTTAGGCTTGGCAGGCCAAGTTCTTGACAAAATTTTAAGTATGGTTTGGACTAGCTACAGCTTAGCTTCTGACCTTTACTGCAACTTTATGTGAGTAATAATAATATCGAATGCCTCGGATCTTTAGAAAGAGACATAAATACTAGTATCTGAAGTTACATACAACCTATCTATTATGTCAAACATTACAAAACTGCGAGTTGGGAGGTAAAAGCCCCCCACAAACACTCCCTAATACAAATAATGAAATTTGATATTCACAATATGGTTTTACACTAGAACACAAAAATAAATATTATTGATCAGTTTACCATAACACTATACTAGCAGTTACTCAAAGAATCTAAAAGTAACACCCAAAAGACATATAGAGCCATATCTTTTGATGCAGCTGGCTCTAACCGTAAGTGGAGATACCAAAAGCACGATTATAAATCTTTTGCCTTAACTGTACTATCTGATGGCCATGCATTAGACAACAGGAAGCTGTAGAGAGGCAAAAGTCATGTGTTTGCTTCTCAATTATAAGACCACGCTTTTAACTTACAAAGCCCACTTTTAAGTTGCACTGGGAAAGCTCTTGAAAGATGCTTTCCTCATACCAACTTTTAACGATTATATACAATATCTTATAGTAAGAGGAATTAATGAAATATGCAAGTCCATCCTTATTCTTCCAATAAGAAATAGAGAGATTGAGAACACTTGGAGAATCAAGGTATCATGCAACAGATCAGTCGTGAAGTAAGTAGGATAGGGGAAACTGACCATTGTTTGACGAGCTTCGCGTGGGGAGATGACGAGCGGATGGTTATGTTCCTTTACGAATTTTGTGATTACCCATTTTCCAGATCTATTGACCTTTACATGAATCATAGCCTTGCAACCTTCCCTAGTGCTCGCTCTTGGCTTCCTAACTGGTCCAAATTTACCTCTAATACTAACACAGTAACCCTCCTTATTGCATCCAAGCCGACGAGCTAGAATCTTGCCATCTCTTTCAGAACGGCGGCAAGACATCACACGCATCACGAATCCCACTCTTCGAGCATACTCGTCGTAAAAGATCTTGGCGGCGTCTTCGGAGTCAAATTCCATACCCTCACATGGTTCCACTATAGGATCTCCTTCGCAATCTACCAATTCCACTCCGCCAGAATTCTCAGTTGCTCCAGCTTCATCTTCTAGATCCACTGTCATGAAATATTTTTTAGATTTTCCATAAGCAATAAGTTTAACACCTCAAAATCGCACAAACCTACTCATAAAGGATAGATCATAAGTTCAGAACAAGAAACCTAATAAGCAAAAAAAAGTGATATTCATGTCGGTCCTGATGATATCCAATGCTGAGGTCTGAGAAACCACACTAGCGGTAGTGAAGAAACGAATGCATTTCAAAAATCGCCAAATGCGACATGATGAGAAACCAAGGATTACAGCCACATTGAATGTCCTAAGGCCTGCAAGAACAACAGGACCTCCTATATAATGTACAGGGAATATGGAAATTACCAGAGAGAACATGACATCCCATAAAATACCATACTTTTTTTGCTTACATAGAAAACTAGACTTTAAATTATCACGGAACAGTGTGAAAAGGAATTATAAGCCAACCCCAATTAGATAGAACGAGACTCAGTTGAGTTGATTTTGAATATGCAAAAACAGTCCAAAAGATCATCCAAACCAAAACACTAGACTTTAAATGATCAAATCTTTGCCCCGGGACTGCGCATACGGGGATCACCCAACAGAGAAAGAAACCGACAACATCTTCATCTCCGAAACTTCAGCTACCACATAGCTCACATTGATCTCTTTCTCTATAGCTTCTAACACAGAGCTTCTATGTCTGCATGAGAAAACTTCAACTAGCATAAACCCATTTCCTCCTAATTGCTACACGACATTCAAGCACAACAAGAAAGAGCCAAGCAAACACATTTCACGTTTACTCCGCAACCGAATCAAAGCGACAAAAAGCGGCATCAAACGCATCAAATTCAACAACCCACATGACCCCCGAACACGACAAACAGATTGAAAGAAAAAAAAAAAGCTCGGATCTTTAAGCTGAAATCCGATGATTAGGTGCTGGAGCGAAGGTCCGATTTCGACCGATACGAATGATTTGGCAAAGAAAATGGCAGATTAATCGATGGGTCGGAAACGAACACGACCGAATGACAATCGAAGGGAATCGCTTACTTGGGTTCGAATTTGGCTGCGGTTTGATTGATCTCTTCGTGTGACTTTGGGCGGTACGATGAGTAGAACACCAGTCTCGGAAACGTGGAGGAGAGAGAGAGAGAGAGAGACAGAGCTGCGAGCTCTTCCACCATAAGCAGCAGTTGCTGCTTAACGCGCGGCACTTCTTGGGCCGGGCCAGTCGCCCGTCACCTGGTGGGCCATGTCGGCCCACGTTCCATGCCCGGGCCTGGTTTTCCTTTTCCATTTTCTTTTTTGTTTAGTTTAAAAATTCCTATATTTTTCTCCTGATCTCTCTGTTTTAATTCAATTTCTCAGAAATTCTTTGTCTATTTCATTTACTCTTGTAATTTATGGCAATGTGGCGGTGGATTCATGTTAGAGTTGTCTCATTGAAATGTACAAATTAATGAAATGAAAAGGCTCGTAATCACTTAAGTTTACGCATCTGCCACGCCACTCTAATAACATCAGGAGAAATTGTCTTTTCTCCTCTTTTAATTTTTGCATTTACTGTACTTCTAATTATCGAGACTTTACATTGAAATACCCAAGGCCGAGCTTAAATATAATTATTCTCCATCTGACAATCAATGTGATGAGAATCTTTAAACGGGATTAATCTAATTAAGGCCATAATCATCGAAGGTTAAACAACAAAGCACATCATTGTGTGACTATTTTTTGATACTTTTCATTTCCTTAATAGAACCACGATGTGTGAACAATCCTCCAGTCCAGATGCCTTAATAGGAGCACATCGTTTGTGCATGCTTGTGTTATTCTCTCTCTCTCCGAATTATTTTTTCTACTTGGTTTTTCCCCTCTAGACTCCAATTATTCACGCCACCTTGGGGGATGCTAAAGCCCTAGTTTAGTTATAAGACGCCATTCTCACAAGCCATGTTACGAATAAACAAGGTCCGTGTAAAAAAAGAAGGTCGACTATAAAATTATAGCGAAAGAATTGAGAAAATGTAGTAGATAAACGGATTATATGTACGGATCGTATAAAAAACGGGACCTTAATTAGACTTGTAGCGCTGTCGAAATTGAGGCGTACGTGCTTCCTGAAAGTCAGTTTTTGGAGAGTTGTGACTTTTCAAGCGATACTTATAATGAATTAGAAGAGGGCCAAAACACTTTTCGAAAAATATATTATTGAAAAATTATCGGACTCCTCCAATAAGGCATCTAGCACTTAGGTCGCCGGGGCTTGCCAACAAAAGCAGGCACAATTAGTGAAATATGGTTACTCCATCGATCGCACACATCATCAATATATTCAAGACTCTTAAATTCGCCGGACCATGTCAAGCGTTGCGAGAAGAAAAGGTGGAAGTCCCATTTTTTCTTATAGCATGACATGGGAAATTCCAACATCTCGTGAAAAAGACACTGATTTGCCATTTATATCACCTTCTTCGCAACACTTTATTAAATTACGGACACTTGAAAAAATATACTTGTATAAATGATGTTGAAGGAACAAATCTCGTTCTTCATCAACATTAATCAATTGCGCACAGTTCGAAATATAGCGAAATTCGCTTGTCCTTTCGAATGAGAATTAAGTTGATGATTCATGGGTTTTGCAAGAAATTTTGAAAGCTGGGGGTTTAGGAAGAACCCTAAAAAAAACGGAGAAATCTGAGACACCCAACAAAGGGTCAAACCCATGCATGTTAATAATGAGGAACAACCACCCCCAAGAATCTCTCTGCAACGATGCACAGTCCCTGCATGACCAGTCAAAGCGACTTTGCATGCCACCACATGATTATATTGTTCTTCTGCAGTCCGTAACATTTGTACTGGTCTCCACCTTAAAGCAACACCATCCCAGGACTACCCTCTTATACAACCCAATGGGACAGGAGAAGAAGAAGCAGCAGAGCGTAGGAGGAAAGAAGCTATGGAAGGAAACAGTTTCAAGTGGCTCGGTCGTGCCACGGGAGTGGGCTCCAAGCGGTGGAGATCATCCCACGAGGCCAATCTCCGGCTCCTCTGGCTGACCTTCGCCGCTGGGTGCCCATCCCGCGGGACGATCAGGGAATGGCCACTCAGAATTCACCCTAAAGTCACGAGATGGCAAGGTGGTTGGGCTCTGTTTAGATGGTTTCTAGAAACTAGTGATGATTAGAATTATGTTTAGATTATACACAGACGGGGATTTCCTTTTTCTTTGACGTCTGTACTTTTTACCGAAGCATGTTCTGTACACTTTGTTCCACTCTCCGCCTTAAAGCAACACTTGAATTTGTTCTTGATCCTCATCTGGATTGCGATCCGTTTCGCTGAAGTAGAGCATAGCTAGCCAGATTTTCAGGTTCCTGCGATCTATTCACATTGCGAACTTCGCTCTGTCATGTCAATGGTGCAATAGATGCAGAAGATGCTTTCTCATGATAACACGGAGCTTGCGTCTATTCAAATGAACAAAGGTAGGATAGTTTAGGACGATCTAAATGAGGTTTCTCGGCGAAATTCTGTCGAATCTTTGGCAGTCGTCTAGGAAGATTGGTTTTCTTTTTCGGTCGTGTGAGGAAGATTGGTTTTGCTTGAATCTTTGATGTTCTTGTCCATGCTACTCTGCTGTGTTTCTTCCAGGTTTAGGTGAACTATTTGGCAGAAACATGAATAGCAGGGGGGTGTCCACTTGTACGTGAAGAAGGTGCGCTGCTTATGGATCCGACTTTTCCAGAGTGCTTGACATGTAGGAACTGCATTTCCAACACGATGTGCAGTCCAGTCTTTCCGCTCTGACGCTGAGATGAAATTTGATGTAAAGATGTTCTGTATTGGCCTTTCTAGGACTAGTGATCCGAGTGATCCGAGTGTGGACTCTGCATTTCAACTAAAAAATGCTTGCCCTTTATTCTGAAGTGATTGAATGTTATTCTGAAGAATGTCCACACCAGATTGGTAGTGTACTTACATCTTTCCTATGAATGCATAATCGTCGAAATTTTATCCTGTCTGCTTTCCATAGGCGGCGTCAAGATCCGACCATGCAGACACAGGTTGATACCATTAATCAGGACATGTGCAAACTCCTTTGCTGTAGAGTTTTCCATCAGAGATGGGTCGTGCAAGATTGGGTTTTTCTTCTTCTTCCCATGGTAAACTCCTTTGATGTTATCAGATGGATAAGAAGAAAATTCCAACTTCAAGGGGTTAGCCGAGTTAGTAAGGCGATCGTAAGCTTGCACTCTGAAACTCGATGGATTGCGACAATTGGCATAGGTAGGGTTCTTGGAATCGCCTTGTTCGCAAAGCTGAGTACGATCTCCAAATCATTTGTTCAAGATTGTAGCTTTTCAAGAGAAGTTTAAAATCCATATGAACATTTCTTGGACAGGATGGGTGTCTGGCGATGGTGAGGGAACAAAGATGCAGGTTTCAATTGCTAGGAGATGCATTGTATTGCTGCTATGTTGGCACAAATAGGGCTAGTGTCAAATGTCGGCTCATTTAACAAACTTACCACAAACCTTTGATGGTTCCATAAAATCCTCTTCATCAACTTCTCACATCACCTCCACTTTGTATCATTGTTCTCTTCATATTTCTGGAACACTAGAATTAAATAGACAGATATGTTAGTTCGATTAGAAATGAAAGTTATATTTAAGTTATCAAGCTTGTACAGAAATAAGAATAATGATAACTGAGCGCAATGATAACTGAGCGCACACATAATGCATGGACAAAGTCTAGTTTAACATAATCAATAAGTTGAAAATGAATTAAAAATAACAAAAATAAAATTATATTAATAATTTAAGAAGTGCAAGATCAGGAGTTTTTCCCCAAGCAAGGCACTACTCAAACTTATTTACCTCTTGACCAAAAAAAAAAAAACTTATTTACCTAAGTAGGTACTTAAAATCTTATATTCCTATCCGAGGTACATTCTAAATCTTCCTTTTGTTACAATAATCTGTATTATTAAAAAAAATAATGAAATCTCCGTGTTCCATAACCAATTATAGTCTCTAAGCCAACAGTCAATTTGGTTGAGCAGAATTTATTTATTTGGATTGAATTTTACTATTTACTTTTGATTCAATTTGATCTTGCAGCTCGCGCATTCAACTATTTTTTTTAATTTCGAAACTCTTGAAACTTTCACGGTAGTCGACGTTGACACGTAAATTCACTTATAATTATCTCATAAAGGATTCAAAGAATGTGCAATTGATTTATATAAGTTGGTATTCATGTTATGGTCAAATTAAAAAGCCAAAATTGTGGAATTCGTGATTAGAAAGAAATGGGAGTCACGTGAGTAGGAATGTAAGTCACGTGACGAGGAAGCGGTCTCCTCCAAGGTTCAACCTCAGCCACACGATCGAACCACAACCTCGTCCTCTCGACTTCCGTTAAAAAACGGAAAAACCAGAAACGCAAGCTCGCTTTTCTTCTTCTTCTCCTTCTCCTTCTCCTTCTCCTCCTCCTTCTGCGCGCCATGGCTTCAACAGCTTCACCTCCTCAGGCCTCGTTCTCTCTCTTCGCGGGGCGAAGAAGGAGCACCGCCAGCACACGTATTGCACGGGGCGCGCGCGTTCCGGGACGCCGCCGTCTGCGGGTTTTCGCGGCGCAGGGCCCCCGAGAGCGGCAGCAACCGCCGCCGGGGGTGGACACGAGGATCCACTGGGAAAACGAGGACGAAGGATGGATCGGCGGCGACAGCTCGGGGTCGAAGGAGGGTGAGAAGCAGTTGGGTGCGGAGGAGGAGAAGCAGAGGAATCTGCTAGGGGAGAAGTTCGCCGATTTGCTCAACGAGTCCTCGGATTCCCACTACCAGTGAGCATCATCAGTCTGATGATAATCGCTCCTCCTCGCTTTTCTCTTCTTCATTTCTTGTTTTTTTTGCTCTTTGTGTTTGTGGTTCTGCTTTGTTTGTCCTACGGTCATTTGATTAGCGAAAGTGAGAATTGTGGGTTTGAGCTGCACGTATTGGCTCAAGCAGAGACACTGGCCGCACGGTGATGTGGAACGAACCGAAGCGTTGCAGCGGCGTAGGTAGAATCTTCGGTTAACTCGAAATGTAGGAACTTTACATGAAATTTCACGAAGTAGTTACTGAAATTGCACTGAGCATCCAGTCCTGGGTTGGTCATTGACAGTGGAGGTCAGTTCTGTGTTGAACTTGAAAGTTGAACAGTTGATGAAATCCATAGTGAACAGAGGGGAGAGATTGGTTGTGACTTTTGGAATTGGCTAGAATGATGTCTGGCAACCCACTAGGCTGTCCAGGCTCGGGCGAGCTTGGGAGAGGTTTTTTAGGTTCGGTAAGGACCGGCTCGGCTATGCTTGTCCATCGATTAGGTCTACAGGAAGTATGCGAATACCGTGGAAATGCAGTCTCTTTTTCTCTGTCTTGTGAATCAATTGAATGAGTTGTTTCGAGAAAACAATCACTTGAATAAGTACATTTAAGCTGGTGCTGGGAATAGAATGAAGGCAATGGAAGAAATTTACTGTGTGATCCATTGGGTTTCATGAGCAGACAACACTGAATCTGAAAAAGAAGTCCTCCTTTTGGTCTGAGGGACCATGATCTCAGGGAGTTACCGAACCTGCGGCTAGTGCTCTTTATGCCTGCGCTGGTCTTTCTTATTATTCTTATCTATGGAGAAAGGAAACCCGATTAAAGATTGACTGCAATCCCAAGTTTTGGTTGTTCAATGCCATGGGGACCTTGAAGCTCTTATGTAGCAACACAGTATCAAAAAGAGTTCTCACTTGAAGAGGATTGACCGAAGTAGGCATCTTTGGCTTCTCTCGGTTCTTTTATGATGCATCGAGTAAATGATGGCGATGATTGTTGCACGAAATAAGGAAATCTATGACTATGAGAAAGCGAATTCAGGCGGGTTGTTCGGAGAAATGTGATTAAGGTCGGTTGACTATTGCAATATGAAGTGAGGAGTTGCAATTTGCATTACTGGGGACATATATCACTCATTGCAAAGTTTAGCTTCGCTTGTCACTCTAATTGCTGATAGTGAGTCCACCATATTTGTAGCTCTATTGATAGATGAGAACATGTTGAATCTGTTTTTACTTGTTCGGTCGAGGTTAAGGTTATGAGAAGACCGGATCGTAATCGATCGCTCCAACTCAGGCAATCCACTTTACCAATGCTCTCTTGTTTTTGCGCCACAGGTTCCTAGGAATTTCAGCCAGTGCTGATCTGGAAGAAATCAAAGCTGCTTACAGGAGGCTATCGAAAGAGTACCATCCGGACACGACTTCCCTTCCATTAAAAACTGCATCGGTCAAGTTCTTGAAATTGAGGGAAGTTTACGATGTGCTGAGCAACGACGAGAGCCGGAGATTCTATGACTGGACGCTCGCGCAGGAGGCCGCGAGCCGACAAGCGGAGAAAATGAGGATGAGGCTAGAGGATCCTTACGAGCAGGATTTACAGAACTACAAACCCGTGCCGGATATGGTCGACCGGCTTGGCGGGAGGAACCTGGATTTGAGTGACCAGGCCATGTCTGCTCTCACATTCGATGTGTTTATCATCATCTTTGCAATATGCAGCATCATTTATGTTGTATACTTTAAGGAACCGTATTATTAGGTGGTTCTTGAAAAGTTTTATGTACATTACAGCAACTCTCGCTATTTTGATCATTCTATAAATAGCATGACCGAACTCCTCTCAATCAAATTTTCCTTTCTTTTTCTCATCTTCCATACTCGTATCTTTTGAGCTTACCTTTTTTTAACTCTCAGCCACAACTTCGTTTGAATTCTCGAGAGATTTTGAAACAGATAAGCGCTGAGGAGGGGTCGATCGGTTGATCGGGATGAACAAATGCCGCCTTTTGAGTGCCCGAGCGATCACGAGGGACCGCCCGGAGGGTATGCGCTACCGCCCCTCGCCTCGACCGGTGAGCCTTCAATAAGGTTGGAAAGAGGGGTGGTGCGTTGAGTGAGCATTGCCGACCAAATGGTGGCAATCGGGGCTTTAAATAATAATATTAAAATATTATTTAAAATTGTTTACGTTCACATCAGCGGCCACGCCACGTAAGACGACCAATGTCCACGTCAACGATTTCCGACCAAAACTGGTCAAATGGACTCAATTAGCAAAACGTAAAAATATTTATAATTCAATTGGCAAAATTAAAAAGGTTTAGAACTAAATTGGTAAAAATGTAATAGGTTTAAGACTTTTTGGACAATTTTTTCGTTTATAGCCGTGAATTTGCAATCCGCTCTAATTGTAATGATTGATGAGAAGCCTCTAGAATACAATCCAATCTCTTGTTATATGGTTTATTAAAATTAATAATTTACAATAATTAAATTGTCATCATCCAACAAGACCCAATATAATGCTCTTACTTTCCGCTCATAGATTTCGTGCTTGGGCTAGCAATCGATAACTAACCCTTTCAATATCACAATTCCTAACGTCTTGGAATATTTTGTAATTCAAAAAGTCTAATATTCTTGCAATACACAAAATTTGACACTTAGATTTAACCATAATTTTTCATAATAGGAGAGGTAGTGGGTTTTTTTTTTGTGTCAAAATATCGATCAATTAAATTAAAAATTCGTACTTTCGAATTTTGGTGGGCCAATTTGTTTCGTTGGTGACCTTTTGAATTTCTCGAACTGGGAAACCAACTTATAAGGTCAAAAATGAGAACCTACACAAAGATCGAAGGGCAATACGGTCATTTAGCAATCCTCAGACAATATAAAAGCACTAGGGTTTCGCCCTCTTCTCCACCTCGACAGAACCTTCACCGTCTAGCTTCTGCGCCGCCGTCTCGATCTCAGGTGCGACGCTGTACCAAGATACGTGCTTACATGTTCTGTTTCTTGTTCTTGTTGCCGTATGCTTCGTGCACTGATCTCGTTAGCACTGGTTAAGCGCTGCTCTGCTGTTTTAGATCTTTGTTGTTTTTGTTTCACGGAACTTGCTTGAGCATTTTGCTTTAGAGTGTACTGCTTGAAGTGGTGGATTCAAGCCTTGATTCTTAGAGGGTCTTTGGTGGGTGTGCGGAGATTCGAAATCGTATCGTGTGTTTGCTCTCGCGCTGTGATCTTGTTTGGGTGTTTTGTGCATACCCAGATGATGACAGAGAGGCCAGAGTTGTATCAGGCACCTTTGGTATCCATGATTTTGATATCTGGATCCGTGTATAGTCTCCCTGTATCATGTGACTCGACCCAAATGACCCACCCATGACGTCCGGTTGCTTAATGTTTCGTTTCTTTTTTGCCTCTGTGAGGTTGTCTCGAGAATGCCTGTCCTCGTTATGCTTATGATGGCGAGTTTCTCTGTGTTGCAGGCTGCAGTGTGTTGATTGTTTACGATGGTGAGGGTCAGTGTTTTGAATGATGCTCTTAAGAGTATGTATAATGCCGAAAAGAGTGGAAAGAGGCAGGTCATGATCAGACCGTCATCGAAAGTGATCATCAAGTTTCTTTTGGTGATGCAGAAGCATGGTATGCTCTTATCAATCACTTTTGATACTTGATACTTGTATGGTTGGCACTTATTGTTGTACTACCTTTTGGGCCATTGCTAGGTTACATCGGAGAGTTTGAATATGTCGATGACCACAGGGCTGGCAAAATTGTGGTTGAACTCAATGGCAGGCTAAACAAGTGTGGAGTTATCAGTCCCCGTTTTGATATCGGCGTCAAGGAGATTGAAGGCTGGACCGCAAGGCTGCTTCCCTCAAGACAGGTTTGTTGCAAAAGCTTCACCTGTTGTTGTTGTTCGCGAAGCTGTCTACAATCATAAGTTACTTTACTGCGAAGCGGTCTTTCACCTGTTGTTGTTCGCCTTGATAGGTTTATTATATTTCATATGGCATTCTGAGCTTAGACTTGCAGTCGTAAAATTGTCTACCATGCTTTCCACATTCATATAGTCTTACGCTAGTGATTTTGTTGACTGAACTTTTGAGAGTAGATCTGATGCTTTTAGCTTAACATGACTAAACTTTTGCAGCCCATCGGTTTCCTTCCTTGTCTAACGTCGATTGGTTCTCTGAAATTTGCAGTTTGGTTATATTGTGTTAACAACTTCAGCTGGCATCATGGATCATGAAGAGGCTAGGAGAAAGAATGTTGGTGGAAAAGTACTTGGCTTCTTTTACTAGGCGGAGTTAGTTTTGCCAATGAATCCCTGATATTTCAGTTTGTGAGGATTTTGTTATGTATTTTTGAAATGGTTTACCTTAGGGATTTACCCTATTGGGCAAAATTTTCATTTTTTGTTTAATGGAGCTTTTGATATTTCTTTCCGCTTCTCTAGTGCTATATCTGCAGTTAAAAGAGATTCAGGCTTGCCTTTTAATTGGTGGATATTCTGATGATTTCTGATGAGATGGTGATTTGTTTGGCTTTAGCTGGAAGTGTGGATTATCAGTCGTACGTGTGAAGTGTTAGTAGCCCTGGAAATCTTCAATCCCCTCTCTTAGTTTGGAGTAGTCTTTACTGTCCGGAGCACCTATGACTTGAGGCATTTCCATGTAGTTCTACGAATTTCAGCTGATTGACAACTGTTCATTGAAGTGAGAGCAAAATCCTTGGTGGTCCTTGGACACGGGTTAAGGTTCATGTGTGTGATGATGGTTTTGGCGATTGGTTATATTTGCCTACTATTATTGGGATATCTAGATGATTTGAAGTGTTTGATGTTGGTGGTGCAATGGCTGGTCGTATGCATTGTTGAACTATATTGCCATCTTGTTTCTATTTGTGTATTTCTGTTTTGCGCGGGAACAGTTGAATATTTGGGGGTGAGATTGTTACAGGAAAAACGGCGCCTCTCGAGCATAAATTTGTTCTGATTTTGTTCCCTCCTTCCAGTTTGTCCTGAATTTTTGTTTGCCTTTGAACTTTTAGCTGGAATTACTTTTACTGGAGAGGGACTGAAAGGGGTTTTATGCTAGAATTATGGGTCAATTCTTGTTGACCAGGAATTTTCCATTAAAGGGGTTGATGAGGTTGATTTGCCTGCTTCATTGCACTGTGAAAAATTTGAAGTTAACAGAGGATTTCTATGACGTTGTGTTGAGATTTATTCTTTAGTGAACGCCGCCTCCCGCAAAGGTGAGAATCGGCACATGTGCGTGTTCTTGTGCTGCATCCTCCTCCTTTTGAAGTGATCTCGCGGCTTCTTGTATGTCTAGTTTATGAAAAAGAATCGTGATTTCAAAGTAACAGCCATTCTCTGACCCAAAAAAAAGAAGAAAGTAAGAGCCAAACTTTTGCTTCGTGAAAACACTTATCTAGCCTCTTTCTTTTGGTCGGCGTGTGTTTGGTTTAACTTGAAACGTGAAAAAGAGGAAAAAAAAGTTTATTTCGCTTGTTCTCAATTTTATAAAGGGAAAATGACACCAACGGTCTATAAATTTGGCTCGATGTGTAATATGATTCTCGAACTGTAGTTTAATGAGTAATATAGTTTTTGAATTTTTAATTTATTTAATGTGATTCATGAATTATTGGTACATGTTCAATTTGTTATCTTTTCATTAATTCAGATTGAAGAACGATATTGAATATTTTCATGTAGTTTAAAGACTAAATTAAACATGCACTAAAAGTCCATGGATCATATATGAACAAATTGAATGTTTGGGAATCATATTGTACATTGGGCTAAAGTCCAAGGATTATATTGAACAAATTAAAAGTTTAGGGATTACATTGCATATTGGCCCAAAATTTAGGGACCATTTGTGTCATTATCACTTTTAGAAATTCAAGTAAAGACCAGTGTTAAAGTTCTTATTGGTTGTTTGGATGCATATCGGTGCCATTTGGATACATTTATTTTTGTTTTCATTTATAAACAATAAAATCATTTGACTTGTTTTCAAATTATTTAAACGTCTCGTTATTGAAAGCAATGATTGGTTTAATGCCTAATAATAAGTTTTTATTCGACATCATTTTGATTAAATAACGTTTATTACATTTCACTGGTCATCATGCCTTTATAATAACTAATGGCTTTTCCACATTTGCAGTTATTATTTTTAAGGTCTGAAGTAACTTTGAAACTAGCAACAATTTATGTAGCATGTTTTTCCATAACAAAGTAAATTGCAATATATTGGAGAAAGTAATTAACTTTCTCAAGAAGTTGGTTGAGTGCCAAAATACCGGATTTGTATACGGTAGATCTCATTCTATTGTATTTCACTCAAGGTAACCTTAATGGCACATTCGCCACTCTTTGAGTGTCGCTTTGCCCGATGCATGTGAAAGGGGAAGCTTGAATGCACCCTAGGGATTAATGGAGCCGGATATCGAAATTTCATGCCGACAGCAACAAAAGAAATATAATGTTTTCATCTTTTCTTGCCCTATCAATAGTTAGCAAATATTTTATTTTGATAGTGATTTTTCATGTAATGAAAAGTAAGTTTGACCCTATTTCCCGCACAAAAAGGAAAAAAGTTCGACTCCTTAAGTAATACTAAATTCTAGACATGCTCGGTAAATTCTAATATAAAAAATAACAAAATTTATGTGGCTACTAACTATTCATCTACCAGTAATGTCCACATGCGTTTAGTAGGTCTTTACATACACTAAAATAATTGTAAATATACTTATACGTCATTAACTATTTATTAAGAATGAACTTTATTAAGACTCACGTAAGAACTCTATTAAAGTTCGATAAATCCGTATATATCGAGAAATTCCACGAATTTGCTATCCGTTTGAAAAAATCATCGCACAGTCTATAAATTATATAAACCAAATACATTTTAATTATCTTGGATAAGTGCATTGAAAGTCTTGAAACTTATTACGAAAGTGTAATCAAGTCCTAAAATTTTTAAAAAGTACAATTAAGTCCTTAAACTCGTTGGGAAAGTGTAATTGAGTTCTAAAACTTTAAAAAAAGTGCAATTAAGTACTAAAAATTATTAAATTAATCTAATCCAGTCCTTCTTTAGGATTCAATTGCACTTTCGTTACAAGTTTTAAGACTTGATTGCACTTTTTAAAAGTGCTAGAACTCAATTATACTTTCGCAATATACTTTAGGACTTTCAGTATACGTATCTCTAATTATCGAAGACGTAGATCTTGCATGAACCGGATTCACGTGATTAACGGTCGAGATGGTTTTGGCCGCCGGTGGTCCGTGGGCCGTACGATCGCGTCTCCGCCTGTTTACGGTTCACACAACTTTTTTTTCGGAGTGTGAAAGCTTTGAAAAATGAGGAGCGAGATTGACTCCAAGCTTTCAGCCTTCTCCCCATCTCCTTCCTCCTCCTGCTGCTCCTGGTGCTGCTCGCGGAGCTGTGCGCTCCCTGCTCGTCCTCCTCGCCATTCGCTCTCTCCTCCCTCCTCGCCTTCGATTTCCCGCACGATTCCTTCGGATTTTCCCGGGAAAGTTTGTCCGATCAGGTGACGCTTCGGCTCCTCACTACCGTCTCTGTCTCTGTCTCTGCCTCTGTCCCTGTTTTCTTCTCCTTCTTGTCTTCTTCTGTTGTCTCCTTTGACCCGCGAGGAAATGCGGTGCAGGAGGAGCTCCTCGCTTTCGAGCGCTCGCTCGATTTGTTTCCGGCTCTTTCTTGGCCGAGTCAACAGAGGGCTTAGCGAAAGTGCGCTCCTTTCCGCAATACGTTGGATCTCGAGGTAGTCCCGAATCTCAGATTTTGCAGCGACGTAACGTGGGCTTCGATAAGACCCTGCAGTTTTGCTCCTTCTCCTGTTTCTTTTTCTTTTTCCTCGGTGGGCAAAGAGCGAAACCTAGAGGTGAAAACTCGGGTTTGAATGATTGGGTGGTTTCCCATTGTCGTTTCTTTCGTTCCTTTTTTTTTTCGCCTTTTCCCTTTTCTTGGGTTCTGGGGTTGCGCGTCTTTTATCAACCAGTGAGCAAGACTGCGAAAGACTGATGCTTGACGGTATCCTATCAACTTATAGTCGCTTTCTTGAAACTCTTCCCTTACTGGCTTGGTTGGAGCCTACTACTCGCTCGCTCTCTCTCTCTCTCTCTTTGATGATTCCTTCGAAGCTGGCATTTTTTCCCCAGTTGTTGCAATGTGATTTTATTATGCCTGAAAATTTCGAAACTTGAGGAGTGCTGTCCATAAATCTGCCAATTCGGATAGCGCATGAGCTTGGACTTTCGGTCCATCTATAACCGATGTGCACCATGGCACTAAAATGTGACCTCGGACAGTAATTCTTGCTCCGACCATGTGCTTTCTTTCTTTCATCCTTTCCTTTTGAGTGGTGAAGCTACTGTTGATGCTGTTAAATATACAAAAGTTTCCATTCCAGGACTTTTATTAGGGGGAACGCGATAAAAGAAAAGGTTGTAAAATTTTAGTTCGGGGGCGAGATATAAGAATTTTACATGAAATTCGATAGGCTATAGCTTACAAACCACACTGAGGTCCGTCATTATATGCATGACCGAAAAAAGGTGAATTCTATCACCTGAATTCCTTCTGCCTAAAGGTAATAAACAATAACAAACTGGCATTTGCCTCATGGTTTATGTCACTCGTTTTCGTGATTTTGTCTGTGCTATGTTACCACAGTGCTTTCAAGGGCTACGTCCATCAGTTAGTGCTGTACTCTCACTTGAGATAGTTGCTGAGAAGGTTTTCTTTGATTGAATGCAGATGTTTGATAAAAGGAATGAAGGCTTCTACATGAACTTCTCTAGGAGAGAGCTTCAGACTTTGTGCAAAAAATATGGTTTGCCTGCCAATCGGTCGAAATCTGATTTGGCGAATTTACTAGCTTCTCGCTCACAGGTAAATTACCTCTTAATTCCCGCGTCTGATCAAGCATCGTTTAGGCACTCTCCTTCTTTTTTTGGTGAGAATTAATTTTGAGATGCAGCTTATTCCTGTCAATATGTGTACGGGACTGATGCAGTGATTATCATTAATCTTCAGGAATGCAATTTAAGACCATTGTCTCAGGTGCACCGTGACTTACAATTAAGATTTGCAGAAAAGGAAGGTCCAGGTTTGCACTTTCTGCTGCTTCCTTCTTTAATTTTCTGATTTCAGTCTTCCGAAGTCTGTCATTTGGTAGGGCATCATTCTTGACTTATTTCTAGTTTGATGCTTATACAAAATATTTTGTCAGGGGCTTCTGTCACGGGTGACTATGGATTAATTTCTTTTCCTCAAGATAAAGATGTCAGGCAGTGGTTTCTTCATACTGTGAAAGCCAATCAGTTAGAAGGATCTGTAGAGGCTCAGAGGTTTGATGAGGTTAGACTAACTAAATTACTGGGTTAAATTTTTTTTTTAAATTTTTTAATCACTCGCTGTCATACTTATTTCGTGTTCGTGGTATTATTAAGCTTGTGTGAGCTCTTTTTCAAAATTTTCTGTAGGGTTCACTCTCTTCACTTTTGTGATGCTATTGAATTCTATTCTGCTAAAAATGCGAATTTGTATTAAAAGATGTTGAATATTTCTTATCTTTTTGGCCTGTTCTTTTGTGCCTGCTGAGTTTGAATTTCTCTGATAGCCTGATGATGATTGACTTCCTTGCTCCTGTAATTGAATATGCAGGACATATCTCGAGACCTACTTCCTCAGCATGCAGAGACACCCTGTCCACAGTTTTCTTTACAAAGTGATAACACTGGTTTTCATTGTGGTGTATTCCCGAGAATGATACCTTGTGAGAAAAAAATGGGTTTGCACGGATCTGGTGCGGCAGAGTGCATGTCCCAAGTCCAGTTTAAAGATATAAAGGCCGGTGCGTTTTGTGCGGCAGATGTTATTTCTGCATCCGTATATTCTGCCATAGTTCCTTCCTCTTCCTTTGAATTTCATGTCAGGTCAGAAGAGGGAATTAATCTTCATGTGGACTTGAACTCAAGCCCATCTGACTGGGCTGAGAAACTTAAAAACGATGTTTGTATATTTGAGAGTGTCAATTGTATGAATAATCAAAATTCTCGTGAGGAGCTTGGACATCCTGGGGAGAATAATGTGATGAAAAGTTCCCTTTCACAGACTGCAGATAACAGCCAAATGGCTTCTGCCCCTTCGGATGAAGATAAAGGAAATAGTTTTGAGGATTATTTTCACCCTGATAGAGTCGACAGTTTGTTGATTTCTGCTGCTGAGGTGCCAAGTGTCATGGATGCAGAAGTTTCAAAGGGTTTAGAAGAAGTTCAGATGCCTATCTCATCCAAATCTGAATCAATTGCGCAGAGCCAGATAATTTCTCCGGTGGCATCCTGTGGCATGGGTGGTTGTAATCCGAATATCTCTGATAACCCCGACATAAAGTCTGGCAATGATTCATTTTCACATACAATATCAGATGCTACAGTTAGTTTTATCACATCAGATCATGTTGCCAAGCATGGTGGCGAGAATTGTATAAATTCAGATTTGCAAAACAACTGTAAACCCACTAATTTTGGTGCGACGGTTCCTGAAGGGTACAGAGTTGGTTCCAAAGAGTTGCACTTGTCGAAAGCTGCAAGTTTTCAGGGGCATTCACTTTCACCTTTCAAGACTAATACAATTGACATTCTGGTTGATTGGAAGAACAAAAGTGAATCAGAGGGTGAATCAGCCAACACCTTTGAGCTTAAGCACGACCATGATGGAAATGTTCCTACTTGTTCCGACATAGAGGTGCTCTCTCTTTTTTTTTCCCCTTTATTATTTTCCCTTGCGGAAAAACAAAGATTTCTTTGCAGTCTATGGACAATTTGCTTCGAATATGTATATATTCTCGATGGTGAATATTGAATTGCCAAATCTCGTTTTATTGCTCATTTCAATAATTACTTTCGTTTAGCTTCTTGTTATTCCACATGAATAAGAAACTATATAAATGTTGCAATATATCTGAACGGCATCCTATCGTTCTTAAGGAGAGGAGCAGCACTGCTAGTGGGGTGGAGAGTATTGTGTAAGTTTATGTCACCAGACTCACCACGAAGCATTGCATTTTGTATTGTTTTTTCTATTATTGTTGCCTGAGTATAAAGGTTTCTTCCTTCTGTCAGATGCTCGCAATTTGAAAAATCATCTGCAAGAAGTTCTTCAAGATTTGATGATATTGATTCGAATGAAATGTTACAAAAGAGACTACGAGTGGATAGCGATGACCAAAGTGACTGTGTTGGAATGGATGTTAGAATTTCTAGATGCTCCAAACATCCTAATTTGGAAGTTCTACCAAGAAGATCTGTGCGGCTGGTGCCCAAGGTATGGATCGGCAACCTCTTTTGGTTTCTTACAATGATGAATCAACAAAAGCTTAGCCACCTCATCATTTATTTCTCCACGATTACTTCACATGAATCTAAAAGCTAGAGGAGAGAACTGGGAGAAATGTTGAGATAGCCTCGCCCTCTAGTCAATCCTTGGGAGGATGATGCTAATGTCATAGAGTATGAGAGTGTAATATAAATGGTTACAAATCATTCACTAAGTATGGTAAGATGATACATTAGGACTTTTGTGCTTATCGACTGCAAGCTGTCTTCCGTCATCACTATCTTTGGCCATTAGCATCCATCATTTTGATAGCAACCTTACTTCTTCTGGGGATCTTGTACTTTGTAGATGAAATTTTGTGATTCATATTCACATTTCTTGGAGTCTTGTCATCTCAGTGAGGTCATTCTTTTGATTTGAGTTAGTGCTATAGATTGGTATTTTGCGTGACAAGTGTACGGATCTCTGGGGAATTGTTATTTGCTTAAACTTACCAATAAGTTTCTAGGTTGCATCTTGCAAATCATTCATTAAATATGCTGCTCACTGATGTAGGTGTCATCTTAGTTATTTTTACTGGAAAACGGGAGATAATTGCCGAGTATCTTGGGAGAGACCATAGGCATGTGGTTTGAATTGTGAGGAAGTTCCACCAGCCTGCCAACATTTTATCCATTTGTCAGTCTCTTCTTGATTAGACGGATTTCTACATAATTTTTTCGGCAATTAAAATGCAACGAGAGTACTTTTGTAATTAATATAGAGTGAGAGAGTAGACCGCTAGACATTATTGGATCCCAAAGAAATCTGTGCTTTGACATTCATCTTAGAGGAGGACCCATCCCTTCTATTTAATGTATAGGCCTAATTCTTTTTATCATTTCACTTCAGAACTTACCTACAGGATAGGCACTAAACTTTATACTTGTCTGGTCGCTGTATCTTGCCCTTGTCTAATTCAGTGCTCGTCCTTGTCTTTAGATAGAAGAATGGGGCAACAGCAGAGTATACTAACCAAATTATGTGAATTTAAGTGCTTGTAGTCTTGTCCTAATCTTCTTCCAGTTTTAATCTTTATTCAGTTTATTTCAATGTATCTGGGTGATCATTTGCTATCTTGCTTCTGGAATGGTTTCCTTACTCTCTGGTTTAGGTTCAATAGAGCTATTCTCCAGTGTAATTAGTTTGCATTTCCCTTCTAATTGTAGGTTCTTATCCTTAAATCTATTGCTTAAAGGTTAAGTTCTTTTCTGCAGTGACTTTTTGCACTCGGCTGGGGCAACAAAATGAACATTCTTCATCATAAGGAGGCAGTAAGTGTGGAGATTCATTCGTCACTTTTGAAGGAACATGGCATTAATATGAATTATCACTATACTCCCTTCGTCTCAAGTGTGGTGGGCTTATTTGAAAGGGAGAAAAAACTTGTTATCACTCTTATGAGTTTCCCTTCAGAATTTGAGAATTAGATAAGATATACATACGTATATATTCTAAGTTCCAGAAAACTATTGAAAACTTATATATTATTTTATATGTCAATAGTCGTATATCTTGAGAGTTTTCAGATTTTTCACGTAGAATAAAAGTCATCTTGTGAGAGTCGCAAGATCTTTAAAAACTAAAAATTATCATAAATGAAACTTGCTGATGTGACATGCACCAAAGTTGGAAATACTTTATGTTTCCATGGTAAGATTTTGTTCTCTATATGCGTTGTGTAAACCAAAACTTACTCATTGTGGCAAAGAAGAAAGAGAAAAAAGATCAAAATCATTCAGCTTTCTAGCTCGCCCTATTGTAAGGGATGTTTTGTCTTTGAAAGAGTGCTGAGTAGTGTATTTATATGCAGTTGACCAACGCGAGTCGCGTTAAAAGATGTCATCGCTTTCTTGAGTTCTAATGAGCCTCATGTTTGCTGCTAGCATAGCATTTACCGTTCGAACTGAGATTATTTCCCTAATATTCCAGGATGTCTCCTCACTGCAGGTGGTTTCATTTACCGGGGAAACTCCTGCGCTTCTCCTAATTTTGTCGCGCGTCAGAGAACTGAAGTCACTCGAAAGAACCAAAAAGAGCCAGATTCATGCAGTGTTGTCATTGTGTGTGTTAATCTATTGATTATTATTTCTCCATAAGTATGCATATAATCTGTAAGCCTTTTGCTTAGCATATTTACTTTCATTTTGTACTCTTTTCTACATCAGAACAAAGTGTTTTAGCTGCATACTTGGACAACCCGTTTGCGCGGGAATGTACTTTTTTCAGATTGTCAACTAGGGTTCTGCACTTCTGACCAAAAAAAAAAAAAAACTAGGGTTCTGCACTTTCTAGTTTGGAGAATTAGCTGTGTACCTAAGTATTTTCAGATGAGCTTACCACAACTTTTAAAGTGAGCTTTGCTAAGCTCTTGAGTATTGTATTTCGGACATGATTGTTTGGTTACCAGAAGCTTAATCGAGAGCCGCGACACGAATGAACGATCTCAACTAGAGTCGCATGATCCACTTGATGTTCCCGGCCAAGTCGGGATTTGTTTTGGGTTTGTGATATGTTCTAATTTATGAATGTTAATATCATTAGCAGATTGACCTTTCCTTAATAAAACAAAATAGCTGCTATTAATAATTAATAAGACAGTCAATTAAATTCTTACTAAATACTAATTCATTGATTATAAGACAAAAAAATGATATCATCTTGGTAATGAGACAATGATGCCTTATTTTCATGACATCGTGTCTTGAGCACGTTAAGATATCAATGGTTCCAAACGTTTGAAGATTTTCATGGATTGTGTGTCCTGAAGCAGGGCAACATGTCCAAATGATTATTTCGTTCGTTTTCCTAACTTTAAGAATTTCAATTTGAGAGAGGCCTAAACGGGTCGATGCCACGTGGCAGCGCCAGCGAAAAGGCTATAGTTTATTTATGAGAATGGGCTGAAACGAAAGGGGTCTATGAATCCTGGGGTGGAATTTCTAATTTCGAGTTTTTTGGGGTTCTAATTAGACAATAATGTTGTGGGGGCAAACTTGTAGTTGACCAGTATGACCACCGTGTCATTATTTTGCTGAGACCTATAAAAACTTATGTCCGCAATAGGTCGGTCATTAGGTGGTCAATTCAATTTTCACATTTCAATGTCAGTAATAATGCTAATTAAAGTAGAAATTAATACACCTTGACATACGAAATGATTCGACAAATTATAAATAATTTTTAAAATAAGTGGGTCACATTTTTTTAAAAAAAATAAAAAGGTGGGTTGTGTCACTTAAAAGGATAATTTTATAAATCAATAGTATTAAAAAGCAAGATTTTAAAAAAAATAATTAATAAAAAGAACATGTTAGAAGGAAGTTACGTTAGTTGTCTTTCACTCGAGTAATGATTTAATTATTAACAAAAGTTGGTCTTTCACTCGAGGGCTTGACCAAGAAAACACACACGCCCAGAATCAAAATCCCCCCCAAAAAAAATTAATAAGAAAATTGAAAAAATCAAGACTAATTAAATGCAATTTAGGGTTTGTGGGGCTCTAAGCTAAATGACTTTGGATTTCGTCGTCGCTCGGACGACGACGTTTCGCGGGACGATTCGGAGGAAAACTTATAGAAATGAAAAGTTCCGCAGAATGACAGCACAGAGAGTTCCGCATGTTATGGATCAGGAAATTGCTGGTTTTTTTTTTTTTTTAAGAAAAGGTAATAATCCACCAGATTATTTTGCTGATAATTAAAAGATATTCGAATTTCGGTTTATATCTTAGGGAGAGGCATTAATTGTTGGTCCCCCAACATCGATGTTTCCGTTTCTATCTTCAGGTCTAGTCTAATCATTTGAATCGATTGATGTTTTTAAAATCATTCATTTTTCTTTCTGGGTAATAAATGGTTAAGAAAAAGATGGTCCAAGCCTTTTATTGCATCGAAATCTTATGGAATGTGTAGGCACCAACTTGATCACCTATCGATAGATGGACTAAATCAAGACATTAGTCTTCGACAATGTGTTTTTTTTTTTGTATTGCCATGTGACTACTTCTGAGAATTTGCTAATTTATAATAAATGACACTTGATAATACAGTCCATTGTCTCTTAATTTTCTGACGAGAAATGACACTTTAGGTAGATGAACTTATGAACTCGACTTGTGAAATACCCGCATTAACTTTAAGGGTCAGATAAGGCGTAAGCTAAAATTTAAAAATCAGTATTAATTGTATTTCATGGTGTGTACATCTAATACGCACGCACAAATTCACTATTTAAATCATTGACGATAATAACAAACAAAAAAACGGGAGTTAATTGTGGCAGAAACGACGAAAACAAGCGGATCATCGAGTAACGCATAATAAATTTGTTAATTAAAAGTATACGAGCCTAATTAAAAGTATTTAGGATCGATAACTATGAATGGTATTAGTTAGAAATCTCATTCAAGATCATTAATTGCGTCACGCTCGAAAGCAGGTCTTGATGAAGGAAATGAAAAGGACCTGAGAGAGTGTTCAATTTCTTGCATAGGCATGTGAAGAATTCTTGAACAACTATTTCTCTATCTTCTGAGAAAAAAAAATATTAATTATCTGAGATTGAGATTATTGTTTATGTTGCTCTAAACCCTGGAATAACGGTGGCATGGGGAAGCTTATCAATAAATAAATTTAATAAAAAAAAAGACAAGCATAAATAATTTAATGGGAGTTGTAATCAGAACAGGACAAGAATTGGAACAAAGATATGAATTAATTAATGGATTGGGAGTCGGTCTTAATCTTCGAACTCTTCATCGGAGTTTGTGTTGGCTGCCGGAAAATCAGGGGACAGTTTGCTCTTCTTTTAATCAATTCTGATATTGATGTTTTTTGAAGGCAGATCCAGGGCTTAATCAATTCTCAAATAGATTAGTAAGACTAAACTTAGTACATTTTTTTTCCGAAATAAATTGTAATGTTTTAGTTTCATTTAGGAAATATTGTATTCGTTTATAGAAGTGGGTTGATGAAAATTTTTAATAGGTTTACTGAAATTATCCAACACATCAGTAACCGCATGGCTAATTTTAGATACAAATTCTCTAATCTCTATGCTCACATATTAAGGGAAGCTAGGTTCCTATTTTTCTAGGAACCATTCTCCCTTTTATTTCTTTAAAATCTGTAAAAAAAAATTTAATCTATCACTCAATTCACAAAAGAGGACCCCTTCAAGACCGGAGCGATTACGTTTATTTATGCACGTAAGTAGTTGTTAATTCCAACCGAATTTTGCCTCAAATTGAAAAAAATTTCTAACTCACTATTGTAAAAACGCCTTGATTATCAAGAACATCTTTAATTTCATCATGAATATTTTCCATTAGTCCACCCGAGAGCCGGACCGAACCCATCAAAAACTAAGAACCGATCCCTCTGGTTCGGTTCCCTGTTCCCGGTCGGGAACCGATTAGCCCCGAGCCCCACTAAAGAAAATCCTGGAGACTCGGTGCTAGTTTATCGATGGAGCCTTATTTGATGTAAGTGGACGAGATTATATTAAGTGCATTTATTAACGTTAATCGAGCTAAGTGTTTGGACACCCGAGTCACTTGAGAAGGAAAACAAAATCTGTCCTCGTCATAGCGGGAAATATGGGGGACGTTTTTACTTTCCCGGCTGAAGCCGAAATAGCTTAGCTCAGCTCTGCTCTGTGTTGCTCGTAACATGCATGCAAGAAACTAATACCAAGATGGGATGGAATGGCCCTCCTAAAAGATGAAGTTAAAACCAAAGAAGGGAAGAAAATTTCGAAATTTTTGTGTTTTGGGGGGGGACAGAGAGAGAGAGAGAGAGAGAGAGAGAGAGAGAGAGAGAGAGAGAGAGTTGCAGGGGAGTAATGGAATGGAAGAGAGAGTGTGATGCATGAAAAGGATCAAATGGGCATTAACTCTCTCATTTAATGCTTCACCTACACTTCGCACCATCTTCGGCCAACCTGCTGTTTCATGGCATTTATTCCTCTCTCTCTCTCTCTCTCTCTCTCTCAAACACCCGCACAGAGTGCAAGCAACCACCGTCCAGAAGCTCAAAACTCCCATCTCTAACCAGATGTGATGTTCCTCCCTCTCTCTCTCTCTATCTGTCTCTCAAGCATTTTCCCGTTTCATCTACTTCACCAGCACACGCTGTCTGAAGCAGAACAGGAATTGGAGGTAAGACTGTTCTCCCCCACCTATGAGAAGTTGTATGAAGAGCAAGCTCAAAGGTATGCCTCCACATCCGATGTGATCAGTGGCCATCATGAGCTTCTAAGAACTCTCATGCAGGTTGGTTTGTGGTAAAAATGTCTCTCTTTTAAATGAAGTTGGAGAAAATGGGTGGAAAAAGGAACTAGATTTGCACTACTTTGGGTCGTGGAAGGAGCACAGGAAGAATGGACAAGTCAATGATTCTGATGGGGGGGAAAAACCCTGTTGTAAGTGTGCTGCTTTTCTGGATTTGGTTTCTTGCAAAAGCTATTAGCAAGGTCTGACATGGGTTCATGCCGCTACGATGGTAGGTTTTTAGGTGGAATGTGAGATTGCTTAGTTTTGTTTCAGCTTTTCTTGGTCAAATGAAGAAGACATTTCCCAGTTGTGGAGTGAAAATTGTGTTTTCTCCCATTTGAGGTTAGAGATGTTGATGTCTGACTCAACCTGGGCGATCCACTGCGGAAAGTCATTCAAGAAAATGTAGCGAGGGGCAGACGTTCTGGGAGTCTTCCACTTGTCGAGCTGGGTTTTATGATGTGATGGCATCCCTGAGCAGTTTGGTGAGAGATCTGCTCGTCTCCATTTTTAGCATTAACAGAGTGTTTCTGGGATTCTTGTGGAATCTGGTGCTCTCGCCGAATTTCTTGCGACTAGTTTCGGGTCTCGGTTCCATGTCCTCCATTGCCATTTCTTATGGCGAGAACGGCCCTGTTTTCTGCGGGTTAAATTCAGACGGTTCCCATCTTGCGACCTGTTACGGCTCGAATACTGCGATAATATATGGGATTCCAGGTCATTTCCCCTTAGCCGGCTTGACGGCGGGCGACGGATTTGTGTGCGGTCTCCTTTTGGATTCTAGCCAACCGTATTGCTGGGGAAGTAGTGCCTACATAGAGATGGGTGTGCCTCAGCCCATTACGAAAGGAGCTCAGTACCAAGAAATCAGCGCTGGCGATTACCATTTGTGTGGCTTGAGGAAGCCCTTAACAGGGAGGCGCCGAAACGTTTCGCTGGTGGACTGTTGGGGCTATAATATGACTGCTAGCTATGCAATTGATGGGCAGATCCATTCTATCTCCGCTGGGTCCGGCTTTAACTGCGGGCTGTTTGCTCAAAATGGATCGGTCTATTGTTGGGGCGATGAGACAAGTAGCCGTGTGATCAGTCTAGTTCCAAAAGACATCAGATTTAAGAAAATTGCAGCCGGTGGATACCATGTTTGTGGGATAGAGGATGGAGTTAGTTCTAGGGTCTATTGTTGGGGAAGAAGCTTGGTGCTTGAAGAGGAAATCTCGGTGGCACATTCATCGGATTCCAACCAAGGACATGTCGACTTGCCACCTCGTGATCCAATGACTTCAATTGTGGGAGGAAAGTTTCATGCTTGCGGGATCAAGAGCGCTGACCAGGAGGCAATCTGTTGGGGTTTCATGGTGAAACCTAGCACCCCAGCTCCCGGCAACACCAAGATTCTCGAAATAGCGGCTGGAAATTATTTCACATGTGGCATCCTCGCCGAGAAATCCCTTCTGCCCGTGTGTTGGGGTCAGGGGTTTCCTACATCTCTTCCGGTTGCTGTCTCACCGGGCCTCTGCAAATCGGTTCCTTGTGCTCCCGGCACTTATGAATTTAGTCAAGATAATGCTCCGTGCAGCTCGCCAGGTTCCAGAGTTTGCTTGCAGTGCAGCGACGGCTGTCCTACCGGGATGTACCAAACTGCTGAATGTACATTGAAATCTGATAGGAAATGTGAGTACAATTGCTCTAGCTGCTTCTCCGCCGATTGCTTCTCGAATTGCTCTGCTAATTCAAATGCCAATCTTAATAGAAGAAGGAACCAGAGATTCTGGTCTCTGCAATTGCCGGTCATTGTTGCAGAAATCGTGTTTGCTGTCTTCTTAGTCATTGTTGTATCTACAACTGCACTTTTATACGTCCGTTATCGAATAAGGAACTGTCAGTGCTCGGCAATGGATTCGAAAGCCAAGAAATCGATGGCAAGCGGTTCTCCTTTCCAGAAACAGAACACTAGTATGAGCCGTCCCGAGCTAGATGAGCTCAAGATCAAAAGGGCTCGGACGTTCTCTTACGAGGAACTCGAAAGGGCCACTGGCGGGTTCAAAGAGGAGTCACAAGTGGGAAAGGGGAGTTTCTCGTGCGTATTCAAGGGGATCCTGAAAAATGGCACCGTGGTCGCGGTGAAAAGAGCCATAATGTCTTCGGATAAGCAAAAGAACTCGAAAGAGTTCCGTACGGAGCTGGATCTGCTCTCTAGGCTCAACCACGCCCATTTGCTGAATTTGCTCGGGTACTGCGAAGAAGGCGGAGAGAGACTTCTGGTTTATGAATTCATGGCTCATGGATCATTGCACCAACACCTTCATGGGAAGAACAAAGCCCTGAAAGAGAGGTTGGACTGGGTGAGAAGGGTCACCATAGCGGTCCAAGCCGCTCGGGGAATTGAGTATTTGCACGGCTATGCTTGCCCGCCAGTGATCCACCGGGACATCAAATCCTCGAACATACTCATCGACGAAGAGCACAATGCGCGAGTGGCGGATTTTGGCCTGTCCTTATTGGGCCCTGTCGACTCCAGCTCTCCGCTGGCCGAGCTTCCGGCAGGCACTCTCGGATACCTCGACCCCGAGTACTATCGGCTTCACTACCTCACCACTAAGTCTGATGTCTACAGCTTTGGCGTTCTGCTGCTGGAAATCCTTAGTGGCAGGAAAGCAATAGACATGCAATATGAGGAAGGTAATATAGTGGAATGGGCTGTTCCTCTTATCAAGACCGGGGACATTTCGAATATCTTAGACCCGGACCTAAAGCCTCCATCCGATCTTGAAGCTCTAAAAAGAATCGCGAATGTCGCTTGCAAATGCGTGAGGATGCGCGGGAAGGACCGGCCCTCGATGGACAGAGTAACCACTGCGCTGGAGCGAGCGCTCGCGCAGCTAATGGGCAGCCCGTGCATCGAGCAGCCGATATTGCCCACCGAGGTGGTCTTGGGAAGCAGCAGGATGCACAAGAAGTCATCCCAAAGGTCATCGAACCGGTCGGTGTCGGAGGCCGACGCAGGGGAGGGCGAGGACCAGAGGTTTGAGTTCCGCGCGCCGTCGTGGATAACATTCCCGAGCGTGACGTCATCGCAGAGGAGGAAGTCCTCGGTCTCGGACGCCGACATCGAGGGGAAGAACTTCGATGTGAGGAACGCGGCGGGGGGCGGGGTCGGGGACGGGTTGAGGAGCTTGGAGGAAGAGATAGGGCCCGCCTCTCCTCAGGAGAACTTGTTCTTGCAACACAATTTCTAAGGATGGCTTTAGGAATGTAAAGGGCACGAGAAGGAGAGAACTATGGAGGAGGGTTGTCAATTCTTTTTTGCATTGGTTTCTGACTCGCGTTCTAGGAATTGCAATGTATCTTTTTTCTCTTTTCCCCCTTTAATATTTTTTTTCTTTTCTTCTCTTACATTTTTCCCTTTTCTAGGGGGGGCCCTCTAAGATGGTAGTCACTGTGATGATAAATTTGGAGATGATGTTTGGGGTAAGCCAAGAAATTGGATAAACTCAATCTTCCTGGTAAATTCTTTGTTCGTGCTGTTACATTTTTCCTTCTGTGCCTCCTTTGCTTCCTTCATTTTTTTGCACCCTTCTTGGTTGCAGAGGTTGTCCATTCATGAATTTCTTAATCATTTCGAACTAATTTATATCAATTCGAGGTTTTCTTATCGTATGGAACGGTTCCCGCAAAAACAATAAAATGAAAAAAAATTGAAAGGGTCACGGTGACCGATGCTTGGGACACTTATCAAGCATGACTAAATAAGTAACGATTCGTTTTCAAAACATAGATAACACATGACGGTAGACAATCGGACATTACAAAATTTTGTGAAATTAGTTGGTTGTTGATTATAAATCCAAATAAAAAATAGAGAGGAGAACAAAACAGGAACGAGGACGAAAAGGTATGTGTGTGCCCCCACGCAGGATCGAACTACGGACCTTCAGTTTACAAGACTGACGCTCTACCACTGAGCTATAGGGGCTTTCCGTAATCTCTTTTGTTTATAATTTATATTGAATCAAAATTGCTCATATAAAATAATTTCTAACTTAGAAACTATAATCAGATTTTATCGGATAACCCCAACGAGACCAAAGATCATCCAAAGAGAGAAAGCTTCACATATAGTTACCGTACTATTCCATTTGATTGCCGAACCAGTAACGAGTCACTTTAAGCGCAAAAAGGAGAAATCATGTCAGGTTATTGTGTGATTCCGATTAGTTTAGTTTGTTACCTTTAAGTTCTCCCTTGTCCAAATAGATTTTTAGGCTCTCGTTAATAATTTTAGCTCGGTTTAATGATTCGTCGTCGAGGGGTTCTTACACTGTTCAATTTTAATCCCTCTGCATTACGCCCAATCATGTTTTTGCTTCAATCGTGTAGCTGAGAAGCATCTTATCTTACTACTATCTGCAGCTTCAAATCCCACTTTTACGACATCGTTCACTCTTCAACATGTAAAAGCTACGATGCATCTAATGAAAAAGAGCTCAAAGGGAGACAAAACATCAGTCACCCCCCCCCCCCCCCAAAATTTTCATTTCGACGCTTTCGCTGCTTAAAGCAGTGACAAATACAGAAGATCCAATTTACAGCTAGCAAGCCGAATGTACATTTTGTACAGACACCGTCGTCTGTCCGAGAAATATAAACGCATCACAGTCAAACCGGTTGCGTTTTCTGGACAATGGAGAAGAGAAATACCAAAGATGAAGAAAACAAAACAAATGACTGACTTTGTGATTACTGGCTATTCCTATCCTGCGTAATTGGCAAGCCTATGGTCATTTACATGTATGAGAAAAGCTTGTATCCTGTGTTTCCCACTCCGAGTGACTGTACAGTTTATACGGTGACGACCGAACCTGGGACAAAAATTTGAAGATGAGCTAACAACTGCAAAAACGGCCTGATTTTCTTGCTTTGGGACATGGAGCGGCGGCCCTTGCAAATGGGGTCCAAAATACTAGTATGGCATGAGATCTGCGAAACAATCCACATGTCAAATAAGACTCAGGGCTCAACTTTATTGTTCAGATAACAAAACTGAACCAGTATGTATGAAACCCCGAGTACCATCTTATGGCTCAAGTCGAGTGTCATTTCAACGAGTGGGAGAGGTGACAAACCTGACGATAAACTGGTTTGCAATAGCATCCTAAATCCAGATGGATGGGTTTCTAAATTGTGTCAACATTGCCTCCTCCAGGAACTTCACAATGCTCTCTCTCTCAACGTTCTTCTCCTTCTTAAGTTCAATGTGACGAACCTGGAGATAAAGATCATTCAATCAAATACCCTTGATGATACCAAATGTACTACAATTGAGATACGCTAATGTGATAAAGCTTGTAGAAGACTATATTGAAATGCATAGTTATAGGGTGCCATATTAACTACATCTTTGTCAGATGACTTCTTCAAACAAGTGCATGCACTCCTTCCTTATTTGCTTCATTTTAGACATGATTCATCAACATCATGAAAACTGTAAATTCAACTTGTGGCGCAAGGGGCTTCACATCCCAATATGCATTCAAGGATTTGTTACAGTTTTTTCTTTTCTTTTAGCCTTTTAATCACATTACCTACGGGTGAGAAGCCATATAAATGTATACATGTGTCTACTTACCTGTGTCTGCATGTGAGATCGTGTGTGCATTAATTCAGGAAAATCGGATGTTACATTTACTAGGTTTAATCTCAAAATTGAGATGGTAATTATGGTGCAGAGTAGATAGAAAACATTTTTCTATGCAGGCCTAAAGTGAAAATTCAATACAATTTATTCGATTGCATCAATTGGTAGATTGATTTGCCACCAAAGAGTAAGCAAGAAAAATCCATATCAACATTCTGATTTGCTGATATTGTCAGTTTGACACTGAATAAAGCAATCAAGAAAAGTGCAGCCGAAGAATAGTAAAAATGAATAAAAGACAAAATGAAAATTGAAAAAGGTCTAATTCCACGTTACAATTTTCTTTTGAGAGAGCATTTTGGATAAAAGTTAACAAAATTATAACATTACTCCCAACAAAAAAATGATCCCCCAACTAGAAATAATCATCAACACGAATGCCACTAGTTAGTTAATTCTTGGACTTCTTTACTTAATTTTTCTGAATTTTTATTTAATAAAATGCATTCACAAGCAATTGATTGAATAATAAATTCTCTGAAGTCCAAGTTAGGCCAAGGTGCAGCAAAACAAAGCGGTTCATGAAGTCAAAGTTTGTTTTATGAGTGGGAAGAAGATCGCAATAAGTGCAGAAACAAAACTTAAGGTTTTTGCCATTGGTCAATTGAAAACTTAAGATTTTATTTTGGTTAATTACAGACTTAAAATTTTAAAAAAGCCACAATTAGATCTCAAGCTTGCCGTCGGTGGAATTCCAGCATCGGAAACGACACGTGGCAGATGACTAAATATTCCACGTGCGAACCACCTCAGATTTTCAATGCCTAAATTTTACCGACGACAAACTCGGAACCTAATTCAGTTTTTTTAATCTTGAGTCCTTAATCGAATAAAATAAAACCTCAAGTCCTCGATTGATCAATGACCAAAACGTTAAGTCCTGTTTCTGCACTTATCCCGAAGGACATCCTATGGTTTGATTTGCTTCACAGTTATTTGTATTGAGTGAACAAAAACTTAAGCAAGTTTGGACTTATCTTTTTGGTTAAAAGAGGAGATTCATTCGCTGGTAAAGATGCAAGTAAGTACAAGTTTGATCTTCAGATATGCAGAACACTGATAATTGGCATAAGGATGCACGGTTCCCTAGACTTCTAGATGTTTACAATGTACATTTTTCACGGTATGTCCATATTTTCACCAGTAAAACCTAGTTATAGAGTTTTTTTTCTTGGTCGACTAGTTTCAGAGTTCAAACAACAAAAATAGTAGATTTAATTGCGCAAAGATCCAGTATCTGGTCAATAGGTCCAGACAGTGGATTACCCCAACAGGAATTTTATCCTTTTATTTACCATTCTATGGGAAATCAAAGCAAAGTATGCCACATGAGAAAATTGCATATGTAGAGGGAAAAATCTGAAAATAGTGCCAGTATCACCCAAAAAGAATAATTTAAGCTTGTTGCACCGCTAATGTTTAATGAGTGTCCAACAGGAGAAATTGAACTGTGTAATAAGCAGCAGCACAGAACAAATGGAGGCATCTAACTTGAGTTTCACAGGTCAAGCTATACGAAGTACGAAATTAAGTTTCTGAGCTGCCATTTATAGCATCTTCTGATAAGAACCCCTCTTGACAAAGAAATATAATTTTAGTTATTGATCCAAGTTCCAACAAGGGAAGACTTACCTTAACTGAATCAGTCTGAGATGTGTCAGTTATGATGACAAGACACTTAATATCATGCTCATTCGCATATTCATATTGCTCTGTGAAGCTTGGATCAGGTAGTGGCACAAACTCTGCCTGTTGAATCAGATAATTGGCAAAAAAAGAGTTTCAGACAGAAAAGCGACCGATAACAGCGGCATAACGAGAAAAGGAAAAAGAGCATTGGAAATCATCATTTTGGTAACCTTAATATTTGCCTCCCATAACTCAGAAACAAGTTCCATGCGGTCTACCAACAAACCACCTCCTCCTCTTGAGCACACGAGAACACTGTTGCCAGCCTCATTTCTTCAGGAGTAAGAAATGGAGGGAAGAACATGAATATCAAATGAGAAAACTTATGGTCAATTGACTTAAAAGCAGGAAGGAACTGAAAATTTCAGAAAGATGTTACCTGAAAGGTTTTATTTCCATAGACGAATGCTGAATTATCATCTCTAAAGCTAAACTTACCCCAACAGCACCTGGAGGACTTGCTTTCTGAAGAGGAAAAGGCACAGTCAGAACAGCAAAACCCAACAATAGTCAAGCTCAGGACCTATCAGGTCCAAAACAGAGTCATTTAGGTGAAGGAAGCAAATCGAAATAGTTGGCCAAAATTAGAACCAAATTCAAATGCTCAAAGAAACAACAATGACTCGTTATGTTTTCCCCTAAAAAGACTAAAGACCGAGGTGATGTGACCTAAGAAATGACAGATTCTTGGGTTCCAGACTGAGGACTACCAATTGGCAAATAAGAACATCCAACCACTAAATCAAGGTGCAACTTAGTTATCCATTAGAATACCTTCAATAAATTCTAAAGGAATACTTATTTTGCCAAGTGGAAATATGTGCTTTTGAGCTCAAGAGTTAAAGAGACTCGAGCTGAAAAGGAAAATCTCATAGCCTACATGTTCATGTTCCCACAGCTGATGAAGCAAGTAGTCGTAGCGTCCACCAATAGCAAGTAATGCACTTTCCAAAAGTGATCCAGGATTGTTTTCCCGTGTAAAATGTACCTGGGAAAATAAAATAGCATAAAACTCAACATGAACCGCCCAAAGTTTGAAAATGGATTGTCTTATGTTTTTCGGATTATTGATGCAACAAGATAATGTATAGAGAAAGCATCTGAAATTCTGCATCTGTATTTCAGTTTGGAATTAATATAGTCAACACATTGCAAGTAAAGGCAACAAGCCATATGTCACCATAAGGATCTTAGTCGCCAAACCCTGTCTGTAAGCACTAGTGTTGCTCAGAGGCAGATTTGAAACATTTAGACTACTCAAGACAAAATCTTTTGAAACAGGAATAATTAGTGCTGAGCCTCAAACATGCCAACACACGGCTGGATATTCAAATACCACATGCGTTTACAAATTTGAAACTAGAAATAGGAGCACATGATTCTACAGAACTATGACATGGTCACATATCAGATGTTCAAAGAACTCAATTCACATATGAACTATTTGTTCATATAAACAGTACAAATTCAAATACCTGAAAGAATATATCTCGATGATAGTATTCTGATGGTGGCATCAAGGCATTAATATAGACATGTTTCTCAATCCTCCAAACTCTCAAATAACTAAAGAGGTTTGACAATTCATCAAGCGCCTTGCGAGTAGGCTTATCTGCCAAGGAGTGCCGTCAATGATCAAAATAAAATCCATCAAAGAAAGTAAAACACAACATCAATTATACCAGCTGGAAGGGCACCCCTGAGTCTAGAAAGAGTATGATCAGCAGCTCCACAGAACCTTAAGCCCACAGTCTGCAATCTATTTACAATGGCTTCTGCCAGTTTAAGTTCCTGAAAAGAATTTACAGGATTCATGAAGATGTACATAGATGATCATTGTTAAAAATGTTTAGCATGCTCCACTAGACTACTTATTGACACTAGTCACGTTGTAAATGTTGCACATACGAGTCCACCAACATCTGTTATAAAAGCTTAAGCCATTAGAGAAAAGGCGTGGTTCAATCTTTAAATACTAGTAGCACTCCTATTCATGCATAGGCTAGACTTTGGCCTAAGACTACAGCATGGGAACATATAATTGGGGAGGAACTAAGGGCATGTAAAGATCTAAACTCAAAACCTACAGTTCTGATACCATGTAAATTATCATACCATTGCCAACTATTTTAAAAGCTTAAACTGTTAGATGAATGTGTGGTGTAACATTTAACCACTTCAACAGTTAATTCTTATTTTACCATGTGAAGACATGAGAATACTTTCTCCAGGAAATACATAAGAAGAAAAAGGTACACAGTGTTCCCAGTGTTTTAATAAACAAAAGAAGAATAATTCGAAGCATTAAAGATACTTAAGCCGGTCTATTTACAATGTATTCATCAGCACCCAATAGATATGCATGCTGATTCCCACTTCCACAAAATCTATAATAAGCTGCAATATAGGCTTTTGGCTATTGTCAGGCATGAATAAGATCTTCAGAGAATTTTTTTTGGATAATCATCTTAAGAGAAATTCCTTTCATGATACTAATCCTATACAGCTTATCCATATTGAAGATTCTTTTTTTTTTCTTAAGGAAAACAACAACACCATGCACTATGATTGTGTGCATTTCACCAATATCATTTTTCAGCAACAAACTTCTGTTTTATTAAGAATACTAATATGCACCATTTGTTCATACAAAAACAACTTCAGTGCTTCTTTGGCCCAACGAAGAAAAATTAATGATTGAGCTTACTTATACATCTTTTGATACTTGCTTATTGCAATATAGTACGGCTTGGGCACAAGAACAAAGTCTGAACCAATAATATGGCTCACATCATCCTTTGCCTCCAGCAACATTCACAACCATTTTCTTAGCTTCAAATTTTTATTCTAGACTAATTATAATGATGAATTGTAAAGTCTACTTTATGCCTCATCATTATTCAAAAGTTTCTCTCTGTAATACATGAGGAACCCATCCTTCAGTCATGCTTTCACGAAGCTCTCTCAGAAATTAAAAACCTACAAGCTTTAAATCCCTTATAAAGATTAATTTGGTGTTCTTTATTTCTATCAGAAGAAGAATTGCTTGAGGAGAGAAGAAAGTTTTGGGGTAAGTTTCTTTCATGAAATCCATCATTATACAGAACGTGCTGTAGATCCTTTGAGGGTGTTATCTGCCCAAAAAGAAAAAAAAAGGATTTATAAATTAAAATTCTGATATGCTGGATAAATGCCTCGGGGCACATGTCTATTGCGTTTCATATCCCCTAGACTGAATATTCTGTCGAGTTCTTACTAATTCTGTACTCATAGGAACTATTCTTACATATGGAAAAACGACAACTTCCGCTTTCCTGTCCGATACCATCTGGGAAAATAATGTGTGAAATCTATTTTGTCATCTCAAGCAATGCATGAAGTTAAATTAATTCCCAAAAAGAAGAATATGTGCACTATTTGGGAAAAACTATTCTATCAGAACTGAAACCCAGGTCCAATTCATAGACAAAGGCTTAGCTCATCAAGTAAGGGATAGTAAAAAAGATTGCAGATGTGCACCTGCAGAAAATATAGAGAAGCAATGACCTGTTAACATTTCTAGCCTAAGATACACTTAGTCACCTAGACATAGTATTGAAGTGGCAGTGTTAACCCAGAAGAGCACAGAGGTTAACAAGACCATGTGATTTTGCTTATACCTGCAAAAGCTGGCGCCTTATTACAGCCCATTTTGATTTCCACTCAGAGGATTGAGGACGCAGCGAACCCATGAGTGAAAGAAGCTTAAAAGAGAAATTGGAAGTATCTGTCAGCTCAGATTTACATATCAATTAATGTGTGTGACAACAATACATTGATGCAAGTACCTCTGCAACTTTATTTCTGTGTTCAGCCTTTATACCTGTCCAAGACCATATTGCTTCCAGCAAGTCCCCATGATTCAGATGAACATCACAAGATTCAGGGGAAATAAAGTGACTTGCAATGTCCATTGTGACCTGCAAACATTAATAAAGAAAAGCATATAATACTCCGAGCCGCACAAAAATCCACTGCATCAGGTGCCATTCTAGGCGCTCACCTCAGTGAAGCAAGGTACTAAGTTAAAGTTGCGACACATTTTACAAACAGACAAACAATGTGTTAAAACAATATGACGATAGACTTATTGTATAGCAAAATCTGGCGTGGGCAAAGTGAAGTGTTTTGTTACTGCATCATACTACCTAAATATTGTATATTCTTCTCTTACAATAAATTACTATACCTGAGAGAGAGAGAGACAGAAGAAGAAGAAGAAGAAGACGGAGACTTTGCCTTATAATGGACGCTGGAAAGCTTCTAAGCATATTCTGTCATCACAAAACTGTCAATCCCTTCAATTAAATTTAAAAATATTTCACTTCTACAAAAACAGTCCTTCCATCCTTTCCCTCATCTTCACTTAAAAAAGGGTATAAAGGTCCAAAAGCTTAACTTTTGCAGAGGCATTGCCTTTGCGGAGAAGCACCTCGCCTGAGGCACTCTCCTAATGGTACCGAGGTGATGTCACATCACCTCACACTTAACGAGGCACCAAAGCTACACTATGCCACGCATGGGTACCCCTAGGTGATACCTCCCTTGCATTTGGAACTCTTCAATACCGCACAAAATAGCTGAGTTGTTCAACAGAAGCCAGCCGTCTAAATATGTTGCTTGGAAAAACATAAGTTGCTTGGAACTTCACAATCAAGCTGGGCTGAGAGTGTTCAAACAGAGAACATAGGCTTGAGGTTGCACCGTAGATATTATTTGCATTACGCAAAAAGTTATCCATGTAATTTCTATATATTTGTTAAATAGGGCAACAGATTAAGGCACGATGATATCAGAGGCAAAAAGCAAATGACAACACCAAGCAAACACTCACTTTAGCCCAAAATAAGACTTCACAACTCTCGTTACAGTTCAACTGATATGTTTATTGATATATAAAATCAGTCAATAGAGAGAGAGAGAGACCTTAATAACCTCTGCTTCTGTCAAGGCAGATGCACCTCCAACAATGTCAAAGTCACCCTGTCGATAATTACAGACAGAAAAGCACATAAGACTTGACTTGAGTTTAACCTTTCTTTCTGGGCTTTCTTTTCAAAAGAAAATGAATTCATAAGAGCTTATTACTATGGAACGGTTCATATAAGTACCTGAAGGTAGCGAGTTGGTGGAGAATGACCAACAGCTCTCCTAAAGACATATGAAATTTCATATCGCTTGCATGAAGATTTCTTTATAATTGACAAAAGCACGGTCAGTTTCAAATACTAAATCCAAATCCTGTAGCCATAGGATCTAATAGGCTTGAGAAAATTCCCAAAAATCATCAAAGCAAAAGCATCAAGATAAATTTCAATTCATGTTTAATTATGCTGTACCTGTTCAGAAACAGCATAAATGAAATGACCCCCAGAAGATCACTATGATACAAGTAGAGGGGAATTATTCAAGTTGGAAGTATAGAGCTAGCTGATCATTGACATGCAATTTAGTTTGTCCTCTCTCATGGTGGCTCTGTTACCATGTAAACATTCTAGGATCTTCAAGAGAGAGGGCTAGAAAAAAGATTCAAAGGCTACATCTTTACTGATTTTTTTTAATAAAAGAGTACATAAGATGCCTATATTTATAGAGCATGAGAGACATAAAAACCCTAATCACCTTATTTATGGCCACCAGCTAACTACCAACTGAAATTTACAATTTCCTTTTGCTGGCCTTTCAGTATTGCAAAACTGCAACATTAAAGAAAAATATACCAATATAAAAGTTTCATTCTTCCATTAAATTTTACTTTTTTTTAGTGGTTGAAGGAACAAGGCGTCGTCCGAGGGGAGAGGACAATGACAAACAAACAAACTAAGAACTAAAGTAAGCAAATAAATTACCACCACAACTGGAATTGGCAAAGTTGAGAGCACAACTATAAGGCTAAGAGAACATGCTGAAGGGAAAGAAAGAAGACAATGAATTTTTTCAATGGAGGTAAACAAGATAACTGCGTCCTTTTTGATGAGGATATCATGCAAGTTGATGGAAAAGCATGATTTAAAGCAATGATACCAGAAAACATTGATAACTTCTGTTAAAGAAAATAAGTTGAGTGGAGGGAATTCTTAAGTGATACCTGTTGTGTAACAGCCCAGCTAACAAATGGTAAACGCAGCTCGTAGCAAAGTTCAAGCATATCGCCACCATGTGTTAATACTTTGACAGAACTCCTTGTAAACAAAAACTGAGATAGTCAGGGACAACGGGTTTTCCAAAGAAAAGGAAAGCATGCTAAAAAATTCTCATTGTAAGATGATTAGACCAGGATCACATAAAAAGGAACCTCTTGATCTGCGGAGAATCGTCTACTAAGCGCATAGGAATAATCTCCAAATGCTTTGCACAATGCTGTCTGAAGACTTCCCTCGAGACCTCCATGACATGATCACGTAGTTCAGTGTCAAACTCTGGGTACTGGATAGAGTAATCGTGAAATTTATGCAAATTTAATCCATCCCCATTCTGATGTTTGTCTTTCATCCTCAAGGCTTCATTGTCAAAGATGGAACTCACAACTTTGTCATACACACTTGTATCCTCTGAATTTCGCATCGTACGAAGAATATCTGTTCATATTCATAAAGTATGACATGAGTTAAACATTGTCATAACAGCTCCGGTTTTACAATTATTCGGTATGTCACCAAAAACAAGTTTTCAAGGACAGCCGAGGCCTTGTCTTTCACGCAAGAAGATGCGCATGCATGCATGCATGGTCGTGCACAGGGCACCTACAACATGCAAGTAGCAACGTGTGCCACAAACACACAAAGAAAGTACATATTCGAATACATACAGACAAAGAAAGGACATATTTGCAAGTAGTAACATGTGCCACATGCACACAAAGAAAGGACATATTTGAATACGTACTGTCTAACAATTCATACTCCATCCTTGGTGGGAAGGCATGCTCCAAAAGCTCAGTTGCAGATGGACGCTCAGAAGGACTAGGAGACATCAAGCGCCGCAGTAGGGTAGCTTGCTCTGGAAAGTCAGCAACCCAAAGAGGTGGAAGGTTTCCTTTCTGTTTCAGATCTGAAAGTGTAATATGTCTTTCCATAGCTGTCCCGAATGGGTGCCACAGCTCAAAAAACACAACCCCTAAACTATACATGTCAGCCTGCATTGAATACCGGTCAAGATTTTAAAGATGCAGATAATGCAGGGTGCCAGTAAAGCAGGTGGCAAATCCATCCGAGAACTTGCTTGAATAAGACAGACAAAGTTGGCCACTAAAGTTGGCCAATGTACCTTTTCATCAATTTTTGGCCACCCTTGCTCAATTTCTGGGGCGGTATAGAAATAGGTACCAACTTGACCAGTACCATCAATGGAAACTCCAGTAGTTTCAGTTAGAAAACTGGGTTCCTGATCCAACTGCTCGAGTTTTAAGAATTTTGCTGAAAGCCAACAACGAAATAGACAAAATCAATTCCCTTTTTTTATATGCTCATAAGTCAAAGCTCGAACATCTTATTTTACTTGAGCTCCTGCATTATCTATTACACTGCTATGATCACTAGACACCAAGAACAAATAGGAGGAGGAAAACTAATTCAACCTCACAATGAACTCAAAAATAGATGTCAAATGAGCAGCACGTTTATGTTTCCATACTGCAGAATCTCAATTACTGATATCAGCTGTTAAAGAAGCTAGTTTGAACAGGTATATGGCCCTTACCAAAAAAGGGTTGTTCGACAGGAACATAGCAGTAATCAAAATCACTTCAAATACATCTCTCATTGAACATTTTCCATGCATAAGAAAACCTTATACTGCCTTTTAGGTCAGACCAAAGAAAAATGTAATTGCCAAAACTTACCAAGACCAAAATCTCCAATTTTAATGTCACCACGGGCATCAAAGAAAATGTTATTCGGGGTAAGATCCCGATGGATGATCCCTTGTCCATGTATGTGTCTCAAGCCTTCAACAATTTGGCGAAACAAAAGCCATGCATTTTCCTTGTCAAACTGACATGATTCAAACACCTGGCGAAGAGTCCTACAAGCCAAAAAAGATAAAGGAAGCAATTGCTTACTAGCAGGTAAAATATATCACTCTATACAAAATACATGTGTATCAATCACAAGAGCTCATACATACGTATTTGGACTCAAGCGGAGGGATTTAGAAGAACAACTATAAGGCATAAGTGAGAAAAGAAAACTTCAGATGTATACATGACCTACAGTTGTGTCTTTGTCAAACACAAAACAAGATATTGAAAGATGCATGAAAAACGTGACTCTCATATCTTCATATAATTTCCAACCAAAAGCTTAAGCCATGCGCTGGAAAGAGACTGCATGGATGTTAGGCTATAATAAACCATTGTCAATGATGTGGGATAACACTTAACATGAAAAATGTCCTTTGCACAAAGGTTACGTAGGATTTCGATTCCAATTTGTAGTTTGCTTGCAAGAATAGTTTTGTATGATATTGCCACGTGATAAATGGTGCTAAGGTATCTCAACGGTAATCTAATCAGCAGACAAGATAGATGAAAAAACACCATTGGCAAAACAAAGAAAATTTTGTTTAGATGGCTGAACTGGGAAATGCCACCAACGGAGTGGAAACAATAGGATACCGTAAATGTGTTACACAAGATGAAGAATACATGCCCATGACAAAAAAAGAAAAAAGATGCATCCGAAATAGCAGCACTTATCATTACAAGCATACTTATTTTTCCCAATATTGTACATCTAGCGATATTTGGCCAAAGAAAAATTCTATTTTTTTTTTTAGTCGAAAAAGAAAAATTATGGTTGACTAATAGTTCTATTAGTCAAACATACAAGAACTATACCTAGGGCAGTACTCCATCTGAATGTACAAGTACGTCGATTCTAGTTTGTTATCTTGCCCATAGACGTCAATGGAGCTTGTTTTCCGGTCACTTATAGCGGAGCTTGCTGCAGTCATAGAACCCCAAGCAACATCACAGTGTGAACCAGCAACTCCCGTTTCGAACCATGCCTGGAAGGTTTACAAATCACATTCATATTGAACAATTTACATATTCAGAATTAAAAAAATAAAACCATATATTTTGGATAGAACAGCCATCAGCAACAGAGTTGAAGCATGTTTATATGGATAAGTTCAAATGTTGACAAAGAGTCACGATAGTTTATAACAGCAAAACTGGTTGATCCCCGAGCCTGAAGTAAGAGCAGTAGAGCAGAAAAAAGAAACTCCATGAAAAGGTTACTTATTACCTGGTAGTACCGTACAACATGTTGATGCTGCAGACGTGATAGAGTGGCCACTTCCCTGTTTACCACCAAATTGTTAATGCATATAAATACATCAGAAGAGCACATGAAATCTGGACAGCGAAATTTGTAGCACTACATTGAAAAAATAAAACTAAAAAAAAAAAAAAAGTCACCAAATGTCACACGTTCAATAAACTATACTAACCTACAGAGTAAAAATACTGTGTCGTATATTGATCAACGAATTAGCAAATGCTTGCTATTATTGCCATTTGGCAATGGGAGTCGGAGAACATGAGAAACATAACCACTTTCTTTGCTTGTTCCATTTGCTTAAGCATTTCATGCGACAGTGTTGCCATTCTCCAGATTGGTCATCTATATGTTCCAGGGGGTTAAGTGAGACAATATCACCAAGAAAACCAGTCAACGATGTGCAGTGTTTCCATAATGTACAAGATTTTCCATGGTACATCCTTACACAAGAACCAAAAAGCTCAACTGTACACAACAAGTGTACTGGAATCTGCATAGCTTTTATGAATTGTTTATTGTGCCATTTAGCATCTCATGTTTGGCCAGAGATACAATTACAAACGCCGATCAAGGAATACTACAGAAGCACGTCAACAAATGTGCAAACTACAGCTTCTACATCAAACCTCCCCATCCAATCAATCTTTCTGTTAAGGGAAAAAAGATTGCCAAAGAAGAGAAGATATCAGCATTCTCTAACCACTGGGTGGCAAAGAAAAGACAGACCGTACTCCCCACGGACACATCGTGCAGCTATGCATGTATATAAAACCAGCAATGTTCCCTTACAAGCAGATACTAGTCCCAAGCCATTCCCTCAATGTTTGGTACTAAAAAATAACAATTCATTGTCGGATAATCCTGACTATTAATTTAGAGAAAATAATATCGTTTTATAACTAAGTAGCATATTAGTAGTAAAATACAAAACTAATTGAGTACGTTATGCAAAAATGAGAAGCTCATATCGATATAGGGAAAAGATACCCTGGTAGAGAAGTGCAACTAAACAGAATCAAGCCTTCTCCTGCGTAAATGGACTGTTAAAAACTCGATATGATGAAACAAGAAATAAGAAAATATTCTCTCTTCTATTTGTTTAATTTTAATAGAGTGCATTGGAGAAGAAAGAGCCCGACTAAATATTTATAGGCAACATCAATTGCTACAACAAATTTGACGAATTTGGCAGTGAATTGACAGGTTTTCATGTTGTTCAATCCTCCATAGAGTCAAACAACACTATTGAACACTTAGACCTTAAATTGAATCAAAAGGAGGCCTCCATCATAGACGAGTCTTTCAGTAATTTACATGAGTATCATCAGCTAGCTATCATTAACCTAAAGAAATGGTCTATATAAACTCATTGTCATCCCCTCACAATCCTCTCCACTAGCAATCACAGTAAGCTGATAGGGCACTGATAAAAATAATGATTGGATAAATACTCTACAAACCACATACATTCACACCGAGAACCTCCTTTTCCAAATGCAACTGATACAAAAATGATCTATCCACCGTAATTACAACCAGCTCCCAGCTACAGTGGAAGTGGTTACAGACACCCTTCTGATCTACAATCATTTAAGCACTAACTGTCTATGTAAACAAAGTAACTTACCAGTCCAAAGTCAATCACGTTATTCAGTTAAGAGAACAGTACTTTTATAAAGTCTCCTTCATGGTCAATCAAGTAATCTAGAAACACTCCCCTTATGAAGATTAAAAGATAGTCTGGGTACAACAAAAAGAAATATCATCAAATCCAAGATTAAGTGGTTTTTAACATATTTACTCAAATTATGGCGCAAGTTCTGCATCAATAGAGAAATTTACTCTCAATAAACTTTTCATATATCAGTGAGAAGTTACCTTAATATACGGTCATTCAGAGACAAACTTTTGTCCTTGAGCCGGATTTTCTTCACTGCATATTGCCTACCATCCAATTTATTCTTACTAAGGACAACATGGCCAAAACCCCCATGACCTGTTTCATTAAATGAGAGAGGAAAAGCTAAAATTTTTAAATGAAACAAATTCAAAAGATAAACAAGTAGTCCATTTTCAATCTTTTCTTGACTTGCAAAAAGGGTTTCTTAAAACTATTCTCACTTGAAAAGGGCAGACGCTCGTCAAAGCACGGCAGAAGTAATTAGATAGAACCTGAACAGACAACTGACCTCCAGCTATCAAATATTATCTTGGTCCTTCTTATATTTATGCAGTAGTATAAAAATCCATTTTGACGTCATTATAGAATTCCTCAAATGGCACAAGTTACTATAAGCGAAGTTACTACACTATTTGCATTGTCCGAGCCTAACAATGTCTCCGTTGCAAAATTTGCAGTGTCCTTCCTCCCTCCCTCCCTCCCCACTTATCAATTATTTGTACTCTTGACCAAGTAGGCCTACCAGTATGACCAAAATTTTCTTATTTGTAAAGGATCAAAAGTGGGCCAGATGTCATAATGGATTAGTACTTGCCCTGCCTCCCTCATCATTGATTGTAAATCTAGCTATGCACATGAAAGAGCTTCCGAAGCTTAAGGAGTGTGAACATGTAATTTAAAATGGAAAGAATGGGCAACCAGTAAGATAACATTTGCCCGACATGGATTGCCTAACAAGATCATGGTCAAGAAGGGATATCCTTGGGATTTTTATATCAACTCTGAATTGAACTAGTAAAGCTCTAATCCGAATGTATCCCTTCACGTCGTCTAGAATGCATGTTTCAATAGGCATATATGACACTACTATACAGTGCTTCCAAATATCTGTGTGCTCCATGGGAAAAAAGAAAATTGAGGCAGTAATTCTCATACCAAACAAGAGAAACAGTTGCAAGCGAATCATGCATAGTAACAAAATGACTGGAAAAAGTGATTAGCCACCAATTTATAAAGAGATGAAAGTAGCCAAATCAAACAGTAATAACTCTGCTGTTACTCACCGTGTTTTCTAATGTAACCTCATACTTCAAAATCTTTTGCTAGGTACTATATTGTTGCAATTTACTTCATGACATTCAAATTATGTGTAGATTTAAGACGAAAAGTCATGAAGGTAATATCTTACCAAGAGTCTGAAGCTCCTCGAAGTCATTGAGATAGCGGGAACTTGGAGGAGGTGTACTGGGCTGCACTATATCAGCTGTAGGCTTCCAAAACTGAGAAACTTTTGATGAAGTCTGCAGAACAAACAAAACGACGGATTACATAAAATACTCTGAATAATCTGTCGAATAATAGGAGATGAAACAGCGGAGAGAGAAAGAGAGGCTGACCGTATGCTGCTGAAAAGCATGGTCAAAAGTTCTCCTAAACAGTGAGGACTGTTTTAACGCCAAATCATGTACCCAATCAGAAAGAATCTGAACAAAACCACCAAAAAGCATAGTTTAGTCAGTGGACCAATAACGTTATAAAGTCAAAAAGCAACTTAATCACATACTCCTAGATTGTACAGTTCCAAGGCTATTTGAGGGAAAGCATCAGACAATGGCCCTTTGGAAGCACAAGCGAGACGAAGGAGATGAACCTGCAACATAAATAGATATGCAAAATACTTTGATTTGATCTAATTACAAAGTAAGGAAAACCATTAAACAATGGAGCAGAAAACAACACCAGTATCAGATCTTTCTTGACAATTTGAGGTGCTTGATGATGAATCATGGACTCAGATGACAGGCCATCAGAATGAACATGATCGTGATCATCGTCCACATCATCAAAATTATGGCCACTGCTGTCGTCGTCGTCGTCATCGTCATCATTATTGCCATCTTCATAGCCAACATCAGATGCGTCTTCCTGGAAAACCGCATTCTGTGTCAACATGCATTTTTTTATGTTTCATTCACGGTAACCAGGAAAGGATATAGTAAATAGGCTCCAAGTCGATGTATTAAAAACTACAAGGCAGGAATTATTTTCTGTTCATTAAGATTGGTTAAAAGATATCAAGGAAAGGAAATATTTTACTTCCGCATATTTGTGCAACCAAAAATGAGATTCTTTACCTCCATGCCTCTAAAACTAAATTGTACAAACTTCTCCATTATTTCTTCACTCGAAGAGGAAGTAGATATACTCTTCTCATCATCATCATTTTCTTCTTCAAGCTTTTCCAAATTGCTAGTAGGGACAAGCACAGATGGTTGCCTCTTATCTAGCACTGTTTGTGGCTTTAACCCTTTATTAAGCTTCTTATCCGGAAGCTCATATTGAAATTTTGAAACTCCTGATGCATGCAACTGTACAGAAGTATGTTTCTCGCTTCTCTGATCCATACTCAGACCCCAATGCCATGACTCTCCGGAGCTACCAAAGAGGTCTACAAAACCATATACAAAGGGTCCTCTGGAAGAGCCACCTTTGTCCAAGGAAGCTGCCATGTCCTTCTGAAACAACGAGCCATTGTCATCCTTGGTCAAGCAGGGCACCTTCAGAAAAAGGGCAGGACAAAACCACTCAATATGGTTTAACATAAGAACAAAATTGTCCGCAAGTTTTCCACACCAGTATCATCATCAACATTAAAATTGGTGAAATAAAGGAAAATTATCCAATCAAAAGTTTAACCAGAATTAGGTCCACAAAGAGCAGACATTAAGACACAAAAAGTACTCATTAAAGGTACAAGAGTGCAAGTTTTCCACACCAGTATCATCATCAACATTAGAATTGGTGAAATGAAGGAAAATTATACAATCAAAAGTTTAACCAGAATTAGGTCCACAAAGAGCAGACATTAAGACACAAAAAGTAGTCATTAAAGGTACAAGAGTGCACGCCAATTTTACATGTCACAATCACAAAGACTAAGCATACTTGTTTATGAACAAATTACACAATAGCAATAACAGATCAATTAAGGAAACACCTGATGCTAGATGACCTCCAAAAGCTGCTTACGAGATATAAACTGTGCATGTAGATTTTGCCTACCCCTCAAGTAAGGAAGAGTTAAGTAGACCATTCAAACTCATACAAGTCATCTACCAACTGTCGAAAACTATTAGAGAGGATGCTGAGCGCTAACCACTTCAATTCAACTCCATTAGACCCACTAGCTTACTGTGCTGACAAGTTTACTCTCACCTCCATAAGAAGAGTGTTAGAAAGTCCAACCCAAAAGCTTAAGTTAATAGGTGGAGGGAGACCACATGAATATAAAGAGCATTTAGGACCCATTGTCAAGCAATGTGATACAATACTTCAACAAAGAGCCATGGCAACTATGGCATTAAGAAGACTGCATATTTGAATTTTTCAAAAAAAGGGGACAATATAGCATATTTTATGAAATACAATCCATTGGAATATCTCATGTATTCAATATTAAATTGACATTAAGAGCAATGAAGGATGACAGTTGACAAGGTTAATTTGAGAAAAATACCAATTGAAACTTACAGAGACAACCATCAAGAGCGAGACTATACAAAGACCATAAATAGTTTCAAAATTTATCAATACTAACGAAAACAGTATGCTTGCTCAAGGGAACAATATTCTTAGTAAAATTTGAAAATTCTATTTTATAATAACTTGAAAGAAAGAGAAAATCAATAAACTAGATTGCTTAAATATTTCTTAACCAACACAAAAAGAAGTTGCTAAAGAAAATGGAAACTTCATCCAAATTAAAAAAAATTAGAGATCTTCAAGAAAAAATATTTGGTTTTATACAACCTGATTCATGAAATATGTTTAGTCTAAAATAGGAATAAAAATGGAAAGTCCTTTATATGTTTGAATCTACAGAGAGAAAATATTCTTTATTTTTCATTGTGGTACAAAACCTCATATTTATTAGCTCATTGATTAGCAAGTTTCAGGCATTTGTTTTGGAGATGTGACTGTAGTCTGTACCTAGATAATTGAAGAGTGGACAGGCATCCTCCATAATTTGATTTTAAACAACTTTGCCAAAATTTGACCATCTCAAAAGTTTAAAAAAAATCTATACATAAAAAGGTTTCCCTCAAGCTACCGTCTTTTAACTGAAAAGTTTGAAAAGGAAGCTGAAGCATTGACTGAAACAGAAAAAGTTCTAAACAGAAACTTCCATTTTGGAAACATGAATGGATCCAGCATGCATATGTACGTGTAAAGTATCTCAAATTGCTTGTCCATGGGCTTTATATAGGCCTTGTGTATGTGTGCGTGTGTGCGTGTGTGTGGGGTCTCCCTCCACCAAAAAACTAAAATTTTTTAACAGAACTTTTTATCATGGCATTAGCAGCTAGGTTCAAGCCTTACTTTATTTTGCACGCCTATGGGTCCCAGTTCATCAATTCTACGTGCCTCTCTTCCTCAGATTGACACATGAGAGGGAATTTTAAAATATCACACATCGCTTGTCTACGAGATTTATACAGATCTCATATACGTATAGTCTCCCTCCACCTAAAAGCTTAAAACTTTTTGGTTGGAAATTCTAACAGTATTTAAAGCAATACCTTTCATCCAAAAAGTGAGCGATTCTTGCATCAACTGTTTCCATGTACAAGACGCCATCATGGTGGTAAAATCTTGCATAAGCACCGCATTCAACAACAATGACACATGCTACGAGGACCAGGTCTTCCTAATTATTTTCATGAGTTCTCCCTATTATAGAATTTGTTTTTGCACAAATTTCAATAAAATTAATAGTCTTCCAATGATAGCCTTGAATCATATAAAAGTTTAAAAAGGAAACAGCATATTAAGGGTGCACAGACTCTGTTATATAGCTACAGCCATCACTTTAATGAAGAATTCTTTCCCACCTTTCACAAACATCACATATCGTCCCCTCCTTGGACACTATTAGAAAAAAATGAATTTGTTTTCACATACAGGTTTAAGGCTGCATATGCTGATGAAAGCACATAAAAAGTTACTTTCACACCGTTGACAAATTAAGGGCAAAGAAAATACACTGTAATTTTTATCCTGTCAAACAAGGTCCTTGCCATACAACAAATGGTTCTTTCAAAAATAGGTCAGAAGAGGATGAAAAGGACGGATCAAACTTACTGCAAAAAATAGACCTCACAAAAGTGAAAATTCCGCCATAGCTGTATTAAAATCATGAACTGCACTACATCAAAAGAGTCTTCAAGCATACCGATTTGTGTGCTTGGCTTAGTGGGACAATCTCAGACAGAAACTCTTGAGCAGCCTCCACCAAATTGAAAATCATTACGCGTCCTTCGCGAGCATTAGAATTTGCCTGAATACAAAAGGGAGTGATGATTAAGAAAACACATCGTACTCAAAGTCTCCACATGCTGAACATGACATAATGCAAAGTCATGTTTTAGACCAGCAGAGTAGACAGTCTTGCATTTTTCTCCATTCCTTTATAACTTTAAACACTTCCTCAGACACTGCCCTATAAAGTTCATCTATGTTATCAGGTAGAAATGACCCCAAATGGTATTTAACTGAAAGAAACAATATTTAACCCTGGTTTAGCTGATCAATCGCTAGTAAGTCCATGCAACTTCATATGTACATACATCAAATTTCTGCACAAAAAGATAGCATTCTTGAAATATAGGCACGTATTATGTCCAGTGCCTGTTTCATCTCAACTGCAATAAATTTGACAATATCCGGGAAGGGCATATGACAAATCTGCAAAGCTAGCTGGAAGGCGAACAAAGATAAAATATACATAATCCGGAGGCACCCCCCCCCCCCCCCCTCCCTCCCCAATCTGACTATCTAGTCTAACTATGAGCTAAAAGGGGAAGATTCATGTTTTTGTTCCTTCATTGCATTTTCTCAATGTGATCCAAACTAATTACTTTTCACTTCGGTGGTGAAACTTATAGAACTTTTTAAAGTAGGTTCCTCCCATGAAACTTTCAACCACATTTGTATGTGCCGATGCTAAAGGGAGTCGTCCACTTTTACTTTCAGGGATGAATTTGTTGAAAAATCAGCAGATATTTTGGTATCATTAGTCGATCAATAAAATTCCGTACTCAGGATATATACGATGGTGCCATTACTTAAGCCCAAGGGAAAATTTTACAGCAACAACAAACTAGTCGGTTGAGACTGACAGGAACTTCATGAGGGAGAAGCTAGACGGTTTGCTCATTCTTGTACGCCTTGTGAAGTCCATAGACTAGTTAGCAGATATTTTCAAAACGGGATTGAGAAGAATCATGTTATACTTCCGTATTTGCAATATGGGGATGATTGATATCCGTGCTCCTTGAGGGGGAATGTTAACAGTTCTCCAGTGGCAAACTTGTGATGCTCTGTAGAGACAAGTCTCTTGTGTCTAGTTTTGTGCCGGGGTGGTACCCCCTTGGTACCCTCTTGATATTCCTGTTATTGTGTTTATGTGTAAGTTGATATAGTTATGCCTGCATTTTATATAATAAATGAAAGATCCGACCTACATACGAGTGGGAATGTCTGTGGGCTTGTTCCCACACAGCTTAAGCTTTTGGGGAAAAACAAATTGTCTAGTACCTCCCAATCAACCCCCAACCAGAAATGGAATATGGAAAGGCGAAGGAAGACCTCTTGAGAATGGTTGTATAAAACCAAGAACCAGTTCATACCAGCTCGTGTAGGAGAGAGAGAAGCTTATATGCGTCAGCTTCGGATAAACCTTCCTCAGGTATGATCTGCAACTTCGGACACTTGTAAGGATACCCGGGTAAGCACCTATATTAGAAAAAACATAAACGGAGAGCAGAAGCATAATAATCGACGCCAATAGAGATAGTGTTAGAACCAAATTTAGAGGCACTGACCTTACAAAAAGAAGGGCTGACACATCCAGATCATCATAACCCATGTCTTTTGAGTAAGGCCTGAATCATTCCAGCTAAACATATCCGTAACCACGACAGATAATCAAAACCCACGCGATTAACAGAGCACTCACTAAGAAGAAACCTGAGCTTAATAATGATCTTCGGAGGGGTTTCTGCAACTTTGCAATCTTCCTGAAATATCGCACACCTGGACGTTGCACGCTACTAACTTCAGTAATTACAAAACAGAAAGGTAACAAGCTTCCGCTGTTTGTTTGCTACAAGCCATCAACTAAGCCAACCCGACGCGCGCACGATAACTAAAACGAAGCAGCATTATACTTCATAGACCCCACAAATAGCAGAGCAGAACAAACAAGACCTGAGAGCATGTGCCCCTGCTGAAACTCACAAACTCAAAACCTTTGAAGCAGATAAATCGCCAGGAGTGTGAAAAACCCGACCGGCATTAAAGAAAGAGCATGCGGAATCACTGTCGAAGCGACAGAAAGCCAACTCACAGGGCAGTGATTTCCTCGGCGAGGAGCTCATTGTCCTCGTCGGCATGCTTGTCCTTGGAAGGAGTCCTCCCCTTGCTCCTCTTCCCTCCTTTTTTCTTCTTCTTCGAGCCCTGACCCATTCGAGCTCACTCCGATCCCCGCCCACCACTCCTCGGAACCAGCACCGCTCGCACGCCTCCGGAGCTGGATTGCTCCGTCGATGGAGCGATGCGATCGGAAACCCGTGAATCAGCGAAGAAGAGTGTGTGATGATGGATGGATTCGAGCGACGAGGTCGTGCGATGCTTCGGAGATGCGGCAGAGTGATCGTGGGAATCGAAGCGAAGCGGAGGGAGCGATTGGGAATCGCTCGCACGGTGGTGGAGAGGAAACGAGAACTGGGTCTCTGCAAGGAAAACACGGGCAGGGAAGCAGCAGAAGAAGAAGCTGACGCAGTCACGCAGGTGGCGCTGAATCCATTGGATTTTTTTGAACAGAGAAAAATGACTTTCGTTAATATTCTCTTTTTTACCTTAATGATAAAGCACGATACACGGGTTAATTCCAAAAAAAAAAAGCACCGATTTTAGGTCAAGGGACAATTTTGGTCCGAACTTTTTTTTGTTTCATAAAAAAACATCAACTTTAGGTCGAGGGACAACTATGGCCCGAACTTTTTTTTGTCCCGTAAAAAAACACCAACTTTAGGTCGATCGACAATTCTGGCCCGAACTTTTTTTTGTCTCGTAAAAAAGCACAAACTTTCACTTAAATCCCAAATCTGGCCCTTATTGACTTAAAATAATTGATTTTTCAACTTGACTATTCCATCTTAGCAATAAATTCACGTGACTTGCTGACTGGATTTAAAGCATTATTTATTGTCTTATTCTCTGAACCACAGCTTGAAGAATAATGGTGAAACTGTTTGTCTCCTTCACTTCACCGGCAAGTCAAAAATATATCCAAATTGAATCTTTCTAGCCAAACTTCGTCGTTTTGTCGTAATCTAAAGCTGTAGACCACCGCCCATCGACAGACGCCATGGAAGAGATTCGCCAGGCTCACCACCATAACTTTTTTTCTCAAACAAGGATAACTTCAGACAGAAAGTCAATGGGGGGCCAAATTTGGGATTTAAATGAAAGTTGGTGCTTTTTTACGAGACAAAAAAAAGTTCGGGCCAGAATTGTCCCTCGACCTAAAGTTGATGTTTTTTTATGGGACAAAAAAAAGTTCGGGCCAGAATTGTCTCTCGACCTAAAGTTAGTGCTTTTTTTTTTAATTAACCCTACGATACACTGAGCTTTTAATTTATTTAATATCATTCTTGAATTTTAGTTACGAATTCAATTTAGCCTCTGAACTATATAAAATTATTCAATATTGTCCTTCATTTAACTCAATTTCAGGGACAATAGTGAATATTTTCGCATAATTCAATAAATAGATTGAACGTGCACCAAAATTTCAGAGATCATATTCAACATATTAAAAGTTTATAGATGACATTGCACATTGGGTTACGAATTAAAAGTTCCAGGACTACGTCACACAAATATATCCAATGAATCTGATTTTGTTGTAGTGGAATGACTTATGTGTAGAAAGAGTTAGTGGTACAGAGCAAAAAATCACCGGTGTCGGGAGGCGACAATTCAAATTTCTTTTGGTATCGTTTTTACTGGGTATAGTATTGTCTTCCCATTCACCAATTGGCAATCGAGATTTTGCAGTCTATCAAATCATAACGGAGCATAATTAACGAAATGCGGACTGTCTCTTTTTAGAACTGGCAATTGTAAATTCAGTTCAACTTCCTCTCCATTCCTGTACCTCACTTAGGGTGCATTTGTTTTAAGGAAAAGTGTTTTCCGGAAATCCGTTTTCCAAACTTTCACTCGTTTGGTTCGTCGAAAATAATTAGTCAACCGAAAACACTTTCCGGTCAAGGAAAATATTCGGATATAAAATTAGAAAAGTGAATTTTTTAATCTAAGAAGGTGAAAACACTTTCCAAAATTACTCATCTTGAATTTGTCAATTTTTATATTTCCTTTTTTCTTTTCTTTCTTTCTTTCTTTTCTTTTTTCTTTTATTTTTCCTTCTACCTACTTCCGCCGGTTGCTGGCCTTTGCGATGGCCGGCGACCAGCCACAAGCATGAGCCGACAACAGCCGACCTCAGGCGAGGCCGAGCTCGCCGGCCTTGGGTGAGGCCTGACGTCGCCGTGGCGAGGCCGGCGAGGCTTTAGCTCGTTATACACTTGTGCATTATTCCCGATTTAATCATAAGTATCCCTAGTATCTCTTACGACGGTACAAGGTCTGCACCACCATATGTACATTCGTGGCATTGGATGATATCATCAAGAAATGTCTTGTCCTGGGGGTTGGCCAAGGGACATGCCGTATTCATTTCCTATTGCATTTGGCTATTGAGCTGTTGGTATTCTTGCTCACAAGACCGAATTAGGGTGCGGTCCTTGGTGTTAGTCGTAGTGACGAGTAACTCAGATTTTGTTGTAATGCCAACAATTACTAATTACATAAAAGTTGTTATTATTAATGTGGAAGACTTATGAACTATGTTACGGGTTTCTTTCGATCGTGAAAATTCTATTAATCGGGATGGAAATTATTACTTGGTACAACTATATACACAATTCTCTAAGTAAATTTACCAATCACGCGGAACATATCACTTACTAGTCAAGGAGTGGATGGCTTGCATAAACTGCAATGGATACACAATGCATGAGCTGAAAATCACGAGAAAAATCCGACTCTTTTTTTGCCGGGACAGATCCCTTTAAAAAAATTTGATTCTCAAAATAAACATCTCCTAAAACTAATTTGCAAATTAGATTTCTCATCGTCACATCATGCCTAAACATTGCCTAGTCATTCAAGTCACTTTTACATCTCCCTTCAAAGTTTTTCAAAAATAATTTGATCTTTGAATAAAACAATATGCATATCTCTTAAAAAAAATTCTTGAAAGTCTTAGAATAGGCCCGAACCGGCCCGAGCGATTCAAAGTTTTGGTCCGACCTATTTGGAGGAATTGGGCCGGTCCAAGTTTTTAGGCCCGAACCGGTCCGTGAATAAGCCCTCTATTGCACACGCTTGACAGGGACAACCCGAAAAGCTCCCCTGCCTTCAGCTTCGCCGCCCCTTCGCCGCCCAGCAACCGTCGTGCGCCGTCGGAGGTTAGCTTTTGGATTTCGCCGTCTCCGCCGTCTCTTCCTCTGTCAACCAGGTTTCGCCTCGCGCAACGCCTCTGAAGCTCTCTCTCTCTCTCTCTCTCTCCATTGCATGCCGAGTATTATTTCTCCTTCCCTAGGATTTTCATGCATCGGCACGTAGTATGTCAGCCCATCATCGACAAATTCGGCTTCGTTGCTCTAGAATTGGAAGAGGGCTTGGCTCGATTTGACGAATTTTTTAGTGTGCGAAACCTGCATCACGGATGTTGTAGGTTTGACGGTGAGCGACGTGTTCAATGTTTCTTTTGTTGGCTCTGAATGCTTTAGGTTCAGCAGCTGTGTCCATTTGCGTTTGGATGAATTTGGCTTATTGACATGGTGAGAGGCAACGCGCAAGGATGAGAGATCGGGGGTTTGAAGCGAATCCTATTCTTTTCCTCTTAGGTTATTCGGGATGAGGGGGTTCCTCTGTTTTGTTGCACGGGTCTTTTTAATCAGATAAGAACTGCATTTCTCTTTTACTGATTGATCAGTAAAAGAGAAATTGGGGTTTATTGGGCCATCTCTTACTGGATTCACTAAGGGTTCCTGCTAGTACTAGTTCTTAATTTCTGTTATGGTCTCTTTTCCCTGAATTGTGCCTTTTATGGATGTGAAAGAGATTGGGGTTTACATGTTCATTCTCGTGTTATGTGATCGTGGCGGAACTTCTTTGTGTTCTAGGTGCAAGCTTTTCGTGCGAAATGTATCTTGTGTATTTATGGTTGGCTAGGGCTAAATCATCTCCCCTTGCCAAACAGTAGCATTTGCGTCTTTACAAGTGGTGTTCTGAACAGATGATCTGCAGCAGCAGCAGCATACGAGTTTTGGAAAGGTGCCCAGAAGGTCCATGTGCTGCTGCTGCGCATCACATGATCATTGCCTTCCCAGCATCAGCGTTGTTGCTGTACATCTCCTTTCTAACAAATAAAAAATGTAGTGGGTTTTTCCTTAGCACATCTTTCATTCACTGCGTGTAGTTAATAATCATATGCGACAACACGAAATCTTCTCGCACGCCAAATGAGTAGCACATGCATCTTTACAAGTGGTGTTTTGGTGCTGTGTTGCTGACACAGTCCCCGCATCAGATGCTGTGCAGCACCAAAATAGGACTAGGTTTTGGTTAGGAGCTTTATCACATAAGAAGAAACTGCTGTCCAGGAGTGATGTTGAACTTGTATATCACATCATGCACTGATGCGCCTTATTCTTCACAAAATCTGGAGCTAAAGCCAATACCTTCTGCTGATAAATCTTTAGTTTGTTGCCAACCTGTTATTGAGCCTTTTAATCTTCTGTTTAGATTGCATGGCGGGCACTGTGGAGACAGAGTATGCTGCTTTCCTGGAGAAGGTGAAACGGACTGTCTATGTTGACAGCCTATCACCCCAGGTCACTGAACCTGTCTTGAGGACTGCTCTCGACCAGTTTGGAACGGTCAAGAGTGTTCAATTCATCACGAACTACATAAAGCCGGAGAACATCCCAAAACGTGCTCTCGTTGAGATGGAAGATGAGGAGCAGGCAAAAGCAATTGTGAATCTGGTTGCTAATTGCCCGCTGATGATATCTGGGATGCCGAGGCCTGTGAAAGCTTGCGCTGCTAAATTGGAGATGTTTGAGGATCGCCCAGCAAAGCCTGGTAGGAAAATAGAGGTCCGCTGGTTGGATCGAAATGATCCTGACTTTGAGGTAGCTCAGGAGTGGAAGCATCTTGATAAAAGGCATGCTGCTGAAGCTCGATATTTGCTAAAAGTAAGTTTCTTTATAAGTGGTTAGTAAATAAATGGAATTTCAATCATATGGGTGATTTCACTTACAAAATTCTCAAAAAGAACTTAAGATTAAGAAAAATTGCTATGTGACACACCCCTTACATGGCAGAGAATCCCATTCACTCTGTGAGAACTCATGTCCGTCAGTGCTGCTTTAACTTTTGCATTATGATTGGTATCTTACCAGGGAAATAACTTCTAGAAAATCTCTCTAATCGGGTTTGTATTTCTACCTTCTCAGCTGCAAATGGCAAAAGAAGAGAAGCTTGCTAAGCAGCAGGAAGACAATCTTAAGGCGAACTTCGCAAAATACGAAATGATCGAGGCCATCATGGCTGATGGAACTGCTGAGCGTTTAGCTCAACGTTATGAAATGAACCTCAGGGACGAGTTGTAAATGTCTGTCTTCTCTAACTTTTGCCTCATGGCCAGTAAATGACTTTGTAAAGAAACGAGGATGCTCAGTCTTCATCTATAGACTAGTGTATGAGGCTGACTTGGGAAGAAATTCCTAAAGCCGCACGGGTAAAGAAACGCTAGATCAACCGGCCTGTGACGTTAGGAATTAGGGAGTGTTTACCGAAGCATCCCGAGGGCATTGAAGCTGATGCTTCTTCTACAGCCCTTTCATCTCCTCGTGTTTGAATTTTGACTTGAATGGCTGTTGCTGTTGGTGCTACTCCGTTTCCCGAATACCAATTTAGAGTCGGAACGTTAGAGCAGGTGAAATAGTGGTCGGATGGGGAATACGTACGAGAATTGTCATCTCTAGTTTTCAATTAACCTAGAATAGGCAGTATCATTTAAGATTTAGGTGACATCTATATTAACAAGATTTAGTTTCAGATGATGTACTGTCCGGATGAGTAAGGGCCAGCATGGTAATACATCCATAGCTGAGGAGTGTTGAACACGATACTGAGGAAAACTTTAAACGAGAACCCAATGAGTTATATTGTAGTTCTTCCAAAGTTTGACTGCGCTTATTATAAATAATTTGTAATAAATCCCTCATCAATGAAATAATTTACTAATCTTATGGACTAGATAAGATGTGAGTCGAGACCACGACGGATGGCCCAAATGTGAATTAACCAACGCAAGAACACAAATAAGATGATGAAAAGTGGCTATGCCTTTCGGAGGAGGACGTGTAAAAAAGGGGTGACAACTCGTCAATTTCAAGTTACATAGATTCTTTTTTCTTAATTTCTCCCCACACAAAGTTAAATCTAACTCTTCCCGCGATTATATATTGGGTTTCGGATTATTTAGATTTGAGAAAGTGGGTTCGGCTTAGTTCCATAAGACGAGTAATGATCCATTATGTGGACTGTTGGCGAACTAGCTTGGTGTCCTAGTTCCTTGAAATTTGACTGTCTGCATCCTTGTTTTGCGCCAAAGGTCAGACTTTGGTCTGAAACCACCCTCTTCGGGAAATAAGTAAAAGCAGACATGTCCACTCTTCTTCATGACTATCCCGTGCGGATATTGAGAAAGAATGTGCTTTTTCGAGACTCACAGTGTGAATGTTACTGATGAAGTGATTGACTTGATATGGTAAAAGCCCCAAGGACAATTTCATTTTTCGGAAAATGCACATTCTATGCTCACTTACCGCGCTAGATTGTCGCAGATCGATGCCATCGAAACTCTAGACACCCCAAATAGGCGAACACGAATCGACAATGGTATTCGAGGTTCTGATATATAGTCAAATCTGTTCTACGAGGTGTTGTTCCCATATGTAAACTTCCGTATCATATTTCTCTTTCCATAAGAACCTTTTTCGTTAATGTCGTCAAAAGTTGGGCAGAGGAGTGGAACTAAAAAAGGAGATTTGTGATTTTCTTTTACCTTATTGTTGCCAGTGGCCATTCAAAACGCACTACACTGCCCCATCATCTATACAAAAGTTTCACTCATTCATCCTAGCCCCGCCAGAATGGCCGTCCTGCATTTACTCATGGTTCTTTCATTTCTGAGCACCCGCGATTTGCTCGATGCCCGTCATCTGCTAGATACAACCCCATCCCCTACGCTGGAAACATCAATTAAACTGGCTTCTCCACCATCGTCATCATCACCTACTTCGGTGGCCATGTCACCCCTACCATTGCCTCTTTCGGGCTCGCCGACCTTATCATCTACTCCAATTGCCACATTACCATCATCATCACCCGCTATCCAGCCCTCTTTGCCTACTTCCGGCTCGTTAAACTCGCCATCCACTTCAGTGGGCGCATTCCCAAGTTTCGCACCTGGTGCCCAACCATCTTTGCTGGGCTCGACATTTCCTCCTATCTCTAGCTCACCTATTCTGTCATCTTCCCCAGCAGCCATGTCACCATCTCCCTTACCAGACATCCAACCATCTCCACTCCTACCAGGACTGAGTTTGAGTTCTTCGACTTTATCATCTGCTCCAAAGGCCACATTACCATCTATCCCGGGTTCAACATTGCTTCTGCCATCAAGCTCGCCATCCTTAATGTCTTTGCCAGGGCCGACTTTGCCTTCGTTCTCTAGCTCACCAACCTCATCAATATCCACCCCAATCACCTCCTCGCAGCCTTCCTCGTCCATCACCCAGCCATCTTTTCCAGGGATGACAGTATCACCACCCTCCAGCTCGTCAAACCCACTCAGCACCTTGCCTTTTACTGTTGGTCGACCATCCACTCCAATATCTCTTTCAATCGGCACTTCTGGTTCTGGCTTACTTTCAACTGCTTTCCCACCACTTCACCACCAGTAACACAATGTCCTAACCTAACAACAGCCAACCAGCATTTCCTCTCCATCATTCTCTGTCCCATGGGTTTCCCCTCTGCGACACACTTACTTCAACTGTCAAATCTCTATTATCTCACCATGCTGCTAGTAAAACTTTGGTAACGGACTAATATATCATATTACTATGACTGAGGGCCACAAGTACTGCACCTCTTTGTGCCTTGCAAGTTGAGTGAAAAGTCACTATTGACAGGCGCACAGGACAAATCTTACAGTTCACAATACCAAGTAAAAAAAAAGTACGCACAGGAGCGTATACATGAGGAGCATGATGCGTTTACTATTCATGATTAATCATATATTGTGTTTAAGATGTACTCATGTCTCATTAGTTTTTTATATTTGCTAAGTAGCTCTATTCCCCAGGTAATTTTATTTTAAAACATGTCTTGCAAACATGTCATGCCTTACGTGTACTGATTACTGATGACAGAACCACCATTTAATATGAGTTTGTGGAGTTAACTTTAGCTGAGACAGAATATTGACTAGCAAAATCCTCCTACTCTTGCAAATTCTGATAACAAATTTTCAAATTAATTGTGTCTGAATGGCTAGAAATATTAGAACTAATCGAAAGCACACTTCACTTCCAATAATTCATCTAGACCATCGGTGCTTAAGAATCAATTAAGAAATCTCACTCCAAAAGGGCAATCCCTTTATGAAACTCCTACCCTAGAAATATACTCAGTATACATGAAACTCCCTTCATGTATTCTTTAGTGTTGCAGAATATTTCCAGTTGAATTAGCAGGCCCTGTATAGCTCATAGCAGGTGAAGATTTACTCGTAAATATTAATTCGACAACAACTCTCAACTGCTGCAAGTTTATCAATGACGACATTGAGAGAGCAGAAATCCAAAAAAAAAATTCTACTGAATCTTACATCAGCAAAATAATCCGGCTTCATATATTCATAAAATCAGTTGAAACTCTTGAATCACATCTTTTCAACAGAGAGACATTATTGAGGGCCATGACTTCTGTTGATTACTACATATATCAGATGGGTATATAACATCTGAAAGATCTTAATTGATGCTCGGATTTCGTACCACCTTTTTTACATTAGCAAGAACATAGGTGTGACAACTTTGATTCTATCTGTAATGCAACAAAAGTAAAGCTCACAAAAGAGCTTTTTCTAAAGTATGGTCAATGAATCATTTGGCAAAACAGAGGTATGCATCGCATGCTTACACGGCATCTATAAAAGATATATCCACAAAAAGATATTGCATGCCATGCTGTTGTCTGGCATTCTCCAGGCTGTGTGCAATTTCTTGGCATCCTTCTTTGCTTGCTCCAGAAAATTAAGTTCAGAATTTGAGGAATCTGAAATGGAAGTGTGGCAATATTACATACCATTAAGTGCATAGAACATGGCACGAGAATCGACAAAATATTCTAAAATTTCAATTTGCTCAGAGATAGAGAATTTATGAGAAGGGTCTTGTTCATGAATGCTCCCGGGGCACAATTGACCAGAACTAAAAAATAAATATTTTCATCTTCAATGCATTCATTACACATAACACAAGAAAACCACTGCTTTGGAAATGATAAATTTTCTTTATTGAGATGTATAACAAGTGCCCTTAACAAAATCCTATGAGAATAGGAGTTCAGTAAATACCATTTCTTAGCCACCTATATGTACCATCGGCCTATTCGCAGTCTTCGCAATGTCAAACATTCCAGCATGCGCAGCTTTCTTTCTTTTGACCTAAAGCAAAGAAGTGTGCGACGTCGATCAGAAGCCAGTAGTATAAATCTAATTTAGACAAAGCAACACAGCCTTCTGTGGTTTGTCATGCCTCAAATCAAAAAGAGAAGAAAGGAGAAGAAACAAAAAATGCCAGGCAGTGCCCACAAAGAACAGAATATTAAAAAAACCCGAAGTTGTAGAAAAACTGTTGGCTTATGCAAATAATCTAGGACAGTGTGAAGACCATGGAATCATGAGAGGCAAACTGCGTACCGCTGAACTAATTATTTCCCTGAGCTCGTCTTCCTCAGCACCGGCACGAAGGGGATCTCTTAAGCTAACCTGCAGACAGCAAAGAAGTGCAAAAGGATATTAAATATCAGTCGGAAGGTAACAGCTCTAACACATTTAACGGCTAATATGACAGCATAATGTGTGTGTGTGTGTTTTTTTTTTAGGGGAGGGGAGCATTAACTATGAATTGACGCAACAACAAAGGTTTACAGTGCTTGAGCCATCTCAATGTCCATCTCAACACATAAAGAGATAAAGAAGAAAATTTTTTAGAAAGATATAAGACTATACTCCCACAAGCTAAAATGAATGCCACGTGTAATTATAATAGAATTTAACAAGCAGGAGATGCAATTCACCTCTGAGGGCCCAAATAAGCATACTTTGAAGTTCCCGTCAGCTAAAAGTCGCAATCTATTGCAACCAGCACAAAAATGCTCAGTCATTGACGTGATGAAAGAAACCGTACCGTGATGCCCATCTATCCTGTAATTCTTGGCTGTTTCTGAAGGGTGATCCTGAATTCTCTGAAGGCCTTGATATTTCACAACCTGTTCAGAGAGGACAGCATACTCAGAGCCTGTCTGAGAGGCTAAGAGAAAATTCATGTGCTGTATCACGTGTATTTTACCTTACCACTTTATCTAGCATTTCATAGTATGGCACTAGTTTCTTCACATTCCAAACGTTTCCATCGAAAGGCATGAACTCAATAAATCGCACATTAATTGGTCTACTTCGAGTCAACTCCACAAAATCACATATCTCATCATCATTGACGCCACGCATAACAACACAGTTCACCTGGAGTAAACCACTGGGCTAGTCAAAAACTGATTGCGGAGAAAAACATAACCTAACAATCGTTGATTTTCAAATTCTATTCTCGGTAAGAAAATGAACTGAGCTGGAGAAGATGAATACTTTCACAGGATTGTAGCCAAGATCAATAGCAGCATTGATAGATTCCAAGACCTTCTCATGCCCCTTGCGTCTGGTCAAGAATTCAAATTTGGCCGGCACCAACGTATCTAAGCTGATATTGATAGAATTAAGGCCAAACTCTTTAAGCTTGGGAAGTTTCCTGGCAAGAGTGATTCCATTGGTTGTCATGGCTAGTGTCTTTAACCCTTTAAGACTAGACAACTGCAAGCATATGTCTTCGATATCTTTCCTGATGGTCGGCTCTCCCCCAGTCAATCGAATCTTGTTGACACCGGAGGTAACAAACAGATTTGCTAAACTGACGATCTCATTCGGCGAAAGAAGCTGAGAGCTCGGAGTAAGTTCTACCCCTTCTGCTGGCATACAGTATTGACACCTCAGATTGCAACGCTCCGTTAAGGAGATCCTCAAGTAAGTGTGGAGCCTTCCGAAAGAATCGATCAACATATCAGAAGGAGAGCTCTCTTTGGAAGGATCCTCGCACAGCTTAGCACAGGTTGTATACATTGACGTGCCGTAATGATCCAATGAACCTCCCGTCTTACAACTTCTCACCAAGTATGAACCAACCTCGTAGCCAACCTGCCCCACAAACAAAAACTCTTCTTATGTAATGTTAAGAATGAACGAACACACCGTTTGTGATCGTGGGTCACCGCCTAAATCTTGAGAAAATGCTCTGCAGCAACTCTCGATCATGAAACACAAGAGGACGATGTCCTCCTCGCTCCATTAATACGTAGCTTTAAAAAAAGAAGAAGAGAAATTTGGGCATTCTTAACAGAACATTAACGAATATCTTCCATCAGACGACGTGCCCACGAAATTTTTTCTTTTTTCCCAAAAAGGCTCAACAGACCCCAGAAGCAAGAACCCGAACATCAAACTCGTCATCGACGACAGCAGACGAAATGGGTCGAAAGCAAAGACCACAAAAAACAGACGACGGGAAACGGAAGAGGAGGCGGGAATCTCACAGCGGAAGAACGCAAGCCGCGGAGAGCCGACACGCTCTTGGAGAAGAGCACCATCCCGCGCCCCCCCCAGCAACGACCAGCCGGCGACCTGAAAAAAGGGAAACGACGTTCGACGGTCAAATTCGCGAGACGGAGAGCCGTTGCAGAGCTCGTCCCCCCGAGAAATGCTCGCGAGCAAGAACACGAACTCTGGTTCGAATCAATCGCGTCGGGAACGATGGAGACGCCATGACCGACCTTGTGGGAGAGAGAGAGAGGATGGACGGACGGCAAATGGCTTGACCGACCTTGTGGGAGATTCTCTCTATACGGCTGGCGGCTCTTGGGTGGTGCTGGGGACAGTCGCCCAGCACAGCCTGGATTTTCTATCGTACATAATTACATATGTAACATATGTATGTATGGATAGAGGCAAGAACAGAGGAATTTGGATTTGGATTCTTCCGTCGATCCCACGTGGATTCTCACTTTGGATCACTCTCCAATGGGACCTCGCCACGTGTAAAAGTCTCTCTCCGGGACAAGGGACGCGCGTCACCACCCGTGTCCACGAAATTAAATGGCATCGCGACCGTTGATCGCGCAGGACTAGGTCTGCGATTAGCGTGATCGACCGGTAAAATAATATCGGTTCGGTTCTTGGATGCTGGATGTATCATGACCTTCACCTGCACATTCAATCAACTAGAAAGTTATTCGCTCGGGCTGCATTTGATTATTCGGATTCGGACTAAAGATATAATAAGATAAAATCCTCCAAATATTCTCTAAATTGTATAAATATATATCATTATTTATTTGGTGCAACCTAATATAGAAGTTGAAATCTTTGAAAATATAAAACCTAAAAAGCTACGTTTGATCGTCCGGATTTCTAATCAAGATAGGATAATAAGTCATGAGATTTTGTCATATCTTATCTACTGTTTGGTGAATTTTGAATTTAAAGTCGGATATTTTTATATCCTATCTTATCCATTGTTTGGTAAGAACCGGATACCAATATAAAATACATATATGCCCCTATGCAGTGTCCATGAAATAATATCAATCTCATCATCATAAAAATATCTTTGCGTGACAAAAAATGACAAAACCTGTTGTCACAAATTCACAAGGTTTGCTACTCTAATGCACGTGCTGACTAACATTACTAGCCATAATTGATCTTAGCAGAAAATACGTGGTGCTTTGTGAACTCAATGGAGAACAAGGGGGCTGAAGGTGGATTCTGGAAGCCTAGAGGAGAACCCCGTGATATAGTTGGTGATGCTTCTATCAATTGTTAGGTAGCAACTCATGAATTCTATGAAGAACAGGGCCGCATGTTGAAAAAACTAATTGGTTGATGCTGGAGGACTATATAACTTTGAAGGTGTCAAGAGAAGCTATTTTGGCAAAGTATTACCCGAATTCCACGTTGTCTATGCTAATTCATGGATGCATTTTTACTCTACTGCCGGTCAATGGCCAGTTTAGGTTGGATTTCGTGCAGGATGTTAATTCGCTCTGCAAAGTCTTCTGTAGTAGTAGCTCGCCACCATCTGACAGTGAAATGCTGCAAAATATTGCGGGTACTGAGATCCATTGATAAAACTATGTTTACTCACCGCCCCTAGATAATTTCAACATACCTACCGAGCAATGTGCAACCAACCAGATTTCACGGATTGAAGCTCCTTAAATTCGTCAGATTAGAGCTACGGAGAAGAAGACGTTTCAACTTTCGCTACTTTCGTAGTTTGGTTTCGTGAAACTTCGATGTGAGAGGAGTTACGCATGTGAACGAAGGAGAAAGAAAAGAAGAGCGTAGGGTTTTCTGAAAAATAGCTAGATAAGAGAAATCCCATCCGGGTTTATCTCAACTCTCCTCTAGAAATTTTTTATCCGGGCTATATTCCTTTTATATCCGACTTTATCTTATCCTAAAAATCTATCAAATACATGATAGGATAAAAAATATCCTATCCTTACTTTTATCTTGACAACCAAATGCACCCAAATAGGATTGAAATTCTTTGGAAGTTCTTCTTGTTTGAAAATCCCATCTCCAATCGACTCTTTTAGTATGTGACAACTCAAACCCTCGTGACCACTGTCGTCAACAAGCAACAGTCTTTGCGAAATTGATCTCAAGAGTATGACGATTCTCAACAAACATTAGACTCGCACATAATTCTGGTATAGCCTTGTCAATAGCGGGAGGCAACAATGAACATGTAGTGATCTGAAGTGACGATGTCCATCACTTTATCATTGTTAAGTTATCTATTAGAAAAATTTATCTCATATGGCTTTCATTTTGTGTTTTATCCGGTTGGATCGAAGAAATGTTACCAAATGCCGGATATGATAGTTTGTTGTCTTATCCGACCTATCAAACGCAACCTTTAACGTATATCTTTTCGATTGATTGGATATACGTGCGATGGAATTTCGTAACAAATTTTCCCGTTGGGTGGGCGTATCTTCTTCTGCTTAAATTTAGTACCACCCCGAAAAAAATAAAGGAAAAATAAATTGATGCAAGATGAAATTCCGAATTAGACTTGAATTAGAAAAAAGAAATAAAGAGAGAGAGAGAGAGAGTAGGCTTAGTTTGAAAGACAGAGTGGGCTACTTCCAAGCCCGCCCAATTAACGCATTTGGGCTTGGCGGGCTTGGGCTTATCGGGGCAATCCATTTATCAGATCTATTATCCCAAATAAAGAAACTTCTATTTTTTTGCCATTTATTGACGTGGGTGAAAATGTTACTATTTATATTCTTTAAACTAGATCAACTGAACAATTTACTTATTATTATTTACCTATTATTTATTTTGAGTAAATTTTATATGTTTAATAAATAATAGAGAACTCGAATTCCTAAATATAGGAATTTTCGACATTATCGACGTGGACACCCACATCCAACTTCGAACATCCTCGTATTTTCAGAGAATTTTCCTAATTCCTAAAACAATATGGTCATTTTTTATTCCATAATAAATATAATAATAATAATAGAAAATTTGCTTAGTCATGTTTAGAGTCTAGCCCAAATCTTAAACCTTAATCCCAAAGAGAGAGAGAGAGAGAGAGAGAGAGCGTGCACGCGCCCAGCACGTGACGCGAGGTAGTCTTCCTCTTCCTCTTCCTCTTGCCTTCAGCTTCAGCTCTAGGGTTTCGTCTTGCGCCAGTTTCTTCCCTTCTCTTCCTTGCCCCATCCTCTCCTCCTCCTCCTCCCCCTCCTTCCGGCCACCGGGATCGCTGGATGACGCCGCGTCCGGCGGTCCAGATCGCGGGCTAACGAGCGGTTTCGGTGACCCTTGGTCGCGGCGTGTCCCGGTGGTGCCGCGAGGCTTGGTGCGCTCGTCAATGTCGTCTTTCCGTGGGAGCCTGTAGCGATTGAGGCCCTCAGCAACCGGCTATGTATCCCAAGCGGTCCGGTCAAGGGGACGTGCCCGTCCCGAGGCCCGTGCGCACCAGCGATAGGCTCCGGCGGAGGCCGAAGATTTATGGCCGCACCTACTTCTACTACAATCCGTCCATCATCCGCACCAAGAAGAGCAAGACCAAGACGAGGACGGCGGCTTCTCAGATTGCGAGGTTGCTGCGCCCGGGGACTCGGTCCGACCGAACCCCTAATTCCACGGTAGGTGCTTCCTCTCGCGGGCCGTGCGGCTTGGGTTGTTGGCTGGTTCATCACTAGTGGTGGGCGTGGAGGAATTTGATTTGTATGCGGATTGAGATTGATACACATGCCGCATTGCATGCGCATTTTGGTATCTTTTCATATGTACTTATGTGATGCATGTTTCGTACCTGTTCTTCATTCTCATGGACTGTGTGGGTTGTCGAATGACATTTGACTGCGTTCCCCCTTGCCCCACTTTCCTTTGGAGTAAGACTAAATTGAGTTAAAATTAGAAATAATAGTTATCTCGTATGTTCCATAGTCAATGGCGACCAACCTCCGGCGTTCTTCCAGGAAGAGGGTCTCGGTGCATTTTGATGGCTATACAGACAGTTCTGGCATGGAGGACGAAGACCTGATGGTGAGTCGACTCTTTCTTTTATTGAGTTAACATGGTATCATAAAAATTTGGAATCATCTTGCGGTAGCTGGATGTCAAAGTTCCTGTGTCGGTAGCGGTCCTGGCTTAATTAGTAATTGGTCCTGAAGTTTAGTAACATTTTTCTCAGATAAAGAGTTATAGATCTTCAAGGAGACGAATAGATAATAATGCAAGTCATGATGAGCTATCAACTCCACAACGTAGAAAAATTGTGGAGAAGAGATCAGCGCCTCGTCGTGAAGGCTTGCGGCCTCGTCATTCGAATGCCATCGCGGGACAAAACAATTTGCATTCAGATGATGAAGAACACGGCACATCTGATGAGAAGGCTGACCAAGATGGAGCTGAAAATGGTGATGGAGAAGATGCCGAGAATGAGGATGAGGGGGATGGGGAGGATGAGGGCGATCGCGGGGGTGACGGTGATGGTGAAGATGAAGGAGAAGAGGATGCTGATGATGACGAGGTTGAAGATGAACAGGAGGGTCGGAGAAGGTACGATCTTCGTAATCGTGCGGAAGTGCGAAGACTTTCTATGGATACTGGGAAGCAAAGACCAAGATCTCCGAGAAGAATATTGCATCAAGGAATGGGGAATAAGGTCAGTAGAGATGTTAGAAAGGGCACCTCTCGGGTTCATAAACGGCACCGTATCGGAAGGGCTGAAGATTCCGACGATTCACTTCTTGTAGATGAGCTGGATCAAGGACCTGCAATTCCCTGGGGACGAGGTGGAAACCGCTCAGGAGCTCCCTGGCTCTTCGGGGGACTAGATATGCATGGCACAACAGCCTGGGGATTGAATGTTGCTGCATCTGGTTGGGGTCATCAGGGTGATGCCCTTGCTGCCTTGACTAGTGGGATCCAAACTGCTGGCCCTAGTTCTAAGGGTGGGGCAGATATCCAGCCTTTACAGGTCGATGATAGTGTGAGTTTTGATGATATTGGTGGCCTCTCTGAGTATATTGATGCTCTGAAGGAAATGGTCTTCTTTCCCTTACTATATCCTGATTTCTTTGCAAGTTATCACATAACTCCACCCAGAGGTGTGTTGTTGTGTGGTCCACCTGGCACAGGGAAAACGCTGATTGCAAGGGCGTTAGCTTGTGCTGCTTCAAGGGCTGGTCAGAAAGTCAGCTTTTATATGCGGAAGGGTGCTGATGTGCTTAGCAAGTGGGTTGGTGAGGCTGAGAGACAGTTAAAGCTGCTTTTCGAGGAAGCGCAAAGGAATCAACCTTCCATTATATTCTTTGATGAAATAGATGGTCTTGCTCCTGTACGGTCTAGCAAGCAAGAACAAATTCACAATTCCATCGTGTCGACTTTGCTTGCCTTGATGGATGGTCTTGATTCTCGTGGGCAAGTTGTTCTAATTGGAGCTACAAACAGGATTGATGCCATTGACGGGGCTCTTCGTCGGCCTGGACGATTTGATCGTGAATTTAACTTTCCCCTGCCGGGTTGCGAGGCACGCGCAGAAATATTAGACATACACACTCGCAAGTGGAAGAAGCCTCCATCAGAGGAGCTGAGGCAGGAACTTGCAGCTAGCTGTGTTGGATATTGTGGTGCAGATTTGAAGGCTTTGTGCACTGAAGCTGCTATACGTGCCTTCCGTGAAAGATATCCTCAAGTTTACACCAGCGACGATAAATTTTTGATAGATGTTGATTCTGTCATGGTTGAAAAATATCACTTTATTGAAGCCATGTCAACAATCACACCCGCTGCTCACAGAGGCTCCATAGTGCAGTCTAGACCATTGTCCTCGGCAGTTGCACCATGCCTAAAGAGACACCTGCAGAAAGCCATGGCCTGTATCTCTGATATTTTTCTTCCTCTAGCAGTTTCGTCCGATTTAACCAAGCTTTCTATGCTATCGTATGGTTCTGCAATCCCTTTAGTGTATAGACCTCGGCTATTGCTGTGTGGTAATGAAGGCGTTGGGCTGGTAATTTGCTTGGAACCACTTGATTTGAATAGTTTGTTTCTGTGAGTATTAGACTAAGTAAACTTACTGCTTTAGTCTGACAGGATCATCTCGGGCCTGCTATCTTGCATGAACTGGAGAAGTTCCCCGTGCATTCTCTTGGACTTCCGTCTCTTCTTTCAGATCCTAGCGCGAAGACACCTGAAGAAGCATTGGTTCATATATTTGGTGAAGCCAGGAGAACTACCCCATCAATACTTTATTTACCTCAGTTCCATCTTTGGTGGGAAACAGTGAGTGCATATGCATTTGTGATTTATCCCTTTTGATGCTACAACCGACCCTTCTCGAGATTCAGTGTGAATCGGTTGTTTGTGTATAATAGATACAGCATTTTTGGTTTATGTTCTTCTGCCAATGATCTTGATCGGTTAATTTTGCAGGCACATGATCAGTTGAGGGCTGTCCTACTGACTCTCTTGGAGGAATTGCCATCAGACTTGCCTGTATTATTGCTTGGAGTATCAGTAGAAGCACCTGACCAGCTTGATAAGGATGTCACTTTGATTTTCCCTCCACGTACCGTGTACGTGTTGCTTATAAGCCGGCTATAGTTATGATACATTCAGTTTGTTTGTGCGAGATCACCTGTGCATATAAGCAATTCATTTGTTTATGTGCATGGCTGTAAGATAGAGTTATATGTTTAATTTTGTTTTTACCAGCTATCAAGTGGAGAGACCATCCGTTGAAGATAGAGATTCCTTTTTCAACAATTTAATAGAAGCTGCCTTGTCAGTCGCTTCTGACGTTATCACAAAAGAATGCCCAAGATCTGTGTGTCTTCCCGATCTTCCCAAGGCACCTAAAGTAGCAACTGGCCCAAAGGCCTCTGAACTGAAAGCTAAGTTTGAGGCTGAGCAGCATGCACTTCGACGACTGCGTATGTGCCTTAGAGATATTTGCAACAGGTATACTGATCTGAGGCTTAACTCCCTAATTTATTTTTTCGTTTTGGGGTAAGTTCCTGGAGAACGTTGGGCTGATTGATGGATTATTTGGAGTCAGACCATGGGGTTCATTTTGTTGATCAACGCGCAATTATGCTTATGGCGGCTGTGGGCTATAAAATTAAAATCCTGGATAGTGGGCATTTTTTAGTAAGATGCAAATGATGTTCTGGAAGTGAATGAGCTAGTGGTTTTAAGCAACATACAATTCAGAAGAGATTCACTATTTTCCCTGACATTGCTGTCTGATGGATTGCAGGATTCTGTATGACAAAAGATTTAGTGTCTTTCATTATCCAGTGACAGATGAAGATGCTCCAAACTATCGTTCGATCATTCAGAACCCGATGGACGTGTCCACTGTACTGCAGCATGTTGACTCTGGACAGTACATTACATGTTTAGCATTCCTGCAGGATGTGGATCTAATTGTTACTAACGCAAAAGTATGGCTCTCGATATGTTTCTCTCAGTATATTCTAGTCCATATATCAATTATTAATTGAAGTATTTCCCTGGGTAATTTGCGGATAGGAAACTGCATAGTATGAAGAGCTTTGATTTTATTGCTATGTTCCATAGCTGGCTAAAGAAGACACCTATTGTGGTGTGCATATATGATAGACTTAGAGAGATAAGAACATGTACTATTAAAGAATCATAACTTCACCTTAATTTCTGTATTTGCCACCTTAGTCTGCTGATTAGCTTTGCCCGATTGCTACCAAATCATAGATCTTCGAGATAGCACCAAAGCAAATGAGCTCACACTTGATTTATGATAAGATTTGATGCTCTGAGGTAATTGAAAGGATTTTACTCTGCTCATTTCAAATGCGCCTTATGTCATTTGATTGTCATATGAATTTGTGAATTTATCACTGTTGGTGTGGACTCCTTGTGATCCTGCAAACTTACATTGATCTGGTTGCCAATTTCTACACAATCATCGATGTTGTCTTTAATAGTATTGACTGGTGTTGTTGCACGCTCCTCTAATACATGCTGTAATATTTGATGATCGTGCACGTGTTACACTTGTTTCTAATCTTTCTTTAGAATGTGGTGCCTATGTTGGAGTTTTCCTTTATTAGAGAATCTACACGGGTTCCCTTACCAAAAAAAAAGAGATTCTACACGGCGATGTCTTTAGGTGCACCAATCATCAACTAGTCAAGACTGCAAATTTTTCCTCTTACATGAGGGATCTGAAATTTTTTTTTACTCGATGTTATGACAAGAAGGGTAGTAATTAGTTTATCGGCATTTTTTGACAGTCAGCTGACATTGTAGAACTGCCCTTCTCATTTTCAGCATATTGACACTAAAATGTTACTTTCTTTTGGCGTGGATATTATATGTCTTAGTGGTAGAAATACCATTCAAAATTACGAGACTCATGCCGACTGGGCTTTTGGACATCTCAAAGTTTCCTTGTTGTAAGCTTTTTCCTCTTAATATCTTACTTTCAGGCTTATAATGGAGATGACTACAATGGCGCTAGAATTGTTAGCAGAGCTCATGAGCTTCGTGATGCGGTATGTAATTTCTCCTCCTTCACTTTTTCTGGGACATCGAGGTTGCTGTACATGGAAATAATTTAAACCCTTTTTTCCCCCTTCAGGTGTATGGAATGTTGTCACAGATGGACCCTGCCCTGGTTACATACTGTGACAAGATTGCTGCTCAAGGTGGCCCAATCAACTTGCCAGATGATTTAGCTGGGTCAACCTTTCCTTCGACCCCTGCTGTGCATCTTGGAACAGTTACTAGAGCAAGTGCTCGACTTCGGAATGTCCAGCCAGAGTTAAATTTAGACCAAAGCTATGTGGCGCTGAAACGACCGAAGAAGAACCTTGATGGCCAACATGCAGGTACAATCACTTTCTTGCGCATCTATTCTGAAATGTTTCAATGAAATTTTTGCTAGAAGAACTATAATGATGCAGCCAGTAGCTCTTTCAAGATTTACCTAACAATCTTTATACTATTTGATTTGCCGCATTCTGTAAATTTGTTTTTGAAGGCATAAAGATCTTAGATTAATGGGAAAATTCAACTTAGTACTTTCACGCTTTTTCTAATCAAATTCCTGTCCTTTTAATTTGTCTAATTAAGTCCTTCAACTTTCACAAATTTTCTAGTCAATTCCCTCTGACATCATATCGTACCAAATTTAGCTGACATGGTCATCAGACAACACCAAAGTATGATGCGAATAAAATTTGCAGATGCCCATGTTAACGTATGCGGAATAATTTAACCAATCTAGACAACGTCGGAGTGCGATGTGGATAAAATTTAGCCACGCGAACCCGCATATGGAGATCAATATTAGAAAATATTTACCAACATCACACTACATCAGCTAGATTTGGCCGGATTTGGTGTTGGATGGACATAATTAGAAATTATTGAAAGTGGAAGGACTTGATTAGATTAAGTAAAGGTACACGGCCTTGATATAGAAGAAGTGTGAAAGCACATGGATAAAAAAGTAAGGTTTTTCCTAGTTTAAAATAGGGGCAGTGCTGGATTCTATTACAATAAGGGGGCTCCTGTAGGACATTGGACAGAGTACTTGTTTTTCGTGAATGTAAATAAAATAGTTGGACATGGATGCAGAAACATCTCCAAAGTGCAATTTTTCGAAGTTAAGCTTGTTTATGGACATGTGCGGAAAAAGAAAAGCGCGTATTGGATGTGCCACTTTGTAGCAACTCCTTGGAGATACTATGGTGTTTGCATCAATATGATCGAGATACCAAGTCTCTCTAATTAGTCCTGCTCACTTATGCACTCCCTAATGGCATCCGGTCTTTTGAAGTATCTACTCTCTATTTACCATGCCCTTCACATGAGGTGAAACGGCTGGGAGATCGAACATATTCTTCTCTGTAGGCCTCTTCATATTTAAGCTAAGCCTAATATTTGTTTAGAAAGATGGAAACCAACGTGTATGATACGTTTCTGTATCCCCAGAGGAAGAAAAGTTAAGGAACCAAGATTCAGGTCTGTCAAAGTCGTCCCATGATCCGGAGGCAAGTGATGTGGCTCCTGAGAGGCCTGAACCCTCTCCTGCTGACGTCAGCACTGCGGAACCTCCCGAAGCAGCTACGGAATACGGCGATGACAGCGGTAGATCAAATGACGCATCAATGTTGGATTCTGATGTTTCGGATCAAGTGGCATCGGTCAAGCAGCTCTTCATCGAGCGTACAGATAATTATGTCATTCCTCAGCTTGAAAGGCTCTACACTAGGATTATAAAGGGAGTATTCGAGACCAGAAAAGGAGTCGAGGGTAATCTCAAGCACTCAATTTTGAGTTTTTTGTTGAAATTTGCGGAGGATGAGGCAAATTTCTCCTGTTAAAACCCTTTTCTTGTCCCCTTTCCCCTCTCTTTTCTCAACATAGCCCAAAAAAGAGGAAAAAAAAAAAGAAGAATAGGAAGAATTGCTTGTACAGTCGGGATTTTCTTTTTAATGGAAAAACTAATTGAGTGGAAACGACCTCAGTTGTTGGTATGCATGTGTGCCTCTTCATGGTCGGCCGATGTCTCTTTCCCATGGTTTTTTCTCGGTTTTGTTAATGGAATGTTGAGGCGTGAATTAACCAAAGAGGGAAATGTTAAAGGGCTCGTAATGCACTTGCTCCCCTAATTTCGCCGGCAGAATCGCTACTTAATTAGTGTTAGGAGATCGCGAGCTTTGGATGCAAGCCATCTTGATTTGATTGGAATTTTGCATCGACAAAGCCGATGCTCGCAGGGAGCTGTTGATGTTGTTTCCCGTTAACAACTCCCTCTAGAAAAGAAAACCGCGGCGTCAGATCATCAACAAATTGGTAGATCTAGTATTGACTGTCACGCACTAACCAATGACCGATGGGCATCGGATCATCAACAAATTGGTAGATCTAGTATTGACCGTCACGCACAAACCCATGACCGATGAGCAAAATGACTCGGATGCGGTTTCTGAGCAGGACAGGAATTATTTCGTCAATCGAATCATGCTGCAATTACATCAATAGAGTCCATAACAAGCAAGTAGTTTAAGTTAAGAAAGACCCCTCACGACAAAGAGCCATCTGACTCATGAAGTACAATTGAATCTACAAAGCCCTAATATATGCCTGCCATGTTAGTGGCTGATAGGTGCTCATATTGAGTTGCAGATCTGCACTTTGCAATTTACTATGAACTAGGTACGCATCCTTACCTACTAACACCTTCTAAAAGCGGATTCAGAGCAAAATTCAAGGCATGAGTCAACAGCTTACAAAAAAGCCAGTTCATATTGGATGTCAGACTTCAGCTGCTTGAGGAAGTTTTGCTGCTTCGCCACGTCCAATAATTGGCTCTCATTGGATCTTCACGTCCCAATATAGAACAAATTGATTTAGCCAGATCTGAGTCTGAACCTACTTCACCCGAATCTGTAGTCCTCAAAGAGGTTATTGTGTCCCTTATTTCTTGGTTAGGTTTGAAACCGAGGCAAAGCAGATCCAACAGTGTACTCAAAGCAAATTTGAAGTTTCTTTTGGCTTTCAGAACACGCAGACATGCTGAAGGCACTCGAGAATCGTTTAGCCGAGCGTCATTTTCATCATTGTAAAGGCCATGAAGGTATCTCCACGGGCTCTCGTTCTCTGGATTCGAGTTGATAGCTTCAATAGCATAATCAACTTCAGAATCTCTCATAGCTTTTAGACCTCCAAGGAAAGGAGATTTTGTGACGACAAAGTACCTCTGCAAGCCAATGCATCGAATTGGTTTAACAGATGCATAATCTTTAGTGTGTGTTTAAGACCTAAAAAGCTTTTTCTAAATGCATTCCATTTACGTCTTCAAAAGTTTCAGTATACCTGATTCCAAGCAGAATTGTTAAACACGTCTTCCTCAAGAAGTTGCGCACAATAGTCAAGTTCATTCTCCCAACCGCCTAGAGCCTGAAGAACCCACTGCACCAAAGAAATATTTTCACTCCGACAATTCGAAAAATCTATAAACAATTGCAGTAAATATTTTCAAAAGTGGACCAGACTAAACATGGTATGGGGCTGATATGGGTTCAACTGGCTCAATTGATGAACTACCACTTCAGTAGTACGCAAATGATACTTACAGGTAGTGCTATATCAAGTACGGTTATTGAATAAACCAAAAGGCATCCAGTAAGCTGAATGCTATATACAAGAAGGGTTCAAATCCTGTTTCTGCTATTATGCAGGATAATTTTTAATTGATGAGGAAGCGCAAGGCCCACCGGTGGAGCACCGACTAACTCTCCAGAGAGTAGGATAATTCACAAAGTGGTTCTCATCAAACTATGCTGGATAGTTTACCAATTCAAAACCAGGTCAAACGTAACATAATCCAATTGTCGGGTATAAGTAACTCAATTGAGGCTAACACAATGCATGCTCTTTTCTTTGACCACCATCCATAAAGACAGAGACTAAGAAGTGATAGTTAATGGTCGTCAAAAGCCATATACAGACACACATCATGAATGCCCACAGATAAGGTAGAACGGCGGTAAAGATACACTACCTGCCTATGAGACCAGGCATGATAATTTTTAGCATCTAGGCAGAATATCTTCCTTGTGAACTCGAGTTCCCTATATGCAGCATCAGATCCCAACTTCTCAGCAACCCAACGCCGATGATGCCTGTAAAAATACGAAGACAAAATTAATGCAGTGGTATCTGACTGAAAGAAAATATCATTACATTGGTTAAGAATTTAAATCCAACATCATAAAATTTGGCATTCACAGTTGGATATGAAGAGCAAGAGTAACCCTTGCAATATACAACTTAGAAACTTGCGACACTACTCAAGTCATCATCTAGGGATTTGTCTCCCTTAAGTTGCATATTTAGGAGTAGTTATTGCACTTGTTATGGAAAAGTAAACACGATGTTGTTATTCAAACTACTGAGCGTATAGTAGAAAGTTTTCAATGAGCTGAAATAATGATGCGCAATATGGGCTTCGACAAATAGTCACCGGAAGGCCTAAAAGGAACTAATAATCACCATGAGTGTCCATTACGGTGGATGTCACAGATCAACAGAAGGAGAATTTTGTGCAATTATAATCAAGCTTTTCTTTTTATCAGTTAGAAAGACAGTAGTTAAGGAGGCACCAGGGGAGTGTGAACCTGCATACACAAAAATCTCAAAACACGGAGCCCCAAGAGTTTTGTGTCTCTTGTTTTGAATTAGTCGTGATTCTTCCTATATTAAATCCATCAGTCTGGAGCTAGCATCGAGGACTGTTATGAAAGCCAAAAAGGCTCCAACTTGTCAACAGAGCAATAGGAAAACTAGAGTTCCAAACATCCTCTGCACATAAACGAGAAATATCTTAAGATGCCCCGTAATTTCAACAACATGCTGCATCCACGAACGCACAACATGCTCGAACTATCATTGTTATCCTAAGAACTAAACGTGGACTTGAAATTCTATAGAAGCCAAGCAAGTCTAGCTAGACTAGACATAAAGGAACCCATTTCAGATAAAAAAAGAATAACACTGTCGACACCATTCCTAACCGGAGCTTAACCTTTCCGCCGGCGGATTTAAGAGATCAGATTCAGAGCAGAAAAGAAGCCATTTTTAAGGTAATTCCCACTCGCCTTTAGAGCATCCGATTGAGCAGTCGTATATAACTGAGTTCCACTTACCAAAGCTGGTAGTTCTTGGCGTTCCCCTTGGCCACATGTTCAGTAAAGCCGAGCTCGTCGTTCAAGTCCGCATCGAGCGCCTCCAGCACTTGACGCCTGAAATGCCACACCTGCAAAAGGAAACCGCAATCATGGGCAAAGCCCAAGAAAGGCAAAACCCGTCGTCTCGAAGCAGGAGATGACCGACATCCATCGAAGCAAAGGCGGCCGAACTTTGGGAAAACCAATCGCTATCGCCATGGACAAGGAATCCGAGAGGGAGAAAGGGAGAGAGAGAGAGAATCGTACGGTGTAGTTGGCGGGGTTGAAGGAGATGGCGAGGGAGGTGAGGAGGAGGGCGCGAGGGGAGAGCTCGCGGGAGCTGTAGAGGGATCGGAAGTAGTCCATGGTCTCCCGGAAGTCGTCCCTGTAGGCGATCGCCACGACGGGGCTCGGGCCGTCGTCCTGCGGCAGCGGCGCCACGTCGGCGAACTCCGGCCGGGAGCCGAGCGGGACCCACGCCCTCCGATCCTCCCCCTCCGACGACGACGACGACGACGCCATTCTCTCGCTCGTTGATTGTGCAAAAGCTCTTCGGAGATGCGCGTGACAGTGGAGAAATTGGAAGGAATTATAGGTGAAAATTAACAGGCATAAAAAATAATAAATAGATAAAATTAAATATTAAAGCAGGGTATATTAGTCATTCTTGACGTTACTTTGGCAAGGAAAAAGAGCAAGTATTAACAATCATTGATTAAATTGATTTCTTAAATGGTATGAATTTTCTACAAGGAATTATTTAAGCTTCTTTTTTTTTGGGCGAAAACTATTTAAGTGAGGTGAGGCATAGCCAGGAAAAATCTATGCCTTATTGACTAAATAAATTTAATAGACGGTCTTGGTAACATGTAGCATTGTTACTAATCTATCTATGTATATATTATCAGGGCAAAACATCATTCCACCTCGTTTTCTCACGGATAGCAAAAGCGTCTTGCTTCTATCACGATAATACCAAATTTTAGCAACCGACTAGACAGTTGATCAAGCAATTCTTGATTCCATAAAATTTCAGTGAACCCATAAATGACAAAGTTTGGGCTTTTAGGCCCATGGTCAGTTTCCCCACTCGCACCTGATGAGGTTGCATTGATAGGGCCGCTCTGTGGACGGTCAGTGCTTCGCTCACGCCTTAAATTGAATATTCCAGCAACGAGTGAGGTAAACCCGAATCCCTTTTTTTCGATGTGCAAAACAGTAAATTTATTATCTAAAAGTAAAAGGGTTTTATATTAGCTCAATTAAAGAAATTTGTTATTTTTCGGACATTATATTTTCCCGACCATATATAATAAATCGGTACGTTGAAAATGAGAAGAATTGAATAGGGAGCAATGTTGGGAAGTTGAAGTAGAGAGAGAGAGAGAGAGAGGAGAAGAAGAAGGAGAAGAAGAAGAAGAAGATGACGGTGGAAGCGGGAATCGGGTACGCGCTGATAGCGCTGGGGCCGGCGCTCTCCCTGTTCGTCTCCGTCGTCTCCAAGAAGCCCTTCTTGATCCTCACCCTCCTCTCCAGGTTCCATCTCCCTCCTGCTCTCTCTCTCTGTGTCTTCGTGATCGGATTCCGGCGCGAAGCTTCGCTTGCGATTCGTTCTCGGATGGGCGCGATTGGTTTCCGATATCGAGTTAGAGTCGAAGTTCGCGTCTGCAAATTTGGCGGAATTGATCTCCATCATTGATTTCTAGAACGAGCCAATTATGTTGTTCTTTCCGTCTCGCTCGCCCGCTCGCTGTTCGATTCCCTGGGAAAAGTTGGCTCGAGTTGGTGTATTGTATCTGCACTTTTGAGCTCGATTTAGAAGTGGGTTCGAGCTTCATAATCAACTACTGATGAGGCCTCTATGTATTGTGTTTTGCAACTACAAGGGTCTTCGCTAGTGGTATCGATGAACTTTTTCTTCAGGAATTAGTAGTGATTTCCTGTCAATGCCCCAGGTCATTATAGTGTTACGTAAATTAAAGAATGGACCTCAAAAGGGCCTTTATGCAATTTGTTCTTGGGGATACGATGCCTTGTTAAAGATGGCCTTCATTCCTAGAGGTGGTGCAAGGTTGTGAATTTTGGTACAAACTTTCGGGGATCCCTACTTTAATTGCATGCGTGGGATATTTGAATATTCGAGGAAAAAATATCTGCTGTTTGAGGGGGCGCAAATCTGTTGCAGAATGAATTCTTTTGGCTAATCTTTGTCTTCCTTGTGGGTGTGCCCATTGTTGTTTTCTTAAATCTTTACTGAGGCGACCTTTCTTTCCTGTATGCATTGATTGTACCCTGTCTTGATTAGTTAACATCCTATTCTACCAGAAAAGGGATGGCAGAGAGTGAGATGATCCAACAATAAATTGCTTTAGTTTGAAAAAGAAAAAATTCCTATATATCGAGATGACATGCTTCTTTTGTGCATTTGTTGTCTTATGAAACATTGAAAGTCGGGTCTGTTCAAACTTCTGCAGTACACTACTATGGCTTATAAGTCTGATTGTGCTGTCGGGAATATGGAGGGCGTTTCTTCCTCTGAAGTCAACAACATGGTGGCCATACGCAATCCTTATAATCATGTCTGTCGGATTTCAAGAAGGGCTTCGAATCTTTTTATGGAGAGTTTACAAGTAAGGTCCTAGTCTTCCTGTATGTTCCTTTTCAAGCATGTTAAAGCAGCTTGACATTACAATATTTTTACTGTTATAGTTATGACTTTCAGTATATTTTTATAAAATTTTTATAAAGTTCACTGGGCACTTGAAATTTTTTCATTATGAAACTTCTGTTGCCAAAAATTTAATATCCTACGTAAATCATTTGAGTTCTTCTCTGTCCATTTTCAATATGGAATTTCTAGGTTAGATTCAGATGTATACAGTTCTGTTATATCATGGAAAAAAAAATCATCAATACCCTGCCTATGCACACTTGGGATATTTGTAAGTTTACTTTCCTTTGGTCCGCCTGATTTATTGGTCCTGCAAATGTAGTAAGGCACATTGTGATCTCTGAGGAATTCAAAAGCGTAAAACTGTTGCTGCAGAAGGCTTCAAAACTTGGTTATTTATAAATTATCCAACTGTAGAAAAAGAAGTTGATTGACAGAGTATTCAAAAGTATAAAGTTTAATCTTCCTATGAATCTGTTTCTTTAATGCGCTCAAGTCTGTCTCATCTCTTTCAAAACTAGAACCAGAAGATTGATTGTGGAGAAAACATTGGGTCTTTGATGACCACGTATTGTACTCGGTGAAGAGCAAAATGAGCAGTTTCGAGAATTAACAATCTGTTTCATCTACGAACTGAAAAGTTTGAGGGGATTTACCATTTTCTCTTTCCATTTGGAAAGTGCATCTTCTCACGTGACTTGTTTCTCTATCATCAAATGTCTTTCTAACTAGCTCCCTATAGATGGTAAAGACTATTTTTTGTTTCCACAATTTTCTCTAGACAGCAAGGGATAGTTGTATGATTGCTCTGCCTTCTTCAAGACTGAAGATATTGCAAATGTAGTCCTTTACAGCCATCTCGTTTGTCTGCACAAAACATCAATATCAATGCTCTTTTGTGTCTACTGATCTTCACTCTTTACCATAGCTTTGTTTTAAACCTCTTTGTATACTACAATTGCACTCCTTGCAAATTTGTCTTTCACTGACATACATAAAAACTCTTCTATTCTTTGATTTCCCTCCATAATTCTAGTTTTGCGTTCAGTTGTGTACGATATTCATCTACTAGCACATTGTCATTGATGGAAAGAGTTGAAAAGAATCATTGTGGATGTTATAGCTCTATAGTTATTTGGAATCTTTTGTTACCCCTCCATGTACCATAACGGAAGGCACCACTCTCTTATACATGTCTTTCATTCTTTGTATGTATGCAGCATGAACCCCTTCTTCTAACCCTCAAAAGGACTTCTTAGGAGTCTTATGATATGCTGTTTCCAGATATAGGAATATCATGTGCAAGTCCTTATGGTTGTTGCCTGTACATTGCACTATACTAAGAAAATCTAGAGACACAAACTATATTAAAGAAAACTAGAGACATCATTGCCTAACATTACCTTTCAAAAGCTTCTCTAGTTAGGTAAATTTCCTCTATAGCCAACTACCATTAATGAGATTTTCTTCCATTCTAGGTTGGTCAGAGTCTTGACCATTTGCATGTTCTTACGTTCTCTGACATTTGCTTCTGTACATTGAATGTTCTTGTTGTTATTGGAGAACAACTGCTTAAAATTGAGGCTGCTTTTCATAGTCATTCCTAACTTCTTCTAATGTATATATTTAGGAGGCTGGAAGATATTCTGGATGCTTTTGCTGAAAGAGTCTCAAAGCCTCGCCTTTTTCTCACGGACAAGATGCAGATTGCACTGGGTGAGCTCTAAGTTACTCTTTTTGTTGTGTAGATTCAACTGTACCAATTGTGCCTTTTATTTTCTTACATCATGCTATTGTATGCTCTTATAAGAGCCATGCAATGCAAAACACATTCAGAAAATTTCCATGCCGGATGGGAATTTTGGATCATGACTAGTAAGATGATTGTTATCTTTAAACCAATGACATGCCTTGTTGCACAAGTTTGTTCTTCTTCTTTTCTTCATTTTTCTTTCTTCTACATAAACGCATACATTATATAACATTACATACCCACCCATCGGTGGCCGCGTTGGTTTGCGCTCAGTTCCTTTCACGAGAGGTCCTGGGTTCAAAACTCGCCCATCGGTGATTTAAGTGGGGGGTCGTGGCGGTGGGATGCTGCGCTAGCCCCCCTCGAGGACTAGTCGGGCATCACCGCTGGTTTGAGCCCTAGCTCGCCGGCTGTGCGGACACCTCGATTAACAAAAAAAAAAAAAAAAAATATAACATTACATAATTTAGAAATACTATATCTAATTTTAATTATAAAACAATGGAGATAATTGCCAAAACCATCCTCAACTTTATTGTCCGTATCAAAATCCCTTCTCACATTTCAAAGTCTGCATTTTACATCTCTTTAACCTAATGAAGTCCATTTGGCCTCATGCATACCCGAAATTTACACCCAAACGCCTCTTCTGCTCTTTTCTCCCGCTCTCTCTCTTATCACACAATGCAGCACAACACAGCAGCAATCGAGAGTCACCCCCATCCCGATGCCGATGACAACACCCTTTCCCGCTGCCTGCACCCCTCTCCCTGCATCCCTGTCTCTTTCTGTGGCAAGATTGCTCGCGGCTCGCGACAGCGTAGAGCTCGGCCTTATTAGCATTATTCTTATTTGCTTGGTAGGTGGGTCGGGAAAGGGTTTGACCATTCAATCCTAAAGAAGGGTGAAACTGTTAATAAAAGCTACTTTTTGCCCAGTTTCTAATTTGGATAGTTTGTTATACTGGGTAACCTCTCTTTCTCTGTAATCTTTTACAGGGTAGGTAGCCTGTTGGTACCATTCTTATAAAGTTTTTATTTAGCTTTCTTATAAATGCATCATATTTTTTATGCACAGGAGCAGTTAAACCTGTAAGACATTTTAGATATATTTTAGCCAGTTACGGTCCTTGATAAAAGCTGATGTTGTGAAGTTTATACCGTTTAATAGATCAGCAAGGTGTCATATGTCTTTAAGGCATTGTTCTCTTGTAAATAATCTACCTATCATGAGTTCCTTGTTACTTAAAGGTGCTTATTTTGTATTTGGTGATTTAGTGTTGGAGGTGGTCCTGCTGCTTCTGAATCCCTTACTTTTTTTATTTACATGGATATAGAGCTACTTGCTCTCACGTCCTCCATCCTTGCATTTTTCTTTTTGTGGGTATGTAAAGACATTGGTAGCTCATCTAACCTTTTTACAAATTTTATTTTTAAAAACCTCATGCAGCTGGTGGTTTAGGCCATGGTGTGGCTCATGCTGTGTTCTTTTGTTTGAGCCTCTTGACACCAGCTTTTGGTCCTGCTACTTTCTTCATTGATAGGTGCTCAAAGATGCCATTTTTCCTCGTTTCTGGTAAGTGGAATGTTTACTTCAAGATCATATATCTTGATTTCATTTGTTCAGTCCATATATGTTGCGAGAGCTTTTGGGAGCCTATAAAATAACAGTTGCAGATTAAGACCCATAAAATAACAGTTGGGGATTTTTAGAAATTAAAGGAGGCTGGCATAACTGGTTGATCATTCTCTGTTAATTAACAGGTCAAACTGCAGATCAGGATAGGAAAATTGGAACCTGCGAGAAGATTGTTAGTAGTGCTCTTGTTGATAAGACTTCTCTAACTAGTCTTTTGTGCTTGGCAGCATTGATCGCTCTTGCCTTTGTCACTATTCATACGTTCTCAATGGTTATTGCCTTCAATGGGTATGCAGAACAGAATAAAGTTGACCAAGTTTTTGTTCCTGTCGTTCATATGGTGGCAGCATTGATGGTATTTACTGCTTTTTCTTCTGGCTATCGCATGTTTTGCATTTTGTTTCCCTTACAATAAGTTAACAGATCATATCTATTCTTGCGGAGTGCATGACTCGCCTGCTCTATGTTTAGATGTTTACATGCGCCATATGTCTTTCATGTGTGTTGATGGAGTTGTCCGAACATCTTTGCTTACCATCCTAGTTGTTTCATGAATGTCTCATGTAATGGTGTACTGGAACCTTGACAAGAAGGAATGATGTTCTGGAGTTTGATAGGCAACAAGTTATGCACTCCTGTATATGCACCTAAATATAGTTATGCTGGATGCATACCAAATGCTTCATAATACACTAGATTTGAGTCACCCAAGGGTATCGATGCCCATAAACTTAATTAGTTGTTATAGATCTTGTGAAGGCAAGCGAAATAGATGCGGACATATGCATGTGATGCAGGTGATATTTGCATGCAAAGATCAAAGAAACAGAACATAGCTACCATAGCTGGATTGTTGGATTTTAGGTTGATTTTAATACATAGACGATGTCAAAGTTTTTTAAATGCTTCGCTAGTGAAGAGAGAGAGAGAGAGAGAGAGAGAGAGAGAGAGAGAGAGAGAGAGAGCTGGTGTTTCTTTAACTTTTAAGTCTACTAATCTTTTCCGCTTCTGCATTTTTGCAGACACTTGTGAATTTTGCCTCTGGGGGTTGCTTGGTGGGAATTCCTCTTCTTTATGTCATGGCAATCTTGACCTTGTTGCATTGTGCGAAGATGGTGTGGAGAAGATTAACAGAAAACTAAGCTGGTACAAGGAGCTCATAGTAAAGCCACATTTGATGTAAAGTGACCTCCGATTTTCTTCTTTCTGTAGTCAGTTCTGCAGCTTCCTCTGAAAGTCTCTGTTGTTTGGGAAGTGCATATAATCCTTGTTCAGACTTTATTATAATTTTCTTTCCTTTCATTATTTACTTCTAGTCCTCCTTTCAGTCCCTCGTTGCATGGTAGTGAAAGAGAGATTCTTTGGCGCTGCCCAGTTGCAGCTTCAATACTGCTGCCCTGAAGCATCTCCGTCTCTCCTACCTGGCTGCAGCTTCCGGCTTTGACGCTGCTTCCGCGTGACCCTGCCGGCTGCTGCTTGGACGCTGCTACCGCAATGCAACCAAAGCTTCTCTCCTTTTGTAATATCCTTTGGATTAAGTAGGTGAATGATCGGATAAAAATGGCACCGGTGAACATGTATTTTTAAGGAGATTCACTCTCATCATTTGCAACTCATACGTGCGATCGCTCCTTAGCTTCCCAATCCATTTTGTTTACCTTCATCATTACCTATCCAGCTCTACGACTTGCTTCATCTAATGGAGCAGTATGACCTCACAAATCTATACAAAAACGTCGCGATGCATAATTGCATATTTAACATAAAAGCACCGGCTACAGCACACATTATGTTTTATTTTATTTTTTTATGTTTCTTGGCAAAGTAGATTAACCAAGAGTGCCCTACCCAAAACAACCGAAAAAATGGATGACAACTTCAAATGAAATATTAATTTGCAGTCATTACAAATGTCCCTTAAAAATTACAGACTAAAGGGAACAAATGCAGGGGACAAAAGAATCAATGAAATATGAGAAGAGGTTACAAATTTATCTGATGCACGCTAAGTATCTGCTACTCTAAATTCTATTATTGCTTTTTGGGGAAAAAAAGCGTGGGGATATATCCTCATTTACATCATTCATATACTGAGTAATGTCAATACAAGTACGATAACTTCTGTGTCGATAATTGGGATACATGATACTTTCTGCCTCGGCTTTACTTGAGAAAGAACTTCCATATATCTCTGTCAGCCATCTCTTTAACAAGATGCACTCCGAAAATGCCGCCTTCATCGACCAAACTTCTAAGGTGTCTTGCTCCAGTGCTGAAGCCAACGTAGTTCCTCTTTGTAGCCAAGTACGCTACTCCATATGGAGGTCTCAAACACTGTTTTGTCAAAGACATTAAAGACAGTAAGTAAAATCACCTCAGACGGAAACATGCAAAAGAGCTTAGCAAGGAAGAACTTGAGAGGCAAACCCCACGACCAGAGAACATGCGCTTTTCCAACATATGGTAGGAGAAGACAAGTCATGAGGACTTTGGGCAGCGAGCGCAGAGCAGATGTAGTTACATAAAAAAACATCCCGGCTTACCGGAGAAAAAAGGTACCATAAAGCAAACAAGAACCAACCTTTTTTAAAAGTGCGTATAACTTCTTTAGAGAGGTTAAAGAGTATGGAATCTCTGCCATCAAAATAACGTCATAACCGCCATCTCCATGATCTGCCTCATTAGCTCTCTCCCACGCCCGGCTTCCTGAAAGCTTCCTTGAACGCCTAGAGGAGAACTCTTGCCCAGCAATGCTTCCCTCCTGACTACTGCACCCATCCATAAAGTCCTCCTCTGAAAAGCTTGCATGCATTCCTGTGTTTGGTTCAGAACCTTCATTCCTTACAACGGACAAGACAGTGTGGAGTTCCTCCCAATCTCCTGCATAAAAATTCACAGATGGAGCAAGAGTTTGTCTTGATGGAGTCAAGGGGCTTTCTGGCTGCCGACTTTGCCAGTCCCTCGCTTGTTCAAGGGTGACAAGCACATTAGGTATGGTAGTGCACCGTATCGTTTCTGCACTGAGATCTTGGAAGTGCACTGTGCAAGCACCCTGCAAAATAAGGTGAATGAGTTTTTACAGAATCCAATTTAAATGCTTAAATTGTTAGGTGAAGGGAGACAACAAGGTCAAATCCCGTAAACAAGTAATGTAGAATAGCGCTTTGGCACCCCTCTAGGTTCAAACCTGAGAGAAACCATATGAAGGACATACATTGAATACAGAAAAGGAAACAATATCCATATTAAGCTTTAACTAGACATGAACCGGGCGTCTTGCGAACAGAAATGATAAGAAGAGCTAATTTTATTTTAAAAGGGATAATAATCAACAAAGACACAAGCATTGTACAAAATTTGCACAATCATCTGCTTTTCACTTATTTTATGACAAAATTGAAAAGTCAAATATAAATAATAAGGGAAAATACAAAAAACAGACCTCAATTTTGATCCAATGACTACTTACATACCTCTATTTTTGCAAAAACTATTTATATACCTTTAGCAAAACCCCACATCAAAAAGACAAATCGCCCTTTTTGAGTGTTCTGGGTGAGTGTAAGAATTTATGATTTGATGATGGGCATTTTTGAAAAGAATATTGCATTTTCATAAATTAGGATAATAACGATAATGATGTAAATGTGCAAAGTTGTCTCCACAGATACGTATGTATTTGGTATTTTCAAAAGTAGAGGTATGCAAGTGGTTTATTAGGAGAAAGATAAGGTAAGTTTTTTTATATTTTTCTAATTAATAATAATAATAAAAAGGCAAGTCATCAAGGTGAGAAAAGCATAGCAAATATAGTGTTCCATGGTCAGTAGTAAATATATGCTCTTGGAGCATACTCTGCAGAGAATGCAACAAATCCAATGTTTGCAATATGACGGGGGCTTTTCTAGTTATCTAGAATATGTCATCATGAGAGGTGATTCTTTGGGACTACATCGTCATTATTCATTTATATAGATCAGCCACAACACATTGAAACATGACTCTAATACAATGTTCAGAGCCCAACTGAAAAACCGAAACTAATAGATGCAAAGACATGATAAATCCCGTTAACAAGCAACCCAGAATAACACTTTAATGGGATTAATGGATGATTACTTTTCTATGGAAATTCTCTTGCATTTTCTCTGTTACACTTGCTTCCGCAGAAAAAAAAGGAAAACCAAGGCATTTGACACATGCAATCAAACCTCCTTAGTGGTGTCAATAAAGTATATTAAACACATAGCACAGCAAGAAATCTTAGACATGAGGTAGCTTATAGAGAATTCAAGCTAATCGAATGCCTCAACGTTGCGCAAACTCATGGATATACCTGAAAACAAATCTACAGCATATTCTAACTTTCTGAGGGTGCCATAGTAAACATAAAATCAGCTGGTGCTAAGTTCAATATTATTTACAAGCTTAGTAAAGAAGATCGGAAGTATGGACAGACTTACATTGAACAATGTGGGGGCAATTGCACCCTGACTTACTGATTGTTCATCATTATAGCTTAAGATTTCAAAATTTTCCCCAATAATCCGCTCCCAAAATCTTAAAAGAACTGCTCGGAGAAGTTATTATTTCACATTTGTCCTCGATTTATTTAAGAATCCAATAGAAGATTCTTTAGTTATGAAACAAAGCCTATTCAGTATTATGCTTTTCAATTTTTATATGTCCAAATGCACTATAAGAATCGCTTGAATGAACAAAAATCGTAGTGCCCAAAAATCAATTGTTCAAACTTATAAGCAATTAAGCGATTTTAAATAAAGAGAGATGATGTAGGCAAAGTCCCACACCGGACAACCAAGGAGATATTCTATGGCTTATAATGGGTCGGGTTCCCTCTCCTAGCAAGCTAGCTTTTTGGATTGAGTTCTTACACCCTTGTAACGCATCAACATGGTATCAGAATCACCCTTTGGAGGCCCACCTTTTGGCACTTTATCCTCAAGGCTGCGGTCCCTTGATGGCTTATAATGGGTTGGGTTCCTCTCTTGGCAAGCTAGCTTTTCAGGATGAGTTCTTCTATCCCTTGTAACGCATCAAGAGACCATCTTTTTATTCCACTTGATCTCAACCTAGAGTCCTAATGGCGGCCTCATAGAAAGTACTTTATGCCAATGCTCTGAAACCGTTTAAGTTTAACTAAAAGTTTATCAAAATAACGAATAATTAATTCCCCACATCAACAGATTACAGATGTAGTTACCCCAGAGAAACATCATACAACAGGATGTACCTTCATGCAAGCAAATATCCCAGGAAGTCCATAGCTGCAACCAAGCTGTAGATTCGCAAAAAAAAAGATTGATATAAGACAGCAGCAAGAAAAATTTGCTGAATTTTGATGATTTATTCAAAAAGCTGCTTTGACCTCAAAATGAGAATATAGCATAGAGGAAAGAACAAAAGAGTTAAAAGTGGAGGCAGCCTCCAAATCATAAATTTGCTAATATATCTTTTTTCCCCTCACTTCAACAGGTGATACTCAAACAAATAGTTCATTTATTTTGCTCGACATCCATAAGTTAACTCTTTGTCCAAAATCCAGATACTTGTCAATCACGAATAAGATAGAGGTCCACTTCTAAGCACCGAAGGCAATCTAGAAAATATCCACACAAGACCCCCATATAGCTCAAACATACTAGAAGTTAATTACCTCAAGTACCCGTTTGCCTCTAAAGCTCAGTTGTCCATCCCGAATCTCATGTTTAAGAACATTGACAAGATCAAAAGAATTGTCCCAAGACTTCAAATACCCTGCAGACCCAGACAAACACATGACTTCATGACACCAGTATGAATTTTAATTTGTATCTAAGTTTAAACATGTTAAGAATATGCCCGGTCAACTTCACAATTTTCCATATAAAGTGCATACCATCGGGTTTTGATGATATCATTTCTGAGCCTGTGAACCCAATTATGTCCGCAACACTAACCCTTCCCTGTCATAATAACAAGAACGTGTCACTATAATTTTCTTCAAACGCCCGAACACAAACAAGAACTTTGAGAATATTAGCATGTCATAGCTCCATTCAAGTTATCCAGCCAAGATAGTTTGCCAGGCACTAAAGCACATGAAAGAGATTAAGCTGCTCATAGTTTTGTGAGTTTACACACGCATAACTTCCTAATAGAATCTGCAACCACATTTTTGAAAATATGAATATGCCCCTGACAAGGTAGATAGCAACAGACAAGGCTCGATACATAAAAGAAGTATATAATGGACACACCTTTAATAAGGGGCAGATACCTGCTTATCAAAAAATAAAAAATAATAAGCTTCCACATAGGTACCTTAAACATGGTAAGGCCTTGCATATCGACACTTTCTCCGGCATATTTGTAAGGATGAGTTGTCTGCACATTGGACAAGAAGAATATTCAGGTGTCATGAAGCATTACAAAGTGAACCTTTTTAAGTTCACTGGTTGAATTCACTATCAGATATACCACAGACTATATACATTACCTTCGATGGAAGAATTTCCACAGCTGGAGAAGGCAGACCCAAGTCTCTTTCCAGAATAGATGGCACATTCTGACTCCCACGATCATGGGGCGTGAACCCAGGTAGACACTGTGCAAGCAAGGACGGTGCACGCATTGTAGCCTAATCCGCAAGAACTGATTATGACGGGAGATCAACCTACAAATACCAATTTCATTAATTCACTTTGCAAAGCAATACCATGATCACAATCTAATCTCGATAAAGTAGAACAACACCGCTCAATCAATAAGGCAAGGAGAAACACGAGATGATCCGACATAAATCTAAATTGACTGCTCAAGCACATGAGGGAATTATCTATCCACATGAAATGATGTATCCATTATCCAACAAAAGGATGGAGGAAAACCAAGAAGCCGCGACCGCATCTCTGGTGAAGAGAGTCTCCAGGAGTCACGTATAGCCCGACCACGCACGATGTTATTCAGCAGCAGATGACTCAAAAACTAGCCAACCGATGAAAGGTGAATCACAACCCACCATGTTCCGGCAGCTAAAAGAATCAAATTGCTAGATTATCGATAAGAACACATCTTCATTCCAAGCCAAGACCCTAACTTGAAGCGCTAGCGTGTCTTCGAAATGCAAGCGTCGCACACAAACCGAACCCCACGCACAACTAACGAGAAGTAGGACAGGACGATCACTCATCGAGATGGAACAATCGCCGATTCCACCGCCGAAGCAATGAACCGATTTTAAAACCTAAAACCTCGCCGGAAAAAAACAGCCTGGCACAAAAATCCTACCACAACCCATTCAACAAATCAAAAGCAGCAGCAGCAGCAGCAAACAATCAAAGACGACGCCCGAATTGCGCCGATCAAAATGGAATTCGACCTGCTTCGGATCGACAGGCGCAGGGAACCGGCGAAGAACCACGCACCAACCACCACGATCAATGCGGCGACTATCCACGGACTCGGCACAGGAAATCGGAGCGCAAACGGGGGAACAATCTCTCACGCGTCGCGAGTAGGAAGAGTCCGCGAATCGGGGAGGCTTCCCGGAAAATGTCGATCGTTCTTCATCGCCAAGTCAAAAAGAGGAAGGAATGATCTTAGAGAGAGGGAGATGTTACAGAGAAGCTTCGCTTCTTCGCTCCGTACCTGCAGACTGCGCCTCCACTGTGACGATTCCGAATTCTCACTCGATTGGACTAAACGGCCCTCGTGGAGTCGCCGAAATTACGGCGATGACCAGAATGGCGTTCGTGTAAATAAAGGAAGAGGCGAGGGCATTTGCGGAGTAGTAACGCTCTTCGGGGATGATTAGTCAAGCGTGGAAAGGGCCCGGGCGGGGCGGGGCGGGGCGGGGCGGGGCGGGGGGTTTGGTCGGCTCGGCCGTGTGGCCTTCGTATTCATTGACCGTGTAGGGCGGGGAGTTTATTTGGTCAACTCTCTCCGATTTCGCCACGTGTCATTTGTTGACGAAGTAGTAGTGTTGGATTTGGATTGATACTCGTGAATGTCAATAATTCCGCACATTGGAAATAATTAATCCTTTCGTGCTAAATTGATGATCATACTAAGCATAACCATATACCTAAAATCATATACTTTATTTGTGTCGTACGGCGTCACGTAACCTGTTTTAAAAATTAATAAGTAATTCAATTTTTTTTTACAATATTATAAAAAAAAAAGTCTACATCAGCACTGGTCATCTGCCGACCGTGCTACATAGGACTATCAAAACGTCCACGTCAGCGATTTCTCGCTAAAAATCAATTACTATGTCGAGAACCCTAGGGTCCCGCCTCGATATCACCGGTGCTACGTCGGCCGGCCTACCCAGCCTCACAACTGGAGAGGATATAAGGGGGCATATGAAACTCAACCGCTGAAAATAACACAAAGTCATATGCCAGCGTCCATGCATAGCACCTTTTATAGCAGCCTAGGTTGTTGTGGAAAAAATGATTGTGCGTGTACTAATTAAATGTAATCGTAAAAGAGCAAACCCTATAGTCTTGATAAGAATAACAATTAATGTCCACCTCGAATGATTCGCTTGCGTGTAAAAGTTAAACAACAAAACAAATAGAATGGAAGAAATAGAACTCATATGTTGCTTCAGCTCCAAGTAAATGCAATGCAGCTACTTCGAACTTGCTGAAGTGCAGGAGTGCGTCGGCATGCCTCGTATCTACACGAGAGATTGAAAAGGGGAAAAAACTCACAGTGGAACCACCAATCAACGACAGCGCAGACTCATCAGAGGATACAACAGCCCCTGCGTTACTTATGCTGCTAATGAAATGTGGGAGGAATGCAACTTCTGAGGGCTTGGTGAAGGAGGAAACAGCAAATCACAAGATAAACAAAGAGCTAAACGAACTGACTGAGGGACACAACTGTATCTCTGGCTCTTTTGATGCGTCTCGCATCGAGGCGTATCGATTCGGAGGGATGCCGCTCATGGTAGCGAAGAGGGAAGAGGCGTCTGAATGCATCGACCTCCATCTCCGATGACCAATTTCCAGCAGCATTCCGCGTCCCCGTTTTCTATGGCTATCTACAGATAGTGATTTCCGCCAAGAGAACTAAGATTAAAACTGTAATTAAAAAAAAAACCAAGAAGCCCATTCAACTCTCAAATGTCTAGCTGAGTGTCCTTGAAGTTCTTCAATGGATATATCGAAGATTTAAGTATATAAGGAGCAGCGAAACTGTGTAGAAGGTTACACACATTGAATACTGCTTGTACGAGCTAAGTTGGAAAACATCTCTGATCTTGTTATGTGTTTCTCTCTCTATTGGTTTAGCACTGTAATAGCTAATGGTTAAGTGTACAAGTATAAATGTAGTACGTGTGTCATGATAGTGTGATCAATCAAGTGAAAGGAATATCACTAGTCAGTTGTAACTTGCACTATTGATTACTAATGGAATCCAATCGCCATAAAGCTATTAGTTGGAGAGAAGACGTAGACTTGGGTATAAAGTTGAATTACTAAATATTGATGTGTGATTTTCATTCTACACTTTGTTTACTTATTAGCATCACACACGCTATCTCGCATCTATCACTATCTTGAGTGGTGTTTGTTTGATATTTCGCAAAAGTTTAACTATATCACCACACAACCTATTCAACCCCCTTTTATGTTGTATTGTTAGCACCAACAATTCTTATCTATCTCAATTCATCTCTAATTAACTAGGAATCCTAGAAATTGCCAGTCCTAACTCCAAAGGCACATTTCAATGGGTTTATTTTCAATTTAAACTTTTACATCCTAATAAAAGCTTACTCAAGATAGTCCATATGACTTACTAGGTCTGATTTGACGATGATATCATCGATGTAGACTTCCATGTAGTCCCCAATCATGTCGTGGATGATGAAGTTCATTGTTCTCCGATACATAACTTCAGCATTCTTTGGCATCACTAACCATTCGAACGTGCTGATGGCTCCAAGACATTTGAATGCAATTTGTGCAAAGCTTCCTCCGCTATGAATATTTGATTGTATCTTGAATGGCCGTCCATTAAAGACATAATCTCATTACTAAATGCCAAATCAACCCGCATGCCATCCATGGCATTTGATTTTCATCTTTAGGGGTTGTGGCATTCAAGTCTCTAAAATCAATGCAAACCTTTTGTTTACCATTCTTTTTCTTTTTGGGAACTACATTGGAAAGCTATTCGACATACCATGCGATTTTAATGAACTTGCTGCTAAAAGTCACTCTTATTTTTCTTTGATCTTGAGAATGACTTCCGGAGTAAACCCCTTACGAGGTTGCTTGTGTAGTCGAAATCCCTTTTTGATTGGCAACTTGAATTTTACAGCATCTTTTCCTAATTCTGGCATCGCATGATAATTCCAGGCAAAACAATCTTTGTGCTTCCTCAATAATTCGACTGGTTGCACCTTGAAATCATTGTCTAGTAAAACATTGACAAAAATTGGCCGATGACATAGTGCGTCTCCGATATCAACTTCAATTAGTGGATCTTGAGCCTCTGCTACTCTATCATCTTCTTTTAGTGGTAATTGTTTAGATTCTGCTATGCAATCGGTGATATCAACAAATAGCTTAGTCTCTTCAGCCAAGTAGGCTGAATATCTCTCGTCGAGGTCTTCCAACAATGGATGGTTCTCCATATACAACCATGTGCAATTGTTCCGCCGACTCATCCTTAGGAATCCAATCAACATTTTCGTTATCAAAGCAGCAGAAAGCCAGTTCTCTAGGATCAACTCTTGGAGGTTTTATAATGGAAGAATTATTGATGACTATTCTATTACAGTCTTGATTTACCCTTAGTGCACGTGCCTAGGTCGCATAAGTGTTGTGGTTAGCCTTAATGTACTTTGGTTAGCCTTAACGTACTCAACCTTGTCTTCGTTCCAAAAGGCTAGCATTTGTTGCAGGGAAGATGACACATTGTTTTCCATGAATCTAGTCTCTTCCCATTAGTTGATTATATGATCAATTAGCTTCGACGACGTAGGTGAACTGGTATCTTCAGGAGCCAATTCACAAAACTCTTCACCCCATCCTATAGGAACAACATTTCGATGGAATGGTGTCGGTGGCCCATACTGATATAGTAATCAAATTTGCTACCTGGCTCTCCTAATGTACCGACAATAGGATTTCTTCATCGTACCTTTGCTTGAATGACTTTTTCTTCGTGGCCTGCCCCTAGGAAAGGTAATTTGATAGAATATTCTAAGGCGATTCGCTTGACCGATAGTATTGGGATTATTAATACGAATCAATCAGCAATTATAACTCGTGTTCTGACTGGGGAATCCTGCCTGTGGTTTCTTCTCTTTGGGTGGAGTATAGTGGCTTTGACCAATTTCCTGCTTACGTCGAACACACAAATTTGGCTGATGTGGCTTTTTTTCCCTTTATCTTTACCAATACCATCTTGGTCATAAGAGAGAATGGGTCAACATCTATCTTCATTGGAGCTTTTCCTTTTTCATTGGCAAACTTAATCTTACTTTGTCGAGTTGCTACCTAGACATTCTTCCTAAAAACAATGCAATCGGCGATATTAATGTCAATCAACGATGTTAATATCTATGTTTGTTGATAAGCAAGCACATGTGTAGTGATGCTCATGTGTCGTGATTGTCTATATTCACATGCTGTTTGTGTGCTTGTTCTTATTCACGTGCTAGGCATGTGCTTATCGATGACCGAATTATTCTTAGTGTCAACAACCAACCGGAGAGTCATTATGTGCACCGGAGAATCATTAGGTGCTTAAAAAACTTAGTGAAAGGAGAAGCATGATATGAATAAATCGCATTGAACCTCACATACTTCAACGTATTTATTGCGAAAATCATAGGCATCTCGCTCACTCTAGAATACCACGCCCACTGCCGATACATTCTTCGTGATCCTAAACATTTCAAAGGGTCAAAATCACCGTAATTGAGTCACATTTCAAAAATGTATCACCAAATGAGAGACGAATCTAGAACTTATACCTGTATGTACTCACATGGACGAAAAGAAATTTAAAAGAGAACAAATATTTGAAAACTCACAAAAAAAAAGGAAAAAGAAAAAGAAAAAGAAAATAGCAGCAGCAATGATGCCTCAAGAGGAACGCGGCGTCCAAAACCCATCCACTTCTATTTATTGACTTGTTTGCTTGTCCATTAAGAGATCGGGGGGCCACTAAAGAAAGGTTAAATAACACAAGGCATAAAAAGGGTACACTGACGACCCGAACGAAAATTTTGAAAACTTACCTCTTTCAGCATCCTTGCCTCTGCTTCCACTCCTCCCTGTACTTCCCCTCCTCCTTCACTCCTTCCTTCATCTGCCTAGACTCCTCTCCTCCTCCGCTCCTCCGTGTACTTGCCTACACTCGTTCCTCTCCTCCTCAGCTCCTCCTCCGATCCTCTGCTTAGGTTTAGTGCTATTTCGCCCTCTCTCTTCCCTTTTCTCTCCTCTCTCCTCTCTCTCTGCGCGAGCGCGACAGACCCCCGAAAGCGAGCCCTCCCTCCCTTCCGTCGTCGTCGTCGTCCGCCCTCCCTTCTGTCGTCCGATCTCTCCGCGTCTCCTCCACTGCCTTCCTCCCCCTCGCGCGACCCTTATCCAGGTACGATCCTTTCCTTCTCTCTCGCGCTCCCTTGCCTCCCTCCAGAGGCTTCTTGAAATTTGGGGTGTTGATCGTGCGATTGTTTCTGTGGGGTGGGGTGGGGTGGGGTGGGGTGGGGTGGAGTGGTTCGGTGGCTCGTGTTTGCGCTCGCGCTTCTTAGGTGGAGGTTCTTTGCTAGGTTTCTCGGGTTCTTGGGGATTTCTGGGATAGGGGGGCGATGATTGTGAGGTGCTGGGGTAGGGGGGAGGGGGGGTGATCGAGCGATTCGAAGAGATGCAGATCCTTATATGTATAATAGCTGCAAGCAGATTCTGGAAATGGATGCTGAATTTATCGATTCTGATGCTTTAGGACTAACATTTGTCAGAGAAGTTGAGGACTTGGGATTGAGGAGAGTTGTGGAACTCTGTGATTGTGGGAAGTAGCGATCCTCAGATAGTCTGGTTTTGGAAGGTATGTGCCTGTGTTTGTGAATTTTATCATTTAATTTGAGTCAATAATCTCTCTCTGCATAACGCAGTTTGCTTCAATGTTATCTGTTTTGTCCCTTTATTATCTTTTTTCTCATAGTCTTTTCATAGCTGTGGGCCTGTGGCACCTCATATTCTGTTGTCTTATTATGTAAATTTTGGGATCTCAAAGATGGACTGGACTTGGATCCTAATTTGAAAGGGATATTGCTATGAGTAAATTCCTTTAGACATCACGCCTAAAGCTTATATGCAGCACTGTTGGGTTCTTTTAAATCGCGAGTAACATAATTTGAGGACACAATTCAGAAGCAAAGAATGGCTTAAAATTCAGTAAACTGCATTAAACAGTAATTTCTTAGTTGGGAGAACATCAATTAGCTTGTCTAATTTGTGGCTGCTTCAATTATGCCCATTGGAGATAACTTGGCCTTAGAGGAACATTTTAAGCCATCTGATCATGTTCTCCATACCAGAAGCACTTGTCCAACATTTACCTTGAGGAAATCCTCAAGGTAATCTTAGGAAGCTTTTCAAGACCATTTCTTCTGATATAATTTTCGTACTGCAGGTATCTGACCCTACTTGCAAAATATCCTGTGGCAACAAAATCGGTGACTTCTGCATTGCTAACATTCCTCGGAGATTTGATCTGCCAGGTAGACTTTGTTTATCGGTCCTCTTTGTTTATTGCCGGAAAAAATGAGCACTTCGACTGCAATATGAGATTTGACACTCGGCCATACTAATTCTTGATCTTTTTTGACACAGCTCGTGATTGATCAAGCGCCATCATTGGACCTGAAAAGAAACTCACCATCGGCTGGTGTTAGTGGGTCCTACGCTTCACTTCTGGTAATGCCTCATTGCTTTTGTCCACTTAAGCAAGTCAATGCTCCCTCTGGGTATTGTCTGTTCTATTTCCTGTAAAATCTTATGGAAGAAAGAATGTATCTGAGGTTTCTGGTAGTTGAATGTGGTGTAATCTGTATTTGTCTGCTGGACGAACACTGGAATGTCTTGTTCTCAACTTTGATTACTTTTTCCATTAGTTATGCTGCATGTACTTAGATAATATATAGGATCAGTTAGTGCAGTCACCTGAACCCATCTTTTTCTAAGAGCAGAACATACTTAAGATAAACTATCCAGTGCTTCTATGGAGCTCTATCTCCTGCATTTTATGACACCATTCTGTGCTCCTGCAGGTACTTATACTTGAGCCAGTTAGTAACTGTGCCTGGTGCATCAGGAGCTTTTGTGCGTCTTCTACTTGATCAGGTGACGACTAGGTTCTTTATGAGGTCACTGAACATTAAGCTTGATATTTTGCTAATGAATCGAGTCTAAGTGTGATCAATCTTTTATCCTTGTGTTTGTCTATTCTATTGAACTAGTTTGCTTTGCGTTCATTTATCATAACTATTTAGTAACTTCTGTCCTGGTGCTTTAATGGCTACCCCTTCTATTATGCTTTTATTTGGATTTAAGTATTTGCTTGTGATACAAAGTTTGTTAACTTTGACACAGCTCGTGATTGATCAAGCGCCATCATTGGACCTGAATAGAAACTCACAAACACAAGGATAAAAGATTGATCACACTCAAGACTTGATTCATTAGCAAAATATCAGAAGTGCAACGTAGGACCCACTAACATCAGCCGATGATATTATTATGCTTGGCCTTTACCCTCATTTGCAATGATAACAGATCTACTTTGGAAACTTTCACGCCCAACGCTGCACATGAATTCTCACAAAACAAAACCTAAACGCTTCCATCTAGGCAAGTGTCAAGCAAAACCCACTTTCCTCATATCAGATAGATTTTCTTGATCTGAAATTCTATGAGTACATTGACTCCCAAAAGTACCCTTCAGATTCATCAAATCAGGACAGGATGAAAATCCAAACCACTCCATCAGATTTTAACCTAAATAACAGCTGTATTTACATTCAAAATCACATCAATTAATTCTCAACTAAATCAATTAATTTTATATTTAAAATAATCTGTGGCCAGGCCTCTTTGATGAACTTCAACTGTAACTCACTAAGCTTATCGAGCTGACGAGAACAGAAAGCAAAACTTTATTTAGACGAGCTCGGAAAGGGTCAGGAAGCATCAGCAGCACAACATAACTAATCCAGAGGAATAGAAAAGAAACCGTGATTCTTGCTTCTTATCACAAGAAAACAAAGATTAATTTGTCAATTAAACATCATAAGCAGTTTACAGTGGCGACTCAACCTGCCCAGTTGCCACTCAACATCAACAAATTAAACCCGAATAAATTCTTCTGTCATACACAAATGCGATCCTTTAAGTACTCCATACAAATGAATGTCAGACTAAAACGTTAACCCCAGTACGGAGAGGTAAACACGAACAGGAACAAAACTTCTTCCCGGTCTTGTAGCACTCCATGGTACAGCAAAGTGAATCTACCACTCTATTTCCGCACAAGTTACAACCAGAATACATTTGCCACATACATAATGGGGGAAAAGCCCAACGGAGAAGGTGCCGGTCTGCCATGCCTCGAGTGAGAATCTCGAACTCGCTTGGATGTCTGGGCGCGGGAGTCACCAATTCTGCCTTCATTTACTCTGGCCGCAAAGTTAAGAGATCGCAACGACTCCGTAGCTGAAGAGGGCTCCGAAGAAACGTTGACGAACATCAGCGTCTTGGAATCTCCCCCCAAATATGGCCGATTCAGACTTTAAGTTAGAATAAGAAAATCTTCGATATGCCAACTCATAAGAAGGTTCTACGCAATATGACAGGTACAATATTAACACAGCCAAGTTATCATTACAGCTGAAGAATTGGAGAAGGAAATGCACCTGAAGAAGTCTTGTCAGCTTAGAATCTTTAAACATCACATTCTCCTCTTTGTCTGCCACGCCACGTATAAGAACACCCAGCCAAGTCAAACTTAAATTGATCATCTGATTAACAGTGAAAAATAAAGAATTAGCCGCTCAAGAGGAATAGCAGGTAAAATAAACGAACACCGCAATAAAAAAAGCTACTATTCTACTACTATACAATTGCTTTTTTCTTTTTTTCTCCCACTGCCTCGCTATCCCGCTCACTCCCAGCGAGATTAGCAAGGTTGAGCACACTTTCCACCACTTCTTTAGTGTTCTAAAATAATTGTGTAAATAAAAAAAATTTAGTTAAATAGCCAAAGCAACGGACATAACAGCTGAATTGAATAACGTAGTAAGAATTGTTTCAAACTTGTTCATCCCGGATATTTGCAATTCTGAGATAAAATGACTTCTTGATGGCCAAGAGCTCTTCGAGGTCTCATATGAACCTAAAGAAACAAAAGTGTACGTGAGCGATCGAGACTCATTCAACCACATTAAACTAAAACATGAAAATTCTAATGCCATAGATGTCGATAAGAACAAGACGAGTTGTCCACAAACCTTCTTCGTGCAGCAATATTCAAAACCGAGTAACTTCATCGATACTGTGTACACAAAGTTCGATGAGCTCAGCTACAGTGGCATCGTGCTTAACTCGTCTCGGACTACCACGCTTCGACATCAAATCATGAGCTTCATCATTGTAGATCTCGAGCATCGAAACCTAAATTGCACCACCATATATTAGCTACTATGCAGCAAAGTCAAAAGGAAACAAATAACATAATTAACAAAAATTTACTTTGAGGGTGTGCTCCCAGCCTTGTGTCGAAAGGGTGAGAACCGTTTGAAATATCTGCTCAAGAGAATGCGGTATCAACCCCTTCCGTTCCGGAGATTCGTGTTCACCCAACATGGTATAAGTCTTTCCCGAACCTAAATGACCGTACGAAAATATACAAATCTGCGAAATATCTAAAAAGTGAAATTCTTCGACTAAGATAAATTTATTTTGTTTTATAGCTTGGCAGTTTTTGTTATATAATTGAACTAAAAAAGAAAAACCGCAAAGTATAGTATCCATTGCAACAAATTAAGCAATTGAACTAAAGAATTTGGTTATTTCAATTGTTTGATTTGTTGCAATGGAAACAATACTTTGCAGTTGTGCTTTTTTAGTTCAATTATGTAATAAAAACTAACTAGCTGTAAAATAAAATAAATTTATCTTAGTTGAAGAATTTCACATCTTAGATATTTCGCAGGTTTGTATATTTTCGTACAGTCATTTAGGTTCGGAAAAGACTTATACCATGTTGGGTGAACACGAATCTCCGGAACGGAAGGGGTTGATACCGCGTTCTCTTGAGCAGATATTTCAAACGGTTCTAACCCTTTTGGCACAAGGCTGGGAGCACACCCTCAAAGTAAATTTTTGTTAATTATATTATTTGTTTCCTTTTGGCTTTGCTGGATAGTGGCTAATATAAGGTGGTGCAATTTAGGTTTCGATGCTCGAGATCTACAATGATGAAGTTCATGATTTGATGTCGAAGCGTGGTAGTCCGAGACGAGTTAAGCACGATGCCACTGTAGCTGGGCTCATCAAACTTTGTGTACACAGTATCGATGAAGTTACTCGGCTTTTGGATATTGCTGCACGAAGAAGGTTTGTGGACAACTCGTCTTGTTCTTATCGACATCTATGGCATTAGAATTTTCATGTTTTAGTTTAATGTGGTTGAATGAGTCTGATCGCTCACGTACACTTTTGTTTCTTTAGGTCTGTGGCGGAGACCTCGAAGAGCTCTCGGTCATCAAGAAGTCATTTTATCTGTAAATTGCAAATATCCGGGATGAACAAGGTTGAAACAATTCTTACTACGTTATTCAATTCAGCTGTTATGTCCGTTGCTTCGGCTATTTAACTAAATTTTTTTTATTTACACAATTGTTTTAGAACACTAAAGAAGTGGTGGAAAGTGTGCTCAACCTTGCTAATCTCGCTGGGAGTGAGCGGGATAGCGAGGCAGTGGGAGAAAAAAAGAAAAAAGCAATTGTATAGTAGTAGAATAGTAGCTTTTTTTATTGCGGTGTTCGTTTATTTTACCTGCTATTCCTCTTGAGCGGCTAATTCTTTATTTTTCACTGTTAATCAGATGATCAATTTAAGTTTGACTTGGCTGGGTGTTCTTATACGTGGCGTGGCAGACAAAGAGGAGAATGTGATGTTTAAAGATTCTAAGCTGACAAGACTTCTTCGGGTGCATTTCCTTCTCCAATTCTTCAGCTGTAATGATAACTTGGCTGTGTTAATATTGTACCTGTCATATTGCGTAGATCCTTCTTATGAGTTGGCATATCGAAGATTTTCTTATTCTAACTTAAAGTTTGAATCGGCCATATTTGGGGGAGATTCCAAGACGCTGATGTTCGTCAACGTTTCTTCGGAGCCCTCTTCAGCTACGGAGTCGTTGCGATCTCTTAACTTTGCGGCCAGAGTAAATGAAGGCAGAATTGGTGACTCCCGCGCCCAGACATCCAAGCGAGTTCGAGATTCTCACTCGAGGCATGGCAGACCGGCACCTTCTCCGTTGGGCTATGGCCGCCAAACAAACCATGCGGTGATACGTCTTTCCCCATTATGTATGTGGGAACTTGTGCGGAAATAGAATGGTAGGTTCACTTTGCTGTACCATGGAGGGCTACATTGAAGACAATAGAAAGGTATGTATGCAACCGTATTCTTTTTCCTTTACTGAAGTGTTTCTCAGGTGCGATAGTGACTTTGTACTATCGGGTGCCTGTTAAATGAAATATGACTTTCTTTTACCTCAATTTCCTACTGCCAGACCAAGTGGTGTCCTGCCCCCGGTTGTAAATATGCTGCTGGCAGTGAAGGTTACGATGTTTCCTGTCTATGCTCTTTCAACTTTTGCTGGAATGTAAGCTTCTCTTCGGAAATTTCTCCCATCGATATGTAGCAAATAGTGTGTTGACATCCTTTGGATTTGATCTGCTGCAGCATACAGAGGAAGCTCACCGTCCAGTAGATTGTGGCACTGTTGCAAAGTGGATCATGAAGAACAGTGCCGAATCTGAAAACATGAATTGGTACAGATAACTTTATGCATTTTGCCACCATTTGGGTTCCATGACAACGGTATACAACGGATTGTGTGGTCTCTCCTCTTTCAAGAAACAAGAAAGTTCTATATGAATTAACTAGCCTAGGCATTCCGGCCAAAAAAAAAGAAAAAGAACTAGCCTTGGCATAGATAGTCCTATTTTGGCATGCTTTTATCAGCAATGTGAGATATTCGAGTTGCTAAAGGGTTTTTTTATATATGGTGCAACCTTTGGACCTTCAAAAAGGATGACTCTTGGGGCTTAGGGAGCCAGTCTACTGAGTACAGGACTTACACAAATATGCTTTTTTTGTAGTTAAATTTTGAATCCTTGGAATGTCTTAATAGATGGATATGCTTGTTCACATGGCTATTGCATTCGCATATATTCGCTGGAAGAGATCTAATAACTCTAAATTGTGTGACTTGTCTGGAGGATACTGATGTCACCCGCGTCAGTTTGAAGTTTGAACATACAGCAATTCTAAATGTATCATTTCCTTTTTCTTATTTTAGTAAAATACTTCGTCTAGCCACTGCAATTCTCCTTTTGATTTCTTTATACATGTTTAGTACTCCAATCTGGTCCTATACAGATGTGGAATTACCAACAGGCTGGAAGAACCATCTGTATGGTTTATATAATGAGTCGATGCTTGTCAACCATTTTCTGTCCCTATGGCTTAAGGTTATGGTTTTACATGCTTGCGTGGAAACTGACTAGTGTTATGTTTTGCCTATATAGTTTTTCTGTTGATTTTTTTTTTTTTTTGGGGTTGGGGGTGGGGGGGGGGAGAAGACTCTTCTTTTAGTGTCTATATTTATAATTGATCTTAAAATTCTACATTCATCATCCCACTGACCACGGCAAATGTATATCAATATGAAAGTTTTATAGGATGACGTCTTCTTGTCTGTGGAGGGTGGTGGATGGGAGCCATGGAAATGGAGTCCAATTAGTTACACTCCACTACATGTTGAAGTTTTGATTGAGCTAGTAGTATTAGGAGGCTCCTCAACAGATCTGACTGGGATAGGTTTTCTAGAATTGTACAATGACTGATATGGTGTCGTCCAAATTAATACTCTATTGTTTTGATAGACGACACTTTCCTACTGGACGGTTTGATCAGGCTTATTTCTGTTATTTTGTCTGCCTTTTGGGTCATACATGCTGAAAATATATGTTTGGCAAGGTTGTTATTTGTAAAGTTGTCGGCGGCATGTTGACAACCCAAGTGAACGGAATTGAAGCTCTTTTCTAGAAATAAGATTGGCCTCGTGGAAAATGTTATGATGGGACATGCAGAAGTTTGATTAACATAGTGTGGCCGGTTGTTTGTATCTTCAATGATTTATTGTGGCAATATGTTCTGCAAAATAGGATGACAGGATAGAGCTAACGTTTTGCAGAATGTCTGCAAGATTATGACTCTTTATTTCATGTGAAATGTTGGGAATCCTACCTGGGGTAGTTTGCCTCTGAGAATGAATTTGGACAGTTATGCTCCCTCCAATAATTGCCACGTTTTCTTCATTTGGATGCAAAATTTTGAGAAAGACTTGCATGAAATTGTGATTCAGGTGTCCGGAAATGTCATTATGTGAGAATTTGTGGTTCTTGCTCTGCTTTCCTAACTGATATGAAATGATATGCAGGATTATAGCCAATTCAATGCCTTGTCCAAAGTGTAAGCGGCCAATAGAGAAAAACCAAGGGTGTATGCATTTGACATGTACACCTCCTTGTAAATTTGAGTTCTGCCGGTAAGGTTACTTTCTTCTAAACGGAGCATTTTCATTTATTTTTGTGTACTCATTTTTATTGGGTCTATTCTTATGGTTGACAAAGTAATTTTCCATGAGCCGGTATTGTATGCATCTTACTTGTTCTACATTATCTGTTCAAACAGGCTCTGTCTGGGAGCATGGTCTGATCATGGGGATAGAAGTGGTGGTTTCTATGGCTGCAATCGTTATGAGACAGCCAAGCTGGAGGGAGCGGTAGGAATTGAAAAACTTTGGCTCTTCTCGGGCAAAGTTATGTGAACACCGTGGAACTGACATTGTTGGATTTGGTCCTGTGAAAATACCTTTTTGCAGTATGATGAGGCTGAGAGAAGAAGAGAGATGGCGAAAACTCACTGGAGAGATATACTCATTATTATGAACGATGGGCGAGCAATCAATTCGTAAGTAGTGATACTCTCCCGGGTTTTCTGGGTCTAACGACATCGTCTAGTCTTCGCTTTCCCCTACCCTTTCTCTGTTTGTCAAATTATCTCAAAAGGATGTCGAGGGAACCTCATCGAAAACCATTGTGGTTCCTTGACGACCTATGTTTATTGCCATTCGTGATGTTGCTGATGAATGTCTAGATAAGTTCCTTCGATTTTCTTCTCAATTATATAATTGAGGATGAAAAAGTGCCGAAGGAAGGATTATAGAGGAAATAAATTTTGTTTTTTGTGTTTTAAACGAATTAGAAGTTAAGAAAGAAAATGGATGACGTTGAATAACCAGAATCGACTGTACACTTTTGGACTTATATTTTCCCGAGTCCTTGTTTGGTTATCAGGACACAAAACCGAGTTAAGTCTTCTCAAAAGCATCACAAGAAATCATTGTAATTCCATGGGCTTTTACACACCAAACTTAGAAACCAGATGTCCTGTGTAGTATTTAATTCTTTTTTCGCAGAATCTGGGCAAAGCCTAATTATATAGTCCTCTCTATCCATCTCTAGGAAGGGCATTGTTTGCTGGGCTATTCATGTTGCATCCATGACGATAGAGGCATCTGTGTCGAATCTGTTCTAAAAAATGTGCACTTAGTTTTGTCAGATTTCTCAATCTACCCACGTGATAGCTTTTTTAGATTTCTCAAATCAACGCATTACTTCCCTTTCTAGGTTTTACTTTGGTAATTGAACAAGATGTGTCCCTCTACATGAAAAACTATCCCACAAATTTTTTGGATCTCGGAAACCAATGTCTTAAGCCATAAATAAAGTCGTATGTAGATAGAGTATGATTCATGCTGTGACTTTGGTTCAATCATCTAGGTTTTGACGGTCCAATGCCGAATAGGACTTTATGTACATTATGTTAATTACATTCGTATCGCTCCTTGGATGTCTTGACCATGTTATATGATTGGCTGAGGCATTTTGATATCAGGAATCTTTTGATGGTTCATTCGATGTAAGAGTTCTAGCATTGCTACTTCAAAAATTCCTTGAAATAACATTGACTTGGCTATGCTTTCTTTTAGGCTATATTTGGAAAGCAGAGAAAGCGAGGGGAATGAAACTGTGAGTGAAAAATTAAGAAAAATTTGAAATTTTTTTAAGGAGGAGAAGAGAGGGAAATTTTTGTTTTTCCAATTTTCTCGTTTACTTTTCTTTCGCTGCCCAATCCAAATAGAGCATTAGTGTACATAGAGACGGCTGATGTTTGTCTTACTTATATGCGAAATCTCTCTTTATTTCGGCAGTGAAGGCAGAAAGCTCTTGCTGATTTACGTCAAACGCAAGCTGTGCATGTAAGTTTCATTCAACTCAGCTGTGATCATGCTGTTTACTGAAGTGGTAATAGAGGGAGATTGGTACTTGATGTTTCTTTTTTGCTTGAAGTATTGGTATTTGACTTGTTAGCTATACGTGCAATGAATAGCCGTAGTATGTGTCTTCTTATTTTCTGTCGGGTATAGACTCTGGGTTCCTTGATGACACACATTTACTGAGCAAATGACAGCAAATTGTAGGAGCCATGGCTTAGCTTCAGTCGATACTCTCTTGTAAGCGTGGTTCATGTACGACCAAATAAATGATGCTTTGGTCAAAACAGGGGATTCCTGGTTGTGGTCTTTATGAGTTTTCTATAAAAGATGTGACGTTTTGACTCTGCACCATTATTTTCTCCTCTCTTTGCTGTTCACAGACATAGGTTTGCAGCCCCCGAAGGGCTGGTGAATGTGCTTATCCTACTATCTAGATGCTCGGGATCGAGTCATGCATGTAACCCTCTGATGAGGATGGCGTACCTTTGTCCAAGCGACCCCATTCATAGACTTAAGCTAATAGGCCAAAGCTTTGTTGGGATTGGGGAAAAGAAGATGAGAGAGAGGGTGGCGGGATTAATGGTTGATGCGGGGATGCATTTAAATATGATATTCTCCCCTCACGAGTTTTTGAGTTTAACCCCATTTTCCACGGCCCCCTCTCCGCTTCCACCCCTCTTCTCTCTCCCCCTCCCTTCTTTCCAAACACAGCCTAAGCCTCAGCTTTGATATAGGTGCTGTTGGGGTCCCCAGGTGGCATATGTTTCCTACCGTTGTTGTTATTGCTTGGCTGATGCCTAAGCTCATCGTCGTGTTTAAGCTTTCTGTACCCTTCATACATGACTTGTGAAGTCTGAATAACAAAGTTTAGAATTAAATGTCAAATTTTTGCCTAGGTGCCATCTTGTTTGTCACTTTTGCTCCCTGCTTTTTTTATTTATTGTATAAATGTAAAATGTAACATAAGTGGCACAGAGGATTTAGCCTGTATATCTAAGAAATAGCTTGTTCTGTCTTACCTTCCAGTTTTACTTACATTAGTGGCCAAGTACCAAGGTTCCTCTATATCTGCAAGATCACTCTGTAGGCCCTTGAATCACTCTTTTTCTTCCTCTATCCGCACTAGCCAAAAAATTGTAGATAGGGTCATTTGTGGTTTCTTCCGTTTGTCTTTTCTTTGATCCAATGCCTGCTGAGAAAGTTGTATGAGGGATCTTTTCCTTCCAGTGATCCTCTTAAAGGATGTGTGCTCAAAATTGGGTCGGTGATTGTTAGTCATCTGCTGAGTCATTTTGGAAGAAAAAAATGGCCCGTGTTTACTTGATTCAATTTTTTAACAATCCATGCACAGCACAATTTTGTACTGTGATCTGCACTCCGAGTATAAATTAAGTTAAATAAGTTCCAGCATTCAGGGTTCTTCTTTTCATTTAATTGTTAATATCATTGTCAACAGACTTATATTTGCCCGGAAAGAGAATGGACAGACTCTTAATTTCAAAGAGCAAGATGCGAATATAGTTATTATACGAATTCCAAATTTAATAAACTTAACATGATCGTTTTAACATATCATCAACGGTCAAATTTTTTGGATGTGGACGTTTGTTTGGTGACAGCTAGAATTTGTTTTGTTATCCCTTTGGCATATCTTTCCGAGGGCTGCTTCTTGGAAAAGCTGCAGCCTGCAGGAGCTTTGAGCTCCTATAGACTTTAGGGCAAAATGAAAATGTGTGAAATGTGAGACTGGCAAACGCAACAACACTGTGTAGCTGATCTTGGGGATTTGCTTCTTGGCTATTGTGTTTCGAAGCATTTTTAGCTCTATCATTTTGGTGAAAAGAAGTACCCGCAACGACAAGATGTGTGACCATTACCAGGCATCATCTGTGTGTGTGTTTTGTCTTCAGCTGAAAGATATCACTCTGTTGGAAGTATTTCTTTGTATTAACTGTGCACTTTCGAGATGTACATGCTTTTACTCCCGTGCCCTCTGATGTCGTTTGATGAATGTGGACATTGTGATAGGTTACAGACGCAAATCAATAAACGATGGTCCTGGATGTTTAAGATTGAGATGTCCTGATCCATCTTGAGGTGCTGCCGTTGGTCAAGACATGATAAATCTTTTAGCGCCTAAAGATGAGAAGAGAGTACTCTGAATATCTTCTTCGCTCGTACATTGCATGCGACCGTATTCTTTTTCCTTTACTGAAGTGTTTCTCAAGTGCGATAGTGACTTTGTACTACCGGGTGCCTGTTAAATGAAATATGACTTTCTTTTACCTCAATTTCCTACTGCCAGACCAAGTGGTGTCCTGCCCCCGGTAGTGAATATGCTGTAGAATATGCTGCTGGCAGTGAAGGTTACGATGATTCCTGATTCCTGCCTATGCTCTTTCAACTTTTGCTGGAATGTAAGCTTCTCTTTGGAAATTTCTCGCATCGATATGTAGCAAATAGTGTGTTGACATCCTTTGGATTTGATCTGCTGCAGCGTATGGAGGAAGCTCACCGTCGTGTAGATTGCGGCATTGTTGCAAAGTGGATCATGAAGAACAGTGCTGAATCTGAAAACATGAACTGGTACAGATAACTTTATGCATTTGCCACCATTTGGGTTCCATGACAACGGTATACAACGGATTGTGTGGTCTCTCCACTTTCAAGAAACAAGAAAGTTCTATATGAATTAACTAGCCCAGGCATTCCGCCCAAAAAAAAAAAAAAGAACTAGCCTAGTCATAGATAGTCCTATTTTGGCATGCTTTTATCAGCAATGTGAGATATTCGAGTTCCTAAAGGGTTTTCTTTATATATGGTGCAACCTTTGGGCCATCGAAAAGGATGACTCTTGAGGCTTAGGGAGCCAGTCTACTGCATACAGGACTTACGCAAATATGCCTTTTTGTAGTTAAAATTTTGAATCCTTGGAATGTCTTAATAGATGGATATGCTTGTTCTTGCTATCACATGGTTATTGCATTAGCATATATTCCCTGGAAGAGATCTAATAACTCTAAATTGTGTGACTTGTCTGGAGGATAATGATGTCACCCGCGTCTGTTTGAAGTTTGAACATACAGCAATTCTAAATGTATGATTTCCTTTTTCTTGTTTGAGTAAAATACTATGTCTAGCCACTGCAATTCTCCTTTCGATTTATTTACTCCCATCCTGTCCTATACAGATATAGAAATACCAACAGGCTGGAAGAACCATCTGTATGGATTATATAATGAGTCGTTGCTTGTCAACCATTTGCTGTCCCTATGGCTCAAGGTTATGGGTTTTACATGCCTGCGTGGAAGCTGACTAGTGTTATGTTTTGCCTATATAGTTTTTCGGTTGTTTTTTTTCTTTTTTGGGGGGGGGGTGGGAGTAGACTCTTCTTTTAGTGTCTATAGTTGTAATTGATCTTAAAATTCGACATTCATCATCCTACTGACCATGGCAAATGTATATCAATATGACGGTTTGACGGGATGAGGTCTTGTCTGTGGAGGGTGGTGGATGGGAACCATGGAAATGGAGTCCAATTAGTTACACTCCACTACATGTAGAAGTTTTGATTGAGCTAGTAGTATTAGGAGGCTGCTCAACAGATCTGACTGGGATAGGTTGTCTAGAATAGTTCAATGACTGGCATGGTGTCGTCGATATTAATACTCTATTGTTTTGATAGCCAGCACTTTCCTGCCGTAGTCTTTTTGTCCTGTTTCTGGACGGTTTTGTCTAGCTTATCTCTGTTATTTTGTCTGCCTTTTGGGTCATACCTAGTTTATCACAGCAGGCAGGTGGTTCACGGTGAAAATATATGTTTGGCAAGTTTGTTATTTGTGAAGTTGTCGGCGGCATGTTGACAACCCAAGTGTACAGAATCGAAGCTCTTTTCTAGAAATAAGATTGGCCTCGTGGAAAATGTTATGATGGGACATGCAGAAGTTTGATTAACGTAGTGTGGCCGGTTGGTTGTATCTTTAATGATTTATTGTGGCAATATGTTCTGCTAAATGGGATGACAGGATAGAGCTAAGGTTTTGCGGAATGTCTGCAAGGATATGACTCTTTATTTCATGTGAAATGTTGGGAATCCTTCCTGGGGTTTGCCTCTGAGAATGAATTTGGACAGTCATGCTCGCTCCAATAATTGCCACGTTTTCTTCATTTGGATACAAAATTTCGAGAAAGACTTGCATGAAATTGGGATTCAGGTGTCCGGAAATGTCATTATGTGAGAATTTGTGGTTCTTGCTCTGCTTTCCTAACTGATATGAAATGATATGCAGGATTATAGCCAATTCAAAGCCTTGTCCAAAGTGTAAGCGGCCAATAGAGAAAAACCAACGGTGTATGCATATGACATGTACACCTCCTTGTAAATTTGAGTTCTGCCGGTAAGGTTACTTTCTTCTAAACGGAGCATTTTCATTTATTTTTGTGTACTCATTTTTATTGGGTCTATTCTTATGGCGATACAAAGTAATTTTCTTGGAGCCGGTATTGTACGCATCTTACTTGTTATATATTATCTGTTCAAACAGGCTCCATCTGGGTACATGGTCTGATCACGGGGAGAGAACTGGTGGTTTCTATGGCTGCAATCGTTATGAGGCAACCAAGCTGGAGGGAGTGGTAGGAATTGAAAAACTTTGGCTCTTCTTGGGCAAAGTTATGTGAACACCGTGATCACAACTGGAGAGGATATAAGGAGGCATATGAAACTCAACCGCTCAAAATCACACAAAGTCATATGCCAGCATCCATGCATAACACCTTTAATTGCAGCCTAGATTGTCTGTGGAAAATACGATTGCGCGCGTTTTAATTAAATGTAACTGTAAAAGAGCAAACCCTATAGTCTTCATAAGTATAACAATTCATGTCCACCTTGAATGATTCGCTCGCGTGTAAAAGTTAAACAACAAAACAAATAGAAAGGAAAAGATAGAAATCAGATGTTGCTTCAGCTCCAAGTAAATGCAATGCAGCTACTTTGAACTTGCTGAAGTGCAGGAGTGCGTCGGCATGCCTCGTATCTACACGAGAGACTGAAAAGGGGAAAAAACTCACAGTGGAACCATACCAATCAACGCCAGCGCAGACCCATCAGAGGATGCAACAGGCCCTGCGTTATTTATGCTGCTAATGAAATGTGGGAGGAATGCAACTTCTGAAGGCTTGGTGAAGGAGGAAAGAGCAAGTCACAAGATAAACAAAAAGCTAAACGAACTGACCGAGCGACACGATTGTATCTCTGGCTCTTTTGAGGGGTCTGGCATCGGGCCGTATTGATCCGGAGGGATGCTGCTCATGGTAGCGAAGAGGGAAGAGGCGTCTGAATGCATCGACCTCCATCTCCGATGACCAATTTCCAGCAGCATTCGGCGTCCCCGGTTTCTATGGCTATCTACAGATAGTGATTTTCGCCAAGAGAACTAAGATTAAAACTGCGATTTAAAAAAAAAAACAAGAAGCCCATTCAACTCTCAAATGTCTAGCTAAGTGTCCTTGAAGGTCTTCAACGGATATATTGAAGATTTAGGTATATAAGGAGCAGCGAAACTGTGTAGAAGGTTAGGCACATTGAATACTGCTTGTACGAACTAAGTTGGAAAACATCTCTGATTTTGTTTTGTGTTTCTTTCTATATTGGTTTAGTAATATTGGTTTAGTACTGTAATAGCTAACGGTTAAGTGTACAAGTGTAAATGCAATGAGTGTGTCTAGATAATGTGATCAATCAAGTGAAAGGAATATCACTAGTCAGTTATAACTTGCACTACTAATTACTAATGGAATCCAGTAGCTGTAAAGCTGTTAGTTGGAGAGTAGACGTAGGCTTGGGTATAAAGTCGAACCACTAATTATCGATGTGTGATTTTCATTCTACACTTTGTTTTCTTATTAGCATCACACACACTATCTGGCATCTGTCACTATCTTGAGTGGTGTTTGTTTGATATTTCACAAAAGTTTAACTATATCACCACACAACCTATTCAACCCCCATTTATGTTGTATTGTTAGCACCAACAATTCTTATCTATCTCAATTCATCTCTAATTATCTAGGAATCCTAGAAATTGCCAGCCCTAACTCCAAAGGCACATTTCAATGGGTTTATTTTCAACTTAAACTTCTGCATCCTAATAAGAGCTTACTCAAGATAGTTCATATGACTTACCAGGTCTGATTTGACGATGATATCATCGATATAGACTTCCATGCACTCCCCAATCATGTCGTGGATGATGAAGTTCATTGTTCTCTGGTACGTAGCTTCAGCATTCTTCGGCATCACTAACCATTCGAACTTGCCGATGGCTCCAAGACATTTCAATGCAATCTTGTGCAAAGCTTCCTCCGCTACGAATATTTGATTGTATCTCGAATGGCCATCCATTAAAGACATAATCTCATTACTAAATGCCGAATCAACCCGCATGTCATCCATTGGCATTTGATTTTCGTTTGCATTCAAGTCTCTAAAATCGATGCAAACCTTCTGTTTACCATTCTTCTTCTTTTTGGGAACTATATTGGAAAGCTATTCGACATACCATGCGATTTTAATGAACTTGCTGCTAAAAGTCGCCCTATTTTTTCTTTGATCTTGAGAATGACTTCCAGAGTAAACCCCTTACGAGGTTGCTTGTGTAGTCGAAATCCGTTTTTAATTGGCAACTTGTGTTTTATAGCATCTTTTCCTAATCCTGACATCGCATGATAATTCCAGGCAAAACAATCTTTGTGCTTCCTCAATAATTTGACTAGTTGTACCTTGAAATCATTGTCTAATAACACATTGACATAAATTGGTCGATGACATTATGCGTCTCCGATATCAACTTCAATTAGTGGATCTTGAGCCTCTGCTACTCTATCATCTTCTTTTAGTGGTAATTGTTCAGATTTTGCTATGCAATCGGTGATATCAACAAATAGCTTAGTCTCTTCAGCCAAGTAGGCTGAATATCTCTCATCAAGGTCTTCCAACAATGGATGGTTCTCCATGTACAACCTTGTTCAATTGTTCCGCCGGCTCATCCTTAGGAATCCAATCAACATTCTCGTTATCAAAGCAGCAGAAAGCCATTTCTCTAGGTTCAACTCTTGGAGGTTTTATAATGGAAGAATTATTGATGACCGTTCTATTATAGTCTCGATTTACCCTTAGTGCATGTGCCCAGGTTGCATAAGTGTTGTGGTTAGCCTTAACGTACTCAACCTTATCTTCGTTCCAAAAGGCTAGCATTTTGGTGCAGGGAAGATGACACATATTGGTTTCCATGAATCTACTCTCTTCCCATTAGTTGATTATATAATCCATCAGCTTTGACAACCTAGGTGAATTGGTATCTTTAGGAGCCAATTCACAAAACTCTTCACCCCCATCCAATAGGAACAACATTTTGATGGAATGGTGCCGGTGGCCCATACTGACATAGTAATCAAATTTGCTGCTCGGCTCTCCTAATGTACCAACAATACGATTTCTTCATCGTACCTTTGCTTGAATGACTTTTTCTTCATGGGCTGCCCCCTAGGAAAGTTAATTCGATAGAATAATCTAAGGTGATTCGCTCAACCGATAGTATTGGGATTATTAATACGATTCAATGAGCAATTAGAACTCGTGTTCTGACTAGGGAATCCTACCTGTGGTTTCTTCTCTTTGGATGGAGTATAGTGGCTTTGACCAATTTCCTGCTTACATCAAACACACAAATTTGGCTGATGTGGCTTTTTTCCCTTTATCTTTACCAATACCATCTTAGTCATAAGAGAGAATGGGTCAACATCTATCTTCATTTGGAGCTTTTCCTTTTTCATTGGCAAACTTAATCTTACTTTGTCGAGTTGCTACTTGAACATTCTTCCTAAAAACAATGCAATCGGCGATATTAATGTCAATTAACAATGTTAATCTCTATGTCTGTCGATAAGCAGGCACATGTGTCGTGATTGTCTATGTTCACATGCTGTTTGCGTGCTTGTTCTTATTCACGTGCTAGGCATGTGCTTATCGATGACCGGATTATGCTTAGTGTCAACAATCGGAAAGTCATTATGTGCACCGGAGAGTCATTAGGTGCTTAAAAAATTTAGTGAAAGGAGAAGCACGATATGAATAAATTGCATTGAACCTCACGTACTTCAGCCTACTTATTGCGAAAGGCATCTCGCTCACTCTCGAATACCATGCCCACTGTCGATACATTCTTCATGTTCCTAAACATTTGAAAGGTCAAAATTACCGCAATTGAGTCACATTTCAAAAATGTATCACCAATGAGAGACGAATCTAGAACTTATACCTGTATGTATTCACACGGATGAAAAGAAATTTAAAAGAGAACACATATTTGAAAACTCACAAAAAAAAGAAAAAGAAAATAGCAGCAGCATTGGTGGCCTCGAGAGGAAGACGGCGTCCAAAACCCATCTACTTCTATTTATTGACTTGTTTGCTTGTCATTAAGAGATCGGGCCACAGGAGAAAGGTTAAATAACACAAGGCATAAAAAGGTACACTAACGCCCCGAACGAAAATTTTGAAAACTTACCTCTTTCAGCATCCTTGCCTCTGCTTCCACTCCTCCCTGTACTTCCCCTCCTCCTTCACTCCTTCCTTCATCCGCCTAGACTCCTCCTCTCCTCCTCCGCTCCTCCATGTACTTGTCTACACTCGTCCCTCTCCTCCTCCGTTCCTCCTGCACGTACCTCGAATCCTCCTCCTTTTCTCTGCCGTCACTCGTCCCTCTCCTCCTCAGCTCCACCTCCGATCCTCTGCTTAGACTCCTCCCTCTCCTCCTACACGTACTTCATGTACTGCCTGTCCTCCTCCCCTCCTCCTGCACGTACTTCATGTATTTCCAGTCCTCCTCCCTTTCTGTCGGCTCCTCCTCTCATCCTCTGCCTAGACTCCTCCTCCGCTCCTCCTCCTCCTTCCTCCCTCTGCTTCCACTGCTCCGTCTCCCTATGGTATCCCTGTGCATGTGGACCGCATTGAAATTCCACATAAGTTTTAAGCACTGCATAATCAAAATAATGCTAATCTTTTCTCACTAATCATCTAATCAAGAATATATTAGGTCGCTTGGGGAACATTTTGTTTATACTACTACGGTTTCTTGAGTCAAAAGAATTTTTTTTTTAAAAAAAAGAAGAAAATCCTCTTTTGAATAGCATAGTACTAACATTTAGCTTGACTAATTCCGATTGGTACACATAAACTACCACATTTACGTGCTTCAAATAAGGTTTTATCCACGTCTAGACAAGTGTTGCTCCTAAGATTACTTTGTATCTTGCGACATTTATCTTGCTTACAAAAAAAAAAAAACTGTAGTCCAGGTGGTACAATAAGTAAAATTCATACACTGTCCGACACATGAGATTTGTCTTTTGCAATTTATTGTATGGAAGAATATTTGAAACTTGAAATGGAAGAAGAAAACGTTAAAAAAAGTACTCATTAAAACAGCAGAGTGTGCATTGCCATCTTAAGCCATGTCAATATTTAAAACTCGAGTCCCAATTTGGAGGGCAATAGAGCGAAAAAATCACATCATTTTAGTAGGAGAAATTCTAAAATGGAAATAGAGTACACGACCTAATTCTAAAAAAAAGCACCAATTTTAGGTCGAGTGATAATTCTGATCCGAATTTTTTTTTGTCTCGTAAAAAAGCATCAACTTTAGGTCGAGTGACAATTCTGGCCTTAACTTTTTCTTGTCTCGTAAAAAAGCGTCAACTTTAACTTAAATCATAAATCTGGCCCCCATTGACTTAGAACCATTGATTATTCAACTTGACTATTCCACCTCAGCAATAAATCCATGTGGCTTGTTGACCGGATTTAAAGCACTATTCATTGTCTTATTCTCTAAGTCACAGCTTGAAGAATGACGGTGAAACTGTTCGTCTCCTTCACTTCACCGGCAAGTAAAAAATATCTCCAGATTAAATCTCTCTGGCCAGATTTCGTCGTTTTGTTGTAATATGAAACTGTAAACCACCGCCCGTCGATAGACGCTATGGACGAGATCCGCCAAGCTCACCACCATAACCTTTTTTTCTTAAACAAGGGTGATTTCAGATAGAAAGTCAACGGGAGGCCAGATTTGGGATAAGGGTGAAAGTTGGTGATTTTTTATGAGATAAAAAAAAATTGGGGCCATAATTGTCACTCGACCTAAAGTTGGTGTTTTTTTACGAGACAAAAAAAAGTTCGGATCACAATTGTCACTCGATTTAAAGTTTGTGTTTTTTTTTTGGAATTAACCCTAGAGTACACCGAAGAAGCTGGTAGGTACTAGCGAAGGCAGAAAAAGGGAGGGGGAATGGGGTCGGACGATCTGTTGAGCTTTTAACAACAAAGCTATGCTTTTGCTGGGCAATCTTTGGAGAATAGCCTCCTGTCCTAATACTTCACAATACCATAAAAGGAAGCAGAGCTTAATTACACTTCCTTTTATATTTTATTCCTTCCTTTACAAGCACGAGAGTGTACACATTCATGCTCCACTCATGTGTAGTCGACGAGTTGTTTTATTCGGATACAAACAAGATACAGGAATGCGTATTCCACATACATTTCGTTTACTGTTCGTTAAAAGTTTTCTTTTTTAGAGATTATCTCTAGCTCTTTGAAGGCTTTGAAAAGATATAATGATTTGGTTAATGAAATTAGTTTAGAACATTAGGTCAAGTAATACGAGTCGGTCCATTTTAGGTAAACTTGACGATCGTGCAGATTGAAAAGTAGTGGATGCAACACAAATCAAGTTTCTTTGAGTGGGCGAAGGTAGGGGGTGATCCGTAAACATTATCGAAATCTGCGGGCTATTACGCAAGGATGTCAACGTTCAAGAGCGCAATTATTGGTAAATAGTATGACAAAAATAAAAGCAAACACTTATCACATCCCATAACGTCCAACAATGAATTCTACAGCAAGAAATAGATTTAAGAAAATACAACTTATGATACTTATATTTGCGCACTTATTTAATTAATAGGAAACAACATTTCAAATTGAAAACAGCGTGTTGAACGAGCGCTAATTGATTAGAAAATATATTTTCGTCCTTGTAAATTTCGGAATAGTATTTAATTTCTTGCAATTTGCGTAGTTTTACCAAATTATAGCATCAAGTCAAGATTATAGAACAAAATCAATTTTCAAATTCGCGCATTCACGCACGTCTACTGTATATTAATGATGAAGAAGATACCGTACCTTGTCCGCGCAATTCGAAGAGTCTTCAAATGACCTTGTCAAGTCATCAAGTTCAATCCGATTTCTGTCCAGCTTCTCCAAAACCTTTTGGACGACTGAATTGACAATTTTTGCCTGGCTGCCGCACATAAAAGCGCTTTCATTAGTTGACTAGATTATATTCATACCCACGCATCCCACGTGGAATGTCAAACGTTTTTTTCGTAACTTCGAAAAGATTGAAGTATGTCACAAACGATACACTGAATAATCAGTATAGGCTAATTTAGTAAAATTTACTGGATGTGTTTTTCTATATAGTATTGATTTACGCGATGGCAAAAATTACCGAGTGGCTGCTATATGGTGCACAAGCAAAATTTCGGCGTTTATAGCTAAGCCTAGAAAAGATTTTCAGCACTTGTCGAGAAAACGGAGACAAATTCAAGGTCATCCATTGAACACTGCAATTTGGTGAAGAAAAAATTATAACCCGGAAATCTGTAACAAGTTCCCCAGCGCCAGCAGTAGCTTTAAACAACGGAAATATTAGGGAAGATGTCACGAGCAGAGGATGTAAAGTTCAATAAGAGCAGCAACTGGAGAGGTAGTTTTCAACATTGTCCATTTAAAAGAAGAAAGAAGAAGAAAAGAAATAATTTGATAGGGCAATGTTTTTTTTTGGTAAGGTAAGTAGTATATTAACTTTTCAACGCGCAATATACAAGAGGAATTGCCGAACACAAAAACCTCGTACCTGAGGCAACACAAAAGTGTTGCGATAGGTGCAAAGGTGTAGCGGCTAGAAGAAGCATTTAAGCACGAAGTGCGCGGCACTTACAATAGCCAAAACATCGGCCAAACAAAATAAAACAACTATAATACAACAGCAAGGATAGTCACTGAAAGATAGAGGCCGGAATGCCCCACTTGACTTGAAGTCTTCTGTTACGCGGTGTGTCCTCAACAGGTTGGAGAGAAACAGCCACATCTCTTACAGTCTTGGCCAGGTGAGCACGAAGTGCGGGCATGTAGGGGTTACGATCCCTAAATAGGATATTATTTTGTTCAGATCAAATGCAGTGGCACATCGACCCAAAGGAGGCACGAGCAATACGATGATGAAAATTCTGTCCACCAAGGACTCGGGTTGCCCAGCTGATGATATCCATCCACGAGCCAGCATTCCATGAGATATTACAATTTCCTGCCCAGAAGCGCGCAAGAGAGCCCGTGAAAGCACACCCAAAGAATAGATGGTCAATTGAGTCCGGCCTTGTACGACAGAATGCACATGAGCCTTCAGTGATCCTATGGTGAGACAGCAGCTTCACCTGTGTTGGGAGCCTGTTGAGGCAAGAAATCCACAGCAAAAAGCTGTGTCTCGGAGCTGTGTCCGGCCTTGATAGGGCAATGTTTTATCCCCTAAAACCAAAAAATGAAGAAGTAGGTAGGGATCTTAAAGGTAGTTTTACCTTTGGCCCTTCCCGACCTCCCCATTCCATGATTTTATCAACCTTTGCAAGAGCCTCTTTCCACGCCCAGAATTCGATGGAAAGATTCTCCGGGGTGGAGTCTTGAGTTTAACATCTTCAGGTCTGCTTCGAAAAAAAAAAAGAGAAAATTCCTTTTTCTGCCCTTTAAGATAGACATGTTGTTCATCATGCGTTAAAGCTCAATGAGACACCGATTACGGTCTTAATAAGTTTGAGAGATGATGGGTATGTAAATTTTGGAGTTGTCGATAGCTCGTAGAAGTCTCATCAAAGGGCATACCCTATGGAAGCTGAAGGCTATCCTGCTATATATATACTATCTAGGCCACTAAATAGGCGGATCGTCTTTGCATGTATATCCACTCACTTGATCGTGGTTCATAAGTTTAGACTCCATGATTGCATGTCAAGAGGTTGGCCGGCTGATAATTATTGAATCTAATTGTATATTTCTTACCCAACGCTCCATAATAATGCCATGAGTACAACATAAGCTGACAAAGCTAGAGGGTTATACATAATAATGTAGATTTCTTGCGATGATAGATAATATCTTAGCATTCTTCTAAATTCATTTGGTAACATTAGGCAATGAAGCACTCTTTTCACAGCAATTAAGATACACCATAAAAAAATTCCTTTTCACAAGCTAGGAAGCACGGACATTTTCTGGGGGCCTTCGTGTCGTGTCGGGCACCGACACTCGTCCGACACTCTTTATTTATTTATTTGTGAATTTGATTCAAATTAATTTGATTGAAATAATCATAAAAATGATAATTTATCATGTATATATAAAAATATACACGTAATATACAACGTGTCTCAACGTGTCGGCGAGTCGTGTCGTGTTGCTTGTCGCGTGTCGGTGTCGGTGCTACTTAGTTCACGAGTTGTTATGAAATGGAAACTTTCACCCGCTAATGGAATGAATACAGTTGTCAAAGTTAAACACTGCATATGCGTTAGTGCTCAAACCCTGCTTAGTAATGATATTTTTAAGCCTCAGGAACCAGGTTCTCTTCGTGGGAAATTTGGCCCAACGCATCCTCAGATTGCAACCTACATTGTCCGTTCCCCCTTCCTACTTTCCTCCATCATTCTTCTTTGTTCTTCCATGTTATAGATAATTTCCGAGATAGCTGGCGAGGCTCCTGCATAAGAGTTGACATTCCTTATTTTTGTTTTGTTATCTTTCTAAGTTAGGTAGGGCTTTAATTGAACTCGTAAGTAAACGGAAGGTAGGGATTAGATGTATCATTTACAGGTTTCCCGGTCTTACATATGTGAACTCGTAAACATACTGTGTCATCAGCAGTGTCTTCACAAATGAGAGTTCCTAAAAATGATTTCCTTGCCTCATGATTCGCGGTATCGTCTCGTCAGGGCATACAATCTGTAAAATGCTCAGATGCAAGGGTAAAAGAAACTCATCAGAGACTCAGTTGGAAGTAAAAAGCATACTGCCATGTCCTAAACAGAGACAACGAATAGAAACACAACATGAGATGGATGATCGAAAATCATTTTGGGGAGCAAAAATGATTCCATAAGATCTGTGAGCCGCTCTCTTCCTACTTTGGTCAAGGGATATGATGCGATCACAGGAAGAAATGTTTAATCGAACTGCCGACAGGTTGGCTTGGATTCAAAAAAATGGAGAAAACGACTACGCACTGGCTGGTTAAGGGGTTCGAGGCATTTCCACACAACTAACACATGTTAGTTTAGTAGGAATGGGAAAAACCGGTCAAGGAATGATATTGTCACTATTTAATTGTTCCTTAAAACAGGTTTAGCTTTGATGGATGTTTAATTAAGGAACAATTCTTTAAGGCATCGTTGTCTTGCACTGCTACTGATGTCCATTATGTGACGCCTCAGAACGTTATGCGCGGCACGTGTCTTTTCCATCATTACTCATAGTTGGAATTATACATGCGGAAGCACAATAAAATTTTCATAATATGCCTTACAAGAAAATCGCAATAATTTAATTAATATACCTAAACTTCTTTATATTAACACCACTACTTACCATTTGATACAGTATTAAAATAACATACAACACATTACAAAAGTCTCAGGAAGAAGGTCGGGTCTATTAGCACCGCTACACCCGTACTAATCAAAGCAGGTCGGGTCATATTTATGTTCTCGGACTTTGGCATCTATTAAATTCTAGGAAAAGTTTATGTACGTTCGGTTCCATTTGAAGTGATGTTGTCGATTCTTTTGTCTACCAGTGATATTTCTTGTTTGGAATTCTCACGAAACTTGTCTCTTCTAATAAAAATCGAAGAACAACTTTCGGTGAAAGGTATTTCGTCGTGTGGATTAATTTCTGGCGAAACATCTTTATAGTATGCCTGGTGGGACCATTGTGGTTCAATTTGTGGAATTACGATGGCGAGGACTCGGAATCAGTTGAAGCCTGAAAATGCTGCTCGTAATAATTAGTCACCACAACTTGGCAATGAGAGGGCTATCCGTTCCGAATCATCAGCTGCTTATGTAACGGTAGATCAAAATTAAGATGGGATTGTTGCGGATATTCCAAGACATTTCACTAACAAGGGGAGGAGAGAATTAGAGCCAAATCCACTGTGAAACAAATGTTTGAGGAAGAACGGAACGGCTTCATCTTACTGATGTGATTAGGCCGACGATCAATAATGTTGCCAAAGAAGTAATCTCAAGCCCTGGAACATCCAACCACCCGTTCCCCATGCAAGGAGGCTCGATGGTTGTTGAGTAGGTACCTTCATCCTCCTCTGCTCAATTTAATAATAGTGGTACTTTAGGTCAAATGATTCCACCACCACCGAAACTTGTAAAGACCTAAAATTATTGCCCAAGTTCAACATGATACCAATGGGGTTGGCCCTATTAATGTGAATAACCAAGTTAATCCTGTACAGGCTAACCCAAATGGGAATAATAGCAAATCAGAATGTTCAACAGGAATATGCCTATGCCAAATTGAAAAAATGTAAGGCCAGTTGGACCATTATCTAACGTAGTTAATGTAAGGTCATTTGTTGTTGCAATTCCACCAAACGTGGGATACATACCATAACCACCATCTACATTATAGAAGAGGACTTCTGATTGGCCTTCATGGTCTCCTAGGGAGTTAAAATAATTTTCCAGACTTGTTAGAAAAAGTCTTGGTGACCTTCGGGTCTACTTGCTAAAGCGGAGCGTCAGGTCAGATATAGACAATTAAAACCCGATTTGATTTAAGAAAGGATTTGTACCATGTGAAAGTGCCCTCCCCCAAGTTGATGCCGTATGGCTATTGAAAGAAATGTAGAAAAGGAGTACAGATAGAATGTACCACAATCAAGTGAGTGGATACATTTGCCCGGGCGATCGACCTATTCAATGGCCCGGACAACATGTATATAGCAGGATAGCTCTTCTGTGGAAGCATTCCAAAAACCTCAGCTCACTTCTCAGCTAGGTCACGCCACACCATCCTTTTTTCTCTTCTGGGGAGAGAGAGAGAGGTCTGGAGGTAACACCCTTCCTAGATATGCCACCCTCTAAGGCCAGAGCATCAAAAGTTCGGTACAATGTGTTCCTGAGTTTTAGTGGAGACGATACTCGTCATGATTTCACGGACTTCCTCCACCGACACTTGGTACAAGCCAAACTCCGCGTATTCAGGGATGCAGATGACATCGAGGTGGGTGATGAGATTGGCAAGACACTTCTACAAGCTATCGACAACTCCAAAATCTACATACCCATCATCTCTCAGACTTATCCCGACCGTAAATGGTGTCTCATTGAGCTCGAACGCATGATGATCAACGTGTCTAGGTCAAAGGGTCAAAAAAGAATTCTTCCCATTTTTTTCGAAGTGAAAGCCGGGGATGTTAAACATTGGACTCCACAGCCGAAGAATCTCCCCGTCAAACCCAGGGCGTGGAAAGAGGCTCTTGCAAAGGTTGGTCAAATCAAGGGATGGAAGGTCCAGAAGGGCCAAAGGTAAAACTACCTTTAAGATCCCTGCCTCCTCCTTCGGTTTTAGCCTTTAGGGGATAAAACATTGCCCTAACATTGCCCTATCAGCTTATTTCTTTTCTTCTTCTTTTTCTTTTAAATGGAAAATATTGAAAACTACCTCTCCAATTGCTGCGCTGCTTGAACTTTACATCCTCTGCTCGTAACATCTTCCCTTAATATTCCTGTTGTGTATAAGCTACTGCTGGCGCTGGGGAACTTGTTACAGATTTCCGGGTTATAATTTTTCTTCACCAAATTGCAGTGTTCAATGGATGACCTTGAATTTGTCTACGTTTTCCCAACAAGTGCTGTAAATCTTTTCCAGGCTTAGCTATAAATGCCGAAATTTTGCTTGTGCACCATGTAGTAGCCACTCGGTAATTTTGGCCGTCGTGTAAACCAGTACTATATACAAAAACACGTCCAGTGAATTTTACTAAATTAGCCTATACTGATTATTTGGTGTACTTCAATCTTTTCGAAGTTAGGAAAAAAAGTTTGACATTCCACGTGTGATGCGTGGGTATGAATTTACTCTAGTCAGTTAATGAAAGCGCTTTTGTGTATGGCAGCCAAACACAAATTGTCGATTCGGTTGTTCAAACGGTTTTGGAGAAGCTGGGCAAGAAAGAAGAATCGCAGACTGAGTATTCGATTGAACCTGATGACTTGACAAAGTCAGTTGAAGACTCTTTTAATCGCGCAGACATGGTACGATATCTTCTTGATCATCAATATACGGTAGAAGTGCGTGAATGCACGGATTTGAAAATTGAATTTGTTCTAATCAAGTTTTGATGCTATAATTTGGTAAAACTACATAAATTGCAAGAAGTTAAATACTATTCCGAAATTTATGCGGACGAAAATATATTTATTAATCATCTATTGTTCCTTCAACATGTTCTTTTCAATTTGAGATGTTGTTCCCTATAAATAAATGGGTTAATACCACGAAAAACCCCAAACTAATACACATGTGACAATTTTACTCCAAATTAATACTTTGACTACTAAAAATCCCAAATTGATACATTTGTGACAAATTTACCCTCCGTTAGTTTCCGTTAAATTGAATTAATACCACAAAAAATCACAAATTGGTACACCTGTGACAAATAAATGGTAAAACATAAAACCAGTACATCAGTCAACTGTTGCGTGTCATTTAACAAAACAATTTGACAGTAAAATTTAACGGAAACAAACTGAGGATAAATTTGTCACAAGTGTACCAGTTTGGTGTTTTTGGTGGTCAAAAAATTCGTTTGGAGTAAAATTATCATAGGTATACCAGTTTAGGGTTTTTCGTGGTATTAATCCTAAATTAAACAACTACACAAATATAAGTATCATAAATTGCAATTTTTAAATCTATTTCTTGCTGTATAATTCATTGTTGGACGTTATGGGATGTGATAAGTGTTTGTTTTTTATTTTTTTCATACTATTCACCAATAATTGCCCTCGTGAACGTCGACATCGTTGCGTAATAGCCCGCAGATTTCGAAAATGTTACAGATTAACCCCTACCTTCGCCCACTCAAAGAAACCTGGTTTGTGTTGCATCCACATAGTTTTTCAATTCTTCCCTAAAACCTTGCTGCATCAAAGCATTAAGACAGGAGGGTCTTCTCCAAAGATTGCTTAGCAAAAGCACAGCTTTGTTGTTAAAGCTCAACAGATCCTCCAACCCCATTCCTCCCTACCCTTCTCTGCGCCTTTGCCAGTACCTCCCACCTTCCCCGGTCTACTCCTAGTCCCATTTTAGAATTTTCCCCACAAAAAAAAAAATGTGATTTTTTTCGCTCGATTGCCCTGCAAACAGAGACTGGAGTTTTAAATATTGACATGGCTTAAGTTGGCAGTGCACGCTCTAATGTTTTAACAAGTACTTTTTTCCTAGCTCTCGACGGTAACTTTTCGTTTCCCACTTCAAGTTTAAAATACTCTCCCATACAATAAATTGCAAAAGAAAAATCTCATGTGCCGGATAGTGTATGAAATTTTACTTACCGTACCAACTTGATTGTTAACAGGATAAACAATGCAAGATACAAGTAATCTTAGGAGCGACAATTGTCTAGATGCGGAAAAAGCCTTATTTGAAGCACGTAGATGTGGCGGTTTATGCGGGCCAATAGGAATTAGTAAAGCTAAATGTTACCACTATACTATTCAAAAGGGGATTTTCTTTTTTCCTTTTTTTTAAATTCTATTGACCCCAATTTTTTGAGTATAAAGAAAATGTTCCAGAAGCAACCTAATCTGTTCTTGATTAGATGATTAGTGAGAAAAGATTAGCATCATCTTAATTGTGCAGTGCTTAAAACTTACGTGGAATTTCAACGTGGTCCAGATGCAGTGGGATGACAAAGGGAGAGGGCGGAGTCTAAGCAGAGGAAGTAGAGGGAGGAGATGGAGGAGTCTAAGCATAAATAGGAAGGAGTACACGTACCTGGAGAAGTGCAGTGGAGGTACAGGGCGGAGAGGGAGGAGTGAAATCAGAGGGAGGCTAACAATATTTAGGGAGGAGTGCAGGTACAATGAGGAGTACAGTGGAAGTACAGGGAGGAGTGGAAGCAGCAGCAGCAGTGTCACAGGGAGTAGCAGGGGAAGCAGCAGAAGGAGTAGCAGAGGAAGCAGGGAGAGGAAGTCCTCAGAATTTTCGTTTGCGGCATTACTGTACTCCTTTTGTACCTTGTGTTCTAACCGTTCTCCCGTGGCCCGATCTCTCGATAACAAAGAGGAAACAAGTCAATAAATAGAAGTAGATGGGTTATGGACGCAGTCTTCCTTCCCAGGCCACCGATATTGCAATTATTTTTTTGTTGTGAGTTTTCAATTCTGTGTTCCCTTTTAAATGTCTATTCATCTGTATGAGTGCTTACTGAGCATAAGTTCCTGATTTGTCTCTCATTTTGTTTTTTGGGTGCTACGTTTTCGAAATGTGATTCGATTGCGGTGATTTTGATCATTTGAAACGTCTAGGGTCAAGAAGAATGTACCGACGGTAGGCATGATATTCTCGAGAGGGAGTGAGATGCCTATTATTTTCGCAATAAATACAAGCTGAAGTAGGTAAGGTTGCGATGACATTTATTCGCATAGTGCTTGTCCTTTCACTAAGTTTTTTATGCAGAAAATGACTCTATGGTGTATTTATCTATTTGGTATTGATATTATCTAATACCAATTTTTTACCTATATATGCAAAACCTTGCATGTGAGCAGGATGAGATCTTGCCTGTATATGCAAGAACTTGCGCTTGAGCAGGTTTATATAGACTTCAAATATCTTATGCGTCTGGTTTGATCACGCGGTGACTCTAGACGGCGATGCAACTTTTCCCAGGCCAATGGTATTCCGAACCACTCGCGTGTAGTCGTCGCGTGATACGCTGGCTGAAGTATGAAGATACGACAGCAATAGCCCAAATGGGTATGTGGAGTCGAGTCCTAGATGGAGCGGGACAGATTCATGCGGTGGCGTATGAAGGAAAACGATGGACTCGTTTCATCGTATCAGCGTTTTCCGATAAATTATCCGAACAAGGACCATGCATAGTTTCTGCAGATAATTTAATCCAACTCTCGGTTGGCTTCCTCAGATGGCAGATTCGGCCTCCATCCTGAATGTACCATGCGAATTATTTTTACATTCTAGTCTTCTTATGCTTATAGAAAGTGGCCTGTGCAGAATCTAAAATGAAGATCACTGAACTCATGCAGCTCCAAGAACTGCGGACTGACGAACGGCGACTCATTTTAACCGATGACTTTATGAAGCGTGGCAAGAAAGAAGAGTGGAGTAAACCTGCCATTTGAAAAGAAGGGAATGCAGTAAAGAGAACAAAGATAATTGTCGCAATTTATACTCGGGGAGTCATCGGGTAAACAACCTAACAGAATGGAAACAAAACACTCGGGAGTCAGGAGAGAGTTACCCAAAATCTAGTTCTTAAATTAATGTTAATCAGCTTGTTAGGATGCACGTGTGAGTTGTGTTAGAGGAGTCTTGCATCGAAAAATTGGTGTGGTGATTAGCAGTTAATATATTATAATTGGCCCATAACTTATTGGTTTAAGATTTACTGGATATACTGACGGGCTCGGACTTGGGCTCCCTCTTGGCAATCTCTCTTGGTAAAGGTATCGGACTTCTGTGGAGTGCTCTCAACACAGCTTGTGTTAGACTTCTGCGGAGTGTTCCCAACACAGCTTGTGTTATCGACCTTGGTTTAGGCTGCAACTGTTTTGTTTCAAGTGGCATATGATTTTCGGGCCACAATCACAACCGATGTAATTTTTCAGGGCATAACCATAGCTGATATGGATTTCGAGCCTTGTCACCTCGCAAAGTGGGACCCTAGGGTTCTCAACATAGCAATTGAGTTTTTGTTTATACCGACTACTAGTCTACTATTGATTTAGGTTGGAATTTATATGGAAATTAATGTTGCACTTAGTTATTTGATTGCTTTTTTGTTGCGAGTGCATATCTTTCATGGATTTGCATTATTCGTAGCTTGATTCGATAGAGGCGGTATTAATCACTTGCTGATTCGTGAAATTGTTCACCCCTTTTTTAACCTTTTTAGATGCCGAGATGAGAGTATGTCGAAATTAGTTGCGAAGATAGATTTATTTTCGGTAATTTCGGGAACGATATTATAAACTTGGAAATAATTTTTGTTTGAGGATTTTGTCGTGGGCTTCAACACGCTCCTCTTTTTGTCTTCAAGCTAAAGCTCCCACAAAGTTTGGTCGCATCATGAAAAGTCGCAATAGCCCCCATCGACTCCCGGTACGAGGTTATACATATCACATCTTCGGTCTCCCGTACGCACGTGCACAACCTTAAAAAGATATAGAACAAACTAAATGATTTTCCAACATTTAAAAAAGAAAGGAAATTTGAGTGTCAAGTGAAAAATAGATTAATCAGTAATGTCGCGGTGATGACATGGTTTGTCACATTAGCATTTTTGTATGTATACGTGTGTGTTAGCACCAAAAATTGCCCAAATCATTGACCGTCGACTTGGACCGTTAAAGATCGAGCAAGACACAAATAAGGAAAATTTTGCTAAGTCCTTCTAGTCGAAAGCTACAGAAGATCGACAAAGGTGATAAGGAGTTGCTGACGTGTGATATAAAAGAAAATTGCTAACTGTCGAGTCACGGATGTTGGTAATTGAAATTTGGTTCAATCGACAAAAGAACCGAAGTTGAAGCGAAGATCGATGAATCAAGAGCGAGACTAGTGTTCAAGTCATGAAACGAACAGTTCCGGCTATTATCATAATTATCCGACACAAGCACGATCACCAGTTCATGGATGTGAATCTCGAAAGCCACTAATGACAATGGCTAAGAAGCATGTGATGTTATATTCATATGAAGAGGAGTTGCAAGCTGCAGAAGATATTTGTCAACATGGGGCAAGTGACGAGGCCAGGATCATCGAATAATGGGTCTTTTCGTAGCCCTTTATAAATACCCAGTTGCTGAATTCTAGAGACATAGGATGTTATTTGCTTTCTTTGTAATTATCGTTAACTTTCGCTAGTACCTATAATTATTAGGATTATAATTCGAGTAAAGGATCGCCAATCAAGCAATGACCATCATTGCTCGATTATATCTTCATGTATTTTTACACTCCGGTATCCTTTTATATGATTGATCTTGATTGCCTCCAATTTTAGTATCTTTAAATATTTTTGTCAATCTGCGTTTCGCAGTTTAAAAATTAACAAATGACCATTCACATCTTTTGTTGATTTTCGTACCAATCCACATTTTGAAAAAGTGCTTTGTGGACACTTTTTGATGAAACTTTATGTATATACTACGGACCGATTAAATTAAAAAATAATAATTGTATATTAATTGAAAAAAGAAAAGAAAAGAAAAAGAAAGAAAAACAAGTTTCGAGCACACGATTGAATATTGTGTGAAAGGTAAGGATTATTGCTTCTTCCATCCAAACAACAAGACGACTGTCGGCCTCCTTAGTGTTTTTCGCGCCGACCTCACTCGCTCTGTCTCTTAACCTAACGTCTCTTGCTCTCGTCTTTACCCTCGCAACTCTGTCTATCTCTCTCTCTCTGTGTGGCTACCGGCATCGGAGCTGGGCTTCAACCCTACAGGTAACAGATGGATTAGTTCAGAGATGGGTGCTTGTTCTGAAAGACTCCTTTTTGAACTCTTTTTGCTTCTATACGATCTCCACCTGTTTGTTTTTGCTCTTAAACTGTATGCAATGGTCAGATATTTCATTATCTTCTGAGTCCTTGGCCGAAGCTTCTCACCTGTATATGTCTAGTATGCTTGAATTAATGCTGCCCAGTGGAAAAAAACCGATCCTTTATCAGAAAACCATAGGGTTTCTGTCACTTTGCTCTTGTGAGTGGGGACAAGTTTTAGTTTTTTTATCAGTAAATTGAAATTTTTGTTAGGAGTTGGGACAAATATTGGATTAACCTTAATGGGTTTTTTTTTTTTAATCACAGTTTTTATCTGTAGATGGCCGTAGAAATGGGGGCGCCGAGTGCTGCCGGAGATTGGTCGTCGGAGATGGAGGTCGATGCTTTCAGACGCCTCTTCCCTCTTCGCTACTACGAGAGGCATCTCTCCGAATCGATACGCCCCGATGCCAGACCCCTCAAAAGAGCCAGAGATACAATTGTGTCCCTCGGTCGGTTCTTCGTTTAGCTTTTTGTTTGTCTGGTGAATTGTTTTTTCCTCCTTCATCTTGCCCACAGAAGTTGTATTCCTTTTATATTTACTTAGCATTGTTATTGCAGAGGCTGTTGCATCCTCTGATGGGTCCGCACTGGCAAAGATTGGTTCCACTGTGAGTTTTTACCCCTTTTCAATCTCTTGTGTACATTTGCTGCATGCTGACGCACTCCTGCACTTCAGCACATTCAAAGTAGTTGCATATGTATTTACTTGTAGCTGAGGCAACATATAGGTTCTATCTTTTCCTTTTTCTTTGTTTCAATGTTTGACTTTTGCACGCGGTTGAATCGTTTAAGGTGGATCATTATTTTTGTGAAAATTATAAGGTTTGCTCTTTTGCGACTGCATTTAATTAAATCATATTTTCATCAGACAATGTTGGCTGCTATAAAAATGGAAGTCATGACTCCTTCTGTTGATTCGCCTGATGAAGGCAGTATAGGTAAGCAGCCATGTACCAGTTGCAGTTTTCTTTTTACTAGGGTTCCTTCTTCTTAAAGGTGCTATGCATGGATGCCGGCATGTGACTCTGTGTTATTTTCAGCGGTTGAGTTCCATATGCCCCCTATATGCTCTCCGGTCGTGAGGCCAGGTAGGCCTGCTGAGGTAGCACCGGTGATATCGAAGCAACTTTTTGACTCTTTAGTAAGGCATGTGAAATTGGTAAACTTCCGTTTTCTTTTTTTGCTTGCTTTGACTTCTTGAATCTTTTATTGTTCTCCTGTTGCTTCAACGGGTGATATGCTGTTAACGATACCTGGTTGTATGCCATATGTATATTTGCGGGCATCTTGCTAATGTATACGAAAAGCATAAAAATTCTAAACTGTATCCATCTTGTGCCAGTGACTATTTTGACTGAACTTTTTGCTTGTTTTCAGTATGGAATATTTAATTGGGTCTACTAAATAGATGTGTAAACATGTTACTCTTTGGTTGAAGCAAATTTTCAGGAAGTCACTTGATCATCTAGCAATAAGTCTGCACAGATTATGTGGAGTAGCACCAATCTTTGCCCCTGTAAAGTCTGCTGCTAACTCTCAAATAAACAGAGTGGGATAACTCTTAGAAAAGTTTAGGGAAAGCCACAGAAGTTAAGAGGATTTCTTATCACTTAGACTTGTATTCGGGATGGAGATTATGTGAAAAGTAAACTTGCTCTTGGTTACAGGAAAACATTGTTTCTCTTTGCTCTGGCTTTCCTAGCGTTCAAACTCAAATGCTAGACTTAAATCGGACCCTTTTTCAGTTGTTTCCTGAAGGGAAGCGGGAGGAAAGACCAACCACTTTTTCAGTGTAACCTACACTTACTTCGTGGAGATATTGGCTCTATACAGCTTCCATTAGTTGCAGACACCTTTCGAGTACACGTGGAAGGGTTCCTATAGGTTCTACCAAGTCCATATCCCCATATATTCTCTTTCGTTCAATTTGTGTCACAAAATAACCCATAGGTACAAAGGTCGTAGATTATCATCCAAGGATGCTGTTGGAGTTAATACTACATACTTTACTAAATTGGTCTTAAGGTTTCCCTCAAGTCCATGATTTGTGCTTTCTTGTCTTCCTTTGGTAAGGCCCTGGTCATTGTGTCATTTAATTCTCGGACTATTACATTGCAGTTTTATAAAACAATACGTGTTTTTTATGTTGCAGTACTTTCTTGGGTCATGTGCTGTTTAATATTCATCTTCTGGAATTAATAATCATTTGGTTGTTGCAGCTCTGGGATGATTGATCTGAAGGAGCTATCCCTGATCAAAGGAAAAGCAGCTTGGATGGCATACTTGGTAATACTTCATGCCCGATGTTGTGATGCGTAACTTAGGATAAATTGTATATAATGCAGGGTTTTCCCTTTAGCTGCATTTATCTTTGGACCTTGTGTGGCTGAGGGCAACTTTTTGCTGAGAGAGCTACTTCAATAAATATTATACATGTTGCCTCGGAAAGGTTTTGCTTAGGTTTATTTTTCATGTGTTGCAGGATATATATTGTCTTGATGCTGATGGTGCTCTTTTTGATGCTGCATTGCTTTCAGCGGTTGCTGCATTTACTCATTGTAAGATATTTCATCCTTCTATTTTAGAAGCTGACATTTTAAATTTAACTTGATTTTCAGCTTTCTTCTTCTTGCATAGCCTATTCTGCAACTTGGTTAATGACTTTTTTGAGTTGATATAAGGTGGATCTTTGTTATTTTATATCTTGTGATCATCCTCCAAATTGCAGTTGTCCTATGATAGTAAAAGATGCGTGACTTGCTTATGAATGTCAAATAGCTCTAGCTTGATATATTCTTAAGGTGATTTGCTTATGAATGGATTTTGGCTCAACCGACTCGCTTTCAAAGAGATACTTGGTATGAGTTGCAGAAAGAGAAAAGCAATATGAATGGCCTAAGGCAGGAAGAGTCGTAATTTTCCCACTTGCCTTTGCTAAAGTCTATGGTGATCAACAATTTTTCATTTGCGCTCTTAGGCTGATTTCAAATCTGACCAGGAATGCCATTGATTTTAAACATTTAATGGTTTCTCATTTTTCTGCTAATAAAGGAGAAGCCAGTTCAATAATCCTCTATTCTTCAACAAGATAGACATGAGCACCACTCTTATTCAAAAGGCTCATGCAATCTCTTAAGAAGTTAAAGGGCTTCATTGCAAATTCAAAAAGTTTTGTGATTCTATTGAACATCGTCCTAGATGTTTGGATTTCTAGTGCAATAATCTCAGGTTGAAACTTATGATTTAAGCAAGATCTAGCTACTAATCAATGATTTTTAATTTAATGAACATTCAAAGGGCTTTTTCTCTTTCTTTAGCTGATCTGGCATGCCTCGTTTATGCTCTCACTTTTGATATTCTTTGAGTGTGGTACCAAAGATTGCATCCTCATATCGATGCAACGTGTTTCGTTTTCCTCTATTCTTCTGTAGATTTCATGTCACTTCATCACTTGATAAATTGTGTTGTTTTGGACCTTGTAGTGCGTATCCCGGTGGTTTCTTTGAGTGATGAAGGAAGAATGGTGGTGGTCTCCAAGGAACTTGAGGGTGAAAAGTTGGATAAAGAACCTGTCGACAAAGAGAGGAGAAAACTCTCGTTGAAAAGCATTCCGTTTTCCCTGACATGCATTCTTCACAATAACTACATCTTGGCGGACCCTACTTTCGAAGAAGAGTCCATAATGGAAACGTTCATAACCGTGGTTTTGAATTCATCTGGTCAACTTGTCTCTCTCTATAAGCCAGGTGGACCGGTTCTTGCACATACATCAGCTATTCAGGTTATTTTTCTCCTTATTCCTCATTTTATTCATTTGTTCATTCATTGTTAGAAAATTGTACTTAGATACCCCGTTTCATGCGAGGGGACATCATCAAACAATTAATGGCTTTCATACTGATGAGTCGATTGCATTATTGCTCTAACTGTACTCCAGTCAGTTTAGTAATGCAGAAGACGGATCTTGAGTTCTTTAAAGTAACTCGTGGTTGGTTAGTGGACAAGCCCATTGTGGCACGTAGAACATTCAAAAACTTGTGGAAGTTGATAAGCTTCTTATACAAAAAATGGTTCGGAGGATAACAAGACAATCCACTCGCGATTGTTTTCAAGAGCTAATAGCCTGAAACATACGAAGCAATGTTGTGCACATTGGATAAGCAACTATTGTCTGCTTTATATACATGATTATACATATGTGATTATTTGCCAGGAATAATGGAGTATAGGATGTTGGCAGTTCCTTGGCCATCTGGTTGATCTTTCATCTTAATGTTTTCATTTCCTTGGTTTTTAAGATGAATCTATTTCTACACAGGGAAAAAAGGGAAAAACTATATATATATATATATATATATATATATATATATATATATATATATATATATATATATATATCGGATAGAGATTGTATAGTAGTTCAAATGGTAGCTTTAATGTAATGATGATGGGAAATGTTGCTGTGCTTGCAGGAATGCATTGCATTGACAAGGCAAAGAATGAAGGAACTTCAGGAGATTATAGATGAAGCCATCTCTAGCATGGAGATTGATTAGAATTTATATATGTGTTTGTGAGTTTGTTCTGATCGATTGCTGCTTCTAATGGCATTTAATCATTTTCTGTCTATTACTGGGGGTGTTAATTAAAATGCAGAGGGAAGTTCATGTGAAGCTTCTGTATTAACTAGGAAATGGAAACATCAAGGACATCGTGGTTCAGGTGTCTTCTCGAGCTATTAAGTTCCGGTTTGCTTGCGATCTGAATGTTCACAATGGGCCACAAAATAGCAGAAAGACAGCATGGGAGTTTTGAGAACTTGAACTGAGACCTGATGGAAACTGGTTAGAAACCCAGAGTTGAGAACTATAAAAGATTCATCCTTTGCATGCACGTGTTTCTCTATTTCGTCACTCGAAGCAACACGCTAATTGGGCTAAATTCTGTATAGCTATTAGGCTCCTGTTCGATTTGTGTATTGATGTCTTAAGTGATGAAAGTTCAGACCAAGAACAAAAAGGGCTAAGCGACGAAAGAATCAACTTTCACCAAGGCAGGCATTCCACTCGGTTATCGAGACTTTATCTCATCTTGATTTTTTGAGTATTTGCCAATTAGCTCTCAGCTTTTGTTTCGCCCAAGTCTCCTTGTTGCTCTGCTTATCGACATTGATCGACCAATGCGCAGTCTCCTTTCAGTAATTGGCTTGCTTTCTTAGTATGGAGGATCTTTAGAATGGTCTCGGTTTAGTCACTTAAGCAAGCATTTAGCATTCGGTGTAATTTCTTCTGTAAGCGGTCATCTATACTTTGGCATTGTTTGACTAGGAAATCTTCTATTTATTTTGAATCAAGCTTGCATATGCTTCTAGCATGCCGTGCCATTCATACGCATTTGAATAGTCACATACGACCTGCTTTATCACTAGGAATCGTCTAATATTTCACAAGATCAAAGTTTCAGAAGAACATAAAAAGAAAAGGCAAAGAAAACAAATCACAAGCCATGCACAGATATCGCACTCGTATCCAATATGCTTCATGCAGCTTCTAGCTAACAGCCATCTCTCTGTCCTCCTCTTCACTTCAACATAAAGTTGGATCATCCCCATGCCTTTGAATCCACAGATTCATACCCGAGCCTTCACTTCAAAACCAGATCATCCCCATGTCTTTGAATCCACAGATTCATACCCGAGCCTTCACTTCAAAGCCAGGACAACACATCAATGGTGCAGAACCTTTTGATTTGACTTTTCTTCTCTTCTCTTTTCCATATAACCTCTTACAATGTAGACGCATCCACAGCTTCTTTACCTACGTCACTGAAAGATCTTGAAAAGAGCTTCCCTTGCCCTAATCTAACATAAAACACTTCTGAAGAAAGAAACAGAGAGCCGGAAACTCGACTTATAGCCAGAATGTACATAAGAACTCTCTTAGCACGGTGAAAAGAACAGAAGACATAGAGAAACGAAGGATGCAAAGGTTGAGTGCCATCATGCTGCGTGCGTCCAAGCCAAGAACATCTCTGCATGGACCTGATCTTTCTCGTTCAAGATTTGAATTTGAACGCATTCATCATGGAGTACTTTAAAAAAATGGGCAGCCCGAGTCCAGATCGTGTTCAACATGGAGTGGTATCCATGCGGATGACTAGAGTGCGTGGGCAACGGTTCCGACTTTTCAAAATGACCCGTCCTAGCAATTGCTCCGGCCGAAGCGCCCATCGGTCTCTTCAATGCCTTCACCGTGCATGCAGCAATGCATATCTCGAGCTCGGCCTAGGGGTGATTCATTCATGAGCTGATCTTACAGTCATTTGGTTATTGATCTCGCTCGTGTGGCGATATCATGCAGACAAAGTTCATCTTCTCGTCCTCAGGAGGAGCTGAGGCTGAGACGTCAAAGATAACCGTCTCAGGTCAACGGGGGGTTTCACGGTCGGACACTAGGACATAACGGAATTCCAACGGCCCCTGGTAAGAAGGCGCCATTCTTAGACAAAACAAAAAACCAACAACTAATTTCCACAAAAGGACACCTAATTTTCAAAAACTGCCCCTTCCATTCTCTCTCTCTCTGAGCTAAAAGGAGTCTCCTTCAATTCAGCTGTGCAGATCTTCCCATGGGTTGTTTTGTAATTAGGTGATTATCAAGAACCAAAAGAACTTAGAATCCCCATGGGAGGCTGTGTATCAGCACCTGCAAAAAGAACAGGATCTTCCTCATCATCCAAGAGCAGCCGATCCGCGCCCCAATACGATGTGGACCCCTTCCGGAAATGCTTCGTCCTCCGCACCATCTCGATCCTCAAAAACCCCAGCAGAGACAACATTTACGACAGGTTCGAGTTCGGTAAGGAGCTGGGGAGGGGCGAGTTCGGGGTCACTTACAAATGCACCGAGATCAAGACGGGCGAGGCCTACGCGTGCAAGACGATATCGAAGAGCAAGCTGAGGACGGAGATTGACGTGGACGACGTGAGGAGGGAGGTGGAGATAATGAGGCACCTGCCGAGACACCCGAATATCGTGAGCTTGAAGGAGGCTTTTGAGGACAGAGATGCGGTATACATTGTGATGGAATTGTGCGAGGGTGGCGAGCTCTTTGATAGGATCGTGGCGCGCGGCCATTTCACTGAGCGCGACGCTGTCACAATTACCAGGACCATCTTGGAGATTGTCAGTGTATGCAAAACTTACTTTTTGGCAGAATCCAGGGTCTTCTTTTGAAAAAATATGGCAAGACCAGAAGATACTGTTATTCTGGTCTTCTAATGTGCTTGTTTGGTCAAGAGAGCAAAGGCAGATTATCTGCATCTCTTTCATACTAATGAGAACAAAAATATAACCTTCATCACGAGGACTCGTGTTATTTCAGGTATGCCATGATCATGGAGTGATTCATCGGGACCTTAAACCAGAAAATTTCTTGTTTGCCGATTCGAGCGAATCATCTCCTTTGAAAGCAATTGATTTCGGTCTCTCTACATTCTTCGTACCGGGTATCTCTTCTTCTTCCTTTTTTCTTTGTTTTTTTTGCTTCATAACAGCACTTCAATCGATTAGATTTCTGCACCTTAGGGATTGATTATAGATCTAAAACATTTTATATCTTGGTAGGTCAGCATTTTAGAGAAATAGTTGGAAGTCCATACTACATGGCTCCGGAGGTGCTAAGACGAGATTACGGGCCGGAAGTCGATGTGTGGAGCGCAGGGGTTATTCTTTACATTTTGCTTTGCGGGGTTCCTCCATTTTGGGCAGGCGTGTACTCTTTGCCAAATTGATTCATCAGTTTTCTCGGAATTTCATAAATTTGAACTCATGGGCTAATAGGCTCAGTAATATCATATATGACTGGCAGAAACTGAAGAAGGAATTGCACATGCCATTGTCCGGGGCGAAATAGATTTCGAACGAGATCCTTGGCCTAAGGTTTCCGAAGAAGCAAAGGATCTAGTGAAAAATATGCTTGAACCAAATCCTTATTCTCGTCTTACGATTGAAGAAGTCCTTGGTATGCATTGCCTTCTAATCTAAATGTCGTCAGCACATTGTTTCTCTTCCTAGTACTGACTTGACGAAAAATCAAATTATGAATCTGACCGTACAAGAAATTGAAGCAGGAAGATATGTGGACTATAATAAGTAACTAGTGTCAGTTCTAACAATTTGAATTTTTAAACAATACTGTGATTTTAACAGGTGAAAGGGGTAAGCACCAAATAATAAGGCAGCTAGACAGTTGATCTCGATTGAAATGTCATTCTTTATCTGTTCAGCTTGTTTCTGCTATATATGAAATAGATGCTCAGTGACAAAATTGGGTTGGTAAGGTCTCAAGGCTTAATTTGTTCCTATGAAATATTCCTAGTAAGCATGTAACATTTGCTTCTGTGAACTAAAACTAGGTTCATAGTCCCATTAAAGAAATGCATGAAATAGTTTTAAGGTTGTCAACTTATAATTGACTTGTGCAGAGCATAAGTGGATACAGAATGTCGACAAGGCTTCCAACATTTCACTAGGACAAAATGTCCGGACAAGGATAAAGCAATTCTCTTTGATGAATAAGTTCAAGAAGAAAGTTCTCAGAGTGAGACCATAAGCATTGCCTTGTCGGTTTTCTTTGCTGTTCTTAGTGCAAGATTAAACTCAAATCATGTTTGCTGCATTGTTAATGTAGGTAGTAGCAGACAATTTGCCTGATGAGCAAGTGGATGACATCAAACAGATGTTCCACGTGATGGACACCGATAAAAATGGAGATCTGACATTTGAAGAGTTGAAACATGGCCTGCACAAATATGGACAGCATGTTGCTGATCCTGATGTGCAGATGCTGATGGATGCAGTACGATTACTTACTCAACAACTTAGCACGTTTTGTTTTTGACGGTTTATGTTTCCTTCTTCCATGTCGATGCACTATATGCTGTGAAGTGCATGATTTTGCTTAAATTGCAAGTCATTCAGAAGATTAGAGACGGATTACAAAATATGGAACGATGTTTTTTATCGGTTAGTCAAAGATTTGATCATGAGGTTGTATAATCATTTCACATAATTGATAGAACTTCTTGCAAAAGCATGTGGGTTTCTGATAATTTGATGAGTCGCCCTTTCTTGTATTAACTTTCAATAATAGAACTCTGTTCTTATATGAGAACAGGCTGATGAAGACGGAAGCGGAACGCTGAACTGTCAGGAGTTTGTGACTATGTCAGTACACCTCAAGAGGATTGGCAGCGACGACCACCTTACTCGAGCTTTTGAATTCTTCGACAAGAATGGAAGCGGATATATTGAATTCAATGAGTTGAAAGAAGCTTTGATAGATGACCATCCTGGTCCGAACAACGAACAATTTATTGAAGACATCATTTTCGATGCTGATCTAGATAAGGTAATACAAAACCAGAACAACCGGCAATTTGGAATCTGTGTAATCTTGGTCATATACGAAATAGAGTCCTCATTCTGTGGCGGATATATTTCAGGACGGTCGAATCAGTTATGATGAATTCAAGGCCATGATGAAAACGGGCATGGACTGGAAAATGGCTTCCCGCCAGTACTCGAGAGCGATGCTGAACGCGCTTAGCCAGAAGATGTTCAAAGACAAACCTTCCCTCTAAGGTTAAAAGAAGTTCTTCCACCCATGGCTTCTCTATCTCATCCAGGTGAACTGAGAAGAAAGAAAATCGAAGTCTCATAAAAAGGGTGTTGAGAAGGTGGCATTATACAAGGAAGATCATTGCATTGGTTTGGTAATACAGGGACATATATGCTGTGAAAATTTTGAAGAAATGGGGGCTAAACAGCTAAACAGAGAAATTCTTACTGCTTGGCATTCAATCCTTTTTTTTCTTTTTACCTGATTAAAAGGAATATCAATTGAAGCTACTAACCAGAGTTGGCTTGCAATGCCTGTCTTAATCACATTGAGGAGTTTGGAACCTCAAATCACAGGAACCTGATAATCACCATGAGCAGATGCTACACTGAAAATATGGTTTTTTATTTTAAAAGCAGAACAATGTCATCGTAAAGTTACATTAACTCACTAATTTCACATCACAGTACACTAGATCTTTAGCTCATATCGAGTGACCTCGTCATAAGTTTGAATACATAACACGTGAGAAATTGTAAAACTCGGCCAAGTTCATAGAATTATTCAATTCATCTGTTGAGCCCCTCCACTGATTGGGTTAGATTATGTTGATTGATTTCATCTAGGGTGTCAATCTTACCGACCAAACAACCATTTGATTTACCCGTATAGACCAAGTTTTAAACTGTAACTTGAATATTGCAAATACACTGAGCAACTTAAGCTCATCGATCGATATTAGGGATCTATTGAAATTTATATAAAATACTCAATATAAGAAGCTCAGAAGAGACCCATCCAATCTTCAAGGCAGCTATTGCTGTTGTCCACAAACATGTCTACATGTTTCCATAAAATGTACGATACTTTTCAATGTAATGTATGCCTATGAACCAAATATGTTCTTGTCGATTGTGCATGCTCTATGAAAAGAGCAATTCTACATCGGAAAAATTCTCTGTTTGCAGCACATCATACACAAGTAGCATAATCCTTTCAGTTTTTCTAACAGTCTGAGTGAGAGCCCCTACGTTAGTCATGGCCACGGGCCGATTTCGGCCCGGAACGGGGCCCGGCCCGTTGACCAGGCCCGCGATTTGGAACCGGCCCGTGCCCTACGGGCCCGGTTAAAAAAAAAAAAAAAAGAAGCTGCAGATCTGGCGAGGGCTCGACCTCGCCGGCGTCGAGCGAGGCTCGACCTCGCCTGCAACTGGCGAGGCCGGCCTCGTCGACCTCGCCTGCCTCGCCAGTTGCCGGCGAGGTCGAGCCCTCGCCCGATCTGGCGAGGCCGGCCTCGCCCGAGCCCAAGCGAGGGCGGCCCTCGCCCGACGCCGGCGAACTCCGCCGGCCCCGGCTATGGCCAGCAGAGGAAGAAAAGAAAAAAAAAAGAAAAGGAAAAGAAAAAGAAAAAAAACAGAAAAGAAAAATTATGAACCGGCCCGGAACCGGTTCCGAACCTGAACCGGAACCGGAACCACAACCGGCCCGGAACCGTCCGGTTCATACTTGGCCACGAACCGGAACCGCCGGTTCCGAACCGTGGCCATGACTACCCTACGTATCCAACAGAACACGAACTCTGAAGTAATTCCTTTCAAGAAGGATCAGTGAGCTCCAATAGACAAAGTAATACATCCAAATAGAAGACAAACTGAGTACATTTGCCTCTTACTTCCAGCAGCAAATAGATAAAATATTAAATGATCGGTGACGGTCACTATTTCTTTTTCTTTGCCAAAGTAGTACGGTACCGATAATGAAACGCTACAGCCTATATACATGGACCGGCATTATAGGTCGCCACCATCAACACACACCAAGAGTACACGCAGGCCAAAAGCTGCTGCTGCTGCTTGAATCCCTCGGCACACTAAAGACAACAGTTGAGCCTCTCCTAATAATTGATTTGTCACTGGCAACTTGAACGATTCGAACCAAGAATCCCTTTATAGGACACCGCCGTGCGCTTGAACCGGTTGCTCGTTCATGAAGTCATGTTTCTGGATAAAACCATCTTCGTAAATTTTCCTGTCACTGCCCTCATCGCCGATGCTGGCACATCTGGCAAGTGGTTGCAGATTTAGTATTAGCATAAGTGCATTGATCGCAGGACCAGTGAGACGCGTCATCAGTTCGACTGGAACCAGCACGAGTGCTGGTAGTTCCCTTTCCCCTTCCACCACCTCTACTTGCCTTGCTGCTCCCACCATTCTTAGAGCTCGCTGCCCTGCTACAACCGCCATGGGAATCCACATCTGATAGCCCATTCTCCAATGCTCTCACGAGGTTCTCAAAGTAGTTTCTGGTTACGCTGTTGCAACAAAAACGGATGTAAGAAAGTCAAACGCATGTATATATGCACATGTGGGCGCTACTTCTGGAAGTCACAACTGAGGCAATAAAGAAAAGTGTATACATAAACTTCATCGCAGCTGAAGCAAACAGGGCCACCAATCTTTTAATCACAGGAGATACACATCTTTGCTATGGGAAAACAGCTACAATTCTTGTTTCCCACTAATACTAGATGAACTTAAATAAAAAAAAATAGCTCAACAACCTGAAAACAACTAACCAATACCATATGCACTGCAAGATCATATTCTTAATAGGTCCACTGTCCAGGTTTGACTTTTGGATCAACGCTCTTTTTAGCATAAAAATCCAGTAAAAAAAGAACTAGCGAGAATGCTTTTGGCTCAAATCAGCTTTTGAGTTAATATACATGTGCAGAGTCAATATTATTCCATAAAGTAAACTTGAAAGCTTGACAATAAAGAGCAGGACTAGGAGATGGGAATGCTGAGTCATAAGCTTCGCCAGAACTTTTTCACATCATATATGAAGCCAAAAAGAAGATTCGGCGGGAATATTATATACACTCTAATTTATCATGAAGCAGCTGCTCATTGGTACATATCATGCTCTCTCTAGAAACGATAAGGCACACTTTTGAGTGAAAGGAAATGTAATCACCAATTCCAATTCTAGTGTTTTCATGTGCTATTCAGAATCGGAATGGGCAGGCATTCTCCTATATGACAGAATGCCAATCCCCCCTCCTCCTTTACCAAGCACTTTGTTTCCAACTGTAGCCTTACCTTTTCCCATTTCATATATGGATATCTAGGGACTCAAATCTTTATAAATTGACCGTACAACACTGTAATTTGTACCCGACTTATTTTACTCAGACTAATTATCAAAATTGAATCTAAGAACAAGATACCTGGTAAGTCCAGCTAACTTGGTGCGGAAGTCATTAAAGTTACTAGAAGGACTCTCATCACTAAGGAACTGGTGAAGTTCCTTCTCTGCACACTGATGAAGCCTTTCCAATCCGGACTCCGCCTCACCTGGTAAAGAAACCATTTCATGTAAGCAATTAGGAAAACAAAAAGGATAAGCATGGCCATTGTATATACTCAATACTACTCTCCAATACAAACCTTGCAAGTACTCAAAAAATTGTTTCTTAGCATGTTCATGTTCTGGCAGATAATAACCATATGCATATGTCCACTTGAGCACTCGCCTACACTCAACTATCTGCAAGCATCAAAGGAGACTAATTTAGATACACAGAAGCAGGTCAGGATAAAAAACAAAACCACTCCATTGGATTTTAACCTAAATAACATCTGTATTTACATTCCAAACTGAAAATCACATCATTCATATTTAAATTGAATTAAGTAATATAAAGTTTAAAATAACCTGTTGCCAGGCCTCTATGATGAACTTCAACTGTGACTCCGGCTGGCACTGTGTGTCGCTAAGCTTATCAAGCTGACAAGAAGAAGAAGCAAAACTTTATTTAATCTAGAGCAAAGGGTCAGAAAGTATCAGCAGCACAACATAATTAATCCAGATGAATAGGAAAGAAGTCATGCATCTTGCTTCCTATCACAAGAAAACAGAGATCAATTTGTCAATCAAACATCATAAGCAGTTTATGGCAACTCAACCTGCCCAGTTGCCACTTAGCATCAACATAATTACCCTGTAAAGATCAGACACAAGTGCAATCCTTTGTTTACTCAATACCCATGATTGTCAGACTAGAATGTTAGCCCAAGTACAAAGAGGCAAAAACATACAGAAACAAAAAATCTTTCCTGGTCTTGTGCACTCCATAGTACACAAAATGAAGCTACAGATCTATTTCTGCAGATATTACAACCAGAATCCATTTGCCACGAAAACTCTAAGCAATATTATTAATTAAGAGAATATTTGACAATGATATTAACACTTGAATGCAAAAGAACCGTCAATGCTGGAATTTAATTAACTTAATTTATACAAGGAGTGCAGATCACAGTACAAAATCGTGCTGTGCATGGATTGTTAAAAAATTGAATCAAGTAAACAAGGGACATTTTTTTCTTCCAAAATGACTCAACAGATGACTAACAATCACCGACCCAATTTTGAGCACACATCCTTTAAGAGGCTTGATGGAAGGAAAAGATCCCTCATACAACTTTCTCAGCAAGCATCGGATCAAAGCAAAGACAAATGTAAGAAAACACAAATGACCCTATCTACAATTTTTGGCTCGTGCGGATAGAGGAAAGAAAAAGAGTGATTCAAGGGTCTACAAAGTGATTTTGCAGATATAGAGGAACCTTGGTACTTGGCCACTAATGTAAGTAAAACCAGAAAGTAAGATGGAACAAGCTATTTCTTAGATATAGTGGCTAAATTCCCCTGTGCCACTTACATTAAATTTTACATTTTAACAATAAAAAAAGGAGGTAGCAAAAGTGACGAACAAGATGGCACCTAGGGCGAAATTTGACATTTAATTCAAAACTTTGTTATTCAGACTTCACAAGTCATGTATGAATGGTACAGATTAAACAACAAGAGGATGAGCTTAGGCATCAGCCATGCGATAAAAACAACTATAGGAAACATATGCTACCTGGGGACCCCAACAGCACCTATATCAAAGCTGAGGCTTAGGCTATGTTTGGAAAGAAGGGAGGGGGAGAGAGAAGAGGGGTGGAAGCTGAGAGGGGGTCGTGGAAAATGGGGTTAAACTTAAAACTTTTGTGAGGGGAGAATTTCATATTTAAATGCATCCCCACATCGACCATTAATCCCGCCACCCTCTCTCATCTTCTTTTCCCCAATCCAAACAAAGCTTTGGCCTTTAGGCTTAAGTCTACGAGTGGGATCGCTTGGACAAACGTATGCCACCATCATCAGAGGGTTATACGCATGACTCGATCCCAAGCATCTAGATAGGAGGATAAGCACATTCACCAGCCCTTTGGGGGCTGTAAACCTATGTCTGTGATCAGCAAAGAAAGGAGAAAATAATGGTGCAGAGTCAAAAGGTCACACCTTTTATAGAAAACTTATAAAGACTAGAATCAGGCATCCCCTGTTTTGATCAAAACATCATTTATTCAGTCATAAATGAACCGGGCTTACAAGAGAGTATCAACTGAAGCTAAGCCATGGCTCCTACAATTTGCAGTGATTTGCTCAGTAAATGTGTGTCATCAAGGAACCAAGAGTCTATACCCTACGGAAAATAAGAAGACACATACTACAGCTATTCATTGCAGCTATAGCTAATGAGTCAAATACCGATACTTCAAGCAAAAAAGAAACATCAAGTGCCAATCTCTCTCTAGTACCACTTCAGTAAAAAGCATGATTACAGCTGAGTTGAATGGAACTTACGTGCACAGTTTGCATTTGATGTAAATCAGTAAGAGCTTTCTGCCTTGACTGCCAAAATAAAGAGAGATTTCGCATATAAGTAAGACAAACACCAGCCATGTCTACGTACAATAATGCTCCATTTGGATGGGGCAGGGAAAGAAAAGCAAACGAGAAAATTGGAAAAATAAAAATTTCCCTCTCTTCTCCTTAAAAAAATTTCAAATTTTTCTTAATTTTTCACTCACAGTTTCATTCCCCTCACTTTCTCTGCTTTCCAAATATAGCCTAAAAGAAAGCATAGACAAGTCGATGTTATTTCAAGGAATTTTTGAAGTAGCAATGCTACAACTCTTTACATCCAATAAACCATCAAAAAATTTCTGCTATCAAAATGCCTCAGCCAATCATATAACATGGTCAAGACATCCAAGGAGCGACACGAATGTATTTAACATAATGTACATAAAGTCCTATTCGGCATCGGACTGTCGGAACTTAGATGATTGAACCAAAGTCACGTGATGAATCATACTCTATCTACATATGACTTTATTTATGGTTTATGACATTGGTTTCAGAGATCCAAAAAATTTGTGGGATAGTTTGGGACACATCTTGTTCAATTACCAAAGTAAAACCTAGAAAGGGAAGTAATACGTTGTTTTGAGAAATCTTCTAAAAAAGCTATCACGTGGGTAGATTGAGAAACCTGAAAAAACTAAGTGCACATTTTTTTCGAACAGATTCAACAAAGATGCCTCTATCGTCATGGATGCAACATGAATAGCCCAGCAAACAATACCCTTCCTAGAGATGTATAGAGAGGACTATATAATTAGGTTTTGCCCAGCTTCTGTGAAAAAAAAAAAATCAAACACCTACGCAGGAGCTCTCACTTTCCTTTCTTTTTTCTTCAACTTTTACCCTTTTTAGGGATTTGGACTAAAATCAACCTCGATAACCAATGACTCGTGGCGAAGTATGACAATTTCAGATGCAAGTTATCCTTTATATCGTCTATTCAAGGGAATACGGCAAAAACAATATCAACAACTCGAGGCACCACACAGAGTTAAGTCTTTTGAAAAGCATCACGAGAAATCATTATAATTCCATGTGCTGTTACACACCAAACTTAGAACCGAGAAAACAAATATCACTCTGATTCCCTATTGTTCAACACATTTTATCCTGATAACCAAACAAGGACTCTGGAAAATATACGGTTTCTACAAGTCCAAAAGTGTACAGTCGATTCTGGTTATTCAACGTCATCCATTTTCTTCCTTTCCTTTTTTATTCTTTTAAAACACAAAAAACAAAATTTATTTCCTCTATAATTCTTCCTTCAGCCTTTTTTTCATTCTCAATTATATAATTGAGAAGAAAATCTAAGGAACTTATCTAGACATCCATCAGCAACATCACAAATGGCAATAAACTTAGGTCATCAAGGAACCAGAAGGGTTTTCGATGAGGTTCCCTTGACATCTGAAACCAGCAATAGAAATTTTGAGATAATTTGACAACAGAAAAAGGGTAGGGGAAAGTGAAAACTAGACAATGTTGTTAAACCCAGATAACCAAGGAGAGATTCACTACTTACGGATTGATTGCTTGCCCATCGTTCATAATAATGAGTATATCGCTCCAATGAGTTTTTCGCCATCTCTCTTCTTCTTTCAGCCTCATCATACTGCAAAAAGGTATTTTCACAGGACCAAAACCAACAATGTTAGTTCCACAGTTGTGTTCACATAACTTTACCCAAGAAGAGCATAAGTTTTTCAATTCCTACCGCTCCCTCTTGCTTAGCTACCTCATAACGATTGCAGGCATAGAAACCACCAGTTCTCTCCCCATGATCAGACCATGCACCCAGACAGAGCCTGTTTGAACAGATAACACAGAACAAGTAAGACTTGTACAATACCAGCTCCAAGAGAATTACATTGCATTACCATAAGCATAGACCCAATAAAAATGAGTACACAAAAATAAATGAAAATGCTCCGTTTAGAAGAAAGTAACCTTACCAGCAGAACTCAAATTTACAAGGAGGCGTACATGTCATGTGCATACACCCTTGGTTTTTCTCTATTGGCCGCTTACACTTTGGACAAGGCTTTGAATTGGCCAGAATCCTGCATATCATTTCATATCCGTTAGGAAAGCAGAGCAAGAACCACAAATCCTCACATAATGACATTTCCGGACACCTGAATCACAATTTCATTCAAGTCTTTCTCAAAATTTTGCATCCAAAAGAAGAAAATGTGGCAATTATTGGAGGGAGCGTGACTGTCCAAATTCATTCTCAAAGGTGAACCTGAGGTAGGGTTCCCAACATTTCACGTGAAATAAAGAGTCATATTCTTGCAGACATTCTGTAAAACCTTAGCTCTATCCTGTCCTCCCATTTGACAGACTATATTGCCACAATAAATCATTAAAGATACAAACAACCGGCCAGACTACGTTAATTGAACTTCTGCATGTCCCATCATAACATTTTCCACGAGGCCAATCTTATTTCTAGAAAAGAGCTTCGATTCCATTCACTCAGGTTGTCAACATGCCACCGACAACTTCACAAATAACAAACTTGCCAAACATATATTTTCAGCATGAACCACCTGCCTGCTGTGATAAACTAGGAATGACCCAAAAGGCAGACAAAATAACAGAGATAAGCCTGATAAAACAGTCCAGAAACAGGATAAAAAGACTCCAGGAGGAAAGTGTCAGCTATCAAAACAATAGAGTATTAATTTTGACAACACCATATCAGTCATTAAACTATTCTAGAAAACCTATCCCAGTCAGATCTGTTAAGGAGCCTCCTACTACTACTTGCTCAATCAAAACTTCAACAAGTAGTGGAGTGAAGTAATTGGACTCCATTTCCATGGGTACCATCCACAGGACCACCACCCTCCACAGACACGAAGACCTTATCCTATAAAATTTTCATATTGATATACATTTGGCCATGGTCAGTAGGATGATGAATGTAGAATTTTAAGATCAATTAAAAATTTAGACACTAAAGAAAGAGTCTACTCCCCCCCCACCCAACAAAAAAAAGAAAAAAAAAGAAAAAAAATCAACCGAAAAACTATATAGGCAAAACATAACACTAGTCAGTTTCCACGCAAGCATGTAAAACCATAACCTTAAGCCATAGGGACAGAAAATGGTTGACAAGCATTGACTCAGTATATAATCCATACAGATGGTTCTTCCAGCCTGTTGGTAATTCTATATCTGTATAGGACCAGATGGGAGTACTAAACATGCATAAATAAATCGAAAGGACAATTGCAGTGGCTAGACGTAGTATTTTTACTAAAACAAGAAAAAAGAAATGATGCATTTAGAATTGCTGTATGTTCAAACTTCAAACTGACGTGGGTGACATCATTATCCTCCAGACAAGTCATACAATTTACAGTTATTAGATCTCTTCCAGCAAATATATGTGAACGCAATAACCATAAGATAGCAAGAACAAGCATATCCATCTATTAAGAAATTCCAAGGATTCAAAATTTAACTACAAAAAAGGCATATTTTTGTAAGTCCAGTACGCTGTAAACTGGCTCCCTAAGCCCTAAGAGTCATCCTTTTAGAAGGTCCAAAGGTTACACCATATATAAAAAACCCTTTAGGCACTCGAATATCTCATATTGCTCATAAAAGCATGTCAAAAGAGGACTATCTATGCCTAGGCTAGTTTTTCTTTTTTGGTCGGAATGCCTAGGCTAGTTAATTCATATAAAACATTCTTGTTTCTTGAAAGAGGAAAGACCACACTATCCGTTGTATACCATTGTCATGGAACTCAAATGGCGGCAAATTCTACATGCATATAGTTATCTGTACCAGTTCATGTTTTCAGATTCGGCACTGTTCTTCATGATCCACTTTGCAACAGTGCCACAATCTACTGGACGGTGAGCTTCCTCTGTACACTGCAGCAGATCAAATCAAAAGGATGTCAACACACTACTTGCCACATATCGATGCAAGAAATTTCCAAAGAGAAGCTTACATTCCAGCAAAAGTTGAAAGAGCACAGGCAGGAAACATCGTAACCTTCACTGCCAGCAGCATATTCTACGGCATATTCACAACCAGGGGCAGGACACCACTTGGTCTGGCAGTAGGAAATTGAGGTAAAAGAAAGTTATATTTCATTTAACAGGCACCCAGTAGCACAAAGTCATTATCACACTTGAGAAACACTTCAGAAAATGAAAAAGAATAAGGTTGCAGATGTACCTTTCTATTGTCTTCAATGTACGAGCGAAGAAGATAGTGAGAGTACTTTCTCTTATCTTCTTGAGGCGCTAATAGATTTATCATGTCTTGACCGACGGCAGCACCACAAGATGGATCAGGACATCTCAATGTTAAACATCCAGGACCGTCGTTTATGGATGTGTGTATGTAACCTATCACAATGTCCACATTCATCAAACGACATCAAAAGGCACGGGAGCAAAAGCATGTACATTCGAAAGTGCACAGTTAATACAACGATATACTTCCAAGAGAGTGATATCTTTCAGCTGAAGACGAAACGCACACAGATTATGTTTGGTAATGGTCACACATCTTTTCGTTGGGGGTACTTCTTTTCAACAAAATGATAGAGATAGAAATGCTTCGAAATACAATAGTCAAGAAGCAAATCTCCAAGATCAGCTACAGAGTGCTGTTGCCTTTTCCAGTCTCACATTTCACACATTTTCATTTTGCCCTAAAAACTACAGGAGCTCAAAGCTCCTGCAGGCTGCAGCTTTTCCAAGAAGCAGCCCTCGGAAAGATATGCCAAAGGGATAATAAAACAAATTCTAGCTGCCACCAAACAAACGTACACATCCAAAAAATAAAATTAAAATTTGCTGAGGCCTGCTGATTAGAGATCTAGTATGAACGTGCATGTACCGTCTTAAATTGATGATTATATTCCCAAAGACCCAGATGGAAAGAAACGATAACATCATTTTGGATAGCAACGGAAAGATCTATTGAATGATTAAAGAAGTTCATAAAACAGCTCTAACAAAATTAGTTCTCGAAACAGAAGTACTTCTGTAATCACCAAACATGCCCCATGATCTCAGATTACTTCAAAAGGCAAAAGACCCAAAATTCAACAATAGGTTACGATAAACAGCACAAGAACCAAAATCCAACAAAGCGAAAAGATGAAACACAAGATATGTTAATGGTCATTCTTTTGATAACTAGCCATAGATTGTGAAGACATAGCATATAACAACCCAACGACCGAGATGATAAGAGCGGGAAATCAGACAAAACCTGCCCAGCATGTACTGCAGAAAGGATGACCACAAGCAGCCGACATAATTTTATCACGTGGACAAGACTCGAAACAGATTCCACAGGTGAGCTGCAAAGAAGGCAGTCCACAGTTAGTGAAGATAAGAGGAAACTGAGCCTGCAAACAATTCAGACATTTAAGACGACATACTTCTCTTAAATTAGGATGCTCAACAACCGGTTTTTCCAATAAGCCCACTGCTTTTCGCACTGTATCTTCATCAGCAAACCATGCATCATGAACCTTACTTACACTCCTGCAATGCCAACTTAATTGATTAAAATGCACAGCAGGAAAGGCAGAAACTTAAATTTGAAATGAACACCTAAACATCACGACATCAATCATTTCTGTAGACAATTCAATCATCACAACTAAAAGAGGCACAATTGAGATTGATGCAATTTTCACAGAAAATAAATTACATACACAGGTCGACTGTCCAAAGCATTACAATCCCAAGCACCGCGAGAAAAAACACAGAATGGCAAGAAAGCCACATCATACGGCATGCCAGGTGTGACAGCTAAAGCACCAATGAAGGACCCCTTTACCAATTATAATGGCGCAGCAGGGTGATGGCGGCGACTCTAGGTATAGATAGGACGCTGGCAACTCTCATTATATCATCCTCCTGACGTTCTCGTATATCCTCTTCCCTTAAAATGATATAGTTTTGCTGAAGAAATGCGAACATCAAAAAGCATAATCAGTCGAACAGAGATTTCTGCCATAGTTTCTCCACGAATAAGAAAATAATAAAAGAACACAAAAAAAACTAAACTTCCAAAACGCCAACTTCAGCTCCGTCCGATCATTAAGCAATACAGAAATGATCACCCCCAGAGCCAACAAAACGGACAACAGAATCACAAAAGAAGATAAAAAAAACACCAAACAGGTGAACAGGTCGTTACAATCAATACACCAAACGAGGAACCGAAAAAGCTCTAGCCGACCACAGCAGCTCCAACTCCACCCGATTTCCCCATTCCTTAATTCACCCCACCCGCGCAACAAACAGGAGGAGAATCAACACGGACAGACAGCACCGGGCGAGCTGACCTGATGCCGGCGAGCCGAGAAGACGTCGGAGTCGGCGTCGGCGTCCTCGACGAACTCGTAATCGTCGGCGTCGGCGTCGTCGCTGTTGTAGTAATCGTCGGCCTCCCCGCTGTAGAAATCGTCGTCCATCGACTCCAAGTCGTTGGCGTCGTGCATATCCTCATCGGAGTCCATGGCAAGAGAGAGAGCGAGGGGGAAACCCTAACCCTAGCGGGAGGTCGGGGGGGTGTGGAGCCCCAAAGGGAGCGCGGCGGAGGAGGAGGGGAGGGGGAGGGGGAGGGTTGCCGATTCTCTTCCGAAGGAGCGGGGGGGGGGGGGGGTTAGGGAGGTGGGGGTGATCCGAGATCGCACGCCGATCAAGGGAATTGGGGCAAGGGATCTGAGGAAGGAGGGGGGGACTCGAGAGCGTCGTCTAGGCAAAGGGATTTTTGCAGAGGAGGAGGAGGAGGAGGCTGCGTGTTCTTCCTCTTCTTCTTCTTTCGTCTTTCTACTCCTTTTTTTCGCTTCTCGAAAAGGGAGGATTTTTTTTTTGGGGGGAGGGGGGAGAGACCTATTTTTATTGTTAATTGGAGGAGGAGGAGAGGGAGGAGGAGGTTTGACAGTGAAGGAACTCTTGTGCTTCTTCTTCTTCTTCGTCTTCTTCTTCTTCCATGGGGTGGGCTTTTTTGCGCCTTTTTAATTTATATATAAAGATTTACACCTGCACTCCTGCACAGCCAGAGAGAGACGGGGAGAGAGAGAGAGAGAGAGGGGGTGAAAAAAGGCATTGAAAAAAAAAAGGCAAGCACGAGAGAGTTTGGGGGTCAAAATCTGGTTGGGGGGTTGAATTTTTTGCTACTTTACAATCTGGGTGTATATGGCCATATATTTAATGTACAGATATAGATTTGAGAGAGATATATGGAAACCAGTTAAAAGAATTGGTTTTTTATTTATAATTCTAGGCATATTTTTAGTTGATTTTTCCCTCATTTTTATTAGAAATCTTATTAAAAAGATTACTAATCTCCACGACTTTCTTTTTTCAATCGGAGTCAAGTCGATTTGGTTTTTTCCTTGCCAAAAGAAAAATTATATACCGGGTTAGAAATTCCTCCCTAGGCAAATGGTAAATGTGGGGAAGTTATTTGTTATATGTAGATCGGACGATACTTTTTTGTTATGTCGGATTAATCTCCATAAGGAGAAACCATCGTTGACATCTCAGCGTTTTGGAATAATCAGTAAGCTTCAATTAGAAACGGTAACTTTCCGGATATCATTTATTCGATGAAAAATATTATTAATTTTTCCTCACTAAGGTACATTGAAAAGGTAGGTACATATTAGTGATCAGCGTTCTTTGGAGGGTATATCTCCAGTAATCTCTGCCGGATATCTGTGCTGCCCTTTTTGGGTAGATATTCACTTCCGAAAAAAGAAACTCATCATAGCACAACAGAAGAGCCAAAAAAAAAATTATGTGATTGTTAATTTAGTGATTTTCCGCCGAACAATAAAACGACCCGCATTATATAATAATTAATATTCACCCTATGATGGTCAGTATATTTTATATTCTGATCAAGCAGCTCAAGGTCTATCTGTATTTAGCAACCTTCTATACAAAAGCAGCAAGTTCCGTAGTAACCTGTGACGCATATTGGCTACAATCAGCAAAACCAAGCCACAAATTTGACCTGCTTTTAGCCCCCCTGACAACACGGGAATTACCCATAAAAATTGGGTTCATATTCCATAACAGGATTGGTCCCCTACTTCTAATGAAATCAATGAAGAGAAAACACATATTGTCCCCTGCCTTGCCTTGCCTTGCCTCGCCTCACTTATCCTGGAATGTCCATGCAAAGAGTTCTTCACCCAGTAAAGGCAGTTTAACGCGAACGGAGAGATTGCAGTCCATCCTGACCATCTATAAAGAAAGCAGTGAATTCGGTTCACAACAGCGGAATTTCTCCAGACTAGCTTTTTCTATCGATGCAAACGCCAAAGCTGGATAACAACTCACATCAGAACTAGACGACCGCGTTGCAAGCATCGGCAACGGAATTCTCCAAGAAACCTCTTTTAAAAGATGGGCCTGCTCAAACAATTTCATATGCAAATAGCAAAACTGTTTAAGTTAGAATCATTTTACGCTCAGTTCACTAACCCACGTACTTAGGAATGCACTTACCAACAATCCTAGGTATACCAACATTGGTCTGCTAATTTCATGTACTAACAGATGTCAGGCTGCAAATGGACCTTAAGAAACGTGCATCATATTCAGCATACAATAAACATCTTCCACATCACCCACTATATCAACTTAGTTAAACAGCGTTAATACACCTAGCATATTTTTCACAAAATACAGCTCAGACTTGGACCCTACTGGATAATTCCAGAGCAAGCAGAAAATGATGAGAAGCACCTTTTACCACTTTGCAAACCATTTCTTTATCCCACATAGTCAAAATTTCTGGCTGCAGTTCCAACAAGTTATATGCAAAATCAACTGAAAACTCTTAAGTTTCCATTCACCTCTCGCAAGGTCCTTCACTAATCGCCGTCAAGTCGCTGCTCCACAAAAGAATCGATAATTTCTAGTTCAATCTTTGATGCGAGCCCAGGCCCCTGCCTTGATAGAACTTTCACAAGAGGCAGTAATGTCTTTTGTTTCTAGTTCAACCTTCACTAAAGATGTCCATCTTCACATTAAACCAGAGAAGAACATCAAATTATTTCAGCAAAGCTGACAAGCAAAATGAAGTTCTTATTGTCACCAAGGAGATTCAAGAATAAACTATTTCAGCTAGAACACACTTTTTGAAAGGTCAGAAGTACAGTTCAACCAACGACATGAGATTACGCAGCAAACAAATTCAAGCATTGGTTTTATTCTGTCCCTTTCTCAATGTCTTAGAAGCCCAGAGAACCAAATGGCTGATCTTTTTATATGAACCCGGTGCAAGATAGAGGTCCACTTGATCAATCCCAAATACGTTGGGCTCATATGAATGGGGCGCATGCGAATAACATATCTGATGTGCTCAGCAGAATTCATATTTATGGGGGACTAAATCAACGAAACATAAGTAGGTACACAGACTTTTCTTAATATCTCAGCAGCCCAGAGAACCAAATGGCCGACCAAGTTTTTATATAAACCTGGTGCATGTTGGAGGTACACTTGATCAATCCCAAATATGTTGGGCTCATATGCATGGGGTGCATGCAAATAATATCTCTGATGTGCTCAGCAGAATTCATATTTATGCAGGACCATATCCCTGAAACATAATTATGCATGTAGAAATTTTTTAACCAGGAAAAAAAGATCACAGAAAGATATGGAGAATTGGAGAGACATAGATGAACCTAATCTCATCACAAGTTCGATCCTTGTACCTCTGGACCAATCTGCAGCTATTGAGAAGACGAGAAAGATGTGCAGGAGCATCTTAAGGGACGAAAAGGAGAAAAAATGACATGTCATACCTCCAGCTGATTAATCAATTACATTTTTTTTTACAGAAAAATTGGCCAAAACTTTGTTATTTATGAGCTGAAAGGAGAAGAACTTTATCTAGAAGATAGTAAGAAGGGAAGAGAATGAGCATGAGGTGCAGGTTCATGTCCTGAGTCAGACGAACCAGGGTTGCCTCTGGAGCCACTACAATTACAAACAGTCGAGCACAGCCACCTGACCAACCTCACCACTTTACACCATAAATCTCTTAGCTTTTTCAACAGCATGCCTACTTTTCCATTTTTTCCTTTCATGAAAAGGGTAAATGTACTCGCTTACAAATCATCCAGATTGTACAGCTACCGTCAGGTCAACACTTAAAACAGAGGTTGACATTGCAGGCAGAGAACTAACTAACATGAGAACTCAACAATTCTACGGGGACCAATAAGACTGAACAAAGGCCAGATGACTATTAACCCAGCTGGAATCATAAAAAAGAGAATCATAAAAGAGTTATAGCCCACTTTTGTTATAACAGATCAGATTGTAAGTTTGCAAAGCAATGGCGCTGGCCAGTATGGACTGATCGGACTGTATGGTATCGTGTTGGAGCTGTGCAGCAACACGCACACCATACATCCATGTGCAACCGCATGCACTGAGCAAACTTTAGTAAACATTCCAAAGTGCAAACAGCTGTCACAGCAATGTTTAAGAAGCAGGAACTCCCAATCTCTAGACGGGGTCACTATTGAAATGGCACACCCCTTTTAGTTACAAGAGCTTCAAAGGGTATAGTACACTAAGCCACAAACTGGTATGCTCCATGGCAGATTCCAACCCTGTCTGATGGTTTCGCATTTCTAAAAGTGTTGGAAACTTACAAGAAAGGTTTCAGGTTCTTGCACTGAACATACGCACTTGTACCGTCTCACAACTAACGGTGGCGTCAACTTGATTACCAATTTTTCTGATCCACAAAGTAAAACTAGCCAAAATACAATTCGGTGTAATATTATTGCAGTTTGGCAATAGAATCACAATCATGTTATGGTTGGCTTTTACCCTCATTTGCAATGATAACTGATCCAATTTCTACCGGAAACTTTCATACCCAACGCTGCACGTGAATTCTCACAAAACAAATCCTAAACGCTTCCATCTAGACAGATGTCAAGCAATACCCTTTTTCCTCATATCAGATAGATTTTCTTGATCTGAAATTCTCTGCGTACATTAACTCCCAAAAGTACCCTTCAGATTCATCAAAGCAGGACAGGATAAAAAACGAAACCACTCCATCAGATTTTAACCTAAAAAACAGCTGCATTTACATTCCAAATTCAAAATCACATCATTCATTTTTTAATTGAATCAAGTAATATAAAATTTAAAAGAACCTGTTGCTAGGCCTCTATGATGAACTACAACTGTAACTCACCAAGCTTATTGAGCTGACAAGAAAAGCAAAACTTTATTTAGACAAGAGCTCAGAAAGGGTCAAGAAGCATCAGCAGCACAACATAACTAATCCAGACAAATAGAAAAGAAACAGCGCATCTTGCTTCCTATCACAAGAAGACAAAGATCAATTTGTAAATTAAACATCATAAGCAGTTTACAGTGGCGACTCAACCTGCCCAGTTGCCACTTTCAACATATTAAACCCGAATAAATTCTTCTGCCATACACAAATGTGATCCTTTAATTACTCAGTACAAATGAATGTCAGACTAAAATGTTAACCAAGTACAAAGAGGCAAACACATATAGGAACAAAAACTCTTCCTGGTCTTGTAGCCCTCCATGGTACAACAAAGTGAACCTACCGATCTATTTCTGCACAAGTTACAACCAGAATACATTTGCCACAAAAACTCTAAGTAACACCATATAAATTAACTGTTAATAATATGCGAAAGGATTATTTACTTTTTAATAAAGTTACATTCGAATTATAACTATATTCACATCTTAGCCTTTGACATAAGCATCGATTCATTCTCTTTTCCTGGTAAGTATCAGTCTGTTGACAATTATAATAACACATTTATGCAAAGGAGAACTAGCAATGCTGGAACTAAATTAACTTAATCTGTACTCGAAGGATAGATTACAGCACATAACCATGCTGTGCATGCATTGTTAAAAAAATTGAATCAAGTAACACAGACCATTTTTTTCTTCCAATGCGACCATGTCACACCTAATGGTGGCATCAACAGGATTGCCAATTTTTCCGATCCACAAAGTAAAACTAGCCAAAATACAGTTAGATGTAATATTACCGCAGTTTGGCAATAATATCACAATCCTGTTAAGGTTGGTCCTTACCCTTATTTGCAATGATAACTGATCTGCTTTCTACTGGAAACTTTCATATCCAACGCTGCAAATAAATTCTCCAAAACAAATCCTAAACGTTTTCATTGAGACATATCACGTAATGCCCTTTACCCTCATATCAGATAGATTTCATGGTCTGACTATTCTCTGAGTACAGCGACTCCACCAAAGTTCCCTTTTTTCGGACTTCCGGGATTCCAACCCCCCCCCCCCCCCCCCCCTCTCCTCCGGGGCCATCTTCTCCTGCCCCAAAAAGAAAAGAAAACCCACCCCGGCGAAAACTTTATGATCCAAAGCACAGTTCAAATACATCAATATCACTTTAACTGCACTATATCCATAAACTTTCAAGACCAATCAGAAATAAGCACAAGGAATGGTTAAACCTTCTATGTACAGAAAATCAAACCTGAACATGGACTCAAGTCCAACAACTGGACTGCTATATCTTGTGTACCATTGAGCCGAAAGAAAATGATCAAAACCTAACATTATTGAAATTTTACTTTCTTCAATTTGAACATCAAAGATTCTATAGACTTTTGTATTCTGCTCCCATTATCATGTACGACAGCCTGAGATGCCTGCTGTAAGCTTTGGATTCCTCGACCTAAACTGGCAATTGAGGGAGCTGCAGGAAGTGATTCGGCAGCACATTCGATGCCATCTCCATATACAAGTAAACTTGTACAAGTCGCAACACTGCACCCAAATGTTGCCCAAGGCAGGAAACCGACTGGTTTAATGCGCCGTTTCCTCATTATTTCATAGAATGCAGTTCTCATGGCCGATAAGCTTGTTTTCTCAGCAGAGGCAATAACACCATGAGCCACCACCCGGATTTTCTCAGCTGAAGCAGTCACTTTCAAGGCTGAGGTTTTCGCAGCCGAACTAGCAAGTCCAGGGGCCGCCAACTTTGAGGGACCAAGAGACTTGCCGAAGGCCATTGCTAGTACCTTTTGGGTTGGAGACAGCATGAGTTTAAATGAAGCAGGAACTTTGAAGGTCACAAGTTTCATAAACGTGGACACGGGAAGGACTTTTGACAGAGAAGAAGCTCCTAAGATGGCTGTAGCTCCAGCACCAACTGCCACCACCGGTTTACTAGACAACATTCTTTTCTTGTCTCCTCTATTAGAAATTTCTCCTGCTATTTCAGAATCTGTAGCAAGTTCTTCAACCAAATCTTTCACTTCAAGGGGAATGGGAGTGTTCCAGTGCTTCCTGAGACCCGCTAATGCACTAGCATCAACTACAGCAACTATAGTCTTGAACTTTTTAGCCTGACTCCGAAGAGCCTGCACAAAGAGCACTTGTGCCTTCTCCTCGTGCGGAAGATCTGCAAACTCAATTTTCGAAGAATCGCCACTTCCCATTTTATTACTGGGCAGCCGCGCAGCCGTATTCAGTGCTATCCTCAACCCCTCGACAGCAATCCGGAATGAATAAACTTCAGAAACTGTTCTACTATCTACAGCTTGCCCCCTGTTCACATCAGAGAGCAGCTGTTGAGCATGGACTAGAGCCCTTCCAATAGATGGGATATCAGTGAAAATATTATGAAGATCCTCGAGTAAAGGATAGATGGACTGGGCAAATGGTGGAGCCTCGTACTCAGGTATAGTTTGCAACTTCTCTGACCCCAAGTTTGAATCCGAACTCGAAGGACTAGACATCCAAGCCAGCGGATCCAAATTTGAAGATACAATTCTTACCATCTGAGATTGGACATCATCGTTGAGACAAAACCTCCTCAAACTAGAATAGACCCCAGAACCCATCCGTTGTGGAACCAAGCTACTGACCAAACCTTGAACATTTTGCCCGCAATCAGCTTCACTCGGACTGGTATTCCCACTCCCAGAAGAACAATTTACAAACGGTGACTCTAGAATAACGAACGATGAACCAACCTCGTGTGCAGCCTTCTTGGCGGCAAAGAAATGGCCATGGAAGCCAATACCAAAGATCTCCCGCAAAACCAAGCCCCCAGCAACATTCTCGTACTTCTCTTTATTGAGTTTATCCACAAAACAACGCCTGAGAACGCCCAGTGCCGAGGTGGGCACGGCGCAATCGACCCCATCGCCCGGCACACACTCGACGGGCTGAACCTCACCGGAATCCAACGGATCCACCTGCGCCACGACCGCGCCCGGCCGAACCTCCCTAATCAAGCACTCGGCGTCCCGCGCGGACCGCTCGGACAGGTTCTGCACGGCGAGCACGTAAACCACGGACCGCGACTCGGGCTCCCCCACGGCGAAGACGAACTGCTTCGTCTGCTCGGGAACCGGGAGCTTCCGGACCAGCTCGTTCGAAGCTTTCAGGTCATCGAACCTCGGCCTGGAGAAGGGCCACAGGGACTGCAAACTCCGAACGAAAGAAAGCGCCATCAGGACCACATCCGACTCCCTTCCACTGGAGACGACGACGAGGATCAACGCGGCCTCGCCATGGGAATGGAGACCGATGAAGGACGCGAGCAAGCAGGAGATGAACCCTAGCAAGCCGCTCTTCGAGAAGGAAGAGCGGGCGTAAGGATTCGCCAGGATTCGTCGAGAACGGACGGACGGACGGACGATCGATCGATCATCGATCGATCTCGCCTCCTGGAGAGAGGACACAGTCGAAATGACTTGACTAATCTCTGGGCCTTGCGAATATGCTATATGGGCCTCGTTCGGAATTGGACCGAGATCGAATCTGATAGAAGTGTCCCTACATCTTTTCACTTTTTTGCCTTATCTAAAAGGAAAAATGACAAAAACAGTCCCGAACTTTGACTTAATATGTAATTTAATCTCCGAAATTTTAACTTATTCAATGTGAATATAGTTTAGGGACTAAATTGAACTCATAAACTACATTGAACAAGTTAAAAGTTCAGAAACCAAATTACACATTGGGCCAAAGTTCAAAAATCGTTTCTATCTAAAAAGGATAATGACACAAATGGTCTACGAAATTTGGCCAAATATGTAATGTGGTCTTTAAACTTTTAATTTATTCAATATAGTCTGTGAACTTTTAATTTATTCAATATGATCCCTAAACTTTTGGTACATGTTTAACTTAGTTCCTGAACTATATGAAAATATTCAATATGGTCCTTCTAGTAATTCAAGTTCATGAACAACATTGAACATATTTATATTGTTCCGAGACTAAGTTAAATATGTGTCAAAATTTGGGATCACATTGAACAAATTGAAAGTTCATGAATTATATTACATATTAGGCTACAATTTAGTGACCACATTAAAGATATTAAAATTTTAGAGATTACATTATATATTGCCCCAAAGTTTAGGGACCATTTGTATCATTTTCTCTATTTGAAACTTGCAGCTTACTATGAATTCTTAAAGTCAAGAATGCTCCAACATTTTTCACAATATACTAATGTTAGCACATAAATTCGCATATAATATTTTCATGATTCTTTCAAATTTAGATAATGTATCAAATTTTAGCTTGCTTGAACTTATTTGAAATCAAATGGACTCGATTTTCAGAGCATTATTTGACAGAGTTGGCACGTTAAAAATTTGGGTTAATACCACGAAAAAACTCAAACTAGTATACATGTGACAAATTTATTCCAAACTATTTTTTTGACCACAAAAAATTTCAAACTGGTACACCTGTGATAATTTTATCCCGAACTATTTTTTTGACCACAAAAAACTCCACACTGGTACACCTGTGATAATTTTACCCTGAACTAATTTTTTGACCACAAAAAATCCCAAGCTGGTACACCTGTGACAAATTAACCCTATGTTAGTTTCCGTTAAATTTTATTTTCAAATTGTTAAGTTTAATGACATGTGGTAGTTGACAGATATTCCAGTTTGGGATTTTATCCCTCTGTTTGTCACAAGTTTACCAATTTGTGGTTTTTCGTGATATTAATCTAATTTAATGGATACTAACGGAGGGTAAATTTTTCACATATGTATCAGTTTGGGGTTTTTAGTGGTCAAAAATAGTTCGGGGTAAAATTATCACAGGTGTACCAATTTAGGATTTTTGGTGATCAAAAAATTAGTTCGGGATAAAATGGTTGCAAGTGTACCAATCTAAGGTTTTTAGTGATAAAAAAAAATAGTTCGGAATAAATTTTTCACAGGTGTACCGGTTTGGGATTTTTTGTGGTCAAAAAATTAGTTCGGGATAAATTTGTCACAGGTGTATCAGTTTGAGATTTTTCGTGGTATTAACTCTAAAAAATTTCAATGGTCCCTTATTCGATTGCTTGACAAAACCCATGTAACAGTAATTCTTTTTGTGAAATTCCTTTCTAGTTTCTATCATGTTCAATTTTTGCGGATTTTAGGAGTATGTATGTTCACATCCTACTTTCCATTTACTTCAATTCTTGTGTCTGCACACCATCAGATTTCCTTTTTCCTTTATATGCTTCTGACAAGCTCATTTTAAAATATAGCTCCAAAGGAGCCAATTCCTTCAGGTTCAGGACCGCAAATGGCACAAGGAATGAGCAAAACAATCTTGGGTCTGAGAAGTAGAATGGTAATTCACTGCTTAGGGTGCAAATGACAACATTTCTCTTCCCCGATCCTATTTCTGGCTAAAAATTAAAAATTTCATTTCTCTTTTCCGGATGAGTTTTTAAGCAAAAAATAATATTTGATAATGACACAAAATTTTTATTCTCGAAATAAAAATTTGTTTGATAACGACGTAAAATTTTTATTCGCGCCCACCTGTGAGTAGCGGTAGCGATGTCGGACGATCGATGAGCAGTGGCGAGGGGCAGTCGGCAGCTGGCGAGTAGCGATGGTGACGAGTGACAACAAAGGGCCGGCGAGTGGCAGGCGGCCGGCAAGCGACGGCGGGGGGCGGACGGCTGGCGAGCGGCGAACAGCCAACCGACGAGCGGCGGGGGGCGGTGGTGGCAGACGGTTGACGGCCGGTGGCGCGTGAGCGGCGGCGGGCGACAATGGTGAGTAATAAAAGAGAGTTGTTATTTCTGTTTCTGTTACAAAAATTGAAAAATAAAAAATTTTAACTTCTCATTTCTGTTCCAAATCTATTTCTGGATCAAAATTTATCCCAAAAATAAAAAAATAAAATTATTTTATCAAACGGATTTTTGTTCCAAATATTTCCAAAAAAAAAGAAGGAAAACGGAATAGTTATCATTCCCACCCATAGAAACAGTGACTTTACTGGTTAGAATGTGACTGTGAAAAGGATGATGACATTGAGGAGTTGTAGAGTACTTTGATTGTTCGACTGCATAGAAACCGTCTTCTGGACTCTTTCTCGCCAGTTTATATCAAGGGTGCCGTTGGCAAGTTGCTCGCCCGTTGTGACGAGTCGAATAACACCAAACTCGGCAGCGGTCACGCCTTGGTTTTGGTCCAACTCGCAGTTTTACACCAAAAATGCACTCGACATGCGTAATTTTGACATGAAACTTCTCTCTAGGAGTGTAAAAACGTAAACATTTAACTGTCTGTGCTCTATACTGAGTCAACAGTTCAGTAGCTCCGGACGTTCGATTAGCATCCAGACATAAAGATACAAGCAAAGCCGTGCCGGATCCACAGGGCATAAATCACCTCTGAACAGCCTATGGTTGGCACAGAGAAAGCACATTACCATAGATCTTCGACTTCATAACAGGTGATGTAGGAAGAGCGGGGTACATCATGGTGTCGGTGGGAGATTACATTATACAAAAAGCAAAGGAAAAAGAGAGAGAACATGGGAAAACACAAAATGGAGCATTGTGAGACCATTACTTGTCAGTAACAATAACGCCTAGAAGAATTGTTCAGGAACAGGAATGGAGAAGAAGAACTGAATAATCAGACACTTGAAGTAGCAAAATATGTTAAAGCAAATTGGAATGAATTCCATCCAATGTTACTTTAACAGCAATCAAGACCAATCAGATAATTAGCACAAGGAATCGTTAAGGCTTCAATGTGAAGAAAATCACACCTGAATATGGACTCAAATCCAACAACTGGACTGCTATATCTCGTGGATTGTTGAACTGAAAAAAAGCCATCATAACCATCCATTATTTAAATTATACATTCTTCAACTTGTACATCAAATATTCTATAGACTTTTGCATTCTGCTCCCGTTAGCATGCACGACAGCCTGAGATGCCTGCTGCAAGCTTTGAATTCCTCGACCTAAACTGGCGATTGAGGGAGCTGCAAGAAGTGATTCGGCAGCGCATTCGATGCCATCTCCATATTCAAGTAAACCTATGTAAGTGGCAGCACTGTGCCCAAATGTTGCCCAAGGTAGGAAACCGACCGGTTTGACGCGCCGTTTCCTCGTTATTTCATAGAATCCAGTTCTCATGGCAGATAAGCTTGTTTTCTCAGCGGAGGCGATGACACCACGAGCCACCATCCGGAATGTCTCAGCCGAAGCAGTTGCTTTCAAGGCTGAGGTTTTTGCAGCTGAACCAGCAAGTCCAGGGGACACCAATTTTGAGGGACCTATAGAGACTTGCCGAAGGCCATCGCTAGTGCCTTTTGGGTTGGAGACAGCATGAGCTTAAATGAAGCAGGAAATTTGAAGGTCTTCATAAGCCTGTACAAGCGAAGGACTTTCGACAAAGAAGAAGCTCCTAAGATGGCCGTAGCTCCAGCACCTGCTGCCACCACCGGTTTATCAGACAACATTCTTTCCTTGTCTCCTCTATTAGATATTTCTCCGGCTACCTCAGAATCTGTAAAAAGTTCTTCAACCAAATCTTCCACTTCCGGGGGAATGGGAGTGTTCCAGTGCTTCCTGAGACCTGCTAAGGCACTAGCATCAACTACAGCAACTATAGTCTTGAACTTTTTAGCCCGACTCCGAAGAGCCTGTGCAAAGAGCACTTGTGCCTTTTCCTCGTATGGAAGATCTGCAAACTCAGTTTTGGAAGAATCACCACTCCCCATTTTGTTACCATGCAGCAGCGCAGTGTTATTCAGTGCTATCGTCAACCCGTCAACAGCAATCCGGAAGGAATAAACTTCAGAAACTAGTCGACCGTCTACAGCTTGCCCCCTGTTCACATCAGAAAGCAGCTGTTGAGCATGGACTAGAGCCCTTCCAAAAGATGGGAAATCAGCGAAGATATTACAAAGATCCACAAGTAAGGGATAGATGAACTGGGCAAACGGTGGGGCCTTGTAATCAGGTATGGGTCGGAACTTCTCTGACACCAAGTTTGAAATAGAACTCAACATCCATGCCAGCGGATCCATATTCGAAGATACAATTCTTACCATCTGAGATCGGACTTCGTCATAGAGACAAAACCTCCTCAAACTAGAAGAAACCCCATAACCCATCCTTTCTTGAGCCAAGCTACTGACTAAACCTTGAACATTTTGCCCATAATCAGCTTCGCTTGGACTAGTATCCCCAGAAGACCAATTTACAGATGGTAACTGTTATAAAAATTTGAATAGCTTCGAATCAAAGAGCAATTAAGTCGGACTTTGAGGCGTGATATCACTTTCCTTAAGGATTTATTTGCCCCACAATGTTGCTAATGGTCACCGGCAAAAATCCTCCAGGATACAACAAATTCTCAAAATGAGAATACTAGATAGCAATTCTAGTATTTCTCCAGGGTCTCTCTAGGAAACAATTGAAAATGGTGGCTGTAGTTTTTCGAAAGAAGACTTGAAAAATTGATTGATTTTTCCTTCTTGCGAAAAACTGACATATATAGAAATCGGTCTTCATAGGCAACTCTTCACGAAAGGTTGCAAAGCTAACAAAGATATTCCTTCGGAAGAAGTTGCAAACTGAACAAATGCAACCCTTCGGAAAAGGTTGAAAACTGAACAAGTATAATCTCCAAAAGTTGTCTTGAAAAGACACATGTAAAATTCGAAATAAAATAAAATGAAAAATATATATAAATAAAATTCCGAATTTTCATAATTTCGAAAATTATTTAATAAACAAAAAATAACCTTTCAACTAATAAAGATTAAGGAGATAACCTTACGAAATAAAATAAAAAATAAAGGGATTAGAGCTAATTAAACCGCGGCCGCGCAATTATTCGCGCACCCGCACGCGGGTATTGTGTGGACTAGCACACACCCCATTGTCTTCACTCTAAGGAGTAAGAAGACACTCACAGTTATAAAATGGTCCACTTACCCAAAACTTTCCTATGTGGGACAAAGGAAAAAGTATTATTTTGTTTGTTTTACAAACAAACATCCAACAGTAACTCTAGAATAACAAACGCTGAACCAACATCGTGTGCAGCCTTCTTGGCGGCAAAGAAATGGCCATGAGAGCTAATACCGAAGATCTCTCGCAAAACCAAGCCCTCAGCAACATTCTCATACTTCTCCTTGTTAAGTTTATCCACAAAGCAATGCCTAAGAAAGCCAAATGCCGAAGTGGGCACTGCGCAGTCGACCCCATCGCCTCGCTCACACTTGACAGACTGAATCTCGATAAATCCCAACGGGTCAACATGTGCCACGACTGCACTCGTCCGAATCTCCCTAATCATGCACTCGGCGTCCCGGGCACAGACTGCGACTAGGGTTCCCTCACAGCAAAGACGAATTGCTTCGTCTATTCAGGGATCGGAAGTTTCCGGACCAACTCATTCGAATCTTTCAGTTCATCGAATTTCGGTCTGGACAATGTCCATAGAGATTTCAAACTCCAAAGTGCCATGAAGGACCACGTTGACTCCCTTCCACTTCTATGGGAAACTAACGAAAATTTGTGAAGAAGTTGACTAACAAGCTGAAAACAGAACTTCCCTGAAAGGATCAGGGAATATAAACAAAGCGAAACTAGAGACAACTGTAATAACAGTGTTGACTGGGTCTAAATTGGCAGACGCCCGGAATTTTTTTTGGATTTGAATAAAAGATATTAGGATTCAAACCTCAAACTACAGGTAGTAGTCGTTCGCTTGTCAGCCAGTTCAAATGGTTGGACTGCCTGGTCGTTAGCTGCTCGATACTGGTTTTTGACATAGGGCAGCCTGTGTTGTATTCCCTGATTACAAGATACTTCCGTGTCTTTGCAAGTTTGCATGCATTTCGCCTGTTAGGACGAGCAATTTCTTAGGGACAGAAAGAAAAAGGAAAAGAAAAATTCGAACCTACATGTCTGGGAGATCTCGCCAAGTCAAATTTACTTCATTTCACAATTGCAGATAGCTTTGAATGACATTGCCTGGTTCACTTACAAGCCGAAACGGATCTTTTGAGAATTTGATAACTCTATAAAAATAGAGTTATTTTATCTACTCTAGGCAATAAATAATGCAATATTTGTTAGAATATATTTGGATTTCCTTTTATTTACGTAATTTTTCCTTGTTTATGCAGAATATTGAGATATGGAGAAAATAAGGAAAATATGGCAAAAAGAAAGAAAGGAATATGCGATCCAGAGAAGAGTTAAAAGGTGGATATCACATTGGGAATTCTGCGATGTATTCCCTAATTTTATGCGAAAAAGAAGCAATTGCTTTGTGAGAGGAGTCTTGGATGTTATCATATAAATAGGATAACTTGGGGGAACATGGAGTTTTTTCTTGGAGATCGTCTTTGTTTTCAGTGTTCTGAGAGTTTTTCAAGTATTTTGAAGAAAAGACAAAAGTGGTGACAGAATTCTTATTCTTTAATTCAAGATGTTTGGTTTAATTTATATTTTCGTTTCGTCTTCTATTATGTTCTAATTTTCTTTGTTAGAGCTACGATGTAGCCTAACCATGATGATATGAATTTCATGCTTTTTATGCTTTGCAAATAATTTCATTCATGTGAGTTATATATTATTGTGCTTAATGCGTTTAGGTAACTGGCCACCACTTGAATGATTTGACGTACATGTTTAAGACTGAGAAGTGATAATATGCAATTACTCCTTATAATATATAATCATGAATTAAATGTGGATAGAAATATACCATGTTATTTGTGTAGCTTTCGGTGATAAGGTGATCCAAAAGATTCATTGTAAACCGGGAATATTCATAGATTTTAATGCGCTTATGTTTATTTAAATTCACATAGAAATATAGTGAATTGATAAACTGAGTAGGTTTGCTATACCTAGAGATAGGATAGTAAATAGACTAGGAAATTCCGCTATCACATGTTTGATATTGTTCTTATATGCATAATGATCAGAAATTCATATCTAGTGGTTATGGTGAAATCGGATGCTCTAACATATTTTACCTGATTGATTATCTGCCTTTAGTTTATAAAATTTCGTTTTTAAAAATTGTCAATTTTTATTTGTTCTCAATTATATTTTGATCTGTTAGATAAATTTTAGAATTAGTCTATTTTTAATATTTAATTGGTTTATTATCATCAATCTCTGTGGGACGATACTCTTCTCATCATTGTATTACTTGTTTAACACGTTCATTGACGCGTGCAGAATTTTACGAACAAGTTTTTTGGCGCTGTTACCGGGGATTGTTTATTTAATATCAATTAATATTGATACCAGATAATTCTAAATTTAATCTAACTTTTATCTTTTTTTTTCAGAGTATACCTTGATGCATGACACGTAGCCAACAAGGAAAACTTGCTAAGTTTGTTCCAAAAATCGAACGCACATTTAAAAGGCGACTGAAAGAACAGAGAAATCACATTAAAAAGATGGAGGGAGTTCATGATGGTAGAAATCAACGTAGACTCTTGAAAGATTATGCTGCGCCAACAGTTGAGGGCACCACATCAAGTATCATGAGACCTGCAATTCAAGCAAACAACTTTGAGATCAAGCCATCACTGATTCAGATGCTTCAACAATCAATGCAATTTAGTGGGCTACCAAGCAATGATCCAAACGCTCACATCGATGCTTTTCTTGAAATCTGTGACACAATTAAATATAATGGAGTTTCAGATGATGCTATTAGATTGAGATTATTTCCATTCTCTCTTAGAGACAAAGCTAAAGGTTGGCTCTCTTCTCTTCCTGCAGGATCGATCACTACATGGAATGATATGGTCCAAAAATTTCTTGGTAAATTCTTTCCACCTGCAAAATCTGCAAAAATGCGTAACGATATTACTAATTTTATGCAGATGGATAATGAATCATTGTATGAAGCATGGGAAAGATTCAAGGAGTTTCTTAAGAGATGCCCACATCATGGATTACCCTTATGGATGCAGGTACAAACTTTTTATAATGGGTGTAGTACAAATCTCCGTTTTATGATTGATGCAATTGCGAGTGGGAACTCGAATAATAAAACACCGAAGAAAAGCCTACAACTTATTAGAGGAGATGGCATCCAATAGTTATCGGTGGCCTACCAAGAGGATACCAGTGCGAAAAGCTAGCGGAGTTCGTGAGGTGGATGCTTTCACGGCAATCGCTGCGCAAATTGAAGCACTCAACAAAAAAAATAGATAATATAAGTGTTTCAGGCATGAAAATTCAGAATATGACATGCGATTTTTGTGGTGGAGGATATGTTAGCACAGAATGTCAGGTAGGTAACACTTTTGCTCAATCTAATGAAAATGCTAACTTTGTTGGGAATTTTAACAGATCACAAAATAATCCCTACTCCAACACGTACAATTCGGGATGGCGCAATCATCCAAATTTTTCATGGAATAATCAAAATATGACGAGACTGCCACCGGGATTCAAACAACCAGAAGAGACCAAGTCCAGTCTAGAAGATATAGTCACAAAACTTGCCAACACTACTCAGGACTTCATCAAGAGCACAGATGTGAGATTTCAGAACCAAGAGGCTTCAATCAGAAATCTGGAGATGCAAGTGGGGCAGTTAGCAAACATGATGTCTGGGAGACAACAGGGTTCTTTGCCTAGCAACACAGAGAAAAATCCAATTGAAAATGTAAAAGCTATAATCCTGAGAAGTGGTAAACAAGTGGGTGAAGAAGATACCAAACAAGAGATTTCCAGAAACAAAGAAGAAGAGGTCAAGAAACAACCAAAGGAGAAAAGCAAGAGCAAACTTTTTCCAGATAATCCCAAGTCATATGTGCCGCCAGTTCCATTCCCTCAGCGACTCCAGCAGCACAAAATAGATAAGCAATTTTCTAAATTTCTTGATGTTTTTAAAAAATTGCACATTAATATTCCTTTTGCAGATGCTTTAGCGCAAATGCCTAGCTATGCAAAATTTTTGAAGGAGATTTTGGCAAACAAAAGAAAGCTAGAGGATTACGAAACTGTGAAGTTGACTGAGGAATGTTCGGCCATCCTACAAAATAAATTACCTCCGAAGTTAAAAGATCTAGGGAGTTTTACAATTCCTTGCACTATTGGAGATTCTTACTTTGAAAAGGCATTGTGTGATTTAGGTGCAAGTATTAATTTGATGCCTTTCTCTGTTTTCAGGAAATTAGGATTAGGTGAAGTAAAAGCAACTACAGTGTCGCTTCAACTAGCTGATCGATCAATTAAATATCCGAGAGGTATTGTGGAAGATGTATTGGTAAAAGTTGACAAGTTTATTTTTCCTGCAGATTTCATAGTTCTTGACATGGAGGAAGATTTTGAGGTACCACTTATCTTAGGTTGTCCTTTTCTAGTAACAGGAAGAGCTCTTATTGATGTACAACAGGGGAAGTTGATTCTTAGAGTTCAAGATGATCTTGTTTCTGTCAATGTTTTTAAAGCAATGAAATATCCCTTTGATGATAATTCTTGTTTTAGAGTTGAGACAGTTGACAAGTTGGTGAATAATGTTTTTCAAGAAAATCTTTTTAAAGATCCACTTGAAGCATGTTTGGTTCAACCAAAAGACAGAGAAATTGAGAATGAGGAGATAATGGAGTATGCAAATTTTATGGAGGCAAATCCAACATATTCAAGGCATAAGGCAACAAGATTTGAGGAGTCGGGACAACACACAACGAAGCTTAAGCCATCAATTGAAGAGCCTCCTATTTTTGAACTCAAACCCTTACCTTCTCATTTGAAATATGCTTATTTAGATGGAATTTCTTCTTTACCAGTAATTATATCTTCTTCTTTGACAGATTTGATGAAGGAGAAACTGCTCAGAGTGTTAAGAGAACATAAAGGTGCAATTGGATGGAAAATAGCTGACATCAAGGGAATTAGTCCTTCAATGTGCATGCACAAAATTTTGATGGAGGAACAACATAAACCCACTATCCAACCTCAGAGGCGTTTGAACCCGAAAATGGAAGAAGTGGTGAAAGCTGAGGTAATTAAGTTACTTGATGCAGGGATCATCTATCCTATCTCTGATAGTTCCTGGGTAAGTCTTGTGCAAGTTGTGCTAAAGAAAGGCGGTATGACTATTCAGAAAAATGACAATAATGAATTGATTCCTACTAGGACAGTTACTGGATGGCGTGTGTATATGGATTACAGAAAATTGAATGATGCCACTAGAAAAGATCATTTTCCTTTACCATTTATTGATCAGATGTTGGAAAGACTTGCAGGACATGAGTTTTATTGCTTTCTTGATGGATATTCAGGGTATAATCAGATTCCTATTGCACCAGAAGATCAAGAAAAAACTATTTTCACTTGTCCCTATGGTACTTTTGCTTTTAAAAGAATGCCCTTTGGTCTTTGTAATGCACCAGCTACTTTTCAGATATGCATGATGGCTATTTTTTTTGATATGCTTGAAAAATATATTGACATTTTTATGGATGATTTTTCCATTTTTGGCTCATCATTTGACTCTTGTTTAAATAATTTGGCTTTGGTCTTACAAAGATGTGAAGAGACTAACTTTGTTTTAAATTGGGAGAAGTGTCATTTTATGGTACAGAAAGGAATAGTGCTCAGGCATAAGATTTCTAGAAATGGAATTGAAGTCGATCGAGCCAAAGTGGAGGTTATTGCAAAATTGCCTCCACCAACATCTGTGAAACTTGTTAGAGGATTTTTAGGGCATGCAGGATTCTACAGGCGGTTTATAAAAGATTTTTCAAAAATTGCTAGACCCTTATCTAGTCTTTTGGTAAAAGATGCACTATTTAATTTTACTAATGAATGCGTGCAGGCTTTCAACACTTTAAAGGAGAAGTTAATATCAGCACCAATTATGGCAGCACCAGAATGGGATTTACCTTTTGAGCTAATGTGTGATGCTAGCGATTCCACAGTGGGAGCTGTTTTGGGACAGAGGAAGAATGGAATTTTTCAAACCATTTACTATGCCAGTCGAACCTTATCAGGTGCACAATTGAATTATTCAACAACAAAAAAGGAACTTTTGGCAGTAGTTTTTGCTTTTGATAAATTTCGTTCTTATTTAATTGGCTCAAAAGTTATAGTTTATTCTGACCACTCTGCTCTTAAGTATCTGCTTGAAAAGAAAGAATCAAAACCACGTTTAATCAGGTGGATTCTATTGCTGCAAGAATTTGATTTGGAAATCAAAGATAAGAAGGGGACTGAAAATCTAGTTGCAGATCACTTGTCAAGAATTCCGAATTTAAAGGAAGAGGTAAGGCCAATTATGGAAGAGTTCCCTGATGAGAAAATTTTTTCCATCAAATCCACAAAAATTCCTTGGTACGCTGATTTTGTGAATTATTTGGTAAGTAATATTCTTCCTCCTAAATTGTCATATCAGCAGAAGAAAAAATTCTTTTCTGGTGTTAAAAATTATTTTTGGGAAGAACCTTTTCTTTTTAAGGTATGTGCAGATCAGGTCATAAGGAGATGTGTTCCAGACGAAAAAAAGGCAAATATTCTGCATCATTGTCATGGCAGAGAGACAGGTGGTCATTTTGGTGCCACCAAAACTGCAGCTAAGGTTTTACAATCTGGATTTTATTGGCCCACACTTTTTAAAGATGCTTACTCCTTTGTAGTTTCATGTGACCGGTGTCAGAGAACTGGAAATATTTCTAGAAAAAATGAGATGCCTTTAAACAACATTATTGTGTGTGAATTATTTGATATTTGGGGTATTGATTTCATGGGACCCTTTACATCTTCTTATGGTAATTTATACATTTTAGTGGCTGTGGAGTATGTGTCTAAGTGGGTAGAAGCTGTAGCATTGCCAAAAAATGATGCTAAGGCTGTTGTCAAATTCTTGAAGAAAAATATTTTTACACGATTTGGCACTCCTAGGGCAATCATAAGTGATAGGGGGACACACTTTTGCAACAAACAGTTTGAAGCACTTTTGAGTAAGTATGGAGTCACACATAAGATTGCGACCCCTTATCATCCTCAGACTAGTAGTCAAGTAGAGGTTTCAAATAGGAAAATCAAGAGAATTTTAGAAAAAACAGTGAATGCCTCTAGGAAAGATTGGTCAATGAAACTTGATGATGCACTTTGGGCCTATAGGACAGCATTCAAAACCCCAATTGGGATGTCTCCTTTTAGGCTAGTATTTGGGAAGGCTTGTCATCTATCGGTGGAATTAGAGCACAAAGCATATTGGGCATTGAAATTTCTGAATTTTGACATGCAGTCTGCAGGTGAAAGAAGATTGTTGCAACTAAATGAATTGGAGGAATTTTGCAATGAGGCCTATGAAAATGCTAAGATGTCCAAGGAGCGTACCAAAAGATGGCATGATAAACACATATTTAGAAGAGAGTTCGAAATTGACCAAAAAGTTTTACTTTATAACTCTCGTCTTAAACTTTTTCCAGGAAAGTTACGTTCTCGATAGTCTGGTCCTTATATAGTCACACAGGTATTTCCATACGAACCAATTGAAGTTGCACATGACACCGAAGGCACATTTAAGGTGAGTGGTCAATGTTTGAAGCCCTACTTCGAAGGTGGTTACAATAAGCAGAAGACCACTATTGAACTTCATTCTCCATAATAGCGACATCTGAGATAGTTTGGCTGAAAACTATAAAGCAAGCGCTTCTTGGGAGGCAACCCAAGCATTTTTATTATATTTCTTCATTAACTTTTACGTTCATTTTTTTTTTCAGAAAAAAAAAAACATGATTAATAATTTTTATCCAGGTTAATTTTCTTTCTTGAAGGATCACCTTTTTGGAGTTTAGTCATCAAGAGCATCCATGGACACATCCTACAGCAAGGGAAGTTTTCTTGTTCCTATTTTTCTTTTGTTTCTTTTGTTTTTCACATTGAGGACAATGCTTCATTCAAGTTTGGGGGGAGACAAAATTTTTGCTCAAATTTTTTTTGCTAAATCTGAAATTTTTCTTTGATTGCATTCCTTGTTGTGAATTTTTGCGATTCTTAGGAAAATTTAAATTTTGTTCAAACTTGCGAATGATATGTGAGTTAATTTTGATTCTGATGATGTCGATCCACTTACTGAGCACTAGAAGTCCTTAATTTTTGAGTAGTGTGTACATCTAGAGAACATTCATGTGAAGTATGTACTTTTCTTAGATCTCACCCAAATCTTAGAATTTGTTTGATTTTCTCTTGAGGCGAAATCCTAGGCTACATCTAACTGAGAAAATGATTTAGGCAATTTTTGGATCGATTGAGCCTTTCAAACCAACCCTGTTTATTTATCCATAGTCACCCCGTTGAGTCTTCATTATTATCCAATCTTTTATTGGCACCCACGTAATTTTTAGCTTACCTTTTGCCAAATTATATCATTGTCCCATGCCCCATGAACATGTTGATTTTTTTTAGGATAAAAGTTTATTTGAGCATAATAGCAATTTGGGAGGAAGGGTGGAGCATGGAAATAATTTGATTGCTATGGTTGTTTGCGGTGTATCTTCAAAAAAAAAAAGAAAAAAAAAAGAAAAAAAAGAAAAAAATTGCTTTTATGGTTCCCGGTCCAACTTTCAATTGAGTGAGCCTTTTGGATACTCAATGGGTTAGGAATGTTCACGTTATATTAGGAGGGACTTAGGGAGGAACTACACCGTAAAGCAATGAAAAAAAAAGGAAAAAAAGGAAAAAAAAAAAGGAAGAATGATGATCCGTAGTGGCAGAAAGATTATTTTGAAGATGTGAAATTGAGGATAGTGGCATGTGCTCTAATTAGATCCTAGAAATCAATGTGTTCATGGGTGATTTGAGCTTAAATTTACCATTATCTCACCGTTAGCCCAGCCTTACATTACAACCTGAGGAAAGTCCTATTGATTTTTGGTTGGATGATTAGCTTACATTAGTGGAGAAAGGAATGAAAAGCAAAACTATGAGATTTGGTTATAATTATAAAGAGTTTTTGAGAGGTTGCATACCAATGTGAACTTATTTGGATTGCATATAATTCGAAAAGATGAGGACTCACACACACACTTGGATCACATAGTTAGAATCGGTTTTAACTTATGAATCTATTTCAATGTTTGGATGAAATTTGTGTTTTTCTTTGAATTGTGATTTTGAGCAATTATGGAAGGAAGTCATGGAGGGGGTTGTTAGCTTGAGTATATCTTATATCTTGCTTTTGCTCGAGGACTAGCAAAATGTTAAGTTTAGGGGTTTGATAACTCTATAAAAATAGAGTTATTTTATCTACTCTAGGCAATAAATAATGCAATATTTGTTAGAATATATTTGGATTTCCTTTTATTTACGTAATTTTTCCTTGTTTATGCAAAATATTGAGATATGGAGAAAATAAGGAAAATATGACAAAAAGAAGGAAAGGAATATGCGACCCAGAGAAGAGTTAGAAGGTGGATATCACATTGGGAATTCTGCGATTTATTCCCTAATTTTATGCGAAAAAGAAGCAATTGCTTTGTGAGAGGAGTCTTGGATATTATCATATAAATAGGATAACTTGGGGGAACATGGAGTTTTTTCTTGGAGATCGTCTTTGTTTTCAGTGTTCTGAGAGTTTTTCAAGTATTTTGAAAAGAAGACAAAAGTGGAGACAGAATTCTTGTTCTTTAATTCAAGATATTTGGTTTAATTTATATTTTCGTTTCTTCTTCTATTATGTTCTAATTTTCTTTGTTAGAGCTACGATGTAGCCCAATCATGATGATATGAATTTCATGCTTTTTATGCTTTGCAAATAATTTCATTCATATCACCGCCCGTAGCGGCTGCGTTGGCTTGCGCTCTAGTCCCCCACGAAGGGATCAGAGTTCAAACCCCAGCGTAGTCGTTAGGGATTCTTAAGTGTGGCGCCGTGGTGGTGGGTTCTGCGCTAGCGTCACCCCAGGTTTATCCCTCCGGCTGTCGGCCGTGCGGGGGGTTCCTGGGTTATCAAAAAAAATAAAAATAAAAATAATTTCATTCATGTGAGTTATATATTATTGTGCTTAATGCGTTTAGGTGACTGACCACCACTTGAATGATTTGATGTGCATGTTTGAGACTGAGAAGTGATAATATGCAATTAATCCTTATAATATATAATCATGAATTAAATGTGGATAGAAATATACCATGTTATTTGTGTAGCTTTCGGTGATAAGGTGATCCAAAAGATTCATTGTAAACCGGGAATATTCACAGATTTTAATGCGCTTATGTTTATTTAAATTCACATAGAAATATAGTGAATTGATAAACTGAGTAGGTTTGCTATACCTAGAGATAGGATAGTAAATAGACTAGGAAATTCCGCTATCACATGTTTGATATTGTTCTTGTATGCATAATGATCCGAAATTCATATCTAGTGGTTATGGTGAAATCAGATGCTCTAACATATTTTACCTGATTGATTATCTGCATTTAGTTTATAAAATTTCGTTTTTAAAAATTGTCAATTTTTATTTATTCTCAATTATATTTTGATCTGTTAGATAAATTTTAGAATTAATCTATTTTTAATATTTAATTGATTTATTATCATCAATCTCTGTGGGACGATACTCTTCTCATCATTGTATTACTTATTCAACACGTTCATTGACACGTGCATAATTTTACGAACAGAATTCCGGAAATATAAACAGAGCGAAACTAGAGATAACAATAAACGCAGTCTCTGCATGAGAACAGAGATAGACAAGAAACCCGAACACAAGAAAATCGGCACATATCGCATCACATCAAATACCACAAGCAAGATAAGACAAACGAAAAACGAGCCGCCCTCCGAGGACAGACAACGGGCATAAGGATTCACCTAGATTCATCGAGAACGAACGAACGATGTCGCCTTCTGGAGAGGACACGATCAAAACGACTTGACCATTCTGTGAGCAAGAACGCACGTGATGACTCCACTTGATGTCCAGAGATCTTACCGAGCCTCTTTCAAAATTTGTTGAGAACTGCTCAACTTTTTTGCCTTGTGCTTTATCCGAAAGTGCGATGCATGCATCGCATTTTGATGGCCGTACATTGGCTCATCTCGAGATTATATTGATAGAAACTCGAATTAATTGAGTCTGAAAAGTAGAAGGATAATCACTGGTCAGTGTCGTCTAACTCATTGGAGACTTTGCTGGTTAGGATATGACACTCTGTTTTAAAAGAATGATGGCTCACTGAGGAAGTTGGAGAGAACATTGATTGTTTGATTGCGTACATAGCTGTCTTACGGATTCATTCTCGCTGGTTTACATTGAGAATGTAGCACGCAAGTTGCTCCCCAGTTGTGAGCAGTTTGAATCAACAATGGATTCGGTAGCGCTCGCGCCTCGCTTTTGGTCTGACTTGCAGTTTTTAGGCCAAAAATGCAATCCGATTAGCATGATTTTGACATGTGCTAATGTCTTTCTGAATTACCAAACACGGAACTTCTCTTTTGGAGGGTAAGAATGTGACATTTAACCGTCTGTGCTCTACTTAAAGCGATAGTTCAGTAGCTCTAGACGTTCCGGTATCATCCAAACATAAAAATCCGAGCAAAGCCGTGTTGGATCCACAGGCATAAATCGCCTCTGACGAGCCTATGGTTGGCACATAGAAAACACATAACACTAAACTTTTTACTTCATTAGGGGCGAAGCAGGAAGAGCGGGCTACCATATTATGTCGCGGGGAGATTATATAATATAAAAAACAGAGGCACAGAGAGAAAGAACACGCGAAAACACAAAATGGAGCATTATTGAGATCATTACTTGTCTATTACAATAGCAGGAAGCAAATAGATCAAATTGCACAGAAAGACGAAATACGATGCAAGTTAAACCAAAGTCAACTGCAGAAACCCAGCATGTGTAGATGTTTACTCCAAGGAGATTCCATCACGTCCTTTGCCCTAAAGAACCAAGAAGTCATAAAGAAATGCGATTTTCCAAGACTCGGTTCTGCCTCCAAGGAGGTATTACTGTATATGAAGCTAGAAATTATACTGTACTTCGAAGCTATCTCAGTGCAACCTGGAAGAGCAAGGATACTCATTATAGCATGGATTTTGTAACTTGACTTCCTCAACTTCTTTTTCCTTTTCTGAGGAAGAAATAGCTAGTACTATTTAAAAAGCACTCAGCATACCCCTTCATTAAGCATTGTTAGGTAGGGTGCCAATTGCTTCCTTAAAATCATCAAGTCACTTCACAAAAGTTTCATAAGTATAGAAGGTTGACTTTAACTTACTTCCAACGAATAGGTAAATTTACCAACTTCTTGTTGTATAGGCCCTACAGGGGATGTTACGTCAACTAGGAACCCCAGCAACTGATGATGAAGGTGCTTCGATAGCCCTTTTTATTAGTATGGGAGAATTCTTTGGGAAAGAAAATAGAGGGTCGAGTTACAAGTTATCTATAGTACCTGCAGCTTACAGACACTTTACCCACGCCCAAAATAGAGCCCATTCCCTGTGGTGATAAAAGAAGTGGACTACCGATACAGTTTTACCTATATTCATCTTCTAAGCTATTTTGATTAGCCTTGCATGGCAGATGACCAAGTAATTCGGATGAAAATACGAAGAGTTCAAGACTACAGCACAAACCTCTATTGCTCAAGATGATCCCAAAAGATTTTGGATATCTTTCTGCAGGATAACCCAAAAAAAAACAAGTTAGTTTCAACTTAAATTGCTCCTTGCATTGTAGTAAATCAGATGCCTAACCTCAAAAGGATTATTTACTGTTTATTAAAGTTGAGATTTGAATTATAACTATATTCACATCTTAGCCTTTGACAGTAAGCATCGATTCATTCTCTTTTCCTGGTAAGTATCAGTCTGTTGACAATTATATGAACACATATATGCAAAAGGCGAACTGGAAATGGTGGAACTTAATTAACTTAACTGTACTAAAAGGATAGATTACAGTACAAAACCATGCTGTGCATTCATTGTTAAAAAATTGAATTAAGTAACACGGACCATTTTTTTCTTCCAATGTGACCATCTCACACCTAACAGCGGCATCAACAGGATTGCAAATTTTTCCGATCCACAATTATGTTAAGATTGGTCCTTTCCCTTATTTGCAATGATAACTGATCCGCTTTCTACTGGAAACTTTCGTATCAAACAATGTAAATAAATTCTCCAAAACAAATCCCAAACGCTTTCATTTAGACAGATATCATGTAATGCCATTTATCCTCATATCAGATGGATTTTCTTGGTCTGACTATAATTAGGCGGCTATGTACATTGCTTCGAATCCTGCTTTTCATAGGAGGACCACGACATAGAGGATGACCACTTTGTTCGAGAAAAGTCACAATCTTGGGAAGTTATAATGACAGCAGTCTGGTCTAGTGGTCAAGTAGCTTCACCAAAGTGCTTATTGGTCCCCAAGTCTGAGCATGTATTTAACAAGCCGGCATACATGAAATCTGTGCTTCTATAGCTCGGCGGGGGGGGGGGGGGGGGGGTGGTTGTGAGGTATACGACATAGCTTGAAGGTAATTCATGAATATGGTATATACATATTATGTAACATTCTATAATCTCATGTTTCCTAGTTTGCAATGTGTAAATATAATGTATGTACACATGGCTAATCTTTCCAAATTCTATTTTCTATCGTTATGATACATATGAGCCATCTACTTTCGTATGTAGCCTCTTCAGTATGATTCGAAACATAATGGATAAAGCAGTATAAGAGTCAAACGAATAACTATAAGTGGACTGGTCATACCAAAGGCCTAGCATAGCAGCGATAGCAACTCCAAGTGAGGTGCCCACTATCCGCAAATTATAACAATCTCGCATCTTGGACCCATCAATGAGGACAGATGGCTCATTGAGTTTATGTCAGGACTGAGCTTGTGAAACACAATGATTTAGAAAATAATTTGAGGTAAACAATATTCACCCGTTAAACATTGTAAGATATCATATAGAGTTGCAGTGGATGACACAGTACAAGTATGAAACTACTATAGAGGAATTTGTATCCGATGACCAACTAAAGAAGCAAAAAGGATGCCCTTTGTAATGCCTGCCCATAAATAGATTTTGATAGCATTGACAGCTTCACACCTCAAACAAAATTGCTCCATGTAAGAGCCACATGCTGAAAGAAAGTAAAATATTGTTTCCAGAATTGCCAGAGTGCCCATAATGGGGGAAAGACTTGAGGTATCACCACATAGTTGTTTGGCGGCCATAGCCCAATGGAGAAGGTGCTGGTATGCCACGTCTCGATTGAGAATCTTGAACTCGCTTGGATATCTGGGCACGGGATTTGCCAATTTTGCCTTCATTTACTCTTAGATAAATTTATTTTATTTTGCAACTTGGTAGTTTTTATTACATAATTGAACTAAAAAAGCACAACCGCAAAGTACAGTCTCCATGCAATAAATCAGGCAAAAGAAATAACCATAAGTCATAAATGTCTAGTTGAGAGCAAGTAAATTCTACATGATAATTTCAAAAGCAATCTCATCTAGCAATAGGTCATATTTATACATATTTGCAGTTTAATTACACTTCTGTATAATAAAAAAACTACCGCACAAGTATCACCTTGTAGCCATCAAGAGCGCTTTGGAACAACTGTGATATCTCAACAAAAATGTTCAACTGGGAAGCCTTGGGTCCAAACACTCAGTCGAACGTGAATCCATGTTTTTTTCCATCTTGTCATAAGATGAAAATTATGTTCTGCTTTAGGACAAGCTAAAAGACTAGGAGGAAGTATTTTACTACTTGCAAGTAATTCAATTCCTCTATCACGAGATTCCATGGTCCTTGGATACAAAATGATGCTTTCGTTGCCAAGACCATCACCTGTTATCAACAATGGACGTACGCAGCAAAAAACTCAAATATTACCTTTTAAATCCTAAAGTAAGCAAGATTTAGCAATTTACAACTTCATATATCTAAAGTCTGTGACAAGACAATTGCCATAAGAGAGTTATGTAATTTTTTCTATGCATTTCTGATTCAGCAAGTTGAAGCTATGCACATTTTAGCGCTTCTTTTAGTTCAACAATGATTGTCTCGTGCCTCCAAAGAAAAGAAAAAAAAGAGCATCGGAATACATAATAATAAAAAACACCAATGGGCTTAATAATAGAATACATTACCTTTAACTTTTCTTCATTAGTCTAGCGCAACATCTTTAACTGTTCATGAGTCTGGTGCTGCGTTGTTTTCATGTGATGGTTGAACGTTTCCAACGCAGTTACAGTGCTTTCCATATATACTTATAAAGAGAACAAAACTCACATAAATTTCTTTCAAAGAAACACATGCATCCATTCAGGGAAAAACGATATGCTAAGTACCCGAAATTCAGTTGATCGCGATACGGCTCATTTTACAAATATGACTCTTTCATTAAATCTCTCGAGCGCCTCCACTTTATAGATCAAGCGATTGTATTCTTCTACTAAAGCCTGAAAAATATAGAAAAATTTAAAAGAAACTTCCAAAAATGAAATCACAATAATCAATAGCATAATTAACAATTTCTGAAAAAAAAATCTTTATTTTTTAGTAGATTTGCTTCTTGGCTTGTTGTATTTCGAAGCATTTTTAGCTATCATTTTGGTGAGAAAAAGTACCCGCAACGAAAAGATGTATAACCATTACTATGCATCATCTGAGTGGTATCATTCAGCCGAAGACAAAACACATACAGATAATGTCTGGTAATGGTCACACATCTTTTCATTGCGGTTACTTCTTCTCACCAAAATGATAAAGCTAAAAATGCTTCGAAATAGAACAGCCAAGAAGCAAATCTACTGGAAAATATAGAAATTATTTCCAGAAATTTTGTTAATTATGCTACTATTCATTGTGATTTCATTTTTGGAAGTTTTTTTTAAATATTTCTATATTTTTCAGACTTTAGTAGAAAAATGTGATCGTTTGATCCATAAAGTGGAAGCGCTCAAGAGATTTAAATGAAAGGTCCACATTTGTAAAATAAGCCGTATCGCAATCCACTTAATTTTAGGTACTTAGCATATCGTTTTCCCCTGAATAGATGCATGCGTTTCTTTAAAAGAAATTTATGTGAATTTTGCTTTCTTTATAGATACATATGGTAAGCACGGTAACTGCATTGGAAACATTGCACCATCAGATGAAGATGACGCATCACCAGACTCGTGAATAGCTAAAGACGTTGCAGCAGACCAATGAAAAAGAGTTGAAGGTAATGTGTTCAATTATTAGGCCTAGTAGTGTTCTTTATTACCATGTATTCTGATGTTTTTTTTTTCTTTTAGAGGCACGAGACGACCATCGCTGAATTGAAAGAAGCGCTAAAATGTGCACAGCTTCAACTTGCTGAATCAGGAAAGCACAGAAAAAAATAGCATCTCTTATGGTAATTGTCTTGTCACATACCTTAAATATATGAAGTTGAAAACTGCTAAAATCTTACTTACTTCAGGACTAAAAGGTATTATTCGAGTGTTTTGCTGCGTACGTCCATTGTTGACGACCAAAGGTGGTAATATGGGTCCAAAACCCATTTATTAACTCATTTTTAGTGGGCCGGGTTGAATATGGGTCTGTTAAAATTTTGAAAACGGGTTAAAATGGGTTTGCAATATAAAAGCCAAGTTTTATACGGGTCAAATATTCAACCCATATTTGACCTTGCAAACCCATATTTGACCCAAGAAACCCATATTCAACTCATTTGACCCACTTAAGTTATTAACTTGCAGGTTATATAGCTTAGGTGTCATTTAAAAAAAATTATTTTATTTTTTATATTTAAAAAAGTCGAAATTTTAATTATTTTTCTTTTCTTTTTCTGTTTCCTCCTTCGGCCGATTGCCGGCCACGACGACGGCAGACGACCAGTCATAGGCGAGCTTTGAGCTCGATCTCAGCCAAATCGGAGAGCTTCAAGCTCGCCAGAGGTCAACGAGGCTCAAGCTCGCCAAGCTCACTTGCGGCTGTTCGCCGGCGGCCAACCGAAGAAGAAGCACAAAGAAAAAAAAAAGACAATTAGTATTTTCATTTTTAAAAAAATAAAAAAGAAAAAGAAAATAAAGATATATGAAAAATCATTTTTAAAATTTATAAAAATTGTTCACTTATTTTATATTGCATTGAAGCATTTTAGCAATATAAATATTTTAAGAAATAAGTTCTTTTCTAAATTGGATTTTATATTAAAAAAATTTAGAATATGGGTTAGATCCGATATGGGTTGAGTCGGGTATGAGTAGCTAGATTACACTACATGAATATAAGTCAAAACAGGTTAAATTAGTCAATATGAGTCGGACCACTTTCGACCCAACCCAAACCCAACCAAACCCACCTGTTTGACATCCGTATTGACGACGAGTGATAGTCTTGGAAACGAAAGCATCATCTCGTATCCAACGACCATGGAATCTCATGATCAAGGAATTAAATTACTTACAGATAGTAAAAATACTTCCTCCTAGTCTTTTCTAGTCTTTTAGTTTGTCCTAAAACAGAACATAGATGTCTCACTTTTTTTCATTATATGACATGGAAGAAAATATGAATTCACATTCGACGAAATGTTTAAATCCAAGGCTTTCCTAGCTGGACGATTTTGTTGAGATATTAATCCAGAGCGCCCTTGATGGCTACAAGATGATACTTGCATGGTAGTTTTTTTATTATGCAGAAATGCAATTAAATTGCAAATATGTATGAATATAACATATTGCTAGATGAGTTCGCTTTTGAAATTATCATGTAGAATATATCTGCTCTCAACTAGATATTTATGACTCATGATTATTTCTTTTGCTTAATTTATTGCATGAAGGCTATACTTTGCAATTGTACTTTTTTAGTTTAATTATGTAACAAAAACTAGCAAGCTACAAAATAAAATAAATTTATCTATCTTAAGTGAAGAATTTCATTTCTTAGATACTTCGCAGGTTTGTATATTTTTGTACGGTCATTCGGGTTCAGGAAAGGCTTATACCATGTTAGGCGAACACGACTCTCCGGAACGGAAGGGGTTGATACCACGTTCTCTCGAACAGATATTTCAAACGGTTCTAACCCTTTCGGCACAAGGCTGGGAATACACTTAATTGTTTCCTTTTGACTTTGTTGCACAATGGCTGATGAATACACCTTCAGGTGCATTTCCTTCTCCAATTCTTCAGCCTATAATGATACCTTGGCCGTGTTAATATTGTACTAGTCATATTGCGTAGATCCTTCTTATGAATTGGTGTGATGTTCATCAACATTTCTTCTGAGCCCTCTTCGACTACAGTCATTGCGATCTCTTAGGGAACGCATGAAATCCATTCTGAAGCAGAATTTCTACTCCAGAATGCATTTCGGAACATATACGTTTGTTAAAAAATTTCCGAAATGCATTCTGGAGCAATTTTTGCATTCTGGAATAAAAATATGTTTGTTAAAAATACTTGATTCCAAAATGCATTCTTAATTTCAGAATGAGTTTTGGACAAGAAAAAGAGAAGCTATTTTTTGTAGTTTCTCTCTTCTAGAATGCATTCTCCCTCTTTTCTTTCTTCTTCGTGGCCTTCACAACACATTCTGAGATCTCACCAAATTGTTTTTTTAGCTTCTCTTCCAGAATGTATTCTCCCTCCTCTCCTTTTCGTGGCCTTCACAACACATTCTGAGATCTCACCAAATTTTTTTTTCAGAAAATGCATAAAAATTAAAAAATTCTAGAAAAATTCATAAAAATTTCTAGAAAATAAAAAAGTCATATTTCAGGAAAATAGGAAATTTGGTGAATTTTTTTCAAAAAAAAATCAAAAATCAAAAATTTCAAAACTTCACAGAATAGCTTAGAATACCTATGACCACCCACTTTGAGTGAAATTTAAATTTTTTGATGTACCCAAAAAAATTTAAAAAAAAAATCAAAAATTTCAAAATTTAACGGAATAGCTTAGAATACCTGTGGCCACCCACTTCGAGTAAATTTAAATTTTTCTGAGGTGCCCAAAAAAAATCAAAAATTTTAAAACTTCACAGAATGACTAAAAATACATACGGCCACCCACTTTGAGTGAAATTTAAATTTTTTTAGGTGCGAAAAAAATCAACAAAACAAAATAGATTTATGTTGTAGAAATCAATTTTTGGAGCAGAATTAGTCATATTTTATCAAACAGATTTCTCCTCCATAAATCAATTTCTAGCAAGAATTCCATAAATCAATTTCTAGCAAAAATTTGATTTTTGGAGCAAAATAGTTACCATTCGCGCTCTTAACTTTGCCGCTGGAGTAAGTGAAGGTAAAATTGGCAAATCCTGCACCCAGACATCCAAGCGAGTTCAGGATTCTCAATCGAGACGTGGCAGACCAGCACCTTCTCCATTAGACTATGGTAGCCAAACGACCATGCGGTAATACCTCAAGTCTTTCCCCCATTATGGGCACTCTGGCATTGTAGTGGCTGCACGAGAACTTTTTCTGCGAATTGAAGGAAATTCTGGAAACAATGGTGTACTTTCTTTTAGCCTGTGGCTCTTATATAGAGCAATTTTGTTTGAGGTGTGAAACTGTGTCATTGCTATCAACATCTATTTGTGGGAAGGCATTACAAAAGACATCCTTTTTGCTTCTTTAGTTGGTCATCGGATGCAAAATCCTCTATAGGAGTTTCATACTTGTATTGTGTCATCCACAGCAACTCTATATGATGTCTTACAATGTTTAACGGGTGAATATTGTTTACCTCAAATTATTTTCAAAATCGTTGTGTTTCAAAAGCTCAGTCCTGACATAAACTCAATGAACCATCTATCCTCATTGATGGGTCCTAGATGCGAGATGGTTATAATTTGTAAATAGTGGGCACCTCACTTGGAGGTGCCGTCACTACTATGCTAGGCCTTTGGTATGATTAGTCCATTTATAGTTATTCGTTTGGCTCTTCTACTGCTTTACCCATTATGTTTCGAAATACAACAACCAATAAGCAAACCTCCAAGATCAGCTACAGAGTGCTAGTCTCACATTTCACACATTTTCATTTTGCCCTAAAAACTACAGGAGCTCAAAGGCTGCAGCTTTTCCAAGAAGTAGCCCTCGGAAAGATATGCCAAAGGGATAATAAAACAAATTCTAGCTGTCACCAAACAAACGTACACATCCAAAAAATAAAATTAACATTTGTTGAGGCTTGCTAGTTAGAGATCTAGTACGAACGTGCATGAATGGTCTTAAATTGATGATTATATTCTCAAAGACCAGATGGAAAGAAACGATAACATCATTTTGGATAGCAACGGAAAGATCTATTGAATGATTAAAGAAGTTCATAAAACAGCTCTAACAAAATTAGTTCTCAAAACAGAAACACTCCTGTAATCACCAAACATGCTCCAAAATCTCATATTACTTCCAAAAGGCAAAAGACCCAAAATTCAACAACAGGTTACGATAAACAGCAAGAGAACCAAAATCCAACAACGCGAAAAGATGAAGCACACGATATGTTGATGGTCATTCTTTTGATAACTAGCAATAGATTGTGAAGACATAGCATATAACAACCCAACGACCGAGATGATAAAGAGCGGGAAATCAGACAAAACCTGCCCAGCATGTACTGCAGAAAGGATGACCACAAGCAGCCGACATAATTTTATCACGTGGACAAGACTCAAAACAGATTCCACAGGTGAGCTGCAAAGAAGGCAGTTCATAGTTAGTGAAAATAAGAGGAAACTGAGCCTGCAAACAATTCAGACATTTAAGACGACATACTTCCCTTAAATTAGGATGCTCAACAACCAGTTTTTCCAATAATCCCACTGCTTTTCACACTCTATCTTCATCAGCAAACCATGCATCATGAAACTGTTGAGCATGGACTAGAGCCCTGTTCTACTATCTACAGCTTGCCCCCTGTTCACATCAGAGAGCAGCTGTTGAGCATGGACTAGAGCCCTTCCAATAGATGGGATATCAGTGAAAATATTGTGAAGATCCTCGAGTAAAGGATAGATGGACTGGGCAAATGGTGGAGCCTCGTACTCAGGTATAGTTTGCAACTTCTCTGACCCCAAGTTTGAATCCGAACTCGAAGGACTAGACATGCAAGCCAGCGGATCCAAATTTGAAGATACAATTCTTACCATCTGAGATTGGACATCATCGTTGAGACAAAACCTCCTCAAACTCGAATAAACCCCAGAACCCATCCGTTTTGGAACCAAGCTACTGACTAAACCTTGAACATTTTGCCCACAATCAGCTTCACTCGGACTAGTATTCCCACTCCCAGAAGAACAATTTACAAACGGTGACTCTAGAATAACGAACGATGAACCAACCTCTTGTGCAGCCTTTCTGGCGGCAAAGAAATGGCCATGAAAGCCGATACCAAAGATCTCCCGCAAAACCAAGCCCCCAGCAACATTCTCGTACTTCTCCTTATTGAGTTTATCCACAAAGCAACGCCTGAGAACGCCCAGTGCCGAGGTGGGCACGGCGCAATCGACCCCATCGCCCGGCACACACTCGACGGGCTGAACCTCACCGGAATCCAACGGATCCACCTGCGCCACGACCGCGCCCGGCCGAACCTCCCAGATCAAGCACTCGGCGTCCCGCGCGGACCGCTCGGACAGGTTCTGCACGGCGAGCACGTAAACCACGGACCGCGACTCGGGCTCCCCCACGGCGAAGACGAACTGCTTCGTCTGCTCGGGAACCGGGAGCTTCCGGACCAGCTCGTTCGAAGTTTTCAGGTCATCGAATCTCGGCCTGGAGAAGGGCCACAGGGACTTCATACGCCGCACGAAAGAAAGCGCCATCAGGACCACATCCGACTCCCTTCCACTGGAGATGACGACGACGATCAACGCGGCCTCGCCATGGGAATGGAGATCGATGAAGGACGCGAGCAAGCAGGAGATAAACCCTAGCAAGCTGCTCGTCGAGGAGTAAGAGCAGGCGTAAGGATTCGCCGGGATTCGCCTCCTGGAGAGGACAGAGTCGAAATGACTTGACTAATCTCTGGGCCTTGCGAATATGCTATATGGGCCTCGTTCGGAATTGGGCCGAGATCGAATCTGAAAGAAGTGTCCCTACATCTTTTCACTTTTTCGCTTTATCTAAAAAGGAAAATGACGCAAATAGTCCGGAACTTTGGCTCAATATACAATTTGGTCTTTAAAATTTTAACTTATTCAATGTGAATATAGTTCAGGGACCAAATTGAACATGTACCAAAAGTCCAAGGACCACATTGAACAAATTAAAAGTTCATGGATCACATTACACATTTGGTTAAAGTTTAGGGACTACATTGAACAAGTTAAAATTTCATGGATCAAATTGCACATTGGGCTAAAGTTTAAGAACTATTTCTATCTAAAAGGAATAATGACACAAATAGTTCATGAACTTTGGCCCAATGTGCAATATGGTCTCTAAACTTTTAATTTATTCAATATGGTTCCTGAACTTTTAAGTTATTCAATATGATCTCTAAACTTTTCTTATATGTTCAACTTAGTTCCTGAACCATATGAAAATCCTCAATGTGGTCTTTCCAGTAATTCAGATTCATGGACAACATTGAACATTTTCATGTTATTCCGAGACTAAGTTAAATATATACCAAAATTGGGGATCACATTGAACAAATTGAAAGTTAATGAATTATATTACACATTGGGCTATAATTCATGGACCACATTAATGATATTAAAATTTTAGAGATTTCATTGTATATTGCCCCAAAGTTCATGGACCATTTGTATCATTGTTTCTATTTGAAACTTGCAACTTACTATGAATTTCTTAAAGTCAAGAATGCTCGAACATTTTGACAATATACTAATGTTAGCACGTAAATTCGCATATAATATTTTCATGATTCTTTCAGATTTTAGATGATATATCAAATTTTGGCTAAAAAGTAGGAAAAAAATGCTTTTTGCTTGAACTTAATTGAAATCAAACAGACTCGATTTTCAGAGCATTAATTGACAGAGTCGGCAAGTTAAAAATTTTCAATGGTCCCTAATTCGATTGCTTGACAAAACCCATGCAACAATACTTCTTTTTGTGAAATTCCTTTCTAGTTTCTATCATGTTCAATTTTGCGGATTTTAGGAGTATGTATGTTCACATCTATACTTTCCATTTACTTCTATTCTTGTGTCTGCACACCATCACCTTTCCTTTTTCCTTGATATGCTTATGACAACCTCATTTTAAAATAGCTCCAAAGGAGCCAATTCCTTCAGGTTCAGGACTGCAAATGGCACAAGGAATGATCAAACAATCTTGGGTCTGAAAGTAGAATGGTAAATCACTAATTAGAGTCCTCTAACTCTCTGCAGACTTTACTGGTCGGGATGTAACTCTCCGTGGAAAGGATGATGACATTGAGAAGTTGTAGAGTACTTCAATTGTTCGAGTGCATATACACCGTCTTCTGGATTCATTCTCACCGGTTTATATCGACGGTGCTGTTTGCAAGTTGCTCGCCCGTTGTGATCAGTCGAATAAAGCCAAACTCAGCAGCGGTCACGGCCTTGGTTTTGGTCCAACTGGCAGTTTTACACCAAAAATGCATTCGACATGTGTAATTTGGACATGAAACTTCTCTCTTGCAGTGTAAAAAACGTTACTTTTAACTGCCTGTGCTCTACTGAGTCAATAGTTCAGTAGTTCTGGACGTTGGAATAGCATCCAGACATAAAGATACAAGCAAAGCCGCGCCGGACCCACAGGGCATAAATCACCTCTGAACAGCCTATGGTTGGCATATAGAAAGCACATTACCGTAGATCTTCGACTTCATTACAGGTGACGTAGGAAGAGCAGGGTACGTCATGGTGTCGGTGGGAGATTACATTATACAAAAAGCAAAGGAAAAAGAGAAAGAATAAAGGAAAACACAAAATGGAGCATTGTTGAGACCATTACTTGTCTGTAACAATAACGCCTAGAAGAATTGTTCAGGAACAGGAATGGAGAAGAACTGAATAATCAGACACTTGAAGTTACAAAATATGTTAAAGCAAATTGGAATGAATTCCATCCAATGTTACTTTACCAGCGATCAAGACCAATCAGATAATTAGCACAAGGAATCGTTAAGGCTTCAATGTGAAGAAAATCACACCTGAATATGGACTCAAGTCCAACAACTGGACTGCTATATCTCGTGGATCGTTGAACTGAAATAAAGCCATCATAACCTTCCGTTATTGAAATTATACGTTCTTCAACTTGTACATCAAATATTCTAGACTTTTGTATTCTGCTCCCATTAGCATGCACGACAGCCTGAGATGCCTGCTGCAAGCTTTGGATTACTTGACCTAAACTGGCGATTGAGGGAGCTGCAAGAAGTGATTCAGCAGCGCATTTGATGCCATCTCCACATTCAAGTAAACCTATGTAAGTGGCAGCACTGTGCCCAAATGTTGCCCAAGGTAGGAAACCGACTGATTTGACGCGCCATTTCCTCATTATTTCATAGAATCCAGTTCTCATGGCAGATAAGCTTGTTTTCTCAGCGGAGGCGATGACACCATGAGCCACCATCCGGAATGTCTCAGCCGAAGCAGTTGCTTTCAAGGCTGAGGTTTTCGCAGCAGAACCAGCAAGTCCAGGGGACACCAACTTTGAGGGACCTAGAGACTTGCCGAAGGCCATCGCTAGTGCCTTTTGGGTTGGAGACAGCATGAGCTTAAATGAAGCAGGAAATTTGAAGGTCTTCATAAGCCTGTACAAGCGAAGGACTTTCAACAGGGAAGAAGCTCCTAAGATGGCCGTAGCTCCAGCACCTAATGCCAGCACCGGTTTATCAGACAACTTTCTTTCCTTGTCTCCTCTATTAGATATTTCTCCGGCTACCTCAGAATCTGTAAAAAGTTCTTCAACCAAATCTTCTACTTCCAGGGGAATGGGAGTGTTCCAGTGCTTCCTGAGACCCGCTAAGGCACTAGCATCAACTACAGCAACTATAGTCTTGAACTTTTTAGCCTGACTCCGAAGAGCCTGTGCAAAGAGCACTTGTGCCTTTTCCTCGTATGGAAGATCTGCAAACTCAGTTTTGAAAGAATCACCACTCCCCATTTTGTTACCATGTAGCCGCGCAGTATTATTCAGTGCTATCCTCAACCCCTCAACAGCAATCCGGAAGGAATAAACTTCAGAAACTAGTCGACCATCTACAGCTTGCCCCCTGTTCACATCAGAAAGCAGCTGTCGAGCATGGACTAGAGCCCTTCCAAAAGATGAGAAATCAGCGAAGATGTTACAAAGATCCACTAGCAAAGGATAGATGAACTGGGCAAACGGTGGAGCCTTGTAATCAGGAATGGGTCGGATCTTCTCTGACACCAAGTTTGAATTAGAACTCAACATCCATGCCAGCGGATCCATATTCGAAGATACAATTCTTACCATCTGAGATCGGACTTCGTCATAGAGACAAAACCTCCTCAAACTAGAAGAAACCCCAGAACCCATCCTTCCTTGAGCCAAGCTACTGACTAAACCTTGAACATTTTGCCAATAATCAGCTTCGCTTGGACTAGTATCCCCAGAAGACCAATTTACAAATGGTAACTCTAGAATAACAAACGATGAACCGACATCGTGTGCAGCCTTCTTGGCGGCAAAGAAATGGCCATGAGAGCTAATACCGAAGATCTCTCGCAAAACCAAGCCCTCAGCAACATTCTCATACTTCTCCTTGTTAAGTTTATCCACAAAGCAACGCCTAAGAACGCCAAATGCTGAAGTGGGCACTGCGCAGTCGACCCCATCGCCTGGCTCACACTCGACAGACTGAATCTCAATAAATCGCAAGGGGGGTCAGCACACGCCACAACTGCACTCGGCCGAATCTCCCTAATCATGCACTTGGCGTCCCGGGCAGACCGCTAGGATAAATTCTGCACGGCGAGCATGTAAATCACAGACTGCAACTCGGGTTCCCTCACAGCAAAGACGAATTGCTTCGTCTGTTCAGGGATCGGAAGTTTCTGGACCAACACATTCGAATCTTTCAGTTCATCGAATTTCGGTCTGGACAAGGTCCATAGAGATTTCAAACTCCAAAGTGCCATGAAGGACCACGTTGGCTCCCTTCCGCTTCTATGGGACTCACAAGCCGAAAACAGAACTTCCCTGAAAGGATCAGGGAATATAAACAGAGCGAAACTAGAGACAACTGTAATAGCAGTGTTGACTGGGTCTAAATTGGCAGACGCCCGGAATTTTTTTTGGATTTGAATAAAAAATATTGGGAGTCAAACCTCTAACTACTGGTAGGAGTCGTTCGCTTGTCAACCAGTTCAAACGGTTGAACTGCCTGGTCGTTAGCTGCTCGATACTAGTTTTTGACATAGGGCAGCCTGTGTTGTATTCCCTGATTACAAGATACTTTCGTGTCTTTACAAGTTTGCATGCATTTCGTCTGCTAGGACAACAATTTCTTAGGGAAAGAAAGAAAAAGGAAAAGAAAAATTCGCGCGTACATGTCTGGGAGATCTCGCCGAGTCAGATTAACTTCATTTCGCAATTGCAGGGAGCTTTGAATAATAGTGCCAGGTTTACTTACAAGCCGAAGAATCCACAGAATATAAACAGAGCGAAACTAGAGATAACAATAAGCGCAGTCCCTGAATGAGAATGGAGATAGACAAGAGACCCGAACACAAGAAAATCGGCACACATTGCATCGCATCAAATCCCACAAGCAAGGTAAGACAAACCGAAAACAAGCCACCCTCCGAGGACGGAGAGCGGGTATAAGGATTCACGTGGATTCATCGAGAACGAACGAACGATGTCGCCTCTTGAAAGGACACGATCAAAACGACTCAACCAGTCTGTGTGCACGAATGCAGGTGATGACTCCACTTGATACGCTACAGGCCCCATTCGGAATCGGATTCCAATCCCAGAAAAGTGCCCCAAGATCTTCTCACCGAGCCTCTTTCGAAATTTGTTAAGAACTGCCCAACTTTTTTGCCTTTTGCTTTATCCGACGCATCGCATTTTGACGGACGCACGTTGGCTCATCTCGAGATTATATTGATAGAAACTCGAACTAATTGAGTCTGAAAAGTAGAAGGGTAATCACTCGTCAGGGTCGTCTAACTCATTGGAGACTTTGCTGATTAGGATACGACTCTCTGTTTGAAAGATTGACGGCTCATTGAGGAAGTTGGAGAGAAGATTGACTGTCCGATTGCGTACAAACCCGTCTTTCGGATTCATTCTTGCCGGTTTACATTGAGAATGTAGCACCCAAGTTGCTCACTCGCTGTGAGCAGTTCGAATCAACACCGAATTCTGCGGCACTTGCGCCTCGCTTTTGGTCCAACTTGCAGTTTTTAGGCCAAAAGTGCAATCTGACTTGCATGAGTTTGACATGCGCTCCTGTCTTTCTGAATGACCAAACACGGAACTTCTCTTTTGGAAGGTATGAATGTGACATTTAACCGTCAATGGTCTACTTAAAGCGATAGTTCAGCAGCTCTAGACGTTCCAGTATCATTCAAACATAAAAATCCGAGCAAAGCCGAGCTGGATCCACAGGCATAAATCGCCTCTGACGAGCCTATGGTTTGCACATAGAAAGCACATAACACTAAACTTTTTACTTCATTACGGGTGAAGCAGGAAGAGCGGGCTACCATATTATGTCGCGGGGAGATCACATAATATAAAAAACTGAGACAGAGAGAGAACACAAAATGGAGCATTATTGAGATCATCACTTGTCTATTACAATAACAGGAAGCAAATAGATCAAATTGCACAGAAAGACGAAATAGTATGCAAGTTAAACCAAAGTCAATTGCAGCGACCCAGCATGTGTAGATGTTTACTCCAAGGAGATTCCACCGCGTCCTTTGCCCTAAAGAACCAAGAAGTCATAAAGAAATGCGATTTTCCAAGACTCGGTTCTGCCTCCAAGGAGGTATACTGTATATGAAGCTAGAAATTATACTGTACTTTGAAGCTATTTAAGTGCAACCCGGAAGAGCAAGGATATTCATTATAGCATGGATTTTGTAACTTGACTTCCTCAACTTCTTTTTCTTTTTCTGAGGAAGAAATAGCTAGTACTATTTAAAAAGCACTCAGCAAACCCCTTCATTATGCATTGTTAGGTAGGGTGCCAATTGCCTCCTCAAAATGAAGTCCCTTCACAAAAGTTTCATAAGTATAGAAGGTTGACTTTAACTTCCTTCCGACAAGTAGGCAAATTTACCAACTTCTTGTTGTATAGGCCCTACAGGGAATGTTACGTCAACTAGAAACCCCAGCAACCAATGATGAAGGTGCTTCAATAGCCCTTTTTTATTAGTATGGGGGAATTCTTTGTGAAAGAAAATGAAGGGTCAAGTTACAAGTTATCTATAGTTCCTGCAGCTTACAGACAGTTTACCCACAACCAAAACAGAGGCCATTGCCTCTGGTGATAAAAGAAGTGGACTACCGATACAGTTTTACCTATATTCATCTTCTAAGCTATTTTGATTACAATTGCAGGGCAGATGACCAAGTAATTCAAATGAAAATACAAAGAGTTCAAGACTACAGCACAAACCTCTATTGCTCAAGCTGATCCCAACAGATTTTGGATATCTTTCTGCAGGATAACCCGAAAAAAACAAGTTAGTTTTGACTTAAATTGCTCCTTGCATTGTTGTAAATCAGATCCCTAACCTCAATTTTAAGAGGTGATGTAGTGGGAGCATATCTATCCACAACTTTCCCTTCTCTATTCACCAGAAACTTTGTAAAGTTCCATTTGATGCCGTCTCCAAATATCCCCCCTTTCTGAGATTTTAAAAACTTGTAGAGTGGGACTGCATTCTTGCCATTCACCTCGACCTGTAGGGCACAATAGACTATAATAGCTAAAATAGAGTGTAATATAACTCAAAACATCATTTATCCATATTGTACACAGTCAAAATTGTAAAAGTGGAAGACGGTTATGCAACTTAAACTTGCATATTGAACAAGTCTCTTTTATTGCATTGTGGAAAGTGTAAATGAAACACATTGCAAGCAAAATCTCAACCTCTTCTGGAGCTGCTCAATCATCAATTTTTATGCATACTAAGAGACTGTTTATGCTCTGGAGTTAAAAATGACCAAAAAAAGCACGAGGAATCAGAATATTTAAGAATTCCTTCTTCATTTTATTTTTTCAGGTTGTTTTCTGCTTCTCATGATTACCTTGTCGAAAATAGGGAATTCAGCCTTGAACATAGTGCATGCAGTCTCTTGAATCTCTTCATTACTCCCAGGCTCTTGTCCTGCAAACTGGTTGCATGGAAATGCCAGTATTTCAAATCCTGCTAAGAAATATCAGTCATGAACATATACAAACTCCGAAAGATCCGGTGCAGAGTAAAACATATGAGAACGAAATTGAAACACAAAAGACTAACGCGCAAACCTTGATCCTTGTATTTTTCATATAAAGTGTTCAATTCCTTGTAATTTGATTGTGTGAGACCACTGCAAACATAAGTGTGCTTATATTACACATCATATGTATCGAAGCAGATAATATAATTTCAAGGAGTTGACTGCTACGGGGGACATGAACTGGATTTAACAATTGGCTGTTCATTTACATCTAGAACAAAAGGTTAACAGATCTATGCCTAGGAGTTGAAAGGGAAAGAGAAGCAGCCCAGGCTTAAAGGATCAACACAGGCTTATGATGTTTGAACTACCAAAAGGGGTTAACATATCTATGCCTAGGAGTTGAAAGGGAAAGAGAAGCAGCCCGGGCTTACAGGATCAACACAGGCTCATGATGTTTGAACTACCAAAAGGTGATAACGGATTCAAGATTAGACATGCAAGTGCTCTGCATGCAGTGAAACACATAGCAACTTATGATAGGACCAACTACGCAACGACTTAACGCTGCATGTTCCATTTCATGAACGCTTAAGTTGCTGAATTCCTATCAAGGTTCTAATCAAAGGGCACGATTCTTGAAGAGAAGGTGCATTCAGTGGCAATACCATTTTGAAGCAACATTGACAATCAGAAGAACCTTCCCAGAGTACTCGCTCAAGCTTACATCATTTCCACGAATGTCCTGCATTTGCATCAGATGATTGACATCTACAGTTATAAACATCTCTAACTATAAACACCACGAAAAGGGAAGCAACATCGAATAAATTTCTACAACATAAGAAGCACAATATGGCATATCCATCTCTTCAGCAGAAAAGAACGTGCACACAGGGATCCGTATCAAGTTGAATGAAGACCAAGCATGATTGCCGCAGATTTGTTGCCAAAATGGTTGGTTTTAGGAATCAAGGAAAATTATGGATTGACTAAGAAACAACGATCAAGCAAAAGATTCATGATCTGGACGATATTCAAACTAACTCACACAATCAGGACGACGACCTGTAAAAAAAACATGTGAGTTCGTAGTCGCAGAAGAAAAGCAGTAGAATTACAAACAAGTGTTACATGGAACAACTACATCACATGTCGATGACACGCCGCAGAACAAAAGAACCAAACAAGAGCTGTCCTCACTTAAGAATTTCAACCACGCCGTTAGTTTCTGTCGAGTACGTGCAAGAAAATCACCGTCTCAAACCCGATCAGCTCGTACACCATGGAGATAGCTGAAAATCCAACCCCCCCCCCCCCCCCAAAAAAAAAAAAAAAAAACCATCTTCAAGCACAAGCTAAATTTCCATTTTTGCTGGATTAGCTTCTAAAATCTCTCCGACCCAAGAGCAGACAAACCATGATAAGCACCAAGCTGATCGTCACAGTCAAGATCTCAACAAAAAAAAAAAACCCAATAAGAAACGGGACGTGGACTCGTGGTGGGCAGACACGCACCTTGACGGCGAAGTCGTAGATGGACTTGGACGATTCCTCAGCCATTTCCGGAACAAGAGGCGGGGATCGACGCGCGTTGAAGAAGTAGACGGAGAGAGCTAGGAGCGCGAAGAGTAATGGGAAGCAGCAGCCGCCGGGGGATTTGAAGAACCGCTGCATGCCAAGAGGAGGAGGAGGGGGAGGACACGCATTTCAACATTCAAAGATGCGGAGTTTCACACGAGAACGGAAGGTTGCGATAGGAGGGCCCCGGGGGGGATTCGCTTCCCGGCTTGAAAGCGACTCTCCCCCAAATGGAGAAAGAGAATCAGAGTAGCAAAACGTCAAATCTCTCAAATAATAAAATGCGGAGAGGACGATGATGACATGACGGAGGAGGAGACGAGGGGGCGCGTCTTCATTGGTTTTCGCGATTTGATTTGTGAGACGTAGTTGGCAGGTGAAGCGTATATAAATGTCAACGGGATGAATGGCCGACGGCGAATGAATCGATGACACGTGTGAAATATTGAATGCCGCAACATTAGGGTTGGCCAAATTAATTCTATGCGCGTGTGTATGCAGAGCTCACGAAAATTAGAACCCGAACCTAATTCTCTCTGTGGCTCCAACCCCCAATCCCTTTTATCAGTAGGGGCCGCATGTCTGTTGGCACCTTTTAATTCCCATTGAATCTGCTGTTAATCTATATTCTATGTTTTCGTAATTTGTAATTGAAGAGGCCATAATGTAAAAACTTAATTTCTCGCACCCTGCGAAATGCCCGAAACAAGCTGGTCAGGGGTTTGTTCGTGGCATAACTCAAGCTCGTGATTTTCTATCGAGACAAATCCTTTCGTGGATATAGACTATCGCAAATAAGGGTGAAGAAAATCAATGCCGCTTCGTGAGTGCGATGCTTTTTTCTTATGACCCGTCATTGTCTTCGGCGGCGCTTGGATTGATCGGTGGATAAAATATCCACTATTAAAAAATATCAAAAAGCTCCTTCACAAATATATATATCTCATCGGATTAGGCGCGCGCCGGATAAGTCCGAGGAGGCGGCCCGGTTCAAAGAAGGAATATGCGACCTGTGATACGGTTTAGGTGGCGCATCAAGCTCAACTCACTTAAGGTCAAAATTGTAGAAGAAATATACTGATAAGCATCTTCAACTTGAGGCTAACTTCCAATTCGATTGCATTGCATCCCCAATACTCTAAATTCTTAAATACGAGAATTAGGCTATTTAACGAGTGACTTTTTTCCTTAAAAATGGCTTGCTTTTTTAGCATTTGAAATATATCTTCCATTTAATCGTAAGCAACCCAAATACTTAAATATATACATATGCATGAGGTCTTAAGTCCATTTTTTAAAAAATTGAAAATTTTTCATGGTTTTTCTAAATTTAAACAAAAGTACTACTTATTATTCGATTCGTACCAGCGGTTCCCTCGCAAGAGGAAAATGCCAAAATTGGAATTCTGAATTACATATATCGCAGAGAAAAATTGCGTGCCTCGTCTCGTTCTGTCTGTTTGATTTGAATTCTAAACGCTACTAATTCCCAAGTTCCACAGAATTCCCCAACTATGTTCAAGATGAAGCGTTAAAGATGAGTGCCCGATACTCCATCTTGACATGGACTCTACATTTGCACGACCAATTCGTAACGAAGACAGAGTACTCAACAACCAAAACTCATGGGGCGTTGCTTTCTGCATTTTCTTGATGAAATGCCCCTCCAAGACACTACTAGTGAAGGAATCCATAAGGAAAACTGCTCTGTTCATGCGTATTGACAAGTAATGTCCCCGATGGGCGTTCGTCGATGACAAAACAAACCACTTTCGAGGGGTTTTAAATTTCATTAACGATAAGTGAAATCCAACCCATAACCCATGAAGTTAGTGCACGAAGCTCCATATTTCCCAGATAATTGGTGAATACATAGATAGTTAGACATTTCCGCAGTTCACAGAATTGAACAGACAAACCTCCACTTGAGGCTTACCCATCATGATTCATGAGGCCTCTTTTGAACAGTCCAAATAACCTCAACCAGAACTTGAAATGGCTTCCTCACAATGCTCTGCTGCATCATCCTTTGCACCATCATCTTCAAAACTCGGAGCCTTTGGAATTAGTCCAAGCATCTTGAACATGAGTTGATCAGCATCGAAATCATTGTTAGGAGTTGTCAGAAGCTTCTCGCCCGTGAAAATGGAATTTGCACCGGCCAGAAAGCATAGCGCCTGCTCCGGCATAGAAAAACGGACTCTGCCGGCAGATAACCGTACCATTGCTTTTGGCATGACTATCCTCGCAGTGGCAATCATCCTTATCATCTCCCATATTTCAACTGGCTAAAAGCAGACATAAAAGTGAGATGCCTTTTCTCAAGACAAATCTCCTAAAGAAATCTAACCAGATGCGTGGTAACCTCATTATTCATGCTATTGATTCATAGAAATAAACTGATATGACTCTTAATTGGTGATCTCCACTCATTAACGTATGCGTGCTTGTTAAATTCTGTCGTGCAATTGGAAGTGGCATTTTCCTGTCAAAACATTTCAGAATAAAGCAGTTCTCTTTGCATTTTCAATATGAAGGCATTAGCACCATGCTTCAAGGCACTTGCCACGAAAATCTCATCTAAAAACTGTTAAGAGATCATTTTGATTATCATATGAAATCTGACACGGATCATTCTGCAAGTCTACTAGAATATCCTGTGTCTTTTCCCTATAGAAAATATACCTCCTGATTAGACATTTTCACATAATACCAGGACGTTTTCAAACCCAACTAGTTTCCATTAACATGTTAAAAAGTTGTTTTTTCTGAATTTCTTTATTTCTTCTGTCATATTTTTCGTACCAAGTCTTTACCAGTGAACATCTTAAGTTCACAAAATCTCAGACGGCAATGCCAGGTGAAGATTCATAAGAATATGCTTCATTTATTAAGTCGAAAGATAAGGAAAAGAAGAAAAAGGGGGCAACAACGTTTGCCTAAAGGAGCTGTTACTGATTAAAAATCGCTTGGGAGCGCAGTTTACTAACTTGTTACCAAGGAAAATCAAATTACCTTCTGATCTTGTAGAGGTGTGCCTTTTACGGCAAGCAGCGCGTTAATGGGGACGCTCTCTGGATGTGCTGGCAGGGTCGCCAAAGTATGCAACAAACCAACCCGGTCCTCCTCCGTTTCTCCAAGCCCAATTATTCCTCCTGTACATTAAAAAAAAAAAAAGAGTTTCGACTTGGTCATACAAATCGTAGAATTTATAACTAGAAGCTTCCTGAGAAGAGTCGTCCTTATACAATACAACCGTCGAGAAGAATGCAAAAAAGTATGTGAAGCACAGTCTAAACTACCACCATTAAATATTGTCATTGAATACTCAAAAGAGCCACTACTTTCATATTAATTAATGCCATCACATTAGTGACCTCAGAAAAATGTACCAGGGAATACCTAGTGGATCAATGCTTGCAGAGCTAACACCAGTAACATCGACGATTGAAGAAAAGGGGGAGGAAAAAAAAATCTAAGGTAAAACCACGAAACAACAAAACTCATGCTCTGTAGGTGATTCAGAAAGATGGTTTACACCTGGCTGCAGGCTAAAAATGAATAACATTAGTGAACTGTGTGGAATGGGACCAAACAGCTAAGAACTACAATTACTTCGGAAAGCCAGGAAAAAAAGGACTAGACACATTGGTAAGAAAAGTACCAGCCAGAATTGTTATTCAAGTTAACCATGCCAGGACAGAGAGCATACTCTCCTTAAAGCAGCTGCTGGCAGCTGGACTAACTCTAGTGATCCAAACTGCTTATATATTTTTTTGTCATTCCTTTTAACTTAACTTGCTACTTAATCTGTCTGAGATTAAATATTAAGGAAGAAAGTCTCCCTTATCTACACTGTAGTTGGGAGTACAAACAGGCTTTTAATGCTAAACATTAATTTGATTCGTTTTTCCTGAAAATGCTCCAGACTGTTCTTCAGAATCCTCAGAGAGGTCCTCGGTAGAACTTCAGAAAGATGAACAATCTGCTAAATACAGACAACAGTTCCTCCGAAAGCATGATAACCTTATGAATTACACTACATTTTGTACTACAAAGAATTTATCGTGATAGCAATAATCTGTAGCAAGAGCATACCAGAGCACACATTAATCCCTGCATCGCGGACGTAATCGAGGGTTTTCAACCGCTCATCATAAGTTCTTGTGGTGATTATATTTGGATAATATTCTCTTGAGGTATCGAGATTGTGGTTATACGCTGTCAGGCCAGCATTCTTGAGTTCAATGGCTTGCTGCTTTTCTAGCATGCCCAAGGTGCAGCATACCTCCATCCCCATCTCCCTGATCAAAAACATGTAGCAAGGTCAAACTTGTGAAGGAGAAATGTTAGCAGGAAAAGGAGTACCTAAATCAAAATGAATGATAAAAAAAAAGGGGGGGTGGGGTGGGGGACATCAAATCCTGACTTTGAGACTATTCAGATCCGATCATGCATGGCCCAGACATGCAAGTCAAACATGGGTTGTTCGGCTGTAGGACCGTTACTTCCATTACATCGATGTGGATTGCCTTCGGCAACAGCAATAGAGCTTTTTTAAACATTTGTAAGCCACGGGCTACTTAGAAAACCCTTTTGTTTGAACATAGGAGTTTGTAAGAGTATAATTCAGGAAAAGTAGTGAGAGACACCTACAAAACAAAGGACGGACAGATCTGTGGGAAAATAAATTTGGCCAGGCTGCACAAGAGAAAAAGTTTGCAAAAGGCCAAGGTAGCACTTTGTAGCATGATTAAATTTGCTAACATCGGTCTTGAACATATTGAACTATTGGCATCTATCTTTCTTTATGACACCTTTAAATATCATCAGCTACTAATGGAGTGTTGAGAAGAGTGTCAAAAGATTGGCCAACTAATGTCAACCAACATGGACTGTTGTGGCTGGAAATGTGTAACAGACAGCTTCGTGGCATTCCAGAGCTTGATAAAGCTTTAGCAACGGCGATCGTGATGAGATGTATATGGAGATAATAACCGAAAGTCAATCGAGACTCATTTTATGCATAATTCTAGTCCATCAATCATGATGTGATAGGATAGCTAAAGGAAAAGTAAATTTCCAAAAGGTCTATAGATAATACTCAATTTCCACAATAGCTTTTGTACTCTAGATTCATTAATATTTAACAAAGTTAATTGAGACTCATCCTACGCACAATTCTAGTCTGCCAATCATAATATGATGGAGGCCATAGCTGTAATCGGGAAGACGCTCAGCTAAAGCAGCAGACCAAAAGTAACCTGAGAAATTGTATTTGAATCACTCAGCTCTACATCAAATATGCATCACAATCTTAACGATACCTCAATTTCACACAGTAAGGCTGAGTTTACCAACTAAGGTGAGGTTACTCGTCATAAACTTTTCGGTTAAAAACACAAGAAGGAAAACAGGGCTGAGCGACCAATTGATGTCAGAATGAAACTTTCAAGGAACATTTTATCGAACTTAATCTCAAGGTTTGAGTGCAAAACTAAATAAACATTAACGATTTTGGCTGAGATGGACATTTTTATAGGGGAAAGAGCACAAATAACGGACAGGAAACTGCACGCATAATTGCGAGACACATGGTGAAGGATCCAACAGCAACAGTTAATCAATTTGCAAAGAAAGCAAGAGTTCCGCAACAATGTAGAGCAATTTCTTGTGGTTATATCATGTGGAGAGAAGTAGCTAGATGGAAAAGTACAGAATACTTTGCAAGGTACTTCCGTCAATTTTTGTCTTTCAAATCTCTCATTGAGTAGGATGCTTTGCATCTCATATCTTTTAAGAACAAAGGAGAATCACAGCTCCACCAACAATATGCAACATAAGCCGAAATCACTATGCCCAAAGGGAAGTACTCGAACAACCCGCTACTCCTCCAATAAGAAACTCTGAGATTTGGAATTGATTTAGGGTTGTCATGGGGAGTAGTCCTCCTACGATTTGTGTCAAGATATGAAATCCTAACTTACTTCCTTACAAAAGAGGAACAAAATCATTTGAAATTTGGATATTCACAATGCTTTTACATAACAATCTGAAAATATTACCTTATTTCCTTCACATATTCAAGGATCTGGTTAAAATTAGTCTTCCTGCCTATGGTATCTCTCCAGGCAGCACCCATGCAAAAGCGTGTGCTACCAGCCTCCTTGGCCTGAAAGGTCATACTGGTTAAGATCACACGGAAGTGGAATGAATTGCTTTGAAAACAAAATGCGGCACTAGCACCTCAGATAGGTGATAAAGAGAGAAATCTATATGACCATGAAGTAGCCCAGAGGAAATACCTTTTGAGCTGCCTGAAGGACATCGTCCTTTGTCATGAGCTTCTGGGCTTTCAACCCAGTGCTGTACCTGGAGGACTGTGGACAGTAGGAACAATCCTCGCTGCACCCACCTGTCTTTATGGAGAGCAGAGTGCACTGCTGCACTTCCCTGAAGTTATGGGCATGTCTATGGACTTGAGCCTGACCAAAGCGCAGACGTTAGCCTTTCAAAACTCATAAAAGCTGATGATGTCCGAACTCAAAAACCAATGCCCTTGCTATAAGAAATTCCTTTCAACAAGAGACAAGGACAAGATACCCATCACGCACGCAATGTCTTCTACATCTTAAAGACTCCAGCAGCAAGATTCAACATTTGGTCAAAGTATGGAACCCAACCGAACCGATCCTTCCTCCCTCGACTTTCTTTTCAACGTAAAGGTACGAATCAAACATGCATTTGCAATCGCTCTCTCCCACTACGCTAATGGCCGAGCAACACCCGCTGGGGGGGAGAAATCGTAAAGGGAAAAGACAGAGAAACGAGGAGGCAGAGGCGAAGAGATGCTGACCCCATGGAAGAGGAGATCGAGGACGGGGGAGCCGTATATGGACTTGATCTCGTCGCGGGACCAATCGTTCCGGGGACCCTCGCCGATGCTCCTGTCGGCGTGAACCGCAGCTGCCGACGAAGAAGAAGAGGAAGAGGAAGAGTAGGAGAACGTGAAGAGAAGAGACGAAGAAGAAGCGGAGATGGGCCTCGCGCTGCCGCGGAATGCCGATCGAATCACCAGCATCTTTTCCCCCCACGGTCGGCGGCGGCGGCGGCGGAGGAGGAGGAAGACGACGGTGGGGGGGGAGCGGGGGGGTTTTGGTTGTGCCGACGCTGCCAAACAAACCGGGGGAGCTCAACTACTACTATCTACCCCTCCTCGTGTTTGTCGTGCATTAAAAATCGTCATTCTCGCTGCAACGGTAAGTCCTTAATTTTCTCCAAATGGCGCGGGGAGGGCGACTGCCGCTGGACACCCGTCAAGCATCGATTGCATTCGGTTCGGCTTTTAAGAAATTTCTTTTTTGAAGTAATGTAAAGGGCTTTTAGATCATTGTAAATCTTGCGCACCGCTAGAAAATATTTGGATCAAATTATGATCATCTGGCATCATCGATAACTTTATAACTCGAGATTGGCGAATCTTGCGGCGATACTACACCGGGATGTTAGAAGCCGAAAAATCTCTCCATACGAGGAATGCGGCGGCAATTAGATAGTGCAGAATGAGCATTCCAGAAATTTGAATTGAACCCGTAACCTCGCGAAGGACGGTCGATCTTTACTATTAGGCCGACCACCTTGGTGGTCGTTGCTTTATAAGTCTGGTGGATCTCGCGCTTGCGCTACCCAATTAGCTCGACTTTCCAAGCATGGGGTCGAATTGATTAGTATTTTAAGGAGCAATGTAATGCAGTAAAGCAGGAAAGCACTTTCTTGTATTTACAATAGTCTTGCTTTTTTTTTTTTTAATTTAGTGGAGCGCGCTTTTTCCGCTCGTTCTTCAACTTAGACAATCCATTTTTTGTATTTTGACCGTATTATCCCTTGTGTAACCCACTACTTTTATTACCACTCTAAAAAATATATATTTTTTATTTCCTCTTTTTTTTTTCCTTTGTCGATCCCACTTTCCTTCTTCTTCTTTCTTTCCGCGCCTTTCACGTCTCAGTTCTCGGTTCTTGCAAATTGGTCGCTTTATTTTCTCTCTTGCATGCCATTCTCTTCTTTCTGTGCCTCCCTATTTCTCAAGCTACAGGGCATTGAGACACTATTGGCTTGCATTCACACTAAAATAAATCGAATTCACAAGAACAAGATAAACATACATTGGGAACCCCACACAAGCCCCACAAAAAGATCATCCTCCGTATCGATGTTGGCTACAGATGGACTATTAAGTTCTTGAGATGGATGTCCAGCCACCGCATCGTCAGCTTGTCTCAAGATGACAAGTTGTCGGTTGCAGATTGATTGCCTTGGGTTGTCAAGTTCTTGGGACGGACGTCCAATTGCCGCATCGTCAACTTGTCTCGAATCGATGAGCTTGACATGTCTGGCGAGTTCTAAGGCCAACACGATTATATCAATAACACGTTCCTACCCCACCACGCTAGACAACCAATAAATGGCGAAGTCAACAGTGCCGAGCACATCTCGGGCTCCAACCAGAAGACTTTGATGGGGTACAAATCAACCCAATTCAACTCTGAAACGCAGAAGCCGAGCAACAGGGGCGACTGTGGGAACGATGGGGCGAAGATGGATCGCGGCTTTTTCCCCGACGAAGTTGAAAGACAAGTCGATGCTCTTGAGAAGCCAAACTAGAAACTTCAACCCCACTCACGTCAGGAGTGCTTCGATGGTAAAATTCCACGAGGAGTACACCCTTAATCGTACATGGAGGGACCAGTCGAGATGCGTGAAAGCCTGTTCAATACCGTATGACCGTTTAAAAAAAAAGCGCAGAGTTACTCAAACTCAAAAAGAACCGAGTCGGGTATCAAAAATGAATCACTAACAAATTTAAACCTTTACTAAATTACCAAAACATCTACCTTTTTCTACCTGGATAAGATAATAAATCTACTTACATGGAGACATGGGAACTTAGTATCATGATAACAAATGCATCGAGAATATTTGACCGATTAAAAGATAAACTTGTGGATCATGGCCTAACATGATATTTAAAGTATCAAACGTATTCTTTTCGTTACAAAAACATTAAAGAACAGTTGAAAGACAGGTACTATCAAGTCAAAATCCGCAATTAATTTGTTGGGTATGTCATCAAGGTGGTCGTACATCCGGGAATTTTCTAAGTCAATGAGATACTTATCAATGTACTTTGTGCATGGTACTGCTGTAACTTTCACCTATCAAATCGAAACAAATCAGCTGCGGCTGATATGCAAAACGAGTAAGGATCGCTAGAAAGAGAAGAATAAAAGAACAAAAATGGAAAATAAAAAGAAGAAAGAAAGAAACGTGAATCTTTTTCTCGTTGTTTGGATGAGTGGGGATGGAATATAGAAAAATGAGCAAAACTTAGGCTCCATTCGATTAACGGAAAATAACTTTCATAAAATATTTTTTGGATGTTTCAGAGTTCGTTTAACGGAAAATAAATTAGTCATGAAAAATATTTTCCATCAATAAAAAAAGTACCTTCAAAAGTGAAGAAAAAGTTTTCCGTATCTTCTTTCACCCAATTTTCTTACAAATAACACATTTTATTTTTATTTTTTCTTGTTTTTCTTTTATAAAATACAGAGTTTTTCTTTCTTTCTTTCTTTTATTTTTGTCTTCTTCATTGGCTGGCGACCACCCGCAGGCGAAGCGGAGCCTCGCCGGTTTGTGGCGAGGCTCCACCTCACTTAATTTGGCGAGGTTGAGCCTCGCTGGATCTGGCGAGGTCCGAGCTTGTCCGACTAGCCTGGGGCGAGCTCGGGCCTCGCTAAAATCTGGTGAGCTTTAGCCTCACCAGCCTGTGGTGAGGCTCGAGCTCGCCTGTGGTTAGTCGCCAGCCACGGAAGAAGACAAAAAAAATGAAAAGAAAAAAATAAAAATAATTTAAAAATAAAAAAAAATTGAATTTGTATGTCATTTTTTCTGGAAAATCAAATCGGATACCGAATGACGAAAAATATTTTCCAGTTCATTTTCAGGTTTCGGCCGAACATCGAAAAATATTGTCATTTTCCAGGAAAATGACTTTCCAAAAACCATTTTCTAGAAATGTCAGCGAAATGAACGAAGCCTTAAAATAACTTCGGAAAGATCTAGTTCATTAATTTTCAAGATGCTTGTCTAGGCTTTTCTTTCTCACTCTCGTCTCTTCTCTTCCCAACCAAACAAGAATGGATGATTGTTCGTCAATGTTATTGTTTCTGCATCAACTCCCTCAAATATGAACATTGTAAATTGCTGTCGAAATTTTCAATATCAATTGGCTAAATTTTTGAAATTTGACAACCACCATTTTTAAGTTTTAGGACTCGGCTGAATTTTCGTGATGGATTTTAGGATTTTTCTAATCAACGTATCCTTTTTTTACCGTATACTATACACATATATGCATATGTCGTTTTGCCAATATCTAATATCATAAATGATAAAGTGGCATTTATCTCATTTACCAAGGCCTTCCCAAACTATCATTGCATCTAATGATAGATTAACACTTTTTTCCATACATAACTACCGACTTCTTGTGTGCACATAGCAAGTGCCTACAAATTAGTAAAGTTTATTTTATTTTTTAGGTCAGACCTAAACCTTTCGAGATATGTCATTAGATCTGTCAAAATAGACCATAAACTCATTTCGTAATCCATATTTGATAGGTCGAATTATTAAATGGATATTCAATAAATGAGTTATAAATTGATTTTGAATGGTAAAACCCAAATTAGGGAAAAGTGTCAAAAAGTCCTAAACCTTTGGCATTGGTGCCAATTTAGTCCTAAACCGTTTTTTTTGTGCCAATTCAGTTCTAAACCTTTTGCATTGATGCCAATTTAGTTCTAAACATCTTTTTTGTGCCAATTCAGTCCAAAACATTTTGTCTACGTGCCAATTCAGTCATTTTGCCTAATTTTGGGCGGATTTTGCTGACGTGGACGTCGATCGACAAGTAGCTGGTCACCGACGCTGACGTGGACAACTTTTAATAATATTTTAATATTTTTTGAACTTTTATTTATTTATTATTTCTTTTTTTTTTTCCCTCCCCTCCCTCCTTCCACCAGCCGGTTGCTAGACCAGCGACCGGCAACAGGCCAGAGGCCGGCGAGGCTCGCCCTTGCCAGCGACGGCGAAGGTGAGCCTCGCCCAACCATGGCGAGGTCGATCTCGCCGGCCTCTGGCCTCTAGCCAGTCGCCGGACCGGCGACCGGCTGGAGGAAGGAGGGAGGGGAGGGAAAAAAAAGAAAAAAAGAAATAAAAACTCAAAAAAAGATTAAAATATTATTAAAAGTTGTCTACGTCGGTGCCGGTGGCCGGTCGGCGTCTATGTCAACAAAATCCGATCAAAATTGATCGGAAAGACTGAGTTGGCACAAATACAAAATGTTTAGGACTGAATTGGTACCAATGCAAAAGGTTTAGGATTGAATTGGCATAAAAAAAAGTTTATGACTAAATTGGCTACAATGCAAAAGGTTTAAGACTAAATTGGCACAAAAAAAAGGTTTAGAACTAAATTGGCACAAATGCAAGAGGTTTAGGACTTTTTTGACACTTTTCCCGCCCAAATTAACATGGATGTTAAATAAGTTCACAATTTACTTACTTTCAACTGACCTCTATGACTTTTTCTCGCCCTCACTCGATTTCGTGCTCGCTCGCTCCACGCTCTCACCTCAGTTTATATATGAGCTTTTCTAAATTTGGTTAAATACGGAAATATTTTAACAATATGGGTAAGACGTGAATATTGATCGGGTCGGATACGAGTCACTATATTGGAATTGCATGGAAAATGGATCGAAAACGGGTTAAAATGAATCAATTCGGGTCGGATCATTTTTCGCCTCGACTCACCCGTATGATGGATCTAAATCTTAATTATGCGTTTTAATAAGGAATTTAAGTTAGGAAGAATAGATAAATTCCCTTTTATTCCCCAAAGACATTGGACAACAAAGCATTACTTTTTGGGTTCCCATTCTTTCTTCTTTTGGGTGGGGGTAGGCACTTCTTTTGCTGCCGCACGATTTGAATGAATTTTTGTGATTAGAGAAGAGACGGAGACGGACCCGACTCGATTCAAACCACCCATCCACATCAGGTGCGTTCCAATTTCCCCGTCTCCCCATCTCTCTCCTTCATTACATACTTGAACTTCTGTCCGTTCTGCCACAGTAGCTCCCAGATCTGCTCTCTCCGTCTCTCTGCTTGGCTTCGCGGTGTCGCCGACTCCCACGCTTCCCTGCCGACTCCTTCAGCTGGTGCGCGACTCTCCTTCTCTCTCTCCCTCTCTCCTTTACGCGAATGATTTGTCTGATGCTGATGCTGATGCCGATGCTGAGCTGAACGGGTGAAGCTTTCTTTCTTGTTTTCTTCTTGTTCTTTTTGGAGAATCGCTTCAAGTTTCTCCTTTTTTGAATTCGATCCGGAGATCCGGTGCTGGGTTTGTTTGAAATCGCGGTTTGGAAATCAGGGTCGCCGACGATCCGTCGTTGAATGCTCTGGATTTTGCGCATTCCCCAATGTGCGGAACGAATTGGGTTGTGCTCCGTTCTCGGTGAAACTTTTTGTTGGGAACGCTCCGTCGTCTCTGTTTCGAGATGAATATCGATTGGTTATTGGCCAAAGTTTGGTTCTTGGGCTGTCATTTTAGTCCCCGTCTTGACGTTAAGACATTTGTGATGACTTGGTAGGCGATCATGTTATGCTTTTGAGCTGAGGGTTGCGCAGGAATGGGTCAGATCATGTTCAAAGTTGTTTCACGCAGGATAGACTATTTGCCGGCAACTCGATTTTGTCACTCGAACATTGACTTTTCATTAGCTTAACTTGCACTTCCAACATTTCCTACGTTCAAGTACCCTTGTCTCTTCCTTTTTTCGTTTACCTTTGAAGCTTGAGCACAGGGATTTCTAGCAAGTCCATTTTTTCAGTTATGCATCTTATCGCAAGCTAAAAAGATAAGTAATAACGTGGTGGTGCATATCGCTTCGTCAGAAGTCCAAGTCCTTTCACCAAACCTGTTAGAGATTGTACAGCCTATGTCACAAAGGCCAGCGCTATAATAATTGTCCCCTAAATTTTAGGTACATATCTGAAGTTTCGGGTAACAACCTAGGCTTTGGTATCGCTAGCTAGAAAGTGCAAGTTTAAGTCATATCTAGAGGTGGGGTTGAGTGAAGCTTAGTCTAACCAAAAGTGCCAGAAAACGTACTAAAGCGCTGACTCATTTATACTGATGTAGGGCTTCCTCTCGCATCCTGCATCAGGTCATTGAGCAAAGGATCAGGCAACAGTCCTAGGGGAAATTCCTTTGTGAGCTTCCCCCCCCCCTTTGAATCTGCTTCTGTTACTGGTGTATGCTAGTTTTGCGTCTTACCTCCTGTCTATCTTTCCCACGGTGGACAAAAGAACTGAAAAGCTCTGGAAAATTTTCTTACGTGCCGTGCATGATGAGGATAAGATACATATAGTTGACTAGAACATTGTTTGCTCTCCTAGTTCTTCCCAGGCATCAGTCTCTGTGATCAATCTCTTTCCATTGAAGCTCTTCTAGGAAATTGTTTTCGGGTTTTGTATTTACTTTAATGCTATCGGCCACGTGTGGTGATACTCCTCTTAAATCTTGCTATTATTCTTTTTCAATAATTCATGTTGAGGAAGATGCTATTATTTCTGATTTTCTAAGCCTAGATTGTTGCATTACTCATTGAAATTCTGTCTAGCATGAATTTTGAGTATTTTGAGCTTGACGCTATATACTCTTCTTTTTTTTTTCCTCTATAAAACTAAGTTCAGTGGCTAAGGGGACATGGAGCTCACTTGTGTTCTCCATGATAGTTAACTTTCCTTTGTTAAATCTTTCCGTGGAGGTAGTGGTAATTCTTTGGTTGGATCTTCTTGCCAGTTTTCTTCAAAGCCATTTGATCTTCCCATATGTACCCTATAATCTCCCTTGTCTATTGCATGGCAATTTGGGATTTAATTATTACTGTTGAAATCTTACGAAACCAAAATTACTTATTTGGTGGGTGTTGCTTGTGTAAAGCATTAGGAGAATCCACCGGATCATTTCTTTAATCAATGTGCTCTTAGTAGAGTTTCTTTTTTTTTTTGCATTACTCATTGAAATTCTGTCTAGCATGAATTTTGAGTATTTTGAGCTTGACGCTATATACTCTTCTTCTTTTTTTCCTCTATAAAACTAAGTTCAGTGGCTAAGGGGACATGGAGCTCACTTGTGTTCTCCATGATAGTTAACTTTCCTTTGTTAAATCTTTCCGTGGAGGTAGTGGTAATTCTTTGGTTGGATCTTCTTGCCAGTTTTCTTCAAAGCCATTTGATCTTCCCATATGTACCCTATAATCTCCCTTGTCTATTGCATGGCAATTTGAGATTTAATTATTACTGTTGAAATCTTACGAAACCAAAATTACTTATTTGGTGGGTGTTGCTTGTGTAAAGCATTAGGAGAATCCACCGGATCATTTCTTTAATCAATGTGCTCTTAGTAGAGTTTCTTGCTCACATAAAGAACAAAAAACAGAAATAAAAAACCTACAACCCCTCTTCAAAAAATGATAGGAGACTCGTTAAAATCTCAATAAAAAATTAATTACCCTATGATAAAACTATCAACTCAACCAAGCAAAGAACCCTAGTCGATTAAGACTCTTGTTTGATGCATCAGGCCATCTTCAGCAAATTTGGTAAGAATGAATATTTCGACAGGTATCAACTTGTTGGGTTGTGTGGGATACGTCACCATTTTCTACCTCTTCCTTGTTTGTCCCTCACCCTATATATTATTGACTTTTTTACAAACTTAAATGAGAACACTCTGTCAAGAAAAGTAAAATTTTGTGGTGAAATTCAGGGACTGTGGTTGGTGTTTATATGCCATGAGTTCAGTGCATTTGTTAGCCTGTGTATCCTGTGTTCATTGTTGAAAATGGATCCGGTACAAGAGGATCAACTAATGTAGAAAAGCTCAGTTTTTATTACAATAAGTGTTTATTACTATGAAAGAGTTAGAATGCTGTTTTGTTTGCTGCAGGAATAACTTTTGAGGTTGTGACATTTAGAGGGGTAGATATATGAAGAACGGAATTCTGGAATGCAGTGTTTGCCACTCACGTCTTGTCTCCCCAAGTTCTAAAACTGTGTCAAGGGCTTATGACCGACATAAAAGCACTGTTTCATCAAAACAGCGGGCTCTCAATGTTCTTTTGGTTGTTGGGGATTGCATCCTGGTTGGCTTACAGGTAAATTATAGATACAAGTACTTACTCAAATTGCTGCAGTATCATATTTAATTATTGCTTTGAACAAATAGTGAGGTGACCTTGAAATGGAGGGTAAAGAACCATTGTGCACTTTACATATGATAAGGGACTTGTACAAGTTTAGCCATTTCTACTGTCTGACATACTCAGCCTGTAGGCATTTGCATAGAATAAAGACCTATCATTTAGTTATTTCGCATTTAGGTCATGACAAGCACTAGCAGTCAATGATAACTTGACTGCCATTTTGATGTGGGAATTACCTTCTTCAATTTTCATTTCTCGGAAAGCTTGCTTTTGTCTTCTTCCTTTTTTTTTTATGAGTTTTAGATTTACCTGACAATTATGGTCCACGTCTTTTGGCCAGCCGATTTTAGTTTACATGTCCAAGGTTGATGGAAAATTCAACTTCAACCCTATCAGCGTTAACTTTTTGACGGAAGCTGCGAAGGTCCTCTTTGCAGTTGTTATGCTTTTGTTCCAGGTAATGTTTATCATTGTCAAATATTAATATATGAATTTTTTTACTTCAGCTGTTCTGCATAGGAATTTATTGCTTTGAACTCTCCACTAGTAAAAAGAAGATATAATATGAGTGGACAATCTATCTATGATGTCACTGAGTCTTTAGAAAAATTTGATGTTGTCCGCTGAACAGAGGTCGTTCCACATTTGCCATTGCAATTGGGTGCACTTGTGCTTTCTTGGGTGTATTTTGGCACAGCTTGCTTGTAACCATAAGAGAAATAGCTAATAAATCCTGGAAACACTTGTATGTTTCAGTTCGAGGTTAACTTTTATTCTGTTTTGCAGGCTAGACGTCAGAAAGTTGGTGAGAAGCCATTACTCTCAGTCTCCACATTTGTGCAGGTAATGCATTTCTTTTATTATTATTATTATTTTTTTAGGAAAGGGCAGCTAGACTGCAGAGGAACATCAGAGTATATTTTCAATTTAAGTCATATTGGATTGGCTTAGATTACTATAGTGGTCATACTTTCTAATTACTAGATGCTAATTGAGGAGTGTATGAATGACTTGTTTGTGGAAGAATATGCCAGCTTGAGCCTCGTATGTGATTTGCACTTCACCTGCAGACCGATTTGTTTTTTCAAAAAAGTACTTTATCAATAAATGCTACTTTAATAAGTGCATTAGAATCTTCGAGCATGCTAAATTGATGATCAAAACTTTGAAGTGCTCCATTAAGATTGAAGTGGGCTTGATGTTATTGTAAATGGAGGTTTTTGTTTAATAAATGGCCTTTGCAATCTGTAGCGTGGCTATGATGGGAAGAATGTTTCTTCAAAGATTTTGATATTGTTTTAGTCTCTTGTTTGCTGTTGCTGCTATAATTTATTCGACACTTTTTGATGTTTCCACTCATATGCATGCTTGAGGAAGCACAGTATAGGCAACTAAGGTGCAGGTTAGGGCACTTCTCAAAATATAGATAAGGATCGCTAGGGTTGAAAATCCCAATAAAGCGATATAGCTTGAAAGTCCTAAAACTAATGTTGTATCACTTACCATAGTAAAATGACTGAGAAGCTCATGTCCTTTTGTTCATCCGAAAATGCTCAAATATCGTTATGATTCACTCAGTTGTGTGTGATGAACGTAAAAAATTAAGAACCACTTCTATGAATAAGTCCAGTATCCTCAATCATGCAAACAGGGGGAAGAGGGTGGTTGTTAATTGACCACACCAAACCAGATATATGTACAGACAAAATGGAAGAACGACAGCGATTAAGATTTCAAACCTTCTGGATGAGGGAGGAAGAATACTTGATGGCATGCCAAGTAAATTCTTCTAGGTTGAGCAGGTTGAATATTTCCGTGTAAGTAATGGAGATAATTCAATAGCTATTGAGTAGAAGAACCTTAGGGTTTCAATCCAAGACCTTTTAAGAAAACAAGGAAGAGACATTGTGAGGTTTCTGAAATGTAAGATGATCATGGGAAGAAGTGGATTGTGGCAAAAATCTAAAGACTACTGGGTGCATTTTACCTGATTATGGGGAGGCCCATGGTTATGTTTAGAAAAGTATTTGACAAGGGGAGGTTTTCTTTATCAAATGGTCAATGGAAACGGAATTTCATTTTGGCAAGATATATGGTATGAATAAAGCTTTTAATTGTCTCAACTCCCAGATTTTTATGGTGATTGAGGAGATAAAAAGGGAAGTAAGTGGTTGCTGTCTCTCTTCTGTCAAAGGAGTTTCTCGAGACTAATTTTATCAGGAAGATGACAGATGGACAGACTTTTTTCTTGTGGTTATTTGATATGGTCTACCAATGGCAGATGCTAGAGTGAGATTATTTTATGTGGAGTTTAACAGAAGTAGATGCTTCTTTGATAAAAAAGTTTTCAGCAAAGAGGAATGATGGTGGCGGAAACAAGATATTCCATGGATCAGTCGTTGGCTAATGAAAGCCTTTTTAAAAGAATTTGTTATTGAGCCACCTCAAAATTCATACTTGCTCTTGACAATACTAGAAAGCACTGGAAGGTCTTGGACTCTTGGTTACTTTATTCTTTATATGCAGACATAATAATTAAATGCCTGCTTCTGCGTTGTCCATGTTCCAAGCAGTTGTCATCAGCCTCTTATGGACTTGTGTGAAATATTGGGCGGAAGGAGAAGGAACAACAATCCTGGTTAGGAGGTTGTGGTTGGACGGAAAAAAGATGAATAATTCAGTTCTCTCTGAACTTGGTTACTTTGAAGTTTGAAGAGAGTTATAGGCCCTTAGGAGAGCCTCCAAAGGTGTCGATTTTATGCCACTTCACATAATTGGTAATGCCATCAAAATGAAAATTATTATGAATGGCACAGTAGAGTTAAGAGAATTATTGTCCTCCACCCAATGCCATTGGCGCAGGCAGCAGCAATTTATAATAACGGAGGACCACCTCTGCATGGTAACTGCACAAGGTCCCAAAAAGGGGAAAAGCTTCATTCCCAGCTCTCTCTCCCTGTGATTCATCTGTCCTTAAAGATTCTTTCAAAGCAGTTTCTGGTGAACATCATGAGTTCTGCTTATATTACCTTGACATCAATCTTTTTAAATCTTAAAAACGTTTTGCCTTTTGTATAGTTGTCTGGCTGCATGTTGGTTGTCTCTTTCAGAATTTCGAAAGAGTATTGGAGACAGATATCCAGCTATTTATGTGGCAAACGGAGTTTCTAATTGTCACCACTATTACAATTTTGTATGCTAAGAGCTGGCCATTTACAGATTTCCCATTGACAAACGTGCATCGTAGCAATATGCAAGAGCAAATATTCATGTGTTCATACATGCAATAGTTCTCACATTTAATCCTTTCTTAATGTCTATGGTTCTGTAGGCAGCTCGCAACAATGTGCTTCTTGCTGTCCCAGCTCTTCTCTATGCAGTCAATAATTATTTGAAGTTCATCATGCAGGTATAATTCTCACCATGTGCTGCATGTGTACATTGTTATCAATTCATGTGTAGTTGTCTACGTGCATGTACCTGTGTTTGCATATTGGATGGTGGAGATGTGCACTTGTGTGTGTGCATCCAATCTATCATCTACATGTTTACATGCATGCATTCATGGCATGTGCAGAAAGGGACATGTTTCAAAGGAGCAGATACCATTCTAGTGTTGTCTATTCTGCACGATTGTAAGATAATCGGTCTTTTCCAATCTTCAAATATATTACCCTTTACAAAAATTTCCATGGGAATGACAGGTTGATTTGAAGCTTCTAGAATTAGTTCTTTGGAGTGTGAAACTTTATTGACAATGTTCTTGCCGATTTATAATGTGGCTTGTCTAGGAATGGCAATAGGGCAATTCTCTGAGTTCAGAATACTTAGTGACAAGAGTTCAGATGTTACTGAAACTGGTCATATCTGCTCAAGCCATATAGAAGTAAAGAAAATTTGTTTGATGCAAAGTTTCTATCTGTTTTCTTCTCCTTTCATATTTTGTGAGAGATCCCACTTAGCATTGACGGATTCCATAAGCAATAAGAAAACCAGACAGCAGCAAATGCTGCTTCTGCTTTACAGATTTGTTCATGAGATTCTTTATCAATAAGTCTGAAGTCATTGCTCCTTTTGGAGCTACTGCTTTTCCTGTTGATGTGTTATGACTAATGATAGAAATCCATCTTCTACAGCTATATTTCAATCCTGCAACGGTGAAGATGCTAAGTAATCTCAAGGTATTGTCTTAGTAGGAATTTTTTTTATTGTTCCTTACTTAGAATAATGTCCATCTCCCTGTATGGTGTTATATTACTTTTGCTTTTTAGGATAGTGGTAATTTCTACGAACCTTATCTTTGTGGTTTGCCATTGTGTCCAGGGGGCCCTATTTTTCTTTAAATGTTTTTGTAGTGATTGTCCTGCTTTTTTCTTAAAATTACCCAGCAACTTTTGAAAGTCATCCTTGTAGCAGAGAATGCTTGCCATGGTGAATGTAATGTTTCACGTTTCATTTTAAAGCAATTGTAGGTCTTCCCATGTTTTAAGATGCTCTTTTTAGGGTAAGATGCCTTTAATTTCTATTCAACCTCTATCACTCTCCAAAAATCAGGATCGTTCTCTGAAGACCTGATGGCACATCATCTTCCCAAACAAAAGATGCTTGATCTTTTAATACTCTTGAAATTGGCCCCCTTCTTACTCAGTTTTTCAATAACCCAAGAATAGTCTCCTTTACCGTGGCGTATGGTTGTTTACTCTTAGTAACTTGTCTGGCATGCTCATTGTATATATGAACATATCATATCGTCAGCCATCAAATTCTCCTGGTTAGACTGGTGTTTAAGCTGGAAAGTCACGTTGAGTACTATTGCTGATGAAATGTCTCATGCAGGTTTTGGTGATTGCTGTTTTGTTAAAGATAGTCATGAGACGTCGGTTCTCTGTAATTCAGGTTAGTTTCTCCTTCATTTTCTTCATTTTCTTTCTTGCATTTTCACCTTGCTTAAAACAAGTACAGATTTCTGTGATACTTTTCTTCTATGCTACACCTTTGGAGTTGCTTAATTAATTGAAGTGCAGAACTTATTATTTCTCTTTGACAGTGGGAGGCTCTTGCCTTGTTGCTCATTGGCATCAGTGTGAATCAGCTGCGGTCTTTGCCAGAAGGGACTACTGCTTTGGGTCTTCCAGTTGCAGCGGGTGCATACATCTATACATTGATCTTCGTGAGTGAGCTTTCTTCCCCCTAGAAATGATGGCTGTTCCTTCGCAGATATGCATTGCCAATTGCTTGGCAAGCATTGAAATGAGTATGAGGGACTTTTTTTTGGATGATGTGAATTCAAAACCAATTTTGGTTTTTTTTCTCTGTCTTGGGTTACTGTGCAATTGTTATTATTTCTTTCTTCTGGGTATGGTGGGGAACGGATTGGAGTTATGAATAAAGCACAAGACCAATTAGTCCTTGGTGAGAGCTGATCATCATTAGGCAAAACCTTCTTCTTTATCTGTTTCGCTTACTCAATGGAGAAATTTGTAGGTTACGGTGCCATCTATGGCCTCTGTCTTCAATGAGTATGCACTAAAGAGCCAATATGACACAAGCATCTACCTTCAGGTAAGATCTTAGTCATTACAACTCGTTCAGCATCTTGACCTTTCTGCCAAGTTTGGTAACTTTAGGATGCACGTAGGTTGCTAAGCTTTTCAAGATGAATATTCATGACAGGTGTTGTTTATCTAATGCAAAGAATTTAGCAGAAAGTTGAGCTGCTTCCTTTTGTATATCTTGAACCTGATTGATCAGGAGGCCCAGTACTTTTGGATCTAGAGAATTCTTTATTAATAACTGGATTATTTCCCAAGAAAGATACGGCTGCAATCATTTTAATAGCCACACATTTATTGATTAGTACAAAGTTAAAAATTGCAATTTTAAGTTGTATTTTCCAAAAGAGAATTTTTTAAAATTAAAAGTAGAAAGGATGGTGAAGTTGTAACATTGAGGACTATTTCATCTAGAATGTTTTGAAACTGTGAACTTACCTAGTGGGATTGGAAACAAGAATTTAAAATTGCAGAGGGAATGTTATCACGTTGGTATTCAGAAACATCTTTAGTGGAAAGCATTTCTATAAGTTCATTGTTTATTGCTTTACGATGAGACCCTCAGACCACATACCTTTAGTAATCTCGATTTCCTTTTTTTTTCTTCTTTTGTTAAGTATTTATATTGCCCTTTCGGTTACAGAATTTGTTTTTATACGGGTATGGAGCTATATTCAACTTTCTAGGGATCGTTGCAATGGCACTTGTTAAAGGTATGGACATGAAATAGTTTGCTATGATTTCTGCAGGCCACCAGGCATGTGACCTGGCAGTTCTTTCTTCCCTTTTTTTTTGGGGGGGGGAGAAGGATTAAATCCTGGGAAATGCCAAAAGAAAAAAAAAAGCATGCTTCCTAAAGAACCTGAACTTCAGTTGTACAAGAGTACTTAGATGCTTCTGCATGAAGTTATTCCCTCCCCTTAATTGAACACAATGAGCATTCTATTCGACGTATTTGCAAGACGAGCTTTTTACTTCTGGCTATGCAGTGCATCTAATGGAATACTGAAATTTAAAGATTTTTTTTTTTTTTAAATTTGCGGGTCTTTTGGTAAAGATTTCCTCCTTTGGGCTATCAAGATTTTCTGCTCTGAGATAACCAATCTGAATTGTAAGAAAAAGCATCTTCTCAATTACATGATCATTTTGTGTTGTCACTCTCAGGTCCGGACAGCTTTGATATTTTTCAAGGACTTTCGAAAGCTACCATGCTTCTGATATGTAACAATGCAGCCCAAGGAATTTTATCCTCCTTTTTCTTCAAATATGCAGGTTGGACTGTATGTTTGATTCTTTGAGTTTGTAGCTTTGCTCTTAATCTATTAGTTCGAGAGCTGGAGACCTCCTGTTTATTGGGACCGAAGTAATCTATCATGTGCTTTCTGTCATTTAGATGGCTTAACATCTCTAACGTATATATATTGGGGGCATTCCAGATACAATCTTGAAGAAGTATTCGTCAACAGTTGCCACAATCTTTACGGGCATAGCATCTGCAGCTTTGTTTGGTCACAGTTTAACTATAAACTTTATGTTGGGAATTTCCATTGTTTTTATCTCAATGCACCAGGTAAGTGGAGAATCATTCCATGGTTATTTAATTAAATAGTGGTTCTTGTATTTGCACCTTCATTCGTTCACTTGTCTTATGCTTTTAATTGTTCAGTTCTTTTCACCCCTATCAAAAGTCAAAGATGAACAGCAGAATGGGGTGCTGGAGTTGGTAGAACCAGAAGATAATCACAGGTACGCCTTTACAATTATGTTGATATTCTTTCATGCCTAGAGGATAGGATCTGTGGTTACTTGTCGCTGAAACTTGAACTTTAGCGAATTTCTAAGTAGGTGTAATTAGGACCTGGCAGAAGTCCAAGGGTTTTTACCCAGATCACTGGGATCATTGGTTGTTTAAGAAAATTATATTTATGAAGAAGCACACAAATTTTGTGCTAATGAATGTCTTAGAGAAGTGTAGCTGCTCCTGTTGAATACGACTGGATCATTTTGATGAAAGCTATCTTTAATTACTTAGCTGGATAGTGGGTTGATCTTGTTGATCATCTTCCAGGTCGAGGGATTCCTTTATAAATATGGCTGCAGGAGCTAATGATGAGGTGTGAAATTCTTCATCTTCTGTGAACCGATTGTACTCTTTCTACACTTTTGTCATCTCACTAATTCTTGTCTCTGTTGATTTGCCCTACTCTCAGGCTACCCATAGAGTTGGATCTGATGACCGGCAACCACTACTTCCTAGATGAAGTTATTTCAGGTATTATTTGTCTCTCCGCCTCGATTACCCTAGTATCTTCTATCTATCTGGGCCAGTCATTTACGAAATAAATGTCCTGTCATGGAGGGTCTGGACTGAATGTGCCATGTAACATTTACTTTTAGCTGAGTTGGGAACTTTTGGAAGAATCCACTAATTCTTGCGTCTGTGATTCTCTTTGGTATGATATGAGATGGGTACTGCACTTGAACATTTTTTTAGCTTGGAAGTTATAGTTACTCCGGTAATCTCATGTATTTCAGCATCATAAATGTTGTATTATGATGCAGCTGTTTTTCATTTCTGATAGTGCAAGCTGTAGCCCTTTTACTTTTTCCGCTCTTTAGGAAACTGATTGAAAGCATTCTTCTGGCAGGAGTGATTGGTGGGTACAGGATTAGCCATTTATTACAGAGAAATTAAATAAAGTTATAGAAAAATCATTCAACTTCTTCGGATCCTTTTTGCTGGTCATGATGAAGAGGCTCTTAGAAAACCACACTGATGCCAAGCAGGGGGAGTGGATAAGTTAGGAGAGGACTGGGCAGGCTCTACTCAAGGGACAAGCTTCGTGAACCCTTCATCTTAGACCGGTCAAGAGAGGAGTTTTGCCCCCTTTTCTTTTTCCTTCTTGCTGTATGCGTGATTCTTTCTAGCATATATTAGTCACTTTTTGGTATTGTTCGATACCAACAAACGCCCACACGATACTGTGTATTAGGGAAATGAATTATGCTAGAAATCTTTGAGAATGAAACGCTTCTCAGTCAATGCATTTGTCACTATCAAAAAGACTACTTGTACATCCTAGAGACTTCTAAAATGCAGAAATATAGCAAGACAGCAAGATTTACGAAGTGGCCTTGCTTATGTCTTCCTGTTTATCCTCGCAATATTCTAACAGCTTAAGCTTCTAGAAAAGCTAATGGAGAGGTTGGGCCAGCAGAGAGTCTTATTTGTTTGCTGCTGGTTGTGTTGGAACTCTATGTTTAGAGTGTTGCTTGTTTGTTTGGGTTGTCGAGCTCATTCAAGAAGCTGATACATACATATTGAGTTATGGTACACGGTCGAGGGGGAAAACAGGATGGCAAGCTGATGATTAACGTTGAAGCAGTGAGGGAGCATGATAATTTGATAGTGGAAGCTCACGGCTGTTTACAATTTGAAGAATATTTTCTTTTCATGAGATTTTTGTTAGTTCAATTTGTGCTTATGATGCAAAATGGGATTTGTGAGAGGTAGGAATAAGACCGCGTGATTTAAAAGATACTAATTTTTTTTCGTAAAAAGACCGGGCTTGGGTGAGCCCGGGCCCAATTCATGCTTCGAGTCTAATTGGCTCGGGCACGCCCAGCGAGCGAATGGGCGGTTGGGCCATGAACATATCAATTTGGGAGTGAAGATCTTAACAAAAGATATGTTTGGAAAGCTATGCAATTGCAATTGAAATGCTGAGGTCCGAGGTCAGTGACATCAACTCAACTCGTGGGCAGTTCGTCTTCGCACACGGTTGCTTTGCCCGAGCAGAGATTTCGACTCGAACTATCGATCTCATGGAATGGAAGACAGCTGAATACGAGATTTCTAAATTTATTGCCCTCGACGGTCAACTTTTCTACTGTTCTTAGGTGCGGCCATCTTTTCTATTGTTCTTCTTCGATCCACAGAAGGGGAAATTCTTATAGATTTTCTCGTCTCTGGTTTTTCCCTCCCAAAAAACCCTCGATAGATTCATCTAATTTTCAACCATCTCAAGGGACGATTTCTCACAAACAATGACTGAAACAAAGTTGTACGGTGATACCTGGCTTTGTTGTGTGCTAAGACTTGAGATTTGCTGCCATTGGCCGGCTGGATTCGGCTTTTCTTCTCCAAAACAGCTACGGTGTGTCTCTGCTTTTTTTTTTTTGTCTCAATCTCTTTCATTTCCCCCAAATTCAATGACCTCTCTTCACTCCCTCTCCCTCCTCTTCCTCCCTCCCTCCTCCTCCCCCTCCTCCTCCTCCTCCTCTTCTTGCTCCGTGCTCAACCGCCGCCACCTCCACCACCTCCGCCGCCACCGCCAATGGCTGCGAAGCCACTCCATCGCTCCTCCACCTCCTCCTCCGCTTCGTCTCTTCTCCGTCTCCTGCTCCAAGAAGCCGCGGCGCCACCATCGCCGCCGCCGGGGGCCCCTCCTCCCCAACCCCGACGCCTCCGACGCCAGGTCCCCCATGCTCGTCGCCTCCGACGAACGCAGCGTCGAGCTCACCATCGACTTCACTAGCCTTTCCGCCCGTGCCAAATCCAGCTTCGGTTCTCTCGTCTCCGCCGGCAGAGATGCGTACGCCGACCTGAGCACGCTCGTCGCTCTGGACGACGATAATAGGATGGTGATATCCTGCCGGAGGTCCACCATCCAGTTCGTCGGGAGTGTGGTGGCTCTAAGCTTTGTGGCCGTTTTCGCGCTCAAGGTCGTGGTTCAGTTGGTGCTGGGATTCAGGTCGCGGTTCGGGTATACGAAGAATGAAGCTGTGGTGGTTAGGAGAGACAGGAGCCTTGGTGGCAGGGAGGTGGTTGTTGCGACGAGGAAGGAGATTGATGGCTCTAGGGTTTTGGATAATCCCCTTTCGCCTGCATCGCGGGGCACTGTCGATAGGCCTCCACAGAGAAGGCGTGGGAATTTCACGCCTCGGCTTGAAGAGAAGTTGCCTGAATGGTGGCCAGCCACGACGACCTCGTCGGCCGTGGATTCGGTGGTGGATAAGGAGTATTATCAGAGGGAGGCCAACAGATTGGTGCGAGGTCTGTGCTTGTTGCTGTCTTGACATTTAGAATAATTGATTGTTGTTTCCTTGCTAGTCTGTTGGAGACACTGCACCGTACTAAACTTTTATTTGTGCCTGTTATCAACGTTTGACTGCATGGAATTGGGTGCTCAGCTCTAGAATTATGGGTTGATATGAATAGGGCATAGAGAACCAGACTGCTCAGATAAAGAGTTTGGGAATCCGTCGCTAACATTAACCCAATAAAGAAATGGAATTTACAATGCAGAAGAAATTTGTTTTAGTCCCCTTCCTTTTCCTTATTCAGACTTTAGCAGGCACTGACTTCGGTCTTCTTGGATGCTCTGCATTGCTCAATACAAGCTAACGGTCTGGCCTTCAATATCTTATCTCTGGTGATCAAATAACGCTATGCGTTATTTATTCTTCTGTCATTGTGCTTTGCTTGACTTAATATGATGGGGAATGCGAGCTGGCCAATGATTTGGGGAATTTGCACTCAGAGGTACTGCTGGTGCATGCTCGCGTCAGTTTTAGCCCCCTTCCTTTTACCTTAGTCAGACTTTAGCAGGCACTAACTTCGGTCTTCTAGGATGCTCTGCATTGCTCAATACAAGCTAACGGTCTGGCCTTCATTATCTTAGCTCTGGTGTTAAATAGACGGTATGCGTTGTTTACTCTTCTTTCATTGTGCACTGCTTGACTAAACATGATGGGGAATCCGAGCTGGCCAATGATTTGGGGAATTTGCACTCAGAGGTACTGTTGGTGCATGCTGGCGTCAGTTATAGGCCTTTCTGGTCATATAGAAGGATATGCCTCTGTATCTTCATGCTTAGATTCTTGTCGTACTTATTGCAGCTGCTGAGTCTTCTAATTTCCTCGAGTCTTCTGCTATTTTGGTTACATCTGGCCTTTGATGGCAATTTTTTCTTCCCAGAGTTTAACATTATTTGACTGGTTCTCTGCATGTGAATGGGAAACATTTATTGCCTGTATGTTCTCAATTACAATTGCCTTCAATTATATCTTCAAGGCAACTTACAAAAATTGTTATGCAGAAATTGTCGACAATAGATTGCGTGGAAAGGACATCATGGTCGCTGACATAGTTCAAGTTAGTCCTCTTATGACTTGTTAAATATTTGTCATGAAGCATTTTGCTGACATATTTATAATTCCCATGGGTTTGTAATTCCTGCTGCTCTTTTATTAGTAAGTTTCATCAGTCAAAATGAAGAATTTTATGAATAAGAAGGTTCGCACTGAATTATTTGATTATGCACAATTATTTCTAAACATGGTATTTGAAAATTTGCAGCATATTAATTAAAATAACCAAGGGAAAATCACTTCTCTTCAGGACAACTATATTCATGCTCTGTTTCCAAGAACTGAGGAAATTTTGCATTTTTTGTTTTTTGTTCCAAAAACCTATCCTGACTTGTGCACATCGTCTGCAAGTTGTATGCTGTCTAAGGTTAATTGAATGCCCTTAATTTAGTGCAATTATGCCAGTTCAAGGAAGAGATTGCTGATTCATTTGTCATCCTCCCATGTCGTCTCAGTTTCTCCATACTATGACCAAATTACACACCTTGGGTTTTTTATAATTGGAGTTTTCTCTATTTGTTGCATAATGGTTTTTCCTCAGCACCAGTTGTTTATTAGGTGATCCATTAATGACATTCTGGGCTTCTCTTTGCCTGTATGGATGAGCAGTTGCGTCGCATATGCAGGACTTCTGGAATCAGAGTCTCCTTTGGCACAGAAAACACTCGGGATTCATTTTATCGTGTGTCTGTTGACTTTGTTCTGAATATGTGCAATCAGTATGTACTTTTAGACCGCACCCTCTATCTAGTTGTTCTTGGCCATCTCTTTTAATCTTTTGAAGTTACAATTTTCTAAGAAATTTATAGTTCTTCAGGTCAATCCATCTCTTTAGAGATAGATGGGGAAGATCCTAGGCAATTCCTTGTTGGGCTTGCTGGGAACATAGGGCTTGAGAATATTCGTGCAGCAAGAATTGTGTCTGCCACTGTTGCTGCACGTACACGATCTGGTTTTCTACAAGCTTGGGTAAATATTTCTCCTGTTGGTATCTAGTCACATCCTAAGCATGTAAAGCAGCACTCTTGAGCCGTTGTGGCTTTTGAGAATTTGGGAACTTAGTTATGCTTAAGAAGAAAGAAAGACTTTCTACTACCTAAATGTGTGTCATAACTTTCTCGTTATCAGGCTTTGTGACAACATGCGCAAGGAATTAAGAGAAGCAATGAAAGTTGTATAACACGATTGATATCTCGAAAGGTGGTTTATGATATTGCTCAACCCATAAAATACTTACAAAAGACACGATCTTTCAATTATTTTTCAATAATCAGGTCGTGAATTCCTAAATGGAGAGGCACATTGTTTCTTTGTATTAGCTGATATGGTGGAAAACTAATTAATAGATGTGGGAGAAATTGGTTGCATAATATCTTTAGTAACAATCCTTCTTGTAGCAAAAATAAGAGCAATGAACTTTAGATTAATCCTTCTTGTATTAGCTGGTATGGTGGAAAACCGATTAAGAGATGCGGGAGAAATTGGTTGCATAATTTCTTCAGTAACAATCCTTCTTGTAGCAAAAGTAAGAGCAATGAACTTTAGATTAATCCTGGGATTGAACTTTGGAACATCAGTGCTATTTGGTTATTGGAAACATTTCAGTTTTAAGTTGTCATTTTCCATGGAAGTAAAAGAACTGGTTTGGGAACATGTTTGGTAGCCCACCCTGTTTTCGAATATTTTGAAAGCTAAGAACAGTTTCCTTGAATATTAGAGAACAAGAGAGGGCTGATTTCACCATGCTCAAGCCGGAATAAGAGGAAAAATGAAATTATGTGAACTACTTTTCTTGCCTTTTAGGTTTTGAATCTGAATTAAAATAAAGTGCATGGAAGTATGTGGATTGTGTGAATTGTCATCGGTACCAAGCATACTGTTTAGGAAAAAAGAAACGTGAAGATGAAAACTATTATTTTGGAAACTTTTCAGTAAAACCGTAGACAAAGAATGAATTATAGAACCAGTGACCCACAGGGTGGATCATTTATGGGGAATTTATATTTTTGAAGAGTTGAAGCCATCTAAGGCAACATCCATATTCTGCTGCCTCATGATTTCGTCATAAACAACTTGCACATTTTATTGCAGGCATTGGAAATGCAAGGTGAACATTCTGAAGCACTAGCTCACCTGTCAAGTATTTGTGTTCTTCACCAAATATTCCCTCCAAGAGATTTTTCTGTATGTTCCCTGTCAGAAACTTTATCTATTCCGCGAGCTTTGATTCATCTTCAGAGTTATTATACATACAGATGTGACCAAAGTATCTTTGCTTGTTTCAACTGTTTGACTTCAAATTAGCATAGATACATGCTTTATGCAGGTCCAGTTTATTAGCTGTTAGTAGATGCAGTTTTTGCTCCTAAAAGATGGCCTTTTTTTATTTATTTAATTGCATGACTATCTATGTTATCTGTCTTATTTATAATTCTTATCCCTCTATTTTTGTAGCCTGAGATGGAAATGGTGGCTCTGGGCCTCGAAAAACAATTAAAGCCGGAACAGAGGGAGTATCTACTGAACATGCTTGTTGGTGTTTGTGGAGAAGAGCGACCTAAAAGTCTGGCAGAAGCGTTGGGTTTGGTATGGTCTCTTGACTAAAATCATTATGAAGTTTCTCTGATTGGATTTATTTGGCTCTTAGGCAAGTTAAATTTATGGGGTGCAATCTTTTTAATGATTTTTTTAATTTTGTTCTTGTAGGAACTTTCTCTTGATGATGGTGCTGGTGACCATTATGAAAGAAGCCTTTCATAGAACTAGGTAAAAAAGAAAACAATAAGTTTGCTTTTGATGAGTACAAGAGCAACTGTACGTTGTATTCTTTTCATACCATTCTTGTCAGAAAAACACCGTGGCACTGTATCGATGGGTCCTCAATAAACATCTATTTAAACTATAGAAGTCACTGGGAAGTGGTTGGTATAGTTCCACCTGCTGTTCAATCTCTTGTTTCCCCTTTACCTCTTTGTGGCAATACTTGTATGCTATTCCTTTCATCACAAGTCAGCTGATCCCTGGGTTCTTTCTGGTAATATCCCAATGTTCACTCCCGCAACACCCATTTCGGACGAGTGCACTTGGCCATGTGTTCTGGATAGGGCAATCTAGCCTTCTTAGTCATGATCGTGGAAAGCCAGCACGGTTGTTCATTTGTTTTTCTGCAGGTGGGGGCTGTTTTGTGGTCTATGCTTTGTATGGATGGGCACATCGCAGCTGACCGTGGCCAAGGACTGCCGATGGGGAGCCTTTTTGAAGTTGGAATCGTGGGACTGTGTTATTGCAGAAGCCATTCCTGAACTGTGAATAAGTAGGTTTTGCTTGATGTTCAAAGAGGGGAATTGTCCATGAAAGTCCTGGGCTTGGAAAATTCCGCTGCCACGTGATCATCAGTTGGCAGTTTTAAAGTAGAGAGACATGCTGTGATGGTTGGAAAAACGTGTTTTGTGCGGTCGTCATAACCCATTCGGCTTTTGTGAAAAGTAGGATTGCTAAATTTCATTTGAATTAAATATTATCGAATGATAAAATATATATATATATATATTTTTTGAAGTCGACTTATTTACACTTTATGCAGCTTCAGCAATTGGAGAAACTTAAAAACGAAAAATGAGCACAACGGAAAAAATCAAACAAACTAGCAATTTAAAGAAGGTTACATTTGAGATCTCTAATAAATAGAGGACTTTAAATTATTTTGAAAGTACAGCTCGTTGGACAAAAAATGAAAATGTATCTCAATGAATTTTTAGATAATATGAATTCTTTTTCAATAATAACTCACGAAGACAAAACTTAAAAAGAAAGAGAAGAAGGAGAAGAAGAAGAAACGGGACATTGGATAATTTTCTCATTCGTCCGGTGACATCATAAAAGAAATAATAAAGTATAAAAAACCGTTAGTTACGAATCTCTCCCTCATCTCCATTTTCCTTCGTCTTCTTCACCGATCTCCTCCTCCTCCTCCTCTTCTTCTTCTGCTTCTTCCTCTTCTTCTGCTTCTGCTTCTGCGTGCCAGTGAAAGGTGAGCTCCTCTCTCTTTCTTCCTTTCTGCTCCCAGATCCACGTCTCGTTCCTCTGTCTCGGATGCCGAGAAGGACCACACCGAGCTCAAGCTAGGGCTTTCCCGCTCGGCTTTCCCACCGGAACATTGCGTTCGATTCGATTCGATTCGGTTAACCTGTTTTTAGCTCGTATTTGATTGGTTTCTGCTCGGTTCCATTCATCACTTTCTGCGCAGGTTCGTTGCGGCGATCTCCGTTCCGATCGGTTGCGTCTGCTTTGGATTCACCGAGGTACTTGTTCTCGCTCCTCATTTCAAGCACCGCTTTCGAGTTGCTTCCGTCGCTCTTATCTGACGGTTCCTCTTTCGCCGGTTTCTACTGTCGATTCCAGCTCGTTGTTTGGGCAGTGGAGCGCCGCCGGTAGCTGTCGCGATGGTTTCGTTCGAGATGAATGACCGCAAAAGTCCGTGAGATCTCTCTCCTTTTGCTGCTCTTCCTTCTATTCAGCCATTTATATCCGTCTAGTATGATGTTTGTTGAGTTGATTGGCACGACAAATGAGAATTGGGACTATTTGGTAAATCAGATCAAAGATTTAGGTGAATGTGCATGCAGACTATTACTATTGGGAACGTCGCTTCTGAAGTTTGTTTTTACTCTTGTGTGATAATATCTGCGGGATAGGATTCTGTTAGGTGACATTCGTCATTGTGCTTGTAATTGGCGGCTCAAACTCCGATTGAAATGGGTCCTCTCCTAGTTTTTCTCGCTTTTTTTGGCAGAAATAAATGTCAAATGAAGTCATGTGGGACTCTATGTTTAAACTGGATCTGTTTTGAGTGTTTGTGGGATGTAGTTATGCTATATGCTGTATTTGTATCTCTAGTGCAATGTGATGCAACTGCTCCATTTAGCCTTGCTTCAGTTTTGAACTTAATTATTAAATAAAGGACTAATCTATGTTATTTTGATGGATTTGAATGTCTAGTCCATGTTAGCTTATGAATTATGAGTTGGGAGGGATTCTGTAGGTTTCTGGTTGATTTAGCAAACCGTGGTAATCATATTCGAACCTTTTATGTCTAATCTCAAATTTCTTCAGTCCACAAAAAGTAAAAAGGGAACAAGTGTCATCTGGAAATTCAGTTGATGATGCGCTGGGAAATGGTCTGATCTCCTCTGCCCCCTCCTTCAGATTTTCTACCATTTTCAGTTCTTCAAATTGTCTACGACTCTATGACTGTAACTGACTAATTACTAGACAAAGTTGCTGTTTTGGTACCTAATAGGTGTTACTCTTGACATGCATTGCTCTTTGCATGAGACTCAAATTTTCTTTTACAGTTAGTATTTGTGCCTTTGATCACCAGTGTCATTCAAACTTCTTCGTTGTGATCAGAAATCGGGCTAGGCTTGACTGGATTTGGTATCTTCTTCTCATTTCTGGGGATCGTCTTCTTTTTTGACAAGGGACTGCTTGCCATGGGAAATGTGAGTTTCTTTCCCTGGTTTCTGTAGTGTGGCACTGTCTTTCGTTGTGTTCTTGTTGTCCTAGTTTTGGTAGGGTTTCCATTTAACTGGCCCTTTTCCCTCTCAATCAGATTCTCTTCATATCAGGAGTCTCTTTGACTATAGGACCGAAGTCGACCATGCAGTTCTTTATGAAAAGGCAAAACTTCAAGGTTCAAGTCTTCCCCAACTCTTCATAGAAACTCTTGGCATATAAAGCTGTCCTCCTGTACTGTAATCTTCCTTTTGACACTTTCTATCTTTCTTGATGTCCAGGGAACAATCTCGTTTGGTGTTGGCTTCTTCTTCGTTATTATAGGATGGCCCATTCTTGGCATGATTGTGGAATCATATGGTTTTGTCGTTCTTTTCAGGTCTGCTCCTTTCATTTGTTGGCAGTCTCAAAATTGTTGTCTGTTTAACTTAAATTAAGCTAGCTCTCTGTCTGCAGTGGTTTCTGGCCGACTCTAGCAGTTTTTCTGCAAAGGATACCTATCCTCGGTTGGTTAATTCAGCAGCCATACATTAGATCGGTATGGCTATCTGTTTTCTCAGTTTTTTTTGGGTCCTATATTGCAAGCAGCGCTTTTGGTGGTTATGCTTTGTTATTATAAACATTGGGGCATGGCATTTTTGGTTCTTTGGTGAATGTGAAAAATGAACAGAGGATGATGAACTATAATGACATTTATCAGTCCTCAAAATCTTCAACATATGGCTTGCTAAAAAGTTGTTTTCGTGTTGGTGTCATACATTCAATTGTGTATTTTGTGAAAATTAAATTTGAATATGTGCACAACTCCATTTATCATCACTTTTGTCCTTTGGAAATGCTAGGATTTATTTGTGGACATAGGTGGTTGTCCAACTCGGTTCGTGTTATTCTGGACAGGGTCTGAAAGTTTAAAATGTGAAGCAACCTTGGCATGATGCTATCATAGAGTTCTGTTCATCCAGAAATGTAATGATAAAGCTACTTTCAATCTACTATGAGGAATAATTGATCATGATAGTCTCTTTAGAAAGCTTAGTTGAGTGAATGGTGGGTCTCATCATGGTAAATGATGCCCAGCTGTGTGGACTCTCTCTATTTGAACAGCTGCGACCATTTAAATGTTTAGCTCCAACTTCAGAATATAGATTGAGCTATGATATGTGAGCTATATCGTTAGATTTGATGGAACAACGATACATAAGCTTTTTTTTTTGTGGACATAAAAGAAGGTGACTAGTTAAAAGCACTTAAAACATGCGATTTATTACGTAGCATTTGGTATACGAGAGGAATAGTATAATTCCATGTAACCTCCTGCACTGGCAAAGTGGTTTGCATTGCCAAATTTGGCTGCTTTCCACTAGTCAGTTTCATGATTTATGTTCAAGTGGAACGCTATCATCATTTTTTTCATGGCTTCTTTTCGTTTGGCAACATGCGTTTGAAATTGCACATGGCAGATCTTGTTGATTGAACAGAAAATGCCGCAGATAAGATTTTTTGAAAGTGGATGGCGAAAGGGTAATGATATTCTTGTTTATCCAGTTGAATTTGGGGGCTAAGGGAAAAGTGCCTGTTGTTTTACTTAATGAGCATTCATAATTACCATTGCGTAATAAAAATATCTCAGATATATGGTCATGTGGTACATTATATAACATCCCATTCACATGCTGTTCTGTTTGGTTTTTGCAGTTCTTTGATCGTTACCGAGGGAGACGTGTGCCCGTATAGTTCTGAACTTGCAGAGCGGGCAATACCTCTGGTTTTTGTGTCTGCTTTAAGCCCCCATGTAACATATGGATTTATGGAGACAAATTTTTTCTGCCTCTCTCTCGTTGGAAATGGCAATTGATAGAAGGTGTCATGACTCGTGTTATATGAATGAGGAAGAAGGAAATTTTACGTGATGTAGCGGGATCTGTAGTGTCTCTTTCCTTCGTTTGGTGGTGATGATTGACCATCCTCGACTGCATCCCTTGGGCTTCTTTTCCCAGATTATAAGTGAACAATTAGATTTTGATTTGTTGCAAAAAGATGTAATCTAACCTTGCATAGCACTGTCCATATACCAAAAAAATATAGCTTTGCTCGGTTTTTCCCCTTTCTGTCGAACAGTAAATTTTCATTTCAAGTTGATTCTCTCTCTCTCTCTCTCTCTCGGCGTGTGTGGTTTGTGTATATGGAAGCGAGGTGCTTTGTTTAAAGGGATATGTACACTAGAAATCTTAAAACTTATCACAAAAGTGCATTTAAGTCCTAAAGCTTTTAAAAAGTGTAAACAAGTCCTAAAACTTGTTACAAAAGTGAACTTGAGTCCTAAAACTTTCAAAAAGTGCAAATAAGTCATAAAACTTGTCTTAAAAGTGCAAACAAGTCCTAAAACTTGTCAGAAAAATACAAATAAGTTTTAAAACTTTCAAAAAGTATAATCAATGAAAGGACTTGATTGAACCAATTTGATAAGTTTTAGGACTTGTTTGCACTTTTGTGACAAATTTTAAGACTTGTTTGCACTTTTTTAAAGTTTTAGGACTCAAGTGCACTTTCGTGGTAAGTTTTAGGACTTGTTTGCACTTTTTGAAAGTTTTAGGACTTAATTGTACTTTCGTGATAAGTTTTAAGACTTTGAATGCACTTATCCCTTATTTAAATAAAAGAGAATTTCCTTCTACTTCTGCATAATTTCATCAATGCACCCGCCTTGTCATATTCGATTGAGAAGCCCCTTTTCCCTTGGTTTATGTGGTGTTGTGCATGTTATTATCTATCATTTTATGCCCCTAGGCTGGTCTTGCTCCATTTGCTAGGAAACTGGGTAGTAATTAGAGCTGGCAAAAATTCAGGTCCCATTTCTTTAACTAAAATTCAATGGACTAGGTAATATATGGGTTGTTTGAAAATTTAAAAACAGGTTAGAGTGGGTTCACATTGTCAAAGCCCAACTAGATGTGGGTTTTGGTGGGTTTAAAGATAAACCCATTTAAGCTTAAAAAGGTTATTAGCTGAAAAAGTATATATATATTTTTTAAAAAAGGTAAAGAAACGGAGAACTATGATGTCGAAGAAGTGGGGGAACCGATGCTGTCGGTGCCCCTCCGCCTGCGGCAATGTCGCCTGTGATGGCCGATCACACTTCCGCCGTCGCCGTCGGCAACCACCTTCATCCTCCTCTTAGTAATCCCTCATCCCACGCCTTCTTGTGGTGTCGTTTTTCTCTGCGGCCTCCTGAAGAAGATACTTTTTGACATGTGAAGTTACATAATGTAACTCAAAGCCATAAATAAATCCATCTGCTGGGCATCTTTCTCTAGTTTGTCAGGAAGTTGGGTCATTGCTTTATCGATTGGGGGCGTCTTCATCATTTCCTTTCTTCAAGTTTCCTTCAAGACCAAGAAAGCAGAACAAGATGGTCTTCTGTTGCTAACCTACAAAATATTTCAACCAAAAAGCCAATCGGCCTTTTCCCATGTATCCAGACGACGTGAACAACCCCTAGAAAAACCAAGCTAGAAGACGTCCAAATAACCTCGGATGATCGAGTCAGATCCAGACCGAGACTGGCAAGGCGATGACTCTTTAACATTGTAATATCGAGATCAACGCGCACGTATCTGAAAACACCTTCGATTGCCAATAGAAAAAACGACATCGAAAGAAAGTCAAAAGAGGAGCGACGAGACATGACCTTTTGGAAGCCAGATAGAGAACCTTCTGATCGAGGAAGAACACCGCACAAAAGGATCGAGAACACAAACAGAAGACGCAAATTGAAGAAACAAGCAAGGAGGACCCACAACGTCAGCGATCGGTGGAGCGGGCGACAACAACAGGAGGAGCAACAACACGATGAGCAATGATCGGCTGTCGTATCAATTTTTTTAGGGGTCTAATTATCAAGTTAACTATGCAGATTTGTTTAATTTTTTGTTTATTTATTTAAAGAAAAAACCTTTTTCTCTGTTTTTCGGGTGGATTATGTGGGTAGGTTAGAATTGGACCTGAATTATGTTGGGTATGGGCCATTTAAATTGTTCATAAGATAAATGGGTGAATATGAGTTAAATGGGTGGATTTAGGTTGAACCCATTTAAGAACCACTCAAACCCAACCCAACTTATTGATTGTCACCTCTAGTTGTAATTGAGATATTGTACTCAGACTAGCAAGATTAGCAGAAAATACAAAACAGGAACATAAACAAATTATAATAGTTTAACTGAGATCGACGATATCGATGAGATTGATATTCAAAAATAGAGCACAGCTATGGTTGTGGCAGAAAGCTTCAATTATCTGACTGGCCGAAATACCTGCCGGAAATTGTGGCCAGAATATTCAGCATTATAACTTCATCGTCCAGCTCAGCCTTCTGAGTTCGCAAGCTCGCACATTTCCGGAGCAAACTCCGGAGAGATGCACTAGTGTCGGCATCCAATGGGGTGTCCACAGCGGCGCACAGAGCAAAGAGCCACAGACAATCGTTTCTTGAAAGAAGGCTTGCGGCATCCACCGAGTTTATACGTTTCCTGAGCATGGATACTCTAGCTACCGAGTCCATCCCAAGTATCGCGGATAAAGTGGGGTCTTCACTTTTTTCACTGCCAAGAGATTTCCGACTAGGATTAGGGACTGCTTCATCAACCTCCCGAGCAGTTTGACAGCCGCTGAAATTTTCAGAAGCATCACTTTTGGGATGTTGAACAGAGTACTCCTCTGCGACCTTAATCAAAGATCGTTGTTCCCCTAAAATTTCAGCACCGGTAGTCTCAACACTTGACAAGGCCTGTAAAATAAGGTAACCATGAGCACTTTTTTCCAGTTATATGAAGTAAGAAGCAACACAGCGTGGAATGGCACCATAAGTTGTCACCTATCAGCGTGCAAAAGATTTCAACTGACATTTCACCAGGAACAGAACTATCTATGATAAGTAATCTAGCTAGGAACAAAGACAAGCACCACACATATATACATAAATATAAAGAGCATACCCTCCTCAACATTGAAAAATCTGCAAGAAAAGCATCCTCCCATTGTTTCAGTGGCATCAAGTGTTCTGGACACTTGGCAATCTCAGGTATTACAGGCATGTAAGAGCTCTGTTCTTTGTGGAATTTACTCTGATCAAGCTTGGCTACCTTCACATTCGGAATCTGTGCAGCTTCCCACCTAAGACAAGACAATGCATCCATAATTAGAGCCTTGCCAAAGGTCTAAGACTAGTGCAAGAACACTTTAATAATTCTTCTTTCAAGTTGTAAGCAGTGAAAACCATATGAAGGATCGACAGCATCAGAAAGCAAAAAGAAAGGGAAGCTGCCACTATGATTCGTGTTCAGTAGGAGGGTGAGAAGTTGTCAGATAGTCATTGTTTTGTGTACATCCATGCGTTGCTCGACTAATGTGCAGGGACTACTGGCACAAGCTGCCATCATTTTATAAAACTGGCTTCAAAAGTTGCAAACATCAGCTTCACACAATGCCTGATTATCAGTGGAAGTAAACCTTCTCACCTAGAAGTAGTCGTGCTATCTTGTCCGTTGAATGCAGCATGCATATTTATGGGCCGTATGAGCCGACAGGTTTCAACCATACAGTGGTCATATCAAAGCCATTTCTTTGCTCTGACCCTAATTCTTGGCAATGCTAGAAGAATAACCTGGTGAGAAGACCTATATTATAGTTCAAACACAATGTTGGAACATCATATTTGTATGATAGTATTCATACGAGACAGCTATCCAGGGCACTTTGCTTTGCTTTTGTTTCTTCACTTCTTTCTATATTACTACATATTAGCTACCAATAGGAAAAAACGAGAAAGGGCCATCATGGAAATATGGTATCACTCAAAAGAAAGTAGATGGTCACCAAGTGCTTTAGGTTTCTTCCTCCCAACATTAATTTTACCACTAAACCTTAAGATATATACTTTGTGCGCTAAGTCTAAAGGAGCGTTTCATGTTTGCCTGGTGCATCTTATGAGACGAAATACAGATGGGCCCTTTTTTTATGTCGGCGAAGTAAATTAAAACATGAAAGGAACTGCACTTCATTCCTCGTGAAAAGGAAGTATCCACTCTACAAAATGAATCTTATCACCCACCCATTAGTTATTATCAGCCCGAACAATGACCGCCACAAGCATGCTCTAAGTTAAATTGATCACTCGATCTCATTAGCAAAATCTAAAATGTGCCGTGAACAGAGGTAACTTGATGCATTACAGATGCTTGAAGAAAGAGGAGCGTTACACAACAAAGTATATCCGCCTCTCCAATCCAGAGACATAGCACAACCATATCTCTTGCCCTCCGACAACTAGTATATATCATTAAAAAGAATAATACAAGAGTCCTAATATGAGAGACATGGCTTAGAAGGATCAATTTAAGGCGAGTGTGAGAGAAAAAATCTAACAAAATTTCAGTGGTGTAAGCTCTCTTCGGTGGGTCCTCAAGTATCAATCCAGCGTTACAAGGGTCACGACACCCACTTTCAAACTGTAAAACAGATACATCATACAAATTTTGCCCACTCTTAATTGCAGGATCACTCTTGATGATCCAATCGTCCCCGCTACATACTGGTAAAAGGGTCAGCTTGTTTTAGACAAATTATTGCATGTTCCGTTACTTTCAATGTCGAAGGTAGATTGGTTAAAAATTACTCTACATTCTTGACTAGATTCAGGCTCTTGGGATCATAGGAAATAATTAAAAAAATACCATACCGTTACTTTAATTGACTAAATTCACATCGATTAGAAGCTGCTAAAAGAGCCACTGAATTTCCATAATGACTGTAGATGAACATTTAAAGGTAATGCATGCCAAATTAACAAACTCACTAATCCCCTTTTTTGTTGCTTTCTCAACAAGTGAAATACCACCCCTTCCCGCACTAGATATCTTAGCATACATTTATCCTGTAAACTATGTCTCAATCTCGCAATCTGCCCACTATTGTAATAACAAACCCAGGTGCACTACATCACTCTCTTTTCACATCATTGCTACTATATCCTCCTAAATTTCATAACATCAATTTTCTTCTAGGTCACCACCTATGCATGCAGTCTTCATTGGCCCTCTAACCCTAAGCGTGTTGGCACTTCTACTAATCCCATCTGCTCACTGAGCATCTACAAACCACAGTCTCACATCTCTACAACTTACTGATAATGTCTCTCTAATTTATCCAGTCTTGAAGCAACACCATCAGCCTCTCAGTTCTGATATTTATAGGAAAGTTTATATATCTTAAGTTGAAATTCTCTCTCTCTCTTCCCCCCCCAAAAAAAAAAAAGAAAAAAGGTGAAATTCTGGGTCCGCCATAGTCCTGATGCCTTTGCTCTCGACCATGCTAACGTTTATGTCATTCACTCTCCTCACATAGCTAAATAGTACTGAAATTGGAACAGAAAGGGCGTGGGAAGGAAGATTAGCAAACACTGTTGAGAGAATTGGACTTATTTAATGTCTAAGATGAATAAGAAACATTTACCTGACTCGCTTAAGAAACTCTAACCCATCTTCTGGAGGCCCAGCATCAAAGTTGGGTTCTCCCTCAACCAAAAAGGCTGGTCTTTGGATGCTAGCAAAGTATTCATCACTGTCATCACTATCTTCCTCTCCCCCTTCTTCTATAATATCACCATCTTCCCCACAAATATTTTGGCCGCAAGCAGGGTCCAGATTCATAAAGTTTGTTTCACTGTCCTCTGTGTTCTCTAGTACAATACCAACCTGTTTTTTACACGCTTCACCTGAAAGTAATGACAAAATCCAAGTTTTCTTAAAAGAAATTGCTTTGCATCAAGAGGAACATAAACAGAGAACAAGGGATATATCCAAATGCAAGCTGCATAGAATAAGAGCAACAATGTCCACACATGTCATCAAGAAAGGAAACAATGTAAATCCATTCATTGTCGCGAAAATCAGTTCTATTTACAAACGAATTGCTTGTGGTGATTTCTTTACATTTCCACCACAAACAGTAGCTTTGAATGTACAACAGAAAAGTAATCAAGAGACATATGACCAATTTGTTGCATATAGGGTCTTTAGTGCAGGAACAAAGAAATTCACGTGATTCCCTCTTGCACTTCCAGCAATTGCACCTGTTCAGAACAGAAATTTGAACCATCAAATTGACACATCAGGCAGATGACTATGTAAATGATTATTTTAAGAAATGTGTTTGAGTTTGAATTTTGTCAAAACAAACAGTGGAATTCAAACAGAGAGTGGAAGAGCAATCACACGGGATACAAAAGAGCTTTTTCTGCTGATTATGACAAGAGAAAGATAACCAGACAAGAAAGAGCCAGAGAATAGGAAATTAATAAGGCTTAATCTGAATACCCTCAATAATAGACCTTTACTGGATGTAAACAAGAATAATTACTGAGGGTGCAAATCATTAAGGAAACATTAACTTCATAAATGTTATCAACGGTTGGTGTCATGAATATCAGCATATTCACTCAGTCTCCACAAAAGAAAAGCAAAATGAAACGAAACCAGAATTTGCTTAGGATGAAAAGGGAGGAAAAGAAGATTATGATCAGAAACATCAGTCGGCCTTGTCACTGGCAGACTAAAGCAACCATGAAGAAATTGAGTTGTCAAAATAATACCTACTGCATGCTCAAAAGACCACCCCCATGCAACAGCATGATCAGAGAAAGTACATTCAGTTGCATCTCTCAAATTCAAGAAACACAATCGGACCAAACCCTGAGGTTCTCACTTCATGCACATCAGAAGGATATTTTTCCCTGAGTTTTTCATCTGCTTTATGTAAATAATAGTTAAAAGGTCCTTACACACCATGAAAAGCAAGATCATACAACATTGTCTCTAGAGGAACACCAACCTAGAGTATTCTTCTAGTGAGAATCAAAATTAACTAATAAAGCATCTTATCATGGTATAATATTCTCAAACCCAAAAGCATGTGTCTTGCAATTTCAACCCAACGAAACAGCTTAAGGAGATTAACAGAGGACAAGGTGCACGATGCATACTCCAAACAGAAACAGACATAATGCCTTGCAAAAATGAAGTGTTTCATTTATGCAGATTCCGATGCCGTGTGATGATCGATGATAATCACATAATGAAAATTGAACAGGTAAGCCATTGTGAGAAATCTGTGTGTCCAAGATGAAGTAAACCAACTTAAGCAAATACTACCATCATTAATTCAATTTCAAGCTTCTCTTTCCATCGAAAGAAATAATATTATAATACAGCTAAAGAAAGAACAAGGGTCAAGCTACTACAGTGATGATACTCACCAAGAATACCAGGATCCTGTGCCCTCCCAAGGGACGGACGCTGGCAATGATAGCTCAAAGTAGACTGTGCCTGATGCTTTGAGCTTGCAAGATTTGCATACTCTCTTGCCACGGGGCCTAGGCCATTGTAAATCTCTCTCCAAAACTTTCGTTGTTCTGAAATATTAACAAACCTCAGGGCCTCCATTTCTTCCCTTGAGTACCTTCTTTCGGTTCCGTCTCCCTTCGTTTGACAAGCATCCATAGGTTCATCAAAATGCACTAAATTGTCTCGCTTTGCACCTTTCCCTTTCCTCCGAGGACGTTTAGTCTTCTTTCCATCCGCAGCATCTTTCACACTTTTACAAGAATTTCCTTCAGTGCATCTTGAAGAGCTCGCCACCATTCCCATATCCTTGTCACCCCCATTTCCAATTCCAGCGAACGCGACGGGTTCAATCAATGCGGTATCATCGATGACTTGAATCTTCAATGAACGTCTAAGAGAACCATCGATTCCGTTGTCGCCTTCCATCTCGTCACAGGTATACACCAGCTCCCCGGAAATTATGTTTCCATCAGCAGCACCCGCTATCATCACATCAATATCGGGGGATTCATCAGCGACATGCTCCGGCTGGGCCACCTCCCTGAAGATCGACCCACCTTCAAGATCATTCAACAACTGCTGCTTCTTAATTTCCAACAGAATCGCAGACACCTTGCCTTTACCAAGAAACTCCCCATCTCCATTCGTTTCCAAAGAAGACGAACAACCCGTACCTTCGCGGACGGAGCCCCTCTTGGCTTCCTCCGCAGAGTCCTCCCCGAGGACTCCTTGGACGCAGACAGGCTCCCGCGCCTCGGGAGAACTCGACGGTCCCATCACGTTCGCAACGCTCGCAGGAACTCCCACGGACGGCGAACCCAAAGCGGAGCCGCCCGATTCCCGCGCTCGGCACGAGCTCGCGGCCGCGCCCTCAACGCCGGACGCAGCGGCCGGCTCTCCACCGCACCCGCGGTCGTCGGGGGAAGCGGAACCCACCAGAGTGCCGCGGCGGTCTTCGACGGAAGAAGGGAGGCGTCCGGCGAGTTCAGGCGGTGGAGGGAGCGAAGCCATGGGAGGTGAATCGATGGAGTCGGCCATGTCGAGTAGAGAGAGAGCGGGGAAGAGAGGGTTGAGGAAGGGGTTTTAGGAGATTCTCACCAGATGCAGTTAAAGGAGGAAGAGAGTCATTTCTTTTTTGTGTATTTATATTTAATTAGTTAGAGGTGCGAAGAAATTATTATTATTATTGTTATTATTATTTTGACAAATTTATAGAAAAATGTAAGGTGTCTTCATATGCTATCGTTCATCTTCTTCTTTTTTTTAAGATCTAAAAACTATATAGGTCCGAAGAAAATTTCAATGGCATTTCTGCATGTTAAAAAAGAAAAATATTAATCGATATTTTCATGATTTGATTTCGATGCTTCAATAGCCTTGTAATAATCCTTTCGTTCGGTACTCATATTAATTATACCTATGAATCCCTTCCCTCCCAAAAAAAGAAAGAAAGAAAAGAGCCCGTTCAGAAAAAGAAAATTTTAGGTGATCATTGAGCTATTTAAATCCATCAACCTTGCACTCTGAATCATGTATGTTAATTATTAAAGGGTTAAAAATCCTAAACTATACTTATCGTGACACATTTATCCTAAAACTTTTTTTTCTGTGACACAAAAAATCACAAACTTGTACCCTTGAATTATCCTCTACCAAAGTTTTGTCAATGAGAATTGCTTGAAAATTCGCCTACATCAAAGTTCTGTCAATAAGAATTGTTGAAAAATCTACCAACATAGATGCCAGAAAGAGAAACAGTGTTCATATGGCACCCATGTTACTTAAGTGAAATAAAACGTCATTATTTTGGTTGAAAAATCATCTAACGAAATATTGACAGAAGGTAAATGTCTGACATAGATATAAGTTCGGGGTTTTTTATGTTACAAGAAAAGTATGGGATAAATGTGTCATGATGAACATAATTTAGGAATTTTTATGTCACAACAAAAAATTCAAGATAAATGTATCACAATTGGCATAATTTAATATTTTTTTGTAGCTTTTTCTTATTATTAAAAGACTTGAGATTTAATTTACTTTCATCATCCCAGTGGAAAGTCAATTGATTTGGTATGCATGGTATAGGAATTTCTTGTTGCATCACGCGTAAGTACACCTTGAACGCCTAGGAAATTAGGAATAATGGCAATGGAGCTATTCAAGCCCTCGGGTCAATAGGGGTCGATTCACCGTTTTCAGTTCAAAACCAATTGCCATACTCCTTACCTGCTAAATGTAAGGCAGGCCCTCCTCCTTCAAGACTATGGCTTTCCCTCGTTTTGATTAGCAGAAGGCAAGAAATCAATGCAGAAGTTAACGAGACAGCCGGAAAAATTTACTTCAAAAAGAATTGAAGATATGTCCATAAAAGATAACTTGCGACAAAAGGGAAAAACTAACAGAGCGTCATGCCAGCACCGACTGCCTTAGCAGCTGCTCGGCATGGACCGCTCGCATTCTAAATACAATCTCCCGTCAGATAACAACTCATCAAATAATGTATACCCATCATATCTATCTCAAAAAGGAAAAAGAAAAGATCATTCATATGTGCCAGAGAATATGGAGCAAACTTTGCAGTAAGATGATATTGCGATGCGGAAGGACTTTGAATTCCTTTCACTCAAGTCTCTGGAGCAGGTGCTGCAGCTTTCAGCAGAGGCTGCAAAGCCTTGACAACGATGCTCATGTTGGGCCGAAACTCTGCTTCATATTGCACACACAAGGCAGCAACAGCTGCCAACTGCATCATCCAGAAAGTGTGGAGAACAAATGAGATTTCTCAGCAGCTACTACTATAACCATGCATATACGTAGCCCATCAAGGTGCACGTGCCAATCATGTACAAGAATACATAGGCGAACATACAAGGAAAGAGAAATTTAAGAAAAAATACCTTGGCAACTCCCTTTGGAGGATATTCTCCATTAAGCCTTGGATCTACACATTGTTTAACCTTGTCTTCACTCAATCTTGGAGTTGCCTAAATCATAGAGAATTTACGCACTCAAATTTAGTTGAACTTGGAAAGGAAATGCTCGTCAATGGTACTGATATAAGAGAAACCAAATGCTCACCCAGGTAACAAGACTCTGCTGTCCCCGCGGCATGGTATGATCAACAGGTTTTCTCCCAGTTAAAAGCTCTAGAAGAACAACTCCAAAGCTATACACATCACTTTTCTGTGTCAATTGACCAGTCATCGCATACCTGACAAGTATATGACTAAGAATTAGCTACAGCATTCCAGAGAAAAGAAAAAGATCCCCAGTTAAGAACATATACACTTTTAAGGCACTTTTCAAAATGCTGTACTGTGCATTGGGCTGAGGCACCTAGCAAGCATAGGTCAAGGGGTGATATAAAGTTTGGAAGAAGTTGCTCAGCCAGACCTTGATCTTTATTTAGGGCCTTGCATATCTCTTCAAAACAATTAACCTATTACATTGTCAGTGAAACAGAAGAATTTATTCCTAAAAATTATCATTTGAAGATGGGTGATTCTAATTAGATAAGCTAGTTCACAGCCAATTGGTAGATCATCCCCATTCAAAGTTGAGTAATTTCAATCTACCAATCGCTGAACCAATCAGACCATGCTCTATGATGGCAATTTATTTTCAGAAGACAGACAACAAAAAATCAAGCTTTATATTGATCATTCTTATCAAGACGAGTAATACTTTGAAGGATATGCAGGGTTTAGAGAGAAAGATCATTCCAGTTTGGCATTGTTAGCACAACTGAAACTTCAACCACAAGAGAAAAAGAAAGACAGACCTAAATCTCCTGGTAAGATATAACAAGTAATTGCTCAATGATAAGCCAATCAAATTGATTCGTGAACCGCAAAATTGCTGCTTATGAACCCAAATAAAAAGTGAGAGTTGTCATATCGTATTTTCTAAATTTTCACACAATTTTTCAGCATCCAACAGGATAGACAGTAACGGCAAAACAATATACTTATCAATAGTCTCCATACAATTGAAAAGAGAGATCCAGATGCATTACTCTGGAGCGTGATAGCCGAAGGTTCCCAAAACTCTGGTAGAATGAAGACGGGCAGCCATGTCAGGTGCCTGATTTGACAGATTAAAATCTGCAATTTTGGCTTTGAAGTCTTCAAAAAGAAGCACATTGCTAGACCTAATATCCCTGTGGATTACAGAAGGCTGAACCTTCTCATGCAAATATTCCAATCCCCTCGCTGCATCAACAGCAATTCTCACTCGCTGGATCCAGTCGAGGACAGGGCCTGGTTGTGCACCTTGAACTCCTTTTCTTCCTGTAAAGTGATAATCCCTTCATTTAGAATACTTTATCTCTACAGGATAAAACATTCCAAGAGAGTTAAGCCACGAAAGACAAGTAGGCTTCAGTTACCATGTAGTACATCATGTAGTGATCCCATGGTTGCAAATTCATATGCAAGCACACGAAGAATCCCTTCAACACAGTAACCAAGCAACTCAACAAGATTTTCATGCTTCAACCTTGATACCACGGAAACCTGAATGCATAAATCCATGACAATCAAGGATCTCCTGTCGTAATTAAATAAACTGAATGGCATAACAGATTAACACAGTTATTCATTTTCTGCAATGGTGTCAACCAGAATTCAAATTCTGCACATACCTGGGTCAGAAACTCAACATTTGACTCAGAATCAGATGAAGTGTCAAGCTTTTTGACAGCCACAGCTTTTCCACTATCTAAGTTAGCATAATATACTCTTCCATAAGATCCTTCACCAATCAATGACTTTGATCCAAAATTATCAGTCTTTTCTTTAAGTTCATCCACTGACAGAGCAGGAACCTCGATAGGTGGTGGTGCCTTTTGCACTTCAGGTTTAACAGGAGCAGACAACTTCGAACTTTTTTGGTGCCCTACGCCAAATTTGGGACAAACAAAGATTAGGAGAACAAAATGACAGAAAGGATTCGCTCTACTGCCTTTGAAAAGACTACTTGCCAGAATATGTGAAGACGAAGAATCATAAACTTCCAACGCAATGATCTTCATTCAGATTGAAATAATGTATCGACTACTTCAATTGTTCTACTAGTTGATGAATAATTATTTTCTGGGACTAGTGGCATGACTACAGTCTACAATACCAAGGAACCAACAAAGTAAGAGGTCCGACACTCCAGATATCCATTAGCTTCCATTGGATCTTTAGCAACTACAGCCAGTTGGAGATAAATATACAGAAGTCGTTGGGCTTGATTTATTCAATTCTATCGCTAAAAAGTATGACGTCTTTCTGCTTAATACTTCCCAGATTGCCGAGAACTTACTCTTCTAAAATCAAAGACAAAAATAAATTCCAGATACTACAAATAAAAAGATTTCCACAGAACCCTGTGAAGTAGGCCAAAATAAACACTAGCAGGAACAAGACGAATGTGCACATGCCCGATGCACAAAATCATTTAGGTTCACATGCTAGATATTTCGATAATTGCGACCAAAAGTACTCAATTTGTAGATGTATAAGATGCAGGTTCTTTTAATCAAGATGCCTATACGGTGACTGTAACTTACTCAAAATTTGAACGGTGACCTAAGACAGTATTATACCTTTATGAAGTTGATGAGTCAAGAAACCTACGGATCAGTACATAATATTTTTATTTTTCCCATCAGCTTTAAGAGTAGCCACTCTTTCATTATCATCAACAAAGGGTAAATTGTTAACAAAATATGATGAGAAACATACCTTGTACATGGTTCCTTGGGCTTTTCAGCACCTCGTCATCGTTTGTGTGGTAAGATTCTTCGACTTGACAAGTACAACAGAGCCACCGCCGCATTTTCTTGCTAGAACTCTTCTTCAAGAGAAGGCTGTCGTGAGTTCTCCGATATTCCAAGCGAACAAAGTAACCCGGAGGAGGCGCATGTGCCTGCAAGATAGACAAATTCTTCATCGTACCAAGCAAAAGATGGGAAATACGCTGGATTGAAAAGACAAACCCAGTGAAGTCATCCTCTTTCAGATACCATCTGATCAAGGACAAAACTTGGAGTTCTAATGATCAAGGACGCAAAATTCCCCCTCTCCACCATCAGGGATTCAGGACAGATTCGACATCCCCCGTCCTCTCCACACATACACCCAGATAACTTTCCCCCCAAAACCAAGTTCGGATGCAAAAGAATTAGGAACAAGAGGCCCTTCGGACAGATTCATAAGCCAAGCAGCAAGACAGAATTTTCAAACACGGACGGAGCTCAATCGCCCCGAAATTCAAGAATGCCTCAAGACAAGACCGGCCAACATAACAAATCAACGTAGAGCTTCGGGAGAAGCATAATTTTGGTGGGTCCAGGGAACAAGACAAGGCACACCACGCGGGAACCGATGGAAGCACCGGGAATTGGAAATAACAGGACGGGGAACACGACGAGAAGGAGGGGACTCACGACTAAACCCCGGCGATGGAGTTCGCGTTCCATGGAAAGAACACACACGATCAGACGCGATGCGATGAGCGAATCAAACGGAAGAGGGATGGAAAATGGGGTTGGGGGGATGGCGAAGAAGGCGAAGGAGGAGGAGGAGATCAAAATTAGGGCGAAATGCAAGCGATTCAGAAGAGAGAGAGAGAGAGAGAGACATATAAACCAATTTTGGTGTGGAGGGATTGAATGAATCTACCTGTGATCGCTCTGTAATCCTCTGTCTGGTGCGAGCGAGCGAGCGAGCGAGCGAGAGCGAGAGCGAGAGAGAGAGAGAGAGCGCTGTCTCTGATAAAGGAGATTGGAGCGGAAGTGTGACAGATAAGGAGAATGAAGAAGGAGAGGAGGAGGAGATTGGCGCTTCAGCCTTTTGCTTCTCTCTCTCTCTCTCTTTCTCTCTCTGTTAACTCGAACTGAAACGATCGTTCATTCATTGTTTATAGAGCATGTTGGGAATTCCTATTTATTTGGGGAAAACTATCTGCAAAAATTATGAATTTTCTTTGGAAGTTACTGAATTAGATTGTGGCATTATACATATTTATGGTATATACTGCACTACACAGCATGTAGGATATGTGCAGCAATTGACATTGGCCGTAAAATTTGTTACTCCAAAAATTGAATCGGTCTATTACTAGGAAATATTTAGTGATTGCGAATCGTGTTTGCCGACGCGGAATTAAATAAATATTTCTTCTTCTTTCCACCGGCGGGTACCTTGGATGAGCCTCCTCGCCTCGGTTTTCCCTTTCCCTGGCCATGGGCCAGCCCGCCATGGACAACGGCATCGCCGACCATGGGCGGGCAAGGCTCGCCTCGCCTCGGTTTTCCCTTTCCCTGGCCATGGGCGAGCAAGACTCGCGAGTGATCCTTGCTTGTCCATGGCCATCGTCGGCATAGTTTCGGACCAGATCTGATTGGCCGTGTAGCTCGTCCATAGTCCCCAGCTTTGATGGCGAGCTCGAGATTGCGAAGATCACGGGCTTCGATTTCGAACTGAAAAAGAAAAACAAATGTAACGACGCTAGGAAAAAGAAAAATAGAAAAACGATGTCGGCAATCTGAACACAGCATGGCCTAACCGACCGGCCAGTGACGCCAACCAGCGGCCGGTGATGCTGTCTTGGATGATCGAATGGGAGGTGCTTTGTGGATTAAGGAGGAAGAGAGAGAAAATCAATTTTTTTTTGGTTCCACGTTAATATCCATCTGTCAATTTATAATTGGACATGAGTACATAAATACACACTACATCAGTACCACTGAATATTTTCTCGCCAATGCGTATCTTCTCTTTTTCTATTGAACTTCGACTGTCAAAAGAAGAGAGGCGACAGTCAACATCTCTATGCTTTCAGTTTCAAAAGGTAGGTAGGTTCAAAGTCGCAAAGTCATTAATGAACCGCAATGTGCAGGTCGAAAGCATACCCTACCCAAAGGCTACATCAACTCTAAACCCACTGAATATCATGTACCAATGTCAATACCATTCATTTCAAAAGGCTTCTTTTCTTGCACGAAAGCATTATCAATCTGGTTCCAAACGACAACTCTTTTTTTGATCGTCAGCCAGATATCAAAAGCCAAGAATTGCCATGGATTCAAGCCAGAGTCACTTGCAGCTACGTAAAATTCTTATGAAATCTTGGCATGGGGGCACGGGGTCAAGAAATTTTACTAAAAATTGTCATAAAAATACAATGAAGAATTCATAAAAGTTGCACTAAACGGCACCCAGCAGGGCCCCTTAGGTCCGTCTCTGGCTCAACTAGACATAGACGAGCACGGTATCTTCGAAGATGTTTTTTAACCGCACCTCAAAGACTCGCACAGAGGAGAATAATATGCTGAAGAAATGAGGGTAGAAATCATAGGCAAATGCTTTATCTTCATTGCCAAAAACTCAGCTGACCTGATCTGTGTCCCACCTCCCGCTATATGATGGTTGAACAAAGCTTTGGAGTTTCAAAATGGTGGAGGGAGAACAAATCGAAGCTGGCCGACGTTAAGAGTGTCATTTTAGAATTGCACATCTAATAAAGATGAATAAGTTCTCTCATACGCACGACACTACTCGTCGAAAATTGCAGCTAACTTAGGAGAGCTTGAAATCGAGTTAAAATTCCAATCCTTCAGAATAGGGAAACAAGGAAACAAAGATGTATTGGCACATCTAAACAGCTCACTAATTGGACACACCAACTTATGTCTAGTCTATATTACACAGCTAAAACGCCCCTCAAACATATGCTCAGGAAGTTGAGGCTAACTCACCAACATAGGAATGGTTTTTCTTCACTGCTTTTGGGGAACGAAGTGGTTGAAAATGTCTCCCCATTGATTAATAGATTTCTTTAAGACATTTGGCCAGGAGTGTATGGACAAGACTCGAGGACTCATCATGCTGTCACCACGTATATGGGAGATGCAACTACTAGTCGTCAGGCATGTTTACACGGACACTGGGGTTCTCTCTGCAGGAACATCTGATGGAGTCTGCTCCATGAAACCCAACATCTTGTTTAATGCACCAATATAGGCCTTCACACTTGAAACAGCAATATCCATGCTCGACCCGGCACCACTGGCATTCAAACAATAAATGCAATAACTTGAAGTTTGTGCTAAGTAAAATAACATGGATTGTAAACATATTAAACACTTCTGTACCTGAAGGTTCTGTGTACAGTCTCCCCAGTTAAAGCATGTGTAGATGTGTGATTGTTTTCGCCACGGATCAAAACTCGGGTTGTGGCTATTGCGTCAATGCCCTCTGTGACGGCGGTCATGGAGTACTCGAGAAGCGCTGCAGGTACCTGCATAAATAATATGATGATTGCTTCAAAGGACTCCCCAACGTTTTTACAAAGTGAGAATCTTCAGCGTAACGCAGGAGCGCATCTGTCAGTTCTGAAAGTCAACTCTCGAGAAAATGAATTCTAATTTTGTCAACTTTATTTGGTACTTGTAATTTTTTGCAATGTTAATTTGATTATAAACTAATGATTATACTATACCCCATATTTGAAAGTACCTAGATGAACAATATTTTTTTGGTGGTCACAGGAAGCAGCTTCCTATACCTGATTACAATGACAAAATTCAAATGTGTTCTCCCTTTTCATTCCTTATTAAAGTAACACTACGAATATCCTACTTCTCGGACAATGATACTACAAAAGTAAATAATATTTGGTAGAGGTATTTTTTAACCGACTTCTTAATAAAATATGAGTGTATTAGGACAAAATCGAAATTTCAAACCTTAACAATTAGATCAACAGCCTTGTATGCCGAATCCACAGGTCCAGTACCGACAGAGCAAGCAATATGCTCTTTCCCATCAGCACTGATAAGTTTTACAGTTGCCGTCGAAAGACCAAGAGTTCCACATGTAACCTGCATGACATTTGCTATGATTTTCTCACTAGATGGATTGGAATTGGAATCACCATGGTAAAAGCTGGAAAAACTAGGCAGATATACCTGTAAATCAAGAAGCTTCCATACAACCGCTGGTTGGAAAACTTCATCTGATACCAGGGCTCTTATGTCAGCATCAGTAACTCTCTGGCACATAGCGCACAAAGAAAGCAGGTCATATATGACGCCTTCCCAAGAGCCAAAAGAAGCAAGCATACAAAGCCGCAACTCACAAAGAGGATAAAAGGAACTTATTATTGTCTTTCCATATGAAAACTTTGCATCATTTTTGCAACTTATGAGTCTTACGGCTCGACATATGTTCAGCCACAATTATAAAATGTCTGCGACTAGTTGTTAACTACTTAACATCTAAGACAGAGGCATAGTATGGAATGCCAGATGGGCATTTGATTCTCTTGTTGATGTTGCCCATTCAAGTCTAACTCTATGTATTAGAACTTTATTGTCAATGTCAACTGTTCAATTGCTGCTTAATCGTCTCCACAGATTCAAGAGTTCCGCCATTTGTAAAAGGTGGGGGACGGTCTCTAAATTCTTTTTGACTTAGTATTCATGTTACCAATGATGTGTGTATTGAGTCTATGTGCATGGATGCTGAGACAAAAGGAGTACAAAATGGTTCACATTGCAGAAACATTAGATTAACTCAGCAGACCTGAACCAACCATCCAGTGAACTAAACATGAAGCATTTTGCTCTGACCACCTCATGGATTCACAAGGAACTACATCCACAAAAAAGATTATACAAACAAGATAATCGGAAAACGTTTTTAATTAAACTCTTGCAGTGATGGAAGGGATATGCAGCAGTGCTGCCCACTTTCCTCTCAACCCTCTTACCCAGAGGAAAAAGGTTGCAATCATCCTTTCTATGACCATTCTGTTTTGTATTATTCCAAACAAAGTTTGAACATGTGTGTGTGCAGGTGTACACAAAGAGTGACACCATGAATAAGAATAATTAATATAAATGCAAGTAACCAATTATCAAATAGTCAAATTATGGAACTATTCTAATCTAGTAAAATCAGAAGGTCAAACATACAGCAACAGCACTCTTACCCACCTTTTTCTGCTCAGCTACTGCCTTAAACCGCCAGAAGATATTGTCCAGTTGATCACCATCAATATCATAACCAAGCTGAAGAGGGCAGATAGAACATGAGAAAATGATCATAATAAGGAAACTCACAACTTGGGCAAACATGAAGTACGGAAAAAAATGCTGCTTACCTCTACAAGTTTCATTTTCAAAGCATGGCGCCCACTGTATCAGATAGATTTGACGAGAAAAGAGAATAAATTTAAGACACTTGAATATGTAAGAGCAAACTTCCAAACTTCAAACAACCCCAATACACAAAGAAAGTGACATGATTCTGTGAGGGGAAAATAACAGCTACACATTGACAAACTACATGTCAACGACACATTTTCCCACCAATTCATGAAACATACTTATCAATTAACACCCTTTATCCAATTCATTCACTGATAATTCACAAAATAAGTGACAGATTAGAAATATCAATTATCAATTAACACCCTTGATCAAAGTTATTCACTGATAATTCACTAAATAGAATGCCCTCACTAGTATTGCTATATAAGATGAAATTTGATCTTTTCTAGTTTTGTGATCTTCCCTGAAGCATTAACTTTATCAAGTACAATATCGCAAGGGGCTGCTAATTTCAGAAAATGTTGCCATTTACCATCCACTTTTGATAGAGCCATGCTAATTCCACCCCTCTACCGGCTCCATCCACACCCTAATAAAGTGAAATTTGCAAAAGTACCCACACTTTGATATCGTTCATCTACTTCCTTTGTCCTCTAGCTTCTCCCCTGTTCATCAATTTCTTTTTGGGTATAAGCGTGCCATATATATCTGTTGGTTATGGCTTCTGGCATATGCTTTCTACCATTTCTTCTATTCGGACTAGAGTTTGAACTAATGATGGCCAGATTGGTGCCTGCAAGGTTTTACAGCACACTTAAACCATTTCAAGGAGATCTATGTGCAGGAGGTCATCGATTTTTATCTAATCTGTTTTGTTCATCTCAGATCCATGAGAAAACTATACAGTCCCCTTCAAGAACTATCTTTTGCAAACCCAGATCATCTGCAAGTCCACTTTCCACACAAACAAATTACATTTATCACAATACCAACGGACACAGACCCCCTCATCACAATCATCATCACTTTCCCAACGAGTTTCTTTCGCTATCATCCATCACCAACACTCAAATTCTCAACCAAATTCCTCATCTTCCCAGACACCAAAGCTGCACCACACCAGCACATGTGCAAATCCAGAGCCACTGCTTCGCTGGCCAACTCGGCCAGACCAACACCATTGCTGCCAGACCAAGCTACGAGTCGCTAGAGTTGCCGTTGTTGGGGTTTCCATTGATTTCAATTTGTTGATTGCAATTGATGCCCGATCTCTCACTGTCCTCCATCTCTCCCTCTCTCTGCCCGCACCTCCCTGTGCTCGGTTTGCCAAGACCTCACAACCTCAGTCCCAGGTCAATCTAAGGTTGACCACCTCAAACAGCCTCGATCCGAGTGATCATGGCGGAATGCGCTTAAAGCTTGAAGCAGCAAGGGTTGGTGGTCGAGGGCAGAGGCACACACAAGAGAGAGAGAGAGAGAGAGAGAGAGAGAGAGAGAGAGATCAGATTTGACAGTGAAGACGTCAGTAGTGGCGGAGGTAAGTGACAAGTGAAGTATGACAGCAGCGGTGGGCAAAGGCCAGCAATGGTGGCAGCATGTGGCTGAGAGGCTAGTCTGAGCAGGCTAAGCGACAGAAATGGACGCAGGACTCCCAAGGCTACTTTTGTCACCTAAGTTTTTAGGGTTTGTATGGAGCTAATTTGGGGGTAGATTAGCGTAACACTTTCTAGTAAGCAATACATTGACATATTCTATGCTATGTATTTACATTTGATAAGTTAAAGCATACTGGAACCTTTACAAAGGAATTGACACAATCACCACAAAAAGACCTCACCTCAATTTTCCAAGGACAATGCCTGCCTCATTGGATCGCTCAAGTCCAATATCGTCAGGAGATATAATTTCATATGTACCTTTGTGTTTCAGCATTCCGTCCTATAGAAAGACAACACTGTTAGAGGCAATATCATAGTTGTCATCGATTTTTTTCTCAAATATATTTAGTTGTCAATTAGAATGAGAAATCAAATTATGAACTAAAATCCCAAGAAATTGGTTTGATTACTTGAGATATTTAAGTTATATACTTATATTTTCAGCAGCGACCAAGAAAATGGACACATTTGGCGATCTTCCTTGCTTTAAAGTTCTCTGAAAATTGAAGAGAGTCCTCTTCAAATTAGGAGACAAAAAAATGGTATTCTCAATGTTTTCAAATAGGAATAAGAAGAAAACTGAAGACCTGTTTGGTTCTTGAAAGATCGAAAGAGGTTACAGTTTCTAAGATTCTTACCATGGCCCAATTAATTTCTTTAAAAGTAGTGTTCATTATGCAAACGCTTGGGTCAATCTACAGACCATCTATTTCTGATTGAAACATTTACAGCCTCATGGCTGTGGTATTCTTGTTCTATTCCTTCCTAGATTGACTAATCCTCTTTTATCTATTATCCATGTTTAGATCGTGTAGTGCGCCTCCAAGCATATCCACCATTCATAACCACATCAACAACCACCAAACGTCAGTCTCTACAAAACCTAGGATAGATCTCCTAAAAATGCTACCAAAGCTTAAATCAACTCCTTCAAGTTTATTTGCTAAAGAAAACGTCATCTGGAACAGAGATCAAACACCAGAAGAATAGTATTTACTGCTTCTAGAATCAATGTCTTGGAGGTAAAAATATCATATATTTAAACTCCGCATCCAGCAGTAAACTAGGCAATTAAATGAAAGAAAAGTTGACTGGGTGATGTTAGAAGACCATAAGATATCAGTTTAAGCTCCTGAGTTTCAACAGGGACCACAATTAAAATGATGATAAAATTTTTCATGCCATATAATGAGAAACCAATAAGGAGATTTATCCCACCAAAGAAATGGAGCATCAACAGTTAGGCATCTAAAATGAAATGCTAGAGAAATTACTAAAGAAATTATTCAAGAAAAGGAAGCAAATAGGTGAGAAGAAGCCACAAACTCAAAGTTCATAGCCACTGACCTGATGGATGCCGCTTTCATGAGCAAAGGCATTAGCTCCAACAATAGCTTTATGAGGTTGTACATGCAAGCCTGAGTACTCTTCTACCTAAAAAATAGTTGAACAGATATTAAAGTACAGTTGATTAAGGTAAGAAATGTATGAAGTCAAAATTATATACCATTTTGCTAGTCATGACAATATGACGAGTATTGATTCCTGTGTAAAGACCTCCCAATACGTGCTCCCCTTTGCATTTTAAGGCCATTACCACCTATAAATTTTTTATAAGGAAAGACAAAAGGTAAGGAAGATTAGAAAAACAAGAACAGAAAAGGAATCCAAACAATTTTCAACCAAACAGCAAAAGGAAACAAACAGGAAGACATTGAAACTAAATAATCATAAGTACAAGCACCAATGACATGCAAAGGACTTACTATTCTGTTTCTCTCTAGCCTGTATGGGTCCTCACTATGATACACATACTCAAATCTTATTTCTAGAGATCTAACCACAGCTTTGTAGGTTAGGGCCGTCCATATGGCTTACCCTAAATCCCATCACTGAGCTCTGTCTCTTGCTAGAGCTTCTGAACGTTGCTTCTATGTATCCAGATCACATCAAACATGCTTTTCTCATCTTACAGTCTAAGAATTGATCATTACTTGCTGCAATGCAGCAAAACGAGTAAAAACTTTACATATTCCAGCATCATTCGGTTCCCATTCAATAGTGAAAAATGCAGGCTAAGAGAAAAGTATAGTTGAAAGGACATGAACCATTCAGAACTGCAAAAACTTAAGTAAGAGAAAGGAACAAGCAAAATTGAATTAACAGCACACATGTTTGCAAATCTTTCCGTTTTTTTCCCTTTTGTTTCTAGGTATCCTTGCCAGTACACTTCAAATGTACTGACACTATACCCAGCTTCTTCTTCTTCTCTCTCTCTCTCTCTCTCTCTCTCTCTCTCTCTCTCTCTCACTTATCAAACAGCAGAACTTATGATAATTTCATCGATGCCAAAAACTAAAAAGTGCTCGTTAGTCCATCTATATATGAAATGTCATAAAATAACTGGAAACATTATTACAATCCTTATTAATAATTGATTATATCACATAACTTCGGGTTGATAACAAAAATAGATTTGTTCATGGTGTCATTTGCATTAGAAGCATCAATCCAAAGAAAATTCTCTTGATTACGACCATCCTCCCTTCCTACAGATCCATTTCCCTCCTATACACAATCACTCACGGAAAATCAAATATCCATGACTTATATACATGCCAGAGCTGACAGTCACCTCTTCCAAAGAAGCATTTCCAGCTCTTTCACCAATGCCATTAATTGTTACTTCCACTTGTCTTGCCCCAGCACATGCGCCCTGAATTCAGAAGTCCTTAGATATAAGTTCATGCTCACTAAGAGTTTTTCATAAACTTGATATTAGGGAGGAAAAATATCCACATACCGCTATGGTGTTGGCTGTTGAAAGACCAAGATCGTTTTGGCAGTGTGTGGAAATGATAACATTTTCTATTCCAGGTGTATTCGCTTTTATGTCAGCTATCAGTTTACCAAACTCTTCAGGCATAGTAATACCCACAGTGTCGGGAATGTTGAGAGTTGTGGCACCTGCCTTGATAACTTCACCCAGAATTTCATAGAGAAACTCTCTATCCGATCTAGTTAGAAATCAAGGTTAAAAAAGTCAAAATTAAAGAACAAATAGGATTTTGTAACATTCTGAAGCTTCATACGACCCATTAGAAAATCATACTTATCAACCAGACGAGGTGCAAGCAGCAGTAATTCTGTCACTAAAAGCTAGTGACACCAACAGTAGTAAATACTGAAATGCAGCTACAAATATCCCCGGGGAAATGTATAAAACGAGCACAAGAGGGAGCAAAACAAATGATTCTTATAAGATCGGTGAAGGAATCTGAACAAAGAAAAATCTTTACTATAGTAAGTCACAATTGCAAATTCAATAGATATGCGCATCCGTCGAACCAGAAAGCATGTCATTGTGTTCTAGATGGAGTAGAAAAAGTCACTTATCTATACCCATTCACGAATGCAAGAAACCATCCATAACACCAAGAAGCAGGAAATGACCTCCCCAACTACACCACTATCCGTGGCCTACAAATTGTCCGGGAACTAACTAGACAATGACAAATCAGATGATTATCAAACACGACTGCTACCAGGAACCAAATGACATCATAAAGGACATGCAGGACGTGCAAAGACAGGAACTTCGCGACAACCTGCCAGCATCCTCAGGGCTGAACTCGACATCATCGCACCCTAAGCTCCGGGCGAACCCCACCATCCTCCGGGCAATGTCGATCACCTCTTCCTTGCTCTTCTTCAGTTTATACTCCATGTGGATCCCGCTGGTGGCGATGAACGTGTGCACCCTCGGCCGCTTGGCGAACCGGACGGCCTCCCAGGCGGACCTGATGTCCTTCTCGTTGCACCTGGAGAGCCCGCAGATGACGGGCACGTAGCCGGAGGCGTCCACCGCGTTGCCCACCTCGAGGGCGATGGCCTTGACGGCCGCGAAGTCGTCCTCGGAGGCGGCGGGGAAGCCAGCCTCGATGACGTCTACGCCGAGCTTGGCGAGCTGGCGGGCGATGTCGAGCTTCTCCTTGGAGGTCATGGTGGCGCCGGGGGACTGCTCGCCGTCGCGGAGGGTGGTGTCGAAGATGCGGACGTAGTTGGGGTCGGGGATGCGGTTGGGGATGTAGGGGGGCCGGCGGGAGGGAGCGGGAGTGGGAGGGGGAGGGGGAGGGGCGGAGCATGTGACGGCGGAGGAGGAGGAGGAGGAGGCGTGTTTGGGGGGAGATCGGGAGGAGATGCGGCGGAAGGCGGGAGGCTTCGGGGTGCGGCGGGAGGAGGAGGAGGAGGAGGAGGAGGAAACGGGGCGGAGCTTGGGAGCGAAGGAGGAGGAGGAGGAGGAGGAGGAGGAACAGGAGATGGAGGAGAAATTAGGGTTGATGAAAGTGGAGGCCATGGCCATTTTTGGAGGAAGATGTGCAGGAGAAGAAGAAGACTAGGAAGAGAGACTGACAGTAGTGAAGAAGAAGAAGGAGGAAGAAGGAAGAAGAAGAAGAAGAAGAAGGGTTTTTTTTGCCCGCCCGCCCACCTCTACTGTTAGAGGCCGACGTGGCCTTCGTATCCAAGTTTGACTTTTGTTTAATCAAGTAGCTTGATTTTAATCATCAATATCATCAACTTTTTTTTAATTTTTCGATTTCGCTTAACTATTTTGCTAGTATCTACGAAATCGCTCGAAACAATCAAATTACTAAATCACTTTTCCGTTACCCTTTTTTTTTACTTCGCGGGAAGCCTTTGAAAGACGAAATTTCGAAAGAGAATATTCCATCGAGAAAGGCGGAGAAAAACTATGCACGATGTGAACTTTAACATTTCTTAAGTAATGTGAAAGCAAGATGCATACAGTGCAGATATCCGACCTACTGTACAAGGATATTATTATGGAGGAACCTAATGTTTGGTCCTTCCTACGTCGTATAGTATAATCTGACTCATCTTCACTCCTGCTTCTAAATGCCCGAACGACCCAACCAAATTGCTACGAAGGATTAAACGTATCGATACAGGTCAATACCAACTAAACGGGTGGGTCTAAAGGAGTATAAAAGACCGTGTTTGTTTTAGCTTTCTCAGGAGTGAAAGCCGGTGTATTTGGTGAAAATTTTTTAGACCTACTCTTTTCTACCTAGTCTTCCCTTCGCTTGTGGCACCCGTTTGCAGATAAGGCTTCTGGTTGCCTGATCGCCAAACCCGGAGCCCTCTCCTGGGCTCGTGCGAGACTCGAGGCTTGTCGTCCTCATCGACGGCGGTGGTGACCGGCTTTCCTTCTAGCATTCTCGACTAATTTGGTCCCCCCCGGGGTTGTTGAGCGCTTCCATGGAGAACTCGGCGACAAAACCGTTGAAATTGTCTATCTTCACTGGAAAAGAATCACCTTCAGAGGGAGCCACCGTCATGGACGAGGAGAACCAACCCCATGAGTGGGCAATTCAAGGGGACGAACACCAGAACAAGTAGAAACAGAGGAATAGAACTGTAACTCATTTCATTTTGTGTTATTTACGTTTGCGACGATCTCGAAAGACCCTATACAAATCACAAAAAAGATTCAAAAGTCCAGTTCACAAGCATACATACATATACACACACGCACACACACACACACTCTTATTGAGAGCAAATGAGACCGCAAAGAAATTTATGTGCTCCTAATTAGATTTGAATACGGGTATATTTCAGAGAGTAAACAAACTCAGAGCTCAGATCAAAGCAGAGCAGAGGGAAAGAAGGAATCTGTGTATGGACCCTTGAATCTGTGCACAAGGCGAAGAAGATGGCAGAAAGATGAAGAATCTGTGTAGACCCTTGATCCTGGGTGCAAGGCCGAGAAGATGGGATGGCCGGCTGCAAGACTCAAAACGCAAAACCCTACCCCGTGTTTACCAAACACTCTGCGTTTATTTTGAACATTCGGGAAAAGCTGAATCAATCGCAGTTTAAGTCTGACATATAAGATTAGATCAACCAATTTACAACCCGGCACCCAACTGCCACCTATATCCTTGCTACCCAGATTTTGGCCATGTTCTCCCCTCGAGCATCACCACCTTTTCCCTGCCACGCAATCTCGAAACCCAGTTCATTGCAGAATGCGAAACATAAAGCACCAACCACCTTCACAAATTTTGGATAATATATTGCAATTTCACTATAGCAAGATCTGAACATCACGATCAAGCATCCATCCCGACTTCATTATGTCACATCTCTATGTACCATTAAAACACTGGCCTGAAAAAGGAAAAAGAGGAAAACAAAAACATAAACATATTCATATAATCGCATCCTATCTTTCATCACCATTGCCGCCATACTGCGTAGAATTCCCATTCCAGAAAGAATTTCTACCGCTGAAACGATTATCATCCTCGTCACGCTTCAGAGTATGTATGTTGCTACTGAAAGGGGATGATGTTGGTCTCCTGCTCCCGTCCTCAGTTCTGCTTCCCACAGAAGTGTTCTGATTTGTCGAGTCACGGAGATTCGGTCGTTCTGTTCTTGCCAAGTTATTTTGAGGAGGATTAGGATCTGGAAACATCAATGTCAATATATAACGAGTCAATACAGTTCTTTTCCAGATCAATCAAGCTATATAAGCAAAATCTAGCCTTTGAAAGCAATGACAGAAGCTGCACTGAAGCAAAATTTCTGCTCCAAAAGGACAACGTAATGCGCAAAACTTGCCAGGCATGGCACCAGTCATTACCATAGCAATTGGCATTCATAGATAATACTATGCTCCAGCAAGTAAAATCTATGTGCATGACTCACTCAACATAAGCAGCAATCACATCCATGCAGTGAACTAAAGAAGAGGCGCGCGTCAGTCTAAAAGGTATGGACCATGAAAGTTCAATGAACTTCATTCATCACTTTAAAACTTTTCCTATGCTAATTTAATTCCACCAACCGATAACAAGAAAGCTACAAATAAAATTGACTGCATAAGAAACTGCACATCAATATCCAAAAACCATATCCATAATTTACTCATAAACAGAAGCTTCAAGTGTAATCTATCGAATAACTATCTGGTAAGCAACAATGCTGTTTTGTCAGATTCTGATTTTTGTATGACGCCTCCTCATGGCATTGATGTACTCGTGGACAATGCTTCCAGTAATTTTGAATGAACTTTGGTTTTTTACCAAAAAAATTAGAAGAATCTTGAATGTGCTAGACCACGCCAATGCCTAAATTTGATGCTTATGCCAGGGCAATGGAAACTAGGAACATACTATCAAATCCAAACCAAGTCAACACAATAAGATCAATTTATCAAAATTATAGAGACTAAGGGTACTGCCATGAGCTATTTAATCCCGTCTCGAACCTGATGAGCGGAATGTGCCTCCAAGATAAGAAAGTGGATTCATGTAGGACAAGATCCTTCTCACAATTCCAAAGTATCCTCCATTATTACCATCAGAAGAATCATCAGTTGAACTTGGTTGGTGCTGGGACAGGGAACCTCCTCCTCTATTATGATTTGTGCCTCTTTCTAGTGGAACCACCATCAATGCTTGTCTACCAACCAGTTCCAGCTCCAGTAAAGATCTGTCCAAATCTACATCAACAACATAAAAGCTGCAATGTGAACTTATAAACAGCATTTTAGCTGGAGGAGAATGACATCTTATGGCAAGCACAACGCTATAAGGAAAAATAAAAATCCACTTGAATGAAACGAAATTACTGCCTAAAAAATTGGCAGACAAACCAACCAGGACATGATAACGCTAAAACTTTTGGACTATTGACATGCATAAGAGACGGCATTGCAGGAAGGCACAGGGAATGGAGACACTTCTATTAAATTTGAATCCGATCTAATATTTCACAGGAGTTACCACTTTATGATATCCAAAAAAAAATGTGATCATACCAATTATTGTACCATCAAACTTTTGAGCTCTCCATCTTAAATAACAATACTTGCATATTTGATAATGTCTACAGAAATATTGTGACAATGAAAATTAGCACATCCTTTTCAATGCTACTTACCTGACTAGGGGGTAAAATGACAAATCTTGTCCCATAAGTTGAGCAACTAAACAATTTGAGAAGCAGATCTAACAATGTCATGTTCAACATAGATATGTCAGATTTCTCTGAGTAATTACCTATCCCCAATGTCAGGTTCTATGATCCTACTATATCAAGTATGTCAAGATGCCCTCAAGTGTTCCAGAAACAACAGATCCTTCCCTTGATCTCAGGATATAGCGCTACGATCATCTTGCTACCAACCGTTTCCAGGGAGTAACATCCTAGCTGTTATGTACACAACAGCACTAGGACGGCCATGTTCTTAAATTTAACATTGTTCATCAACATACCACTGGGTGAGTAGATTACCCCACAAACAAGAAACCAGTACAGCCTGCCCAGACTGAGCTAAAAATTCAACTACCCTTCTTATCACCCCACACATGAGAAATCAAAACAGCCTGGCCAGACTGAAGTGATAATTCAACTACCCTTTCTTTCCTAATTGCTACAGTTCTCAAGTAAAGTTGTTTCTCAAAGTCTGTCTCCTGCTCAGGTTGTTACCTATCTTTCTAGCCAGAACCAAACTCATGCCTTGGCAATATGTTCAGATTATCAAACTCAGGTAGACTTGTCCTTCTGGCCCTGTAATACAAGTCCCAATTCCCTCAAGTCAGTTTTGGCCTCGGGTTGAGGAAATTCCATAATAGCTTTTCGTTGATATTTTCTGAGGCCACATGCTGAGTCATATCTATAGCGTTTAACATGCTCCTGCCACCCTATCCTTATTGACTACTGCAAAAGCCACTCCAAACAGAAAACTAAAAATATGTTTCCCACAAAAACTGAACTTACCCAATTAAGTACTTCACTTGAAAGGTAACCCCGACATAAGTAACACTTTTGAGTGACATTATAGTGCAGACTCAGCTACATTATGATTACCGCTTCTAAGACATAGCAAGATTCGCGCTACATAGACAAACCAAAACATGCAAGCCAAAAAATTCCAAATCAAGGAAAGGTGAACGGACTAGAAATAGTTCCTTCATCACAAGAATGTAAGAAATAATGCTTCCAGATAAGCTAAAAGAATTGCTTAGCCAAAAAATAAAGTGATTGATTTATAAATTAGCCAATCTGATTAAAGAGGGGTTCAGAAAAGATCTGCATAATCATACCTTGATCAGTAAACACCTTTCGAGGATATGGAATGGCCAAATTGTAGGAGTTAATGTTACCATCTTGATTTTCGTCCACGTACTCTTTGACCACTCTCAAAGTGCTTGTCACAGAGAACTTGTGTTGAAGACTTACACCGTTGGGCAAGCGGATATTTAAATGGACATCCATCGATTGACTACCACTGGGACGTTTGCAAGTCAAATCAATGTCAACATCCTCCATAGAACGAGGCTTTTCCTCTGATGAAGTTACATTTGATTCTTTAGAATTTGACTCTGGGATTTCTGCAATCTCTGATGAGCATTTCGTAGCTTCCTCTGAGACAGTATTTCCTTTTTCAACGTGGGAAGATGTACAATCATCTGAGTTGTTGCCAAGATCAGACGAACTAGGATCTCCTAATCCTTTAGCTGCCTCAGCCGAAGAAGAGGATTTATCATCCCCAAGACTCCCCGAGTCATCTTGAAAGTCTGCTCTTAAAGATGGCTTGTCATCATCAATTTTCTGCCAAATTATGGCAGATTGTGCATAACATAAATAAGAGGCCTGTAAAAGATAAACGAATCAAGTACACAAAAGGCAATGGCGGAATATAATTTAAACCTCAGCAATGTCTTCACAGCATCTTTTTTCCTCAACTATCTCAGAGGACACCAGAGGTACAGTATCAGATCCTTGATTGTGCTCGTCAGATGAAGAATTAGCAGCTGTTCTTGAAGAACTACCTTGCTCTATTGAAGCAGTACTTGATGCATGAGAACCAGATGGTTCAGATTTTCTAGCAGCAAGTGCTGCAGTCAAAACACTAGCAGTTGTTTCCTACAATAGCCAGCAGCAATTATTATTTCATCTAGGTAGTCAAAGTTAATCAATCCAGCCTCACATGGAACAAAAAAAGGATCACAAATTGAAAATACGAGTGCAGTTGCACATGCACATGTCATCATCAGGAAATTCAAAATTTACCATCCAAAAAACTGCTGCTAAAAATGAGTACCCCAAGATATCCTTTTTCCACCTTGGTAGCAAACTAGCACCCCTCAAGATAATAAAAATCTAGAGACGAAATCAGGATGGAGCTAATAATGATCTAAAGGGGTCTAATGCCAGTTTTGAAGAGCTGGTCAATACTGACAAAGAACAACTTTTAGTGGGTAATAAAGACACCCTTCATTGACTAATATATGCCTTCCTTTATGATCGTGTCTTTAATTGTGAATATTAGATATGATTCTTATAGACCAGGTACTAGAGAACTGCTTACAAATTAGATGTATCCATAAATCAGAACAAGTGAAAGAAATAAGAAACGACCGAGTTACTTGACTTTTTCTGTTCCACCCCAATTAATTCATTATCCAAGAGATCATTGATACAGTACAACGTGCGGATGAAAAACAGGTCAATTATTGTTTCTAGCCCATTAATAGTTTTAATTAAAATACATTTTAAAGATGGCTAAAAATTCAGTGTAGGTATCAAAGCCAAAGCTCCTGAACATTGGGCCTGGGGTTTGTTGTATCATGATTAAGAATGGATTTACCCCACATGATTCAAAAGAAAACAGTTGAAACAGTTGCGGAAAACTTTCATGAACTTCCTATGACTGAATAGGACATGCAAAGTTACAATCTCATTCCAGGTAAAATAAAAAACCTGGAAATCGGCTTTATTCATGCGCATCGTCTAAACAGAAAAATAACTAGATATGGAATCAAGAAGGAAACTAATGCGATAAGAAAACTGCTAAGATAAGTCTAATCTCCTCAAACTTTAGCGAAGATATCATGAAGTCAAGATTTTTAAGTCTTTGATATCTCACATGTGGATCAGCTGAAATGAAGACCCAACCAAGGGCCTATTTTGGGAATTATTAGGCCTACAAATTGGCTCAGGCCAAGCTGGGCCCCACACTAAGCATAAGGGCATTCTTCAAGCCTGCTCATTACTGTAAAATGTATAGGACAAATTGGAGTTTTCATCCAAGGTACCCTTTGTTTTCAATTCGGTGTTATTAGTGTTTGAACACCACATATTTGAGAACATAGTCCATACATCCAACTTCCATTAGAGTTTCCAACCAGCTTATGTGACGAGACATCCTTTGAGCCTGCCACATAGGAAACTTCTGTTTAAAGCGCTTAAGGAAGTGGGACGAATGGACCATTTTTTCCAATACACACAGTTCAATGACAAATATCATCAATCTGAAAGTACACAGGGTCGCTGGATGCAACACTCAAAAGATAGGAGTACCTAGACAGGTCTAGGTCTAGGTGAGTCAGGACAAGCTGAGCCCCGAAGGGAAGAGCTCGTGATTTCCCGCTGAAATTTTTTGTAGGATAGACAGAAAACTTTCCCAAACCTAATCAAACGATGGAGAGGCTTCCAACCTATAAGTATGCTGTAATTGCTCAAGACATCTCATTCAATTCTGGTGAATACAGATACGGATATAAGGTTGGAAGATAATCTGAATATTTTGAATCGTACAGGTGCAAAATAGCGTTGTCGAATTCCCAACGAGAAGTAAGACCAGCTCAACTTTAGAAAATGCTAAAGAGAAAAAAGAAATGTTAAACGAGACTTTCCATGAAAAAAGATAATGCAAAAACTAGCTAGGCTTAAAACTAGAGAGAAATATAAAAGGCCACTACTTAGCCAAAACAACTCAATTTTAAATGTTGTAGGAATTAAGAGTAAAAAGTAATCATATGAAAGAATAAAACCATGTAGCTCCGAAAATGCCACCCTCATTTCCATTTTGACCTAAACGAGCTTCTTTTATAATCTAAGGAAAACAATACTAGGCAACAAGTTCTTTAAAGAGCACCATACTTTTAAAGGATCATACTAAAAGGGTAACCAAAGCAGCGATAAATCATCAAAGAGAGTCTTCACCATAGTAAGAAGGACCACGGTGGCATACCTGAATATGTAGACTCAACCATGCCTTCTCAAGACCTAATGCTAGATCTTCAGCACCGATAAATCCCTCTAAACATACAAGAGAAACAAATATCAAACAAAAGAATTTCATCAAATAATGCAATTGATTCTTGAGAAAAAGAACAGATATAACACACCATTTTCCCAAAGCTTCACGCCATTATACCCAACAGCCGTAATACAAGGAACAGATCCCTGGGGGTCTGCACAGCTTGATGTAAGGATAGGGTTTTTGTTTAAAAAAAAATTGATCCCGCAAATGAAACGTTATGCAGAGAGAGAAATTCACACTTCTACAGAATATGGATAACATTCCAGCAATTTCAAAAGTGCACATGAAGAAAAAACTTCAAACATGGCAGAAAAACTTTTCCTATGCTCATTGTTTGGACAAAAGCTAAAACTATTTTCTAAAGGAAAAAAGGCGCAGAAATAGATGAAGACATCAATTTGTAAAACCATGAAGAACATAGCAGCCATAGTAAAAAAAAAAAACTACAAACCAACAAAAAAATATCAACGAGAAGCATTCCAAGAAAAGGATACATATTTTTGAGAAGTTAGTGGCATCTGTACTTCCTTCAAGGACATGAAGAAAAATGCAGTACTTGGACAGTGACTCTGACACCTGATTGAAGCATCAAAGCACCAACAGTACAGTGGGTTAGCACAAAAAATTTCAAAGAAAAAGTAGACTGATGCCATGAAAGTGGTAGAGGCTACTTAGATAACACCCTTTGAGCACTAAACCATAAAACTTACACGGAAATCCCTCCAAGTAGTTTCTTCCATGCGTGCTGATTCTGCATCTTCACCTGTCATTGGATGAGAAGGCGGGGTCATGTAAACTTAACATTACATAAAATGAAAAGACTATTGTTGTTAGATCAAAAAAAGGTCTCCCCTGGACCAACTCTTGCTTTTGAAGGAATACTGAAGCAAGAATATAGCATTGACCAGATAGAATTACTCTGTAACTAATTACAGGGTAAGAAAAAGGGAAAAGCATATATATAAATAAATGCAGTGTACAACATCAAGGAAAGTTTTAAAATGAAAGAGAAGAAAAGAAATCCGCGTCCAGGACTACATGTCATGAGCACATCCATGAGCCAACACTTAAACATATATGTACACAAATTATGTACACAAGAGTCTGCTCCCCTTCCTTCAAAGCATGAGTTCAATGGATCTTCCTGGTTTAACTCCTGGATAAAACTAAACGGTACCCAAATGCTTTTAATCTTATGTCCACAGGATGCACCCTAACCTAGGATTACAAGCAATTAGCATCGTATTGACATGCGGCAACGGGACAACAGTTAGTGACATCCTAAATGTAAATCAACTGTGTCCTTCTTATCCACGAATCGAACAATCAAATAGCCTAGCTGCAAAAGAGGTCCTGGAATCTTCTCTCTACACAGAGAATTGCGCAGCCTAGGTACGACTGCCAGCTAAAAGTCACAGAGACCATGACATCGCTACGTGAAGAACATAGCAGAAAAGATAAAAAAAAAGAGGAGACACAGAATACACGATGAGGAAATTGAAAGGGGGGTCCATATATGCAGTGGCAGGAACAAAAGAGTCTCAACACCTATCTCAGTATTATTCATCGGTATTCACCGAGGCAATATGACCTCATTATCAAAGAGCGATTACCTGAAATGTAGACAACAAAAAGTTTCCTCTGTACTTTGGCTTCAGAAATTGCTTCTAGTATCGATCCTTTATACGTAAGAGACAAGAGAGACTGCTCCATCTACTTAGAACAGGTAAGAAAACAAAAATCTTAATTTGTCGAGCGTTAGAATGATACTTAAAACTCTAAATAAGCTCTTTGCAGACATGTGTAAAGAAATTTAAAAAAAAAAAAATAGCTTGAATAGCTAAAAAGCTACATTTTTGGGGAATGCAACCTTGTCGAAAAGCAGGAGCATGCATGCAACTGTATCTTAGATTGCTTGATATCAAAACCGAAAATTAACCAACGGAATTAAAAAAGGGCGTCTCCTTAATGATTCAGATCGGCGCGCCGGCAATCGAACTAACACGAGACAGCAACATTCACGGGATCACAAGCAGAATTCACGGGCACGCGGGCATAGACATCGAATCATCGTATCGGAATCGCGAGTGATTCGACCGGACAAGCGACGGCAACATCCATTTCAGTGCCATCAATAGAAAACCCTAAAAAAATAGGGAAAATGGGGGAAAAAGAAAAACCACGAAACCCCGAATTGACCGATGGAAGTTTTATCAGAAGAAATCCAGGCTGCGAAAGAATCTAGCAGCCTGAAGATGATCGAAACCAAACACTGAAGAGCGAAACTAGCATCGGATTACCTCGGCAGGGAGACGAAACTTAGCAGACGCGCAGGGGGGCAGAGAAAGTCGGGTCAGGGGTGAATTCTACTTCTCTGTTCCTCTAGACGACGATGACGACGACGACGACGGTGGTTTAGAGAGCGCAATTGTCAAGGTGAGACGAGGCGACTAAACTGTACTCCTCTGTAGAGAGAGAGAGAGAGAGAGAGAGAGAGAGATGGGAGTCCGTGCCATCGTCGTCCTTCGGTCGAAATCGCCCCCTCTTTGTCGTCTGTCTCGCGTTCTGGCTTTTTTTTTTTGGGGGGAAATGACATGGATTGTCGGCGCACTTTTGCTCGACGTGTAATATGATCTTTAAATTTTTTATTTTTTCAATGTGATATCTAAATATTAACCTAATGTGTAATATTATTCCTGAATATTTTTTATTCAATGTGGTCCTTTAGACTTTTTATACATGTTCAATTTAGTCCATGAACTACATGAAAATATTAACTATTGTCTTTCTATTAATTCAAGTTCATGTACAGCATTAAATATTTTCATATAATTCAGAAATTAAATTGATCATGTATTAAAAGTCTAAAGACTATATCGAACGAATTAAAGGTTCAAATAACATAGTGAGTTAGAGTACATGGACCGTACAGAATAAATTAAAAGCATAAATTACATTACACATTTGGCCAAAGTTCGAGGATCATTTATGTCATTATGCTTTTCTATTATCTAACACAAAGCAGCTCATCTTATAAATATCCACATTTTTCTTAATTTTTTAGCTTAAAATTAGATATTTCTCTTTTCATTTCGAAAGGAAAGTGCCGAAATTGATTAAAAATATCCAACGAAATTGCTTTTGACTCTTTCATCTTGATTATCATGGTGGTAAAGGAATATGTTTACGCTCACATTGTAAGAGTTGGCTCGAATCTTGCAACTAATAATACACCTGCATTTTGTATTGCTTTTAAGATGTGTTTGTTTAAAAGAAAGCATTTTGCCAGAATTAGATTTTCGAACTTTCACCCGTTTGGTCCGTCGAAAATGATTAGTCAACCGAAAATTAGGAATGTGAATTCCTAAATCTAAGAAGGTGAAAAAAACTTTATAGAATTACTCATCTTGAATTTTTTTAATATTTTATTTTTCTTTTCTTTTTTTTCTTTTTCTTCTTCCTCCTCCACCGGTCATCGGGCCTCAACGACAACCGATGACCGACCACAAGCGCATGCCGGTGAGGGCTGGCCTTAGGTGAGCTCAAGTCTCGCCATATCTCAATGAGGCTTGACCTTGCTTAAGGCTGGCTAGGTTGGCCCTCACTAGTGGCCTAGCACGGTCATCGCCGAGGCCTGGTGATTGGCGAAGGAGGAAGGAGGAAGAAGGAAAAGAAAAATAGAATAAAAAGAAAAGAATACAAATTATTTAAAAATTTAATTTTTTTTGCCCGAGATAAAATCATGAGATTGAAATTATTTTTCAAATGAGATCCAAACACAGAAAAAGTTTTCGATCACATATCACAAAATAAAGGAAAAGTAACCATTTTCCTGAAAAATGATTTCCTTTAAAGAATTCTCCTGAAAATTTCTTTAATCATAAAGTTTTTCCCCAGACAAACACACCCTAATATTGTGTTGTTTTGCAAGATTTACGTTTCTCTATCACTTGTTCAATTACGAATACATGACAAAAGGTAGTTGCTATGGTTACTGTCTTCATATTAATTTAAAAGGGAGAATGATACAACTAGTTCGTAAACTTTAGCCCAATGTGTAATGTGATTTCTGAATTTTTAATTTATTTGATGTAGTCCATGAACTTTTGATACATGTTCAATCTAATCCCAATACTATATGACATTGTTGTTGAACATTTTTCATATAGTCCAGAAACTAAATTGAACATTAATTAAAAGTTTAGGGACAATCTTGAATAAATTAAAAGTTCAGGGACCACGTTATACGTTGAGTTAAAGTTTAAGGATCACGTTGAACAAATTAAAAGTCTAGAGCCTATATTGTACATTGAGCCAAAGTTCAAAAAACTATTTGTATCATTATCCTTAATTTAATTGGTTTGAAATTGACGAATCCGTCATTGCATTCTATTAATGTATTAAAAGTCATGAAGTTGTAGCCACAAAGAATATGCTATGGCTGGGAGGGAAGTGAAAGTAACCAAAAATTTTAAGGGAAGAATTTCCTTTTTTCAGTTGAAAAAGAAGAGAAGAAAGTTCTTACCAAAAAAAAAAAAAAACTTGCCAAAAAAAAGTAGAAACAAAGGGAAAATCACGTAAATGGTCTATGAATTTCGATTTAATGTGTAAGCATTCAAAACTTTTAATTTATTAAATATGGTGCATAAATTTTGATCCAATATTCAATGTGGTCTTTAAACTTTTGAACATTTTTATATAGTCTATGGACTATATTAAACATTTACCAATAATTCAAGAATCATATTGAACAAATTAAATATCTAAGAATTGCATTACACTTTAGATCAAAGTTTAGGGACCACATTGCATAAATTAAAAATTAAGGAACGATATTGCACATTACACCAAAGTTCAAGGACCATTTATGTTATTATTCCAGAAGGAAATAGATCTAAAATGAAAAGGAAGTATTTCATCCACACTATTTATTTTCGTTCTAAATTGGAAAGAATTGATGGGAAATAAACTTTTTGCTCTTTTTTTTTTATTATCACCCCTCACTTTTTTCTCGAATATAGAACGGATAAAAAAATCATTTTAAGTAAATTTACTCACTTATTAATTACCCTCCATGTCATTTCACTTCAATGCACATTCAAACAACTAGAGAACATCTTGATACTGTTTTACCAAAGTAAAAAAGCAAACTTGATGCTGTCTTCTTCTCCAAAATCCCACCTTTTAAACCCTAGGGAAAGCTTCCCGGGGTATTAACAAGGACATCGCTGCGCATTCCCCATTGGAGCATCAAACCAGATATGCGCAGAAGGGGGCTCCTGCACCTTCTTCGTCGCTCAACTCCCATTGCTCTTTCGACTTTCAAGCCTAAGAAGCAGGTCACTATCCCTCCTTCACGTGCACCACCATCGTCCCGCTTTCATCCCTTTACCTCTCTTGAATTCCCCATTCAGTGCTTGTTGGACTCCAACAATACCAGATCCTTCTCCACCTCATCGCCCGACGATCTCGAGGGTCTGATTGATCCGGACGACCCGGTTTTGGCCGCAGCTTCTCGGGTCGAGGCCTTTTCAGCTACAGAGTTTGAGTTCCTGCGCGAGTCGTTGTCGGGTTCGAGGCACGGCATTGAGTCCTCCGCGCATGATCTTGGTAATGATACGTGTGAAGACGATGCTGTTTTAATTGCAAATGCCATTGAAAATTGCAAGAATGGGTTTGGCGACGAAACTCAGAAGCTTCTCAGGCAGTTTAGAGAGAAATTAAATCCATATCTGGTGATTAAGGTTTTGAAGATTGTAAAAAACCCCGAATTGGCTGTTAAGTTCTTTTCGTGGGCAGGTAGACAAATTGGATATACTCATACGGTGGTTGTGTATAATGCATTGCTGGAAAGACTCGGTTGCAGCGATAGTGAGAGAATACCTGAGTCGTTTTGGAGAGAAATAGGGGTCGAAGATGCGGAAGTCCTCGGTAAGTTGCTTAATGTTTTGATTCAAAGATGTTGTCGAAATGGCTCGTGGAACTTAGCGCTGGAAGAACTAGGGAGGCTTAAGGATTTTGGGTACAGACCAACTCAATCGACGTATAATGCTTTGGTTCAAGTTTTTCTTAAAGCTGATAGGTTAGATACAGCTTATTTAGTTCACAGGGAAATGTCAGACTCAGGGTTTCATATGGATGGCCATACCTTAGGTTGTTTTGCATATTCTCTCTGCAAGTCAGGGAAGTGGAGGGAAGCCCTCGTGTTGATTGAGAGTGAAGAATTCCTTCCTGACACTGTACTTTACACAAAAATGATTGCCGGTTTATGTGAGGCTTCCCTTTTTGACGAAGCTATGGAGTTCTTGGATAGGATGCGCTCTAGTTGTTGCATTCCTAATGTTGTGACCTACAATGTTTTGCTTTCTGGGTGTTTGAGGAAAAGACAGTTAGGCAGGTGCAAGAGGATTATCAGTATGATGATTCCTGAGGGTTGTTATCCAGGTCACCAAATATTTGTTTCTCTCGTTCATGCTTTTTGTAATTCGAGGGACTACTCTTATGCATATAAGTTACTGAAAAAAATGGTTAAATGTGGGTATCGTCCTGGTTATGTGGTCTACAACGTATTACTTGGTGGATTATGTGGTAATGAGGAATTGCCTGGCTCAGATGTACTTGAATTAGCTGAGAATACTTACGATGAAATGCTGGATGCTGGGGTCGTATTGAATAAAGTAAATGTGACTAACTTTGCTCGTTGTCTCTGTGGGGCTGGAAAATTTGAGAAAGCACATCGCATCATTCGTGAGATGATGAGTAAAGGATTCATACCTGATTGTAGCACATACTCCAAAGTGATCAGTTTCCTGTGCGATGCATCCAAGGTAGATAAAGCGTTTACACTGTTCGAAGAGATGAAGAGTAATGACGTTGTTCCTGATGTTTACACATACACAATTCTGATTGATAGTTTTTGTAAGGCTGGACTGATTGAGCAGGCATGTCGCTGGTTCGACGAGATGGTGAGAGATGGCTGTGCACCTAATGTGGTGACTTACACTGCTCTCATCCACGCTCATCTCAAGGCAAAGAAGCTTTCTCGTGCAAATCAACTCTTTGAGTCTATGTTATCTGAAGGTTGCTCTCCTAATGTGGTTACATATACTGCTTTGATTGATGGTCATTGTAAAGCTGGAGAAATTGAAAAGGCATGCCAAATATATTCGAAAATGAGGGGAAATGCAAATCTTGCCGATATAAATATGTATTTTGGAGCAAGTGAAAATGAATTAACAGAACCGAATGTTTTCACTTATGGGGCTTTAATTGACGGTTTATGCAAAGCTCACAAGGTCAGAGAAGCTCGTGAATTATTAGATGCCATGTCAGTGGCAGGCTGTGAACCAAACCAAATTGTCTATGATGCTCTCATAGATGGATTCTGTAAGGTTGGGAAACTTGATGAAGCGCAAGAGGTTTTTGCTAAGATGTCAGAGTCTGGGTATAGTCCCAATGTGTATACATACAGTTCTTTGCTTGACAGATTGTTTAAGGATAAAAGGCTCGATCTAGCTTTAAAAGTTTTAACCAAAATGCTAGAGAACTCTTGTGTTCCTAATGTCGTCACCTACACAGAGATGATTGATGGCCTATGTAAAGTGGGAAAGAATGATGAGGCATATAGACTTCTGGTGATGATGGAGGAAAAGGGTTGTCATCCTAATGTTGTGACTTATACCGCAATTATAGATGGTCTTGGTAAAGTGGGCAAAATCAACAAATGCTTTGAGCTTTTTGAACAGATGCGTACTAAGGGTTGTGCTCCAAATTTTGTGACTTATGGGGTTTTAATAAACCATTGTTGTGCTGCTGGCCTTCTTGATGATGCTTATAAACTTCTGGATGAGATGAAACTAACATATTGGCCTAGGCATGTAGCTGGCTACCGTAAAGTCATTGAAGGTTTTAATCGTGACTTTATAGTTTCTCTTGGGCTTTTAGATGACATGGGTGCCAGTGATTCGGTGCCTCTTGTTCCGGTCTACAATGTTTTGATAGATAATTTTGTCAAGGCTGGACGATTGGAGGTAGCTTTGGATCTACATGAAGAGATCAGATCATCTTTAGTTAGTTTAGCTGGCTACAAAACAGTCTATGCTTCACTTATCGAAAGCCTCTGTCTTGCCGGTAAGGTTGATAAGGCCTTTGAGCTGTATGCAGACTTGATAAAGCACGGTGGTATTCCAAAGTTAAGCACATTTGTAGACCTCATCAGAGGCCTTGTCAAAATCAATAAATGGGATGAAGTTCTGCAGCTGTCAGACAGTTTATACCAGATGGTTTGTCCCTCTCTCTCTCTCTCTCTCTCTCTCTCTCTCATCATGACGTGCTTAAATTGTAGGACATGCACAGTTTCTGTTTGCTCTTTATGCATAGTCCAGATAGGCAGTGAAGTGAACTTAGATATCTATAATCCTATTATCTCATGTTGATGTTACTGGACTAATTAGTTTGTTTGAAAAACTTGATAGTTTTAGAAAAAGAAAGAGCAGCTTTGCTGAACTTTTAGAGTACTGAAGACTCTGGTGATTGGAACGTAAAATTTGGTCTATTAATTGCTCGAGCATGTCAAGTTTAAAGTAAATGTAGGTGGGCGGTTCGTACAAATTTGCCATTTGTTCTACACATGTAACTCTCTCTCCCTCTCTCTCTCTCTCACATGCGCACACACAAAAACGCCAATATCCTTGGCATGCATAAACATTCGGTGTGGTTAAAATATCAGAATATTTGTTTTATCATGATTGTGTCATTCCCATGTATATTATAGATGCAATGATCAAGATTTAATTTCTTGGACTTTTCATTCTTTTTCCCCTAATAAGATTTGCTATTTCAATGAAAGATTTTTGTTAAAACCTGTTAATGCTGTCCTCCAGATACATTATGGCATTTTAATTGTTGAAGCTTCTGTTCCTACCATTTAAAAATTTGTTCTTGTGTTGTATCTTCCATCATCACCCAAAATTTATCATCTTCGATCTTTCAAAAGCAGAATGTTGTGTGGGTCAAAGATGAAGGAACAGCTGTAAAAGGTTGACGTCACCTACTTTGCTATGGCTTTCTGTTGAACCTACTGGCATCATGTATGGAAACCCCAGAATTTCGTGGTGTTGGACTGTTGATATTATTACCAGGAAAAATGGCCATAGGTGCAAACCGCAAAGCAACTTGAAGGAAAAGAAAGGCGCATAAGGTCAGATTGGCACTTTTTTCCAGATTGCTGTATGTACGTAGTCTGCTTAATCTATTCTAATCCTTATGGTTGGCGTTATATCTTTGAGTTTGTTCAATGCTTCCAGTTTCAGTGCCTGGATAGGGCATATCTGTGCTAGGAGTGAATAGTGATTTGCTGATGGAGTGAATTCAACATTCTGACAAAATCAGACTACGTGATGCTGTGATGCTTTCTCCTGTTTGTTGATGGAAACAAATGATCACATGCGTAAAGCTCCTGTACCATCCTATCTTGTCCTCTTTGTTTTCTTTTCCTGTTGCATATCCGGGATCTTAGATACTATTTTCATGCAGCATGCAGCATGCAGTAGTATCTGCGGCTGTTGCCACTGCTGGAGCATCCAACCATGACAATGTGCAGGTATATCCTAGCTCACTTTGTGTTGCTTTTGGAATCTGGAAGATTGCTTGCTTAAATAGCACTCTGCGTTCTACCAGTTGGACCATTCCCCTATAAAAGACTGCTTTTATTGTTTGATTTGTGATCTCCTTCTTTTCAGGTTTGGTTTAGGTGACTTTGCGCTTCACTGAAGTGAAATCAAAGAGCTGCCAAAGTTTGCTAGTAAGTAATAGCCACAGGGTTGGGTGGGGTGTGGTGCAGGAAGTGCTCAGATCATCAGACTGGGCTTGGCTCAGATCTACTCCCTCTAATGAGACCTGGATTTGTAGCATGGTGAGAAGAGCCCCTGGACGCAGCTCTTACTTTTGGGGATTTTCTTCAATGCCATGAGAGGTAGCGTTGTCTAGTCGCTGCCACAGGGAATGAACATTAATAATTAGTAGGAAACTTTCCAGACAGCCATTTGGCTGAAGATGTTTCCGGTGTTAAGGTCATTATGCTGCTGAGCAAGCTACCATTGCTGAAAAATTGCAGGGGGAGAGGACATTTCTGTGGCACCAAGGTTAAGAGCCTCTGGGGTAGGTGTAGGGAGAAATGCACCTTGAAAGAACTGTCCCTGCTTTCTTCTTGTTTGAATCCTAGTCTTTTGGCGTTTATCTAGTCGTATGAATGGGATCAAGAGGAGATGCATGAGATTCTTCCTATCCTGGGTAATTGAAGTATACCTCACTAATTCACTAAGCACTTCTATGCTTCCAAAGTTGTTCTACTCCGCTCTATGTCGGATGAGGAGGGATGTATTTAGTCCTGAGGCATTACTGGGAGCAGTTACAAACAGTGTGGACAAAAGTTGTGTCTGCTACTTTATCCATTGAAGCCAAGCCCGAATCAGCAAGAATGTATATTTTATTCGGTGAAAAATAGTCATATTTGTTGATATATAGAAAATTGATGACATATTACATCATTAATTAATGAACTAAATAAATAAGTTCAGAATTGTAGTATCTTTACCCAAGTATAATAGGACGTGATTTACATGTTTATAATTCAGTTCACTCCTAAAGAACAAGTATTTTCCATAGGTCAGCACACACACGGAGATATGGAAGTCTTACAGGAAATCACGTACTTAAGTCTCTTTAGTGTAAAAGTACAAGTATTTGACCTGTTCTCGGGCAATTTTCCGCTGCCATGTTAAGTTATATTCCCATACAAGAGGCAGCAACTTCAATTTCGGAGGAGCAAACATTGATACTTGCAGCAGAATGCTTAGGTATTGATGGCAATATGTTGATGCTAGTGCATATAATGATAGCGACAAAGCACATAGCTTTGCTGCTAAAGTATGAACGAGAGTGCTATAAGCAGCAGCAAATAACAATACACAAAGTTGAGAAGTTGAAATACTCCTGGTTTCATATAATTCAATTCAACCCCTTTCTATGCATACTCGTTGGCATAAAATGTTCTCCAAAACTCATATTCTGACTCTCTCCAAGTCTTGCAGGTCTCACAATCTTGTCCACAAGCAAAAGTGCACTCCCAATGTTGTACTCAGAGAACTAATACTATCCCCGCACTTGATAGATTGCAATTAAAACTTTAATCTTTACTTTACTCGAGATAATCCAGGTGAATATTACATCCGATATCATAAAAATCGAAGCGAGGCAGAAAGTATTGAGGAAGTGGTGAGCGTATGTCAAAATGCGAAACTCATTCGATACGAGTGAATTAACCAAACCTGCCGTGCAATCATCATACAGAATAATTTCAAACATGACAGAATAGATATTATTTGAACACAGAGGGCATCCCCGTAGTCACGATACAATTGCAGAATAATCAATTTGAAGTTACTGTACTGAGGAACCTCAAGCGATATAAGTCATCACATGGCATGGGCTGAGATACTAAACTGTCAACCACCACAATTTCGCCATCGACTCCTTAATTTACAATGAGCACTCTCTAAATTATGTGAATCTAGAACCAATTTGAAACGCTAAAGTCTCTTAGCTTCCTCAGATGTCTCTCCATGTCTTGCCTTGTCTTCACCCACTCTTCCCTCTCTATGACTGTGGTGGGATCATCTTTCTCGCTCTGCAAGAATGAAAGAAGGAAGATGAGTCATGCAAAGGACATTCAAAAGGATGATAGCATGCTCTTTCCGATGCACAAATTAGAGAGACAATACTAATCTGAGATACTCACAGCATGGATTATCTTGAAGGAGGACCCATTATCACGTATCACAAGCAAGTCATCCTTCCTATCCCTATTTCTTCCTCCTGGAACCGTGACCTGCAGAACGAAGAAAGAGGTAAATAGCCCTGCTGAAGGTATTTTAGTGATTAAAATAAACAAGCATTACAGTGAAGGTCCATCAGGGAAAGTATAACGTGTGCATAAATACAGGACACCACTATGATCACACAATTATTATAAGGCCAACCAGTATGAAACAAAATCAATCATCAACATCCATGCCACTGGAGCTAGTTGCTACAGTACTTCTCTATTTGGCCAAAATTTGTCACAGTACTTGGATTGTCGTTTGTAGTGACAACAGTATCCAAAAAAAGATATGATTTGAAAATGGTGGCATTAAAGATTATGTGAAAGACCCAGAAGAACTCGGTGCAACTGGATTCATACCAGAGACATACTACTGAGATACCCCCTGTTGCCACTCAATTTGTGTATTGGCTTCTGCATACCCAACCCCTCCAGCCAAACCCTCCACCCAACTAGGATCCATGGAAAAACCAACAACAAAGAAAAGAAGAAAGACCCACCTACACACCTCGATTTACTCATTTTTGGTTTTCCTTTGCAGTGCATGCTTGATTACTTAATTTCTCAAATAAAAATCAAGAGTAATCTGAGGAACAGAAGAAAATCTTACAATCACTTTTGCCCTGGTTATTGATTTGGTTTTTGAGTCAATCACATATATCTCCTCAAAGTCCAGAACAAATTCTGGGTCACCCAGCCTCCGATTTCTGTAGTGCTTTGTAAGGAAAACCTGCAGCAGAAGACAGAAGTCATGCCGTTGATTGTCGTTCTGTAGAATAAATTAAGAAAAAAAGGAACTTGGTAAAACATCATGAAGAACCCCTTCCACCAAGTTTCTGTAATATAAAGAGGCATGGGGAAAATACTATATCTACAACAAAATAGCCAGATTCTGCGACAATAATGTGACCCAATTAAGATATTAACATGTAAGGATCAGCACACAAACAAGAAGGCGAGACCGCGGAGGAAAATCGTGATATGGAATTTGTCTAAATTTCGCAGAGAACAGAAAGTATTACCCAGTATTTTGTTTGTGGAAGATATTCAAGTGCCAAGGATGCAGTTCCTAGCGTAAAGCATGAATGTATCGCCAAGTATTTGTTGCACCTTAACTCTCCCTTAATCAGAGCATCATCTAGACACTTTTTTTTTTGGTTGGACATCTAGACACTTATCTTGCTATGAGGAGGGGCAAAGACAGCTCATGTCTACTTGTCACTTATTTCAATATTGACAAGCTCTCTTTTACCATCTAGCATTTCTTGTTTACTGCAGTGTACTTAATATTAACCTTCGGGACAAATTAATAGCTACTACTTTTACATTACTTTAGATATAAAATTCAAAATCTTCTCGACAGAAATGTTTCTCCAATCATCGCGATGCAAAATTATTCAATAACATCATCCAAAGCATCCGTAATAGTAAAGAGTGAAATAGAGGCAATACAATCAAAAGTAAATACAAATGGTTTCCTTTTAGCCCGTTACCTTCGTGATCTCCCTGTCAGACTTATACATAGGATCTCGAGGTGCATCAATGGGTGGCTCAGTGACATTGTAGCATCCATAATCGCTCATTGCGCATCGAATGTACTGCAAATTGGACATAGAGCAAAACCATATCCGCAAAATCAGCGTAAATTACCACCCAAACATAGCGATGCATCTCAAGCGCAAAACTCTGTCAATCAAGGAATTACTGTCCAGCATTTGAATTAGGCATATCGTAGCACAGCCACCGAGGTGACAAGTGATGAAACGTCACAATGTCAAGTCAATACCGCAAAAGTAGAAGGTAAACTCTCAGAAGCTAATCACCTTCTGAGGCATCGGTGCAAGAACTTTAGGAATCGCGTATATATCAGTGTCTGGAGGAGTTACATACATCTGTGAAAATAATAGCAATCACCTCAGTCCTCAAACAAGCTCAATTGAACCAGAGAGAGAGAGAGAGAGAGAGAGAGAGAGAGAGAGAGAGAGAGAGAGAGAGAGAGAGAGAGAGAGTGAACAGACCTCTCTGAAATCATAGACATCGTTATCTGGGTCGGGAGGCTTCCGGATGAAGAAATCACAGTCAAGCAAGCTGATCTTGTGAAACTCGTCCTCATTGATCCTGTAATCGACGACCATCTCGGAGCCCCAACCCTGGATGGAGACGAAGCTCTTGCTGTGGACCATGGCGATGTCGTCGTCCCCCGCGGCGGAGCCGGAAGCGGCGGCGAAGGAGGCGGCCATGGCGAGAGGGTCGTACTCGACCTCGAAATCCTTCTTGTTGTCGACCTCCTCGACCTCGTCCTCGTCCATGTCGTAGTCGTCGGGGCTCCCGCCGTCGCCGTCGCCGTCGTCGACGCGCACGAGGAAGGGGCTCCGCCTCGCGTGAATGAGAGGCCGGGTGAGGTTCGAGAGGGAGAGGAACGGAGAGGCCGCGGCTGCGACGGAGGTGGGGATGGCGAGGGAGGGGAGTTTGGCGGCGGCGGCGAGAGGCGGAGGAGGGCGGAGGAAAGCGGTGGCGGCCATGGTGGTGATTGACGGAGCGGAGGTTTTGGATGGGTTTTTGCCTCTCTTTTTTGCAGAGGGAGGGAAACAGATATGGATATAGATATATCGTTATTCTTGTTTTGCAAAAGTAACCCCATATTTTAAGATTATCTCAAATAAGACCTCACAAAGTAAACTTTGTTTCAATTCTAACCGACCCTCAAACTATCATTGCCTTCCCTATGCAACGCTGAAATCTTAAGAAATGGCGCTCTTTCGGCTCTTCTTCTGCACGTAATGTCATTTCATCATCAGCTGCAATTCTACTTTCACGAGTGTCTTCGATACAGAAACGGCGTTGCCCTGAAACGGTAACTGTGTTCCTTTAGCTTCTCCAAGAACCGACGCTCGGTCCGTACATGCCGTAATGTTGTCTGCAGAAAGATCTGATGCTTTTTATGCTACATTTTCTATGCATCAAACAAGTCCAGGGCGAGATTGGCTTTGTCGCAAGGAGCTTCCTAAAGTTGCTTCGACGATTGACAACGTGCTTTTGGTTCATCGCAGAAAATTCTTGCATAACTGCTAAACCCTTGTCAAGATAGCAGAATAGTGGAGAGGCTGATCGTGTTCCTACGCTAGAAATGCAACAAACGAACTTAGAGACCAAGGGAGGTAAATCGAGGTCTAAGAAAGCCCAATTTGCGATATAAAGTATCGGCCCGTGACACGTTCACATAACATTTATTCATTCAGGTAAAACCGAGAATACATAAGTACGTTGATACAGTCAGGACGTTACTTTGCATTTGCCAGCCGATATCAATGATCAATAACTTCTCGGCATTTGATTTCTCTGTGGATTAGTACCTCCCGAGACACTCTGCCAGTAGCTTCCTCTCAAGAACTTGAAACAGATGGCACCTAAATGAGGTAACGTCCGGGCCTATGATGATACAGATGCTTTAATTTGAATATGCTGTACAAAAACGACTCACGAACTTATCTGTTCGGAATTGTCGACGAGAAGAACCTTTACAGGATGGTACGGCCCGTTCTCGCTGTGAAATACCTTGCCATTCCACCTCATTCGATCCACTATATCTTTCACTTTGAAAATTATGTCGACATGATCCCTTATGATCAACGCACCTTCAGGGCGAAGAATCCGATAAATCTCGAGGAGGATGTCAAGAATGTCGCACCTGCATATAGCATAGTAGAATTAAAAGTACTACAATAAAATCTTCTTTCTCGTGTCCTATCCATTTCGTTGCACCAGAAAGAGATGATGTCCCTAACCTATTCCATACCAGACCATTTTATCATCCATAAACTGGATAGAATAAAAGCAACCACTGGTACCCTGTGCATAATGTATGGCTTCTGTGGGAATGAAAGTGGATGATGAATTTGTATGCATCTAAATAACAGGCAGTAATATTGAACCAGAGACTAGCATGTCATGGATTCTACATTCGGTGCAAAAGTGATCCGGAATGTGACAAGTGACAGTCATCCTGCTTTGTTTCCTAGTTTTTCGTACTTTTGGTTCATGAGTAACATCTAACTCCAAGTACCACATAAAGAGCAGAGACAGAGCTGTACTGCTTACTTGTTTATGTACATGCTGAACAGACCATTGGCATGAATCAAATCATAAGTCCGAGGATATGTAGAGAAGGCCTCGCACCTGAAAGCATATATTATCTACGGCACTTTAGTCACTAAATAATCATCAACAGATATGATTCTCTAATGTATCCCAAGAACATATCTTACATCAAATCACGTCAAGTTCTGTGGTCTCTACTCAAAGATCAGAAAAGGCGAGATCTCAAATAAATTATGGAAATTACTAGGTCTATTAGAGAAAAGAGGGAAAATACATCTACACTCATATATCTACACACGCACGTGCGCAGAGAGAGAGAGAGAGAGAGAGAGAGAGAGAGAGAGAGAGAGAGAGAGAGAAATTTGCAAGTCTCAACAGCTCTTACCAGTTCATGTATGTTCCAATAAGGCCACGCTCATAGATAATGCCGAGTGTATTATTTGCATCGTATGGGACAACATTCATCACCCAAACTGGATACTTAGTCAGTGCAGCAGCAAATCCTCCAAGGTTAGCATTCATATCAATGATATTTCTATATTTTCTTCGGGCAAGAGATTTGAGAATTATCTCATAATAAGAAACTCTCTTTCTCCATAACTGATTATCTTCATTGAAGGCCTTAGTTGCAATTCGTTCTTCCATCTCATTTCTACTCCTTGGAGGAGCAGTATTTAATCTTTTTGGCCATTTTTCAAGGGTACCACCTGATGTATCATGGATGTCTTTGACTTTTGGCAGAGGAGTAATGCATGTTTCTAGCTTCGTGTACCTTTGAAGAAGATAGAATGAGCATGGACCAGCAAATTGTCAGATACAGCTGATAAACGAATGAACTTGAAATTTTCGTCCATGCACTCGTACCATCAGACATAAGTACAGAACCTACAATGAGAACACTAGTCGACCCTAGAAATCGTTGCGTGTATCTTCAAAATGTAATTTGCTTTTGCATGACTGAATAGATCATCTGCAACTTGTGAGATGTCTGTTACGTTTCCCCCCCCCCCCCCCTTTTTTTTTGTACAGCCGGATGGGATATCAGTTAGTTTATCATTGAAGGCTCTTGTGGGCAGCAGAATATTCACATTAAATTGCCAAATGACAATGGGCATTGTTCTATACGGTTGATCAAGAGCAAAGAATGAGGTTTTTTAAGTTTAGGCTTGAAGTGTAAACTCTAAGGTACAAGCTGAAGAAACTCACCAACCAGCATCCGGATTACCCTGAGCACATAACTTGGGCGACTTCCAAGCCTTCAACTTTTGCACGCAATGCACGTGGTTGGTAGGCTTTCTCCAAACGGCAATGGGTCCCCTTTCAGCAATCTTCTTCCAGCACAGCCTCTTGGCAAGATCTTCCAGAACAATTTGCTCATTTTCCAACTCCTTGGCCTCTCTTTGCCAACCCTTGTAGCTGGTCCTCCAACTTATAGGTGGTCCAGATAACACCCAATAACCACCAGGGCGCAGCACCCTGTCGATTTCCATCAGATATTGTCCATCTAGAGATTGTCACATTTCAAGCAACAACAAAGAATGAACAATAGGAGAGGAGAATTGTATGAATAAATGGCATGTGAGAGGATTATTTTGAAACCCCAGATAAAACAGAAAATCTCAGTATCAAATGGAATGAAGACTATTCCATCCTGCTACCGCTTACATGGAAATTTGGTTATATCACGCCGTTGAAACCATTTGAGGAAGAAGTCCCTTAGATAAGAGTTAAGGGAGCACAGAGCTATAGATTCACTGAGTGCTACGATTTATCACTCATAGTAGACAATACTAGTAAAAGAATCCGGTCAAGTTCTCCCGATGAAATTGTCATTTCCATAGAAGAATTCAACAGAATTAAAATTAGAAAGCATTTCTAGAGAAGATGCAAAAATTTAAAAGACAGGAAGGGAGGGCAACATTTCACGCCAGTTCTACAATGTCTTCTTATATTAATCGAAAAATCCAATTGCTTCAACTCCAAAGTCCAGATTAGGAATAAATGAGTTTAGTTCCAATGTAAGCAGAGGACGTGAGGATGAGTACCATAATTAGTCCACGGAGCAAGACAGCGAGAACAGTGAGCCATATCAAAAGATCTTGATGGGTACGGTAATCTGTAGGTGCTTAGTATGCCGAGCATTGCAGGAAGTCCTCTCTCCAAGGCAAATTGTACTTGGGCTTCGTGTATGTCTACCGGAGCAATTGACATAGTAATGATGTTGAGATCCAACAGAGAAGCTCCAAAGCTGGCAACCTGGGAAATTAAAGCATTTAACAGGATTTGAAGAGCAGACTAGTACAAAAAAGTTAAGAAGCAATTGATTCCACTAGTTGTATGTAGGCAAGTTACCAATTTAGAAAGGTGCTATTTTACTCAGAGCCATTTCCACAGTAGACAAGCATGTTATACTTCAACGCAACATGATTTTCTGAAACAATTTATTAAACAACCGCATGGGTCGTGAATGAAAAAACCGAAGGAAAGAACCAAAAGTTACTCATTTCTAGTTACAAGAAAACATGAGATTAGCTTTTCTGTATTCGTGAAACATTATACCAAGAACAAAAAGGACTGGCTATCGACGCAAATGAATATAAAACGAGAGTAGGCAAGTTACCAATTTAGAAAGGTGCTATTTTACTAAGAGCCATTTCCGCAGTAGACAAGCATGTTATACCTCATCGCAACATGATTTTCCGAAACAATTTATCAAAGGACCGCATGGGTGGTGTATGAAAAAACCGAAGGAAAGAACCAACAGTAACTCATTTTTAGTTACAAGAAAACATGAGATTGGCTTTTCTGTATTTGTGAAACATCAATACTAAGAGCAAAAAGGATTGGGTATCGACGCAAATGAATATAACTACGTCCCTTCTCAGTTCAAGTTGATACATGCTTATAAGTTTTATCATTGATTCCTATCATAGAGAGCATTTAAATGAACGTAAGAGGAAGACAAATCCAGTCAGAACAGGGCAAATACTAAAAATGGATTCTAGATGGATTGTAGATGGATTGTAGAGACAGCGTCTCCCCTATAAAAAAAAAGAGGAACAAATGAAGCATCAATTGATATTAATCAACCTGCTAAAAAGAGGAAAGCTCAAGCATAATCTAATCAATGGAAAACAGAAGCGCAACAGAGAGAAGCTCCGACAAGGGAGAATGAAAATTTTGCACACCTACCCCACAACCGACATCAAGAACAGTCCTTATAGCCCCGGACTTCAAAGGCACGACCCGCTTAATCAAATCGACATAACCTTTGGCACCCATCGGGAACGAAGTCCCTCCACCAGGGAAGAAGAAGCGGTCACCCTCCAACTTGATCCAGTTCTGAGTCTTCTTGTAGAGGATGAGCCTAGGGAATGGCACGTTCTTGAACCAGGCATAGTCTCTGCTCTTGGGCCACGGGAAGGGGCTCTTGTAGCCCGCCGGCCTCGGGACCAGACACCGGAGTCGCTCATGGGTCTCAGGGCAATGCCTCTCCCTGTGGAAGAACCTTTCAATGGCGAATTTCTTTTGCCTGGATGGGTCCTGGCAGGGGCAGTAGTTGGTGTAGTTCTTGGGGCAGGAGGCCAAGAAATGGGAGGTCTTTTCTTGAGGGGGAGGGAGAGGGATGGTGTGGTGAGGCTCAAAGTCAAGGGGCTTGGGAGAGGGAGTGGAGCGGTGGGTGGTGGTGGTGGTGAAGTTGAGTGGAAGAGGAAGACAGCGAGAGGGTGACAAGTGGGGAGCTTGAAGTGGAGGAGATATGGTGGCGGAGTATTTGGTGTAAGAGCCAAGAATGAACGAGAGAGAGCAGAGGAGAGAGATGGCGAGCAACTTCATCAATGGTGCTGGAGAGAGAGTTAAAGGGAGTAAGGTGAGAGATTGGTGGCTTGGAGCGAGAGGAGGAGGAGGAGGAGGAGGAGCTGCCATGGGCAACGTTGCTGCTGGTGTTGCTGCTGCTGCTCCGGAGCCGGCGCTGTTTTGGGCAAAAAGTGATTGGGATTGGTGTTCACTTTTTCACCTTTTTGCATCGTTCACTTTTGCTCCTGGACACCAACCCGGTCAATACAAATCCAAATCCAAATCCAATTAATGGCACAGATCGCCATGCGAACTCTTGCGGTACAAGGTCCTCCACGGCAAAATTTCAGAAGGGCTTTTAGGAATATGGTTATACAAGTCATGGGGAAACTTAAAATTCTTGAAATTGCAAATCTTCCTCTGTTATTTTACTTTGACAAGTGATTCACGGATATTCGCTCGCTAATCAATTCTTGCTCGCTCTTCAAGGTCTCAACTTGATGGAGCATCGTCCACGGTTGAACCGTTTGCTCGCAGTTGGTCATTTGATGAATAGACAGGTCATGGACCATTCAAGCCTGTGTACACTTGGGCTACTTATTTGCTGTCATGACCGAGTTTTGCAGGCCCAGGCATGTTTTAGGCCCCCGACCTCAGTAACAACTTTGATATGAAGTCACCAATCACAAGGAAATTTAATTTATGAGTTAGATTTTTCCATGAAAAGATAACAAATCACTTGGGAAAATTAATGAATATGGGTATATTTTATTTAAGTTTTTCATTTTTTGGAAAGCTATTATTAATGGATAAGTAGTGAATATAGGTGTAAGCGGGTTAAATGGCGAAAGCCCACATTAGCAACAGCTAACATTAGCAACATCTAATGAGCCGAACACTTAAAAGAGTACATGGCCCCAAACAAAAGGGGTCAACCTTAGAAACTATGAGGCTAAGTCATAGGCAACTTGATTCATCCGTACGTACTCGATACGAGACTTTGTTCAGCTATAGTACTAGGGGTGAGCATGGTCCGGGTTGGGCCGGTCCACCCCCTAACCCTAGGACCAACCCGCACAGTGTTGGTCCTCAATTTTGGGACCAAGGACCGCCCGTCGGTTCCATGGACCCGCCCAGGAACCGGACCGCCGGTCCGGTCCGGTTTCCGGGCGGGTCCACGGAACCGGTTCCACCAAATTTTCCTGGACAAATAAAAAAAAATATGTGGACCAACATCGGATCAACGGAACAAAAAGAAAAGAACATAACTTTCTATACAATTCCTATACTATGATCGGTTCTATTAACCACATCATCTACAAATCAAGTGGGTACCCATCAAATGAGTGTCCATAGATAAGAGAGCAGAAAGTTATGAGTATCTAATTACGTTTTTTTTTTTTGGGTCAGATTTTTTTAATTAAAATTTTAAAAAATAAATATATTATTATTATATTACCGGTCCGGTCCGAGTGGGCGGGTAGGCGGTTCCACACCGGGAACCGGACTGATACCCACCGGTTCCAAAAAATTGGAACCGAGAACTGGACCGGTCCCCTTGGGAACCACCGGTTCCGGTCCGGTCCCGGGCAGTCTTGGGCAGTCCTGGGTTTTTTGCACACCCCTAAGCTATACCATGAAATTATGAGCATCCACGTTTTTCTCTAGAGCTTAATGGGCTTTTCACTTTTTTTTTATAATTAGGTCCGTTTGTTTTATAGAAAATAAATGATTTAGAAAATATTTTTCTGAAAATGATCGCTCGTATGACTTGAAATACTTAGTCAATGAAAAATGGTTTCATCATCGACAACAATTTATGTTTGAATATCTTCGTGGACGTTGAAAATATTTATTTATTTATTTATTTTTGTAAGTGATACAAGCAATCACTTTTTAGGAAAATATTTTTCAAATCATTAATTTTCTATGAAATAATCGGAGCTTTAGAATAAAGAAGAGAGAAGATCGAGTCTAAGGGGACTTGGTAGTAGAAGCCTGTACAACCAAGCCAAACATACCAATTTTAAGATGTGCTGATTTTAGGAATTGCTAAAGAAGAGTTACAAGTAATTTTTTCGCGATGATTGATATCATTTTGTTATACAAAAATAAGTGCTTGCCTGTTTGCTGTTAGTAATTTCTCTTGGTTTAACTAATAAACTTCATCACTAATAACTTTTTTTCCATCCACCTTCAAAGAAATCAAGGAGAATGAGTCTTAAACCGAGGATCGCATATACTTGATAGGATTTGACTTTACAGTTTCAATAAGAGGAACGGGTATACGTGTTTATCTCGCATAAATTTTGAGTTTTAATCAACACATGCATTGTTAAGGTCACCTTTGCGAGAACGAACTTGGTGTGTACTAATTTTTTTTTTTGGCAAGGGGGGTCGGAACTTTTGTGTGTACTTGATATGTAAAAGACGAGGAGATTGTCACACCCTATAATGTATCAACTCATGGTTAGCTTGTGCTAGACGCTCGGATTCCAATGATTTTGGAAAAAGGCGCTGCCCTTGCCTTTCGAGTTGAAAACTTTTCATTTGAGATGGAGTTGTATGTGTTCCGACGAAGGAAGTACGATAAATCTATTAAGTGAGTAGATCTATACGGACACAAAGCAGTTCATGCATCATAAAGAGGCAGCAGCATCAGCAGGAAGCAGATTGGAAGGGAAGGACAGTAAAGGCCTTCCTACTGATGATTGAACGGGTGACCCCATTAGATTTCTGCAGTTTTGTGTGAGATTTTATAGGATCACTATCAATCGTTCTAAAAGCTTAAACTATTAGATAAAAATATGATTTAATATTTAATTATTCTAATATTTATAGCCAAATGAAAAATCAATAATACCGAGAACCAGAACAATCATCGTCATCCCTTGCCTTCCCATTTGTATCAATTGGCACGTCACTGTATCAATTATTCGGGTGAATTTCTTAAAAAATCCTCAACTTTAAATCAAGTCCCAAATCTACCTTAAATTTTTTTTTATTTCAGAAAAAACCCCAGACTTTCGGTCCAGTCCCAAATCTACCCCAAACTTTTTTTTATCTTAGAAAAAACTCCAAACTTTAAGTTCAGTCCCAAATCTGCCTCGAATTTTGTTTTGTGTAAAAAATAATCAGTAAATTTCAATTTATTTTAAAAACTATACCCAGTGATCTAGTTCCAACTTGACGTGGCACTTCCACGTCGATAACAAATCCATATCAGTAAAGTAATGGGGCGATAGGTACAGACCGACGTTGTATTTTCACTTCGATAACAAATCCAACCCAACAAAAATTGTTGAAATTCTCCAAAATAAAACCAGTTTAGGATATGAAAGTTAGAGACAATAACAAATCCACCAAAAAAAACTTTTTTTAATTTAAAAAAAAAACTTAATTTTAGGTACAGTCGAAATTTGTTATGAATTTTTTTTGTCAAAAAAAAAGCCAAATTACTTTATTGATATGGATTTGTTATCAATGTGGAAGTGCCATGTCAAGCTGGGATTGGATCACAGGAGTATATTTTTGAAAAAAAATTGAATTTTGATTTTTTTTTTTACACAAAACAAAATTCGGGGCATTTTTGAGATTGAACTTAAAGTTTAGGGCTTTTTCTGAGATAAAAACAAGTTCGGGGCATATTTGGGATTGAACTTAATGTTTGGGGTTTTTTCTGAGACCAAAAAAGTTCGAGGCAGATTGGAACTTAACCTAAAGTTTGGGGTTTTTTTAGGGGATTAGGCCTAATTATTCAGGATCTGACTTTGATATCTGATTATCTTCCTTAAAAAAAAAATAATTTACACGACAAAAGGCATCCATCATCAAGAAATTGAATGGGAAGACATCCAGCAACTTATCTTTCGACTGTACTTAATAAAGAAATATATTCATTTTTTAAGACGCCGATTATATATAACGCGACAAAAGGCAGACGAATCTTTCTATATTTAAATATTTACAAAGCTTTAGGAGGCTGAAGTCAAGGATTATGAAAGCAAGAGGCTAACTTTAGAGAGAATGTCCAAAGGGGTGAGTTTTTTTAGGGGGGGTTCCAAGCCTTTTTAAAGCCTGAACATGAACATGGACATGAAGAATAAAATACACGGAAGAAAAACCTAGGACCATTGATGGTGGAGCAGAGCAAGAAGCAGACAGCAAATTTCTATCAGACTGGGCATTAAAGGAGGAGACTTTCCCGAAGACGACATTATTCCCAAAGTGGAATGTGTCCCTATCGCAGAAAACGTCGTCATTCCCATCAACCCATTCAAATCATCACCATCATCGCGTCCCGTGGAAACCCAGAAAAGGAAAAACAGTGAATAAAGAATCTGCAAGCGAAGCCGCAACTTATTATAAGTTGGGGGAGTCGCAGAAGGGCGGAAAGGTTGTCTTCTGCGTCAAGCTCTCCGATATTCAACGGCTGCAGACGCACTGACACGCACCCATCTCTCTCTCTCTCTCTCTCCGTCTCGGTGGGGGGTGGAGTTGAGGAGAATATGGGGAACCCCGCATAGCCAGCCGCTCTAGCTGAGTTTCAAATTGACGTAAAAATCGCTCCTTTTTTCGTCCTCTGCCTCCCTCTGCCTGTCGTTTCCAATCTCGGATTCCCAATCCGACTTCGCCGCGTGTGGGCATCGCTTGCCCCGTCGAAACTCCAAGTGGGTATTCGATTTTCAGCCATCATTCCCCTGTTTTCGATCGCATTCCACTGACTATTGACCTCGCCTGGTCTGGTCTGGTCTAGCCGGAGCATGTGATTCCTGCAATTCCTTGTTTTTAGTTGCTCCTCCTTTGGAATCACCCCATTGGGTTGAGTTAGTTCATCATCACCCATCAGTTGATATATATATATATATATATATATATATATATATATATATGGAGAGAGAGAGAGACGGAGAGAGGACCGGGAGGATGGGATTCAGGTTGAAGGAGTTCTGGACGAAGAAGACATTGGTGGGGCTGGTTCTCGGCCAGTTTCTCTCTCTTCTCATCACTTCCACTGGCTTTTCTTCCTCCGAGCTCGCTAAGAAAGGTCCCTCCTTTTTTCCCTTTTCTCCTCACCCTTTATTTTGAATTTCGATTTGTTCCCACGTCTTGTCCTATTTTTCCTGATTTTGTTGGAGTGCCAACTATGAGTACTCTTGATTCTGATATTAACTCGTTGATTCCGGTATACTCTCCCATTGCCTTCTTCTTTCTAGTCTAGTTAACGGTGGAAGTTCTTTTTTATTTCACCAATTTTTTCTCCTCTTCCTTCCTTCATTCAGGATGTAGTGGTGTCGAATATATACCATCTATCGACTATCTCCAATTTATTTATTAGTGGATAGTTTGAAATTACGATAATGTTTGTATTCGCTTAGTATGTTAATGATTGAATGGACACGGGTATACGAATTTTCGGGATGTTTTAGTGTATCATCTCTGCTAAGGTGGAAATTATTGTTCTGCTGCCCTCACTCTCTTTCTGACTCTCATCGCTTTTCTTCTCTGTTCTTGCGAGCATCAGGAATCAATGCGCCGACTTCACAGTCTTTTCTAAACTACGTGTTGCTGGCAATTGTCTATGGAAGTATGATGCTTCATCGCAGGCAACCTCTGAAGGTTATTTTTCTTGACGTGTCATTTTGTTCTAGCTAGTCGTTACTTTCTGCTGATTGGTTATTGATCATCCATGGAACACGATTTGGATAAGTGCTTGTCCATATATGTATGAAATGATTTCTTTACTTATAACTAAAATTAGGCTGGGGAACTATTTCTGGACGTTTGCTCTTCTGATGACAGGAAAAATATTAGAGCCCTTGATGACTTTAGGTCTGTTAGAATGTCCATCAGCAAGGAATTTTTTTTTTACACCCGATACAAACAAGTGATGCAAAAGTCCGAAAATGCCTCCTTTATGTAGGATCCAAGGACTCTTGGTTTTGAATTTCTCCGAATAAAGTTGAAGTTGCTTCTTTAGTTTTCATCAATTCCTTGCTGAGCAATTAGTTGTATATACTGCCCTCCTCCTTTGCCATCTAATTGGAAGCAAAGAAGTAAGTTGCTAATTGACGTTTTATCTCTGTATGCTCACCATACAAGTGAAAGATGCGCTAATTGGATTGTCTCTTACAACCTGAAGAATTGACTAATTAACCTTTTGAAGACTTTTCACCAGAATGTTAGGTGACTAGTGATTTTTTGTCATAAAATAGTAAGAATAGATCAAGAGGTTTATAGGAGGAGCAATATAATGTCATGTATGGTCTAATATTCTTGTTCATAGGGATGCTTATTGCTATTTTTCCTCTATTTCATATTTTAACATTGTCAAGAGAACCTAAAAATTGCAGCTAGATAAGTTTAATGCTGATTTTAGCGGAAAACAAGCCTTAAAAAAAAGAAAGACCTCTTTATAACGCGATCAAGGCAGACTCAAACAAATCTTTCATGATGTCGAAGATGTTGATGTTTGAATATCTAGATATTAAACATCACTTCTATTAACAATTTAAGTTTTTAGAATAGTTGGCAATGGTTCTATAAAAATTTTTACAGTATCAAAGCAGGAGGTCCTGAGTTAAAATTAGTCTAGATCTCACTTACCTTCTCAATCATATATTCCCATACTTTAGTCTTAGGTCAAAGGCCAACCTATCCCTGGGGGTGTGGTGGGCAGTGTTAGAATATTTAAACATTAAATTACGTGTTCTTTTTATAGATTAAGCTATTAGAACAATTGGCATTGGTCCCTCGAAAGCTCACAGTTGAGAAAAGGCCTATGCTTATCTGGTGTTTTGCATCATATGTTTATCTTGGTTATATAGCAAACATCATACGTCTAGAACTTCATATGAACATGCAACAATTCTATATTGGGTTTTCATGAGAGGAGAAATGTGAAGACTGTTGAAGAATTGGGGGATGTTCCAAAGAGGCAGATCTCTTGAACAAGATATTGGAGATGTTCTCCAAACCTTCACTGTAGGATAATGGAGTATCTATTTAGATAATCTTTTACCGTAGCACTAGTAATCAATTGTTTACTGGTCGAAGCTTGAATTAAGAAGAGACAAGTTCCAGATATTTTGATTGATTTAGTGCACTTCTGTTTCGGCTGATTTTGCTTTCTTCCTATTTATCTTTTTCAATCACTCCATTCATACAAGTTCAACTTAATTCTTAAAACTGGTGCAGGCGAGGTGGTACTACTATGTTATTCTTGCGGTGGTGGATGTGGAGGCAAATTTTCTTGGTGAGTGTCTTTCAGTTTGTAGATAGTCCCATGATAATAGCATATGATCTAAATTTCTTGCTCCTATATCTTCTGTTTGTATTGTTGACTGGTTGTATAAAATTTTTGTCCGTTAAAATCCATGGTCAACAGACAGCCGAGGTGTTTTATACTTATAGCATCTGATTCTCTATCCATTAAAATCCATTGTCGATGAGTGGCCTTCTTCAAGCTTTCTAGTGAATGAGACTTTTCCAACAACCGAAACAAGTCCTATACCATCAGTATGGTTGCTGCTTCTTTGGATCGAATCACATCCTTTTGCCCTCTATATTGTTGCTTCCTTGTTCGTAATGAAACGCTAGAATGGCTTGTTGGTTATTACTTTCTTACAATATTGGACAAATTTAACTGATGTCCATATCTTTCTTTAGTTGACCTGAGCTCCTCATTTAAATTGAATGACCAATCAAAATCCTGAAACTGTGGATGTGCCATTCAAGTAAGCTGCTGTTTTTACTAGCATGAGCACCTATATTCACAATACCATCAATTGTTTCTTTTATACTGCCCTGAGAATAAATAAGATCTGAGCAGTTATGTAAACAAGTCAGGTACTTCTCTTAGCATTTTATTCTGATAATCTGTTAATAGCTACACGTTTTAGAGATCACGCCTCTATGACTCTGCTTTATTGATTACCGCTTACTTTTTTTAAATAAATCATATATTAACAAAAAAATAAATTACAAGGTTCCTTTATTGAAATAGATAAACAGCCAGTCACATGTGAAACCTATTATTAAATGGGCCTTGAACAAGCTCTGTTACCAAGTCTACATATGTCTCTGCTGCTGACATTTGATCTTTATATTGTACCTCATTTATTTCTCTAATGCTCACTATACTTACAGTGGTGAAGGCCTATCAGTACACATCCATAACAAGTGTCATGCTCCTGGATTGTTGGTCAATCCCATCGGTCATGCTTCTTACTTGGCTTTTCTTGAGCACAAAGTACAGATTCAAGAAAATAGCTGGTGTTCTTGTTTGTGTTGCTGGCCTTGTTATGGTTGTCTTTTCAGATGTTCATGCGGGTGATAGATCAGGTACTTAACAGAGGTCTACTTCAATGTAATCAAGTACACTACCTGTTAAGACTCTACTCCGTGTCCCACCACTATCATTATCTTTCTCCTGTATGTGTCTTGCGTTGATCCCTGTTCTTGGAAATTCTCATGCTACTACAAAATCGATTTGTCAAATTTATGGTCTTTGTTGAGCGGCCATTTTTGTGATGCTTCTTATGTTAATATATTTCTATGGCACGTGATCTTAGTTTCTTTATTCACATAATAGATTTCATGATTGGAGTTTCTTAGCAATGAAAGTATGGTAGCTTCGTCCAAGAAAGATTGTTTAAAGGGGAAAGAATATGCTGCTAAAGCAGATCTTTATTCAGACAGAATATTAGTGCAAGGTTCTTTCAATGTATTTTTTGTGCGAGTCTTGATTCTAAATACGTAAAGTATGTAATTTGTAATAGTTGCTAATATAAAGAGTTCATGGATATGATAGCAAAAGTAAATGATTTTGCACTGTTCTCTTTATTGTATACTAAAAATTCTTCAATTTAAGGGTCATAATTCAAATTTATGTCCTCTGATTGAGTTAATCTATCATGTTATACACATCTGTTATCTTTCATAGCTGGAAGTAGCCCTCGGAAAGGGGATGCACTGGTTATTGCTGGGGCAACACTCTATGCTGTCAGTAATGTCAGCGAGGTATGCAAAGTCATATGTACTTCTGGTTTCTGCTCTTGAAAATTTTTCCTGTCTACTTTTTGAATGGTCTTATGCATGAAGCAAGCTTGGGTTATCATGTCTGACGTGCTGCAGAGCCTGTTTGTTGCATATTTATTTTTAATAATCTAGATGTAAACCTAGAAAGAAACAGAATTGTAAAACCTTATTTTGCCTTCTGTAGAGGAAGCACAACCTTAGAGGTGAAGGAAATTTCTAGGTAGGACTTATGTCAATAGCACTCGTCTTTTCTCTATGTGGAGCAGGTATTTTCAAGTTTTCATTGAGTCTAGGACTAGAAATCACATGCATCATTTATTTCATCATATTGAAATACCCAAGGGACATTGATAAATGTTGAATCAGACCATATAAAATGGTATTGTTAGTCAGAAGAAAGTTCAGGTCGGTGTAGAGAAGTTCCGTCTGTCATAGTTTTCCCCCAACTTATTAAGTTGGCTGTACTGGGAGTTTGAGGTGTTTGTTGCAAGAGATTTTTTTGCCTCCTTTTCTCTTACTGTGGTCTGTGGATGGTTGATATTTTATTTTAGTATCAATGAGTTGATTTTCTCTGTGTGGACAGGAATATCTTGTGAAGAATGCTAACAGAGTGGAACTAATGTCAATGCTTGGACTTTTTGGTGCCATTATTAGCGCTATACAAATGTATCCTTCCTTTAGGTGTTGATTAACTAATATACGGATAAGATACCAATATTATGGAGTCATGAGAGCCATCATTTTCACCGGTCTAGTTTCATTTGTTGTTTCACGGGCAAATGTCATGCATTTGATTGAATCTAGCCTGTTCCATACGTATTTATTCTTGATAGGACTTGCACTAATATTACCTTTGCTTTTTGCAAACATTCAAAGTGGTTTCATCTCCATGTGTGATAGACAATGTTTTTGGATCTGACCTGTTCTCCAAATTTTCCTTAATGTTCATATAGAAGCATTCTTGAGCGCAATGAGCTCAAATCTATTCATTGGACAGCTGGAGCAGTAAGGCTCTCTCTCTCTCTCTCTCTCTCTCTCCATGTATATATCTAAACATATGTATCGTACACATATGTCCAGTACGTTTCTAATGAATATCAATGTGTATTGACGTGCACAAGTGCAAACACCTGTACAGAGTTGCCATCTGCACATGCACTCTCTTCAGGCCTTTAAATTGACTTGTAAACAAGTTTAGAAGCTGCCTGGCTGAAATGTAACTAGCTTCAAACTATTTCATCCTTTAATACACTTCAATGACTCAGAGATCTTTTGAGTAGCTCGATGCAAGAAGCAGGAAATGATGAATCACATGAATGTGAATCGGTGGGCTTTTCGATAACGACTTAAATAATTATTTTTGCAACGTTTGCAGAACTTTCGAGACAAAAAAGACTTGAGACGATATTTCAGTTGCCCTTCATTAAGAATCAAGCATTTAATTGTCAAATGTCTGTTATATGTTGTTTTTTTTTGGTCAGCCTGTTATATGTTGTTCAGATGTGTGGTTTTCATGTATGCAAACTGCAATTGTTTTCATATATCCCAATCAAACACCAAGAGTAAGAGCTGGGAAATTGGAAAATATGCTTATGGAAAAATTCTCAGGGGAGTTTCTCATTTCAGCTTTGTTTGTGCTAATCTTTCATCAGATAATCAACAACTTAAGTCAACTCGCAAGTCTAAAATGTGGAAATTTATATTCACTTCATCAGTTTTCTGGAGTTGTCTCTGTATTAAGCCGACTATTAAGTATCACAGTTATTTAGTTGGGGGGATTTAACTAAGATGAACATGCTTAAAAGTTCACTAATACGCTTATGTATGCTGTTTGCTGACTAGACCCTGTACTCCCTTTCTCTTAAGGAATCTTTACTTACAGCAATATTTTGATTGGTGCAGGCACTACCTTTTGTGGGATTTTCACTGGCCATGTTCCTGTTCTACTCATTTGTCCCGATTTTGCTGAAGGTTTGAATTCAAGAAACTACATTTTCTGGTTGTGCAGTCATTCACTTGGGTGCAACATGAGATCCATAGGTTTATTATTATTTTGCAGATAAATGGGTCTACAATGCTCAACCTGTCTCTATTGACCTCAGACATGTGGGCTGTCTTGATCCGCATCTTTGCTTACCACGAGAAGGTTTATTTGAAGGATGTTTGGCGTGATTGGGATTTAGACCTCATCTATGCCTCTTTGTGTTGACTTTTGTTTGATTTTAATCTGTTTATAGGTTGACTGGATGTACTTTGTGGCCTTTGCTGCTGTTGCAGTCGGTCTGGTTATTTATTCAGGGTGAGCAACTACTGGATTTTCATAGCTATTAATTGGTTTCACTCACATTTGCTCGTTTAAAGACCCGCTTTAGTCAGTCTGCCTTCAGTAGCATCCTCGAGCAGTTGAACCTTAGGAATTGCTCTTGATAATCTCAGCGCACAAAAGAAAAATATAATTATTTTGGCTCCATTAAAAATTAATTAGAGTGGTAGAAATTGTTCTATAATCTCAATTAATGTCCAATTCTTCTCTCTATTTTCCCTGAATACTTTTGGCAGGTTTCTGAATCATTTAAACCTTTTCCTCAAGATGTTGGGCAATATGGCATTTTTCTGGGACTTTTTGGTTCTGTGCTATCTGCTGTAAACAATACATCAACTTCGTTTAGATCTACTGTAATTTAGATAAAAGAAGATAGCTTCAAGTGTAGTAAAGAATGGTCCGTTTGACTTCTAGACAATGTGTTTTTGTATGCTTGTATAGAAGTGCTGTAAAACTGATTTTAGCATATGCGTGTCTGGCTTTTGTGCAGAGGAGACAAAGAAAATGATAAAAAACGGGCCGATGTTGCGAATGAGAATGTCGAGAGGAGCAAGAGATTTGATGAGGAGGCTTGCTCGGTCAGTCGGGAACGATCTTCCGGCACAAAAACAGAGGTCATAAGAAAGGATGAAATTGCTAGCGGCAGCAACTCAGCTGGGAAGAATGAGTGCAACACAGAAATTGTCTTGTAGTTGGTAAAGATCTCAAGGGAGGCATGATTAGTCTTTTTTCTGTCGTAGTGTCCCCAGGAGTTTGGCCTCAATAACGACTCTCGATTCATATCCATTGCAAGCGCTATTCAATTTGTAGTGTGGGAGAAATGCTGTTTATCTCTGCATCTTCAATATTCACAGAAGCTACCTTCTAATAAGTCATCATTTGATGGTGGTTGACTTGGGATTTCTTTCCGGCAGTGATGTCGGGTGTTAATGCCAGGATTGTGAATCATGTCGGGCAACGATTGATAGGTAGATAACAATCTGCATAGTGATGACACTATCTGCCTCTTACTGATACAGAACTGGTAAGAGGAGGGAAGCTGACAGATAAACACAAATGATGAATATATTGATTCACATCCCGGAAAGCAAAGAAAGGCCCCTTTATTCGACACTCATCTCTCAAGTCTACGTAGCTAGTTATATAAGTAAAGACACAGCAACAAACCTAAGTTGTACATGGCGGCGCTTAGGAAGAGAGCTATCTTAATTTTGGAGTAGGTCGTCGAAGATTTTCGTGGACTTAAAGATGGTGCGTGCGACCAAGGGTACGTAGATGAATAACGCGAGGGCATTGATCGCGATCAGGGTACCTATGGGGTTCATTGTCTCGGTACCATCGCAAGTCATATCTCCGAGCCGGAGCTTAATTATGTCAATCATGGATAACAAGAGCAACACGCCGCCGATGATGGTGGTCAACGCGGAGAGAGCGAACAAGGACACTCTCAGCCCCTTGCTCGATTTATCGTTGATCTCTTTGACCGTGTGCTTTCTGAGGAGGTAGGTGAAGAGGTGGGTCTTGAGGGCTTTGGCCACGAGGCTGGACAAGAGATAGCAGGCGAACGATATCACTTCGTTCTTGACCAGCCTCCTCTTCACGACGAGTTCGCAATGCTGCCCGCCCTCCACGATCGGTACCTCGGAGCTCGCGAACGTCAGGCCCACGAAGACCGCCACGGTGAAGAGCGAGTTCATGCTCACCAGGTCGTCCAGTGCTTTCTGATAGAGATTCACTGCCTTCTCCAGCTTTCCATAGCTAGTAATGCAATTAACAAGCCAACCAGAAACAGAAACAACAAAAAACTAGCGTTATTCACAGATCAAAGTGTAGAATACCGGGTAAACCTTCTTTCTCCTGTATCGATCCAATCTAATCTGGGAAGATAAAAGGCGAAACTAATACGATTTTTTTGTACTGTGATTAGTTCTGTTCACTATAAGAGAGAGAGAGAAAAAGGGACTAACTCCGGCTCAACATCTTCACCGCCCATGATTTCTTCGTCTTGTATTCTTGATCACCAACCTTGCGGATTGAGGGTTTCTTATAGAGACGATAAAAATTATGCTTGGCCAGCTTTACAAGCATTGTTTCGTGAAAGAGATAAAAGCGCAAACGGAATAAAGATAATATAAGATGATATTCTCTTCTCTTTTTTGTGTTTCACGTTTGAAGCTTGTTACTTATATGCGGGAAGCCAATAAAATCAGAGAGGCCATGATGATTCTCGTGGTTCAGCCAGTTCAGCCACCTGCCAGCATCCATCGGCGAGGGAAGGGTAGTAGAAACTCTTTATTTTTTTTTTATCCAAGTTGGAATACCAAAAGAAGGAAATCAAAACCTCTTCCATAATTTTTTGAGGCTATATGCCAATGGGAAAAGTGTCAAAAAAGCCCTAAACCTATTATGTTAATGCCAATTTAGTTACAAACATTTTTTTGTGCCGATTTAGTCATAACCCTTTTAATGTAGTGTCAATTTAGGACTTTTCTCACACTTTTCCTGATATCCGGCTTAAACCCGTCCTAAGAAATAGGGTATGGATGGACCTTTCTTTAATCGGCTAAAAAAACAATGTGAACCCATCTCAGACTCAAAATTTACGGAGTTGGGTCGAGCCAACCCTGTCTAACCCGACTTAACTCGGCATTATCACGACTTTCCTAGAGGTGAACCACCAAGCGAAATCTCATAAAATAACTAAGTAAACACTTAAGACAGACTCTCCCAAGCTCATACTAGTCACAACTTTGGGGCTTTAATTTAATCAATTAAAAATGCACTTTAATTCAATTATGAGTTGCCACTAATCTAATCTATTACAGGTCGATTAGAAACTCAAGTAAAATGTGGGGGCATATTTTAATTCTACGAACCAAAGATTCATGGATATGGAGACTTGGTTACGCTAGATAAATCTAATGCCTTTTCGGTACCTTTTCTCTTTATTTCAAAAATGCTTTGCAAGTAGTCTTGGTTGATTTTAATACTAAACCACTAACATGTACTAGGTGATCATGCGAGTGCATAGTTAAGAATTTTAACACTCAATAAATCAAAGCAATGAATAAATCACCAAAAATGGTAGAAAACCTATATGCGCTAAGCAAACGAAAAGCTCCATTATGTCCAACACATCAAGTACTTTGCAATGATGTTAACTATGAACCACACAATGTTGTAATGTATGCGTGACCTAAACATGGTTTCTAAACCCAAAAAAAAAATCCTAATTTAAATTAGGTAATTTATTAAATTACCACATGGTTCCTAAAATATGCAATTCTAAATTAGGAAACTTAGATTGATGCAATCTATGCAATGCAACCTTTTTTGTATTTTCATAATGAGAATGTTTCCTAAACTAAATAACATGCGATATATAAACCCCAAATAATCAAATATTCGTTATAACCAAAATAGGAAGCGAATTTAATCAAAGACCCAGTCTTTAGTATCAAAGATCGAGTCCTTGATTACTAAGCATATATATGCAATATATCAAATTAGGAAACTTCATATTCCGGGAACACCTAAAATTTCACACCAAATCAAATTAGAATCACAATAATCGAAATTAGGTAAGTAAAACATTCAAAGTGGGTTTAATTTAGGAAATTACCTAAATTGAACTTTGATCCAATTATGACCGGCGACGATGAACGGCGACTGGTGACGATGAACAGCGACCAGTGAGGAAGGTTCACGAGCTTCGCAATGGGTTAAGCACGGCTGGACTGCAGCGAAGAGCAAAGACAAGCGCAATAGGGAAACTTGCTGGAGTCGGTGATAGGAGTTGCTAAATGGGTCGGAAAAGGCGTCGGCTTCACTGGAGTTTTCACAAGGACACCGAGGGTGTTGGGGGAAGCTGTAGTGGACTGATATGGAGCGATCTAGGCATGACAAGAAGCTCAGTGTTGAAACTGGAGGTGCTGGACAATCACCCGGGCTGCCGTCAATGTCGGGGCTCGGCTGGATTGGCGACAGAGCGAGGATGGGAAGGTGCAGGAGCAGCAGCTGGGCACGGTGACTGGTGTGGCTCGAGCCGTGGCAAGGAACGACAAGACCTCGGCAATGTCAAGGTGCTGCGGTGAGCAGGAGTAGCTGCTTTCGTTGAAACCGTTGGAGTGGTCCGAGGTGACAGGGACCGGGAAAATTACCAAAAAAGTCATATTGCACTTGTGCCAATTTTATGCTAAACCTTTCAATTTAGCCACTTCAGTCATAACCTTTTGACAATTTGCCAATTCAGTTCTAGACTTTCTAATTGTGCCAATTCAATCATAAACTTTTTGACGATTTGCTAATTTAGTACTAAACATTTTAATGAATTACCAATGTAGTCATTCCGGCTAATTTTGACTGAAAACCCTTAAAGTGGTGGCCCAGTCAGTATTGGCCATTCTACGTGGCATGGCCGATGCTGACGTAGATAAATGTTTAAATTATTTTCAAACTTTTTATTTTTTAATTTATTTGCTTTATTTTCTTTTTTCTTCATAAGGCCAGTGGGGCTATTGACCACTGGGTGAGGGTAGGCTAAAGGTGTGAAGCCCTCACCAGCTGTGGACGAGGGCCGCGACCCTCCCCATATTTGGCGAGGGGGCTGCAACCCTAGCCCAAGCCCTTACCGGCCACAACGAGGATGGGCAAGGGTCATGACACCCTCGCCAGATTTGAGGAGGCGAGGGTGTTGCGGCCTTCACCCAGGCTCTCGTGCATCACAATGAGGGCGGATGAGGGCCGTGACGCCCTTGTTGTCGCCCGCGAGGGCTTGGCAGCCCTAGCCGGATCTGAAGAGGGCTTCATGGCCATTGACCATCGTTTGCCCTATGAAGAAGAAAGAGAAAAAAAGAAAAGAAAGAAAAAAGAAAAAAATAAATAAAATTTTTTATCCACATCAGTGCTGGTCATGCCACATAAGATGACCGACGATGACTTGATAGCCACATCAGTGATTTCTAGCTAAAATTATCCGAAATGATTACATTGGGAATTTATTAAGGGTTAATACCACGAAAAAGTCTAAATTGTTACACATGTGACAAATTTATGGAAAAAAACCACCAAAAATCCCAAACTTTGCCATCTGTGACACATTTACCCCGAACTTTTTTTTGTGACACCAAAAATCCCGAACTTTGCTTTTTGTGACACATTTACTCCAATGTATTTAGTCCATGGGCATTTTCGTCTTTTTTGCTTTTTCTTTTTTTTTTTTTCTTTTGTTTTCCTTTCCGGCCAGAGGGGGCCTCGCCGGATCCGGCGAGGGCTGCCCATCGCCTGATCCGGCGAGGGGGGCCCTCGCCGGCGTCGAGCGAGGGCGGCCCTCGCCAGATCTGGCGAGGGTGGCCCTCGCCGGCGTCGGCGAGGTTCGCCCTCGCTTGGGCGAGCGAGGCGGCCTCGCGACTCGAGCGAGGTCGACCCTCGCCGGCGTCGGCGAGGGTCGACCTCGCTGAGTCGGGCGAGGGCCGCCCTCGCTCGCCCGAGCGAGGCGACCACCACCGGCGTCGGGCGAGGTCCGCCCTCGCACGGGCGAGCGAGGGCGGCCCTTGCTTGGGCGAGCGAGGGCGGCCTCGCTCGATCTCGGCGCGAGGTCGACCCTCGCCGGCATCGGCGAGGTCGCCCTCGCAGCGTCCGGCCGAGGCGGCCCTCGCTCGCCCGGGCGAGGCGGCCCTCGCCGGCGTCGGGCGAGGTCGCCCTCGCCGGGCGAGCGAGGGCGGCCCTCGGCCGACGCCGGCGAGGGCGGCCCTCGCCGAGACGGGCGAGGGCCGCCGTCAGCCGCCCGGGCGAGGGTCGACCTCGCCCGAGATCGGCGAGGGCCGCCTCGCTCGCCCAGAGCGAGGCGGACCTCGCCCGACGCCGGCGAGCGAGGGCGAACCTCGCTCGAGTCGGGCGAGGGCCGCCCTCGCTCGCCCCGGCGAGGGCCGCCTCGCTCGCCCAGGCGAGGGCCGTCCTCGCCGGATCCGGCGAGGGCCGCCTCGCTCGACGCGGCGAGGGCCCCCTCGCCGGATCCGGCGATGGGCAGCCCTCGCCCAGGCGGCGAGGCCCCCTCACGGAAGGAAAAAAAAAAAAAGAAAAAGCAAAAAGACGAAAATGCCCATGGACTAAATACATTGGGGTAAATGTGTCACAAAAAGTAAAGTTCGGAGTTTTTTGCGTCACAAAAAAAAGTTTGGGGTAAATGTGTCACAGATGGCAAAGTTTGGGGTTTTTGGTGGTTTTTTCCCCAAATTTATTATAAACTAATTTTTTGACTATGAAAAACCCCAAACCGGTAGACCTGTAACAAATTTATCAAAAACTAATTTTATGACAATCAAAAACTCCAAACTAACCCTGACCCCAAATAGTTTAGGGTTTTATGTGATATTAACCCTATGGATTTTCACGTGGACTTGCCACGTCCTGTGTCATTCACAGCAGTAAATTTAATGGTCAAATTTGACAGAAGCTAACACATGGGTTTTTTGTGATTAGTTTGAGGTAGATTTATCACATATATATCAGATTAGGGTTTTTCGTGGTGTTGACCCTAAATTATTTTAGCAATGTTAGTGACACTAAAATTTATCCAATGAGTTAAGCCTATCACTAAGTGATGTGCTGAACAGTAAATAGTTATGTAAACATAATTGGAACATAAATCTATCACATCACTTAACAAGTAAATTCAAGGCGTGTTTTTTGACCAAAAAAAAATAAATTCAATGTGTGTTTGATAATCCTATTAATTGCTAAAAAATAAGCTTTTAAGCAGTTAATGTTATTAAGTGCATTTGATAATCTCCAACTACACGCGACTTATTGATTGTTTTAAGTAAAAAACCATTCAACACTCGTAAGCAATGAATGATTTACTTAATATCCAATGGAAGTTACAACCTTGTCAGATATATTGTCAAAACCTTCCAATATTATCAAATAAACTTATGTTTGGTGAGAAACTTATAAAATTTATTATTCAATTTCATCTTTATATTATCAAATAAACTTATTATTTTCGTTTTCAATACATAAAAATTATAGCATTTAATATTCAATACTTAAATTTTCAGCACTTATTTTTCATTGTTTTGATAAACAAACCCTAATGAGTTTTAATGTGTAGCGTTTTTCATATTACTTAGATTCACCCATTCTCTACGAGGGATTAGATAAAAATTATAGTTTGGGATTTTTTGTGGTAAAAAAATTAGATTTTGTAAATTTATCACATGTGTACCAGTTTGGGGTTTTTGGTAGTAAAAAAATTAGTATGTGGTGAATTTATTACAGGTGTACCAGTTTAGGATTTTTTATGGTCAAAAAATTAGTTTGGGGTAAATTTATTGCATGTGTACCAGTTTGGAGTTTTTTCGTGGTGTTAACCTAATAATTTATGGAATGGGTCAGGTCAACCCAACTTAACCTGACTTGACTTGAACCGTGAAGAGTCTTTTTTTTTTTTTTTGAATTATAGTTGGAAATTTAGAATAGTCAAAATTACACAGGCTTGTCAGCCAAAAGATGTGCAATTTACTAAGAAATGTTTATCTATATCATTTCCTGGAGGTATCATTTCTTTGTCAGACGAAAAAGTTGGCTGGCTTCATATTAAAAGTTGGAGTTTTATTTCGTTAGCGCCTTTATATTGTTATCTTTGATAATTGGGGTTTTATTTCATTAGGTCATAAGAAAGAATGAAATTACCAGTGGCAGCAACACAGCTGGGAAGAATGAGGGGCAAACACCGAAATTGCCTTATAGATGGGAAAGATCTGAAGGGAGGCATGCATGATTTTGGTCTTTTTCTGCCAAAGTATCCCCCGGTGCTCGGCCTTGATGATGACTATCGATTCATATCCATGGCTAGCGCTATTCAATTGCAAATCGTGGGAGAAAAGCTGCTTATTTTATTTCCCTCTTCAATATCTGCATAAGCTAACTTTTGATAAGTCATCGTCTGATAGTTGGCTTAGGATTACTTGTTGGGGGTAGGGTTTATACTTCCCATTGACAGGAAGGCATGAGCTGCCAAATGGCTTTTACAGTTTGAGCCCATATTTTATTGATAGTTTGGGCTTGGGCTTATGAATATCTATTGAGTATATATAATCTCTCTTTATTGTAATTGAGAGTTGTAATAGAGAGGTGGAAGATGCTAATTATAATGAAATCCTCTTTTGGATGTAGCCTTAGTTTAAGAGTGAACCGAGATAAAATCTTGTGTCTCGATTTCTCTTTCTTGGCTTTACTCACTATTTCGTTGTGTTTGTGTGCCTAATCCTAACATTTCTTTCCGGCTGCGATGTCGGGTGTTGATGCCAGGATTGTGAATCGTGCCGAGCAACGATTGATAGGTAGATAACAATATGCACTGTGATGAAGATAGTGCGTTGGTGAATCTGCCTCTTATTGGTTGCAGAACTTGTAAAAAGGAGAGAAGCTGACAAATAAACGCAAATACATGTATTTGACTCCCATCCTGGGAAGCAAAGAAAGCGCCCTTTATTCAACACTCGTCTCCCAATTCTACGTAGCTAGTTATATAAGTAAAGACACAGCATCAAACTTAGAATTTTGCACCTGCCGATGGTTCGGAAGAGCAATCTTTTTATTCTTTTAGCCCGTCGAAGATCACTGTGGATCTATAGATGGCGTATCCAACAAAGGGCACGTAGATGATCCAGGCGATGGTGTTGACCGCAATCAGGGTGCCGAAAGCGCGCATCATCTCGGGACCTTTGCAAGAGACCTTGCCGAGCCGGAGCTGAATCATGTCGGTCATGGTGTGCAAGAGCAACACGCCGCCGATGATGGAGGTCAACGCGGAGAGAGCGAACAAGGACACTCTCAGAGCCTTGCTCCGATAGTTATTGATGTCCTTGGCTTTGGGCCGTACGATGAGGTAGGTGAAGAGGTGGGTCTTGAGGGCTTTGGCCACGAGGCTGGAAAAGAGATAGCAGGCGAACGATATCACTTCGTTCTTGACCAGCCTCCTCGCCACGTGAATTCCCGCTTCGCATTGCTTGTTGCCCTCTATGTTCTGCTGTCCACTGCTCGCGAACGCCAAGCCCACGAAGACCGCGGCGGTGAAGAGCGAGTTCACGGTCACCAGATCGTCCAGTGCTTTCTGATGGACCCCCACTGCCTCCTCCAGCATTGCATAGCTAGTAATGCAACATGACAAACCACCACCAAAACAAAAACAAAAAGAAAACAACCGTTATCCAAAGAGCAAAGTGGAGAATACCGAGCAAACGTTCTCGGGACAAACCAATCTACTTTGAAAATATGAAAGCGAAACTCATTATTTTGTTTCGTATTGATGATTAGTTCTGTTCACCATAAGAGAGAGAAAAAGGGACTAACTTCGCCGGATTATCGTTGTCGGACATGATTTCTTCGTCTTGTATTCTGAATTACCAACCTTACGGATTGAGGGTTTCTTATAGAGGCGAAAAAAATATGCTTGGCCTGCTTTGCAAGCATCGTTCGTGAAAGAGAAAAAGCGCAAATGGAATAAAGATGATAATGTGATATTCTCTTTTCTTTTTGGAGTTTCACGTTTGAAGCTTGTCATTAATCTGCGGAAGTTAGGAAAATTAGAGAGGCTATGATGATTCTCGTGGTTCAACCACCTGCAAGCATCTATCGGCAAGGGAAGACTAGATATTCATTTTATCCATGTTGGGGTACCACAGCAGGATAATCAAACCCTCTTAGAAGCCCTTCCAAATTTTTTGAGGTTTAGGCTCGGGCCGTTTTGAGAAAAATGTGACATTTTTGGAAAATGTATTCCAGGAAGTTATTTTTTAAGAAAATGACAATATTTTCGGGTATTTGGCTGAAACTTGAAAATGAACTGGAAAATCCATCGTTTGGTAAGGAAAATCCGATTTGATTTTCCGACATAGATATACACTATTTGAATGCTAATAACTTGCGCATGGGTAGCTGAGGGAATCGGGTATGGGAACTAGAGTCTCGGGTCTGGCCTCGATGGATCTCGACCTAGGCGCTAGGGATCGGGGCATGGACACCCGAGTCCTGAGCCTGGCCTCGATGGACCTGAGCATGGGCACCGAGGTTGGGCCCGGCCTAGATGGACCCAGGCACGAGCACTAGCCATGACCAAGTGTTGGCCACAAGAGAAAGGAAAATAAAAGGAAAAAAGAAAAATTCAGAAATTTCTTTTTAAAATGCAAAAAATATCCATGTTAGTGGCGGCCGTGCCGCATAGGATGGTCAGCGGTCGGCACATCAGCGATTTCATGTCAAACTAACTAAATTGGAAGATCATTAAAAGGTTTATAACTAAATCGTCATAATTAAAATGTTTCCAACTGAATTAGCTGCCATCTAGTAGGCTTAAGACTTTTTGCACAATTATCCCTTCTAACTTACGAGTTAGATTTTGATCAATATAGCAAAGCTATAACTGCATGAAAGAAAAATGTGTTGACTTTTAGACTCCGTTTATTTCATGGAAAATATTTTCCTTATTTTCTGGTGTATGGTTCGCTTAGGAAATGAGTTAACGGAAAATGTTTTCCTAGTCAATGGAAAACCTATGCTTAAATTCAGCAAAATGGTTTCCTAGTCAATTGGAAATCATTTTCCAAACATATGACTAGGTATCATTGCGTTACCCTAACTCTACGCTTGGACATGTAAAACCCAACGCTGGTTCTCGATTCCCAACGTCCAAGATCAAGTCTCCTACGCCAGGACCCGGGTCCATCGGGGCTAGGCTTGTGACCTTGGTGCCAGTGTTTGCGCCCAGGTCCATTGAGGCCGAGCTCGGGACCTCGATGCCCATATTTGGGCCCTCATGCCTTCACCCAGGTCCATCCAGGCAAGGCCGAAGCCCAAACACGTGGGCCTGGGACCACAAAGGTTGAGTGTGGGATCCTGGTACCTGTGCTCGAATCCCAACACCTGGGCTCGGGTTTACAAAGCTATGGCTGAGTCCCCCGGTCCATCGAGGCTAGGCTCGGGACGTAGGTGCCTGTGCCCCTATCACCATCACCCTGGTCAGGGTCCATCAAGGCTGAATCCGGGACTCTAGTGCCCGTATCAGTTCTTCGGTTGCCCATGTGCAAGTTATCGGGGCCAAAATATTGTATGTCTGTTTAGGAAAATCACTCATATTTTTCATACCAAACAACGAAAAATATTTTTCTGTTCATTTTAAGGTTCCAGTCAAACACCGAGAAATATTGTCATTTTCCTAAAAAATAATTTCCTGAAAAATATTTTCTAGAAATGTCACATTTTTCGCGAAACAAATGGAGCTTTAGTTCCCTAACTATTAAACGTGCCCCTCAATTTTGTCTCCTTTTTTTCTTTTTTGAATTTGGTCCCGAGTCATTTGTCTTATTCTAAATAGTTGCCACTTCCATATATTCTGTTCTTCTACGATGCATGAATGCCCACGTTGTGATGTTGAAGGTTCAGGGGGATAGTGACACAAATGATCACTAAATTTGGCCCAATGTGCAGTATGATTTCTAAACTTTTAATTTGTTCATTGCGCTCCTTGAAATTTAGCCTAATATTCAATGTGATCTCTAAACTTTTAATCTATTTGACGTGGTCCCCGAACTTTTGATGCATGTTCAATGTAGTCTGTGAATTATATAAAAAATATTCAATGTAGTCCATCCATTAATTCAAGATCAGGAATAATATTAAAATTTTTCATATAGTTCATGGACTAAATTGTCCAGGGACTCCATTGAATAAATTAAAAGTTCAAAGAACATATTGTACACTGGACTAAAGTTCATGGATCACATTGAATAAAATAAAAGTTCAAGAATTGCATTGCACATTGGACCAAAATTCAGAGACTATTTGTATCATTTTTCCAAGATTTAGGGGAGCTCCGAAGAACCTGCCCACCATAGACAAGAACTTTTCCTTCTTGAGATTGTCTTTTGGGAACTGTCGGCTGCCTAAGTTAGTAATGAATATGAGAAAAGCAAGAGAGTTGTGGATCGATTACCCTCAATTTATATCTTCTGCGAGATCTTTTTCCCTATTTGTTAAGCCTCAACTAATTAACTGATTTTCCATCTTATCTGGCGTACACAACAATCACCAATGTGGACAGAGGTCAAAGTGAGCTTGTCGAAGGGAAGGTACACTCCACCATGAAGAGTTGCTAGAGGGTTTATAGAACCCAACATGCTAGTCTAAAAGGAGATCCAACCCGTAGGACCGTGGAACGGGGTTTGAAGTGACTCAACCGTCCGAGCCATCGCCAATGCGGGGTTCCTTTCTAACCCATCCTTGTACTCTTTGATTCTTCAATCTTCAATTGGGTCCATGAACTTTACTTATGACCAAAATTGAGTCATTGTGCTTTTGAATAAACCAATTTAGTCCTTAAAGTCAATTGGGTCTGGTCGGCATATGACTTGGCGACCCAATGCAGCCATGTCACTCTCGTTTGTTGATGTCGTTGCATACATGTCACCGCCACATCAGGAAATTTTAGAGAAGAACATTAATTTCTCACGGGCGAGAAAGGGAGGATAGCGGTGGCGGTGAAACCCCCCATCCGGTAGGGCCTCGGAGAGGGTGGCTGACCCTCGTATGGCCACCGGCGGGGGCTGTGCCCCGAAACCCCGTTGCCATATCAAACCTCATAATTGGAGAAGTTATACTTGGTGTGGTCTATAAATGATATGGATCCACATGATCGACGATCCAAATGAATTTGATTTGTACGAGATAGAGACGATACGATTATTCAATCTTCTAATTTTATAGACGGGTGTGGATCGATAGTAGTGGCTTTTATGCTCTGAAGACCAGTGGGACTTACCATCGTTGATTCATGACATGGAAACAATCGAATTCCGAATGATCACTCGATTAACGAATGCGTCTGGCCGAATGCTCCCCCAAGAGATTTTCCTCTAATAACTTTAGTACTTAACGATTGTGAGGAGTTAAATGTATGCTCTGTGCCTAATCCAGTCACGCAAATAAGAATCCATTTTATATAGGCCGATGGTACATGATTATCCGATTGCCATGGGGCAAGTAACATACGAAAGAAACGAACATCGCGATAATTAATAGCTGATTAATATCATCGGCATCCACACATGATGATATTGGCGAAGAGAATACTACTAAGGTTAGGTTCCTGTTTGTCCAGCTATTTGAAGATTGAAGTACGATAGAAAGATGGCCTGCATCATGATGGGCACATAGATGGCGAGGGCCAGGGAGTTGATGGCAATCAAGCACCCTGCGGCCTGAATCGTGTCGCTTTTCCCGCAAGTGAGATTACCGAGGAGCACGCGGACCACGTCGACCATCGACAGCGTCAAGTAGACACACCCCAGGATCGACCCCAACGTCGACACCAGGATCATCAGGCTCATCACGTTACTAATCCAAAAATTCTTTAAGTCGGCGATGCGTTCGGGGCCGAGTGCCAGGTACGTGGAGAGGTGCATCTTGAGGGCCGTGGCGACGAGGCTTGAGAGGAGGAAGCACACGAAGGACACCACCTCGTTGAGCAGGAGCGTCATCCTCGTCTGGCTGGTGGCTCGGCAGTGTGTCCGCGTCTCGAGGCTATGCGGGCTGGAGCTCGCGAAGGATATCCCGACGAACATCGCGAAGCTGAAGAGGGAGTTCACGCTCACCAGATCGTCCAGCGCCTTTTGCAGATGCTCTATTTTCTTCTTCAGATTCTGGTTATCGTTCCACCCACTACAAATAATAGTTCAGATATTATTGAACAATTAACAGGTTACCAAATCAACTTCTTCACAGGATGCGTGCATGCAGATAATCATACGTAATTATTATCGCATTGGAATTGAGAGAGAGAGAGAGAGAGAGAGAGAGAGAGAGAGAGAGAGAGAGAGAGAGAGAGAGAGAGAGAGAGAGAGAGAGAGAGAGAGAGAGAGAGAGAGAGAGAGAGAGAGAGAGAGAGAGGACGTTGGATCACTGGAGGGCTTTAGATCATTAGCTGCAGTTTCTTCACAATCCTGCATGATTCAACAATTTCAATGGGATTAAGGGATGGATTGAAGGAGGCAGGAGGGGTTTGAACTTGTTATATAGCTGGTGCCACTGAGATATTCCTTGCCTGAGGTTACAAGCGAGATTAGTGAGAAAAAGGGGGGAAAAATAGAAAAGAGATAAAGGGTAAAACAATATGAAATGACTGAATCCTATTCTGCTGCTTTGTCTGCATTTTCGTGAAGCACGTTGGGTGACCAGATTCCCTTGATTATCATGCAAAGCAAAGTCATTGATGGCCCTCTGGTTTATGCATAAACGTGCAAACAGAAACCGAACAGATCATCAGATTATCGAAACCTACTAACGAAAACATAAGAAAGAATAAGACAACAAACCTCTAAGCCAACTTTATATGAATATTTGATATTAGATGAGATTAGATATTTAATAGGGTGCACTAATCAGGGTTGGGAATTTGGTTTTCTGGGGTTTCTCCAATGAGGTGAGCCTTGGGGAATCTATGGGTTACAACTTCACCTACTCTCACAGGGACACTCCCTCTAATCTTGAGGTCAAGACTTGGTCAACCAATCAAATTTTATGTATTACGATTAGATTAGATTAGATGTATACTCTCATGTTAATCAAATTATTTATAATTATATGTAATTTGGGGACGAAAAGGAGCATTGGCATATATAAAGGAAAAGTTCATAGGATCCCGAACCCCTTTTTTTAAAGATAGATGTTCGTTCCTTCTATTAATGTAGTAAAGTGTGGCACAACTCTTTTCGATAGCGTCACAGTCCAAAGATATCTAATTGGGTTTAGAGAAGCTAATAATCAATTAGGTTAATTCCTTATGGGGTATGAGAAAATGTGGTAAAATAATGGTTGTAGGAATGCAGGGAAATTAGTCTCTCTGAAAAACTGGATAGTGAGGAAATCACATTGGCCCTTTTATGTATTCCCTCAGTTGTTCCTTTTTTTCCTTCTCTCTCATGGCCGTCGTATAATCGAGTTGAGTCGGCACTTTCTAATGCTTGAGCTTGGACCCAACTCAATCAAGGTCATTCATGACCCGATACTCAATTTGGGCTCGATCGAGCTTGACTCGCTTGGTGGGGGTGGCGGGGGTGCTGCCACATACTTTTGTAACAATGGTGAAGACATGGTCAACGTGTTCTCACTTTAGGTCATTACTCTTAGACTATTATGCAAGAATTTTTGTTGCTTGAGATTCTAAGCCACACACTTCACCTATCACCAACAGCTAGAGTCTTGTGGCCATTGCTAGAAAATTTTGGAAAGAGGCGGTGCTCTCCAGCGCCACTATATTTATGTCGACTGTTCATGTTATATCCGGTCAGAGTAAAGTGCTTCCATTCGATGACCACTTATTTAAAAATGAATTAACGTAGCTTACATTGTGCAGTTTTAGCCGCATGCTCATATGTCATATCAGATTGGGTTTTTTTTTTCCGGGCAAATTCATGCCATCTTTTTGTGTTGTGTCAATAATGTGTTGTAAATTAAGTCGGATCGCAATTAATCGTAATGGAATTCTAACTGTCAAAATAGCGCAATATGTGGCAATATAACTAAACCAACAAACAGGAGACAAGAAGAACGATACATCATAAGTTTTACGTGGCAAACCCAAAATGAGAAAAATCATGGGACGCTGATCCATGAACTACTTTACTATAATCAAAGGATTACAATTAACACTCTAATAATGTTTCTCTCACAATAAATTTTCACAACGGTCACAAAACATATCATCACTTGATGAACTTTCAAGATCTCTCATGTTTACACACATTATTGAAGATTCTTGTGATCTCTTTGGAGTATTTTCTGGTGCACTAAGAAACCTCCACCGAAGCCTTTTTGTTTATAGTGGTAGACCTCCACCCAAGTTAGGAATTCTCCCTAATTGATTGACAATCACATCCCAATTAGAAATCTCCCCAATTGATTGGAAATCCTCTAATTGGGCAATCATCAAAATTGATTCCATCCCGGTATTCTTTCTAAATAATACTCCTTATTTAGGTTTATTTCTTTTCAGTGTCCTACCATAATAGGAATCTTTCCTATTAGGTATTCTTGATGAGCAATCATTGGGATATTTCAAATCTACTCTCAAACATGTTGGGCTGCTCCCAACATAATGGACAACCCTAAATCCAAAATAATAAAATGTTTTTTATTTATTAGAGATACTCAAGACTATTATCGATAATTTTAGTTAGTGGATTAAATCTAGTCTTATGATTTTTTCTCTTTTTCTTTAAGACACCTAAAACAACTTACTACTGCCATTTAAAACAAAGAGTTGGGTTTCAATGAGAGTTGAATTGTTCTTACTTTGTGGACATCATCATATGACTCTAGGAATAAATAAACCGTTCTATATATCAAGCCACTAATCCTGTAAAAGTAATTAAAATAATTTTTGACTGACTTTTATATAAATGAAAAACAATGCATACAATAAAAAGAGGAAAATAGACACAAAAAAAAGGAGAGTCGGCGTGGCCGTTAAAGAAGCTGTTTGGTAGTTAGATTAAGGGCGCGAAAGAACTAGTTTTCTGTTCCCGGAAACAAGTTTGGAACAGAAACCCGTTTAGTAACGCAATTTCATTTTTCTATTTTTGGAAAAACTTTTTGTTCCAGAAGTGGTTCTAGACCAAAAATCAGAACAAAAAAAAAAGAAGGTTTTTTGTTTCTGGACGAAAAATGAAAACCATTTTTAAAAGAACCTGTCTTCTCTCTTCAAAACACATCTCTTCCTAAATTTGGCCCCGGTCTGACCATGTCAGACCCATTCGAATCGGTTCGGTCCGGTTTATTCCTGGCGGGAAAATAAAAAAAATTAGAAAAATCATAAAAAAATTAGAAAATTCAGAAAAAATAAAAAATTCAGAAAATTCACAAAAAATTCAGAAAATCCGGAAAATTTCTAAAAATCTCAAAATTGTTTTCAGAAAATCCATAAACATTGAAAAATTCCAGAAAAATTCATAAAAATTTCCAGAAAATAAAAAAAAGTTAGATTTCAGGAAAATAGGAAATTTGGTGAATTTTTTCAAAAAAAAAAAAATCAAATAATCAAAAGTTTCAAAACTTCACAGGATGACTTAGAATACCTGTGGCCACCCACTTTAAGTGAAATTTAAATTTTTTGAGGTGCCCATATGGTATTTTTGAAAACTCAGTTTAGGGATTTTAACCCCTAAAAAACCCTAAAAGGGGTTCTAAAAAAATGGATTTCTATTCTGGGAAATAGAAATTTGTGTTGTTATCAAACGGGTTTCCGTTCCAGGAAATAGAAATTTTATGCTATTATCAAATGGGTTTCTGTTCCAGAAATAGAAATTTTTTGTCGTTATCAAAAGGGCTTCCTTTCTCAGAAACTCGTTCTCGAAACAGAAATAGAAAAATCTATTTCTGTTCCAGGAATTGTTTCTAGAACAGAATGGTTGTTATTCGCGCCCTAAATATTGATCGTGTCCTTAATTACCAATCACAATTCAAGTTCTGAATTGACATAACCCTATTGATTAATAAAAAGCAGCATTTATTACTATCTAAAACATTTTTGAATGTATTAATGTCCAGATTGTATCCTTTTATTAGGTTGACATTCTAGATTTGAAATTTAAAACCTTGTTACTTTGTTAGCTCTTTAACTCCAAAAACAACGATGACAATAATCTTGATTTTTACAAATTAGGGTAGATTTACATAAATCTCCTTTCATGGTTACTATATAGCATGAGCATAATTACTCGTACTCCAGGAGATAATTCAATCGATTCTATTTCTAGAGTTAATATAATTTCTTTACTTTGGATAATATAAGTAAATACGTTTGTTTGTAAAGCATGTTATTAGACAGAGATGGTTGACGAATGGTTATTTAGAGGTTGCATGAAATAGTTTTCCCATAACGACTTAAACTGTGTTGAGCGGTGCTACAACTTTTTAAGATACTTGGCAAATACCTTAATAGCCGCATTACTTCAGAAGTTATGTCATATTACAACAAATTTTTGAAACTGGCCTCACCCAACTTTGAGGGACCGCAACTTTAAAACATGTACTAGCAAATATATGACAGGCGCCACTTCATGGCACAACCACAACAGACACTGCTGAATTTCAATCATATCCATACCAGATGTGCTCCATTTTGGTCGGCTATTAAAGCTTCCCATACGGTTGTATCACGTTACTTAGTACAAAAATTTAGTAGACGAGTCTTAATAGCGGTAGCATACTCTATAATTCGTCAACCCATTTCATGACTTGTCAAAAGTCGAACGGTCTGATTTTGGCAATGGGGTCTCATTTAACATCAAAAGAACATCGACACAACACCTGTACGGCTTCATATGCACGAGACCTTGAGGGAGATTTCTTTCTGTAAACCAACATCGTCAAAACCATTGATCATGCGGGCCCATTATAAGGTATATATCTTCAATGACTATTATCACGTTGGCTTACTATTTCATAGGAATTTTTCCCGCAATGAAATATCTTTCACCGAAAGTCGTTAAAGGTTCTGTGCCAACTTTGGTCATGAAATATCCAGGTGAACGAGGGAATCAACAAATTTACCTCAAATATAACTACACAAACGCAAACTGTGCCGGAATTTAATTGATGACGAGATCCAGAAAGTGTAATTGTTACAAATGAACCAGACGAAGACAGATCTTGCTGGAATATACTTGACGACAAAGCTTGAGAACATAAAGATACCACGCCGAAATTTAATCAACGATGCAACACCTAGGATAGAGATACACCCCGAAATTAAATCGGCGACACGGATCTGGAACTTACAACTAAGAAAGACGTCGGAATTTAATTGACGACGTGAGTGGAAAGTAAAGATACAATGCAAGAAAGTAAAGTAATGAAAGATAGTAAATTTGTTTGATTTGTTTGGGGCTCTCTAGTTGAATGTCTGGTGGTATTTATAATCATTCAATAATGATTGTCTTCTGACGGTTTTCGACAATTGCATCTCTTTGAGCGGTTTCTATCGATAGCGTTCATGTTCCCCCATTCCCTAAATTCAGTGTTCGCACCTTCATGATGCTACGCTTCTGCTTTTTAAGCTGATGCTTTTGTCATATTGCATGATAATTGCCCCACGATCTTGTTTTCGACGGTTATTGACTTTTCATGAATCCATCTTCAAGCACAAACTGTTCCCTTCGAAAGAGTCAACTTATTTCTCCTCAATCTTAACTGCATTACTAATTTTGAACTTTGTGGTGACATTTCGATGCTCTTCAAGTATACATATGCCGGTGGCTCCGTCATCCTAATTGCTCTGTCTTGACCGGTGACCATACTCCTATGTTTTTCATGCTTTCAAAGGACTTTACTAGTATTTTGCCATTCGCCTATCTATATCGATGCTACTAACTATTCATTGTTGTATATCGACAACCGAATATGTATCACAGATGTATATTGGCATGGATCATTAGTCCCCATGGTTGTCGACAAGAATTCACATGTGTAACAATGTTCAAGTGTTATTCACATGATTGTTCATGCTCCTGTCGTAAGCACGTGAAGGTCCATGTCGACAACTCGACCAATTTTTGGTGTAAACACCTACGTAGACGGACTCTATCTAATAATTAACCATACATATATATGTCCTCCAGGCATGTTTCTCTGTGTATGTCAGTCTGTCTCTCAGAGAGAGAGAGAGAGAGAGAGAGAGAGAGAGAGAGAAGGTGAAGAAAGGAGCAGCGTCCACTATGGGTATCCGGACATGCAAAATCTGGCCCTGGTAATACCATTTCACTCTCCCCACAGCGACTTATATTTTCCCCTTCTCTTTTTCCTTCATCACTTGCATGCGTTTTGCTTTTGTTTTAGGAAAAATTTGAAAAGGGACCCTCTTAGATTCCCCTTCTTGCGGTTCTTTAATCCTTTTATCCGTAATGTTACCTTTGCTTTTGCGATCATTCAAAGTAGTTTCATCTCCATGTGTGGTAGACAATGTTTTTGGGGTTGACCTGTTCCCGAAATTGTCCTTAATGTTCATATAGAAGCATTCTTGAGCGCAATGAGCTCAAATCTATTCATTGGTCAGCTGGAACATACATGAACTGGTAAGAGCTGTTGAGACTTGCAAATCTCTCTCTCTCTCTCTTCCCCCATCTGTATATGTAATCATATGTATCATACAGATGCGTCCACTACGTTTCTAATGAATATCAATGTGTCTAAGTGCACAAGCACAAACACCTGTACAGAGTTGCCATCTGCGCATGCACTCTCTTCAGGCCTTTAAATTGGTTATGTACTCGTAAACGGTAAACTATTTTAGAAGCTGCCCAGCTGAAACGTAACTAGCTTCGAACTATTTCATCCTTAAATGCACTTGATTGACCCAGAGATCTTCAGAATAGCTCGATGCAAGAAGCATAAAATGATGAATCACAGGAATGTGAATCAGTGGGCTTTTTGATAACCACTTAATTTTAATTCTTGCACTGTTTACAGAACTTTGGAGACCAAAAAGACTTGAGACGATAGTTATTGCCCTTTATTAAGAGTCAAGCATTTAGTGTCAAATGTCTTTTATATTTTGTTCATTTGAATGGTTTTCATGTATGCAAATCTCATTGCAAATAGTTTTTGTTTATCCCAATCAAAGAACGAGAGTAAGAGCTGAGTAATTTGGAAAAAGTGCTGATGGAAAAATTCTCAGGGGAGATTCTATTTTCAGCTTTGTTTCCGCTACTCTTTTATCAGATAATCAACAAACTTAACTCAACTTGTGAGTCTAAAATATGCAAATTATATTTTCCCTTCATCAGTTTTGTGCAGTTGCCTCTGTATTAAGCCTATTATCAATTATCAGAGTTATTTTGTTGGTGGGAATTTAACAAGATGAACATGCTCAAAACTTCACTGATATGCCTATATTAGACCCTGAAAAAGTTCTCTCTTTTTAAGGGAAGCTTTACTTACGACAATATTTTAAATGGTGCAGGCACTACCCTGTCGTGGGATTTGCACTGGCTATGTTCCTGTTCTACTCATTTGTCCCCATTTTGCTGAAAGTTTGATTTCAAGACATTAGATTTTCTGGCTGTGCAGTTGTTCACTTGTTTGCAACATGAGATCCATAAGAACAAATTATCGTTTGCAGATAAATGGGTCTACAATGCTCAACCTGTCTCTATTGACCTCAAACGTGGGCTGTCTTCATCCGCGTCTTTGCTTACCATGAGAAGGTTTATTTGAAAGATATCTGGTGTGATTTGGATTTAGACGTCATCTATGCCTCTTTGTGTTGATTTTTGTTTGATTTTAATCTATTTACAAGGTTGATTGGATGTATTTTGTGGCCTTTGCTGCTGTTGCAGTCGGTCTGGTTATTCATTCAGGGTGAGCAACTAATGGATTTTAATAGCTATTAGTTGGTTTCACTCACATTTGCTAGTTGAAAGACCCACCTTAGTCAGTCTGCCTTCAGTAGCTTGTTCAAGCAGTTGAACTTCAGGAATCACGTCTCTTGATTATCTCAGTGCGCAAAAGAAAAATTAGATTGTTACGGCTCCTTCGAAAATTAAATAGAGCGGTAGAAATTGCTGACAAATAAACCCAAATGCATATATTTGACTTACAACCCGGAGAGCAAAGATAGCTCCCTTTATTCAACACTCGTCTTGCAATCATATGTAGCTAGTTATTTAAGTAAAGACAGCACCAAACTTAGAATTTTGCACCTGCCCATGGTTCGGACGAGCAATCATTTTATTTTCTCTAGATTGCTTGTCAAACTAATGATCGCGTGTCTGCACTGCCTTTGGCTTGTGATCTTTTGTTGTTTTCTGTAGGTTGTCGAAGATCTTCGTGGAGTTATAGATGGCGTGTCCGACAAAGGGTACGTAGATGGCCAGCGCGAGGGTGTTGACTGCGATCAGGGTGCCGAAAGCGTGCATTGTCTCGGAACCTTTGCAAGTGAGCTTGCCGAGCCGGAGCTGAATCATGTCGACCATGGAGCACAGGAGGAACACGCTGCCTATGATGGAGGTCAACATGGAGAGGGTGAACAAGAACCCTCTCAGAGCCTTCCTCGGCCAGCTTTTGATGGTGCCGGGATCAGGCGGCGGGTCTCTGAGGTAGGTGAAGAGGTGGGTCTTGAGGGCTTTGGCTACGAGGCTGGAAAAGAGATAGCAGGCGAACGATATCACTTAGTTCATGACCAGCCTCCTCGCCATGGGAACTCCGGCTTCGCAGACCTTGTTGCCCTCTATGTTCTCCGTTTTAGGGCTCGCGAACGCCAGGCCCACGAAGACCGCGGCGGTGAAGAGCGAGTTCACGCTCACCAGATCGTCCAGTGCTTTCTGATGGACCTCCACTGCCTCCTCCAGCTTCTCAGGGCTAGTAATGCAGCATGACCAAACCACCACCACCCCCCCAGAAAAAAGAAGAAGAAAAAAACGTTATTTCAAAGAGCAAAGTGTAGAATACCGAGTAAAAACGTTATTGGAAAGATGAAAACGAAGCCTGTATATCGGATAATAAAACTTTTTTCGTGACTGGTTCCGTTCACTATAAAAAAGAAACAGAAAAATGGGACTAACTCGATATCAGGTGAAGGCGTGGCCTCGGCCATGATTTCTTCGTCTTGGTATTCTTGATCACATACATTACGGATCGAGGGTTTCTTATATAGAGATGACAAGAACTATGCTTACCCAGCCGTGCAAGCATCGTTTGTGAAAGCGATACCCCGCAAATGGAGTAAAGACAAATAATATGTTATTCCCTTCTCTTTCTCGTGTTTCACGTACGAAGCTGGTTACGTACATGGAGCAAACCAAAAGAAAAAAGAAAACAAAAAGCGGAAGTCGAGAAAATTAGAGGGAATATGATGATCATGATTCTCGTGGTTCAACCACCACCTGTAGCTGCAAGCATCCATCGGCAAGGGAAGAGTAGATCTTCATTTTACCCAAGTTGGAATACCCAAAGAAGGCAATCAAGCTCTCTTAGAAGCACTCCAAAATTTATTTTCTTTTTTCGAGGTTATGTATATGCATGGACCCGAACCTGAATCCGGTAATCCGCTCAAACCCGTCATGAGAAATAGGGCTCAGGGGGAACCCATCCCGGGCTTGATTGGGTCGGGCCAATTTTGTTTAATCCGACTTATGACTCGGCACACGTAGATTTCTTTCGTGCTTAAACCATAGTAAGAATTTTGGAATACGCAATGTAGGACCATATCCAATCTCGTTAGTTGAGATATATGTCCTACACGTACTGAAGAAATATATAATTTAGCTAATCGAAATGGGTGAATCTAAATACTATAAAAAAAATCCTACATGTATTAGAACTTGTTAGGGCTCATTTATTGAAACCGAGAAATAAGAGCTAAAAATCGAGTACTGAATATTAAGCGCTCGACAAATAAAAGAATGTTTGATAATAAATTGATGATAATTGAGTAGAAAATTTTGCTAGTTTTTTTTACCAAACATGGAAAAGCGAACACTATTGAGAGGTTTTCACAATATATTGGGTAAGGTTTTAACTTCTATCGGATATTATAAAAGTTAACCATCTTAAGTGACTCATTCATTACTTATTGCATTATGTGCTTTTTGATTAAAATAATCAATAAGGTGTGTGTAGTTGGAGACTATCAAATGCCATTAATAATGACCCGAGCTTGAGTTTCTCTGCGCGATCATCGGGTATGAGTGGATCAAATTTCGACCCATACAACACGACTCGTTTTATGCCCCGGACTCATAATGACCCGAGCTCGGTCCTACCTGATTGCCAGGTCCGTGTGCGACACCGCTGCATATATTAAAAGGGGTTCTAGTTTCAGGTCATCATGGAAAAGTATCATGCAGGCACCACAGTTCTAACTTTTAAGATTCAGATTTTGATCACCCTTTGATCAATAAAGCAAAAATTGTAAAAATTAGATTAAAGAGAAAGGTTCTAAGTATAGTTTTAGTCCCTCCTTAGCTATCAAAAGCGTCCCTGCATTATGTCATTTCTTTCTCTTTTTGTTTTTCGCTAATTAAGTCCCTGTTCATTTGCCTTCTTCCATATGTGGTGTTCTTCTACGGGTGGACCTCGTTTCGATGTTGAAGGTTTAGGGAAGCTGTGGAGAGGCTGCACGCTAGAGACCAGAAATCCCCCTTCTCGGTATCGTCTTTTCGAGAACTGTTGGCTGCTTAAGGGTGTGTTTACTTCGGGAAAAAAAAAGAACACCGTGATAAAAGAAAATGTTATTCGGAAAATCATTTTCCAAGAAAACGTTTTCGCGTTTTCAAATTAGAGAATTCACTTCCCTAAATTTAAGCATGCATATTTTCTTTGACCGTAAATTATTTTCCGTTAACCGATCATTTTCAGCAAATCAAGAAAATTCTTTCACTCAATCAAACCCATCCGAAGTTAAAGTGAGTAAAATGAAAGATGATGAGAAGGAAAAACCAACAGAGTCATGGCTCTCTTCTTAACCATTAGACCCGTTGTTCCTTTCTAGTCCGTCCTTGTTCTCATTAATTCTTCAATATTCAATTTGGTATGTGAACTTTGGTTTTGGCCAATTTGGTGCTTGTGCTTCACAATAAAATCAACTTAGAGCCTCGGAGCCATACCAAACCTTATAAACGCAGAAGTTATATGTTGCAAGGTGTCGCGACCTCCCCGAACCAACCCCCCGCCTAAGGTGGTTTGGCTAATGGATTACTAAGTTAAACTTAGCTCGAGCTCTCCCAAGCTCATACCAATTCGCGACTTAAGTTGAAGTTATTAACATGGAAATCAATTTCACCTAGGAGTCGCCACTAATCAGTTTTTGGTGGGTCGATTAGACACCCAAGTGAAACACGGGAGAAATGCTTCACTTCTACGAACCAGAGATTCAATGGGTACGGAGACTTGATTACACTAGCGATCTACTAGTGCCCTTTCGGTACCTAAACTTGATTACTTGCGAATTAACGTACCAGGCAGCCTATCGAAAAAGCTAAGATTCCGTCTAACCATGCTAAAAATAGAAAATAACAACCAATAAATTAAAGGTGCGCAACCAAATAATCACAAAGAAAACAAGCAACCAGCGACCTAGCATCGTCTCTAAAAAAGAAAAGGCAATTAAAAGCCCTAAAGTAAAGCCCTCATGGCTTATCCGATTTTTGAGAATTTTTTAGAGGGTTTTTTCTCATTTTTTCATTTTTTTTGTTTTGAGTTTTTTAACCTAAAATCTAGTGAAATTAAGCCCAAAATTGATTTCTAAAGATTTCCTAATTTTCTGAATTTTTTTTTTGGAATTTTTCCGAATTTTTTAATGTTTTTGAATTTTCTGAATTTTTTTAATATTTTTTAGATTTTTTTTAGATTTTTGGGTTTTTTAAACATTTTTGAATTTTTTTGGAATTTTTAGTATTTTTATTTTTTTAAATTTTTAATTAATTTTTTTATTAATAAAATAATATCTTCGGACCGGGTCTCCTGACCCGATCCACCCGAATTACCGACCCGCCCGGGACCCCAATTTTCCACTCCCTTTCTATTTTTTATTCCCTTTTTTTTTGTTTCTCTTTCTTTTCTAATTTTTCTTTTTACTTTCTTTTCTGGTCTTCCTCCCTTCTGCCATGCACGTGGTCTTCTTCACCGAGAGCTTCATCAGCTGTTTCTTCATGGCGCCTTCACCGAACCTCGCCGGGACCACGCCGAGGAAGCCCACCGCCGGTCGACTGCTCGGACCGCCAGCGCCGACGACCGGCGCTGGCCGTACGCTGTCACCGCCGGCCGCCGCTCCGGCGACGATACCGACGACTTACTCCGGTCACGGAACCGACATTAACGTGTAAAAATCCGATTTCTCGGCTCTCAAATTCTCGACCACCCCATATAGACAGTAACACTGACATACAAGGACATACACACATCAAACGAAGATAGAGAGCTAACTGTTTCGCTCCAAATCGCGAGCACACCCGGCAACCGAGAATGAAACTTCCGACGAGGAAATGTATACACGCGGCTGATGAGGAGATGTGTGACCCGCGACGAAACCACATGAACAAAAGCGAGAAACTTCAAGTCAATGACAATAACAGAGCAAATCGTGCATAAATCAACACTCTAGAGTATCGATTTTCATGGAGTTCATCTCGGATCTCACTTGGGCATTTTACCGAGTAGGTGCTGTGCGACTAAAACTACGAGTTTCTAAGTCGATTTCAGTGGGTTTTAAAGGTTTTTCTCGGAAGAGATCGGTCAAGAACGCATCCTGGAGGTGCAAAGAAACATTTTCCTCATCTTGTGGTGCCGGGCGATCACCGAATAGGCTCGGTGTGCCCGGCACCCGAGAGGTAAGGGAGGGGAAGCCAAAACAGGGAAAGGCTGAGAGAGACCCACTTGGTTCACGGTCGACCGGAGCGAGGTGCGATGGTTGGGGGGTTCGGCGTCGGTTCGGGCGGCCCTCCGGCGAGCGGGCGAGACTCGGACCTCTCCGATGCCCCTCAACTCTCTCCCTGTCTCCTCTTTCTCTCCTCCCGTTCTCCCCCTTCTTGCTCACTCTCCACCCCCTCGTGTTCTCTCGGCTCCTCTCCCCAAAGATCTCCTTTTTTTTTCTTAATCTCCTCTCCAACTCTTCTTTCTTCTCTGTTTCTTCCCCTTGGTGCCTCTCTCAGACCTCCCCGAAAACTCTCTCTCTGTCTCCCAAAAACCTCCTATTTCTCTCTATCTCTCTCGGAACTCTCGGTCTCGGAACCCTCTCCCTCTGCCTCTGCCCCCCTCTGCTTTTGTTCTGGCTTTTCCTTCTTTTTCGTAAGTGAAGGAGGCAAAGCCCCTTTTGGTGAACGGGTTGAACGGTCAAAGAGGAAAGCCCTTACACGTGATTTCTTCCTTTTTTTTTTTTTTTTTTTTTTTTTCATTTTTAAATTTTTTTATAATAAATAAAAATAAAAAAGAAGTAAAATAAAGCGAAAACATGTTTCACTAAATCTATTAATGCAAATGCACCTAATGTCTACATGCCACACAATTTAATGAAAATATTTTTGTTTAGGGGTTAAAAATCAATCCCTAATTTTTCATGCAATTAAACCCTAAATGAATAGGCAAAATTTAGGTGTCAACACAAGGTTTATGAATCATGTGAATTAACATCATCTTAAACTATTAATTATGCGGTTCTTACTGTGGGACGGACCCGCATGATCAGCGATACAAATGAATTTTGATTTTGTATACAACAATTTTTACATTGTACTTCCATAAACGGGTGCGGAAGCAATCCAAAAAGATTGTGGTGGCTTGTATGCTTGGACGACGACTGCCACGTACCAATTGGGATTTGTTGCACAGAATGTGCTCTCTGTTGTTACAGAGAATGTGCTCTCAAATGTAGAAGAACAAGAGAAGATTGATCTGGAAATGCACTTTTTACATTCTCAAAAACGAGAAGAGTACATAGCTCTTTTAAAAACAACGAAAACTGAATTGCACTAACTTAGTAACTGACAAAAACCACTACACCACTAACTAGCAACAAAATAGGAACTGAAAACAACAAACTCCTACTATCTTGTTGACTAAGTAAAACCAAAAACAACCAGCTAACAGACCAGAACAAAAATGACCGAAAATGGTCCTTAAGACATAACCAACATACTCCTCTTTGGCTTAAGGAGCAGAACACATTCCAGCCTTCTTCTTAGTAACTCAAGTCTGCTTGCTTGCAGTGGCTTAGTAAACACATCAGCCACCTGATCTTCTGTCTTGCAATAGAGTAGCTTCACTTCACCTTCTTGTTGCACTTCCCTCATATAGTAGAACTTGATCTTGAAATGCTTGGTTCTCCCGTGAAAGACAGGGTTTTGAGATATGGCTAGTGCAGCTTCATTGTCCACAAGTATCTCGGTTGGTCCTTCAACTTCCATTTCCGGATCCCGCATCGCTTTCTCACCATATTGCATGATTGGTCGCTGCAATGAGCTGCTAGAAACTCGCCTTGCGATGGGTGAGCAACCACTTCTTGTTTCTTTGAGCTCCGGGTGAAACATCCAGGATCCCGAAGTAAAACAAAAACCACTTGTACTCCTCATATCCTCGATCGAACCAGCCCAATCACGTCAAAGAAAGCCTTGCAACCCGCAATTGTCCACTTTAGTAAACTTGACACCAAATGACCGAGTGCCTTTCAAGTATCTAATCACTCTTTTGCAGCTACCAAGTGTTCTTCACCAAGACAACTTAGGAATCTTGAAAGCACACCTACTCGCATACGGATATCTGGTCTTGTTGCAGTTAGATACATCAAGCAACCGACTAAACTTCTGTAAAAACCTTCATCAGCAGGCTCAGCTCCTTTAGTCTTCTGCAGCTTCTCCTTTAGATTCATAGGAGTGTTCACACTTCTACATTCCTCCATCTCAAACCTCTTTAAGATCTCTCTTAGACATCTTCTTTGACAGATGAATACCTCGCCTTTCCTCTGCTGTACCTCCATTCCCAAAAAGAAGGACATTAGTCCAAGATCAGTCATTTCAAACTGCTTCATCAGCCCTCTCTTTAGTTCTGCAATCTGCTCTTCACAATCACCAGTAACCAAAAGATCATCAACATAAAGAGAGACAATAGTTACACCTTCCACACCTTTCTTCACATATAGAGTCACTTCACTCAAACTTTTTTTAAACCCAAGTTCTTGCAGATGCTTATCAATTTTACTATACCAGGCTCTTGGAGCCTGCTTCAAGCCATACAAGGCTTTCCTCAACTTGTACACGTAATCTTCCTTGCCTCTAACTACAAAGCCATCAGTGCTCAACATATATCTCCTCCACTAGCTCTCCATTCGGGAAGGTGACTTCACATCCAGTGAAATACTTGCCGCCTTTTGTGCAATAACACTAGCGACATTCTTATGGTATCCAACCTTGCCACTTGGAGCAAAGGTTTCAGAGTAGTCTACCCCCCATACTTGCGCATAGCCTTTGACAACAAATCTTGCTTTGTACTTATGTATTGAACCATCAGGATTCAACTTTGTCCTGAATACCCACTTCATTCCAATCACCGTTCTGCTTCTAGGCCTCTCAACTAGATCCCATGTCTGGTTTTTTTCAATCATTTTGATTTCTTCTTCCATTGCAGCACACCATTTCACATCTTCACTTGCTTCCTTATAGCTAGCTGGTTCAAGCATAGCGTATTGCATCTCTCATAGATTTCAAGAAGAGATCTAGTGCCTCTCAGGAACATGATCAATTAGATCCTCGACTTCCACTTCATTTGGTTCAACTCGCAATGGCACTACCTCCTCTTCAGCCTTGCCACCTTCCACAGACCAGTCCCACTTCTTATCTTCCATAAAACTCACATCTCTACACACCACAACCTGGTTGCTAGCAGGATGATAAACTCTATAAGCCTTAGATTGCAAACTATACCCCACAAAGATACATGCTTTTCCTCTTGGATCAAGCTTATCTCTCTTAACAGAAGGAACCAGTGAATAGCAAATGCAGCCAAACACTTTCAGGTTACTCACCTTAGGCTTATATCCATGCCATGCTTCAAATGGTGTCTGTTTGTTGAGAGCTTTAGTGGGCAGTCTGTTCAGAAGGAAGACTGCAGTGTTGGCAGCCTCAGCCCAGAACTTCTTAGGGAGTTCTTTCTTGTGTAGCATGCATCTGGCCATCTCCATGATACTTCTGTTCTTCCTTTCACTCACTCCATTTTGCTGTGGAGTGTATGGCACAGTGAGCTGGTGCTTGAGCCCTGCATCATCACATATAGCCTTGAAACTGCCTGAGGTGTATTCTCCTCCATTGTCTGACCTAATTGTCTTGCTATTACAGCCACTCTCCTTCTCTACTTCTCTTTTGAACCTCAAAAAAATCTCATTAACTTCAGCCTTATTCTTCATGAAGTACACCCAACACATTCTAGTGCAGTCATCTATGAAAGTGATGAGGTATTTGCTTTGCCGTTCGGTGATTCTTCGGCATTGGACCACACACATCGTGTGGATTAGTTGCAGACTTTTCACCGGCCCTCCAATTTGACCTCTTGAAAGGAATCCTCACTTGCTTGCCTTGTAAACATGCTCTCTGACCCCATTACTTCCTTACGCAACATAGGTAGCCCCACTTGCCATTTCATTTTTCTGCAAGTATTGCAGCCCCTTGCTATGGAAACGACCCAGTCTTCTATGCCATAACTCCTCCTCATCTTGTATACTTTTCATGGCTTCAAAATTCTCATCAACTGGATCAAATGTAAAACACTTGTTCCTCATAGGAATCCTGAAAAGGATGTAACCATTCTCATCTCCTATGGCACACTCACTCTTCTCAAACACGACCTTCAACCCCTTCTCTACTAACTGACCCACACTCAGCAGGTTTTGATCTATCTTTGGCACAAACATAACCTCTGTGATAAGCTTAACACCACCAGGACCTTCAAGCACTACATCACCTTTGCCTTCTACTTCTATGCGTTCTCCATTGCCAATCCTGACTTTAGACTTCACAGATTTGTCTAAATTGCTAAATAATCCTTCATTACCTGTCATATGATTGGTGCATCCACTGTCCACGAGCCATCCATCTCTAGATGCATTTGAGATGAAGCAGGAGGCAACAAACAGGTGCTCCACTTCACTGGCTACTGCAGTTTGACCTTCAGCTTGCTGTTGCTGATGCTTCTCCCTGCAAATGGCCTCAACATGGCCCATCTTGTGACACCTCCTGCACTTCACATCTGGTCTCTTCCAACACTTGAAATGAGGATGATTTTTCTTCCCGCAATGCTTGCATGGAACTGTATTCCACTTCCTGTCATATCCACCACTGCTTGAACCTCCCTGACTATGACTATGATTGGCCTCAACATGTCTTCTATTTTGGTTCCATCCTCTTCCCTTTTCTGCACTATGCAGCTTCAGCTTGGCTTGCAGAGCACTTTCGATAGGCTCATTTTTCCTCATAAGCCTTCTTTGCTCCTGAGCCTGTAGAGTACTTAGGACTTTAGCAAGTTTGATGTCTGAAATGTCCTTAGTGTTCTCAAGGGAAGCAATGGTTGCTTCAAACCTTTCAGGCACTGCAACCAAAACCTTCTGAACCAGCCTTTTATCATCTACATCTGTCCATAGCACCCTTATCTTATTGGCTATATCAACTAGCCTATCAACAAACTCTTTCACGTACTCATTCTCCTTCATCTGTCGCCTTTCAAACTCCCTTAACAAGTTCAGCACCTTCATTCCTTTCACTCTCTCATCCCCTTCATATTCTTCCTTTAAATAATTCCATATATCATGTGCTGAATCTTTTTTCATGATTCTAGTAAATATGGTCGAGGAGACAGCAGAAAACAAGCAAGATTTTGCCTTTGCTTTTCGGGTTACCCTCTCTTTATGGTACCTGATTTGATTGATAGTTGGGTTGTTGGGTAGATCAGCAACCTCGTAGTCCTCTTCCACAGCTTCCCATAGGTCTGCACCCTCCATGAAAGCTTGCATCTTCACTGCCCATGCCTGGTAGTTGTCTCCATCGAAGATTGGAGCTGTGATGGTTGAGAATGAGGCAACAGGTACACCAGTTTGTTCCATCTTTCTTGCTCTACTTCGAATTTAGCACTTTCTCACAAGTCCCTTAAGATCAATAATGCTCTGATACTATTTTTGTTGCACAGAATGTGCTCTTTGTTGTTACAGAGAATATGCTCTCAAATGTAGAAGAACAAGAGAAGATTGATATGGAAATGCACTTTTTACATTCTCAAAAACGAGAAGAGTACATAGGTCTTTTTAAAACAACGAAAACTGAATTGCACTAACTTAGTAACTGACAAAAACCACTACACCACTAACTAGCAACAAAATAGGAACTGAAAACAACAAACTCCTACTATCTTGTTGACTAAGTAAAACCAAAAAACAACCAGCTAACAGACCAGAACAAAAATGACCGAAAATGGTCCTTAAGACATAACCAACAGGATTGGGGTTTCATTGTGAATTCAGGACATGGAAACAATCATTCGTCTAATAATTTTTGTACTCAAACGATTCTGAGGAGTTTTAAATGTATACTTTATTGCTTTGTGCCAAATCCACCCGCACATTAATAAACCATTTTATATAGGCCGACGGTACATAATGGGGCAAGTACTAAGAGAAAGAAAAAAGCATCGCCGTAATTAGTAACGGATTGATCACATCGCATCCGCATATGATGATATTGGCAACGAATCAGGATTTAAGTTCGAGCTGGGCGTAAGATTGATAAACGGCAAGCATCATGGAGGGCACATAAATGACGAGGGCCAAGCCGTCGATGCCAACCAAGCTCCCTGCGGCCTGAATTGTGTCGCTCGCCTGGCAACCGAGTTTTCCGAGGAGCACGCGGACCACGTCGACCATCGACAGCGTCAAGTAGACGCACCCAAGGATCGACCCCAACGTTGACAACAAGATCATCATGCTTCTTAGTGGCCCCACCCAATCGAAGCTCTTGAGGCAGTAGGGGCCAAGCGCGAGGTACATGGAGAGGTGCATCTTGAGGGCCGTGGCGACGAGGCTCGAGAGGAGGAAGCATGCGAAGGACACGACCTTGTTGACCAGCAGCGTCATCGTCGTATGACGGTCGGCTTGGCAGTATGTCCACGTCTCGAGGCTTTGTGGGTTGACGCTCACGAAGGATATCCCGACGAACACCGCGAAGGTGAAGAGGGAGTTCACGCTCACCAGATCGTCCAGCACCTTTTGATGATGCTTTATTGTCTTCTTTAGGTCGTCGTACCTACCACAACAAATCCATGACATAATAATTCAGATATTAATTGAACAATTGACAGGGTACCAAATCAACTTCTTCACAGGATTGCACGCATGCAGATAATCACACGTAAGTATTATTGCATGGGAATTGAGAGAGAGAGAGAGAGAGAGAGAGAGAGAGAGAGAGAGAGAGAGAGAGAGAGAGAGGACTTCTTTTGCACAGCTTGACTCGTCGACATGATTTAACGATTTCAATGGGATTAAGGGATGGATGGAGGAGGCAGAAAGGTTTTGAACTTGTAATATAGCTGGTGCGACCGTGAGATATTCCCTGCCTGAGGTTACAAGCGAGAATAATGAGAAAAAAGGGGAAAACGAGATGAAATGACTGAATCCTATTCTGCTGCTTTGGCTGTGTAAGACATATTGGGTGGACCGCCCAAGATGGGCCAAACCCGGCCCGTGAGTCACAAGGGCCCATGAGGCAGTTATTTGTCTATCTATAATAGAAGGCACCCCTTGGAAAACAGACGTGATTTTCCATATATGCAAACACACTCTTTTGATACAAAAGTATTCTCTGCTTTTGCTTCGGAACGCACGCGAGTACGAAAAACATTCGAAGAACTCTCAAGCGCAAAATGGCACTTAATCTGTGACAATACCGGGTATGTTCGTTGTGTGATATACCTGTACGATCGGTGATACAAGTTGATGGTCCTCGGGCACGTTTTCCGCATTGATCGAATTCGTTCCGAATATGTTTCGAACGCAATGATCGGGGATTGAGTTTTCCTAACATTGGTATCAGAGCCCGTTTACTTTTTTCCCGATCATGCATATGTATCGTCTGAAGTGTATACTGCTTGTTTTTTCGTTTTGGCCTCGTTTTTGTTCGTTTTCGTCGCGTCGCCGAACTGTTCATGCATGTTTCGATTTTTGTTTTTCGTCAAAACTTGAATTTTATTGTATAAACAGAAAGGGCTCGTCGAGACGAGCAAAATGATGGGCGGCGCGTCGCCGGAGGACGCCGCACGCGCCCTCACGCGCCGGCAAGGGCCGTGCGTGCGACGGCGCGTGCGTACCACGCGCGGCCGTGCGAAACGGCGCGTCGGTCGCCGCTAACCGCCGATGATGACGTCATCGTGACGTCATCAGGAGCGGACCCATTGACCCGACCCGGTTGACCGTTGACCCGACCCATTGACCCAACCCGGTTGACCGTTGACCGGTCAACGGTCGGACCGGTCAAACCGGTCGAACCGGACCGGTTCAAACTGGCAGAATGACCCAGTTATTTCTTTCAGCCCGTTCGAGCTCATTTGAACTCCGATTTGGGCGTTCTTGGTATCGACGTGCTCGTATCGGAATGCTCTACGTTATAATGTATACATATTACATTTTTGCTGCACTTATGAATGTGAAAATGCACGATAAACCCTATGTACACGTACTTAGGGGTATATTATTTGGCATTTTCTCTAGTATTTCTCTATAGTTTTTTGAAATACAAGTGATAGATCATATGTATATGAATAAGCATTCCTTATCTTAATGTATCATGGATTATAAGTAATCCTTCATTCTGCATTCGTTGCAGGAACAATGATACATTTGAAACGCACTCCGATAATCCCCAGAACGGCAGCTCTAAAGGAGAAGCTTGAGAACTTAAGAGTCAAGCTAGCTCTTTATTGATGGGACGCTAAAGATGATATGATGACACACATCATCAAGGTCAACAAAATGATACAGGATATCATTTGGAACGGTTTTGTAATGCCGGAATATGTAATGGTCGGAGCCCTAAAATGCACTATTCCTGAGGAGTTGGGAAGAATGCTTGATGAGGTTAGAGAAACCTTAAAGGGTCCAAGCTATAAGATGCTTATGGAGAATTTTCTGCAACAATACATAAGGGTCGGGGCAAGGAGAACATCAACCCTTGCATTGAATGGGTCTCGGCGCAAATCATGGCCCGGATCTAGGGGTTTTCCGGGAGCCTCTGTTTATGTTCCGAAGAAAATAAAACTTTCTAAAGAATTTTATGAGTCCTTTCCTGTCTATGTGTTGGATTGGTATACTTGATGTTGTTCTTTTAGGATTTGGAACCAATTCTGTACATGTTTCTAGTTGATATTACATATTCTTAAACATTTGTGAATGTGTTATGATATATATATATATATATATATATATAGCTATGAATTTTTGGTGATTTCTCATTTTATATTGCCATATTATGTGTTATGTTTTATGTGGGAAGTTCTTCAAAGTTTGTATAACTTTTGAAGAACCAATTTCATTACATAAATGATTATGTTAATGGTAATTTCAAATTAGGTTTTTTAGACGATGATTGGGAACATTGTGAACTTTCGACTCTAAGACCTTTTGTGAAACTATTCATTAATATGATTAGTTTATGTAATCATGATGCTGATGAAGCATTTAGATAGGCTTTAATAATTCGTGCGTATGTGTCTGAAATGTTCAGATACGATGGCTTCAGCAACTAAGAACATAGTGGCTGAACTTAATAAGGGAGAAAAATTGAATGGCGACAATTATGAGATTTGGAGTCTCAAGATTCAATATGTGCTGGAAGAGCAAGAGGCACTCGAAGCTCTTAACCAGATTATGGAAGAACCTGAGGATGGGACAACTGCCCAACACAAGAGGGACAAAGATGCCTTTGCTGTTTGGAAAAGAAAGAACTCTCTTGCTCGCATTACGTTGCTAAGCAGCATGGACAATGACATCATGCGAGAGTTCGGACGTTTCCAGAGCGCCAAAGACATGTGGGCTGCACTGGCATCAAGATTTGGTCGAACTTCTGTGACCAAACTGAGACAACTCACTATCCGTTTCGACTCATACAAGATGTCTCATGGAAAAACCATGAAACAACATTTGAGACAGATGTCGAATATGATTAGTGAGCTAAAAGATGCCGGGCACATACTCACTGATGAACAGCAGGTGCAGGCAGTAATCCGCTCCTTGCCTCAAAGCTGGGAGCACATGAAGATCCATTTGACCCACAATGAGGGTATCAAGACCTTCGAGGATGCTATCCGGCATCTTGAGCTGGAAGAGGATCGCCTCATGGCAGCTAAGCCAGAAACTGATATTTACTTTGCCGGTTCTAGCTCGCATGGAGTTTCGGGCTCCAAGAGGAAGCACCCTGCTGGGTCAAAGAAGTGGAAAAGCAAAGGGCCAAGTCCTTCAGGGAAGAAGCCGAGGCTCAACCAACGGGAGAAAGGAAAGCGTCCTTTCAAGAAGAACATTTCAAGAGTGAAATGTTTCAACTGTGGCAAGAAGGGTCACTTTGCTCGCGACTGTGGCGAGCCAAAGAAGGTATAAACCCTTAGCATTCATGAAAATGCTACTTATGTGTCTAGTTCAGTGTTTCTAACTGAATCTAATCCTTTGTGGACTGTAGACTCGGGAGCCACATACCATGTAGCGAAGGACAGAGAAGCTTTCGTGGAGTTCCGATGAGTTCCACAAGGAACGAAGTGGATATACGTGGGGAACAATTCAAGAGTGGAGGTCAGAGGCATTGGCACCTGTCAACTACTTATGCGCGGTGGATGCACATTGTTCCTACATGATGTGCTATTTGCTCCAGAGATTCGTCGGAACTTAGTTTCGGTGTTGGTTTTAGTTAGACTTGGTTTTAATGTAAACTTCCATAACAATGGTGTAGACTTGTGTTTAAGTACAAGTTATTCTGGTTCCGGATATTTCTTAGATGGTTTCATTGTATTAGATGTTGACTATTGTGAAGTTAATGTTAGTTATTCCTTATTTACATCATCTGATTCTTATGAGAATGATGTGAACGTGTGGCATGCTAGACTTTGTCATATTGGCCAACAAAGAATGAATAGATTGGCTAAAGATGGCTTATTGGGCAACATTAAAAAGGTTGATTTGCCCATATGTGAGCATTGCCTAGAAGGAAAAACAACACAGAAACCATTTGAAAAAGGAACAAGAGCTGAATTTCCTTTGTAATTAATCCATACTGACATCTGTGGTCCAATGAATATAAAAGAAAGGCACGAGTCTGTTTATTTCATCACATTCATTGATGATTATACTCGATTCGGACATGTCGATTTGATTTCTCATAAGTCCGAAGCTTTAAATTGCTTTAAAAGATTTATGAGCTTAGTGGAAAATCAATTAGACAAGAAAATAAAAGTATTAAGATCCGATCGAGGTCGAGAATATCTGTCTGATCAGTTCAGAAATTTATGTGATGAAAAGGGAATAGAAAGACAACTGACTATTCCATATACTCCTCAACAAAATGGTGTTGCGGAAAGGAGAAACAGAACCTTAATGGAAATGGTTAGATCAATGATGGCACAAGCTAACTTGCCCATCACCTTTTGGGGTGATACTTTGTTGACTGCTGCCTACATTCTTAACCGTGTGCCTTCTAAATCAGTTGCTTCTACTCCATATGAGTTATGGACAGGCAAAAAGCCTGATTTAAGCTTTCTAAAACCTTGGGGTTGTGCTGCCTATACTCGTGAGTCTTCTTACAAGTATGGAAAATTAGGCCCAAGAGGCAAAAATAGTATTTTTATAAGATACTCAGAGCATTCAAAAGGATATGTATTCATAGGTGAGCAAGAAAGCGGAAGTATAACTGAATTTGAATCACGGGATGTCACATTCTTAGAGAATGAATTTCCTAAAAAGGGTGAAGTAGGTGGTGATTACTTACTATACGAATCTGTGGATCGTGATAGTGAAGTTAGTGGGAGTATTGTGACAAATGGAGAGTTGAATGCAACCCAGTCTCAATTGCAACCACTTTAAGAGACGACACCACCATTATCTCATTCGAGTGGGAGCGCAATGGAACGTGGTGAATCATCTGGAGTACAGCATTCCATACAACAGTCAAGTCGTAATAGGATTCCCCGTCGACGTTTTGACATTGAAGGAGAAGCTTTCATGATCACCCCACAAGATGAAGATGAGCCGAAGAATGTGAACAATACTCTAAAGTGCCCTGATAAGGAAGAATGGATACATGCAATGGAAGAGGAAATTGAGTCATTAAGATCAAACCAAGTTTGGGAATTGGTTGACCTTCCAAAAGGACGCAAAGCCATTGGGAACAAGTGGGTTCTCAAAATAAAGCATAAGGCTGATGGCTCAATAGAGAGGTATAAGGCTCGCCTTGTGGCGAAAGGATATAATCAACAGGAAGGAGTTGACTTTGAAGAAACTTTTTCTCCTGTGGTTAGATTTACCTCTATTCGCCTTATTCTGGCAATAGTAGCTAGTATGGATCTGGAATTACATCAAATGGATGTAAAGACTGCATTCCTCAATGGAGAATTAGAGGAAGAAATTTATATGGAACAACCTGTTGGTTTCATTACAAAAGGCCAGGAGCACAAAGTGTGTCGACTATTGAGGTCGATATATGGCCTTAAGCAGTCTTCGAGACAATGGTATATACGTTTTCACAATGCCATAATGGCATATGATTTTGTAATGATTAGTGAAGACAATTGTGTATATATCAAAAGATCCAAAGATCAATTTGTGATCTTGTCATTATATGTTGATGATATACTAATTGCCGGAAGCAGTATGGAGTTGGTTAATACAGTCAAGAATTGGTTATCTTCCAATTTTGAGATGAAAGATATGGGTGAAGCTGCATACATTCTTGGAGTTAAGATTTCAAGAGATCGCTCAAAGAAATCCCTATCCCTTTCACAAGAGACGTATGTGAATAAAATCCTTGAGCGATTTCGTATGCAAGACTGTAAACCAATAGATACTCCTATTGCAAAGGGCGAAGCATTAAGCGACAGAATGTGTCCTAAGACTTCACAAGAAAAGGAGCAAATGGAACAAGTTCCATATGCTAGTGCTATCGGAAGCTTGATGTACGCTATAATGTGTACAAGACCTGATATTTGTTATGCAGTTGGAATGGTAAGTAGATACCAATCTAATCCAGGTCAAGCACATTGGATCGCCGTCAAAAGAATCCTGAGATATCTAAAGGGAAGTGCCGACTATGCGCTGACTTATCAAGGAAATGATCTACACCTTGAAGGCTATACTGATGCTGACTGGGGAGGAGATTTAAAAGAAAGGAAATCTACTTCTGGATACGTGTTCTTACTGAATAATGGCGCCATATCTTGGAGCAGTAAGAAGCAACAGTGTGTAGCCTTATCTACGATGGAAGCCGAGTTCGTGGCTCTATCAGCAGCGGCACAAGAAGCTGTTTGGCTTAGAAGATTTTTGGATCACTTAGGTGTAACTGAGAATGCTGCAAACCCAGTATTGGTCTATTGTGATAGCCAAGCAGCAATAGCGTACACTAAGGATCCCAAGTACCATGGAAAGACCAAACATATAAATATCAAGTATAACTATGTCAAGGACATGGTTGCACGAAAGGAAGTGAACGTGAAGTACATATCTACACAAAGGATGATAGCAGATCCTATGACAAAGCCGATTCCTAGAGAAGTTTTCCATGGTCATGTGAGATATCTAGGACTGTGTAGAATATGATGTACTGAATATTGTAATTTTCCCAGAATGTTCACTATTAATGAAGTTTGTTATTATCAAAGCCTATAAGTTTGTATGACGTTTGTGAATGTCGATGCTGAGTGCATTATATTGAAAAGGTATGTCGGATAGATGAGAGATTAGCCCACTCACACGGGTAATCGCCTCTACTCACTGTGTGATGAATAGAGATGAGACAGTTTTACGCTTGTTATCTAGGTGATAATTGAGAGCTCAAGCTTGAAGCACGGACGTCGCCTTAACAGAATGTTAAGATGAGGACATATAGATTATTATGTCCGAAAGTGAAATGACCCACATATTTCATTTTACCTGTCTTTAATGCCAGATGTGAGTTCTGATATATGCTTATGAATAGAGTAGATTTGTGAACTCAAGTTAGACATTGAGTATGTCTAAACTATCATTTGTACGGTATTGAGAGTAAAGACATACGCTCTATGGGAAAAGGAGAGAATACCGTAATACGTATTTCATATTACGTATGCATGGGACGACCGATAAGAGTTGACAAAAAGTTATGATCTCAACTTTTAAGTCGTGTGAGACTCTTGAGGAAAATAGTTTTTCTTAATTAAAGTGCCCTCACGACTCTTACTTATTCTCAAAATTTCTATTTAGTGTTTGCTATCTTAGGATGTTGCCGATGATAATGATAATTCGGTCTAACGGGGCATTTCTAGAAAAGCGAGTCGGACTGAAATGGAGGGGTTTAAGGAAAGAGGAAGATCAATTTGATTTATAATGTCACATTCTATATTTGTATTCACAGGTCGACCAATTATGATTTTGAGTAAATCATAGTTGTGAATACAATATACGAGATACTAAAAGAGATGAAAATTGTGACTGATTGATCTAGGGAACTGCATACTAATTCTACTCTGGATAATGCTCAATTTGAGCTGTTATATATTCCTAACAGATGTATAACAACGAGCTCTCGGAGTATACTGGTCGCACAGATTATTTACCAATATGAACTTTGCAAGGAAGAGAGTTGTGTTTAGCCCATCGTGGGCGAGTGGGAGATGTAAGACATATTGGGTGGACCGCCCAAGATGGGCCAAACCCGGCCCGTGAGCCACAAGGGCCCATGAGGTAGTTATTTGTCTATCTATAATAGAAGGCACCCCTTGGAAAACAGACGTGATTTTCCATATATGCAAACACACTCTTTTGATACAAAAATTTTCTCTACTTTTGCTTCGGAACGCACGCGAGTACGAAAGACATTCGAAGAACTCTCAAGCGCAAAGTGGCACTTAATCTGTGACAATACCGGGTATGTTCGTTGTGTGATATACCTGTACGATCGGTGATACAAGTTGATGGTCCTCGGGCACATTTTCCGCATTGATCGAATTCATTCCGAATATGTTTCGAACGCAATGATCGGGGATTGGGGATTGAGTTTTCCTAACAGGCTGCATTTTCGTGAAGCACGTTGGGTGATCAGATTCCTATAATTATCATGCAACACAAAGTCATTACTAGCCCTCTGGTTCATGCATTAAAGTGCGAACAGAAACCAAACAGATCATAAGATTATCGAAACCCATTAACGAAAACCCATACATGTCATTCGTTAAATAACATTGTATACAGTTGCGGACTGAATTCGATACCTTCGGGACAATGGAAGAAATGGGGGATACGGAATTACTCCAAGACTTAATCAGATCTGTTCTGCATAAACATAAGCGAGGATAAGACAATAAACCTCTAATCCATTCTCGTATGACTCCATGTGGCTGCAGATGGGTTCTTTGTTTCTTGAAGAATAGCTTTTCTGCTCCCCCTTTCTCTTCTATACTAATCAGTATAAGTAGGTTAAACGAGTTCGATTGAATGCGATGTATAGTAGAATAGAAACCTATCCAGCTTTATCTTGAGAAATCCCGAGTCTTGGTGAGGCAGATGTGAATTCAATTGGTGTCTTACAAACGTGGAGAGATGCTCTGTCGACCAAGTGCTTTTAAAGTGCACATAATTTCTAGGATAATCCACTGTCGATGAAAGCAATCCTATAACATTAGGGGGGACCTTCATGAAGACGAGAATAAGTGATTGATCCCACAAAAGTCTCTTCGCAGACGATCTTTTGCTATCTAAGCAAGGCAGAAGGCACGATGTGTAGCTCATCTGATATGTGCATAGAAGCAATGCATCTTGTTGACTCTGTGGTCCAGAGTGTTCAAGTTTCAACAGATAGAAAATGGAGGATTGGCATTTGTGACCTTCAAAAATTTCGTATGGTGAAACTCTTTTTACAGTTTGCTTTTTTTTTTTTTGTATGGAAAAATGTGTCAATTTGGTTAATTCATTTGCATCACTAATAGGTGAATAATAATATAATGGATTTGAGAAGTGAAAATTCTTCCTCTACTCTTGCACGTTCAATTGTATGGTACCTTTTGAGTTATAACAGTGACAATAATCATAAAAATTTATAAACAGAACGAAATATCACACAATATATATGTGTGGGTGTGAGTGTGTGCACTTCCCTTTAAACTCATCAAAACTGAATGCATTTAATGTGCAAAACTCATTCTTTACTCTTCTCTTGACAAAGCGATTTAAAATTTATTTGAAAAAGAAAAGAATCACACTTCATTAAATTGAATGCGTTCAACCTGCAAAAGTCGATCTTGCCAATTCACATTTATATAAGTATATTATCGAGAAACTTCCCTACTATACTTTTACTTTTCTCTTCACAAAGCTCGTCAAATTTCGCATGGAAAAGAAAAGAAACATTCCATTAAATAATGCACCAATGTGCAAAAGTCAATTTTAGGACAACATATTAGATTATATTAGTACTGGTATAAGATTATATACAAGATTGCATTAGACGGTAATTTTTCATTGAAATTTTTTCTTTCCCCACAATAAATAGGACGCATTAATTAGGAGGAGCCAACTTTATATGAATATTTGATATTATATGAGATTAGATATTTAATAGGGTGCATTAATTAGGGTTGGGGATTTGGGTTTCTGGGGTTTCTCCAATTAGGTGAGTCATGGGGAATCTACAGGTTACAACTTCACCTACTCACACAAGGACACTTCCTCTGACCTTGACGTCAAGACTTGGTCAACCAATCAAATTATATGTATCAAGATTATATTAGATGTATGCTCTCAAGTTAACCAAATTGTTTCTAATTTATGTATAATTTGGGGATGATAACTTTTAAAAAATAGAGTCATTTTACCTATTTTAGGCAACAAATAATGCAATATTTATGAGAAAATATTTGGATTTCCTTCCATATACTCAAATTTTCCTTGTTTATGCAACATAATGAGACATGGAGAAAATAAGGAAAAAATGACAAAAAGAAGGAAAGGAATACAGCACCCAAAGAGTTAGAAGGTGGTGCCAAATCGGGAATTCTGTAATTTATTTCCTAATTTTATGCAAAAAAAAAAAAATAATTACCTTGTGTTAGGGGTCTTGGATGTTATCCTAGAGCATAGGGGGACGGCTATTTTTTTATAGCTATTTTTTAGTTTTTGGAGTTTTTCAAGAGTATTTTGAAGAACAAACAAGAAGTTAGGGAAAATTTCAAAAAGGGGCCAAAAGTGGAGTCATTTTCTCAAATAAGAACATGAAGTGGATCTTGTCCCAAATAAGGATTTGAAGTGCCTTTATTTTCTCAAATAAGGATATGAGGTGAATTTTATCTCAAATAAGAGCATAAATTGGCCATATTAGTATCAAATAAGGACATGACCTCACAGGCTAAGGGGTATTTTCGTTTTTTTATTTAAAATTTTTTTTTTCTTTCTTTTTTCCTTTTTTTTTGTTTTGTTTTTCTTTTCCTTGTCCTTTTCCTTTTCCTTGTTTTTCCTCTCTTCCCTCCGCCATTGGCGGAGGTCGCTAGCCTCAGCGGAGGTTGCCCTCGACGGGCGGGCAAGGGTCGCCTTGCCTGGGTTGGGCGGGCAAGGGCCACCCAGGCGAGGGCGAGGGTTGCTCTCATCGGCGTTGGGCAAGGGTTGCCTCGCCTGGGCTGGACGGGCGGGGGTGACCCTTACTCGACGCGGGCTGGGTGGCCCTCGCCCAACACCGGCGAGGGCGGCCCTCGCTTGAGGCCGGCGGCGGTCGCTGGCCAGGCATAGTGACACTAGAGAGGAAAAAAAAGGAAAAAGAAAAAAGAAAATGAAAAGAAAAAGAAAGTAAAAGAAAATTAAAAAAATATACTTATAACTTTTTTTTACTAAAATACCCCTCTTTCGGCGACAAAATAGTCACTGGTCGGCCAAAGGTCTTTATTTGAGACGATTTGACCACTTCAAGCCCTTATTTGAGACGATTTGGCCACTTCAGGCCCTTATTTTGGACGATATCCATTTCAAACCCTTATTTGAGAAAATGATTTCACTTCGGGCCCCTTTTTGGAATTTTCCCAAGAAGTTATGATAGAATTCTTGTTCTTTGATTCATGATGTTGTGTTTAATTTATATTTTCGTCTCATCTTCTATTATGTTCTAATTTTCTTTTGTTTGGGTTACGCTGTGGCCTGACTATGATGATATGCATTTTATGCCTTTTATGTTCTGCAAGTGATTTCATTCATGTGAGTTATATATTATTGTGCTTGATGCTTTTAAGTGATTGGCCATCATTTGAATGATTTGATGTGCATGTTTGAGATTGAGAAGTGATAATATGCGCCTTATAATATATAACCATGAATTAATATAATAGAGATATACCATATTATTTGTGTGGCTTTTGGTGATAAGGTGGTCCAAAAGATTGATTATAAACCGGGAACATTCACAGATTTTAATGCACTTATGTTTATTTAAATTTACATAGAGATATGAAGGTTTGATAAATTGATGAGGAAATTCTGCTATCACATGTTTGATATTGTTCTTGTATGCATAATGATATGAAATTCATATATAGTGGTTATGATAAAATCGAATGCTCTAACATATTTATTTGATTTTAGTTCCGAAATTTTGTATCTAAGATTGTCAATTTTCATTTATTCTCAAATTTATTTTGATTAGTTAGATAAATTTTAGAAATAATATATTTTTTATATTTAATTGGTTTATAAATCATCAATCTCTGTGGGATGATACATTTCTCATCATTATATTACTTGTTCGAGTTCATTTACATTTAGAATTTTACAAACAAGTTTTTGGCACCATTGCGGGGGATTTTTTGTTTAATAATAATTAATATTGATACCGGATAATTCTAAATTTAGTCTAGCTTTCATTTTATTTTCTCCAGAGTGTACATTGGTGTATGACATGTAGCCAACAAGGGAAACTTACCAAGTTTGATTTGAAAATTGAACGAACATTTATAAGGCGACTAAGAGAACAAAGAAATCACCCTAAAAAAGATGGAGGGAGTTGATGAGGTTGGAAATCCACGTGGACTCTTGAGAGGTTATGCTACGCCGACAGTTCAGGGCACCACATCAAGCATGAGTAGATGTGCAATTCAAACAAACAACTTTGAGATTAAGCCATCACTCATTCAGATGCTTCAACAATCAGTGTAATATGTGACATAATTAAATATAATGGAGTTATAAATGATGCTATTAGATTAAAATTATTTCCATTTTCCCCTAGAGACAAAGCCAAGAGTTGGTTCTCTTCTCTTCTTGCCGAATTGAATACTACATGGAATGATATGGCCCAAAACTTTCTTGGTAAGTTCTTTCCATCTGCAAAGTCTGTAAAAACGCATGACAATATTACTAATTTTATGCAAATGGATAATGAATCATTGTATGAAGCATGTGAAAGATTCAAGGAGTTTTTTAGGAGATGTCCACATCATGAACTACCCGTATGGATGTAGGTACAAACTTTTAATAATGGGTTTAATATAAATCTTCGTTTTATGATTGATGCAGCTGCAGGGGGAACTCTGAATAATAAAACACTAAAAGAAGCCTACAACCTATTAGAGGAAATGACATCCAATAGTTATTAATGGCCTATTGAGAGGATACTGGTGTGAAAAGCTAGTGGAGTTCATGAAGTGGATGCTTTCACTGCAATTGCTGCACAATTTGAAGCACTCGGCAAAAAAATAGATAACATGAGTATTTCAATCATGAAAATTCATAAGGAAACATGCGATTTTTGTGATAGAGGACACGTTAGTAACCGAGTGTCGGGTAGGTAACAATTTTACACAACCTATTGAAAATGCTAACTTTGTTGGACATTTTAACAGACCACGGAATAATCCCTACTCTAATACATACAATCCGGGATGGCACAATCATCAGAATGTGATGAAGCCGCCACCGGGATTCAAACAACCAGAAGAGACAAAGTCCAATCTGGAAGTTATAGTCACGAAACTTGCTAACACTACTCAAGACTTCATCAAGAGCACAGATGTGAGATTTCAGAACCAAGAGGCTTCAATCGGAAATGTGGAGATGCAAGTGGGTCAATTAGCAAACATGATGTAGGGGAGATAACATGGCAACACAGAGAAAAATCCAATTGAAAATGTACAAGCTATAACCCTAAGAAATGGTAAACAAGTGTGAGAAGAAGATGCCAAACAAGAGATTTCTAGAGATGAAGATGAGGTCAATAAACAACCAAATGAGCCAGGCAAGAGCAGACCTTTTCCAGATAATCCCAAACCATATGTGCCACCAGTTCCATTCCCTTGGTGACTCTAGCGGCACAAAATGGATAAGCAATTTCCAAATTTATTAATGTATTTAAAAAATTGCACATTAACATTCTTTTTACAGATGCCTTAGCACAAATGCCTAGTTATGTAAAAAATTTTAAGGAGAATTTGGCAAACAAAAGGAAGCTGGAGGATTATGAAACTGTGAAGTTGAATGAGCAGTGTTCAGGCTTTCTACAAAACAATTACCTCCGAAATTAAAAGATTTTGGGAGTGTTACAATTCCTTGCACTATTGGGGATTCTTACTTTGAAAAGGCATTGTGTGATTTAGGTGCAAGCGTTAATTTGATGCATTTTTCAGGTTTTAGGAAATTAGGATTAGGTGAGGTAAAAGCAACCACAGTGTCACTTCAACTAGTTGATCGATCCATTAAATATTCGAGAGGTATTGTAGAAGATGTATTGGTCAAGGTTGACAAGTTTATTTTTCCCGCAGATTTCATAGTTCTTGATATGGAGGAAGATTTTGAGGTACTACTTATCTTAGGTCAACATTTTCTATTAACAGGAAAAGCTCTTCTTGATGTACAACAAGGGAAGTTGATTCTTAGAGTTCAAGATGATCTTGTTTCCTTTAATGTTTTTAAAGCAATGAAATATCCCTTTGATGATAATTATTGTTATAGAGTTAAGATAGTTGACAAGTTGGTGAATAACGTTTTTCAAGAAAATATTTTTAAAGACCCACTTGAGACATGTCTGGTTTGACCAAGAGACAAAGAAATGGAGAAGGAGAGATAAGAGAGTACGCAAATTTCATGGAGACAAATCCACCATATTCAAGGCAAAAGACAACAAAATTTGAGGACTTGGGATAATACACAACAAAGTAAACCATTAATTGAAAAACCTCCGATTCTTGAACTCAAACCCTAACCCTCTCATTTAAAATATGCTTATTTAGGTGGAGTTTCTTCTTTGTCAGTAATTATATCTTATTCTTTAACAAGTTTGATGGAGGAGAAACTGATAAGAGTGTTGAGAGAGCAAAATGGTGCAATTGGATGAAAAGTAGCTGGCGTCAAGGGAATTAGCCGTTCACTTTGCATGCACAAAATATTGTTTGAGAAACAACAGGGGATGAAAAAGAGCATTGCCATATATAAAGGGAAAGTTCCTAGGATCCCCAACCCTTTTTTTTTTATAAAGAGAGATGCTTATTCCTTCTATAACGTAGTAAAGTGTGGCAAAACTCTTTTAAATAGTGTCACAGTCCCAAGGTATCTACTTTGGGCTTAGACCAGTTAATAATCAATTAAGAAATTGTTATGTGACTATTCTAAATCCACTGTGAGATTAACAGCTTGTTTTGGCTAAAAAAACAAATAGTAAATGATTAGAAATTATTGTGGGATCCACTCCTTCAACAATTTGTGACTCATAACATACTGTTATTCTCACAGTAGCCCAAAGACTATTATGCTAGTAAAGCCCTAATCCATTAAGTTGATTCCTTATGCGATACAAGAAAATGTGGTGTAATAATGGTAGTAGGAATGCAGGAAAATTAGTCTTTCTACAAAAAAGGATAGAGAGGAAATTACATTGGCCCCTATTATGTATTCCCTCAGTTACTCCTTTTTTCTTCCTACTCTCTCTCTCATGATCATCATATAACCGAGCTGAGTCGGCGCTTTCTAATGCTTGAGCTCGAACCCAACTCAATCAAGATCATTCATGACTCGGTACTCAATTTGGGCTCGATCGAGCTTGACTCGCTTAAATTTTTTCAAGGGTCGAGCTCGACTTGGTTGTGTAGGTATATAGTTAGGATAAGGACGCTAAAAGTGTCATAACTTCATACTATGCTCACTTAAGTGCCATAACTTTTTTTTCGACCACTTTAGTTTTATGACTTCTAAAAAAATGTTCACTTAAGTGCCACAACTTTCAATTGAGCACTCGAATACCATAACTTTTTTAAAAGTTCACCAAAGTGCTAGAAACCCGACATGGTATAGCACTTGTAGCGTCCTTTACCCATTTTTAGTCTAAACTCAAGCCCGAGCTCAAGTTCTCAAATTTGAAAATGCAATGAAGTAGCAAGAAATTCATTTAGGGAAGCGAAATTTTTAACATACTTCAATTATTATTTTACTAGCTTTTGCTATAAATATGTTCATGAAATTGAAACAGCAATGACAATTTGTTATCAACATAGACTTATAGAAATAGTATTATCAATTCGTGTTATGCCACTATTTATATGGGTTATTTGTGTTATTTCTTGCAAGAGTAAAGTGTTTCAGTATGATGACAAATTATTCTACCGATAAAAATGAATCGACATATCTCAAGTCGTGTCAGTTTTAGCCGCATGCTCATTTATCATATCAAACTCAGTTTTTTTTTTCGGGGCAAATTAATTAAACCGTTTCTACGTATCAAACCAATAATACTGTAAAGTAATTATAATTTTTTTGACTGACTTTTTATAAATGAAAAAAAATACTGTATACAATAAAAAGAGAGAAAAAAAAGAGTCGGCGTGCCATTCAAGAAGAATTTTTGTATATGGATACATTATTTTTTCATTTATAAAAGTCCGTCAAAAATAAAAGTGTGTCAGATTGTAGAGTTAGAGATAGTTGGTCCAGGAATAAGAACTTACAAATGACAATCCAAGTTCCGCAATTGACATAACCCTTTGAATTAATACCTACCTCCTGAGTCTCGTTTAGTTAATAAAAAGCAACATTTATTACTATCTATAAGCCTTTCTGAATGCATTAATGTCCAGATTGTTGGCTTTAATTAGGTTTGATATTCTAGATTTGAAATTTAAAACCTTGTTGGTTTGATTAACTCCAAAAAAGAACCATGACACTAAACTTGATTTTTAAAAATCAGGGTAGATTACGTAACTCCCCTTTCATCATTACGACAGCATGAGCTTCAGTACTTGTACTCCAGTATATAACTTATTCGATTCTAGTAATACAATATTTTTCTTTGAATAATATATCTAAAATGCGTTTGTTCTAAAAGCAAATTATTAGATAGTGATGGTTGCATGAATATTTTCACACTCTGTTAATGATTATTTGGAGGCCGTTTGGTACAAATTTTCCCTAGCAGCTTCAACTACGTACGTAAAGCGGTGCCGCAACTTTCAAAATTATTTGCCAAACACCTTCATAGCTGCAGCACCTCAAAAGTTACCTCATTATAAGTATTATCAATTTTATAACTTACGTCACTTCACGGCACGGTGACAACGCGCACAACTAAATTTCAGCCACAACTATACCTAATGTGCTCATTTCGGTAGGCTATTAAAGCTATCCCATACGAATGCATCGAGAAACTCAGTACACGAATTTAGGGCCCGTTTGGTTTAGCATTTTGAAGGGGCTTTCGGCCTCAAAAGCCCCTTGGCCAAATGCTAAACCGTTTGGTTCAGTTTTTCGAATCCGAAAAGCCGAAAGCTAGCATTTGGAATGCTTTGGAATGCTGAAGCCTATTTTTCTCTTCCCAAATTGCCCTCACTCAAATTTCAATATTCCGATTTTGCCCCTGTTACTGTTTATCTTCCTCACCGCTAGGGTGGCTGGCGAGGGCGGATCTGGCCGGCGAAGGGCCGGCGAGGGCGGATCTGGGCGGCGAAGGGCCGGCGAGGTCGCCCGACCCAGGCGACGACCGCCTGGGGTCGGGCGACCGTCGCCTGAGGTCACGCGACCCAAGCGACGGCGCCTGGGCGGTTGCCCATCCCCAGGCGGCCGTCGCCTGGGTCGGGCGACCTCGCCGGCCCTTTGCCGGCCAGATCCACCCTTGTCGGCCCTTCGCCGGCCACCCTCGCCGGTGAAGAAGATGAACAGTATAGGGGCAAAATCGGAATATTAAAAATAAAAGTTGTCAAAGCTCTTTGCAAAAAAAAATTTACTAAACACTACTTAGGCCAAAGTAGCTTTACAAATTTTTTTTTACCAAACACCACTTGCATTTTTCCAAGTGACTTTCACCTAAAGGTATTTGCATTTTCCCAAATAGCATTTGAAAAGCCGAACCAAACGGGCCCTTAGTATACGAGTATTAATGGCTGTAGCATATTCTAATTGGTCGGTCCACTTGTAAGATTTTGTAGAATCATTGCTAACTGTTTTAAAAGTTATAAGCCATTAGATAAATGTGTGATTTAATTTTTAAATATTCTAACACTCTCGCTCGTACGTAGGCTGAACTTTGACCTAAGCCTAATGCATGAAAATATATAATTTGAGAAGCAAGTAGGGGTTTTGGAAAGATTTGAACTTAAAACATCTTGTTCTGATATCATGTGAAAAATTTTATGGGACTATTTCCAATCATTATAATAATTTAAACTGTTAGATAAAGACGTAGTTTTATTCGTTAAAAATTCCAACACTACTCATTACATGTCAAAAGCAAGGGCTCGATTTTGGCAGTAGGTCCCATTCAACATCAGAAGCACACCGGCATGCCACGTGTACAGCCTCACATATTTGAGAGCTTGAGGGTAATCTCTCTATATAGATCAATATTATCGCAATCATTGATCGTGTGGGTCCATTATGAAATTTAAATTATTCAATGATTATGATCATGTTGGTCTACGTAGACCGAGTGTATCTAATTTTTTTCACTCATTATATAAGTTCTCTTCCGGGCATGTTTCTCTGTGTGTGTTAGTCTGTCAGAGAGAGAGAGAGAGAGAGAGAGAGAGAGAGAGAGAGAGAGATGGAAGGTCAAGAAAGGAGCAGCGTCCATGGGTATCGCGGACATGCAAAATCTGGCCCTGGTAATACCATTTCACGCTCCCCATATCGACATATATTTGCCCCTTCTCCTTTCCCTTCATCACTTGCATGCATTTTGCTTTTGTTTTAGGAAAAATCGAGAAGGGTCACTCCTAGATTCCCCTTCTTGCGGTTCTTTTATCCCGTATTATTTCTTTATATGAATTTTTTTCGCCCTTCTCCTCATGATCCGCAAAACCACTTCCAGTTGCTAAGCGAGCATGATGTCATGATCGTCACGAGCTTCGGAGTTGTCTCTTCTTTTTGTCATGGTCGTCTTCTTCTGCTGGACCTTTTGCGGTTGTGGTGACGTTTGGTCGACGTCCATCTGTATGTCTTGTTTACGTAGGAACGATGTGCCTCCACTTCGAGTGACAAGTACTTTAAAGTCCTGCGAAAAATGGGTCGTACGAAGCAGTGTCGCATTCAACCAACGTCGATATCGATGGTAGCTGGAATCAGATGGTTTTTGGGGGTGTTGGGGGTCCTGATTTCGATGGCATGGCGTGCATGCAAGCAATGGAAGTCTGTCAAAGTATGTTTAAACCCCATAGTTAATCTCAACGGCCAAACCAAAGCCATCTTTTCCTGAACATTTCCTTTGTAAATTTCATCTCTCTCTCTCTCTCTCTCTCTCTCTCTCTCTCTCTCTCTCTCTCTCTCTCTCTCTCTCGCACGCGCACACATACAAAAGATTCATTTCGATTCCATCTTGGGTTTTCTCTTGGGGTGTTCGGTAAGGAGAAATAGAGAGGAGCCTTGCATGCGGGAGAGTCGGACAGAAGCATAAATGCCAACAACTAGTACACATGAGAAATGCCTTGAGAAGTGGAAAAGAGACTTGCCCCCTCCGCCCTTTGACCTCCGCATTAACTCCTCCACTCAAAAACAAAAACAAGAAAAACGAAACGAAAAAGAAAATCTGAAACGGTAGAGGGTGGTAGCGTGGCCCCCCTCTCTTTTCTCGTTCTTCTTCTTCGTCTTCTTCTGTCTTGGGATGTTTGTCCGCTCCTACTTTACTGCCTTCCTTTGTTTGGACCAGTAAATGCCCAATTGGACTGTAAGAACGAAATAAAGAGACCTATTCTTTTGACCCATTCTTCTGATTTCGATATTCAATGGCATCTTTTCCTTTTCGGTTTCTCTCTCTCTTTTGGTTGGTTGCTTTCTTTTCATTTTTGCATGGGCAAATATCATTTCGGTCCGTCACGTAACGCCTCCTCCACTTTCACCCTTTTGCCAGCGTGTTTTCCAGTTGATGCATTGGCTTTTCCGTTTAAGTTCGTCATATCGCTCAGCTTATCATTCATGCAGTAATTTTCCCAGTTTCCTTCTCTTTTCCCTCCCTCTTCCTGGGTACGCTTCTGTTTTGAAATGGAACCAGGGAAAGATGCCCTTCTGCTTCTAGAGAGCAGGATCGTCTTTTGCATGTTCAAAAGACAAATTCAGGATTGGTGGACAGGAGAGTCATCGTCTTTGATTATGAGCACTCTTGCCCATTAATGAGTCATTCTGGTCCTCCGTTGATTAATGCTTGCATTAGCATTGGATAACGATGTGACTGATTGCGGTAACTGAATTAATGGTCCCCTCACTCGAACAGATAGCTCGTTGCCACCGGCGGATGAACCAATCGACAACAACGACCGCAGAACCACGGAGCGCCCCGGTGGTGGCCATGGCGGCAGAGGCGGGGTCAGGGAGCAGGATCGGTACATGCCAATAGCCAACGTCATACGGATCATGCGCCGCATCCTCCCCCCGCACGCCAAGATCTCCGACGACGCCAAGGAGACCATCCAGGAGTGCCTGTCGGAGTACATAAGCTTCATCACAGGGGAGGCCAATGACCGGTGCCGGCAGGAGCAGCGCAAGACCATCACCGCCGAGGACATCCTCTGGGCCATGGGGAAGCTAGGGTTCGACGACTACATCGAGCCGCTCACTATTTATCTGAACCGCAACCGTGAGATTGAGGGGGGCCGCACTAGCAATAGTTTACGCAGAGAGGCTTTCTATCTGAACAAGCGTGGTAACGCTAGTAATACTGGTGGGATGGATTATTATTATGGACCGCCGCCGCCAACGCTGGGGATGCTTCCTCCTTGCGCGCCGCCTCACCACCAAGCAGTGGGGTATGTGGATCCGTCGGCGGCAGCGGCCATGGGCACTTATTACGGGGTTGGACCGTCAACGGGAAGCAGTTCTTCCTCAGATAATTCGCCTCCACAGGCCACTTTGGCTGGCTTTGATCCATTTACTCCCTTCAAATATTAGCTTCTTGCTAGCTAGGATATTATAAGATAAGATTGGCGACCTCTAATTGGATTGACAAGCAAGTTGGTTCTTTAACTTTTATTGTCACTAGTTCTTATTTGAAGGAATTGAACTCGTGGAGTTGTTGAAAAGAAGAAACTAGCTAGGCTTGTTTAGATGCTTGTTCTCTTTTATTTCAAGATGCCTTTGTCGCTGATTAGTGGAAAAATCCCTGGTTTATCCAGTGCTCTGAGCCTCGAGTTAATTTTGATCATGGAATCATCTATCTTTGGTTTTATCCAGAGTTTATAAGCTTCCAAACACGACTCTTAACATTTAAAGAGCAATCCCCAAATATAGCATATCATCACTTAAAAGGTTTGTTATCTAGCTCTCTTTTAAAGATATCCTGAAACAAAACGAAGAGGTGAGTCGTATCCATTCGAAAACATGGAACGGGGACGTGGAAAGGTCCCGGTACAAGGCAAAACACGGATCAGTCCGTAAAAAGTAATCGCCAATTCCTTCATAAACCTTTCTTTTTCCCAAAATTGCGACCTCACTAATTAATTAGTGATGGTGAAGTGCTAACTACAAATACATTCTTAAGTATACAAAATATGCTAATCTTATGTCAACAAGGCAGTTGTTGCACTGACAATTAGATGAATGATATAAGAATCACCAGCAAACATCACTCACATGGAGTAGAAGGAAAAAGAAGAAAAGGCTACTGCCTCAACTTGGAGAAGCATCCGCTTTGCCGTGATATGCAGTCTCCAAACACTCCTTAGCTCTGTGAACCTTCGACTGAATGTAAAAGCTACCATTCTTGGCATTCTGCTCAAATAATACGTCATATTTCTGCACAAACAGAATAGGTTTACACTATTGAGAAGCAAGCAACAGCAAGAAATCAAAGCACAACAAACGAATAAAATTATCGGAGACCTTCAATATCTCTTCCCACGCGGTTTCTTCGGAGACACCGAGAATCTGTCTCGCCTCTTGTTCTGTCATGGCCTTACTTGCTCTACGGACAGCGTTCTGTACCGTTTCCTGGGCGACGCCGGTTTTTGAAGCATCTGCAATGGACGATACACTCTTTTTCAGCATCAGAGAAGAGTCTACGTTAACAAATCTGTTTTATTCAGACAGAAAGCTCCTGTATCACAGTCCACAATTTCCTATTCTCTACTATGCTTATTCTCTCTCAGTCTCGCAAAGTGATGCCAGGGGGTGCCTTCCCATTGACACAGCCACAGCTGACTTAACAAGAAAACCATTGATGCTACACCTTTTCCTTTGGGTAATACAATCTGTATTTCTCTTTTGCACAAATATAAAGACAGAATGTACTAAGAATGTACGGGACTAAACAAAATCCGTTAGAAAAAATTGCTTAAATTGCTGCATCTTCATTTTTGAAGAATGATTTTGATTAAACAGTCCATAAAAGAAGAAAAAAAGCTAGCGTCTGTTTTTTTTTTTTTTTTGGGTCTAGGACAGAAGCTAATAGGGCAATTAATGATTAATGACGAAAAACAGTTGAGATCCGAGTGAGAGAGACCCTGATCCCAAGTAGTCTCACATTGCCGTTTTGATTAAATCAACTATAAGATATAATGACGCTTAAATGAAATCAGAGACAAGAACTATAACCAGTCAGACAGAAAGCAAAACACAATTGTCCCTCCATATAGATAGAGCAATCACCTGCAGTCAGACTAGACTCAACAGAAAGACCTCCTTATTTTGCCTTTGAAAAAAGCCACACTAAAAAAAAGAGGAGATGGAGAGTAAACCAACCGCCGTCACCTACTCCTCACAATTGGTGCACTACCCCATACAGTTTCAGCTTAGAGAAAACTCTTTTGCCATGTTTAAATTTTCGATATTCTGAACCATTAGATGTTATAGTTTCCAACCAAATGCTCTAAACATAAGCATCCAACCTAAAGATATAGGTTGACTGATGCCAGACCGAGTTGCTGTCATTGCCCGATGGGATAATGTTCAAAATAACTCCTTTCTGTCACAGGGTACATTCGGCATGAAAAGAAACTCTAGTGTCTGACGGAAAATGTAGTTGATCAGACCCCGTGAACATTTACATTTGAGCTTTCAAGTTGAGCATTAGAAGATTACCGCAGATTGCATGGACCGTTTCTCACTAAGGTGGGAAGGGCAAAGCAGTCCTTTTACTATGTAGTGCTTCACTTACAACCATAACTTCAATAAGATCATTGCACTTAAATTCCCTATATACTTAGCAAAGATGGCAACAAATTAAGGCCTTCAAAATCTCAGCCATATTTTCTTGATTTTTTACTTTTAGTAAGCATTCTAGATGAGGAAGATCTTTATGATAGGGACAAATAAAAGTAGACAGCAAAAATTTGCCCACACAGAAGCTGGAAAGACTTACTTGCGAGTGCCTGACGATATGCCTGCACAAAAGCCCTGGCTAAGATACCACCACCCATCACAACCAAGTTGGCAAGAATCTTCGCTGCCTGCAGAAACAAATACGGATCAATAGCAAAGAGCACGTACACGTGATGCCCGTATAAAGAGCAAGCATTCAGTCAAATGTCAAATGCCCATTCATGTGAGCCTCCAAGTACTCGGTATTCCTTAACTTCCCCATGTTCCCTGCTCTCTCTCCCTCCATGGGCATGCTCTTCTGTGCCATGAAAGAATTTACTACAGCTAGCATCTAGAGAACCTCATCCGTCAGCAGCAGCACATGCCTATTTGGCTCCATACTGCCAAACCATTTCTTCTCTCGACCATTGCAACTTGACCAGCTAGTCGCCACTCTCATCCAAGCATTTACCAGAAAGAGAATTTGTTGTCGTATAACCAGTAAAATAGATTACCAGATAAATAACACAACCGCAAACCCGCTCGACAAACTCCTCCCTTGAAACCCAATAAACTCTGCAAGTCCCAATCGTCGCCGTTTCATGTCCCACACGGTCGGGCAGGTCATGAAACCTACTGCACCCTTAAATTACACTCGACTAATCGAAAAGCCTCCAAATTTACCTAATATATGATTAAAAGACGAGGCATACGTCTATACTTCTAACAAACACATCACGGAATCCTAACCACGCAAGGAGTGGATGAATTTTGGCAGGACCAGTACCATTTTCGGTGGCGAGCAGCGGATGCAAGGGCATGAAGCGGTCGTGCAGGAAAGAAAAATGTAAAATTGCGGCAATATTTCAGCTCCCCATGAACGTAAGATGCAATTACAGGGAAAACCCAGATGGGAACGATCGATTCGTTGAGATAACCCGACCGTTTTCAAAGAGAAAACGAATTGCGGAGGATGCCAAAAACGGACATTCGCCAGAACCACTGAAGAAAAACCAATCGACACGACACATACCATGATCGCCGCAACGGCAAGGAAGCGACTCCTCTCACGGACTAACCAGCGCTTTGCTTTGCTTCCTCCTCGCACCAACAAATCCTGCACCGTCCGGACCGGCGGCGACACGGCCGCGCGCGCAGAGAGAGAAAGAGAGAGAGGGTTACGGCGTCGTCGATTTGAGACACGAATTGAGAGGGCAAACGAAAGAAAACTACGAGGGTGTTATAGTCCTTTTCTTACTTACTCATAAGGCAAGAAAGAGACAACATATTACCAACGTGTATGTTTTTTCCCTCTTTTTTGGCCAAATCAGAACTCGGAATCGACGTGTCAATAGACACCCAACCATTTGATTAATTTAATTGTTATTACATTGTACATGTTTTATTAGTATAAGTATTTCTAAGTCATAGTTCAAGATAGCAAAATAAAACGTAAAGCACATAATTGTTTTGACATAAACAGGAGATTTCCCCTCGGCGGCTTTATTAGAATGAGGGCTATTTGTTTACCATTAAGTAAAAGCAAGAAAAGTGCTTTTCTACTTTCCCGTCGAATTCTTCAATACATATTTTTCTCATTTTTCCGACGTTTGGATTACTTAGAAAAATAAGTCAACTAAAAATGTAGTTTCTAAATTTTAGTCTAATGTTCAATTTGATCCCTAAATTTTTAATCTGTTTAATGTGGTCCCTGAACTTTTAATATATGTTCAATTTATTCTTTGAACTATATAAAAATGTTCAATGTAGTCTCAGGAACTACATTAAATATTTTTATATAATTCAGAGAATAAATTGAACATATATTAAAAGTTCAGGGACCACATTGAATAAATTAAAAGTTTAGGGATCAAATTGAACATTAGACTAAAGTTCGTGGATTACGCCGAACAAATTAATAGTTCAGGGACCAAATTGCATATTGGACCAAAGTTCAGGGACTCTTTGTATCATGATCCCTAAAATAATCCCCCATCATATATTTCAGACTCGAAAATTAGATCTCAATAACTGCTGGGTATATAATTGATGGATCTAAGTACAAGCCCGGTATGAGAGAGAAGAAGCAATGAAAAGAAAGTAGTAAGTAAATCAATCAAGTTAAGTTTATTGCTAGATGAATTTTTGTTACACAAAGAACAAGCAAATCCAACAAATAAATCGAGGGAGGAGTCCAAATCAAAATATGGTCGTACAAGCAAATGGCAAATGACTGAGATTACATCCTTACAAGATCACGAATATTAATGTGGACAAGCAAAAACACAAGCAAAGCGAAGTCTGCAAATCCGGCACCCCATTTTATGGTGGCATGCTCCGACCATTTTGTCCGTTGAGATAAGCGTTTGGAGCCAGTCTCGTCTGAACGTAATGTGAGCAGAAGTTGGAAGATGAGAATCAAAGAGGCAGACGCAATCTGGCGATCCATTTCCACTCGGTGTCTCTTGAACGATGGATCATTGAGACCCTTATTCAATGAAACTTGATGAAATTGATGATCGATTCTTGCACCCTTAGCACCCTCCTTTATTTCACTCTTGAAACTAGAATCTGCTTTGAATATGGTCAGTGAGATTAATTTTTAGAATTCAGTAAATGCATGCTTCAAGTATTACTTTTCGGTTTCATTTATCGGCGCGTATTAGAGGGTTTAGACGCTACTTACTTAATTGAGACTGCCTCAGGGCTAAGCTTGTTGAGCTTAGTAGTATGTTGGTGGTGGAGGCGACGCATAGATGTAGGCCGGGGGAGGAGGCAATTTCACAGGTGGTGGAGGCGAGGTGTAATGGTAGGGAGGAAGAGGTGAGGGTGAAGGAGGTGGTGGAGATTTGTATACGTAGGGAGGAGGCGGCGATGGAGATGGTGGTGGGGGTGATTTGTAGAGGTAAGGAGGCGGCGCCGATGGAGATGGAGGTGGGGGTGATTTGTACATGTAAGGTGGCGGCGGCGATGGGGATGGTGGTGGAGGTGATTTGTACATGTAGGGAGGCGGTGGCGATGGGGATGGTGGTGGGGGTGATTTGTAGAGGTAAGGCGGCGGCGGTGGCAATGGAGATGGTGGTGGGGGTGATTTGTACATGTAAGGAGGCGGCGGCGATGGAGATGGTGGTGGTGGTGATTTGTATATGTAAGGTGGTGGAGGTGGTGATTTGTAGACATATGGGGGCAGTGGCGGAGATTGGTAGACGTAAGGTGGCGGTGGGGGAGATTTGTAGACATATGGGGGAGGTGGCGGTGGGGGAGATTTGGTAGACGTAAGGTGGCGGTGGGGGAGATTTGTAGACATATGGCGAGGGCGGAGGTGGTGGAGACTTGTACATGTAAGGCGGAGGAGGGGGAGACTTGTACATGTAGGGAGGAGGCAGTGGAGGAGACTTGTAGACATATGGGGACGGTGGGGGTGGGGGAGGAGATTTGTAAATGTAGGGTGGCGAAGGAGGAGACTTGTAGACGTAAGGTGGTGGCGGAGGGGACTTGTAAACATACGGGGATGGTGGCGAGGGTGGAGACTTGTAGATGTAAGGTGGTGGGGGAGGCGACTTGTAGACATAAGGCGAGGGCGGAGGTGGTGGAGACTTGTATATGTAAGGCGGAGGCGGGGGAGACTTGTACACGTAGGGAGGAGGCGGTGGAGATTTGTAGATGTAAGGCAGCAGTGGAGGAGACTTGTAGACATATGGGGACGGTGGGGGTGGGGGAGCAGATTTGTAAATGTAGAGCGGTAGAGGAGGAGACTTGTAGATGTAAGGTGGTGGCGGAGGGGACTTGTAAACATACGGGGATGGTGGTGGGGGTGGAGACTTGTAGACGTAAGTTTGTGGGGGTGGCGGCGGAGACTTGTAGATGTAAGGAGGCGGAGGAGGAGACTTGTAGACATAAGTGGGAGGTGGGGGTGGTGGAGACTTGTAGACGTAAGGCGGCGGAGGAGGAGACTTGGAGATGTATTTGGATGGTGGAGATGGGGGACTCTTGTAGACGTAAGGGCCGGGGGTTGGCTTGGTCTTCTTGCACTCGGGGTAAGGGGTCTTGGGAGCAAAAGCAAAGGAGTTGGTGGAGAGCACGACTTCGTAGTAAGCTTGGACTTGACGGAGAGCATGGCACCCTTAACACCGCCGTGCAAGTCGGTGGGGATAGGGCAAGGAGAATGCTCGGGTGCCGCGTGGAGCTTGGCGGTGCACGCCTTGGAGCCGTACTTGGTGTAGTCGAAGCCCGGGACGGTGACGCTGTATTTGCCGTTGATCTTGGTGGTTCCATAGGCCAAGATCTGCTTCTCACCGGCCTTGCATGTCACCTCCACCACGGCACCTGCTCCATTTATTCAAAAATAGTCAGAAAAAAATATACGTTATGCTAAATCAATAGTCAGCCAAGGGATGAAAGTATACTAAAACCATATGGTAATAGTATTTTGATCTACTCAAACAAAATTAGCTGCAATATAATTAAATTATACATATACATTAACATATATAAATGTTTTCCAACCTTTGAGGTGTTTCTTGTCGTGAGACTTGACAGGGTATCCCCAATCGTAGCACTTGTAGCAATATACTTTCCCGATAACCTTAACGACCAAGTGAGGATGATGATGGTGGACCGGCGGAGGAGGAGAAGCGTAGTAATAGGGTGCAGGAATATGTTTCGGAGGAGGAGGGGACTTGTAGTAGTAAGGTGGTGGAGGAGACTTCTTCGGTGGTGGTGGAGAGGTGTAGTAGTAAGGTGGCGGATGCGACTTCTTGGATGGTGGTGGGGATGTGTAGTAGTATGGTGGTGGAGGCGATTTCTGAGGTGGCGGTGTGGAGGTGTAGTAATAAGGTGGGGGAGGAGACTTCTTAGGGGGAGGCGGAGATGTGTAGTAATATGGTGGTGGAGGTGATGGGGAAGGCGGAGGTGGAGACTTTTAGTAGTAAGGTGGCGGATGCGACTTCTTGGATGGTGGTGGAGAGGTGTAGTAGTAAGGTGGTGGGGCCGACTTCTTAGGTGGCGGTGGGGAGGTGTAGTAGTAAGGCGGGGGAGGAGACTCCTTGGGGGGAGGCGGAGATGTGTAGTAATATGGTGGTGGAAGAGACGGTGAAGGCGGAGGAGGAGACGTGTAGTAGTATGGTGGCGGTGGAGACTTCTTAGGCGGCGGTGGAAATGTGTAGTAGTAAGGAGGTGGAGGTGATGGTGAAGGTGGAGGGGGAGACTTATAATAGTATGGAAGCGGGGGTGATGGAGATGGTGGTGGTGGAGATTTGTAGTAATAAGGTGGTGGTGGGGAAGGAGAAGGAGGTGGAGGGGACTTGTACATGTAAGGTGGCGGAGGGGATGGTGAAGGCGGGGGTGGAGACTTATACATGTAGGGTGGGGGTGGAGATGGTGAGGGCGGTGGGGGAGACTTATAGATGTACGGAGGAGGTGGAGATGGTGATGGTGGTGGCAGTGACTTGTAAACGTATGATGGAGGTGGAGAAGGGGAAGGTGGGGGTGGAGACTTGTATACGTAGGGTGGTGGGGGAGATGGCGAGGGTGGAGGCGGTGACTTGTAAACATAAGGAGGTGGCGGAGACTTGTACATGTATGCCGGTGGCGGAGATGGCAAGGGCGGCGGCGGAGACTTATAGACATAAGGAGGGGGAGATGGTGAAGGAGGGGTCGGGGACTCGTAAACGTATGGTGGGCGGAGGTGAAGGAGATGACGGAGGAGGAGAAGAGTAAGTGTAGTTACCGTTGGCAAGAGCAGACCCTACATTGCTCGAAACTACCGATATAGCCAGCGCCAAAGCCAGCGCCGACCAAAGACGGCCCCAGCCAGGGCCGCCGCCCAGATCCGTCATGGCCAAAAAGCCCGGTTGTCTTCCCAGAAGTATCTTGAAACTGGGCTTATCTTTCGAGAATGGGGGCAAGCGAAACCCAGGGAAGAGGAGAAGTGGCTTTTCGGTTGAGGGAGGAAGGGTGAGGACAGAGGGTACTTGTAGTGGGAAGCAGCGGGTGGGCAATAGCTGTCAAGGAGAGGACCGACTCAATTAGCATCATAGATTAATCAGTTCAACTGGCTTCTCAAGCTGGCCTCAAAATCCTTTGCCAAAGCCTCCACCGATTGGATCTTCATAAGTCGTTCAGGTTCAGCTTAAAGCATGAGTCGACCATTTCCAATTCAGAAGAAGCCATGGAAGCAACCAGAGAGAGATGTATGGTCTTGTGGGGTACTTGGGTTCCATTGCTATTATCTTAATGCACGTTATGTGCATATATAACGTCGCACGTTGTGGATGGAGAAGGTGGGCTTTTGTGCATTCTGCAAATTCATGTGCCGTTTCGTCAATGGGAATATTTCTCAGTCATGAGATGTGCATGTGGCATCCATGATTGGCCTGATGAGAGCTCTCCAGGAAATAGAAATTCATTTGATGGGAAGGTAAACGAGAGAGAGAGAGAAACAGAAAGGGATCACATCTATTTTGAGCTGAATTCGCTTTTTGTGAGGCTACATTGACATTCTGATTTTAAAGCTGAACATGCAGGATTCGGGAATATTGTTCGTTCAATCCTAAGTTTTTTGTACAGACGCCAATTTGATCCCAAACTTTCCAATTTTTGCCAATTTAGCCATAAATCTTTGCCCAAAATTCCAATTTAGCCATTTCGGAAATCGTTGACGTGGCAGTGTGCCACGTAGGATGGTCGGCGATGACTAAACCACCATGTGAGCAAATTCCCGCGAAAATTGACCTAAAGGACTATATTGAAATTTCACACAAAAGTTTAAGGCCAAATGAGCAAAATTGGAAAAATTAAGACCGAATTTGCATCCGTACAATGGGTTTAGGATTGATTGAGTAATTTTCCGTGTAGATTTCTATTATTCAAGTACAATTTTTTTTTCATGCTATCAAATTTCACTAATAAGTGTTGGTAGCTATCAAGAAACTATTGGTAGAAAACTGGAAGGGGACTTTTTTCAATCAACTTGTTGATATCTTATGAGCATTTTTATGAAATTAGAAACTAAGCAATTAATATACAAGCTTACCGGCTGTTCTCTACATAATTACTAACATTTCGATTTCTTTTTAACTCTTATAAAAAATTACCAACCTAAATTGGGGTGAGTTGCCAACTTTTCAGATATTAATTTACCAACTTATTTTTGGGTTGTCAACTATTTAATCAATTTAATTAATGTGATTAACCTCATTGTTCATATTAACTAGTATAAGTAATTCTTAGTAATTATCGAAGATGGTGAAATTAGAGGTAAGCATGTAGCTATATTCCTTCTACAGCCAGCGTGTGGAGGTTTAATCATATAGCTGTTTTGAGATTAATAGGAGCAGCTCCGATATAATAACGCCTATTTATCTAATTGTCAGGGGAGATTGGGAATGAGAAATGTGCAGCTTTGGAATTGAGTATGCATTCTAAAGAAGCTCTGGAACTTGCTGCTCCTATCTGGTTCTCTATGGATAGCCTGACTCATTGCTAAGGACCGTAGTACATGGCAGGTTGAGGCCAAACAGGATTGCATTTAAGCATGGAGAAAATTACTAAAGCGAAGGCATGTATTGAAACCTCGTGTGCAATTCACTGTGGGGAATGGGAAAGCTATATCTTTGTGGTTTGAAAACTGGCACCCTTTGCAAATCTTTTTGAACAGACTTCCCTTTTGGATTCTATTATGACTAAAATATTCAAAACAATGCTAAGGTGGCTGCAGTGATAGATGGTAATGATTGGAGCTGGCCTTCTCCTAAATCTGAGCATCTTCTAATTGTTCAAGTACTTATATGTGGAGTTATATTCTTAGATCCGATACTGAGGAGAAGACGAAGTTTCCAGGGGCTCACCTGGGAAGTTCAACCAAAACGAAGCATGAAAGTTATTTAGGGCCCGTTTGGCAACTTGCTAAATAGTAAAATTTTTTGTTCTTTTGTTCTCAGAATCAGTTTGGGAACAGAAATCCGTTTATTAAATTTTTTGTGCTCGGGCACAAATTTGCAAAAAATTATTTCCATAATCAGTTTTGGAATGGAATCAAGAAGTAAAAAAAAGTAGCTTCTTAATTCTGGAACAATTTTTTGCACTTCTAATTCTTCTTGGTTTTTTTCTTTTTTCTTGGTTTGTTCTTCTTCTTCTTCCCGGCCTGCCGCCGGCCACCGGCCACAGGCCAGGGTCGGTGAGGGCGTCGCGGCAGCGATGGCGAGGCCTTGCTCAGTTATGTCGAGGCCGACCTTGCTGTTGTGACCGGCGAGGGCCGTGACGCCTTCGTCGGCCCTGGCCTGTGGCCGGTCGCTGGTGCCGATGGCCGGCCATGGCCAAGGAAGGGAAGGAAAAAAAAGGAAAGGAACATTAAAAAATTCAAAATATTATTAATAAAAAGAAATTTTGTGTAGTTACCAAACACATTCCTATTTTTATTCTATTCTAAGAATATAAATTTTGAGCAGTTACCAAACCCTTTCAAATGCTTAGAAATTGTTCTCGGGCACGGAATAAAAAAGAATCATTTCTGAGCAGAATTAGTTTTCGGGTACAGAATCGTTGTCATGCACACTCTTAGCCCCAAACGTCCTAAGGTCCAATGGCACAAGCTCACCTGGTTTATTGCTTGGCTTACTATTCTAAACAGATTGCAGACCAGAGATAGAATTAGGAGGTGAGTGCTTATTATGCAAGCAGGGACCTGAAACAAGAGAGCATCTGTTCTTTCAATGCTCTTTTGCAAAGCAGAGGAGAGAGTAATATTTCTGCTCTGTTTAAATTAGAAAAGCTTTGGCTACGAATCTAGAATTCTCTTGGCCCCTTACTTCCTTTAATGGAAAGAGTTTGAAGGTGGGGCTAATGAATCTTGGTTGGAGTTTTTCCATCAATTATATTGGGAAGGAAAGAAATAGGGTAGTTCATGATCAATGTGCTCCCCAAATTGGCAGAGTTATTGATGAGATACCCTTCTCTGTTTGTACTATACATGAAAGCGCGATATATGGTAGAAGGATTCGAGTGCCCGCAGATATCAAGGCTATATGTAGCAATTTGGAGAATTATATGTCAAAAGCTGTACTTCTGAGTTTGTAATGGAACCTCAGTTGATAGGTTGATGATGAAATTCCAGGTGCAAGACTGGTGTATGCTTTTATGACATTCTTGCTTTGATAAATTTCGTTGTTCTCTTCCTCATAGACGTAGAGGAATTGAGGGACACTGGGTTAGCTTCTACGTTGGGTTTTGGGTCTGCTGGGTATAGTTGCATTAGGTTCGGGCTGAGCCTATTGGCTCTTTGGGTCTATCTAGGATGTGTTGAGTTGATATTTGGGCTTGTATAGGAGGTGGCCATCCCATCTTTTGGTATTGTGCAAAGGATTAACACAAGGAAAAACCTTAAATAAATATATCTATAATAAATTTATCAAAAATTAATTTTTTTGACCACGAAAAACTCCAAACTGGTAAACATGTGATAAATTTACTCCAAAATAATCTTTTAGTATTGTGCAAATAAAACTATTTACTTACCAAAAACAATGAATCTACTTCTCAACATTTGAATAGGAGTTTTGGATTTAAAATAAAATCAAAGTGCGTGAGCGGCAAAAATTAGATTAAGTCAAAAAAATAAAAAAAATAAAAGTCAAACAGACATGCCCTATGATTCCTTTTCTATTGTTTAGATAAATTGAAACAATTCAACTAAATATTGATAAGTAACTCAAATGAGAGTTAATAGTCCAAAATTAATTGATAATTTAATTTGAAAAGGGTTGGTAAGTCACTCAATAAAAAATATTAATAAATCCATACAAGAGTCGGTAGATATAAGGCGTTAATAAAAAAGACAAATGAAATTTGGTAAAGGATAAAAAATTTGGTAACTTGCAAACTGTCAGAAAGATTATTTATTTTCTAAAATTATCTGTAAGTTACCAAACAAAAAGAGTGATTAATAATCTGTTTTTACTAACGGTCTTTTAACATATACAATTTTAGATAGGGATAATGACACAAACAGTTCTTGAACTTTGGCATAATGTGCAATTTGATTTATAAACTTTTAATTTATTCAATGTAGTCCTTGAACTTTAGCCTAATATTCAATGTGATCCCTGAACTTTTAATTTATTCAATTTGGTCCCTAAATTTTTGGTACATGTTCAATTTAGTCCATAAACTATATGAAAATGTTTAATGTAATCCATAAACTTGAATTAATGGAAGGACTACATTGAACATTTTCATATAGTTCATGAGCTAAATTGAACATACACCAAAAGTTTAGGGACCACATTGAACATTAAGCTAAAGTCCAAGAGCTACATTGAACAAATTAAAAGTTCAGAGACTAAATTGCACATTGGGCCAAAGTTCAGGGACCGTTTATATATCTACCATCACGAAATCAAAATCTTTTTTTCTAGGACAGAACAATTTAATCGGCCCCCATCTTATAGTTTAGGCTCGGCCAGATCTCAATAACTTATGCGTATGTACTTGATAGATCACAAGTACTGGTCCAATATGACAGAGAAGAAGCAATGGAAAAGACAGTAGTCGTTAAATCAATCAATTTATGTTTATTGCTAGATGGAATTTTATTCAAGAACAAGAGGATCGAACAAACAAATGAAGGGAGTAGTCCAAATCAACATGAGGTAGTACACGCACATGGCAAATGAATGAGATTACATCCTAGTAAGGTCACGAGTATTAATATAGAAAAGGAAAAACACAAGCAAAGCGAGATCGGCAAATCCTGCACCCTGTTTTATCAAGGCATGCTCCGACCGTTTCTTTTCCAGTCCCATCTGAAAGTAATGTGAGCAGAAGTTGGAAGATCACAATCAAAGAGGCGAAAGCAATCTGGCGATCCATTTCCACTCGGCGGCTCTTGAACGATGGATCTTTGAGACCCTTATTCGATGAAACTTGATTGAAATTGATGATCGGTTCTTGCACCCATATCACCCTCTTTTATTACACTCTTGAAACTAGAACCTGCATTCGAATTGGATCAGTGAGATTAAATTTTAGAATTCAGTAAATGAATGTTTGAAATATTGCTTTCTGGATACATTTATGGGCGCATGTTGGGGGGTTTAGACGCTACTTACTTTAATTGAGACTGGCCCGTGGCTAAGCTTCTTGAGCTTAGTAGTATGTTGGTGGCGGAGGCGACGCATAGATGTAGGCTGGGGGAGGAGGCGATTTCACAGGTGGCGGCGGCGAGATGTAATGGTAGGGAGGAGGAGGTGAGGGTGAAGGAGGTGGTGGAGATATGTATACGTAGGGAGGAGGCGGCGATGGAGATGGTGGTGGGGGTGATTTGTAGAGGTAAGGAGGTGGTGGCGATGGTGATGGTGGTGGTGGTGATTTGTATATGTAAGGTGGTGGTGGTGGTGATTTGTAGACATATGGGGGTGGTGGCGGAGATTGGTAGACGTAAGGCGGCGGTGGGGGAGATTTGTAGACATATGGGGGCAGTGGCGGAGATTGGTAGACGTAAGGCTCCGGTGGGGGAGATTGGTAGACATATGGGGGTGGTGGTGGTGGGGGAGATTTGTAGATGTAAGGCGTAGGCGGGGGAGACTTGTACACGTAAGGAGGAGGCGGTGGAGATTCGTAGATGTAAGGCGGCGGTGGAGGAGACTTGTAGACATATGGGGAAGGTGGGGGTGGGGGAGGAGATTTGTAAATGTAGGGCGGCGGAGGAGGAGACTTGTAGACATAAGGTGGTGGCGGAGGGGACTTGTAAACATATGGGGGTGGTGGTGGGGGTGGAGACTTGTAAATGTAAGTTGGTGGGGGTGGCGGAGGAGACTTATAGATGTAAGGAGGCGGAGGAGGAGACTTGTAGACGTAAGTGGGAGGTGGGGGTGGTGGAGACTTGTAGACATAAGGAGGCGGGGGAGGAGACTTGTAAATGTATTTGGATGGTGGAGGCGGGGGACTCTTGTAGACGTAAGGGGCGGGGGTTGGCTTGGTCTTCTTGCACTCGGGGTAAGGGGTCTTGGGAGCAAAAGCAAAGGAGTCGGCGTAGAGCACGACTTCGTAGTAAGTCTTGGACTTGACGGAGAGCTCGGCACCCTTAACGCCGCTGTGCAAGTCGGTGGGGATGGAGCAAGGAGAATGCTCGGGCGCCGCGTGGAGCTTGGCGGTGCACGCCTTGGAGCCGTACTTGGTGTAGTCGAAGCCCGGGACGGTGACGCTGTATTTGCCGTTGATCTTGGTGGTTCCGTAGGCCGTGATCTGTTTCTCACCGGCCTTGCATGTCACCTCCACCACGGCACCTGCTCCATTTATTAAAAAATAGTCAGAAAAAATATACGTTATGCTAAATCAATAGTCAGCCAAGGGATGATATATTCTATATTAAAACCATATTGTAATGGTACTTTGATTTACTAAAACAAAAATGAGCAATGATATAATTACGTTATACATGTTATATATATATATATATATATATATATATATATATATATATATATATATATATATATTTGTTTACCAACCTTTGAGGTGTTTCTTATCGTGGGATTTGATAGGGTATCCCCAATCGTAGCACTTGTAGCAATACACTTTCCCGACAACCTTAACGACCAAGTGAGGGTGAGGAACATGTTTCGGGGGAGGAGGGGACTTGTAGTAGTAAGGCCGTGGAGGAGACTTCTCGGGTGGCGGGGGGGATGTGTAGTAGTAAGGTGGAGGAGGCGATTTCCTAGGTGGTGGTGGGGAGGTGTAGTAGTAAGGCGGGGGAGGAGACTGCTTAGGGGGAGGTGGAGACGTATAGTAATATGGTGGTGGAGGCGATGGGGAAGGCGGAGGAGGAGACTTGTAGTAGTATGGTGGTGGAGGAGACTTTGTAGGCGGCGGTGGAGACGTGTAGTAGTAAGGAGGTGGAGGTGATGGTGAAGGCGGTGGGGGAGACTTATAATAGTATGGCGGCGGCGGCGATAGTATGGCGGCGGCGGCGATGGAGATGGTGGTGGTGGGGATTTGAGAAGGAGGGGGAGGGGACTTGTAAATGTAAGGTGGCAGAGGGGATGGTGAAGGTGGAGGCGGAGAGTTGTACATGTAGGGCGGTGGTGGAGATGGTGAGGGCGGTGGGGGAGATTTATAGACGTATGGAGGAGGCGGAGATGGCGATGGCGGAGGCGGTGATTTGTAAACATATGGAGGAGGTGGAGAAGGGGAAGGTGGGGGTGGAGACTTGTATACGTAGGGTGGTGGGGGAGGTGGCCAGGGTGGCGGCGGGGACTTATAGACATAAGGAGGAGGGGGATCCGGAGAAGGAGGGGGTGGGGACTTGTAAACGTAAGGAGGCGGCAGTGAAGGAGACGGTGGAGGAGGAGAAGAGTAAGTGTAGTAATCATCGGCAAGAGCAGACCCTACATTGCTGGAAACTACCGTTATAGCCAGCGCCAAAGCCAGTGCCGACCAAAGACGACCCCTGCTGGGGCCGCCGCCCAGATCCTTCATGGCCGAAAAGCCCAGTTGTCTTCTCAGAAGTATCTTGAAACTAGTTCTATCTTTCTAAGACAATGATAAGGGAAGCTCGGAGAAGAGGAGAAAGTGGCTTTTCGGTTGAGGGATGGTAGGGCGAGGGCAGAGAGCATTTATAGCGGAAGCAGCAGGGTGGGCAATAGCTGTCCAGAAGAGGTCCAATTCAAATTTGCATCATTAGATTAATCAAGTAAAACGGCTTCTTCTCTAGCTGGCCTCAGAGTCCTTTTTTTAAAATGCCACCGATTCAGCTTATAGAATGAGTCGACCATGGCCTCGACATTATACAAAGAAAGAAGGGAGGGAGGAGTCGACCGTTTCCGAGGTCAAGAAGGCATTGAAGCAATCAAAGATCTCTCTCTCTGGCTTGCACGGCAATTGGGAGTTCCATGGCCATTATCTTAATGCACGTTGTCAGCATACAATACGATGCACGCACGTTCGTCGCTGCCCTGCACTTGGCTTTCGTGCAGTCTGCAATTTCATGTGCTTTTTGTCAATCGGGAATAGTTCTCGAGTTGTGAGAGGGCCATGCATGTGGCGTCCACATGATTGGCCTCACAGCTCTCCATAGTGTATTCCATTTCATGAGAAAGTAAACGAGTGAGAGACAGGGACAGAAGAGAGAGATCACATCTGTTTTCAGCTGAATTTGCGTTTTGGGAGACTATAATGCAGGCTGGTTCTGAAGCTGAACATGCAAAACTCCATTATCAAAAAGTATTGGTAAGTGTCAAGAAATTATTGGTTAAAAATTGACCGGTGATTTTTTGAGAAAACTTATTGGTAACTTACCATCGCTTTTCTGAAATAACCTACATTTCTTTATAGTTCGCAGATTAGCAAATGATTAACTAATTTACCGACTTTTACTTACATAACTTACTTACATTTTGTTTCCACCGAATTCTTATATACACTTACCAGCCTAAATTACACCGACCCACCAGCTTTTCACGGATTAAATTACTAGCTTATTTTTAGGTTGTCAGCTTTCTTTTAAGTTACTTACTATTGCTCAATTGTTTTTATCAGCTTTTCTGTGGACTGATCAACTTTTATTTACCAACCCATTATATTTACTAACTCTTTGTAGAGATTACCAACCAAAATTGTTGTGACTCGGCAACTATTTCTCCGATTGAATTATCACCTAGTTTGGGTTACCAATTCTCACTCGAGTTATATATCAATATTAATCTATTTACTTTTAATTTGTCGACTACTCTTATCGTTCAAAATTTTTTATTTATATTTCTTAGTAATAACTTTAATTTACCAAGTCTTTTTAGTAGTTACAAATAAAAATGACTAATCTACTTTTCTTCAACAAATTTACCAACTAGTTATGGATTATCAACTCTCATTTCATTTATTTACCAAGTTTATTTTTGTTACTAACTTTTCTTATCTTATACCAACTTCTGATCACCTTTCTTAACTACGCCTTAAATTCAACCGCATATGAAATTACTAATTGTAATTTAATTTATTCATCAACTTTTTATCAAATTAAGTTATCAATTGGTAAACTTAAGATATCGGTAAGAAAGCCAAATGAAAGTTGTTGAAATATAAGAAATGTTTGCAATTTGCATGCGGTGAAAAAGAGTTAATAATCGCATAAAAATGTCAGTAAGTGACCAATAAGGTACTGAGAAATCGGGCAACTAGTAATTTTTTTTACCAACATTTTTTTACGCTTACCAACTGCATCAAAGATTTACGTGAACGGAAAAAAAATCGTCCTATTAGGCTCTATTTATTTCACGGAAAATGGATGATTTCGAAAACATTTTCCTAAAACAATCGTTTCTATCTATTGAAATAATTATTTAACGAGAAATATTGTATCTTAAAATTTTTGTGGACAATGAAGATATTTGTCGTCTGTTCGTTTTTATATGCAATACAGGCGATCCTTTTTAGGAAAATATTTTTCAAATCACTCATTTTTCGCAAAACAAATAGGGCCATGAATTTCCTATCTTTTCTTTTATCTACAAGTGAGTTTTGGCCAATTTCTCAATGTCGGAATCTATTACAAACAAACAACAAACCTTCATCCCTCCCTCTATACAATTGCATATTAGAACAATACCCCAAGGTCTACAAATTTCTCAAGCTCGTGTTGATTTATATCTCTATATCTTATAATCCCCTTAACTTATATCTTAACATCTTTCTTATCTCCACATGGAGCATCATTTGCTATAACACGCACATGCACATGCGGAGACAGTTAGGATGGAAAAATTGAAAGACACCCGCTACGGAATTGGCCATGTGGAAGCAAACAACTCATTTAATACGAGTGCAACATCAACATTCGAGAGGTTAAGAGAGGTGTTATCTTACTCGATGTCAGGGGAATGATTCTGCAGATGCATGTCCACAGGGCCTGCCTTGCTGAAGTCAACCATACACTTGAAGTTTAATCATGTCCGGCATGACAGCAAATGACCGCACTAGAATTAGAACAGTCTTGAGGGTTTTAGACGAAGCTGCACGTTATTCTGTTCTTTGCAAGACCCGTTCGCTTCCACCTCCTAAAGTTAACCAAAAAGATGAATTGGGAGAAGCACTCTCTATAGGGAAAGTACGGAAAGCCCTCGCGATCTGCAGATGTGATCCTCTTTGCCTCCCTCTAGTTCTAGAATTATGACTATTACATCCTTGGGGTAACATGTCATGAGGAGAGAGTCTTATGCTAGCCTTCGTTCAGAATAAAATAAGGGAAGAACACCCTATTTCCCCAGTCGTTACACAAGCCATGATCTGTCTCTCCTCTATAGGTAGTGCTATCCTAGGACGCTGCCTCCTCCTCCTTCGTTGCCTGGGGAGGTGCTGCCCCTCGGCCTCCTTCCCTTAGTCATCGGCTTCTTTCCCTCTCTGCATGTGCATGCGTATGGGTATGTGCGTGCGCGTGTCGCTTCAATGACGACATTGAGAAGGTCGCGACCTCTGATCAGTCTCGCTACAGCACGACACAAGTCCCTGAGCTTGAGAGGGGGAGGCGCGGGGATGGTGGCGTCGCGGTTGTGGCTGCCATGATCGAAGCGATGTTGTTGGGACACGCAGTGAAAGCAATGGCCATAGCAACTACAGTAGTCGCTTTACGTTGAGAGAGAAAGAGAGCATGATTTTAAGCAACGTTGAATGCTAAAGCTCAATAACATTCCCCATTATATTTATTAGAAAGTCCAGTTCAAAAACTTAAAATGATATATGGAGAGAGATCACATGTATATAAAAAATATTTAGACCACATAGTCGAGGGATGTAGCATATTTCAACATCCCCTCATGTGCAAGCCCGATTATGAAATGACATGTGAAATTTGACGAATAGGGTGGACGCGCACATAAAACAAACTAGAGCAAAACTTGACTCTAGTAATCATGTGAGATTTTATAGGACGATTGCCAACCGTTCTAAAAGTTTAAGCCGTTAGACGAAAGCATGGGTTAATATTTAAATATTATAACAATATTAATTGGAGAGAAATACATGATACAAAGTAAAATTACGCGCTATACCGACTACATTCCTTCGGCAAAAACGAAATTCCGTCCAACCTGTTTCAGATTTTAAAAGAAAAGACTTGATACTCCATAATGATAAAAATGCCGTTCTATCATTTTGATTCATAATCTTGGACTCAATAGTACGAGTAAAATGGATATGCTTGCTAATCACTCCAAATAACAAATGAATTTTAAAAAAAGCGGGTCGTATTCAATACCGAATTAGAATTCACGGCATGAGTTAATGAATAAAATAGGTTGTGATTGAGCCTTTATTAATGATTATTGGAAACATTCAAAAGTCCACTTAGCAATGCAATGGGAAGGAGCCGATCTTTTCCTCTCGAATCGGATCACGTTCATATCTCTGTTGCGATGCCCTATCACCCGTCATCAGTGCACCGCATCGCACGGATCAAAATCAGGTTGGAATTTTCTCTCAATTAAATCTCTTGAAGATTGCAATTAGATAGCCAAATCAAGATCCGCATATCCTTGGAACACGGGGTTGATTGGACAATTTCAAGTGACATTATTGCAACATCGAATTCATTATATTCTCCCAGGAATGTAATGTAATGTTGTTGTGGTGAACGTGCTCTGATTTATATATTATCGGATTGATGATAATATCTTTTGCCAGTCATGTAAAGTCAAATAGAACATACTCTAATAAATATATGTATATATATGTGTGTGTGTTTCTCCCAATATCCCATCCAACTGTCGGTGGGTAATGGAGTAGAAAGACAACGTCTTGCCTGTACATAACCCAAATGGTCCCAAAATATAGCCTAATTTGCTTACATTCACATCCATTATCCAAGAACTTTAATTTGACAAGAAAATAAGAGGAACCTTTTGATATGTCCACCATAACCAACACAACACCATACTCTTTCGTTGGCTAGTCTGTTGACTTTTCTCTTCTTTTCTCTTTTCTCTTTTCTCTTCACTTCCGGATAGATGATTAAATCAAAAGAGGACGATAATCCCCATATCAGAAATAGCTTACTACGCACAATTTTTTTATAAAAAAAAGACCCGAAGAAAAATCAGTTCTCTTTCGATGTCATTTCTCTATCGAGGGAAAATACCAACGAACCCAAAGTTGACATTGTTCTCCTTTATTTAAAGAGCTTCAACTTGTCAAGAAACTTGCTAATCGATCCTTTTTAAGGGGGCTTGTAACCCCCCACCCTTTGAGCCTTATTATGTCCAGATGCAACTTTGGTGTGCCCATCAAGCTGTAGTTAATTTAATGAAGTCATCTTTTTCTGAAAAAAAAATAAAATAAAAATCATTTTTCAATGGGAATTCGCCCCGCCAACGCCCCGCTTCTAGTACGAGGCGGGGCAGGGGACGGTGCGGCCATCTTGCATGGGCAAGGTGCCCACGAGGCCCTACTCGGAGCCTGCCCCGCAATACATGGAAATTCAAGCAATATTTGAAAAGATATCGATGCATATATTGCTCTTTTTAACATAAGCAACAATTCAAAAAAAAAATATTTACAATTGTTTAAATCTTAACATCAACTACTCACAATATAAATAACAATATATATTGGTTAAATCATGAGCGATACAGATAATCTATTGGTTAATATTTTGTGCTTATTTAGCCAACCGGGCCAATTTCTATATATTGTAGAAGCCAATTCCGTGTAAGATAAAAGTGAGAACAAAACGGAGAAAATTGGAACAAATTTTGTGCGAAAGTGTTTAGCCTAGTGGGACGCATGCGCTCCCCGCTTGATCATCCTTGGTAATCGGAAGAGCGAGTCCCATTGCCAAGATCGCGAAAGTTACGTAAGAGAAAACTAATTTAATACAGGGCTTGCTTCCGCTTAACGGCAAAACAGGCCACTGAAGCAGTCCCAATAGTTCATGGTCAATTTTGACCGTTCTTTGGGGGCCAAGTCTCTTTCTTTTGATGTCATTTGTACTCAATCTATTGCTGCTTAAAAAAATGAGATTCAATGTCAAAAAAAAAAAAAAAAAAACAACAAAGAAACACAAGAATAATGTTGTTCACTTTCTCCGCTCAATCTTCTACCTATTGCATTTTCAGTTCTACGCTCGTTTAATCCTGATAAGATGTACACAAAGTTCCAACCAGAAAAATGAAAAGGTTATGCATATAACACCATTTTCAAGAATAATCAAGTACTTTTGTTCTCATCTTGTGGTTTGTCACCTTCTCCACTTCCACCCTCGTACTTTTTTATATGTATATTCACTCTGTCTCTAAAGGACGAGAAAGTTCGAACCATCATTAAGCATATAACGTGGTTCGTTTCATTCTTCCACTATCAGACTTATCAATATATATAATCACTTCATTTCTAAATTAAAAGGACGAATCCTAACTTTCTGATGCAATATACGGGGAGGCAAATGTTTTACTCGTTATAGTACTCATAACTGATGCCATTCGTACAGTTGACAGAGTGGCATGGAGAACGCTCCCTTTGACAACTACAGAAGCTACTACGGCTATCTCGTAATTCTCTAACAAGCTCTCCTGTCCGTCCGGCATGGTTTTCAACATTCGCTCCATTCGTACTCGGTTTGGTGTCTTAAAATTCTGGTTTTGCTCTCTGCTTAATTCAACGGCCATTTCATTTTTTGTTTCTTTTCCTTCATGCCTCAAAGAGGTGAGGGATTGGATGAAGATCCGCGGTTAAAAGTCTTGAAAAAGGAGTGGTTTGAAGGTAAGGATTGTCTCGACATTGGCATGGAATACATTGGTGAATCTAATGATATCAAATCAGAGTTCGAAGTTCCTGCTCTAAATCAGTTGAAGGACTTGTACATGTTCGCAAGGATACAATTCAATTCAGATTCAAAATCCAAAAGCTAAAATGGTTGTTGGTCTACAAAATCCTTTTGCCGTGTCTACTTACATTATAAACTAATGCAGCTAATGCATTCCATGTCAACATCTGACACCTCTTTCTTGCCGAGTCCTTTTCTTTTCTAGCCATCTGGGCATGGCACTTGCTCAATGTGTTATCTTTGTTTGGAAGACCGCGTAGGTTTCTTCTCCAAATTGCTGAAAAATCGAATTGATTGTAAAATCAAATTCCAGTCTCCAACTTGAATTCATTTTTTTTACTTCTAATTTGGCTCATTTTTCCCTTTTCTCCTCAAAGAAATTGATAGCCTCTTTTGATAATAGTGGAGCATCGATTTCAAAAAAAAGAAGAAGCTAGAATCGGACTCTATAGCTAAGCGGAGAATAATTTGTAGTTTTGGAGAGAGTCTAATCTTGGGTAGATTTGATAAGTGTTCAAAAGTCCCTCTCCTTGAATGAATAACAAATGAGATATTTATATATATGTGGCCAATATGGTAAGTGAGCGAGGTCTTACCAAGGCTGCGCATGACAACTTGCCAAACAGTATTTGATTCTGTTCTTTTGTTCCCAGAATCAGTTTAGGAACAGAAATGCGTTTGTTTAATTTTTTGATTCTGGACACAATTTTGTCAAAAATTGTTCCCAGAATCAGTTTTCAAGAATAAAAAAAAAGTAGCTTCTTGATTCTGGGAACAATTTTGAGAATCAATTTTTTTTTCTTCTTCCTTTTCTTGGTTTTTAATGTAGCTTCTAATGTCCGGCCCGAGGACCGCCCTCGCCGGATCTGACGAGAATAAAATATTTTAATAAAAAACATTATTAAAATAAAAAATATTTTACCGGCCCATGGCCGGCGACCAAGCCATGGCCAAAAAAAAGAAAAATATATATTTTTAATAAAAATATTTTAATAAAAAATATTATTAATAAAAAAAATATTTTACCGGCCATGGCCAGCGACCGGGCCATGGCCCAAAAAAATAAAAATGTATATTTTTAATAAAAAAATATTATTAATAAAAAAAATATTTTACCGGCCATTGCCGGCAACCAAGCCATGGCCAAAAAATATAAAAATGTATATTTTTAATAAAAATATTTTAATAAAAAATATTATTAATAAAAAAATATTTTACAGGCCATGGCCGGCGATCAGGCCATGGCCAAAAAAACGAAAAAAATATATTTTTAATAAAAATATTTTACCAGCCATGGCCGGCGACCAGGCCATGGCCAAAAAAAATAAAAATATATATTTTTAATAAAAATATTTTAATAAAAAATATTATTAATAAAAAAAATATTTTACCGGCCATGGCCGGCGACCGGGTCATGGCCCAAAAAAATAAAAATGTATATTTTTAATAAAAATATTTTAATAAAAAATATTATTAATAAAAAAAAATTTACCGGCAATGGCCGGCAACCAGGCCATGGCCAAAAAAAATAAAAATATATATTTTTAATACAAATATTATTAATAAAAAAAAATTTACCGGTCATGGCCGGCGACCAGGCCATGGTCAAAAAAAAGCAAAAATACTTTTAATAAAAATATTATTAATAAAAAAATATTTTACCGGTGCCGACCATGGCCAAGAAGGAGGAAAAGAAAAAAAGAAAAGAAAAAAAAGAAAGAAATATTAAAATATTTAAAAATATTATTAATAAAAAGAAATTTTGTGGCGTTACCAAACGCATTTCTGTTCTTTTTCTATTCCGGGGATGGAATTTTGAGCCGTTAACAAACGCCTTAAAATGCTCAGAATCAATTCTGGGCACAGAATAAAAAAAAATCATTTCTGAGCAAAATTTGTTTCCGGGCACAAAATCGTTGTCATGCGCAGCTCAAGTGATATTCTTATCGGAAGAAGATCAACGAATGGTGCTGAGGACATGGGTTCGCTGCGCATTCGAAGGACATGGGCCGACATCGAATCAACTAGAAAAGGTTAGGACCGGAACTCGCAAGGCCCTTACTAATAAGTCCCATTTCGATCCCATCAAGTCATACTCTCTAAATCATTCCAAGAATATAAGGATAATTCAATACCCCGTCACTAATCATCACTTATCACTTATTTATACCATTGCGTCAAAATATATCTCAATAAATACACAGGCTTGAGCACTTGTTAGTGAATTTGGGAGATCATGACGATGAATGATATATTAATACGTGTCTTTTTTCATAAAATTCAAATATTAGACAATGACAAATTTGTACATCTACATTGCCCTTTGCATGGAATCCTATAAATTTGAAAGATCGACCTGCATAAAAGAAAAGTTTGCGAAAATGTCACGAATTTAGTAGCGTCGAACGATTTAGAAGCCAATCAAAACTCGTGCAAAATTAATAAAACAAAATGATGTTTCCTTTAGAAGATGTAAGCAAAATAACAATAATAAAAATAATCGGAATTGGAAAGGTCACTGAACATCCTGGTCAATAGACCCATCATGAACACCGGGAGAGCATAGACGAGGCATGAAGTTGTCATCATTGATGAAATTAAGCACCTTGCTCCAATTATAGACATTTAGTGTATGCATAAAGTCGCTTCTCTTGGCTTAAACATGGAATGATTCATATTTTTTTTCTTTTTTTTCTTCCTTGGCCCATGACGATGGTCGGCAACCGGCCACGAGAGAGGCCCGGCGAGGGTGAGCCCCACCCGAGGCTAGTGAGACTCGACCTCGCCAAATCTAGGAGGTCAACTTTCGTTAGCCCTCACCAGCCCGACGATCGGCCAAGGAAGAAGTGGAAAAAAAAAGAAAAATTCAAAGAAATTATAAAGATTCAGTAAATTAAACAAAATTTAAAATAATTGTCCACATCAGTACTGGCCTTTCTAACCGATCGTGCCATGTAGGACGGCCGATATTCATATCAATGATTTTCGGTTAAAACTGGCCGGAAGGATTACATTGGTAAATTGTCGAAAGGTTTAATATTAAATTAGTCAAATTAAAAAGTTTAGAACTAAATTGGTATTCGTACAATATTATAAGATTTTTTTGATAATTTTCCCATTTAATTAATCATAATGTAAGGCAGCTTCACTGTAGGAATTTCATAGTGGGAACAAACGAACCACGTGCACCTACTAGATCAGAAACCATCCGAGATGTTTCTCTACTTTACATATTCCGAAATTACTCTATTCATTTGTGAAAAATCATGTGTAAAGGCTACAATTTTCGAGCTTCAAACTTTATATGATTTCCTCGCTTTTAATTACTGCCTAAGCGGTAGAGGGACACTAAGATCGAGATGTAGAAGGTGGAGAAGATGGATTTTGCGTAGAAAAAAGGAACAGTAAACCTGTGGACAAACTTCCTGTGAAGGAAACGATGGATGATGCAGTCAAGAGAATGGCGAAATGGTTGTCTAGTTCAAAGGACATGAATAAATTATAAGAAGTTGCAAATTCGAAAATCGTGATGCTTAGACATGGCTTTTCATGGTTGAGAAGAGCGATTTCGGAATACTAAAGGTGGAGAAATACCTCGGACTTTTTTATAGTGGTGCACTGCACTGTATGCATGTTGCACTGATTTATTCATTCTCATGGAGAAATTGTTGATAAGGAGAATCGAAAAAATTTTACTGAGTGCGACTCAAGGCGTAAAATATATTTTATGGTGACTTTCACTAGATTAAAAAAAAAAAAAACACCGTTTTGGTGTTTGATATGTATTTTCTCATCTTTGGGCCTAGGCTAGATCAGGCCTGTAGGAACCAGGGGTGTCAATCAAACCCGCGCCGGCCCGGCCCGGCCCGACCCGCGCCGGCCCGGCCCACCCCGTGCTGGCCCGGTCCGACCCTAAAATTTGGGGTATTTTGGGGTCGAGCCTTAATTTTATTCAAATATGGCCCTAAATTTGGGGTTTCATTAGGGTTGGGGTATTTTAGGGTCGGCCCATTGACACTCTGGGCCGACCCATCTCCCTCTCTCAGTCTCTCTTCCCTTCTCTCTCCCCTCTCTAGCGCTACGTCGCCGCTCCTCCCCCCTCGCCGTCCCCCGCCGCCGGTCCCCCGGCAAGCCCCTCCGCCTCTCCACCGCCGCCACCCGCGCCGCCATCTCCGTGGGCGACAGGCTCCCCGACGCCACCCTCTCCTACTTCGACCCCGCCGGCGAGCTCCAGACCACCACCGTCTCCGCCCTCATCGCCGGGATGAAGTCGATCCTCTTCGCCGTCCGGGGGCCTTCACCCCGACCCGCCTTGAAGCACTTGCCGGGTTCGTGGAGAAGGCCGGGAGGCGAAGGCCAAGGGCGTGGGCAACATCGCCTCGCATCTTCGTGAACGACGCCTTCGTGATGCGGGCGTGGAAGGAGAACCTGGGCATCGGCGACGACGTCATGCTGCTGTCGGACGGGAACGGGGACTTCATGAGGGCGATCAAGTGTGAGCTCGACTCGAGCGACCAGCCGGTGGGGCTCGGGGTGCGGTCGCGGCGGTGCAGCGCTGCTCGCGGAGGACGGCGTCGTGAAGGTGCTCAACCCGGAGGAAGGCGGGGCCTTCACCTTCAAGGGGCCGAGGATATGCTCAAAGTCCCGTAGATGCTTTCAAGTTTCCATTTTTTTCTTTTCTTTTTGGGGCTTTGAACTTGGCTGTCGTTGGCTGGTGTTGAGGGGTGAGGTTCTTGTTGGGTTTTGAGCTTGATGAAGTTTTCGTTCCTCACTTGTGCCTAATAAGTTGAGATGGAGTTGGAACTGCGGTTTGATGCAGACACAATGAACAGGGATTTTGCTTCTAGGATTCCAAGATGTTGCCTTTCTTTTGTATTGATTTCGTGAGGATGATGATGAGGATGATGATGTTGTTCCTGAGTTCAGCAGTACAAGAGTCAACGGGTGTTCTGGTGCTGAGAATCGCATTGCGAATTGCGATTCACAGTCACAGAGAGACTGCTGCATCGTCGAAAGTTTAATCTCTTCCGAAGGCAGGAGCGGATCCCGTTGTGCCTTGAACTCAGGTGTCTGGTTCGACCGCCTGTCTTGTTGTTCCGGTGAGGGGTGAAATTAGCTAGGAACAGAAGCTAGTTGGTGATTCAAGGTTTGGAGAACAGGGACATTTGATGTTACTATCTGCGCGAAAGCGAAAAAAAAAAAAAAAAAAAAACGAAGCCCGACCCAACCCGACCCGGCCCGGCCCGGCCCGGGCCTTGGGGTGTACGGTGAACAGGGTCTTGGGTGGGTCTGGGCGGGTCAAGCATGACCCTGTAGGTTTCGGGTCGGGTCGGGTATCAAGAAAGCCCGACCCGACCCGACCCATTGACACCCCTAGTAGGAAGGACATAATGGTCACTAATGCAGTGACCCAATCCGGCCCAACATCCAACTGGAGACGATCAGCCCTAAAAATGCATTTATTTCGTAGAAAATGAATAATTCATAAAATTTTCTAAAAATGATTACTTATATCGTTTATTAAAGTGAATGAAAGAAAAATATATTTATCGTCCACTAAAATATTTAGAAATGAATTGTTATCGAATAATGACAAAAAAATTCTCATTGTCCGATTATTTCAAACGAAACAAACATTTACTTTTGAAAAATATTTTTCAAAATCATTTATTTTTCGCAAAATAAACGGAGCCTAAAAAGAAATCCCGGGATCACTTAATCGGTGAGCGGCCCCCAATAGCCCGTCCCCGTTTTCAATTACGTTTCCTCAGTGAAATTTTTTTCTATTGTTCTTAAATTACATTTGAATATTTTTCATCAAAAAATTTAATTAGTTGGAAAAAGAAAACCGGGCCAACCGGGTCCTGACCCGACCCGATGCCCCTCTTAGAGGTGGCCACGGGTCGGTTTTGGCCCAGAACCGGACCGGAACCAGCCCGTTCAAACCCGGGCCCGCGGTTCGGAACCGGAACCGGCCTGTGGCATACGGTTCCGGTTCCAGAAAAATTTGAACCGGCCCGGAACCGCCGGTTCCGGGCCGGTCTGCGAAAAAAATAAATAAAAATTAAAAAAAAAAAAAAGCTGCAGCGTAAAGAAGAATAAGAAAGCTGCGCGTTGCCGTGCAACGGGCCAACAACCAAACCCAAAAAAAAAAAAAAAAAAAAATTTATCCGCAACGGGGCTGCAGACGTGCGGCCCCGCCGCGGCTTGCACCTTGCGGCCCGTTGGGGCAACGGCTACGCCCCAACGGGCGTTTTTATAATAAAAAAATAAAAAAACACATAACCGTTGCAATTTTGCAACGGTTATGTTTTATTTTTTTTAATTCTAAATTTTCTTCTATTTTTTTCCTATAAATTCTCTCAAATTCTCACAATACACACACAATTCTCTCAAATTCTCTCCAATTCTCTTCTCTCAAGTCTCAAATTTTCTCAATACTCGAAATTCTCTCAAATTCTCTGAAATTCTCTCAATTTTCTCAATCCACGCAATTCTTTCTTAATTCTCCCAATTAATCCGCTCAATTCTCTCAATCCATTCGAAAAATGGCAAGTGGAAGTCGAGTGCCAACTGGCAAAGGTAAGAATATCGCAACGGAATCCCATCATTCTTTTGATCCTCGTGAATATGCAGATTTTCAAGATGATGAAATCAACATTTTTCGCGATGTGGAGCGCGTCCCGACGCAAGAAAGTTTTCATCCTCCTGCTGAAATATCTACAACAAAGGAAGCGAAACGGGAATTTACATCTGACATTTGGAATCACTTCACGAAAATGAAAAGGTTTGATATCGGTCAAAAAAGGTATGATATAATTTGTAAATATTGTGGAAAAATATATAAATATACAGGTGGACAAGGATATGGAACATTTAAACGACATCTTATGAGCAAACATCCAACCGAAACGGGAATCGATATCGGGCAACAACAAATTTCCGGGTACGTCAATTCTAACACTTCCCCTTTATTTCGTTTTAATGAAAAAACTTATAAGGAAGAATTAGGCAAATTTATTTCCGTTGAGCATTTAGCATTTAATTTTGGAGAAAGATTTGGTTTTAATGAATTTGTACAAAAAGCATGTGCTCCACAAGCAAAACGTATTCCTAGAAATTCAATTAAACGAGTAATTAAAGATCTTTACAAAAATGGAAAAAATGATTTACAAAACTTTTTTACGCAATTTAATGGATGCGTGCATATAGGTAGTGATATTTGGAGTGATCATTGGCAAAATCATTCTTACATGGGCATAACATGTCATTGGATAGATGACGAGTGGACTATTCAAAAAAGAGTTATTGCATTTAGAGTTTTCGATGATCATCATACGGCAAATAATATTTATAGAATAATTAGGCAAGTTTTAGAAGAATATTATTTGCTTAACAAAAAATTTTCAATTGGTTTTGATAATGCCGCAGCAAATACCGCTTCAATTGCCGAGTTAGAAAATATTTGTAAACCCGCTTTTGACGGAAAATTTTTTCACATTAGATGTGCTTGTCATGTTTTAAATTTATGTGTACAAGATGGTTTAAAAACTCTTGATATTTTTCTTCAATCAATAAAAACGGCGATTCAATTTTTATGGAAACATCCCAAAAAAATGAAAGAATGGGGTAAATTTTGTAGAGTTAATGGCAAAAAGCCAAAAAGATTTCCAAGAGATGTTCCAACTCGTTGGAATTCTACTTTCCACTTGCTTAATGAATCTTTAGCATATAAAGATTTATTATGTGCATTCATTTCTAATAATATACCTCAGATTAATTTATACCCACAAGAGTGGAATATTTGCCAAAAATTTTTAGATCTTTTAAAGGTTTTTAATGATGCAACTTATACTTTGTCTGGTGTTTATTTTCCTACTACACATTTATTTTTAGTAGAGTGTACTAATATTGTCGGAACTTTTGATGAATATGAAAATGATGTTGAATTACAACATACTATAGTTGCAATGAAAATGAAATGGCTTCATTATTATAGTGAAATTCCCATGATTTATTTAGTTGCTTGTGTTTTTGATCCGCGTTGCAAATTGGATGGCTTAAATGATTTTTTGCGTGCGTATTATCAATGTTTACATTATGATGTGACAAATGTTACAACCATAGTACGTGAGGTTAAAAACGTAGTAATAGAATTATATAATGAATTTTATACTAAATATAATTTAGGTGATATTAAATCTTCTCAATCTACGGAGATACAAAATGACAATACAGGTAAAATTAGTAGAGGGTACCAACTTTTATTACATAGACAAAAAAAAAAAAGGGAGTAATAGGAAATATTTCTGAATTAGAGAGTTATCTAACCATTTTATTTGAGTTTATCGTCGAAAGGTGGTACAGATTTTTTTATTTTGGATTGGTGGAAGAGGCACGCAAGCCAATACCCAATCCTTTCTCTTATTGCAAAACAGATTTTTTCAACCCTTTGTTCCACAGTTGCGGTCGAACAAGCATTCAGTGCCGGAGGTAATATTTTGAACGAACATCGTTCAAGATTAGATCCAGAATCAGTGGAGATGCAAGCTTGTGTTGCTGATTGGACGAAGGCTCAATACCGGCAACAAGAGATAGATCGGAATAATGAATCCGAATTCTTTAACGACGGAGATACTACCGCTACCAGTATCGGTATTGGAACGGGTAGTGATGATTGAGGGTAAAAGAACTATTGGAGTTGGCAAATATTTCGGGAACTCTTGTTTCTCATACCGGGTACGCCCACGTGAGCTTAGGGAAACCGAAATATAATCCGACGATATGTGACCTCTGGTCCTCTGCGCACGGAATGCTTAGGTTTTGGGATAATTTTAGGGTATATATATTGTACTCCTTTTTTTTAAGATCGTTGTAACGAATTGTAATGTGCTTAATGATAATTTATTAAGTTGAAGCCCTCTATTTCTTTCTTGTCTTTTTGTCCCCAAATTTGAGTACAATTTACATTTTAATCACAATTTATATTGAATAATGTTCTATCACAAGAATAGTATTTTTTAATTTTTTTTATTTTCATTTCTGTTTTTCTTTTTCTGTTTTTCTTCTTTTTCTTTTCCTTTTCTGTTTTTCCTTTTTCTCTTTTGTTTTTTTTCCTTGTTTCTGTTTTTTAAAATTATAATTTATATTTTAATTTTTTTTTCTTCCTCGCGCCGGCCATGGCCGGGCCGGCGCGAGGTCGCCGGCGTCGGGCGAGGGGGCCCTCGCCGGCATCGGGCGAGGGCCCTCGCCGGCGTCGGGCGAGGGCGGCCTCTGCCGGGCCGGGCGAGGCCGGCCTCGCCCGGCGCCGGCAAGGCTCGACCTCGCCCGGCAACCGGCGAGGCTCGACCTCACCGGCGTCGGGCGAGGCCGGCCTCGCCCGACGCCGGCGAGGGCCGCCTCGCCCGAGGCCGGCGACCTCCGCGCCGGCCCGGCTATGGCCGGGCGACCTCCGCGCCGGCCCGGCTATGGCCGGCCGCGGAGGAAGAAAAAAAAAAGAAAAGGAAAAGGAAAAGAAAAAAAACAGAAAAAAAAAATCGGAACCGGCCCGGAACCGGCCGGTTCCGGTTCACACTTGGCCACGAAGCGGAACCGGTCGGTTCCGAACCGTGGCCACGGGAGTTGGCGCCAGGGTTTTAAAAGCGAAGCGAGAGATGAGGATGGGATCCTTCCCTAAAACCCTAGCTGGCAGCTCTAGTCTTGCGTCCCTTCCGCCATGGGAAGTAGGAGGAGCGCAGCAGCAGGAAGAGGAGGAGGAGGAGGACGTCACAAACCCTCGAGACTCTCTCCCCAAAACCCTCACTCTTCTCAATCCAATCCTCGCTTCAAGAAGCAGAAGCAGAAGAAGCAGAGGAAGAAGAAGAAGGAGACCGGCCAGGATGTCGACGCCCACCGCGAAGAACCGATGCCGAGCGGCGAGAACGCGGCGGGGCAGCCGCCGGCATCGGCTTCGGAGCAGCTCGGCTTCTTTCTCGCTCAGTACCAGTCGGCCAACGGCGTCCATCTCTCCTCTCTCGAGCTGGATTCCATCGGAGGTTCGTGCTTTGCTTCCGCGTCATCTTGTTATCGTTTCCGCCGGTCTCTCTCTCTCGTTCACGGGTCTTGCTTCGTGAATCGATCGCCCATTCGCGAATACCGCATTTCCCTTCCGCGACGGCTGGTTGTTCTGCACATTTCGGAAGATTTATGATGCTGCTGTTCGGTTTCTCCTCTTTGTTTTGCTGAGTGCAAGACTGCAATGAGAAAGAGACTGAATCTGACAAATTTTTTAGATTTTTAGGAAATAGAGAAGTTACCGGGGAGAATTCGTTGCTGGTGATTGAGTCGTGCTAGATACTCCTTCTCTTTTTGTCTCTGAGATTTATCTAACGATTACGTACTTCATTTTACAAATACGCAGACACATGCATTCTGGAGTTATCTCAGGGCCCTGAACTAGATGTTGATAGCCCGGGGAAACAGATAAAGGCGGCTTTTGGCCCCTCGTGGAAGGGAGTGCTCTATGAGGGAACTCTTGAGCAAGGAAAAATTGATCCAGGAAGTCCAGCTATCATCGCCATCACGGCATCTGCCATAAGAACGATAGAGCTTCTAAGGTCTGGTTACTTCTCCTTTCCCACTTCTTACAAGGAATTTATACCTTCTACATGACGTGAGAACTTCATGGCTTCTAAACCGAGATGCAATTGGAGCAGTTTTAGATCTGTCAGTTTGCCACACGAATCATTTATCCGAGTGGTTAATCGTGTTGGATATGCGTTTTTCCGCATTGTACTTATTTATGTACGTTGAAACATATTTTTACACGTTTTATATGCAAAGTCATTTCTTTAACATGTTACACGTGTTGTGCTCTGCAGTTTTTTTTTTTTTTTCCAAGTATTGTTGGGCAAATCTGTGTTATACATAGAATTTGGCATGACGCAATTATAAGATAACAAAATGAATTTCCAACTCTAGCAATTATATAGCATGATTATTTAATGCTTTTATTGGACACTAACACTTTCATTCTGTTTCTTTAGGGGCTTTAGGTCACTAACTAGGGTGTGTCATCCAGCCAAATTGTTCTCAAAGCATATAAAAGTAGAGGAACAGGTATGTTATCCATATTTAGGTTTGTTCAGCTGCCCTGAATGCCCGTGAGTGCTCATGCATATACTTGGTTATTGATAGTATCATGTGGGTTTTTGGGTGTTCACGATTATTGCCTCCAAGTTTGTGAGTGGAACATCCTGCTGATGTGATGTGGTTTAAGAAAGCATATGGGAAAGCTATTGTTTCTGTATTTGATTTGACTTCTCTGTTTCCGTTCTTTCCATAGCGTGGATACATTGGGGGTCATTGATGCAATTGTGATTTTGATGTGTTCGACTTCCTAATTAAGCCATTTGCCCCATGTAATGCAGCTCAATGATCATAAAAAGCTAGCCCTGTTCTCTGCTTTCTCTGTTTTTCTTTTCCTGATAGGTCTAGTACATCGAGGGAGATGGACCTTTGTATGCTGAGGACTTCACCGTAGAGTCCTCATGGGATGTGCACATTTTCTTGCTTTATGTAGTTCAGGAAGCTCTTAATTATGCTTATTAGAATATGTTCTGCTCTTTACGTTCTAACTCTTCTATTCATTGAGTTAGTTCTTATACTAAATATCTGGATTAGGTGGCTCCCCTCCTGCTAATTAGAATTGCTAGAATGGATGAACGCACGCGAGATTCTTCGTCCTTGTTGATTTATAAAATTGATGGAGTTTTATCATCGTACTTCGCAATGCTATTGTTGTGGGACATGTTACAACTTACAATGGTACAGCATGCTTTGAAGTTAAGGTAAAATACCTATAGAATTTGTCATTTTCTAAATCTGGACATATCCAAAGTACTTGGGATATGCTTGTGAACTGCTTTTTATCTACCTAATCTTCAGTTGTTTCTGTTATTCCAAACTATTTTTTCTAGCACCCACATTATCTTCCCTCTGGTTTTTTCTGGTTTTCTTGTTTTGTGCCAGTTCAAAGTTTGGGATATGAAGCCACCACAATGTAATTATCTAAGGCAGCAGCACTGCTGAGTACATTTTTTTGCACGTCAGTCTGATCCCAACTTCCGGGTGCTTCTTGGTTTTCTAACTATGTTCCTCATGCCCATCCATTTTTCTTTTTTCTCCCCATTCTTGGGATTAATAATTCCTCATCATCACCGGCTTGTCGATGTTGTGGTTTTGCTTATTGTATCAGATTCTAATTTGAGTCGGGCTTCATGGTTTTGAATTCCATATATGGGGTAAATGAATGAATAGAAGTTCGATAGTTGCACGTCATAGCTCTATTAAACTCAGAGGATATATCAAAATACTTCCACGATAAACCCATTATTTTATATGCTGGCGATAATCGTGAGGACAGAATATTTTGTTCAATGTCTAATACTGGTCAGTATATGAATACTCTTAGGAGTAGTTGATCTTAAGTTGTTTCTGTTATTCCAAAATTATTTTTCGAGCACCCACATTATCTTCCCTCTGGTTTTTTTCTGGTTTTTTTGTTTTGTGCCAGTTCAAAGTTGGGGATATGATGCCATCACAATCTAATTATCTAAGGCAGCAGCACTGCTGAGTACATGTTTTTGCACGTCAGTCTGATCCCAACTTCTGGGTGCTTCTTGGTTTTCTAATTATGTTCCTCATGCCCATCCGTTTTTCTTTTTTCTCCCCATTCTTGGGATTAATAATTCCTCATCATCACCGGCCTGTTGATACTGTGGTTTTGCTTATTGTATCAGATTCTAATTTGAGTTGGGCTTCATTGTTTCGAATTCCATATATGGAGTAAATGCATGAATAGAAGTTCAATAGTTGTACGTCATAGCTCTACTAAACTCAGAGGATATATCAAAGTACTTCCATGATATACCCATCATTTAGATGCTGGCGATAATCATGAGGACAGAAGTTTTTGTTCAATGTCTAATGTGGATCAGTATATGAATACTCTTAGGACTCTAGTTGATCTTAAGTTGTTTCTGTTATTCTGAAATATTTTTTTAGCACCCACATTATCTTCCCTCTGGTTTTTTCTGGTTTTTTGGTTTTGTGCCAGTTCAAAGTTTGGGATATGATGCCACCACAATGTAATTATCTAAGGCAGCAGCACTGCTGAGTACATTTTTTGCACGTCAGTCTGATCCCAACTTCCTGGTGCTTCTTGGTTTTTTATTTATGTTCCTCATGCCCATCAATGTTTCTTTTTTCTTCCCATTCTTGGGATCTTCACCAACTTGTCGATGCTATGGTTTTACTTTTTGTATCAGATTCTAATTGGAGTTGGGCTTCGTGGTTTCGAATTCCATATATGGAGTGAATGCATGAATAGAAGTTCAACAGTTGCGCATCATAGCTCTATTAAACTCAGAGGATATATCAAAATACTTCCATGATAAACCCATCATTTAGATGCTGGCGATAATCGTGAGGACAGAATTTTTTGTTCAATGTCTAATATGGATTAGTACATGAATACTATTAGGAGTCTAGTTGTACAATGGATTTCCTTTTGTAAGGACTCATGTAAATGTAAAATCTGTATGAGCAGTGGGTCTTATTAAATATTACAGTTATGAGATATAGTGATTCTTTCTCTAAGGACAGCAAACTCTGCCTAATGTGCAAATTATTGGACAAGGAAAAGTTAAGGAAGAAGAGAGAATTTTGAAGCATAGATGAAAGAGAGGTTGGTGGGGCGTCTACATAAATATATTTCACCATTATGTGATGAAGCTTTCATTCTCATTCTATTAAGTACTAAATTGATCATTTGCAATTTCCTTTTTGGGACATGATGATACCAAAATTGATTATCCGAGGCAGCAGCCCTGCTGAATTATATATTTTGCACGTCAGTCTGATCCCAAAGTTCCCACCATTTTTTGTGATTTGCTTTTCTTATGCTCATATGACCTATATACAGTTCTAAGTGGCAAACTATGCGTAATCGTCATCAGCCTAGTTGCTGACATTAGCGGCATGTGATTGCTTTGGCTATAATTAGATTTGTCCCTCTGCTTGGCCATGTCCATTGAGGTATTTAGAAACACCAGCAAATTTTAAACCTCAAACTGGACCTTGAAATTCATCTCTCTCTCTCTCTCTCTCTCTCTCTCTCTCTCTCTCTCTCTCTATTCCTATGTGCATTAATGTAATGGCTATAGCTCCCTGCTACTGAGAAGCAACTGCGATGGGACATGTGCACACGATTTGTTTTTTTGTTAAGTATTGTAATTGTCCTTGTTTGCTCTCAAGCAAAGTCGGATAAGTTGTATTTGGGATAAAATATTCATTCTTCTCTTTTTTCTTATCATCATTGTACTTCAATCTGATGCTTATTAGTTACAGATGCACTGAGTGCAAATTGTATGTGCTTGTTTACTTCAATGCTTTTTGGGATGTCACTCTGCATTATCTTGATCATCAGCACTACATTGGATGCTCAGTTGCTTCTGTTATATTGATTCCTAGTTGGGGAGAACGGGATGATTTTTTACCTTGACATGTCTTCCCTAGTTCCTTTATTATGAGGAGCAGTTTCTTTATACCTGTTTAGCTTTAACTGTGGGATTTTCTAAGCATATTTTGGATGTTTGGTCCCTGCAGGTTGCCATGTTAAAAAACCGTGTCAATATCGCGTGTGGTACTCCAAACAGGTTTGTGTTTCTTTAAATCGAATATTTGTACAAGTGGAAATTCCTATTGGAGTGTGAAAATACTGGAAAAAGTCCTCGTCTTTAAAACGAAGTTCGGTCATATTCCTTTCTCAACGAGTAATCAAAAACTCTTAAGATGTAGAGAGAGGCTAGGAGTGGGAGCACAGGTTTTTCCGTTGATTCCACGGAGAATTGGGTGCTCAATGTAGCAATCTAGGTCCTTCTCTGAATGCATTGGGACATGCGTGAAATTACATTGAGTACGGTTGAGCTCCCATTATGAAGTCAAAATTACTTAAATGCCTTTAGTTCGATAAGGCTTGATGGTACACCTCTGGCATTAGTATTGTCCATGCCTCAAACCTGGTAATCAATTACCCCTGGACCCACATGAGTTCTGAAATCAGAATTGTTGTGAAGAGTGCACCGCTGAACATTAGGAGCACACCATCGTGAAGGACATGCTCATGACCTTAGGGAGCACACCTGTGATCTTGAGGGGCATGCCCGTGACCCAAGGGGTCACCTGTTGCCCTGAAGAGCACATGCCTTGATTCCAAGGAGTGTGCCTCATGCTCAAAGGAGTGTGCCCTGCCCTGAACAGCTGAGGTTTTTCCCCATCTTTGAAGGTCCTGTTTGATATTGATTACAGTAGATTGAAGTTGACCTAAATACGAAGGTTCCAACACTAGTCTGTTTATAGTAATTGTTCAGGTACTTTTGAAGATGATGGGTGGCTCTGTCCGCTTTTGGCTCTTAATTGACCAAACTGAATGATGGAGGGTGGCAAGGCCGATAATTTCTCTTTTAGTATTAGGTTGAAAGAAATGCTAATTATTGTCAGTGAGGCAGATTTGGGTTTGGCTGAAGCCATGCAGTCAACACCACCAAGACTTGAGTTAGGCTATAAAATGGAATATCGAACCTAGCTCATTTATGTAACCAATAACCTAAAATCTGTCTGAAACCCATCATAACTGTAGTTCTCCGGTTGGATGTTCTTGAGAAAATAATTCGTCATTGCAAATAGACACATTAATTTAAAGTTTCCGCGACCCTGTGATAAAACATTGTCATTCCTTTTTTATGATTCACAGTCTGCTTTCTTGATGACGACACTGATCTGATTGCAGAATAAAGAAACTAATTGACATTGAAGCATTGGGGCTTTCTCGGTTATCAGTAATATTGCTGGACATGCACACTGACGTGAAGGGCTATTCCCTTTTAACACTTCCACAAGTCAGGTACATGTTTTACTCGATTGCATGTCGATGAACCTCCATTCTCATGCATTCTTGAGTATAGTCCTCATTCATATAGGCTTTGTGTTGCAGAGACGAATTCTGGGATTTGTATAAGAACTACTTCCATGAACGGGTAGTCAAAGGAAATCTGCAAATCTGCCTCTTTGGTCCAGTAAACATCACGAATGAAATAAAGGGTAAAAGTAGAGTCCACGATAAATAGGCAGCTACTTGTAAAGCGGCAAAGTGTAAACATTGTATACCATTTCTTTGCAATCTAAATTTTGTTGAGTTCAGTTTGTGAATGTTCTCTTTTGGTACGGTCCTCTTTCCCCTGAATAGGATAACATTATTACCATGAGATCCTAGTAGCATGAAACTTTGTCCGCAGATGCGAGGGGTTGGAGTTCAATTTCTGAAAGCCTTACGACAGCTTTGCTATGTGAAATCCTGGGTACTATAAAATGGAGGGGACCCTCAGCCCGAGTTGTACCTAGCTCGCGAAGAGGCCAGGTTGAGCTCCCGAGTTGAAACTCAGTCCTTGCCTGTTTCGTGGTGCTAAGGTGACATAGTTGAACCCTTTGCTTGAGTGACGAGCTCAAGCAATGGGATGAGCATCGGAACCTCAACTGTCGACTCAGCCAATCGTGGCATCGTTTGCCACTACCGTCCACCCTTGCGAGTGGTGGCTGGCTGCCATTATCATTGCCTCCCTTAGAAAAGAACGGAATTTCTCGCGCTTTGCTATCATGCCACGGCATTGTCTTGCGTCTTCAGCGGGAACGGTAAAAGGGACTTAATCGGAAGAATGAGTTAGGGACATGATCTTTACAAAAGAAAGAAATGTGGAGGATGAAATTGGAAAGGAACACTAAAACTAAAAGGGGCCAATTTTGGATTTGGACCATGTAAAATGATTCGAGAGACGATTGAATCTATCAAACGTAGGCAAATGACCTTTTCTCCCTTTCAAGGAAGAAAGAGGCGATGATTATGGAGCAGCCTCTGGACGCATGGAAACATCAGATGCGGGAACCACTTTATGTTTCTTTCCTTAAGTAAAGGCTCATTTATGAATTCTTTTCTACAAATAATCAAAATATTCATTTAAGAATGCCTTTAGGCACTTTTTAGGCAATCAAACAAAGAGTTGCAACTTTCGATTTACCCTTACTCTTTTCATGAAAAGTGTCGCCAATTATTTGGAGATATTAAGTTTCTTTTTTAGATTCTCTTTGAACCAGAATATATATCTCAACTTGTATCATAGCAATAAGGACAATTCCTCAGGACTTGTAAATTGGGAATCTCACATCCATTATCAAAATTATCCTTTAATTTTTTGTAAATTTAGCTCAAAACCATCAGTTGCGCGGAAAAGAGGGAAAGAAAAGGGAAAAACAGAAGGAAAAATTTATCAAATTCACAAAATTACTAAAACAGACATCGTTTTGAGTAAATTTGTCCAAGTCAAATTGTTTTGAATTGTTTGATGTTGCTGTTGAAAGGAACTGAACATTCTGTATTTATCACGCCAACTGACCATTCCGTATTTACCAGATGAGCTCCTTTCATTTGACCGGTAAAAGAAAAAATTAAAAGAAGAACTAGCATGGAACATTTAAAAAAGTACTAAGAAAGTACAGGGATTCTGTTACATGAAAAAAAAAATGCAGTGTCCTTAATGAAGAAACTATTGCTCATGTACCTCAAATGATATTTTATTCAAATAATTTGATTCAGCCGCATCAAAAAAAAATGCAGTGTCCTTAATGAAGAAACTATTGCTCATTTATGCATTTAATTTACTATATCAAAATTATAGATAAAGACAAAGCTTTTAAGTTTTATTATACGACTTTTGTTTTTTTAATCTACACTTCAAATGTTTGTAACGTTATCCTGTTACATATCTTTTTATAATTTTTCCTAAGTGGATGTTTTTGTGATTCATAATATTCTTTAAAACTATTAATCTATCTAAGTTAATAGTAAACTTCTTTTCTTCTATCGTTGGTAAACTACCTAATTGATAGTAACTTTCCTTTTCTTTACGTAGTTGTCCTCCCTAATAGTAATGTTCATTTTACACATCTTTGATTACTTTTTTTACAGCACGTAATTTTCCTTTGGGTTCGTAATATGCCATAAAAAAGAGTAATCTACTTAAGTTAATAGTAAATTTCCTTCTCATACTGTTAGTAAATAACATAACCAATTGTAACTTTTCTTTGACCTTCGTAATTTTCCTCATCATTACTAATGTACCTCAAACATATCTATTTGTAACTTCTCTTTACAGGATGTAATTTCCCTTTTATTGTCGTAAGTTTTGTAGGTTTTATAATTCGTTTTATTCGTAAAAATAAGCAATTCACTTAAGTCATTAGTAAAATTTTGCTGTCCTATATTTTAGCAAATTACCAAATCAATTGCAACTTTTCTCTGGCCTACGTAATTATCCTCACTAATAGTACTTTACCTGCGAAATATCCTTTCGTAACTTTTCTTTAGCTATTATAAGTAAGGAACTCATTAAGAAGATTTGGAATAATATTTTGTATCTTCCAAAAGGTTATCAGTAGTAAGTACACTCATTTAATAACAGGATATAGGTTTGCTTGGCCGATAAGTTTCTTCGCTGGATACTACTAGTAACAGAATCCTGGTAGGAATTATAGTATATAATGCACATGCAACTTACTATGTACAGCATGAAGAAATTGAAAGTCACCACCACCATGAGTGATTCAGGGTGGAGTTTCTCTTTGAGTTGCAATTTGGGTTTCACTTTGGGAGCACGACCTCCCACAACAACCGTACATTGTGGAATATGCATGGAAGATGTTCCATCGATCTCAATCTTCAAGACCACAGAGCGATGCGAACATTCCTTCTGCAGTGACTGCATGTCCTCATACATCGTCGCGAGGATCCAGGATGGAGCGGCGAATGTGCGATGTCCCGGGTCGGCTTGTGCGGCGGTGCTAGATCCTGTTTGCTGCAAACGGCTTGTCCCGAGCATGTGGTTTGGCCGATGGTGCAACCTTCTATGCGAATCGGCCATCCTAGATTTTGCGAGGTGTTACTGTCCGAACTCGAATTGCGGAGAGATGATTATAAACGAGTGTGGAGGGGGTGCGGGTGTGAGGAGATTCAAGTGTCCCAGTTGCAATCAACTCGGTTTGTTTCGCAACGAGAATGTTCATCTGCTGGAACGTCTTGCGAAGAGGCAGCAATGGAAGCGGTGTCCGCAATGTAAGATTTATGTGGAGCGCCATGGAGTTTGCAACAAGATCGTGTGCAGGTAAACTTTCTTTGATTAACCCTTTTTTCGGCCCACCTCCATGAACGAATTCGTGCGTTTTAATTTGCCTTATGTCCAGTAATGAGGATTAGGATAGCTTCAGGTGAAGATATTGGTTTTTCTCAATTCAAACCTAGGTTCGACTTGTCGTATATTTACCTTTTTCTTTGGATAGATCCAGAACACACTGAGTGTTAGTATATATATATATTGAAGCTTGGTCAAATCCAGTAATCAAGTAACGTGGGATGATACTTCACTACCCTCTATTACTTGCAAACCGAATCAAAATCGTGTGGAATTGAAGAATGCGGAGGCTCGACTCTGATGCTTTATCACCCCTTCATTAACTCTTCTTTTAATTGTATAGTATGTAAATACCGTTTAGTGTCCCGTCACTGATCACTTAGCCATTTGAGCCAAATTCGAGGTTATTTTTACAAATAATTCCTTCTCCTTCTTCTTCTTCTTCTTCTTCTTCTTCTTCTTCTTCTTCTTCTTCTACTTCTTCTTCTTCTTTTTCTTTCTCATTTCATACTTAAAAAGCACCGTATCCTATAGAAGATCACTGTCGAAGAAGAATCGTAGATGACTTAAGAAAGACTCGATTGAAGGTTCGAAAAAAAGAGCTTATTTAGGTTTGATGATCCTTACACAGTTATTATTCTACCTAGTACTATCTTAATCTTTAAGAAAATTTATATGTATATTCTAATATGTTTCTACCCGTCGCATCTCTTGCTTTGACTTGAATAAATGACTAAGCTTCTTATTTCCAGTGTCCTAACGTGCTCTTTTATATAATTGTAATTGTGCATGCATGAATATGTAAGGGCACGTAAATTCTGGTTACTCAGCTAATTTAGTTTAGATCCCAGTAACATAAAAAGCAACCTTAAAAAGGGACCCTCAAGCGTCGGTTTTTATGCAGATGTCAAACTGAATTTTGCTATGGATGCGGGCGAAAGGGAGGTCCCTCTTCTTGTGCCTGCAGAAACGAAGCCTGGGAATTCATAATCAACGTCGGCATAATTTTGGTCGTCGTTCCGGGTATTTTCTTTTATGCTTTGGTTGTGGGGAGAAAAAAAGATTGAACGGGCCTAGTCTGCGCGCAATGCGATTGCGGTAGATGGGTCGAGCAGGATTCAGAAACTACTTGGGAAACTCGTGCTATTTCTTGTCGTATGATTTGGCTTGGTCCGTGACAATAAGTTGTAGGCAGTAGCTTTTCTTTGGAGTAGCTTTTCTTTGGAGGACCGAAGGAAACTGTCCATTATTGTTGACTTGGGTCTTGGAGTTAAATTTGATATTTCTTCTGAGTTACTAACAATTGTCGGATTCTATGATGTTTTATCCCCTCGGGTATGTTTCATTTCCAAGCGGGAGTTTGATCGCTAAGTTTCGCAATAATTGTGTATGATCATTGGCAAACAGGTTCGCCATCATCCCGTTTGTAGTAATGGAGTTCATTCCCTTCTGGGAGTCCAAACAAACCCCCAAGTGCAATCACGTACACGAATGCGGTGGATCCTCTCTGCTCCCTCCTTTCTGCCTCAGTCACCCCATGCTCGTCTTCATCCTCTCTCTCTCTCTCTCTCTCTCTCTCTCTCTCTCTCTCTCTCTCTCTCTCTCTCTCTCTCTCTCTCTCTCTCTCTCTCTCTCTCTCTCTCTCTCTCTGTGTACACAAAGGGAGCTTAGGCGGGCGGTGGCCATGGTCTCGAGACTCAACAACTGATCGGTCTCGAGACTTGACAACTGATCGAGTAGCGCCGATCACTGAAAAGAGGAGGGCAAGGTAGCACTAGCCCTAGGAGACATGGGCAACGCATGCGTGTGACCCGGGCAAGGTAGCACTAGTCCTAGGAGACATGGGCAACGCATGCGGTGGGTCACACGGCTCAAAGGGGTGATTGGACCGTCACCTTAGCAATTTCAAATGATACTTGGCCAAAAGGATTTAGGGCCATATTGATTTTTTTTCTTTTTTTTCCTTTTCTTCTTCATTGTGGTGGTGGGTCCGCCGACCACAGCGAGGGCAGGCGAGGACTGCGATTCCGTTGTTGTGGCCCACGAGGGCCTAGTAAAGGCTCACAACACCCTTGTTAGCCCTCTCCCAGTTTCTGGTGACCCTACCAACTTAATGAAGAAGAAAAGAACAAAAAATTCGAATTTTTTTTAAAAATTAAAAAAATTTATCCACGGCAGCGTCGGTCACGTTACGTTGGACGACCGGCGTTGACTAAACCACCACGTCAGCGATTTCCAGTCAAAATTAGTATAATGACTACATTGACAATTCATTAAAACGATTGGGACTAAATAGGCAAATCATAAAAAGGTTTAGGATTAAATTGGTACATTTGAAAGGTTCATGACTGAATTGACCACCATACAATAGGCTTAGGATTAAATTGGCACAATTTAAAATTTTTAGGACTGAATTGACCGTCGTACAATAAGTTTAAGACTGTTTAGACAATTTTCCTTGTTTAGGGGGGGAATAACTAAGAACCAATGTCTTGATCTTGCCAAAGTTGCTAATTATTTGGAAGATGAGGTTTTTGCTACTGGTGGGAAATGCAAGGGAGAGGGGGGGTGTTCTTAATTTACCAAAAGTCTTGGGGACATCAAAGCCCTAACGCCATGCTTAGAGAAGACTTGATGTCATCTATTTCTATGAATTGCATGAACACACCACAACGGTTGGCAATTGGCAAAGCATGCACGACTGTGCCGGCTGTGATGACCCACGACTCATTTATTGGAAGCCGACTCCTCCTCCTCTTCTTCTTCTTCTTCCTTCCTCTCTTTTTTCTTTTTAATAAAATAAATTATTTTCAATTCACCCTTTCGTCTATGCATTTTCGTGTTTATGATTTGACTATTATGAAACATGGAACACATCTGTAAACACGTGGATTGCCAGGGCCAATTTTTTCTTAACAGGAATCTGGACCGCAATCGATACTAACCTTATCGTACGGATGCCACGTTGGCGATTTTCCGGCGAAAATTAACCGGAAAAACGATATTTGAATTTTCGCAAATAGATTTAGGGCAAAATTGAAAGGTTCAGAAGTGAATCGACATCTGCGCAATAAGGTTTGAAACCGTCTGGCTAAATTTCCCTATATGAATGAAAGGCTCCTAAATTGATTGTTTTCTGTGGTTTTGCTGTCATAACTTTGTTGATTCAGAGCTAATTAATGAAATGGAGCCCCCAAAATTGCAAACATTAACCTGCCAAAACGATTATATATATATATATATATATATATATATATATATATATAAAATTGGCAAGAAACCCTCTCATACATACATACATACATACATACATACATATTATATAATCTTGTCCTTTATTTTTGTGTGTGTTGAGAAGACCATGTAAATGGTCAACGACGATGCACTAACGAGCCAACAACCATCGGATTTGGGGAAGCAAACACAATCGGAATATTAGGATACGATACGACACGCAACGCAAACTCCTCCGAGGGTCAACGTCTCCAAAAACGCTTTGGATTTGAGACCAGAAAGGTCGAATTTCCTTCTCTTTCTTTTTTTTTTTTTGAATGGAGGAGGAGGAGGAGGAGGAGGAGTCATGCCCATTGGGAGAGCAAGAGCATCACCTACTTGTCATCATCTTGTCATCCCCCATCCATTCCTTCATCACCCCCCATCCAATTTTTGGGAAATGAGAGAAATTTTCCATTCATCTCCAAAGTGGCACCGGCACCGGCACGTGAGAGGCACAATGCAATCTCGGAAAACTGGAAACCACCGGCAATACTTCGAAACGGAACGAGTTGTGGAAGAGATCGAGATAGATCATCGGAGCATGGTGAGCGGGGGGGCGCACATGCTCATGGAACGTATTCGTGACTACTTCGAATCAAAATCGGCGCATCGCCAGGGACCGTGTTAGAGCACTTAACGAGCAATTCTATTCTATGATACGTATTGAGCTAAGCGAAGCTAATTGGGAGCCCAAAAGATTGAATCCATGTTGCGTAAGAAATCAAATTTCCAAATTTGAGATTGGATAAAAAGAATTAGTCCCATACGTGAAAACACCCAATGCCCCACGTGCACATTTTGACTTTCGGAAAAGGCAATTATTATTAATAATCACTAAGAAAAAACGGTTTTAAACTTTTAATCGCTCAAGGGCGGGCAATTAGGTTCGCAAAGATCGAGAAGCGCGACATCACGATGCATATCCATGGCTACTTGAAATCAAGACCGGCGCATCGTCAACAACGGCGTCACGGCACTTAACGAGCAATTCCTAGGATTCAATTGAATATTCTACAACGCATGTCGAACTAAGCGAAGTTAATTGGGAGCCCAGAAAATTCAATTCATGTTGTGCAAGAAATCAAATTTCCAAATTCGAGATTGGATAAAAAGAGGGAGATATGATCCAATATTGTGAAAAAAAATACCCAAATTTCCCCCGACGTGCACATTTTTGACTTTCGGAAAAGAAGCGATCATTTTTTTTTAATAGCCACTAAAAAAGGAATATGATGGTTTTTTTCATCACCCTCCCATAGTCCCATGGGATGGGCGGGGCAAAAAGGTCCCGCGAGGACCAAGAAGCGGTGACATCACCGTGACGCGAGGGTGACGTCAGGGCGAAACTCGTACTGGCCCACCCCCTTGCTCCCTAACTTCCTCATGCGTCGGACCAACCGATTTTCTCCTTCGGCAGCTGCTCTCTCTCTCTCTCTCTTTCGTTCTTTCTATCCTCCTCGGCCGTTTCCCACACGTCCTTTTGGCTTTTGGCCTCCTCTCCATCCATCCTTTTCCTTTCCCCCCCCTCCCCCCCTCACATTCAATTCCCTTCCCTTCAAAATCGGCCCCCCCCCCCACCGCGCCCCCCTATAAATAAAGCCTCCCTGAATTCAAAAGGGTATTCATTTCTTTCTTTCTTTATATGAGAGCGAGGCTTGATGGTGGGCTGCCGCTGCTGCCGCTGATGGTCCTGTTTCTTGGGGTCTCCCACACCCACAGGCTTAGGCTTCTTCTGCTGTTCCATCCTCTTCCCCTCTCCCCCGCCCCCCCTACCCCTGCTCTGATCAGGAGCGCCATGTCTCGTCCCGATTTCACCTCCCCCCGGGCGGTGGTCAAGAGGGTCCTGGCCAAGCAGCAGCACGAGGGCCAGGGCGCCGTCGTCCGCAGAAGCATTGGCAGGTTCTCTTCTTTTTTCTTTTTTTGGACTTTTCTGCTCCCCCTCCCTCCCCGTCCCGTCTCTCTCTCCCCACAGCTCTGTTTTTCTTCCCCGCATTTGATTTGATCCTTGGTGGGTCCGATGCTCTTTCCGGGCCAATTTTCTTCCCTTCTTCCTTCCCCGTTTGCGAGATCCCAAATGATCGTGAGCTTTCGTGGGTGGTTGGATTTTGCAGGAATGAATTGAGGAACTTGGACCCCTTTCTCTTGCTGGACGAGTTCTCAGGTCTCTTCCCCCCAAAAAGATGTGTTTTTTGTTTTCTTTTCTCTATTGGGTTGTCTAGTGTGGTGCTGGTGATTATTTAGCGTTCTCCTAATTAAACCTCAAATGGCTTGTCGAATTTTGCAGTGTCTCCTCCGGCTGGATTTCCTGATCATCCCCACAGAGGTTCGCACCTTCTTGGGTTCATTTTGGTTACTCTCGGATCGATACGAGAATGTTCATTGTTGTTGACTCGGTTCTCGTTGTTATCCCAATCTCCACAGGGTTCGAAACTGTCACTTACATGCTCCAGGCGAGTCGTTTGATCGAGCCGCGGATATTCTGGTGAGATGGGTTGAATTTGCGACACCAAGGACGCTGAATCTTTTTTCTCTCTCTTTTGGGTGTTCAGGGTGCCTTCGCCCATCAAGATTTCGCCGGGAACAAGGGAACCATACGAACAGGGGATGTGCAGGTCAATGAACTTCTCTCCTCTTTCTTGTTTTCTTTTCTTCTTTCTTCTTTTTCTGCTTCTGTCATTTCCTTCCTTTTGTTAATAATCCCATGAAACTGGTCCAATGGACTGAAGGGGATTGAATTCCTGATACTGTCCTCTTTTCTCCACCTTTCCGCAGTGGATGACGGCAGGAAGAGGAATCCTCCACTCGGAGATGCCTGCGGGAGAAGGAGTGAATAAGGGGCTCCAGCTCTGGATTAATCTCTCCTCCAGAGACAAAATGTACGAGCATCCATCACTACTCTTCTTCTTCTTCTTCTTCTTCTTCTTCTTCTTCTTCTCTTCCCTCCCAATAATAACAATCGACTGTGTGTTTGTTTGCGTGCCTATATTGTCCTTAGAAGGGGGGACTCGCAATATGGATCGCTCATTGAATTTTCCTCGCGACTTACTCGCCCGATTTTACGATGCTGAAAAGTTGGGGAATGTTTCCGAAAGAGAGAATAAAAAAAGAAAATTAATTTGGAATTTGGGGTTTGATTCTTGAATATACGATGACAATGGGATGGAGTGCATAGTTCATGTGTTCATAGGAACGATTCCATAATTTCCTATGGTAGCTGCTGTTGTCTGCTCCTGTAGATTTTCACGTTTAGTTTCTGCTACAGAAACATCACAGTATGGAAAAACAGCAACGTTTAGTGAATATGCAAGTTAGCTGATGACTTTGGCATTAAACCGTCTTTTGTTTTCTATTTGTTCGTTGAACCGCAGGATTGAGCCGCGGTATCAAGAATTGCTTAGCGAGGACATAGGCTCGGCGGAGGATGATGGGGTTGAAGTCCGGGTGATCGCAGGAGAAGCAATGGGAGTGAGGTCTCCAGTCTACACGAGAACCCCGACCATGTACCTTGATTTTACTCTCAAGCCGGGAGTGAGATTGAATCAGAGCATTCCCGAGTCATGGACCGCTTTCGTGTACGTCATAGAAGGCGAAGGTGTTTTCGGCTCCGTCAGCTCGTCTCCTGTGTCAGCGCACAACTTACTGGTTTTAGGTCCTGGTGATGGGGTGAGTGTGTGGAACCAGTCTTCGAAGCCGTTGAGATTCGTGCTGATAGGCGGGCAGCCGCTGAATGAGCCGGTGGTCCAGCACGGGCCTTTTGTGATGAACACGCCCGCTCAAATCGATCAAGCCATCGAAGACTATCACTATGGCAAGAATGGGTTTGAAATGGCCAAGTACTGGAGGTCTCGATCAGTGGGTTGAAAAAGCTCCCAAAATCATGTTAGGCAAAAAAAAATGAGGAAATAAAAAACAGCAACTCTCTCTCTCTCTCTCTCTCTTTTCCGAAAGTGTCATTGTCTCTTCCCACAAAGAGCAGCAGTTGAAAAGAAAGATGTGTTGCTGATTGAAGCAAAGGCTTCTAGAAGATTTAAGGTGCAGCAAATCTAGTGATCATTTGAGTCGTGATGGAGCGAAGCTCATTTTGGTTGAAGTACTTATAATGCTACCAACCACAAAGATATTTCTCTCTCTCTGCACGACATCTGATCCTCCTGGGGGTCAATTTGTAGTGACTAGTGCTTGATAATCTTATTCCTTTTTGCCTCCCCTGGCGGCTGCGCATACTTCTTTTTCTTTTCTTTTCTTTTTCCTCTCTTGAGTGTTGACAGTTGAGAAAATTGTTGGTAGGGTTGGTTTTCCCTCTTCCTTTCTTGTGAGATTGGGTTCGTAATCATCAATACCCATATCAATCCCACAACCACAGTCGACCCTCCACCCAAAACTAAATTGCTTGAACCACTTTAAAGAAGGAAAGAGTTGTTGGAATGACTTGGCAAGAACTGAAGTTAAAATCGGGTCTGCTATCAACAAAGTTATACTTGTTATTCTGGTTGATGTTTACATACTAACGCGGTCGTCGTTTAGAGAGGAAAAAATTCAATACGGGCAGCCAATGGATCGCATTGTGTGGACTATCTCCTTTCGACAAGTTTCCCAACAATCCACCGAACACTGAACTATACCCCCCATATAAATGCTACATGTAGTAGTTTCACGCAACAAATCATGTGCCAATTCGTGCCATTGGCAAATTACTAGTCCTGTCATTCCGATATTTGCACAAACGGAAAAGAAAAGAAGGAATCAGTCATAACAAAAATAACTTACATTTATCTTGCCTCTGTCGGGAACAAAATATGCAAACCTCTCGGCCAACATATGTAATTAGACATAATTCCCAATCACACAAACAAAACGCAGGTCCACCTTATTCTTTGCTATTACATATATCTTGAACCCCAAAAAAAAATTGATGTATTAATATGCTTGAATAAAATTTGCTATAACAGCACCTTAAAAACCCCTGAAGAGAAAAACAAAGCAAAACCAAACAGACAGCTCAACCAAGAGAATCGACAATGAAGTTTCCATCATCGAACTTGAAAGAATTTCGCAACTACAGAATCACAAGGAACAGCAAGTATAGCTCTGACTCCGCTTCGATCCATCGGTCCCATTACCAACCAAGGTTACTCTGTTAACAGAGAGCTCTGCTTTATATGCATCCGAATTTAGAACCTTCCTGCTCACATTGTTATATATTTCTTTTATAACGATCTCAAATGCTGTCTTGACATTTGTGGCATCCAAAGCAGAAGTCTCCATAAAGAACAACCCTTCTGATTCTGCTAAACTCTTCCCCTCCTCGACTGTCACATCCCTAATACTCTCCAGGTCACATTTGTTCCCAACAAGCATCCTTGCAACTGTTGTATCGGAGTGAGCTGGATATGGTTTCATTCCAGTTAATAATGAGGGGAGATTTCCGGGCAAATACAAGATTTGCAGAAATGGCAAGAGATGGATATCAGAACAAAGAATACAACCAGCAGTGTAGGTGAAGAAAACCAAATTCTAGCTACCTTTTCGAACGAGACGACCATAGCAGAACTGAAATTGTTATTAATCCGCTAATCAAATTACGCTCACCAAAGCATTTCAAAAGCCACCCCTCTGTCCCCCAGGTGGCCTGAACCCCTCTTGCCCATGTTTTCAGTTTATTTTTATTCAAAGATATGCCCTGAGAAAATTAGTAATAAGCAACATGATGTAGAGACTCTAATCAGTAATTTTGAAAGAGTGGGTGACAGGTATCTACCTATTCTATCCGATAAAGCCAATTTTCATAATACGAGAGAAGCAGGAAGGACACAATTCTGGGAGATCCAAATTTGGCACGCATCCCTCAGAAATTTATATACAGGTTTTGCCGTCATAGAATTCAAATAGTTTGGCCATAGGTGGGGCTAAAGCAAGATTTGCATATGGGGACTTTACATCACTCTTTTGACTATGTTAACTACTTCCGACATTGCACGCGCTACAGTTTAGCACGAAACCGCCCGGCAGCTGGAAACAGCTCTCTCCCTATCTGTCTCTCTCTGTTCAACTGCTTCGCAGTTTCTTTCATGATAATGATTCTGCCCTACCTGCCTTGACATCAACTGCAATCACCCATTATTTAGTTCAATCATTGACTTCTCCTGAATTTTCTTTGATGTTTTTATCGATGTGACCCATAACAGCCGCTAAATGCCATTTTCCTTCTGCTGATGCTGAACACATGCTATGTGCATCTCGAACCTTTAACTAGACGTCCGTTCGGGCAGATTTCTTTGGCTTCCTAGGACACCATTAGTTAAAGTGTCCACTTTTGAAACAGCAAGAGGAGGGGAAATTTGCTTATTAGTAGGTGATAAGGGTGGTTCAGGGCATGTGGGATCATTGGTTTCTTCGCGCCGCATCAGCTTCCAGAGACTCAATTAGCTTATAGTTTCCTTATAGGCAATGTCCGAAGTCTGTATTTCCATTGGGGTGACAGGCATGCGTGCTAATTTCCCATGCATAATCAATTGCGAGTGAGCTCAACGCTGGCGGAATTAGATTTAAGGAATCTCCGAAGGCGAAACCCCAGATCTACGCTATATCCACCCCAAATAGCAAAGCGCATATAGAACACAAGTAAAGGAAGCAAAGTAGAGAGAGAGAGAGAGAGAGAGAGAGAGAGAGAGAGAGAGAGAGAGAGGGTGTACTCTTGAGCTCGTCGAGCCAGCGGGAGACGCTGTCGAAGGTGGAGCGGCGGGTGATGTCGTAGACGACGAGGGCGCCGACGGCCCCGCGGTAGTAGGCGGAGGTGACGGCGCGGAAGCGCTCCTGGCCGGCGGTGTCCCAAATCTGGGCCTTGACCTCCTTGCCGTCGATGTCGAGGCTCTGGGTCTGGAACTCGACGCCAATGGTGGCCTTGGAGTGGGGGTTGAACTCGTTGCGGGCGTAGCGGGAGAGGAGGTTGGACTTGCCCACCGCGGAGTCGCCGATGATGACGATCTTGAACAGGTACTCCTCCCCTCCCTCCTCGTCCGACGACGACATCCTCTCTTCTACTTCTCCTTCTCCTTCCTCTTCTTCTTCTTCTTCTTCTTCTTCTTCTCTGTCTCTCTCTTCTAGCTCTCTCTCTCTCTCTCTCTCTCTCTCTCTCTCTTCCTGCTTCCCTTATCCTTCAATGGGATCCGATGTTACCGACAGCTTGGAATGCGGAAGAGATTGGCCCTGGACGACGGAGGAGGAAGGAGGATGGAGGATGGAGGAGAGAGAAAAAGACGTGGGAAAGTGGTCTGACCGATCCACTGAGCTCGTGTAAGAGAGAAGAGAGAAGAGAGAGAGAGATTGTGCAGAGCTACTACTACTACTACTGCTGGTGGATGGCATGGTATGGTATGCCATGCCACGCTGTGATCTTAGCTGGCAATCATGTCATGTCATGTCGTTCCCCCATTCACCACCACGTCCTCCTCCACATGTTACCTTTCCTGATCACAGAAATGCCCCCCAAAAATCGAAAATTTTGCAAGAATTTTACTCTAGAAAGTATTTTCATGACCATAATAGAATCTCATTTGACCAAAAGCACTACCAGCAGCAGCATCATCATCGTACATGACCAAAAATACTCTCTAATACTGCCCCCCCACTCCGCGCGTCGCCAAATGCCCTTGGGAAGCAATTCTCATGGACCCATACCTCGAAACGAGACGCACGTTTGCTTGTGGTGATGTTTTCCTTTATTTGGTTTTGTCTTAGAAGTACTCTCTTTTTTTTCTTTTTTTATGGTTTTGGTAAAAGACACGATTACATGGACAAAGCAATCTTTTGTCGTGCCTAATTGACAGACAGCGGTCTCTTCTCTTCCTTCCATCCCTGCGCCTTTTGTCCCCCTCCCCCTCCTTACTCTTTTCCTCTTTCTTGTTTTTTTAGGCTAAGTAGGTAATGTCCTTCTTGTCCAACAGAAGAAAAGTAATGTCCTGTTTTTTAATCCGCCAAAAATCCTATGAGAAAAAAAAAAAAAGAAAACGAAGCGAAATACCATGCGTGATTTCTACGTTGGAGAGATCCAAAGAAAGCATTTTACTTTTTCCCCCCATCCCCTTGTGTTAGGCTTAGGATTCTAATGGATGCTCTCTCGCTTATTTATCCAAAATTCAAAGCTTCGTGATCGAATATCATCATGTCGCCAATTTCATACCCTTTTATCTTATAAAAAATTGTTCCTATTTTTTACATACTTCCCAAGTCGAAGTTTCTGACCAAAAAAAAAAAAGAAGAAAGAAGTCGAAGTTGGGTCCGGCCCGTCAAGTAAGGACCGGGTCGGGCGGGCTAGCCAATCGGGCCACCGTCACCGTTTCGTTTCGTTTACCGCCACTTCTGCTCCTTCGGCAAATACCAAAACCCCCGCCGAGACGACGCCAAAAACCCTAGCAAGCTTCCGCTTCCACCTCCACCTCCACCTCCACCTCCAAGCTTCCGTCTTTCGCTCCAGCCTCTCTTTCCGCAGCTCGCTTGATCGTCGGCCGCGCTGATCACCATGTCGTCGAGCTTCGTGTTCGAAGCCCCCAGCGACGAAGAGCGTCCGGAGGACCCGGAGGACGACGACGATGAGGAGGAGGACGCAGACGAGAAGACGCAGTCTCCCTGGGACTTCGCTGCCTACTCCGAGTCCGTCGCTGAGGAGCACGCCCGCCACAGCACCACCTCCGTCGACTTCAAGATTTCCAAGGCCCTCCAGAATCGCTCCCTCCCGGTTCTCCCCGACGACGTTAGCTCCGATTCCCAACCCGACATCCAGGTCGGTCCCTCTTGCCGTGTTCAATATGTTTCTATCGTTGTCCCTTTTCTTTTTCTTTTTTCTCTTCAAGTCCCTTCTTCCCTCCACCCACTTATGGCCCTGTTCTGCGATCCATTTGGTAGGAAGATTACAGGTCAGACGATGAGGACGATGGCGGCAGCAATGCCGTCGAAACCAAGCCCTTCTTTGACAAGGCTGAAGGAGCCTCCTTTCACGCCAATTCCTTTATGGAGCTCAATCTATCTCGCCCCCTTCTTAGGGCTTGCGAGGCGTTAGGGTACACCAAGCCCACGCCTATTCAGGTCCCTTCAATCATAATTATCGTCCGTGCGATTGTTGCAAATGTCTTGATGGAAGTAGTTGGCTAATGCGACATGGTTTTCATGTCTGTATGCTGGGGCCTCTTCAATTGCAGGCTGCGTGCATTCCCTTAGCATTGACAGGCCGCGATATTTGTGCGAGTGCCATCACTGGTTCTGGGAAGGTATTGAAAAAACCTCTCTAGTGTTGTGTATGCAAGTTTTTAGTACTTGGAACATGACTACGTTTGTGCGGTGGGCGCTGTTATTTCAATTTCAATGTTGGTTTATGCAGACAGCTGCATTCGCTTTGCCTGCTTTGGAGAGGTTGCTGTTCCGACCCAAGAGAGTGAAAGCCATAAGGGTTCTTATACTTACTCCTACCCGGGAGTTGGCAGTTCAGTAAGTAACTGACATCTTTTTCTCATGTCCACCTATAGCTTATGTGGCTGTAACAGTTCATAGAAAACTTATTGGAACTTCATTTTATCATGGCTTGGGAAATCAATTTCTTCCATTCACTTTGTATTTCAATGGCAAACCTCTGTATTTCCTCTTTTCAGAACGGAAAGTGAGCTAAACAGAATAATGTAAGGTTAATATCACATGGGACCCACATATTACCACCAAACGCAGAGAAATTGCCATGCATCTTGTTCCTGTCCTACTCTCCTGAAGCTGCCCTAGCAAATTTCCCTTGTACAATCTTCAGCGCTCGTTCTGGAATTGGACAGAGGGATTTTAAGTAATTTATAGTCCATACAAGTTATCTTTATAGTGGAGCTATTACCTCCTGTTAAGAGAGAGTTTACAAACCAGGAATTTCCCTTGTGCATGATAACAGGTTCTATTGGAAAACTTATAGGAAAGTCTGTTGGTATGTGTCTTACTGAAGGAGTTCTTTTGTATTTGCTTGTTCATGGGCCTAACCTAGCAGTGTCATTTTTTTTTTTTATCTTTTGTAATAGAAGCATCGAAAATTTTTGGTCTATGCTTATTAGTAGAATTTTGGATAAGAGAATTGGTAAGGAGCTTTTTAATTTTAAATTCTGTTGGTCCAAGAAGTCAGTCTCAAAACGAAGCCGTTAATTTCTTCTGAATGGTTCTTTTGTTTGGTTGTTGATGTTAAACACTGATTATCTGTCCTCCTTTCTCTGTTGCCTAAAAGTTTATTCCAGTGATGCTAGTCTGCTAACATTTGATGCATCTGATTCAATTCGTTTACTTACATTTTTGCAGGGTTCATAGCATGATAGAGAAACTTGCTCAATTTACCGATATCAGATGTTGCCTTATTGTTGGTGGGCTTTCAACAAAGGTTGATTTTTCTGTCCTTACTGTTTATGCTTTGGAGTTTTTGTTTTTCCGTGTCTGCAAAACATTGAAGCACATCTTGAGACACAAGCTCTGACATGTCAAAGAAGATTTTGGGTTAAAAAAGTAGCATCTTCTCATGCATAGAATGGATATGACGTTGTGATTTCATGAGACTCGGGGGCAGATCACGTCTTGGAACTGTGGTTCTCAATCTGGAAGTTCAAATGTTAACTAAAACCAAGAATGGAGTTGAATTCCTGCATATGGGGACAGCACGTATAGATTGATGTGTGAAGTGCACCTGCATTTTTTTTTTTTCAGTTGAAAGTAGTTCTTCTTCTGTTATTACTTGTAAAAATGCTGATGGAATTGTCGTTGTAGTATGGAATCTTCTGACTGGAGCAAACTTTCGACAATAATGCTTCTTTCATATAGGTTCAAGAAGTGGCCTTGAGATCAATGCCAGATATTGTTGTAGCAACTCCAGGGCGCATGATAGATCACTTGCGCAATTCTATGTCAGTGGACTTTGAAGATCTTGCAGTTCTTATTCTTGATGAGGCAGATCGTCTGCTGGAGCTTGGCTTTAGTGCTGAAATTCATGAGCTGGTATAATCTTTTCCAATTACTCTTTTCCATGAGATCTCATTCAAATGGTTAGCTTTTGCTGCAGGGTACAGAACATGTTAAGGCATATGACAATTGCATCAGCTCACTTTTTCTGTTATTACAGCCATCCATTCATCAATTTTAGACCGACTCATTTCTGTCTATTTTCAGGTCCGTCAATGTCCTAAAAGGAGGCAGACGATGTTATTTTCAGCTACAATGACTGAAGAAGTGGATGAGCTTATTCAGCTTTCTCTGGTCAAACCTTTGCGCCTTTCAGCTGACCCATCAGCAAAACGGCCTGCCACATTAACTGAGGAGTAAGCGGTATTTCAGTTCTCTGTCGGTTAGTTTGGCTAATATAGATTAGTTAGTATCATTGTCTGTCCCTTGCACGATAGCAGCTTCTTGTTCTGAAAAAGATTAGTTGGACCACACATGAATTGTGCTATATTAGGTTGCTTTCCCCTCCATTTTTCTCGATCGTTGGTGGATTACTAATGGACAGGGGCACAGGGCTTAAGCTTCTTTAAATGCATTGACTTGCTTACTTTGTTTAGCTTCTTCTTGGGTACTTTGTTTAGAATCTTAATTATCGCTTACAATGCTGGCTTCAAGAATTTTGAAACTGTGCTGCACGTTATGGTCAATCCCGTAAGAGGACTACTTCTTAGCCTTCTTTTGTTACTAGGTTTATTGCTGCTTCATGGGCCGATGTTGACGAAGTGAATAGAGACTAATGAATGGAAACTTGCCAGTAGTGCTCGCAATTTATCAGAGTGAAATTACGCTGAGATTGTATCGTAAAACCCCAACCAAACCTTTTCTCCTGTAAGCGATGTTGATCACCTTACTGTCCTACACTAGATCCTAGATGATATCCAAGCATCCAAGGTTTTTGAGCTGTCCATCCTTGTTATTTGCTGGAGGTCTTCCCTTCTTTTTACCCCTTTATCTTCGTTTTAGGTGAGAACTCTCACAGGAGCATCTGAAGTTTGTCTTTTCATGTTTCCAGACCACCTTAGTACAATTTTTTCTCATCTTAAATTGGCACCACACCATATTTTTGCTGAATATACTCATTCGCTGTTATAAGCCTATGCGTCACAACATTTCCCCTCATTTTACATTTATGTCAGTTTGAGTTTCTGGCACAATGTTGCGAGCAAAATGGATTTCCTGGTAACCTCGGGCATCTCTAGGGCAAACAGACAAGGGTTTAAAGCCCAACCTTGATGCAGCTCTGTTGCTGTTGAAAGATGCTTTGTTATCCCTCCATGGGTCCTTACAAAAGTCACCACCCCCATCAAACACAGTTGTATATCCTTACAAAAGTCACCACCCCATCTTACATTTATGTTGGCTTGAGTTTCTGGCACAATGTTGTGAGCAAAATGGATTTTCTGGTAACCTCGGGCATCTCTAGGGAAAACAGACAAGGTTTTAAAGCCCGACCTTGATGCAGCTCTGTTGCTGTTGAAAGATGCTTTGTTATCCCTCCATTGGTCTTGACAAAAGTCACCACCCCCATCAAACACGTTGTTTGTACTTGCTTATATGTAATACAAACTCCTTTCTTCTCTAAAACCTCCAAAGCACTTCTCTAGGTACCTGTTGTAAGCTTTCTCCATATCGATCAAATCACATGGATGTCCTTTCTTACATTTGTCCTTGTGCTAAGTAGTAGACCATGCATAAAATTGAATTGGTTCTCGAAGAATCTTGGTCTCTTCATGAGGGAAGGTTTAGATAGCCATGTAAATTGAAAAATAGGATATGTAAAAATTATTCACTAGGCTCTTGAACCAGGGGACCTATGACATTGTTTCGGTCAACGCTCAATTGGTCTTCTGACCTTTCCATTTTGTGACACGTGATCTTTAGTCCATAGAATTGGTACTGTTCTGAATGTCCCTTTTTATTTTGATTAAGTTTCATTCCGCTCTTTCTCCACTCTTTTCGCAATTCCTTGCTCTCCAGTTCTCGTTGAATCGGCCTGTAAGCCATGATATGTGTTTCTCTCCCCATAACCTTTGATGCTTGTCTAAGTGCACCAAAGATTATATGGACAGCAAGGGTTTCAGTACGTGGAAATTTAAATGTTGTCCTTGATTATAAAGCAAGGGACATACTGATCATCCCCGTGCAATTCTTTGCTCTCCATGGTTTTAGCTTGATTTTGTGTTTTGTACTTAGTATTGGTGGTTTTATCTTATATAGGGTGGTCAGGATACGCCGGATGCGCGAGTCAAATCAGGAAGCGGTTCTGCTGGCCTTGTGTTCGAAAACTTTCACTTCCAAAGTCATAATCTTCAGGTTACACTCAGAGATTATATTTAGATGATGATGGCCTTTTCTGTTCTGTAGTTTTACTACATTTCAGTGGTTTTATGTTGATGCTTGTATGTATTTAAGGCTGGAGATTATAACAGTTCGTGATAGTCACATCACTATATCTTTGATAGAGGATTGGTATGGAGATATGTTCTAGTATTGTTCGTAGGAGTTTAGGATATGTTCTAGTAATCTGGAACTTGAAAAATGATTCTCTCTCTCTCTCTCTCTCTCTCTCTCTCTCTCGTTGAATGGGGTTAAGGATGTACAATGAGATTGAGTTGGCAAATTTGGTCTTGATACCGTTAGAGGTGATTGAACGTTTGATCTGTCTAATTCTGTGTACAAAATTGAATGCAAATCATCAAATCTTATGCAGTCTATTACTGAACTCGTAAGGTAGCTTCTCTGCTCTTTGTTATTAATTGTCTTGGGGTGCGTTTCTTCATTTTTTTTTTATAGGTCGTAGTTACTATTTCAATATAATTATTGTATTTCAATTACAGTGGAACAAAGGATGCTGCACATAGGTTGAAGATCATATTTGGTTTAGCTGGTTATAAAGCTGCGGAACTTCATGGAAATCTTACTCAAGTGCAACGCCTTGATGTGAGTTGCTTATTACCCTAAAAATTTCATTCACATTCTGCGGAAAACTCATTGATATGGTTTGGTCAGAAAAGTTTATCCTTTAGTGTGGTCAATCCTTACGTTTCCATGAACCCCATTGGTTAGAGCAAAGTATTGCATATAGATTGTTGTACTCAATTTTGCTCTCTCAACTGATCAGCTCTCTCTCTCTATGTGTCTATCTATCTAGGCATTAGAGCTATTCAGGAGGCAAGAAGTTGATTTTCTGATTGCGACTGATGTAGCTGCCCGTGTAAGTATTCCTACAGGGTTGCCTTATTAGGGTTTCCTTAAAAAGTCATACGCATGTATTCATGTAAATCATTCCTCCCTAGCCTAATAATTACAATAAATTTATGCTTAGAATTTATCAATCATATATTCCTCTATGAGCTTTTAGTTTTGAGGTCCCTTCGTCTGACCTCTACAACATGTTCTCTTATACTAGGAGTAATTATTTAGTATGATGTTATATACTGGGCAATTGTGCAGGGGCTTGATATAATTGGTGTCCAGACAGTTATAAACTATGCTTGTCCCCGTGATCTTACCAGGTAATGACCAAGTTCGTAGACTTTGCATGTACCCAAATATATCTCTCTTCTATCTATGCTGCATGCTTCCCTTATGCAACTGCTTTTAAGAGCATCTCCTTTATATTCTCAGTTATGTTCATCGGGTTGGTAGAACAGCCAGAGCGGGTAGGGAAGGATGTGCTGTCACTTTTGTGACTGACAATGACCGGTCTTTACTGAAAGCAATTGTGAGCATCACACTTCCTTCTTGATGGTGGTTCTATAAGCTTTACAGATTGATTGTTATTGGTAACCAGCCATTTTGTCACCTGTAGAGTTGGCGATTAATTGCTTGAGATTTATCAACCGATCTTGAACGGGCAGAGAAAGAAATAAAAAGTTTTAAAGAACTAGTGGTCTTATCTTTAGTACTTGATAAATTTTCTTTGTTCTGTAAGTATGAATTTTGACCTTGACAGAGCAAAGAAGCTTTTACACTCTGGTTCATTGCATGGGATGTTACTGATATAGTCTACTAATCAAATAAGCTGGAAATGCCCAAGATATTATATTATTAGCAAGATAGGTGAAAAGATTTGTCCATGCCCTTTTCTTTGTGCCCAAATTCCATGGCCCACACTAGAGTCATCAAATCTAGTACTCTGACTTATTATAGGATTTAACAAGATTTTATTCCACCCTTTCTAATGAGCCTTCTGCCCTAATAGTACTGAAAATTGGATTAGAGTTGTTAAAAGAGCAGTGATATCATCGTAACAAAAGCAATTTTTTTATTTCCTGAATATAGTCTTTGATGACATCTTTTTGCCCTTCTATAAAAGAAAGAGTTTATCTACTGATCTGTTGCTCAATGGGTAGTGGTTTGTTTAGTTTTTATTGTGTTGTTGCATGCTGTTCATCTCACAAGCTAGTACTTTCTGGTTACGATTTATTGCATGTGAATTTGTCGAGTGCAGAACTGCAAAACCTAAATAAAAATTGTTGATGAAATTGTGAAAACAGACTGGTTGTGGTTGTTTGGAGAATTGACTAATCTCAAGTTTATCTTTCTAATTTAATAGGCTAAGAGAGCTGGTTCCAAGCTGAAGAGCCGAATAGTTGCAGAGCAATCAATTATTAAATGGTCTCAGCTCATTGAGGGGATGGAACGTCAGGTAGCTGCCATTTTTCGAGAAGAGAGGTATGAACTGTATGTAAACTCTGACATTTTATTGTCTACAGTGGAATTGCTGATATAGAGTTTGTGCAGGGAAGAAAGGGCCTTGAGAAAAGCTGAAATGGAGGCCACCAAGGTAAATAATCATTCTCTGCATGTGTTCTGATACCTCTTCTTTCTGAATTATTCAACTGTGATTGCCAAAGAATATGGATTAAGGGATGTTGGGCTATGATAGTAATTATACCTTCTCTTTGTGGATCATTTTGAACTTCTATGTGTTGGATCTTCTATGCATGAATCAGTTTAAGTGGGGGATTCTGTGTCGTTGCTGAACTCTGTTTTCATGAGAACTTAAAATAAAAATCACATTTTACTGGGGCTACGCATCTGGGTGGTAATGTCATATAGCTTTTTATTATTCTATGCAGGCGGAAAATTTGATTGCTCATAAGGATGACATATTTTCACGTCCTAAAAGAACATGGTTTGTGACGGAAAAGGAGAAGAAACTTGCAGCAAAGGCAGCGAAGGTTGTCTACTTATCTAACCTGCTTGTTAAGTTTTTCTCATTTGTACATGTTGTCCTTAGATATGGTAGCATCCGATGTGTGAATTCGGTTTTTCAATTAATTACTATTAAACAACTGGATGCAATTGTACTGTGAAATTGATCAGCTGATTACTTGAGGAGATGGGATAAGAAAAATTGCTAACCTAATCTATTTCTGTATAAACAAACTTGATGCTGTTGTCCACATAGACAAGTTAGGAGTGGTATTTGACAAAATTAACTTAGAAAGGTCAAAAATAGTTTCCCAGATTGCTCTGATATTAAAAGTTCATCACTCTGTTCTTTTTGTTTTTAACTGAATCCTCACCTCTAGGTCAACCTTCTTGGAAGCTAGTAAAGCATGTAGCGATGCTTCTCTTGATGGTCATTAACCGGTCTACTTCATGTCATATAGGATGTATTGATTAAGAGTGGCAGAGGAGGCACAGTGTAATGGTCATTTTAAAAGTTGCTGTTATTGTTTGTCCTTTTGGCACCAATAATAATATTTAGTAAAGAAAGATAACTTATATGTTTCTTGGTGAGATGCAAGTAAGTGATTTAGCCATTTGCTCTTTTGTCTATGAAGTAATTTGTCTGTATCAAACAATTTCTGTATTTTAGATGCGTTTATTTCCTTTCATCCCTTGCAAAGCGAGCAATTATCAACACGACTTTATTTGGACAATCTATATTACTTTAGACAGTTATTACATCCCTCTGATGCCTCGCAGAATTGACCAAGAACTATCTTTATTACCTGCTCTCCGACAATTACATGCCATTTCTCCTTAAACTACATAAATTTACAAGTCTGTCCGGGGGTAGCTATATACAGTTTTCGTCACAGATCACCTTTACTGACTTCTTATGTTAGAAGTAATATTTCGGTTGATTGGTATCCAGCCAGCTGTACTGAGCGGGTAGTGATTATTCTTGTTACCCAAATGTTAGAAGGTTTTCTGTCAAATTGAATATTGGCGCTATTTATTATCTAGGCTTGTATTCTCTTATCTGAGCCGTGTTAAGTTTCCAATGCAAATTTCTTTTGGTCTATCATCCATTTACGGTGTTGACATTCTTATAATGGATTATATACTTTTTAATTCACCTTAAAGTTGATCTTCTGGCATTTTGGAACTGATATGGTAGGCCTCTTCGGAGAAAGGAAAGAGTTCTGCAGATGTGGTAATCAGTGCCCAACAAGCTGAAGACCTTAAAATGAAAGAGAAAAGAAAGCGAGAACGTGAGGTACATGCTGATTTTTTCCTCATTTGATGTTAAGATAAGTTTGCTGACTTATGCTGTGTGTGAGCTTATTTTCTAATATTTGAACAGAAAAATCTACCTCGTAAAAAGCGTCGAAGATTGGAAGCAGCTAGAGAAATGTTGGAGGACGAGAATCAGACTGACAAGTTGGAGGTACATCTCTTGTTATCTCTTCCCTGTTAGCAAATTTTAGGTTCCAGTTGGAATTTAATAGAGCTCACAAAGGATGGGTTGTTTGGGCTCCCTACCAGCTCATGCTTGAATTTATCAAATAATCATGACATGAAATTTTATTTGGTACAATGTAGTATTCTGCTGGTCAAAACAGTCTAAACATGCAGAAGAGAACCAGAACGAATTGCCTCTGTTAATAGTTTTCATTGAGTATGAGCCTCCTGTTTGGGTACTCCTGTATTAATATCTGTTGTAACTGTCACATACTTGTGAAAGATGTTCGCATATGGGTAAACCCACACTGCCATGTTGTTCATTTATATCAATTTTTTATGTGCTAGCATTAATGCAAGGGTTCTTTTAAAAACTGACTTTATATAGGGTGATGGAACTGGTAAAAAGGAGAAATCTGGATTATCACTTGTTGATGTGGCATACCGTCGGGCAAAAGCAGCAAAGTCAGTGAAGAAGGCTCTGGATGCTGGTAAAATTGTCAGAAAACCAAGCAAAAAAGCAAAACGAACTTCTGAAAGAACTCCATCTAGAGCGGAAGAGATGAAGGAACTTTTTGAGAGTGATATGAGTGAACGAAAACTCAAAAAGAGAGGTGCTCTAGCTGGAAAGAAGAAGTCCAAATTTAAAAGCAAGTCAAGGTATGACAACTGTATAGTTTTCCCACCTCCATGTATAATCTAATTAAATCGGAAATTAAGATTTTTTATAGGACTTCGGAACCACATTGTGATAAAGTTCTTGATAATTCTGGTTTAATGGAAACTTTCTTGTGGATGTATATGCTTTGATCGACGTTGTATATGCTTTGACTTGGTTTTGAGCTCTTTTTGAAAGCTTTGCACCACCTCGGTGCCCTAGTCATTTATCTTTTACCTATGAAGAGAAGTTGAGATTTAGTTTAAAAGCATACTAGCATAACTAAATTCGCGATGGGTTGGCCTTGTTATTTCTTACCGTCTTTCTCCAACATATTCATTTTCATTGGCAATTTTATTTTGGGAGCTGTCTCTGGGACAGCATGTGACAAATTAATGTTTTTATAGCATGATTTTTCTTGGCTTCAACATGGCTGGCTCACATATCTTTGAAGTTTGCTGCACGTCTATGTAGTCATCAAATTGGAATGCCTGTCCCTTCTGTTATTTTCAAGCTACGTTAGTGGATGTCCTAGATATGGTCTTAGCTGGTCCGGCTGTTGTAAGTGGAGCACTGAAATAATCTAATATTATTTTTCCCTGGGATGAGTGTATTCCTTTTCATCGCTCATTGTAGTTGATATCCTTTATTACTTTCCATTAAGCGATCACATATGTTTCCTGTGTGGCATAAGACTGAATCTCTAACAAATGTTGGTTTAGTCGCTTATGGTGTAGGTGATGTAGTAACAGATGCACAGATCCCATTTGATTTTGTAGAAATCCGATAGTTCATTCCCTAAGGTTTTGTTTCACTTGTTAAACGGCATGACAATCCTCCATCTGCTTTTTTTTTTTTTTTACCATAAAGATTATGCTTTTATATTGTTTTATCTGGACTTGGCTTGTTAGTGCAACTCTTTGAATTTGTTGACAAATCAAGAAATCTGCTTTTGCCTTTTGGTTGTAAGAGTGGGCTTGTATGCTTAGAATTTGTGTTATCACCTCCTATCCTAGTACTTTCATGTTTTTCAACTTTCTTAAGACTCCTGAAGTTTGGAAAATTGTTTGCCATATTTCATTTAGATGCTTAATTCCTTACATGTGCTTGTATAATGTCACTTATGACCTTTACAAACTCTCTGGTGGCCTCCGGCTTGGGAATTACTGCGAGTTAAGATTTAAGAGGAGAACTGCTTATGGATTATATGCTACTGTTGATGGAGTGTATGGATCTTCTCGTTTAATTTAATAGTGAGGAATTGTGTGAATAATTGCTATCTGTGGGGTTTGAGAACACCTGATATATATTTTTTTTCCTGAACACCTGATAATTAGAATGATGCTTGTTTGTGGGTTTAACAGTAATGTAGAAGCACGTTTAAGATTCAGTCTTGAGTTTTCAATGGATGAAAAGTTGATCATTTTTTTTAGTAGAATTCTCATTCCGGTCTTTCTCCAGGTACAAGCGGAGGTAGCAGAGGACACTCAGCACCATGAATGTTATAAGGTAGTATATTTTGCACCGTTGAAGAGTGCATTTGTAGTGGTAGCCCCTATGTGCTGCTTCTCAAAAGGATACCTGGGCAATGACCAAAGATGTGTGAAGCACGAGCTAGGTCTTTTAACATCTTTAGAGCACATGGAAATCATCGCGGGCTACCGAGTGAATAGTTGGAACTTGATGGTTGGCAGGGGTCCATTACTTTTTCCATCACTTTGCTTGGTTGCATTTTCTTTTTCCCCTGAAAAGAGCTGAGCTGACTGCATTATATTTGCGAGGATGGCGTCATGGCAGAGAAGAGTATTTACTTAGGTCAGGCATTGGGATGACCATTGACATGTGCTTTGCGACCGGATTTTTGCACGTTTCTTTTAATTGTAATCTGGTTTGGTTTTCTCCTTATTTATAATAAAAATAGAAGTGTATTCCTGCCTTTTATTGTTTCGACTGGTAATTTATGTTTCACAGCAGCACCATCTGTTTTAGATATATGACATCTTCTATGTTAATAAAGTTTAACAGTCAAACTGAGATCCTTCCAATAGCAGAAGTTTACAGTCAGTCGAGACTGATCTTTATTTGGGCACGTTTACGAAGGCGCTATGCCATGCTTCGGGATGTTTTCATCCGTCCTTAGCCCAATTTTCACTGTGTTGCGCCTGCATAAAATAATGATAAGCTCGTTTTAGCATATATGTCTTACAAAAACAATCATCGTACTTCAATAGTCTGTCTTTGACCATCATTGAGAGTCTGAGTAGGGCACTTTAATGTTCCTTTTAGATCATAAATATTCTACTCTAGACTGTTTTTGAACGTCAAGTAACCAGAAATCTTTCATTTTGTAGCTAGCGAAAAGCGAGACTTTGCTTCCTAATCATCGTGTGCCTTCTCAAAATCGAAATCTTCCTGTAGACTGGAGAGGGAGAGGATGGTTAAAGAACAATCTAGGTGTTGTATTCACAATTTGGTGTAGCGGATCAATGGACATGCTCCCAGTTCGGAGTGGAGGAATTGTTGCTTGCATTGAGGCTGATTGTTTCTTCTGTTCTTTTTAATTAACTGGGAGGACGAAAATCCAGATGAGTGCTTATGTTCTTCTTTTCCTCGTTTTTTCGGGTTCACAATAGAACAATATGAAATCTTTGAGGGCCGAGCTAATCCCAAGCAGGCATGAACAGAAGCACGTGGATCCATGCGTGTGGAATTAGCGCTTAGCTAGAAAGGGTTAGTGCAATGATTCCAACCCTGACCTGCGAGAAGACCCCTTCTTCACCTAGAGCATAATCCAGGGTTATTCCTCGTAGATGTATGATTCACGTTACACCGAAATGCATTCGGTTTCTTTTTTATTTCTAGCTTAGCCTTGTAAAGCAATAAGAATTTTGTGCATTTCAGCTCATAGGTTCTCTCATACATCCCTGTAACATTGTCATCGTACATCAAATTCCAACAATTAGGCAAGTTCACAAGATTTCAACACAGAAATACAAGAAGAAATCTACATATACCCTGTGACAAAACTTGACCAAATTTTATTAAGGAAAAAGGAGGGTCTGATGCTTTAACAAAAGGCCGAAGATGAAATAAACTCTATTTTACACGATCCGCTAGGAGAACGAAATTAAACTAGATCAACTTAGTTTCCCAATCGGCTACCTTGAAACACTCAAACTGTAATTATGTACACGTCTGAGTTCTCCACTAATCTGCGTTATTCGGCCTAACTTGACAGCATGACAAAAATTAGTTCTGCTAGGTTCCAGCAACGCCGCCGCCTTTTGCTTCAAAACCTTGCATCATCATTTTCCATCCGCAAATGCTATGAGCCTGGCTTGCACCCGCATGTGCAGTTCTCAAGATCTTGGCGAAGCTTCTGAAGATGCGGACACCAGACCAAATTTAAGGTATTAAAACACAGAAGACGTGCAATGTTCATCAGTACCCAGCCTTCAATTCAGTAATATGTGAAAATGACTATTAACTAGGTTCGTTTTACAGTTCAGATTCACATAGAATATTCTCTTGATCACCACATGGTAAGAGTAAGCTGCAGCCACCTACCTCAAAACTTCAATTGGGCATGTGAAGCTGAATATAACACTTCTGATTTACTTATGAGTTACAACTTGTAAATGGAGACCAACTTAATTTTTTTCTAATTAACAGTTACTATCCTCCTCCTTGTCTCTGCATCACCTATGCAACCCTGTCCTAGAAAGTCACTAAATCTTAATTCTGCACATGTTATTTGCATAAAATAGGAGAAAGTCATTCCAATGGATTAAAACAGAGTTCACTATGCGCAATTTAATAACTGATGATGCAAAAGTACAGGGTAGCCTTTTCGGTCTACTTAGGAGTAAACCAGCAGGCAGACTGCGGGGCAGTTGATTATGAAGACCAATAAACAATCCTTGCCGGTTCATAGTTAGTAACAAACAGTTCCTCTCGCTTTAACAATTCGGAAGCCACGTCACTTTGTACTATGAAAGTATCTCAACTTAGATTACACGGGGACAAAGTTCATGGCAGGAAACATGTATCCTTAATTCATTTCATCTGGTTAGTTAAGTTCATATCTTACAAAGAGTGGATTTTATTTCATCTAGTGAAGAGATTTTCAACGTAAGCAGGCAGATACGATGCATCCACTTTCACTTAAACTTTGCATGACCTTTAATGGTCATTCCTGGGCATATTTCAACAGTCAACAGAGAATGGATGAGATTCACACACCTGAACCTGATTCTGAAGAGTTTTGATATGCTGAACGGCCAAATCAAGCATGTCTGAATAGCTCGTTTGCTGCAGAGGGGATCAAACACAAACACAACTATGGTTTGTAAACTTTGATGAACCACATAACAAATAGCAGCATCAAGCAGTTTTAGGAAAAAAGAGATGATGAATCTAGTACAGCTCCAACTATCAAGAATTTAGCAGACATATTCCACGAAGGAATCCAGATTGCATGCTTCTGCCTAATGCAGTTATGCCAAGCAACTATTTCAGCAATTCACGCGTACCGTGCTAAAGAAAATGGGTGCTGAAATTTAATGCATGGCTGCATCGGAAATAAATTGATGATCACCTTATCCATGTTAGGGACAAGCTCCTGCAGTTTCTTCAGCCTCCCACTTATTCTAGTTCTTCTTTCCTGTCACATGCAGAGCCATAAATTGGCATAAGAAATACAAGCAGCACAATCAAGTTTCTCGAAATGATTTAGCAAAGATAATATTTACTAAATCTGCAGCTAAATGGCAAAACTGTGTGCTTTGCAAAAGTAGGCTACTATGTGGATGAGAAAAGAAATATGTCGAGACACTAAATGAATAGAAAGCAGAGATGTCAAAAGTCGCAAAGAACTCCACAACCAAATATTCCTCGTTGTATTCCCTTTCTTCTCCTAATCCGTTCCAACCTCAACCTATTACTACTATCAAACTTGCTCTATGGGTGCACGTCAGGTTCTTCCATTCGATTCTTGTAGGCCAACAATTCTGGCCAGGCAAACTCACACTAGCATACACTTCCTAAAGATGCAAAAAATTGAAAAGATAAAGACATTAGAGCAAAGTGCTTAGTTTTGCCCATTAACTAGGCCCATATTACAACATGACTGAGATCCTAACGGCTGGACAACAATCCATTTTATGCTACTTGGTCTGGTTAATAGGGGCTATAGCATAATGCCAAATCTCCAGAGCACAATCTTGCCATCCATGAACTTGGAACTTTAACTAAAATGGTTGAAGATTTGAATAAGCCCACAGAATGAAGATGGTTTCACTCATTCATCTCGAACCAAAATCAGTTTCAGAGGGATTTAGGGTGACTAATCCAAATGACAACTTCCCAGGCTGATACAAATACTGATTCAGGAAGACCAGAGAATATAATTTTGCAGGGTTGGAGTTAGCTGACCCCACTTCAAGCGAAAAGCTTCTGTTTATTGCATTTGTGGTTTGTATGTTCTTTGGTGTTAGCTTCTAAATCGCCATGCTGCTAGTCATGAGGGAAAAAAAAATTCCTTTTCTGTCATAGCTCTATTGAGAATTATACTCCCGAGAAGCGGCTGCAACAATTTGTCCAACCTTGGAAGTAATTCCAACAAGTTTTACGGCTTGATCAAATAAAGTAGATCTTGCAATAATGGAGAAGGGCCAACAGATATACCATAAGAAAAACTGAATTTTAGTACATATTAAGTACTTAGTGTATTACATATTTGCTAAATGAAGGATGTCTCTTACAGTCTAGTTAGGAAAGCATAATATCTCACATTATTAGAGAACTAAATATCATTATTCCAAGCCATAACTCAGATGCTATTTCATACTAATAGAAGACCTGTATGAACTCAAAGAGTACCTATTGCAGCCCTTAGAATGATGTGGTGATAAAAGGCCTGGCTAATTTTAGTAAGGTTACTCACCCGTTCAGCGATACTTCGGGGGTGAGTTGCACAGCCACGCTTAGCACGAATTTTGCAGGGAACTGAGTCTTCAGGAATGTGGAGGAGCTTCTCTACGGTGGCCATCTCAAGAGTTGTCTGGGGCAAGCTAAACTGAAATAAACATCAAGGGGAACAAAATGAGATAAGCTAATAGGTCAATATTTCTGATGCAGATTTGCATGTACATCATGATTAAAGCAACTAAAAGTGTGTTTGGAAACTCATTTTCTGAATCTAAAACCCTATGAAACTGGGTGAAGCAGAAAAGTTGCTCTAAGGTGCTGCATCTGTAAGTGTTTGCCAGAACCCTCATAAGGCTTTGAGCCACCCAAAAAGAAATACTAGGTCATTATCAAAACGACTCAGGGAGATAGACAAAGGAATCAAAATGTAAACCAAAGATGATAAATATTGCCACAAGAAAGTGTGAAGACTTGTATTGAGACGTCAGTTTGTTTTAATGAGAAAAATTTTGCTTAAGACTTTGTTCTCATTCAGTGAATCGCTGGATATGGATGTATATGTAAAGGTGGAAGAGGAGGTAAACGAACAAACAGAAAGTAATGAAAAATGAGTACCTGAGTTTCTAAGGGGTTAAAGCTGTACATATCTCCATCGACATTCTTGGCATGTTTTCCTGAGGGCGGAGAAAAAACGATGGAGTTACTGTTCTCCCAGTCTATGCCAAAGCTTGTAGTGGCATAGGAATGTGTAGCGCCATGGTGGCCATTGTCTGGGCTTACACCTTCGACGCCATTTTCACTTACTTCAGAAATATGAGAAAGCGACTCTTGTCTAGTGAAGCTCAACTGAGGCTTCAACCTGGAAAATCCATGACCACCATTAGAGCTTCCAGCCCCTTGTGTAAGTGAAAAACCTGCTGTGCAATATCATAAAGTTATTTAGAGTAATATCAAAATCAGCAATAGCATAGACAAGTCATAAGTACCTATCATCAGAATAGTCGGAAGAGAAGTTCTCGGATGAACACAGGATTCAGCCCAATTTTTACAGGAGCAAAATATACTCTTGAGACAGCCAAGTAGATGATACATAAAACGAAAAGAACATGAAGACACGCAAGAAGCAAACCAAATTATTCTGGTCCTTGAGGATTGGGGTAATCCTGAAATTCATCTAGTACCAAATCATAGAAAAATATCTTGAACTGCCCTCAAATTAATTATAATCTCTTGGAAGCATATTGAGGAATATGTAAGCTCAAGGAACGAGGTGATGCTCGAGAAAACTGCACGGATAAATTACTGTAAGGTAAAAGCATCCAGGACCAGAACATCAAGTGAACTAAGGTTGATTCATGATAAAATGAAGATACACGTTGGTCGACTGTTCAGTCATATTGCCATTTATCGCAAGAGTAAACCTTCTACTCAGGATTAACGATCAACTTCAACAATATACAGCTGCAGGTTTACTCTTATGAGGGATTTGATTGTTCTTTTGCTCCTTTTTTTTGTAGTTGGGGGATGGTTATAGAAGTCATTTCAATTATAAACGGCACTCTATTCCATAAGCTCTCTCCCCAGGATTACAGAGAATGGAGGAAAAATAGAAAAGAATGGGTAGGCAACAAGTGGCAAAAGCAGGAACAACATTTAAAGCCCCAGCACATGATCCATCCAGCACACACAGAACGGAACAGCAAGCTCAGGACTTGTTCTGGCCACCACCGGTTGCATCATTTACTAAACACTACCGTACTATTAAAAGAGGAAAACTAAAGGAATTATATATTAATTAAAAGACGATCCCATTCCATGTTGTTCATAGAATGGAGTAGCTATGCCTCCATACTTGTACACGTGACTCAGCCACAAGTTGCAGAGATTCCAGCTAGCCCAAAGAAGAAACTTTTCCTCGTTAACTTTGAAATCTGAAAGGTTTTGTCATAGAAGTAGAAGAAACTCGTGGGTTGAGAAGGTGCAAGCAAGTTAAGAGAACAGGGGAATGGGCGGAGCTTTACACGAGATTGGCTAGATGGCTCGAGCTAGTCTCTCCAATATGTAACGGGTATTGTCCCTATCAAATCCAAATGTCCAACAGAAAACCGAGGACGTTCCATCGACCCCATAATGAAAAGGGTCAACAGCGAAAACCATAAATAGCAAAACAAGATGCATAACGAGTGTCATGTTTTTAAGGAAACCCAGGCAGCAACATCTGACAGAACAAATTACCAGAATTAGGAAAACAGAAAGTAAACCTCAAAAAAGTCTGAGCAGCCCACTAAAACTACCACACATCGGACCCCTCGAAAAGTAAGAGAAAATGAGAAGCAAGAAAGAGCAGGGACCTGTATCAGGAGTGAGGTGGGACAGGAAGCCAGCAGGGGAGCTTCTCTGCCTCAGCAGAGAAGAAGAGGAAGGACGAGGAGACGCGGAGGAAGACCCCACCCCAACCCCCAAGTCGTGCAACCCAGTGGTCTTGTTGTCCTTGGGGGGTTGCTGGTGGTCGCCGTTGGAGGAGTTGACTTTGCAGGTTGACTCGGAGGTCAGAGAGGAGGAGTCCGCGGAGAAGTAGTGGCCCAAGAAGGACGGCGGGGGAGGCGGGTGCGGGTGCGGGTGCGGGTGGTGGTGGTGGCGGGGCGGCTGGACGGAGGAGGAGGAGGAGGAACCGAGGGCGGAGAAGTCGCCGCGGCCGCTGTTGGGGTTGCCAATGACGGAATCGACGGCGTTAGCCAAGAGAGACCCTGGAGCCGAGCTGTAGCGGGTAAGACCACCACCACCACCCCCACCACCACCACCGCTCGAGCCCATAGATTTCTGGGAGTGGGAGGAGGAAGACGAGGACGATGGATGATACATGTTTTGAACCACTCAAATCTTTATTGCTTCTCCCTTGTCTCTGTCTCTGTCTCTCTCTCTCTCTCTCTCTGCCTCCAACCAATAAACAAAAAAGAAAGAACACCAGCTTGCAGCTGCTGCAGCTGCTACTTGCTAAGAGCAAGAAGATCCCTCTCTCGCGCTCTCTCTCGCGCTCTCTCTCTTTCTTTGTTCTTTTGTCGTAAAGATAGAGAGAGAGACACCGGATGCTTGAATGCGGAAAAAGTCTTAGGAGTGGTTATCCCATCACCCGTTGGTGACTTTTCATTACGTCACCCGCCTTGGACCCGAGCGTAAATGGATTGGGTTCATCCTGACCGTTGATCATGCGGACCACGTGTATAGAATCCATCTGTAATCAATTGTCCGAGATTTATTTTGGGTCCAAGATCTTCCTTTTCTTTTCTTCCCCTCTCCTCTCTTTCCTCCGTTTTTTGAGAAATTTTTACTAGATGCGGAACCCAATTCGACCGTTTGAGTCTCGTAAATCCTACACAACTAGGATGGGTGGTCTAGCCGCTGGCTTCTCCTATAGAAGATATCGAGCGCACGACCCTTTAGGACATCCGTTCTATTCATTACAATATAATACTTTACTAGTCTCGCTGTAATCAAGTAATTATTGAGAAGAGAGCTTTTTACTGGTTTGCCAAGACAAAATTGTCTCAAATTTTGGCCGGAGGGGAATTTATTCTAAAAATTCCGGAAGTATGACTTGATTAGACGAATTTTAAATAAATAATCTTGATTAGAAAAAGTGTAAGGCCGAATAATTACGACTTTTCTCCATGTTATAATTAATTATGTGATGAAATCAAGAGGACCCTCGTATAGGTGGTGGTGTTCGCAAGAATGAAAAATTAGGGTTTGGATTTCGTTTTTGTCTGAAAAATATCAATTTAATTTTTTAAAGCGTAGCTTGTGGGGTTCGCGTGCTTGAGGAAGGGAGATGACAAGCCAAGCCAACCACTAGTTGGTGAAATAGTTTTATTTAATCCTGCTCTGAGATTCTCTTTCAAAATAATTTTGTATTTGAATAATAGTATTGCCTTATTTAGTGGGCAAACCATTATAATTTTGACTTATATCGGTCACCTTTCTCTCCATGACTTGAAGTGAATGTGGCTATTCTATTCCCTATTCACTTTCCTCCGCAATGATACCAATCCTTCCGCAGAAAAGATACAAAAAAAAAAAAAAAATCTGTGGTTTCAATAAGCTTTGTGTTGTATCACGGGTAATTATCATTGAGATTTAGGTATTGTCTGTGTGTGTCGATCTTGATTAACATTGTCAAATTACACATATTAAAGCGCGGCATTTAAGATCTCTAGCTAAGATAGACCAAGAACTCATTTTATTATCTTTGATATCATCCTCTATAACATGACATTTGAGTAGTATTATAGGGGTCAAGCCTTAGAAAATAGTATTTTTAGTAACTAGGTGAAGCGATGATCATTTTGGGATGGATGTTCAATTATGATTCAATTATGGGACCTCTCTCACTTGATGTGGGACATTGACTATTCACAGGGTGAGAAATTAACATTCTCGTGGCTTGTCACCATGCCGCCAGCGATACTCTCTATCTACTTAATGTGTGATCCTGAGTATTTCTATCTCATCCGCCACTCTTGGAAGATTGCTAAGAGCCATACCTCGTTTCAAATTTCTCGTCTTGATGATTATTCCCCGCCATTGTCAGGGGCCTTGTCCATCCACAAACCACGTATACACTAGAGGGATCTTGCTCTAATATCATCACGTAACAAGACAGCTAGTTCCACACAAGCCACACCCCACAAAAGGAAAACTCTAAATAACCCTCACAAGTTGGCAACAAGGGGTGGATGTACACATATTAAAAATTCAATAGAGCCAACCCCCATCTAATGCGAGACTTTAGAATATGACATGTTGTCCGGCATAATACACTGGGAACGGGTATAAACAAACTCGCAACTAAATTAAATTCACAAATCTGCACCCAAGATAGAGAAAATCCTCCTCATTGCATTCTGATCGGAGACGATGAGAACCGTCTATTTCCGAAATGAAGTAAATATTTTTTTCATACTCAAAAAAATAAATAAAAACCAGATAAGCCAAAATGGAAATAACATAGAAACAAGAAAAGGGCTGCAAATATGCAAAGAAAGTGAATCAATAGAGGGGGGAATCAAGTCTGTCATGCCTTTCCTAAAGCCCTCCTCTTTTTACTGCGGTGTAAAGTGAAATATATGGTGACTGGCCTCGCCTCTGAGGAGGGTTTTCGGTTCAACAGTGGTCTTGTTGAGGGAATGTGTAAACCTCGAACACGAGAACAACTTTCGACATGTGTGGCTCAACAGTGTGATCTGCTGTCGTTATTTACGGAGAGAGAAGAAAAGGAGGAGGCAACTTCATTGGTGAGCAACTCCCCAGCGCTTCCATCTCATCAGATTCAGAGGCGCACCTCTGTCTCTCTCTCTCTCTTTGCTCCAATTAATAACCAGGACAGGCTACCGGGAGGACCCAGCATCAGCATTACTACTGCTATGGAACCAGAACCAGCCAATGACCTCGCTCGGCTTGTGGACCTGTCGATCGAATGTGATTGGACAGTGAGGAACAAAATGATAAGAGATCTGATTGGTCTGTCAGCCTCCCCGCCGGTGACACGCCAATCATTCAGATTTTTGCCCAAAAAGAAAAGGGCAATATAGTAGTCATTCTCGTGAATCTTTCTGATCCGTCGCTGTCTCCAAGTGATGGGTTAGCATTACAATATTTGGAGAAAATATATAATAATATTGTAGGGTTCGAGGTTAACTGAACTTTGCCCTTGCGGAAAAGGTTTTTAGCAAAAGGTTCAATGTATTGGGTTGGGAACATTTGTGGAGGATGTGATCTGCTTTAATAATTGTCATTGACCCACCGGGAAGAGTGACCACACTCATGAGACTCTCTCCCTCTCTCTCTTCAATATTATCTTTTTTTAATTACTATATCCCGCTCGGTACACTTGAGCTCATCCACCATATGTATCTTGCGTCGATCGCACATATATCACCTAAAATCTATCAGAATGAAAAATCGAGATGCATTGAGTAGGTGATTTCTCTATCCATTTCTTGTTCTACCATACATGGGCTAATTGCTTTGATTGACATAACTTCGTTCCATATTTGCATTGACAAGGACAACCTTCATGCAATTTTCCTCTCAACATGAATCACATCAATGCAAGAAGTCAATTTAGAGAAGACATCACCCATCACTTCGATACTGAAATTACCACTACCCCAAGGAACGAAGAAATTAATCGAGTTTATGTGCATGCTTTTCTTATGCGAACTTGATAGGATTTAAGTCAATTGAAGCTCTAGTAGACTTCATCCATGAATATATATATATACACATACTCTACGGGTGCGTTTGTTTCCCGAAAAACTCAGGATTTGAAAAATATTTTCCGAAAAATGATTAATTATATCACTTAGAAAAATTAGTCAATAAAAAATGTTTTCATTTTTGACAACAACAACAATTCATGCCCAACTATTTTCATAGATGATGGAAATAATTCTCATTCATTCATTTTTGTAAGTGACGCAAGTGATTGTTTTTTGAATATCGAGTTTTTCATGAAACAAATGTATTCTAAAACTGAATTTTGAACGTTACGTCATTTGGTGTCTAAAGAGTCAATCTGGTGACATTCTGTAAGGAATTAATGAAGTGAATCCTTATCACTTATTCAACCAAAAAAAAAATAAAATCCTTATCACTTATCAGTAGGATTATTAGGACCATTGAGATGCGGTACGGAAAGCAAACCAGTTTTCTGTCCATTGGACCGGGAGTGGGCCTGACGATCGGGTCCATTCACCTTTTTGGGATAGCCCAAAAAAAGGACAGTCTTACAAAATTTGGGCCGAGAGACGGGCTTTCATTCAAAAATGGTCCCGGCCCGAAATTGTGGGGTCGGATGTCGCTCGGCCCAAACAGCTGGCCCGGCCCGATTCAAAACCGAAGAAAAGGACCGGGCATGAGCTCACAAAATATGAAGAATTTCACTTGATGAAAGCTCAGGCCTTCACAAGAAAAGGATGCAAGATGATGCAAAATCTTTCATACGACTGACACTAATTAACTAAGGATGATCTACAGAGAAGGTACTCTAAAGAAGCGAAAAGGATGGGTTTACTCAGGCGGGCCTACTCCTCGTTGAGGAGCTCTAAAGTCCAGGAATACACTTGGCAGATTCCTAAAAAAAAAAAAAAGAAGCGAAAAGAAAAAAAAACAAAAAGAAAGCAAAATTTCTGCACCACACTATGTGGAATGCACCAAAAATCCAGCCTACGAGTAGGTTGGAATGTCAAAAAAAGAAGAAGAAGTACGTTGGAATAAATAGAACAGCTCTAAGAAAACACTACTGCAACAGCAGAACCTTATGGCATGCTACCAAATAGTCTTGTTAGTTCCTTGCACCTATAATACGAATAGACCTGTGAGTGACTTGAATACACCGCGTTTGAGTACTAAATTTTTAACTTTGGGTTTCCCTATGACAGCACAGTTCAACGTCTAGGAATCAAGAGTCACGTTGTTTGAGACTCCGTCCCGATCGTAGCCTCTTCGTCAAGTTACTTGCACAGTTTCTGAATCAATTAATCCTCTTATGTTGTGTTGCGTGAGGATACTGGAGCAAGCTGATGTAGGTCTCCATGTCATGAACCCAGGAAGGGCTTTGCAAGTCCAAGAACGAGCGCGGGCTCTGTTCAAGAGCTAACTCAACACCCACATGAGAATAAAACGAGCAGCTCCACGGAGATTCAGCGAATAACTTGCCCAAAAGCCCGAAATTCTCATTCAACAAGATGCGAGGTAGTTTTGTCACCGGGTCATTGCCATTCACTATCCTCAGCACTTTGACCCCCAACTCTTCACAACGTTTCTTGAAGCCCGAGTTGCCAACTCTAGGGCCTCCGAACTGTTAGAAATTAAACCAAATTTGTTAGTACTTGTTTCCTTTTTGAGTCTGTTCGTATTTCCATATTTTGATAGATATTGTGAGATATTGTTTCTAGTTATATTTTAGGAAAGTTTCCTAAGTCAAGTAGGTTTCCTAATTAGAATAGGTTTCCTAGAAAGAGGTTTCCTATTTCGAATCAAACTATGGTCTATATATAGTCTATTTCTCTTGTAATTGAGACATGCAATAGAAAGGCGCGAATTGCGATCGTTTCACCTTCAAAAATTTCTTCCATCAAATCAATATTGTTGCCGCGCCTCTGACGGTCAACAAATTGGTATCAGAGCTTACGGTTCGTGATCAACAAATTGTTCGTTGAGGCCATCAACGAACAATCAGCTTCCTCTTCAATACCCTCGGCTTACCAAAGAAAATTATGGTAACTGGGCTGTTAGAATGAAAGCTCTACTCGGCGCCTACGGTGTGTGGGAATTTGTTAACACTGGCTATGATGAGCCAGAGGATGAAGCCACGTTGAACCAGAATCAGAGGAATGCCTTGGAGAAGGCTCGAACGAAAGATCAATATGCCCTGTCGATCATCTATCAAGCGTTAGATGATTCCATGTTCGAAAAAGTTTCGAACGCCACTACCGCTAAAGAGGCATGGGAGATTCTTCAAAACACACATCAAGGAATTCAGAAAGTTCAGAAGATTCGCCTTCAAACCTTGAGAGGTGAATTCGAGGTAATTCGTAGGAAAGAATCTGAATCGATTGCTGATTATTTCACGAGAATTTTGGCAATTGTTAATCAGATGAAAAGAAACGGAGAAGACGTTTCCGATGTTCGTGTTGTTGAGAAAATACTTCGGTCCTTAGACAAGAAGTATGATTATATTGCGATTCCAATCGAAGAATCCAAAGACTTGGATGCCATGACGATCGATGAACTTATGGGTTCATTACAAGCCCATGAAGAAAGGTTTAGAAAGAAAAAGATTGAACCGGTGGAGGAAGTTCTCCAAACGCAATTGACCATTCGAGATGAAAAGGAGCAAAGAAGAGATCTCGTATAAAATCGCGGGACAAATCAAGATCGTGATCGAGGTCGTGGCCGAGGTCACTTTCGAGGAAGAGGTCGTGGACGAAGCAGAGGAGATCCTGCTCAAAGTGATGGAGGATACCAGTACCAAAGAGGTGTTCGTGGAAGAGGAAAGAACTCGACAAGCCAATGGTATGATAAATCTAAAATCCGATGTTATCATTGCAATAAACTTGGCCATTATGCTTCTAACTGCTGGAACAAAGAAAGTAGCAGAGCAGACGAAAAGGCGAACTTGGTGAATGACGCTGATCAAGTTCTCTTATTGGCATTCAAAGAATGTGAAGAAGGTCAAAGCGATACGTGGTATTTGGATACTGGCGCAAGTAATCACATGTGTGGGAGAAAGGAGATGTTTGCCGAGTTAGATGAGACAATTAAAGGGAATGTCTCATTCGGTGATAACTCTAAAATTCTTGTCGAAGGGAAATGTACAATTTTGATTCGCTTAAAGAATGGTGCACGTCAGTTTATTACTAATATTTATTATGTTCCAAAAATGTCAAGCAATATCTTGAGTTTGGGACAACTTCTGGAGAAAGGTTATACTGTTCATATGAGAGATCTTAATCTTATGTTGAGAGATCGGAATAATAAATTGATTGCAAATGTGAAGATGTCGAAGAACAGGATGTTTATTCTTAATATAAAGAGTGAGATGTCTCGATGTCTAAAGACGTGCGTAGATGATCCTTCATGGTTGTGGCATTTGAGGTTCGGTCATCTCAATTTTGGCGGACTCAATTTGCTTTCTCGCAAGAAGATGGTTTATGGCTTACCACATATTGATTATCCTGATCAATTATGTGAAGGGTGTGTTATCGGCAAGCATTCCAGAACTAGCTTTCCAAAGGAGGCGACTTATCGAGCGAAGATGCCGCTTGAGTTGATTCATTCTGATTTGTGTGGCCCAATCAATCCTCACTTATATGGTAATCATCGATATTTTGTTACTTTTATTGATGATTTTACTCGAAAAAATTGGGTGTATTTTTTGAAAGAAAAGACAGAAGTGTTTGATACTTTCAAACAATTCAAGAACCTGGCTGAAAAGGAAAGCGGCTATTTTATTAAGGCTTTGAGGACTGATCGTGGTGGAGAATTCACCTCAGCCATATTCAACAAATTCTGTGAAAATCATGGTATTCGGCGTTTCTTGACGGCCCCGTATTCTCCTCAACAAAACGGTGTGGCTGAACGGAAAAATAGAACCATTCTTGATATGGTTCGAAGCATGTTGAAGAGCAAAAATTTGTCAGATGAACTTTGGGCTGAAGCTGTTTCGTGTGCCGCTTATCTTCAAAATAGATGTCCCACATATGGACTTGAAGGCGTAACTCCACAAGAGGCATGGACCGGGAGAACACCAAGTGTTTCGCACTTGAGAATTTTCGGGAGCATTGCCTATGCTCATGTCCCAGACCAAAAAAGATCGAAATTTGAAGACAAGAGCAAAAAGCTCATCTTTATCGGGTATAACTCATCATCCAAAGCCTATCGATTATTTGACCCTAACACTTTGAAAGAGTATGTAAGTAGAGATGTCAAGTTCGATGAAGATGGAATGTGGGAAGAAAATCCAAAAGAAGAAGCAAATGTTCGTGGTGATTCCAATCAAACGGAGTTGAAAGATCAACCTTCACCTTCTTCTCCAATATCTTATTCAAGTTTATCAACACCTTCCTCTTCAAATAGTGTCGATGAACCGCTAGTGCCAAGATCAAGAAGATTGTCTGAAATTTACGAAGCTACCGAAGAGCTTCATCTTATATGTCTTCTTGCAGATTATGAACCACTTGCTTATGATGATGCGGCCAAAGAAGAAAAGTGGAGGAAAGCCATGAACGAAGAAATTGAAGCCATCAAGAAAAATCAAACATGGGAGCTTGCTAATCTTCCAAAGGACAAGAAATCAATTGGTGTTAAATGGGTGTACAAGGCCAAGAAGAATGAGAAATGTGAAGTAACAAGGTACAAAGCTAGATTAGTCGCGAAGGGGTACAAGCAAAAAGCCGGAATCGACTATGATGAAGTTTTTGCCCCTGTCATCCGCATGGAAATGATTAGATTGATTATTTCCATTGCTGCTCAAAATAATTGGCGGATTTATCAAATGGATGTCAAATCAGCATTCTTGAATGGCATCCTTGAAGAAGAAATTTATGTTGAACAATCCGAGGGGTTTGTTGTGAAAGGTTATGAAGGCAAAGTGCTAAGGTTGAAGAAAGCTCTACATGGGCTTAAACAAGCACCGAGAGCATGGAATTCCAGAATTGATGCATATTTCAAGGCGAATGGATTTTCTCAATGTCCATAGGAGCATGCACTCTATTTGAAGCAAGAAAAAGGTGATATTCTACTCGCCTGTTTATATGTTGATGATCTTGTTTTTACAGGAAATAATTCGGCGATGATTGATGCTTTTAAGGCATCGATGGTGAAAGAATTTGAGATGACCGATAATGGTCTCATGAATTATTTTCTTGGTATCGAAGTGAAGCAAAGTGCCGATGGGATTTTTATTTCTCAAAAAGGATATGCAGAAAATATCCTTGAAAAATTCAACATGAAGAACTGTATGCCGGTCAATACACCAATGGAGTGTGGAACCAAGCTTTCAAAGTTTGATGATGGTGCCGATGTTGATTCGACATATTATAGAAGCTTGGTTGGAAGTTTGAGATACTTGACATGCACGAGACCGGATATTATGTATAGTGTTGGAATTGTTAGTCGATACATGGAGAAGCCGAAATCATCTCATCTTAAAGCTGCAAAGAGAATACTTCGGTACATCAAAGGTACTATTTCTCATGGTTCACACTATTATTGCTCTGAATCTTTCAAACTTAGAGCTTATTCGGATAGTGATTATGGTGGAGATATCGACGATCGAAAAAGCATCACGGGATTTGTATTTTTCTTGTGCGACACTGCTTTCACGTGGTCATCAAAGAAGCAATCAAGTGTTACTCTGTCGACATGTGAAGCTGAATATGTAGCTGCATCTTCATACATTTGTCATGCAATATGGTTGAGAAGACTACTCAAAGATATTTTTATGGAGCAGAAGAAAGTAACGGAGATTTTTGTTGATAATGTTTCTGCTATTGCTTTGGCGAAAAATCCAGTTTTTCATGAACGAAGTAAACATATCGATGTTCGATATCACTTCATCCGAGAACAGGTTAAAGAGAATGAAGTTGAAGTATTGCATGTGAAGACCGGAGATCAAGTAGCAGATATTTTTACTAAACTTCTCAAGATCGATGTTTTTCGAAAGTTCAAGAGCCTGCTTGGAATGATCGATGGAAGAGAATTTGGTTTAGGGGGGAGTGTTAGAAATTAAACCAAATTTGTTAGTACTTGTTTCCTTTTTGAGTCTGTTCGTATTTCCATATTTTGATAGATATTGTGAGATATTATTTCTAGTTATATTTTAGGAAAGTTTCCTAAGTCAAGTAGGTTTCCTAATTAGAATAGGTTTCCTAGAAAGAGGTTTCCTATTTCGAATCAAACTATGATTTATATATAGTCTATTTCTCTTGTAATTGAGACATGCAATAGAAAGGCGCGAATTGCGATCGTTTCACCTTAAAAAATTTCTTCCATCAAATCAATATTGTTGCCGCGCCTCTGACGCTCAACACGAACGAGAAGACCGTCAGTGGTATATCTCGATGATCACATGTATCTGCAATTCCAAGCTCGGCAATATCATATGCAAGAAGAAGAGCCAGTGCACTCCCCATGCTGTGACCGGCCAATGTTATGCTTATCTCCTCCTCTTTGTACTTGTTCACAAGTCGGGATACCTCGGATAGGAGCTGTTTGCGACAACTTCCCAATCCGAATTTATCACTTCTCTCTTTCGATGTGTACATACTGAGGAACCCGGACTCTACCTTCACTTCCGGCTGCAAATTATGCGGGTCGAGTCGTGCTGGAGTAAGCGAGCTCATCAAGTTTGCAATCCACTCATAGTTTGTCACGGTTCCACGAAAGGCTATCAGCAAATCCCTCCTTCCAAGCTTCTTGACCGCTTCATCATCGGATGATATTGCGACGTATCCAACCCAACGGCCACGAGGAACCCTATTTTGGATGGGGAAGTTTATGTCTGGCGTGGCGTAGATGTACTTGGTGACTTGGTAACCGGAATCCTCCAAGCCAACCAGTCCAAGCATGTTCGCCTTCCCATACTTGCAATTCAAGTGGCGTTTGGAGGTGGGGTTGAGGTCGAAAGCCTTGTAACAGGCGGTGACAAACTCAGCATAGCGGAGCATCTCATGACGGAGAAGAGGGTGTAAGGGATTCAGGAGGTTCTCCCAGTGGGTGGAGCCTTGCAAGTCTCTCCAGGTGCATGCATGTTGGGATAAGATCAAGGGGTCTGCAACTGCATTGGATTTAGATGAAACAGCCGAAGCTATAACAGAATATGGCGTAGGAGCCCATAAAAGTTTCATGGTTGGAGATTTATTGCCCAACGAATGGCACCTGGCCATCATAATGTCCCATGAGAATGCACCAAGATTCATACCTGGGTTGAGACTTGAGAGAGCGAGAGAGAGAGAGAGAGAGAGAGAGAGAGAGAGAGAGAGAGAGAGAGAGAGAGAGAGAGAGAGAGAGAGATGCGTGGGATATATCAGGGTCATGCATGCATCCTTTTATACATGAAGGATTTTTGGATAGACTAATAGCAAATGCACTTGAGGTCAAGGTAACACTGCCTCTTGGTAGAAGTTTCTTGATTTAAAAAATGAATCGAAGCCTTGAATATTGTCAAGAAAAACAAAAGATAATGTGTACTGAGACTACGGCCCTTCAGTGGAGCTGGAAAAGGACTTAAATTAATAATTATTTGAGGTACAAAATGTTAGCATAGTCATCCCATGATTGAAGAAGGTATCGAAACCTGGAGCAAACTTATGGGATCGGCGCCAGGTAATTGAATCAGAGTAAGGACTCTGAGTTCTTTCATAAGACAAGCAATTGTGTTAGTATAATAAATGTCTTCTCGAATCTATTGCGAAATCTCAGTAAAAAGAACTAATCAAGAAGAGAAAAAAACAGCATTACAAACTGGAACTCTCAGGGACAAGTCCGATACTATATTACATACACACTCCAGAAAAATCTTTCTACATGTTCGGCGAGGAATCGACGGAGCATTCAAAGTTGGAAGGGGTTATTTTATGTGGTCGGTTGGGTTAAGGACAAAAACCTTTTGGCATACTTGTTGCGGCCCTTCTTGAGTGTTTAGACAAACGCAGGATGCTGAAAAGAACACTAAGAGATTACTTTTGAAATGTCTGTTGCCTCCCATGCAGTGGACAACATAGGCATACTCTTTGGTGGTGCGATCTAGAGCCTCTACGCACATGTTGGTTTGGACATGGCTGAGGGAATTGACAAGAACAATTCTTGTTCGCGGTGGAGAATATGTAAATAATAAAGCAGTACGTAGTTTTCAGTTCCTCATTGCTTAAAATCTTTTATATTCACACCACTTGATGTATAGAAATTGTCTTTTCAGATTAGGGTTTTGTTGCTTTCTCTGCCTCGTTAACATTGTGAACGCACTTAGGGTTTTTTTTTTTTTCCTAAGCCAAGTAGCCTGAGTGGAATCTTGGCATGTTTGCCAAACATGTAGGGCAGTTAGACATTCCATACCACATTCAATTTGGATGGCTCTAGGTCTCAACATGTTTATGTGCATCGTCGTACATGCTAGGTAGCTTCAGTTCCAAGGGTGGCTTCTGGCGTGCCTACCTTTTCCATTTCTCAACCATTTTTATTACTTATTCCTTTTGTTATATACATCTAAATCAAACATCATTTTGGTTCACCCTTTTGTGATTTTAATGATAAATAAGAACTGTTCGGTTCCTAACACGATTGATTCTAATTTTCACAAGTAAAAACTCACCATCTCTTGTAAAATTTATTCCTTATCTTAAGTGAAATAGTAACGATGTAATTAATTTTTGGTGTCTTTAAAAAGATGAAATTTCGCACATTAAATTTATATGCTTTATTATAAAATTTTATTTCAATAACAGTCTTTGTTTTTTTATCTAAATAAAAAATAAAAGCATCTTTTATCATTGTACTTTTTTTATTTATCATGTAATGTTCTTCTTTACATGCAATTAAGAACATATAAATTTTTTTACCCCAATTTTGTTTTTTGGTCGAACCCCAAATTCATCAATATTCCGGCTCACCGTCTCGTTTTATCCAAAACAGAGAAATTATAAATATGGTCAATTGTGGGGGAGGGGGGGAGCCTAGAGTCTTAGGCTTAGGCCGGAGGGGATTTCGCTTTAATAAAAGTGGTGATTTTGCACACATGCCACTATTGTTGTCTTATGATTTATTGCATGAATGTCCCTCTTTTATTTAAAGAAATCACATTTCATTTCCTCCTCCGTCCACCGCATATGCCACCAAGCTTGTGAAGATTCTGCCCACATCCCTTGTCCATTTCCAAGCAAAAAACTTGATCGACCAATTTAAAGAGGGATTGAAAGTGTTTTAGATAAAATCTAGTAGCCACTGCAATAAAAAATTATAGGTACCCTCTTTTGAGAGACGAGAGGACCGACCCTACTTATATGAAGACAGTTTCAAGCCGAGTTAATAGGTAAATGGAAAAAGTAATCAAGAACTTTAAACTGTGCCAATTGTGACATATTTACTATAATTTTTTTTTTGTGATACAAAAAATTCTAAACTTGTATGCTATGCGACATATTTATCCTCCGTCGAAGTTCTGTTAGTGAGAACTGTTGATTGGCTACATGGACGCCATAAAGCAAACAGTGTTTACAAGCATTCACGTGGCTTAAGTAAAATAAAAATGATATTATTTTGGCTGAAAAATCATCTAATGGAACATTGATGGAGAGTAAATGTGTCACATATATACAATTTGAGGGTTTTTTTATGTCATAACAAAAATTTTAGGGTAAATGTCTTACAGTGGGTATAGTTTGGAATTTTTGATGTCACAAAAAAATTCAAAGTAAATGTGTCATAGTGAGTTTTTTTATGGATTTTTTCCTAAATATTATAGGTACCCTCTTTTGGAGAGACGAGTGGATCGACCCACTTTTATGCCAAGAGCTTTGAGGAAAAAGAGCAAATTTCATTATCTGGGAGGGACAATTCTGCTGTTTCGCAAGGCAAAAATCAGAACATCATTCCATCCAGAAAAACAATTTGTAAATACGGCATCAATCAAAAGAACCCTTATTTTAATTTCTTTCGGGTTGGAAATACGGCATAAACCCCAAGATCACAGTTAAGGTGTGGCCATTCTTTTTAACTTTTGGTTTTGCAACTATTTTTATTATACATTCCTTTTGTTATATCCATCCCAATCAAACATATTTTTTTTTCATAACCCACCAAAAAAAATCAAATATCATTTTATCCCTTTTTTTTTTTGTAATTTTAATGATGAATAGGAATTGTTTCATTCTTAACACAATAAATTCCATTTTACACAAGTAATAACTCACTACCTCTGATAAAATTAAGTTCTTAAGTTAAATAGTCAAGAAATACTTAACTTTTGGTGTCTTTGAAAAAAGATGAAACTTCGCACATTATATTTAAAATGCTTTACCTATAAAAGGTTGTTTCAATAGCACTTGTTATTATTTTTAATATCTAAATAAAAAAATATAAGCATACTTTATCATCGCACTTTAATATAAAATCTACTTTTATTAGTCAATTAGATTATAAATTGTCTTCATGCCACAAAGTGTGAGTTAGGCATTAGCGGCTAAGGCCCACGACCTATTGATTAAGGGACAAGTAACCACCCTTTCGTGTTGGGAAAACTTCCTCCAACTAGTCTTTGATTATTGGATTATGAAAATGGACGACACCCATATTTATATTTTGTCAAGTTTACATTTAAATGATATCCATAATTCGTATGCCGCTGATACTAATCGAAGTTGAGAGCAAACAAATTTTAGCAGCATACATCACGCATCAGGTCATGGTTTTCCTCTGTGAAAGCAACTGGCAGTGGTAGTGGCAGTGGCAGTTGAGTTTTGCAGCAGGCCAGAGAACATGAATGCTCTTCCAGAAAAAAATAGGTAACCGACACTTCACTAGCACTTACCCCAGACAGTTAGTTTCCTAATTCAAGTAATTCACTGAGGAGAAGCAATTTTGTTAGTTCCCTATACAAGAAATCAAATGACAAGAACCAACGCGGATAATTCTTTTAGTGTGTTAAGTTTACTTCCAGAAATCCTCCGGGTCAACTTGTGCACTTAGCAGGAGTTGTCACGCAGCTTTGTCCAGAAGTCTTGAAAGCAAACACTGCAGCTTATGGACATAATAACCCATGTCTTCGTTGATCTGACAGAAGTTCCCCAAAAGATATGCCGTTTCATATATCAGAGTCTTGAGCAGCCAATATGTTTTGCAGAGCATTGTGGCATCTGGTATACATATACCCAGTCAACACGATGGCAACATACAACAATCCCGTTATAAAAAGGAAAAAACGCATGCAAGTACCTCCAAGGAAGATGGTCAAGAAACATTGAAGGGGAGACCACAATATCTTTGAAAGTCTCTCTGTCTGATATATATGCTTTAAATTTCTGTGGCATCTCGTTGATTGTCAATGCTTTCCAAATGGGAGCGACCAAGCTCCTCTTATCAGGAACTATATGGACAATGAGACCTGGTAGAAACATCTCTTTTGGATCATCAGCTGAAGTATGGTTAGAATTTGGGACAGTCTCCATAAATTCGGTCACAGGATCACCAAATGAATTTGCAATCGAAATGTCATCTTCAAAAGGGCTGGTGAGATTGGCATGGTCAACATCAACAACCATTTCTTTCACAGCTGGCCGCCCCAAGAGGAACAAATCGCTGAAATGTTCCTCCTTTCCTGCAACAAAATAATCATGTATGATTGAAAAAACTAAAACAAAAAGAAGCGATACTCATACTGAATTCAACCTGCACTGGTAAATTACGCTATTGTTAACAGAAACTACCTTAGTTTTCGGATTTATGTCTAAAATAAGTAATCACTGCTCCACTTCAAGCTCAACAAGGAATGCACAAAAGAGATACCATGAATTAAGCACATCTGGCTCAGATTGGAGTTCACACTTGTGACTCTTCAATGTAGTAAAACTTTAACAAATTAAATGCAGTCAGCTCCAATTATCTTTCTGTCACTTATTACATATTTTTTTGGCCAACAACATAAGCTAATCTTGAGTATTCATTTTTTTGCTCATTTATTTCCATTGAATCAGCATTTCTTGAATATGCATCTGGCATTTTACAAGCATCAGGGTTCAGGATGAATAGTTGAGCTCGGCTACTATTAGAGTTCACAGAAACAAAAGAAAGGCTTTTGCTTTATTCCTATCATTCAACAATTTCTTACCAGTGGGAACTTAGGATTTCGAGAAAGGGGAAGTAAAGACGGTTTTAAGAGACAATCACAGTTCATTTTCTTTTTTACACCATAGCACCAAATCTTCATGCTCCTCGTGTTGGATTTGGTGGATTCCTAAGCAATCCTCTATAGAACAGTCTCCCCTTGGAGCCTCTCAACACATAGTTCTCCTTCCTTCTCAAAGAAATAAACCATTTACCTTAAGGATCTTTCTCAGAACTATAAATTCACAAATTTTAAAACCAAATTAAGGGTAATAAGATGGGAGAGATACAGCAACAGCGACATATCCTAGTCATGTTGACACTACATAGTTTGCGAAGGATGAAAGAATTATACCTTTATCCTTATTAGAATATTGGCCCCCACAAACGTTTGGACCATGTTCTCCAGTTGAGACTGGATCAGAGTTAAATACCGAGCCAGGTGAGAGTTTTTTAATTCCCCGTGATTGATACTGGCCGAGATATAGAAATCGACGGGCGAGTCTATAGATCAATGCTGTATCAGTTTTTGAATCTTGAGAAAGTGCCATAATGGCAGCTGCACGAAGTCGGAGGATCGATCCCACTGAAAGGCGTGCAGAAAATTCATTGTCGTATACAATGCTGTAAAAAGCTCAAACCTTCAAAACAGAAAGTCAAAGGAAAACAACCTAACATGTTTTGCAGATTATGAGATTACCTTGTCACAAAATCCGAACAGGCTTCTGCCACCACTGAATCAACACATGGAAGGCTTCCATATGCATACACATGGAGATTTGGATAGCGACGATACAGCTGCAGTATGAACAGGAGTTATCAGCAAAATCATATTAAGTTCAAACACTACACTATATGTATTCTAACTGACCGATATGAATACTTTCTTTGGCTCCAAACCTAATAAAAGGGGAGACAAATCACGTGAAAGTGAAGACCCATCACAAATATTTGAAAAAAACAAGTATCGACTTCTCCTAAGAGAGACACCCCCAAAATACATTAAATACTTGCAGTATGCCACATAAAACAGTATCTCCTCCCCACTCATTAGTCAAGGACAATACACCAACCAAACCAGCAAATACCATGCATGCTTTTTTTTTTTTTCAGAGAAAAAAATACTATGCATGCTTTTTTAAGTCAAAGTACTTTCCCGATTTTTTATTTCATTTCATCAATGCCTTGTCTATGTAATCAACTATCAAAACACCCACACGTGTTAAATTCCACAAAACTGAGCCAGGCTCCTCATTACTCAACAAATAGTCTATGCATTGTCAAGAGGTATCATATAACTCTAAAATGATACACTAACTGGGACAACTTTCATTTTCTAGTACCATTCAAAGCAAAAGTGATGCAGGCCATGCATTTAGAGCGCAGCATTCTACCTAGAGGTAAGTATCTATATCTATCATTCTAGTTTAGCCCTTTTACATAAGTTAATTCATGCGTTTTAGCAATAAGACATAGCATAAGGGGACATTTGTCAATATGGTATGTAACTTCTATAAACTTGTGTTTCGTTGTTTGTCATGTCAATATATGAAACGTGTGCTCAATTCGACATGCATGGTTTTTCTCTCAAATTCCTACTCTCTATAGTCACATGGTATCAAAACGAGGTTCTGATCCCATGACCTGTGGGTTATGGGCCCCATCGGTCACCTTGAGTTTGGTTCAGACAACTCAGTTCAGTTGTTTGGGATTTTGTCTCAAATCCAGTTATTCTAACCATTCTCTATTCCACTAACATTACGACATGCGACACATGCTTCTAGTAGTATATTTTAGTGATATTGCCATCACATGATATAGATGGAATCACTCAGCTTAAAGCCAACTAGATTCAAAATTCCAAACCAAAGATTTGGGGCCTCTGAAGTATTTGCTGAGATTGCTGAATCTGAATGTGATATCTATATATCTCAGAAGCCTGTTGCTGCTCCAATGGCTCCAAATGTTAGGTTATTATCAGGAGGGGGGAAGCCTTTCTCTGATCTAGGAAGATACCACAGGCTGTTCGGTTAGCTGAGTTATATCAGAGTTACAAGATCAGACATATCTTTTCTTGTTAGTGTAGTGAGTCAATTCCTGGATTCACCAATTAAAACTATTTGGAATGTAATGAGCTGAATTGTTGTATGTTAAATGTGCAATTGAGAGAGGCTGAGAGAAGATTGTTATATTAAGATATAGGCCATGCTCAAGTGATTGCTCACATCGATGCTGACAGGGTTGGTTCACTTTCTGATCAGAGATCTACTGCCGGTTATTGTGTGTTATTTGGAGGAAATTTTATCTATTGGAAGAGCAAGAAACAGAATGTGGGAACTTGTTTCAATGGAGAAGCTGAGTATAGAGCTATGGCTATAACCACTTGCGAATTAAATTGGTCGAGACATTTTTCAAAGGAGTTGGGCGTGACACAACCTCAACCGATGAAGCTATTCTGTGATAATTAGGCAGCTATGTACGTAGCTTCAAATTCCTGTTTTTGATGGGAAGACCAATACATAGATGGTGACCACTTTTTTTGAGAAAAGTTACAATCTTGGGAAATTATAATGACATTAGTTAGCTTTAGTGGTCAATTAGCAGATATGTTCACTAAAGTGCTTAATGGTCCCTGAGTCAAGCCTGTATTTAACAATCTAGCATACATGAAATCTGTGCCCTAACTCTAGGGGGAGTATGAGGAATAAGACATAGCTTGAAGGTAATTCATGAATATGGTATATACAGATTATGTAATATTCTATAATCTTGTGTTTCCTAGTTTGCAAATTTAAATATAATGTATGTACACATGGCTAATCTTTCCAAATTCTATTCTCTATCGTAGTACATATAAGCTATCTACTTTCACATGTAGTCTCTTCAGTATGATTAGAAGCATAATGGGTAAAGCAGTGTGAGAGCCAAACAAATAACTATGAGTGGAATGGTCATACTCGAAGGCCTAGCATAGCAGCAATGGCACCTCCAAGTGAGTGCCCCACTATCCGCAAATTATAACCATCACACTCACATCCCGGACCCATCAATGAGGACAGATGGCTCCTGAATGTGGGCTCCTCGTCTCCTGCTTCACAAATAGCACATGAAAGAAAGGACAAATTAAATTCATTTCATAAAATTCTTCAATGGAAAAAGCAGCTCTTGGAGTGAAAGAACCAGCCAAAATTTTAAGTTATCTTTTGGATAGAAAGATGCAATTATCATTCAGTACATACAAGCATGAAATTCCGTCACACTTCTTTATGAGAAATGAAATGCAGGAAAACCCCTTGGCTAATCTATGGCCAACATCTTATTTTCCATGAAGTCTACACAACTTCGATAATATTATACTTGATGAGTACTCAGTAGACATTGAAAATATATTCCTGTACTCAGTGGACTGACAAACTCAACCTAAGCCTTTGTTGGAAACTTTGGAAATCCGTCACAGAATTATAGGCAAAAGAGTCTTACAGCTTTCTCACAGTAGGGATTGCAGATGAGCAAGTAGAGTAGAATCTTAACATGTAAAAATGGAAAACGACTAAGCTTACTTTCAGAGCATTTGTTCTCATTTTTAAGCAACTCCTCATTGAGTCCATGTAAGGACACAGCTTATGAAACACAACAGTTTAGAAAATAATTTGAGGTAAACACTATTCACTCGTTAAACATTGTAAAACAATGGATAGAGTTACTTTGGATGATACAGTACAATTATGAAACAAATATAGAGAATTTTGCATCCGTTGAACAACTAAAGAAGCAAAAAGGATGCTTTATGTTGTTGTATATCGGATAGCCACAACTCTCTCTCTCTCTCTCTCCAAACACCCCCCCCCCCTCCCCTCTTCAAGGTATGTCTGGACATTGTACCCATGAAGAGATCTTGATAGCAGTAACACAGCTAACCATCCTGTCCTAAAAGATCTTCAGCCACACCTCAAACAAACTTACTCCATGTAAAAAGCACGGGCTATGATGCCCCACAACCACTATATTGACAATTGTAGACAAAGTATCGGCGGAAAAAGAAAGTAAACTAACCATTGTTTCTAGGATTTCCTTCAATTTGCAGAAAAAGTTCTCGTGCAGCCACAACGATCCCAGAGTGCCCATAATGGGGGAAAGAGGTTTCGATATTTTGCCTTATGTCGGAGCAAGGGTCACTGCAGTTTGCAGTTCGTGTCAGATTGTTTCACAAGAATGAGAGAAAGAAAGCAAGATAGGTTTAGAGCAATTAACATTTTCCAATACAAGCAGAGATTTCAGACCCTGATAGATGTATATATATTATTATAGGGCCAAGGACAACCAGGAGTATTCTTGCAAACTATCACCAATTCAAGCTCATTCTCTCCAAATTCTAGAAGGAAAATAGGTGTCAACATGTATCCTTCTCACGTTGCCCACTAAAATGACGTGATATCTAACTCAGTGGAGTAGATAATGGCAACTCAGAGACATGGCGACAAATAGCCAAGTGCCAGGTCATGTGGAGATGTGATGAGGTTCGGAATTTTTGTTCAGATGCATGGATTTTCATCAGATGAGGCATTCCACAAGGCTTAGAAGGTTACCACATGAAATAAATGGCTTACTTCAAAATTACATAAGAGAGCTTTAAGTATAGATCGTGGAGAGACTCCCAAACCCCTAACTACTTCATTCAAACCCACTCGCAACTAATTGCTGAATTACAAAATCTATTTCATGTTTTGACGAGTATTTAGTAAGAGTTGGATATACATACTAGTATTACTTTACTACTAAAAACCAAATAGTAGTAGTAGCATTAGTAGGTTTGGGTAGACCGCGGAATACATCCAATGCTACTAAATATATTCAGTAATAGTACTTAATAGTATTGGCGTATTGTTATACTACTTAATATATCCAATAGTATTAGATATTATTAAACACTTGAAGTACATTAGGGCATATTTGGTTCATGAAAACATTTTCCATTTTCGTCTTCACAGAAAATGAGAATGAAAACAGTTTTCATTTCTATTTTTGGGTTATCTAAATGCGTATGATGTAGGAAAAGAATTATATTCTAAAAAGTAACATTATTAAAACAGTGTTTGGTAAATTTTTGAATTATCCCGATATCAATATAATGTACTAATTAACTTAGTGTTCATTCTCCTTACACTAATAGACTCTTCATACACTCATTAAACAAATTATTTTCACCAACAAAAATAACTGAGAAGTGCCAACTTATTATTCCAACACTAAAGATTCAGATAGATAAAAAAAGGAGGCGTTAAAATTAATTTTATATAGTAAAAACCAAAAGACAAACAAAAAGATATAACGAGGAAACTTTCTTCAATATTCCAGGGAGCTAAAACCAAAGCTTCACCTTCATGATGAAGGGAGCAAAGGCATCGCATCATACTCTTTGGGCTAATAACTCCTCTTTTATGTGCACGTGTGGACACCATGATCAGATGGTTTTGTGCTTCAGTCACCTTAAATTCTAACTAATATTTAGGCTTCAGAGAAGCCTATGTTAAGCTTCATCTTTTAAAAGAGAGACAGAATAGCCAGACGAAGGTGAAGACCGAGTGAACTGACGAAGTAGACCTGTGCAGAAGTGAAGATGTCCAGTAAAATAACTATTGCAATGACAAATTAAAGACCCAGTGTTTTCAAATAAATGCTAAAAAAAGCGATCAGTCTGCCAGCCTAAATTCCAAAAAAGAGTTCCTGTGTTTTCAAATTTGAATCTCAAAAGCATTTCCCTTGTGTTTAGTTCACAAGAAAAGGAAAACAGAATTTTAGAGAATTTTCATCAGATAAACAGCACCTTAGTAATTTAGGAATTAGCTGGCAAGTGGTTATTGATTAGAGTAACTGAGGTTTTGTGTGTCTCTCGATGCTCTATACTTAGAGCTCTCTCATGCAATTCTGAAGTAAGCAATTTGCTGCATCACAATGCGAGCCATTTCAGTAGTAACATGGTCGTTTTGGGTAACCTTGCCCCCTCTTGTGACCCTAAAATCTTCACGAGTGATATAGGACAGTGTTCTTCATCACGCCCAATCTTTTCAATTTTTTACAATGGTATACACCCGTCACATGAGAAATGTAGGTTATTCACATGCATTGGGGAGAGGGGGTGATTGTGCTTGCCTCATCAATCCATCCAAATCTTCTTCAGAGAGGGTGCATTCTCTGCATAAACCATCTGTTATGAGGTCTTCAGGTGTCTCAGTTCCACGAACAGCAACTACAACCGTCCTTGCATGATGGAGAACAACTATGAAATATGCAGCCTCACATTTTTCCTGGAAGATTTAAGAAAAGAAGAATAAATCACTAGAAGGTAGGACACAGTGAACAAGATATACAACAGTTAGGCAAAAGAATTAAGTTAGACACCAAGCATGGCAAAAAAGAGGAACACCGTTCTTCTCCAAATACTGAAATATTTTCTTTAAGAGAGCATGCAATCAAAATGCTTACAATTACTTAACGTACCAAATAAATAAAAGGCACCTAGGTATGTTATAATACCACGCTGATGTGATTTCCTTGGTTAAACTTTGAGAATCCAAGTACTTAAAGGGCCAGAAGTCAAGAGCACAGCACACCATATGTGAAGGAGACTAATGCAAGGCAACGCATATCCTTTTTTGTGCTCATAAATTGTTCATTTAAGTATTGCCCGCTGAGCAAGCAGCCAAAGTTGCTTTAAGATGGTAATGAATCGAAAGGACTAGAGTTCATATGACCAATTAATTAAGCACATTTATCTTGTCTAGCATAAACACACTACAAACTAAAGTTGAAGATGTTCGTCTTTCAGAGAATATCAAATCAGACAGCCAGAACAGAATATGAGAATCCATCAGATGGGCCACACTTATTGACCACAGGTTTAGTATTAGCAGAACCAAACCCCGTTCCGTTAATCGTACTATATGAAAAACATATGCTGCTTCTCATATATGGAGCGGCCGGTGTACATGTTAATGTTCTCATGGAAATTTAAAACTTTGCTGGGGGTGAGAATGGGACGGAAGCAACTCAGCTGTTAAATAGCCTGATGTCAGTCCAACGCCAGATGACATTTGTTGCTGCCACGTTTGGTAGGTGACTGCCACCACGACTATCACCTCCATGTCATTATCTCCACACCACTGTTGTCTAGCTGCTGGCATTTGGCACCACTACACTATCAACCGATCACCATTGCCACCACAACCAACTTAAACAGCTTTCAACAAGAACAATTGAACGAATGCTGCCATAATTAGGTCCAGCCAAGGTTGTCACACAAGCACAACTATTTACCAACCTATGTTTCCCCATATCGTAGGTCACTGAAACCCTAATCTTTTATCCATGTGCGCCCACTGGCCACCATCATCTCTGTTAGTCCAAGAGTGGCCATTATAACCATTGGCACCAGTGAGCACTTAAACAGTTGGTCAGGTCCCCCTTCCCACTGAGGTCAACCAACCAATGCCCACAATTTTGGTCACTACCACACACTAGCAAAAGAACAGTTGCGTCCACCAAAAACATTGGCTGGCCAATCACACCCCTTCCTGTCCCAGCAACACTTCTGCCACCAACATCCTGACTAGAGTTGGCACCACCATTACTGAGATCATCGAGGGAAATACAGTCTAGGCATGGGCACAGGGAATGCCCAAACCAGCCCTGTGCCTCGTGGGACAAGCAAAATCCATGGGCAAGCTGTGCCCAGCTCCACTCGTAGCCACCTCTTTAACTCCTCTCCAGACTCTCTCTCTCTCTCTCTCTCTCTCTCTCTCTCTACACCCTACGATGTGTTCAGGCAAATTTTATAATAGTAGCTCCCTCATCCTCGCTTTTACAAGAATGCCTGAAATTAAGTCTGCATCGCTCTCTCTCTCCCTTTGCTGTTATCCAAGTTCCTTTCTCGCGCATTTTAATTAGCAATTGATACGCATTCCTCAAAATTGCTTGAATTGGTATTGAGCTCTCTCTCTCTCTCTCTCTCCACCTTTGATTTGTAAAGAAACTCAACTTTGTGCTTGCAAAGCACTGCCTGCAGAGATGGGGATGGGGAGTGGTCACCTGCCCTAAGGGACAGTGATGTGGCATGATTTTCTCCACAAGGCAAGGAAGGTGGTTGGAGACCCAGCCTGGCCCATGCCCATCACTTACTGTCAAGTTAAGCAAGAAATTGCCATTTGTATTACATCATAAGCATGGTAATGAGCCTCTCTATGTACTTTAGCTGGTAGAGGAAACCAAAATTTTATAAAGAAAAGCAGACCTTGGCTTAGAAGCAAGAAAATTTAATGCGGCAGAGAATAATTCAGCTATATGACAACATCATGCAACCTATCCAAGTTCCTTTTTCTAGCATTTTAATTCGTAATTGGAACACGTCCTCAGAATGTGACTGTCTGACTAAGTATAATAGACTCAGTGTTGACAAATAAGACTTGAGTTTGTGCTTCTTGTACTTCGTCATTATCAAATGGCGACATAACTCGATCAATCAGTAATCACTGCTGCGGTAGACGTAAAAATAACACAGGAAACTGTGTTGTCTTCTTCCCTTAGTTACGAACTTGAGAGTTTTTATCATAAGCAAATGAGGCATCAAAGTTGCTATACATTTGCATGAGTGAAACAGCATAGTTGTAATTCATTTTAAAGGACAGGAAATAACTTTTGAACTCATAACAAATACATATTAGGGAATTCCTTTCAAAAAACTCAACTTCCCAGTTGCTAAATGTTTATCAATTAAACTTATTATTGTATTGGAAGATTCCACTTTAACATGAATAGTAGCTAAACTTGGTCTCGGGTAATAATGAGATTATACTGCTCAATGACAGTTACTTGACTTACGAATTACAAGAATTCTTTCCACCTTCCAAGAGAAGGTTCCATTCTTCTTTCAATAAGCAATTCCCTGGGAAAAATGGTAGATCCACATGATCACCATGTTACTTGAGCGAATTTCCAATACCATGCATGCTACAATAAAAAACCCTGTTCCCTCTATGGCATACCCTGCAGGTGCTAATTGTCCATAAATTATTAACCCCATCAAGTACAGATTTCAAATTAAAATACATCTTCCTTGTTGCCTCAGAACTGACAAGTCCAAAGGAGCTAAGCAGTTTAAACCAATTATTTTACCCTCGCAACCCGGCTCAATTTTGCAAATCCCAATTGATCGAAGTTAGTGAGATATAGCATTATCCTACTATAAGTGGCAGCAGGCAAGGATCAGTTGCCGTCCAAATCTGCCATAACTGAAGCAAAATGCTGTCGACAGGTATTTTACAGAAAATCCAGACTTGAACTCGCCTCTAACCCAGAGTCAACTATAAACTGAATTTGTCACCAAAATATGGTCACATATATCTACGCACTCAATGGTAGTTAGGCAATCACAAATGTACAATTTCCAATAATGGGGATATCTGCTGCTTTCTTTTCACTAGCATCTTGCCAAAGTTATTTAGATCACTACTTGGTTCGCTGAATTTTAAAGTGTAGGAAACAATTGATAGATAGAGTTGGCTCGGCATTAGGCCTTTACTCTCATGTTTCAGGTTCCATCAAAGCAAAAGGCAAAGGCTAAGTCTCTTGGGTTAGATTGCTTCATAGTTCCTGGCTATCTGGGTGAAGACACCAGTTTCGATCTTGTAATCCTTGGCCCGAATAATTTGACCACGTCTTGTAATCTCTGGACGTCAAAACACGTGACAATGCACGTCCATAAAAAGCAGTAGATAACGAAAGAAAGTTTTCATGAACATCTTTGGTGGAATAAAATCAGAGGCCTGTCAAACTAACGTCACTGTTTGGTGTTCCCATTGTTCTTGCTTTCATGTCCATACTTAATGTAGCCACCTCTAACTGGAGAATTGTGGAAGCAGCCAAAACATTGTGTTTTGTCCGGGATAAAACTTGTGCCCATACCATGTTGATCTTCTTGTAGAATATATAGAATCCATGAAGAGGAATATTACATTTTTCAGAAAAATTACACATACCTGACAGACACGGCCTTGGCGAAGTGCATCAAGAGGCAGACCAGCATACTTCAAGAAGGCAGCTGCATGACCACGCCACCAATTATCGCCATGAAGTTTTGGCCTCCTGACAAGACATAAGTTAAAAAGATGAAGAACAGGTGAAAGAAGACGACATCAGCCTTGGAGGTAAGAGGCACTATATACTGAGGCATTAGAAGACAAATGGAATAAGAACCTGTTGCAGGACCAGGGAGTTAAAATCCCCTGCCTGTAGAGCCATGCACATGGAAAGATGAAGGGATTTCTTCCAAAATCGAGCAAAGGACCCTGCATAGTATGATGATTAGAATTGAAGTGGAAATAGTAATATTCATCGAGAGATGATTCAATAAACTAGAATATCAAATACCGTGTATGCAGCTTCAGCAAACTTATGAAGAGTGGCTGCCTCCTCGATTTGTCCTCTAGGTGCATTTATTAGCCCTTCATGAGGTTGTGATGAAAAACTGTTCCTCTGAAACAGAGCTAGGCCTGAAAATTGTCATGCAAAATGACATAATTCATACAATGCAAATGTAAACTAAAAGAGAAACGCAATGACAATAAAAAAAAGTATATGTAAAAGAACTGACGATCAGAAAAATTGTAAAAGAAATGAAATCAGAAAAATATACGTAAAAGAAATGACCATCAGAAATGCAGAGTGGTGATGATAAGCAGCTTTTATTCTCCATACAAGATAAAGAAAATGCAGCATAAATAAAACAATAAAGTCTCCTACCATTGGAATAAGCATAAGTGTATGTACAAAAATGTTACTGATAAGAGCTACAATGTGCAATGCCCAAAGACCTCTTAAACTACTTAGAAAGCAGAATTGACGAAAGCCAGGTCGGGACAGCGGGTGAACCCACATATAATCATCAAAAAGTAGAAGTATGCAAGTTCACAATTGCATGCCCCAAAGCAACTGTAGCATTGCCTGTCATCTTAAATTCTCTATATATAGACCTTTTGAAATCCTTAACATATTTGAAGTAATCCTAAAAGGAGATAAACCATTAAAAAAGAGTTATTTTTACAATATTAGAAGAACTAATCACAAAATTAAGGTCATCTTCATTCTCCATCTGATTGTGCCAGCTCCCTCTTATGCTACTTCCGCACTTTGCTCTGTTGCTTGGACTACTATCGTCATGAGATGAAACTGGGGGCATCATACGGTTTAAGCTTTCAGCTCTATTGGCAATGGCCAAGGATGGGGGAGCAAATTTCCTAACGTAAGTATTCTAGAAGCACATCACACCATATATGTTCCAGAATCAGTGCCAAAGCACATACTTTAAATTGTAAAGTATCAGAGCTCCAGAAAACCAACAGTTTTGACATCATGCAAAAAAGGAGTGACAAATGCAACTCAACTTTTTACTGAACATCAGCATTCTCTCTTTTGCTCAATTGACCAAGAAATTTGTATAAACTAATCTGCAAACCTGCCAAAAGTTCCAGGTGGCCAGTGCCTGATGCACGATAGGCAACAAGATCCCCAAGTACTCGTGCTACTGAATAAACTTCATCTTCATCCATAACACTCCTGGAGAGACAAGCATAGTGGAATTAGAAAACCAATCATGACGTAAATTAGGGGAATGGCAAAAAAGTTGGAGAAAAGCCTACAAGTATTTTACACGTCCAAGACAGCATAATGCCTCACGCATGCCATGATCAAATACCTCCCTATAGTGGGCCTTCCATGCATTGTCCTCAGTTGCATAAAATGATCTCCACCTTAGAACATCGGAGCCCGTAAAACACTGAAGTAGTGCAACAAAACACACCATGACAATGAATAAAGCCAGCATATTCCGCTTCCACATGCTTCCTTTGGAGACAATCCCTACATGTTAATAGCCTTAGGGATTGAGTGAAGATTCGTGCATATGCAAAGCAGAAATCTTTAAATAACTTTTAGTAGAAAATAGTCAGATGAACACAAAGAAAACGATGCCCAAGATACCCTTTCTAAGTCATGCTTCAATCAAGAATCAAACAGAATGATTCCATTTAGATTTTACCTCTTTTTTCTCATGATCATAATAGCAAAAAGTAATACACGATTAAACTGCACAAGTTGATTCATGGATAAAAACTAATGCAAAGAGGTGAAACAAAGGAAAGAAACATTACATCTTCAACTGAACAATGTTTCGTCAACTAGCGAGCAACGGCACTCAAAGACACTTCAAACAATCGAATTGGGAAAACAGAAGGCTTAATCGTCGAAGATTTGTGCAAGATATTCCCTCACCTAAGATGCAGTCACTCGTTGTTTCATTGTGGGAAATAGACTTAAATATCTTGAGCACAAGATAAGTTGCACCCACAAATTGCACCATCATGACAACCGTCGCAAATCGGGTCCACCAAATCCATTTTTTATACCTCGTCTGTCCATGCAGAAAAGAAAGGAACGATTTAGAATCGTATGGAATGTGCCCACAGTCAGGTGAAGTTGATCTCGTCAAGTACGCAGGCTGCTTAAAATCTTTGTCAAGCTGGCTGGATAATGTGAAAAATAGAAACATATAGCATACTTTAATTTTTTATCAAGATTGGCATGTCCGAACTTGAAGGCAAAACAGGTGGTGGGTTCTAACTTGAATTGCGAAAGACACAAAGTTAGACACTCATGAAATGGGTTATATTGGATGTCTTCAGATAAATCTGTCTTCGTAATGGAGATCCTGATATATGCAACTAGGACGGTCGGAAGAAATCTGCAAGAACATCTGGACCTAAAGTCTTAAAATTTATCAAATTTATCTAGCATATCTACTGAAGATTAGAGTAGAGTGGTCCTTTCTTTATAACAGGGTCCAGCACACTCGTGTAAAATCAAGCTTTCATTTTCCTCGCTCTACAACAGAGGCTCCTGGAAGCAAGGAGATTCAAGCAAGCAATAACAGAATTTAACAGCATTCCTTGAAATTCAATCTATATAATTAAATGGAGACCAGGGAAGACCTCCAAAACCAAGTCAGCACGTGTCATCTGTCGCAATGAAGCATCCCTAGACATCTCTCCACTAAAGACGAATATCAACCCCCACGAGGTAAACGAGAAACGAGTTTCCGAGCAAAATGAAGCTGAAATTCGATTCGCTCAAAAACGAGAGGAAGGAACGAAGGAATACCTGTCTCTGATGGCGGATAACGGCATCGACGACCGGGCTCTCGGAAGACTCGAGGACGGTCGTGGCCGTGGCTTGCTGGGCGATCCCCGTATTGACCATGGCGACGATCCGGACGGCCGCGGCCAAGGCGACAGCGGCGAAAGGGAGCGTCCGGCGAGGGCCGCAGGAGGGGAGAGAGAGGAGGAGGAGACACCCGCCCAGGGCCACCACCGCCGCGTTGGACGAGCCCAGCACCATGGTCGAGTACCTCAGGCTCTTCACGCCGCACCTCCACCACCCCATCGCTCCTCCTCCTCCTCCTCCGCCGTCTGCAGCTGCTCTAATGGGGGGGGCAACGTCGCTTCTCCAGAACGGATTGATCGAGTGTGATATCTCGAATGAAGAAGCCAAGCAATGGAAAAGGAAGATTCTGTCCGTCTAACGGGGGTTGGCTTGGCTTGGCGTAGAGATTAACGGTGATGGATGGGACCCCCACCAGTGTCTTTTCTTTTTTTTTTTTTTAAATTTCATTTGTATAATACATTGAAGGGCCCGTTTGGTAACATGTCAAACAGTAAAAATTTCTGTTCTTTTATTTTCAGAAATAGTTTGGGAACAAAAATGCGTTTGGTAAACTTTTTGTGCCCTGGCACATTTTTGCAAAAATTTGTGCCCAGAAACAGTTTTGGAAGAGAAACAAGAAGTAAAAAAAAGTTGCTTCTTGTTTCTCGGCACAATTTTGAGAATCAGTTTTTTTTCTTTTTTTTGTTTTTCTTCTTTTTGTGTTGCTCTTCTTGGGCTATGGCCGGTCGCCGACAACCAGGCCACGACCCGGGCCGCGAGGGCGTCACGGCCCTCGCCGGCCGCCAGCGAGGCGAGGTCCCCCTTGCCGGCGAGCGAGGCTGGACCCTCGCCGCTAGGCGAGGCGGCTCGCCGTCGGTCATGGCGAGTCGGCCTCGCCCGGATCGGGTGAGGCCGAGCCTCGCCGTCGCGACCCACGGCGAGGTCGGCCGCCGGGTGGGTCGCGACGGCGAGGCTCGGCCTCGCCGGATCTGGGCGAGGCCGACCTCGCCGTCGCGACCCACGGCGAGGCTCGGCCTCGCCCGATTTGGGCGAGGCCGACCTCGCCGTCGCGACCCACCGCGAGGCTCGGCCTCGCTCGATTTGGGCGAGGCCGTGCAGGCGGCGCGGCGGCAGCAGGCGCGACGCCACATGGCGTGGCCAGTCGCCACGGCGCCGCGACCGGCCATGGCCAAAGAAGGAAGGATAGAAAGAAAAAAAAAGAAAAAAAATATTAAATAATTTAAAATATTATTAATAAAAAGAAATTTTGTGTAGTTACTAAACGTATTTACGTTCTTTTCTATCCCGGGAATAGAAATTTTGGACGATTACCAAACGCCTTCAAATGCTTAGAAATTGTTTCCGGGCACAGAATAAAAAAAAATCATTTCTGAGTAGAAATAGTTCCGCGGCATAGAAACATTGTCATGCGCACCCTAATAGTCTTCTGCTGTACTTACAGAGCAGTAAAGCCGAACTAGATACGAGTTCCAATGGGTTCGCACTATATCCGTTCTTGATCCATGTCGGGTTTTGCTCCGCGTCAAACGGAGCCGTCCACGCTCTTCTCCTTCTCTTCTTGGATAAGTTCTTTCATTCGCATGATTAATGCAATTGTCTTCGGTACGTAATTTGTTGTATCATGCTTGTATAATGGTCAAAAGACCCCCGCTATTAGATCTTGGGTCACAGTATGAAGCCATGCAGAAATAGCACGTTTAACCATTCAAGGTCAATAAGCCAGAGCGCTTATTACGTCAAAGTCAAATTGTAATCTTGTTTTGTGCTTACATATTCCACAGTTTGTAATCACTTTTAACTTTTCAGAAATAAGATTAAGTTCTTGTCCAGAGAACTTTGTATCTTTGACATACCACCAAATATGGAAAAGTCAAATTGTCAAAAAAAGATTATCATTCTTCCACGGCAACGTGAACACTTGACGACGCCCAAATCTATCAAGAACCCAACAAGCCACTTTCCACTGTCCATGCCCTCGTCCATGTCCAGGTGAGGTGAATGAGTAAGTGCGGTTTTCTTTTCATCTCCTCCTCTCCTTCTTCCTCTCTCTTCCACTTCGACAATGCCCAACTGGTTATAGTGGGTAAATCTTTTAAGCAGACAAATGCGTCAAAAGCTATTCTATGTACACTACAAGCCACCAAAATCTCTGTGCATGTACCAAAGAAGCTGTGAGCTGATTTCCGTTCTATTGTGCAGGTTGGAGTATCAACTGCACCCTTGTGATTGTAATCTAAAAAGAAGTGTGGCTAAAAGGAGAGTTACCGGACTAAAGGCTGTCGTTGCAAGAAGAAGAAGAAGAAGATACATTTCCCCCCTGCATACCAGGAAATGTTTAATTTAAAAACTGTAACTACGACCAAGGTTATGCGAAAGATGCTTGTATACGTGACACTCGACAATGATGTGCATCTTTGCTTCCCTATTCACTGTTGAAAGAAGTACTAATGGTAAGCCAACAATGGAAAGGACAAGATAAACATAAAGAGCACCAACGACGCTGCGTCGGCACAATACATCATAAAGAAACGAATTACCCTCAACAAGTCAGAAGATTCGAGGCATCGCTGAGGAGAATAAAGGCAAATCATGGGCAACTGGAAGTATCGCTCTGCATATTCGCTACCCTGAACGATACCCCAAAATCGATCACCTCCGCCATCGGCCTTAAGCCAAAACCACGAGCAACCAAGCATTATTTTTAGCGGGTCATCAAAACAGAATGGCGCTAAAATCGCAATTCTTGCAGTTTATGTGTATGTTTAAGAGGCCAAGCGTATTTGGGTATTTAGATTGGAAATTAATCTAATTTTTTTCTAGGTAGGCCGAAAGAATTGTATGGAATTATAATGGCAAGATAGGCCATTTTTATACGTGGTAGAGGATATTTCTCTTTTTTTCACATGATGTTAAACTTTTGAGTGACCCGATTGTTAGATATCGTAGGTTCAAGGGTTACTTTGGCTTTGATGCTAAGTAGATGAGGCCTCCGGTCTAGCGGAACCGGGGTGGGTCGGCTTGCCCAACTCCAAAAAGAATAAAATAAATTGTTCCTATTATTTATGTTATGACAGATTTGGTCCCCAAACCAATCTCCGATTCTAATATCCTTAAAAAAAAGTTTTTGATTGGGGCTCCCTATCAAGTTTGGCGATTGTCCAAATGAATCTAGTGTGGCTATAGTCTTTCGAATTGCCGTTCAAATATCTGGTACTTCTCCCATTTTCAATTACGTTGGTGTGATTAGATGTGGAAACGACTACATAGGTAGGTGTTGCCCAAATCGAAGATAAGATGAGAGAAGGTCGTGAGATGGTTTGGTCATGTTCTACTTTCAATCCATTTGTGTTTCTTTTCATACAGCTTTGCAGATGAATGAATCATCAAGTATGAAGCTGCCATATATTGTCAGTATCTTGGTTTCTGATAGAATTGTTTCTGCAGTTATGCAAGATTGATTCTGAAGGAAAAGCAAGGAAGGTCATCGGTTGCTCCTGTGTTGTTTTAAAGGTACTTATTTCACAATCTCTGCCGAATTTTATTAACTTTTTGTTGGCCTATCTTATTTCTCTCAATGGTGTGTGGTAACCTTATTATGCTGACAAATCATTGAAAGTTTTCTAACATGTATAAGTTTAGAACAGGTAAGTGGTCATCTGTGATGCTTAACAGTGGTGTAGAATGTTTGTTTCTGCTTGCATATTTTCTTTATCAAGCGGCTCATTACTATTTTATCAATTTGCAGGATTTTGGAGAAGAGATCGAGGCTCGCCATGTCGTTTTGGAGTATGTGAAGTCACACTGAGAAGTATAGCTCTTTCGATCAAGAGAGGCCTTCCTTAGTTGAATGCTCTGCGGTTTTGTGATTGTTATAGTTGAACCATGTCTTATTTTTTACCGGTTTTTGCTCGTGTCAAGTTTGAAACAATTTCAATTTAGTCCATCATATTCCATTAAATTCCCTGTACGACCATCTGATTTGGGAGCTTAGAACTCTGCATCTTATCCTTTCAGATAGTGGTTTAATGGTTGATGCTTGATTCACTCGGTATGTCTTTTTCTGGTTTGATGGCTCGAAAAGCTGGATTTAATTGTCATGTTTTGAATTGAAAAGAAAAAAAAAGGATACTCGGATCCCGACCTGACTTGGGCTTTTAGCCTGGGTCATTTGCTGTTTGGGTCGGGTTCCGGATCAGAAACACAAGCATTCTGCTTGTTTCAAGTCGGGTCGGGTATCATGGAAACCCGACCTGACCCATTGACACCCCTGAGTATACGCGGTTCCATAACCAAACAATTTAAACCTCCATGTTTCGAGGGAGTCAGGGAAAAGAATCTAACACGCATATAAGTCGCAACTCTCGCAATCGAATGATACCTTTTCGACATAGTCCTCCTTTGCGAGGCTTAAGGTGAAGCCAAGGCAGCTGAAGATAGAGGACATGAGAGAGCAGGCGTAAGAGAAAAGCGCCACTTCGACATCGGCCATCTGGGAGTACACAACCTTCACGAGCTGCTTGAACGACTGGGCCATCTTCCCCAGTGGCTGGTGGTCGGCCATCGCTTGAGTTTATGCAAGGTGAGAAGTTGGTTCGGATGTTACCAATCCAATCAAGTTGTTACTTTTATACAGTTTGACAGGCGAGTTAATGCAAGGAAAGAAGTTCGTTCAGATGTTACGTCACTGGATTAATTAATCCTGTCAATAAAAACGTTTTTTAACGACATAAAGGCCGAATCATCCGCGCATCCTTAACAAATATTCTTTTTGGCATGTAAATTGGAAAGATACCTTATTTGTCCAAGGGTTTCTAGAATAATAATTTTTTGACGATCGAGGACGGCAGCAACTATTGACCGTGGGGCGATGGCCGTCAGGCAAACCTCAACTGTGGCACTCGGTTATTGATGGCAATGGAAGCGAGCGACGGTGCCAGATGTTGGGTCAAGGTGGCTGTCGGTGATGGCCACGACACTAATACTTGGGGATAGTGGTGGACCAAATGCGGTGCGACTTTATCCGTAGGTCAATTGGTGGTGATGGAAGCATCCACCGGTGTGCGGTGGTGGGCAACCAGCGGCCAATGACATGCGACGAGTCGACAACAATTGATGGTGGGGGAGAGGGTTGCGGCGGGCGATAGCAATTGCAAGGGGGAAGGTACCTGGGATGATGATTAGGCCAACAACAACAATACAGCCCTTTAATAGTACTACCATGACGTGCTCGTACACCTTTTGCTCTAATGATAAAATGTCTAAAATTCAAAGTAAATAAGATCCATGGACAAACTCAAGGTTACTATGCAATCAAGTATATATGGATACATCACTACGGATATCATATGTTTCCCAAGTCATAAGAAATGGGAAAAAAGGACATCATATTTGTCTTAACTTTCTCATGATGCTAACTTGAATGGTATAGCTTTTGTGCAATGCTCACTTAAGTGTCATGGCTTTTCTTTCAAATCAACGCCTAGTCCTCTAGAAAGGAAGAGTCCATTGACGTAAAGAATGACAGCTTCTGAAGCAACAATGTAATCCCGCAAATAAGTCTTCGCCGAGTTCTCTGCGAGAAGAAGATGGTGTTAGAAAAAGAATGTTAGAAACAGAGGAGCTAACCAGCACTCCACAAAGCGTGGTCTACGTATCTTTGGGCATGTTTCCTAATTGTTCTGACAAAATAAAAAGAAGAGAGGAGGGAGGATGAAAAAAACAGTGCTATAAATACATACAAACTCACCATCCTCTTTGACTTTCTTCAATAAATCTCCCGTTGTGGGAAGGAGATTAATCGCAGCAGCTACAGCTTTCCTAATAGCCCATCCATGGAAAGGAGCAAGAACCTGTGCGTAAGCCTTTTTGGCTGCATCCTTGTAGGAATCCCCCCTACCAAAAAAATTAATAAGCCATAAAGATCACCCATAACAACATATGAAAGCAATGTATGAAAGCAATGTCAAGTGCATAGCTAATGAGGAAAAGCCAACAGATCCAAAACATTTTTACCCACTATTTAGTTTTAACCCTTCCTGAACGCCATAAATCAACATCCTTCTTTATCTCATGTCTTCTTCGTCCTCCTCTCATTGTGTTGTCCCTACTGCAGAACTCCATTTTGTAGAGGCACATTGACTAGACATATCCTGTGTCTAACCCACTTTACATGAGTCCCTCCCATCCCATCCTCGATAAATTCAGCACCAACTTTCTTTCAAAGATGTGCACTTTCCAACTTCGGTGTTCTAGAATCAAAATTTTTCCTTTAGTTTTCAGGACATCACAATTTCATCTAGCCTAGGGAAAAAGTATACACTTTCGCCCATTGTCAAGTGGGACACGACCCAAATTATATCCCAATTAGATCAAAAAATGAGATGATCCATTTTGAGTTTTCTGTTGTAGAGGTTCCAGCTGGCGTGGAGACCTAAGATGTAGGCCTCATAGTGACACGAACCCAAACCAGTTTCCTCCTTTGCGGTCGGGTTATAGACTGTCTGGGGATTTAACATTTTGTTGCATTTAACTCCTATTGTATAGATCCATATACACAGTATGAAATGGGCGTATAGGAGATCCTAATTTTAGAAGAGATATGTTACTGTAATTTCCTCAAAGCACATCTTTTAAGACCCTCCCTATTAATGTCTGTCACATTGACATGACCACATACTTATATAGCTACCGCAAGCCTAACATTGTGCAACCTTCACAAGACACATATGGAGACTTCCAAACTGTAGTTCTTTCAAAGATAATTCATTATTCCCTCGCCCATTCTCAACTTTGTGGAGTTTTCCTCCTCTCTTACTCCACAAAAGTCTACATCCTATAATATTTGCTTGGTGGGAAGATAAGGGGTTGTTAGGAGGTGGCTTTATGGGCTTCGTGAAATTGTGTTCACCCTAAACAAGTTGAAAATGGACTAAATACTGGATTTTTTCTTTTCGTACCACTTAATATCATTAGCAGTTCAGGAAACACACATTTGCTAACTTGTCGCAGTTATGTGCAAAGAAGTACAACAGAGAAAGCTGAGCGTCATTTACATACTCTGATTCAAGAATCTGTTCAAAGAATACCCTGACCACGTCTAGGCCCCGATTCACCCTCAGAAGGTGTCTCGAATGGCAACCTGGTTTACTGATGCAGTTGCTTTCCACATCGCAATCCAGCAAGGCTGGCAAGGTCTTGATTGACTTGGATGCGTCTGCCAATATACGAACCTGTTTTTCACAGGAAAGGAAAAAATTGCAGTAAGGGCACTAGCAGCAAGATGATCAACCATCACATAAATGGTCGATCGGAAGACAAATTTGAAAAGGCAAACAGTGTGAATTGCAAAATCGAATGAAGGGTGATAGCAAATTCCTATTTAAACCCCAAAATCACTTTTAGGGAACAGCATTCTCCAAGAGAGGAGTTATCGAATCACAGAAAGACACCTGAAGCTAGTTATCCAGCTCCTTACATTAATTAGAGCAAGATTATCTGCGGGCCAATAGAATTGGTTGGATCATAGGTTGTAACATCTCTATATTAACTCACTGAGGTATTGTCCGTTTTGGTCCGTTCCATAACGAGCTTCACGATTTTTTCCTTTGGCGTACAGGTGGACACATTCCCAAGAGGTTATCCATCCTGATAATGCTCCCACCTAAGTGCGTTTAACTGTGCAGTTTCAATACAAAGCTTACCGTTACGTCAAAAGGCGCATTCGTAAGTTAATTTCAGTTTCCACGTATATATCTCAAATACGTTCTCTTCCTGTTTGATGAAGCAGGTCCTCTCTGGCCCCGGCGACCACTCCCCACCCTGATTGGACCGGGTCATTACCGGAGTTGGTTTCAATTCCAACCTTTTCCTTAGTAGAAGTCAATAGAATAATACTCAATTTCCTTCCTCTGCAAGCTTCCACAGTACACTCACTACTACTATACTATCAACTCAGCCATCAAACCCTGATGCTACTAACACTTCCATAACTCAACAGTTTTAACCTCGATGATTGAGGGAGTCAGGGAAAAGAATTTAGCACCCGTGTAAGTCGCAGCGCTCGGAATCCTATAATACCTTGGGGGCCAAGTCCATCTCGGCGAACTTGAAAGCGATGCCGAGGGAGCCAATGAGAGGGAGCACGAGAGAGCAGGCTTGGGAGAATGGCGCGAGCTCGATGTCCGCCGTCTCGGAGTTCAGGTCCGCCGTCTCGGAGTTCAGGGCCGCCGCGAGCTCCTTGAATGACTGGGCGATCTTCCTCAGCGGCTTGTCGTCGTCGCCTGGCTCGGCCATCGATTGGAACTTGGATTCTAGGTCGGCTCTGTTTATATCTTTCGCCGAGAATAAATAATTTCATAAATATTTTCTTAAAAACGCTCACGTACGGCTTGTAACGAGAACGTTCCTCTGACGTTCTTTCTTCTCCCCTTCACGCGACTCGTCTTCAGCACTGTGCGGCTTCGTGTCGTGCATGTGCCGCTTGGGACCCTCGCATAAGATATAAACGCCTTTTTATATGTGTGCCCTTCTTTTTCCTTTTAATTTTATTTAATTCCAAAAGTCAACAAAATAACTTTGACCTGGACCCACCAATATTCCTTTCTCTGTTGAGGACGTCCTTTACTGTACATGCCATCGGAAGGATTTCTTTTATGTGGCAATTTTGAATATTTTCTCCAACAGAAAATATATATCTTCACAGATAAATTATAGAAATTTATCCAAGTGTGTCACGTTTCAGAAACGGCTTAAACTCGAGACATAAATTCAATACGAAAAATTTTTTCATTATCGACAAAAACTTATGTCTAAACATATTTGTGAACAATGAAAATATTTTTCGTTTATTTATTTTTATAAGCAATATAAGCAATCTTTGTTAAAAAAAAATATTTTGCAAATTATTTATTTTCCGCGAAACAAAAGATGTCTAGATATGGAAATATTTATCTACTCAATGTTGATTATGATGTTGGTCATTGCTTAATGTCTATCAAGGATGAGAAAGAACTATGGTATAGAATACTAGGTCATGTGAGTATGAGACAGATTTCTAAGCTATCCACCAAGGATCTTGTGCGTGGTCTACCCAAAATTAAACACGAAAAATTTGAGCTATGCAATGTGTGCTCCTTGGATATACAGATGTGAAGTAACTCCGTGGTTCTCTCTTCTTTTCTATGTAACTGTGATGGCGTAAATCTCCGGATTAACTTTTCGTGCTGGCGTGGTACGGTGACTTGTTGAGTGTAGGAATTCTAGTGCTCGGAAGGTGCCAATTTTCAGTTGAAAGATGGAAATATCATCTTGATCTTCGTACTTTGCCTTCATATTTCTATAAGTAGAATCCCCAAAGTCTCTTGAAACCTTACCAACAGAAGTCACATTTGCTTTACTTGTAATCAAGATGTGTATTGCTATCGAAACAATTTGCGGGTAGTCAAATAATTTCAGATGGAAAAAGGACACAAGAAATGCCAAAACTTGTCAACGAGAATCACTTTAGTGCCAAAACTTTTTTTTTGGATCACTTAAGTGTCAATTTTTATTTTAAAACGATCACTTAAATGCCAAAACTTTTTTTTTCGGATCACTTAAGTGCCAAATTTTTTGCACTTAAGTGATCATTTTTCTTCGATTTTGGCACTTAAGTGATCAGAATTTTTTTTTTGACACTTAAGTGATCCGAAAAAAAAATTGGTCATAGATAAATTTTGACACTTTTGATGTATTTTTCCCAATTTCAGACCATTCACTATCTAAGCAATGCCCAGTTGAGTCATTGTTAGCAAGACTCTACAAATTTTCGCGATAGGGACATCCGCCAAATGCCATACATGGACGAACCTGCCTCGTGCCTTCGTCAATGCTTTACCAAAACAAAAGCATACTTTATTTTCCATTAAAAAAAGTTGATTGCGACATTCATTGTCGCCTACATTTTCAATAGACTAGTGTAGTCTCCACGGCAAAGAATTTCGGAAATTTTCAATAGATTAGCGTAGTCTCCACGGCAAAGAATTTCGGAAATTTTCTATAGACTAGCGTAGTCTCCACGGCAAGGAATTTTGGAAATTTTCAATAGACTAGCGTAGTCTCCACGGTAAAGAATTTCGGAAAATTAGTCAAGTTGGTAAAAGGTTTAAGACTTTATGTGGGTGAATCTTTAAATTAGGTACATAGTCATCCTAAATGAATGTTCGAAACTTGAATTAGATGACTTGTTTCAATGCATATGTTAAAGCGGTCATGTGGCATCTAATATTTAAAGGAAAAGAAAAATAGTGAGCATAAAAAAGAGTCCTGGAAGTGGTAACTGATGGAATGAGGTGTTGAAGTTCAGGGTGCGCGTGAAGAAATTTCAAGAACAGAATTTTTGTTTCAGAAAGAGGTTGGAACAATTATCCGTTTCATAACGCAATTTCATTTTTTTTATTTCTAGAACAAATTTCTATTTTAGAAATAGGTTTAGAATAGAAATAAAAACTTAAAATTTTTTACTTTTTGATTTTTGTTAGAAATCATCTCTCTCCTCTCTCTCTTCATGACTCGCTCTCCTTTCTCTCTCGATTCCCTGCTGCCGACATCGTTGCCGCCCACCGACCGCCGCTGCCAGCCTTCGCTGCCGTCCGTCGTTGTCGCCTACCGTTCGCTAGCGTTGCCCTTGCCAAGTTGATGCCGCCATCAGGGAAATAGAAATTTTATGCTGTTATCAAATGAATTTCTGTTTTAGGAATAAAAATTTTATGTCTTCATCAAACGCATTTATCTGCTCATAAATATATTTTTGGAACAGAAATTTTGTTATACGTGTCCTTAATTGAGCTAAGGTGTTCTTTTTTTTTTCTTTTTGTTTGGAATCCAATGCACAGTGCTTTTAAAGCACCAAAATCAACTGGCGATCCGCGCGAGGTGTACTCTCTCTCTCTCTCTCTCCTCCTTTTCTCCTCCTGCGCGAGGCCTCTCGCTTCTTGTTTATCTGCTCCTCTCGCCGACTCTCTCTCTCTCTCGCTCTCCCCTTTCTTTTACTTTTCTTCTTTTCCTTTCTTTCTTTCTTTTCTTCTTTTCCTTTTTGACTCTAATGTCCTTTCTCAATCCTTTCAAACTCCACTTCCCCTAATATTACAACCTTTCCACCAAATCACTATTCACTTTTTGACCGTATTTTAATGTTCACTTTGATCATATTTCCCATTCCCATTGACCATAATTGACTGTTCACTTTGGTCGTATGTTCGTATATGTGCTTGATCGGAACTGACCAACTAAGTGTCATGACCATGACTGAAGAAGAGCTTTTAATGTCCTAAATTATATTAGGAAATTAAAATTTCAGGATGTCATGGCAAATGCATAAATAATTTATCAAGGACGGATACTACTATCGGATAGATAAACAAATGCGATAAAAGAATGGAAGAATATGCAAACAGATTTATAGCAAATTTAGCTTATATCAAATCTACATCCACTCTATCATGCTAACAACCACCATTAAGAATCTTAATAGAGAGAATCAAATGAGGGAAAAAAACATATTGTGAATGCAAGAGAGATCATGGCAATTTAGAGTTTTGAAGCTTTCTTAATTTCTGCCAAGTCCATTAGCATCCTTTGGATCCTTTTAATAATAAACTAACCGTTGGGGAGTCTTCAATGTGGTCAAAGTGTCTTGGACACAAGGGCATAATCAACCAGCCTGCAGGCTCCCCTTTAGGCATCTCACACATGATAGGTCCACTTTGTAAACAATAGGTAACACTATGACCGATGATTTTCTTGTAGTCCATGGCTGAATGAGCTTTAGAAGGCATCGTTTGCTGGAAGCATAAATTTCAAAGATGATAGGCGTCAAAACTTTAGACAATGTGATCGCATAAAAAAGCCATGGACCAAACCCCTCGCCAATAGGGACCCGTTATCATACCTGAACATAAATATTGGTATAGTTCCGACGTTTATGAGATTTATTGGGAGGTGATTGGTGAAGCCCTTACGACCTTGCAAGAACCCGAGCCTCTAAAGCTCAAGAATACATCACAGGGATCACTTTCCCCGCTCCTGTTGGCATTGGATAGATGAATGAATATGTAGATGATCCGTCTGTGCCTTTATTTTCTGCATTTGAGAGGATTGCAAGCAAACAAAGAAACAAGAATTGGTGCAACAAGCACCACAGAAGAACGCCCTAAAATGAATTGATGCGTTCCTTTGTTTGCTTTGCTCTGGCTCTTCCCTTTGATTGAAATACTCAGGCTGAACTCAACTTGACAATGCTGCCGCCAATAGCTAGAATCAATCTCAGCCTCAAAAGGAACAAATTTCTCAAGCAACGTTACCCTAAAACACAAGGCCCCCCCATAACTGGCTGTTATGCAGTAGTCAGCAAATTTGGCAGAAACATCACATAAGGTGATCATCCAGCAGTTACTTCATTTGAAGAATCGCAAATGCTAAGCATGCACTATGACTGTGCAGAGAGAAGATGGCAACGAAAGAAAGAAAGCTAAGACATGCCATTTTGATTAGAACAAATTCCTCCACATTCTTTGCAACTCAAAGCCACCTAACGATTGGCGAGAAGCAGTCGGACGATCCACGACGACCAGATGAGAAGGGAAAATAGACTGGGTTCATCTGATTGCTCATGATTTTCTTTATTTGTTATTTTCCTCACTAATAGTAATTTGTCGGTTACATCATTTTATGACTCTCTCTTTTTTTCACATAATGTAATTTCCTTTTGTTGTCGTAAATTCCGTGAATCCTATGATTTGTAATATTTCACAAAAAATAGTATCTACCTAATGAATATATTCTTCTCTTGTTAGTAAATTACCTAATGAATTGTAACATTCTTGTGGCATACGTAATTGTCCTCGCTAATAGTAATTTATTTGTAATTTTTTCCTTACATAACTTATTTTGGAGGGTTTAATTTCTCTTTGGAGGTCGCAAATTCTCTAGAGCCTGTGAATAGTAACCTATTGGATTAAAAGTGAATTTCTTTTGCGTATTTTTAGTAAAATATTGAATTGATCGTAATTTTATTTTACTCTTTGTAAAGGTTTGAGGCCTACGTTTTAATGATGCTCATTACACATCGTAATTTTTCTCAATCTGTTAATTCGATCAATTTTAGGGCCAATACACAAAAAAACCCCAAATTTTAAGTGTTGTCTTAATTATATCCAAAACTTTTTTTGTCTCATAAGAAAAGCCCAATTTTTATTTTTGTCCCAAATTTACCACCCTTAACTTTCCGTCTTGAAAGGCCGTTAGTGAACCTACGTGAATTGCCACTTCATTAATGAATTTCTCCTCAGCAAGCTGACATGGACAAATAGTCTACAAAATGACGTCTTTTTGGATGAACAATTATGGTTTGACTTTTCAATTGCTCATTTTAATACCAGCCAAACCCTAATTGCTGAGGCCTCACTGTCGGTGTACGCCTCTCTAACCTTTCCATCTTGTTTATGCAGAACACGACCTCTTCTGTCGCTTCGACTGCTTCCGATTTTGCTGATCGTAGTGTTTGAAAGTGCTCAGTTAGGTTATGCTTGAGCGGTTTTTCAAGCCGGACTATTGGCTGAGGGCCGCGGAGGACGGTGGTGAGAAGTGGGGTTCCGTGGGAGTGAAAAATGACGTTCCTGCAGTTGAAGAGGGTGGTGGTCAGGGTGCTGCAGCGGTTCATGGTGGTTTCACGGTGGTGCCGGCAGCGGAGGAAGGGGCACAATGGAACTGTGGAGATGTTTTTTCTTTACTTTTAGTATGTTTTAAATTTGCTAAATGTTTAATTGGTGTAGAAAAAAATGGATCATTTAAATTGTTTAGAAAATAAATTGGTCAATTTGAGTTAAATGAGTAAATTTGGATTGAACCCAGTGGTGACTTACCCAAGCCCAATCCCGCCCACTCATTCACCACCTCTAGGAATATCTAAGAGTGGCCCCAAAGAAATTGCTTCAATTGAAACTTGAATGCATGACCGATGACCACAATTTGGCATAATAGAGTCCGAGTATTAACCAATTAGATGACCTTTCAGAGTTTTGGTTCAAACCAAACGAGTAAAAATTCTGGGAGGGGCTATTTTCACCCTTCCAAAACTTTTATCGACAGTTTTTAGTCTTAAACAGTAGCCATCGCCCAAGAAAATTTGGTTTCAGGTATGAAAATGCATGGCTGCGTCTATTCTGCTTTGTTGTAGTTTCATGCGTAAATGATCAAGTTTGGGCTATATTATGCAATTAAAGTGATAGCAAAATGTCAACAAAAAAAAACCGTAACCCGACCAGAGAGAGGTGATTGTCCCTTAATGAGCACTTTTATTTTGCGTTCAAAGTTCTTCCATGACATTCACTTTTTCCATGAGAAAAGTTCTCTTCCAGTCTTGAAATTGTAGCCAGAAGTGGATATCTGAACGGTAATCTTCTTAACAAATTCGATTTTATGCTTGACTTCACTCACAGAACCACCTGCACATGCGGTCTTCCTGCAAGCATTTTGAGATTCAGCCTTTGCTAAAGAATAGCACGATGTCAAAGCTTGCAAAGGACTGTTACACCCCATGAGAAGAGGTCCCTTTTAATCAAGAATCCTATGAAGAGTATTAACAACAAAGGCGCATATGGTATACATCAATAGCGAAGAACTGGAATGCCTTTCCTCAATGTCTCATGACATAGCTCATTCCTGCCCACATCTCCATCCTGTGATATTTGGGGACTTTCTCTGAATTTTATGAAATGCAGCTTGAATCTACGCAAGAGGGATTATCAATAAACGAAGATATCCTCGATCATAGCATCACAATTTACACCATGAAAGATAAAGTACAAACGCATAAACATCATTTGCACCAAGACCGCAATGGACAGAGACTTCATTAGCTGGCTTATGAAGAAGAAAACAGCAGGCTTGGGAGAAGTAAGCAATTAGCAAAACCTTCCTTATGCTGAAATGGTGAAATGCCTAAACTACAGAATAGAAAGACGAAATGTGTTACTTGGTTATTTTGCAATATCCAATTAGCAAAATCAGCAATGCAGGATAGTTTGCTGGGAGGTGAATTTCAACTTTACAGAATCGACGTCGCATGAGAACTGAGATTATCAAATAAAAAAAATCAGGAACCTATATGACAACATTCAAAGGATAGTATCTCATTGATAAACTGATGGAAATGGAGGAGATTGTCCTCATGCAAGTGCGTACTGATTTTCAGGTGAAATTCCACAGCTCATATAGTATAAGCACACAAGTCATTTTTGCATTGTTATGGTACGACTAGTAGTGCGTATCTCCCTCTGCAGAGCCTCATCGAGCTCAGGTGCGATATCATTAGAATGCATCTACATCAAACCACTCTGCATCAGGGTGCCGTACAAAAAAATCAGCAGCAACATATTTGATTAACAGAGAGGTTGAACCTAATGAGCATACAGAAAGCAAATTCAATTGAAAATACTACATTTAAAATCATTTGGGGGGCACGCAAGATGGTCCTCAGCTGTTCATGATGGTTCCTTTGCAAAATCCCTCTTCTTCATTTTGATCAATCTCTAGTATGGAATTTGAATTTCCTCAGGCAAGTTTGCCAGATCCAAATCAATCATGTGATAAAACGATTCCATGACAACAATAGGATCAAACCGGTATCTTGCAAGGGTCGACCTCGCCATCTTCGACCTAGCTTGACAATCCACTATCGAGCGAGGTCGGCCCTCGCCAATGGTTGGCAAGGTCGGTCCAGGCCAGATTCGGCCAAGGCGAGTGTGACAACCGGTCCGATGAGGGCAGAGAGTGGTTGCCGGGGTCCAAGGACCCGGACAAGGAGCAGCTCCTGGCAAGCTTCTAGGATGGCGAAGATGGCACGTCTCTCCTGTCCCACATCGCTTGAGGGGGGGAGTCCTGGGTAACTTATAAAGGCTCGAGAAGCCTTAACTTGCAAGAGGCCTTTTCTGGAGGTAGTATGGACTGCCCTCGGAGGAACAAAACCGTGAGGACTTAGGCTGCGCATGGTAACCAATTTGTGCCCGGGAACAGATTCTGGTCAGAAATGATTCTTTTTGATTCTGTGCCCGGGAACTGATTCTGAGCATTTGAAGGCGTTTGGTAACGGCCCAAAATTTCTATTCCTGAAATAGTAAAAGAACAGAAATGCGTTTGGTAAAGGCATAAAATTTCTTTTTATTAATAATATTTTAATAACATTTTAAATATTTTAATATTTCTTTCTTTTCTTTTTTTCTTCTCCTCCTTCTTGGCCATGGCCGGTAAAATATTTTTTAATTAATAATACTTTTATTAAAAATAATTTTTTTATTTTTTTTGGCCATGGCCGGTAAAAAGTTTTCTTATAAATAATTTTTTTATTAATAATTTTTTTAAAAATATTTTACTAAAAAATATTTTTATTGAAAATATCTTTTTCTTTTTTTTCCGCCATGACCTAGTCGCTGGCCATTAGGGGTGTGCAAAAGAACTGGGACCCGCCCGGACCGCCCAGAACGGCCCGGAACCGGACCGGAACCGGTGGTTCCCAAGGGAACCGGTCCGGTTCCCGGTTCCAATTTTTTGGAACCGGTACTGTTTGGGCCGGTTCCCGGTTCCCGGTGTGGAACCGCCCACCCGCCCACCCGGACCGGACCGGTAATATAATAATAATATATTTTATTTTTTTAATTTTTAATTAAAAAAATCTGACCAAAAAAAATTTAAAAAAAGAAGAAAATTTGTTGTTATGTCTGAAGCTCTTGTGTAGTTGGGATACCTTGGCCATTTTTCCCAATAATTAATGGGTACCAACTTGATTTATGGATGATGTGGTTAATATAATCGATCATAGTGTAGGAATTGTATGAAAAGTTATGTCCTTTTCCTTTTATTCTGTTGATCCGATGTTGGTCCACAGATTTTTTTTTTTATTTGTCTAGGAAAACTTGTTGAGACCGGTTCCATGGACCCGCCCAAGAACCGGACTGGACCGGCGGTCCGGTTCTCGGGCGGGTCCATGAAACCGACGGGCGGTTCTCGGTTCCAATTTTTGGAACCGGTCCTGTAGCGGGCGGTCCACGGTTCCGGGGTGGGAACCGTCCACCCGGACCATGCACACCCCTACTGGCCATGGCCGGTAAAATATTTTTTTATAAATATTTTTTTATTTTTTATATTGAAAATATTTTTTTTATTATTTTTTCCATGGCCTGGTCGCTGGCTATGGCCGGTAAAATATTTTTTTATAAATAATTTTTTAATAAAAATATTTTTTTTATTTTTTTCGCCATGGCTTGGTCGCTGGCCATAGCTGGTAAAATTTTTTTTATTAATAATATTTTTTTTTTTTTTTTCGCCATGGCACAGTCGGCCGGCCATGGCCTAGTAATTTTTTTTTATTAATAATATTTTTTTATTTTTTTCTCCATGGCACAGTCGCTGGCCATGGCCGATAAAATTTTTTATTAATAATTTTTTTATTAAAATATTTTAATCTTGCCGGATACGGCGAGGGTGGCCCTCGCGCCGGACATTATTTTCTATTATAAAAAACAAGAAAAAGAAGAAGAAAAAAAAACTGATTCTCATTTTTGTTCCCAAAATCAAGAAGTTACTTTTTTTTTATTCGTGATTCTGCTCCAAAACTGATTCTGGGCACAAATTTGCAAGAATTTGTGCCCAGAATCAAAAAATTAAACAAACGGATTTCTATTCCCAAACTGATTCTGGGAACAAAAGAACAAAATCAAACACTATTTGGCAAGTTGCCATATGCAGCCTTAGTGTCCAAAGCTGACAATATCTTGCGAGTGGGACCCAGGTCATTACAGCAAGCCTCGCTGGCCATGGAGGAGGCTGGCGACCAAGGAGGAAGAAGGAAAATAAATAAATAAATAAATAAATAAAAAATTCAAAAAAATATTAAAATATTATTAAAAATTGTTCACGTCAGCGATAGCCGGCCAAAATTAGTCAAATGGACTGAATTGAAGCAAATGCAAAATGTTTAGGACTCAATTGGCAAAAAAAAAAAAGTTTAGGATTGAATTTGGGCAATTGCAATAGGTGTAGGAATTTTTTGGTAATTTTCCTGAATCCACGTGTAGCATTATTTTTTTGTCCACTATTCAAACTTCCGGATTAGAAGCCGACTAGCAAATCCAGTTAACTTGATGTAGGTTTAGGACTAAATTCAAGATTACATTAAAGAAAAAATTGTTTTTCAGTAAGCTCTTCGTTCAACAACATGATGCTGATTGCAAAATAAGAAGACTGCTTTTATTCGTAGGAATTGGCGTTTAGATCTACTTCATGGTCGATTTTGTTGTTTAGAGCTCTTTTTTTGGGGGCAAATGTAGTTCAAGCCTCCGTTTCGGGGTTCTTTTGACCGTGTAATTTCCTCAATTTGTCTATTTCGATTCCTCTTCGTTATATGATTTTTCATTTGGCGAACTACCAAAAGCTACATATTCTAACATGCTGTTCGCAGGCATTAAATAAACTGAAAGGCCTTTTTACAGTTCCATTCTGATATGAGGACAGTTTTCATATTTCTAGTACCATTCCGTCGAGCTTGGAGTCACAAAAACGAGGAAAACCGAAGAGCCCAAAGCAAAGCTTCTCCCGTCCTTTGGAAACTCACGTAGTTACGTTCAAATGGTTGTTATTTATAGGATTTTGATGTAAAATGTGATAGAACTTTCATAAACAAGCTCGAAGCAAATCGCTAGCATGAAATCGAAGTAGAAGAGAAAAAGGGGGTACCCCGTGAACACAACCGAATCAGTTCGATTGGTTCAACATGTTCATACAACTATAGTCGATCCACAATTTTCCATCTTCGAATCAATTCGATCAATAAGGTCGTGACTAATGTTGTATAAGCAGTCAAACGAAAAGCATTATGACTAGGCACTAGTTAAGCAACTAAGTAATTAAATTGCACAGTCAATACATTGACTGTACTTGCGACTTTTCTCCGGTTATGTTTGATCTATATTCTGAAAATTAAATTATTTCGTGCTAAGTGTGTTTAACAAGTATTTTGACTCAATAACATGACCCGCAATTATATGATTTAGTACTTATAGATTTCAACTTGGCTTAACAAGCTACTTGGCCTTGTCTGGAGCTTCGTAAAAGTTGAGTCAAAGTTCAAGTAGACAACAAGCGGGGAAAAGTGCTAAAAAAGTCGTAAACCTTTTTTTTGGTGCAAATTCAATCCTAAACCTTTTGCATTGGTGCCAATTCAGTCCTAAACATTTTGTTTTTGTGCCAATTCAGTCCTTCCGGCCAATTTTGTCAGGATTTTGCTGACGTGGACCCCGGCCGGTCATCGGCACTAACGTGGACAACTTTAACAATATTTTAATATTTTTTTGAATTTTTATTTAATTTTCTTTATTTATTTTCTTTTTTTTTTCCCTCCTCTCCCTCCTCCCTCCGGCCGGTCGCCGGACCGGCGGCCGGTCCGGAGGGAGGAGGGAGAGGAGGGGAGAAAAAAGAAAATAAAAAAAATTCAAAACAATAATAAAGTATTATTAAAGTTGTCCACGTCAGCGCCAGTGACCGGCTGTCGGCCGGCCGGCGTCCACGTTAGCAAAATCCGGCTAAAATTGACCGAAAGGACTGCATTGACACAAAGACAAAAGGTTTAGGACTGAATTGGTACAAATGCAAAAGGTTTAAGACTGAATTGGCACCAAAAAAAGGTTTAGAAATAAATTGGCACCAATGCAAAATGTTTATGACTTTTTTGGCACTTTTCCCACAAGCAGCGAATCAGACTATGAGTAGCTTTTAACAATTAAAATTCCACCATTGTAATCTTAGTATTGGATTGAAACCGAATGAGTATAACCTTTAATTCGGAGGGGCCATTTTCTCCCTTCCAAAAAATTTCGTAACATTTTTATCAGTCTTCTACCGTAGCCAACGCCACAGAATTTATTTTCAGGTATGAAAATGTATGGCTGTGTCTATTCTACTTCATAGATTCATGCGTGGGTGAATTAGTTTGAGATTATACGATTTAAGTGACTGCAAAATGCCAATATATGCATTTTCTGATGTAACCAGACCAGAGAAACTACTGAACACTTCTATTTGGTGTTCAAAATTCTTCCAATTGAGAAACGACCGTCTTCTTGGAAACCTTTTCACTGAAACTCTTGGCTGCGATTGATAGATTATTTGTTGATTCCACGGCATTCGATTTTTCCATGAAAAAGGTGTCTCTCCCAATAACAAAATTCTTGCTTGAAGTGGACATCTGAGCGGTGATCTTGTTGACAACTTCGATTTTATGCTTGAATTCACATACGGAGCCACCTGCACACGCGGTCTTCCTGCAAGCACTTTGAGATTCGGCTTTGCTAACAAATGTCACGATGTCAAAGCTCACAAAGGACTACTACACCATGTGAGAAGAGGTCGCTTTCTATCAAGTCTCCTATGGAGAGTCTTAACAAACACGGGAGCACACGATGAACGCCAATAACGAGAAACTTTGTGACGCCTTTCCATAATGTCTCATGATGACGGCTCATTCCTGCCCGCATCTCCTTCGTGCTGCGTTGGGGGACTTTCTCCGAATTTGAATGAAATGCAGCTTGAATCTAAACAAGAAGGATAGGATTGACTAATTAGCAATAAATGAAGATATCTGATATCGTAGCGTCACAATCAACCCCATGAAAGGTAAGGTACAAATGAATAAACATCATTTGCACCAACAACAAATTCTAGGACATATCTTGCCACACATTCTAGGTGTCTCTGATTAGATCGCAGTCAGACCACAATCAACGGAGACTTCATTCGCTGACCGATGAAAAAGAAAACAACAGACTTGGGAGAACTAAGCAATTAGCACACTTCCCTTGTTTGTGTTTAGGAACAGAACTGATGTTAATAAGATTATGCTGAAAAGTTGAAGTGCCTAAACTACAGAACATAAAGATGTGCTTGTTACCGGGTTATTTCGCAATATCCGATTAGCAAAATTCAGCAACATGGTATAGTTTGCTAGGAGGCGAGTTTCAACTTCACAAAATCAATGCGCCATACATGAGAACTGAGCTTATTTAATCAGAAACCTATATGATAGTTTGCTAGGAGGCGAGTTTCATCTTCACAAATTCAATGCGCCATACATGAGAACTGAGCTTATTTAATCAGAAACCTATATGACAACATTCAAAGGATATTATCGCACTAATAAACTTACAGAAAATGGAGGAGATTGTCATCATGCATCCTTGTATACTGATTTTGAGGTGAAATTCCAGAGCTCATATAGTATAAGCACTCAAATAAGTCTTTCATATTTATGGTATGACTGGCAATGCATACCTCCCTTTGCAGAGCCTCATTGAGTTCGGGAGTGATATCATTAGAACGCGACCTCATCAAACTACTCTGCATCAGGGTAACGCACAGAAAAATCAGCAAGTATGTATTTGATTAACAGATAGGTAGAACCTCATGAGCATATGAAAAACAGATTCAATTGAAAAACCTACATTCACAATCATTCAGGTATGTACTGTTGACACCAGAACAAGTGTTTCGATCTTCACAAGCATCAAAACTTCCTCAGGACACTCTAGTTGGCCCACGAACCTCTTCAAGTTGGCCTCAGCTGTTGCTGATACTCCCTTTGCAAAATTCCTCTTCTTCACAAGCATCAAAACTTCCTCAGGACACTGTAGTGCATACCTCCCTTTGCAGAGCCTCGTCGAGTTCAGGAGAGATATCATTAGAACGCAACTACATCAAACAACTCTGCATCAGGGTAACATACAAAAAAATCAGCAGCGACATAAATGAGCATACAGAAAGCAGATTCAATTTACATTTACAATCATTTAGTTATGTGCTGTTGAGACCAGATCAAATGTTAGATTCTTCACAAGCATCAAAACTTCCTCAGGACACTCTAGGTGGCCCCAGAGCCTCTTCAAGTTTGGCACACAAGATGGTCCTCAGCTGTTGCCGATGTTTCCTCTGCAAATCCCTTTTCTTCATTTTGACTGGTCTCAAGTATGGAATTTGAAGTAACTCAGCCAAGTTAGCCACACCCAAATCAGTCATGTGATAAAACAATTCCATGACAACAATAGGATCAAACGGGATGCAAACTAATTAGCAAATTCTTTCACAGACAAGCAAATAATTGTCCCAATTATGCAAAAGGTCATCGATACAGCTCATTGAATTGAAGTCCCAAAGTAAGCCTTGATCAGTACATGGACCAACCAAACCTGTCATAGAAGCAGTACCAGTTTACCTTGCTTGACAATCTTTCAAAACATCAGTTTGACTACTGGTAATGTTGAGGTGGTTTACAATCATATATGATAGACTAGCCAAAACAACTTTAACATTTATTTTTATCACCAACCAGAAACACTTGAACCTTGAATTTTTATTTTAGCTCAGTTCATCATACTTACTGGGAATTGATGCTCTTCTTAGGAGGTTCAAGAGGAACATCAAGGGAACAACAAGAAACTTGACAGGGCTTTCGTTCATCACGAAAAATCGGAAGGCGTTTGTCCCAAACAGGACATCTGCCATTGGTCAATCTGACACACAAAAGAACTCACAAAGGAACTCAAAATGGCCAAGGATATTTTCAAGGAAAATATGAATTTTGGAGATAGGGAAATTCTGGGTGTAGTTTACAATATTGAGTGGCAGAAAATCATTGGCCTCTAGATGCAAATTTCAAATTCCGGGTTTACTTAGAGGGAAACCGTTAATCACTAGGTAATTCTTGTTCACCTATGTTGATATTTTCATTCTTGCCTCACAAGCCGCTAATCTGTTTGCAGTCTACAAAAGCTGCCAATGGAAGGATAAATGAAAAACATTTCTATAACGTAATCAACGACAATGGTACGGAGGCAAATCCGAAGTTTCCAAAATTAATCAAGTAGATAGCCGGTGTGGAGCAAATCATTCTTAAAAAAAATAGCTTCAAGAAAAGTATCACTCGATTCGCTCACGCTGGCCGGTAAAGGATGAAGAATCTTACTAGATGACCAATGCCTTCTATTGACATTTTGATCTTGGCTGAAGCATCATGTAAGCTTCTACGACCAAATCCACCACTCCTTCAATTACGTACGACTAGCAAATTAGGAAAGTACAGAACCCTGTCAAGGAAAACTTTCTCATAAAAAAAAGATAGTGATGAAAAGTAGGTCATGAATCTCAGAAGAAAGACGATAATTTACTGCTTGTCTACCTCTGTTAAGGAATCATGACTCGTCTCACTGTTGTAATATGGGTATAAGATTCATCACATGATTATCACCACAGTATAATATTTCAACAGAGATATCGAGACGGATCTCTACATAATTTCCAAGGACGCGTATTCTTTCTAGATTATTTCGGTAGCGTTTCCATTGAGTCGCAACCAGAAATATCCAAATCAACTAAATCCAACTTTTCAAGTCCCCGAAGCTGAGCAAGTTTCTTGCAGTCTTTAACTACTAGAGATCGTAACTTCTCACATCCCGTCAAATCTGGCAAAGCCTCCATTGATTTGCATCCTGTAAAATCCAATTTTTCTAAGAACTTTGCACCGTCAAGACCTTGAATTTCGACTAGATTGCTGCACCTGACAGCCACTAATTGCTTCAAACACCGTGATCTTGGACAGAGAAGCCTTTTGATGGAATTGCAGTCATCTATAAATATGCCCTCCAAGAACTCCAAATAATCATGGCCCTCAATTTCAACTAGGTAATTGCAATGCTGAACGCGCAAGCGTTTCAGACGATTTAATTGTGAAAGCTCGGGGATGTATTGAAGTAGATTGCACGCCTGAAGATGAAGTTCTTCTAGGTGGATTAGGCTAGAAAGCTGTGGCAACCTGGGACTCTGACAAGAGACCAACAGATGTGTTAAGCCCGAAGGAAGCTCTGGCAGCGACCGGAGATTGTTACAGCCCAATAGGCTAAGGCGTTGGAGAGAAGAAAGATTCCGGATGCTTTCTGGCAGGTCAGGTATCGGTGCAAAAGCCATATCGAGAATCTCGAGCGAAGACAAGTCACCGATTTCACTTGGAATTGCCCCTTTCAGACTATTGCATGATTGGAGAAGTAGGGTCCTCAGATTTGTCAACCTTCCAATAGCACTAGGAAGCTTTTCAATCGCAGAACCACTCAAGTCCAGACGTTGCAAATTCTGTAAATCCGCAATTGAGCTAGGGATTTCTCTCAATGAATCACAAAAGCAGGCGCTCAGTGTCTCCAGCTTCCTTAGAGAGCCAATAGACGTAGGAATCTTTGAAATAGCACTAGCATAATCTAATAGAAGTTCTTCTAAATCTTTTAATTCGCCCACTTCCTCTGGTAGCTCATTGAGACTATAACAGCTACTCAAGTTCAAGGAAACGAGGCTTTTGAGTTGGCCAATAGAAGGGTGGAGAAACCCCATTTGCCAACAATTGCTCAAGATGAGAATCTTCAACTGCGTGAAAGCCGAGAGATCAGGCATACATCTTAAATATATGCAAACTCCAAGATCGAGAACTTGTAGCCGCTTTTCCGCCGCCTATACAAAATAAGGAGAAGCTGTCAAAAGAAGAAGTTGATCAACTAAACACAAACAAATCCAAAAATCGCAAGAGGATAAAACCATCATGATTGAACTCCATCCTTCCCAATCCTCTCGTGACCCGGTGTTTGTTAAATCCAGCACCGCTAATTCTGGTAGATGCAAATTGGTCGGCCAAAGAGACGAATCGATTCCAAAGACACTGCACTGAAGCCATCCTACTTCAGAAAGGAGTGCGTTGATGTCACCGCTTGAAGCTTTCCGCATCAAGTCTTTGAACAAGAAGAAGCTCTGCAAGATTTTCAATTGTGTTTATCTGTGTTCGTCTGGATATGGCAAAGGAATTCGATGAGACAAAATGCCAGACTGAATCCTCGCTTTGAAACCTAAAACCTTCTTCTTCTTCTTCTTCTTTTGGGTAAAGTATGTTTATTAAGTGACGTGGTGACATTGGTTAGCGATATACTCTTTAGATTTCGACAGGGATCTTTTTTTTTGGCATAAATGCGTTAGATGTCCTAAAACTTATTACGAAAGTGTAATTGAGTCCTAAAACTTTCAAAAATGATATTTCAGTCTTAAAACTTGTTACAAAGTACAATTGAGTCCTAAAACTTTTAAAAAGTGCAATTGAATTCTAAAACTTGTCAAATTGATCCAAACAAGTCCTTCCTTTGATTGCATTTTATGAAAATTTTAGAACTCGATTGTACTTTTGTGACAAGTTTTAAGACTTAATTATACTTTTTGAAAATTTTAGGACTTGGTTGCATTTTCGTGACAAGTTTTAGGGCTTGATTGCACTTTTTGATAGTTTTAGGACTCAATTGCATTTTCGTGATAAGTTTTAGAACTTTTAATATAAAAAGTTGATTTCAAGAAAACTAAACGCGGTGATATGGTTAGATTAGGGTTTTTCTGATGGATGGATGGAACTATATGTAGGTTGTTGATGCTGGGCAATATCTTTTAGCAAAGCCTGCCATATGAAAGTTTCTGGAGTTTGACCCCAAAAAAAGAACGAAGAAGGTTTCCGGAGAAATATCACTTGTTTTTATTTACCTCCTAAAAAAGGAAGTGAAGATACATATGTCCGTGTGCATGAGAATGGCACTGTTTCAAAACAAACTGTTTTAACTTTCCTGCTAAAACGGATCATTTAATATGTTGAAGATGGTTTGAAAAAAAAATCCCATATGGCTTTGATTGACTTTATTAATGAAACCTATACTTTCCCCCAAACGATCAATTGGTTAGATTTTTTTTTTTTTGGTTGGTTTAATTCACTTTTACAGTTTGACTCATCTCTACTTTAAATATTCACCGGTGAAAAACCTACAATGGAGATAATTTCTCTTAAGTTTAATCTTAGGAAAAGTCACTAAATTGTTGTAATCATCCCACACCATCTTTCATAATTTTCACTTGTACATCAATCTAAACTGTAAATTACATTAAAAAAAATCTTCGTCAAAAGCTTCCAGGCAATTTGCATACACTTGACCAAAATAAACAAAAAGAAATAGGATATAACAAAATAGACAAAATCATATTTTATATATTCAATACAATTGGAATTAGTCCCACAAGTATTTCATTTTCCAAAGTTAAAATCATTTAATTTTTTTTCCTACACTAATTATCATCTTTCAACATTTCTGTCTGCTCAAAACAGATTTAACTGTTTTTTTTTCATTTTTCAAACACCTGAATGGGGTGCTCTTTTTGCTATCAATAAGAAGTTATTGGATCAACAAAACAGTGTGATATTGAATTGTAGGAACGAACTATTTCAAATTATATCAAGAATATAAAGCTGTTTCCTTTGCCCAACATCTCTTGGTTAATTGCTAGGGTTAATTCCTCGCCATTGATCAGTCATGAGCCTGTGAGGCATCCCAAATGGACAATACTATCATAATAAAGTGACGTGAACATTGATAATTTTAGTAAAAGATAAACATAGTTGAAAAAATTGGCTTCATGCTAAAAATCATATATAATGAATACAAAGGCATGAAATTTTCTCTAAATAGTCAATCTTTCTTTTTTGAATAGTCAAGTTAGTCTAGCGGTTTCTAGCACAAAAGGGCATTGCCCCCAAAAAATATAAATAATATAAAAAAACTTATTGCGGATAGAAATGTTTGTTATAAGAAATGAGCAAGGTTAACGTGACAAAAACCTTAAAAAATAGTAGATTTTCCTAAAAATATCTTTAAGGGGATTTTTGCTATCTTATCTATTAAGAGGAGAAAAGAATGAAAAGAGAAAGAAATAACTAGTAGAGGGACGGATTTCTTCAAAATCAAAATGGAGAAAAAAATATATCAAACATTGGATTCCTAAATTGCGGGAGCACCACAAATACATTCGGCCATACTAGAAAGCATGCACATGTGACAAGTGTGAAACTTTTACAATCTTATTGTTTTGAATGAATTATCTGTTATTGTAATTGGTACATACTATCTCTTTTTTTAACCAAGAAATCTTCATTTATTTGATCTATGATGTTTATACTTCATCTTGATTCATTATTGTAGTCCTTTAGATTATCAATATTATCAACTAGATATGACAATTACATGCTTCTAGTAAATGAGATTTATAGTGTAAAATTGTAGTTAAAGGATCTTAAATTAACTGTAGATTAAATTTCTACATATGTAATTTATATCAATGAAATCGAATCAAATGATATAACTTTTCATCCTTGAGATACTTATAATCCATTTAGCTGTTACAATTAATCTATGATGGACATAAAAGGATGTTTACATAGATTTTTTTTTCCTAGAAAGTAAGAGCATCTGCTCATCCTAGATGAGATATTAGAATAGATCAAATTAAATATATTAAAATAAGAGGGAGAGAAAAAGAAATGTGTGACATATGTTACCTGATCATTTAGTACTCTTGAGACTCCCCCATAGTCCCTGTCCCATGGTCTGCTACGTTTCCCAAGCAGGTGCCCTTGGCGAAAAATGCTTATTCCAAGATCTCTCAGTTGATCATGCATTTCAAACTCACCATGATCTCCAATTTTAATTAAGCACCTCAACTTCAACTCTTCAATTCCTTGATTTGGATAAAACCCACGGTCCTCCCACATGTACATAGCGAATTTGCTCTCTTTGCCAATTAAAGAACAAGCAATATCGAGAAAAATCTGCTTCTGGTCATCTTCTAATGCATCATAACTTATTCCCAACATCTTTTGGACATCTTTATGTGGTTGGCTTTGTAATTGCTTCAGCACATCTTCCCATACATTTCGGTTCGTTTTTTTATACAAGTATGAACCTACAACCTTAAGTGCCAAGGGAAGTCCACCCATGGTGGATATGATATAATGAGATATATCCATAAAGTCCCACGGAGAATGATCCATACGAAATGCATGTCTGTTAAACAAAAGCAAAGCATTCTCACCATCCAATTCACCCAATTCATACCTGTAGTCTACTTCGAATTCAGATTGATCAAGAACGGCTTTATTTCTAGTCGTAACAATGATCATACTTCCTGCCGTAAACCAATTACGTTCCCCAGCCAAAGCATCTAGTTGATTTTTGTCATCTATATCATCAAGAAGAATGAGAACCTTTTTTCCTTGGAATCTAGATTTGATTATATTAATTCCATCATCAACTCTAGACACTTCATTTTTCCCCTTTAGTATATCCGATACAAGTTGACTCTGTAGATGCGTAATACCGTGGCGCTTTATAGTTTCTCGAACATCTGGAAGGAAGCTGACATGCACAAATTTATCCGAGAGTTGATTGTAGATGCACTTGGCAAGAGTTGTCTTGCCTATCCCGCCCATGCCATAAATTCCAATCATTCGAGCATTGATGGAAGGACTGTCTATCCAATCCATAATTTCCTTCAAACGACCATCAAGTCCAACTAGTTGCTTAGGCACATCTAACTGGAAATCTTCCTGTAACTTGCTTACAACAGTTTTGACCACGCGTTCTATTAATTCTCCCTCATGCCTGTCAAACAACAAAAACAATCAGAGATTATGAACCTAGACATAGTCTATGCGAAGTATTCGATCCTTATCAACTGAGCTAACCCTTGCTGGCTATAGGAGGTCAAATTTATCTGGTGGTGACCAAGCTTCGGAAGACTGAGCATTGGAGTCCTTTGTAGGCCTACTGTTTCGTGATTGGTACTATTGGCTGGAGGCATTGTCGTTTCTTTGTTTTTTTGCTTTGTACCGGAGGCAAATGTAAAATATTTGGGCGCTATGGAATGCTTTGGTTTTAGTTGTCGTTGGTTTAGTTTTCGGGGACATCTTGGGGAGTACTGGAGTTTGTCTTCGAGGCATTATGGTTGTCTATTGGGACATTTCGGGGATCTTTTCTGGGCTTGCAGTGAAAGTAATTCATCTGCATCTCATCTGTTCTGCATGAAGAAGAAAACTTACTTATCAAAACAGAAAAGTTCAGAAAAGTACCCGTTGGCAATTTTCTCAGATTCCCATCCATGTAAGTAGCTGACTTCGTTAAGTGCACATTGCCCTTCCCGGATATCCTTCTCGTCAAAACGCTCCTTACTCGAACGGAAGGCATTTCCAAAATTTCCTGTTAGATGCCGCACCTCCGATGGGGCAACTTTGTAAAAAATGGGCAACACTATGTGCGACGTGCTCTTCTTGCGGTCCATGATACGAATGAGCTCGCGGAGGCACCATTTGCTCGAAGCATAATTTTCGGAGATGACAGGGATCGAAATCTTAGACCGTGCGATGGCATCGAAAATCTGTGAACCAAATTCCTCACCAATTGGGATGTTGATATCGTCCCGGAACACACAAAACGGTACAGTCCCTGCCTTGACCAAACTGTGATAGAGGTAATCGGTGAATCCCTTGCGGGTATCCGAGCCTCTAAAGCTCAAGAACACGTCGTATTGACCACTACCTACAACTGCGGCTTCCGGAGAGATGAATGAAGAAGTGGATGCACCCTCGGTGCTCTCTTCCTCTTCTCTCTTTATCTCTCTCAAACTCTGCCCTCTGTCCATGAGGATCTGAGGTAGGAAGTTGAAACGAAACGTGCTTTTAGGATGCTTTTCCGTAAATGCTTGTTGGCTTGGTCCACTCCGAATAATGTGTACGTTAATTTCTCCCCAAAATGTCCACATCAAGTACTTGTTCCAAAACACATATTTGAAACATGTTTAAATATTTAAACACATTTAAACAGATTGAAGTGTAATTAATCGACTTCGTTAAAACACATTTGAACAACTACATAATTTCACGCACGTCAAGTCGAAATGAAAGACAGGTTTTTCTGCGGCTTAAAGGGATTGATGGACAAAGAAAGATGCTCTTAGGATGCTTTTCTGCAAATGCTTGTAGTCCTTAACTTATCCAGCGAGCGAAGCTCGTACGATCCTCCGTCAGCTAATCGTGTGTAAAAAATCAAGTGCTTGAGAATGTTCAGCATACCTCGTGTCCTTACAGCCTCGGATTCTGCTCACAAACAGGTGGAGTCAGCTTCTTTCGGACCTCACCCTCCAATCAACGTCAAGCTTGTTGGCTTGGTCCACTCCGAATTACGTGTTTCTTAATTTCTCCGCCTGGGCAATGACGACACGGCCTTTAGTTATGTAAGCTGACAGTCGTTTCAGTGTGGAAGATTAGGTGGCCCTGAAGAGGCCCCCAAAAAGCCCAAGTCATTTTTGAAACCCATTTAAATATTTACACACATACGGAAACAGATTGAAGTGTAATTAATCGACTTCTCTAAAACACATTTGAACAACTACATAACTTAACGTACGTCTACGATATTTAAAGATGGATTCTTTCGATTCACACCCAAGATATTGAAATTATGTAGGAAACTCCATGGACGCATCTTCCTATGATAATAAGCACACACGATGCCTTACCATAATCTCCGACCTAACTCTTATATTTTTTAGCCTAATATATAAACAACCCTAACTATGTCCACCACCTCGTTTTCGCAGCCCCTTCTGTCTTATCCCATTTTCATTAGCCAAACTAATGTAGTGTCATGTAGTTATTGCCCAATGGACGTCACCCTCTAAATGCCTGCACTTTTTGCCACCTTTAGGTTTAGCTCAATTTATCCATTTTTCTCCATCCAAGATGCAACCAACTATTTTGCTAATTATTTAAACACACCCCAAGCATATATATAAAACTCTTCAATTCAAGCCAACAATTAACTCAGCAAGTTACGCTTGAAGTTCATATAAATTCAACATCAAAATTTAAACAAAATAAGTAGGCATCAACCAACCGAATTCAAGAGTACCAAAATGATCGATCTAACTTCGTGCCCAGAGTTTTCACTTACCTGGATGGAAAGCTTTGGGTGGACATGGAACTTGATTTTTTTCCTCACGATAAACATGGTCAGATCTTGACCTAACTCATACCAACACGAAAAGCTATGACCTAGGTTCCACGACGATCGAGTCTATTTTCCAACGGTATATGGCTAGTACACCGATTCTAAGTGTAGCTTACCGAAATTGGCTCTTTCCTAGAGGGTGTCAGCTGATCCTTTCACCGGCGGGCATTCCGAAAAACGGTGTTTTCGGACCCCTTTTGACCGACCTCCTGATCTCTGTGCGGAGTGAATTATCTACGGATGGAAAGCTCTTTGAGTCTACTGTCACTCTCTAGTTGGGGGCTTCGGCTGATTTTGACTCTATGGCCGTCGAATTTGTGATTTTCCTTGAAGCGTCACTCTGCTCAACAAACTCTCCCTTACTTCGGTGTGCTCTGTCTCTCTCTCTCTCTCTTTCTTTTCTCCTCCTGCGCGAGGCCTCTCCCTCCTTGTTTATCTTATCCTCTCGCCGACACTCTCTCTCTCCCCCCCTCTCTCCTTTCTTTTTCTCCTTTCTTTCTTTCTATCTTTTCGTCTTTTCCTTTTCGACTCTAACGTCTTTTCTCATCATTTCAAACTCCACTTCACCTATTGTTACTACCTTTCCAACAAATCACTATTCACTTTTTGACCGTATTTTAATGCTCACTTTCATCGTATTTCCTATTCACATTCACCATATTTGAATGTTCACTTTGACCGTATGTTCGTATATGTGCTTGATCGGAAGTGACCCACTGAGTGTCCATGACCATGAATGAAGAAGAGCATTTAATCTCGTAAATTATGTTAGAAAATTAAAATTTCGGGATGTCACGGCAAATGTGGAAATAATTTATCATGGACGGATATTACTGCGAGACGGATAAACAAGTGAGATTAAAGCTCAAGAATTTCGCCGTGAGGTAATTAGTGAAGCCCTTGCGACCTTGCGAATACCCGAGCCTCTATAGCTCAAGACTACATCGCAAGGATCGCTTTCCCCATGCCTGCTGGCGTTGGATAGATGAACAAATATGTAGACGATCTGTCGGTGCCCTTATTTTTTGCAGTTGTATCGCTTCCACTTGTTTTCCTCTTCTTGAGATGGTTACAAGCGAACAAAGAAACAAGAATTTGGTGCAATAAGCACCACAGAAGAACGCCATAAAATGAACTGATGCATTCCCTTGTTTGCTTTGCTCTGGCTCTTCCCTTTGATTGAAATACTCAGGCTGAACTCGACTCAAGAAGGGAAAACAGACCGGGTCTGTCTAATTGTTCGTGATTTTCCCTATTTGTAATTTTCCTCGCTAATAGTAATATGTTGGTTACATATCATTTTATGACTATCTCTCTTTTTCATATTATGTAATTTCCTTTTTTTTTTTTTTTTTGGTAACCGAGGTGTCCGGGCCAGCTTGCGCGCACCTCGACTATTCCTCGGGGGAGACTAGCACAGCAACCCACCGCCATGGCCCCCCACTTAAATCACAAGTGCTCAGCTGGGAAATCGAACCTGGGACCAGTGCGCCTAACCACACAATCCCAAGTACGTCCTAACCAACTGCGCTACCCATGGGTGGGTATGTAATTTCCTTTTGTTGTCGTAAACTCCATGAATCCTATTGTTTGTAATATTTCACAAAAAACAGTATCTACCTAATGAATATCTTCTTCTACTGTTAATAAATTATCTAATGAATTGTAACATTCTTGTGGCATTCGTAATTGTCATCACTAATAGTAATTTATTTGTAATTTTTCATTACATAACTTTTTTGGAGGGTTTAATTTTTCTTTGGTGGTCGTAAGTTCTCCGGAGCCTGTGAATAGTAACCTATTCGGTTAAAAGTAAATTTCTTTTGCGTATTTTTAGTAAAATATTTGAATTGATCGTAATTTTATTTTACTCTTAGTAAAGGTTTGACGCCTACGTTTCAATAGTTTTCATTACACGTTGTGATTTTTCATAATCTGTAAATTCGATCAATTGTTGCATCCGTAACTTTCCTTCATTGTGTCTAAGTTATGACAAACATCGGTTTTGCAAAACAAATTTGACGGACCACGCTTTCTCTCCCTTCGATCTAATGGTCCACCTTGAATGTGGGACCAAAATCACAAGAGAGAGCTTTGACTTATGGAATTTCCGTCACAAATAGTGGAGTTTTATTTATTTATTTTTGGCCAAACAGTAAAGTAGTGGTGGAGACGCTATTTTTCCATAATTTGTTTTTTAAATTCATTCCATCTGAACACACACACACACACACACATATATATATATATATATATATATATATATATATATATATATATATATATATATTCTTCTCTCTCCCTCTTTGCTATGCTCTCTATTTGCTTCCACCAACGCCCTCTTCACCAAACACTCCCGCTCCCTCGCCTTCTTTAAATATCATAGACTCTGCAAATTTTCGCGATAGGGACATCCGCCAAGTGCCATACATGGACGAACCTGCCTCATGCCTCCGGCAATACTTTACCAAAACAAAAGCATACTTTATTTTCCACTAAAAAAAGTTGATTGCGACATTCATTGTCGCCTACATTTTCAATAGACTAGTGTAGTCTCCACGGCAAAGAATTTCGGAAATTTTCTATAGACTAGCGTAGTCTCCACGGCAAAGAATTTTGGAAATTTTCAATAGACTAGCGTAGTCTCCACGGTAAAGAATTTCGGAAAATTAGTCAAGTTGGTAAAAGGTTTAAGACTTTATGTGGGTGAATCTTTAAATTAGGTACATAGTCATCCTAAATGAATGTTCGAAACTTGAATTAGATGACTTGTTTCAATGCATATGTTAAAGCGGTCATGTGGTATCTAATATTTAAAGGAAAAGAAAAATAGCAAGCATAAAAAAGAGTCCTGAAAGTGGTAAGTGGTAACTGATGGAATGAGGTGTTGAAGTTCAGGGTGCGCGTGAAGAAATTTCAAAAATAAAATTTCTGTTTCGGAAATAGGTTGGATCAATTATCCTTTTGATAACGCAATTTCATTTTTTTATTTCTAGAACAAATTTCTGTTTCAGAAGTAGGTTTAGAATAGAAATAAAAACTTAAATTTTTTACTTTTTGATTTTTGTTAGAAATCATCTCTCTGCTCTCTCTCCTCACGACTCGCTCTCCTTTCTCTCCCAGTTCCCTGCTGCCGACACCGTTGCCGCCCACCGACCGCCGCTGTCAGCCTCTACCAGCCTTCACTGCCATCCGTCGTCATCGCCTACCGTCCGCTGGCATCGCCCCTGCCAAGTTGATGCCGCCGTAAGGGAAATAGAAATTTTATGCTGTTATCAAACGAATTTCTGTTCTGGGAATAAAAATTTTGTGTCGTTATCAAAAGTATTTTTCTGCTCAGAAATATGTTTTTGGAACAGAAATTTTATTAATCGTGTCCATAATTGAGCTAAGGTGTTCTTTTTTTTCTTTTTGTTTGGAATCCAATGCACAGTGCTTTAAAGCACCAAAATCAACTAGCGATCCGCCAGGCCCAATCAAATTGATGGATCTCTTGACTTTTTTGAGGTGATGGCAAATAGTTGTTACTCAACTATGCTTTCACTTCAACTCAAACGCGTTTCTCTGCTTTCACTTTCATTATCAGTCCTTCTTGGCCTCCCTTGCTTTCTGTGAATGCACTTCTGTTGCTTTTTTATTTTCTGAGTCGCTCCACCCTGCTTTTTTATTTTTGGGAGAATCTCCACCCTGCTTGGAACGGCAAATACTTGCTCGGACTTGTGGATCAACTCGCTGGACCGGCGACCGGCTGGAGGGAGGAGGGAGAGGAGGGGAAAAAAAAGAAAATAAAAAAAATTCAAAACAATATTAAAGTATTATTAAAGTTGTCCACGTCAGCGCGGGTGACCGGCCGTCGGCCGGCCGGCGTCCACGTTAGCAAAATCCGGCCAAAATTGACCGAAAGGATTGCATTGGCACAAAGACAAAAGGTTTAAGACTGAATTGGTACAAATGCAAAAGGTTTAGGACTGAATTGGAACAAAAAAAAGGTTTAGGACTAAATTGGCACAAATGCAAATTGTTTAGGACTGAATTGGCACCAAAAAAAGGTTTAGGAATAAATTGGCACCAATGCAAAATGTTTATGACTCTTTTGGCACTTTTCCCACAAGCAGCGAATCAGACTATGAGTAGCTTTTAACAATTAAAATTCCACCATTGTAATCTTAGTATTGGATTGAAACCGAATGAGTATAACCTTTCGGAGGGGCCATTTTCTCCCTTCCAAAAAATTTCGTAACATTTTTATCAGTCTTCTACCGTAGCCAACGCCACAGAAAATTTATTTTCAGGTATGAAAATGTATGGCTGTGTCTATTCTACTTCATAGATTCATGCGTGGGTGAATCAGTTTGAGATTATACGATTGAAGTGACTGCAAAATGCCAATATATGCATTTTCTGATGTAACCAGACCAGAGAAACTACTGAACACTTCTATTTGGTGTTCAAAATTCTTCCAATTTAGAAACGACCGTCTTCTTGGAAACCTTTTCACTGAAACTCTTGGCTGCGATTGATAGATTATTTGTTGATTCCACGGCATTCGCTTTTTCCATGAAAAAGGTGTCTCTCCCAATAACAAAATTCTTGCTTGAAGTGGACATCTGAACGGTGATCTTGTTGACAACTTCGATTTTATGCTTGAATTCACATACGGAGCCACCTGCACACGCGGTCTTCCTGCAAGCACTTTGAGATTCGGCTTTGCTAATAAATGTCACGATGTCAAAGCTCACAAAGGACTACTACACCATGTGAGAAGAGGTCGCTTTCTATCAAGTATCCTATGGAGAGTCTTAACAAACACGGGAGCACACGATGAACGCCAATAACGAGAAACTTTGTGACGCCTTTCCGTAATGTCTCATGATGACGGCTCATTCCTGCCCGCATCTCCTTCGTGCAGCGTTGGGGAACTTTCTCCGAATTTGAATGAAATGCAGCTTGAATCTAAACAAGAAGGATAGGATTGACTAATTAGCAATAAATGAAGATATCTGATATCGTAGCGTCACAATCAACCCCATGAAAGGTAAGGTACAAATGAATAAACATCATTTGCACCAACAACAAATTCTAGGACATATCTTGCCACACATTCTAGGTGTCTCTGATTAGATCGCAGTCAGACCACAATCAACGGAGACTTCATTCGCTGACCGATGAAAAAGAAAACAACAGACTTGGGAGAACTAAGCAATTAGCACACTTCCCTTGTTTGTGTTTAGGAACAGAACTGATGTTAATAAGATTATGCTGAAAAGTTGAAGTGCCTAAACTACATAACATAAAGATGTGCTTGTTACCGGGTTATTTCGCAATATCCGATTAGCAAAATTCAGCAACATGGTATAGTTTGCTAGGAGGTGAGTTTCAACTTCACAAATTCAATGCGCCATACATGAGAACTGAGCTTATTTAATCAGAAACCTATATGACAACATTCAAAGGATATTATCGCACTAATAAACTTACAAAAAATGGAGGAGATTGTCATCATGCATCCTTGTATACTGATTTTGAGGCGAAATTCCAGAGCTCATATAGTATAAGCACTCAAATAAGTCTTTCATATTTATGGTATGACTGGCAATGCATAGCTCCCTTTGCAGAGCCTCATTGAGTTCGGGAGTGATATCATTAGAACGCGACCTCATCAAACTACTCTGCATCAGGGTAACACACAAAAAAATCAGCAAGTATGTATTTGATTAACAGATAGGTAGAACCTCCTGAGCATATGAAAAAAAGATTCAATTGAAAAACCAACATTCACAATCATTCAGGTATGTACTGTTGACACCAGAACAAGTGTTTCGATCTTCACAAGTATCAAAACTTCCTCAGAACACTCTAGTTGGCCCACGAGCCTCTTCAAGTTGGCCTTAGCTGTTGCTGATACTCCCTCTGCAAAATTCCTCTTCTTCACAAGCATCAAAACTGCCTCAGGACACTCTAGTGCATACCTCCCTTTGCAGAGCCTCGTCGAGTTCAGGAGAGATATCATTAGAACGCAACTACATCAAACAACTTTGCATCAGGGTAACATACAAAAAAATCAGCAGCGACATAAATGAGCATACAGAAAGCAGATTCAATTTACATTTACAATCATTTAGTTATGTGCTGTTGAGACCAGATCAAATGTTAGAATCTTCACAAGCATCAAAACTTCCTCAGGACACTCCAGGTGGCCCCAGAGCCTCTTCAAGTTTGGCACGCAAGATGGTCCTCAGCTGTTGCCGATGTTTCCTCTGCAAATCCCTTTTCTTCATTTTGACTGGTCTCAAGTATGGAATTTGAAGTAACTCAGCCAAGTTAGCCACACCCAAATCAGTCATGTGATAAAACAATTCCATGACAACAATAGGATCAAACGGGATGCAAACTAATTAGCAAATTCTTTCACAGACAAGCAAATAATTGTCCCAATTATGCAAAAGGTCATCGATACAGCTCATTGAATTGAAGTCCCAAAGTAAGTCTTGATCAGTACATGGACCAACCAAACCTATCATAGAAGCAGCACCAGTTTACCTTGCTCGACAATCTTTCAAAACATCAGTTTGACTATTGGTAATGTTAAGGTGGTCTACAATCATATATGAGAGACTAGCCAAAACAACTTTAACATTTATTTTTATCACCAACCAGAAACACTTGAACCTTGAATTTTTATTTTAGCTCAGTTCATCATACTTACTGGGAATTGATGCTCTTCTTAGGAGGTTCAAGAGGAACATCAAGGGAACAATAAGAAACTTGACAGGGTTTTCGTTCATCACGGAAAATTGGAAGGCGTTTGTCCCAAACAGGACATCTGCCATTAGTCAATTTGACACACCAAAGAAATCACAAAGGAACTCAAAATGGCCAAGGATTTTTTCAAGGAAAATATGAATTTTGGAGATAGGGAAATTCTGGGCGTAGTTTACAATATTGAGTGGCAGAAAATCATTGGCCTCTAGATGCAAATTTCAAATTCTGGGTTTACTGAGAGGGAAACCATTAATCACTAGGTAATTCTTGTTTGCCTATGTTGATATTTTCATTCTTGCCTCACAAGCCGCTAATCTGTTTGCAGTCTACAAAAGCTGCCAATGGAAGGATAAATGAAAAACATTTCTATAACGTAATCAACAGCAATCGTACGGAGGCAAATCCGAAGTTTCCAAAATTAATCAAGTAGATAGCCGATGTGGAGCAAATCATTCTTAAAAAAAAAATAGCTTCAAGAAAAGTATCACTCTATTCGCTCACGCTGGCCGGTAAAGGATGAAGAATCTTACTAGATGACCAATGCCTTCTACTGACATTTTGATATTGGCTGAAGCATCATGTAAACTTCTACGACCAAATCCACCACTCCTTCAATTACGTGCGACTAGCAATTTAGGAAAGTACAGAACCCTGTCAAGGAAAACTTTCTCATCAAAAAAAGATAGTGATGAACAGTAAGTCATGAATCTCAGAAGAAAGACGATAGTTTACTGCTTATCTACCTCTGTTAAGGAATCATGACTCGTCTCACTATTGTAATATGGGTATAAGATTCATCACATGATTATCACCGCAGTATAATATTTCAATAGAGATATCGAGACGGATCTCTACATAATTTCCAAGGATGCGTATTCTTTCTAGATTATTTCGGTGGCGTTTCCATTGAGTCGCAACCAGAAATATCCAAATCAACTAAATCCAACTTTTCAAGTCCCCGAAGCTGAGCAAGTTTCTTGCAGTCTTTAACTACTAGAGATCGTAACTTCTCACATCCCGTCAAATCTGGCAAAGCCTCCATTGATTTGCATCCTGTAAAATCCAATTTTTCTAAGAACTTTGCACCGTCAAGACCTTGAATTTCGACTAGATTGCTGCACCTGACAGCCACTAATTGCTTCAAACACCGTGATTCTGGACAGAGAAGCCTTTTGATGGAATTGCAGTCATCTATAAATATGCCCTCCAAGAACTCCAAATAATCATGGCCCTCAATTTCAACTAGGTAATTGCAATGCTGAACGCGCAAGCATTTCAGACGAATTAATTGTGAAAGCTCGGGGATGTATTGAAGTAGATTGCACGCTTGAAGATGAAGTTCTTCTAGGTGGATTAGGCTAGAAAGCTGTGGCAACTTGGGACTCTGACAAGAGACCCATAGATGTGTTAAGCCCGAAGGAAGCTCTGGCAGCGACCAGAGATTGTCACAGCCCAATAGGCTAAGGCGTTGGAGAGAAGAAAGATTTCGGATGCTTTTTGGTAGGTCAGGTATCGGTGCAAAAGCCATATCGAGAATCTCGAGCGAAGATAAGTCACCGATTTCACTTGGAATTGCCCCTTTCAGACTATTGCATGATTTTAGAAGTAGGGTCCGCAGATTTGTCAACCTTCCAATAGCACTAGGAAGCTTTTCAATCGCAGAACCACTCAAGTCCAGACGTTGCAAATTCTGTAAATCTGCAATTGAGCTAGGGATTTCTCTCAATGACTCACAAAAGCAGGCGCTCAGTGTCTCCAGCTTCCTCAGAGAGCCAATAGACGTAGGAATATTTGTAATAGCACCAACATAATCTAATAGAAGTTCTTCTAAATCTTTTAATTCACCCACTTCCTCTGGTAGCTCATTGAAACCATAACAGTTACTCAAGTCCAAGGTAACGAGGCTTTTGAGTTGGCCAATAGAAGGGTGGAGAAACCCCATTTGCCAACAATTGCTCAAGATGAGAATCTTCAACTGCGTGAAAGCCGAGAGATCAGGCATACATCTTAAATATATGCAAACTCCAAGATCGAGAACTTGTAGCCGCTTTTCCGCCGCCTATACAAAATAAGGAGAAGCTGTCAAAAGAAGAAGTTGATCAACTAAACACAAACAAATCCAAAAATCGCAAGAGGATAAAACCATCATGATTGAACTCCATCCTTCCCAATCCTCTGTGACCCAGGTGTTTGTTAAATCCAGCACCGCTAATTCTGGTAGATGCAAATTGGTCGGCCAAAGAGACGAATCAATTCCAAAGACACTGCACTGAAGCCATCCTACTTCAGAAAGGAGTTCGTTGATGTCACCGCCTGAAGCTTTCCGCATCAAGTCTTTGAACAAGAAGAAGCTCTGCAAGATTTTCGATTGTGTTTATCTGTGTTCGGCTGGATATGGCAAAGGAATTTGAAGAGACAAAATGCCAGACTGAATCCTTCTTCTTTTTCTTTTTTTGGGTAAAGTATGTTTATTAAGTGATGTGGTGACATTGGTTAGCGATATACTCTCTAGATTTCGACGGGGATCTTTTTTTTTGGCATAAATGCGTTAGATGTCCTAAAACTTATTACGAAAGTGTAATTGAGTCCTAAAACTTTCAAAAATGGCATTTTAGTCCTAAAACTTGTCACAAAGTACAATTGAGTCCTAAAACTTTTAAAAAGTGCAATTGAATTCTAAAACTTGTTAAATTAATCCAAACAAGTACTTCCTTTGATTGCATTTTATGAAAATTTTAGGACTCGATTGCACTTTTGTGACATGTTTTAGGACTTAATTGCACTTTTTGAAAGTTTTAAGATTTGGTTGCACTTTCGTGATAAGTTTTAGAACTTGATTACACTTTTTGATAGTTTTAGGACTCAATTGCATTTTCGTGACAAGTTTTAGAATTTTTAATATAAAAAGTTGATTTCAAGATAACTAAACGCAGTGATATGGTTAGATTAGGGTTTTTCTAATGGATGGATGGAACTATATGTAGGTTGTTGATGCTGGGCAATATCTTTTAGCAAAGCCTGCCATATGAAAGTTTCTGGAGTTCGACCCCAAAAAAAGAACGAAGAAGGTTTCCGGAGAAATATCACTTGTTTTTATTTACCTCCTAAAAAAGGAAGTGAAGATACATATGTCCGTGTGCATGAGAATGGCACTGTTTCAAAACAAATTGTTTTAACTTTCCTGCTAAAACGGATCATTTAATATGTTGAAGATGGTTTGAAAAAAAACATCCGATATGGCTTTGATTGACTTTATTAATAAAACCTATACTTTCCCCCAAAAGATCAATTGGTTAGATTTGTTTTTTTTGGTTAGTTTAATTCACTTTTACAGTTTGACTCATCTCTACTTTAAATATTCACCGGTGAAAAACTGCAATGGACATAATTTCTATTAAGTTTAATCTTAGGAAAAGTCACTAAATTGTTGTAATCATCCCACACCATCTTTCATAATTTTCACTTGTACATCAATCTAAACTGTAAATTACATTAAAAAAAATCTTCGTCAAAAGCTTCCAGGCAATTTGCATACACTTGACCAAAATAAACAAAAAGAAATAGGATATAACAAAATAGACAAAATCATATTTTATATATTCAATACAATTGGAATTAGTCCCACAAGTATTTCATTTTCCAAAGTTAAAATCATTTAATTTTTTTTCCTACACTAATTATCATCTTTCAACATTTCTGTCTGTTCAAAAGAGATTTGACTTTTTTTTTTCATTTTTCAAACACCTGTATGGGGTGCTCTTTTTGCTATCAATAAGAAGTTATTGGATCAACAAAACAGTGTGATATTGAATTGTAGGAACGAACTATTTCAAATTATATCAATAATATAAAGCTGTTTCCTTTGCCCAACATCTCTTGGTTAATTGCTAGGGTTAATTCCTCACCATTGATCGGTCATGAGCCTGTGAGGCATCCCAAATGGACAATACTATAATAATAAAGTGACATGAACATTGATAATTTTAGTAAAAGATAAACATAGTTGAAAAAATTGGCTTCATGCTGAAAATCATATATAATAAATACAAAGGCATGAAATTTTCTCTAAATAGTCAATCTTTCTTTTTTGAATAGTCAAGTTAGTCTAGCGGTTTCTAGCACAAAAGGGCATTGCCCCCAAAAAATATAAATAATATAAAACAACTTATTGCGGATAGAAATGTTTGTTATAAGAAATGAGCAAGGTTAACATGACAAAAACCTTAAAAAATAGTAGATTTTCCTAAAAATATCTTTAAGGGGATTTTTGCTATCTTATCTATTAAGTAGAGAAAAGAATGAAAAGAGATAGAAATAACTAGCAGAGGGATGGATATCTTCAAAATCAAAATGGAGAAAAAAATATATCAAACATTGGATTCCTAAATTACAGGAGCACCACAAATACATTCGGCCATACCAAAAAGCAAGCACATGTGACAAGTGTGAAACTTTTCCAATCTTATTGTTTTGAATGAATTATCTGTTATTGTAATTGGTACATACTATCTCTTTTTTTAACCAAGAAATCTTCATTTATTTGATCTATGATGTTTATACTTCATCTTGATTCATTATTGTAGTCCTTTAGATTATCAATATTTTCAACTAGATATGACAATTACATGCTTCTAGTAAATGAGATTTATAGTGTAAAATTGTAGTTAAAGGATCTTAAATTAACTGTAGATTAAATTTCTACATATGTAATTTATATCAATGAAATCGAATCAAATGATATAACTTTTCATTCTTGAGATACTTATAATCCATTTAACTGTTACAATTAATCTACGATGGACATAAAAGGATGTTTACATAGATTTTTTTTCCCTAGAAAGTAAGAGCATCTGCTCATCCTAGATGGAATATTAGAATAGATCAGATTAAATATATTAAAATAAGAGGGAGAGAAAAAAGAAATGTGTGACATATGTCACCTGATCATTTAGAACTCTTGAGACTCCCTCATAGTCTCTGTCCCATGGTCTGCTACGTTTCCCAAGCAGGTGCCCTTGGCAAAAAATGCTTATTCCAAGATCTCTCAGTTGATCATGCATTTCAAACTCACCATGATCTCCAATTTTAATTAAGCACCTCAACTTCAACTCTTCAATTCCTTGACTTGGATAAAACCCATGGTCCTCCCACATGTACATAGCGAATTTGCTCTCTTTGCCAATTAAAGAACAAGCAATATCGAGAAAAATCTGCTTATGTCCATCTTCTAATACATCATAACTTATTCGCAACATCTTTTGGACATCTCTATGTGGTTGGCTTTGTAATTGCTTCAGCACATCTTCCCATACTTTTCGGTTTGTTTGTTTATACAAGTATGAACCTACAACCTTAAGTGCCAAGGGAAGTCCACCCATGGTGGATATGATATAATGAGATATATCCCTAAAGTCCCACGGAGAATGATCCATACGAAATGCATGTCTGTTAAACAAAAGCAAAGCATTCTCACCATCCAATTCACCCAATTCATACTTGTAGTCTACTTCGAATTCAGATTGATCAAGAATAGCTTTATTTCTAGTCGTAACAACGAGCATACTTCCTGCCATAAACCAATTACGTTCCCCAGCCAAAGCATCTAGTTGATTTTTGTCATCTATATCATCGAGAAGAAATGAGAACCTTTTTTCCTTGGAATCTAGATTTGATTATATTAATTCCATCATCAACTCTAGACACTTCATTTTTCCCCTTTAGTATATCCGATACAAGTTGACTCTGTAGATGCGTAATACCGTGGCGCTTTGTAGTTTCTCGAACATCTGGAAGGAAGCTGACATGCACAAATTTATCCGAGAGTTGATTGTAGATGCACTTGGCAAGAGTTGTCTTGCCTATCCCGCCCATGCCATAAATTCCAATCATTCGAGCATAGATGGAAGGACTGTCTATCCAATCCATAATTTCCTTCAAATGACCATCAAGTCCAACTAGTTGCTTAGGCACATCTAACTGGAAATCTTCCTGTAACTTGCTTACAACAGTTTTGACCACGCGTTCTATTAATTCTCCCTCATGCCTGTCAAACAACAAAAACAATAAGAGATTATGAACCTAGACATAGTCTATGCGAAGTATTCGATCCTTATCAACTGAGCTAACCCTTGCTGGCTATAGGAGGTCAAATTTATCTGGTGGTGACCAAGCTTCGGAAGACTGAGCATTGGAGTCCTTTGTAGGCCTACTGTTTCGTGATTGGTACTATTGGCTGGAGGCATTGTCGTTTCTTTGTTTTTTTGCTTTGTACCGGAGGCAAATGTAAAATATTTGGGCGCTATGGAATGCTTTGGTTTTAGTTGTCGTTGGTTTAGTTTTCGAGGACGTCTTGGGGAGTACTGGAGTTTGTTGTCTTCGAGGCATTATGGTTGTCTATTGGGACATTTCGGGGATCTTTTCTGGGCTTGCAGTGAAAGTAATTCATCTGCATCTCATCTGTTCTGCATGAAGAAGAAAACTTACTTATCAAAACAGAAAAGTTCAGTAAAGTACCCGTTGGCAATTTTCTCAGATTCCCATCCATGTAAGTAGCTGACTTCGTTAAGTGCACATTGCCCTTCCCGGATATCCTTCTCGTCAAAACGCTCCTTACTCGAACGGAAGGCATTTCCAAAATTTCCTGTTAGATGCCGCACCTCCGATGGGGCAACTTTGTAAAAAATGGGCAACACTATGTGCGACGTGCTCTTCTTGCGGTCCATGATACGAATGAGCTCGCGGAGGCACCATTTGCTCGAAGCATAATTTTCGGAGATGACAGGGATCGAAATCTTAGACCGTGCGATGGCATCGAAAATCTGTGAACCAAATTCCTCACCAATTGGGATGCTGATATCGTCCCTGAACACACAAAATGGTATAGTCCCTGCCTTGACCAAACTGTGATAGAGGTAATCGGTGAATCCCTTGCGGGTATCCGAGCCTCTAAAGCTCAAGAACACGTCGTATTGACCATTACCTACAACTGCGGCTTCCGGAGAGATGAATGAAGAAGTGGATGCTCCCTCGGTGCTCTCTTCCTCTTCTCTCTTTATCTCTCTCAAACTCTGCCCTCTGTCCATGAGGATCTGAAGTAGGAAGTTGAAACGAAACGTGCTTTTAGGATGCTTTTCTGGAAATGCTTGTTGGCTTGGTCCACTCCGAATAACGAGTACGTTAATTTCTCCCCAAAATGTCCACATCAAGTACTTGTTCCGAAACACATATTTGAAACATGTTTAAATATTTAAATACATATTTAAACAGATTGAAGTGTAATTAATCGACTTCGTTAAAACACATTTGAACAACTACATAATTTTGACGTACGTCAAGTTGAAATGAAAGACAGCTTTTTCTGCGGCTTAAAGGGATTGATGGACAAAGAAAGATGCTCTTAGAATGCTTTTCTGCAAATGCTTGTAGTCCTTAACTTATCAAGCGAGCGAAGCTCGTACGATCCTCGGTCAGCTAATCGTGTGTAAAAAATCAAGTGCTTGATAATGTTCAGCATACCTCGTGTCCTTACAGCCACGGATTCTGCTCACAAACAGGTGGAGTCAGCTTCTTTCGGACCTCACCCTCCAATCAACGTCAAGCTTGTTGGCTTGGTCCGAATTACGTGTTTCTTAATTTCTCCGCCTAGGCAATGACGACACGGTCTTTAGTTATGTAAGCTGACAGTCGTTTCAGTGTGGAAGATTAGGTGGCCCTGAAGAGGCCCCCAAAAAGCCCAAGTCATTTTTGAAACCCATTTAAATATTTACACACATACGGAAACAGATTGAAGTGTAATTAATCGACTTCTCTAAAACACATTTGAACAACTACATAACTTAACATACGTCTACGATATTTAAAGATGGATTCTTTCGATTCACACCCAAGATATTGAAATTATGTAGGAAACTCCATGGACGCATCTTCCTATGATAATAAGCACACACGATGCCTTACCATAATCTCCGACCTAACTCTTATATTTTTTAGCCTAATATATAAACAACCCTAACTATGTCCACCACCTCGTTTTCGCAGCCCCTTCTGTCTTATCCCATTTTCATTAGCCAAACTAATGTAGTGTCATGTAGTTATTGCCCAATGGACCTCACCCTCTAAATGCCTGCACTTTTTGCCACCTTTTGGTTTAGTTCAATTTATCCATTTTTCTCCATCCAAGATGCAACCAACTATTTTGCTAATTATTTAAACACACCCGAAGCATATATATTAAACTCTTCAATTCAAGCCAACAATTAACTCAGCAAGTTACGCTTGAAGTTCATATAAATTCAACATCAAAATTTAAACAAAATAAGTAGGCATCAACCAACCGAATTCAAGATTACCAAAATGATCGATCTAACTTCGTGCCCGGAGTTTTCACTTACCTGGATGGAATGTGACATCCTGAAATTTGCCATTTTGGGATTTATGAAATGAGTGGTTTTATGAACGTACTTGTAGCTAGGTCTCGCTCGGAACTGGCCATTCCTGGGATACTAACCGTTAGGGAAAGGCTAATTAGGGATTTAAATTCGTGCGACTAAAGAAATTCGGTCGTGAACTGACTTTCGACCATAGAATCGTTGAGGTGACATTTTGAGCCAATGTAGGCCGATCTTAGGATAGTTATGGGCCGGTTCGTCATTGTCATACGAGTGGATCACGGGTGATTCCGTTTGACCACGAGGTGAGTTGACGAACGATCCAGAACCTATACCGAATGATCGCGCCGTCGGAACTAGCGATCGATCCTCGCGTTTACATTGACAACCGAGGTCGTCACGATCCGAACGAACTTGCACGTGACTTGATTTAGTATCAGTCACGGGTCGAATATGCGAATTTCCCCAAAAGCCGCCCGTTAGCCCGAGACACGCTCAAGTTACGTTATTTAAAATTCAGTTATTAAATTAGAAACCAATTTGGGCATTGAAAATTTAGGAAGTCACGACAGGACATTTGGACGACGTTGTTATTAGCATGTTCAGTCTCGGATTTGCCCGAATCCTTCAGGAAAATTCAATTTCGGCGAGAGATGAGGAAAGTGACCGTTTTACCCCTAGGAATTTGTTAAGGGCAAGTTTTAAGAGGGAAGGGCATTTTGCCCTGGCTTTGGAAAATGACAATTTTACCCTTGGACTTTTTGAGAAATCCCAAAATTGCCCTTGGATATTTTGGAAAAGATTCGATCCGGGCCGTTGATTTCAGGATAAGATCGAATCTGGACCGTCGATTGAATTTGTGAGAGAAGGGCGAGATCGTCATTTTGGCCCTAAATTATTTGGTTTGAATATTAAAGGCCCAAACCTCTCTCTCTCTCCTCATTTCCTCTCTCTCCCTCACGGCAGCCCCCCTCCCACCGTGAACTCTCTCTCTCCCCTTGGGCGATCACCGCCGCCGCCGGTCACGCCCGCCGAGCCACCGCACCGTCGCCGCGGAGCCGTGCCGCCGTTCGCCGCCGTCCCCGCCGATCGCCGCCGCTTTCCACTCTAGCCGCGTTAGTCTAGAGTTTGGTAAGTCGCAATCTAACCCTTGCCTAGGACATCGGGTATGGTCGGACTCGTTTAGACGCGGTTTAGGGTAGTTTAGGGGTTGATTAGGGTGTTGATCGTGGTTGTTGGTGGCTAATCATGGCTGTTAGTGGCTGTTGCGTGTTGGATTAGACGTCTGGGAATGAGTTTCGGTGGTTGAAATTCGGTAGAAATCAATTCGGGTTTGAATCCTTGAGGTTTGGTGTGATTCTCGGATTCGTGACTACTGTATCCGTCCGGTTTGCTATTTTTGTGGAGAATTTTGTGAGCCGAATTTTAGGAAGTTTTCTTCATGAAAGTTGCTCCCAACATCTTGACGTATAACATATTTTAAATTTGGAATTTTTGGAGGCCATTTGGGTCGCACGAAAACCATTTTCAGACCGTATTAAAACTGCCCGGAACACTGTTCATCCCGACCTTCTTGTCTTGTCGAATTTTTATAAAATTTTCCAGAGCTATTTTCAAGAAACTTCCTTCACAAAAGTTGTTGATAACTTTCTTTTCTATAACATATAAAAATTTCAAAGATTTTTAAGGTGATTTGGGTGTTGAAATAAATGTATTTTGAGGACAGAACAGTCTGTTAGAGCGAACTGATTTTGGTCTGATTTCGAGGGACAAAAAGGCATGGTTGCAGATTAAACCGGATTTCGTGTTCTCCATAAGAAATGTTTATCAAGATGTTTTTTATGATATATCCAAAATTTAGAATTTTTGGAGTTCGTTTACTATTTATTTTGATGGGATTTCGGTCACTGTGTAAACTGCCCAAATTTACCCTGATTCTTTGGATATTCATTTTTATGAGCGGAATGGTGGGGGTGTCGAGGTTGAATAGTTGCTGCCAAGAGGACTGGAATTTATGCTTGAATGTGTGTTATATGAGTTGATTTGAGGATGAAATGAGGATGTTTCGAGGCTGGAGTGAGACTGAATAGAGTGTCGGACGTTGTGGGATGGAATTGGCGAGCTTAGGGCTCGATTTAAGGACAAATGGTGTCGGTTTGGTGTGTGGTAGTATGGCTGGATTGTGGTGTTTAATATGCTTGGAAATGTCGAATTTATGCCTATGAACGTGGCTGTGTTTGTGGGCCCATGAGTGGCCTTGTGTGTTTATTGAACCGTGATTTGATGGATTGAAATGTGCTTTGTTATGTGCACGCTCGGGCCAAATTAAATTAATTGTCAAATGGCCATATTGGATGCTTATTGAGCATGGAATTGTGTGTGAATTGATGCGTGCACGGGCCACGTGTGATTGGCCAACTTGTTTGGCAAGCGAGTGTTAAGTGTGTGAATGAACAAGAAATTGTGTGTGGTGTGGCATGTGCGATCGTGGGAATATTTCCGTCCTGAGGCCGTACGACCACGCGGGACGATGCCCGGTATTACCGGAAGACTGCCAACCTGAGGCGTGTACTGTAACGCGGGCCCTGGAGTGTTGTGATGAGTTGGTCGCAGTGGACCTGAGGCGTGTACTGTAACGCGGGTCACTGGCGAGAGTTGTGGAAAAAGATGTGATGAAACGGGAACAAATGCATGAAATGTCATTAGAACATGCATGTGAGTGGAATAGTGCTATTGTAAAACTAACGTGCAGGTTGCGTGTATTGAGAATTCGGTAAGTACGATTGTGTGGACGTTGTTTGTGTATTGCTTGATTCGGTGTCTGGACTTGTCTGGAATACGTGGTAGCCTATGTAAGGTTTAGGTTGTGAACTTATTGAGAAGTGTCTCATGGTTGTTTCAACCAAACCATTTCAGAGCACCCGCCCGAGCCATGAACCTTCCACCGCCGTCGCAGCGTTTTGGGGCTGTTATGCACTCTGATCATGATGTTGTAGGATAACCCGATCGAGATTGAGGCCGAATCGGAGTCGTCGGATAAGCATGTGCCTGATGAGGATTCGGATGAGGATTCCGAAGAGAGTGAGTCAGAGTGGACGCCATCTAAAGGGCATAGGGATTAGTTTGGAGCTGAGGAAGACTTTGGAAGTGCCCCATTTTTGATGTAGTGCTTATCCAGGCTACTAATCTTTTTGTGATATCGGTGGTTTGCAGTTTAGTAGTTCAATGTGCATATTTTGCTTTGTGGTTTGTAAATTGGCGGTTGTGGCATAAGTTTATGTTGTAATTGGACATTGTACTTAATTTGAGGTATAGTATAAGATTTGGTGGTTTGGCAATTTATTCTCCCTAGTACCCCTGGTAAATCATTGTCTGGGTATTTGTTGTTTCCGCCGCGATTAAACTCTTATGGGTTTCGTTTGGGTCGGCGACATTTCCTAGGACGTCGCACTAACTCGACCGAAGAGGGATGTCTCGAGCTCGATGGGGTTCGGGGCGTGACATGGAAAGCTTTGGGTGGACATGGAACTTGATTTTTTTCCTCATGACAAACATCGTCAGATCTTGACCTAACTCATACCAACACGAAAAGCTATGACCTAGGTTCCACGATGATCAAGTCTATTTTCCAACGGTATATGGCTAGTACACCGATTCTAAGTGTAGCTTACCGAATTTGGCTCTTTCCTAGAGGGTGTCATCTGATCCTTTCACCGGTGGGCATTCCGAAAAACGGTGTTTTCGGACCCCTTTTGACCGACCTACTGATCTCTGTGCGGAGTGAATTATCTACGGATGGAAAGCTCTTTGAGTCTACTGGCACTCTCTAGTTGGGGGTTTCGGCTGATTTTGACTCTATGGCCGTCGAATTTGTGATTTTCCTTGAAGCGTCACTCTGCTCAACAAACTCTCCCTTACTTCGGTGTGCTCTGTCTCTCTCTCTCTCTCTCTCTTTCTTTTCTCCTCCTGCGCGAGGCCTCTCCCTCCTTGTTTATCTTATCCTCTCGCTGACACACTCTCTCTCCCCCCCTCTCTCCTTTCTTTTTCTCCTTTCTTTCTTTCTATCTTTTCGTCTTTTCCTTTTCGACTCTAACGTCTTTTCACATCATTTCAAACTCCACTTCACCTAATGTTACTACCTTTCTATTTCGCCGGAAATGGCTTCTGCGACGAAATATAATTCACCGAAAGTCGTTTTTCGATTTTTAATGAAAGGAGACCAAGTTCTAGGTCTAATTCCAGACAGAAGTAATCCAGGCATGAATAAAGGATCTGATTGTCTTGACTGATAGCACAAATTTGATATGATGATGAAATTTGACTTGAATTTTATAAAGCACCTAGACGAACTCGTCCAATTACTAGCGGCATCCAAAGTTCATCGAAATGATATTACAAAGCTACTAACTAAGAACATAAACATCTGCAACTAAGGAAACTGAAAGTGCGAAACTAGTAAATAAGGATAAAAGATAGCATTTTGGTTTGTATGCGTTGGGGGGGGGGGTTTCTGTTGGCAGCCGAGTGTTATTTATAATGTAGACTGGGTAACCGTCTTCGACATCATGTTCGATATCCATCGTTGATTTCATCTTCACCGTTCATTTAATGACATCTGTCCGCCAACTGCTATTAATCTTATCTTTTGTCCAAAGTGATAACTGTTCTTGAGTTCTTTCTATGTTGACACCTGCTCTTCTTAGGATGATAATCGTCATCCAACTTTTCTATTTCTGGCACCTATCCTCCAAGATGATAACTGTTTATCGAGCTTATTTGTCCTCTGATATAGTAACTGTCATCAAGCCCATTTGTCTTCTGATATAATAACCATCATCAAGCCCATTTATTTTCTCGGATGATAACCGTCATCGAGCCTTTTCTCTATGTGACACCTGTCCTCCGGGATGATAACCTTCATCGAGCTTTTCTCCATCTGACACTTGTCCTCCGGGATGATAACCATCATCGAGCCTTTTCTTCATTTGACACCTGTCCTCCGGGATGATAATCGTCATTGAGCCTTTTCTCCATCTGACATTTGTTCTCTGGGATGATCGAGCCTTTTCTCCATCTGACACCTGTCCTCCGAGATGATAACTATCATCGAGCCCTTTCCGGCTTGACATCTGCTCTTCCAAAGCGTGGACTCTCATCGAGCTCTTTCTGATTTGAAACCTGTCCCTCTGAAGCAGGGGCCTTCGTCGAGCTCTTTCTGGCTTGACACCTATCCTTCCGAAGCAAGGCCTTCGTCGAGCTCTTCCAAAGCATGGGCTCTCATCGAGCTCTTCTTGGCTTGACACCTGTTCTTTTGAAGCAGGGGTCCTCGTCGACGTCCTCGATGAAAATTGGCTTTTCCTGGCTTAACACATGTCCAAGTAGGGTTTTCATCGACGTCCTCGATGAAAATTCCCTTGGTATTTTTGGTCCTCATTCATTGGTTTTCTCTGAATTTCAAATTTTTCGTCTATGACTGCCAGCATTTGCCAGCTGTTTCACTTGCGTGAGTCATCTAGTACAGGTTACGTCATCCTTTGACGTTTTATTTATTGATTTTATTTCAAGTGTCGACAACCTAATTAATTTTAGGTGTCAACACTTTCCAACAAAATCACTATTCACTTTTGACCATATTTTAATGTTCACTTTGATCGTATTTCCTATTCACATTGACCATATTTGAATGTTCACTTTGACCGTATGTTCGTATATGTGCTTGATCGGAAGTGACCCACTGAGTGTCCATGACCATGAATGAAGAAGAGCATTTAATCTCATAAATTATGTTAGAAAATTGAAATTTCGGGATGTCATGGCAAATGCGGAAATAATTTATCAAGGATGGATATTACTGCGAGACGGATAAATAAGTGAGATTAAAGCTCAAGAATTTCGTGGTGAGGTAATCAGTGAAGCCCTTACGACCTTGCGAGTACCCAAGCCTCTATAGCTCAAGACATCATCGCAAGGATCGCTTTCCCCGTGCCTGTTGGCATTGGATAGATGAACGAATATGTAGACGATCTGTTGGTGCCCTTATTTTCTGCATTTGTATCACTTCCACTCGTTTTCCTCTTCTTGAGAGGGTTACAAGCGAACAAAGAAACAAGAATTTGGTGCAATAAGCACCATAGAAGAACGCCCTAAAATGAACTGATGCATTCCCTTGTTTGCTTTGTTCTGGTTCTCCCCTTTGATTGAAATACTGAGGCTGAACTCGACTCAAGAAGGGAAAACAGACCGGGTCCGTCTAATTGTTCGTGATTTTCCCTACTTGTAATTTTCCTTACTAATAGTAATATGTTGGTTACATATCATTTTATGACTATCTCTCTTTTTCATATTATGTAATTTCCTTTTGTTGTCGTAAACTCCATGAATCCTATGATTTGTAATATTTCACAAAAAACAGTATCTACCTAATGAATATCTTCTTCTACTGTTAATAAATTATCTAATGAATTGTAACATTCTTGTGGCATTCGTAATTGTCATCACTAATAGTAATTTATTTGTAATTTTTCATTACATAACTTTTTTGGAGGGTTTAATTTTTCTTTGGTGGTCGTAAGTTCTCCAGAGCCTGTGAATAGTAACCTATTCGGTTAAAACTAAATTTCTTTTGCGTATTTTTAGTAAAATATTTGAATTGATCGTAATTTTATTTTACTCTTAGTAAATGTTTGACGCCTACGTTTCAATAGTTTTCATTACACGTTGTGATTTTTCATAATCTGTAAATTCGATCAATTGTTGCATCCGTAACTTTCCTTCATTGTGTCTAAGTTATGACAAACATCGGTTTTGCAAAACAAATTTGACGGACCACGCTTTCTCTCCCTTCGATCTAATGGTCCACCTTGAATGTGGGACCAAAATCACAAGAGAGAGCTTTGACTTATGGAATTTCCGTCACAAATAGTGGAGTTTTATTTATTTATTTTTGGCCAAACAGTAAAGTAGTGGTGGAGACGCTATTTTTCCATAATTTGTTTTTTAAATTCATTCCATCTGAACACACACACACACACACACACATATATATATATATATATATATATATATATATATATATATATATATTTTTCTTCTCTCTCCCTCTTTGCTATGCTCTCTATTTGCTTCCACCAACGCCCTCTTCACCAAACACTCCCGCTCCCTCCCCTTCTTTAAATATCATAGACTCTGCAAATTTTCGCGATAGGGACATCCGCCAAGTGCCATACATGGACGAACCTGCCTCATGCCTCCGGCAATACTTTACCAAAACAAAAGCATACTTTATTTTCCACTAAAAAAAGTTGATTGCGACATTCATTGTCGCCTACATTTTCAATAGACTAGCGTAGTCTCCACGGCAAAGAATTTCGGAAATTTTCTATAGACTAGCGTAGTCTCCACGGTAAAGAATTTCGGAAAATTAGTCAAGTTGGTAAAAGGTTTAAGACTTTATGTGGGTGAATCTTTAAATTAGGTACATAGTCATCCTAAATGAATGTTCGAAACTTGAATTAGATGACTTGTTTCAATGCATATGTTAAAGCGGTCATGTGGTATCTAATATTTAAAGGAAAAGAAAAATAGCGAGCATAAAAAAGAGTCCTGGAAGTGGTAACTGATGGAATGAGGTGTTGAAGTTCAGGGTGCGCGTGAAGAAATTTCAGGAATAGAATTTCTGTTTCAGAAATAGGTTGGATCAATTATCCGTTTGATAACGCAATTTTATTTTTTTATTTCTAGAACAAATTTCTGTTTCAGAAGTAGGTTTAGAATAGAAATAAAAAACTTAAAATTTTTTACTTTTTGATTTTTGTTAGAAATCATCTCTCTACTCTCTCTCCTCACGACTCGCTCTCCTTTCTCTCCTAGTTCCCTGCTGCCGACATCGTTGCCGCCCACCGACCGTCGCTGTCAGACGCTGCCAGCCTTCGCTGCCGTCCGTCATCATCGCCTACCGTCCGTTGGCATCGCCCCTGCCAAGTTGATGCCGCCGTCAGGGAAATAGAAATTTTATGCTGTTATCAAATGAATTTCTGTTCTGGGAATAAAAATTTTGTGTCGTTATCAAACGTATTTTTCTGCTCAGAAATATATTTTTGGAACATAAATTTTATTAATCGTGTCCTTAATTGAGCTAAGGTGTTCTTTTTTTTCTTTTTGTTTGGAATCCAATGCACAGTGCTTTAAAGCACCAAAATCAACTAGCGATCCGCCAAGCCCAATCAAATTGATGGATCTCTTGACTTTTTTGAGGTGATGGCAAATAGTTGTTACTCAACTATGCTTTCACTTCAACTCATACGCGTTTCTCTGCTTTCACTTTCATTATCAGTCCTTCTTGGCCTCCCTTGCTTTCTGTGAATGCACTTCTGTTGCTTTTTTATTTTCTGAGTCTCTCCACCCTGCTTTTTTATTTTTGGGAGAATCTCCTGTTGGGATTTTGGCATCCAAATCCCATAAAATTGAATGAAAAGTGTGTGGATGAAAGTGTCCCACATTGAATAGAAGAGAGATGGGAGATTGGTTCAAATAGTTGAGCCTCACAAATGGGTTTGGGCCCCAAGGGGTACCCCACTTTTGTGGAAGGGAGAGGACCTACGCCAAGCTAGGTCGGTTCCCCCCCGCGCGCGCCGCCGCCGCCACGGTCCGTCCGGCTCGGTTCCGGGTCCATTCTCTATCGGTTTTTTATTTTTTCCGAACAGGCACGTTGTTAGAAATTAATTAATTATTTATTTTTTGGACAAACAAACATGTTTGTTCGTGAGGTTCGGTTCGCCCGAACGAAAACCGAAGCCCTTCGCGACTGTTCACGAACCGAACCGGTTCAAGTGAATCTTCGCTACTGTTCACGAAAAGCGAGTCTTCATTACTCGCAACTCTTCATTTTCGCCACTTTATATGACCGAACAGTTTAGTTCGGAAAAGAGTGACACTTCGTAGCATTCATATTCCCGCGAGACATTTTTCCCGACGCACTCTAGACATTCTTCACTTCATCATTTCGTGCGATTATTCTGCGAAATTGCGTTCGAAGGGGTCCTCCGAATACGTACCGCTTCGGAGGAACGAGATCCGTTCTATCCTGGGAGACGATTGTCCAATATCCTCGGGTACTGATTGAGGGGCCAAATTCGTCTTAAGGACACGACGTTACTTCGTTGGGCTCGGATCAACATTTTGTTTATTTATTTGTACTGCTTTCAGGTTAGTTTTCCTAACGTTTGGTTTCAGTTTCTTGTGTACGAACTTAGCCGATTATAATCTTAAGACGAATTTTCTTCGGTTCTGTTCGTATATTCATATGCGTTGTTCATTGACTTTTTCTGTCAAATATCTAGATTGCCGTTCCTTTAACTCGAACTTTTGTATAGTTCGTATGTTCCTTGTCATAGTCGTATAGGAATACGATTCTATTTGTACATTCTGTTCACATATTCTGTTCGTAAACAAATTTTTTTGTTTCTGTTCGTATTAAAATTTTCAATTCTGTTCGTGAACAAGTTTTTCGTTTCTGTTCATATTAGAAATTTTCAATTCTGTTCATGAACAAAAGATTTTGTTCGTAGTCATATATTTCCGATTCTATTCGTGAATATGTTCTGTATTTGTATTTCAGAAATGGCTTCAACTTCGACTCCGGTCAACCCTATTCCGAATCACGGAGAAAAGCCAGAAAAGTTCAATGGTATGGATTTCAAGAGATGGCAACAAAAGATGTTGTTCTATCTCACGACCTTGAACTTGGCTAGATTCCTCAATGAGGATGGTCCTAAATTGGACGTTGGAGAAGCAAATAAAGAAAAGTTGGCTGCTGTGGATGCATGGAATCATTCTGATTTCCTGTGTCGCAACTATGTCCTCAACGGTCTGGACAATACTCTCTATAACGTCTATAGTCCGCTAAAAATGGCTAAGGAGTTAAGGGATAGTCTGGACAAGAAATACAAAATCGAAGATGCCGGACTAAAGAAATTCATTGTCGGTAAATTTCTGGACTTCAAGATGGTTGATTCAAAGACCGTCTTAAGTCAGGTTCAAGAGCTTCAAGTGATTATGCATGATATTCATGCTGAAGGAATGACTCTAAGTGAGACATTTCAAGTGGCTGCATTCATTGAAAAACTGCCACCATCTTGGAGAGATTTCAAAAATTATCTCAAACACAAGAGAAAGGAGTTGTCACTTGAAGACTTGATTGTTCGGTTGAGGATTGAGGAAGACAATAGACTCTCTGAGAAGAAAGTTGGGAAAAACCTAGAGGTTTCAAAGGCCAATGTTGTTGAAGAAGGATCAAAACCTAACAAGAAGAGGAAAATGCCTAGCAAGTCTGGGAGAGGATTCACCCAAGGCCCGAAGAAGTTCGTTGGCAAGTGCTTCAACCGTGGCAAGTCCGGACATCGAGCCAAAGACCGCAGAGCCAAGAAAAGACAGAAAACTCAGGCTAATGTGGTGAAAGAAATTTCCAATGGTGTTGATGATATCAATCTAACTGCTATGATATCCGAGTGTAATATGGTGGGAAACCCTAAGGAGTGGTGGATTGATACCGGAGCAACTCGTCATATCTGTGCAAACAGATCGATGTTCTCGTCCTACACAACTGTGGGGGGTGATGAAAAACTTTATATGGGTAATTCATCAACCTCTAAGGTTGAAGGTGTCGGAAAGATTGCTCTAAAGATGACATCTGGGAAAGTTGTGACACTAAACAATGTGCTACATGTGCCAGACATACGCAAGAATTTAGTGTCCGGATCTCTTCTTAGAAAGAATGGTTTCAAGCTGGTGTTTGTGTCTGATAAGTTTGTACTCTCCAAGAATGAGATGTATGTAGGAAAGGGTTACCTTAGTGATGGTCTTTTCAAGTTGAATGTAATGACTGTTGTACCCAATGATGTTATGAATAAAGTTGTTTCTGCTTGTGTGCTTGAGTCTCCTAATTTATGGCATACTAGATTAGGACACGTTAACTATAAGTCGATAAAGAAATTAATGAATATGGGACTGTTGCCGAAGTTTGAATGTCCAAGTGAGAAATGCCAAGTGTGTGTTGAATCTAAATTTTCTAAGCCTCCTTTCCATTCTGTAGATAATAGAGTTACATAACCTTTAGATTTAATACACACAGATATATGCAATATGAAATCAATACCGTCAAGAGGTGGTAATAAGTATTTTATCACATTTATAGATGACTGCTCGAGGTATTGTTATGTTTATTTGCTTAGTAGCAAAGATGAGGCTATGAATGCTTTTAGAACTTATAAGTCCGAAGTTGAAATTCAGTTGAATAAGAAAATTAAAATGATAAGGAGTGACAGAGGAGGTGAATATGAATTTCCTTTTGAGGAAATTTGTACCGAGTTTGGTATCGTTCACCAAATGACTGCTCCTTATACACCACAATCAAATGGTGTGGCGGAAAGAAAAAATCGATCCCTAAAGGAAACAATGAATGCATTGTTGAACAGTTCTGGTTTACCGCAGAATTTGTGGGGGCAAGCTGTCTTAACAGCAAATTTTATTTTAAATAGAGTATCCCACAAAAAGACACAACAAACTCTCTATGAGAAATGGAAAGGCAGAATGCCTAACTTGAATTATCTCAAAGTGTGGGGGTGTTTGGCTAAGGTTGCGGTTCCTAAGCCTAAAAAGGTTAAGATAGGATCAAAGACTGTTGACTGTGTTTTTATTGGATATGCTCAGAATAGCAATGCATATCGTTTTCTTGTTCACAAGTCAGAGATCCCAGATATACATGTTAATACGATTATTGAATCAAGGGACGCTTCGTTCTTTGAAAATATATTTCCGTATAATATAGTATATGAGCCAATTGATAATAATAAGAGGCCTCGAGATACTATATCTAGAAGTGATCCAATGGAGGATGAACCTAGACGTAGTAAAAGACAAAGGACTTCCACGTCTTTTGGACCTGATTTCTTAACGTATCTGTTAGAGAATGAGCCTCGGACATTCAAAGAAGCTGTGACATCGCCAGAAGCCCCGTTCTGGAAAGAAGCTATCAATAGTGAAGTTGAATCCATCTTGTCAAACCATACATGGGAATTGGTTAACCTTCCTCCTGGTAATAAACCACTACAATGTAAGTGGATTTTCAAGAGGAAAATGAAAGCGGATGGTACTATTGATAAATATAAGGCTAGGCTTGTAGTAAAAGGATACAAGCAACGAGAAGGTCTTGATTATTTTGATACTTATTCACCTGTTACTAGAATTATATCTATAAGGATGCTAATTGCCATAGCAGCGGTGTATAAGCTTGAAATCCATCAAATGGATGTGAAAACGGCTTTCTTAAACGGGGATTTGGAAGAAGAAATATATTTGGAACAACCTGAAGGGTTCATTATTCCAGGACAAGAGAAGAAAGTATGTCGGCTTATCAAGTCACTCTATGGATTGAAACAAGCACCAAAACAATGGCATGCTAAATTCGACCAAGTCATGTTGTCGAATGGTTTTAAGATTAATGAGTGTGATAAATGTGTATATGTTAAGAACACTCATAATGGTTTTGCCATTTTGTGCTTATATGTAGATGACATGCTTATAATGGGCAGCGATAGTGAGGTTGTTAAGGCGACCAAACGCATGCTCACAAGTAAATTTCATATGAAAGATATGGGGGTTGCAGATGTTATTTTAGGAGTCAAAATCCATAAGACATATGGAGGATTAGCTCTATCACAATCCCATTATATTGAGACGATTCTTGGAAAATGCAAGAATCTAGATATTGTACCAGTAAAGACTTCGATAGATGTTAATTTACATCTTTCAAAGAATACTGGTCAAAGTAAGGCTCAAAATGAGTATGCTAGTATACTAGGCAGTCTAATGTATGTCATGACTTGTACTAGGCTGGACATAGCTTATGCTGTGAGCAAGCTAAGTCGATTTACAGTTAGTCCAAATGAAAATCATTGGAAAGCTATGAAACATTTATTGGGCTACTTAAAGCATACTCAAGATTATGCTTTGCATTACACGTAATATCCAGCGGTACTTGAAGGATATTGTGATGCAAATTGGATAACCTGCACTAAAGACACAAAATCGACAAGTGGATATGTATTCACACTTGGTGGGGCGGCAGTGTCTTGGAAATCATCCAAACAAACTTGTATTGCTAGATCCACTATGGAATCAGAATTTATTGCTTTGGATAAAGCCGGTGAAGAAGCAGAGTGGCTTCGAAATTTCTTGGAAGATATTCCTAATTGGCCTAAACCAGTGCCCGCTGTTTGTATACATTGTGATAGTCAAGCGGCAATAGGAAGAGCAAGGAATGTCATGTATAACGGTAAGTCTCGACACATACGTCGAAGACATGACACGGTAAGACAACTTCTTTCTAGTGGAATTATCACCATTGATTATGTGAAGTCAAAAGATAATGTTGCGGATCCATTGACAAAAGGCCTAACTAGAGAGATGGTTGCGAAAACATCAAGGGGAATGGGTTTAAGGCTTATAAACAAGTCATCATAGCGGAAACCCTACCTAGTTGACTGGAGATCCCAAGACCTAGGTTCAAAGGGACAACTAAGTTATGAAGATAGTGTAAAGTACTGTCAAATTGTTTACTCATTCCCGGATGAAGACAGTACTAATATGTGAAGGTTAAGCAAAAGCTTTTAATGATTCTGAATTGAGTATGTGATATACTATATGTTCAGAAATCACCTATGTGAGTGTGAAGTGAGGGCCGCTTCTGTGAGAATTGTAAAGGCCGAATTCTTTAAAACACTCATGAGACCAGGCGGTGTTCATGGCCAAAACGAACACAACAGTGAGAACCAATTTTGTTCGAGAAACAGTTGTGTGATTTCTATTGTCTAGGCTTACACCAAAGGTCGACAGTTCAAAGACATCAAGTCTACTGATTGATTGAATAAGTCCGATAGGTTTCACTAAGGAAAGTTCAAAGTCTCAGACTACTTATCCTGATGCAACGTTTTCTCATGGAATAATCGCACTTTGCATCTCATGCATACACGAAGAGTCATGATATCAGAACTTTTCATTCATGTGGGGGATTGTTGGGATTTTGGCATCCAAATCCCATAAAATTGAATGAAAAGTATGTGGATGAAAGTGTCCCACATTGAATAGAAGAGAGATGGGAGATGGGTTCAAATAGTTGAGCCTCACAAATGGGTTTGGGCCCCAAGGGGTACCCCACTTTTGTGGAAGGGAGAGGACCTACGCCAAGCTAGGTCGGTTCCCCCCCGCGCGCGCGCCGCCTCCGCCGTCCGTCCGGCCAGTTTGGTTCCGGGTCCATTCTTTATCGGTTTTTTATTTTTTCCGAACAGACACGTTGTTAGAAATTAATTAATTATTTATTTTTTGGACAAACAAACATGTCTGTTCGTGAGGTTCGGTTCGCCCGAACGAAAACCGAAGCCCTTCGCGACTGTTCACGAATCGAACCGGTTCAAGTGAATCTTCGCTACTGTTCACGAAAAGCGAGTCTTCATTACTCGCAACTCTTCATTTTCGCCACTTTATATGACCGAACAGTTTAGTTCGGAAAAGAGTGACACTTCGTAGCATTCATATTCCCGCGAGACATTTTTCCCGACGCACTCTAGACATTCTTCACTTCATCATTTTGTGCGATTATTCTGCGAAATTGCGTTCGAAGGGGTCCTCCGAATACGTACTGCTTCGGAGGAACGAGATCCGTTCTATCCTGGAAGATGATTGTCCAATATCCTTGGGTACTGATTGAGGGGCCAAATTCATCTTAAGGACACGACGTTACTTCGTTGGGCTCGGATCAACATTCTGTTTATTTATTTGTACTGCTTTCAGGTTAGTTTTCCTAACGTTTGGTTTTAATTTCTTGTGTACGAACTTAGCCGATTACATCTCCACCCTGCTTGGAACGGCAAATACTTGCTCGGACTTGTCCGATAAACAACAGCCATTGATCCTATAATACTCATAAATTTGAATTACTTGCCCTCGAGCCCAACTCTAAGGTCCAGTCAAAATTTTCTGGGAATTAGCGCATATTGGCCGGAGCTTTCCCTTCCATTTGCCATCTCTTGATCCCACGCTTATCGTGCTACGTGGGATGGTGTTGGAGCATGTCGTCTCCTTGTCAGACCTTGTACCCAAAGATGTCCTGTGTAAGAAGAAAAGACATGTTATCTTATGCCAAAGCGAATGAAGTTTTAGGAACGAAGTACATCCTTTTGTTGTGCTTCGGTGTCTCGTTTGAAAGGTCCCGACATTTGGTGCTCCACAGTCCGTTCCACAACCATCTTTTAGATCGAGCACTCCTCGCAGATGAGGAAAAACTATGTCAGTCGCTTGCAAGGAATCGACTAGGATTGGAATGAGATACACCCTTTTTATGCCCCTTCATGCTTTTACTTTGTCATCACATTGACACCTTGTTTTTCCTCGCTGCAACTTGCAAGTGCCAAAAGGCAATGGTGTCAAAAACATGATTAAGAATGGGGGAGACCAGGAACGATACTCCCTTTTCATTTGGATGTGAACATGCCCACCCATTCGTGATTGTCACTTTTTGCAAACCCCTGCGGGAATTAAAAATCATGTTAGTTCGTAAGTGAGTTGATCCAACTTGGAACGAATACGTCCTTTATTTTCTATCGCGATGAAGGGTGCTTGATTCTTTGCAACTGTTAGCCCCCATGAACTTGCTCGAGGTTAACTTGGGACAGTATGGCTTGGAGTTGGCTATGTCTCCTTAAATCGTGACCTGTTATAACCTCAGTTATCCATAGCTCAGGTTACTATTGCCGAGAAATTTATGATGAACTCATACATGTGGGACCGGTTGTGGAGTGGTATAACCTAATTTGGACCAGCGGTATTAGCAAACACAATTTTATTGACAGACTCGTTTGTAGAAATAGACTACCAACAGGAGAGATTGTCGACCAATGGATGACTTTAGTTGATATTCAATGTAACTTCTCTAGACCTGGTATAGAAGACAGAACACACTTATTCTTCCAGTGTGAGTGGACAGGCAGCAAATGGCGCAGTATTCTTGCACAACATGTGATTAGGCGTCCTAAGTACCATTTTTTGGAACGCCCGCCGGTGAAAAGGTCAGCTGACACCCTCTTAGAAAGAGCCAAATTTGCTAAGCTACACTTAGAATCGGTGTACAAGCCATATACTATTGGAAAATAAACTCGATCATCACGGTACCTAGCTCGTAGCTTTTCGTGTTGGTATAAGTTAGGCCAAGATTTGACCGCGTTTGTTGTGAGCAAGAAGGATCAAGTTCCATGTCCACCCAAAGCTTTCCATCCAGGTAAGTGAAAACTTTGGGCGCGAAGTTAGATCGATCATTTTGGTACTCTTGAATTCGGTTGGTTGATGCTTACTTATTTAGTTTAAATTTTTAAAGTTGAATTTATATGAATTTCAAGCGTAACGTGATGAGTTAACTGCTGGCTTGAATTAAAGAGTTTGATATATGCTTGGGGTATGTTTAAATAATTAGCAAAACAGTTGGTTGCATCTTGGATGGAGAAAAAAGGATAAATTGAACTAAACCTAAAGGTGGCATAAAGTGCAGGCATTTAGAGGGTGAGGTCCATTGGGCAATAACTACATGACACTACATTAGTTTGGCTAATGAAAACGGGATTAGACAGAAGGGGTTGCGAAAACGAAGTGGTGGATATAGTTAGGGTTGTTTATATATTAGGCTAAAAAATATAAGAGTGAGGTCGGAGATCATGATAAGGATTAGGCATCGAGTGAGCTTATCATCATAGGAAGATGCTTCCATGGAGTTTTCTACATAATTTTAATATCTTGGGTGTGAATCGAAAGTATCCGTCTTTAAATATCATAGACCTGCCAGAACTTATGTAGTTGTTCAAATGTGTTTTAGGGAAGTCGATGGTTTTGGCTGATTTTGACTCTATGGCCGTGGAATTTGTGACTTTCCTTGATGCGTCACTCTGGTCACTCTGCTCAACAAACTCTCACTTACTTCGGTGTACTCTCTCTCTCTCTCTCTCTTCTCCTCCTTTTCGCCTCCTGCGCGAGGCCTGTCGCTTCTTGTTTGTCTTCTCTTCTCGCCGACTCTCTCTCTCTCTCTCTCTCTCCTTTCTTTTACTTCTTTCTTTTCCTTTCTTTCTTTCTTTCTTTCTTTTCCTTTTTGACTCTAGTGTCCTTTCTCAATCATTTCAAACTCCACTTCCCGAGAAAATATTAGGTGGTCCCGGACCGCCAAGTCAGCGTGGTCCCCGACCACTCACGAGGCGCCACGTGGTCCACGTGGCGCCGGTGGGACCGGCGGGCCGGGACTCCTTTTTTGCCCATAAAAAATTAAACTTTTCTCTCCTTTAGCCTGCACTCCTCCTCTGCATGCAGAAACCTACGCCCCCTGTCCTTTCCAGCTCTTCCTTCTTCTCTCTCTTCATTAATGGCGCCTCACCTTCCTTCTCTCTCCTTCTCTATCTCCTGCGCTTCTCTTCTTCTCGATGAAGCCCCACATTCTCTCCGTTATTTCAAAAATCTCTCCCGCCCGAGAGCGATTCGCCCGCCCCCTCGCCCGCCGGTCCCGACCTTCGCCTTCGCCTCCGCCAGCCCGCCCCGTGGCCTCCGCCCGCCTGTTCCGACCTCCGCCGTCGCCTCCGCCTGCTCGCCCCGTGGCCTCCGCCCACCCAAGAGCAACCCGCCCGCCGGTCCCGACCTCCGCCGTCGCCTCCTCCTGCCCAAGAGCAGCTGGGTCCCGAGCTCTGACCGTCGTCTCCTCCGCCGCCAAACCCAGCTCGGTGCTCCTCCCCAACGGCCGTGGATGGGGGAGCGGTGGTGGTCTCTTCTCCGCCGATTTCGTCGGCCTCTGCTATAAGTCCAAGCGGGCCAGGCGTCGGCTCGGCGTCTCCCGCTCCAGGGGCCTCCCGCGCCTACTCTTAGCCGGCAAGCCCGCGCCGCCTTCCGCGGTGAAGGCGTGCTCCATCTCGAGCGGACCGGCCATTCGTCGTCTCCCCGCGGCGAGCCGCCTCGTCAGTCCGGGGACAAGCTTCAGGTGACGTCCGTGTCTCTCGGCTTCCCTTCGAGCGTCTTGTTTGTCGCGTGGAGTCTTGTTTTTTTTTTCCTTCGTATTCGTCTTCGTATTCGTGCTTTTGTTGCGGAAGTGGTGCTTGGAGGGGTAAGAGTGGGTAAGAGTGATCGGGAGTTTGTGAAGGTGGTAAAGGACGTCGCCTTGGAAATGGAAGTGCCAGCGGATACACTAGGAGAGCTTGTTTCCAATGTTCCTATTTTATCGGAGATGGATGCTCAGTAAGCTTCAGAGCTAGAGCAATTTCAGAATAGTTGGTAGTTAAGGTTTGGAAGAGGATCAGGGCTGACTGTGGTCTTCATTTCTTTCCCTCTTTTTTTTTTTTAGCACCGAACAGTTTGGGTCAGTGGCAATAATTTTGGATCTTGAAAATCTCGTTTGCAATCTTGGATTGTGGCGTTTCTGCAGACCTACTTCGGATGCTTATGAGACTTCTCTGGGTTGCTGCTTAAATTGCAGTGTTCAGTTGATGTAGAGAATAACCAGTGTTCGTCATGGGTTACAAACGAGTGCACTGTCCCCTGGTCCCTTTAGATGAACAAATGGGATGAAACAGCTCGCGTGCCTTGATATGCTTTCACTTCTTTTTCTTGAAGCAGTTAATGAGGAACCATTTAGGAGTTAGAATTGTGATGTTGCTGCTGGTTTCATATGTTCTTCTAAAATGTACTACACGAGACTGATCACCTGTGGCTTATACATCATTCTAAGTCAGGAAGTTAATGTTCATTTTGAGTATGGAAGAGTGCATATACCCGTGAATGATCATCAGTGATGCCAAAAATTTCTAGATGAAGGCACCTTTATTTCTTGCTTCAAGTGTGAGCATGGCTATTTGAGGTTCGATGGTGTTTCGAGCTCTTTTGAGGTTTTTCGATGTGTCTGTCTTTAGTTTTGGATTATAGGTCCTAGCTTTTAATTGTCTTGGAAAAGACCAAGGCCTTAGCGATCTGATAGAGCATATTAGTTTCGTTTTGATGCCGCAGTCTCGCGGACGTGGAGTTAGGAGGATTGGGATTGTGGTTAGGTTTTTTTATTCGAGCTGCTCTGTTCTTTCTTAGCTACAAAGGCTCGTTCTTGTTTGGTTCTGTACCTTAGTCAGATGGGCTTGTGCGCCTTATGTGCATAGGCGGCTTGGATGCTATGAGGTGATTTTGTTTTGTCGTTGGTAAGAGGAGATTTCCATGGTCAATTGCGTATTTCATCATTCTAGGATTGTTTGGTCGGAGGATATTTGTATATTTCCAGAAGGCAAAGGCTGCACTAGATCAATTAGGGAATAAGGAATTTCCAGAGCCCGAGAAGAATGAGGGCGAGGAGGAGGGTGAACATGATGAAGAGGAAGAGGAAGTAATTACGGAAGAGCTATGTTCTTTGATGTCATATACCAGAATCCAGATTCTCTTTAAATCTCAGTTTCATTCATTACATTTAAATGGCTTTGGCTTGTTCATTTTGTTTCCTAGAAATGGTGAAACATATTGTTTTAATGAAGTCAGGTTTTAGTTTCAGACTATCATATGCTTTTGTTGCATCCTTGGTTCTATGGTAGTGAAAGTAGGTGAAATGACAGTGAATTAGTGATGTGTAGTGCACGACTGAGATCAGTAATAGGATTTTCTACATTCATTATGCTGTGCAACTGAATGCTTCTTTTTTCATAACTCGTGAAAACGTTTGTCACCCATTATGTTCATCAGATTGAAGATGGAGGTTCAGTTGATTAAGCAACTGCTTTTGCCTTTCTTTGCAATTCATCTTAAAACTCTTCCGAACTTTCGGAAGTTCGTCTGTGTGACTGAAATTCCGTAGTGGAAAATTTGTCAGAGATCTGCCTCTTGTTATTTCTCTCAAGTCCTTGAATATCACGACAAAAAAAAAGTCCTTGAATATAAAATGTTGCATAAGCATCAGTTCACGAAGTTCATTGCCGAATCATTTTTAGTATGACTCATGGAAAAATTGGCACTACAGTAATGAATGACTGCTTTCTACTGTATACAGGATCTGCTGGCTGTATTGATGAAACTAAGAGATGAGAATAACTACTGCCTCTTCTGTGGATGTTGGGTGAGTTAGCATCTTGCAGTGGTTTCATTTGGTTACTGTTCGATTAGATGAGTACATCATATTACATTGTAAGCCAGCAATGTAAGCTAAAATGCTATTTTTAGTAGTCGGGTACTGAATATTAGTAAGATTAACATGGGGTACAATTCTCTTCGGTGTATTTTATGAAATGCTATCCGTTTACGATCTGTCACTTTCCCCTTGGTGCAGTTGTTGGGATGCAACAGAAGTCACTTTACCATTTTCTGGTTCTTCTGGTCACAATCTACCATGAAGGGAAAAACCTTTTGCTGCCATAAGTTATAATTATCTTGGAAAGGAAGGGTCTCTAATATGTCATATCCTTGGATGTTATGATTGAAGCTTGCCTTGGTTGATGTCCTTCTCTGGGATTAGATTGGTGCTGTGATCGTTTCAGACCATTTCATGGTGCAGAAAAGATCCCTCTAGAGAAGTACAATTATACTTTATTAGCTGAAAATTTGAAGATTGATATATTCCACTTGAAATCAGACGATGAAAGGGAAAATTCTGATAGAGGGGTGTGAGAGCAACTAACAGTCCTGATATTCATGTATTTTGGTGTTTGTTTTGTTGTACAGTATATTCTGGTTTTGTTAAACTTAATAAGCCGCTAAGCGTTTATAAAGTACCAATGCTCCCGTGGTTTCTATGTGCTTGGGTTATGGCTCTATTCTCTTTTATGTCCTCCAATGAGTAGAAAAAAGGTGAAGATTTTGTAAGAATTGTCATGTATAACACTTTAGGTGGAGAATTTGTTAAAATCCTGTAAAAGTTGCTTAGGTCTCCTTTGCTTTACATGGTCCAATAGTACGAGGAGGTACGGGGTCATGAAAATAAAGATTCAGACTTTGGTAATGGAGTGAAAAGAAGGTAAGGATGCACGTAGAAAGTGGGAATTGGAAGATATAGGAGCAGGTGAGGAGGAGGAGAGGGTAAAATTTGTATGATGTGCTCACTCAAAAGGAAAGAAGTATTCAACAGTAGGTTGTTTAGTTCTTAACTGCACTCAAGCTTTTCCAAGAGCTTGTTTTTCACTCTTAACCTGGCTATTGGTTGCTGAGATTGACATATATTTAATTTCTGGCAGTGGTATTGGTTGAGATTGAATTTTATTGGTGATGTTTCATTAGCATATGTTCATTCTCGGACGTTTGTCATCTTTCCAATATTGTGAGATTAGAATACAATCCATTTCCGATCATCTCTTTTAGCTGCTTATGTTGCAATAAAGCATCATGATAATGCGATAAATATCATGTGCAGCTATGTCATGGGAATTGGTGAAGAGAAACTGACTGTGGCACTACCATAATTACCTTTGAGGTACTTCCAATCTTGGCATGTCATTGTTGTACTCATTGTTCTTCTCAAAATCATCTGTTTGGTGTGACCCGGGTGGAGCATTCTTCCCCACTTTCCTTCCCTCTTCCTATTTATTTTTCAATATGATTCATGAGTTAGAATGAAGAGCAGACTGAGGAATACTTGCATTAAGTCCGGGGCCTAAAAAGCTAATGTCTAGCAGCATCTGTTTTTATGTCTAGATCACGTACAAGAATGCTATTGTTTTCTGATATATTTTTGGAAGTTTATTGGCTTGATTATCACCTGATTTAAACAACATTGCTTATCATTGTACCCGCTTGTGGTGTTCTCTTCTCATCTTATAATTCTTTTTGTGGATAATTTGTTACTTCAGATGTGATCATTATGTTTTGATTTGTCATATCTCAGGAATACCTGGTTGTGCTAAGTCGGCCCTGTGCGAGGATCTATCGAGTGCCCCAGGTTCCATCTCTCTCCGATTCGCTCACGATTAGTTAGTTAATTCGCAAGTGTAAGGTTATCCGATGGCTGAGTCGGAGGTAATCTTTAACTCATACTATGTGAAACATATTTGCTGGATGTTCTTTTGCTTGTGAAAGCACTACATTAAATACTTTTTGTTCTTTGCTTGCAGCATGAAATAGCACATGTTACCCGTGACTTGGAAAAAGATTTTGAGTTTATGGTAGGAATGGTTTTTACAAGTGAACTTGAAGCATATCATAAATATGTAGCCTATGCTATAGGTAAAGGATTTGGAGTGAGGAAGTCTAAGACTAGAAAAAACGACAAAGGAGAAATAACTCGACGCACTTTTGTGTGTAATTGTGAGGGTTATTCTGCCAAGTCGTCTGAACAAGAAAGAAAATATGAAAGACTTGAAGTGAGATGTGGCTGTCCTGCATTTATCAGATTTAAGATTGAGAATGGTATTTATGAAGTCATAGAGTATGTTCCTGAGCATAATCATGGATTTATACCTGAACATCAAAGGCACTTGATAAGATGTGGAAGAATGATTTCTGATACTTGCAAGGGTGTTTTGGTGGACATGGCTAAGGCTGGTATTGGAGGGACCATGGCATATAAACTCTTGGCAAATGAAGCAGGAGGAAGCCAAAACTTGGGTTTCATCCTACGTGATTGTCAAAATTTTTTGCAAAGTGAAAGATTGACTCATATAAGTGGCGGAGATTGTCAAAGTCTTCTGAATCATTTTCATTGCATGCAAATGCAAAATCCTATGTTTTTCTATGCACAACAGGTAGATCAAGATGGTAGATTGACAAATCTATTTTGGAGAGATAGTTTGTCTAAATTTGATTATGATTGTTTCGGTGATGTGGTGGTTTTTGATACCACGTATCGTACTAACAAGTATAATATGATATGTGCACCTTTTGTTGGAATTAATCATCATTGGAAGAATACTTTGTTTGGCTGTGCATTTTTGTTGGATGAGACCGCAAATTCATTTATTTGGTTATTTGAGATGTTTTTGAAGTCTATGGAAAATAAGGCTCCAAAAACCATTTTCACCGATCAAGACGCAGCTATGGCAAAAGCCATTCGAACGGTGTTTCCGAATACTCAACACCGTTTATGCACATGGCACATTGGGAAAAATGCCAATCAAAACATTCCATATCTTTACCACAAGTCAGAGTTCAAGGATAAATATTTCTCAAAACTTATGTATAAGTGCAAATCAGAGGATGAATTTGAATGTACTTGGAGGAAAATGGAAGAGGAGTGGGGTACTGAGAATAACAGTTGGCTTCAGAGGTTATACGGCCTTAGACATAAATGGAGTTCGGCTTTTGGTCGTGAAATTTTTTCTTGTGGAATAAGATCAACTCAAAGGAGTGAGAGTACTAACAATGTCTTCCAAAAAATGTCAACTAAGACATTGACCCTTGTAGAATTTGTTCACCACTATGAAGAACAGTTGAAACATATGAGAGAAATTCAAGGTCAAGATGATTATAAATCTCGTGGGGCACCCAAATCGCAGCTTGCGGATAACAGGATAGTGAAGCATGCCGGTTTGGTGTATACTCGTACCATTTTTCATAGGTTTCATGAAGAATTTCTTCAAGGTGTCTCCGAACTTGTTTCAAGTGAAGCTTTTGATGGGGTAATTTTGCACTACACTCTCGTACGTGAGGGGATTACAGGTGAACATGTTGTCAAATTTAACCCTGTTGACTTTTCGGTTTCTTGTACGTGCAAACTATTTGAATCAAATGGGTGGTTGTGTCGCCATGCTTTGCACGTGTTGAATAGGAATATATCGGTTTCAGCCATTCCATCTTCCTATATATTGAAAAGATGGAGTAAGGGTGCAAAGCAAGGGTGTGTGAATGATGAATCTCGTGAAATGTCATCGGGTCTTTCTACATTTAATCGATTTTCCACGTTAATGCGAAATTCTTTTGAAGTGATGAGTTTGGGAGCCCAAGATGAAAATACTATGAGGATAGCGAAGAAGAACTTGGATGTAACAGTGGCTGAAATTTCAGCATACAACTCAAGTCTTGTTTTGATAGATGATGCTAGTGATGATGATAATGATGAGACTTCTTTGCCTGAGATGCCGACATTGGACCCCCTTCGAAAGAAAGGAAAGGGAACTACTTATGGAAGGCTTAAAAGCTCAAGTGAGAAAAAGAAGAAAAAATCTAAGAAAGGAACATCCTCAATGCTAATAGAAAGTCGAGGTGAGCTGAGCAATGTAGAGTTCTAGCTAATGTATTTAGTTTATTTTTATACTTGTGATACATGATGGCAATTAATATATTGCTTATTTTACAATGTAGAGTTGGTTGTCCAAGCAACGGAGGATGTGACTAATTTACCAGATTATTCAAGATATTCAAATCAGACTCAAAATACCTTGCGTCCTACCAACATTGGTGGTCCTATAATAAATCTCAATCTCCATAATCAGGTGTTTCCCTTTGACTTCAACATTTATATTTACATTCTACTAATTGGTTAAATTTTTTTATATAAATGCAACCACCATATGTTATGTCGACAGGGATTATGAATGGATTTTCCTCGTTCACTAGTCAGGTATTTAGAAGTTTGGATTACTATATTGGCTGAAATTTGTTGCAAATTCTAAGGTTTATTGTTAGTGGTGTATCGTTTATAGATGTTGGAGTAGCAAAATAGATCCCGTGGCTGCATTTTGTTACATTCTACTAATGAGATCATTTTTTTGTGTAGATGCAACCACCATATATCATGCCGCCAGGGGGTGTAAATGGATTTTCCCCATTCACTAGTCAGGTACCTATTATGAAAATCATTTTAGATCCTGGTGTTGTTTCATTTTAGTAAACTATTCTAATACTTCTTGATAACGGTTTTTTGTCAATAGATGTTGGCGTACCATAATAGATCCCATGGAAATATTTTGAGTCAGGTACAAGTTGCATGACTTTTTTTGACGTAGGATTATTTGAGATAATATTTATGCAGGCACATTGTTTAGCATACTGCCTTTTTTCAATGTATTATTTATACCTTTGTACAGGGGCCATCAAATTTTTTTCCACATCCTAGGATGAATGGATTGAACGATTTTGAAGGCATAGACAATGCACGGTCGCCTCATAATTCGTCGGAAGGTGGAAAATAGCATAATGGAATATAGCATCTATATGTTCCACAAGTGGTAGCGCCGCGTATCAAAGATCCTTAGCTTTGGGGACGACATAGTGGTAGTAGATACAACTTGCTCTTTTTATGTGTATATGCCTTTTTCCATCTTCACTTATTTATCACGAGCAGGAGGTCTCCAAGTTAATGAAATCGCCACTATGTAGTTGATCTATTGCAGGTAATGGCAACCAGAAGTCTCAATGTAGACTTCGCAAAGCTTTAACATTTTTAGGCTGATTCCATTAGTCAAAGCCAAAGGTTAAGACATGATAGGTTCATCAACTTTGTTATCTTTGTCAGCAATTTGTTGGGACCAGTGGTTTCCTGAGGCAGCTCTAGCATTTTGCGTTAATCTTTTGATATATATGAGTTGAGATATGAGATAATTAGTTCGAGTAGAATGGGGCATTCACATGTTTAGATACATTCTTTGCTGATTATGCTACTCATCATCTGGTCATTGATTCTATTAGCTTATCAAAAGATGCATGCTTGTGTCATATGATGTTTCATTCGACCTGATTCTTCAAACTTGGATCTTTATTTCAGGTAGTCTATAGCGATGTCTATATGCTTGTGGCATGAAATGGATGGTGATCGGGAAGCTTCCTTACTGCGTCAAAACCGCAATCGCAGGCTTTTGTGACGGTTGGATCGAGGGCCAGATAATCCACAACCTAAGATGGTCATTGGAGACGTGGAGGACCAAATTGAGACTCTAATGCGAGTTATGTGAAGTCGACCGTATGAAGCATTGTCTTAGCTTAGATTTTTTTGCTTCTTTTTCACTCACATTTTCTCTAGTATAGCGTTTCTCCGACTCCATGTCGATCTATTGAGTTGATATCGATTTTGGCACATCATTTTGATCTTAGCAGTGTTAAGGAAAACAGAAGCTATAGAAAGGCTCAGAATTAAGTTTGTGAAATTATTTGAAACAAGCAGACCTTTTGACATTAAGTCTACAAGAATTCTTTTTGCATCTTTATAGCCATTTACTCTCTCTCTCTCTCTCTCTCTCTAAGCTTACTGATTACTGTAAAATCTCATGCGGAAAATTTCAAAAATTCGTTTGGGGCAAATGATAAGTCCAAATTAAGATCCGTGAAATTTCACGGCTCCACGACACCCTAAACTACCAATTCTATAAAAATGCGCAACTCAACGACTCAAAAATCGGACTTCACGGCGAAATATGGCATGAAGGCTGCTTGATGTATACTGTTCATTTTGCGTAGAAAACTTCAAAAATTCGTTTCGGGCAAACGATAAGTCCAAATCAAGATCCGTACAATTTCACGGCTCCACGACACCCTAAACTACCAATTCTACAAAAATGCGCAGCTCAACGACTCAAAAATCGGACTTTACGGCGAAATATGGCCTGAAGGTTGCCGGACGTGTACTGTTCACTTCTCGCGGAAAACTTCAAAAATTTGTTTCGGGCAAACAGTAAGTCCAAATCAAGATCCGTAAAATCCCACGGCTCCACGACACCCTAAACTACCAATTCTACAAAAATACGATCGGACTTCGCGGCGAAATATGGCCTGAAAGTTGCCGGACATGTACTGTTCACTTTGCGCGGAAAACTTAAAAAATTCGTTTCGGGCAAATGGTAAGTCCAAATCAAGATCCGTAAAATCCCACAGCTCCACGACACCCTAAACTACCAATTCTACAAAAATACTATCGGACTTCGCAGCGAAATATGGCCTGAAGGCTGACAGACATGTACTGTTCACTTTGCGCGGAAAACTTAAAAAATTCGTTTCGGGCAAACGGTAAGTCCAAATCAAAATCCGTAAAATCCCACAGCTCCACGACACCCTAAACTACCAATTCTACAAAAATACGATCGGACTTCGCGGCGAAATATGGCCTGAAGGCTGCCGGACGTGTGCTGTTCACTTTGCGCGGAAAACTTAAAAAATTCGTTTCGGGCAAATGGTAAGTCCAAATCAAGATCCGTAAAATCCCACGACTCCACGACACCCTAAACTACCAATTCTACAAAAATACGATCGGACTTCGTGGCGAAATATGGCCTGAAGGCTGCCGGACGTGTACTGTTCACTTTGCGCGGAAAACTTAAAAAATTCGTTTCGGGCAAACGGTAAGTCCAAATCAAGATCCGTAAAATCCCACGGCTCCACGACACCCTAATCTACCAATTCTACAAAAATACGCACCTCAATGACTCAAAAATCGGACTTCGCGGCGAAATATGGCCTGAAGGCTGCTGGATGTGTACTGTTCACTTCGCGCGTAAAACTTTAAAAATTCGTTTCGGCCAAACGGTAAGTCCAAATCAAGATCCATAAAATTCTACGGCTCCACGACACCCTAAACTACCAATTGTACAAAAATGCTCAGCTCAACGGCTCACAAATCAGATTTCGCAGTGAAATATGGCCTGAAGGCTACCAGACGTGCACTGTTCACTTCGCGCGAAAAACTTGAAAAATTTGTTTTGGGTAAACGGTAAGTCCAAATCAAAATTGGTAAAATCCCTCGGCTCCACGACACCCTAAACTACCAATTCTATCAAAATGTGCAACTCAACGACTCAAAAATCGAACTTCGCAGCGAAGAATTTCCCAAAATTCTGAATTTATACCCTAAATCTGAAAACTTCTCCGATTGGATGAACAAAGAGCGCAAGTTGCTTACCAAGCGTTGAAATACGAAATCGAATTGGCTAAGCAAGATTCGTCTGGCGCGAAACCTCTTTTCCCTTCTCCTCCTTTCCCTTTTTTCCTCTTCCCTTTTCTGATTCTATTCTCGGCAAGGAGCTCTCAGTCTCTTTTTAACTTAACCGAGCCACCGTAGTGGCTTTTGACTTTTCGACCTTTTTTTTTAAAAAAAATACCCAAATATTACATCAAGACAGGCTACAACCAACGTCACCAAGTCTGAATACTGAATAGATCCACAATCTGAAACTGAAGAACCCGATTGTGGAATTATACCGAAGACAAAGATTGAAGTGTATTTTGCAGACCTACTCCACAAAGTTAATATTAATCGAAGATCTCGACAGTACATTCATTCACAATATCAAAATGGTAAATCTATCAAAAGTATGTGAGTATTACATATTTGGGGAACCACCAACAATTAAGCCCAACCAAAAGAATAATTATACAACGTCGAAAAACAAGAAAATCGATATTATCCGCATCAAACCACTCTTCGAAAAGCCTGCATTTTGTGAAGCTTCAGTCATTGTCCATCAGTCTTGGCATGTCTAGTAAATCTACCTCAAATTAGGCTCAGTTCATACTTGCTTGCCATTGTAATGTATCTCACCTAGGGAAGAGCCTGGTAGCCGGTCTTCTCAATAATCTTTAGGTACCGCACCTAAAACAACATCAAAGATCAGAAATAAAACGGAATGAATATACTGAATAGATCCACTTGTTAAATGAACCGTTATCATCATTCCTGGTCCAAGCCGGCCCTTCCTTGTAACTTTTGACTCGTTCATGGGCAAAACACCAACCTAAATATACAGAAAACAGAGCACAAGCAGATTCATTACAATTATTGCATCGTAACTACTGTTCTATGTCAACCGTAACCTTCCCTCATCTTATATCGGTGGATGATTAGGCAAATACATATACTAATTAAGTAAATAAAGTCATTATCTCAATCCAATTGGCAAAGCGAACTCTCTCATCATTGGTTACACTTGCAAGCCTGAATTACACTTTAATGCAAGCCTAAATTACACTTCAACTATCTATGCCTGGTCATGATGACCATCCAAATCCATGTAACTAATGCCACACAGAATATTAAAGAACAAAATAAAATAAATAAGGACATATGTAGAAGAATAAGATGAGCCAATTTTGTTTGATGTTCGAAAACCTCAAACGACACCTGATCCCCATATAGAGTAGAAGGCGAAAAGGAGAATAAGGCAAAGCAGGTTTTATAATAATCAAAATAGTGTCATCTATATCATTTGCATGACAAAATAATTATTGTGGATTTCTCTGTTGATCTTGTGTGAAAGTAGTAAAGCAGAGCACTCGAACCATATAGAGTATAATGTAGTGTGCCGGCTAGCATATAATGCGCTGTGTTTCTCACATAGCCCATCCAAATTTAAGTGACTAGAAATGTGCCCGAGAAAAGATTGCCACACACCACTATTATGTAGATTCTTAATCTTAAATGATAAATACCAGTTCAATTAGTTCTTACAAGTAAAATGAGCTTACTCCATATTTAATTTGAAGTCAAGGCTCCTCCTAACAATAATTTAATAGAAGCATACATAATGGTTTCTATTAGTGTTTGAGGATGACCTGAATAAAAGCAATGCTGGTCCATCCCAAGCCTCCATCTGACCCTTGTAGTACTCATAAAAGTCAACCACCTTGAGACAGACCAAACATAAGCAAAGCCCATTACAAGACAAGCAACAGGTCTGATTTTATAAGATATATGCACAAAGTGAGGAGTAAAGCCTGTCAAACGATAGGTGCTTCAAGTCAAAGGAAAATCACAGAGCTCCCGACAAAAACTCTGATTTTTGTGATACATTCGCAGGTCACAGAGACAAATATTTAGGTCATGCATTCAACAGTCTATCTTATCACTAAAAGCTTCTCATTATGTAGGATTTGATGACCAAATTGCCAGTAATCAACTGCTGGAACAATTCTCAAAAAAGTTCTTCAGCATGTTCTTGTAAGAATACATTTATATGATTTAGTCGTCCTTGCCTCCAATTAATAAATTCCTCATTGCTAACCTGGCTTACTTACCTATTAGTTTCTAATTACATAAAGTGAAAAAGTAGGACATATAATGATTACAAAGCCATTTCCCATCGTGAAAGAATCAATTTGGCTATGATAGATTTTGTTTGGAAATGTACTCTAGCATTGGCACATTTTAGATGATCAATCTTCAGGAATGGAGAAACAATCTAGTGACACTGGAAAATTCCTTTGCAAAACCTAAGAGAACATTTGACAATGATCTTGGCGAAAAATTTGATTGACCAACAGCACATCCAATTAAGCACTAGGTGTGAAAAGAACTGTAAGTGAAGTACCTCAGGGTATTTGATCGATAAAGTAGGATGGTTCTTATATACTTCTGGAACAAGAATCATTAGAGACTCCTCAGGAGCTCGGCCACTTCTTATCAACAACTGAACCAACAAAGAGAATGAGGATTCATGAAGGAAACCAAGAGACTGAAACAGTAGATTGATCATCCATTGGTTTCAATCATAGATAAAAACAGGCAAAAGTATGAAAGAAATAAAGATGCACAGAAAACATGGGGAACTTTTACAACAGAGAATGCATAATTTAGGGTCTTGCTTTATCGGTCATTAGAAGTGATCGTAACGCTCTCCTATCGTGTTCCCCATTGAGCTTTGTAATTCAGCAAAGGTGGTAAACATCAGTCCAGCAAACGAATCTCGCAATCATGGAAGAGAGACAGGACGAAGGAGGTTAAGACACCAAAACCACCAAAGACACATAACAACAATTTTTAAATATTGGCCCTATTTAAGTATTGGCCTGTAGGCTTGCATATACTAATTTCAAATTTTATTTAAGACTTAATTTATTAATCTTAAGCTCAAAATTTGAAAAGATGTGAAAGGTTTCTAAACTAACCAACCACAAATGCACAAAGCTTCAAAAAATGTACAATAATAAATTTTATCTGGAAATATATCTTAAGAAGACAGAGACTAGCTCACTTGATATCAACATGCTTCGATAACCACATCATATAGCAAACAAATTGCACCAGTTTTTTTTTTTTGGGTCATAATTTGTAGTAGATATACATTTCTAGTTTGTGTGCCCAACAGCATAAGCTTTTGGATACATTGCCGTTATCATTGCAGGAGAGTTGTGTCTAGGTTTCACTGTCAAATTAAACTCAACCGCATCATTATGCAGCAATAAAGAGAGGAACACGTAGTTATATATGCCACATTAGATGACCACACAAAAAGACTTCGTATCTGGAACATTCTACACATTAATAGAAAAGTTACGCACTCAGTAGCATCCAAAAAAGCACTGACAAAAAGCAACTGATTGACCTAAGTTACACACTCCTTTATATAAAAAAAATCACATTTTCAATTTCTTTCTTAATTATCCAACAAGTTTCATAGCTAATAAAGTGAAAGATAAGATGATGACTCATGAAAGTGTATAAGCATGAAGATAGTGAAGGTTCGAAAAACAAAAATAACCTATGATGAACCACGAGAAAGATGACACGTACTTCTGCTGCACTATCAAGGTTTGCAGAGTCCGACGCTTTGGGATTACCAAAAGGACGGATTTCATTCTCACGACCATGCCAAATAGGGGACTTTAATGAGTTTTCACAAGATTGCATCCGATTCAAGTTGCCCTGCAAACACGTTTGGACTAGCTTAGAGACATTTATGAAGTCCGCAACATGAAAACAGCATAGTACAAAATGGAAGCAGTAGATAACCTGTATGGTGTTGATTTCTCCATTATGACCAAGAAACCTCATTGGCTAAGCAAGAGGCCACCTGGGGCTAGTGTTTGTACTATACCTTCTGTGGTATATAGCGAAAGATGATGCATACATATCATTCTTAAGATCCAAGTAAAATAAACCAAGAACTTCTGACCGAAGCATTCCTTTGTAAACTAGCATTTGATTCGAGAGAGAACAAACATAGGGCTCATTTCCCCAGTTTTCCGTACTTGCGGCCTTTTCAATCAATTTCCGGCAATGTATAGTTCTCATTCAATGTCATCAACACTGTCTTCTTTTACAACTCTCACAAATACCTGCTGTATGTCAGGCATGGTTTCTTTTGCATAGAAACCAACTACGGATGAGTCTACAGGGACAGGCCTCCATCCAAGCACCTCAAGACCTTCTTGTCTGAAGATATTTACAATAACTGTGGAGGGAAAAGGCAAATCCACCACATCAAACACTAACTTCCATGGTAATTACATGAAATTGTGCAATCAATGCTCACACTTGGAAGCAAAAATACTAAGTCTAACCTCAAATAGCCATGCTCACACTTGAAGCAAGAAATAAAGGTGCCTTCATCTAGAAATTTTTGGCATCACTGATGATCATTCACGGGTATATGCACTCTTCCATACTCAAAATGAACATTAACTTCCTGACTTAGAATGATGTATAAGCCACAGGTGATCAGTCCCGTGTAGTACATTTTAGAAGAACATATGAAACCAGCAGCAACGTCACAATTCTAACTCCTAAATGGTTCCTCATTAACTGCTTCAAGAAAAAGAAGTGAAAGCATATCAAGGCACGCGAACTATTTCATCCCATTTGTTCATCTAAAGGGACCAGGGGACAGTGCACTCGTTTGTAACCCATGACGAACACTGGTTATTCTCTACATCAACTAAACACCGCAATTTAAGCAAAGAACCCGTAGAAGGCTCATAAGCATCCGAAGTAGGTCTCAGAAACTCCACAATCCAAGATTCCAAACGAGATTTTCAAGATCCAAAATTATTGCCACTGACCCAAACCGTTCGGTGCTAAAAAAAAAAAAGAGAGAAAGAAATGAAGACCACAGTCAGCCCTGATCCTCTTCCAAACCTTCACTACCAACTATTCTGAAACTGTTCTAGCTCTGAAGCTTACTGAGCATCCATCTCCGATAAAATAGGAACACTGGAAACAAACTCTCCTAGTGTATCTGCTGACACTTCCATTTCCAAGGCGACTTCCTTTACCACCTTCACAAGCTCCCGATCACTCTTACCCCTCCAAGCACCACTTCCGCAACAAAAGCACGAATACGAAGGAAAAAAAAACGAGACTCCACGCGACAAACAAGACGCTCGAAGGGAAGCCGAGAGACACGGACGTCACCTGAAGCTTGTCCCCGGACTGACGAGGCGGCTCGCCGCGAGGAGACGACAAATGGCCGGCCCGCTCGAGATGGAGCACGCCTTCACCGAAGAAGGCGGCGCGGGCTTGCCGGCTAAGAGCAGGCGCGGGAGGCCCATGGAGCTGGAGATGCCGAGCCGACGCCTGGCCCGCTTGGACTTACAGCAGAGGCCGACGAAATCGGCGGAGAAGAGACCACCACCGCTCCCCCATCCACGGCCGTTGGGGAGGAGCACCGAGCTGGGTTTGGCGGCGGAGGCGACGGCTATCAGAGCTCGGGACCCAGCTGCTCTTGGGCTGGAGGAGGCGACGGCGGAGGTCGGGACCGGCGGGCGGGTTGCTCTTGGGTGGGCGGAGGCCACGGGGCGGGCGGGCGGAGGCGACGGCGGAGGTCGGGACCGGCGGGCGGAGGCCACGGGGCGGGCGGGCGGAGGCGACGGCGGAGGTCGGGACCGGCGGGCGAGGGGGCGGGCGAATCGCTCTCGGGCGGGAGAGATTTTTGAAATAACAGAGAGAATGTGGGGCTTCATCTGAGAAGAGAGCAGCGCCGAGGAGATAGAGAAGGAGAGAGAAGGAAGGTGAGGCCGCCATTAATGAAGAGAGAGAGAAGGAAGAGACTGGAAAGGACAGGGGGCGTAGGTTTCTGCATGCAGAGGAGGAGTGCAGGCTAAAGGAGAGAAAAGTTTAATTTTTTATGGGCAAAAAAGGAGTCCCGGCCCGCCGGTCCCACCGGCGCCACGTGGACCACGTGGCGCCTCGTGAGTGGTTGGGGACCACGCTGACTTGGCGGTCCGGGACCACCTAATATTTTCTCCCACTTCCCCTAATATTACAACCTTTCCACCAAATCAGTATTCACTTTTTGACCGTATTTTAATGTTCACTTTGATTATATTTTCTATTCCCATTGACCATAATTGACTGTTCACTTTGATCGTATGTTCGTATATGTGCTTGATCGGAACTAGCCGACTAAGTGTCTATGACCATGATTGAAGAAGAGCTTTTAATGTCCTAAATTATATTAGGAAATTAAAAGGCAGCACTTCAGCAGTTCAGAAGTTGAAGAAACCAGCTCCAGTTCCCAAGAAGAGTGCAGCTCGACCTCCTCGTCCATCTAGGTCCACATCCCCTGTGGAAGCCCCTGTTTCTTCAACCCTGGCACCTATTCAGGCTGACATCAAGGCTAGCCAAGTCTCTCTCGGTTCAATGTCCGCATATCTTGTTAAGCTTGAAAAGATGATTGTGAGTCTAGACTGCTACAACCCCCTCAAATCATCTCTGCCAGAAAAATCTGATCCTGTTCCTTCTAGCAAACAGTCAAAGCGCACCCGACTTTCGTAGATGTGATTTGGAACCTGATGTTGCGGACTACCTGTTGCAAGAAACTTTCCGGGCTCATCTTGCGTGGAATTGGAAGACTCAACTACGTTGGCCTTTGGTTCAACAATAGGATTAGCATTCCTCCTCGATTAGGAGGCGAAGAATGAGATCTTCAAGGCTTATCTCTTTCCGTTTGTCCCTCAAATAATTTTTGAAGCCTGACCGGCACGGAGGCAACCTTTCAATTGTAGCTGCAACTTGGAATGATTCACTAAGTATCGTTCCCTCAACAAAAATGTCATTCAGAATTATTTGTAATTCCTGAATCCGATTCATGACAGATTTAGAAATCTATCATCTTGAATTTCAGGAATTTGGCTACCATAAATTTCTTGGTGCCTGCGTCCTCAGTCTTGTATTTCTTTTCTAAGGATTCCCATAACTGTTTAGCACTTCCAAAGTTACAATAAATATTGTATAAGGAATTGTCCAAACAGTTAAGAATATAATTTTGGTACAGGAAGTCCCTGTGCTTTCAAGCCTCCAACGCCACGTGTGACATTCCGAGATTTCGCTCATTTGGGATTTATGAAATGAATTATTTTATTAATGTGCTCGTAGCTAGTTCTCACTCGGAACTGATCATTCCTGGGATACTAACCAGTAGGGAAAGGCTAAATTAGGGAACTAAATTCGTACGACTAATAGAAAATTAGATCGTGATTTATTTTCGACCATGAAATCGCCGAAGTGATATTTTGAGCTACTGTTGGTCGATCCAAGGATAGTCAGGGGTCAATTCGCCACTGTCATAGTAGTGGGTCGCGGGTGATTCCGCCGGGCCACGAAACGAATTGACGAATGATCCTGAACCTATACCAAACGATCGTGTCCCTCGGATCTAACAATTGATCATCGCGATTTTAATGACAATCGAAGTCATTACGGTCTGAATAAATTGTACGTGACTCGATTTAGTATCAGTCACGGGTCGTACAGGCGAATTTCCCAAAAGCCACCCGTTACTCTGAGAAACGCTCGAGTTACGTTATGAATATATAATTGGAATATTGAGTAGAGACCAAACCGAGCGTCAGAAAATTCGGAAAGTCACTGCAGGGCCTTTGGACGACGTTGTAATTGGAACGTACATCTCTGGATTTCTTCGGATTTTTCAGAAAAGTTCAATTTTGGCGAGAAACGGAGAAAGTGACCATTTTACCTCTAAGGATTTCTAAAGGATTAGTTTTAAAGGGCAAGGGCATTTTGGTAATTTTGCCCTAAAAGTTGGAAAAGACAATTTTGCCCTTGGACTTTTTGAGAAATTACAAGAGTGCCCTTGGATATTTTTGGTAAGATTCGATCTGGGCCGTCGATTTCAAGATTAGATCAAATTTGGACCGTTGGATCAAATTTGTGAGAGAGGGGTATTTTGGTCATTTTCCAATTTGGGTCAAAAATCACTATTTAGGTCAAGAAGACCCATTTCTCTCTCTCATTTCTCTCCCCCCTTTTGCCGTGAAGCCCCCCACCATAGACACACACTCTCTCTCTCTCCTTGCCGATCGCCGCCCAAGCCGTTGTCGCCATCACCACCGCCCGTACGCCGGCACCGCCGCCCACCGCCGCGAGCCGCCATCACCTTCACGCCACCTCACCGCCGTTCTCTCTCTCTCTTCCTCTCGGTCTCTCTCTTGGCCGTGAGCCAGCTGACCACCGCCCAAGCCGATCGCCGCCGCTGGAAGCCGTACGCCGTCGCCGCCGCTCGCCGCCGTTCCCGATTGAGCGCCGCCGCTTTCCGTTCTAGCCGCGATAGTCTAGAACGCGGGTAAGTCGTGCTCTAAACCCAACTTAGGATTTCGGGTATTGACGGGCGATTTTTGGGTGAAATCGGGTATAAGTTAGGTGCGGAATTGCATGAATTAGGAGTGGAAATTTTGTGGCGGGCCTTAGGATTGAATTCGGACAATTTTTATTGGAAATTAGAGGACAACAGTGGGCTGTGGACTACTGTTCACGGGGCTGTGATGGGCTGATCGGGACGCAAGTTGGATTTTTAGAACCGACATTTAATGGCGAGAAAGTCTCGTGAAGGACCGAAATCGATTTGATGCCATTTGGTTGGAGAAAAATGGCGATTTGTGCGTTATGGTGTGTTTGAACTGTGACTGAAATTTTGTGATGAAATTGAGTGCATGGTTGTGTAATTGCCCGATTGAAATATGCTTGTTGGGTGCACGTGTGGGCCATACCGATTTAATTATTAAAATTGGCCATGTCAAATGCTGAGTAAGCATGGGTTGTCTGTAATTGATGCGTGCACGGGCCACGTGTGATTGGCCAGTTGTGTGTGGTAAGTGCTTGTTGAGCATATGCCTGAGTAAGAAAGTGGATGTGGTATGACATGAATTCGTGGAAATTGTGCCGTCCTGAGGCGTGTACGTTTACGCGGGACGATGCCCGGTATTACCGGAAGACTGCTAGCCTGAGGCGTGTACTTCAACGCGGGTTGTGCAGTAGGTGGTAGGTGTTGAGCCTGAGGCGTGTACGTTTACGCGGGCCCGGAAGTGTTGTGGAAAGAGGTCGCAGTGTACCTGAGGCGTGTACTTTAACGCGGGTCACTGGCGAGGAATGTGGATGAGATATGATGAGAACGGAATGAGTGCATGACATGAGAATTGTGCATGCTTGTGATTGTACTGATGTGCCTGTTATGTGATAATGGTATGTGTGTAATTGTGTTTGTGAAATTGTCTGGAGGTACGTGATAGCCTAGGTGGGGTTTAGGGGTGAACTTGCTGAGAAGTGTTCTCATGGTTGTTTCAACCAATATTTTCAGAACCCCGACCTGAGCCATGAACCCACCGCCACCGCCACCAGAACGTTTTGGGGTACCAGTGCACACCGAGAATGAAGTTACAGAATTTCCTATGGGGGATGGAATGACCTGGATCAAGCATACCACAACCGTTTTCGTAGAAGTAGGATTACCTCTTTGGGAGACCCACGTTTATACTGCCTGGTTCTTCCGGGATGCGGACGGGGCTGAGTTCGGGCCCGTTAGAGGATTCGATGTTTCGTTTGATTTAGTTGGGGATTGGGACCCGACTGCTGTACCCCCGATTGATGGAGAGTTGACCAGTACGGAGGTTAGCGTAGCGCAATCTGGGATGCATCCAACACCCGCCGCTCAGGGGATCTTCGGAGGCTGAGTATGAGCCCGAGCCCGAAGCATCGCAAGCTGAGGATGACCCGATGGACATAGACTTAGAACCAATCCCCGAAGAGGAACCAGAGGAGGAGGAACCAGAAGAGGTGGAGCCCGAGGTAGAACCTGATGGCGAGTCTGAGGTGTCGGAAGAGCCTGTAGGAGACCCGGAGTATATACTCCCATTTGAGGAATACATGGATCCCAATTTCGTGCCAGAATATAATTTCTTTGATTTCTTAGCCGAGGAGTACCAGAACGCTGTTCCAGCTGAGTCGAGTGACATTGATCATCCGATTGTGATTGAGGCGGAGCCGGAGTCTTCTGGGGAGCAATCGGATCAGGGGAGCTCAGACTCCGGTGATGATGAGTCAGACTCAGAATGGACGCCTATTAAGGGGCGTAGGGATTAGTATAGGGGCTCGGAGTAGGTTTTTGCAGAGTACCATTTTTGAGGTCTGGATGCCAGGTCATCGATCTTTTGTATATCGATAGTATCAAATGTGGTGTGCAAGTGTTCACGGTGGTTGTATATTGTAAATAGTTTATAAGTTGGTAAATGAAAATATGTATATTCTCCCTGATTCTCCCCGTTTGAATTGTCCGGGTGTGCTTGTGGTTTTCGCCGTGCATTAAATCTCTGATGATTGTAATTGAGGTCGGCGATAATTCCTGGGGTGTGGCCTAAATCGACCAGAGGCGGATGTCGCGAGCTCAATAGGGTTCGGGGCGTGACATCCCCGTTTGAATTGGTATCAGAGCAAGGTTAGCTCGATCTAGACTGGTTGAAGTTTGGAGTGATAAGGAGCAGAAACCCTGGGGTAGAATTTAGGGAGACTTTAGTGAGTTGTAAGGCGGAATAAGCTACACGTGCCTCCAGATTGTTTGTTATGATTGATTGGGTGAATTGTATGTTGTGATGATGGAAATGCAGGTGCGTCGGGACCCGAGGTAAGTGTTCGGACCTTTGTGATTGTGATCTCGTGATTGGTAGTGAGGGATTGCCTGTTGAGTGAATTATTGTGCTAATTCACTGCTTAGAATCAGATTAATCTAGTTGGCCTAGAGTGCTAATTCCTAAATGGAATTATAGCAGGTAGGAGAGTGGTAGAATTGCGATAATGAGCAGTGAAGGAAGAGGCGTAGGAAGAGTTCCAAGAAGGGGCGCTGGAAGGGGAACAAGAGGTCGAGGTCGTGCTCGAGCTAGGGCTGTAGAGGACCTCGGAATGGGTGCAGGAGTGATAGAAAATCTTGGGGTCGATGCTGGAGCTGCAGCGGAGCCCAAAGTGGAAGCTAGACCTGTTGAGGATCCTAGAATGGAAGCCGTTATGAGAACCTTAGAACAGATCGGAAATCTGTTAGGACAGCAGACTCAGGAAAGAGCTGCTGTGAATGCCCAAGCTGCCGAGGCCGTTGTGGCCGCTGTTGCTGTAGATGATAATGAGAACCAAGGGCAGGGGCATGTGATTGTAAATAGACCGATGCATCAGCTGGTATAACAGTTCATGAAGCTTAAACCGCCTAAGTTTGCGGGGAAAGGTGACCCTGAGGCTGCACCTAGATGGTAGAGGAGCTCGAGAAGGCTTTTGAGGTACTGGAGTGTAATGACAATGAGAGGGTAACTCTGGCGGTATATCAATTGCAGGATAATGCAAACGATTGGTGGAAAGCCATCAAAGACAGGATTTTTCCGGAAGGTACAGCTCGGACTTGGGCTATTTTTACTGAGAAGTTCTATGAAAAATATTTCTCGGCAAATGCTAGGTAGAAGAAGCTAACAGAGTTTATGAGACTCTGCCAGGGTCAGATGACAGTGGATCAATATGAGGCGGAATTTGCTAGATTGTCGAAGTTTGCGCCGAGAATGGTAGAGCACCCCGATGACAAGGCGCGAAGATTTAGGGACGGATTGAGGGTTGATATCCGTAGCCAGTTGTTACTGGTAAATTTGGGAACTTATGAGGAAATGTTTGATAGGGCCCAGATTCTAGAGCGAGATCAGATGGATAGGACCGTCGCTTCTGGGTCGAGGTTTAACCCAGGTAGGGATAATCGTAATCCTGGGAAGAGGCCGATGATAGATAATAGACGTTTTACTCCTTCTGTTAAAAGGAATATTGGGAAACCAGTCAGGAATTTCAATGGACCGTGTAGAATTTATGGAAGTAGACACGGGAGTGGACCTTGTCCAACCCGGGGTTCGGTCATCATATAAGGAATTGCCCCAATCCCAGACAGAATAGGCCGCCTGCATTGCCGCCACCTCGGAATGGGAATCAGGCTGGAGCGGCCCAGACAGCAAATCAGAATAGGCCTCAAGCGCAAGGACGAGTGTATGCTATGGCCAGACGAGAGGCTGAGAACGCACCAGGGGTTGTCACAGGTACGATTTCTCTGTGCAACCATGTTGCGTATGCTTTATTTGATCCTGGAGCGTCACATTCTTTCGTATCGAAACAGTTTGTTGATTTAATTGGTTTGGAACCGCGATTGCTTGATGTGGTATTATGTGTGGCCACTCCCTTGAATGATAAGATGCTGATTTCGTTGGGTTGTCCAAACTGTAAGATTGTGATTGGGGATAGGGAGGAAATGATCGATTTAGCAGTTCTAGACATATATGATTTTGATGTGATAGTGGGCATGGATTGGCTGTCTAAGCAGAGAGCCGTAATGGAATGCAATAGTAGGGTGATCCAATTTAATCCTATTGGACATCTGAAATTTAAATTTGTGGGAAGTCGAGGAGGACCCTCGATTCCATGGATTTCGTCGCTAGAAATGACAAAATTGTTGAGTGAAGGTTGTCAAGGGTTCCTAGCGGCAGTAGTTGATTCAACTGTTGAAGAATTGAGGCTTGAGGATATAGCTGTGGTGTGCGAGTATCCTGATGTGTTCCCTCAGGAATTGCCGGGACTGCCACCAGTAAGGGAGGTAGAATTTGTAATCGAGTTGGCACCTGGAACCGAGCCAATTTCGAAAGCACCTTATAGGATGTCGTTGTCAGAATTAAAGGAGTTAAAGGTGCAGATGCAAGAATTATTAGACAAGGGGTTTATTCGTCCCAGTGCGTCTCCGTGGGGAGCGCCGGTGTTATTTGTAAGGAAGAAAGATGGATCGTTGAGATTGTGTATAGATTACAGGCAGCTGAATCAGGTGACGATTAAAAATAAATATCCCTTGTCAAGGATTGATGATTTGTTTGATAAGTTGCAAGGGGCTTCGATGTTCTCTAAAATTGACTTGAGAACGGGATATCATCAGTTGAGGATTAGGACGGAGGATATCCCGAAGACGGCATTCAGAACGAGGTATGGACATTATGAGTTTACTGTAATGCCGTTTGGATTGACAAACGCCCCCGCTGCCTTTATGGATATGATGAATCGGGTGTTTAAGGAATTTTTAGATCAATCTGTGATTGTGTTTATAGACGATATATTGGTTTACTCGAAGAGCTTAGAGGAGCATGAATTTCATTTGAATCGAGTGTTGTAGACCTTAAGGGAGAACGCGCTATATGCTAAGTTTAGCAAGTGCGAGTTTTGACTCAGTCGAGTAGCATTTCTCGATCATGTAATCTCGGGGGAAGGAATCTCAGTAGATCCATCGAAGATTGAAGCTGTGATGAAGTGGCCTAGACCAACGACGGTAACAGAGGTTCGGAGTTTTCTGGGTTTAGCAGGATATTATCGTCGTTTCGTGGAAGGGTTTTCGGCAATAGCAACGCCGTTGACGCATTTGTTGAAAAAGGAAATGAGGTTTGATTGGACAGATAAATGTGAGCGGAGTTTTCAGGAATTGAAGCATAGATTGACAACGGCACCAGTGTTGACTATTCCGTCAGGACCCGGAGGATATGAGATATATAGTGATGCGTCGTTGAAAGGATTGGGATGTGTACTCATGCAACATGGACAAGTAGTAGCTTATGTGTCAAGGCAGTTAAGGCCTCATGAGTTGAATTATCCGACGCATGACTTGGAATTGGCCGCAATTGTATTCGCCCTGAAGATTTGGCGACATTATCTATGCGGAGAGAAATTTCAGATTTATACAGACCATCAGAGCCTCAAATACTTGTTTTCTCAAAAGGAGTTAAACATGAGGCAACGTCGGTGGATGGAGTTGTTGAAGGATTACGACTGTGAAATTCTATATCACCCCGGAAAGGCTAACAGGGTAGCCGATGCTTTGAGTTGTAAATCGAGTATAGCATATTTGATGGTCAAGGAGTGGACACTGTTGGAAAAAGTACGAGACTCGGAGTTCAGATTCGAAGTGAGTCAAGTCTCGAGCTTGTTGGCTACGCTTAGGATTGAACCGAAAATTCAGGCTAAGATCAAGATGTTGCAATCTTCGGATTAGGAAATTCAAAAGATGATAAAGATGGAAGATGTCAAGAGAAAGTCAGATTTTCAAGTGTCTGAAGACGGGATATTAAAGTTTCGTGGACGGTTATGTGTACCGGACGATGCAGGACTTAGGGAAGAGATTTTGTCTGAAGCGCATCGTAGCAGTTACAGTATTCATCCGGGTGGTACTAAAATGTATCGGAATTTGAGGCAATATTATTGGTGGAATGGTATGAAGGCAGATATCGCTAAACACGTGGCTAAGTGCCTGACGTGTCAGCAAGTGAAAGCGCAACAATGTAAGCCCGGGGGACTGTTGCGACCTTTAAAAATCCCAGAGTGGAAGTGGGAGCACGTAACTATGGATTTTGTGACGGGATTGCTAAGGAACCAAAGAGGCCATGACACTATTTGGGTGATTGTCGACAGATTGACCAAGTCGACACACTTTTTGGCTGTGCGAAAGGATTTCGCATTAGATCGGTATGCTGAGTTGTACGTGCAGCAGATAATCCGTCTTCATGGGGTACCAGTGTCAATAACCTCAGATCGTGATCCTAGATTTACCGCTAGTTTTTGGAAAAGTCTGCAGACGGCATTAGGATCCAAGTTGTAGTTCAGTACAGCTTACCATCCTCAGATAGATGGTCAGTCTGAGAGAACAATTCAGACTCTAGAGGACATGCTCAGGGCGTGTGTGCTAGATTTCCAGGGTAAGTGGGAAGAGCAACTACCCTTAGTAGAGTTTGCTTATAATAATAGTTTCCAGCAGAGCATTGGAATGGCGCCTTTTGAAGCACTTTATGTTAGAGCTTGTGGAACGCCCGTGTGTTGGAATGAAGTGGGAGAAATGACTATAACTGGGCCAGAGCTAGTCGAGCAGTCAATGGAGGCAGTTAGGATCATTCGTGAAAGGCTGAAGACAGCGCAGAGCCGTTAAAAGAGTTATGCAGACAGAAGGCGAAGACCTTTGGAGTTTCAAGTCGGGGATCACGTTTTTCTTAAGGTATCGCCCATGAGGGGACTATCCAGGTTTGGTAAAAAGGGAAAGTTGAGTCCGAGGTACGTGGGACCATTTGAGGTATTGGAAAGAATTGGGGATTTAGCCTATCGCCTTGTGTTACCGCCAAATCTATCGCAAGTGCATAATGTATTCCACGTATCGATGTTAAGGAAATATGAACCGGACCCGACGCATGTGTTGAATTATGAGGAGATCGAAGTTGATGACAAAGTGTCTTATGTCGAGAGACCGGTAAGAATCGAAGATCGTAAGGAGCGAGTTTTGAGGAACAAGACAATCCCGATGGTCAAAGTTATTTGGGAGCACCACGGGACTGAAGGCGCAACTTGGGAAAGTGAAGAGGTGATGCAACGTCAATACCCCCAGTTGTTTGAGCAGTAGTAGGAATTGTGAATATTGGGTAGTGGTGAGATTTGTAAATTTAGAGGACGAAATTTTTGTAAGGGGGGAAGATTGTGACATTCCGAGATTTCGCTCATTTGGGATTTATGAAATGAATTATTTTATTAATGTGCTCGTAGCTAGTTCTCACCCGGAACTGATCATTCCTGGGATACTAACTAGTAGGGAAAGGCTAAATTAGGGAACTAAATTCGTACGACTAATAGAAAATTCGATCGTGATTTATTTTCGACCATGAAATCGCCGAGGTGATATTTTGAGCCACTGTTGGCCGATCCAAGGATAGTCATGGGTCAATTCGCCACTGTCATAGTAGTGGGTCGCGGGTGATTCTACCGAGCCACGAAACGATTTGACGAATGATCCTGAACCTATACCAAACGATCGTGCCCCTCGGATCTAGCAATTGATCCTCGCGATTTTAATGACAACCGAAGTCATTACAGTCTGAATAAATTGTACGTGACTCGATTTAGTATCAGTCACGGGTCGTACAGGCGAATTTCCCAAAAGCTACCCGTTACTTTGAGAAACGCTCGAGTTACGTTATGAATATATAATTGGAATATTGAGTAGAGACCAAACCGATCGTCAGAAAATTCGGAAAGTCACGGCAGGACCTTTAGACGACGTTGTAATTGGAACGTACATCTCTGGATTTCTTCGGATTTTTCAGAAAAGTTCAATTTTGGCGAGAAACGGAGAAAGTGACCATTTTACCCCTAAGGATTTCTAAAGGGTTAGTTTTAAAGGGCAATGGCATTTTGGTAATTTTGCCCTAAAAGTTGGAAAAGACAATTTTGCCCTTGGACTTTTTGAGAAATTACAAGAGTGCCCTTGGATATTTTTGGTAAGATTCGATCTGGGCCGTCGATTTCAAGATTAGATCAAATCTGGACCGTTGGATCAAATTTGTGAGAGAAGGGTATTTTGGTCATTTTCCAATTTGGGTCAAAAATCACTATTTAGGTCAAGAAGACCCATTTCTCTCTCTCATTTCTCTCCCCCCTTTTGCCGTGAAGCCCCCCCACCATAGACACTCTCTCTCTCTCTCTCCTTGCCGATCGCCGCCCAAGCCGTTGCCGCCATCACCACCGCCCGTACGCCGGCACCGCCGCCCACCGCCGCGAGCCGCCATCACCTTCACGCCACCTCACCGCCGTTCTCTCTCTCTCTTCCTCTCGGTCTCTCTCTTGGCCGTGAGCCAGCTGACCACCGCCCAAGCCGATCGCCGCCGCTGGAAGCCGTACGCCTTCGCCACCGCTCGCCGCCGTTCCCGATTGAGCGCCGCCGCTTTCCGTTCTAGCCGCGATAGTCTAGAACGCGGGTGAGTCACGCTCTAAACCCAACTTAGGATTTCGGGTATCGACAGACGATTTTTGGGTGAAATCGGGTATAAGTTAGGTGCGGAATTGCATGAATTAGGAGTGGAAATTTTGTGGCGGGCCTTAGGAATGAATTCGGACAATTTTTATTGGAAATTAGAGGACAACAGTGGGCTGTGGACTACTGTTCACGGGGCTGTGATGGGCTGATCGGGACGCAAGTTGGATTTTTAGAACCGACATTTAATGGCGAGAAAGTCTCGTGAAGGACCGAAATCGATTTGACGCCATTTGGTTGGAGAAAAATGGCGATTTGTGTGTTATGGTGTGTTTGAACTGTGACTGAAATTTTGTGATGAAATTGAGTGCATGGTTGTGTAATTGCCCGATTGAAATATGCCTGTTGGGTGCACGTGTAGGCCATACCGATTTAATTATTAAAATTGGCCATGTCAAATGCTGAGTAAGCATGGGTTGTGTGTAATTGATGCGTGCACGGGCCACGTGTGATTGGCCAGTTGTGTGTGGTAATTGCTTGTTGAGCATATGCCTGAGTAAGAAAGTGGATGTGGTATGACATGAATTCGTGGAAATTGTGCCGTCCTGAGGCGTGTACGTTTACGCGGGACGATGCCCGGTATTACCGGAAGACTGCTAGCCTGAGGTTGTGCAGTAGGTGGTAGGTGTTGAGCCTGAGGCGTGTACATTTACGCGGGCCCGAAAGTGTTGTGGAAAGAGGTCGCAGTGTACCTGAGGCGTGTACTTTAACGCGGGTCACTGGCGAGGAATGTGGATGAGATATGATAAGAACGGAATGAGTGCATGACATGAGAATTGTGCATGCTTGTGATTGTACTGATGTGCCTGTTATGTGATAATGGTATGTGTGTAATTGTGTTTGTGAAATTGTCTGGAGGTACGTGATAGCCTAGGTGGGGTTTAGGGGTGAACTTGCTGAGAAGTGTTCTCATGGTTGTTTCAACCAACATTTTCAGAACCCCAACCTGAGCCATGAACCCACCGCCACCGCCACCAGAACGTTTTGGGGTACCAGTGCACACCGAGAATGAAGTTACAGAATTTCCTATGGGGGATGAAATGACCTGGATCAAGCATACCACAACCGTTTTCGTAGAAGTAGGATTACCTCTTTGGGAGACCCACGTTTATACTGCCTGGTTCTTCCGAGATGCGGACGGGGCTGAGTTCGGGCCCGTTAGAGGATTCGATGTTCCGTTTGATTTAGTTGGGGATTGAGACCCGACTGCTGTACCCCCGATTGATGGAGAGTTGACCTGTACGGAGGTTAGCGTAGCGCAATCTGGGATGCATCCAGCACCCGCCGCTCAGGGATCTTCGCAAGCTGAGGATGACCCGATGGACATAGACTTAGAACCAATCCCCGAAGAGGAACCAGAGGAGGAGGAACCAGAAGAGGTGGAGCCCGAGGTAGAACCTGATGGCGAGTCTGAGGAGTCGGAAGAGCCTGTAGGAGACCCGGAGTATATACTCCCGTTTGAGGAATGCATGGATCCCAATTTCGTGCCAGAATATAATTTCTTTGATTTCTTAGCCGAGGAGTACCAGAACGCTGTTTCAGCTGAGTCGGGTGACATTGATCATCCGATTGTGATTGAGGCGGAGCCGGAGTCTTCGGGGGAGCAATCGGATCAGGGGAGCTCAGACTCCGGTGATGATGAGTCAGACTCAGAATGGACGCCTAGCAAGGGGCGTAGGGATTAGTATAAGGGCTCGGAGTAGGTTTTTGCAGAGTACCATTTTTGAGGTCTGGATGCCAGGTCATCGATCTTTTGTATATCGATAGTATCAAATGTGGTGTGCAAGTGTTCGCGGTGGTTGTATATTGTAAATAGTTTATAAGTTGGTAAATGAAAATATGTATATTCTCCCTGACTCTCCCCGTTTGAATTGTCCGGGTGTGCTTGTGGTTTTCGCCGTGCATTAAATCTCTAATGATTGTAATTGAGGTCGGCGATAATTCCTGGGGTGTCGCCTAAATCGACCAGAGGCGGATGTCGTGAGCTCGATAGGGTTCGGGGCGTGACACCACGAGCGTTGTGACATCTTGCTCATTTGAACTAATTATCGGGCACACCTTCGATAAATACTTGGTCAGATTCAATGTGGTCAAATAGAAGAACATCTTCTGTTGCCACTGTTTAAAACCCACGCCGGTGAATTTCTCCGATTTCTCATTCGGTGTATGAGATGGTACCATCAAGGGAGGCAAAGCCTGTTGATGTGTACCCGTACCACCAAAGATGGTACCAGCCCGAAGGCTTGCAGAATTAGCTGCCACAATTTTAGGCCTCGAGGTTTGAACCCCTCCAACAGAAACGGTTGGATCGACCAAAGGAACATTTCCAAGAACATTTCCGACATCAATGGTACTTCATTGTTATCAACCATCTCGATTTTTTGACGACCAAACAAACAGTAAATAATCACAACGATTCAATTAATCGATAAACGACTAATGCCTTAAGGTTGTTGGAAAGATATGCGTGCACACGAGCACAAGCACCGAAAAACACGTATTGGGGAGAATACATAATACTGTTTGTAGTAATCAGAAATCTATTACATGGAGAAGATGATAACAATATAATGATCAAGTTGATGTACTCGATGATACAATTACAAACCAAAAATAAACTTACTTGGTTGTAATATAACTCCGGTAATCGATTGACGATTTCTTCTTGTGTTCGACAGTTCGATAGCTTCTTCATGACTTCTTTGAGTAGTCGAATGGCTTCTTTAGATATCGTGAACTTCTCCGAGTGCTTGATGACTTCTCCGAGTATTCTCGGGCTTCTCCAAGTCCTCAATGTCTTCTCTGAGTACTCGATGGCTTCTCGACGACCAAAGACTCAAAGAGTAAATGACAAATGGGATCTAGAGGTGAGGTACGGTACTAACCAAATCTCCTAAGGCGATTAGTTCCTGCCTACGGCGCTTAGCAGCTTCGCAAATTATGCCTCCCAAGATACAACACCTCGAACCTGTTGGTATTAGCATTATACGAATAGGACTCTGTCGAACACTTCTCGAAACCAGCACACTTGGAGGATTATTATGGAAATTGTGTTTGGAAGTACATACCTTTGAACTAAGGGGAGACCTCTATATATAGAGTCCTAAAGTTTATGTATCCAAGGGATATATTAGTCCAAGAGATACATGAATCGAAGGATTCATGAATTCACGAGATTCATGAATTCAAGAGATACATGAATACACATGAAGAGTCACGAGGACGAATACACTGAATCGACGTATCTTGGGATAAAGCAAAGCAAAGGGGGGGGGGGGGCGAGGGAGTTTCTTCTTCTGGGTTCTCCATAGGCGTAACAAAAAAACCAAAGGGAAAAAAAAGTAAAGAAAAGAAAAGGAGAGAGGCAAGAGTGATGTGGAGAGTATTAGCAGTGCATTTTTGGGCCAATTGGACAGGTAGAAATCCCAACGGAAGTCGAAGGAAGGAAGATGCTCCTAGGACCGGTGGACTCGGAGGTCGACGAGTTTGGAACTCAAATTCGGTCGGTTGCAGCCAAACGGCCTCCTGATCAATTCTCACGCCTTTAGCCGTTACTAGTGATGAATTTGGGCATTGCGGGGTTGTTTAGATGGATTTTTCAATTTTTTTTAGTATTTTCTTTTGGGCTTTAATTTTTTGCTACTAGTAGCAATTTTGTAATTTTGGGTTTGCTAGAGTCCTAGTAGGGTTAGGGTTAACACCTCATATAAAAGGTGTTTATTCATGTTTGAGACGTCATAATTTTTAGATATTAAAAATTGGAGATTTCCTATACGCTTTGCGTGTTATCGTTCCTTATATGCTTTGCGCTGCGTCAGGTAGTATTAGAGCCAATGGAGGCTGGTGGAGAAAGCGGTGGTCTTCGTGACGATGTTTAGGAGACTGGAGCCTCGATCCTTGGGGATGATGCGCTGCAACGTTTGGAGCAGCGTTTAATGGAATGCCTAGATCAACGAATTGATCATAGACTTCATCGTATCGAAGAACGATTTGATGAAATAGCATATCGATTTGAAGCTCTCGGTGTTGATGTGAACCGGAATAGGCAGCATGGTAGAAGGCCGGGTGCAAATGTTGCTCGTGGTGATCCTGTCAATAGACATGTTCCTGTCCGCAGGCAGTATAATCCTTTATTTTCAGAGAGTTCGGAAGAAGAGGAAGACGAGTCTATTGACGAAGAGCCCGCTGGCTATGGAGGCAGACATCGCTATGGGAGACTTCGAAGGGGATATAATGGAAGACAACATTATGATGATCGTGAAAGTAACGACTTTAAATTAAAAGTCGATATACCCTATTTTAATGGAGGACTGGGAATAGAAGATTTTCTGAATTGGATTTCTGATATTAATAAATTCTTCGATTATATGGAGACCCTTAGTGAGAAATGGGTGCGATTAGTGGCTTGTAGATTGAAGGGAGGTGCGTTCGCATGGTGGGAGAGATTGCGGAATAGGAGGGATCATGAAGGAAAAGAGAGAGTTCGAACTTGGCACAAAATGAAGAGGCTGCTGAAGCAAGCGTTCCTTCCACCCGACTATGAGCAGATTATGTTCCAGCAGTACCAACGTTGCCAACAGGGTAATTGAACTATACATGAGTATACGGCAGAATTTATGAGATTGACAGAGCGAAATAATCTGTCAGAGACGGAGGGATAGCAAATGGCTAGATATCTCGATGGATTGAAGCCCTTCATTCAAGATAAAAATCGGAGTGCAGGTTCTGCGGAATCTATCTGAAGCGAAGACTATGGCGATGAAGGCAGAATTGATGCAGCAAGAAAGGGGGAAAAGAGGCTACGGAAATTATAAAGGTAGCAATTTAGGTAGTTTAATAGAAAAGAGCAGTTTCAACAATCGCTTTAATGCAGGGCGAAATTAGGAAGATAAGGCAGTAGGAAAGCATCATATGAATGAAGCGAAAGACAAGGGGACACAAGCACAGAAAACTGCGAATCCGAATTCTTATGCTAAACCGGTGGCGATAAAGTGTTACAGGTGTAATTAGCCAGGGCATCGATCCAATGAATGCCTTCAAAGGAAGACAGTAAACATGGCGGCGAGAGAAGAAGAGGAAGATGAATATTGCTGTGAACCAGATAGTGAGGAAGAAGATCTCGAAGATGAGAAAGAGGGGGAGATAACTTGCATAGTGCGCAGGATGATGTTAGCCCCAAAATAAGAAGATGATTCGCAGCTCCATCAATTATTTCAAACTAGGTGCACCATTTTGGGTAAGATCTTTGTGATGGTCATTGATAGTGGTAGCATGGAGAATATTATCGAGAAGAAGGTAGTAAAGAAACTGGAGATACCTGTGGAGAAACATCCTAACCCATATACGTTAGGATGGATTAAATCTGGAGCGGAAAGCATTTAGGTGACTGAACGATGCAAAATTCCATTCTCAATCGTTAAGTATCATGATGAGCTATATTGTGATGTGGTAGACATGGATGTATGCCACGTGTTGTTTGGAAGGCCGTGGCAATATGATGTAGATGCACAGCATTCGGGGAGGAGCAAACAGTATAGTTTGGTGAGGGGTGGAGTGAAGTATACATTGCTACCACTGAAGAATAAAGGAAAATAAGCTGCTGAAAATAATTTCCTTACCCTTACAAGGAAATTTGAAGCTAAGATTAAGGAGACCCGACAGATTCACGCGCTAATAGTAAAACAGGCATTCGAGACAGAGGCTGAATTACAAGTGAAGGACCAGCCCGAATCAATTAAATCTTTATTGAAGGAGTTTAGTGAGTTGATGCATGTGGAGATTCCAGATGGGTTGCCGCCTATGCGCGATATTCAGCACCATATAGACTTAATCCCTAGTGCTAGTCTGCCTAATTTACCGCACTACAGGATAAGTCCTAAGGAGAGTGAGATTCTAAAAGAGAAGGTGGAGGAGCTGCTGCAAAATGGGCACAATCAGAATAGTATGAGCCAATGTGCCATTCCTGCTTTGTTGACTCCTAAGAAAGATGGGAGTTGGAGGATATGTGTAGACAGCAGAGCCATCAACAAAATAACCGTGGGCTACAAGTTTTCAATTCTGAGATTGGATGACATGCTGGATAGGTTGCATGGTGCTAAATGGTTCTCGAAGATGGATTTGAAGAATGAGTATCACCATATTCGAATTCGGCCTGGAGATGAGTGGAAGACAGCTTTCAAAACAAAGGAGGGGTTGTACGAATGGTTGGTGATGCCTTTTGGACTTTCCAATGCTTCAAGTACTTTCATGAAGCTTATGAATCAGGTTTTGAAATCTTTTATTGGCAAATTCGTTGTAGTTTATTTTGATGATATCCTGATTTATAGTAAGACCGATGAGGATCATTTGAAGCACTTGAGGGAGGTGTTGACAGCATTGCAGGCTAATAAGCTGTATATAAATATTTAAGAAGCGCAGTTTTTTAACTAACAAACTGATTTTCTTGGGATTTATTATCACTGCTGAGGGAATAGAGGTGGATGAGGCAAAGGTGAAAGCAATCAAGGAGTGGCCTACACCTAAAACGGTTTCTGAAGTTAGGAGTTTTCATAGGTTGGCTACTTTTTACAAGTGATTCATTAAGGATTTTAGCACTATAGCAGCCCCAATTACAGAATGTATGAAGAAAGGCAAATTTTTGTGGGGAGAGAAAGCCGAGAATAGTTTTGCTATTCTGAAGGAAAAGTTGTGTACCACGCTTGTCCTTGCTTTACCTAATTTTGATAAGCTATTTGATGTAGATTGTGATGCCAGTGGAGTGGGTATAGGAGTTGTTTTGTCTCAAGTGCACAAATCAATTTGCTATTTCAGTGAGAAGCTTAGCGAGGTGAGGCAGAAGTGGAGCACTTATGACAAAGAATTTTATTCTGTTGTAAGGGCTTTGAGGACGTGGGAGCACTATTTGATTGGTAAAGAATTCGTGCTTTATTCTGATCATGAAGTTTTGAAATATTTGAATAGTCAAAAGAGGATCAGTAAGGATATGCATGCGCGTTGGTGTCAGTTCTTACATAAATTCCCTTTCAGGTTACAGCACAAATCAGGTGTGCATAATGTTGTAGCAGATGCGTTGAGCAGGAGGGCTGGCTTGTTGATTACGTTAAGCCAGGATATTTTAGGGTTCGAGCAGCTGAAAGACTGTTATGCAGGCGATGATGATTTTGGGTAGATTTGGGAGACATGTGCTGCCGGTCAACCTGTTCAGGAGTTCTATATTCTGGATGGTTATTTGATGCGTGGCAATCAGCTTTGCCTTCCTCGGACATCATTATGAAAGAATGTAATTCGTGATTTACATAATGGTGGGTTAGCTGCACATCTGGGACGTGACAAAACTGTTGCTGCAGTCCGGGAACGGTTTTACTGGCCCCAATTGCGTAGAGATGTCAGCAGGTATGTGCAAAAGTGTTATGGGAAGATCTGTCTATGGATTTTGTACTTGGTTTGCCACGAACCCAAAGAGGCGTGGATTCTGTTTTCATTGTGGTTGACAGATTTCCAAGATGGCGCACTTAATTCCTTGCAGGAAGACTTCTGATGCAGTAAGTGTGGCCAGATTATTCTTTAAGGATGTGGTTCGTTTGCATGGTGTCCCTAAGTCTATTACCTCGGATAAGAACAACAAATTTCTGAGGCATTTTTGGGGACCTTGTGGAAGCTATTTGATTCATCTTTGAACTTTAGTAGCATGGCTCACCCCAGACTGATGGGTAGACAGAGGTGGTCAATAGAACTCTGAGTAATTTAATTCGAAGTATTTGTGGTGACAAACCGAAGCAGTGGGATATTGCTTTATCGCAGGCAGAGTTTGCTTACAACAATGCAGTTCACCGTTCTACTGGTAAGTCACCCTTTTCAGTCGTTTATACAAAGGCACCTCTGCATAACCTGGATTTGATTCAGTTGCCCAAGCAAGCAAACAAACAAGAGTGTAGCAGCGGATCATGTGGCTAAGCAGATTGTAGAGGTGCATCAGGAAGTCAAACAGAAGTTGGAAGAGGCTAATCAGAAGTATAAGGTTGTAGCAGATAAACACAGGCGAAAGTTGGTGTTTGCAGTAGGCGATCAAGTCATGGTGTTTCTTCATAAGGAGCAGTTTCCCATTGGTTCTTACAGCAAGTTGCAGCCAAAGAAGTACGGACCTTACACTGTCAGCAGGAAGATTAACGATAATGCTTATGTTATAGACCTTCCACGTAGCATGGGCATTTCCAACACTTTCAATGTTGCTGATTTGTCACCGTTTCATGAATCCACTGAGCATTTGTATCCAGATCCTAATTCTACCTCGAGGACGAGTTTTCCTCAAGTGGAGGAGAATGATGCGGAGAGTATTAGCAGTGCATTTTTGGGCCGATTGGACAGGTAGAAATCCCAACAGAAGTCGAAGAGAGGAAGATACTCCTAAAATCGGCAGACTTGGAGGTCGACGAGTTTGGAACTTAAATTCGGTCGGTTGCAGCGAAACGGCCTCCTGATCAATTCTCATGCCTTTGGTGGTGACTAATGATGAATTTTGGCATTGCGGGATCGTTTAGATGGATTTTTCAATTTTTTTTAGTATTTTCTTTTGGGCTTTATTTTTTTGCTACTAGTGGTAATTTTGTAATTTTGGGTATGCTAGAGTCCTAGTAGGGTTAGGGTTAACACCTCATATAAAAGGTGTTTATTCATGTTTGAGACGACAGAATTTTTAGATGTTAAAAATTGGAGATTTCTTATACACTTTGCGTGTTATCGTTCCTTATACGCTTTGCGCTGCGTCAGAGAGCGTGAAAAAAGGGGAGGCCGATCATCTCTTTGGTCTCTTCAAAGTTTCTTGTGGAAAAGCAACAAACGAAAGACAAAAGAAGGGAGAAACAGAGGGCAGAAAGAAGAGAGGAGGAGCCAGCGATCCTTTCGGTTCTGGAAGAAAAAAAAGGATAAGTCAAGCAAGGAATCAAGCGTCCGTTCGCTGACGAAAACCGGCATTTCTGTCCTCGCCGTCAACGACTCCAGTCGCTCATTCCCGTCGACGAACCCAGCATCGGACATGGACGAACCTTCGAGTTGGAATCTCCCCGCTTTTCTGATGATTGCCTTGGTTCCCGTCTCGTTAGTTCGTTACCTTTTCCTTTGTCTCGCATATGTGTGTTTATCACGTTCGTTTGGGTTCTTGCTTGGCGGCTGTGTTTTGGCGACTCGTTTTTGGTCTTCCGTGTTGGTTTCTGGGAATGGCTCCATCGGTCGGTGATGGCCGCAAGTTGATGCTAGAGGGCCGTGAGGTTGAGCCGCGGTATCGGCGGGAGTAGATCGGCAGCCGCGGGGAGTGGCGCCGTGGTGGCCGCGACGTCATGCATCGGGTGTGTCTCGAGCGTGAGTCAGGTGAAAGAGACGACCTTAGCACGGTCGGGTCGGGCCGGAGAAAAGAAATTGGAACGTGGGCTTCTTTCTGTGCGTGCGGGCCTGTAGGCACGCTGGGAGTGGGCCGTTTAGAATTCTGGCCCCCTTTTGTTTTAATTGGAGTTGGGCTTTGGGGCTCCTCTTTTTACCTTTTTTATTTTCATTTCATCCTGGGCCGCCGAATTAGGCTGGCCAGTAGGTTTCTTATATTGTCGGTATGGGCTGAGTTTATGTTTATCTCGCCGGGCTCAATTCTGCTCGGGCCGGTTAGTTAGGGTGGGCATGATAACCATTTTGGAGTAGAATTTCTGCTCCATAATGCATTTTGGAGTAGAAATGTATTTGTTAAAAAATTTATGGATTATTATTTTGGAGCAATTTTTGTATTCTGGAGCAGATATGCGTTTGACAAAATAAATTCTTTTTTTTTACTTCAGAATCAAATTTCTCTTCCAGAATCCATCTTGGCCATGGCCGGCTAGGGCAAGGCTAGTGAGGCCGGCCGCCATCCGCTAACGCCGATTGTCGGTCTTAGACAAAAAAAAATAAAAATAATAAAAAAATTCAAAACATTTTTTTAAAAATTCTCCTCTAGAAGTAGAAAGTTTCTCTTATTTTATCAAACAAATTTTTCCTCTAGAATTCTAGAAATCAATTTCTGGCCAGAAGTTGATTTCTGAAGCAGAATGATTATCATTCGTGCCCTTAATGGCCGGCCCGCGACCTGACTCCGACCCGGACCTCTATGGTCCGGGTCCAACCCGTGAAGCGGGTCGAGTTGACCTGGGCCCCATTTTCAGAATTAAATAATATTAAAAAATCATTAATTAAAAAATTCAAAAAAAAAAGCCCCGAAGAATAAGAAAATCTAAGATTTTGCCTTTTAACTAGTTTTAGTTAAATTTTAGTGCTAAGTTTAATTTTATTTAGTTTTAGGTTTAGTATAAAAAATTCGAAAATCTTTAAAAATTGGTTTCAAATTTGAGTAAGCCATTATGGCTTTACATAAAATCTTGGTTGCCTTAGAGACCCATGCTAGGTCGTTGATTGCGCACTGATATTTCGATTATTAATTGATTGAGCATTTAATAAATTGTTTGTTATTTTCTCTTTTAAATTGGTCAAGATGAATCATAGGATCTTAAATTTGCATGTACTCGTTAGTTGGCAAGCGATCAAGTTTAGGTACCGAAAGGGTGCTAGTCGATCAATTAGCGTAATCAAGTCCCCGGCCTCTCAATCTCTGGTTGCATGAGTAGTGAGATATATTCTCATACCTCACTTGATTGCTAGTCGACTCAAATAGACTAGTGGCGGCTCCTTATTTACATCTTTCTTATATACTTGTTTAGAATTCGAAAACCCAATGTCGTGCGGGATATGGGCTTGGGCGAGCCCACGTCTATTCGATGGGCCATTCGGCCCGCTATTTAGGCAATACTCCTAAACCTTCGATCTTTTTTAGGGTCGCAACAACTGGGCCATCATGTTAATAACCGATAATTTGTCACAATCTTTCCTTCCATTAGATGAGCACGGAAAAACAGCATGGTTGTGTTGGTTCGAGAAGTCCGTGTATTGGAATTATTCCTTGTTTTCAAAGATCGTTTCGTGTAATTATGAACATTTCTCCCGTCTTTTTGGTTGGCGAGCCACGTGATGTATGTACTGTTGCAGTGACTTTATCTATTATACTCCTTTGTAATGTTGTGAAGATAGATTTCATGGTCAATACTTTCATTTTCCTCTGAATATCCTATAAGAACCGATGCACGAAACATCTCAAACGATTCATCTTGCTTACTCCGTCAAAGCATTTGCAGACTAGGGTTGATGATAGAAGCAGCGGATTGTAATATCTTGCTCTTTTCAGTGTTTAACTTTACAAATTGACATTTTGTTAGGCCGTTAGCCTGATTTAACTTGTTAAAGTGTTACATTATCACGAGAACTGTATCGTTGTTTCTATCTCGACGAGGACTGTCCAAACGATATGAAGTAATTTTTCTTCTAATAGATTAATCTTAAGGAAAGTCATTTATTTAGTCATTTTCCGAATACCGAATGTTCCTGTTTGTTCTTCTGAGGGTTGTCTTATGACAATTTCTGAAAATGCAATCCATTCTAAATTTTTGATTTTCCTATGCACCGTAATTGCTATCTCGCGGAAGTTGGCACAATGTTACCGAGTAACCTTTTACGCTGGAATCATCAGCTGAATGTCGTTCTCCCTCTCTCTACGAGCCACGGACGCAAGTCAAATCTCTGTAGTTTCAACTGCATCCCTTGAGTCCATAATCTATATCAAGAACTGAGCATCCAGCTAGTCACTCTCCACTTATTTTGCGATCGCAGTTCAGTAGTCACTTTAGGTTTCCATACTATTGCTAGTCAATGTATTGATAAAGTGTATAAAGTCATTCCCAATAACATTATTTAAGTGAGGACTGGGAGCTTAAAATCAGTCTATTTAAAGTAATTTATTACAACGAAACACGGGCCAACAACTGTCGAAGTGAGATCACTATTAATTGGAAAACAGACTTGATCCAGCAAAGACAGCCAAAACGCGAAGTCTATCTACTCAGATGCCAAGAATTTTCTGCACGCACCTCTTTGCCCATGCTACCCCTCCAAAGTAGAGAACCATTTATAAAGACTAACCGAACACATCAGCTTCTGCATACATTTCAGTCGATTTCCAGCACCAATTTTCCGGCAATTTGCCTCTCTTTAGCCTCGTGTGCTTCTCTCACTTGTGTAATTGGGAATGTTTTATCAACAGGTATATGCAACCTCCCAGCTTCAGATAGCTTGCGGATCTCCATTAAACCTTTGTGCTCGGGCCTCATTAATGTCTCGAAATATTCTGCCGCCATCTGGATGGCCAATAGAAGATTAATATGTATAGTGAAGCATGACTGACACGGTCAACAAAATATGCCGTTTCCTCTATAAACAGGGTAATTGTAAACGAGTATACCAGCACTTGGAAGGGAAGAACCATATAGTATCAAAGACAACGGGATTTATAAGATGGACATTGCATCCAACAAACCTAGGGGCATGAATTTGAAAATGAAAACAAAACTGTACCAAGCAAGAAATGGAAGAACACAGACAAATAAAACCCTCAACTTTTTTTGGTTAGAATCGGGATTTTTTTGGGTATTGGGCCATTGAGAAAAACATAACCATACCTATTCCATGAGAGTTGAGGTACTGAAATTGTTTCTTTCGTAACCTTGTTGAAAGTGCAGGGAACCCAACAGAATCAAAATCCATAATTATTAAATTCCCCTGCAACTGAGGTTGAGTGAAGTCTGAACTTGCAATACTGGAGGAAACCATACAACTACGCTTTATCCTACCTGGAGTGTAATATAGCGTCCACCTCTTTTCAAAAAATTAACGCCTATTCTCTCCATCTTTGGTCCACCTATAGTATCCAAAACCGCAACAAACTTCCCTTTTATTGCCAATTCGATGTCCTGTCAAGGGTAATCATTTTTTCAAAGAGGAGAGAAAGCAGATAGATTGATTCCTGTCAAGAAGTTCTATGAGAAAATATATATTGCTCTTGTAATAGGCATGTAACTTCCTTATTTCCATGTGAAGAAATGGTTTTTTATTCTATTTTATTTTATTGGGCACCATGTCATGAAATGGAGAAAGCAAAAATAAATAAATAGATTCAACAATACAACAGACAGGTGCCTACATACGAATTAGTTTCCATGGTCGAGATGCTTTACCATATAAATGTTTTTCTCTACAGTAAAATCCAAAAATATAGAAAATACAATAACAACAAACGACATACTTTGTAGTCAACAGCTTGCTCCGCACCAAAGCTCACCGTCTAATTGACCTCAATCCATGCCGGACAAAAATTCCACGGGCATTAGCATAACACTTCACCATCCTATCCATCCTATCCACGATTGCCCATAGCAACAACCAATACATAACAGGCTGCAACCCGAGAAAGCTACACATTTCGAGTTCACTCCTACCTTGGTGTTCAACGAAGAGTTTCTAGGTTTCAGAGAAGCTAGCAGATAAAGCAACCCAAGTCCTAGTTTAAATTTGCACCAGAGTTCACCATACAGCTAAAGCAAAAGGGATCGAGGTCATCACGACTTTCAATTGTCTCTGTCAGATCACATAAAGCTCTGGCGACCTAAAAAGCAACCAACTGATAGCAAAACCGAACTCCAATCAAGAGTAAGCAGCTCAGTAACTCACTTTAATATCGATCGGATTGATGGACACAGCGCGAGCGCGAGCGCGAACGAGGACGTCAGAATGTTTAAATAAGGGACCTTGACATTGTCGCAGAGCTCCAACACCTCCGGGCCTCCGAACCGCGGCAAGTACACGCCTCTGCAAGTGGAGATGGGAGGCCTAGAAAGCGAAGGACACAGTGGTTTTCTAAAAAATCACTTGTGATTCTACGGTTGCTTCTAGGGGCTTTGTCCAGAAACTCCGTGAATCCCATGACGATGGTGGTTGCGGTCGGGACCCGAAATGATTTAGGGTTTTTTTTGCGTCCGATAGAGGCGAGTCGCCTCAGAATTTGTCACGCCCCGAATCCCATCGAGCTCGCGACATCCCTCTACGGTCGAATATCGCGACGTCCCAGGATATCGCCGACCCAAATCAACTCATCAGAGATATAAAGCACCAGCGAAAGCCACAAACACCCAGACAATATTTGACCAGGGGTACACGGGAGAATAAACATCCATTACTGATTCAAACTTATACAATATTCACCATATACAATCCACATAATATACATGCACACCGAACTTTTAAACTATGCACCACCGATATTAAAAAGATCAGTAGCCTGGGTATACCCTACTCCAAAAATGAGACACTTCAAAATCCTTTACTCAACCCCTAAAACTAACCCCTACGTCCTCTAGAAGGCGTCCACTCCGAGTCCGACTCCTCAAAACTCGAGTCTGAATCCCTCTGAGCCTCTTGCTCGCTTGTTGGGTACTCTACCACGTTATGGTTGGTGTGCATCGGTATCCCAAAACGCTGCGGCGGCGGCGGTGGAAGATTCATAGCTCAAGCCGGGGTTCTGAAATTGTTTGGTTGAAACAACCGTGAGAACACTTCTCAGCAAGTAACACCCTAAACCCCACCTAGGCTAACACGTACCTCCAGACAAGTTCAAACACAAACACACTCAATCACCACATAACAGGCACACAATTTACACTTACCTAGGCTTTCTATGCGTGCAACATGCACGTTAGCCACAATAACACAATTTCCAACCACGTGCACATTCCGAATACATTTCACGTATTCGTTCCTGCCTCATCACCCTATTTTCACTCAACTCGCCAGTGACCCGCGTAATGGTACTGCCTTAGGTTCACTGCGACCATCTCCTGTTTTCCACTCAACTCACCAGTGACCCGCGTAATAGTACCGCCTCAAGTTCACTGCGACCAACTCATATTCACAACACTTCGTGGCCCGCGTAATGGTACCGCCTCAGACCATGTATCTTGCCCGCGTAATTGTACCGCCTCAGGCTCAACATCCACCACCTACGACACAACCCGCGTAATGGTACCGCCTCAGGTTGGCCGTCCTCCGGTAATATTGGGCATCGTCCCGCGTAGTAGTACCGCCTCAGGACGGATCAAATCCCCGCGTAGTAGTACCGCCTCAGGGATTTTCGTAACCACACTCACGACAATTCACACAATTTCTCATTTATTCACTCGTTCAATTTACGCATCAACATGCCAAATTATCCGCCGATCAAATTCGGCCCATGCACACATCGAACCTCACGCATTTCACATGCTCAATTAACGCCCAATCATGGCCAATTGCCAGTCAAATCAATTCAGCCCATGCGTGCATATAACGGTCCACACTTCAATCAATCAATTAACAATTCGACACACATACAAGGCCACCATCGGGCCCACAATCACAGCCACAATCATGGGCATAGATTCAACATTTTCATGCTTAATTCAAGCCATAACAAGCACCACAAACCAGCCACATTCCAACACACCAAACCGACACAATTAGTCCATAAATCGGGTCCTATGCTCATCAATGTGAGCCACAGTTTCCAGTACCCAATTCAACATCAATTCAGTCCCGAGCCATTGCCATTTCACCCACAAATCAGCCAACCCAATTAAATTCGCACGTGCACCATTAACCCGAATTTCTGCATTTTAGGCTAAATTCCGCCATTCACGGGTGTCGTACTCCTACTGACAACTCCCGAACCAACACGCACTATATTTTAATCATCAATATGCACTAATTCGGCCACAGCATGAACAGTAATTCGGCCATCACATAAAATCACCATAACGGCACATTTAGGCCCGTTTTTCGTGCCATAAGCCACGATAATCACTCGGAATCATTCCGATTACTTAACCAATCAATTCTAACCTCAATTCCACCTCAAAAATCATCACAATTTCACCAAAAACACTCAGCCAAATCAGTCCAACCATTGTCCCATGATTAACCCCTAAAACTCGCTAAAACGGCCCCGAACTAACTCGAAAATACCCGTTATCCTAGGCGAGGGTTAGGATATCACTTACTTGTGATTCCTACGCGAAATCGAGGTCTCAACGGTGGCTGGACAGAGAGCGAACAGCAGCGGCGGCGGCGTCCCACGAAAAGGGGTACCGGCAACTCACCGGCGTCCACGAGCGGCGAAAATCGACGGCGATGGGCTGCTGGTTTCTCGGCTGTTCTTGGCTGAAAAGTGGTGGCTGGTGATGGTGTTTCGGCCAAAGGGAAAAACCAGAGAGAGAGAGGGACGGTGGTGGCGGTGATGTGGCGAGACGGAGGGGCGAACGGTGGCTCGACGGAATGGCGGCGACGGCGGCCAAGGGCGTGGCCGGCTGGCCTCTTCACGTGAGGGGGGAGGGGGAAAGGGTGATCGGCCGAGAGAGAGGGGAGAGGGAGAGAAAACGTGAGAGAGAGAGAGAGAGAGAGAGAGAGAGAGAGAGAGAGAGAGAGAGAGAGAGAGAGAGAGAGAGAGAGAGAGAGAGAATAAATACTAACATCCAATAATTGGTGTCTCACCCCCCCTAAAATGACCATCCTACCCTCCTCTCTAATCCCAAATCAACGGCCACGATTTGATCTTATCCTAAGATCGACGGTCCAGATTAATCCTTGCCAAAACTATCCAGGGGCAAAATTGGAATTTCATAAAAAGTTCAAGGGCAAAATTGTCCAAAAATTTCTATTTCTAAAGGGAGGGTGAAATGACCAAAATGCCCTTCCCCATTTACACTTGGCCTTAACAAAGTTCCAAGGGTAAAACGGTCATTTGCCACTTCTCGCCGGAATTCGATTTTTCTGAAGGATTCGGACAATTCTAAGGTTGATCATGCCAATAACAACGTCGTCCAAATGTTCTGTCGTGACTTTCCCAATTTTCAATGCCCAACTTAGTCTCTAATCAATGACTAAATTTTAAATAACGTAACTTGAGCATATCTCAAACTAACGGGTGGCTTTTGGAGAAATTCGCACATTCGACCCGTGGCCGATACTGAATCAAGCCACGTTCAAGTTCACTCGGGTCGTGACGACCTCGGTTGTTACTTAATCGCGAGGATCGATCGCTAGTTCCGACGGGCGCGATCGTTTGGTATAGGTTTAGGGTCATTCGTCAGTTCATCTCGTGGTCAAGCGGAATCACCCGCGATCCACTAATATGACAGTGGCAAATCGATCCCTAACTATCCTTGGATCGGCCTACATTGGCTCAAAATATCACCTCGACAATTCTATAGTCAAAAGTCGATTCACGATCGAGTTTCTTTAGTCGCGCGAATTTAAATCCCTAATTAGCCTTTCCCTAATGGTTAGTATCCCAGGAATGATCAGTTCCGAGCGAGATCTAACTACAAGCACGTCCATAAATCATTCATTTAATAAATCCCAAGTAAGCCGGATTTCAGAATGTCACATAATTTATTTTAAGTCTCGGTTTTAGAGTTAGGGTTATTTCCCATCTGTCGGGAATCTCCCGTCTCCCATCCTATGCTCAATTTTCTTCCATAATTTCATTTTTGCCCCTTTTAAAAAGAAACGCTTATCTGCACTCGCTCAAGCCTCTTGACAGACTTGTCACGCCACTTCGCTGTCGACAGACCTGTCACTGAACAGATCTGCGGGTTTCGTTGCGCTCCTTTCTTTCTTTGCTCAAGCTCGATTCTTCTGTTCTTGCTAAATTTGATTCCGACCGTTGTTCCAGGTAAAACATCCCCTCCGACGAGTAAAATGGAAATCATCTGGCAATGGGAAGAGGATCGGTGGAGAGATGCATATCGTAGAAGTCAGTTCATGACAGACCTCCGTTGAAGGAATAACGTGTTAAAAAAAATGTGAGTGAGCACAGGCGTTAAAAATAAAAGCTTGAGGGAGAAAGAGAGGACGGAGTAGGGGCGGCGGCGACAACAACAAAGAGCAGTGTCTGGACTATCAAGAGGAGAAATTGAGGAGAGGAAGAAATTTTCTCAGAGAAGAAGAAAGCTAAGGAGCGGCTCCTAGACTGTACTTATTACAAATGTGTTTCCTTGTAACATTGGACCCTCATATTCAGCGCTGGGAGTAAGTGCGGTGAAGTAATACACTTTGGTATTTCTCATTCTAACACACCTCTACTTATTATGTAGTGAAATGTGCCAGTCCAGTGTGGGCTCTAGTGTTGTATTTATGCCAAGGATAGATCTATGGGCTGTGCAGACGCATCATCAAGTTTCTGATGACAAAGACAGTTCCTCTTCATTTGATGATCAGTCACCAGTGAAGAAACACAAGCTGCTCCATAGATACTCGATTACTGGAGACAAAAATCAACATCTAATATGCAAAATGGCCAGTCAACTGCGGTGGACGGACATCAAAGTTCTTCTCAGAGCCCCTCACGTGCCTGGAGCTCTTTCGCAGGGCAGGTTGACGCAATTTGTGTGAATACACCCCCTGGTGTTTTTGTTAAGAATGCTCTTTAGCTTGCTGTTTCTTATATTCTAACTTTCTTGAGGTGATAGCTAAAATTTTTTATATTTATCTGCTTCTGGCAGTGTAGTGCTTGTCTACTTCCTAGTTCTATTCTGATATCTGCAAAGAAATTGAGGGCTAATATATCTGTCTTTGAGGAATACTTGATCTTGTCTTGACTCTAGTTGTCCTAAAACCTGTTGTGAGAATAAAGAGGTTCCCAAAGAAAAGTGAACTGTCCTCCCATATGAATTTTAGGATGTAAATGCTTTTTGTTGTCGTGTAACTCCATTGCCTTGAAAAGGATGATTTTGTGAAAGTCAGTTCCATGGAGAAACTAACCAGATCCAACCGGGGCAGACTTGTAATGCTAAAGTTCTACGTGAGAAGAATTTCTCTTGTTTCCTCTCTAGGAGGAACACTTAGATCTTACAAAAGACTTGATTTAGATCTTACAAAAGACTTGATGTAGAATAAAGCTCAATGCCTTAAGAAAATTTTCATAGTTTACCCCACTTGGTGGGATGAGGGTGACTTTGTTGTTTTTGTTGTTTAGTTTCTTGGGTCACTATTGTCGGTTCCTTGATCTCCTACTTTGTCCTCAGGCATTAACTTCCACTATTTTACGACTGGTACTAGCTCCTCCCCCTTCCCTGCGCTTTCTGTTTTTTCGCTTTCTCTTTCCCCAAAGAAAAAAGGAGAGAGAAAAAATTTAACTTCTAATGTCATCACGTCACACATTTGATGTGCCAATAGGCTACTTCTGATGTTCCTCATGCTAAACTTCCCATTGATATACGACAGTTCTTCGGCTGTGATGTACAAGATAGCAGTCAATGTACTTCCTTGGAGCACAGTTTACCAAGATTCAGTGTACAAATTGATGGCTGTATAAATTATGATATCGTGGTAAATCGGTGTGCTGCAGAATTGTCAAGGAACGTCGTTCGGTAGTTTGTGCAGTTGTTTAATCAGAAAGCTCACAAACATCCTGTTCCTGATAATGAAACCTCTGCTCCAACTTGAGATAAAAAACAAACCCCAAATTGCAACCTGCATCGTCCGTTAGAAGAGCTCGACCCTACAACACAAAATACTGATGATTTTGTGCCGAGACCATTTCCGCTTTTCCATGAAATTATCCAATTTGACGTGACGTGAAATAATCCATTTTGACGTGAATTACTTTATTTTGACATGAAATAATCCATTTTTCGATGAAATAATCCATTTTGACTTGAAATAATCCATTTTCCCAGGAAATAGTCCATTTTTCATGAAATTATCCATTTTGACATGAAATAATCCATTTGGACGTGAAATAATTTACTTTGACATGAAATAATCCATTTTGACGTGAAATAATCCATTTTTCCACGAAATAATCCACTTTGACGTGAAATAATCCATTTTAGCATGAAATAATCCATTTTGACGTGACGTAAAATAATCCATTTTGACATGATATTTTGACTTGAAATAATCCATTTTTCCAAGAAATAATCCAGTTTGATGTGAAATAATCCATTTTGAGAAGAAATAATCCATTTTTCCATGAAATAATCCACTTTGACGTGAAATAATCCATTTTTCCATGAAATAATCCATTTTGCCGTGAAATAGTCCATTTTAACGTGAACTATTCCATTTTTCCGTGAAATAAACCATTTTGAAGTGAAATAATCCATTTTTCGAGGAAATAGTCCACTTTGATGTGAAATAATCCATTTTTCCATGAAATAATCCATTTTGATGTGAAATAATCCATTTTCCAGGAAATGATCCATTTTTCATTGAAATAATCCATTTTGACGTGACGTGAAATAATCCATTTTTGACGTGAAAAATTCCATTTTTCCATGAAATAATCCATTTTTGACAAGCAATAATCCATTTTTCCGTGAAATAATCCATTTTTCTAAGAAATAATCCATTTTTCCTTGAAATAATCCATTTTGACGTGAAATAGTCCATTTTGACATGAAATAATTTATTTTTCCATGAAATAATCCATTTTGACATGAAATAATCCATTTTTCTAAGAAATAATCCATTTTGACGTGAAATAATCCATTTTCCCAAGAAATAATCCATTTTATCGATTTTTCCAGGAAATAATCCATTTTTCCATGAAATTATCCATTTTGATGTGATGCGAAATAATCCATTTTGATGTGAAAGAATTTCTTTTGACACGAAATAATCCATTTTTCCATGAAATAATCCATTTTGACGTGAAATAATCCATTTTTCAATGAAATTATCCATTTTGACGTGACATTAAGTAACACATTTTGAGGTGAAATAATTTATTTTGACATGAAATAATCCATTTTTCCATGAAATAATCCATTTTGACGTGAAATAATCCATTTTTCCACGAAATAATCCATTTTGACATGAAATAATTTATTTTGACATGAAATAATCCATTTTACAAAGAAATAATCCAGTTTGATGTGAAATAATCCATTTTGAGAAGAAATAATCCATTTTTCCACGAAAAAATCCACTCCGATTTGAAATAATCCATTTTGATGTGAAATAATCCATTTTCCCATGAAATAATCAAATTTGACGTGAAATAATCAATTTTGGCAAGAAATAATCCATTTTGATGTGACTTGAAATAATCCAATTTGACAAGAAATAATTTATTTTGACGTGAAATAATCCATTTTTCCATGAAATAATCCATTTTGATGTGAAATAATACATTTTGACAGGAAATAATCCATTTTGACGTGAAATAAACCATTTTAAAAAGAAATAATCCATTTTTCCATGAAATAATCCATTTTGACGTTAAATAATCCATTTTTCAAGAAATAATCTATATTGACGTGAAATAATCCATTTTCCTCGAAATAGGGTTTAGGGTTTTAGGGCTTAGGGTTCAGGGGAAGAGAAGAAATCTGTGCCCTAACTCTAGGGGGAGTATGATGAATAAGACATAGCTTGAAGGTAATTCATGAATATGGTATATACAGATTATGTAATATTCTATAATCTTGTGTTTCCTAGTTTGCAAATTTAAATATAATGTATGTACACATGGCAAATCTTTCCAAATTCTATTCTCTATCGTAATACATAATCCGTATATACATCAATAAATTTGGAAAATTGCTTATGCATTTTGTGCTATTGGAGTCACTAAGGGAATGAAACTGGTGGCACATATGGTTTGGGATTATCTGGAAAAGCTTTGCTCTTGCCTGGCTCATTTGATTGTTTATTAACCTCCTCTTCTTTGTCTCTGGAAATCTTTTGTATGGCATCTTCTTCTCCTACTTGTTTACCATTTCTCGGGGTTATAGCTTGTACATTTTCAGTTGGATTTGTCTCTGTGTTGCTAGGCAAAGAACCATGTTATCTCCCCGACACCATGTTTGCAAACTAACCCACTTGCATCTCCACATTTCCGATTGAAGCCCCTTGGTTCTGAAATCTCACATATATGCTCTTGATGAAGTCTTGAGTAGTGTTAGCTAGTTTCGTGACTATAACTTCCAGATTGGACTTTGTCTCTTCTAGTTGTTTGAATCCCGGTGGCGACTTCATCACTTTTTGATGATTGTGCCATCCCATATTGTATGTGTGACATCCCAAATTTCATAATAGCATTATGAGAATTGCTATTAGAAATGACCAAGATTTGTTAGCTAATTATTGAGGTACTGCCGAGACATCGATAATTAGGAACTTGGTACATTTATGAGCTGAGAAAATCATTGGGATGCATTGGACTATTTAAAGAGCTTAATATGTGGCCACAAGTATAAGGTTAGGGATCAAATGGGGTACATAATTATTGGACATTAAGTGAGGCCCTAAATGGACAGTAGGTGTACTTAAATTGGACACTTGGGACACAAAAATTGTGCCCACAATACCCCTGCATGGCCGGCCACATATGCCCCCACATTTAGAATTATTTTTTTGATTTAAACCTAGTAATGATTGCTTATCACCCCTTGCCCAATAAGATTTCATGCAAGGGGAAGAAGCTTGCCAGATACTCGACTTTGGGGTTATTGATTAAGCTTGTTGGGCACACTAAAGCCCTTCTTCTCCTTCAGCAGCCCAAAACCCTCCTCACACTCTCATTTTCTCTGATTTCTCTCAAACACACACCCACAAGCTCATTCTCTCTCTCACCCATCTCTCTCTCTCGCCGTTTCCCTCTCACCGCCGCACTTCAGCCACCCACACCGCCAAACCATCTTCATTCCAGCTTGTTCTTTGTGTCTTGGGCGTAATCAACACCCAAGGGAAGGCGTTACCGGTCTTAGACAACTCAAGGCAAGGAGATAATGCTTGTTCTTAAGCCTATTAATCTCTCATTGCCCTTGGTTTTGCTTGTTTGTGGTTGTGGGTTGTTTGTATAGTCTTGCATGTTGGTTTTGTGGTGTCAAATGGGCGTGCATGTTGCTGCCCAGGTAAGGATTGTGTGTGCATGTGAGTGTACAAGCCTCTACTTAGCTCGCATGTTGGAGTTCAAGCCTTAAATGGTTTTGCATGTGTGTTTTAAGGTAAGAACTTGTAGTGCATGTGACTTAAATGGGTAAAGATTGTTGTTTGGAGGTGGAAATGGGTGTTGCATGTTTCTGGGTATGAGTCTTGCTAGGTTAAGTTTGATGGTTTTCCCTATTCGGACTCAATTCTTGCTTTAGTTCTGGAAATCCCAGATTCGGGTCCTCTGTACCACTTCGTTTTGTTATTTTTTTTTTGAGGCTTTTATGGTCCGAATTTCCAAACACTTCCTCTTAAAAATTGTTCCAAACGTCTTGAAGTTTCATATAATTTAATTTCAGAATTTTTGGACTTGATTTGGATTGTATGAAAGCCAAATTTTCAGACTGTGTAAAACTGCCCATAATGGGTATTTCGGTGAGGTTTACACTTTCTATATTTTATACAAATTTTTCTGAGCTGATTTTGAGAAACTTCCTTTACAAAAGTTCTTGAGGACTTCTTCCTCTACAATATATAAAAATTTGAGAATTTTTGGATATGTTTTGGATATGGTAAAGGGCTGATCTTGGGGAATGAAAGTTCTGTTCCAGCGAGCAGTTTTTAGTCTGACTTTGAGCTCATAAATGAGATACTTAAAAAAATATTTTTATTTTTATTTCTTCATGAAAAATGTTCATCCAGATGTCTTTTATAACATATCCAAAAATTAAAATTTTCGAAGTCCATTACTATTTATTTTGAAGGGATTCCCCTTACTGTGTAAAACTGTCCAGATTTACCTAATTTCAAAGGTGCACATTTTCTTACGTGAAAACTTGAGAATTTGAACTTGATGTCTTCTGGTGATTGCATGTCCACATTTTGAGATTTCAAATGAGATATGTTAGACCTTGATTGGAGGTCAAGTTATGGGGGAAATGAAGTTATACATGTAGTGGCAGAATGTGAAATGTGGTAAAACAGCTATCGTGTATAAGAGAATGTGATGTTATGGCTGTGACTTGTTGTTATGCACTCAAGAGTATCATGTTTGCATGTTTTCATGTACTAGTTATGCTTGGGAAATGTTTATTTGATGCCTACGGTTGACGAACCGCGAATGCCCTGGTGAAGGGTTGTTGTTGTTATTGTTGGCCGAGCGGAGAATGCCTTGGTTTTTCTAGAAATCAAGATGCCTCGGAGAGTGGGATGCCTATGGTCATTGTGTCATGGAAGCCGGTTTGTGTGCCTGAATGCCTCGGTGAAGGGTTGTTGTTATTATTGTTGGCCGGGAGGAGAATGCCTTGGTTTTTCCAGAAATCAAGATGCCCCGGAGAGTGGGATACCTATGGTCATTGTACCATGGAAGTCTGGTTTGTGTGCCGAAAGTGACCCGCATGGGCCAGCTTGCCACCGGTTGTATCGTGAGATGGGGGTGGATCCAATTGACATGTACATGAAACATGATATGATATGCAAAACATATACGGTACAAGAAATGCTATATGATGTATGTGATACAGGTGGTGTATGAAATGCAATACGTTGTGTGTGGCATATGTCTTTCATGATCGCTTGATAAATATGATTTTCCAAAGAAGTGCTATTCTTATTTGTTGATTTGGAATGCAATTCATGTAGATGTGTCCTAAGAATCAAGAGCATAATGGATTGATAGATTTATGAAACTTGTTTTCATCTCTTGTTGAGCTTAAGCTCACTCCCGTTGCTTTAATTTTTTTCAGATAGTCAGAATGGACGCTCCGCCTTTATCTCGTTATGGATTTCCTCTATACTTTGATAGCTATACGGAGGATATAACCATTTTGACTTTGAACTTGCTGTTCACTTGTCATGTGTCCGTCGTGTGGATGGATGTCGGTTGGGCACCGTTAGTGCCCTATCATTTTGTAGCATGGTGCGTGAAGGTTGGTGGCGAGCTTTTAGGACCTCTCCGTTTCATGAACGACGGAGGGAATAGAAGTGGAAACGAAGAGAGTGACCCAAGTGAGGAAAGTGATCCCGAGGAGGACGAGCCATAGTGAAATGGTGGTAGTGAGGTGTTAGTGGGGGATGCCATTTCTTGATGTCGTAAATGTCACTTTTTGGTATGGATGACGACGGTGGGCAAGATGTTAATGGCGGTGTGTGTATAGAACCACATGTATGATGATGGGGAATATAACTTTTTGGCTTCCCAAATGTGGTCTTTTGTTGTAATGCCCAATGATATGTACATAGTAATGGAAATGGCAATGAGAAACCCCCACTCCACCAAGTTGTAATTAGACTTGTTATCTTGTTTGGGTCTCCTTCATGCTTTAAGTTCTAACTTAAAAATTACCTTCCGCTTGTGCTATAAGTGAAAAGAGTAGTGAAAGCCTTAGTATGTGACGCTCTGAGACGTCACAGTATGTGTTGGAGTAGGAATTATTTCGTGGTCGGTTAAAATTTCCAACAAAGTTAGCATTTTCAATAGGTTGTGTAAAATTGTTGACACTCTATTACTAACGTGTCCTCTACCACAAAAATCGCATGTTACCTTCTGAATTTTCATGACTGAAATACTCATGTTATCTATTTTTTTGTCGAGTGCTTCAAATTGTGCAGCAATTGCAGTGAAAGCATCCACTTCATGAACTCCACTAGCTTTTCGCACCGGTATCCTCTCAATAGGCCATTGATAACTATTGGATGCCATTTCCTCTAATGGGTTGCAGGCTTCTTCTAGTGTTTTATTATTCAGAATTCCCCCTGTAATTGCATCAATCATAGAACGAAGATTTATATTAAACCCATTTTAAAAAGTTTGTACCTGCATCCATAAGGGTAGTTCATGACGTGGACATCTCCTAAAAAACTCCTTGAATCTTTCACATGCTTCATACAATGATTCATTATCCATCTGCATATAATTAGTAATATCGTTACGCATTTTTGTAGACTTTGCAGATGGAAAGAGCTTACCAAGAAAGTTTTGGGCCATATCATTCCATGTAGTATTTGATCCAGCAAGAAGAGAAGAGAGCCAACTCTTAGCTTTGTCTTTAGGGGAAAATGGAAATAATCTTAATCTAATAGCATCATTTACAACTCCATTATATTTAATTACGTCACAGATTTCAAGAAAAGTATTAATGTGAGCGTTTGGATCATTGCTTGGTAGCCCACTAAATTACACTGATTGTTGAAGCATCTGAATGAGTGATGGCTTAATCTCAAAGTTGTTTACTTGAATTGCAGGCCTACTCATGCTTGATGTGGTGCCCTAAACTGTCGGTGTAGCATAATCTCTCAAGAGTCTACGTGGATTTCCAGCCTCATTAACTCCCTCCATCTTTTTTAGCGTGATTTATCTGTTCTCTTAGTCGCCTTATAAATGTCCGTTCGATTTTCAGATCAAACTCGGTAAGTTTCCTTTGTTGGCTACATGTCATACACCGATGTACACTCTGATGAAAATATAATGAAAGCTAGATTACATTTAGAATTATTCGGTATCAATATTAATTAGTATTAAACATAAAATCCCCCGCAATGGTGCCAAAAACTTGTTCGTAAAATTCTAAATGTAAATGAACTCGAACAAGTAATATAATGATGAGAAGAGTATCGTCTCATAGAGATTGATGATTAATAAACCAATTAAATATAAAAAAAATACTATTTCTAAAATTTATCTAACTAATCAAAATAAAATTGAGAATAAATGAAAATTAAGACATAGCTTGAAGGTAATTCATGAAATAAGACATAGGGGGAGTATGAGGAATTGATATTTGGGTTGTATACGTGAAATCTGTGCCCTAACTCTAGGGGGAGTATGAGGAATAAGACATAGCTCGAAGGTAATTCATGAATATGGTATATACAGATTATGTAATATTTTATAATCTTGTGCTTCCTAGTTTGCAAATTTAAATATAATGTATGTACACATGGCTAATCTTTCCAAATTCTATTCTCTATCGTAATACATATAAGCCATCTACTTTCACATGCAGTCTCTTCAGTATGATTAGAACCATAATGAGTAAAGCAGTGTGAGAGCCAAACAAATAACTATAAGTGGAATGGTCATACTCGAAGGCCTAGCATAGCAGCAATGGCACCTCCAAGTGAGTGCCCCACTATCCGCAAATTATAACCATCACACTCACATCCCGGACCCATCAATGAGGACAGATGGCTCCTGAATGTGGGCTCCTCATCTCCTGCTTCACAAGTAGCACATGAAAGAAAGGACAAATTAAATTCATTTCATATAATTCTTCAATGGAAAAAGCAGCTCTTGGAGTGAAAGAACCAGCTCTTTTGGATAGAAAGATGCAATTATCATTCAGTACATACAAGCGTGAAATTCTGTCACACTTCTTTATGAGAAATGAAATGCAGGAAAACCCCTTGGCTAATCTATGGCCAACATCTTATTTTCCATGAAGTCCATAAAACTTCAATACTATTATACTTGATGAGTACTCAGTAGACATTGAAAATATATTCCTGTACTCAGTTGACTGACAAACTCAACCTAAGCCTTCGTAGGAAACTTTAGAAATCCGTCACAGAATTATAGGCAAAAGAGTCTTATAGCTTTCTCACAGTAGGGATTGCAGATGAGCAAGTAGAGTAAAATCTTAACATGTAATTAAAATGGAAAAGGACTAAGCTTACTTTCAGAGCATTTGTTCTCATTTTTAAGCAACTCCTCATTGAGTCCATGTAAGGACACAGCTTATGAAATACAACAGTTTAGAAAATAATTTGCGGTAAACACTATTCACTCGTTAAACATTGTCAAACAATGGATAGAGTTACTTTGAATGATACAGTACAATTATGAAACAAATATAGAGAATTTTGCATCCGCTGAACAACTAAAGAAGCAAAAAGGATGTTTTACAGCCACAACTCTCTCTCTCTCTCTCTCTGGCAACCCCCCCAAAAAAAAAGGTATGTCTGGACATTGTACCCACGAAGAGATCTTGATAGCAGTAACACAGCTAACCATCCTGTCCTCAAAGATCTTCAGCCACACCTCAAACAAAATTACTCCATAAAAAGCACAGGCTATGATGGCCCACAACCACTATATTGACAATTGTAGACAACAATATCAGCGGAAAAATAAAGTAAACTAACCATTGTTTCTAAGATTTCCTTCAATTTGCAGAAAAAGTTCTCGTGCAGCCACAACAATTCCAGAGTGCCCATAACGGGGGAAAGAGGTTTCGATATTTTGCCTTATGTCAGAGCAAGGGTCACTGCAGTTTGCAGTTCATGTCAGATTGTTTCACAGGAATGAGAGAAAGAAAGCAAGATAGGTTAGAGCAATTAACATTTTCCAATACAAGCAGAGATTTCGGACCCTGATAGATGTAGATATATTATTATAGGGCCAAGGACAACCAGGAGTATGCTTGCAAACTATCACCAATTCAAGCTCATTCTCTCCAAATTCTCGAAGGAAAATAGTGTATCCTTCTCACGTTGCCCACTAAAATGATGTGATATCCAACTCAGTAGAGTAGATAAAGGCAACTCAAAGACATGGCGACAAATAGCCAAGTGCCAGGTCATGTGGAGATGTGATGAGGTTTGGAATTTTTGTTCAGATGCATTGATTTTCATCAGATGAGGCATTCCACAAGGCTTAGAAGGTTACCACATGAAATAAATGGCTTACTTCGAAATTACATAAGAGAGCTTTAAGTATAGATCGTGGAGAGACTCCCAAACCCCTAACTACCTCATTCAAACCCACTCCCAACTAATTGCTGAATTACAAAATATATTTCATGTTTTGACGAGTATTTAGCAAGAGTTGGATATACATACTACTAAAAACCAAATGGAAGTAGTAGCATTAGTAGGATTGGGTAGACCACGAAATACATCCAATGCTACGAAATATATTCAGTAATAGTACTTAATAGTTTTGACGTATTGTTATACTACTAAATATATCCAATAGTATTAGATATTATTCAACACTTGAAGTATATTTAGGGCATATTTGGTTCATGAAAACATTTTCCATTTTCGTCTTCACAGAAAATGAGAATGAAAACACTTTTCATTTCTAGTTTTGGGTTATCTAAATGCATATGATATAGGAAAAGAATTATATTCTAAAAATTAACATTATTAAAACAGTGTTTGGTAAATTTTTGAGTTATCCCGATATCGATATAATGCACTAATATACTCTTCATTCTCCTTACACTAATATACTCTTCATACACTCATTAAACAAATTATTTTCACCGACAAAATAAACTTTTAAAAGCAATACCCTCAAATTATTAATCCTGAGAAGTTCCAATTTATTATTCCCACACTAAAGATTTAGATAGATAAAAAAAGGGACGTATTAAAGTTAATTTTATACAGTAAAAACCAAAAGACAAACAAAAAGATTTAGCGAGGAAACTTTCTTCAATATTCCAGGGAGCTAAAACCAAAGTGATGCCAAAACGCGATAGAAAGATTGACTGAACAAGAAAATTCGACAGAAGAACAATTCGTTCTCCAAGTATGATTATCAAATCAAAATATCCAAAGTCTGCTTAAAGGAAACCCTAAAACAAGCTTATATAACCCCAAACCTAGCCCTACTAGGATTAGTAAACATCAAAATGTAAAATTACGAAACTACCCTTTACTAAATTAACCCATAAAAAAATACTAAAAAAAAGAAAAACCCATTTAAACGACCCCGAATCGCGAAAATCCATCATTACTCACAGCCAACAGCTGTGAGTATTGATCAGCACGCCGTTTCGCTTCAGCCCACCAAATTTGAGCTCAATCCGAGATCATTGACTTCGAGCCCGTCAGTTCGTCTAGTCGCATAACGGGTCCACCGATCCCCTAGGTGCATCATCCTCCCCTGCTAGAGAAAGATTCGTCCTCGAATCTGCTTCGCCTTCATTGTCATCGTCAATCTCCTCAGGATCTTCTTCCTCTTCAGCGTAGTAAGGTGACAAATCTGCTACGTTAAAAGTTCCGGATATATTATACTTACCCGGCAATTCGATCTTGTAAGCATTGTCACTAATTCGCTCCAAAACTTTGAAGGGTCCATCAGCTCTAGGTTGAAGCTTGCCAAACCTACCCGCTGGAAATCGTTCTTTCCTAAGGTGAATCCAAACTAGATCACCTTCCTTGAAGACGACTCTTTTCTTGCGTATATCCACGCGCTGCTTATACTTCATGTTCTGCCTGTTGATCTGATTATGGACCTGGGAATGCAGCTCTTTGATATGCTTTGCATGTTCTTCAGTTTCTGAACTAAATTGCTTGAGAATTGGTATCGGTGTGAGATCCAATGGAGTAATTGGATTACGCCCATAAACCACCTCAAAAGGAGTCTTGCCTGTAGTTCGGTTCTCTGATCTGTTATATGCAAATTCCCCTTGAGGCAATGCCAAGTCCCACTGTCGCGGATTATCTCCAATCAAACTCCGCAGCAAATTCCCTAAGCTTCGATTGACAACTTCTGTTTGACCATTAGTCTGAGGATGATGAGATGAACTAAACTTCAAACTTGTACCCATGTACCTCCAAAGAGTGCGCCAGAAGTGACTCACAAATTTCACATCACGATATGAGGTTATGGACTTAGGAATTCCATGCAGCTTAACAGTCTCCTGCAGAAACAATCGAGCAACCTGTGAAGCATCATAGGACTTGCTACACGGGACAAAGTGGGCCATCTTCGAGAACCTATCGACAACCATCATTATTGAATCCTTACTCCGCTGCGTTCTTGGCAAACCCAAGACAAAGTCAAGACTGACATCCTCCCACGGTGCAACTGGAACAGGTAGGGGCATATACAATCCTGCATTAGTACTCTTGGTCTTTGCCACATGACATATTCTGCACCTCTCTATAAAACGTGTCACGTCACGCTCCATCCGAGGCCAATAAAAATGTTCACTCAACAAGGCCTTCGTCTTATCCACGCCAAAGTGTCCAGCTAAACCGCCTGCATGTCCCTCAATAATAATAGATTCCTTCAAAGAACATTGAGGAATGCACAATCTGTTACCTTTAAATAGGTAACCCTTCATGATCTGAAATTGCTGAAAAGGCTCCGTTTTGCTCTTCCTCCAGATATCCCCAAAATGAGGATCATCAACATATAAATCTTTGAAAGTATCAAAGCCTAGAACTTTTACCTGCATTGTAGACAGCAAAGAGTGTTTTCTGCTCAAAGCATCTGCCACACTATTTACCACTCCTGTTTTATGCTTGATGGAAAAACTGAAAACTTGAAGGAACTCCACCCACTTTGCATGCCTTGCGTTCAATTTGTGTTGCCCATTGATGTATTTCAAGGCTTCATGATCAGAAAATAAGATAAACTCTTTCGAAATAAGATAGTGCCTCCAATGCTCCAAACTCCTCACAATAGCATAAAATTCTTTATCATAAGTTGAATATTTTCTTTTCGCCTCGTTCAACTTCTCACTAAAGAATGCTACAGGTTTACATTTTTGACTTAGGACACCCCCAATACCAACACCTGAAGCATCACAATGCACCTCAAAAATCTCATTAAAGTCAGGAAGCACGAGAACAGGTGCTTCAGTCACCTTCTTCTTTAATAATTGAAAGGCAGCTTCTGCCTCCTTAGTCCATACAAATTTACTTCCTTTCAGACAATCCGTCAGAGATGCAATAATAGTACTGAAATCCTGAACAAATCTCCGATAAAAAGACGCAAACCCATGAAAGCTACGTACCTCATGAATATTTTTCGGAATCTCCCAATTTGTAATAGCCTCAACCTTAGCTGGGTCCATATGAATGCCCTCCTTAGTTACTATATATCCCAAAAAGGTCACACGATCAGTCAAGAAGTGACACTTCTTGGTATTAGCATATAATTTCTGCTCCCTCAATGTCTCGAACACCCTTCTCAAATGGTGCAAGTGTTGATCAGTCGATGCACTATAAACCAAAATATCATCAAAATATACGACGACAAACTGGCCAATAAAAGGACGAAACACCTGATTCATCAGTCTCATAAAGGTTCTCGGTGCGTTAGATAACCCGAAAGGCATCACCATCCACTCATACAGACCATCTCGAGTTTTAAAAGCGGTCTTCCATTCATCTCCAGGACCCACCCTAATATGATGATATCCACTCCTCAAGTCTATCTTCGAAAAGATAGTCGCTCCATGCAGTTGATCAATTAAATCATCAAATCTCGGGATAGGAAAGCAATACCTGATTGTGATCTTGTTAACAGCTCTGCTATCCACACACATTCTCCACGACCCGTCTTTCTTAGGAACCAACAAAGCTGGTACTGCACAAGGGCTCATGCTCTCTCGAATTGCACCTTTTTCTAATAGTTCTTGCACTTGCCTCTGCATCTCCTCATGCTCCTTAGGATTCATTCTGTAAGCTGCCTTATTAGGAATAGCAGCTCCTGGAACGAGATCTATACAATGCTGAATGTCCCTCATGGGTAGCAATCCAGGTGGCAATTCCTCTGGTACGACATTAGCAAACTCCTCAAGTATAGGCAGAACTTGAGTTGAAATTTCTGGACTATCAAGATTCTGCTCCATGACTACAACAGCAAAAAGCTCTGGGGCATTCACCGCCTCCTCCTGGAACTCTGATTTGGAAAGCAGATTACTTTTCTCTTCTTTTCTCAAATCTGAAGGACCCAGAGTAATGGTCCGGCCATCCTTCTTGAAGGTGTATGTATTTTTGAATCCGTCATGCTGTGTTTTCCTGTCAAACTGCCAAGGTCTTCCTAACAGAATATGACAAGCATCCATTGGAACTACGTCACCCCACACTTCATCAGTATATTTTTTCCCAATCGAGAACTGCACTAAACACCTCTTGCTCACTTTTACCTCATTCCCCTTCCTAAGCCATGACAGCTTATATGGTTGAGGATGTTTGACAGTTTTCAACCCCAACTTTTCTACCATAGTGGTAGATATTACATTCTCGCAACTTTCACCGTCAATTATCATACTACACACCTTTCCCCCTCTAGTGCACTTAATATGAAAGATATTATGCCTGAGCCACGATTCATCATCTACCTCAGCAATATTTAAAACCCGACGCACCACTAAAGACTCACCAGAATCGGCATAGACAATATCCTCCGGATCTGGATCCGCATCTGCTTGCTCTCCATCAGATTCATCATAAGTTGGGTCTTCATCAAAAGTTAGATTATCTACAAGTGTCACAAACTGTCGATTCGGGCAATCAGCAGTAAAATGCCCGAGTCCTTGACACTTAAAACATCGCTTGCCTGTAGCTCCTCCCCTGCTAGATCCAGCACTATCCTGCTCTCCTTTTGTTGCAGATTTTGAACCAGCGCCCTTAACTGCTGCCGGGGCTGAAGAACTCCCTGCTTTCCCCCGGGACTCTTTATCTGACCACTTGGAACTGTTGCTAGACCACTTGGACTTACTGCTCTTTCTTTTAAACTGCCCATCCACCTTCAGGGCTAGTCTGCACACATCCTCATATGTCTAATACTGCTGTAATTGGACAACATCAGAGATCTCATATCGCAGCCCTGCCAGATATCGTGCAATCGTCTGCTCGTCTTCCTCCGCCACATCACAACGCATCCGCAAGCGATCAAATTCTTCTGTAAATTCCTCAACTGTTTTATCACCTTGCTTGACGTTATGATACTCGATAAACGCCTCTTGCCTATAATGGGTAGGCAAAAAAAATTTCTGCAATAACTTTTTCATCTTCTCCCAGCAATCCACCTTCGGCTTCCCCTCTCTAGCACGTTGCTTTTTCACGTGTTCCCACCAAATCGAAGCATGTTTTCACAGCCTAATAGCCACTAACTTCACTTTTTGCCCCTCAGTTAGGTCTTTAAGATCAAAAATCCGTTCTACCGTATGCAACCAATCAATAAACTCATCAGGATAAGCCTTACCATTAAACTCGGGAATCTCGATCTTCATTCCGAAATTTTGAGAAGAGCGCTGATTTCCAGGTCGTACTCCTCGATTCCGCCCCTGGTTCAGAACCCCGAAAGGGTTTACGTCCTCCTCTTCATCATCGGATGGATCCTCAGATTCTGCTTCTTCTTCGGATTGAACGCCCAACCTCGCCTCCGCAAGTTGTCGCTCCAAATCCTGGATTCGTCTTCTCTGCTCTTCAATTTCTACGTCTCGCAGATCTCTTAGACGCGGTTGGTCGTCTGCTTCAGGAACGCCTCCATGCCCTCGGCCACCACGAGCCCGCCGTCCACGACCGCAATTCTGTTTAGCCATTGATTCAAGCAACCTGTGCTCTGATACCAATTGATGCCAAAACGCGATAGAAAGATTGACTGAACAAGAAAATTTGACAGAAGAACAATTCGTTCTCCAAGTATGATTATCAAATCAAAATATCCAAAGTCTGCTTAAAGGAAACCCTAAAACAAGCTTATATAACCCCAAACCTAGCCCTTCTAGGATTAATAAACATCAAAATGTAAAATTACGAAACTACCTTTTACTAAATTAACCCATAAAAAAATACTAAAAAAAAGAAAAACCATCTAAACGACCCCGAATCGCGAAAATCCATCGTTAGTCATAGCCAACGGCTGTGAGTATTGATCAGCACGCCGTTTCACTTCAGCCCAACAAATTTGAGCTCAATCCGAGATTGTTGACTTCGAGCCCGTCAGTTCGTCTAGTCGCATAACGGGTCCACCGATCCCCTAGGTGCATCACAAAGCTTCACCTTCATGATGAAGGGAGCAAAAGCATCACATCATCCTCCTTGGGCTAATAACTCCCCTTATATTTGCGTGCACGTGTGGACACCATGATCAGAAGGTTTGTGCTTCAGTCACCTTAAATTCTAATTAATATTTAGGCTTCAGAGAAGCCTATTTTAAGCTTCATTTTTTAAGAGAGAGACAGTAGCCAGACAAAGGTGAAGACCGAGTGAACAAATGCGAAAGAGAATGGTGACTGACGAAATAGACCTGTGCACAACTGAAGATGTCCACTAAAATAACTATTGCAATGACAAATTGAAGACACTGAAAAAAGCGATCAGTCTGCAAGCCTAAATTTCAAAAAAGAGTTCCCGTGTTTTCAAATTTGAATCTCAAAAGCATTTCCCATGTGTTTAGTTCACAAGAAAAGGAAAACAGAATTTTAGAGAATTTTCATCAGATAAACAGCACCTTAGTAATTTAGGAATTAGTTGGCAAGTGGTTATTGATCAGAGTAATTGAGGTTTTGTGTGTGTCTCTCTATGCTCTATACTTAGAGCTCTCTCATGTAATTCTGAAGTAAGCAATTTGCTCCGTCGCAATGCGAGCCATTTGAGTAGTAACATGGTCGTTTTGGGTAACCTTGCCCCCTCTTGTGACCCAAAAATCTTCACGAGTGATAAAGGACAGTGTTCTTCATCACGCCCAATCTTTTCAATTTTTTACAATGGTATACACCCGTCACATGAGAAATGTAGGTTATTCACATGCATTGGGGAGAGGGGATGGTTGTGCTTGCCTCATCAATCCATCCAAATCTTCTGCAGAGAGGGTGCATTCTCTGCATAAACCATCTGTTATGAGATCTTCAGGTGTCTCAGTTCCACGAACAGCAACTACAACCGTCCTTGCATGATGGAGAACAACTATGAAATATGCAGCCTCACATTTTGCCTGGAAGATTTAAGAAAAGAAAAAATAAATCACTAGAAGGTAAATACAGTGAACATGATATATAACTGTTAGGCAAAAGAATTGAGTTAGACACCAAGCATGGGAAAAAATAGGAACACCATTCTTCTCCAAATACTGAAATATTTTCTTTAAGAGAGCATGCAATCAAAATGGTAACAATTACATAACGTACCAAATAAATAAAATGCACCTAGGTATGTTATAATACCACAATGATGTGATTTACTTGGTTAGACTTTGAGTATCCAAGTACTTAAAAGGCCAGAAGTCAAGAACACAGCACACCATATGTGAAGGAGATTAATGCAAGGCAACTCATATCCTTTTTTGTGCTCATAAATTGTTCATTTAAGTATTGCCCGCTGAGCAAGCAGCCAAAGTTGCTTTAAGATGGTAATGAATCGAAAGGACTAGAGTTCATATGACCAATTAATTAAGCACATTTATCTTGTCTAGCATAAACACACTACAAACTAAAAGTTGAATATGTTCGTCTTTGAGAGAATATCAATCAGACAGCCAGAACAGAATATGAGAATCCATCAGATGGGCCACACTTATCGAACACAGGCTTAGATCTTGTTGCACTAGTATTAGCAGAACCAAACCCCGTTCCGTTAATCGTACTATATGAAAAACATATGCTGCTTCTCATATATGGAGCAGCCAGTGTTCATGTTAATGTTCTCATGGAAATTTAAAACTTTGCTGGGGGTGAGAATGGGATGGAAGCAACTCAGCTGTTAAATAGCCTGATGTCAGTCCAACGCCAGATGACATTTGTTGCTGCCACATTTGGCAGGTGACTGCCACCACGACTTTCACCTCCATGTCATCATCTCCACACCACTGTCGTCTAGCTGCTGGCATTTGGCACCACTCAACTATCAACTGATCACCATTGCCAACTAACTTAAACAGCTTTCAACAAGAACAACTGAACGAATGCTGCCAGCATTAAGTCCAGCCAAGCTTGTCACACAAGCACAACTATTTACCAACCTGTGTCTCCCCACATCGTAGGTCACTGAAACCCTAATCTTTTATCCATGTGCGCCCACTGGCCACCATCACCTCTGTTAGTCCAAGAGTGGCCATTATAATCATTGGCACCAGTGAGCACTTAAACAGTTGGTCAGGTCCCCCTTCCCACTGAGGTCAACCAACCAATGCCCAAAATTTTGGCCACTACCACACTAGCAAAAGAACAGTTGCGTCCACCAAAAACATTGGCTGGCCAATTGCACCCCTTCCTGTCCCAGCAACACCTCCGCCACCAACATCCTGACTAGAGTTGGCACCACCATGACAGAGATCATCGAGGGAAATACAGTCTAGGTATGGGCACAGGGAACGACCAAACCAACCCTGTGCCTTGTGGGACAAGTAAAATCCGTGGGCAAGCTGTGCCCAGCTCCACTCGTAGCCACCTCTCTCTCTCTCTCTCTCTCTCTCTCTCTCTCTCTCTCTCTCTCTCTCTCTCTCTCTCTCTCTCTCTTGTGTTCAGGCAAATTCTATAATAGTAGCTCCCTCACCCTCGCTTCTACAAGAATGCCTGAAATTAAGTCTGCATCACTCTCTCTCCCCTTTGCTGTTATCCAAGTTCCGTTATTGCGCGTTTTAATTAGCACTTGATACGCATTCCTCAGAATTGCTTCAATTGGTATTGAGCACTCTCTCTCTCTCTCTCTCTCTCTCTCTCTCTCTCTCTCTCTCTCTCTCTCTCTCTCTCTCTCTCTCTCTCTCTCTCTCTCTCCCTCCCTTTGCTGTTATCCAAGTTCCGTTCTTGCGCGTTTTAATTAGCACTTGATACGCATTCCTCAAAATTGCTTCAATTGGTATTGAGCACTCCCTCCCTCCCTCCCTCCCTCGCTTCTACAAGAATGCCTGAAATTAAGTCTGCATCACTCTCTTTCTCCCCTTTGCTGTTATCCAAGTCCCGTTCTTGCGCATTTTAATTAGCACTTGATACGCATTCCTCAGAATTGCTTCAATTGGTATTGAGCACTCTCTCTCTCTCTCTCTCTCTCTCTCCCTCCCTCCCTTTGCTGTTATCCAAGTTCCGTTCTTGCGCGTTTTAATTAGCACTTGATACGCATTCCTCAAAATTGCTTCAATTGGTATTGAGCAGTCCCTCCCTCCCTCCCTCCCTCGCTTCTACAAGAATGCCTGAAATTAAGTCTGCATCACTCTCTCTCTCCCCTTTGCTGTTATCCAAGTTCCGTTCTCGCGCGTTTTAATTAGCACTTGATACGCATTCCTCAGAATTGCTTCAATTGGTATTGAGCTCTCTCTCTCTCTCTCTCTCTCTCTCTCTCCCTCCCTTGCTTCTACAAGAATGCCTGAAATTAAGTCTGCATCACTCTCTCTCTCCCCTTTGCTGTTATCCAAGTTCCGTTCTCGCGCGTTTTAATTAGCACTTGATACGCATTCCTCAGAATTGCTTCAATTGGTATTGAGCTCTCTCTCTCTCTCTCTCTCTCCACCTTTGATTTGTAAAGAAACTCAACTTTGTGCTTGTGAAGTAATGCCTGCAGAGATGGGGATGGGGAGATGTCACCCGCCCTATGGGACAGTGATGTGGCATGATTTTCTCCACGAGGCGAGAAAGGCGGTTGGAGAACCAGCCTGGCCCATGCCCATCACAAGCATGGTAATGAGCCTCTCTATGTACTTTAGCTGGTGGTGGAAACCAAAATTTTATAAAGAAAAGCAGACCTTGGCTTAGAAGCAAGAAAATTTAATGCTGCAGAGAATAATTCAGCTATATGATAACATCATGCAACCTATCCAAGTTCCTTTTTCTAGCATTTTAATTCGTAATTGGAACATGTCCTCAGAATTTGACTGTCTGACTAAGTATAATAGACTTGGTGTTGACAAATAAGACTTGAGTTTGTGCTTATTGTACTTCTTCATTATCAAATGGGGACATAACTCGATCAATCAGTAATGCTGCGGTAGACGTAAAAATAACACAGGAAACTGTGTGGTCTTCTTCCCTTAGTTACGAACTTGAAATTTTTTATCATAACCAAATGAGGCATCAAAGTTGCAATACATTTGCATGAATGAAACAGCATAGTTGTAATTCATTGTAAAGGACAGGAAATAACTTTTGAACTCATAACAAATACATATTAGGGAATTCCTTTAAAAAAACTCAACTTCCCTGTCGCTATATGTTTATCAATTAAACTTACTATTGTATTGGAAGATTCCACTTTAACATGAATTGTAGCTAAACTTGGTCTCGGGTAATAATGAGATTACACTGCTCAATGACAGTTACTTGACTTACGAATTACAAGAATTCTTTCCACCTTCCAAAAGAAGGTTCCATTCTCCTTTAAATAAGCAATTCCCTGGGAAAAATGGCAGATCCACATGATCACCATGTTACTCGAGCGAATTTCCAATACCATGCATGCTACAATAAGAAACCCTGTTCCCTCTAAGGCATACCCTGCAGGTGCTAATTGTCCATAAATTATTAACCCCATCAAGTACAGATTTCAAATTGAAATACATCTTCCTTGTTGCCGCAGAACTGACAAGTCCAAAGGAGCTAAGAAGTTTAAACCAATTATTTTACCCTCGCAACCCAGCTCAATTTTGCCAATCCCAATTGATCAAAGTTAGTGAGATATAGCATTACCCTACTATAAGTGGCAGAAGGCAAGGATCAGTTGCCATCCAAATCTGCCATAACTGAAGCAAAATGCTGTCAACAGGCATTTTACAGAAAATCCAGACTTGAACTCGCCTCCAACCCAGAGTCAACTATAAAGTGAATTCGTCACCAAAATATGGTCACATATATCTACACACTCAATGGTAGTTAGGCAATCACAAATGTACAATTTCCAATAATGGGGATATCTGCTTCTTTCTTTTCACTAGCATCTTGCCAAAGTTGTCTAGATCACTACTTGGTTTGCTGAATTTTAAAGTGTAGGAAACAATGGATAGATAGAGTTGGCTCGGCATTAGGCCTTTACTCTCATGTTTCAGGTTCCATCAAAGCAAAAGGCAAAGGCTAAGTCTCTTGGGTTAGATTGTTTCATAGTTCCTGGCTATCTGGGTGAAGACACCAGTTTGGATCTTGTAATCCTTGGCCCGAATAATTTGACCACGTCTTGTAATCTCTGGACATCAAAACACATGACAATGCACGTCCATAAAAAGCAGTAGATAACAAAAGGAAGTTTTCATGAACATCTTTGGTGGAAAAAAAATCAGAGGCCTGTCAAACTAACTTCACTTTTTTGGTGTTCCTATTTGTTCTTGCTTTCATGTCCATACTTAATGTAGCCACCTCTAACTGGAGAATTGTGGAAGCAGCCAAAACATTGTGTTTTGTCCGGGATAAAACTTGTGCCCATACCATGTTGATCTTCTTGTAGACTATATAGAATCCATGAAGAGGAATATTACATTTTTCAGAAAAATACATACCTGACAGACACGGCCTTGGCGAAGTGCATCAGGAGGCAGACCAGCATACTTCAAGAAGGCAGCTGCATGACCACGCCACCAATTATCGCCATGAAGTTTTGGCCTCCTGGCAAGACATAAGTTAAAAAGATGAAGAACAGGTGAAACAAGACGACATCAGCCTTGGAGGTAAGAGGCACTATATACTGAGGCATTAAAAGACAAATGGAATAAGAACCTGTTGCAGGACCAGGGAGTCAAGATCCCCTGCCTGTAGAGCCATGCACATGGAAAGATGAAGGGATTTCTTCCAAAATCGAGCAAAGGACCCTGCATAGTGTGATGATTAGAATTGAAGTGGAAATAGTAATATTCATCGAGAGATGATTCAATAAACTAGAAGATCAAATACTGTGTATGCAGCTTCAGCAAACTTATGAAGAGTGGCAGCCTCCTCGATTTGTCCTCTAGGTGCATTTATTAGCACTTCATGAGGTTGTGACGAAAAACTGTTCCTCTGAAACAGAGCTAGGCCTGAAAATTGTCATGCAAAATGATATAATTCATACAATGCAAATGTAAACTAAAAGAGAAATGCAACAACAATAAAAAAAAGTATATGTAAAAGAACTGACGATCAGAAAAATTGTAAAAGAAATGACAATCAGAAAAATATATGTAAAAGAAATAACCATCAGAAATGCAGAGTGGTGATGATAAGCAGCTTTTATTCTCCATACAAGATAAAGAAAATGCAGCATAAATAAAATGATAAAGTCTCCTACCAGTGGAATAAGCATAATTGTATGTACAAAAATGTTACTGATAAGAGCTACAATGTGCAATGCCCAAAGACCTCTTAAATTACTTAGAAAGCAGAATTGACGAAAGCCAGGTCGGGACAGTGGGTGAACCCACATATAATTATCAAAAAGTAGAAGTATGCAAGTTCACAATGGCATGCCCCAAAGCAGCTGTAGCGTTGCCTGTCATCTTAAATTCTCTATATATAGACCTTTTGAAATCCTCAACATATTTGAAGTAATCCTAGACAAGAGCTAAACCATTAAAAAAGAGTTATTTTTTACAATATTAGAAGAACTAATCACAAAATTAAGGTCATCTTCATTCTCCATCTGATTGTGCCAGCTCCCTCTTATGCTACTTCTGCACTTTGCTCTGTTGCTTGGACTACTATCGTCATGAGATGAAACTGGGGGCATCATATGGTTTAAGCTTTCAGCTCTATTGGCAATGGCCAAGGATGGGGGAGCAAATTTCCTAACGTAAGTATTCTAGAAGCACATCACACCATATATGTTCCAGAATCGGCACCAAAGCACATAATTTAAATTGCAAAGAATCAGAGCTCCAGAAAACCAACAGTTTTGACATCACACGAAAAAGAAGAGACAAATGCAACTCAACTTTTTAATGAACATCAGCATTCTCTCTTTTGCTCGATTGACCAAGAAATTTGTACAAACTAATCTGCAAACCTGCCAAAAGTTCCAAGTGGCCAGTGCCTGATGCACGATAGGCAACAAGATCCCCATGTACTCGTGCTACTGAATAAACTTCATCTTCATCCATAACACTCCTGGAGAGACAAGCGTAGTGGAATTAGAAAACCAATCATGACGTAAATTAGGGGAATGGCAAATAAGTTGGAGAAAAGCCTACAGGTATTTTACACGTCCAAGACAGCATAATGCCTCACGCATGCCATGATCAAATACCTCCCTATAGTGGGCCTTCCATGCATTGTCCTCAGTTGCATAAAATGATCTCCACCTTAGAACATCAGAGCCCGTAAAACACTGAAGTAGCGCAACAAAACACACCATGACAATGAATAAAGCCAGCAATTCCACTTCCACATGCTTCCTTTGGAGACAATCCCTACATGTCAATAGCCTTAGGGTTTGAGCAAAGATTTGTGGATATGCAAAGCAGAAATCTTCAAATAACTTTTAGTAGAAAATAGTCAGATGAACACAAAGAAAACAATGCCCAAGATACCCTTTCTAAGTCATGCTTCAATCAAGAATCAAACAGAATGATTCCATTTAGATTTTACCTCTTTTTTCTCATGATCATAATAGCAAAAAGAAATACGCGATTAAACTGCACAAGTTGATTCATGGATAAAAACTAATGCAAAGAGGTGAAACAAAGGAAAGAAACATTATATCTTCAACTGAACAATGTTTCGTCAACTAGTGAGCAACGGCACTCAAAGACACTTCAAACAATCGAATTGGGAAAACAGAAGGCTTAATCGTCGAAGATTGGTGCAAGATATTCCCTCACCTAAGAAGCAGTCACTCGTTGTTTCATTGTGGGAAACAGACTTAGATATCTTGAGCACAAGATAAGTTGCACCCACAAATTGCACCATCATGACAACCGTCACAAATCGGGTCCACCAAATCCATTTTTTATACCTCGTCTGTCCATGCAGAAAAGAAAGGAATGATTCAGAATCATATGGAATGTGCCCACAGTGAGGTGAAGTTGATCTCTTCAAGTATGCAGGCTGCTTAAAATCTTTGTCAAGCTGGCTGGATAATGTGAAAAATGGAAAAATATAGCGTACTTTAATTTTTTCATCAAGATTGGCATGTCCAAACTTGAAGGCAAAACAGGTGGTGGGTTCTAACTTGAATTGTGAAAGGCACAAAGTCAGACATTCATGAAATGGGTCATATTAGATGTCTTCAGATAAATCTGTCTTCAAAATGGAGATCCGGATATACGCAACTAAGACGGTCGGAAGAAATCTGCAAGAACATCTGGACCTAAAGTCTTAAAATTTATCAAATTTATCTAGCATCTCTACTGAAGATGAGAGTAGAGTGGCCCTTGCTTTCTAACAGGGTCCAGCACACTCGTGTAAAATCAAGCTTTCATTTTCCTCGCTCTACAACAGAGGCTCCTGGAAGAAAGTCCATGAGATTCAAGCAAGCAATAACAGATTTTAACAGCATTCCTTGAAATTCAATCTATATCATTAAATGGAGACCGGGGAAGACCTCCAAAACCAAGTCAGCACGAGTCATCTGTCGCAATGAATCATCCCTAGATATCTCTCCACTAAAGAAGGATATCAACCCCCACGAGGTAAACGAGAAAGGAGTTTCCGAGCAAAATGAAGCTGAAATTCGATTCGCTCAAAAACGAGAGGAAGGAACGAAGGAATACCTGTCTCTGATGGCGGATAACGGCATCGACGACCGGGCTCTCGGAAGACTCGAGGACGGTCGTGGCCGTGGCTTGCTGGGCGATCCCCGTATTGGCGACGATCCGGACGGCCGCGGCCAAGGCGACAGCGGCGAAAGGGAGCGTCCGGCGAGGCCGCATGAGGGGAGAGAGAGGAGGAGGAGACACCCGCCCAGGGCCACCACCGCCGCGTTGGACGAGCCCAGCACCATGGTCGAGTACCTCAGGCTCTTCACGCCGCACCTCCACCACCCCATCGCTCCTCCTCCTCCTCCTCCTCCTCCTCCGCCGTCGGCAGCTGCTCTAATGGGGGGGCAACGTCGCTTCTCCAGAACGGATTGATCGAGTGTGATATCTCGAATGAAGAAGCCAAGCAATGGCAAAGGAAGATTCTGTCCGTCTAATGGGGGTTGGCTTGGCTTGGCGTAGAGATTAACGGTGATGGATGGGATTTAACCAAAAAAAAAAAAAAAAACGGTGATGGATGGGACCCCCACCAGTCTCTCTCTCTCTATTTTTTTTTTAATTTCATTTGTATAATACATTGAAATTTAAAAAAAAACAAACAAAACAAAACATGTTTTATGGTTATTTAATAGTCTTCTACTGTACTTACAGAGCAGCAAAGCCGAACTAGATACGAGTTCTAATGGGTTCGCACTATATCCGTTCTTGATCCATGTCGGGTTTTGCTCCGCGTCAAACGGAGCCGTCCACGCTCTTCGCCTTCTCTTCTTGGATAAGTTCTTTCTTTCGCATGATTAAGGCAATTGTCTTCGGTACGTAATTTGTTGTATCATGCTTGTATAATGGTCAAAAGACCCCCGCTATTAGATCTTGGGTCACAGTATGAAGCCATGCAGAGATAGCACGTTTAATCATTCAAGGTCAATAAGCCAGAGCGCATATTACGTCAAAGTCAAATTGTAATCTTGTTTTGTGCTTACATATTCCACAGTTTGTAATCACTTTTAACTTTTCAGAAATAAGATTAAGTTCTTGTCGAGAGAACTTCGTATCTTTGACAAAGCACCAAATATGGACAAGTCAAATCGTCAAAAAAAGATTATCATTCTTCCACGGCAACGTGAACACTTGACGACGCCCAAATCTATCAAGAACCCAGCAAGCCACTTTCCACTGTCCATGCCCTCGTCCATGTCCAGGTGAGGTGAATGAGTAAAGTGCGGTTTTCTTTTCATCTCCTCCTCTCTTCCTCTCTCTTCCACTTCGACAATGCCCAACTGGTTATAGTGGGTAAATCATTTTAAGCAGACAAATGCGTCAAAAGCTATTCTATGTACACTACAAGCCACCAAAATCTCTGTGCATGTACCAAAGAAGCTGTGAGCTGATTTCCGTTCTATTGTGCAGGTTGGAGTATCAACTGCACCCTTGTGAATGTAATCTGAAAAGAAGTGTGGCTAAAAGGAGAGTTACCGGACTAAAGGCTGTCGTTGCAAGAAGAAGAACACTACAAAAAAACACCAGATTAGCGACGAAATTTGCGACGGAAAACGTGGAAAAATCCGTCGCAAATCGAATTTGCGACGGATTTTGCGACGGAAAAAATTCCGTCGCTACTAGGTCGTCTCAAAATTTTGCGACGGAAAATTCACAAGTTCGTCGCAAATTTGCGACGGCACATAGTCCGTCGCAAAATTCGTCGCAAATATTCCGTCGCAAATTTGCGACGGAAATAAGTCCGTCGCAAAATTCGTCGCAAATTCGTCGCAAATTTCGTCGCAAATTAGCGACGAACTCAATCAGTCGCAAATTCGTCGCAAAATCCATCGCAAAATCCGTCGCAATTTCGTCGCAAATTTCGTCGCAAATTTGCCACGAACGTTTGTCCGTCGCAAAAATCCGTCGCAAATTTCGTCGCAAATTTGCGACGAACTCAATTCGTCGCAAAAATCCGTCGCAAATTCGTCGCAAATTTCGTCGCAAATTTGCGACGAACTCAATCCGTCGCAAAATTCGTCGCAAATTTGCGACGAACTCAATCCGTCGCAAAATTCGTCGCAAAAATCCGTCGCAAAATTCGTCGCAAAAATCCGTCGCAAATTTGCGACGAACTTTGTCCGTCGCAAAATTCGTCGCAAAAATCCGTCGCAATTTCGTCGCAAATTTGCGACGACTCTGTCCGTCGCAAAATTCATCGCAATTTCGTCGCAATTTTCGTCGCAAAATCATCGTAAAATTTGTCGCGAATTTCGTCAGAAAATTCGTCGCGAATTTCGTCGCAAATTAGTGACAAACTTTAATGATAGCAAAATTCGGCTTAAAATATTCGTCGCTATTTTTATATCATTTCGGCCATAAATTCTTGTCCATATCAATCAAAGGAGACAATGATATATAATTGAAACAGAAAAACGAACAAACCATAAATTCTGACAAACCAGCCACAATGACATATAATTGAAACAAATAACAGAAGGAAAAGTTGTAGAGTTTGACATGATACTATTTGATATCCAATCTTACAATACAGTCAAAACATGAACTAAGAGACGGGACAACCATAGAAGACGCAAAAAAACCATACAGAAGAAGACGCGGCTTTGGTACGATGGCAGGACACCAAAAGTAGTCACTTTTGTCGAGACCTGAGGAAATGTCGATACATAAATCAGTCTAGAATATAAAAAAAGCGTTTATGCATGGATGTGGAACTAGGTGTAAAATAACAAAAGGGTTAACAAAAATACGTTTCGGGATGAACATAAATGTTCTTACATATGAATATGAGTGAAATTATGAAAAACCAAGATTATGAAGCAAGCTTACCCCTGATTTTGAGAATTTTAACTGGAAAGACCGGAGAAAATCTTCATCATCATCATCATCAGCAGCATTCTCGGCATCAATGTGTTGGTCATCATTGTACCCATCACCTACTGGATTGGCTGGAGGTACAGGAGGATCGTCATAGCGATTGATGTTAAGGTGTTGCATAACGATTCTCATTTGTTGTTCCAAGTTATGTATTCGTTCATCCTTCTTAACAAGTAAATTATTCAGACGATTCACTTCTTGGGTCAATTGCTCGTCTGCTCGTGACCTCCTTCGACCAGTCCCAGTGGATGATGAACTTCCAGGACTATTCAGCATGTACATCCTTGATAATGATCCCATCCCAAATATTTTCCCTTTTTTCGCCCCACCCATTGCCTCCATCTATAATGCCATATTATCAACTGGTGGCCGGGACTCAGGACAATCATCACTACCACTAGCACTGCTCATTAAAAGTTCATCATATTTTTCCTACATTAACAATGTAGATGAAAATAAAATCACTATATATATATCTACCAAAAATATTGAAAGCATTCACGGTTTTCATTATAGTTTAATATAAGCCAAAGTATAACCTTACATACCTTAACAGCTTTTGCTCGATCGCCAGTTCATATCTTATCTTTCTTTTGAAATGTGCGTTCAAATGTAGCTGCAAATGTCGGTTCCGTCCCTAATTCATGTGCCTACAAAATGTAAACATGAGTAATTGAATTAAATTAACTTATAACTCATTTAACAGACTTACCAGTCGTTTGCGATGCTCCGCAATGTTGATAGAGTCCCCAGCATATGTGGCTGACCCATCACTAGAACTAGAAGATCGATTCTTTTTATTCTGCTCACAGAGTTGCCGATTCTGTTCAGATGCCCAAAATGTGTTAATTGCCTCCTAATTGTCAGCTGTAAAGAAAGACGGCTTCGCTTGCTTGCTCTTCGCTCTATTCATGACATTTCGCATAAAATCACTTATTTTCTTATCGAAAATTCTTCTCACTTCATTGTCTTCCGCTTCCTCCCACTTGAACTTCCGCTGCAATGAATAAAAACACAAATTGAAAATTATTATGATGATTACATATCCATAACCATGCACCAGACAAATATAGACAGATTTTGTAAAGTTCATGTCGGGGAAAATATCTGATCCTTTAGGTATCGAAAACTACAGAGTTGTTATGGTCTCTTTACATCATTCTTGACCATCAATATACTACACCACACTTAATTGGTGAGAAAATAAAATATGTAAAACTTACCTTGAACTCATTCCACCACATTTCTTTCACTTCTTGTGGAGCATTTCTGTAAGTAATATACTCTCCCATCCAAAAGTTTCTTACTATTTTGTTCAATTCCCTCACAACAGACGGAGCATTCGTGAATCTGCATTCATATGAATATTGTGCAATATGGACAATTCAATTGACATCAATATCTAAAGCCCTAAATATTACATATACTAAAATAAAAATGAAGTACTTACGAATCTCCAAATGGGCATATGAAGAATCGATTATCTTCTTGACCTCTGTTTCCGTCAATATTCGATTGTTCCGCCGAATAATGGGGTGGAACGGAAGGAGAGGGAGCTAAAGGAGATTGAACTGGAGAACGTTCAGTTCGCATGTGGCCAAGTCCCGTAACATGTTGTTGAGTGTTGGAGGAAGGGCCAACGTGTCCATATTGTGACGGACCATACTGTGGTTGAGGGTTAGATGCCGGGACAGGCGAAGAGGAAAGGGACGGGGACGAGGACGAGGAAGAGCCTTGTCTTCTAGGCATGTGACCTCCACGTTTATACTGACAAGTAGGAAGGTTATGCGAATATGTAAAGAACTATTGACACGTATTACGAACACATAATGATGTATATGACGAAGCTTATCATTTTGATGGAAAGACTGAGAAAATGTTTTCTTGAAATGAGCCAATGTCGAGTGTTTATGACGTGCAATTTCCTACAAACAAATATACTATGAATCCCATTCATTTTGATATGAAACATCAATGTATGAGCACGATTTGGGTGGCTACAGGTATTAAACATCACTATATGAATCGCATTCATTTTGATTAAATTTTTTTTGACAACGTACAAAAATTTAAATTTCACTGAAAGTGGGTGACCACAGGTATTCTAAGTCATTCTATACAGTTTTGTAAGAAAAAAATTATTATTATTTCAAAAAAAAATTTTGGGCCCTAAAAAAAAATTTCACTAAAAGTTAGTGGCCACCGATATTCTAAGATATTTTGTAAAGTTTTGAAATTTTAAAATTTTAAGCATTTTTAAATTATTATTTTTTAATATAAATTTTTTTCGTGAAATAAAAAAATTTGTCTATACTAAAATTGGGTGGCCACAGGTAGTCTAAGCTATTAAGTAAAGTTTCCAAAATTTTTGTCCTTATTTATTTTAATAATTTTTAGGGCACGTTAAAAAAATTAAATATAACTAAAAGTGGGTGGCCACAGGTATTATAAGTCATTCCGTGAAGTTTTGAAAATTTTTAAATTCTAATTTTTTTTTGGCCATCTAAAGAAATTTACATTTCACTGCAAGTTGATGGCCACATGTTTTCTAGGCAATTCTGTGCAGTATTGAAATTTTATATTTTTTTAATTTTTTTTACCCAAAAAAATAAAAATTTCCCTCACAATGGGTGACTACATTTATGTTAAGCCATTTTATAAGGTTATGGAAATTTTTAATTTTTTAATATTTTTTTCCCCGGAACGTTAAAAAATCTAAATTTCATTGAAAATGGGTGGTCACTATTAATTTTTGCCATTTTGTGATATTATGAAATTTTTGTTTTTTAAAATGTTTAAAAAATTTTTACGGTCAAATTTCATATTTGTTGCCAACATATACCGTTGTTTTAATTTTCCGTAATTTTCCGTGATTTTTTATAGAATTGTTCAATTTTCAATCATTTTCTGTGAAAACGCTTAATCAATCACCTTATCGTCATTTAACGCTTAATCATCTGTATAATAGACAAATTAACCAGTCGACTATCGATCAAAGCCACATGCAATCCTGAAATCGACCCGTAACTTAGCCAACGAAAAGTGATCCCAAATAATCTTTAAACAAGTCCGACTAATTACCTAATTATACTAACTAGGGTTTAGAGAGTTACTTACTTGGTTCAAGGACAATAAAAATCGGCCGATAGAACAGTGGCGGTCCCGGCGCAAGCGTGAGCTCAAATGGTGACTAGTCGGCCAGGTACTCGGCCACGACCGGGCGAACGATGGCGGAGCTCAGCGGCAACGGCGTCAGGGGCGGCGAGGGTGTCGGGTGGCGGCAACGGCGTGGGGCGGCGACGGCGTCGGGCGGGCGGCGGCGGCGGGCCGAGGCGGCAGCCTCGGCCGCGACCGGGAGGCGGTGGCAGGGCAGTCGGCGACGGCACGGCGCGCTTCGGCGGTCCAGCGGCGGCGCAAGTGGCGACGGCGTCGGTGGCGGCCGGCCGGCTCCCAGTGGGCGGGCGACGGCGGCCGGCCGCCGCTGGGACGCAACCGCCGGGGAGGTGGGCGACGAGGCGGAGCTAAGGGACGACCGGCGGGGGGCGGGCAACGGGCCAGCGGGGTGGCGGCGGGCGGGGGCGGGCGACGAGGCGGGGCGAGGGCGCGACGAGGCGGGGCGGTCGGCGAGGCGGGGCGAGGGCGCGACCGGGGGCGGGCGACGGGCGGGGGTTGCGGTGCGGGTCGGGGGCGACCGGCGACGGGCGGGGGCTGCAGGGGCGACGCGACGGGCGGGGGGCTGTGGGCGGGCCGGCGACGAGCGGCGACAGCTGGGCGGCGACTGCGACGGGCGGGGGGGAATGCGCAGATCGGGCGAGGGGCGGCGTCGGGGAAGGGGGAGGGGTAATAACGATGTAAATTTGCGACGGACCTGCACGTTCCGTCGCAAATTTGCGACAGAACGCTGATGTCCGTCGCAAATTTGCGACGGACCTACACGTTTCGTCGCAAATTTGCAACGGACCGGGTAAGTCCGTCGCAAATTTGCGACGGACGTAAGGGTCCGTCGCAAATTTTCCACCGACAAAAATTCCCGACGAAAACAAAAATCCGTCGCAAATTGGTGACGGAATTAAAAATCCGTCGTAAATTTGCGATGGATTAATTTTTCCGTCGCGAATTTGCGACGGATTAATTTTTCTGTCGCAAATTGGAACGGCAAAATTTCCCTCCTAAAATTTGCGACGGACTGTGGTTGTCCGTCGCAAATTTTGCGACGGACAACTTAGTCCATCCCAAATTTTGCGACGGACTTGCGACGGAAATCTTAGTCCGTCGCAAAATTTGCGACCGATCAATTTTTCCGTCGCAAAGTTGCGATGGATTAATTTTTCCGTCGCAAATTTGAACGGCAAATTTGCGACGGACAGATTAGTCTGTCGCAAATTTTGCGACGAAAATCTTAGTCCTTTGCAAAATTTGCGACGGACGGCTAAGTCCGTCGCAAATTTGCAACGGACAGATTAGTCCGTCGCAAATTTTGCGACGGAAATCTTAGTCCGTCGCAAATTTTGCGACGGAAATCTTAGTCCGTCGCAAATTTACAATGGATTTTTTTTACGCCGAAAATTTCGAGAGGTAAAAATCTTATCGCAAAATCAACTTTCCGTCGCAAATTTGCAACGGACTTTCTTTATCGGTCGCAAATTTTGCGATCGACAAAAAATTTCCAGCAGAAATAAAAATCCGTCGCAAATTTGCGACGTAAAAAAAATTCCGTTGCAAATTTGCGACGGATTAAATTATCCGTATACAATTTCGAACGGTACAAATTCTCTCGCAAAATTTGCGACGGAAAGCATGAGTCCGGCGCAAATATGTACATACTACATGAACGTTTTAAATTTGTGACTTTTTTTTCGGTAAAAAATTTAGCATCTCATTTATTTGGGTCCTAAATTTGCTACATCTTTTTTTCAATCCAAAATTTAGGCATCTCAAATGTTGCAATAGAAATTAGAATATCGGAAATGTTAGGGCACGTTAATAATATTAGACTTGTCGGCATTTAGGGACAAAATTTCGGACGATCAATTAAAATAAAAAGAATAATCGACAATAACAATAATAAAAAAGCACAATAACAATAATAACAAGAACAATAATGATAACAACCAAAATAGCACTTGTAGTATTAATAATTACACATCTGTAGTGTTTTGTGATAAAAATTTTAATCTTCGTCTTCGTCTTCGTCCTCATCCTCGTCCTCGTCCTCGTCTTCGTCATCTGTCTGAAAATCAAATTCTGAACATTCTTGTACATTTTACTCGCAAATTTCAGTTGAATCCACATCTATCATTGCTCCACACGGATCTCGTAAAGTTGGTATGTTATATTCCTCAATTTCAACCGTGTTAGATACTTCCTCCTGTTGGTAGGCTCTATCCTTCCAGTGTTCCTCGATTTTCCTTCGTGCTTTGATTTTACATACAGCCCACCAATCAGCTTTGTCACGTTTCAAACTAGGATATGATGCATAACATACTTGAATTGCTTGTTGTGCCAAAACAAATGGTTCATACTTCATATACCTTTTCTTGTGATTTATTTCAACCAAATTGAACTTCATATGCACCTTCATTCCTTTGACGGGGTCGAACCACGTGCACTTAAATAACACAACCCACATCATTAATGGTCCAGGGTACTCTATCTCTGTGATTTCATCCAACAAGCCATAAAAATCATCTTTCGAACTGTCACCATTGGATGACCGAACAGACACACCACTATTCATTGTGGATTTTCCCATTCCATATTCTTGAGTATGAAAATTATATCCATTTATGAAATATGTTGGCCAACTTCGAACTCTTAACTGTGGACCCCATGACAGATAATATAGTAATCCTTGCCCTCCAATTTCATCATAATTACTGTGAACCTAAGGTTACACATGCAAAGTTAATAATATGTATTTAACTAAATGGTGTATATAATTTTAATAACTTGGTTTTGATCAATAGGCAACTTACATATGTCTTGAACCATGCTGCAAATTGTTCATCGCACAAACGGTCAAACTCATTTGGTTGTAGTCCAAACATTGAAGTTTGGAAAATCCTAATATTAAAAACCATATCATTATTAGCAAATATTTGACATGCAAAACATATATTTACAAATTTACACTTACTTGAAGTATGGCTCGATTTCTGGACAGTTCAGTAAAATATAAGTATGGGCTGCATGAAGTTCTTCGCCTGATAAGTAACGAAACTGACATGCGCCGCTTGGTCGACCCAGATAATTGAAAATAGAGAATGCTGTGCAATTGGGATCAATAGGGACCTCATCATTTCTGCCTGCTCTCCGCTTCTTGCATTGAACGTGCGGCTCAAAATAGTATAATGCAAATGTCGTCACTTCTTCCACAATATATGCATTACAAATTGAAGCTTCAACACATGCCTTATTCTTCACTTTTTTCTTCAAATGATATAAGAATCTAGTTAAAATAGAAAGAAGCTTATCGGGACATATTATATGATAAACTCATTTGAACTGTATTTTAAAGAAAACATTACCTCTCAAATGGATACATCCATCGAAATTGGACGGGACCTGCAACTTTGGCCTCATAAGGCAAGTGAACTAAGAGATGCTCCATCGAATCAAAAAACGCTGGAGGAAATATCCTTTCTAAGTTGCAAAGAATAATTGGAATATCTCTCTCTAGTTTTTCCATGTGCGATGCTTTTAACACTGTCGAGCAAATATCATGGAGGAAATTGCTTAATTCTGTAATGGCGCCCCATACAAAGTTTGGTAAAACTTCCTTCAAAGCTATTGGAATTAGTCTTTCCATCGGGATGTGACAATCATGACTCTTCAAACCTGTCAACTTGCATTCCTTCAAATCAACACATCTCCCGAGGTTCGAAGCATATCCATCAGGAAACCGCACAGATTTCAACCATTGACAAACAACTCGCATCTGCTCCTTATCCAATGTATAAACTGCTTTCGGTTTTAGTCCCCTGTTGCTTGTATCCACAGCTAGTATTGGCCGATCGCAAATATCTCTCATATCTTTTCTTGCGTTCAAGTTGTCTTTTGTTTTTCCGGCGACATCCATCACAGTATTTATGACATTGTCGAAAACATTCTTTTCTATGTGCATGACGTCAAGATTATGATGAATAAGATGGGCCTTCCAATATGGTAGATCCCAAAATATACTGCGTTTTGTCCACTTATGTATACTTCCGTACGCAAAAGTCGTGCCGTGCGGGTTTTCAACAACCGCTGGAAAGTCCTGCACACGCTCCCAAATTTGATCGCCAGTCAACCTCAATGGTGGACACGTTCTTTCAGTCTTATTCTTGCTGAACTCTTTCTTATTCCTTCTGAAAGGATGACTTAGCGGTAAAAATTGTCTGTGACAGTCAAAATAGCTAGGCTTCTTTCCATGTTTTAATCTAAATGACTTTGTCCTCTCCAAACATATCGGACATCCTAAGATCCCAACTGTACTCCATTCAGATAACATTCCGTAAGCTGGAAAGTCATTTATCGTCCAAAGAAGGACAGCCTTCATAACAAATGTTTGATCGGTAGAAACGTCATACGTAGGGACACCTTCAACCCATAGCCGTTGTAACTCCTCAATCAATGGTTGCATATAAACATCTATTAACTTTTTCGGATTTTGCGGCCCTGTCACGATCAATGTCAAAAATATATAAGGTGTCTTCATGCACATACCAGGTGGAAGATTGTACGGTGTTAAGATAACTGGCCAGCATGAATAACTTTTTCCTATTTTCCCAAATGGAGCAAATCCATCGGCACAGAGACCTAACCTGATGTTCCGAGGCTCCATTGCAAACTCAGGGTATGTTCTATCAAAATGTTGCCATGCCTCTCGCATCGAAGGATGACACATTAGACCCTCTTCGTTTCATGATTTGCATGCCAAGTCATGTGTTCAGCGATGGCTTTAGACGCATAAAGCCTTTGCAATCTGGGGATTAAGGGCAGATAAAACATTTGCTTGCATGGTTTACGCTTCTGATTACGACCCGGCCTCCTGTTAATCTTGTACCTAGGTTGGCTACAGAATTTGCAAGATTCTGCATTTTCATCATCTCTCCAATATATCATACAACCCCTACTACATACATCAATCCTTACAACCGGAAGACCTAAGTTATCCACTAGCTTTTTCATATCATAAAAATCACTTGGCATGTTGTTATCACGAGGCAATGATTCCCGCATTACTTCAACAAAAGAGTTGAAGCAATCCGCAGACACATTATGCTCTGCCTTGATATTTAATAGTCGGGCTGTCACCGATAACTGAGTGTGGTCCTCACAACCTGCCCATAGAGGTTCATCTGCTACTTTCAAGACATCCCAGAACTGATTAGATTGAAAAGTTTCATTATACACATTCTCCTCAAAACCCGTTACTCCTATATCTTCCAATTGTGAAGCATGACTAGTACCCACTTGTTCACGTGTAGGAGTAAAACTAGTACTTGCATGATTTGATTCTGTGACAAAATTATAACTAGCTGCATCAATCACCATCCTCTCGTATGTGTTCAATTGCTCATAATAGCCACATTCTTCCCTAACTGAAAATTGGTCACTTCTTCCATATCCTTCATCATATATAAATGGTTCACCATGGGTAGTCCAATTATAATAGTTCGGGGTAAACCTAAGTCTAATAAGGTGTTCTCTAACTTGATCACACACAAGAAATTTACCATTACCGCACTTTTTACACGGACACCTTAACTTATTTCCATCCATAAACTCATATTTACTACTAGCAAAGTCTAAAAATAGTTCCAACCCAGTACGAAACTCATCTGTCAATCCTTGACGTCCAGGTAAGTTCTTATTATACATCCAAGCCCTTTCTCTTTGCATTGTGTCTGTATTAAAATAAAAAATTCTGGTAAAATAGTTAAAATATCATATCTATTGTTCTTAATTAAAACCATAAAATTTTGGAAATTATAATTTTTGTTATTCGCGCAACAATTAATATGAAATTGCAAAAATAGAAAAAATTACAATGTAAAGAAAACTTACCCAAATATTTGACTGAAATATTTGTAGGAGAAAGTGATCAATTTGATGAGAATTGCAACGTCCACTTGGATTGCGAGACCTTCAATTAGGCATATACCCAAAAAAGAATAATCACTTAAGAATCATTTTTTAATAATTTTTAATGTGCGATGGAAACGGAATGTATTCGTCACAAATTTGAGACGGAACATAGTATCCATCGCAAATTTTGCGACGGAATTTTCATTTATTCGTCGCAAATTTGCGACGGAATCAGGTATCCGTCGCAAATTTGCGATTGAATAGAGTATCCGTCACAAAATTGCGACGGATACTATGTTCTGTCGCAAATTTGTGACGGAAATAGTTTTCCGTCGCAAATTTGCGACGGATACTCAACTCCGTCGCAAATTTTGCGATGGAATTTTCATTTATTCGTCGCAAATTTGCGACGGAATCAGGTATCCGTCGCAAATTTGCGACGGCACACAGTATCCGTCGCAAATTTGCAACAGAATTTTCATTTATTCGTCGCAAATTTGCGACGAAAACTATTTCCGTCGCAAAACAGCGTGGCCGTTCGGCCTCATCCAAAGGCCGGCGAGGTGTCGCCGGTCGCCGGTCGTTAAACCGGTGATGCAGATACAAAAAAAAACAAACATAAACATATATTAAAAAAAAAGAAATTACAATGCAACGACGAATAGTCACGAAGCTAGCTATGACACTTACCAGTACAAAAGCTTCACCGAGATTAATATGTGCGTGCGCGGATTTTGCTGATTTCAGACATATGAAAGAGGGAGAAAAATGAGAGAGAGCGAGAGAGAGAGATAGGGTTGGAATATCACGGGCTGATAAACTACGAATTTGCGACGGACGTTGTTTTCGTCGCAAATTTGCGATGGACTTACAATGCCGTCGCAAATTTGCGACGGATTTTGCGACGGTTTTATTTTTCGTCGGAAATTTGCGACGAACGTTTTTCCGTCGCAAATTTGCGATGGAAAAATGTTCGTTGCAAATTTCCGTCGCAAATTTCGTGTTTTTTTGTAGTGGAAGAAGAAGATACATTTCCCCCCTGCATACCAGGAAATGTTTAATTTAAAAACTGTAACTACGATGAAGGTTCTGCGAAAGATGCTTGTATACACGACACTCGACAATGATGTGCATCTTTGCTTCCCTATTCACTGTTGAAAGAAGTACTAATGGTAAGCCAGCAATGGAAAGGACAAGATAAACATAAAGAGCACCAACGACGCTGCGCCGGCACAATGCATCATAAAGAAACGAATTACCCTCAACAAGTCAGAAGATTCTAGGCACGGCTGAGGAGAACAAAGGCAAATCATGGGCGACTGGAAGTATCGCTCTGCATATTCGCTACCCTGAACGATACCCCAAAATCGATCACCTCCGCCATCGGCCTTGAGCCAAAACCACGAGCAACCAAGCATTATTTTTAGAGGGTCATCAAAACAGAATGGCACCAAAATCGCAATTCTTGCAGTTTATGTATACGTTTAAGAGGCCAAGCGTATTTGGGTATTTAGATTGGAAATTAATCTAATTTTTTTCTAGGCAGGCCAAAAGAATTGTACGGAATTATAATGGCAAGATAGGCCAAGTTTATACGTGGTAGAGGATATTTTTCCTCTTTTTCCACACGATGTCAAACGTTTTAATGACCCGATTGTTAGATATCGTAGGTTCAAGGGTTACTTTGGCTTTGATGCTAAGTAGACGAGGCCGGTCTAGCCGAACCGGGGTGGGTCGGCTTGCCCAACTCCAAAAGGAATAAAATAAATTGTTCCTATTATTTATGTTATGACAGATTTGGTCCCCAAACCAATCTCCGATTCTAATATCCTTAAAAAAAAGTTTTTGATCGGGGTCCCCTATAAAGTTTGGTGATTGTCCAAATGAATCTAGTGTGGCTATAGTCTTTCGAATTGCCGTTCAAATAGCTGGTACTTCTCCCATTTTCAATTAAGTTGGTGTGATTAGATGTGGAAACGACTACATAGGTAGGTGTTGCCCAAATTGAAGATAAGATGAGAGAAGGTCGTGAGATGGTTTGGTCATGTTCTACTTTCAATCCATTTGTATTTCTTTTCTGATGCCGAAGCGCGAAAGAAATTAGGCTAAACAGAAGAATCGAAACGATAACGGGGAACAAACTGTTCTCTCAATCGATTAACAATCAAAATATCCAAAGTCTGCTCAAACGAAACCCTAAAACAAGCTTATATATCTCCAAACCTAACCCTACTAGGATTAATAAACATCAAAACGCAAAATTACGAAACTGCCCTTTACTAAATTAACCCATTAAAAAAATACTAAAATAATAGAAAAATCCATCTAAACGACCCCGAATCACGAAAATCCATCATTAGTCACAGCCAACGGCAGTGAGTATTGATCAGCATGCCGTTTCTCTTCAGCCGACCAAATTTGAACTTAATCCGAGATCGTTGACTTCGAGCCCGTCGGTTCGTCTAGTCGCATAACGGGTCCGCCGGTCCCCTAAGTGCATCATCCTCCCCTGCTAGAGAAAGATTTGTTCACGAATCTGCTTCGTCTTCATTGTCGCCAATCTCTTCAGGATCTTCTTCCTCTTCAGCGTAGTAAGGTGACAAATCTGCTACATTAAAAGTTCCGGATACATTATACTTACCCGGCAAATCGATCTTGTAAGCATTGTCACTAATTCGCTCCAAAACTCTGAAGGGTCTATCAGCTCTAGGTTGAAGCTTGCTAAACCTACCCGCTGCAAATCGTTCTTTCCTAAGGTGAATCCAAACTAGATCACCTTCCTTGAAGACGACTCTTTTCCTGTATATATCCACGCGCTGCTTATACTTCATGTTCTGCCTGTTGATCTGATTATGGACTTGGGAATGCAGCTCTTTGATATGCTTTGCATGTTCTTCAGCTTCCGAACTAAATTGTTTGAGAACTGATATCGGTGTGAGATCCAATGGAGTAATTGGATTACGCCCATAAACCACCTCAAAAGGAGTCTTGCCTATAGTTCGGTTCTCAGATTTGTTATAGGCAAATTCTGCCTGAGGCAATGTCAAGTCCCATTGTCGCGGATTATCTCTAACCAAACTCCTCACAATAGCATAAAATTCTTTATCATAAGTTGAATACTTCCTTTTCGCTTCATTCAACTTCTCACTAAAGAATGCTACAAGTTCACATTTTTGACTCAGGACACCCCCAATATCAACACCTAAAGCATCACAATGCACCTAAAAAATCTCATTAAAGTCAGGAAGAATGAGAACAGGTGCTTCAGTCACCTTCTTCTTTAATAATTGAAAGGCAGCCTCTGCCTCCTTAGTCCACACAAATTTACTTCCTTTCAGACAATCCGTCAGAGGTACAATAATAGTACTGAAATCCCGAACAAATCTCCGATAAAAAGACGCAAGCCCATGAAAGCTATGTACCTCATGAATATTTTTCGGAATCTCCCAATTTGTAATAGCCTCAGCCTTAGCTGGGTCCATCTGAATGCCCTCCTTGGTTACAATATATCCCAAAAAGGTCACACGATCAGTCAGGAAGTGACACTTCTTGGTATTAGCATATAATTTCTGCTCCCTCAATGTCTCGAACACCCTTCTCAAATGCTGCAAGTGTTGATCAGTCGATGCACTATAAACCAAAATATCATCGAAATATACGACGACAAACTGGCCAATAAAAGGACGAAACACCTGATTCATCAGTCTCATAAAGGTGCTCGGTGCGTTAGATAACCCGAAAGGCATCACCATCCACTCATACAGACCATCTTGAGCTTTAAAAGCGGTCTTCCACTCATCTCCAGGACGTACCCTAATCTAATGATATCCACTCCTCAAGTCTATCTTCGAAAAAATAGTCGCTCCATACAACTGATCAATTAAATCATCAAATCTCGGGATAGGAAAGCGATACCTAATCGTGATCTTCTTGACAACTCTGCTATCCACGCATATTCTCCACGACCTGTCTTTCTTAGGAACCAACAAAGCTGGCACTGCACAAGGGCTCATGCTCTCTCGAATTGCACCCTTTTCTAATAGTTCCTGCACTTGCCTATGCATCTCCTCATGCTCCTTAGGATTCATTCTGTAAGCTGCCTTATTAAGAATAACAGCTCCTGGAACGAGAATTATACAATGTTGAATGTCCCTCATGGTTGGCAATCTAGGTGGCAATTCCTCTGGTACGACATCAGCAAACTCCTCAAGTATCGGCAGAATTTGAGTTGAAATTTCTGGACTATCAAGATTCTGCTCCATGACTACAACAGCAAAAAGCTCTGGGGCATTCACCGCCTCCTCCTGGAACTCTGATTTGGAAAGCAGATTACTTTTCCATCTTTTCTCAAATCTGAAGGACCCAGAGTAATGATCCGACCATCCTTCTTGAAGGTGTATGTATTTTTGAATCCGTCATGCTGTGTTTTCCTGTCAAACTGACAAGGTCTTCCTAACAGAATATGACAAGCATCCATTGGAATTACATCACCCCACACTTCCTCAGTATATTTCTTCCCAATTGAGATCTGCACTAAACACCTCTTACTCACTTTTACCTCATTCCCCTTCCTAAGCCATGACAGCTTATATGGTTGAGGATGTTCGACAGTTTTCAACCCCAATTTTTCTATCATAGTGGTATATATCACATTCTCAAAACTTCCCCTGTCAATTATCATACTACACACATTTCCCCCCACTAGTGCACTTAGTATGAACGATATTATGCCTGAGTCACGATTCATCATCTACCTCAGCAATATTTAAAACCCGACGCACAACTAAAGATTTACCAGAATCGGCATAGACAATGTCCTCCTGATCTAAATCTGCATCTTCTTGCTCTCCATCAGATTCATCATAAGTCGGGTCTTCATCAAAAGTTAGATTATCTACAAGTATCACAAACTGTCGGTTCGGACAATCATCAGCAAAATGTCCGAGTCCTTGACACTTGAAACATCGCTTGCCTGCAGCTCCTCCTCTGCTAGATCCGGCACTACCTTGTTCTCCTTTTGTTGCAGATTTCGATCCAGTGCCCTTAACTACCGCCGGGGCTGAAGAACTCCCTGCTTTCCGTCGGGACTCTTTATCTGACCACTTGGAATTACTGCTAGACCACTTAGAACCACTGCTAGACCACTTGGACTTACTGCTCTTTCTTTTAAACTGCCCCTCCACCTTTAGGGCTAGTCTGCACACATCCTCATATGTCCAATACTGCTGTAATTGGACAACATCAGAGATCTCATATCGCAGCCTTGCCAGATATCGAGGAATCGTCTGCTCGTCTTCCTCCGCCACATCACAACTCATCCGCAAGCGATCAAATTCCTCTGTAAATTTCTCAACTGTTTTATCACCTTGCTTGACGTTATGATACTCTATAAACGCCTCTTGCCTATAATGAGTAGGCAAAATTTTTTTTTGCAGTAACTTTTTCATCTTCTCCCAACGATCCACCTTCGGCTTCCCCTCTCTAGCGCGTTGCTTTTTCACGTGTTCCCATCAAATCGAAGCATGTTTTCGCAGCCTAATAGCCACTAACTTCACTTTTTGCCCCTCAGTTAGGTCTTTAAGATCAAAAATCCGTTCTACCGTATGTAACCAATCAATAAACTTATCAGGATGAGCCTTACCATTAAACTCGGGAATCTCAATCTTCATCCCGAAATTTTGAGAAGAGTGCTGATTTCCGGGTTGTACTCCTCGATTCCGCCCCTGGTTCAGAACCCCGAAAAGGTTTACGTCCTCCTCTTCATCATCGGATGGATCCTCAGATTCTGCTTCTTCTTCAGATTGAGCGTCAAGCCCTGCCTCCGCAAGACGTCGCTCCAAATCCTGGATTCGCCTTCTCTGTTCTTGAATTTCTATATCTCGCAGGTCTCTCAGACGCGGCTATTCATCTGCATCAGAAACGACTTCACGCCCCCAGCCTCCATGAGCACGCTGTCTTCGACCACCTCGATTCTATTCAGCCATTGATTCAGATAACCTAGGCTCTGATACCAATTGATGTTGAAGCACGAAATAAATTAGGCTAAACAGAAGAATCGAAACGATAACAAGGAACAAACTGTTCTCTCAATCGATTAACAATCAAAATATCCAAAGTCTACTCAAACGAAATCCTAAAACAAGCTTATATATCTCCAAACCTAACCCTACTAGGATTAATAAACATCAAAATGCAAAATTACGAAACTGCCCTTTACTAAATTAACCCATAAAAAATACTAAAATAATAGAAAAATCCATCTAAACGACCTTGAATCACGAAAATCCATCAGTAGTCACAGCCGATGGCAGTGAGTATTGATCAGCACGCTGTTTCGCTTCAGCCGACCAAATTTAAGCTTAATCCGAGATCGTTGACTTCGAGCCCGTCAGTTCGTCTAGTCGCATAACGGGTCCGCCGGTCCCCTAGGTGCATTATTTTCATACAGCTTTGCAGATGAATGAATCATCAAGTATGAAGCTGCAATATATTGTCAGTATCTTGGTTTCTGATAGAATTGTTTCTGCAGTTATGCAAGATTGATTCTGAAGGAAAAGCAAGGAAGTTCATCGGTTGCTCCTGTGTTGTTCTAAAGGTACTTATTTCACAATCTCTGCCGAATTTTAGTAACTTTTTGTTGGCCTATCTTATTTCTCTCAATGATGTGCGGTAACCTTATTATGCTGACAAATCATAGAAAGTTTTCTAACATGTATAAGTTTAGAACAGGTAAGTGGTCATCTGTGATGCTTAACAGTGGTGTAGAATGTTTGTTTCTGTTTGCATATTTTCTTTATCAAGCGGCTCATTACTATTTTATCAATTTGCAGGATTTTGGAGAAGAGATCGAGGCTCGCCATGTCGTTTTGGAGTATGTGAAGTCACACTGAGAAGTATAGCTCTTTCGATCAAGAGAGGCCTTCCTTAGTTGAATGCTCTGCGGTTTTGTGATTGTTATAGTTGAACCATGTCTTATTTTTTACCAGTTTTTGCTCGTGTCAAGTTTGAAACAATTTCAATTTAGTCCATCATATTCCATTAAATTCCCTGTACGACCATCTGATTTGGGAGCTTAGAACTCTGCATCTTATCCTTTCAGATAGTGGTTTAATGGTTGATGCTTGATTCACTCGTTATGTCTTTTTCTGGTTTGATGGCTCGAAAAGCTGGATTTAATTGTCATGTTTTGAATTGAAAAGAAAAAAAAAAGGATACTCGGATCCCGACCTGACTTGGGCTTTTAGCCTGGGTCATTTGCTGTTCAGGTCGGGTTCCGGATCAGAAACACAAGCATTTTGCTTGTTTCAAGTTGGGTCGGGTATCATGGAAACCTGACTTGACCCATTGACACCCCTTAGTATACGCACTTCCATAACCAAACAATTTTAACCTCCATGTTTCGAGGGAGTCAGGGAAAAGAATCTAACACGCATGTAAGTCGCAACTCTCGCAATCGAATGATACCTTTTCGACATAGTCCTCCTTTGCGAGGCTTAAGGTGAAGCCAAGGCAGCTGAAGATAGAGGACATGAGAGAGCAGGCGTAAGAGAAAAGCGCCACTTCGACATCGGCCATCTGGGAGTACACAACCTTGTTGACATCTAAATTTTAACTAGTCATTTAAGAACAATTGCATAGAAAATTAGAGATTATTATTATTATTTTTAATCCCTAAACAAAAAATATAATTAGATGGCATAGCATATAGTTTTTAGGAGCATTTATCATATAGCTTAATTACATTTTGCATATTAATTGGACTGGCGGTGGATGGACTCGAGTGAACGGCTCTGAACTTAATGAAATTGGACTAAGCCCGCTTTCAAGAAATTCTTGGCCAAGCCCATGAACATTATAAGAGCTAAAATTTTCATTGGAAAATGTCGAGTTGGAAAATATTGGTTTGTTAATCTTGATATTATCACGATTCAAATTGAATGAATTGATATTATCACAGAGATATTGCAATATTTTCTTTGAATCAAAATAGGAAGTAATTGCAAGCTAAAAAAAAACCTAAACTTTGCCTATAAATACATTCAATAAGGATTCTCTCGGGAGGGGGGCACCCAATTCATACACACGGAGAGAGAGAAGCAGAGGAGTCGTGTGGCCATTAGAGAGAAATCGTGAGGGGGGCCATACAATTCACAGTACGGCCATATTATTGAGAGAAGTCACGAAATACCAAAAAAAAAAAGAGAGGAGAGTGTGCGGCCGAGTCCCTCCACAGCCGCGACCCAGCCTCCTTGCCGACGTCGACCTCCCTTGCAGCCAAGCTCCTCTGCTACTGCTACTTTGCTGATCGCTTCACCTAGACGACCAATGAAGCTGCTGTGCCGTCGCTGATCAAGAAGCTCTAGACAACGTGCTCCAACCCATGTGTCCAGCAGCTGTCATCTGCCGCCCTTGTTCTGCCCAACTTAGCCGCGACCAGCACAGCCCAGGGTCGCCTGAGCCACCATCATCATATTTCAGAGCCAGCGAGGCTCTTACGGAGTTCTATCTAGCTCGACGGTGCCCTGAAGAGTTTTCTGACTGTTCCAGCAACACCGGCTCACCCAACGAGCTCTTGTGGCCAGCAGTGTTTCGAGAAGTCAGTCCGCTACAAGTCCATCAAGACGACCACTTGTCTTCACTGAACCGATCTTTGGGACAAGTCTAATTACACGTTGCTGTGGTTGAGATTCTTGGGCGCTGTGTCCGCTGGAAAGTTGTTGCCAAGGTAGAAAGAGAAAAAATATTTTATTTGCATGTGATGACTCGTGGGTGAGGTGGCGAGAAAGTTTCTGAAGGAGTGCATCATTGAATCATTCACAAATAAGAAGAACGCAAGTGTCCAGGGCCGACAACATCTACAAACTCCAGTCAGCCGTGAGTCCCGTGGCTCCCTTCCTCCATCGCCGCCACCTCTCATCGTCGCCACCGCGTCTGTCGTCGATCACCCACCGTCGGTCCTCTGATCCGCACTCCCAATCCGCTGGCGATTCGAATTTGGAAAGTTATTTGCGCATTTAGGTAAATATCTCATCCGAATCAATTTGGATATTTTATTGCTTATTCCATATCGTTATCTAACTTTGCATATTTGAGCAATAGGCACTATTTCAATTAGGATTTATTTATTCTTTGGAAATCTTGGATGTGTATTACTTGGATAGAATTTGAAAATTTCAAAATCTTTTGAATATATCCAAGATATTCAAGATAGCAAAATCTTTTCAAGATGTGATCGGTTAGGAAAATCTTCTAATCCGCAACCGCACACATGGGAATGAGTCTATCTATCAGTCTTTAGATAGAGTTATTTCCATAGCGGGTATTTCGAATTTTTAGGGTCGATCTGTCAGGGTTCAGATCGAAACTTAATTCGAAAGATTTAGCGGTTATAATCTTTCTTCTAAAAGATTTGTGACTTAAATTTAAATTTGAAAATGCATCAAAAATACAAAAAAAAATTCATAAAAAGAAAATCAAATTTTTTTTTTTGCACCTTTGAACTCTAAATCAGAATTCATCAAAATTGCCGAATTGAGCATTTTTCTTGAGATTGGTACCGAAAGGAACCAAGTCCCCGGATTTATAATCTCTGGTTCGTAGAAATAAAATAGTACTCCCGTTATTTTATTTAGGTTTCTAATCAACCTACCTTAAATGATTAGTGTCGGCTCCCATTGAAAATATTTGCATGCTCATAATTGGACCTAAGTTGCGAATTGGTAGAGTTTGGGAGAATTCGAGCTAGGTTAATTAATTTAATTGATCTAGTAATCAATTAGCCTAAGATTAAAAAATCTGATTTTTAGGTCGCGACAAACCTTATGACTGCGCCATCTTCCCCAGTGGCTGGTGGTCGGCCATCGCTTGAGTTTATGCAAGGTGAGAAGTTGGCTCGGATGTTACCAATCCAATCAAGTTGTTACTTTTATACAGTTTGACAGGCGAGTTAATGCAAGGAAAGAAGTTCGTTCAGATGTTACGTCACTGGATTAATTAATCCTGTCAATAAAAACGTCTTTTAACGACATAGTCACATAAAGGCTGAATCATTCGCGCATCCTTAAGAAATGTTCTTTTTGGTATGTAAATTGGAAAGATACCTTATTTGTCCAAGGGTTTCTAGAATAATAATTTTTTGACGATCGAGGACGGCAGCAACTATTGACCGTGGGGCGATGGCCGTCAGGCAAATCTCAACTGTGGCACTCGGTTATTGATGGCAATGGAAGCGAGCGACGGTGCCAGATGTTGGGTCAAGGTGGCTGTCGGTGATGGCCACGACACTAATACTTGGGGATAGTGGTGGACCAAATGCGGTGCGACTTTATCTGTAGGTCAATTGGTGGTGATGGAAGCATCCTCCGGTGTGCGGTGGTGGGCAACCAGCGGCCAATGACATGCGACGAGTCGACAACAATTGATGGTGGGGGAGAGGGTTGCGGCGGGCGATAGCAATTGCAAGGGGGAAGGTGCCTGGGATGGTGATTAGGCCAACAACAACAATACAGCCCTTTAATAGTACTACCATGACGTGCTCGTACACCTTTTGCTCTAATGAAAAAATGTCTAAAATTCAAAGTAAATAAGATCCATGGACAAACTCAATGTTACTATGCAATCAAGTATATACGGATACATCAGTACGGATATCATATGTTTCCCAAGTCATAAGAAATGGAAAACAAGGACATTACATTTGTCTTAACTATCTCATGGTGCTAACTTGAATGCTATTGCTTTTGTGCGATGCTCACTTAAGTGTCATGGCTTTTCTTTCAAATCAACACCTAGTCCTCTAGAAAGGAAGAGTCCGCTGATGTAAAGAATGACAGCTTCTGAAGCAACAATGTAATCCTGCAAATAAGTCTTCGCGGAGTTCTCTGTGAGAAGAAGATGGTGTTAGAAAAAGAATGTTAGAAACAGAGGAGCTAACCAGCACTCCACAAAACTTGGTCTACGTATCTTTGGGCATGTTTCCTAATTGTTCTGACAAAATAAAAAGAAGAGAGGAGGGAGGATGAAAAAAACAGTGCTACAAATACATACAAACTCACCATCCTCTTTGACTTTCTTAAATAAGTCTCCCGCTGTGGGAAGGACATTAATCGCAGCAGCTACAGCTTTCCTAATGGCCCATCCATGGAAAGGAGCAAGAACCTGTGCGTAAGCCTTTTTGGCTGCATCCTTGTAGGAATCCCCCCTACCAAAAAAATTAATAAGCCATAAAGATCACCCATAACAACATATGAAAGCAATGTCAAGTGCATAGCTAATGAGGAAAAGCCAACAGATCCAAAACATTTTTACCCACTATTTAGTTTTAACCCTTCCTGAACGCCATAAATCAACATCCTTCTTTATCTCATGTCTTCTTCGTCCTCCTCTCATTGTGTTGTCCCTACTGCAGAACTCCATTTTGTAGAGGCACATTGACTAGACATATCCTGTGTCTAACCCACTTTACATGAGTCCCTCCCATCCCATCCTGGATAAATTCAGCACCAACTTTCTTTCAAAGATGTGCACTTTCCAACTTCGGTGTTCTAGAATCAAAATTTTTCCTTTAGTTTTCAGGACATCACAATTTCATCTAGCTTAGGGAAAAAGTATACATTTTCCATGGTAACTTGTTCAATAGTATTATACGCCTGAGTTTTGAGCTCATTGTTAAGTGGGACACGACCCAAATTATATCCCAATAAGATCAAAAAAGGAGATGATCCATTTTGAGTTTTCTGTTGTAGAGGTTCCAGCTAGCGTGGAGACCTAAGATGTAGGCTTCATAGTGACGCGAACCCAAACCAGTTTCCTCCTTTGCGGTCGGGTTATAGACTGTCTGGGGATTTAACATTTTGTTGCATTTAACTCCGATTGTATAGATCCATATACACAGTATGAAATGGGCGTATAGGAGATCCTGATTTTAGAAGAGATATGTTAGTGTAATTTCCTCAAAGCACATCTTTTTAAGACCCTCCCTATTAATGTCTGTCACATTGACATGACCACATACTTATATAGCTACCGCAAGCCTAACATTGTGCAACCTTCACAAGACACATATGGAGACTTCCAAACTGTAGTTCTTTCAAAGATAATTCATTATTCCCTCGCCCATTCTCAACTTTGTGGAGTTTTCCTCCTCTCTTACTCCACAAAAGTCTATATCCTATAATATTTGCTTGGTGGGAAGATAAGGGGTTGTTAGGAGGTGGCTTTATGGGCTTCGTGAAATTGTGTTCACTCTAAACAAGTTGAAAATGGACTAAATACTGGATTTTTTCTTTTCCTACCACTTAATATCATTAGCAGTCCAGGAAACACACATTTGCTAACTTGTAGCAGTTATGTGCAAAGAAGTACAATAGAGAAAGCTGAGCGTCATTTACATACTCTGATTCAAGAATCTGTTCAAAGAATACCCTGACCAAGTCCAGGGCCCGATTCACCCTCAGAAGGTGTCTCGAATGGCAACCTGGTTTACTGATGCAGTTGCTTTCCACATCGCGATCCAGCAAAGCTGGCAAGGTCTTGATTGACTTGGATGCGTCTGCCAGTATACGAACCTGTTTTTCACAGGATAGGAAAAAATTGCGGTAAGGGCACTAGCAGCAAGATGATCAACCATCACATAAATGGTCAATCGGAAGACAAATTTGAAAAGGCAAACAGTGTGAATTGCAAAATCGAATTAATGAAGGGTGATAGCAAATTCCTATTTAAACCCCAAAATCACTTTTAGGGAACAGCATTCTCCAAGAGAGGAGTTATCGAGTCACAGGAAGACACCTGAAGCTAGTTATCCACCTCCTTACATTAATTAGAGCAAGATTATCTGCGGGCCAATAGAATTAGTTGGATCATAGGTTGTAACATCTCTACATTAACTCACTGAGGTATTGTCCGCTTTGATTCGTTCCATAATGAGCCTCACGATTTTTTCCTTTGGCGCACAGGTGGGCACATTCCCAAGATGTTATCCATCCTGATAATGCTCCCACCTAAGTGCGTTTAACTTTGCAGTTTCAATACAAAGTTTACCGTTACGTCAAAAGGCGCATCCGTAAGTTAATTCCAGTTTCCACATATATATCTCAAATACGCTCTCTCCTTATTTGATGAACAGTCCGATCATCCCTGTCCTCTTCGCCAATCCCAAAGCTTGCCAAGAGCCGCTCCTTGTCCAGGTCCTCTCTGGCCCCGGCGACCACTCCCCGCCCTGGTTGGACTGGGTCATTACCGGAGCTGGTTTCATTTCCAACCTTTTCCTTAGTAGAAGTCAATAGAAAAACACTCAATTTCCTTCCTCTGCAAGCTTCCACAGTACACTCACTACTACTATACTATCAACTCAGCCATCAAACCCTGATGCTACTAACACTTCCATAACTCAACAGTTTTAACCTCGATGATTGAGGGAGTTAGGGAAAGGAATTTAGCACCCGTGTAAGTCGCAGCGCTCGGAATCCTATAATACCTTGGGGGCCAAGTCCATCTCGGCGAACTTGAAAGCGATGCCGAGGGAGCCAATGAGAGGGAGCACGAGAGAGCAGGCTTGGGAGAATGGGGCACGCTCGATGTCCGCCGTCTCGGAGTTCAGGACCGCCGTGAGCTCCTTGAATGACTGGGCGATCTTCCTCAGCAGCTTGTCGTCATCCCCTGGCTCGGCCATCGATTGGAACTTGGATTCAAACGATCTAAATAAGTTATTTCGTTTATTCAGTTTGATAGGTGAGTATAGGTAAAGGAGAGAAGCCGGTCCGGATGTTGCGTCCCTCATATTGATTATACTTGTAGATTAAAAAAATGTGTATTTTAACGATCAAAGACCGAATCATTGGCGCATCCTTTCCAGTGTACTTTCGACGTGTAAACTGGGAAGATTCCTGATCATGGTCACTGTAATAAAAAAATGATCGACCAGCGAGGGTGGTGCTTAAAAGAATACATTGGAGTAAGCAAAGATAACTCTCGATTACTTACAGTTATTAGGACTCTGATTGTTTCGCCGAGAATAAATAATTTCATAAATATTTTCTTAAAAACGCTCACGTACGGCTTGTAACGAGAACGTTCCTCTGACGTTCTTTCTTCTCCCCTTCACGGGACTCGTCTTCAGCACTGTGCGGCTTCGTGTCGTGCATGTGCGGCTTGGGACCCTCGCATAAGATATAAATGCCTTTTTATATGTGTGCCCTTCTTTTTCCTTTTAATTTTATTTAATTCCATGAGTCAACAAAATAACTTTGACCTGGGCCCACCAATATTCCTTCTCTGTTGAGGACGTCCTTTACTGTACATGCCATCGGAAGGATTTCTTTTATGGGCAATTTTGAATATTTTCTCCAACAGAAAATATATATCTTCACAGATAAATTATAGAAATTTATCCAAGCAAGTCGCGTTTCACAAACGGCTTAAACTTGAGATATAAATTTAACACGAAAAATATTTTCATTATCGACAAAAACTTATGTCTAAACATATTTGTGAGCAATGAAAATATTTTTCGTTTATTTATTTTTATAAGCAATATAAGCAATCATTGTTAAAAAAAATATTTTGCAAGTTATTTATTTTCCGCGAAAAAAAGGATGTCTAGATATGGAAATATTTATCTACTCAATGTTGATTATGATGTTGGTCATTGCTTAATGTCTATCAAGGATGAGAAAGAACTATGGTATAGAAAACTAGGTCATGTGAGTATGAGACAGATTTCTAAGCTATCCACCAAGGAGACAGATTTCTAAGCTATCCACCAAGGATCTTGTGCGTGGTCTACCCAAAATTAAACACGAAAAATTTTAGCTATGCAATGTGTGCTTCTTGGATATACAAGTGAGAAGTAACTCCGTGGTTCTCTCTTCTTTTCTATGTAACTGTGATGGCGTAAATCTCCAGATTAACTTTTCGTGCTGGCATGGTAAGGTGACTTGTTGAGTGTAGGAATTCTAGTGATCGGAAGGTGCCAATTTTCAGTTGAAAGATGGAAATATCATCTTGATCTTCGTACTTTGCCTTCATATTTCTATAAGTAGAATCCCCAAAGTCTCTTGAAACCTTACCAACAGAAGTCACATTTGCTTTGCTTTTAATCAAGATGTGTATTGCTATGGAAACAATTTGCGGGTAGTCAAATAATTTCAGATGGCAAAAGGACACAAGAAATGCCAAAACTTGTCAACGAGAATAACTTTAGTGCCAAAACTTTTTTTTTGATCACTTAAGTATCAATTTTTTTTAAAACGATCACTTAAATGCCAAAACTTTTTTTTTTCGGATCACTTAAGTGCCAAATTTTTTGCACTTAAGTGATCGTTTTTCTTCGATTTTGGCACTTAAGTGATCCAAAAAAAATATATTTTGACACTTAAGTGATCCGAAAAAAAAATGGACATAGATAAATTTTGACACTTCTGATGTATTTTTCCCAATTTCAGTCCATTCACTATCTAAACAATGCCCAGTTCAGTCATTGTTAGCAAGACTCTGCAAATTTTCGCGATAGGGACATCCGCCAAATGCCATACATGGACGAACCTGCCTCGTGCCTCCGGCAATACTTTTCCAAAACAAAAGCATACTTTATTTTCCACTAAAAAAAGTTGATTGCGACATTCATTGTCGCCTACATTTTCAATAGACTAGCGTAGTCTCCACGACAAAGAATTTCGGAAATTTTCAATAGACTAGCGTAGTCTCCACGGCAAAGAATTTCGGAAATTTTCAATAGACTAGAGCGTAGTCTCCACGGTAAAGATTTCGGAAAATTAGTCAAGTTGGTAAAAGGTTTAAGACTTTATGTGGGTGAATCTTTAAATTAGGTACATAGTCATCCTAAATGAATGTTCGAAACTTGAATTAGATGACTTGTTTCAATGCATATGTTAAAGCGGTCATGTGGTATCTAATATTTAAAGGAAAAGAAAAATAGTGAGCATAAAAAAGAGTCCTGGAAGTGGTAACTGATGGAATGAGGTGTTGAAGTTCAGGGTGCGCGTGAAGAAATTTCAAGAACAGAATTTCTGTTTCAGAAATAAGTTGGAACAATTATCCATTTGATAACGCAATTTTATTTTTTTATTTCTAGAACAAATTTCTGTTTCAGAAGTAGGTTTAGAATAGAAATAAAAACTTAAAATTTTTTACTTTTTGATTTTTGTTAGAAATCATCTCTCTCCTCTCTCTCCTCACGGCTCGCTCTCCTTTCTCTCCCAGTTCCCTGCTGCCGAATTCTTGTTTCTTTGTTCGCTTGTAACCCTCTCAAGAAGAGGAAAACGAGTGGAAGCGATACAAATGCAGAAAATAAGGGCACCGACAAATCGTCTACATATTCGTTCATCCATCCAATGCCAACAGGCATGGGGAAAGCGATCCTTGCGATGTTGTCTTGAGCTATAGAGGCTCCGGTACTCGCAAGGTCGCAAGGGCTTCACTGATTATCTCACCACGAAATTCTTGAGCTTTAATCTCACTTATTTATCCGTCTCGCAGTAATATCCGTCCTTGATAAATTATTTCCGCATTTACCGTGACATCCCTAAATTTCAATTTTCTAACATAATTTACGAGATTAAATGCTCTTCTTCATTCATGGTCGTGGACACTCAGTGGGTCACTTCCGATCAAGCACATAGACGAACATACGGTCAAAGTGAACATTCAAATATGGTCAATGTGAATAGGAAATACGATCAAAGTGAACATTAAAATACGGTTAAAAAGTGAATAATGATTTTGTTGGAAAGTGTTGACACCTAAAATTAATTAGGTTGTCGACACTTGAAATAAAATAAATAAAGAAAACGTCAAAGGATGACGTAACCTGTACTAGATGACTCACGCAAGCGAAACAACTGGCAAGTACTAGCAGTCACAGGCGGGAAATTTGAAATTCAGAGAAAACCAATGAATGAGGACCAAAAATACCAAGGGAATTTTCATCGAGGACGTCGACGAAAACCCCTGCTTCAAAAGGACAGGTGTCAAGCCAAGAAGAGCTCGATGAGAGCCCATGCTTTGGAAGAGCTCGACGAAGGCCTTGCTTCGGAAGGATAGGTGTCAAGCCAGAAAGAGCTCGACAAAGGCCCCTGCTTCAGAGGGACATGTGTCAAATCAGAAAGAGCTCGATGAGAGTCCACGCTTTGGAAGAGCAGATGTCAAGCTGGAAATGGCTCGATGATAGTTATCATCTCGAAGGATAGGTGTTAGATGGAGAAAAGGCTCGATCATCCCGGAGAACAGATGTCAGATGGAGAAAAGGCTCGATGACGATTATCATCCCGGAGGATAGGTGTCAGATGGAGAAAAGGCTCGATGACGGTTATTATCCCGGAGGACAGATGTCAGATGGAGAAAAGGCTCGATGATGGTGATCATCTCGGAGGACAAATGTCAGATGGAGAAAAGGCTCGATGACGGTTATCATCCCGGAGGACAGGTGTCACATAGAGAAAAGGCTCGATGACGGTTATCGTCCGAGAAAACAAATGGGCTCGATGATGGTTATTATATTAGAAGACAAATGGGATTGATGATGGTTATTATATCAGAGAACAAATAAGCTCAATAAACAGTTATCATCTTGGAGGATAGGTGCTAGAAATAGAAAAGTTGGATGACGGTTATCATCCTAAGAAGAGCAGGTGTCAACATAGAAAGAACTCAACAACAGTTATCACTTTGGACAAAAGATAAGATTAATAGTAGTTGGCGGACAGATGTCATTAAATGAACGGTGAAGATGAAATCAACGATGGATATCGAACATGATGTCAAAGACGGTTACCCAGTCTACATTATAAATAACACTCGGCTGCCAACAGAAGCTCCCCCCCCCCCCCACCCCCCCCAGCACATACAAACCAAAATGCTATCTTTTATCCTTATTTACTAGTTTCGCACTTTCAGTTTCCTTAGTTGCAGATGTTTATGTTCTTAGTCAGTAGCTTTGTAATATCATTTCGATGAACTTTGGACGCCGCCAGTAATTGGACGGGTTCGTTTAGGTGCTTTATAAAATTCAAGTCAAATTTCATCATCGTATGAAATTTGTGTTATCAGTCAAGACAATCAGATCATTTGATCACGCCTGGATTACTTCTGTCCGGAATTAGACCTAGAACCTGGTCTCCTTTCATTAAAAATCGAAGAACGACTTTCGGTGAATTATATTTCATCACGGAAGCCATTTTCGGCGAAACAGAAAGGTAGTAACATTAGGTGAAGTGGAGTTTGAAATGATGAGAAAAGACGTTAGAGTCGAAAAGGAAAAGACGAAAAGATAGAAAGAAAGAAAGGAGAAAAAGAAAGGAGAGAGGGGGGGAGAGAGAGTGTGTTGGCGAGAGGATAAGATAAACAAGGAGGGAGAGGCCTCGCACAGGAGGAGAAAAGAAAGAGAGAGAGAGAGACAGAGCACACCGAAGTAAGGGAGAGTTTGTTGAGCAGAGTGACGCTTCAAGGAAAATCACAAATTCGACGGCCATAGAGTCAAAATCAGCCGAAACCCCCAACTGGAGAGTGACAGTAGACTCAAAGAGCTTTCCATCCGTAGATAATTCACTCCGTACAGATATCAGGAGGTCGGTCAAAAGGAGTCCGAAACACCGTTTTTCGGAATGCCCGCCGGTGAAAGGATCAGCTGATACCCTCTAGGAAAGAGCCAAATTCGGTAAGCTACACTTAGAATTGGTGTACTAGCCATATACCGTTGGAAAATAGACTCGATCGTCGTGGAACCTAGGTCATAGCTTTTCGTGTTGGTATAAGTTAGGTCAAGATCTGACCATGTTTGTTGTGAGGAAAAGAATCGAGTTCCATGTCCATCCAAAGCTTTCCATCCAGGTAAGTGAAAACTCTGGGCACGAAGTTAGATCGTTCATTTTGGTACTCTTGAATTCGGTTGGTTGATGCCTACTTATTTAGCTTAAATTTTGATGTTGAATTTATATGAACTGCAAGCGTAACTAGCTGAGTTAATTGTTGGCTTGGATTGAAGAGTTTTATATATATGCTTGGGGTGTGTTTAAATAATTAGCAAAATAGTTGGTTGCATCTTGGATGGAGAAAAAAGGATAAATTGAACTAAACCTAAAGGTGGCAAAAAGTGCAGGCATTTAGAGGGTGAGGTCCATTGGGCAATAACTACATGACACTACATTAGTTTGGCTAATGAAAATGGGATAAGACAGAAGGGGCTGCGAAAACGAGGTGGTGGACATAGTTAGGGTTGTTTATATATTAGGCTAAAAAATATAAGAGTTAGGTCGGAGATTATGGTAAGGCATCGTGTGAGCTTATTATCATAGGAAGATGCGTCCATGGAGTTTCCTACATATTTCAATATCTTGGGTGTGAATCGAAAGAATCCATCTTTAAATATCGTAGACGTATGTTAAGTTATGTAGTTGTTCAAATGTGTTTTAGGGAAGTCGATTAATTACACTTCAATCTGTTTCCGTATGTGTGTAAATATTTAAATGTGTTTCAAAAATGACTTGGGCTTTTTGGGGGCCTCTTTAGGGCCACCTAATCTTCCACACTGAAACGACTGTCAGCTTACATAACTAAAGGCCGTGTCGTCATTGCCTAGGCGGAGAAATTAAGAAACACGTAATTCGGAGTGGGCCAAGCCAACAAGCTTGACGTTGATTGGAGGGTGAGGTCCGAAAGAAGCTGACTCCACCTGTTTGTGAGCAGAATCCGAGGCTGTAAGGACACGAGGTATGCTGAACATTCTCAAGCACTTGATTTTGTACGCACGATTAGCTGACCGAGGATCGTACGAGCTTCGCTCGCTTGATAAGTTAAGGACTACAAGCATTTGCAGAAACGCTTCCTAAGAGCATCTTTCTTTGTCCATCAATCCCTTTAAGCCGCAGAAAAAGCTGTCTTTCATTTCGACTTGACGTACGTGAAGTTATGCAGTTGTTCAAATGTGTTTTAACGAAGTCGATTAATTACACTTCAATCTGTTTAAATATGTGTTTAAATATGTAAACATGTTTCAAATATGTGTTTCGGAACAAGTACTTGATGTGGACATTTTGGGGAGAAATTAATGTACTCGTTATTCGGAGTGGACCAAGCCAACAAGCATTTACAGAAAAGCATCCTAAAAGCACGTTTCGTTTCAACTTCCTACCTCAGATCCTCATGGACAGAGGGCAGAGTTTGAGAGAGATAAAGAGAGAAGAGGAAGAGAGCACCGAGGGAGCATCCACTTCTTCATTCATCTCTCCGGAAGCCGCAGTTGTAGGTAGTGGTCAATACGACGTGTTCTTGAGCTTTAGAGGGCAGGGACTGTACCGTTTTGTATGTTCAGGGACGATATCAGCATCCCAATTGGTGAGGAATTTGGTTCACAGATTTTCGATGCCATCGCACGGTCTAGGATTTCGATCCCTGTCATCTCCGAAAATTATGCTTCGAGCAAATGGTGCCTCCGCAAGCTCATTCGTATCATGGACGGCAAGAAGAGCACGTCGCACATAGTATTGCCCATTTTTTACAAAGTTTCCCCATTAGATGTGCGGCATCTAACAGGAAATTTTGGAAATGCCTTCCGTTCGAGTAAGGAGCGTTTTGACGAGAAGGATATCCGGGAAGGGCAATGTGCACTTAATGAAGTCAGTTACTTACATGGATGGGAATCTGAGAAAATTGCCGACGGGTACTTTACTGAACTTTTCTGTTTTGATAAGTAAGTTTTCTTCTTCATGCAGAACTGATGAGATGCAGATGAATTACTTTCACTGCAAGCCCAGAAAAGATCCCCGAAATGTCCCAATAGACAACCATAATGCCTCGAAGACAACAAACTCCGGTACTCCCCAAGATGTCCCCGAAAACTAAACCAACAATAACTAAAACCAAAGCATTCCATAGCACCCAAATATTTTACATTTGCCTCCGGTACAAAGATGATCAACCATCACATAAATGGTCAATCGGAAGACAAATTTGAAAAGGCAAACAGTGTGAATTGCAAAATCGAATGAAGGGTGATAGTAAATTCCAATTTAAACCCCAAAATCACTTTTAGGGAACAGCATTCTCCAAGAGAGGAGTTATCTAATCACAGGAAGACACCTGAAGCTAGTTATCCAGCTCCTTTACATTAATTAGAGCAAGATTATCTGTGGGCCAATAGAATTGGTTGGATCATAGGTTGTAACATCTTTATATTAACTCACTGAGGTATTATCCGCTTTGGTCCGTTCCATAACGAGCCTCATGATTTTTTCCTTTGGCGTGCAGATGGGCACATTCCCAAGAGGTTATTCATCCTGATAATGCTCCCACCTAAGTGCATTTAACTTTGCAGTTTCAAAACAAAGCTTACCGTTAAGTCAAAGGGCGCATCTGCAAGTTAATTCCAGTTTCCACATATATATCTCAAATACGCTCTCTTTCTGTTTGATGAACAGTTCGATCATCCCTGCCCTCTTCGCCAATCCCAAAGCTTGCCAAGAGCCGCTTTTTGTCCAGGTTCTCTTTGGCCCCGACGACCACTCCCCGCCCTGATTGGACTGGGTCTTTACCGGAGTTGGTTTCAATTCCAACCTTTTCCTTAGTAGAAGTCAATAGAATAATACTCAATTTCCTTCCTCTGCAAGCTTCCACAGTACACTCACTACTACTATACTATCAACTCAGCCATCAAACCCTGATGCTACTAACACTTCCATAACTTAACAGTTTTAACCTCGATGATTGAGGGAGTTAGGGAAAGGAATTTAGCACCCGTGTAAGTCGCAGCCCTCGGAATCCTATAATACCTTGGGGGCCAAGTCCATCTCGGCGAACTTGAAAGCAATGCCGAGGGAGCCAATGAGAGGGAGCACGAGAGAGCAGGCTTGGGAGAATGGGGCACGCTCGATGTCCGCCGTCTCGGAGTTCAGGACCGCCGTGAGCTCCTTGAATGACTGGGCGATCTTCCTCAGCAGCTTGTCGTCATCGCCTGGCTCGGCCATCGATTGGAACTTGGATTCAAACGATCTAAATAAGTTATTTCGTTTATTCAGTTTGATAGGTGAGTATAGGTAAAGGAGAGAAGCCGGTCCGGATGTTGCGTCCCTCATATTGATTATACTTGTAGATTAAAAAAATGTGTATTTTAACGATCAAAGGCCGAATCATTGGCGCATCCTTTCCAGTGTACTTTCGACGTGTAAACTGGGAAGATTCCTGATCATGGTCACTGTAATAAAAAAATGATCGACCAGCGAGGGTGGTGCTTAAAAGAATGCATTGGAGTAAGCAAAGATAACTCTCGATTACTTACAGTTATTAGGACTCTGATTGTTTCGCCGAGAATAAATAATTTCATAAATATTTTCTTAAAAACGCTCACGTACGGCTTGTAACGAGAACGTTCCTGTGACGTTCTTTCTTCTCTCCTTCACGCGACTCGTCTTCAGCACTGTGCGGCTTCGTGTCGTGCATGTGCGGCTTGGGACCCTCGCATAAGATATAAATGCCTTTTTATATGTGTGCCCTTCTTTTTCCTTTTAATTTTATTTAATTCCATGAGTCAACAAAATAACTTTGACCTGGGCCCACCAATATTCCTTCTCTGTTGAGGAGGTCCTTTACTGTACATGCCATCGGAAGGATTTCTTTTATGTGGCAATTTTGAATATTTTCTCCAACAGAAAATATATATCTTCACAGATAAATTATAGAAATTTATTCAAGCGAGTCACGTTTCAGAAACGGCTTAAACTCGAGACATAAATTCAACACGAAAAATATTTTCATTATCGACAAAAACTTATGTCTAAACATATTTGTGAACAATGAAAATATTTTTCGTTTATTTATTTTTATAAGCAATCTTTGTTAAAAAAAAATGTTTTGCAAATTATTTATTTTCCGCGAAACGAAAGATGTCTAGATATGGAAATATTTATCTACTCAATGTTGATTATGATGTTGGTCATTGCTTAATGTCTATCAAGGATGAGAAAGAACTATGGTATAGAAAACTAGGTCATGTGAGTATGAGACAGATTTCTAAGCTATCCACCAAGGAGACAGATTTCTAAGCTATCCACCAAGGATCTTGTGCGTGGTCTACCCAAAATTAAACACGAAAAATTTGAGCTATGCAATGTGTGCTCCTTGGATATACAGGTGTGAAGTAACTCCGTGGTTCTCTCTTCTTTTCTATGTAACTGTGATGGCGTAAATCTCCGGATTAACTTTTCGTGCTGGCGTGGTACGGTGACTTGTTGAGTGTAGGAATTCTAGTGCTCGGAAGGTGCCAATTTTCAGTTGAAAGATGGAAATATCATCTTGATCTTCGTACTTCGCCTTCATATTTCTATAAGTAGAATCCCCAAAGTCTCTTGAAACCTTACCAACAGAAGTCACATTTGCTTTACTTTTAATCAAGATGTGTATTGCTATCGAAACAATTTGCGGGTAGTCAAATAATTTCAGATGGCAAAAGGACACAAGAAATGCCAAAACTTGTCAACGAGAATCACTTTAGTGCTAAAACTTTTTTTTTTGGATCACTTAAGTGTCAATTTTTTTTTTAAAACGATCACTTAAATGCCAAAATTTTTTTTTTCGGATCACTTAAGTGCCAAATTTTTTGCACTTAAGTGATCCGAAAAAAAATATTTTAACACTTAAGTTATCTGAAAAAAAAATTGTTTGACACTTAAGTGATCCGAAAAAAAAATTGGTCATAGATAAATTTTGACACTTCTGATGTATTTTTCCCAATTTCAGACCATTCACTATCTAAGCAATGCCCATTTGAGTCATTGTTAGCAAGACTCCGCAAATTTTCGCGATAGGGACATCCGCCAAATGCCATACATGGACGAACCTGCCTCGTGCCTCCGGCAATACTTTACCAAAACAAAAGCATACTTTATTTTCTACTAAAAAAAGTTGATTGCGACATTCGCCTACATTTTCAATAGACTAGCGTAGTCTCCACGGCAAAGAATTTCGGAAATTTTCTATAGACTAGCGTAGTCTCCACGGTAAAGAATTTCAGAAAATTAGTCAAGTTGGTAAAAGGTTTAAGATTTTATGTGGATGAATCTTTAAATTAGGTACATAGTCATTCTAAATGAATGTTCGAAACTTGAATTAGATGACTTGTTTCAACGCATATGTTAAAGCGGTCATGTGGTATCTAATATTTAAAGGAAAAGAAAAATAGTGAGCATAAAAAAGAGTCCTGGAAGTGGTAACTAATGGAATGAGGTGTTGAAGTTCAGGGTGCGCGTGAAGAAATTTCAAAAACAGAATTTCTGTTTCGAAATAGGTTGGAACAATTATCCGTTTCATAATGCAATTTCATTTTTTTTATTTCTAGAACAAATTTCTGTTTCAGAAGTAGGTTTAGGATAGAAATAAAAACTTAAAATTTTTTACTTTTTCATTTTTGTTAGAAATCATCTCTCTCCTCTCTCTCTTCACGACTCGCTCTCCTTTCTCTCTCGGTTCCCTGTTGCCGACACCGTTGCCGCCCACTGACCACCGCTGCCAGCCTTCGCAGCCGTCCGTCGTTGTCGCCTGCCGTCCGCTGGCGTCGCCCCTGCCAAGTTGATGTCGCCATCAGGGAAATAGAAATTTTATGCTGTTATAAAATGAATTTCTGTTTTGAGAATAAAAATTTTATGTCGTTATCAAACGCATTTCTCTGCTCATAAATATATTTTTGGAACAGAAATTTTGTTATACGTGTCCTTAATTGAGCTAAGGTGTTCTTTTTTTTTTCTTTTTTTTTGGAATCCAATTGATGTAAAACAGTTAGCCTGTGATTATCTTGAAGAATGTGATCGCCATAATCGCCGGAAATCTCGACAGTTTTGCTGATTAGGCAGTTTTTTTTTACTTTAGGAAATTTCTAATTATCAATATTTCGTTTGATTTTATTAGATAAGATTAGATTTGATTTTATTAGATAAGATTAGATTTGATTAGATTTGATTTGCTTTGATGTTATCTTCATTAATTCGGATATCTTTAGGAGTCATATCATTATAAAAGGACGTTCAGCTTTGTATTCAAATATTATGAAATTGAATTGAATTCCAGTCGAATCGTGGAAGAGTTTTTCAAGTTATCGCTTCTATCTGCGTCATTTGGTATCAGAGCAGGTTTCTCCTGTGATGATGGTGAATAACATGAATGTCAATCTCCCCGCTGCTGAGGGCCGTGAGAACGAGCCTATTACGCGGGCTGAGTTCAATCAGTTCGTGGATCAAACCAATCGGAGGTTTCAAGAGATCCTTGATGCCATCCAGCGTTTGTCCACAAATCATGCGCCTGGCGTTCTTCCAGCCGAGCGAATTCCTGTCGTTCGTGATCCCGAAGATGCTATAGGGCGTGGAGGAATTTCCCGACATAGGCGTCAAGACTATGTCGAGGATACGGAAGACGAAGACGATGATTTCTAGGAGATGCAGATTCATGGTGGTCGCCGATACAGGGGATTCCAGGAGGAGCATGTTCGTGGGAATCGACGTCAAGGAGGATATCGACGAGATCCTTAGCAGTATCAACTAAAGATAGATCTCCCTACTTTCAATGGGAATTTGGATATTGAAGATTTCCTTGATTGGCTTTGGGAAGTCGAAAAATTCTTCGACGCTATGGATATTGACGAGGATCGCCAAGTGAAACTTGTGGCGTACAAGTTGAAGGGTGGCGCTTCAGTTTGGTGGGAACAGACTCAATTGACGCGACGTCGACAAGGCAAGGCTCCTATTCGATCATGGGGTCAGATGAAACAGAAGTTGAAGAAGAGGTTCCTCCCAACGGACTATGAGCAACTGTTGTTTCAGCAATTCCAGAACTGCCGACAATTGAATAGATCGGTCCAAGCTTATACGGAAGAGTTCCTTCGACTCTCCGCTCGCAATAACCTGGATGAGTCCGAGGCACAACAAACTGCTAGGTACATTAATGGTTTGCGACTTAATATCCAGGATCGGGTTTCTTTGCATTGACTATTCTCTGTCGAAGACGCCCACGATATGGCGCTAAAAATTGAGGTACAATTGGAGAGGACTAGCCCTAGTACTCGTGGTAGCAATTATTCGGGTCGTGGGTCATTCGGGAAAGGAAGACAGCCTGATGTTACAAGTTCTTCTAGTCAACAAACACCTGATTCGAGCCAAGTTCCAGGGGGTACTACTGGGACGCCTAAGGAAGCAGTCGCAACAAACAATCGCACTTCCAATCAGAATACCCAGAATCCATATGCCAAGCCCCAACCGATCAGGTGCTACAAGTGTAACGAGTTGGGCCATCGTTCCAGCGATTGTCCTCGTCGTAGAATGGCCAATATCGTTGAACATGACAAAGATGTGTATGAGGAAGATTGGGAAAATGAAGAAGAATTGGGAGTGGAAGATGAAGTGGGCGAGCAAGTTAATTGTGTTGTGCGTCGTCTGTTGCTTGCTTCGCGAACAGAAGATACCCAGCGGAATCAGCTTTTTCGCGCTCACTGTACTGTCAACGGCAAAGTATGCGATATCATTATTGACAGCGGAAGTTGCGAGACATAGTGTCAAAGGCCTTGGTGGATTACTTGCAACTAAAGACGGAGCAGCATCCCGCGCCCTACACGATCGGGTGGATACGCAAGGGAGCAGAACTTAAGGTAAACCAATTATGCCGTTTACCTATTTTGATCGGGAAATCATATCAAGATACTATTGTCTGTGATGTTATGGAGATGGATGCGTGTCATGTTTTACTGGGTCGGCTATGGCAATATGATGTTGATGCTACACACCAAGCTAGGGAGAATACGTATTCTTTTGTGTGGAAAATGACTAAAATTACTTTGAGACCAAAGAGTAATTCCCCTCAGATTGTGAAGAAGCAGAATGCAGGGGTTATGATGAACATCCGAAAGCGTGAAGGATGTATATGATTGTGGACAAGGGCGACCAGCAAGTTGTGGTTCGTGTTCCCGACATTCTTAAGCCCTTATTAAAGGTATTCAGTGATGTTATGCCTGAGGATTTACCTGACTAATTACCTCCTTTGAGGGATATCCAGCATGAGATTGATTTTCTTCCAGGAGCTAGTCTTTCTAATTTGCCGCATTATCGAATGAATCCGAAGGATAATCAGATTCTACAGGAGCAGGTGGGAGATCTCCTTCGAAAGGGCTTCTTGCGTGAAAGCAAAAGTCCATGTGCAGTTCCTGCGCTTCTCACGCCAAAGAAAGACGGCACCATGCGTATGTGTGTAGACAGTCGTGCCATTAACCGTATTACTGTCAAGTATAGGTTTCCGATTCCACGACTTGATGATATGCTAGACAGATTTGCTGGATCACAGATTTTTACGAAGATCGACCTTCGAAGTGGATACCACCAAGTTCGCATCAGCCCTGGCGACGAATGAAAAACGGCCTTCAAGACAAGTGCGGGTTTGTACGAATGGCTTGTCATGCCGTTTGGACTCACTAACGCTCCCAGTACTTTCATGCGTTTGATAACTCAGGTTCTCAAACCTTTTCTTGGCAAGTTTGTGGTAGTTTTCTTTGATGATATACTCATATATAGTCCGGATGGGCGTCAACACATGGAGCACTTGAGGGATGTCCTACTAACTGTCACGGCCCGTACTCTACCGGAACGCAACATCCCGTCGACGGTCGATTATGGTGCAACGCTCCCAGGAAGCATTGCCGACCCAATGCCCAATCAGAGATCAAACACATACGGAAGCAACGTATATAAATAAATATATACACCCATACAATAAATCGCATGAGACTAAGGATAGTCAAGCAATAAACAACGATCAACGCAGAAAATATGTACATACTTATATCACTATTTTAAAGCTCTTTTTACAGTGCTCCCAACAACTCAAATAAAACACCAACTCCTAGGAATAACCAAACAGCCATTTCTCCGATCTGCTCCGTCTCCACAGGGGTGCACGCTCAACGACCGCTGGATGAAATGCAGCATCCCAAAAAGTGGTGGTGTCCTCGGCATCCTACGGCTGGGAGTCTGAAAATGTTTCGGTTTACACAAGCGTGAGACGAATCTCAGCGAGTATGACCCCCTAAACCTAGGCTAGGCTAACATGCAATCTCCTGACCGGAAAATAAATATGTGAAACCATAGTGCAACAACAATCAAATAATCCTCTGACCCTGCAGGTTAGGCAGTTCAATATATAATAATCACGGCACGTACGTGGCACACATTATCACACGTACGCCAATCACATGCTCATGCACCGAGGCTCACACACTCGCATGCCAGTCCATGCATGTTCATGCATGCAAATGTCGTCGACATGTCACGTGTATTTCCCGGCCCACTGGCCCACACTGGCACACTGGCAATTGCCCAATTTATTATTTATTACGACTCGAGTCATCAATTTTTCACGGCCCGGTGCGTCTAGCCTGCTTCAAAGTGCATGAGGCGCAGCAACCGATCTGGCCCAGTGTCTCTAGCCTGCTTCAAAGTGCATGAGGCGCAACACTGATCTCCTTACGAACCAGAGCCTGCTTCAAAGTGCATGAGGATGGTCGTCTTCCGGACGTACCGGGCATCGTCCTGCTTCAAAGTGCATGAGGACGGTATCGACCCGAAGGTCATGACCCAAAGGTCCTTAGGTGATCACACAACTCATTATTATCTGAACCCAGCGTATAACGCTTCAGGGTATTTTAGGTGATCACATGCTCATGGTAGACACGCATTCTCGCACAATTTCATCACATGCCTCACTCTTGGCATACGCAATGCGTGCCCATGTTATGCAATGCAATGCACCACGAGCACCAATATAATTCAGACACCCAATGTCACAACACGTGCTTAATTGGCCCAATTAATACCGTGTGGCCTAACGTGCGATTCACAAATCAGTAAATCATTATAAACCAAACAATGGCCAATCGCACTCCATAAAATCAGCCACACCACATACGACATAGCAGTACGAAATCAACCACAATTAAGCACAATTGACGTACAATCAGTCAACCCGGACATACCCGGTAATTTTCCAACGGGCTCCTAAATTGGTCATTTAATCCAATTAATCTCCCCAAATAATTCTCATTAATCCACTAAATTTCCCAATGATAATTTCTACCAATCCGTCCTCAACCCAGTCTGAAATACACACTGATACTATCTAAGCCAGTCCAAATTGTACCGATAATACCTAAACCAGTCTAGAAAAACGCACTAACAGTCCTAATCCGGGTTTAGGAATTTTACTCACCACTTCGGGGTCATTCAATAGGATTTATACACGTCCTAATCATCCCCTAAAAATGCCTAAATTCTTGTCATTAGTCCATTATTCTTAGAATATTCAACTTGGGCACAAATTAGGCATTTTCGGTACTGAATGAACAGTACCAAGAAAAATTAACATTTAGGCACTAAACCACCTTTAAACCATCTCATTAAGGCCTAATCATCTACCCCAAATATCCAACCACCAAATACATATAATTAAGCCTCAAATGAGCTTAATTAACACTTGAATTGTCTAATTTCAAGCCTTGAATCATTGAATTCAATTAGTGCAAAACTTAGACAAATATGCACAATTTCGGTACTTTGTGAACAGTACCAGAACAGGGGCTGTTTTGAACACTAATCCACACTTAAATAACCTCATTAAGCCCTAATGACCTATCATAATCATCCTACACCCAAATAAACATCATTAGGTCCTAAATGAGCTTAATTAACCCCTAATTACCCCCTAAGGACACAATTAGACTAATTAAGGGTTTGGGGTTTATACTCGCCTATTAACGACTCGGGACGACGGGAACGGGCGGTCGATCACCGACGAACGGTAAGGATCGACGGCGGCGTTCCGATGCAAGCCGGCGGTCCGCGGCGACGACGGAAACGGCGATTTGCTGCTTTGTTTGCTTCATTCGGTCTGGAAATGGGCGAGGTGGCGTTCTTAGGCGGAAAGGGTGCTGGTGGTGCTTGCTCGGCGGGGACAGCTCTCATTTGGGTACTTGTTCCGCGTGAACAGTACCATTTTGAGCGTAACGTGAACTGCAGAACAGTAAAATGGGAAAGAAGAAGGAAATTCTCGGGGGATTTGGCCGAATGGTCTGCTTTGGAGAGAGAGTGATCCGGTCAAATAAGGGTCAACAATTGATTTAGTGGGTTCCAAGTGTCATTATCTTAGGCTATTGGACAATTTTGCCCTTGATCCAAGGGCTATCCTTCCTTCTCATCCAATAATTTAGGGGTAAAATGGTCATTGATCCTTAACCCAAGCTGACCAGACCTGGTTTAGCCCTAACTCACCTTGGTTAGTCCCCTAATTAAATCCAAAATTCGGAATTACCAAAAATGGGTCCAAAGGCATTTTGGTAATTTTTCGGTCCCGGGTCAAAATTCCAATTTTCGCACACACGCGTTCCATATGTGCATGGCCAACATAATATGGCGTCGGAATCGCAAAATTCACTTTTTAAGTCCTCGAAAACTGACTGCAAAGTTTCGGGAATAAAATAATATTATTTTTCCAATTTTTGTCGATATTCCACTTTTTGGCCAAAACCACTCTAAATGTGCGTGGCCACCCCAAAATGACATTGGCCGCGAAAAATAACCTCAAACGGCCTCCGAATCCGGCCTCGGTGCCCACAGGGGCGAAACCGTAATTTCTCACCCCCGGACCGAAATTCCAATTTTCACTCGTACTAACCCCAAACGTGTGTGGCCAGCGTAATATGACGTCAGATTCCCAAAAATAGTCTCTTAAGCCTTCGAAAATCGACCTCGAAATCCGGGCTCAATTCCGTGAACAAAACTCGCTAAACTTTCAATTTCAGGGTCTCTCATTAACGGGCGGCTGTTTAGGAGTTACGCATATCGACCTAGGGCTATCCATATCGTAATGGTCTCGATCATTGAGAGAATGAGAAATTATCATTAGTTCCAGAGGTCACGATCGCTCGGTTCAAGTTCAAGACTGGTTGGCCACGTATACTTTCGGTCTTGTAGAATCACCTGCGATCCGATGGTACATCGTTGGCCTTGGCCAAACCAGATCCGTTACCTTTCCTAAGATCGGTCCATACTGGTTCATAATATTCTCTCATCATTTCTCGAGATCGGTGCCCAATTCACGATTGGGTCCCTGGTCCACGTACCATTTTCCTAGTTAGCCATACTCTATTGGTTAGTATCCCGAGAGTGATCAGCTCTGGGCAAGACTTACTAAAATGAAATGCGAAATATGGTCAATTTATTGATCCCGGAATTACATCGAAATTCAGGCTGTTACAATTCTTCCCCCCTTACAAAAATTTCGTCCTCGAAATTTGTAATCTACACTTACTCCTCAAACAAGTGGGGGTGTTGACGTCTCATAGCTTCTTCGCTTTCCTAAGTGGCACCTTCAGTTCCGTGGTGTTCTCAGACAACTTTGACCATTGGGATTATCTTATTATGTGACCCATGATCCTTTCTGTCCTTAAGCTACACTAACCTCTCCACGTACGATGCTTCGTCGTCTACGTCTGTCTTCTCTTAACGTGGGTCATATTTGATTCATAATTTCTCCACATCGACTTGTGGAATACGTCATATACTTAGGACAGATTAGGCGGCGAGGTAAATCGATAGGTCAGATTTCCAATCTTTTCCAGCATATCAAACAATCCGACATACCTTGGCTCAACCTTTCTTTCTTGCCATATTAGGGTAATCTTTCCATAGGGAACACTTTGACTCACATTTGGTCCCCAATCTCAATAATCTAAAAGTCGTCGTCTCTGATTGTGTAAATTTTTCTGACGACTCTACTTATCTGTCCGACTCAAAGTCCCTTTCGCACTGCCAAAAAGTGCACAAACCTAATCGGTCTATCAGTTGTCGTCCCAATGGATCATGTCCTTTCTGACTTTTCAGTAATTCCTCTACAACATCCTTTGGGACAGGTTCCCATTTTGACATTAGAAATTTTCCGACGGTCACATTAGCCTTCCCGGCTTATAGTGCTGCGCCATCTCTCATAGGCACGTCAAACACTTGATCATGAGCTTGGCCACATTTATTCTTATACTATTCCACCAGTAATGTTGCTACAAGTTTTGACACACCCTGGGTACTACTTGGGTGGACACTATACTTATTGTGGAAATTTCCACTCAAGATTTCTTCCTCGAGTTTTGCCTCATCGGGTACACACACTCACCCTTAGAACCTCAAAAATTTCTATCCCCGAATACATGAAAATTCGACTTCCGCTTATCGGCATCCACCTTAATGACTCTTCGTATCTTGTGATCCACATAATGCCATTCCTTGTTCTGGGCCTAGATTTCCAAACTAATCCTCAAAGCGGACAATAGATTCAACATTTGGCTTACCTCAAATTTAACTTCCGAGTCCCTGAGCCTTCCTAACAAGGTTCATTCCTTGATCACCCCATAAGCCTCAATCGACTCACGACTTAACGCATCTATTACTCGTCTAGCCATTCCATGGCGACACCGATCATTGCAATCAATTCTCCGTCGTGCATCAGATAAATCATCTCGTACGGCCTCAACTGGCACGACGCATAATTTGTTACTCTATCGTGTTGCCTCAACACACATCTACATCTTCTTAGTGAAGCGTCACTATAGACCTCGAATCCTCCCGGTCCAGGTTGAATATTCAATACTGGGACAATCATCAGCCTACACTTCAACTCTTGGGAACTCTATTCACAGTAATCATTCCATTCAAACGGATTTCCTTCTCACTCAGTCGTGCCCATAACACGGCTATCAACGAGAATCTTCCACAAAACGTCGATAATCGTCAGTCAAATCTATAACACTGCCAACCTCTATTATTGGCATCAATCTTGGCCACTTAGTCCTCTCCTCAACCTTAGTCGGGTTCACTGTAATTCCATTTCCCCTAGATTACATGTCCAGGGAACGTTATTCTATTGAGCCAAAATTCGCACTTGTCATACTTGGCATGGAGTGTGTGTTCTCTCAAGATTCGCAACACCTCAGTCAGACTTGCTTCTTGTTCCCAGGCTCCTCGAGTCTCTCAATACATTATCAACGAAAATCGTTACGAACTAATCCCATAATTCTTGGAACATTCGGTTCATTAGGCCCACAGAAACAGCGAGGCATCCCTTAGACCAATGGGCATTACTATGAATACGTAGTGCCCATACCTCGTCTGTTAAGCAGTCGTAATTATATCCCCTTGTCATATCCTTAACGAAAAATTTCCAGTCCGTAACACGATCTTAAGAACATTCTCGTTCTGAATTCTTTGCCGGTGACATCCGTCCATAATTCAACCTCAGAGGACACTAAAGTTTATTGCAATTGATCGAACAGGCTATTGATCCTCGGTAATGGTTACTAATTCCTTTTTGTTACCTGGTTCTGTTGCCGGTAATTTACGTACCATCTCAAAGTCCTGTCCTTTTTTCTCATACCAAATACAGGAACTCCCCATAGAGATACACTAGGGCGAATAAAATTTTTGTCCCCGAGTTCTTACATCTGAACTTTCAATTCCTTTGATTTCCGGCAAGGACACTCAATACAATGCTCTCGAAATCAGTTCAACTCCCGGCCAAATTTGTCACGATTCCACTTCTCGTTCTAGTGGCAACCCTAAAATTTCTAAGGAAAGACCTCGAAAAGTTATACAGTTTTAGTTCCGTCACGATCAGGTCAACCACGCCCACTAAGCGTCCTTTACAATCTTCATTTGACATCTAATCACCTCAAGCAAGGGCATCCAAGGAATCGAGATTCCTCCTTGACTTTCCTGAAATCCAAACCTAGAATGTCCATTCGGACTAAACTGGATTACCCTATTGTCTGAATTCATTACAGCTTTCTGCCTTACAAATCACTCCGTATCAATCTCCACGACAAAATCGTACATGGCCAATACTACCAAGTCAACACTCCTTTCTCTACTATCAATTACTATCTTACAGTTAGGACACCTCAATGACACCATCACCTTATCATATGACGAATCGTCACACCAAACGTGACTCAAGTACAACAGACTCAATCCCGTCTAGTTTAACTAGTTGTTCCGACTCCCACTTTCGATGCAAGCCTCAGAACGGCTCATTCAACGGTTCGGCTTTCTGATATCCTCCCTAACCGATGGGATGAACAGTCTGTTTCCATGCCATTTACTTCTTCCTGAAGCGACGATTATCCTTATTCTGAGCATACCATGATCCAGAAGTGGTTGCCCCTTCTCACTAATCTCGCTCTATCACGTGAGCTCATTCAAGCATTTTCACATCATTCCCGATGTTCAATGAAAGTATTAGGTTTCGGAGATCCGACTTCAGTCCGTCTTGGAATTTCCGAACCTTGTCTTGTGGATTCTCAACCAACCAAGCGGACTCCTTTCCATATCGTTCCACAGTCATCTGCCCCCAGTGAAGTCATATAAACTCCATCAGTTCCCTTTTTAGGCAGTCTCCGGGAAATATTCTCCCATAGGAACTCTTAACAATCATGGCCCAAATCTAAGTTGTACTCATTGGGGATGTCTTATCCCTGGTGGAAGGCCATCTACAGCTGGCATGATTCTGAAACGGATACACCGCCAACTTTACTTTCTTCATCTCGGTGCACCCCAATGTTTCAAAGGCTTTCTCAACTTTCGCTATCAATCCCGGTGCAACCTTGGGGTCACCCTTACTATTGAACTTAAGAAAGTTTCACTCGAGAGATTATTCCACCAGTTGATGCACTCGCCTATTAGCCACTATGTGAGCTTAACCCTACTGGCATTATTTCCAATCACAACAGTAATCGCTGCAGCCCCAACAGCCTAGGCAATAATGGCGCTCCCTTCCTGAGCTTGCCTGCCCACACATTCCCCCTTTCTAATAGGATCTGAGTCACAACCTCGAATCTTAGGTCTCAGCCTCATGGTCTACAGCACTCGACTACTCTTGGGCTTTCATACCCCTCATTTTGTCATCCTTACAATCTCACTGATCACCTACCTGCTATAACCCCCTAAGGAATTAGAGACTTAAACCAATTTAACTGGTCTAAGGTCCTAGGCAGGTATCAAACAACAATCAACACTCAGCATACGGCCTAACATTTATCCAACACATCACCCAAGGGGTTCGCATACTCACCTCAGGTCCTGCCGCACCTGCACTGCAAGGGTCACACCGAACAATCCAAACACAATCAATGCACAATGGTCTGGAAATGCATGTAGCACACGAGGTCACCCTATTGGCTACCCATGGTCTCATCGCTCCTTATCACTCCAAACCTCGATCAAATTGGACCGAGCTAACCTTGCTCTGATACCAATTCAAGATGGGTTGTCATGCCCTGTACTCTACTGGAACGCAACATCCCGTCGATGGTCGATTATGGTGCAACGCTCCCAGGAAGCATTGCCGACCCAACGCCCAATCAGAGATCAAATACATACGGAAGCAACGTATATAAATAAATATATACACCCATACAATAAATCGCATGAGACTAAGGATAGTCAAGCAATAAACAACGATCAACGCAGAAAATATGTACATACTTATATCACTATTTTAAAGCTCTTTTTACAAGGTCTCCAACAACTCAAATAAAACACCAACTCCTAGGAATAACCAAACAGCCATTTCTCCGATCTGCTCCGTCTCCACGGGGGTGCACGCTCAACGACCGCTGGATGAAATGCAGCATCCCAAAAAGTGGTGGTGTCCTCGGCATCCTACGGCTGGGAGTCTGAAAATGTTTCGGTTTACACAAGCGTGAGACGAATCTCAGCGAGTATGACCCCCTAAACCTAGGCTAGGCTAACATGCAATCTCCTGACCGGAAAATAAATATGTGAAATCATAGTGCAACAACAATCAAATAATCCTCGACCTACGCAGTTAGGCAGTTCAATATATAATAATCACGGCACGTACGTGGCACACATTATCACACGTACGCCAATCACATGCTCATGCACCGAGGCTCACACACTCGCATGCCGGTCCATGCATGTTCATGCATGCAAATGTCGTCGACATGTCACGTGTATTTCCCGGCCCACTGGCCCACACTGGCACACTGGCAATCGCCCAATTTATTATTTATTACGACTCGAGTCATCAATTTTTCACGGCCCGGTGCGTCTAGCCTGCTTCAAAGTGCATGAGGCGCAGCAACCGATCTGGCCCAGTGTCTCTAGCCTGCTTCAAAGTGCATGAGGCGCAACACTGATCTCCTTACGAACCAGAGCCTGCTTCAAAGTGCATGAGGATGGTCGTCTTCCGGACGTACCGGGCATCGTCCTGCTTCAAAGTGCATGAGGACGGTATCGACCCGAAGGTCATGACCCAAAGGTCCTTAGGTGATCACACAACTCATTATTATCTGAACCCAGCGTATAACGCTTCAGGGTATTTTAGGTGATCACATGCTCATGGTAGACACGCATTCTCGCACAATTTCATCACATGCCTCACTCTTGGCATACGCAATGCGTGCCCATGTTATGCAATGCAATGCACCACGAGCACCAATATAATTCAGACACCCAATGTCACAAAACGTGCTTAATTGGCCCAATTAATACCGTGTGGCCTAACGTGCGATTCACAAATCAGTAAATCATTATAAACCAAACAATGGCCAATCGCACTCCATAAAATCAGCCACACCACATACGACATAGCAGTACGAAATCAACCACAATTAAGCACAATTGACGTACAATCAGTCAACCCGGACATACCCGGTAATTTTCCAACGGGCTCCTAAATTGGTCATTTAATCCAATTAATCTCCCCAAATAATTCTCATTAATCCACTAAATTTCCCAATGATAATTTCTACCAATTCATCCTCAACCCAGTCCCGAAATACACACTGATACTATCTAAGCCAGTCCAAATTGTACCGATAATACCTAAACCAGTCCAGAAAAACGCACTAACAGTCCTAATCCGGGTTTAGGAATTTTACTCACCACTTCGGGGTCATTCAATAGGATTTATACACGTCCTAATCATCCCCTAAAAATGCCTAAATTCTTGTCATTAGTCCATTATTCTTAGAATATTCAACTTGGGCACAAATTAGGCATTTTCGGTACTGAATGAACAGTACCAAGAAAAATTAACATTTAGGCACTAAACCACCTTTAAACCATCTCATTAAGGCCTAATCACCTACCCCAAATATCCAACCACCAAATACATATAATTAAGCCTCAAATGAGCTTAATTAACACTTGAATTGTCTAATTTCAAGCCTTGAATCATTGAATTCAATTAGTGCAAAACTTAGACAAATATGCACAATTTCGGTACTTTGTGAACAGTACCAGAACAGGGGCTGTTTTGAACACTAATCCACACTTAAATAACCTCATTAAGCCCTAATGACCTATCATAATCATCCTACACCCAAATAAACATCATTAGGTCCTAAATGAGCTTAATTAACCTCTAATTACCCCCTAAGGACACAATTAGACTAATTAAGGGTTTGGGGTTTATACTCGCCTATTAACGACTCGGGACGACGGGAACGGGCGGTCGATCACCGACGAACGGTAAGGATCGGCGGCGGCGTTCCGATGCAAGCCGGCGGTCCGCGGCGACGACGGAAACGGCGATTTGCTTCTTGTTTGCTTACATTCGATCTTGGAAATGGGCGAGGTGGTGTTCTTAGGCGGAAAGATCTTCGGGTGGTGCTTGGCTCGTGAGGGATAGCTCGGCCGTGAAATGCTATTCGGCGTGAACAGTGGGTTTGAGCGAACGTGAACTGAGCGAAATTGGGAAAGAAGAAGGAAATTCTCGGGGGATTTGGCCGAATGGTCTGCTGGAGAGAGAGTGATCTGGTCAAATAAGGGTCAACAATTGATTTAGTGGGTTCCAAGTGTCATTATCTTAGGCTATTGGACAATTTTGCCCTTGATCCAAGAGCTATCCTTCCTTCTCATCCAATAATTTAGGGGTAAAATGGTCATTGATCCTTAACCCAAGCTGACCAGACCTGGTTTAGCCCTAACTCACCTTGGTTAGTCCCCCAATTAAATCCAAAATTCGGAATTACCAAAAAAAGGTCCAAGGGCATTTTGGTAATTTTTCGGTCCTGGGTCAAAATTCCAATTTTCGCACACACGCGTTCCATATGTGCATGGTCAACATAATATGGCGTCGGAATCGCAAAATTCACTTTTTAAGTCCTCGAAAACTGACTGCAAAGTTTCGGGAATAAAATAATATTATTTTTTCAATTTTTGTCGATATTCCACTTTTTGGCCAAAACCACTCTAAATGTGCGTGGCCACCCCAAAATGACATTGGCCGCGAAAAATAACCTCAAACGGCCTCCGAATCCGGCCTCGGTGCCCACAGGGCAAAACCGTAATTTCTCACCCCCGGACCGAAATTCCAATTTTCACTCGTACTAACCCCAAACGTGTGTGGCCAGCGTAATATGACGTCAGATTCCCAAAAATAGTCTATTAAGCCTTCGAAAATCGATCTCGAAATCCGGGCTCAATTCCGTGAACAAAACTCGCTAAACTTTCAATTTCAGGGTCTCTCACTAATGGGCGGCTGTTTAGGAGTTACGCGTATCGACCTAGGGCTATCCATATCGTAATGGTCTCGATTATTGAGAGAATGAGAAATTATCATTAGTTCCAGAGGTCACGATCGCTCGGTTCAAGTTCAAGACTGGTTGGCCACGTGTACTTTCGGTCTTGTAGAATCACCTGCGATCCGATGGTACATCGTTGGCCTTGGCCAAACCAGATCCGTTACCTTTCCTAAGATCGGTCTATACTGGTTCATAATATTCTCTCATCATTTCTCGAGATCGGTGCCCAATTCACGATCGGGTCCCTGGTCCACGTACCATTTTCCTAGTTAGCCATACTCTATTGGTTAGTATCCCGAGAGTGATCAGCTCTGGGCAAGACTTACTAAAATGAAATGCGAAATATGGTCAATTTATTGATCCCGGAATTACATCGAAATTCAGGCTGTTACACTAACCTTGCAGCAAAATAAATTGTTCATTAATCTGAAAAAGTGCAGCTTCATGACAGAACGCCTCTTGTTTTTGGGTTTTGTTGTTGGCGCGGATGGACTTCACGTTGATGCAGATAAGGTGGCCGTGATTCGCAATTGGCCAGTTCCAAAGAATGTTGGCGAGGCTCGAAGTTTCCATGGCCTTGCAACATTCTATAGGCGTTTCATTCGAGATTTCAGTACTATTATGGCCCCGATCACTGACTGTTTGAAAAAGGGCAAATTCCATTGGGGAGATGAAGCTTCGGCCAGTTTTGCTCTTATAGAAGAAAAGCTCTCCACGGCGTCGGTATTGATGCTCCCTGATTTTGAGAAAGTGTTCGAGCTGGACTGTGATGCTTCCGGCGTCGGGATTGGCGCTGTCCTTTCCCAAGAAGGTAAGCCTATAGCCTTCTTTAGTGAAAAACTTAATGAAGTTCGCCGGCGTTGGTCGACGTATGAGCAGGAATATTATCTTTGTCGTGCGAGCTATAAAGCATTAGCGATCCTATCTTTATCGAGCAGGAATTTGTTCTTAACACCGATCATCAGGCTCTTAAATATATCTAGAGTCAGAAGTACTTAAATCGAATGCATGCACGATGGGTTTCTTTTCTGGAGCAATTTAATTTTGTGCTTCGTCACAAAGCAGGCCATTTAAATAAAGTGGCAGATGTGCTGAGTCGACGTGCTGCGACACTCGTGACCATGCGCACTGATGTTGTCGGTTTTGATCACCTATGTTCTCTTTATCCTAAGGATGATGATTTTGGCGAGATATGGGAGAAGTGTTCTGAAACAGATTGTCATGGCGATATGATAATCCAAGAAAAATTCTTGTTCTTTGGCAATAGATTATGCATTCCTCGTGGTTCCTTGCGTGAACAACTCATTCGAGAGCTTCATGGTGGTACTCTTGGCGGACATTTGGGGCGAGATAAAACTGTAGCCTTGGTGGAGGAGCGGTACTATTGGCCTCAACTGAAGCGAGACGTGGGGCGATTTGTCAATAAATGCTACATTTGTCAGACCGCTAAGGGCCACTCTCAGAACACTGGTCTTTATACCCCCTTGCCTATTCCTTCGGGTCCTTGGGTAGACATATCGATGGACTTCGTGTTGGGACTTCCTCGCACTCAACGGAGTTTAGATTCTGTTTTTGTGGTGGTTGACCGGTTTTCGAAGATGGCGCACTTCATCCCTTGTAAGAAAACTTCGGATGCTTCGTATGTGGCAAGTTTATTCTTTCGTGAAATAGTCCGTCTCCATGGTGTGCCGAAGACAATCACTTCCAATCGTGACACGAAATTTCTGAGCCATTTTTGGCATACTTTATGGCGTTTGTTTGGGACTGATTTACAGTATAGTAGTTCTTTTCATCCCCAAACGGATGGTCAGACGGAAGTTGTGAATCGTACTATGGCGGATATCATTCGCTGCCTCTGCAGTGATATGCCTAAGCAGTGGGACCGATATCTTGCTCCTGCTGAGTTCGCCTTCAACAACTCGGTTAACCGCTCTACCGGTACATCTCCATTTCAGGTCGTTTATGGGCGTACACCACAGCATACTCTAGATTTGGTTCCCTTGCCCAAGATTCCTGGCTATAGTGTCGCGGCGGAGAATTTGGCAACCAGAATTAATGAAGTCCAAGCTGCTGTTGCTAGTCAATTGGCTGCTTCTAATTCAAAGTATAAGGAGGATGCTGACAAACGGCGACGTTCGAAAATTTTTGAGGTAGGCGATGAGGTAATGGTTTTCCTGCGAAAGGGGCGTTTTCCTATAGGTACCTATAATAAACTGAAGCACAAGAAGATTAGTCCTTGCCGCATCCTGAAGAAGATTAACGACAATGCCTATGTAGTTGACCTTCCTGGTGATCTCAATATTTCCCCTACATTTAATGTGGCAGACTTATTTGAGTATCATGCTCCCGATACACCCCTCTATCCTGATCATAACTCGAGGGCGAGTTTTCCCGAAGAGGGAGGGAATGATGTAGAAACAGTTAGCCTGTGATTATCTTGAAGAATGTGATCGCCGTAATCGCCGGAAATCTCGGCGATTTTTTGATTAGGCAGTTTTTTTTTACTTTAGGCAATTTCGAATTATCAATATTTCGTTTGATTTTATTAGATATGATTAGATTTGATTTTATTATATAAGATTAGATTTGATTAGATTTGATTTGTTTTGATGTTATCTTCATTAATTCGGATATCTTTAGAAGTCCTATCATTATAAAAGGACGTCCAGCTTTGTATTCAGATATTATGAAATTGAATTGAATTTCAGTCGAATCGTGGAAGAGTTTTCCAAGTTATCGCTTTTATCTGCATCACCAATGCACAATGCTTTAAAGCACCAAAATCAGCTAACGATCCGCCAGGCCCAATCAAATTAATGGATCTCTCGACTTTTTTGAGGTGATGGCAAATAGTTGTTACTCAACTATGCTTTCACTTCAACTCAAATAGTTCTCCAAAAGAAGTGCACCAAAATCAACTCATGATACGTGTCGTTCTCAAACGCGTTTCTCTACTTTCACTTTCATTATCAGCCCTTCTTGGCCTCCCTTGCTTTCTGTGAATGCACTTCTGTTGCTTTTTTATTTTCTGAGTCTCTCCACCCTGCTTTTTTATTTTTGGGAGAGTCTCCACCCTGCTTGGAACGGCAAATACTTGCTCGGACTTGTCCTATAAACAACAGCCATTGATCCTATAATACTCAAATTTGAATTACTTGCCCTCGAGCCCAACTCTAAGGTCCAGTCAAAATTTTCTGGGAATTAGCGCATATTGGCCGGAGCTTTCCCTTCCATTTGCCGTCTCTCGATCCCACGCATATCGTGCTACGTGGGATGGTGTTGGAGCATGTCGTCTCCTTGTCGGACCTTGTACCCAAAGACATCCTGTGTAAGAAGAAAAGACATGTTATCTTATGCCAAAGCGAATGAAGTTTTAGGAACGAAGTACATCCTTTTGTTGTGCTTCGGCGTCTCGTTTGAAAGATCCCAACATTTGGTGCTCCACAGTCCGTTCCACAACCATCTCTTAGATCGAGCACTCCTCGCAGATGAGGAAAAACTATGTCAGTCGCCTGTAAGGAATCGGACTAGGATTGGAATGAGATACACCCTTTTTATGCCCCTTCATGCTTTTACTTTGTCATCACATTGACACCTTGTTTTTCCTTGCTGCAACTTGCAAGTGCCAAAAGGCAATGGTGTCAAAAACATGATTAAGAATGGGGGAGATTAGGAACGATACTCCCTTTTCATTTGGATGTGAACATGCCCACCCATTCATGACGAATACGTCATGATGAACGAATTAAAGATCATGTTAGTTCGTAAGTGAGTTGATCCAACTTGGAACGAATACGTCCTTTATTTTCTTTCGCGACGAAGGGCGCTTGATTCTTCGCAACCGTCAGCCTCCATGAACTTGCTCGAGGTTAACTTGGGACAGTATGGCTTGGAGTTGGCTATGTCTCCTTAAATCGCGACCTATTATAACCTCAGTTATCCATAGCTCAGGTTACTGTTGCCGACAAATTTATGATGAACTCATACATGTGGGACCGGTTGTGGAGTGGTATAACCCAATTTGGACCAACGTTATTAGCAAACACAATTTTATTGACAGATTCGTTTGTAGAAATAGACTGCCAACAGGAGAGATTGTCGACCAATGGATGACTTTAGTTGATATTCAGTGTAACTTCTCTAGAGCTGGTATAAAAGACAGAACACACTTATTCTTCCAGTGTGAGTGGACAGGCGGCAAATGGTGCAGTATTCTTGCACAACATGTGATTAGGCATCCTAAGTACCATTTTTTGGAACGCCCGCCAGTGAAAAGATTAGCTGACACCCTCTCAGAAAGAGCCAAATTTGCTAAGCTACACTTAGAATCGGTGTACAAGCCATATACTATTGGAAAATAAACTCGATCATCATGGTACCTGGCTCGTAGCTTTTCGTGTTGGTATAAGTTAGACCAAGATTTGACCGCGTTTGTCGTGAGCAAGAAGGATCAAGTTCCATGTCCACCCAAAGCTTTCCATCCAGGTAAGTGAAAACTCTAGGCGCGAAGTTAGATCGATCATTTTGGTATTCTTGAATTCGGTTGGTTGATGCTTACTTATTTAGTTTAAATTTTTAATGTTGAATTTATATGAACTTCAAGCGTAACTTGATGACTTAACTGTTGGCTTGAATTAAAGATTTTGATATATGCTTGGGGTATGTTTAAATAATTAGCAAAACAGTTGGTTGCATCTTGGACGGAGAAAAAAGGATAAATTGAACTAAACCTAAAGGTGACATAAAGTGCAGGCATTTAGAGGGTGAGGTCCATTGGACAATAACTACATGACACTAAATTAGTTTGACTAATGAAAAAGGGATTAGACAGAAGGGGTTGCGAAAACGAAGTGGTGGACATAGTTACGGTTGTTTATATATTGGGCTAAAAAATATAAGAGTGAGGTCGGAGATCATGATAAGGATTAGGCATCGTGTGAGCTTATCATCATAGGAAGATGCTTCCATGGAGTTTCCTACATAATTTAATATCTTGGGTGTGAATTGAAAGTATCCGTCTTTAAATATCATAGACGTGCCTGAACTTATGTAGTTGTTCAAATGTGTTTTAGGGAAGTCGATGGTTTTGGCTGATTTTGACTCTATAGCCGTGGAATTTGTGACTTTCCTTGATGCGTCAGTCTGCTCAACAAACTCTCCCTTACTTCGGTGTACTGTCTCTCTCTCTCTCTTCTCCTCCTTTTCTCCTCCTGCGCGAGGCCTCTCGCTTCTTGTTTATCTTCTCCTCTCGCCGACTCTCTCTGTCTCTCTCTCTCTCCTTTATTTTACTTCTTTCTTTTCCTTTCTTTCTTTCTTTTCTTCTTTTCCTTTTTGACTCTAATGTCCTTTCTCAATCCTTTCAAACTCCACTTCCCCAAATATTACAACCTTTCCACCAAATCAGTATTCACTTTTTGACCGTATTTTAATGTTCACTTTGATCGCATTTCCTATTCCCATTGACCATAATTGACTGTTCACTTTGATCGTATGTTCGTATATGTGCTTGATCGGAACTGACCAACTAAGTGTCATGACCATGACTGAAGAAGAGCTTTTAATGTCCTAAATTATATTAGGAAATTAAAATTTCATGATGTCATGGCAAATACATAAATAATTTATCAAGGACGGATACTACTATCAGATAGATAAACAAATGTGATAAAAGAATGGAAGAATATGCAAACAGATTTATAGCAAATTTAGCTTATATCAAATCTACATCCACTCTATCATACTAACAACCACCATTAAGAATCTTAATAGAGAGAATCAAATGAGGGAAAAAAACATATTGTGAATGCAAGAGAGATCATGGCGATTTAGAGTTTTGAAGCTTTCTTAATTTCTGCCAAGTCCATTAGCATCCTTTGGATCCTTTTAATAATAAACTAACCGTTGGAGAGTCTTCAATGTGGTCAAAGTGTCTTGGACACAAGGGCATAATCAATCAGCCTGCAGGCTCCCCTTTAGGCATCTCACACACGATGGGTCCACTTTGTAAACAATAGGTAACACTATGTCCAATGATTTTCTTGTAGTCCATGGCTGAATGAGCTTTAGAAGGCATCGTTTGCTGGAAGCATAAATTTCAAAGATGATAGGCGTCAAAACTTTAGACAATGTGATCGCATCAAAAAGCCATGGACCAAACCCCTCGCCAATAGGGACCCGTTATCATACCTGAACATAAATATTGGTATAGTTTTGACGTTTATGAGATTTATTGGGAGGTGATCGGTGAAGCCCTTGCGACCTTGCAAGAACCCGAGCCTCTAAAGCTCAAGAATACATCACAGGGATCACTTTCCCTGCTCCTGTTGGCATTGGATAGATGAACGAATATGTAGATGATCCATCTGTGCCTTTATTTTCTGCATTTGAGAGGATTACAAGCGAACAAAGAAACAAGAATTGCTGCAACAAGCACCACAGAAGAACGCCCTAAAATGAATTGATGCGTTCCTTTGTTTGCTTTGCTCTTGCTCTTCCCTTTGATTGAAATAGTCAGGCTGAACTCAACTTAACAATGCCGTCGCCAATAGCTAGAATCAATCTCAGCCTCAAAAGGAACAAATTTCTCAAGCAACGTTACCCTAAAACACAAGGCCCCCCCATAACTGGCTGTTATGCAGTAATCAGCAAATTTGGCAGAAACATCACATAAGGTGATCATCCAGCAGTTACTTCATTTGAAGAATCGCAAATGCTAAGCATGCACTATGACTGTGTAGAGAGAAGATGGCAACGAAAGAAAGAAAGCTAAGACATGCCATTTTGATTAGAACAAATTCCTCCATATTCTTCGCAACTCAAAGCCACCTAAAGATTGGCGAGAAGCAGTCGGACGATCCACGACGACCAGATGAGAAGGGAAAATAGACTGGGTCCATCTAATTACTCATGATTTTCTTTATTTGTTATTTTCCTCACTAATAGTAATTTGTCGGTTACATCATTTTATGACTCTCTCTTTTTTTCACATAATGTAATTTCCTTTTGTTGTCGTAAATTCCGTGAATCCTATGATTTGTAATATTTCACAAAAATAGTATCTACCTAATGAATATATTCTTCTCTTGTTAGTAAATTACCTAATGAATTGTAACATTCTTGTGGCATACGTAATTGTCCTCGCTAATAGTAATTTATTTGTAATTTTTTCCTTACATAACTTATTTTGGAGGGTTTAATTTCTCTTTGGAGGTCGCAAATTCTCTTGAGCCTGTGAATAGTAACCTATTGGATTAAAAGTGAATTTCTTTTGCGTATTTTTAGTAAAATATTGAATAGTAAAGGTTTGCTCATTACACATCGTAATTTTTCTCAATATGTTAATTCGATCAATTTTAGGGCCAATACACAAAAAAACCCCAAATTTTAAGTGTTGTCCTAATTATATTCAAAACTTTTTTTGTCTCATAAGAAAACCCCAATTTTTGTTTTTGTCCCAAATTTACCACCCTTAACTTTCCGTCTTGAAAGGCCGTTAGTGAACCTACGTGAATTGCCACTTAATTAATGAATTTCTCCTCAGCAAGCTGACATGGACAAATAGTCTACAAAATGACGTCTTTTTGGATGAACAATTATGGTTTGACTTTTCAATTGCTCATTTTAATACCAGCCAAACCCTAATTGCTGAGGCCTCACTGTCGGTGTACGCCTCTCTAACCTTTCCATCTTGTTTATGCAGAACACGACCTCTTCTGTCGCTTCGACTGCTTCCGATTTTGCTGATCGTAGTGTTTGAAAGTGCTCAGTTAGGTTATGCTTGAGCGGTTTTTCAAGCCGGACTATTGGCTGAGGGCTGCGGAGGACGGTGGTGAGAAGTGGGGTTCCCTGGGAGTGACAAATGACGTTCCTGCAGTTGAAGAGGGTGGTGGCCAGGGTGCTGCAGCGGTTCATGGTGGTTTCACGGTGGTGCCGGCAGCGGAGGAAGGGGCACAATGGAACTGTGGAGATGTTTTTTCGTTACTTTTAGTATGTTTTAAATTTGCTAAATGTTTAATTGGTGTAGAGAAAAATGGATCATCTAAATTGTTTAGAAAATAAATTGGTCAATTTGAGTTAAATGAGTAAATTTGGATTGAACCCAGTGGTGACTTACCCAAGCCCAATCCCGCCCACTCATTCACCACCTCTAGGAATATCTGAGAGTGGCCCCAAAGAAATTGCTTCAATTGAAACTTGAATGCATGACCGATGACCACAATTTGGCATAATAGAGTCCGAATATTAACCAATTAGATGACCTTTCAGAGTTTTGGTTCAAACCAAACGAGTAAAAATTCTGGGAGGGGCTATTTTCACCCTTCCAAAACTTTTATCAACAGTTTTTAGTCTTAAACAGTAGCCATCGCCCAAGAAAATTTGGTTTCAGGTATGAAAATGCATGGCTGCGTCTATTCTGCTTTGTTGTAGTTCCATGCGTAAATGATCAAGTTTGGCCTATATTATGCAATTAAAGTGATAGCAAAATGTCAACAAAAAAAAACCGTAACCCGACCAGAGAGGTGATTGTCCCTTAATGAGCAATTTTATTTTGCGTTCAAAGTTCTTCCATGACATTCACTTTTTCCATGAGAAAAGTTCTCTTCCAGTCTTGAAATTGTAGCCTGAAGTGGATATCTGAACGGTAATCTTCTTAACAAATTCGATTTTATGCTTGACTTCACTCACAGAACCACCTGCACATGCGGTCTTCCTGCAGGCATTTTGAGATTCAGCCTTTGCTAAAGAATAGCACGATGTCAAAGCTTGCAAAGGACTGTTACACCCCATGAGAAGAGGTCCCTTTTAATCAAGAATCCTATGAAGAGTATTAACAACAAAGGCGCATATGGTATACATCAATAGCGAAGAACTGGAATGCCTTTCCTCAATGTCTCATGACATAGCTCATTCCTGCCCACATCTCCAACCTGTGATGTTTGGGGACTTTCTCTGAATTTTATGAAATGCAGCTTGAATCTACGCAAGAGGGATTATCAATAAACGAAGATATCCTCGATCATAGCATCACAATTTACACCATGAAAGATAAAGTACAAACGCATAAACATCATTTGCACCAAGACCGCAATGGACAGAGACTTCATTAGCTGGCTTATGAAGAAGAAAACAGCAGGCTTGGGAGAAGTAAGCAATTAGCAAAACCTTCGTTATGCCGAAATGGTGAAATGCCTAAACTACAGAATAGAAAGATGAAATGTGTTACTTGGTTATTTTGCAATATCCAATTAGCAAAATCAGCAATGCAGGGTAGTTTGCTGGGAGGTGAATTTCAACTTTACAGAATCGACGTCGCATGAGAACTGAGCTTATCAAATAAAAAAAATCAGGAACCTATATGACAACATTCAAAGGATAGTATCTCATTGATAAACTGATGGAAATGGAGGAGATTGTCCTCATGCAAGTGCGTACTGATTTTCAGGTGAAATTCCACAGCTCATATAGTATAAGCACACAAGTAATTTTTGCATTGTTATGGTACGACTAGTAGTGCGTACCTCCCTCTGCAGAGCCTCATCGAGCTCAGGAGCGATATCATTAGAATGCATCTACATCAAACCACTCTGCAACAGGGTGCCGTACAAAAAAATCAACAGCAAGATATTTGATTAACAGAGAGGTTGAACCTAATGAGCATACAGAAAGCAAATTCAATTGAAAATACTACATTTAAAATCATTTGGGGGGCACGCAAGATGGTCCTCAGCTGTTCAAGATGGTTCCTTTGCAAAATCCCTTGTCTTCATTTTGATCAATCTCTAGTATGGAATTTGAATTTCCTCAGGCAAGTTTGCCAGATCCAAATCAATCATGTGATAAAACGATTCCATGACAACAATAGGATCAAACCGGTATCTTGCAAGGGTCGACCTCGCCATCTTCGACCTAGCTTGACAATCCACTATCGAGCGAGGTCGGCCCTTGCCAATGGTTGGCAAGGTCGGTCCAGGCCAGATTCGGCCAAGGCGAGTGTGACAACCGGTCCGATGAGGGGGGAGAGTGGTTGCCGGGGTCCAAGGACCCGGACAAGGAGCAGCTCCTGGCAAACTTCTAGGATGGCCAAGAGGGCACGTCTCTCCTCTCCCACATCATTTGAGGGGGGGAGTCCTGGGTAACTTATAAAGGCCTGAGAAGCCTTAACTTAAAAGAGGCCTTTTCTGGAGGTAGTATAGACTGCCCTCGGAGGAACAAAACCGTAAGGACTTAGTGTCCAAAGCTGACAATATCTTGCGAGTGGGACCCAGGTCATTACAGCAAGCCTCGCTGGCGACCAAGGAGGAAGAAGGAAAAAAAAGAAAAAAGAAATAAATAAAAAATTCGAAAAAATGTTAAAATATTATTAAAAATTGTTCACGTCAGCGATAACCGGCCAAAATTAGTCGAATGGACTGAATTGAAACAAATGCAAAATGTTTAGGACTCAATTGGCAAAAAAAAAGAAAAAAGTTTAGGACTGAATTTGGGCAATTGCAATAGGTTTAGGAATTTTTTGGTAATTTTCCTGAATCCACGTGTAGCATTATTTTTTTGTCCACTATTCAAACTTACCGGATTAGAAGCCGACTAGCAAATCCCGTTAACTTGATGTAGGTTTAGGACTAAATTCAAGATTACATTAAAGAAAAAATTGTTTTTCAGTAAGCTCTTCGTTCAACAACATGATGCTGATTGCAAAATAAGAAGACTGCTTTTATTCGTAGGAATTGGCGTTTAGATCTACTTCATGGTCGATTTTGTTGTTTAGAGCTCTTTTTTTGGGGGCAAATGTAGTTCAAGCCTCCGTTTCGGGGTTCTTTTGACCCTGTAATTTCCTCAATTTGTCTATTTCGATTCCTCTTCATTATATGATTTTTCATCTGGCGAACTACCAAAAGCTACATATTCTAACATGCTGTTCATAGGCGTTAAATAAACCGAAAGGCTTTTTTACAGTTCCATTCTGATATGAGGACAGTTTTCATATTTCTAGTACCATTCCGTCGAGCTTGGAGTCACAAAAATGAGGAAAACCGAAGAGCCCGAAGCAAAGCTTCTCCTGTCCTTTGGAAACTCACGTAGTTACGTTCAAATGGCTGTTATTTATAGGATTTTGATGTAAAATGTGATAGAACTTTCATAAACAAGCTCGAAGCAAATTGCTAGCATGAAATCGAAGTAGAAGAGAAAAGGGGGTACCCCGTGCACACAACCGAATCAGTTCGATTGGTTCAACATGTTCATACAACTACAGTCGATCCACAATTTTCCATCTTCGAATCAATTCGGTCAATAAGATCGTGACTAATGTTGTATAAGCAGTCAAATGAAAAGCATTTTGACTAGGCATTAGTTAAGCAACTAAGTAATTAAATTGCACAGTCAATACATTGACTGTACTTGCGACTTTTCTCCGGTTATGTTTGATCTATATTCTGAAAATTAAACTATTTTGTGCTAAGTGTGTTTAACAAGTATTTTGACTCAATAACATGACCTGCAATTATATGATTTAGTACTTATAGATTTCAACTTGGCTTAACAAGCCACTTGGCCTTGTCTTGAGCTTCGTAAAATTTGAGTCAAAGTTGAAGTAGACAACAAGCGGGGAAAAGTGCCAAAAAAGTCATAAACCTTTTGTATTGGTGCCAATTTAGTCATAAACCTTTTTTTTGTGTCAATTCAGTCCTAAACATTTTATCTTTGTGCCAATTTAGTCCTTTCGGCTAATTTTGGCAGGATTTTGCTGAAGTGGACCCTGACTGGTCATCGGCACTAACGTGGACAACTTTAACAATATTTTAATATTTTTTTGAATTTTTATTTTTTTTATTTTCTTTTTTACCGGCCGGAGGGAGGAGGGAGAGGAGGGGAAAAAAAAGAAAAAAAATTTAAAATAATATTAAAGTATTATTAAAGTTGTCCACGTCAGCGCCGGTGACCGGCCGGGGTCCATGTTAGCAAAATCCGGCCAAAATTGATCGAAAGGATTGCATTGGCACAAAGACAAAAGGTTTAGGACTGAATTGGTACAAATGCAAAATATTTAGACTGAATTGGCACAAAAAAAAATTTAGGACTAAATTGACACAAATGCAAATTGTTTAGGAATGAATTGGCACCAATGCAAAATGTTTATGACTTTTTTGCCACTTTTCCCACAAGCAGCGAATCAGACTATGAGTAGCTTTTAACAATTAAAATTCCACCATTGTAATCTTAGTATTGGATTGAAACCGAATGAGTATAACCTTTCGGAGGGGCCATTTTCTCCCTTCCAAAAAATTTCGTAACATTTTTATCAGTCTTCTACCGTAGCCAACGCCACAGAAAATTTATTTTCAGGTATGAAAATGTATGGCTGTGTCTATTCTACTTCATAGATTCATGCGTGGGTGAATCAGTTTGAGATTATACGATTGAAGTGACTGCAAAATACCAATATATGCATTTTCTGATGTAACCAGACCAGAGAAACTACTGAACACTTCTATTTGGTGTTCAAAATTCTTCCAATTGAGAAACGACCGTCTTCTTGGAAACCTTTTCACTGAAACTCTTGGCTGCGATTGATAGATTATTTGTTGATTCCATGGCATTCGCTTTTTCCATGAAAAAGGTGTCTCTCCCAATAACAAAATTCTTGCTTGAAGTGGACATCTGAACGGTGATCTTGTTGACAACTTCGATTTTATGCTTGAATTCACATACGGAGCCACCTGCACACGCGGTCTTCCTGCAAGCACTTTGAGATTCGGCTTTGCTAACAAATGTCACGATGTCAAATCTCACAAAGGACTACTACACCATGTGAGAAGAGGTCGCTTTCTATCAAGTATCCTATGGAGAGTCTTAACAAACACGGGAGCACACGATGAACGCCAATAACGAGAAACTTTGTGACGCCTTTCCATAATGTCTCATGATGACGGCTCATTCCTGCCCGCATCTCCTTCGTGCTGCGTTGGGGGACTTTCTCCGAATTTGAATGAAATGCAGCTTGAATCTAAACAAGAAGGATAGGATTGACTAATTAGCAATAAATGAAGATATCTGATATCGTAGCGTCACAATCAACCCCATGAAAGGTAAGGTACAAATGAATAAACATCATTTGCACCTACAACAAATTCTAGGACATATCTTGCCACACATTCTAGGTGTCTCTGATTAGTTCGCAGTCAGACCACAATCAACGGAGACTTCATTCGCTGACCGATGAAAAAGAAAACAACATATTTGGGAGAACTAAGCAATTAGCACACTTCCCTTGTTTGTGTTTAGGAACAGAACTGATGTTAATAAGATTATGCTGAAAAGTTGAAGTGCCTAAACTACAGAACATAAAGATGTGCTTGTTACCGAGTTATTTCGCAATATCCGATTAGCAAAATTCAGCAACATGGTATAGTTTGCTAGGAGGCGAGTTTCAACTTCACAAATTCAATGTGCCATACATGAGAACTGAGCTTATTTAATCAGAAACCTATATGACAACATTCAAAGGATATTATCGCACTAATAAACTTACAGAAAATGGAGGAGATTGTCATCATGCATCCTTGTATACTGATTTTGAGGCGAAATTCCAGAGCTCATATAGTATAAGCACTCAAATAAGTCTTTCATATTTATGGTATGATTGGCAATGCATACCTCCCTTTGCAGAGCCTCATTGAGTTCGGGAGTGATATCATTAGAACGCGACCTCATCAAACTACTCTGCATCAGGGTAACGCACAGAAAAATCAGCAAGTATGTATTTGATTAACAGATAGGTAGAACCTCATGAGCATATGAAAAACATATTCAATTGAAAACCTACATTCACAATCATTCAGGTATGTACTGTTGACATCAGAACAAGTGTTTCGATCTTCACAAGCATCAAAACTTCCTCAGGACACTCTAGTTGGCCCACGAGCCTCTCCAAGTTGGCCTCAGCTGTTGCTGATACTCCCTCTGCAAAATTCCTCTTCTTCACGAGCATCAAAACTTCCTCAGGACACTCTAGTGCATACCTCCCTTTGCAGAGCCTCGTCGAGTTCAGGAGAGATATCATTAGAACGCAACTACATCAAACAACTCTGCATCAGGGTAACATACAAAAAAATCAGCAGCGACATATTTGACTAACAGAGAGGAAGAACCAAATGAGCATACAGAAAGCAGATTCAATTTACATTTACAATCATTTAGTTATGTGCTGTTGAGACCAGATCAAATGTTAGAATCTTCACAAGCATCAAAACTTCCTCAGGACACTCCAGGTGGCCCCAGAGCCTCTTCAAGTTTGACACACAAGATGGTCCTCAGCTGTTGCCGATGTTTCCTCTGCAAATCCCTTTTCTTCATTTTGACTGGTCTCAAGTATGGAATTTGAAGTAACTCAGCCAAGTTAGCCTCACCCAAATCAGTCATGTGATAAAACAATTCCATGACAACAGTAGGATCAAACGGGATGCAAACTAATTAGCAAATTCTTTCACAGACAAGCAAATAATTGTCCCAATTATGCAAAAGGTCATCGATACAGCTCATTGAATTGAAGTCCCAAAGTAAGCCTTGATCAGTACATGGACCAACCAAACCTGTCATAGAAGCAGCACCAGTTACCTTGCTTGACAATCTTTCAAAACATCAGTTTGACTACTGGTAATGTTGAGGTGGTCTACAATCATATATGATAGACTAGCCAAAACAACTTTAACATTTATTTTTATCACCAACCAGAAACACTTGAACCTTGAATTTTATTTTAGCTCAGTTCATCATACTTACTGGGAATTGATGCTCTTCTTAGGAGGTTCAAGAGGAACATCAAGGGAACAATAAGAAACTTGACAGGGCTTTCGTTCATCACGAAAAATCGGAAGGCGTTTGTCCCAAACAGGACATTTGCCATTGGTCAATCTGGCACACAAAAGAACTCACAAAGGAACTCAAAATGGCCAAGGATTTTTTCAAGGAAAATATGAATTTTGGAGATAGGGAAATTCTGGGTGTAGTTTACAATATTGAGTGGCAGAAAATCATTGGCCTCTAGATGCAAATTTCAAATTCCGGGTTTACTGAGAGGGAAACCGTTAATCACTAGGTAATTCTTGTTCACCTATGTTGATATTTTCATTCTTGTCTCACAAGCCGCTAATCTGTTTGCAGTCTACAAAAGCTGCCAATGGAACGATAAATGAAAAACATTTCTATAACGTAATCAACGACAATGGTACGGAGGCAAATCCGAAGTTTCCAAAATTAATCAAGTAGATAGCCGGTGTGGAGCAAATCATTCTTAAAAAAAAATAGCTTCAAGAAAAGTATCACTCTATTCGCTCACGCTGGCCGGTAAAAGATGAAGAATCTTACTAGATGACCAATGCCTTCTATTGACATTTTGATCTTGGCTGAAGCATCATGTAAGCTTCTACGACCAAATCCACCACTCCTTCAATTACTTACGACTAGCAAATTAGGAAAGTGTAGAACCCTATCAAGGAAAACTTTCTCATAAAAAAAAGATAGTGATGAAAAGTAGGTCATGAATCTCAGAAGAAAGACGATAGTTTACTGCTTATCTACCTCTGTTAAGGACTCATGACTCGTCTCACTGTTGTCATATGGGTATAAGATTCATCACATGATTATCACCACAGTATAATATTTCAAGAGAGATATCGAGACGGATCTCTACATAATTTCCAAGGATGCGTATTCTTTCTAGATTATTTCGGTAGCGTTTCCAATGATTCGCAACCAGAAATATCCAAATCAACTAAATCCAACTTTTCAAGTCCCCGAAGTTGAGCAAGTTTCTTGCAGTCTTTAACTACTAGAGATCGTAACTTCTCACATCCCGTCAAATCTGGCAAAGCCTCCATTGATTTGCATCCTGTAAAATCCAATTTTTCTAAGAACTTTGCACCGTCAAGACCTTGAATTTCGACTAGATTACTGCACCTGACAGCCACTAATTGCTTCAAACACCGTGATCTTGGACAAAGAAGCCTTTTGATGGAATTGCAGTCATCTATAAATATGCCCTCCAAGAACTCCAAATAATCATGGCCCTCAATTTCAATTAGGTAATTGCAATGCTGAACGCGTAAGCGTTTCAGACGATTTAATTGTGAAAGCTCGGGGATGTACTGAAGTAGATTGCACGCCTGAAGATGAAGTTCTTCTAGGTGGATTAGGCTAGAAAGCTGTGGCAACCTGGGACTTTGACAAGAGACCAACAGATGTGTTAAGCCTGAAGGAAGCTCTGGTAGCGACCGGAGATTCTTACAGCCCAATAGGCAAAGGCGTTGGAGAGAAGAAAGATTCCGGATGCTTTCTGGCAGGTCAGGTATTGGTACAAAAGCCACATCGAGAATCTCGAGCGAAGACAAGTCACCGATTTCACTTGGAATTGCCCCTTTCAGACTATTGCATGATTGGAGAAGTAGGGTCCGCAGATTTGTCAACCTTCCAATAGCACTAGGAAGCTTTTCAATCGCAGAACCACTCAAGTCCAGACGTTGCAAATTCTGTAAATCCGCAATTGAGCTAGGGATTTCTCTCAATGAATCACAAGAGCAGGCGCTCAGTGTCTCCAGCTTCCTTAGAGAGCCAATAGACGTAGGAATCTTTGTACAAGCAAGAGCACAATCTAATAGAAGTTCTTCTAAATCTTTTAATTCGCCCACTTCCTCTGGTAGCTCATTGAGATTATAACAGCTACTCAAGTTCAAGGAAACGAGGTTTTTGAGTTGGCCAATAGAAGGGTGGAGAAACTCCATATGCCAACAATTGCTCAAGATGAGAATCTTCAACTGCGTGAAAGCTGAGAGATCAGGCATACATCTTAAATACATGCAAACTCCAAGATCGAGAACTTGTAACCGCTTTTCCGCCGCCTATACAAAATAAGGAGAAGCTGTCAAAAGAAGAAGTTGATCAACTAAACACAAACAAATCCAAAAATCGCAAGAGGATAAAACCATCATGATTGAACTCCATCCTTCCCAATCCTCTGTGACCCAGGTGTTTGTTAAATCCAGCACCGCTAATTCTGGTAGATGCAAATTGGTTGGCCAAAGAGACGAATCTATTCCAAAGACACTGCACTGAAGCCATCCTACTTCAGAAAGGAGTTCGTTGACGTCACCGCTTGAAGCTTTCTGCAACAAGTCTTCGAACAAGAAGAAGCTCTGCAAGATTTTCAATTGTGTTTATCCGTGTTCGTCTGGATATGGCAAAGGAATTCGACGAGACAAAATGCAAGATTGAATCCTTGCTTTGAAACCTGAAACCTTCTTCTTCTTCTTCTTTTTTTGGGTAAAGTATGTTTATTAAGTGATGTGGTGACATTGGTTAGCGATATACTCTTTAGATTTCGACAGGTATCTTTTTTTTTTGGCATAAATGTGTTAGATGTCCTAAAACTTATTACGAAAGTGTAATTGAGTCCTACACTTTCAAAAATGACATTTTAGTCCTAAAACTTGTCACAAAGTACAATTGAGTCCTAAAACTTTTAAAAAGTGCAATTGAATTCTAGAACTTGTCACATTGATCCAAACAAGTCCTTCCTTTGATTGTATTTTATGAAAATTTTAGAACTCGATTGTGCTTTTGTGACAAGTTTTAGGACTTAATTATACTTTTTGAAAGTTTTAGGACTTGGTTGCACTTTCGTGACAAGTTTTAGGGCTTGATTGCACTTTTTTATAGTTTTAGGACTCAATTGCATTTTCGTGACAAGTTTTAGGGCTTGATTGCACTTTTTGATAGTTTTAGGACTCAATTGCATTTTCGTGACAAGTTTTAGATCTTTTAATATAAAAAGTTGATTTCAAGATAACTAAACGCGGTGATATGGTTAGATTAGGGTTTTTCTAATGGATGGATGGAACTATATGTAGGTTGTTGATGCTGGGCAATATCTTTTAGCAAAGCCTGCCATATGAAAGTTTCTGCAGTTCGACCCCAAAAAAAGAAGAAGGTTTCCGGAGAAATATCACTTGTTTTTATTTACCTCCTAAAAAAGGAAGTGAAGATACATATGTCCGTGTGCATGAGAATGGCACTGTTTCAAAACAAACTGTTTTAACTTTCCTGCTAAAACAGATCATTTAATATGTTGAAGATGGTTTGAAAAAAAAATCCCATATGGCTTTGATTGACTTTATTAATGAAACCTATACTTTCCCCCAAAAGTTCAATTGGTTAGATTTTTTTTTTTTGGTTGGTTTAATTCACTTTTACAGTTTGACTCATCTCTACTTTAAATATTCACCGGTGAAAAACCTGCAATGGAGATAATTTCTCTTAAGTTTAATCTTAGGAAAAGTCACTAAATTGTTGTAATCATCCCACACCATCTTTCATAATTTTCACTTGTACATCAATCTAAACTGTAAATTACATTAAAAAAAATCTTCGTCAAAAGCTTCCAGGCAATTTGCATACACTTAACCAAAATAAACAAAAAGAAATAGGATATAACAAAATAGATAAAATCATATTTTATATATTCAATACAATTGGAATTAGTCCCACAAGTATTTCATTTTCCAAAGTTAAAATCATTTAATTTTTTTCCTACACTAATTATCATCTTTCAACATTTCTGTCTGTTCAAAACAGATTTGACTTTTTTTTTCATTTTTCAAACACATGTATGGGGTGCTCTTTTTGCTATCGATAAGAAGTTATTGGATCAACAAAACAATGTGATATTGAATTGTAGGAACGAACTATTTCAAATTATATCAAGAATATAAAGCTGTTTCCTTTGCCCAACATCTCTTGGTTAATTGCTAGGGTTAATTCCTCGCCATTGATCAGTCATGAGCCTGTGAGGCATCCCAAATGGACAATACTATAATAATAAAGTGGCGTGAACATTGATAATTTTAGTAAAAGATAAACATAGTTGAAAAAATTGGCTTCATGCTGAAAATCATATATAATGAATACAAAGGCATGAAATTTTCTCTAAATAGTCAATCTTTCTTTTTTGAATAGTCAAGTTAGTCTAGCGGTTTCTAGCACAAAAGGGCATTGCCCCCAAAAAATATAAATAATATAAAACAACTTATTGCGGATAGAAATGCTTGTTATAAGAAATGAGCAAGGTTAATGTGACAAAAACCTTAAAAAATAGTAGATTTTCCTAAAAATATCTTTAAGGGGATTTTTGCTATCTTATCTATTAAGAGGAGAAAAGAATGAAAAGAGATAGAGATAACTAGTAGAGGGACGGATTTCTTCAAAATCAAAATGGAGAAAAAAATATATCAAACAGTGGATTCCTAAATTGCGGGAGCACCACAAATACATTCGGCCATACTAGAAAGCATGCACATGTGACAAGTGTGAAACTTTTCCAATCTTATTGTTTTGAATGAATTATCTGTTATTGTAATTGGTACATACTATCTCTTTTTTTAACCAAAAAATCTTCATTTATTTGATCCATGATGTTTATACTTCATCTTGATTCATTATTGTAGTCCTTTAGATTATCAATATTTTCAACTAGATATGACAATTACATGCTTCTAGTAAATGAGATTTATAGTGTAAAATTGTAGTTAAAGGATCTTAAATTAACTGTAGATTAAATTTCTACATATGTAATTTATATCAATGAAATCGAATCAAATGATATAACTTTTCATCCTTGAGATACTTATAATCCATTTAGCTGTTACAATTAATCTATGATGGACATAAAAGGATGTTTACATAGATTTTTTTTTTCCAAGAAAGTAAGAGCATCTGCTCATCCTAGATGAGATATTAGAATAGATCAAATTAAATATATTAAAATAAGAGGGAGAGAAAAAGAAATGTGTGACATATGTTACCTGATCATTTAGTACTCTTGAGAGTCCCCCATAGTCCCTGTCCCATGGTCTGCTACGTTTCCCAAGCAGGTGCCCTTGGCAAAAAATGCTTATTCCAAGATCTCTCAGTTGATCATGCATTTTAAACTCACCATGATCTCCAATTTTAATTAAGCACCTCAACTTCAACTCTTCAATTCCTTGATTTGGATAAAACCCACGGTCCTCCCACATGTACATAGCGAATTTGCTCTCTTTGCCAATTAAAGAACAAGCAATATCGAGAAAAATCTGCTTATGGTCATCTTCTAATGCATCATAACTTATTCCCAACATCTTTTGGACATCTTTATGTGGTTGGCTTTGTAATTGCTTCAGCACATCTTCCCATACTTTTCGGTTCGTTTTTTTATACAAGTATGAACCTACAACCTTAAGTGCCAAGGGAAGTCCACCCATGGTGGATATGATATAATGAGATATATCCATAAAGTCCCACGGAGAATGATCCATACGAAATGCATGTCTGTTAAACAAAAGCAAAGCATTCTCATCATCCAATTCACCCAATTCATACTTGTAGTCTACTTCAAATTCAGATTGATCAAGAACGGCTTCATTTCTAGTCGTAACAATGATCATACTTCCTGCCATAAACCAATTACGTTCCCTAGCCAAAGCATCTAGTTGATTCTTGTCATCTATATCATCGAGAAAAATGAGAACCTTTTTTCCTTGGAATCTAGATTTGATTATATTAATTCCATCATCAACTCTAGACACTTCATTTTTCCCCTTTAGTATATCCGATACAAGTTGACTCTGTAGATGCGTAATACCGTGGCGCTTTATAGTTTCTCGAACATCTGGAAGGAAGCTGACATGCACAAATTTATCCGAGAGTTGATTGTAGATGCACTTGGCAAGAGTTGTCTTGCCTATCCCGCCCATGCCATAAATTCCAATCATTCGAGCATTGATGGAAGGATTGTCTATCCAATCCATAATTTTCTTCAAACGACCATCAAGTCCAACTAGTTGCTTAGGCACATCTAACTGGAAATCTTCCTGTAACTTGCTTACAACAGTTTTGACCACGCGTTCTATTAATTCTCCCTCATGCCTGTCAAACAACAAAAACAATCAGAGATTATGAACCTAGACATAGTCTATGCGAAGTATTCGATCCTTATCAACTGAGCTAACCCTTGCTGGCTATAGGAGGTCAAATTTATCTGGTGGTGACCAAACTTCGGAAGACTGAGCATTGGAGTCCTTTGTAGGCCTACTGTTTCGTGATTGGTACTATTGGCTGGAGGCATTGTCGTTTCTTTGTTTTTTTGCTCTGTACCAGAGGCAAATGTAAAATATTTGGGCGCTATGGAATGCTTTGGTTTTAGTTGTCGTTGGTTTAGTTTTCGGGGACATCTTGGGGAGTACTGGAGTTTGTCTTCGAGGCATTATGGTTGTCTATTGGGACATTTCGGGGATCTTTTACGGGCTTGCAGTGAAAGTAATTCATTTGCATCTCATCGTTACGCATGAAGAAGAAAACTTACTTATCAAAACAGAAAAGTTCAGTAAAGTACCCGTCGGCAATTTTCTCAGATTCCCATCCATGTAAGTAGCTGACTTCGTTAAGTGCACATTGCCCTTCCTGAATATCCTTCTCGTCAAAATGCTCCTTCTTTGAACGGAAGGCATTTCCAAAATTTCCCGCTAGATGCCGCACATCCGATGGGGCAACTTTGTAAAAAATGGGCAACACTATGTGCGATGTGCTCTTCTTGCGGTCCATGATACGAATGAGCTCGCGGAGGCACCATTTGCTCGAAGCATAATTTTCGGAGATGACAGGGATCGAAATCTTAGACCGTGCGATGGCATCGAAAATCTGTGAACCAAATTCCTCACCAATTGGGATGCTGATATCGTCCCTGAACACACAAAACGGTACAGTCCCTGCCTTGACCAAACTGTGATAGAGGTAATCGGTGAATCCCTTGCGGGTATCCGAGCCTCTAAAGCTCAAGAACACATCGTATTGAACACTACCTACAACTGCGGCTTCCGGAGAGATGAATGAAGAAGTGGATGCTCCCTCGGTGCTCTCTTCGTCTTCTCTCTTTATCTTTCTCAAACTCTGCCCTCTGTGTCACGCCCCGCACCCTACGAGCGCGCGATTATCCCGCGATGGTCGATCATTGAACGCGACGTCCCAGGACGCGTCGCCGACCCAACCCAAACATCAGAGATTAGGCACGCGCGGAAGCAAATAGAAACAACCCGGACAATTAATAATGACAAGGGGTAACAATAGCACAAAACAATAACTGTAATTCCTACACTTGGCAAATACATACAACGCTCATCAAAAGGAACAATGGTTCGCGAACTTAACTCCTCTACAAAAGGGGAAACTCAAAATACGGGACACTCGACCCGTCCTCGATCTCCGAGATACCCTTGCAGCGTCTCTCATCACTCACGGTCGCGGATCTGAAATGGTTATATAATAACCGTGAGAACGAGTCTCAATAAGCAACCCCCTATACCCCACGTAGGCCAATGCGTACCCAGACAAGTCGTACATGCAAACTACCCCATAACATATAGAGTTCACATCATTATACTTACCTTGCCCTCGAATCACGAGCCAACCCTGCATATTAGTCCAAACATGACAATGCAATAATAGTTCATCATCATATCACGGTCACCCGGCACACGCAATCTCACTCGCATTTAACCAGCCTAGCCAAGCAACCACACGTTCAACTGGTCAATTAAATCACACGCTCAACCAGCCAAATCGGCTCACACGCTCAACCAGCCAATTCAGTCACACGCTCAACCGGCCAATTCAGTCACACTCAAATCACATGCGTGTCCGAACATCTTTCTCACAACTCGCGCCACTGCGCCTCAAATTCATTCTCACAGGCACACAAGCCTCACAATTCGATCAATTCCAATGGCCGCCGTCAACACGTCCCAAGCCACACTTTCCTTTCACGGACCGCCGTCAACACGTCCCAAGTCCGTAGCCCTCCGATCAATCCGGGCTCAAATTCCAATGACCGACGTAAACACGTCCCGGTCCAACACACCTTTAACGGGCCACCGTCAACACGTCTCAAGCCCGAATCCATTTGGCACATCGGCCATTCATGCCTTCACACGGACCGCCGTCAACACGTCCCAAGTCCGTAGCCCTCCGATCAATCCGGGCTTAAAATAAACAGCAAGCACACGCCAATCAATTAAATCAATTTCACGCCAATTGCATCAAACAACCCATACTCACAACTCGGTCCCAATTCACAATTCGCCACCTCGGTCCACAAACCCGACGTTCAAGTCGGCCATACACCATTACCCGAGTCAAGCATATCATTTAATCCAATTTAAATAGCGCAATTGTAACATAATATAATTAAATTAAAACACGTCCTAGCCGTTCTAACCCGAGACAAGTCAATAAAGTACCCAAAATACTAGGTAGGGTTTAGGAAGCCACTTACCTAAGTTTGGCCCGGGAAAAGTCGGCTCGGGCCTAAAATGGCCCGGGTGAACAGTGCGGACTAGGCACACGCGCGGGCACGGCGGTCGGCCACGGGCAAAATTCTCGGTCACGGCTGGGCACGGCGACGGGCGCGAGCACAGGCACGGGCACGGGCACGAGCGTGGGCACGGGCACGGGCACGGGCGTGGGCACGGGCACAAGCACGGGCGTGGGCGCGGGCACGGGCACGGGGCGTGGGCACGGGCACAAGCACGGGCGTGGGCGCGGGCACGGGCACGGGCAACGATCGGCCACGGCTTGGCGACTTGGCCACGGCCCCCGAGAACACTCGGCCGACGAGCTCGAACATGGTGGGCACGCCGCCGGCGCAGCTGGCTGGCGAACGACGATCGACGGCGACGGGGGCAAGCCACGGCGGCGAGCAGCATCCGGTCCTGCTGGCCGGGCGAGCTCGGCAAGCCGGGCTGCACTGGGCGACACTGGCGGCGGCGATGGAGACCGGACGGCGGCGACTGGCACGGCCTAGCACCTGCCGCAATAAGGAGGGCACCTGCGTTGCCGCCGGAATGGCGGTGGCGAAGGCGGCTCGAGAAGGGAAACCTGAGCGGCGTGGCGGCCGAGGGAGAGGGCGACGGCGTCCGGGACCTAGGGCGGCGGCGAGCCGAGCCGGGTAGGGGCGAGCTCGGGGCGGAAGAAAACAGGGGTAGGAGAAAGAGACCGAGTCGGGACGGAGCTGTGGGGCGGCGCGGCGGCGCGACGACGGTGCGAGGCGGACGGCGGCGTCGGCGGCTAGTAGGGCGGCGTCCGGCGGAGGCGGAGGGGGTCGACGACGGTCAGGCGAGCTCTAGCGAGAGCGGAGCGAACCCGGTCGGCCAAGGAAAGAGAAGAAGAAGAAGAAGAAGAAGAAAAGAAAAAGGAAGAGAAGGAAAGAGAAGAGAGAGAGTGTCGGGGAGAGTAGGTCTCAAGGGGTATGGGGTGAGGACGCCGCATGGGCGACGCGCACGCGGCCAGAGGAGAGAGAGAGGAGAGAGAGAAAATAGAATAAGAAATAATTTGAACATTCAAATATTATTTGCAAACCGATGGTCCAAATTCAAAACCGAAAACGATCTACCGGTCCAAAATAAGTCTCGCATATAAAAAGGGACAAAGGCCAAATTAATTAGACCAAATTATAACGAGGGAGGTCTACTAGTCCAAATTTGCACGTGGTCAAACACTCCCCTTTTTCCATCATTCCTGAAAATCTCAACGTTGGCTACCATAATATTGACACCGTCCAATTTATTTCGTCCCAAAACTCCCGAAAATCGACTGCCAAGTTCGGGGTCTAAATAACGGCCAAATTCGATCAAGTGCGATTCTAGCGAAATCTCTAATTTTAAAAATAATAACCCAGGAGTGATCAGTTCCGGGCGAGATTTTATTATAAGCGCACTGACGAATTACACGTTTTATAAATCCCAAAAATGGGCCAAAATCCGGAATGTCACAACTCTTCCCCCTTACAAAAATTTCGTCCTCGAAATTTGCAATCCAACTCAACTATACAAACAAGTGGGGGTACTGGTGTCGCATTAACTCTTCACTTTCCCACGTCGCACCTTCGGTCCCATGGTGCTCCGAAATCACTTTGACCATCGGAATTTTCTTGTTCCGCAATACTCTTTCAATTTTGTCCTCGATTCGAATTGGCCTTTCCACGTACGACACCCTGTCGTCCATGTCTATTTCTTCATGGCTCAGCACGTGGGTCGGGTCCGGTTCGTACTTCTTCAACATAGACACGTGGAATACATTATGAACGTGAGATAGCTTTGGCGGTAGCGCGAGACGATAAGCCAAGGTGCCTATTCTCTCTAAGACCTCAAATGGACCCACGTACCTCGGGCTCAACTTCCCTTTCTTACCAAACCGAGATAATCCTCTCATAGGCGATACCTTGAGAAAAACGTGGTCCCCTACTTGAAACTCCAAAGGCCTACGTCTCCGGTCTGCATAATTCTTTTGGCGGCTCTGTGCGGTTCTGAGTCTGTCCCGGATAACCTTGACTGTCTCAATCGACTGTTGCACTAACTCTGAACCCGTAATGCTCCTCTGACCCACTTCATCCCAACAAACCGGTGTTCTGCAAACTCTTCCATAAAGCGCTTCAAATGGTGCCATTCTAATACTCTGCTGGTAGCTATTGTTGTAGGCGAATTCAACCAAATGTAGCTGTTCCTCCCAACCACCCTTAAAATCCAAAACACATGCTCGCAGCATATCCTCCAAAGTCTGAATCGTCCTTTTAGACTGGCCATCCGTCTGGGGATGATAGGCCGTGCTAAAGCAGTAACCGTTCCTAATGCCGCATGAAGACTTTTCCAAAAGGCGGCAAGAAATTTAGGATCACGGTCTCGAAATAATCGTCACCGGTACTCCATGAAGACGGACTACATGTCGCACATACAAATCGGCATACCTTTCCAAGGCGAAATCCTTTCGCACCGGTAGAAAATGTGCTGACTTTGTCAATCGATCAACTATCACCCAAATCGAATCATGACCCCTTTGACTTCTCGGTAATCCCATTACAAAGCCCATCGTGATGTGTTCCCATTTCCACTCGGGAATCTCTAATGGCTGCAACATTCCACCCGGCTTGCAATGTTGCGCCTTCACTTGTTGACATGTTAAACACTTAGCTACATGCTTGGCCACGTCCACTTTCATGTCGTTCCACCAATAATGTTGCCGTAAATTCTGATACATTTTCGTACTTCCCGGGTGAATACTGTAAGTGCTGCGGTGTGCTTCAGACAAAATTTCTTCCTTCAGTTCGGCATCACTGGGTACACATAACCGTCCTCGGAACTTTAAAATCCCATCCTCGGATACCTGAAAATCCGACTTCCTTTTTGTGGCATCCATACTCAAAATTTTCTGAATATCTGGGTCCGTCGATTGTAAAGCCTTAATCTTAGTCTGTATTTCTGGTTCAATCCTCAATGCTGCAAGTAGACTCGAGACATGACTCACTTCAAACTTAAATTCCAAATCTCGAACTCCCTCCAACAGAATCCACTCCTTGACCATCATATGCGCAATGCTTGATTTCCGGCTCAGTGCATCCGCTACCTTATTAGCTTTTCCAGGGTGATACATAATCTATCGCAATTGTAGTCCTTGAGGAGTTCCATCCAATGGCGCTGTCTCATGCTAAGTTCTTTTCGGGAAAACTGATACCTTTAAACTCTGATGATCTATGTAAATCTGAAATCTCTCCCCACACGGGTTATGCCTTCAAATCTTAAGGGCGAAAATAATTGCGGCTAATTCCAAATCATGAGTTGGATAATTCAGCTTATGCGGTCTCATTTGTCGCGATGCGTATGGCACTACTCTTCCACGTTGTGTCAACACACATTCGAGTCTTCTTAACGACGCGTCACTGTAGATTTTATATCCTCCCAAACCTAACGGGACCGTCAACACTGGCATGATTGTCAAACTCTGTTTCAATCCTGAAAACTCATTTGGTAGTTATCCGTCCATTCAAATTTCGTTTCCTTCTTTTGCAAACGCGTCCACGGTATTACTAACGTTAAAAACCCCTTCCACGAGACGTCTATAATGACTTGCCAGATCCAAGAACCTCCGAACCTCGATTACTGTTGTTGGTCTTAGCCAATTCCTGACAACTTCAATCTTTGCTAGATCCACTGCAATTCCTTTCTCGAATATCACCTCATGCTCGACGGAACTCTTCGAATGCACCGGAATATCTTCTATGAACACGATCACAAACTGATCCAGAAATTCCTTGAATACCTGATTCATTAAATCCAATAAGGCTGCAGGGGCGTTCGTCCGTCCAAACGACATCACCATAAACTCATAGTGTCCATACCTCGTCCTAAATGCCGCCTTCGGCACATCCTCCTTCTTGATTCTCAATTGGTGATAACTAGTCCTCAAGTCGATCTTACAAAATATTGATGCCCTTTGTAACTGGTCGAACAGGTCATTTACTCTTGGCAACGGGCGTTTATCATTAATGGTCACCTAATTCAACTGTCTGTAGTCAATACATAACCTTAACGATCCGTTCTTCTTCCTCACGAATAAAACCGGCGTTCCCCGTGGAGACGCACTCGAACGAATAAAACCTTTATCCAATAGCTTTCACATTTGGACTTTCGATTCCTTCAATTCCGACAGTGATATCTTGTAGAGCGCTCCCAAGGTCGGTTTTGTCCCTGGGGCCAACTCAATCACAATCTCGACTCTCCTATCAGGTGGCAATCCCGGCAATTCCATCGAGAAGATTACATACCTCGGCTATGTCCTTTAGCCTTGATTCCTCAACCAACTAATCAGTCCCAAATTGATTTTTTTTTTTACCTCAAAGACAAAGCTCAATCCATCTAATTTCGATCCAACAGTCTCCCAAAACAAATCACCTCGGTTCTTTACAAGATCCGAAATTTCCAAGTATAACTCCTCCTTCCAAACTCGTCCAAGAATGTCACTAGTAAATCAGAAGTCCATAAATCGATTGCGCCTATCCACCATAAGTAATTATAAGTCGTACATGACCATTAGAGTTATAACTTCAAAATCATTGCCTATTGCACCCAATATCAACACGTAACGCCTTTAGACTTTCGCGGCACATCCTCTGATTCCTTCCCCACCACAGCGTACATCTTTCCTTACGTCAATGGTCAATTCTGATTATTCTGCGAGGAAGCTCCCGCTTAATATCCTACTTGCAATCGCTATGATTGCATTAGTGGTCTAACCCGTCGGCTCCGCAATTTCTCACTTAATGACCTTGCTGACCACATCCACAACATGCTCCACTTCTACCTTGGCAATAGTCATTTCTATGCCCCTTTCCACAAGGCCGACATGTGGCGTTGGAGTAGTAGTTCGTCTTTCTAAAGTTCTTTCTTAACGAAGGGACAAGTTTCTTGTTCTCGGTCATAAGCTTCCTCCCAAAGTTCCCATTGTCCCTAGCTGGCGTGTACCGCGATCCATATACGTTAACCCTCTCATTCATATCCCTTTCAACCGTTTAAGCCTTGTCATATAGCTTATTACCATCCCTTAAGACTCAAAAGTACTAACTGATTGCGGAATTCCAGTTCCAATCCATCCCGAAACCTCCTTGTCCTATCCACATGGTCCTTGACCATCCTTGGTTCGTACTTAGGCAACCTTATAAACTCGACCTCGTATTGATCAATTACATCCGAATCTAGCAAAGCCAAAGAAACTATATCATTTTCTGTCATCGCGCACTCTCTGAATGTACTCCTCATTGAAGACCTCGACAATGACTCCCCAGCTTGGAGTTATGCCCTTCTAAATATCCTACTTTGGGGGTCCTTTTACCAGTCACTTGCATTTCCTTAGAGTTGATATACACACAGGGTCACTTTCTCATCATCAGTGCACCCGAATACCTCAAAGCCTATTTTTCTAAGTCCTTTCTATCCAAAGTAATGTAGCCTCCGGGTCACATCTTCCCATCGAACCTTGCAAGTTTAAGTTTCAAAAATTTTCCAACCAACTGACGCATCTGTTTGACTGCATTAACTTACCCTTGACCTTGATTCCCAACATTTCCATTATGCCCACGATTCCCGTTACTTCCATTGGCGGCGACAACAGCGGCCTCAGCATTAGTAGCAACAGTAGCATTTCGCTTCTCAGTTTGCCTTCCCATTAAAATTCTAACTTCCTCGAGTGCCCTCAAAATCTCATCCCATCTGGGATCCTCTGCAACTCCAACTTGCGGACCTACACGACCTCAACCTCGACCTCTACCTCGACTACTCAACCTCACAGGGTTCAAGGGTTCACAACACCCACTTACCTGCTATAATTCTCATCGGGAATTAAAAACCTAGGCCAACTATACCAGTCCCGAGCCCTAGGCAGTGAATCACCACAATTCACTTAGCAGATAGTCAATCACAAACAACACCCAATCACAACCAATAGGGTTCGTGCACTTACCTCAAGTCCTGACGCGCCTGCATTTCACACGTTATTGCATAACATCACTCAGCAATCACAATCAAATAGTCTGGGGTAACGCATGGCCAACAAATCTCCCTAACTGGCTACCCCAAAGTCATCGCTCCTTATCACTCCAGGTTTCGACCACTTGGATCGAGCTGACCTTGCTTTGATACCAAATCAACGGGGATGTCACGCCCCGCACCCTACGAGCGCGCGATTATCCCGCGATGGTCGATCATTGAACGCGACGTCCCAGGACGCGTCGCCGACCCAACCCAAACATCAGAGATTAGGCACGCGCGGAAGCAAATAGAAACAACCCGGACAATTAATAATGACAAGGGGTAACAATAGCACAAAACAATAACTGTAATTCCTACACTTGGCAAATACATACAACGCTCATCAAAAGGAACAATGGTTCGCGAACTTAACTCCTCTACAAAAGGGGAAACTCAAAATACGGGACACTCGACCCGTCCTCGATCTCCGAGATACCCTTGCAGCGTCTCCCATCACTCACGGTCGCGGATCTGAAATGGTTATATAATAACCGTGAGAACGAGTCTCAATAAGCAACCCCCTATACCCCACGTAGGCCAATGCGTACCCAGACAAGTCGTACATGCAAACTACCCCATAACATATAGAGTTCACATCATTATACTTACCTTGCCCTCGAATCACGAGCCAACCCTGCATATTAGTCCAAACATGACAATGCAATAATAGTTCATCATCATATCACGGTCACCCGGCACACGCAATCTCACTCGCATTTAACCAAATTTAGCCAAGCAACCACACGTTCAACCGGTCAATTAAATCACACGCTCAACCAGCCAAATCGGCCACACGCTCAACCAGCCAATTCGGCCACACGCTCAACCGGCCAATTCAGTCACACTCAAATCACATGCGTGTCCGAACATCTTTCTCACAACTCGCGCCACTGCGCCTCAAATTCATTCTCACAGGCACACAAGCCTCACAATTCGATCAATTCCAATGGCCGCCGTCAACACGTCCCAAGCCATACCATTCAATCAATTCCAGTGGCCGCCGTCAACACGTCCCAAGCCACACTTTCCTTTCACGGACCGCCGTCAACACGTCCCAAGTCCGTAGCCCTCCGATCAATCCGGGCTCAAATTCCAATGACCGACGTAAACACGTCCCGGTCCAACACACCTTTAACGGGCCACCGTCAACACGTCTCAAGCCCGAATCCATTTGGCACATCGGCCATTCATGCCTTCACACGGACCGCCGTCAACACGTCCCAAGTCCGTAGCCCTCCGATCAATCCGGGCTTAAAATAAACAGGCAAGCACACGCCAATCAATTAAATCAATTTCACGCCAATTGCATCAAACAACCCATACTCACAACTCAGTCCAATTCACAATTCGCCACCTCAGTCCACAAACCCGACGTTCAAGTCGGCCATACACCATTACCCGAGTCAAGCATATCATTTAATCCAATTTAAATAGCGCAATTGTAACATAATATAATTAAATTAAAACACGTCCTAGCCGTTCTAACCCGAGACAAGTCAATAAAGTACCCAAAATACTAGGTAGGGTTTAGGAAGCCACTTACCTAAGTTTGGCCCGGGAAAAGTCGGCTCGGGCCTAAAATGGCCCGGGTGAACAGTGCGGACTAGGCACACGCGCGGGCACGGCGGTCGGCCACGGGCAAAATTCTCGGTCACGGCTGGGCACGGCGACGGGCGCGAGCACAGGCACGGGCACGGGCACGAGCGTGGGCACGGGCACGGGCACGGGCGTGGGCACGGGCACAAGCACGGGCGTGGGCGCGGGCACGGGCACGGGCGTGGGCACGGGCACAAGCACGGGCGTGGGCGCGGGCACGGGCACGGGCAACGATTCGGCCACGGCTTGGGCGACTTGGCCACGGCCCCGAGAACACTCGGCCGACGAGCTCGAGCATGGTCAAGACGCTTCTACGGCGAGCCGGCTGGCCGAACGACGATCGACGGCTGACGGGGCAAGCCACTGGCGGCGAGTAGCATCCGGTCGGTGGGCCGGGCGAGCTCGGGCAAGCTAGCTCTGGGCCGGGCGACACGGCGGCGGCGATGGAGACCGGACGGCGGCGACTTCGGCAAATGCCTAGCACGGCCGTGAACAAGGAGGGGGCAGCTGGCTGCCGCCGAATGGCGGGCGAAGGCGGGCCCGAGAAGGGAAACCGGAGCGGCGGTGGCGAGCCGAGGGGAGGCGACGAGCGTCCGGACGGCGGCGCGGGCGGCGAAATGAGCTGGGTAGGGCGAGCTCGGGGCGGAAGAAAACAGGGGTAGGAGAAAGAGACCGAGTCGGGACGGAGCCGCTGGGCAGCGCGGCGGCGCGACGACGGTGCGAGGCGGACGGCGGCGTCGGCGGCTAGTAGGGCGGCGTCCGGCGGAGGCGGAGGGGGTCGACGACGGTCAGGCGAGCTCTAGCAGAAGCGGAGCGAACCAGTCGGCCAAGGAAAGAGAAGAAGAAGAAGAAGAAGAAGAAAAAGAAAAAGGAAGAGAAGGAAAGAGAAGAGAGAGAGTGTCAGGGAGAGTAGGTCTGCAAGGGGTATGGGCTGAGGGGACGCTGCATGGGGCAGACGCGCACGCGGCCAGAGGAGAGAGAGAGGAGAGAGAGAAAATAGAATAAGAAATAATTTGAACATTCAAATATTATTTGCAAACCGATGGTCCAAATTCAAAACCGAAAACGATCTACCGGTCCAAAATAAGTCTCGCATATAAAAAGGGACAAAGGCCAAATTAATTAGACCAAATTATAACGAGGGAGGTCTACTAGTCCAAATTTGCACGTGGTCAAACACTCCCCTTTTTCCATCATTCCTGAAAATCTCAACGTTGGCTACCATAATATTGACACCGTCCAATTTATTTCGTCCCAAAACTCCCGAAAATCGACTGCCAAGTTCGGGGTCTAAATAACGGCCAAATTCGATCAAGTGCGATTCTAGCGAAATCTCTAATTTTAAAAATAATAACCCAGGAGTGATCAGTTCCGGGCGAGATTTTATTATAAGCGCACTGACGAATTACACGTTTTATAAATCCCAAAAATGGGCCAAAATCCGGAATGTCACACTCTGTCCATGAGGATCTAAGGTAGGAAGTTGAAACGAAACGTGCTTTTATGATGCTTTTCTGCAAATGCTTGTTTGGCTTGGTCCACTCCGAATAACGTGTACGTTAATTTCTCCCCAGAATGCCCACATCAAGTACTTGTTCCGAAACACATATTTGACGCATGTTTAAATATTTAAACACATATTTAAACAGATTGAAGTGTAATTAATCGACTTTGTTAAAACACATTTGAACAACTACATAACTTCACGCACGTCTAGTCGAAACGAAAGACAGCTTTTTCTGCGGCCAAAGGGATTGATGAACAAAGAAAGATGCTCTTAGGATGCTTTTCTGCAAATGCTTGTAGTCCTTAACTTATCAAGCGAGCGAAGCTCGTACGATCCTCGGTCAGCTAATCGTGTGTAAAAAATCAAGTGCTTGAGAATGTTCAGCATACCTCGTGTCCTTACAGCCTCGGATTCTGCTCACAAACAGGTGGAGTCAGCTTCTTTCGGACCTCACCCTCCAATCAAAGTCAAGCTTGTTGGCTTGGTCCACTCCTAATTACGTGTTCTTAATTTCTCCGCCTAGGCAATGCTGAAGAAGGTTCGTGTTCTGGAGAAAGAGTTAGGCAATGACGACACGGCCTTTAGTTAAGTAAGCTGACAGTCGTTTCAGTGTGGAAGATTAGGTGGCCCTAAAGAGGCCCCCAAATAGCCCAAGTCATTTTTGAAACACATTTAAATATTTACACACATATGGAAACAGATTGAAGTGTAATTAATCGACTTCCCTAAAACACATTTGAACAACTACATAACTTAACGCACGTCTACGATATTTAAAGCTGGATTCTTTCGATTCACACCCAAGATATTGAAATTATGTAGGAAACTCCATGGGAGCATCTTCCTATGATAATAAGCTCACACGATGCCTTATCATAATCTCCGACCTAACTCTTATATTTTTTAGCCTAATATATAAACAACCCTAACTATGTCCACCACCTCGTTTTCGCAACCCCTTCTGTCTAATCCCATTTTCATTAGCCAAACTAATGTAGTGTCATGCAGTTATTACCCAATGGACCTCACCCTCTAAATGCCTGCACTTTTTGCCACCTTTAGGTTTAGTTCAATTTATCCTTTTTCCTCCATCCAAGATGCAACCAACTATTTTGCTAATTATTTAAACATATCCCAAGCATATATATAAAACTCTTCAATTCAAGCCAACAATTAACTCAGCAAGTTACGCTTGAAGTTCATATAAATTCAACATCAAAATTTAAACTAAATAAGTAGGCATCAACCAACCGAATTCAAGAGTACTAAAATGATCGATCTAACTTCATGCCTAGAGTTTTCACTAACCTGGATGGAAAGCTTTGGGTTGACATGGAACTCGATTATTTTCCTCACGACAAACGTGGTCAGATCTTGACCTAACTTATACCAACACGAAAAGCTATGACCTAGGTTCCACGACGATCGAGTCTATTTTCCAACGGTATATGGCTAGTACACCGATTCTAAGTGTAGCTTACCGAATTTGGCTCTTTCCAAGAGGGTGTCAGCTGATCCTTTCACCGGCGGGCATTCCGAAAAACGGTGTTTTCGGACCCCTTTTGACCGACCTCCTGATCTCTGTACGGAGTGAATTATCTACGGATGGAAAGCTCTTTGAGTCTACTGTCACTCTCCAGTTGGGGGTTTCGGCTGATTTTGACTCTATGGCCGTCGAATTTGTGATTTTCCTTGAAGCGTCACTCTGCTCAACGAACTCTCCCTTAATTCGGTGTGCTCTGTCTGTCTGTCTCTCTTTCTTTTCTCCTCCTGCGCGAGGCCTCTCCCTCCTTGTTTTATCTTATCCTCTCGCCGACACTCTCTCTCTCCCCCCCTCTCTCCTTTCTTTTTCTCCTTGTTTATCTTATCCTCTCGCCGACACTCTCTCTCTCCCCCCCTCTCCTTTCTTTTTCTCCTTTCTTTCTTTCTATCTTTTCGTCTTTTCCTTTTGGACTCTAACGTCTATTCTCATTAGGGGTGTGCAAATGGAACCGCCCAAACCGGGAACCGCCCGGACCGAACCGGACCGACACTATTTGGGCGGTTCTAAGGGGTGCCGGTCCGGTTCCCGGTTCCTAAAAATGGAACCGGTGTCCGGGCGGTCCGGTTCCCGGTTACAAGGGGGAACCGGACCGGACCGGACTGACCGGACCGGACCGACATATTTTTTCTTCAAAAAAATTAATAAAATGTAAACTCAATCCTAAGTAAACTTTATTGACATAAATTCTTTGATAAAAATTAGTAAAATGTGAATTAAACTCTAAGTGAACTTCATTGATATAAATTCATTGATAAAAATTAGTATAATGTGAACTAAACCCTAAGTATTTGACCAAAAAAAAAACTAAATCCTAAGTGATCGGTTCTATTGGACCGGACCGGAACCGGACCGGACCGACGGTCCGGTCCGGTTCCCGGTCCTAGGACCAAACGGTCCGGTCCACGGTTTCCAAAATTGGGAACCGGTTCTCCCGGTCCGGTTCCCGGTTCCACTCGGAACCGGACCGGACCGGGAACCGATCACCCCTAATTCTCATCATTTCAAACTCCACTTCACCTAATGTTACTGCCTTTCCAACATATCACTATTCACTTTTTGACCGTATTTTAATGTTCACTTTCATCGTATGTCCTATTCACATTGACCATATTTGAATGTTCACTTTGACCGTCTGTTCGTATATGTGCTTGATCGGAAGTGACCCACTGAGTGTCCATGACCATGAATGAAGAAGAGCATTTAATCTCGTAAATTATTGTAGAAAATTAAAATTTCGCGATGGCAAATGTGGAAATAATTTATCAAGGACGGATATTACTGTGAGACGGATAAACAAGTGAGATTAAAGCTCAAGAATTTCATGGTGAGGTAATCAGTGAAGCCCTTGCGATCTTGCGAGTACCTGAGCCTCTATAGCTCAAGACTACATCGCAAGGATCGCTTTCCCCGCGCCCGTTGGCGTTGGATAGATGGACGAATATGTAGACGATCTGTCGGTGCCCTTATTTTCTGCATTTGTATCGCTTCCACTCGTTTTCCTCTTCTTGAGAGGGTTACAAGCGAACAAAGAAACAAGAATTTGGTGCACTAAGCACCACAGAAGAACGCCCTAAAATGAACTGATGCATTCCCTTGTTTGCTTTGCTCTGGCTCTTCCCTTTGATTGAAATACTCAGGCTGAACTTGACTCAAGAAGGGAAAACAGACCGGGTCTGTCTAGTTGTTCGTGATTTTCCCTATTTGTAATTTTCCTCACTAATAGTAATATGTTGGTTACATATCATTCTATGACTATCTCTCTTTTTCATATTATGTAATTTCCTTTTGTTGTCGTAAACTCCATGAATCCTATGATTTGTAATATTTCACAAAAAATAGTATCTACCTAATGAATATCTTCTTCTACTGTTAATAAATTATCTAATGAATTGTAACATTCTTGTGGCATACGTAATTTTCATCACTAATAGTAATTTATTTGTAATTTTTCATTACATAACTTTTTTTGGAGGGTTTAATTTTTCCTTGGTGGTCGTAAGTTCTCTAGAGCCTGTGAATAGTAACCTATTCGGTTAAAAGTAAATTTCTTTTGCATATTTTTAGTAAAATATTTGAATTGATCGTAATTTTATTTTACTCTTAGTAAAGGTTTGAGGCCTATGTTTTAATAATTTTCATTACGCTTGTGATTTTTCTCAATCTGTAAATTCGATCAATTGTTGCATCCGTAACTTTCCTTCATTGTGTCTAAGTTATGACAAACATCGGTTTTGCAAAACAAATTTGATGGACCACGTTTTCTCTCCCTTTGATCTAATGGTCCACCTTGAATGTGGGACCAGAATCACAAGAGAGAGCTTTGACTTATGGAATTTCCGTCACAAATAGAGGAGTTTTATTTATTTATTTTTGGCCAAACAGTAAAGTAGTGGTGGAGACGCTATTTTTCCATAATTTGTATTTAAATTCATTTCATCTGAACACACATATATATTTTCTTCTCTCTCTTTGCTATGTTCTCTATTTGCTTCCACCAACGCCCTCTTCACCAAACACTCCCGCTCCCTCCTCTTCTTTAAATATCATAGACGTGCATGAACTTATGTAGCTGTTCAAATGTGTATTAGGGAAGTCGATGGTTTTGGCTGATTTTGACTCTATGGCCGTGGAATTTGTGACTTTCCTTGATGCGTCACTCTGCTCAACAAACTCTCCCTTACTTCCGTGTACTCTCTCTCTCTCTCTCTTCTCCTCCTTTTCTCCTCCTGCGCGAGGCCTCTCGCTTCTTGTTTGTCGTCTCTTCTCGCCGAGTCTTTTTCTCTCTCTCTCCTTTCTTTTACTTCTTTCTTTTCCTTTCTTTCTATCTTTCTTTCGTTTCCTTTTTGACTCTAATGTCCTTTCTCAATCATTTCAAACTCCACTTCCCCTAATATTACAACCTTTCCACCAAATCAGTATTCACTTTTTGACCGTATTTTAATGTTCACTTTGATTGTATTTCCTATTCCCATTGACCATAATTGACTGTTCACTTTGATTCGTATGTTCGTATATGTGCTTGGTCGGAACTGACCGACTAAGTGTCTATGACCATGATTGAAGAAGAGCTTTTAATGTCCTAAATTATATTAGGAAATTAAAAGGCAGCACTTCAGCAGTTCAGAAGTTGAAGAAACCAGCTCCTGTTCCCAAGAACAGTGCACCTCGACCTCCTCGTCCATCTAGGTCCACACCCCCTGTGGAAGCCCCTGTTTCTTCAACCCTGGCACCTATTCAGGCTGACATCAAGGCTAGCCAAGTCTCTCTCGGTTCAATGTCCGCATATCTTGTTAAGCTTGAAAAGATGATTGTGACTCTAGACTGCTACAACCCCCTCAAATCATCTCTGCCAGAAAAATCTGATCCTGTTCCTTCCAGCAAACAGTCAAAGCGCACCCGACTTTCGTAGATGTGATTTGGAACCTGATGTTGCGGACTACCTGTTGCAAGAAACTTTCCGAGCTCATCTTGCGTGGAATTGGAAGACTCAACTACGTTGGCCTTTGGTTCAACAATAGGATTAGCATTCCTCCTCGATTAGGAGGCGAAGAATGAGATCTTCAAGACTTATCTCTTTCCGTTTATCCTTCAAATAATTTTTGAAGCCTAACCGGCACGGAGGCAACCTTTCAATTATAGCTGCAACTTGGAATGATTCACTAAGTATCGTTCCCTCAACAAAGATGTCGTTCAGAATTATTTGTAATTCCTAAATCAGATTCATGATAGATTTAGAATCTATCATTGTGAATTCCAGGAGTTTGGCTACCACAAATTTCTTGGTGCCTGCGTCCTAAGTCTTGTTTTTCTTTTCTAAGGACTTCCATAACTGTTTAGCACTTCCAAAGTTACAATAAATATTGTATAAGGAATTGTCCAAATAGTTAAGAATATAATTCTGGTATAGGAAGTCCCCATTCTTTCAAGCCTCCAACGCCACGAGCGTTGTGACATCTTGCTCATTTGGACTAATTATCGGGCACACCTTCGATAAATACTTGGTCAGATTCAATGTGGTCAAATAGAAGAACATCTTCTGTTGCCACTGTTTAAAACCCACGCCGGTGAATTTCTCCGATTTCTCATTCGGTGTATGAGATGGTACCATCAAGGGAGGCAAAGCCTGTTGATGTATACCCGTACCACCAAAGATGGTACTAGCCCGAAGGCTCGCAGCATTAACTGCCACAATTTTAGGCCTCGAGGTTTGAACCCCTCCAACGGCAGCGGTTGGGTCGACCAAAGGAACATTTCCAAGAACATTTCCGACATCAATGGGTACTTCGTTGTTATCAACCACCTCGATTTTTTGATGACCAAACAAATAGTAAATAATCACAACAAATCAATTAATCGATAAACGACTAACGCCTTAAGGTTGTTGGAAAGATATGTGTGCACACGCGCACAAGCACCGAAAAACACATATTGGGGAGAATACATAATACTGTTTGTAGTAATCAGAAATCTATTACATGAAGAAGATGATAACAATATAATGATCAAGTTGATGTACTCGATGATACAATTACAAACCAAATATAAACTTACTTGGTTGTAATATAACTCCAGTAATCGATTGACGATTTCGTCTTGTGTTCGACGGTTCGACGGCTTCTTCATGACTTCTTCGAGTAGTCGAATGGCTTCTTTAGATATCGTGAACTTCTCTGAGTGCTTGATGGCTTCTCCGAGTCCTCGATGTCTTCTCCGAGTACTCGATGGCTTCTTGATGACCAAAGACTCAAAGAATAAATGACAAAAGGGATCTAGAGGTGAGGTACGATACTAACCGAATCTCCTAAAGGCGATTAGTTCTTGCCTACGGTGCGCAGCAGCTTCGCGAATTATGCCTCCCAAGATACAACACCTCGAACTTGTTGGTATTTGCACTATACGAATAGGACTCTGTCGAACACTGCTCGAAACCAGCACACTTGGAAGATTGCTATGGAAATTGTGTTTGGAAGTACATACCTTTGAACTAAGGGGAGACCTCTATATATAGAGTCTTAAAGTTTATGTATCTAAGGGATATATTAATCCAAGAGATACACGAATCGAAGGATTCATGAATTCACGAGATTCATGAATTCAAGAGATACATGAATACACATGAAGAGGCACGAGGATGAATACACTGAATCGACGTATCTTGGGATAAAGCAAAGCAAAGGGGTGGGGGGGTGGGGCGAGGGAGTTTCTTCTTTTGGATTCTCCATAGGCGTAACAAAAAAACCAAAGGGAAAAAAAAGTAACGAAAAGAAAAGGAGAGAGGCGAGAGTGATGTAGAGAGTATTAGCAGTGTGTTTTTGGGCCGATTGGACAGGCAGAAATCCCAATGGAAGTCGAAGGGAGGAAGATGCTCTTAGGACCGGCGGACTCGGAGGTCGACAAGTTTGGAACTCAAATTCGGTTGGTTGCAGCGAAATGGCCTCCTGATCAATTCTCACACCTTTGGCCATGACTAATGATGAATTTTGGCATTGCGGGGTTGTTTAGATGGATTTTTCAATTTTTTTTAGTATTTTCTTTTGGGCTTTATTTTTTTGCTACTAGTGGCAATTTTGTAATTTTGGGTTTGCTAGAGTCCTAGTAGGGTTAGGGTTAACACCTCATATAAAAGGTGTTTATTCATGTTTGAGACGACAAAATTTTTAGATATTAAAAATTGGAGATTTCCTATACGCTTTGCGTGTTATTGTGCCTTATACGCTTTGCGCTGCGTCAGGTGGTATCGGAGCCAATGGCAACTGGCGGAGGAAGCGGTGGTCTTCGTGACAATGTTCAAGAGACTAGAGCCCCGATCCTTGGGGATGATGCGCTGTAATATTTGGAGCAGCGTTTAATGGAACGCCTAGATCAACGAATTGATCACAGACTTCATCGTATCGAAGAACGATTTGATGAAATAGCAGATCGATTTGAAGCTTTCGGCGTTGATGTGAACCGGAATAGGCAGCATGGCAGAAGGCCGGGTGCAGATGTTGCTCGTGGTGATCCTGTTAATAGTCCTGTTCCTGTCCGCAGGCAGTATAATCCTTTATTTTCAGAGAGTTAGGAAGAAGAGGAAGACAAGTCTGCTGACAAAGAGCCCGCTGGCTATGGAGGCAAACATCGCTATGGGAGACTTCGGAGGGGATATAATGGAAGACGACGTTATGATGATCGTGAAGGCAACTACTTTAAATTAAAAGTCGATATACCTTATTTTAATGGAGGTCTGGGAATAGAAGATTTTCTGGATTGGATTGCTGATATTGATAAATTCTTCGATTATATGGAGACCCCTAGTGAGAAACGGGTGCGATTAGTGGCTTGTAGATTGAAGGGAGGTGCGTCCGCATGGTGGGAGAGATTGCAGAATAGGAGGGATCGTGAAGGAAAAGAGAGAGTTCGAACTTGGCACAGAATAAAGAGATTGCTGAAGCAGGAGTTCCTTCCACCCGACTATGAGCAGATTATGTTCCAGCAGTACCAATGTTGCTAGCAGGGTAATCAAACTATACATGAGTATACGGCAGAATTTATGAGATTGGCGGAGCAAAATAATCTGTCGGAGACGGAGGGACAGCAGGTGGCTAGATATCTCGATGGATTGAAGCCCTTCGTTCGAGATAAAAATCAGAGTGCAGGTTCTGTGGAATCTATCTGAAGCGAAGAATATGTCGATGAAGGCATAATTGATGCAGCAAGAAATGGGAAAAAGAGGCTACGAAAATTATAGAGGTAGCAATTCAGGCAGTTTAATAGAAAAGAGCAGTTTCAACAATCGCTTTAACGTAGGGCGAAATCAGGAAGATGAGGCGGTAGGAAAGCATCCTATGAATGAAGCGAAAGACAAGGGGACGCATGCACAGAAAACTGCGAACCCGAATCCTTATGCTAAACTGGCGGCGATAAAGTGTTACAGATGTAATCAGCCAGGGCACCGATCCAATGAATGCCCTCAAAGGAAGACAGTAAACATGGCAGCAAGAGAAGAGGAGAAAGATGAATATTGCTATGAACCAGATGGTGAGGAAGAAGATCTCGAAGATGAGAAAGAGGGGGAGATAACTTGCATAGTGCGCAGGATGATGTTAGCCCCAAAACAAGAAGATGATTCGCAGCGCCATCAATTATTTCGAATCAGGTGCACCATTCTGGGTAAGATCTTTGTGGTGGTCATTGATAGTGGTAGCATGAAGAATATTATCGGGAAGGAGGCAGTAAAGAAGCTGGAGATACCTGTGGAGAAACATCCTAACCAATATATGTTAGGATGGATTAAATCTGGAGCGGAAAGTATTCAGGTGACTGAACGATGCAAAATTCCATTCTCCATCAGTAAGTATCATGATGAGTTGTATTGTGATGTGGTAGACATAGATGTATGCCACGTGTTGTTTGGAAGGTCGTGGCAATATGATGTAGATGCACAGCATTCGAGGAGGAGCAATCAGTATAGTCTGGTGAGGGGTGGAGTGAAGTATACATTGCTACCATTGAAGAATAAAGGAAAACAAGCTGTTGAAAATAATTTCCTTACCCTTACAAGGAAATTTGAAGTTGAGATTAAGGAGACCCGACAGATTCACGCGCTAATAGTGAAACAGGCATTCAAGACAGAGGCTGAATTACAAGTGGAGGAGCAGCCTGAATCAGTTAAACCTTTATTAAAGGAGTTTAGTGAGTTGATGCCTATGGAGATTCCAGATGGGTTGTCGCCTATGTGCGATATTCAGCACTATATAGACTTAATCCCTACAGGATGAGTCCTAAGGAGAGCGAGATTCTAAAAGAGAAGGTGGAGGAGCTGCTGCAAAAGGGGCACATTCAGAATAGTATGAGCCAATGTGCCGTTCCTGCTTTGTTGACTCCTAAGAAAGATGGGAGTTGGAGGATGTGTCTAGACAACAGAGCCATCAACAAAATAACCGTGGGTTACAAGTTTCCAATTCCGAGATTGGATGACATGCTGGATAGGTTGCACAGTGCTAAATGGTTCTCGAAGCTGGATTTGAAGAATGGGTACCATCAGATTCGGATTCGGCCTGGAGATGAGTGAAAGACAGCTTTCAAAACAAAGAAGGGGTTGTACGAATGGTTGGTGATGCCTTTCGGACTTTTCAATGCTCCAAGTACTTTCATGAGGCTTACGAATCAGGTTTTGAAATCTTTTATTGGCAAATTCGTTGTAGTTTATTTTGATGATATCCTGATTTATGGTAAGACCGAGGAGGATCATTTGAAGCACTTGAGAGAGGTGTTGACAGCATTGCAGGCTAATAAGCTGTATATAAATCTTAAAAAGATGCAGTTTTTTAACTAACAAGCTGTTTTTCTTGCGATTTATTATCACTGTTGAGGGAATAGAGGTGGATGAGGTGAAGGTGAAAGCAATTAGGGAGTGGCCTACACCTAAAACGGTTTCTGAAGTTAGGAGTTTTCATGGGTTGGCTACTTTTTACAAGCGATTCATTAAGGATTTTAGCACTATAGCATCCCCAATTACAGAATGTATGAAGAAAGGCAAATTTTTGTTGGGAGAGAAAGCCGAGAATAGTTTTGCTATTCTGAAGCAAAAGTTGTGTACCGCGCCTGTTCTTGCTTTACCTAATTTTGATAAGCTGTTTGAGGCAGATTGTGATGCCAGTGGAGCGGGTATAGGAGCTATTTTGTCTCAAGAGCGCAAACCAATTTGCTATTTCAATGAGAAGCTTAGCGAGGTGAGGCAAAAGTGGAGCACTTATGACAAAGAATTTTATTCTGTTGTAAGGGCTTTGAGGACGTGGGAGCACTATTTGATTGGTAAAGAATTCGTGCTTTATTCTGATCATGAAGTTTTGAAATATTTGAATAGTTAGAAGAGGATCAGTAAGGATATGCATGCGCATTGGTGTTAGTTCTTACAGAAATTCCCTTTCAGGTTACAGCACAAATCAGGTGTGCATAATGTTGTAGCAGATGCGTTGAGCAGGAGGGCTGGCTTGTTGATTACGTTAACCCAGGATATTCTGGGGTTCGAGCAGCTGAAAGACTGTTATGCAGGCAATGATGATTTTGGGTAGATTTGGGAGACGTGTGCTGCCGGTCAACCTGTACAAGAGTTCTATATTCTGGATGGTTATCTGATGCGTGGCAATCAACTTTGCCTTCCTCGGACATCATTACGAAAGAAGGTAATTCGTGATTTACATGATGGTGGGTTAGCTGCACATCTGGGACGTGATAAAACTGTTACTGCAGTTCGGGAATGTTTTTACTAGTCCTAATTGCGTAGAGATGTCAGCGGGTATGTGCAGAAGTGTTATATTTGCTAGACTGCAAAAGGGCAATCTAAAAATATGGGTCTGTATATGCCTTTACCTATCCCTGAAAATATATGGGAAAATCTGTCCATGGATTTTGTACTTGGTTTGCCACGAACCCAAAGAGGGGTGGATTCTATTTTCGTTGTGGTTGACAGATTTTCCAAGATGGCGCACTTCATTCCTTGCAGGAAGACTTCTGATGCAGTAAGTGTGGCCAGATTATTCTTTAAGGAAGTGGTTCGTTTGCATGGCATCCCTAAGTCTATTATCTCGAATAGGGATAACAAATTTCTGGGGCATTTTTGGCAGACCTTGTGGAAGCTATTTGATTCATCTTTGAACTTTAGTAGCACGGCTCACCCGCAGACTGATGGGCAGCCAGAGGTGGTCAATAGAACTCTGGGTAATTTAATTCGAAGTATTTGTGGTGATAAACCGAAGCAGTGGGATATTGCTTTATCGCAAACAGAGTTTGCTTACAACAATGCCGTTCACCGTTCTACTGGTAAGTCACCCTTTTCAGTCGTTTATACAAAGGCACCTCTGCATAACCTGGATTTGATTCAGTTGCCCAAGCAAGCAAATAAGAGTGTAGCAGCGGATCATGTGGCTAAGCAAATTGTAGAGATGCATAAGGAAGTCAAACAGAAGTTGGAAGAGGCTAATCAAAAGTATAAAGCTGCAATAGATAAACACAGGCGAAAGCTGGTGTTTGCAGTAGACGATAAAGTCATGGTGTTTCTTCATAAGGAGCGGTTTCCCATCGGTTCTTATAGCAAGTTGCAGCCAAAGAAGTACAGACCTTACACTGTCAGCAGAAAGATCAACGATAATGTTTATGTTATAGACCTTCCATGTAGCATGGGCATTTCCAACACTTTCAATGTTGCTGATTTGTCACCGTTTCATGAATCCACTGAGCCTTTGTATCCAGATCCTAATTCTACCTCGAGGACGAGTTTTTCTCAAGTGGAGGAGAATGATCTGGAGAGTATTAGCAGTGCGTTTTTGGGCCGATTGGACAGGCAGAAATCCCAACGGAAGTCGAAGGGAGGAAGATGCTCTTAGGACCGGCGGACTCGGAGGTCGACGAGTTTGGAACTCAAATTCGGTCGGTTGCAGTGAAACGGCCTCCTGATCAATTCTCACACCTTTGGCCATGACTAATGATGAATTTTGGCGCTGCGGGGTCATTTAGATGGATTTTTCAATTTTTTTTAGTATTTTCTTTTGGGCTTTATTTTTTTGCTACTAGTGGCAATTTTGTAAGTTTGTGTTTGCTAGAGTCCTAGTAGGGTTAGGGTTAACACCTCATATAAAAGGTGTTTATTCATGTTTGAGACGATAGAATTTTTAGATATTAAAAATTGGAGATTTCCTACACGCTTTGCATGTTATCGTTCCTTATATGTTTTGCTCTGCATCACAGACTGTGAAAAAAGGGGAGGCCGATCATCTCTTTGGTCTCTTCAAAGTTTCTTGTGGAAAAGCAACAAACGAAAGACAAAAGAAGGGAGAAACAGAGAGCAGAAAGAAGAGAGGAGGAGCCAGCGATCCTTTCGGTTCTGGCCACACAGAGAAGAAAAATAAGGATAAGTCGAGCAAGGAATCAAGCGTCCGTTCGCTAACGAAAACCGGCATTTCTGTCCTCGCCGTCGACGACTCCAATAGCTCATTCCCACCGACGAACCCGGCATCGAACATGGATGAACCTTCGAGTTGGAATCTCCTCGCTTTTCTGATGATTGCCTCGGTTCCCGTCTCGTTAGTTCGTTACCTTTCCTTTGTCTCGCATATATGTGTTTATCACGTTCGTTTGGGTTCTTGCTTGGCTGTTGTGTTTTGGCGACTCGTTTTTGGTCTTTCGTGTTGATTTCTGGGAATGGCTGTTGAGCGTCAGAGACGCGGCAACAACTTGATTTGATGGAAGAAATTTTTTAAGGTGAAACAATCACAACTCGCGCAAAGAAAAGAAGAAGATAGATAGAATTTTCTAACTCAATATATTTCACTCAGATTTCACTCTTATGAAAAAATTACAAGACTCCCATATTTAAAGAAAAGTTACATGACCCTTATCTTTCCTAAAATATAACTAGAAAGCATATCTCACAATATCTCATCTTATCTCTTCATATCTAACCATATCTCTTAATATCTCACCATATATCTGAAAAAACAATTATTTTACCTAAAAACACGAAAAATCAAAATATGGAAATACGAACAGACTCAAAAAGGAAACAAGTACCAGCAAATTTGATTTAATTTCTAACACTTTCCCTTAAACCAAATTCTCTTCCATCGATCATTCCAAGCAGGCTCTTGAACTTTCGAAAAGCATCGATCTTGAGAGGTTTAGTAAATATATCTGCTACTTGATCTCCGGTCTTCACACGCAATACTTCAACTTCATTCTCTTTAACCTGTTCTCGGATGAAGTGATATCGAACATTGATATGTTTACTTCGTTCATGAAAAACTGGATTTTTCGCCAAAGCAATAGCAGAAACATTATCAACAAAAATTTTCGTTGCTTTCTTCTGCTGCATAAGAATATCTTTGACTAGTCTTCTCAATCATATTGCATGACATTTTTGGAACATAATAAACATCGGTAATAAATTGACGTACACCATTCTTTAAGCGAATCAAAATTGTACCTTTCCCTTCAACAAGAATTTTAGAGTTATCACCGAATGAGACAGTCCCTTTAATTGTCTCATCTAACTCGGCAAACATCTCCTTCCTCTCGCACATGTGATTGCTTGCGCCGGTATCCAAGTACCACGTATTACTTTGACCTTCTTCATATTCTTTGAATGCCAATAAGAGAACTTGATCAGCATCATTCACCAAGTTCGCCTTTTCATCTGCTCTGCTACTTTCTTTGTTCCAGCAGTTAGAAGCATAATGGCTAAGTTTATTGCAATGATAACATTGGATTTTAGATTTATCATACCATTGGCTCGTCGAGTTCTTTCCTCTTCCACGAACACCTCTTTGGTACTGGAATCCTCCATCACTTCGAGCAGGATCTCCTCTGCTTCATCCACGACCTCTTCCTCGAAAGTGACCTCGGCCACGACCTTGATCACGGTCTTGATTTGTCCCGCGATTTTGTACGGGATCTCTTCTTTGCTCCTTCTCATCTCGAATGGTCAATTGCGTTTGGAGAACTTCCTCCACCGGTTCAATCTTTTTCTTTCCAAACCTTTCTTCATGGGCTTGTAATGAACCCATAAGTTCATCGACCGTCATGGCATCCAAGTCTTTGGATTCTTCGATTGCAACCGCAATATGATCATACTTCTTGTCTAAGGACCGAAGTATTTTCTCAACAACACGAACATCGAAAACGTCTTCTCCGTTTCTTTTCATCTGATTAACAATTGCCAAAATTCTCGTGAAATAATCAGCAATCGATTCAGATTCTTTCATATGAATTACCTCGAATTCGCCTCTCAAGGTTTGAAGGCGAATCTTCTCAACTTTTTGAACTCCTTGATGTGTGTTTTGAAGAATCTCCCATGCCTCTTTAGCGGTAGTGGCGTTCGAAACTTTTTCGAACATGGAATCATCTAACGCTTGATAGATGATCGACATGGCATATTGATCTTTCGTTCGAACCTTCTCCAAGGCATTCCTTTGGTTCTGGTTCAACGTGGCTTCATCCTCTGGCTCATCATAGCCAGTGTTAACAAGTTCCCACACACCGTAGGCGCCGAGTAGAGCTTTCATTCTAACAGCCCAGTTACCATAATTTTCTTTCGTAAGACAAGGGTATTGAAGAGGAAGCTGATTGTTCGTTGAGGCCATGATCACGAACCGTAAGCTCTAATACCAATTTGTTAAGCGTCAGAGACACGGTAATAATTTGATTTGATGGAAGAAATTTTTGAAGGTGAAACAATCACAACTCACGCAAAGAAAAGAAGAAGATAGATAGAATTTTCTGACTCAATATATTTCACTCAGATTTCACTCTTATGAAAAAATTACAAGACTCACATATTTAAAGAAAAGTTACGTGACCCTTATCTTTCCTAAAATATAACTAGAAAGAATATCTCACAATATCTCATCTTATCTCTTCATATCTAACTATATCTCTTAATATCTCATCATATATCTGAAAAAACAATTATTTTACCTAAAAACACGAAAAATCAAAATATGAAAATACGAACAGACTCAAAAAGGAAACAAGTACCAACAAATTTGATTTAATTTCTAACAATGGCTCCATCGGTTAGTGATGGCCGCAAGTTGATGCTAGGGGGCCGCGAGGTTGAGCCGCGGTATCGGCGGGAGTAGATCGGCAGCCGCGGGCAGTGGCGCCGTGGTGGCCGCGACGTCAAGCGTCGGGTGTGTCTCGGGTGTGAGTCAGGTGAAAGAGACGACCTTAGCACGGTCGGGTCGGGCCGGAGAAAAGAAATTGGAATGTGGGCTTCTTTCTGCGCGTGTGGGCCGTTTAGAATTCTGGCCCCCTTTTGTTTTACTTAGAGTTGGGCTTTGGGGCTCCTCTTTTTACCTTTTTTATTTTCATTTCATCCTAGGCCGCCAAATTAGGCCGGCCAGTAGGTTTTTTATATTGTGGGTATGGGCTGAGTTTATGTTTAATTAGAGATTGAGCTTGAACTATTGAATAGTTCAAGCCCATCTCGCCGGGCTCAATTCTGCTCGGGCCGGTTAGTTAGGGTGCGCATGGTAACCATTTTGGAGTAGAATTTCTGCTCTAGAATGCATTTTGGAGCAGAAATGCATTTGTTAAAAAATTTCTGGATTCTTATTTTGGAGCAATTTTTGCATTCTAGAGCAGATATGCGTTTGACAAAATAAATTCTTTTTTTGACTCCAGAATCAAATTTCTCTTCCAGAATCCATCTTGGCCATGGCCGGCTAGGGCAAGGCCAGTGAGGTCGGTTGCTGGCCACCGTCTGCCAACGCCGATCATCGGTCTTAGACAAAAAATAAATAAAAAATAAAAAAATTCAATTTTTTTTTTTTAAATTCTCCTCCAGAAGTAGAAATTTTCTCCTGTTTTATCAAACAGATTTCTCCTCTAGAATTCTAGAAATCAATTTCTAGCCAGAAGTTGATTTCTGAAGCAGAATGGCTATCATTTGCGCCCTAAATGGCCGGCCCGCGACCTGACTCCGACCCAGACCTCTATGGTCCAGGTCCAACCCGTGAAGCGGGTTGAGTTGAACTGGGCCCCATTTTCAGAATTAAATAATATTAAAAAATTATTAATTCAAAAATTCAAAAAAAAACCCAAAGAATAAGAAAATCTAAGATTTTGCCTTTTAACTAGTTTTAGTTAAATTTTAGTGCTAAGTTTAATTTTATTTAGTTTTAGGTTTAGTATAAAAAATTCGAAAAATCTTTAAAAATTGGTTTCAAATTTGAGTAAAATCTTGTTTGCCTTAGAGACCCATGCTAGGTCGTTGATTGCGCACTTTTATTTCGATTATTAATTGATTGAGCATTTAATAAATTGTTTGTTATTTTCTCTTTTAAATTGGTCAAGATGAATCATAGGATCTTAAATTTGCATGTACCCGTTAGTTGATAAGCGATCAAGTTTAGGTGTCGAAAGGGCGCTAGTCGATCAATTAGCATAATCAAGTCCCCGACCTCTCAATCTCTGGTTGCGTGAGTAGTGAGGTATATTCTTATACCTCACTTGGTTTCTAGTTGACCCAAATAGGCTAGTGGCGGCTCCTTATTTACATCTTTCTTATAGACTTGTTTAGAATTCAAAAACCCAATGTCGCGCGGGATATGGGCTTGGGAGAGCCCACGTCTATTCGATGGGCCAATCGGCCCGCTATTTAGGCAATACCCCTAAACCTTCAATCTTTTTTAGGGTCGCAACAACGGGGCCATCGTCCACTGCCTTTGATAGCATGGAAGAGAGCACATTGGCCATGATTATGAATAAGTAAGGAGATAGTGGGTCTCCTTGTCTAATTCCCCTTGATGGCTGGAAATACTGTAAAGGCTCCCCATTTACCTTGATGCTAAATGTGGCAGTAGAGATACACTGTTTCACCAAAGACACCCATTTCTCACAGAACCCCATTTTCAACATGCTCGCACAAAGTAAGTCCCACTCCACTCTATCATATGCTTTTTGCATGTCTAGCTTTAAGATAGCCTGTAACTTCCGTTTTCTTTTCCTGATTCTCAGTTGATATAGAATCTCCTAGACTATAAGTATATTATCTTGAATAAGCCTCCCACAAACAAATTCGCTCTGTTCTTTAGCAATAAGGTTTGGGAGCCAGGGCTTGATGCGGTTCGCCATCACCTTTGAAATGATTTTGTAGCTGAAGTTGCACAGGCTAATGGGTCTGAATTGTGTGATGCTTTCTGGGTTAGACACTTTAGGGATAAGCACTATGTGTGTTTTGTTGAGTTCTGGATCGAGATTGCTTGAATGGAAGAAATTGCTGACTTGCCTGTGTAGATTGTGTTGTAAAAACTCCCAATGATGCTGATAAAACTGGCCATTCATCCCGTCAGGTCTCGGGGCCTTTGTTGCTCTTTGTTGGAAAGTCGCCTTCTTTACCTCATCTATGGACACTGGTGCCATTAACGTCTCATTCATCCCCTTTGGAACTTGGAAAGAGTATTGGTCTAGTATAGGGCTAAAGTTCCTAGTTCCCACAGATTCGTACAAAGAGTCATAAAAATTGGCAATGTGTTGCTTCAGACCATAGGGGTCTCTGCACCACATATCGTCTACTTTCAACATTGAGATTTTGTTCCTTTGTCTTCGTTGAACCGTAGCAGTATGGAAGTATTTGGTGTTTTTATCTCCGCATTTGATCCAATTAATCTGCGATCTCATTCCCTAATAAAGCTCTTCCTGCTTCCACAACTTCTGAATTTGCATTTTGATTTGCTATATTTCTCTTTTGCTGCTATTGCCATTTATTGTGTTTGTGAGGGTCGTTAGTCTTCTTTTTAATGCCTCAATCTGGTTATAGGCATTGGAGAATTTCTTTTTGCTCCACGAGTTCAATACATTGGTGGTTTTTTTCAGTTTGCAAGCGAAAGCTGCTGAATTTTCTTCCGGGTCGCACCATGTTTCCTTCACCAGCTCCTTACACTCAGTATCAGCAAGCCAAAATGCCTCGAACTTGAATTCCTTTTTCCTTTTGGCCCGCCCTGGGAAGAGGGATAGGAGAATTGGGCTATGGTCGGAGCCTATTGTAAGTAAGGCATAAGCTTCCGCATTTGGGAACCATACTCTCCAATTAATGTTGCAAAGGACTCTATCTAGCCTCTTTCGCACTAGTGCTTTACCTTCTCTGTTGTTAAACGGGGCCATCATGTTAATAACCCATAATTCATCACAATCTTTCCTTCCGTCAGATGAGCAAGGAAAAACAGCATGGTTGTGTTGGTTCGAGAAGTCCATGTATTGGAATTATTCCCAGTTTTCAAGGATCGTTTCGTGTAATTATGAACATTTCTCCTGTCTTTTTGGTTGGCGAGCCACGTGATGTATGTACTGTTGCAGTGACTTTATCTATTATACTCCTTTGTAATGTTGTGAAGATTGATTTCATGGTCAATACTTTCATTTTCATCTGAATATCCTATAAGAACCGATGCACGAAACATCTCAAACGATTCATCTTGCTTACTCCGTCAAAGCATTTGCAGACTACGGTTGATGATAGAAGCAGCGGATTGTAATATCTTGCTCTTTTCAGTGTTTAACTTTACAAATCGACATTTTTGTTAGGCCGTTAGCCTGATTTAACTTGTTAAAGTGTTACATTATCACGAGAACTGTATCGTTGTTTCTATCTCGACGAGCACTGTCCAAACGATACGATGTAATTTTTCTTCTAATAGATTAATCTGAAGGAAAGTCATTTATTTAGTCATTTTCTGAATACCGAATGTTCCTGTTTGTTCTTCTGAGCGGTGTCTCATGACAATTTCTGAAAATGCAATCCATTCTAAATTTTTGATTTTCCTGTGCACCGTAATTGCTATCTCGCGGGAGTTTGCACAATGTTACCGAGTAACCTTGTACGCTGGAATCATCAGCTGAATATCGTTCTCCCTCGCTCTACGAGCCACGGACGCAAGTCAAATCTCTGTAGTTTCAACTGCATCCCTTGAGTCCATAATCTATATCAAGAACTGAGCATCCGGCTAGTCACTCTCCACTTATTTTGCGATCGCAGTTCAGTAGTCACTTTAGGTTTCCAAACTATTGCCAGTCACTGTATTGGTAAAGTGTATAAAGTCATTCCCAATAACATTATTTAAGTGAGGACTGGGAGCTTAAAATCAGTCTATTTAAAGTAATTTATTACAACGAAACACGGGCCAACAACTGTCGAAGTGAGATCACTATTAATTGGAAAACAGACTTGATCCAGCAAAGACAGCCAAAACGCGAAGTCTTTTTTTTTTTTTTTTGGTAAGGTAAGAATATGTATAACTTTCCAAATCACCAAGTACAACCTAAGCCCAAACCAGCTCATGACCATATTAGGACATAGTAATGTCCATACAAGGTCAAGAGGGTCCAGCAGGAACTATATAACAAGCCGAAGGACGGCTAAGAACATGGAAAAAAGAAATAAGAAGACAAAGACAACCAATCCAGCCGCAGATTAGATGGGCGACGCCAAAAACTCCGGCAATCTGCTGAAGAGGGCTCCGGAACAGCCGGGAGCAGCACTACCCAAGCAGCACAAAAGGCGCCGGGAAACCAAAACCACCACAATAAGCTGGGCCAAACCGAACCACGGAGGTGAAGCCCACAACTCCGGAATTCGCTCCAAAAGGCATCAGATCAGCCATAATCGTCATTAATCAAAGATAGAAGGAGGAAGGTCCCACTTTCTCTGGACAATGCGGTTCCTATAAGTATCCTCAACTGTCCCCATGGAAATAGCTTTGTCCATCACGACTTTGAAGAGATGCTTACGCATACCAGGGATGAAAACGCTTTTGTTCCTGAAGATAGCGTTGTTCCTTTCGGTCCAAATAATGTGACATAGAGCACCAAAGGAAAATCTAGAAATGCGGTGGGCAAACGAAGATCCTCCGCAAACTTTCATAGCCCAGAGGATATGTTCTTGCCAGGGACGATTGTGCCAAGGTAGCCTGCAATTTGTCGCCCAAAGAGAAGCCAATCTACTGGTAGAAGTGCATTCAAAGAAGAGATGGTTGATTGAGTCTGGTGTAGATCCACAAAAGGCACAGAGAGCATCGGCAATCCTGCGATTTTGTAACAAGAATACCTGGGTAGGTAGCCGATTAAGGGATATTAACCAAAGGAGAAAAGCATGACGAGGAGCTATGTGCCGATCCCAAATGAAGGAATGCCAGGGGGTTGGATGCCATTTCCTTCGGATATGATTCCAAGCAAGAGTAACAGAAAAGGAATTAGAAGGATGAGGTGTCCAACCGAAGCTGTCCAACGAGCTGTCCAACGAGCTATCCACAATAGACGGAAGGGGATCCATCCAACCCATAATAGTGGCAAGGGTGTTAGAAGGTTGCCAAGAACCTTCGTAGAAAGATCGCACTGTAGCATCCCGAGGAATGCGCGATTGATAGATCTCCGCATTACTAAAAAGCAAGTATAGCGGGCCCCTGCTGTGCCACCAGTCAAACCAGAAGGATACAGAGCGCCCATTTCCAATCTTCCATTGGAACATAGCTTGAGCAGATAACCGCATATCAAGGATTTTCTTCCATGTCCAATAACAGAAGGTAGGTTTGGGCACAAGCCAAAAATTTGCCTTCTTTAAAAAGGTGGAGTGTATCCACTTACACCACAAGGATTCTTTGTCGGTAAAGAGAAGCCAAATGTGCTTTAAAGTCATAGCATTGTTGTATTCAACAAGTCTCCGGATGCCTAGGCCGCCTTCCTCTTTGGGTAAGCAAACAGCCTTCCACGCTACTTTAGCTCCACCAACTCCAAGGTCAGGACCTTTCCATAGGAATTGCCGCAGAACAGCCTCAATACTATGCAATACTGATTTGGGTAAAGAAAAGATGGTGGCCCAGTATACTTGAATGGAATGCAAGACCGACTTTATAAGCTGTAGGCGACCAGCAAAGGAAAGAAAGCGTTGGGACCAAGAACGGGCACGAGCCGTGATAGAATCAATCAAGGCTTTACAGTCCACCTTACGCAGTCTAGTTGAGATAATAGGCACACCAAGATAACGAAATGGCAATGTACCCTGCTGAAACCCGAGGCATTGAATTAACTGGTCACAACGCCTGAGTCCCTCCCGTGATGAAGATGTTGCTCTTCGCCAAAACGCGAAGTCTATCTACTCAGATGCCAAGAATTTTCTGCACGCACCTCTTTGCCCATGCTACCCCTCCAAAGTAGAGAACCATTTATAAAGACTAACCGAACACATCAGCTTCTGCATACATTTCAGTCGATTTCCAGCACCACTTTTCCGGGAATTTGCCTCTTTTTAGCCTCGTGTGCTTCTCTCACTTGTGTAATTGGGAATGTTTTATCAACAGGTATATGCAACCTCCCAGCTTCAGATAGCTTGCGGATCTCCACTAAATCTTCATGCTCGGGCCTCATTAATGTCTCGAAATATTCTGCCGCCATCAGGATGGCAAATAGAAGATTAATATGTATAGTGAAGCATGACTGACACGGTCAACAAAATATGCCGTTTGCTCTATAAACCAGGTAATTGTAAACAAGTATACCAGTACTTGGAAGGGAAGAACCATATAGTATCAAAGACAACGGGATTTATAAGATGGACATTGTATCCAACAAACCCAGGTGCATGAATTCGAAAATGAAAACAAAACTGTACCAAGCAAGAAATGGAAGAACACAGAAAAATAAAACCCTCAACTTTTTTTTGTTAGAATGGAGATTTTTTTGGGTACTGCGCCATTGAGAAAAACATAACCATACCTATTCCATGAGAGTTGAGGTACTGAAATTGTTTCTTTCGTAACCTTGTTGAAAGTGCAGGGAACCCAACATAATCAAAATTCATAATTATTAAATTCCCCTGCAACTGAGGTTGAGTGAAGTCTGAACTTGCAATACTGGAGGAAACCATACAACTACGCTTTATCCTACCTGGAGTGTAATATAGCGTCCACCTCTTTTCAAAAAATTAACGCCTATTCTCTCCATCTTTGGTCCACCTATAGTATCCAAAACCGCATCAAACTTTCCTTTTATTGCCAATTCGATGTCCTGTCAAGGGTAATAATTTTTCAAAGAGGAGAGAAAGCAGATAGATTGATTCCTGTCAAGAAGATCTATGAGAAAATATATATTGCTCTTGTAATAGGCATGTAACTTCCTTATTCTCACGTGAAGAAATGGTTTTTTATTCTATTTTATTTTATTGGGCACCATGTCATGAAATGGAGAAAGCAAAAATAAATAAATAGATTCAACAATACAACAGACAGGTGCCTACATACGAATTAGTTTCCATGGCCGAGATGCTTTACCATATAAATGATTTTCTCCACTGTAAAATCTAAAAATATAGAAAATACAATAACAACAAACGACATACTTTGTAGTCAACAGCTTGCTCAGCACCAAAGCTCACCGTCTAATTGACCTCAATCCATGCCGGACAAAATTCCACGGGCATTAGCAAAACACTTCACCATCCTATCCATCCTATCCACGATTGCCCATGGCAACAACCGATACATAATTATGAAATTATCCATTTTCCCAGGAAATAGTCCATTTTTCATGAAATTATCCATTTTGACATGAAATAATCCATTTTGACGTGAAATAATCCATTTTTTCCACGAAATAATCCACTTTGATGTGAAATAATCCATTTTGACGTGAAATAATCCATTTTGACGTGATGTAAAATAATCCATTTTGACGTGACATAATTTATTTTGACGTGAAATAATCCATTTTTCCAAGAAATAATCCAGTTTGATGTGAAATAATCCATTTTCCACGAAATAATCCATTTTCCACGAAATAATCCACTTTGACGTGAACTATTCCATTTTTCCATGAAATAAACCATTTTGAAGTGAAATAATCCATTTTCCAGGAAATAATCCATTTTTCATTGAAATAATCCATTTTGCCGTGACGTGAAATAATCCATTTTTTAAGTGAAATATTCCATTTTTCCATGAAATAATCCATTTTTGACAAGCAATAATCCATTTTTCCATAAAATAATTGATCTTTCCATGAAATAATCCATTTTTCTGAGAAATAATCCATTTTTCCTTGAAATAATCCATTTCGACGTGAAATAATCCATTTTAACGTGAAATAGTCCATTTTGACATGAAATAATTTATTTTTCCATGAAATAATCCATTTTGACATGAAATAATCCATTTTCCAAGAAATAATCCATTTGACGTGAAATAATCCATTTTTCAATGAAATAATCCATTTTTCCAAGAAATAATCCATTTTATCCATTTTTCCAGGAAGTAATCCATTATCCATGAAATTATCCATTAGACGTGATGCGAAATAATCCATTTTGATGTGAAAGAATTTCTTTTGACATGAAATAATCCATTTTTTCATGAAATAATCCATTTTAACGTGAAATAATCCATTTTTCCAGAAAATAATCCATTTTTCATGAAATTATCCATTTTGACGTGATGCGAAATAATCCATTTTGATGTGAAAGAATTTCTTTTGACATGAAATAATCCATTTTGACGTGAAATAATCCATTTTTCCAGGAAATAATCTATTTTTCAATGAAATTATCCATTTTGACATGACGTGAAGTAACGCATTTTGATTGGAAATAATTTATTTTGACATGAAATAATCCATTTTTCCACGAAATAATCCACTTTGACGTGAAATAATCCATTTTGATGTGAAATAATCCATTTTTACGTGACGTGAAGTAATCCATTTTGACATGAAATAATTTATTTTGATGTGAAATAATCCATTTTATTAAGAAATAATCCAGTTTGATGTGAAATAATCCATTTTGACATGAAATAATCCATTTTCACGTGAAATAATCCATTTTCCATGAAATAATCAAATTTGACGTGAAATAATCAATTTTGGCAAGAAAAAATCCATTTTGATGAGACTTGAAATAATCCAATTTGACAAAAAATAATTTCTTTTGACGTGAAATAATCCATTTTTCCGTGAAATAATCCATTTTTCCATGAAACAAAAGGTTTAGGGTTTAGGGTTTTAGGGTTTGGGGTTTGGGGTTTAGGGCTAAGGGTATAGGGTTTGGGGTTTGGGGTTTTGGGGTTTGGGGTTTGGGGTTTGGGGTTTGGGGTTTGGGTTTTGGGGTTTGGGGTATAGGGTTTGGGGTTTGGGGTTTGGGGTTTGGGGTATAGGGTATAGGGTATAGGGTATAGGGTATAGGGTATAGGGTATAGGGTATAGGGTATAGGGTATAGGGTATAGGGTATAGGGTTTAGGGTATAGGGTATAGGGTATAGGGTATAGGGTATAGGGTATAGGGTATAGGGTATAGGGTATAGGGTATAGGGTATAGGGTATAGGGTATAGGGTATAGGGTATAGGGTATAGGGTATAGGGTTTAGGGTTTAGGGTATAGGGTATAGGGTATAGGGTATAGGGTATAGGGTATAGGGTTTAGGGTATAGGGTTTAGGGTATAGGGTATAGGGTATAGGGTATAGGGTATAGGGTATAGGGTTTTAGGGTATAGGGTTTTAGGGTTTAGGGTTTAGGGTTTAGGGTTAGGGTTTTTAGGGTTTAGGGTTCAGGCCTTTAGGCCTTTAGGGCCTTTTAGGCCTAGGCCTTTAGGCCTTTAGGCCTAGGCCTTAGGCCTGGCCTAGGCCTAGGCCTAGGCCTAGGCCAGGCCTAGGCCTAGGCCTAGGGCCTAGGCCTAGCCTGGCCTAGGCCCAGGCCTAGGGCCTAGGCCTAGGGCCTAGGGCCTAGGCCTAGGCCTAGGCCCAGGCCAGGCCCAGGCCTAGGCCTAGGGCCTAGGCCCAGGCCTAGGCCTAGAGGCCTAGGCCTAGGCCTAGGCCTAGGCCCAGGCCTAGGCCTAGGCCTAGGGCCTAGGCCCAGGGCCTAGGCCTGGCCTAGGCCCAGGCCTAGGCCTAGGCCTAGGCCTAGGCCTAGGCCCAGGCCTAGGCCTAGGGCCTGGCCAGGCCTAGGCCTAGGGCCTAGGCCTAGGCCTAGGCCTAGGCCTAGGCCTAGGCCTAGGGCCAGGCCTAGGCCCAGGCCTAGGGCCCAGGCCCAGGCCAGGCCAGGCCCAGGCCCAGGGCCTAGGGCCAGGCCCAGGCCCAGGCCTAGGCCTAGGCCCAGGCCTAGGCCCAGGGCCTAGGCCTAGGGCCTAGGGCCTAGGCCTAGGCCTAGGGCCTAGGGCCCAGGGCCTAGGCCTAGGGCCTAGGCCTAGGGCCTAGGCCAGGCCCAGGCCCAGGGCCTGGCCAGGCCTAGGGCCCAGGCCTAGGCCTAGGCCTAGGGCCTAGGCCCAGGCCCAGGCCTAGGCCTAGGCCTAGGCCCAGGCCCAGGGCCTAGGCCCAGGGCCCAGGGCCTAGGCCTAGGGCCCAGGCCCAGGCCTAGGCCTAGGCCTAGGCCCAGGCCTAGGCCTAGGCCTAGGGCCCAGGCCCAGGGCCTAGGCCCAGGGCCTAGGGCCCAGGGCCTAGGGCCCAGGCCTAGGGCCTAGGGCCTAGGCCCAGGCCCAGGCCTAGGCCTAGGCCTAGGCCTAGGCCTCAGGCCTGGCCAGGGCCTAGGCCTAGGCCCAGGCCTAGGCCCAGGCCAGGCCCAGGCCAGGCCTAGGCCTAGGCCAGGCCTAGGCCAGGCCCAGGCCTAGGGCCTAGGGGCCTAGGCCTAGGCCTAGGGCCTAGGCCCAGGCCCAGGCCCAGGCCTAGGGCCTGGCCCAGGCCTAGGGCCCAGGGCCTAGGGCCTAGGCCTAGGCCTCAGGCCTAGGCCTAGGGCCCAGGCCTAGGGCCTAGGCCTAGGCCTAGGCCTAGGGCCTAGGCCTAGGGCCCAGGGCCCAGGCCCAGGCCTAGGGCCTAGGGCCTAGGCCCAGGCCTGGCTAGGCCTAGGCCCAGGGCCTAGGGCCTAGGCCTAGGCCTAGGGCCTAGGCCCAGGCCCAGGCCTAGGCCCAGGCCTAGGCCCAGGGCCTAGGGCCTAGGCCAGGCCTAGGCCTAGGCCTAGGGCCTAGGCCCAGGCCTAGGCCCAGGCCCAGGCCCAGGGGCCCAGGCCCAGGCCTAGGCCCAGGGCCTAGGCCTAGGCCCAGGGCCTAGGCCTAGGGCCTAGGCCCTAGGCCTAGGGCCTAGGCCCAGGGCCTAGGCCTAGGCCTAGGGCCTAGGCCTAGGCCTAGGGCCTAGGGCTAGGCCTAGGGCCTAGGGCCTAGGCCTAGGCCAGGGCCCAGGCCTAGGGCCCAGGCCCAGGCCCAGGCCTAGGCCTAGGCCTCCAGGGCCTAGGGCCCAGGCCTAGGGCCTAGGCCTAGGCCTAGGGCCTAGGCCTAGGGCCTAGGCCTAGGCCTAGGCCTAGGCCTAGGGCCCAGGGCCTAGGCCTAGGCCAGCCTAGGCCTAGGCCTAGGCCTAGGCCTAGGCCTAGGCCCAGGCCCAGGCCTAGGCCAGGCCTAGGGCCCAGGCCTAGGCCTAGGCCTAGGCCCTAGGCCTAGGGCCTAGGCCCAGGCCCAGGCCCAGGCCCCAGGGCCCAGGCCTAGGCCCAGGCCAGGGCCTAGGCCTAGGCCTAGGGCCTAGGCCTAGGCCTAGGGCCAGGCCTAGGGCCTAGGCCTAGGCCCAGGCCTAGGCCTAGGGCCAGGGCCCAGGCCTGGCCTAGGCCTAGGCCTAGGGCCCAGGCCCAGGCCCAGGCCAGGCCTAGGCCTAGGCCTAGGCCTAGGCCTAGGCCTAGGCCTAGGCCTAGGCCTAGGCCTAGGCCTAGGGGCCTAGGGCCTAGGGCCCAGGCCAGGCCAGGCCTAGGCCTAGGCCTAGGCCTAGGGCCTAGGCCGCCAGGCCCAGGCCTAGGCCAGGCCAGGGCCCAGGGCCTAGGCCTAGGCCCAGGCCCAGGCCCAGGGCCCAGGCCTAGGCCTAGGCCTAGGCCAGGGCCTAGGCCCAGGCCTGGGCCTAGGGGCCTAGGCCTAGGCCTAGGGCCTAGGCCTAGGGCCTAGGCAGGCCTAGGGCCTAGGGCCTAGGGCCTAGGGCCTAGGCCTAGGGCCTAGGCCAGGGCCTAGGCCCAGGGCCCAGGCCAGGCCCAGGCCTAGGCCCAGGGCCTCAGGCCTAGGCCCAGGCCTAGGCCTAGGCCAGGCCCAGGGCCCAGGGCCTAGGCCTAGGCTAGGCCTAGGCCCAGGGCCTAGGCCCCAGGGCCAGGCCTAGGGCCTAGGCCTAGGCCTAGGGCCTAGGGCCTAGGCCCCAGGCCTAGGGCCCAGGCCTAGGCCTAGGGCCCAGGGCCTAGGGCCCAGGGCCCAGGCCTAGGCCTAGGGCCTAGGGCCTAGGCCTAGGGGCCTAGGCCTAGGGCCTAGGCCTAGGCCCAGGCCTAGGCCCAGGGCCTAGGCCTAGGCCTAGGCCTAGGCCTAGGGCCTAGGGCCTAGGCCTAGGGCCTAGGCCTAGGGCCTAGGCCTAGGGCCTAGGCCCTAGGCCTAGGCCTAGGGCCTAGGCCTAGGCCTAGGCCTAGGCCTAGGCCTAGGCCTAGGCCTAGGCCAGGGCCTAGGCCCAGGGCCCAGGGCCTAGGGCCTAGGGCCTAGGCCTAGGGCCCAGGGCCTAGGCCTAGGCCTAGGGCCTAGGCCTAGGCCTAGGCCTAGGGCCTAGGGCCTAGGCCTCAGGGCCTAGGGCCTAGGGCCCAGGGCCTAGGCCTAGGCCTAGGCCTAGGGCCTAGGCCTAGGCCTAGGCCCAGGCCTAGGCCCAGGCCTAGGCCTAGGGCCTAGGGCCTAGGGCCAGGCCCAGGCCCAGGCCTAGGCCCAGGGCCTAGGCCTAGGCCTAGGGCCTAGGCCTAGGCCTAGGGCCTAGGCCTAGGCCTAGGCCTGGCCTAGGCCTAGGGCCCAGGGCCCAGGCCCAGGCCCAGGGCCCAGGCCCAGGCCAGGCCCAGGCCTAGGCCCAGGCCCAGGCCCAGGGCCCAGGCCTAGGCCTAGGGCCTAGGCCCAGGCCCAGGCCAGGCCCAGGGCCTAGGCCTAGGCCTAGGCCCAGGCCAGGCCCAGGCCCAGGCCTAGGCAGGCCCAGGGCCTAGGCCCAGGGCCCAGGCCCAGGGCCCAGGCCTAGGGCCCCAGGGCCTAGGCCCAGGCCCCTAGGCCTAGGCCCAGGGCCTAGGCCCAGGCCTAGGCCTAGGGCCAGGCCTAGGCCAGGCCCAGGGCCTAGGCCCAGGCCTAGGCCCAGGCCTAGGCCTAGGGCCTAGGGCCTAGGCCCAGGCCTAGGCCTAGGCCTAGGCCCAGGCCTAGGCCAGGCCCAGGCCTAGGCCTAGGCCTAGGCCTAGGGCCCAGGGCCTAGGCCCAGGGCCCAGGCCCAGGGCCTAGGCCAGGCCCAGGGCCCAGGGCCAGGCCTGGGCCTAGGGCCCAGGGCCTAGGGCCTAGGCCTAGGCCTGGCCTAGGGCCAGGCCAGGGCCTAGGGCCAGGGCCAGGCCCAGGCCTAGGCCCAGGCCTAGGCCCCAGGGCCCAGGGCCTAGGCCCAGGCCTAGGCCTAGGCCTAGGCCCAGGCCTAGGCCTAGGCCTAGGGCCTAGGCCCAGGCCTAGGCCTAGGCCTAGGCCCAGGCCTAGGCCTAGGCCCAGGCCCAGGCCTAGGCCTAGGGCCCAGGCCCAGGCCTAGGGCCCAGGCCCAGGCCAGGCCCAGGCCCAGGCCTAGGCCCAGGCCCAGGGCCTAGGCCTAGGCCCAGGGCCTAGGGCCTAGGCCCAGGGCCTAGGCCTAGGCCCAGGGCCCAGGGCCTAGGCCTAGGCCAGGCCCAGGGCCCAGGGCCTAGGCCCAGGGCCAGGCCTAGGCCTAGGCCTAGGGCCAGGCCCAGGCCTAGGGCCTAGGGCCTAGGCCTAGGGCCTAGGCCTAGGCCAGGGCCTAGGCCTAGGCCTAGGGCCTAGGCCTAGGCCTAGGCCTAGGGCCCAGGGCCCAGGCCCAGGCCTAGGGCCCAGGGCCCAGGGCCTAGGGCCTAGGCCAGGCCCAGGCCCAGGCCTAGGCCTGGGCCTAGGGCCCAGGGCCCAGGGCCCAGGCCCAGGCCCAGGCCCAGGGCCCAGGCCTAGGCCTAGGGCCCAGGCCTAGGCCCAGGGCCTAGGCCTAGGGCCTAGGCCTAGGCCTAGGCCTAGGCCTAGGCCTAGGCCTAGGCCCAGGCCTAGGCCTAGGGCCTAGGCCTAGGGCCCAGGCCCAGGCCTAGGGCCTAGGGCCTAGGGCCTAGGCCTAGGGCCTAGGCCTAGGCCCAGGCCTAGGCCTAGGCCCAGGGCCTAGGCCTAGGCCTAGGGCCTAGGCCTAGGCCTAGGCCTAGGGCCTAGGCCTAGGCCTAGGGCCTAGGCCTAGGCCTAGGCCTAGGGCCCAGGGCCCAGGCCCAGGCCCAGGGCCCAGGGCCCAGGCCCAGGGCCTGAGGCCTAGGCCTAGGGCCCAGGGCCTAGGCCCAGGCCCAGGCCCAGGGCCTAGGCCCAGGGCCCAGGCCCAGGCCTAGGCCCAGGCCCCAGGCCCAGGGCCTAGGCCCAGGGCCCAGGCCTAGGGCCTAGGCCTAGGCCTAGGCCTAGGCCCAGGCCTAGGCCCAGGGCCTAGGCCCCAGGCCCAGGGCCTAGGCCTAGGCCCAGGCCCAGGCCCAGGGCCCAGGCCCAGGGCCTAGGCCCAGGCCCAGGCCCAGGGCCCAGGCCCAGGGCCCAGGCCCAGGGCCCAGGCCTAGGCCCAGGGCCTAGGGCCCAGGCCCAGGCCTAGGCCCAGGGCCTAGGGCCCAGGGCCTAGGCCTAGGCCTAGGGCCTAGGCCTAGGCCTAGGCCTAGGCCCAGGGCCTAGGCCCAGGCCCAGGGCCCAGGCCCAGGCCCAGGGCCCAGGGCCCAGGCCCAGGCCTCAGGGCCCAGGGCCCAGGGCCCAGGCCTAGGCCTAGGCCTAGGCCTAGGGCCTAGGCCTAGGCCTAGGCCTAGGGCCTAGGGCCTAGGCCCAGGCCTAGGCCTAGGGCCCAGGGCCTAGGGCCTAGGGCCTAGGGCCCAGGCCCAGGCCTAGGGCCCAGGGCCTAGGGCCCAGGGCCCAGGCCCAGGGCCCAGGCCTAGGCCCAGGCCCAGGCCCAGGGCCCAGGCCCAGGGGCCCAGGCCCAGGGCCTAGGCCCAGGCCCAGGCCCAGGCCCAGGGCCCAGGCCTAGGCCCAGGCCCAGGGCCTAGGCCTAGGCCCAGGGCCCAGGCCCAGGCCTAGGCCTAGGGCCCAGGCCTAGGCCCAGGCCCAGGCCTAGGCCCAGGCCTAGGGCCCAGGCCTAGGGCCCCCAGGCCCAGGGCCCAGGCCCAGGCCTAGGCCCAGGCCTAGGCCCAGGGCCTAGGGCCCAGGCCTAGGCCCAGGCCCAGGCCTAGGCCCAGGGCCTAGGCCCAGGCCCAGGCCCAGGCCCAGGCCCAGGCCCAGGGCCTAGGCCTAGGGCCTAGGCCCAGGCCCAGGCCTAGGCCCAGGCCCAGGCCCAGGCCCAGGCCCAGGCCTAGGCCTAGGCCCAGGCCTAGGGCCCAGGCCCAGGCCCAGGCCCAGGCCCTAGGCCCAGGCCCAGGCCCAGGCCCAGGCCCAGGCCCAGGCCCAGGGCCTAGGCCTAGGCCTAGGCCCAGGCCCAGGCCTAGGGCCCAGGCCCAGGCCCAGGCCCAGGCCTGTAGGCCCAGGGCCCAGGCCCAGGCCCAGGCCCAGGCCTAGGCCCAGGGCCTAGGCCTAGGCCCAGGCCCAGGGCCCAGGCCCAGGCCCAGGCCTAGGCCCAGGCCCAGGCCCAGGCCCAGGGCCTAGGCCCAGGCCCAGGCCTAGGCCCAGGCCTAGGCCCAGGGCCTAGGCCCAGGCCCAGGCCCAGGCCCAGGCCCAGGGCCCAGGGCCTAGGCCCAGGCCTCAGGCCCAGGCCCAGGCCCAGGCCCAGGCCCAGGCCCAGGCCTAGGCCCAGGCCCAGGCCCAGGCCCAGGGCCCAGGCCCAGGCCCAGGGCCCAGGCCCAGGGCCCAGGCCCAGGCCCAGGCCCAGGCCCAGGCCCAGGCCCAGGCCCAGGCCTGTGGCCCAGGCCCAGGGCCCAGGCCCAGGCCCAGGCCCAGGGCCCAGGCCCAGGCCCAGGCCCAGGCCCAGGGCCCAGGCCCAGGCCCAGGCCCAGGCCTAGGCCCAGGCCCAGGCCTAGGCCTAGGCCCAGGGCCCAGGCCCAGGCCCAGGCCCAGGGCCCAGGGCCCAGGCCCAGGCCCAGGCCCAGGCCCAGGGCCCAGGGCCCAGGCCCAGGCCCAGGGCCCAGGCCCAGGGCCCAGGGCCCAGGCCCAGGCCCAGGCCCAGGCCCAGGCCCAGGCCCAGGGCCTAGGGCCTAGGCCCAGGCCTAGGCCTAGGCCCAGGGCCTAGGCCTAGGGCCCAGGGCCTAGGCCCAGGCCCAGGCCTAGGGCCCAGGCCCAGGCCTAGGGCCCAGGCCCAGGCCTAGGCCTAGGCCTAGGCCTAGGCCCAGGCCCAGGCCCAGGCCCAGGGCCCAGGGCCCAGGCCCAGGCCTCAGGCCCAGGCCCAGGGCCCAGGGCCCAGGGCCTAGGGCCTAGGCCCAGGGCCCAGGCCCAGGCCTAGGCCTAGGCCTAGGCCTAGGCCTAGGCCCAGGCCTAGGCCCAGGGCCTAGGCCTAGGCCTAGGCCCAGGCCTAGGGCCTAGGCCCAGGGCCCAGGGCCCAGGCCCAGGGCCTAGGCCCAGGCCTAGGCCCAGGGCCTAGGGCCCAGGCCCAGGGCCTCCTAGGGCCTTAGGCCCAGGCCTAGGCCTAGGCCCAGGGCCTAGGCCTAGGCCTAGGCCTAGGCCCAGGCCCTAGGCCCAGGGCCCAGGGCCCAGGCCTAGGGCCTAGGCCTAGGCCTAGGCCTAGGGCCCAGGCCCAGGGCCTAGGCCCAGGCCCAGGCCCAGGGCCCAGGCCCAGGCCCAGGGCCCAGGCCCAGGCCCAGGCCCAGGGCCCAGGCCCAGGGCCCAGGGCCTAGGGCCTAGGCCTAGGCCTAGGCCCAGGCCTAGGGCCTAGGCCTAGGCCCAGGCCCAGGCCCAGGGCCTGAGGCCCAGGCCCAGGCCCAGGCCCAGGCCCAGGGCCTAGGCCCAGGGCCCAGGCCCAGGCCCAGGGCCCAGGCCCAGGCCCAGGCCCAGGCCCAGGGCCCAGGGCCTAGGCCCAGGCCCAGGCCCAGGGCCCAGGGCCCAGGCCTAGGCCTAGGCCTAGGCCTAGGCCTAGGCCTAGGCCTAGGCCTAGGCCTAGGGGCCTAGGCCTAGGCCCAGGCCCAGGCCCAGGGCCCAGGGGCCCAGGCCCAGGGCCTAGGCCTAGGGCCTAGGCCCAGGGCCTAGGCCCAGGCCCAGGCCCAGGCCTAGGCCCAGGCCCAGGCCTAGGGCCCAGGCCTAGGCCTAGGCCTAGGCCTAGGCCTAGGCCTAGGCCTAGGCCTAGGCCCAGGCCTAGGCCTGGGCCTAGGCCTAGGCCCAGGGCCCAGGGCCTAGGGCCTAGGGCCCAGGGCCCAGGCCCAGGCCCAGGGCCCAGGCCCAGGGCCCAGGCCTAGGCCCAGGCCCCAGGGCCCAGGCCCAGGCCCAGGGCCTAGGCCCAGGGCCCAGGGGCCTAGGCCCAGGCCCAGGCCCAGGGCCCAGGCCCAGGGCCTAGGCCCAGGCCCAGGCCTAGGCCCAGGCCCAGGGCCCAGGCCCAGGCCCAGGCCCAGGGCCCAGGGCCCAGGGCCCAGGCCCAGGCCCAGGCCCAGGCCCAGGGCCTAGGCCCAGGGCCCAGGCCCAGGGCCCAGGCCTAGGGCCTAGGGCCCAGGCCCAGGCCCAGGCCCAGGCCCAGGCCCAGGCCCAGGGCCCAGGGCCCCAGGGCCTAGGCCTAGGCCCAGGCCCAGGCCTAGGCCTAGGCCTAGGCCCAGGGCCTAGGCCCAGGCCTAGGCCCAGGGCCCAGGCCCAGGGCCTAGGCCCAGGGCCTAGGCCTAGGCCCAGGGCCCAGGGCCCAGGCCCAGGGCCCAGGGCCCAGGCCCAGGCCCAGGGCCTAGGGCCTAGGCCCAGGCCCAGGCCTAGGCCTAGGGCCCAGGGCCCAGGGCCCAGGGCCCAGGCCCAGGCCTAGGCCTCAGGGCCCAGGGCCCAGGGCCTAGGCCTAGGCCCAGGGCCCAGGGCCTAGGCCCAGGCCCAGGGCCCAGGCCCAGGCCTAGGCCCAGGCCCAGGGCCCAGGCCCAGGCCTAGGCCCAGGGCCCAGGCCCAGGCCTAGGCCTAGGCCTAGGCCTAGGCCCAGGGCCCAGGCCCAGGCCCAGGCCCAGGCCCAGGCCCAGGCCTCAGGCCTAGGCCCAGGGCCCAGGGCCTAGGGCCCCAGGCCCAGGCCCAGGCCTAGGCCCAGGCCCAGGCCTAGGCCTAGGCCTAGGGCCTAGGGCCTCAGGGCCCAGG